>NC_134087.1:149857740-152479735 GCF_000715075.1 Nicotiana tabacum | reverse complement strand
AAGAGTCAGATGAAGAAAATTATGACTGAAAAAGATATACAAATTATACAACAAGAAGAACACCAAGATGAACAATCTTCAGAACAAAAAATAATATTTGACGCTAATATATTTGAACAAATAAAAGGAAAAGAATTGGATCTAAGTATAGACAAAATATTAGAAGTACCAACAATAAAGAATTGGTTTAAAAGACAAAAAGAAGAATACTATGTAGTAAGCCAAAGAGAACATATAATAGATTATAAATACATCAAAGGTAAAGCACAAATACCAATTTTAAATAAAAGACTACTAAATAAAGAAATACAAGATATAAAAGCAAAAAATCCAATAAAATATGTACACTTAGGAGGAACGGAGATCCTAATAAAAGCATGTTTTAGGGAAGGAATAGATACCCCTATAGAAATATACTTGGCAGATGATAGGATTGTACAACCTATAGAAAAGAGTATAATAAGTGCTGTAAGAGGTAACTTAATATACCAAAAATTTAAATTTATAGTAAGTGCTAACTATTCAGTAGCAGTAGATGATAAAAATATAGATAAATCATTAGTATTATACTGGAAAATGTCTGGAATAGAATTAGCACCAGGAAGTAAAATATTCACAGCAAGATGTAAAAATCTATATGTCTTAACAACAAAACATAAGATAACAGCTAAAAATAAAATAAATAAAATAAAAATAGAAAATCCATTCGAAAGAATAGTATCAGTTATAGACAACAATGATTACAGTTATACAGAAATAGACATGGATGAAGATTTAGAAATAGTAAAAGAAAGATTCAATTTGGGGGGGGTTGTTTGAGTTCATCTTATTTTTCATAGGATCTTTTTTATGTAGTTGTGGAATTAAATGCTTTTTCATGATTATCTGTAGCTAGCGAAATTAACCTTGAAATTTCTTTTATATTTTCAAGTGTGTATTCTAAGTATTTAATATCTTTAGTTTTTTGATATTCTTCTATATTTTTTTCTAATATTATTTTTGACATATTTATATGTTTTAGAATTTCTAACCAGTACTTAAAATATTTGTAACTATCAATTTTTGATTTGTTCATATTAATACTGAGATGTATACCTGTTGATACATATATCCATGGTTTCTATATTTCTCAGTGTTATTTCTTTTCTGTATTGATAACTTTCAAGTTTATCTTCATAAAATTCAATTTCATTTTCTATAGTTAATAAAGCTTTATTACGTAATTTATTATATCTAATAATATCTTTGCGGGTTTTAATATTGTATTTAACACAATCTATTTTTCTATTTATGTTACTGAGGGTTTTAAGAAGTTTCCATTTCTGGGTATTATAGAATCTTATATAATGAAAAGTGTTATGTTTCATTTATAAAAAGATTTTATTAACTTGATATGTGATCATTAGTCTGAATATAAATCTAGTTCATATAGATCTAATATATCTATTTCATGTGATACAATTAGTTCTGTAAATGCTTGTTCCATTACATATATTATTTCAAAAGTAACTAAAATATCGTAAATTTTTCTTTTAACATCGTTATTAAGTCTCTTAAAGATATATAACATAAGTATTTTGTAGTCAATATTTTCTTCTAATAAATACGTGTGGTTGTTCATTCAGATTTCTATTTATCCTTATCATGTGTTTACTAAACATATTCCCTCTAACCTCTTTGTTTATCATAGAGTTTATCATATTTTAATAAGTTATACTGAACAATCTTTTCTGGTCACTACCATGTTTTTCATGCTTCAATCATTTACCCTAACAGCGCCTCAACTCTGTGTACTCCCCTAAACGGCTTCCTTGCCTACTGGTTTCCACTTTAGGATGGCATAGTCTGGGCTTAACTACTCTCAGCATTATTAGACAGGCAAACTTTCTCAAGATGTTCTTTATAACAGTACTATAACATGATAAACAATTATGATATTCAAGAGATTATAAGGAATATATGAGTTTAGTTAAACATGATTATGAATAAACTTACCTGGTTTTGTAACTCGTTTGAATGCTCCATAGCTTTCAGAAGTTTGTATATAATTAGATATTTTATTGAGAGAAGATAAGAGAGAGAAGGTAAGGGTGAGGATGTCTGAGGATGTCCTCCTTCCTCGGATTTACATTCTATATAAAGAAAATTAAAACGACTCTTACTGTTTACAAATGACTCCTACTATTCATGAACGACCTTTACTGTTCATGATTATGACATATACTATTTACTTTATGACTCTTACTATTCATGAACGACCTTTACTGTTCATGATTATGACATATACTATTTACTTTATGACTCTTACTATTCATGAACGACCTTTACTGTTCATGAATGCGACTAGTACTATTTACTTTACATTATATGTTTCCAGTAGCTGTCTTCTTCTTTTGTCTTCTTGTTGATACCTTCATTCTAGTTGGACTTCTGGTACATAGTTATCATCTCCGTTGCACTTTGAACATATGTGGTCTGGATATTTGTGTCCTACTAGTTTGCAGTATCTTGTTAATAACTCGTTTGAAATAAATTCTTTTTTCAATGCTCTGGTAGTTGGTTGCATTTCTGGCTTTAATAATGATAAAATCCATTTCTGGACTTCATCCATATCTCCTTGTCGTAGTTCCTTCGAGTTGGCATATATCATCAATTGGTCTCTGGAATAGTAGCTCCAGATAGCATTTCCTTGTAGATAATTGTTAGCTAGTTCTTGAATAATAGTTGCTATACCAATTATTCTTTTATTAGCATAGAAACTTGGTATCTCCATTTTCTGTATCTCCGGTTGTTTCTCTATCTCTTCTGGTATTATCATATCTCGTGTTAGTCCTATCTTTATCACCTGTATTATGGGTTTTATTTCATCATATAGTATTTCCGCTGGTGCTGTGTAGAATTTGATGAAGAATAGGTTGCCTTTTGTAATTCTCTTGAAGGTGACAAATGCTTTGTATAGCTCTGGTATTCCAATTATTTCTTCTCCGTCATGGGTATATACTGTACTAAGTAGTCCGTAGTTGTAACATGTTTTTACTAGGTTTGCTTTTGTTTTTGGCTGGGCTATAAGCCTATTATATCCCTGTAGTTTTTGGGTTACATAATCTTGTGTTGGATCTGTAGTAGTTGTTGATCTAGGGTTTAGGTTCAGAAATGTCTGGATTTTATATATATTCTCAATATATGTTTGAGTAATATGGTTATATACCTTTTTGTTGTGGTGTAGGCTATTAGCATAGGTTGAAGTTTGTGGGGCTATAACTATTGCTTCTCTTGGCTTTTTTGATGTAAATGGCTTATCAAATACGGTATTTAGGTTTACATTGATATGTGGCTTTTTGCTAACTTGTTTGCTTGTACCTGCAGCTGTATATAAAGCAACTGTGTTATGGGTTTTTTGGAGTTTCCCAACGTCTCCTTCTACCTCTGGAAGTTTAGAGTCTTCCGATTGACTTAGCTCCGCATTTTTATAGTCATGCTGCTGACTTTCTAGCTGTTGTAATCTTTTTCCCATACTCTCCATCTGTAAGGATAGAGTAGTAAGGATTGTAAATATGTCTTTTGGTTCTTGGCTTTCATCTGTTTGGGTACCTTTGTCTTGATAGGTAGTCTGCAATAACATTCTTGTCAGTCCGTATTACTTCAATTGTAAATGTAAAATTTTGTATATTTAATACAAGTCTCCTTATTTCCTTTGTAGTTACTGAATCCTGTACTTTCCGAGTTATCCACCATTTTACTTGTGTATTATCTGTTCTTACTATAAATTTGTTATAAACAATATATGGCTCAAATGCTAACAAACATTTATATAATCCAAATAGTTCTTTCCTATTTATTTCCCATTTTAATTGTGGTTCCGTGTATGATCCGGAATAATATCTACAATGGTGTTCAATTTTTCATTATCATATTTATATTTTAGAACTCCTCCGTAGCTGTGATCACTAGAATCAGTTTCTACAATATATGTAAATTGTTTCTTTTCATCTGGAAAATATAGTTTTGGTAATTTTTTACACATATTTTTTATCTTCTGTATATGTATTTTATCTTTTTCGTCAAAATGATATTCTATGTCCTTTTTTAATTTTTTCTGTAATGGTTTTAAGTTTTCTGCTAATTTAGGAATATATTCTCTTACTTGGTTAACCAATCCTAAAAATGATTGTAACTTCTTTTTTGTATCAAGTGTTTCATTCAAGTTAATTATTTTTTGTACTACATGGGTTTGCATTTTTATTCCGTTTTTATCTATTTGTATACCTAAAAATTCTATTTGATTTTTCATTACTTCTGCTTTCTTTTTACTTAAACTTATTCCTGATATTTCTACAATGTGTATGAATTTTTCTAGTAGTTTTATATGTTCGTTCCCTGTTCTAGAATATAGCAATATATCATCTATATATATTATACAATTTTCTAATTGGTTGAAGTAATTATCCATAAAATGTTGATACCTACCTGGTGCATTTTTATATCCAAAAGGTAATACGTTCCATTCGTAAAATCCTTGTGGTACTGTGAATGCTGTTAACTTTTTAGATTCATCTTCTAGTTTTAAATGGTAAAATCCTGATTTACAGTCAAATTTACTAAACTAGTTATATCCTTGTATTTGTCTAATTTTTAGTATTTTATTTGGTATCGGATAATTATATGTTTTTGTTTTTGCATTTAAGTTTCTATAATCTATAACCATACGGCTTTTTCCTCTTTTTTGTTCACTATGCTTATTTACTATAAATGCTGGGCTAGTATGTATACTATTACTTTCTTGTATGTAGTTATTATCTAATAATTCTTTTATATGCATTTTAAATTCTGTTAAATCATTAAAATTGTATTTTAAAGGTTTTTGTGTTATTATGCTATTTTCATCTATTAGTTCAATCTTTATTTTTGTTTGATGTTTTTCCCATCCTTGGAGTGGATTATCATTATATAGTAATTCTAGTTTATCTTGTAGTGGTTTTATCTTATTTATTGAGAAAATGATTATCTCTATATTATGGTTACTTTGTATTACATTTTCTAATTTTTGGGTAATCTTTTCACTTCCTTTAATCCAGGGTGTTGTTTTTCTTACTTTATTATTTACTCTTTTTGCTCCTAATTTTTGTTTACACAGGGTAGTAAACCACCAATGTGTTTTTGTTATAATATGTGGGTATAATTTATCTAAAAATGACATTCCTAATAATATATCCTTATTTGTGAATTCGTAACTATATATTTCTTCTATGGTTAATATTTTATCCCATATTTGTATTTTTATATTTCTTGCTTTATATGTTATCATACTTCCTTCATTATTAAATCCTGTTACTACTATGGGGGTTTTTAGCTTTTCCCATTTACTTTCTGGTAAACAATTATGTCTACACATATTAGCTTCTGCTCCTGTATCCACCATAGGTGTATAATATCTATTATAATATCCTTCTACTATTATTTTGGAAAGTATGTATATTTTTGGCATTATATCAAAGTTCTTTTTATTATTATTTTCTTATTTTCATAACTTATTGTTAATTGCCTATCTTCTAATTTATATGGTTTGACTTTTTCTAACCATTTTATCCCTAGTGTAATATTTTTATCTCCTTGATATATTTTAAAATTTATTAATATTGGTATTCCTCCAATAATTAATTCTTTTTCAGTTGTTTCTTCGTTTTTTCTTAACGCTTTTGGTAGTTCTGAATTTTGTTGTTCTATTGTTACTATCTCTTGTTCTGGTATTAGTTCTCTTATAACATAATTCTCTTCCTGCCCTGTATTTATTAGTATTAAATATTTTCTTTGGTCCATTATTCCTGTTATATAATAATGATGTGGGTTTATTTCTTCTATTTTTTGTTCTATTAATTTTTGTGGAGTGGTATAATTTATTCTTTTTGATGTACTTCTTGATGTACTTCTTGATGATGTTTCTGGCATTTCATTATTTATTCGTTTTGATGTGCTTAATCTTTCTTTTACTATTTCTAAATCTTCATCCATGTCTATTTCTGTATAACTGTAATCATTGTTGTCTATAACTGATACTATTCTTTCGAATGGATTTTCTATTTTTATTTTATTTATTTTATTTTTAGCTGTTATCTTATGTTTTGTTGTTAAGACATATAGATTTTTACATCTTGCTGTGAATATTTTACTTCCTGGTGCTAATTCTATTCCAGACATTTTCCAGTATAATACTAATGATTTATCTATATTTTTATCATCTACTGCTACTGAATAGTTAGCACTTACTATAAATTTAAATTTTTGGTATATTAAGTTACCTCTTACAGCACTTATTATACTCTTTTCTATAGGTTGTACAATCCTATCATCTGCCAAGTATATTTCTATAGGGGTATCTATTCCTTCCCTAAAACATGTTTTTATTAGGATCTCCGTTCCTCCTAAGTGTACATATTTTATTGGATTTTTTGCTTTTATATCTTGTATTTCTTTATTTAGTAGTCTTTTATTTAAAATTGGTATTTGTGCTTTACCTTTGATGTATTTACAATCTATTATATGTTCTCTTTGGCTTACTACATAGTATTCTTCTTTTTGTCTTTTAAACCAATTCTTTATTGTTGGTACTTCTAATATTTTGTCTATACTTAGATCCAATTCTTTTCCTTTTATTTGTTCAAATATATTAGCGTCAAATATTATTTTTTGTTCTGAAGATTGTTCATCTTGGTGTTCTTCTTGTTGTATAATTTGTATATCTTTTTCAGTCATAATTTTCTTCATCTGACTCTTCTATATCCTTGTTTATTTCATTTTCAGAGAACTCGTTTTCTGATATCTCATATATGCTGTCTTCACTGCTTAATTCATAATCTACATATTCTACTTGTGTATATTTATCATTATCTATCAATATTTCGGTAATTTGTTTCTTCTTTGGGTTTTTGGTAATTTACAATCTTTGGCTAAGTGTCCTAGCTTTCCACAATTATAGCAAGTACATTCTGTTAGTTTTTTCTTTTTCCTATATGGTTTTTTATGTTTATAATTTTTTACATAATATCTTCTTCTTGGTTTCCTATATTTATATTTTGAATATTTTGATTTAAATTTCTTATTCTTTCCTTCTTTTTTGTAATATTTATCTGTGCATCCAAATTGGAATATAAAAGAAATTTCAAGGTTAGCTACAGATAATCATGAAAAAGCATTTAATTCCACAACTACATAAAAAAGATCCTATGAAAAATAAGATGAACTCAAACAACCCCCCCCCCCAAATTGGTATCAGAGCTATGAAAAATAAACATTTATATTAAGAAGCAAATCATGAAAAATAACACTGACATTAATAGTACAAACCCGCAAAACAGTGAAACAATCAAAATAACTAAGAAATCGCAGAAAATTAGGAAGAAACTAAAGAAACTATATATAGAATATGAATACTTAAGTATCACAAAAATAAACAAAGCTAGGCTGTCCAAATTAATCGATATAATATCTAAAACAGAATATAAATATGTTTGTTATCTAAAGGATAAAAGATGAATAAAGAAGAATTCGCATTAGAAGAGAAAACATATGAGAATCCAGAAGGATTAAAAATAACAATAATATTTTCTAACTTAGGAAGAAGATATAAAAAAATAGGAAATAACCTAAACTTAATGTTAGAAAAAGAAACTGTAAAACTAGAGGATAGTTTAACCGCCATGGTTAGAATAACAAAAGAAAACGAAGAAATAGATAGAAAACGAGAGATTAAAGAAATACAACAGCAAGCTAAAGAAAAAATACAACAGATAGAGGAAGTAAAAAACACTAAAATAACAGAATTAGAAAAAGAATTAGAGATGTTAAAACAGATGTATGCAAATAAACTAAAAGAAAAGGAAAAACGTAAAGAAGAAGAAGAAGAACTAAAACTAACAAATGAGATAGAAAGATTCAAATTACAGTTAGAAGAAGTACAGGAGAGTCCATCAAAAATAAGTATAAACGAAATAAATGACCAAAGTGATAAAGACACAGAACTAGGAGAAAACTATTCAGAAACAAGTGAAACATACACAGAACTTATAGAAAAAACAGAAAAGATAAAAATAAACCCAGAAATAAATACAGGAGATATGAACGAAGATAAACCAAGCATATCAAGAATAAAAAATCCAAAACAATTAAACCCAACCTATTACAGAGTAAGTTATGATGCATATGACAGAAACAAAACATTATGGGATAAAAGGTTAAATAAGAAATGGGCACCAAGACAGATAACTGAACAATATAATTTTTTAGATCTAGATTGTGTAGCAGATATAAATAAAACAATACAATTATGGATGGGATATATCTCAAAACAACTAATAGATAATAAAATAACAATAACGGAAACACCAGGATATATATAAAGAACATTAATAGGAACTGTAAAATTATGGTTACAAAATTTATCAAGTGAAAGCTTAGACACATTAAGGAGTAATAAAAAACTTGACGGTACAACTACAACAACAGTTACAGATATATTAAATAAATATGAAATAGCAATAAGAAATGAATTTAGTAGTATGACAACAGAAGTAGAAGAACAAAATAAAGAAAAAATTACAAATAGAAATTTAATGACAAAATTAGCAATATGTAATATGTGTTATATAGATGAATATACTTGTGCATTTAGAGACTATTATTATAAAGGAACATATAGTCCAGATGAAAGTAAAGAGATAAGAAAATTATATTTTACAAAATTACTAGAACCCTTTAGCTCAAAAATAATAAAAAGTTGGAACGAAGCAGGACTAGCAGATACATTAGGAGTAAGGATAAAATTTCTACAAAACTGGTTTATAGAATTATGTGAAAAATATAAAGAAAACATGAAAATGGAAAAAATATTAGTAAAAAATTTGGCATGTTGCAAAAGTAGAATAGCACCCCAATTTGGCTGCACAGATAAATATTACAAAAAAGAAGGAAAGAAAAAGAAATTTAAATCAAAATATTCAAAATATAAATATAGGAAACCAAGAAGAAGATATTATGTAAAAAATTATAAACATAAAAAACCATATAGGAAAAAGAAAAAACTAACAGAATGTACTTGCTATAATTGTGGAAAGCTAGGACACTTAGCCAAAGATTGTAAATTACCAAAAAACCCAAAGAAGAAACAAATTACCGAAATATTGATAGATAATGATAAATATACACAAGTAGAATATGTAGATTATGAATTAAGCAGTGAAGACAACATATATGAGATATCAGAAAACGAGTTCTCTGAAAATGAAATAAACAAGGATATAGAAGAGTCAGATGAAGAAAATTATGACTGAAAAAGATATACAAATTATACAACAAGAAGAACACCAAGATGAACAATCTTCAGAACAAAAAATAATATTTGACGCTAATATATTTGAACAAATAAAAGGAAAAGAATTGGATCTAAGTATAGACAAAATATTATAAGTACCAACAATAAAGAATTGGTTTAAAAGACAAAAAGAAGAATACTATGTAGTAAGCCAAAGAGAACATATAATAGATTGTAAATACATCAAAGGTAAAGCACAAATACCAATTTTAAATAAAAGACTACTAAATAAAGAAATACAAGATATAAAAGCAAAAAATCCAATAAAATATGTACACTTAGGAGGAACGGAGATCCTAATAAAAACATGTTTTAGGGAAGGAATAGATACCCCTATAGAAATATACTTGGCAGATGATAGGATTGTACAACCTATAGAAAAGAGTATAATAAGTGCTGTAAGAGGTAACTTAATATACCAAAAATTTAAATTTATAGTAAGTGCTAACTATTCAGTAGCAGTAGATGATAAAAATATAGATAAATCATTAGTATTATACTGGAAAATGTCTGGAATAGAATTAGCACCAGGAAGTAAAATATTCACAGCAAGATGTAAAAATCTATATGTCTTAACAACAAAACATAAGATAACAGCTAAAAATAAAATAAATAAAATAAAAATAGAAAATCCATTCAAAAGAATAGTATCAGTTATAGACAACAATGATTACAGTTATACAGAAATAGACATGGATGAAGATTTAGAAATAGTAAAAGAAAGATTAAACACATCAAAACGAATAAATAATGAAATGTCAGAAACATCATCAAGAAGTACATCAAAAAGAATAAATTATACCACTCCACAAAAATTAATAGAACAAAAAATAGAAGAAATAAACCCACATCATTATTATATAACAGGAATAATGGACCAAAGAAAATATTTAATACTAATAAATACAGGGCAGGAAGAGAATTATGTTATAAGAGAACTAATACCAGAACAAGAGATAGTAACAATAGAACAACAAAATTCAGAACTACCAAAAGCGTTAAGAAAAAACGAAGAAACAACTGAAAAAGAATTAATTATTGGAGGAATACCAATATTAATAAATTTTAAAATATATCAAGGAGATAAAAATATTACACTAGGGATAAAATGGTTAGAAAAAGTCAAACCATATAAATTAGAAGATAGGCAATTAACAATAAGTTATGAAAATAAGAAAATAATAATAAAAAGAACTTTGATATAATGCCAAAGATATACATACTTTCCAAAATAATAGTAGAAGGATATTATAATAGATATTATACACCTATGGTGGATACAGGAGCAGAAGCTAATATGTGTAGACATAATTGTTTACCAGAAAGTAAATGGGAAAAGCTAAAAACCCCCATAGTAGTAACAGGATTTAATAATGAAGGAAGTATGATAACATATAAAGCAAGAAATATAAAAATACAAATATGGGATAAAATATTAACCATAGAAGAAATATATAGTTACGAATTCACAAATAAGGATATATTATTAGGAATGCCATTTTTAGATAAATTATACCCACATATTATAACAAAAACACATTGGTGGTTTACTACCCCGTGTAAACAAAAATTAGGAGCAAAAAGAGTAAATAATAAAGTAAGAAAAACAACACCCTGGATTAAAGGAAGTGAAAAGATTACCCAAAAATTAGAAAATGTAATACAAAGTAACCATAATATAGAGATAATCATTTTCTCAATAAATAAGATAAAACCACTACAAGATAAACTAGAATTACTATATAATGATAATCCACTCCAAGGATGGGAAAAACATCAAACAAAAATAAAGATTGAACTAATAGATGAAAATAGCATAATAACACAAAAACCTTTAAAATACAATTTTAATGGTTTAACAGAATTTAAAATGCATATAAAAGAATTATTAGATAATAACTACATACAAGAAAGTAATAGTAAACATACTAGCCCAGCATTTATAGTAAATAAGCATAGTGAACAAAAAAGAGGAAAAAGCCGTATGGTTATAGATTATAGAAACTTAAATGCAAAAACAAAAACATATAATTATCTGATACCAAATAAAATACTAAAAATTAGACAAATACAAGGATATAACTATTTTAGTAAATTTGACTGTAAATCAGGATTTTACCATTTAAAACTAGAAGATGAATCTAAAAAGTTAACAGCATTCACAGTACCACAAGGATTTTACGAATGGAACGTATTACCTTTTGGATATAAAAATGCACCAGGTAGGTATCAACATTTTATGGATAATTACTTCAACCAATTAGAAAATTGTATAATATATATAGATGATATATTGCTATATTCTAGAACAGGGAACGAACATATAAAACTACTAGAAAAATTCATACACATTGTAGAAATATCAGGAATAAGTTTAAGTAAAAAGAAAGCAGAAGTAATGAAAAATCAAATAGAATTTTTAGGTATACAAATAGATAAAAACGGAATAAAAATGCAAACCCATGTAGTACAAAAAATAATTAACTTGAATGAAACACTTGATACAAAAAAGAAGTTACAATCATTTTTAGGATTGGTTAACCAAGTAAGAGAATATATTCCTAAATTAGCAGAAAACTTAAAACCATTACAGAAAAAATTAAAAAAGGACATAGAATATCATTTTGACGAAAAAGATAAAATACATATACAGAAGATAAAAAATATGTGTAAAAAATTACCAAAACTATATTTTCCAGATGAAAAGAAACAATTTACATATATTGTAGAAACTGATTCTAGTGATCACAGCTACGGAGGAGTTCTAAAATATAAATATGATAATGAAAAAATTGAACACCATTGTAGATATTATTCCGGATCATACACGGAACCACAATTAAAATGGGAAATAAATAGGAAAGAACTATTTGGATTATATAAATGTTTGTTAGCATTTGAGCCATATATTGTTTATAACAAATTTATAGTAAGAACAGATAATACACAAGTAAAATGGTGGATAACTCGGAAAGTACAGGATTCAGTAACTACAGAGGAAATAAGGAGACTTGTATTAAATATACAAAATTTTACATTTACAATTGAAGTAATACGGACTGACAAGAATGTTATTGCAGACTACCTATCAAGACAAAGGTACCCAAACAGATGAAAGCCAAGAACCAAAAGACATATTTACAATCCTTACTACTCTATCCTTACAGATGGAGAGTATGGGAAAAAGATTACAACAGCTAGAAAGTCAGCAGCATGACTATAAAAATGCGGAGCTAAGTCAATCGGAAGACTCTAAACTTCCAGAGGTAGAAGGAGACGTTGGGAAACTCCAAAAAACCCATAACACAGTTGCTTTATATACAGCTGCAGGTACAAGCAAACAAGTTAGCAAAAAGCCACATATCAATGTAAACCTAAATACCGTATTTGATAAGCCATTTACATCAAAAAAGCCAAGAGAAGCAATAGTTATAGCCCCACAAACTTCAACCTATGCTAATAGCCTACACCACAACAAAAAGGTATATAACCATATTACTCAAACATATATTGAGAATATATATAAAATCCAGACATTTCTGAACCTAAACCCTAGATCAACAACTACTACAGATCCAACACAAGATTATGTAACCCAAAAACTACAGGGATATAATAGGCTTATAGCCCAGCCAAAAACAAAAGCAAACCTAGTAAAAACATGTTACAACTACGGACTACTTAGTACAGTATATACCCATGACGGAGAAGAAATAATTGGAATACCAGAGCTATACAAAGCATTTGTCACCTTCAAGAGAATTACAAAAGGCAACCTATTCTTCATCAAATTCTATACAGCACCAGCGGAAATACTATATGATGAAATAAAACCCATAATACAGGTGATAAAAATAGGACTAACACGAGATATGATAATACCGGAAGAGATAGAGAAACAACCGGAGATACAGAAAATGGAGATACCAAGTTTCTATGCTAATAAAAGAATAATTGGTATAGCAACTATTATTCAAGAACTAGCTAACAATTATCTACAAGGAAATGCTATCTGGAGCTACTATTCCAGAGACCAATTGATGATATATGCCAACTCGAAGGAACTACGACAAGGAGATATGGATGAAGTCCAGAAATGGATTTTATCATTATTAAAGCCAGAAATGCAACCAACTACCAGAGCATTGAAAAAAGAATTTATTTCAAACGAGTTATTAACAAGATACTGCAAACTAGTAGGACACAAATATCCAGACCACATATGTTCAAAGTGCAACGGAGATGATAACTATGTACCAGAAGTCCAACTAGAATGAAGGTATCAACAAGAAGACAAAAGAAGAAGACAGCTACTGGAAACATATAATGTAAAGTAAATAGTACTAGTCGCATTCATGAACAGTAAAGGTCGTTCATGAATAGTAAGAGTCATAAAGTAAATAGTATATGTCATAATCATGAACAGTAAAGGTCGTTCATGAATAGTAAGAGTCATAAAGTAAATAGTATATGTCATAATCATGAACAGTAAAGGTCGTTCATGAATAGTAGGAGTCATTTGTAAACAGTAAGAGTCGTTTTAATTTTCTTTATATAGAATGTAAATCCGAGGAAGGAGGACATCCTCAGACATCCTCACCCTTACCTTCTCTCTCTAATATTCTCTCTTATCTTCTCTCTTGTATACAAACTTCTGAAAGCTATGGAGCATTCAAACAAGTTACAAAACCAGGTAAGTTTATTCATAATCATGTTTAACTAAACTCATATATTCCTTATAATCTCTTGAATATCATAATTGTTTATCATGTTATAGTACTGTTATAAAGAACATCTTGAGAAAGTTTGCCTGTCTAATAATGCTGAGAGTAGTTAAGCCCAGACTATGCCATCCTAAAGTGGAAACCAGTAGGCAAGGAAGCCGTTTAGGGAGTACACAGAGTTGAGGCGCTGTTAGGGTAAATGATTGAAGCATGAAAAACATGGTAGTGACCAGAAAAGATTGTTCAGTATAACTTATTAAAATATGATAAACTCTATGATAAACAAAGAGGTTAGAGGGAATATGTTTAGTAAACACATGATAAGGATAAATAGAAATCTGAATGAACAACCACACGTATTTATTAGAAGAAAATATTGACTACAAAATACTTATGTTATATATCTTTAAGAGACTTAATAACGATGTTAAAAGAAAAATTTACGATATTTTAGTTACTTTTGAAATAATATATGTAATGGAACAAGCATTTACAGAACTAATTGTATCACATGAAATAGATATATTAGATCTATATGAACTAGATTTATATTCAGACTAATGATCACATATCAAGTTAATAAAATCTTTTTATAAATGAAACATAACACTTTTCATTATATAAGATTCTATAATACCCAGAAATGGAAACTTCTTAAAACCCTCAGTAACATAAATAGAAAAATAGATTGTGTTAAATACAATATTAAAACCTGCAAAGATATTATTAGATATAATAAATTACGTAATAAAGCTTTATTAACTATAGAAAATGAAATTGAATTTTATGAAGATAAACTTGAAAGTTATCAACACAGAAAAGAAATAACACTGAGAAATATAGAAACCATGGATATATGTATCAACAGGTATACATCTCAGTATTAATATGAACAAATCAAAAATTGATAGTTACAAATATTTTAAGTACTGGTTAGAAATTCTAAAACATATAAATATGTCAAAAATAATATAAAAAAAAATATAGAAGAATATCAAAAAACTAAAGATATTAAATACTTAGAATACACACTTGAAAATATAAAAGAAATTTCAAGGTTAATTTCGCTAGCTACAGATAATCATGAAAAAGCATTTAAAAGATCCTATGAAAAATAAGATGAACTCAAACAACCCCCCCCAAATTGGTAAAAAAATATAGAAGAATATCAAAAAACTAAAGATATTAAATACTTAGAATACACACTTGAAAATATAAAAGAAATTTCAAGGTTAATTTCGCTAGCTACAGATAATCATGAAAAAGCATTTAAAAGATCCTATGAAAAATAAGATGAACTCAAACAACCCCCCCCAAATTGGTATCAGAGCTATGAAAAATAAACATTTATATTAAGAAGCAAATCATGAAAAATAACACTGACATTAATAGTACAAACCCGCAAAACAATGAAACAATCAAAATAACTAAGAAATCGCAGAAAATTAGGAAGAAACTAAAGAAACTATATATAGAATATGAATACTTAAGTATCACAAAAATAAACAAAGCTAGGCTGTCCAAATTAATCGATATAATATCTAAAACAGAATATAAATATGTTTGTTATCTAAAGGATAAAAGATGAATAAAGAAGAATTCGCATTAGAAGAGAAAACATATGAGAATCCAGAAGGATTAAAAATAACAATAATATTTTCTAACTTAGGAAGAAGATATAAAAAAATAGGAAATAACCTAAACTTAATGTTAGAAAAAGAAACTGTAAAACTAGAGGATAGTTTAACCGCCATGGTTAGAATAACAAAAGAAAACGAAGAAATAGATAGAAAACGAGAGATTAAGGAAATACAACAGCAAGCTAAAGAAAAAATACAACAGATAGAGGAAGTAAAAAACACTAAAATAACAGAATTAGAAAAAGAATTAGAGATGCTAAAACAGATGTATGCAAATAAACTAAAAGAAAAGGAAAAACGTAAAGAAGAAGAAGAAGAACTAAAACTAACAAATGAGATAGAAAGATTCAAATTACAGTTAGAAGAAGTACAGGAGAGTCCATCAAAAATAAGTATAAACGAAATAAATGACCAAAGTGATAAAGACACAGAACTAGGAGGAAACTATTCAGAAACAAGTGAAACATACACAGAACTTATAGAAAAAACAGAAAAGATAAAAATAAACCCAGAAATAAATACAGGAGATATGAACGAAGATAAACCAAGCATATCAGGAATAAAAAATCCAAAACAATTAAACCCAACCTATTACAGAGTAAGTTATGATGCATATGACAGAAACAAAACATTATGGGATAAAAGGTTAAATAAGAAATGGGCACCAAGACAGATAACTGAACAATATAATTTTTTAGATCTAGATTGTGTAGCAGATATAAATAAAACAATACAATTATGGATAGGATATATCTCAAAACAACTAATAGATAATAAAATAACAATAACGGAAACACCAGGATATATAGAAAGAACACTAATAGGAACTGTAAAATTATGGTTACAAAATTTATCAAGTGAAAGCTTAGACACATTAAGGAGTAATAAAAAACTTGACGGTACAACTACAACAACAGTTACAGATATATTAAATAAATATGAAATAGCAATAAGAAATGAATTTAGTAGTATGACAACAGAAGTAGAAGAACAAAATAAAGAAAAAATTACAAATAGAAATTTAATGACAAAATTAGCAATATGTAATATGTGTTATATAGATGAATATACTTGTGCATTTAGAGACTATTATTATAAAGGAACATATAGTCCAGATGAAAGTAAAGAGATAAGAAAATTATATTTTACAAAATTACCAGAACCCTTTAGCTCAAAAATAATAAAAAGTTGGAACGAAGCAGGACTAGCAGATACATTAGGAGTAAGGATAAAATTTCTACAAAACTGGTTTATAGAATTATGTGAAAAATATAAAGAAAAGATGAAAATGGAAAAAATATTAGTAAAAAATTTGGCATGTTGCAAAAGTAGAATAGCACCCCAATTTGGCTGCACAAATAAATATTACAAAAAAGAAGGAAAGAAAAAGAAATTTAAATCAAAATATTCAAAATATAAATATAGGAAACCAAGAAGAAGATATTATGTAAAAAATTATAAACATAAAAAACCATATAGGAAAAAGAAAAAACTAACAGAATGTACTTGCTATAATTGTGGAAAGCTAGGACACTTAGCCAAAGATTGTAAATTACCAAAAAACCCAAAGAAGAAACAAATTACCGAAATATTGATAGATAATGATAAATATACACAAGTAGAATATGTAGATTATGAATTAAGCAGTGAAGACAACATATATGAGATATCAGAAAACGAGTTCTCTGAAAATGAAATTAACAAGGATATAGAAGAGTCAGATGAAGAAAATTATGACTGAAAAAGATATACAAATTATACAACAAGAAGAACACCAAGATGAACAATCTTCAGAACAAAAAATAATATTTGACGCTAATATATTTGAACAAATAAAAGGAAAAGAATTGGATCTAAGTATAGACAAAATATTAGAAGTACCAACAATAAAGAATTGGTTTAAAAGACAAAAAGAAGAATACTATGTAGTAAGCCAAAGAGAACATATAATAGATTATAAATACATCAAAGGTAAAGCACAAATACCAATTTTAAATAAAAGACTACTAAATAAAGAAATACAAGATATAAAAGCAAAAAATCCAATAAAATATGTACACTTAGGAGGAACGGAGATCCTAATAAAAGCATGTTTTAGGGAAGGAATAGATACCCCTATAGAAATATACTTGGCAGATGATAGGATTGTACAACCTATAGAAAAGAGTATAATAAGTGCTGTAAGAGGTAACTTAATATACCAAAAATTTAAATTTATAGTAAGTGCTAACTATTCAGTAGCAGTAGATGATAAAAATATAGATAAATCATTAGTATTATACTGGAAAATGTCTGGAATAGAATTAGCACCAGGAAGTAAAATATTCACAGCAAGATGTAAAAATCTATATGTCTTAACAACAAAACATAAGATAACAGCTAAAAATAAAATAAATAAAATAAAAATAGAAAATCCATTCAAAAGAATAGTATCAGTTATAGACAACAATGATTACAGTTATACAGAAATAGACATGGATGAAGATTTAGAAATAGTAAAAGAAAGATTAAGCACATCAAAACGAATAAATAATGAAATGTCAGAAACATCATCAAGAAGTACATCAAGAAGTACATCAAAAAGAATAAATTATACCACTCCACAAAAATTAATAGAACAAAAAATAGAAGAAATAAACCCACATCATTATTATATAACAGGAATAATGGACCAAAGAAAATATTTAATACTAATAAATACAGGGCAGGAAGAGAATTATGTTATAAGAGAACTAATACCAGAACAAGAGATAGTAACAATAGAACAACAAAATTCAGAACTACCAAAAGCGTTAAGAAAAAACGAAGAAACAACTGAAAAAGAATTAATTATTGGAGGAATACCAATATTAATAAATTTTAAAATATATCAAGGAGATAAAAATATTACACTAGGGATAAAATGGTTAGAAAAAGTCAAACCATATAAATTAGAAGATAGGCAATTAACAATAAGTTATGAAAATAAGAAAATAATAATAAAAAGAACTTTGATATAATGCCAAAGATATACATACTTTCCAAAATAATAGTAGAAGGATATTATAATAGATATTATACACCTATGGTGGATACAGGAGCAGAAGCTAATATGTGTAGACATAATTGTTTACCAGAAAGTAAATGGGAAAAGCTAAAAACCCCCATAGTAGTAACAGGATTTAATAATGAAGGAAGTATGATAACATATAAAGCAAGAAATATAAAAATACAAATATGGGATAAAATATTAACCATAGAAGAAATATATAGTTACGAATTCACAAATAAGGATATATTATTAGGAATGCCATTTTTAGATAAATTATACCCACATATTATAACAAAAACACATTGGTGGTTTACTACCCCGTGTAAACAAAAATTAGGAGCAAAAAGAGTAAATAATAAAGTAAGAAAAACAACACCCTGGATTAAAGGAGGTGAAAAGATTACCCAAAAATTAGAAAATGTAATACAAAGTAACCATAATATAGAGATAATCATTTTCTCAATAAATAAGATAAAACCACTACAAGATAAACTAGAATTACTATATAATGATAATCCACTCCAAGGATGGGAAAAACATCAAACAAAAATAAAGATTGAACTAATAGATGAAAATAGCATAATAACACAAAAACCTTTAAAATACAATTTTAATGATTTAACAGAATTTAAAATGCATATAAAAGAATTATTAGATAATAACTACATACAAGAAAGTAATAGTAAACATACTAGCCCAGCATTTATAGTAAATAAGCATAGTGAACAAAAAAGAGGAAAAAGCCGTATGGTTATAGATTATAGAAACTTAAATGCAAAAACAAAAACATATAATTATCCGATACCAAATAAAATACTAAAAATTAGACAAATACAAGGATATAACTAGTTTAGTAAATTTGACTGTAAATCAGGATTTTACCATTTAAAACTAGAAGATGAATCTAAAAAGTTAACAGCATTCACAGTACCACAAGGATTTTACGAATGGAACGTATTACCTTTTGGATATAAAAATGCACCAGGTAGGTATCAACATTTTATGGATAATTACTTCAACCAATTAGAAAATTGTATAATATATATAGATGATATATTGCTATATTCTAGAACAGAGAACGAACATATAAAACTACTAGAAAAATTCATACACATTGTAGAAATATCAGGAATAAGTTTAAGTAAAAAGAAAGCAGAAGTAATGAAAAATCAAATAGAATTTTTAGGTATACAAATAGATAAAAACGGAATAAAAATGCAAACCCATGTAGTACAAAAAATAATTAACTTGAATGAAACACTTGATACAAAAAAGAAGTTACAATCATTTTTAGGATTGGTTAACCAAGTAAGAGAATATATTCCTAAATTAGCAGAAAACTTAAAACCATTACAGAAAAAATTAAAAAAGGACATAGAATATCATTTTGACGAAAAAGATAAAATACATATACAGAAGATAAAAAATATGTGTAAAAAATTACCAAAACTATATTTTCCAGATGAAAAGAAACAATTTACATATATTGTAGAAACTGATTCTAGTGATCACAGCTACGGAGGAGTTCTAAAATATAAATATGATAATGAAAAAATTGAACACCATTGTAGATATTATTCCGGATCATACACGGAACCACAATTAAAATGGGAAATAAATAGGAAAGAACTATTTGGATTATATAAATGTTTGTTAGCATTTGAGCCATATATTGTTTATAACAAATTTATAGTAAGAACAGATAATACACAAGTAAAATGGTGGATAACTCGGAAAGTACAGGATTCAGTAACTACAAAGGAAATAAGGAGACTTGTATTAAATATACAAAATTTTACATTTACAATTGAAGTAATACGGACTGACAAGAATGTTATTGCAGACTACCTATCAAGACAAAGGTACCCAAACAGATGAAAGCCAAGAACCAAAAGACATATTTACAATCCTTACTACTCTATCCTTACAGATGGAGAGTATGGGAAAAAGATTACAACAGCTAGAAAGTCAGCAGCATGACTATAAAAATGCGGAGCTAAGTCAATCGGAAGACTCTAAACTTCCAGAGGTAGAAGGAGACGTTGGGAAACTCCAAAAACCCATAACACAGTTGCTTTATATACAGCTGCAGGTACAAGCAAACAAGTTAGCAAAAAGCCACATATCAATGTAAACCTAAATACCGTATTTGATAAGCCATTTACATCAAAAAAGCCAAGAGAAGCAATAGTTATAGCCCCACAAACTTC
Source organism: Nicotiana tabacum (assembly GCF_000715075.1). NCBI lineage: Eukaryota > Viridiplantae > Streptophyta > Magnoliopsida > Solanales > Solanaceae > Nicotiana > Nicotiana tabacum. Next base: position 152,458,766 of record NC_134087.1, on the reverse strand, counting down.
AACCTATGCTAATAGCCTACACCACAACAAAAAGGTATATAACCATATTACTCAAACATATATTGAGAATATATATAAAATCCAGACATTTCTGAACCTAAACCCTAGATCAACAACTACTACAGATCCAACACAAGATTATGTAACCCAAAAACTACAGGGATATAATAGGCTTATAGCCCAGCCAAAAACAAAAGCAAACCTAGTAAAAACATGTTACAACTACGGACTACTTAGTACAGTATATACCCATGACGGAGAAGAAATAATTGGAATACCAGAGCTATACAAAGCATTTGTCACCTTCAAGAGAATTACAAAAGGCAACCTATTCTTCATCAAATTCTATACAGCACCAGCGGAAATACTATATGATGAAATAAAACCCATAATACAGGTGATAAAAATAGGACTAACACGAGATATGATAATACCGGAAGAGATAGAGAAACAACCGGAGATACAGAAAATGGAGATACCAAGTTTCTATGCTAATAAAAGAATAATTGGTATAGCAACTATTATTCAAGAACTAGCTAACAATTATCTACAAGGAAATGCTATCTGGAGCTACTATTCCAGAGACCAGTTAATGATATATGCCAACTCGAAGGAACTACGACAAGGAGATATGGATGAAGTCCAGAAATGGATTTTATCATTATTAAAGCCAGAAATGCAACCAACTACCAGAGCATTGAAAAAAGAATTTATTTCAAACGAGTTATTAACAAGATACTGCAAACTAGTAGGACACAAATATCCAGACCACATATGTTCAAAGTGCAACGGAGATGATAACTATGTACCAGAAGTCCAACTAGAATGAAGGTATCAACAAGAAGACAAAAGAAGAAGACAGCTACTGGAAACATATAATGTAAAGTAAATAGTACTAGTCGCATTCATGAACAGTAAAGGTCGTTCATGAATAGTAAGAGTCATAAAGTAAATAGTATATGTCATAATCATGAACAGTAAAGGTCGTTCATGAATAGTAGGAGTCATTTGTAAACAGTAAGAGTCGTTTTAATTTTCTTTATATAGAATGTAAATCCGAGGAAGGAGGACATCCTCAGACATCCTCACCCTTACCTTCTCTCTCTTATCTTCTCTCAATAAAATATCTAATTATATACAAACTTCTGAAAGCTATGGAGCATTCAAACGAGTTACAAAACCAGGTAAGTTTATTCATAATCATGTTTAACTAAACTCATATATTCCTTATAATCTCTTGAATATCATAATTGTTTATCATGTTATAGTACTGTTATAAAGAACATCTTGAGAAAGTTTGCCTGTCTAATAATGCTGAGAGTAGTTAAGCCCAGACTATGTCATCCTAAACTGGAAACCAGTAGGCAAGGAAGCCGTTTAGGGGAGTACACAGAGTTGAGGCGCTGTTAGGGTAAATGATTGAAGCATGAAAAACATGGTAGTGACCAGAAAAGATTGTTCAGTATAACTTATTAAAATATGATAAACTCTATGATAAACAAAGAGGTTAGAGGGAATATGTTTAGTAAATACATGATAAGGATAAATAGAAATCTGAATGAACAACCACACGTATTTATTAGAAGAAAATATTGACTACAAAATACTTATGTTATATATCTTTAAGAGACTTAATAACGATGTTAAAAGAAAAATTTACGATATTTTAGTTACTTTTGAAATAATATATGTAATGGAACAAGCATTTACAGAACTAATTGTATCACATGAAATAGATATATTAGATCTATATGAACTAGATTTATATTCAGACTAATGATCACATATCAAGTTAATAAAATCTTTTTATAAATGAAACATAACACTTTTCATTATATAAGATTCTATAATACCCAGAAATGGAAACTTCTTAAAACCCTCAGTAACATAAATAGAAAAATAGATTGTGTTAAATACAATATTAAAACCTGCAAGGATATTATTAGATATAATAAATTACGTAATAAAGCTTTATTAACTATAGAAAATGAAATTGAATTTTATGAAGATAAACTTGAAAGTTATCAACACAGAAAAGAAATAACACTGAGAAATATAGAAACCATGGATATATGTATCAACAGGTATACATCTCAGTATTAATATGAACAAATCAAAAATTGATAGTTACAAATATTTTAAGTACTGGTTAGAAATTCTAAAACATATAAATATGTCAAAAATAATATTAGAAAAAAATATAGAAGAATATCAAAAAACTAAAGATATTAAATACTTAGAATACACACTTGAAAATATAAAAGAAATTTCAAGGTTAATTTCGCTAGCTACAGATAATCATGAAAAAGCATTTAAAAGATCCTATGAAAAATAAGATGAACTCAAACAACCCCCCCAAATTGGTATCAGAGCTATGAAAAATAAACATTTATATTAAGAAGCAAATCATGAAAAATAACACTGACATTAATAGTACAAACCCGCAAAACAGTGAAACAATCAAAATAACTAAGAAATCGCAGAAAATTAGGAAGAAACTAAAGAAACTATATATAGAATATGAATACTTAAGTATCACAAAAATAAACAAAGCTAGGCTGTCCAAATTAATCGATATAATATCTAAAACAGAATATAAATATGTTTGTTATCTAAAGGATAAAAGATGAATAAAGAAGAATTCGCATTAGAAGAGAAAACATATGAGAATCCAGAAGGATTAAAAATAACAATAATATTTTCTAACTTAGGAAGAAGATATAAAAAAATAGGAAATAACCTAAACTTAATGTTAGAAAAAGAAACTGTAAAACTAGAGGATAGTTTAACCGCCATGGTTAGAATAACAAAAGAAAACGAAGAAATAGATAGAAAACGAGAGATTAAAGAAATACAACAGCAAGCTAAAGAAAAAATACAACAGATAGAGGAAGTAAAAAACACTAAAATAACAGAATTAGAAAAAGAATTAGAGATGCTAAAACAGATGTATGCAAATAAACTAAAAGAAAAGGAAAAACGTAAAGAAGAAGAAGAAGAACTAAAACTAACAAATGAGATAGAAAGATTCAAATTACAGTTAGAAGAAGTACAGGAGAGTCCATCAAAAATAAGTATAAACGAAATAAATGACCAAAGTGATAAAGACACAGAACTAGGAGAAAACTATTCAGAAACAAGTGAAACATACACAGAACTTATAGAAAAAACAGAAAAGATAAAAATAAACCCAGAAATAAATACAGGAGATATGAACGAAGATAAACCAAGCATATCAGGAATAAAAAATCCAAAACAATTAAACCCAACCTATTACAGAGTAAGTTATGATGCATATGACAGAAACAAAACATTATGGGATAAAAGGTTAAATAAGAAATGGGCACCAAGACAGATAACTGAACAATATAATTTTTTAGATCTAGATTGTGTAGCAGATATAAATAAAACAATACAATTATGGATAGGATATATCTCAAAACAACTAATAGATAATAAAATAACAATAACGGAAACACCAGGATATATAGAAAGAACACTAATAGGAACTGTAAAATTATGGTTACAAAATTTATCAAGTGAAAGCTTAGACACATTAAGGAGTAATAAAAAACTTGACGGTACAACTACAACAACGGTTACAGATATATTAAATAAATATGAAATAGCAATAAGAAATGAATTTAGTAGTATGACAACAGAAGTAGAAGAACAAAATAAAGAAAAAATTACAAATAGAAATTTAATGACAAAATTAGCAATATGTAATATGTGTTATATAGATGAATATACTTGTGCATTTAGAGACTATTATTATAAAGGAACATATAGTCCAGATGAAAGTAAAGAGATAAGAAAATTATATTTTACAAAATTACCAGAACCCTTTAGCTCAAAAATAATAAAAAGTTGGAACGAAGCAGGACTAGCAGATACATTAGGAGTAAGGATAAAATTTCTACAAAACTGGTTTATAGAATTATGTGAAAAATATAAAGAAAAGATGAAAATGGAAAAAATATTAGTAAAAAATTTGGCATGTTGCAAAAGTAGAATAGCACCCCAATTTGGCTGCACAGATAAATATTACAAAAAAGAAGGAAAGAAAAAGAAATTTAAATCAAAATATTCAAAATATAAATATAGGAAACCAAGAAGAAGATATTATGTAAAAAATTATAAACATAAAAAACCATATAGGAAAAAGAAAAAACTAACAGAATGTACTTGCTATAATTGTGGAAAGCTAGGACACTTAGCCAAAGATTGTAAATTACCAAACAACCCAAAGATATTAAATACTTAGAATACACACTTGAAAATATAAAAGAAATTTCAAGGTTAATTTCGCTAGCTACAGATAATCATGAAAAAGCATTTAATTCCACAACTACATAAAAAAGATCCTATGAAAAATAAGATGAACTCAAACAACCCCCCCCCCCCCCCCAAATTGGTATCAGAATGTACTTGCTATAATTGTGGAAAGCTAGGACACTTAGCCAAAGATTGTAAATTACCAAAAAACCCAAAGAAGAAACAAATTACCGAAATATTGATAGATAATGATAAATATACACAAGTAGAATATGTAGATTATGAATTAAGCAGTGAAGACAGTATATATGAGATATCAGAAAACGAGTTCTCTGAAAATGAAATAAACAAGGATATAGAAGAGTCAGATGAAGAAAATTATGACTGAAAAAGATATACAAATTATACAACAAGAAGAACACCAAGATGAACAATCTTCAGAACAAAAAATAATATTTGACGCTAATATATTTGAACAAATAAAAGGAAAAGAATTGGATCTAAGTATAGACAAAATATTAGAAGTACCAACAATAAAGAATTGGTTTAAAAGACAAAAAGAAGAATACTATGTAGTAAGCCAAAGAGAACATATAATAGATTGTAAATACATCAAAGGTAAAGCAAAAATACCAATTTTAAATAAAAGACTACTAAATAAAGAAATACAAGATATAAAAGCAAAAAATCCAATAAAATATGTACACTTAGGAGGAACGGAGATTCTAATAAAAGCATGTTTTAGGGAAGGAATAGATACCCCTATAGAAATATACTTGGCAGATGATAGGATTGTACAACCTATAGAAAAGAGTATAATAAGTGCTGTAAGAGGTAACTTAATATACCAAAAATTTAAATTTATAGTAAGTGCTAACTATTCAGTAGCAGTAGATGATAAAAATATAGATAAATCATTAGTATTATACTGGAAAATGTCTGGAATAGAATTAGCACCAGGAAGTAAAATATTCACAGCAAGATGTAAAAATCTATATGTCTTAACAACAAAACATAAGATAACAGCTAAAAATAAAATAAATAAAATAAAAATAGAAAATCCATTCGAAAGAATAGTATCAGTTATAGACAACAATGATTACAGTTATACAGAAATAGACATGGATGAAGATTTAGAAATAGTAAAAGAAAAATTAAGCACATCAAAACGAATAAATAATGAAATGCCAGAAACATCATCAAGAAGTACATCAAGAAGTACATCAAAAAGAATAAATTATACCACTCCACAAAAATTAATAGAACAAAAAATAGAAGAAATAAACCCACATCATTATTATATAACAGGAATAATGGACCAAAGAAAATATTTAATACTAATAAATACAGGGCAGGAAGAGAATTATGTTATAAGAGAACTAATACCAGAACAAGAGATAGTAACAATAGAACAACAAAATTCAGAACTACCAAAAGCGTTAAGAAAAAACGAAGAAACAACTGAAAAAGAATTAATTATTGGAGGAATACCAATATTAATAAATTTTAAAATATATCAAGGAGATAAAAATATTACACTAGGGATAAAATGGTTAGAAAAAGTCAAACCATATAAATTAGAAGATAGGCAATTAACAATAAGTTATGAAAATAAGAAAATAATAATAAAAAGAACTTTGATATAATGCCAAAAATATACATACTTTCCAAAATAATAGTAGAAGGATATTATAATAGATATTATACACCTATGGTGGGTACAGGAGCAGAAGCTAATATGTGTAGACATAATTGTTTACCAGAAAGTAAATGGGAAAAGCTAAAAACCCCCATAGTAGTAACAGGATTTAATAATGAAGGAAGTATGATAACATATAAAGCAAGAAATATAAAAATACAAATATGGGATAAAATATTAACCATAGAAGAAATATATAGTTACGAATTCACAAATAAGGATATATTATTAGGAATGCCATTTTTAGATAAATTATACCCACATATTATAACAAAAACACATTGGTGGTTTACTACCCCGTGTAAACAAAAATTAGGAGCAAAAAGAGTAAATAATAAAGTAAGAAAAACAACACCCTGGATTAAAGGAAGTGAAAAGATTACCCAAAAATTAGAAAATGTAATACAAAGTAACCATAATATAGAGATAATCATTTTCTCAATAAATAAGATAAAACCACTACAAGATAAACTAGAATTACTATATAATGATAATCCACTCCAAGGATGGGAAAAACATCAAACAAAAATAAAGATTGAACTAATAGATGAAAATAGCATAATAACACAAAAACCTTTAAAATACAATTTTAATGATTTAACAGAATTTAAAATGCATATAAAAGAATTATTAGATAATAACTACATACAAGAAAGTAATAGTAAACATACTAGCCCAGCATTTATAGTAAATAAGCATAGTGAACAAAAAAGAGGAAAAAGCCGTATGGTTATAGATTATAGAAACTTAAATGCAAAAACAAAAACATATAATTATCCGATACCAAATAAAATACTAAAAATTAGACAAATACAAGGATATAACTATTTTAGTAAATTTGACTGTAAATCAGGATTTTACCATTTAAAACTAGAAGATGAATCTAAAAAGTTAACAGCATTCACAGTACCACAAGGATTTTACGAATGGAACGTATTACCTTTTGGATATAAAAATGCACCAGGTAGGTATCAACATTTTATGGATAATTACTTCAACCAATTAGAAAATTGTATAATATATATAGATGATATATTGCTATATTCTAGAACAGAGAACGAACATATAAAACTACTAGAAAAATTCATACACATTGTAGAAATATCAGGAATAAGTTTAAGTAAAAAGAAAGCAGAAGTAATGAAAAATCAAATAGAATTTTTAGGTATACAAATAGATAAAAACGGAATAAAAATGCAAACCCATGTAGTACAAAAAATAATTAACTTGAATGAAACACTTGATACAAAAAAGAAGTTACAATCATTTTTAGGATTGGTTAACCAAGTAAGAGAATATATTCCTAAATTAGCAGAAAACTTAAAACCATTACAGAAAAAATTAAAAAAGGACATAGAATATCATTTTGACGAAAAAGATAAAATACATATACAGAAGATAAAAAATATGTGTAAAAAATTACCAAAACTATATTTTCCAGATGAAAAGAAACAATTTACATATATTGTAGAAACTGATTCTAGTGATCACAGCTACGGAGGAGTTCTAAAATATAAATATGATAATGAAAAAATTGAACACCATTGTAGATATTATTCCGGATCATACACGGAACCACAATTAAAATGGGAAATAAATAGGAAAGAACTATTTGGATTATATAAATGTTTGTTAGCATTTGAGCCATATATTGTTTATAACAAATTTATAGTAAGAACAGATAATACACAAGTAAAATGGTGGATAACTCGGAAAGTACAGGATTCAGTAACTACAAAGGAAATAAGGAGACTTGTATTAAATATACAAAATTTTACATTTACAATTGAAGTAATACGGACTGACAAGAATGTTATTGCAGACTACCTATCAAGACAAAGGTACCCAAACAGATGAAAGCCAAGAACCAAAAGACATATTTACAATCCTTACTACTCTATCCTTACAGATGGAGAGTATGGGAAAAAGATTACAACAGCTAGAAAGTCAGCAGCATGACTATAAAAATGCGGAGCTAAGTCAATCGGAAGACTCTAAACTTCCAGAGGTAGAAGGAGACGTTGGGAAACTCCAAAAAACCCATAACACAGTTGCTTTATATACAGCTGCAGGTACAAGCAAACAAGTTAGCAAAAAGCCACATATCAATGTAAACCTAAATACCGTATTTGATAAGCCATTTACATCAAAAAGCCAAGAGAAGCAATAGTTATAGCCCCACAAACTTCAACCTATGCTAATAGCCTACACCACAACAAAAAGGTATATAACCATATTACTCAAACATATATTGAGAATATATATAAAATCCAGACATTTCTGAACCTAAACCCTAGATCAACAACTACTACAGATCCAACACAAGATTATGTAACCCAAAAACTACAGGGATATAATAGGCTTATAGCCCAGCCAAAAACAAAAGCAAACCTAGTAAAAACATGTTACAACTACGGACTACTTAGTACAGTATATACCCATGACGGAGAAGAAATAATTGGAATACCAGAGCTATACAAAGCATTTGTCACCTTCAAGAGAATTACAAAAGGCAACCTATTCTTCATCAAATTCTACACAGCACCAGCGGAAATACTATATGATGAAATAAAACCCATAATACAGGTGATAAAGATAGGACTAACACGAGATATGATAATACCAGAAGAGATAGAGAAACAACCCGAGATACAGAAAATGGAGATACCAAGTTTCTATGCTAATAAAAGAATAATTGGTATAGCAACTATTATTCAAGAACTAGCTAACAATTATCTACAAGGAAATGCTATCTGGAGCTACTATTCCAGAGACCAGTTAATGATATATGCCAACTCGAAGGAACTACGACAAGGAGATATGGATGAAGTCCAGAAATGGATTTTATCATTATTAAAGCCAGAAATGCAACCAACTACCAGAGCATTGAAAAAAGAATTTATTTCAAACGAGTTATTAACAAGATACTGCAAACTAGTAGGACACAAATATCCAGACCACATATGTTCAAAGTGCAACGGAGATGATAACTATGTACCAGAAGTCCAACTAGAATGAAGGTATCAACAAGAAGACAAAAGAAGAAGACAGCTACTGGAAACATATAATGTAAAGTAAATAGTACTAGTCGCATTCATGAACAGTAAAGGTCGTTCATGAATAGTAAGAATCATAAAGTAAATAGTATATGTCATAATCATGAACAGTAAAGGTCGTTCATGAATAGTAAGAGTCATAAAGTAAATAGTATATGTCATAATCATGAACAGTAAAGGTCGTTCATGAATAGTAGGAGTCATTTGTAAACAGTAAAAGTCGTTTTAATTTTCTTTATATAGAATGTAAATCCGAGGAAGGAGGACATCCTCAGACATCCTCACCCTTACCTTCTCTCTCTTATCTTCTCTCAATAAAATATCTAATTATATACAAATTTCTGAAAGCTATGGAGCATTCAAACGAGTTACAAAACCAGGTAAGTTTATTCATAATCATGTTTAACTAAACTCATATATTCCTTATAATCTCTTGAATATCATAATTGTTTATCATGTTATAGTACTGTTATAAAGAACATCTTGAGAAAGTTTGCCTGTCTAATAATGCTGAGAGTAGTTAAGCCCAGACTATGCCATCCTAAAGTGGAAACCAGTAGGCAAGGAAGCCGTTTAGGGGAGTACACAGAGTTGAGGCGCTGTTAGGGTAAATGATTGAAGCATGAAAAACATGGTAGTGACCAGAAAAGATTGTTCAGTATAACTTATTAAAATATGATAAACTCTATGATAAACAAAGAGGTTAGAGGGAATATGTTTAGTAAACACATGATAAGGATAAATAGAAATCTGAATGAACAACCACACGTATTTATTAGAAGAAAATATTGACTACAAAATACTTATGTTATATATCTTTAAGAGACTTAATAACGATGTTAAAAGAAAAATTTACGATATTTTAGTTACTTTTGAAATAATATATGTAATGGAACAAGCATTTACAGAACTAATTGTATCACATGAAATAGATATATTAGATCTATATGAACTAGATTTATATTCAGACTAATGATCACATATCAAGTTAATAAAATCTTTTTATAAATGAAACATAACACTTTTCATTATATAAGATTCTATAATACCCAGAAATGGAAACTTCTTAAAACCCTCAGTAACATAAATAGAAAAATAGATTGTGTTAAATACAATATTAAAACCTGCAAAGATATTATTAGATATAATAAATTACGTAATAAAGCTTTATTAACTATAGAAAATGAAATTGAATTTTATGAAGATAAACTTGAAAGTTATCAACACAGAAAAGAAATAACACTGAGAAATATAGAAACCATGGATATATGTATCAACAGGTATACATCTCAGTATTAATATGAACAAATCAAAAATTGATAGTTACAAATATTTTAAGTACTGGTTAGAAATTCTAAAACATATAAATATGTCAAAAATAATATTAGAAAAAATATCAAAAAACTAAAGAAATAATAAATTACGTAATAAAGCTTTATTAACTATAGAAAATGAAATTGAATTTTATGAAGATAAACTTGAAAGTTATCAACACAGAAAAGAAATAACACTGAGAAATATAGAAACCATGGATATATGTATCAACAGGTATACATCTCAGTATTAATATGAACAAATCAAAAATTGATAGTTACAAATATTTTAAGCACTGGTTAGAAATTCTAAAACATATAAATATGTCAAAAATAATATTAGAAAAAAATATAGAAGAATATCAAAAAACTAAAGATATTAAATACTTAGAATACACACTTGAAAATATAAAAGAAATTTCAAGGTTAATTTCGCTAGCTACAGATAATCATGAAAAAGCATTTAAAAGATCCTATGAAAAATAAGATGAACTCAAACAACCCCCCCAAATTGGTATCAGAGCTATGAAAAATAAACATTTATATTAAGAAGCAAATCATGAAAAATAACACTGACATTAATAGTACAAACCCGCAAAACAGTGAAACAATCAAAATAACTAAGAAATCGCAGAAAATTAGGAAGAAACTAAAGAAACTATATATAGAATATGAATACTTAAGTATCACAAAAATAAACAAAGCTAGGCTGTCCAAATTAATCGATATAATATCTAAAACAGAATATAAATATGTTTGCTATCTAAAGGATAAAAGATGAATAAAGAAGAATTCGCATTAGAAGAGAAAACATATGAGAATCCAGAAGGATTAAAAATAACAATAATATTTTCTAACTTAGGAAGAAGATATAAAAAAATAGGAAATAACCTAAACTTAATGTTAGAAAAAGAAACTGTAAAACTAGAGGATAGTTTAACCGCCATGGTTAGAATAACAAAAGAAAACGAAGAAATAGATAGAAAACGAGAGATTAAAGAAATACAACAGCAAGCTAAAGAAAAAATACAACAGATAGAGGAAGTAAAAAACACTAAAATAACAGAATTAGAAAAAGAATTAGAGATGCTAAAACAGATGTATGCAAATAAACTAAAAGAAAAGGAAAAACGTAAAGAAGAAGAAGAAGAACTAAAACTAACAAATGAGATAGAAAGATTCAAATTACAGTTAGAAGAAGTACAGGAGAGTCCATCAAAAATAAGTATAAACGAAATAAATGACCAAAGTGATAAAGACACAGAACTAGGAGAAAACTATTCAGAAACAAGTGAAACATACACAGAACTTATAGAAAAAACAGAAAAGATAAAAATAAACCCAGAAATAAATACAGGAGATATGAACGAAGATAAACCAAGCATATCAGGAATAAAAAATCCAAAACAATTAAACCCAACCTATTACAGAGTAAGTTATGATGCATATGACAGAAACAAAACATTATGGGATAAAAGGTTAAATAAGAAATGGGCACCAAGACAGATAACTGAACAATATAATTTTTTAGATCTAGATTGTGTAGCAGATATAAATAAAACAATACAATTATGGATGGGATATATCTCAAAACAACTAATAGATAATAAAATAACAATAACGGAAACACCAGGATATATAGAAAGAACATTAATAGGAACTGTAAAATTATGGTTACAAAATTTATCAAGTGAAAGCTTAGACACATTAAGGAGTAATAAAAAACTTGATGGTACAACTACAACAACAGTTACAGATATATTAAATAAATATGAAATAGCAATAAGAAATGAATTTAGTAGTATGACAACAGAAGTAGAAGAACAAAATAAAGAAAAAATTACAAATAGAAATTTAATGACAAAATTAGCAATATGTAATATGTGTTATATAGATGAATATACTTGTGCATTTAGAGACTATTATTATAAAGGAACATATAGTCCAGATGAAAGTAAAGAGATAAGAAAATTATATTTTACAAAATTACCAGAACCCTTTAGCTCAAAAATAATAAAAAGTTGGAACGAAGCAGGACTAACAGATACATTAGGAGTAAGGATAAAATTTCTACAAAACTGGTTTATAGAATTATGTGAAAAATATAAAGAAAACATGAAAATGGAAAAAATATTAGTAAAAAATTTGGCATGTTGCAAAAGTAGAATAGCACCCCAATTTGGCTGCACAGATAAATATTACAAAAAAGAAGGAAAGAAAAAGAAATTTAAATCAAAATATTCAAAATATAAATATAGGAAACCAAGAAGAAGATATTATGTAAAAAATTATAAACATAAAAAACCATATAGGAAAAAGAAAAAACTAAAGATATTAAATACTTAGAATACACACTTGAAAATATAAAAGAAATTTCAAGGTTAATTTCGCTAGCTACAGATAATCATGAAAAATCATTTAAAAGATCCTATGAAAAATAAGATGAACTCAAACAATCCCCCAAATTGGTTTATAACTTAAATAAAACTATTTTTATAAAACCTCCATAATGATAATTTAAGAGAAATGTTATAAAGTAATAATAAGATAATAAATCGATAATTCATCATGTCACTGAGTAATAATACGGGGAAATATCCTATACAAATACTTACAAATTTAAAGATACGTTATAAAAGTATAATAACCCACAAAGGCTAAATGAAAAATCACGAGGGAAAAATTGAGTATCAACTAAGGTTGTTCATTTGGATCGGATATCCAAAATCTGAACCAATCCACTCAATTTCGGATTCGGATTTCGGATTATGTTTATTAAAATTTTGGATATTCGGATCGGATTCGAATTGGTATAATTTTAACCCGATCCGAAATCCGAAATTATTAGGGCATGTATAAATGCTACACTTTAATTTCGGATAGTCAGTACTTCCTTTATATCTTCCTCTAAGTTATTACCTTTACGATTGCTGGATTTAGTTATATTGGCATCATAGTACTCTCATAATTGCAAAAATATGAATTTTTCTTACTGTATTGCCACTTTTACAAAGAAAATATACATATAAGTTTGCAACTTTGAGACATAATAATCCGATCTGAAATCTAAAATATTGATCCGATCCAAACTTTAAAATCCGATCCAATATTAATTCGGATTGCATTTTGTAGAATTCGAAATCCGAAATCTGAATCCGAAACATGCTAAATCCGATATGATCCGATCCATGCATTGCCCTAGTATCAACAACTTTCCCTCTTTACCCGGAAATAATGAAAGAATTATCGGGTAAAGAAATCAAGATGATGATAAATTTTGTCCAAATGAGATGTTTTAAAATATAGGGGCCGAACCCTGGTTTTTGAGCTACCTACATATCCTTGGTTTTACGGGAATTAGGTCGTGTGTCGTTCTAGATCCAAATGTGAGCGAGGACTATATAATTATTATAGAAAGACTGTATGCTTTAAAGAATGATTTCCTTTGAGTAAGGTGGGTTGTGAATGGTTGATGACATGGATGGAAAGTACGAGTGACAATAATGCGGAGTCGATCATTACAGATACGTGAGGTGATGTGATTAAGGAATGGTTATGTGAAAGGAAAAGCTTGACTATTGGTTGGAGTTTATTTGGAGTTATTAAACAAATATGAATGTTGAACAGAAGTCAGAGCAAAAATTGCTCCCGTTTGAAGAATGGTTACCTTTTGTGTACCTGCAAAACTCAAAACACAACAAATGTAGAATATATGTACATACAAAAGGATTATAATAAACTACATATAGGTGCGAGACTTTAAACATGATGTAAATTCCCTTTCGGACCATGAAAGCTGTCTTTGCACGATGAGAATAATGTTCTATACCATGACGTCCTGGGCCATGAAGTGTATATAAAGGATTCACATGCCATAAAATAATGTCCTTGGACCATGAGGATGGTGCCTTCGGACTATGATGCCTTTGAATACTGATCTGTAGCTTTGAGATCCTTAGGCCATGGAATGATGACGTTAGGCTATAAAGATAATGCCTTCGGACTATGACGCATTCGGATAATGTGGCGATCTTTCAGCCCATGAGATGCAAGGATGTAGCGATATTTGATTGTTCACAAGATGGGGGGGATGCTTAACCCCATGAAAGAATAGAGGCAGAGCTTAGCCTCATGCAGGTAATGAAGGCGATAATTACACTTATGCGAGTAGGAGGGTCATGCTTGGCCTGATGCAACAATCAGGACAATGCTTAGCCCTATGCATGTGTAGAGGAAGTGCCCATACTCATACAAGTAGGAGGATAGTGCTTGAACTGATGTGATGGTCAGGGAAACTCTTAGCCCTCTGCAGATGTAGAGGCAATGCTTAGCCTCATGCAAGTAGAAGGGCAATGCTCGGCCCCATGCAACTAGTAAGAGCAATGTTTGTCCTTATGCAGGTTCATAGGCAGGGCTTTACCTCAGGCGAGCAAAAGCGTTTTGCTAAACCCGATGCAAGTAGTGAGAGTAATATTTAGTCATATGCAGGTGTGGAGAAGAGCTTAGCCTCATGCAAGTAGAAGGGTTATGCTTAACCCGATGCAAATAGTGTGAGCAATGTTTATCCCTATGCAAGCGTGGCGGCAGAGCTTAGCCTCAGGCGAGTAGAAGGGTCGTGTTTATCCCGATACACATAGTAAGGATAATGCTTAGCCTTATGCAATGAGGAGGCAAGGATTAGCCTCATGTAAGAAAGGAAAGAAGGGAGTTCTTAGCTCGATGAATTTATGCTTTGTGGCGTCTATCCCTATTCAGGTAGTGATTTCATCGTATATCCTTCGCGAATATCCTTGATAGTGTTGCACCTGTTATTCTTGCATTTAAAGAAAATGGTAGGTTTGAGGGGGAAGGTCGATTCGCGCTTTTGGCTTTGTGTTCCGTCGTCGCTTTTGGCTTTGAACTTCTGATCTTGATACCTCTACGCTATGAGTTTGTCTAGGAAGAATTTGGCTATTTCCAAGATCCGATTTTGAAAAATATGCATTGTTTGTAGTTAGTAAAATATAGAGAATGTTATCATTAAAATGTATGATAATGCATAAGATAGATAGTTTCTGTTGAATCATAAACTGTGACACGCTTTGAGATATTGCAACGTCTTTATCCTGTATAGAATTTTGAGGACTCCCACAAAATTTGAATTCTGCCCCAGTTCTGATAAATCAACTCTGATATATCTCCTGATAATACTCTTCTAGCGACTTTTGATGAAGCTTAAAATTTTCCCCAATTCTTGACCATGGAGGGAAATGAAAATTTTATTATAATGTGACCGAACCCACATGGCGACAATTAAGCAATTAATCATAGAATTGAAGAAACAACCATATATTAGCTAATTGTAATCAAGGTTAAGTCAACTTTAAACTAAAATATTTATGGCTGAATCAAAACCCCAGAACTATGGGTTTTATCCATTCATGATAAGACCAAAACAAATTCATAAGTGTTGAATAATTGTGAATACTAATAAAAGATGAAGAAAACTGAGATATCCTCGCTCTCGAATGTTCCTCGTATGTATTTTTCCCTCAAAGTAGCATCTCCCCTCTCAAAATAGGCTAAGTCTTGCTTTTATACGCATTGGGGGGAGGGGATCTTGGGCCGAAATAACCTTGCCCCGGGCGAACTAGGAGAAAACTTCCCATCACCAGCGCCTAGGGTAGCATGAAGCACTAACCCTTGCGCTGGGATTTTGAACATTCTGACTTCTGTGCCATAGGTAGCGCTCCCCGGTACCTGTGGCGCTACAAAGTGGCAATTTTCCAATGTTTGCTCCTTTTTGCCTCCAATCTCGCACCTTTTCCCCATATTGCCTCTGGATGATTCCTACATATAAAAACACCACGAATTGGCACAAATCAGACATTTCACGTCCAAAATCTACGAAACATGAGTAAAACGCGAGGCGATATACATATAAATATATATACTTTAAGCTAAATATCAACACCCCACACTTAGACTCTTGATCTTCCTCAAGAAATGGGACTATCAACTACACGCCAACAATGTACACATCTCAACTAGAGAGGAACACTTTATTTTTTAACCATACACTCTACCCTTGACTATGATCGATACTTGCAATCAAGCATGAACATACAAATTTCAGATTCTTCTCATTTTAAACATACCAAAGTATAATATTTCAATTCAATCAATTCAAACAACCTATCCATAGCCACCCTACCTCAAGAGATGACTTGTTACCAGTAAGAACCCTCAACTCGCGCACTCACCCAAGAAGAGAAATTCATAATGTTTACCGTAAAAATGGTAATAACAATTAAATTTATAAATAGGACTCCAAAAATATGTGATCTATTTTTATGCTAGTTGTTTGAGTAGTGGATGCTAGATATCTGAAGTTTAATCGACGAAATACAAGCTAATATACGGCAGTAATTAAACCGAGGGGCTTGCTACCCGGGCCTCGGATTGATCGATGAAAGGCCTCGAGGTTGATGCCTAGGCTCGAGCTCGAGCTATTGGGGATAACCGGGAAGGGAATAACAGTTAGGATACAATTAAAAAGGCTCTTTATGGCCAATATCAAGCAATAAAAGAAGAATAAGTATGAAAGCAATAAATGGAAAGAGTCGCCTCGAACGAGTAAGTTAGAGAGAAAGAGAGAGAGAGAGAGAGAGAGAGAGAGAGAGAGAGAGAGAGAGAGAGAGAGTTGTTATTGATCTTATGTAGAATGGTTGGAGCAACGGTAGCCCCATAGAAAGTGGTGAGGATCCCCTTTATATAGGAGGAAATACAACATAGTACAGAATGCATTAATTTTAAAGACACAGAGATGGGATGGCTAGACATGACATTGGACTCTATTGGTGCTATTTGCTCGCCTCGGGAATTCCCCACCCTCGGGATCATTGTTGGATCAGAAGTGAATGAACCTTGGGGGAGGGAGCTTGACTGCAACCCTGTAGCCTCGAGATATCTATATGACTCCCCGAACACACCTTAATGGCGAGAAATCGGTCCCTCCAATTTCATCGTATACAAATAGTCTCTGCGTTTCCTAGAATGAAGTAATAGGAAACGATTTTGAACCGTCATCTCGAGGTCATTATTGCCTTGACGTCAGCCGATAAGAGCATTAAATGCCATGTTCCAGAAAACCGTGCAAAAGTCGTCGTCATATGCGATAATCGAGGAACCAACGAACTGCCATTGGCTCATCCTTTCCGCTCCCCAAGCGGTTCCTATAAATGCATCGGTTGTTTTCTACTTCTTACTTTCTCCCCATCTCCAAATTCACGAGTCAGAACCCTTTGTCTTTTACACTCTTTCATCTTTTTCTACAAATATTTTTACCATTGATATGGCTAGGACTTCTAGAATGGTCCCTCGGCGGAACGAAGTTGCATCACCCTCTCGACCGTCTAAAGAGAAAACTGGAGTGTTTCCTTCCTTGAAATAATGCACCCGCCTGATCTCAATATGTCCACGGATTTTAATATCGATGCCACTTCATCCACATCGAGACAATGCTAGCACGTGTCTCGATATATTAGCGTCGTGACCAACATACAAATGGTAAGCAAAGATTGCCGATGGAATGAGGCAGTAGAAGTGGAGATTCCCGGTCCTAACGAGAATATAACAGACCACAAGGTCAGTTTTCTTTACATGTATACTTACCCGTTCACCTTGGGTCCTGACGAATCTTCTGAGTCTTCTCCCCCGGAGATAGACTTGGTCATCCTTGACTTCTGTGACAAGTACCAAGTGACGCTTGGTCAGATCTATCCTTCTTTCTAGAGGATAGTATTGATGCTCCACCATTTCACTGAAGGGGTTAGGGGTGAGTCTTTTACCCTCAACCATTTGATCAGGATGTATAGTCCTCGATTTTATCGAGGTTTGATCAGGCTCCACCATCGATCCAAATAATCATTCATCTCGAGCATCGACGAGGGGACGGATCAAGGGTGGATGAGTAGATTTGTCCAGGTGAAGACCTCAGATATTATCCCGGCTTGGAGGATGCCTTTTCCGGAGAGATGGAACATGCAACGGAAGCAACATTCCCTTAACCCCTTTTTTTACTACTTTTCTTTGAAGTAACACCTCTCTGCGCTTCTTGTAACCATTGCTTGGTACCTAGAGGTGGTTCCGGATTTATCAGGATGGATCGAGCGGCTGGACAAGGCATTCCCATATCATGTTCGGTCTTGGACCGACCTAGCCAAGAAGCGATGGGTAGCTAAGAATCATGGTAAGGTTCCTTTATCGCCTACGCCTTGTACTTGAATTTCTTCCTGAGCACTTAGTGAAAGCATCTTGCGGTTACTGCGCTGGTGCAGGTCTTGGGGGGAATATGCAGATGAGGCCACCCCCTAACGGCGAAGTGGAGGCTTCAGAGCCCGGCAAAGACAAAAAGAGAAAAAGCAAAGCAATTGTCGCCCTTCCTCCGACAAAGAAACCCAGGTAACTCGAGCACCGAGCCACTGCTGGGACTTCTGCTTCAACTTCAGGGGCAAATCCTAACACCGAGGAAGAGGATGACGACGAATGTCAGCTAGAGCGGAGGGAGATCGAATGTGAGAGCCTCACAGGTGCCTCGGTCGGAGGCTGCTGAGTCCGGAACGGTTGACTTCGGTCGGTCTCGTGAACCGGAGACCCTCAAAGAGGGCGTTAACGCGACTTCAAATTGCACAACTGGGTTTGATGCAGTTTCCGCCGGGGGGACCACTGCTATCGATCCTGAAGGGTCGGGCCCGAAGCTTTTCAGGAGCATGGGTTGCCTTCTGGAGAATTTGGCAACCTGAACGACTTCTTCTCATGCTTCCAGGTCTCGTTAGGGGAACTACGAGATGCTCAAGAAGTGGTCGGCGTCAAAGCGGGGATTCCTCTCCAAGGGGGAGGCTCTGTTGCCAACATCATTGATGGTGTTAGTGATAGTGTCGATCGTGATGTTCCCCTCACCGTCAAAGTGGCAGAGAAATTCATGCAGTAGGTGACAGCCAATTCTCGTGCATTTTTTTATCCTCGGACATCATCCCTTGTCTTTCTAACTTATCCTCTACGCCACAGTGCAAGGAGATGTACGATCATGCCATCCTTTGACTCCACGATGAGCTTTCTTATCATGAAAAGGAGTGTAAGAAAGCTACCTCAATGCTGCGGGATTTGGAGGCTCACTCTGCCCAGGAAGGGAAAGAACTAGGTGAGCTCCGAGCTGCTTTGGAAATGGCGCTTCGAGAAAAGGCAGTCCTTGTCGCGCAGGTATTTTGCTTTGCTTGTACCTGACTTTTGTTCCCGTGTTCCGACGTAAATTGACTCACCTTTCTTTTGTAGGTCGAGCAGAATGGTTCACAGATTAAGCAACTGAATACGGAGATCTCCGGGCTGAGGGAGCAAAATGAAGTAGCGGCCGAGGAGTTGGCAACATCCCGGGATCTTCTCAAGGATGCTTGCAAGGAGGTTGCTGCTTTGACCGCGGCTAAGTCCGAGGTTAAACGAAACGCTGCCACTTATCTGGAGGATGCAGCCACGGCGCATAAAATAGCTCATGACATATCAATAGCAACTGAGCAGAAGTTAACCCAAGCTATTAAGCATGCTAAGGCGGAGGCGAGGAGAGAGACCTTGGAGGAAATCAGGGCCAAAGGTATCGACCTATCAACTAATCTCAAGGAAGCCCGCAAATTGGAGGAAGAACTGGCGCTTTTAATTGCCCCCGATAAGGGCGAAGATAATAGCGATGAGGAGTAGTCTCCAAGTTGTTTTGTATCCCTTCCTTTTCCCTTTGTATGCGGCCCCCAGAGGATGGATTGTGTAAAGATGTTTTTTTGTGACTACGTTTTTGGCAATGTAAAAAAGGGGTTTTCCTCTTGTCAGTCCTTTTTTTTCTCTTCTTTCTTTGGCCTTTTGCCTTCACGATTTTAGCTTTTGACTCTCGATGTTGGCCTTTCGGAACCTGTTCTCGGAGCAACCGGGATCTTGAAACTGGCCATGCCCCGGGGTTAAATCAATAACTTCTCTCGGATCGATGCTCGTGACGTTAGGGAGCTACCCAAGGCCTCGCAATTTTTTGAGTTTTGGGGGGTAACAACATTTGTATGATCCGATAAAAAGGGGCCCGAGGTGATTTTGCCAATACGTTTCCCTAGGAGAGGGTGACGTTAACGTGGCTAGAATTAATTGGTCCTCTTGGGTAGGTGGGCAGTTGTTGCTTTGATCCTATATATTCATTCATCCGCTTTTCCAATGGTGAGTTTGCTACTTTGAAAGTCTATCTCTTCCGCAGAGCCTGGCTCTTTGTGCTAGTCCTTCTGCTCCCCTAAATTTTTTTTTGCTCAGACCCTTATCTTTCCTCTCCTATTTACCGTAGCCATAATTTCTATGTCGACGTCTGATCATCGGGTGGAGGGGAGTTCCTCCTATGTTCCGCATTCAGTTGGCGCCAGCGGCTCACCCCCGATGTCAGGTGAGAGAGGCTCGGGATGCCCTGCCTTAAGAAGAGTTGTCACGCTGGGGAAACCACCCAATGTTCCGGGCCACAGGGAGCATGTGTCGAGGATTACATCATCAGTGGGAGAGGAAAACCTCAAAATGATCAGAAAAGATTACAGATGGGAAAAAGGCGTGATATTACAAGTACCTTCCCCCGAGGAGAGCGTTATGACATATGTTGAGGGATTATTGAGCATATACACATATGTTTTTCGCGCTGGTTCCCCTGACCGGGTCATGCTTGATTTCTGTCAGAGATATCAGGTTACACTGGCGCAGGCTCATCCCTCCCTTTGGAAAATAGTGCAGGCGATGTGGTATTTTGCGGACAAGGCCGGGATAGAGTTTACCCTCAACCATCCCGTGAGGTTATATCAGCCACTGCGTTACCGAGGCTTGATTACTCTTTAGCATCGATCCACCCAAGCTCCTATCGTTGGCAGCGATGAGGACGAGGACCGGAAATGGATGAATCGGTTCGTTCGAATTCGAACGATCGATGTCATTCCTAGAGAATTTTTGCCATTTCCTGAGAAATGGAACTTCACACGTAAGTATCTCATTTGAACTATCATCATTTTGACTGGAGTCAAGCTCCGTAACGATATCTTTCTGTTCCTTATTTTTAGTAACTCATTAGTCACCAAGCGAGGTCCCTGATTTAGCCGAGTGGTCTCGTAAGCTAGCAGCTTGCTCAATTTATGATAGGCCCCAGTGGCGAGATCTGTTCAAAGGGATATGGGAGGCAAATCATCGTGGTAGGTGCCTAGCGCTCTACTTCCAAGAAAATGGTGCTTTTCTTGCCGGCTTATTTAACTCAACTGTTGCAGGTGCCGGGTGTTCTTTTGAAATGAGGCTGCATTCTCCGAGGGAGGAGGAGAGATTGCTGGCCTCAAGATCAAGGAGTGATGACAAAATAAAAGATGTTCCGGGGCGCGAAAAGGCTTGCATTGAGGCGACTCCTTCTCAACAGTTAAGGAGAAGCAATCTGGTCGATCGGCCGCCTTCTAGAAGCGGTACGCCATCGGACGTTGCTTCAGCTTTCGGCGAGGCTCAGCGGTTTGGCCTCATGGTGAGTTTTGACTGCTGTAAGATTATTTCGACCTTGTGCCTTTATTTAGATTTCTTTTGTAGGCCTTTGATAGGCTTAAATCCAAGCTGCTTCGTAGCGAGGCCCCGTTGCGGGAAGCTTTATATAGGATGGGAAATACAATATAGTACAGAATGCATTAATTGTAAAGACACGGAGATGGGACGGGTAGGCATGACATTGGACTCTACTGGTGCTATTTGCTCGCCTCGGGAATTCCCCATCCTCGGGATCATTGTTAGGTTGGACGTGAATGAACATCGGGGGAGGGAGCTTGACCGCAACCCTGCAGCCTCGAGATATCGGTATGACTCCCCGAACACACCTTATTGGTGAGAAATTGGTCCCTCCGATTTCACCGTATACACACAACATCACCAATCGTTGATGAGATCATGTACCCTTATCAACAAACAAAAGAGTAAATATAGAGTAGTCCACACATTCAAGTATGACTTTGAACATAATTTAAGGACATTACACAATTTGAACAAAAATCGATCACTCTGACAAATAATTCATGTGCACCTCATAGACGTACCATACGCTTACCCGTAGTGTACATCTCTACTTCCCAATATCTCACCTTACTTCTTTTAGCGACTAAGTGCCTTCAGAGGTGCAGGTTAAACAATCTCAAATCAAGAACAAAATAGGGATACGACTTGTAATGTGGGTGCCGAGGGAAAGGTCTATAGGCTCAAAGGGGCTAGCAAAGGAAAATTTTATTTTGAAGTGACAAGCACATCTATGATCAATCAAGAAACACCTACATTATCTCCTAGACAAGCATAACTTAATGACTTTGCTTTGATTAACAAAAAGGGGCAAGTTCTAGACTACACAGGATAGCACATAATATCACAAATCCTCACACACAACTTACACATGACTCAATCAAGACGGTTCTGTTCAACTCTCAAGTCAAGAAAGAACATATGGTAGAGAAATTTTAAGCAATATTTCACTATGTGGCATACAAGTCAGACAATTAAGAAAAAATGTCATAGAGTACGCTATTTATTTTACTCAGGCATCACATTTCAAATCTAATGAAAGGGAAGACAGAGCACATGTCATTGCCTAAAGTTCCAGCACCAAACACATTAATATGTACCTCAGAGCAACTCAGCTTCTTTCTATCCTACTCCTAAAAAGAAAACAAAGTACCTTATTCAAGCTACACTCTTGAAAAAGAACCCGTGCCGAAAGAAAAACTAAGGGATACTACCTAACTACCCTAAAAAGGAAAAAATCTTTTGGTGTTTTTAATCAGACTTTAATCCCTCAAGAATCTTGTCCAAAGAATCCATCATCGGGAAAAGTCTGAGTTTTTTCTGATTTTTTCTATTTTTGCTATAACTAGACTATGTCTACTGTGGGTTCCTTAAAAAACTAATAAAAAGAAACAGGTTTATACAATTTACATTACAAGAAGCAGTTCCCCTGCCCCATACTTAGCTTATGTCTCCGATGCATGTAAGAATTTAAAGCAAAGTAAGGTAGAGAGAAAAACTCCTTGCTAGTCAAATTTCTCCTCCTCGGAATGCCCACCAGCCGCAGCTCTAGACTCATCATCATCATCATCTCCCAAGGCACCAAAGCCATGGGCCCCGTGACTTCATCACCAATCTCATCCTCAGAGTCGGAGCCTTTGTGAGTGTTCTCATCCTTTGACAGGTGAAAGGGACTGATATGTGCAATTTCTAATATCTTTTTGGAAGAACTGGATAGATCATTGCGTAGATCATGCGCTCATCGTCCAACACACCCAACCTACTCATGATCACATTTAGGGAGCTATAGAGATACCTGTTGAAGTTCTCATCTCTCTCATTCTGTGCTGCCTGGATAACCTTACATGTAGACTCCAACAAAGATGTGATGTCCATCAACCCCTTTGGAGCCTCCACAACCTCGTCATAATCGGGGTATATTCAGGTACCCCCCGGGACAACATGTACTAGATGAGCAAGTTGCCAAAAAGAATCTTTTAATTTTCCACCCAAATCATGTGTGGGCCATCTCCCCTAGCATATTGATGGTTCGCCCAGTCATCAGAAAAAATATCACACCCACTGAAGCTCGAGTGAATTTATTGTTATGCTCGACTTGTTTAGTTTGGCCTGCACAAAATTTTGCCACACCTTGGTGGTCTTGTTGAAATCGAAGAAGATCATCTCAAGATGGGCATCACCCTTATTTCTTGTACACTTGGCATTTAAATTGACACCACAAAGAGTGTGACGTATCGCCTGGTAGCTTGGGCATTTGACAAATTTTTGCAGCCTTCGCGGGTTAGAGTTATCAGCTCCCAAAAATTTGCATAAGGACTGCCTATCCATTGGAACCTCCTTTCCATGAACCCATGACTTGAATAAGTCCCCATTCCAATTGGCATAACTTTCTCGCACCATGCTCAAATTTGCATGGCCGGGGCACTCTAGGAACTTGTCCATCCTCATTTCTCTCAACCGGGCAAGCACATCCGGGAAGTTCTTTTCTAGAGTTTTCCCATTAATTCCCATTTCGAAGACGTACCGCCCATGTGGAGCAAAGTTATTATGCCATTGGATGGCATCCTCACGAACTAGATCCAAATAAGGCTTGGTCCCAATGGTGCCTTCTTCGATCCATCGGCAACTTGTTTCCTTTCGCTTGCTGAGATAATCCTTCTGCTTGCTTGCGCCTCTTAGGGCGGGAGCAATAGTTGAGGACTTCCCTACTCCCTTGACCTTGTTCGCACTATCATGAGCTATAACAACCTACAATACAAATAATCATGAATGTGAGAATGAATCAAGAAATCCGCATAAGGTTATCGTGAGAGTCAAAGATGACCCTACCCTTAAAACTGAAGGCTCAATGTAATTGTAATAATGGCTTAAAATGCACAAGTGTTGCACCACAAGGCAATACATACTCAAGACTTCCCCATGCGGCACAATTATGATCCACTAACTATGCCACACATAGCAATTAGTTGAAAAGGCGACGTGACTGAGCCTTAATGCAAGCAAGTAGCACATAATCCTCAATCTCTACCACTAATACACTACACTAGTTAATTCTAACAAAGTGTTATAACATACATAATACAAGATACTTGGTATGGGTGACGGGTTATAGAATGTTAATATTAAAGACAAGCTTCGGGTTATGTAAACCCACCCCCAAACACCCCACAATTAGTCTGATATATCATACAACTACATTCGGCTACTCAGACTTTACTGGTGCACAATTTTCTCTTTCAAGCATTTTATCAAATACATGGTGGGCATTAAGTGTGTGCAACTCAATTCAATAATGATGGAACATAGCGGACCTTCAAAATTTCAATGAAGTAGAGGGAATTGTAGTTTAGTATTCCGTATTTAACACAACAACCAAATTGTATCAACCAATTTCATTCCAAATTGGGGCCACCCACCATAGAACAGGTTCTAAAAAGCAACTTATGGGGGAATTTGGGGATTGGGGCGTTTGGGAGGGGGGATGTTCATTATAATCTACAAAATAAAAGAAAAAGAAGAAAAAGAAAAAGAAGGGAAACATACCTAGATGAATTAAGATGAAAGCAAGAGAAAACTTGAAAAATTGAGAGAAAGAGAGAGAGGGACGCAGGAAGAGAACTTGAGAGGGAGAGATACGGTGAGAGAGAAAGAGGGGTTTAAGGGGTTAGAGTTTGTTTTAATTTGTGGTGGGTGTGGGTATGGGTATGGGTATTAGGAGATGGGTTAAAGGTTGAGTAGAAATGGGTAATCAGTCCGGGTTGTATAGGAATATGTTAATGAAACAATCAAACAAAAAATGAAAAAGAAAAAGAAAAAAAATTATCTTACTTGACCCCCAGCCAACGCCTCGCACTAGGTCTGGCGGGGGGGGGGGGGGGGGACGATTGTGTTTTCTGTGCCCTAGGTATAGCTTTTTGAGATGCGAAATTATTAATAATTTTTTTTTGAATGAAATCCCTGACCCTCCCGAGCACTTTATATATCCAATTTACATACTCCAAACCATTCTACCTATAAATTCTATGTCTACAAAGAAAACAAAAACTTAAGTCTACTCTAACTAAAAAGGTTTGAAAACTTAAGCTATGAAAGCAATACAAATTGGGTTGTCTCCCAACAAGCGCCTGATTTAATGTTTCGGCACGACGCAGGACCTCGCTTACTCATCAGCGACTATTACTTTAGACTTCTCACGATTGATGACACCTCTCCAATAGTGCTTGACACTTTGCCCATTCACTAAAAAAATTCTTTCACCATTTAAAATGCGTAAATCAATTGCACCATAAGAAGTGACTCTCACCACCTCAAATGGACATGACCACCTCGATTTTAACTTCCCAGGAAACAACTTAAGCCTTGAATTGAACAATAGTATCTTTTGGACCAGTTTAAAGTGATGTGGATTGATACGCTTTTTATGCCATCTTTTTGTTTTCTCTTTGTAAAACTTAGCATTTTCATAAAAGTGCAGCCTGAACTCGTCTAACTCATTTAACTGCAAGAGCCTTTTCTCGCCCCCGACTTCGAAGTCCATATTCAACTTTTTAATTGCCTAGTGCGCCTTGTGTTCAAGTTCAACAGGCAAGGGATATGCATTCCCATAAAAAAGTTTATATGGCGACACACCAATTGGTGTTTTGTATACATTTCTATATGCCACAAAGCATCATCTAACTTTGCCGCCCAATCCTTCCTATTCACACTCACTGTCGTCTAATATTTTCTTTATTTCTCTGTTGAACACCTCAGCTTGTCCACTGGTTTGGGATGATATGACATGGCAACTCTGTGGCAGACCCCATATTTGGCTAAAAGGTTATTCAACAACCGATTGCAGAAGTGCGTCCCTTCATCACTAATCAAGGCATGTGGAGTCCCAAACCTTGAGAATGTTTTTCTTCACAAAATCAGCTACCATCTTGGGATCATTGGTTGGAAATACGATTGCCTCCACCCAATTTGACACGTTGTCAACCGCTATCAAGATATATTTGTTTCCTATAGACAATGGGAACGGTCCCATAAAGTTTATCCCCCACACATCAAAAATTTCTACCTCCAAGATGTTATTCAAAGGCATATCATGCCTCTTTGTGATTGTTCTTGGCCTTTCACACTGGTCACACTTCTTAACAAATGCATGTGCATCCAACATTGTCCAAAAGAACTAGATTGTAGCACCTTTGTAGTTGTCTGATTGCCTCCATGATGGCCCCCATAAGGCGAGGCATGGCAATCGTACAACACTAATTACACCTCCTTTTCTGGAATGACCTCCTCATCAAGTGATCAGCACCATGTTTGTATAAGAATGGCTCACCGCAGTAGTAGAAGTTTATATCATATAGAAACCTCTCTCTAGTTTTAGATTCAATTTCAGGAGGAAGCACCACTCAAAATATAATTCACATTATTTGCATACCATAGGGGATGGTCTTAGGTGATAGTAAAAAGTTTCTCATCAAGAAATGCCTCCTTAATTTGTCCACCTTCCTCCATGTGCTGATGATTTTCCAGCTTTGATAGATGGTCGACTACTTGGTTTTCAGTGCCCTTCCGATCTCATATTTTTACATCAAATTCCTGCAACAACAAAACCCAGCGCATCAATCTAGCCTTGGATTCATTTTTTATAAATAGATATCTGATTGCTTGCATGATCGATATGGACTATAACTTTTTGTTCCCACTAAGTATGATCAAAATTTCTCAAAGGCCCACACAACGGCCAACAACTCATTCTCAGTGGTGGTGTAATTCAGTTGTGCATCATCAAGAGTCTTACTTGCATAGTATATGTAGTAAAACATCTTGTTCTTCCTCTGGCCTAGCACTACCCCAATAGCATGGTCACTTGTATCGCACATAAGTTCAGATGGTAAGGACCAATCTGATGCCACAATAATGGGGGCAGCCACCAACCTCTTTTTGAGCTCCTCGAATGCCTTCAGGCAGGCTTAATCAAAATTGAAGGTCACATCATTTTCAAGCAAACTGCACAAATGAGTAGCAATTTTTGAAAAATCCTTAATAAAGCGTCTATAGAACCACGCATTCCCCAAGAAATTCCGGATACCCATCACAGAAATGGGTGGAGGTAATTTTTCAACCGCCTCCACCTTCGCCTTATCAACTTCAATGCCACCCTTTGACACTCTATGGCCCAACACGATGCCTTCTTGTATCATAAAATGGCACTTTTTCCAATTCAGTACTAAATTTGTTTCTTCACAACGGGCCAACACCTTGCCTAAATTCTTCGAACAGTCATCATAAGAAGACCCAAAGACTGAAAAATTATCCATAAAGATTCTACAAATTTCTCCACCATATCAGTAAAAATGGCCATCATGCACCTCTAGAAAGTAGTCGGTGCATTACAAAGACCAAATGTTATTCACATGAAAGCAAAAGTACTATAAGGACATGTAAAAGTGGTCTTTTCCTGATCCTCTGGGCATATGACAATCTGGTTGTACCCCGAATAACTATCAAGGAAGCAATAATATTCATGCCCCGCCAATTTGTCTTACATCTAGTCAATGAATGAAAGTGGGAAGTGGTACTTGCGGGTTGCTTTGTTGAGCCTTCTGTAGTCAATGCAAACTCTCCACCCCATCACGGTGCGAGTAGAAATTAGCTCATTTTTATCATTCTCTACAACAATCACCCCCTCCCTTTAGGCATACATTGCACCGGGCTTACCAGTTGCTGTCAAAAATAGGGAAGATGATACCTGCATCAGCCACTTAGTTACTTCCTTCTTTACGACCTCTTTCATAATGGGGTTTAATATCCTTTGTTGCTCAACATAGGACAATGTCCATCTTCTAGAAAGATTTTATGCATGCAAAATAATGGACTGATTCCTTTGATATAAGCAATTGTCTACCCAATAGCCCTTTTATGCTAACGAAGTACTCTGAGCAATTTTTCTTCTTGCACATTGGTCAATCTGGATGAGATAATCACTGAAAATATCTCAAAGTTCCCCAAATAAGCATAACGCAGATGCGCTAGAAGGGGATTGAGCTCTAGCTTTGGAGCTTCTTCAATAGATGGTTTAGGAGGGGTTAGAGTAATAGGTTTGTCTAACTCTTCGAATCTTCCAAACCCACGGACATATTTTCAAGACAAGTTAAGTACTTTCTCAATTTCTTCCATCATCTCATCTTCTCTGTCTTTTTCAGCCCCCCATCAAGGCTCATTCAAGAGGATCTATAGGGCTCATATAAGGCACCAATGAAGTCACCTCACTTTCCACCATAAAAATCATGGATAGATCTTTATAGTGGGCTAGCAATCTGAGTGCTTTATACACATTAAATACCTCCACTCGATCACCCACTCTGATTGTCATCTTTCCTTCACATACACCAATAATAGCTTTACCCATGGCTAAGAATGGATGACCCAAAATAAATGGGACTTCCTTATCAGACTCATAGTCCAAGATAATAAAATCATCAGGGAATATGAAATAACCCACTTGAACTAACACATCTTCAATCACTCCTTCAGGATGAGCAAGGGAGCGATCAACCAACTGTAAAATCATCGTGGTTAGGAGCGGTTCACCCAACCCCAACTATCTAAAAATATATAGCAACATCGAATTGATGCTCGCCCTAAGATCATACAAAGCTCACCTGACGTGTGCTTACCAATCGAGATTTGGATAGTGCAACTACTTGGATCCTTTAATTTCTGAGGTAGCTTGCTTTGAATTCTTAAGCTACATTCTTCAAAGAGTGCCACAGTCTCAAACTCTACCAACATCCTCTTATTTGACACTACGTCTTTGATGTATTTGGCATATTTGGGCACTTCTTGTTGGATGTTTACTAGCGGAATATTGATTTGCACCTGCTTCAAAATATCAAGAAACATTTTATAAGCAAAATTGTCCTTCACTTTCTGCAATCTCTGAGGGAACAGAGGTGGTGGCCTCGCAACTAATGGTGGGGGTTGCTTAGCCACCGCCTCTTCAGCTGGCTTCTCTGACTCCTTTGCTTTTTCTGATTCTGCTTCTATGGTGGCTGGTTTCTCATTAAAGCTTACTTGCTTCCTCTTTTTTGATGGGACTTCTTCTAACTATCTCCCATTTCTCAATGACACAACATTAATAGATGCCTTAGGATTAGCCTCAGTGTCGTTTGGAAGAGCTCCTACTGGTCGAGTATTTTGAGCACTGGCAAGTTGCCCCATTTGTCTTTCCAAATTTCGAATCACTATAGAGTGGGATGCTACCTGACCCTGCTAATCAACCATCAATTTCTTTAGCCTCCCCTCAATGGGACTTATCGGGTTTGTAGGTTGTTCAGCCTGAGGTGGTCTATATTGTTGTTGAGGAGCTTGTGGCATGTACTAACTCTGAGCACCTTGGTTTCCAACCCAATAGAGGTTTGGGTGGTTCCTACTATTAGAATTGTAAGTGTTCCCATATTGGTTTGTCTGACCCCTATTTGCATTACCCACAAAGTAGATAGACTCTAGATTAGCTGGGCATAAGTCGCTCATGTGACCTTCTCCACATACTTTATAAAATATCTAAACTTGTTGCACTGGCTGAGCTTGTTGCTTCTTAATAACCAAGGTCATATTATTGATTTGGTTGGCCAATGTGGCAACCTGTGCTGATAATGCAGAGACAACATCTAACTCGAGAACCCTGCAAATTTTGAACTGTGTGTCTGCCCATCTCTCCTTGCCAGTCAGGATTTCTTTTGGAGATTTTGTTCAATAATGCATATATCTCATCGAATCTTTTCTCCAACACGACCTCCCACTGCAGCGTCCACCACAATCTTTGTCTCTTGATGTAGTCCTTCTATGAAAGTGTGAGCTAATACTTCTATTTGTCTGGTTGTCATAAGGATAGTCTCTGAGCAGCCCTTGAACCTTTCCCAAGCTAAATATAAAGACTCCCCCAACTTCTGTTTGAAGGTGACTATCTCACTTCTGATCTTTGCAGTTTTTCCTGAATGAAAGAATCGTGCCAAAAATTTCCTCTCTAGATCATTAAATGATGTAATAGAATTAGCTGGTTCTATCTTCAACCACCGCTTTGCTTTGCCAATAGAGAAAATCGGAACAATGTGAGCCTCACATAGTCTGGAGTGACTATGTTAGTAATATAAGTAACTAATCTCCAAGAAGTTCAGGATGTGTTGTTGTGGATCCTTGTGTGGAAGAACCATAAACTACCTATTCGCATGTAGTAGCTGGATCATGCTTTGTTTCAAGTCAAAATGCACAATGATTCTAGGCTTCACAATGCCATATGTGACATTAGCAATGCTGGGCATCACCACCTCCTGAATAGCCATATGTTGCTCCTATGCCATGTCCACAGGAAATTGAACAAGTGCCTGAAGATTATATGTGTCCCTTGCTTCCCTCAGCCTCCTATGAAATGTTCTCTCAGGTTCGGGATCAAAGCCTTGAAGTCTATCCTGACTTCTGACCCTTCACATTCAATCAAGTTCCCGAGAGCAGAGCAACCAATGCAAAATGTTAAACTTGACGAAATAAACAACTAAAGTAAAAACTAAAAAGTTGTCAATATCAAGTCCCCGACAATGACTCTAAGAACTTGTTGCTCCCAAATGCACAAGCAAGTATACGTGGTTGTACAAGTAATAAAGTGTTAAATCCAATATCGAACCCACAGAGACTTGTGTTAACTACCACTAGTTTCACCAAGATTATTATTCAGTTGAGTCAATCAAAGTTCAAAAGTGTGATTATACTAGGCAATAATTCTAAAAAGTAACTAATTTATCAAGCAGCAAAATAGTTGTTATGTATTCAGTAGAGACAAATATTCTAAAGTTGTGATCGATTCATCAATCCTATTATGTTCTAATTAACTTTTCCCTTTCATACAATTCACTCATGGTTGCTAATTAATCGAACAATTGCTCTCGTAGTATTCTTCTGAATTACTACTCGCCTATTCAAATCTATGCGTAACTTTCCTAAGCATAGCATAGATAGTAAATAAAACCTAATTATTGGCCAGACAATTAAGAAATTAATCACAGAATTGAAGAAATAACCATATATTAGTGAATTGTATTCAAGGTTAAGTCAACTTTAAACAACAATATTTACGGCTAAATCACAACCCCAAAACTATGGGTTTTAGCCACTCGTGATAAGATCAAAACAAATTCACAAGTGTTGAATAATTAAGAATACTAAGAAAAGATGAAGAAAATTGAGATATCCCTGCTCCCAGATATTCCGCATGTGTATTTTTCCCTTAAAGTGGTGTCTCCCTCTCAAAATAGGCTTAATCTTGCTTTTATACACGTTGGGGAAGGGGGAGGGGGGAGGGTCTTGGCCAGAGATAACCTTGTCCCGAATAAACTAGGAGAAAACTTCCCATCACCAGCGCCCAGTGTAGCGTAGGGCGCTAGCCCTAATGCTGGGATTTTGAACATTCTGACTTCTGCGCCACAGGTAGCGCCCCACGCTGCATGTGGTGCTACAAAGTGGCAATTTTTCAATTTTTTGCTCCGTTTTGCTTCCAATCTCGCACCTTCGTCTCATATTTCTTTCGGATGATTCCTACACATAAAAACACCACGAATTGGAACAAATCATTATATTTCAGGTCCGAAATCTACGAAACATGAGTAAAACGCGAGGTGATATAAATATAAATATATATATACTTTAAGTTAAATAGCAACAAACTAGCTACATGTGCTGGATTGATCAAGTAGGACATTTAATGTAAAGAGTACTTATATATATATATATATATATATATATATATTCATTCATCTTTCAGAATTTGGGACAGGTTTGGAGGATTTCGCCTCTGTGAAAAAATATTTGTTCCCTACATCATGGTTAGTAATTCCAAAACAACCTAACAATCATTTTGGCGAAATTGACAATTGACAAATATTCATGTAATTCACAAGAATATAAAAAGCATTAAAAAAGTAAAAACAAAGTGTGTGTGTATATAGGAAGTGTATTGATCAATTGGATATGTGGTTTAAGAGACTAAGCAAAGATGAAAACAATATGACAGAACCCTTAGGACCATTTGGATAAAAAGTATGTCTACTTTCTTAAGTCACTTATTTATATGAAATACGTTCATAAATTTTGTTGGTAGGTGTCTCTTATGTGATGAGCTATGCATCTTTGTTGTGTTTAGGAATAACACTGATTAATGTTATAATTAACTGTATTGATTTATTACCGATTTGCAATCCATTAATTTACATGTTGTCACGACCCGGAATTTCCACCATCGGGATCGTGATGACGCCTAACATTTCACTTGTCAGGCAAGCCAATGTTAGAACAATTTACTTTTTTTAGCAGCTTAAACGATAACATTAATAACGAACTGAGATAACAGATATGTTCTAAGTACAAATGCAGAAGTTAAACAGCTAACGTCTATTACAATTCCCTTAACTGGTGTCACAAGTGCAAGAGCTTCTAAAGTAATACACATAATGGTTTGAAATAAGTGCAAAGCTGTCTGAATGAGGTTGTACAGCTAAAAGAAAAGAGGATGGGGACTCCAGGAGCTGCGGGCGCTGAACAACCATACCTCAAGTCTCCGCAAATGTCCGATCCGAGCTCGCTAGTAACGGCCGCTGGGACCGTCTCAAAAATATGCACAATGTGCAGAGTGCAGTATTAGTACAACCGACCCCATGTACTGGTAAGTGCCGAACCTAACCTCGACGAAGTAGTGACGAGGCTAAGGCGGGTCACCTATGCTAAAACCTGTACGCAGTCTATAATAATGACAGAATAATTGAAATACGGTACAGATTTAAACAGCCAACAGGAAATGATAACCACGACCTCAAAATAAACCAGTGTCGTCCTAAATTACCAAACTCTACCAGCTCAAATAAAAATACCGGAAAATAATGTAGCTCAAAAAATAGAAACATATAGGTTGTTGCGGCGTGCAATCCGATCTCACTAGAAAATACATAATCCTCCCTTATTCCACCATAACAATATAAATAATAGTAAATAATATATATATTTTGTTGCGGCGCGCAACTCGATCCCACCATATATCAATATCACTATCATAATTCACCTGTATTTCACCATATCAGTCCACCCTTATTCCACATGTGCGACGTGCAACCCAATCCTACCATACATACATATTCACCCTTATTCCACCATATTAATCCACCCTTATTACACCTGTTGCGACGTGCAACCCGATCCCACCATATCAGTGCCAAAAAGTCAATGTACATAGTCAAATCAACAAGGTAAATCACAAGGCCTTTATGATAAATAAATACCAAACTGAACCAAGAAAAGGAACCTTGTTCAATATAGAATCTACACAAATAATACTACACATCGAGACCAAATCAGCAATTTACGGTTAAAAGGTACGAACAAGTCAAATCAAGCAAATAGCAGGGATTAGGGGAACTATGAAAAGAGCTAACATGGTTAACAGAAGAAAATATTGATTAACATGTAGCAATTAAGCATGTAAAGCATTTGGAGCATGTAACAATTAAGATATGAGGGAAAAACAATTAAGGAAAAGTGATAAATCAGGAAAAGCAGATAATTCGGCGACGTATAAGCACTCGAAACCTTGCATATACACCGCTCACATGGAATTCACATAACACAAAGTCCGAGGTTTCCTAATTCTCTCAAGTCAAGGTTAGACACAACACTTACCTTGCTCCAAAAGCCACTCAAAGCTCAATCACAGCTTTGCCTTTCAAACACGCCTCCGATCCAACAATATCTAGCAAATTACCAACCAAACGTTTCAAAATAAGCCTTAGGAATCACTCACGATTAATAAGATTTCAATTTAGGCTATTATTGAAAAAGTCAACAAAAGTCAAAACCCGGGTCCGCTTTGTCCAAACCCGAAATTCGGATCAAAATCCGATTACCCATTCACCTCCGAGCCCGAATATGTAATTGGTTTTGGAATCCGACCTCAATTTGAGGTCTAAAACTCAATTTATCAAATCACTAATTTCTACCGAAAAATCCTCAATTCTACCATGAAAACCTTAGATTCTAGGTTGAAATCTTGTAAGATGAAGTGAAATATTGAAAGAAAATAGTTTAGAATCACTTATCTATGATTTGGGGAAGAAAAGGTCTTTGAAAAATCACCTAGAGGGTTTCTTCTTTTGAAAGTTTTGAGAACTGAGCAAAAATCCTGTCTAAGTTAGGTTTTACACAGCTGCGGATGTCGCAAATGCAAGCAATTGCGAGAAACTCTTCGCAAATGCGAAGTTTTCCCCAACCATGCTGTCTTCGCAAATCCGAACAATTGTTCGCAAATGCGACCAATGATGATCGCAATTGCGATCCTGAACTTCGCAATTGTAAAGGTCCCCCCCCCCAACCCCATTTCTCGCAAATGCGATGTTTCTTCGCAAATGCGAGGCTTGCATTTGCGAGCCAGACCTCGTAAATGCGAAGTTTGCAGATCTGAAATACACCGGATATGATTTCTAAGTTCAAAACACTCCGTAGCCTATCCGAAACTCAGTCGAGCCCTCGGGGCTCAAAACCAAACATGCACACAAGTCTTAAAACATCATACGAACTTGATCGTGTGATCAAATCACCAAAATAACACTTAAAACCACAAATCTAGCACCAAATCAAATGAAATTCTCAAGAACACTTTGAAATTCTTATTTTCACAACCGGACGCCCGAATCATGTCAAACCAACTCCGATTCTCACCAAATTTCACAGACATGTCTTAAATATTATTTTGAACCAGTACCGGGCACAGAAACTAAAATACGGACCCGATACTAACAAGATCGAACATCAATGCTTTTCTTAAAGACCAATAATCTTTTAGATTTCAATTTTTAACAAAAATTCATAACTCGGGCTAGGGACTTCTGGCTCAGGTCCCATATTTTGATACGAACCCACCGGTACTGTCAAAGAATGAATTTGGGTTAGTTTACCAAAAATACTGACCGAAGTCAACTTAAATGAAGTTTTAAAAAAATTTCTTATTTTTATCAACTTTCAACACAATAGCTTCCTGGAAACATGCCCGAACTACACACGCAAATCGAGAAGGGATAAAATAAGGTTTTTAAGGCCTCGAAACACAGTGTTTAGTTTTAAATCATAAGATGACTTAGCAGGTCATCACATTATCCACCTCTAAAACAACCGTTCATCCTCGAACAGACATAGAAAAGTACTTGAGCTGGGAAAAAGGTGGGGATATCTACTCCGCATGTCTGACTCGGATACCTAGTAGCTGCCTCGATGGGCTGACCTCTCCACTGCACTTGAACTGAAGGATAACTCTTTGATCTCAAGTGACGAACCTCGCGGTCTAGAATAGCTACCGGCTCCTCTTCATAGGTCAAATCCATGTCCAACTGGACAGAGCTGAAATCTAGCATATGAGACGGATCACCGTGGTACTTCCGGAGCATGGACACATGGAATACCGGATGAACTGTTGATATACTAGGTGGCAATGCGAGCTTGTAAGCCACCTCATCCACTTACTGAAGAATCTCAAAAGGCCCGATGTAGTAACTTTCCCTTCTTTCCAAATCTCATTACACCCTTCATGGGTGAGACACGGAGCAATACTCTCTCTCTGACCAGTAATGCAATATCATGAACCTTACGGTCGGCATAACTCTTATGGTTTGGACTGAGATGCGTGAAGTCTATCCTGAATGATCTTAACCTTATCTAAGGCATTCTGTACTAAATTTGTACCCAATAACCGATCCTCCCCCGGCTCAAACCATCCAACCAGCAATCGACACCATCTACTATATAAAGCCTCATAGGGGGCCATCTAGATGCTCGACTGATAACTGTTGTTGTAGGCAAACTTCGCAAGTGGCAAGAACTGATCCCAAGAGCCTCTGAAGTCAGAAACACACGCACGGAACATATCCTCCAATATCTAAATAGTGCGCCCGGACTGTCCGTCCGTCTGAGGATGAAATGTTGTGCCCTACTCAACCTGCATGCCCAACTCACGCTGAACTACCCTCTAAAAATGCGAGGTGAACTGTGTACCTCGATCAAAAATGATAGACATGGGCACACTGTGAAGACGAACGATCTCACTGATATAAATCTCTTCCTACCGCTCTTAAGAATAGGTAACTGCCATATGAATAAAATGCGCCGACTGGGTCAGTCTATCCACAATGACCCAAACTGCATCGAACTTCCTTTGAGTCCGTGGGAGTCCAACAACGAAATCCATAGTGATACGCTCCCACTTCCACTCAGGAATATCTATCTTCTAAAGCAAACCACCAGGTCTCTGATGCTCATACTTTACTTGCTGACAATTTAGACACCGAGCCACATATGCAACTATATACTTCTTCATCCTCCTCCACCAATAATGCCGCCGCAAGTCCTGATACATCTTGGCGGCATACGGTTGAATAAAATACCGGGAACTGTGGGCCTCCTTTAGAATCAACTCACGAAGTACATCCACATTAGGCATACAAACAGGACCCTGCATCCTCAAGACCCCATCATATCCGACAGTAACCTGCTTGGCATATCCTTGCCGCACTATGTCCCTAAGAATAAGCAAATGAGGGTCATCATACTGCCGCTCCTTGATGCTCTCAAACAATAAAGACCGAACGATCGTACAAGCTAGAACACAACTAGGCTCAAAAACATCCAACCTCACGAACTGATTGGCCAAGGCCTGAACATCTAAGGCAAGCGGTCTCGCCGACCAGAATGAACGCAAGGTTGCCCATACTCACTGACTTTCTACTCAAAGCATCAGTCACCACATTGGCCTTCCCGAGATGTTACAAGATAGTGATATCATAGTTTTCAATAGCTCTAACCACCTTCTCTGCCTCAAATTGAGCTCTTTTTGCTTGAACAAATACTGCAAACTCCGATGATCCGTGAATACCTCACATGACAAGTCATAAAGATAGTGCCTCCAAATCTTATCAAGTAAATCTTGCAACTTCTCCTTCAATTCTTTCAACTCTAATGGGGCCATACGGTATGGCGGAATAGAAATGGGCTGAGTGCCCGAAGCCAAATCGATACAGAAGTCAATATCTCTGTCAGGTGGCATCCCCGGTAGGTCTACAGTAAACACCTCTGGAAACTCACGAACAATGGGCACAGAATCCATAGGAGGAACCTCCGCACTGGAATCACGGACATAATCCAAATAAGTTAGACACCCCTTCTCGACCATGTGTCGAGCCTTTATAGAAGAGATAACCCTACTGGTAGAATGGCCAGGGGTCCCCCCTACTCTAATCGAGGCAACCCTGGAAAGGCTAAGGTCACCATGTTGATTTGAAAATCCAATATAACATGATAAGGTGACAACCAATCCATACCCAAAATGACATCAAAATCAACCATATCGAGAAGTAGAATATCTACGCTAGTCTTAAGACCTCCAATAGTAACCACACGAATGATAGACAGGAACTACAATAATAGAATCTCCCACAGGGGTAGACACATATACATGAGCAATCAAAGAATTACGAGGCATAACCAAATATGAAGAAAAATAGGACAATACGTATGAATATGTAGAACCCGGATCAAATAAAGCTGAGGCATCTCTACAACAAACTGAAACCGTACATGTGATAACCACATTAGAAGACTCAGCCTCAGGCCTGGCTGGAATAGCATAGCATCACTGCAGGGCCCCACCACTCAGAACTATATCTCTAGGATGACCTCCTGCTAGCTGGCCTTTACCTCTAGCGGCCTGGCCTCCACCTCTACCGGAAAATGGCACGAGTACTTTGATGTGGCGTGTCGCCCAATAATCTTGGAAAAGTCTCCAAATATGCCCACAACCACCATACTCAAAACATCCATCCTGGTATTGTGGCTGCTAAAACTGAGACTGGCCCAAACGGGCTAGCTGACCACGGTAATAACTCTAAATAGGAGGTTCACTAATAGGAGCTAGCGCGGTGCACTATAGACTGACTGCCCAGAATGAGGCACATAAGGACCACGACTCCTTGAAGCACTATGGGATACCTGAAGCACAAACTGATATGGCCTGGGAGGATGACCTCTATCGGAAGTACCCCTGCCTCCAGATGAGTCACCAATGAACCCACCAGAATGAGGAGGTCTCTTGTCAGACCCCTGACCTCCTCCCTAGGATAGAGCCATCTCGACTCGCCTAGCGACATTGGCAGCTATCTGAAAAGAAATCTCACTCATACTCTCTTTAGCCATCTGCAATCTAATAGGTTGAGCAAGCCCCTCAATAAACCTCTCTCTCTCTCTCTCTCTCTCTCTCTCTCTCTCTCTCTCTCTCTCTCTCTCTCTCTCTCTCTCTCTCTCTCGGTAGGAAGCAGAAGAATAGCATGACGAGCCAAATCCACAAATTGAGTCTCGTATTGAGTGACAGTTATAGAGCCTTGCTAAAAACGCTCGAACTGCCTCCGATAGCCCTCGTGATAGGAAGGAACTTCTCAAGAAATAATTGAGAGAACTAGTCCCAAGTAAGAGAAAGCGACCCAGCTGGTCTAGTCAGCATATAATCCCTCTACCATCTCTTGGCGAAACCCGACAAATGAAATGCTGCAAAGTCGACCCCATTAGTCTCCATTATCCCCATGTTCCGTAGCACCTCATGACAATTGTCCAAATAGTCCTAGGGATCCTCTGAAGATACACCGCTGAATTGAACTAGGAAAAGCTTGGTAAACCTATCCAACCTCCACAAAGCCTCATAAGACATAGTTGATCTATCACCAGTTTGTGCTGCAACACCCGGCGGAACTACCCCAATGGGCTGAGCTGCTGGAGTCTGAAACTGGGGAGCCATCTGCTCCGAAGTGTGAGTAGCATGAGTCTGTACTCCTCCCCCAACTTGAGAGACGGCTAGTGCCATAGGAAATGTACTGGCCTAGGCCACACTCTCCATAAGGCCCACCAAACAGACCAAAGCATCCTGAAGCACTTGGGTGGTGATGAACCCCTCTGGGACCTGAGCTGTCCGACAGGCACAGTCTGGGTTAGAACCTCCTCATCAAACTCCACCCGAGGTTCTGTCACTAATGTTGCCGCTCGAGCTCGGTGCTGAGCTCTGCCACTACCTCGTACTCTAACACAGCCTCGGCCTCGACCCCTGCCCCTCGTAGGAGTTATTGCTAGGGGTTATGGCTGCTGCTTAGCTGAAGATGTGGTGCGTGTTCTCACCATCTGCGAGAGAATAGAATAGAAGAGTTCAATCTACAATGATACAATAAAATCGCACGACAGAGAAGAATAGAAGTAAAATTGTTCCTAACTCCATAGCCTCTGGAAGATAAGTACAGACATCTCCGTACCGATCCTCCAAAATCTACTACTCGTGAGACCTATGTAACCTAGTGCTCTGATACCAACTTGTCACGACCTGAAATTCTCACCGTCGGGATCGTGATTGTGCCTAACATTTCAATTGCATGGCAAGCCAACGTTAGAACAATATACTTCTTTTAGAAGCTTAAACGATAACATTAATAACGAATTGAGATAACAGATATGTTCTAAGTACAAATACGAAAGTTAAACAACCAACATCTATTACAATTCCCTAAACCTGGTGTCACAAGTGCACGAGCTTCTAAAGTAATACATATAAAGGTTTGAAAAAAGTACAAAGTTGTCTGAATGAGGTTATACAACTAAAAGAAAAGAGGATGGGGACTCCAGGAGCTGTCGGTGCTGAACAGTCGAACCTCAAGTCTCCGCAAATGTCCGATCTGCGCTCGCTAGTAACTGCCACTGGGATCGTCTTTAAAATCTACACATCATGTAGAGTGCAGTATCAGTACAACCGAACCCATGTACTGGTAAGTACCGAGCCTAATCTCGACTAAGTAGTGATGAGGCTAAGGCGGGTCACCTACGCTAAAACCTATACGCAGTCTATAATAATGATAGAATAGTTGAAATACGGTACAGAATTAAACAGCCAACAGGAAATGATAACCACAGCCTCAAAAATAAGTAGTGTCATCCAAAATTACCAAACTTTACCAGCTCAAATAAAAATACCAGAAAACAACGCAACTCAAGAAATAGAAACATATAGGTTGTTGTCGCGTGCAACCCGATCCCACCAGATAATACATAATCCTCCATTATTCCACCATAACAATATCAATAACAGTAAATGATATATATTTTGTTGCGGCTCACAATCCGATCCCACCATATATCAATATCAATATCATAATTCACCTTTATTTCACCATTTCAATCCACCCTTATTCCACCTGTTGCGGAGTGCAACCTGATCCCATCGTACATACATATTCACCCTTATTCCACCATATCAATCCTCCGTTATTACACCTGTTGTGGAGTACAACCCGATCCCACCATATCAGTGCCAAACAGTCAACGTACACAGTCAAATCAACATGCTAAATCACAAGGCCTTTACGATAAATGAATACCAAACTGAACCAAAAAAAAAGGAACCTTGTTCAATATAGAATCTACACAAATAATACTACACAGTGAGACCAAAGCAGCAATTTACAGTTAGAAGGTACGAACAAGCCAAATCAAGCAAATAACATGGATTAGGGGAACTATGAAAAGAGCTAACATGGTTAACAGAAGAAAATCTTGATT
Organism: Nicotiana tabacum; assembly: GCF_000715075.1. Lineage (NCBI taxonomy): Eukaryota > Viridiplantae > Streptophyta > Magnoliopsida > Solanales > Solanaceae > Nicotiana > Nicotiana tabacum. The sequence continues at coordinate 152,417,184 of NC_134087.1, read as the reverse complement.
AACACGTAGTAATTAAACATGGAAAATATTTAGAGCATGTAACAAGTAAGATAGGAGGGAAAAATAATTAACGAAAAGCGATAAATCAAGGAAAGCAGATAATTCGGTGGCGTATAAGCACTCCTCACCTTGCATATACGCCGCTCACATGGAATTCACATAACACAAAGTCCGAGGGTTCCTAATTCCCTCAAGTCAAGGTTAGACATAACACTTACCTCGCTCCAAAGGACACTCAAAGCTCAATCACATCTTTACCTTTCAAACACGTCTCCAAACCAAGATCTAGCAAATTACCAACCAAACGTTTCAAAATAAGCCTTAAGAATGACCCACAATTACCCATTCACCCCCGAGCCCGGATATGTAATTGGTTTTCGAAACTGACCTCAATTTGAGGTCTAAATCTCATATTTATCAAATCCCTAGTTTCTATCCAAAAATCCCCAATTCTACCATGAAATCTTTAGATTCTAGGTTGAATCTTGTAAAATGAAGTGAAAGATTGAAAGAAACTAGTTTAGAATCACTTACCTATGATTTGAGAAAGAAAAGGTCTTTGAAAAATTGCCTAGAAGGTTTCTTGTTTTGAAAGTTTTGAGAAATGTGCAAAAATCTCGTCTAAGTTAGGTTTTACACAACCGCGGATGTTGCAAATGCGACCAGGGATTCGCAATTGTGAACCCTGTAATTGCGAGAAACTCTTCGCAAATGCGAAGCTTTTCCAGCCCTGTTGTCTTTGCAAATGCGAAAAATTATTTGCAAATGCGGCCAGTGATGATCGCAATTGCGATCCTGAACTTCGCAATTATGAAGCTCCCCTCCCAGCCCCACTACTCACAAATGCAATATTTCTTCGCAAATGGGAGGCTGGCATTTGCGAGCCAGACCTCGCAAATGCGGAGTCTGCAGATCTGAAGCACACCAACTTTGATTTCTAAGTTCAAAACACTCTATAGCCCATCCGAAACTCACCCGAGTCCTCGGGGCTCCAAACCAAACATGCACACAAGTCTTAAAATATCATACGAATTTGTTCATCCGATCAAATCACCGAAATAACACTTAAAACCACAAATTTAGCACCAAATCAAATGAAATTATCAAGAACACTTTGAAATTCTTATTTTCACAACCGGATGCCCGAATCACGTAAAACCAACTCCGTTTCTCACCAAATTTCAGAGACATGTCTTAATTATTACATTGAACCTGTACCGGATGTGATACCAACAAGATCAAACATCAATACTTTTCTTAAAAACCAATAATTTTTCAGATTTTAATTTTTAACAAAAGTTTATAACTCGGGCAAGGGACCTCCGAATTCGATTCCGGCATACGCCCAGGTCCTATATTTCGATACGGACCCAGCAGGACTGTCGAAGCATGATTCTAGGTTCGCAATATTACGTCAATATTATGTCTCGCAGTATTATATTCTGATGATTTTACACTTTGCAATATTAAATTACGACGATGTTGCACCCTGTAATATTGTACGTTGAATTTGTCGTAAGGTAATTGACATTAGTCCAAGGAAAAAGATTATTGGGAGATTATAAGGATTATACCACTTTAAACAAATGATGAGTAAATTCGTGAAGGTGAGAGGGGAAGCAAGTAAAAAAATGAAGTTTTGGCCAAGTTTGGCATGTTGGGATAAAATATGGGCCGAGCATTAATACTCAATATTTATGGACTAGTACCATACAAGGTACTACACGACCATGATATTAAGGTGTACAAGGTATGTTAAAAGCTAGTAATATTTTAAGTAAGTTGAGATAATTCTTAATTATGCGGGTAATTGGTTAATTACCGGGTAATGGGACATTACCTAATTAATTAGGGATATATTGGATAAGTACTAAAAAGCATGAGATGGAACTTTTTAATTTAAAATGACTCATAAGTTATTACTAATAGGTGGCATGATTTAGAGATATGGGAACATGAGTCACCTTATTCTTTTAAGGAAAGAGATTCTTTTTAATATCTTTACAATTCAATTACAATCAAAATAACCAACGTTATTTAGAAACTTTACAATTCAAGCTTACATGGAAACCTTACAATCCAAGAAACTTTATGATTCAAGCCCAACGTTAGTTCACTTCCAAAATAGCAATGTTGTTACTAAGTTCTTAAGGAAAAGTTTCGGCTAAGATTTTCTTTGCATAGCAACCTGATTCCTTCGAGCTTTTCATATGACTTGTTCTGTGTTTTATCGCAATTGACATGTGTTAGAAGGATTGTCAAGAGAATCAGTTAAGGTATGTTAAGGCTATCCCTTCTTTCTTTTTGGCATGATCTATACGACACAAGCAAAACGAGCAAATGCACAACTTCCATAAATTACTATATTCGTAGAAATGCTAGAGATGTGTATATTCTTATTCTCCCATAAGTCTTATTATTCTATCGTCTGTTCATGGATCTCAGAAAATACGTAAGTTGATAAAGTCTATTTCATGATCTTAATCAGAGGCAAAATGGTGTTATGACACTCCGAAAGATTTTATTGACGTACATGTCATGCATTGCATTCATTTACACTGACCCATGACTATATGGCGTTATATACGCGTATATATGTAAATATATGTATATGGGATACGGGAAAAGGTTATGTAGTTATATACGCATCACCACCTGATCAGCTGGTATACATTGATGATTTGCCCACAGTGGCCGAGATGATATAATGGGATGCCCTCAGAGGCATGATGATATTATGAACACATATACCCATACATGGTATGACATTTATATGCATATGCATGACATTATAAAAATGAAATGATTCACAAAGCTATGCAAACGTACATGTCGAGTCTTTTGCTCCATGTTTCTCTCATGTCTATTATTTATTGATTTTCATTCCTTACATACTCAGTACATTATTTGTACTGACGTCCCTTTTGCCTGGGTACGCTATATTTCATACCCGCAGGTCTTGATAGATAGGTCGAGAGCCCTCCATGTAGGCTTTCAGCTTAGCGGAAGATGTTGGTGCGCTCCATTTGCTTCGGAGTCGCTGGTTTCGTTAGTATGATTGAGACGTGTATTGTTTAGTGTGACGGGACTCTGTCCCGACCTTTATGAAAATTACATATTTTTAGAGGCTTGTAGACTAATGTCATGTACGTAAAAGATTGTATGGCCTTGTCGGCCTATATTCAGTGTACGAGTGATTATTTTGGTCGTATAGGCATGTATGTCTTATGTATAAGTCAATATTACATGTTGTATTCCACTTATCTCACGGCAGCCTTTCGGCTTAGTTATCTATGATAGTACGACATGAAAGGATATGTTATGTTGGTACTCGGTTGAGTAAGGTACCGGGTGCCCATTGCGCCTCATTGGTTTGGGTCGGGAAAAAAGTGGTATCAGAGCAGTTTTGTCCTCAGGGAGTCTACAAGTCATGTCTAGTAGAGTCTTGTTTATGGGTGTGTCATGCACCACACTTATAAGTAGAAAGCTACAGGGCATTTAGGACTGTCACTCTTTGTTCTTACTCTAGATCGTGTGGTATAGCTCAGTTGTAAGAATTCAAATTCGTAACTTCTATTTTATTCATAATAAGATGATACCTACATCCAGAAAGACAGTTGGTAAAAGACATGTCTATGGAAGAGTTGAGTCAAAGGAACTCGACTTAGCATCATACTTATGATAAGTAAATGTGAGGTCTTCAGCAGATCATGTGAGTATTGAAAGGTGTAAGCCTCTTGATAGAAGTCTTGAGGCAAGAATACCTATTCACCTTAATAGTGAAAGACAATGAGATATTCAGAAGATAAATATAAGTTTCAACAATCAAAAGAAGCAAGATGAAGAAGAGTACGAGGCGCCCAGTTAATGAAGGTTAACAGTGTTTATAATTCAGGTAGAGAAATATAAGTTTTTTGAGTTATATTCGACAGTAATAGAGGTATGCACAATTGGCTGTACCCATCTCAGTTATGCCCTATGGGGGCTAACAGGTGTAGTTTAAGAAAAGGATGGAACATCGGGATCCGGCTAGGGCTAGAGTAACCCAAAATGGTGAATGGATTGTTTGTGTTAGTTGACATTTCCGAAGGATATTACAAATGTGCTAATAGATCTTCCTGTGAGACACCCAGATAGTGCACTCTAGAATATTACAATTAGGTGTGAATACTAGCATGATCAAAAAAATCAGAAGATAGACACTGAAAGCCCGGAAGGATAAATATTACCTTAGTGTGCCTCTCGTCCCTAGTAGAGAAAGGACGTTGAGCAACCCAAAGAGCCGATGAATGAAGCAAGGGGAGCAAACATCAAAAGAATGTCTTGCTGAAGTTTTCAAAAGAAAAGGATAGGTAGAAAGAAAATAATTTGAAACTGAGATAACAAAATGAAACATTGTTTTAGATGCCGCCTGGCATATAACAGTACAAAATTTCAACCTAACACTACCAAAATCTGGAACCCCATGAATCACAAGCTAAGAGTTTACATAAAAACTCTAACTCCAGAAATATCTATCAAAAAGGAAAATACAGAAGGGCTATACTAGAACTGAGAATAGAAAGGGATTCTTCGGTCTGCGGACGCAGCAGATATGCCTCGAAGTCTCTATGGAAGCGCCTCGCCTCAAGTGTGATAAGACTGAGTGGAAGTACATGGATCTGCACATGAAAAACATGCGCAAAAAGGGCATGAGTACACCACAGCGGTACTCAGTAAGTGTCAAGCCTAACCTCGGTCGGGTAGTGACGAGGAAAGTTAGGGACCTACTGAGATTAATGAAATATAAGGTATAACAGTATAGAATAAGACAGTATAATTAAGTGCAACAGTAAGAATAACATAGAATAGAAAGAGCAACATCAACTATAATAGAGACAAGATAATCACGTAAAAGAGTACAGCTCAACTCACAGATAACAACCGGGGATCTCCTAGGATACCATCATGTAGTCCCAATATACATATCCAGTGGATCTCCCGGGATACCGTCCCATAGTCCAACTCATAGTGCGCGAGGATCTACCGGAATCCCGATCCGTAGTTCCAAATGTAAATACCCAGTACTAGGGGAATCTACCAGGTGCAGTCCCCTAGTTCCAGTATAAAAGTGCAGGGGGATCTCCCGGAATACACATCCGTAGTCCCAAAGTAAACATACAGGGGGAGCTCTCAGGATACCATCCCGTAGTCCCAAAGTAAACACACAGCAACAACAAGAAGGATACAAATTCAAATTCTATACCAAGGTAAAATCGGTAGTTCTAGCCTAGCATGCTACACATAAGCTAGATAAGGCAGTTTGAGCAAATAAAGCAATTAAGTCAATTGGACATGCTTCCCTAAGCTAACAACAGGTTTTAATTGCAAGTACTATAACAGGAAAGGATACACAGTTAAGATTACTTAAAGAAAAATGGATTTTCAACAATTAGCACAAGTACGCACTCGTCACCTCACGTACAAGACATTTCAAATATCAGTTATACCAAATCTTAAGGGGATTCCCCCACACACGGGTAGACAAGCCACTTACCTCGAACCGACTCAAAATCAACCTGAAACCACGTTCTTGCCACGAGTACTCGACTCCAAATGGCCCAAATCTATTCAAATAAATTGCATAATGTAAATAACACTTCAAGTAACTGATTTCACTAATTAATTCTAAGCTAATACGCGAAATTAGGAAAAATGACCAAAATGCCCTTCGGGCCCACGTTTCAGAATCTGGTAAAATTTATATTTTCAGAATCCTCATACTCTCACGAGTCTAACCATACCAAAATTATCCAAATCCAATTTCAAATCCCCAATCAAAACTTAAAATTTAGGTCTAAGAACTTTTCATCAATTTTCATCCAAATTCTGAAATTAAATGATGAATTCATGTTTAGATTAATGGGTTACAAGCAAAAAGGAGTTAATAATCGTTACCCAATCGATATCTCTGAAAATCCCTCAAAACTTCGCTCAAATCCGAGCTCCCAAGCTCTAGTTTTCACAAAAATGGCTAAACCCTTGATTTTTTAACATAAACATTCTGCCCAAGTATTTCCTTCTTCGCGAACGCGGAAGGACCCTCGCGTTCGCAAAGTAAAACTCCGCTTGGGTCCATCCTTCCTTTATCGCGAATGCGATGTGCTGGTCGCAAACGCAATGCATCATTTCATCCTCCTACGCAAACGCGGAACTACTCTCGTCAACACGTAGGTATAAGACCTCCCAGCTTCGCGAACGCGGGAGAACTTTCGCGAACGCGAAGCATTAAACCTCCCCCAACCCTAGCTCCTCTTTGTGAACGCGAGACCCCACTCGTGAACGCGAAGAAGGAAACTAGAACTGGGCTGCTGCAATTTTCTGCAATTTTTCTAAGTTCCAAAATGACCCGTTGAGCATCCGAAACACACCCGAGGCCCCCGAGACCTCAACCAAACATGCCAACCAATCCTAAAACATCATTCAAACTTATTCCAATCTTCGGAATGCTCAAAACAACATCAAAACACCAATTTTACATAGGATTCAAGCCTAAGAACTTCAAAAACGCTCAAATTACGCTTTCGATCAAAAAGTCTATTAATCGTCCAAATGACTCGAAATTTTGCAAGCACATCACATTCAACACTACGGAGCTACTCCAACTTCCGGAATTCCATTCCGACCCTGATATCAAAATCTCACTATCGAACCGGAAACTTCAAAAATTCAACTTTCGGCATTCTAAGCCTAAATAAGCTACAGACCTCCAAAACACAATCCGAACATGCCCCTAAGCCCGAAATCACCCAACAGAGCTAACGGAACCAACAGAATTCCATTCCGAGGCCATCTTCACACTACTCTAACTACAGTCAAAGTTCTAAAGCTTAAGCTCTCATTTAGGGACTAAGTGTTCCAAAACACTCCGAAACTCAAAACCAAACATCCTGGCAAATCAAAATAGCAGAAACAAACATGGGGAAAGCAATTAATATGGGATCAGGGTGTTAATTTTTAAAACGATCGGCTGGGCCTTTACATCCCCCTATACTTAAACATTCGTTCATCCTCGAACAAGCATAGAGACATACCTGAAGTAGTGAAAAGATGAGGGTAACGGTTGCACATATCCTGCTCGGTCTCCCAGGTCGCCTCCTCGACCAACTGACCCCGCCACTGAACCTTCACTGATGCAATGTTCTTTGACCTTAGCTTCCGAACCTGCCTGTCCAATATTTCCATTGGCTCCTCAACATAAGATAGATCCTTGTCCAACTAGACTGAACTGAAATCCAACACGTGCGACGGATCACCGTAATACCTCTAGAGCATCGAAACATGAAATACCGGATGAACTCCTGCCAAGCTGGGAGGTAAGGCAAGCTCGTAAATCACCCAACAGAGCTAACGGAACCATCAGATTTCCATTCCGAGGCTATCTTCACACTGTTCTAACTATGGCCAACTTCCAACACTTAAGCTCTCATTTAGGGACTAAGTGTCCCAGAACTCTCCGAAACTCAAAACCGAACATCCTGGCAAATCGAAATAGCAGAAATAAACTCAGGGAAAGCAGTTAATAGGGGATCGAGGTGTAAATTCTTAAGACGACCGGCTGGGTTGTCACATCCTCCTACATTTAAACATTCGTTCGTCCTCGAACGAGCATAAAGACATACCTGAATTAGTGAAAAGATGAGGGTAACGACTGCGCATATCCTACTCGATCTCCCAGGTCGCCTCCTCGACCGGCTGGCCCCGCCACTGAACTTTCACGGATGCAATGTTCTTTGACCTCAGCTTTCTAACCTGCCTGTCCAATATTTCCATTGGCTCCTCAACATAAGATAGATCCTTGTCCAACTGGAATGAACTAAAATCCAACACGTGCGATGAATCACCGTGATACCTCTGGAGTATCGAAACATGGAATACTGGATGAACTCCGGCCAAGCTAGGAGGTAAGGCAAGCTCATAAGCAACCTCCCCAACACACCTCAATATCTCAAAAGGGCCAATAAACCTCGGACTCAACTTCCCTTTCTTCCCAAATCTCATAACGCCCTTCATAGGCGAAACTCAAAGCAGAACCCGCTCTCCAACCATATAGGAAACATCACGAACCTTACAGTCCGCATAACTCTTTTGTTTGGACTGGGTTGTATAGAGTCTATCCCGAATCACCTTAACCTTCTCCAAAGAATCATGAACCAAGTTTGTGCCCAATAATCTAGCCTCACCCAACTCAAACCAACCCACCGGGGATCTACATCGCCTACCATATAAAGCCTCATACGGTTCCATCTGAATGCTGGACTGATAGCTGTTGTTGTAGGCAAACTTTGCCAATGGCAAGAACTGATCCCAAGACCCTCCAAACTCAATCACACATGCACGGAGCATATCCTTAAGTATCTGAATGGTGTGCTCGGACTGTCCATCCATTTGAGGGTGAAATGATGTACTCAACTCCACCTGAGTATCCAACTTATATTGTACGACCCTCCAGAACCATGATGTGAACTGAGTACCTCTATCTGAAATGATGGAAACTGGAATACCATGCAGACGAACAATCTCCCGGATATAAAATTTCTGCTAGACGCTCCGAAGAATAGGTAGTACACACAGGAATGAAATGCACGGACTTGGTCAGTCGATCCACAATCACCAAATGGCATTGAACTTCCTCAAAGTCAGTGGGAGCCCAACTACAAAGTCCATGGTGATCCACTCCCACTTCCACTCCGGAATCTCTATCTATTGAAGTAACCCACCCGGTCTCTGGTGCTCATACTTCACCTGCTGACAATTAAGGCACCGAGCTACAAACCCAACTATATCTTTCTTCATCCGTCTCCACCAATAGTGCTGCCTCAAATCCTGGTGCATCTTCGCGGCACCCTGATGAATGGAATACCGTGAACTATGAGCCTCCTCTAAAATCAACTCCCGAAGCCCATGAACATTGGGTACACAAATCCGACCTTGCATCCTTAATACCCAATCATCACCAATAGCCTTATCTCTGGCATCACCGTGTTGAACCTTATCCTTGAGGACAAGCAAATGAGGGTCATCAAACTGACGCTCCCTGATACAATCAAATAAGGAAGACCGAGAAACCACGCAAGCTAGAATTCGACTAGTCTCCGAAAAATCCAATCTCACAAACTGGCTGGCTAAGGCCTGAACATCCATCGCCATGGGCCTCTCCGCTGCTGGTAAATAAGCCAAACTCCCCAAACTCTCTGCCGATGACTCAAAGCATCGGCCACCACATTGGCCTTTCCCGGGTGATACAAAATAGTGATATAATAGTCCTTCAGCAGCTCTAACCACCTCCTCTGGCGCAAATTAAGATCCTTCTACTTGAATAGATGCTGCAGACTCCGGTGATCAGTATAAATCCCACAAGGCACACCGTACAAATAATGACGCCAGATCTTCAAGGCGTGAACAATAGTAGCTAACTCGAGATCATGGACAGGATAATTCTTCTCATGTGCCTTCAATTGTCTGGACGTGTAAGCAATCACCCTACTGTCCTGCATCAATACCGCTCCAAGGCCAATCCTCGAGGCATCACAATAGACAGTATAAGACCCCGAACTTGTAGGCATCAAAACTGGGGTTGTAGTCAAAGTTGTCTTGAGCTTCTGAAAGCTCCCCTGACACTCTTTTGTCCACTGGAATGGAGCACCCTTCTAGGTCAGCCTGGTCATAGGGGCTTCAATCGATGAAAACCCCTCAACAAAATGACGGTAATAGCCCGCCAAGCCAAGAAAACTGCGGATCTTTATAGCTGAGGATGGTCTGGGACAACTCTGCACTGCCTCTACTTTCTTCGGATCCACCTTAATACCCTCACTCAATACCACATAGCCTAAGACTACCATGGAATCCAACCAAAACTCACATTTCGAGAACTTAGCATATAACTTCTTTTCCCTCAAAGTCTGAAGCATTATCCTCAGGTGCTGCTCATGATCTTCTCGACTACGAGAATACACCAGAATATCATCAATAAAAACAATGATGAACGAGTCAAGATATGGCCGGAACACATAGTGTATCAGATGCATAAAGGCTGCTGGGGCATTGGTCAGCCCAAATGACATAACAAGGAACTCGTAATGACCATACCGAGTCCTGAAAGCAGTCTTCGGATATCTGGCTCCCGAATCTTCAACTAGTGGTGCCCTGAACGCAAATCAATCTTAGAAAACACTCGTGTGCCTTGTATCTGGTTAAACAAATCATCAATACGAGGCAAAGGATAACAGTTCTTCACTGTAACTTTGTTCAACTGGCAATAATCAATACACATACGCATAGAACAATCCTTCTTATTCACAAACAAGATAGGAGCACCCCAAGGTGATACACTGGGCCTAATAAAACCCTTATCAAGCAATTCCTGTAACTGATCCTTCAACTCCTTCAACTCAGGAGGAGCCATACGATACGGAGGAATAGAAATGGGCTGAGTGCTTGGCAACAGATCAATGCCAAAATCAATGTCTCTATCGAGCGTCATGCCCGGAAGGTCAGCTGGAAACACATTAGAAAAATCCTGTACTATTGGAACTGAATCAACTGAAGGGGTATCAATACTGATATCTCTCACATAAGCTAGATACGTGTCACACCCCTTCTCAACCATTCACTGAGCCATAAGGAAAGAAATAACTCTACTGGGATTGTGATATAAAGCACCCCTCCACTCAACACGCGGTATATCTGGCATAACCAGCTTTACGGTTTTGGCGTGACAATCAAGAATATCATAATGGGGCGACAACCAGTCCATGCCCAAGATAATATCAAAATCTACCATGTTGAGCAACAATAAATTGGCTCTGGTCTCAAAACCACTAAGAGCAACCAAACACGACCGATAAACGTTGTCCACAACAAGAGAATCTCTCACAGGAGTAGAAACGTAAATAGGGGAACTCAAAGAATCCCGAGATACACCCAAAACAGTATAGAATAAGACAGTATAATTAAGTGCAACAGTAAAAATAACATAGAATAGAAAGTGCAACAGCAACTATGACAAAGACAAGATAATTACGTAAAAAAGTATAGCTCAACTCAGAGATAACAACCAGGGATCTCCCAGGATACCGTCCTATAGTCCCAATATACATATCCAGTGGATCTCCCGGGATACCGTCCCGTAGTCCAACTCATAGTGCGTGGGGATCTACCGGAATCACGATCCGTAGTCCCAAATGTAAATACTCAGTACTAGGGGAATCTACCGGGTGCAGTCCCGTAGTTCTAATATAAAAGTGCAGGGGGATCTCCTGGAATACACATCCTTAGTCCTAAAGTAAACATACATGGGGAACTCCCGGGATACCGTCTCGTAGTCCCAAAGTAAACACACATCAACAACAAGAAGGATACACAGTTCAATTCAAATTCTATACCAAGGTACAATCGGTATTTCTAGCCTAGCATGCTGCACATAAGCTAAATAAGGCACTTTGAGAAAATAAAGAAATTAAGCCAATTAGACATGCTTTCCTAAGCTAACAACAGGTTTTAATTGCAAGTAGTATAACAGGAAAGGAAACACAGTTAAGATTACTTAAAGAAAATCGTATTTCAACAATTAGCACAAGTACGCACTCGTCACCTCACATATAAGACATTTCAAATATCAATAATACCAAATCCTAAGGGGAGTTCCCCCCCACAAGGTTAGACAAGCCACTTACCTCGAACCGGCTCAAAATCAACCCGAAACCACGTTCTTGCCACGAGTACTCGACTTCAAATGGCCCAATCTATTCAAATCAATTGCATAATGTAAATAACACTTCAAATAACTGATTCCACTAATTAATTCTAAGCTAATACGCGAAATTAGGAAAAATGACCAAAATACCCTTCGGGCCTACGTCTCGGAATCGAGTAAAATTTATATTTTCTGAATCCTCATACTCTCACGAGTCTAACAATACCAAAATTATCCAAATCCAATGTCAAATCCCTAATCAAAACTCAAAATTTAGGTCTAAGAACTTTCCCCCAATTTTCATCCAAATTCCGAAATTAAATGATGAATTCATGTTTAGATTAATGGGTTACAAGCAAAAAGGAGTTAAGAATCGTTACCTAATCGATATCTCTGAAAATACCTCAAAACCTCACTCTAATCCGAGCTCACAAGCTCTAGTTTTCACAAAAATGGCTAAACCCTTGATTTTTGAACTTAAACATTCTGCACAGGTTTCTCCTTCTTCGCGTTCGGGAAGTACAACTACGCTTGGCTCCATCCTTCCTTCATCGCGAACGCGATGTCCTGGTCGCGAACGCGATGCATCATTTCCTCCTCCTACGCGAACGCGGAACTACCTTCGTGAACGCGTAGGTATAAGACCTCCCAGCTTCGCGAACGCGAAGCATTAAACCTCCCCCAGCCCCAGCTCCTCTTTGCGAACGTGAGACCCTACTCGCGAACGCAAAGAAGGAAACTAGAACTGGGCTGCTACAATTTTTCTAAGTTCCAAAATGACCAGTTGAGCATCGGAACCACACCCGAGGCCCCCGAGACCTCAACCAAACATGCCAACCAATCCTAAAATATTATTCAAACTTGTTCCAATCTACGTATCGCTCAAAAGAACATCAAAACACCAATTTTACATAGGATTCAAGCCTAAGTACTCCAAAAACTCTCAAATTATGCTTTCGATCAAAAAGCCTATCAAACCTTCTCCGAATGACCTAAAATTTTGCAAGCAATTTACATTCAACACTATATAGCTACTACAACTTCCGAAATTCTATTCCGAGCCCGATATCAAAATCTCACTATCTAACCAAAAACTTCAAAAATTCAACTTTAGGCATTTTAAGTCTAAATAAGTTACGGACCTCCAAAACACAATCTGAACACGCCCCTAAGCGCAAAATCACCCAACGGAGCTAGAGAAACCGACAGAATTCCATTCCGAGGTTGTCTTCACATTGCTCTGACTACGGTCCAAATTCTAAAGCTTAAACTCTCATTTAGGGACTAATTGTCCCAAACACTCCAAAATTCAAAACCAAACATCCCGGTAAATCAAAATAACATAAACAAACACGGGGAAAGCAGTTAATAGGGGATCAGGGCATTGATTCTTAAAATGACTGGCCGGGTCGTTACACCCCCAAGTACCATAATGAAAGACTAGTTGAGGAAATAAGAAAGAAGGCTTCAACCAAAGCACAGTGACCTGAAGAGGAAAGGGTTGTGTAACAACAGTTTAACTACAAAATTGTATGCACTCCAAAAGAAAGTTTCACCTACCATGGCTAATGACCGGGGAGTAAAACCAAAAGTAATATTCGAAATTATATGAGTTGAAAAAAAATATCGGCATGCGTGAGAACTCAGATAAGCTAAGTATGCACGCAAAAGGGGGCAAAAAGACCAGGAAAAGCAATTGCCTATATTTGAAGAAAGTTGAAATAGAACGAAAGGAATTATTCGATTAATGATCCGCTATAGAAGACTCCGGTATAAGCTAAAAGAAGGAATTGGGTCCAGGTCATTGAAAAAGGATTGAATCATTAGAAGACTATATCATGATTTTCCATAGCATCCATAAAAGGCTAAAGTAATAACTAAATGCCATGATTCACAGATCGGAAGATAGCTTGAGCCTACATAAAGGCTAATCAGAAGAAAGAGAAAACTAAAGAATTACATCAACTAAGTAAATTAGGAGTCTTCTTATTAGACCCAGAAAGTTACAAACATCATGATTGAGAACATTGTAGAATCACTCTTATTATCAGAGGTACAAGAGAAATAGTACAGTAGACATATTCTATAACGGCTCTACAATAGAGCCAATTAGAAGAGTACCAGTATGGAGCTACCACTAGATTGTGTATGCACCAGAGGTGCAAGTATTATAAGAGAGCTTCAAGTTGTGGATGTGATTATACCTATGTGAAAGGGAGGTCATGAAAGAGATAAAAGATATGATGTGAGACTTTAAGATAAGTAAGGTAAAGGTGGACAATGTAAGAGATACTCAAATATAGAAAGTTGTGAATAATCCTTACTTCTGATAGAAGGCTAGAAGTGCGGGGATTCAATATCCAGGAATAATAGCGGCATCGTCAGTAGCATATCCTCCAGCCTATGATCTAGGTATCGAGAATCCTGATTAAGAGAATAAAGAAGAGTTAGAGACGATGTGATGTCTCACTTGATATTCCAGAAATACATAAGGAAATCTATGATGCAAAAAAGTTGAAAGGTTGCAAGTAATATAAATAGATATGTGTAGGTCGCAAGCTATTGTATGATGAAGCGACAAGGTTCTAGAAGACATGAGTAAGAATAAGAAAGGGCGAGTGAGAAAGTAACGAAAATGGATAAGTCCTTAGGATTAAGCCCATGAAAACAAGAAGAGCAGATGATTTCTATAAGTTATACAAAGCTCACTATCTTAATGAACTTATAGGAGTCTAAGACTTATAGCATTTAGAAGAGATGGAATATTGTAGAATGGGGGTGTGATTATGATAGATAAAAGATGACATTTGGGACTTTGATTGAGTAATGGTCTGACTAAAAAAATAAAGGGATTTCATGAACTGGGCAGGATTAAAATAGCCATGTAAGGCGAGTCACATGGGGATGCTATGAAATACGGTTATGGAAGTATAATATCATATCACCCAGGTGGATCAGAAAAATCACTTCATATATTTCATGATGCAACGTAAGCCACAGTGGAAATATATTACGTAAGAAATTTCAAGTTATCAATGGATGATTATAGATCAACATGGAGGTGAATCAACAATGAATGGGTAAAAAATGTAAAGTACGAGATCAGATTGGGCCATCAGTCTTAAGATGAACAATAATGAAGAAGCGTTAAAGGATTTAGCTTTATGCGTATAGGATAAGCAACGAGAGTAACCTGGAGTTCAGTAGCAGGCCTTAGTAACGATAAATCGAAGTAAGATGTTTGGTATAGTAAGGCCTACTTAGGTGTAGTAAAGCTAGTGACGCCCAAAGGGATAGCTTCACATAATTTTGTGTATGTTTACAAAGTGAAGCCTAGATATTGGCTAAAAACTAGAAGAGAAAAGAAGAGTCAGGTGCACATACAAAGTTAGAGTTGTAAAGGTTGCATGATATAAGGTAGCAACAGTCACGAGATTAGAACGATTCCGACTACAAGTCATGGTGTAAGAAAGAGGCTTAAAGAGGGGAATGCCCTGGCCTTTGGGGTTCATTCACAAAACAGTCGCCTAGATGGCAAGACGAGTACTAAAGTATTCGAAAGACCTATGGGTTATGAGAATGATAAGAGCATTAGTCAACATTCGAGGATGAATGTTCCAAAGGGGGGAATTATGTTACACCCCATAATATTATGTCCCGCATTATTATATTCCGATGATGTTACGCTTTGTAGTATTAAATTACGATGATGTTGCACCCTGTAGTATTGTACGTTGAATTTGTCGTAAGGTAATTGACATTAGTCCAAGAAAAAATATTATTTGGAGATTATAAGAATTATTCCATTTTAAATAAATGATGAGTAAATTCGTGAAGGTGAGAGGGGAAGCAAGTCAAAGAAAATGAATATTTCGTCCAAGTTTGGCATGTTGGGATAAAATACGGGCCGAGCTTTAATATCCGATATTTATGGACTAGTGCCATACAAGGTACTACATGACCATGATAGTAAGGTGTACAAGGTATGTTAAAAGTGAGTAGTATTTTAAGTAAGTTGAGATAATTCTTAATTATGCTGGTAATTGATTAATTATCGGGTAACGGGACATTATCTAATTAATTGGGAGATATATTGGATAAGTATTAAAAAGCATGAGATGGAAGCACCTCCTTTTAATTTGAAATGATTCATAAGTCATTACTAATAGGTGGCATGATTTAGACATATGGGAAGATGAGTCACCTTATTCTTTTAAGGAAAGAGATTCTTTTTAAGATCTTTACAATTCAATTACAATCAAAATAACCAACGTTGTTCAGAAACTTTACAATTCAAGCTCACATAGAGACCTTGCAATCCAAGAAACTTTACAATTCAAGCCCAACGTTAGTTCACTTCCCAAATAGCAACGTTGTTGCTAAGTGCTTAAGGAAAAGTTTCAGCTAAGATTTTCTTTGCATAGCAACGTGATTGCTTCGAGTTTTTCATATGACTTGTTCCATGTTTTATCGCAATTAACGTGTGTTAGAAGGATTGTCAAAGGAATCGGCTAAGGTATGTTAAGGCTATCCCTTCTTTCTTTTTGGCATGATCTATATGACACAAGCGAAACGAGCAAATGCGCAACTTCCATAAATTACTCTATTCGTAGAAATATTAGAGATGTGTATATTCTTAATCTCCCATAAGTCTTATTATTCTATTGTTTGTTCATGGGTTTTAGAAAATACATAAGTTGATAAAGTCTATTTTGCGATATTAATTAGAGGCAAAATGGTCTTATGACACTCCGAAAGATTTTATTGACGTACTTGTCGTGCATTGCATTCATTTACACTGACTCATGACCAGATGGAGTTATATACGCGTATATATGTAAATATATGTATATAGGATACGGAAAAAAGTTACGGCGTTATATACGCATCACCACCTGATCAGCTGGTACACGTTGATGATTTACCCACAGTGGCCGAGATGATATGATGGGATGCCCTCAGAGGCTTGATGATGTTAGGAACACATATACTCATGCATGATATGACATTTATACGCATATGCATGACATTATAAAAATTAAATGATTCACAAAGCTATGCAAACGTACATGTCGAGTCTTTTACTCCATGTTTCTCTCAAGTCTATTATTTACTAATTTTCATTCCTTACATACTCGGTACATTATTTGTACTGACGTCCCTTTTGCCTGGGGACACTGCGTTTCATGCCTGCAGGTTCTGATAGACATGTCGAGAGCCCTCTAGGTAGGCTATTAGCTCACCGAAAGATGTTGGTGCGCTCCATTTGCTTCGGAGTTGCTGGTTTGGTTAGTACAATTTAGACGTGTATTGTTTGGTATGGCGGGACTCTGTCCCAACTTTTATGAAGATTACTTATTCTTAGAGGCTTGTAGATAGATGTCATGTACGTAAAAGATTGTATGGCCATGTCGGCCTATATTCAGTGTACGAGTGATTATTTTGGTCTTATAGGCCAGTATGTCTTATGTATAAGTTGGTATTACATGTTGTATTCCACTTATCTCACGGCAGCCTTCCGGCTTAGTTATCTATAATAGTACGACATGAAAGGATACGTTATGTTGATACTCAGTTGAGTAAGGTATCGGGTGCCCGTCGCGCCTCATTGGTTTGGGTCGTGACAGGTTAGCCCCGTAAGAATAGTTTCCCCCACAAGTTCTGGAGTGAACCAAAACTTATCAATAAAGTATTCATCATTTTATTTAATGATTTATTCTTTCTTTCCATAATCCCATTCGATTGGGGTGTGTATGTGGCCGTTGTTTGATGAATAACACCATATTCCAAACATATCAAAAGAAGATTCACATTTGCCACCCCTATTACTTTGTAGAGCCAATCACAAGAATTGTTAATTGTGTCTTCACAGATCTAGAATAAATGGTGAAGTTTTTTAATCTTCAAACCGATCTGACACAACTAGAATTAGTAAATGCTGAAGTTTTTAATCTTCTAACCAAATAATAAACTGGAGTAGAAAAACACAAAGATTTTAATCTTTAAACCAAGTAGAAAGTCACTTAGACTTTAATCCCCACTAATGAGTAGAAAGTTACAAAGACTTTAACCTCAACGAACGAGTAGAAAATCACACAGATTTTAATTTTCTCCAAACCAGAGGTAGAAAATCACAAGTATTTTAATTTTCTTTTCAAATGGCTTTCCAACTAAACCATTATAACGCCTAAATATTTTAACAGTTTGATATATTTTCTTATCAAATAAACATATGTAATATATTTACATATATTATATTCATGATCTCAAAAATACTTTCAAGTATTAGTGTAAGCCTAATTCACATCTTACAAATCTTGAAAATATTCTTTCACATAATTTTATGCATGTTGCCAAATTCTATATCAACAACTTGATTTAAAGGAATAACAAAATTAATCTTTAAATACATGTTATTCTCAATCATGCATATAACTCTAGATTTGTTATGTGGGATCATCACATAATAAACATTTATCCTAATATTCATAAATCACAAGGTTAGATAATAAAAAATTAATACAGAAAAGAAAATAGATCCCGGATTTCTCTGTTGCCTCTTCTTTGACGTGAAGAAGAGGAGCCAACCACTTTGACTTTTCCATAATTTTGCAAATAAAATTACCAGAATACTTTTTCTTTTTCTCTTCTTCCCTGGATATCCATATCCAATTGCAAAACTTGCTTCAGACAAAAATTGGTCTAAGTCTCTCTCAAATATTAATGATTGAACTGGACCAATTTGTGGGTATATTTCTCTTTGCACTTCTTGGAGAAGGGACTGTGGGTCTGCCTTGGATGATTTTCCTGACACGGTGAAAGAACGTGTCTTTTCAAGAAATAACCCATACCTCTTTTTTTAAAGACATAAAAAAATAGGTTGACAATGCTTCTATTTCTTCTCGTTAATTAGTCACAAAAAGGAAGAAAATAGAGTGGCGGAGTAAAAAATAGTCCATTCCCTTTCAACCAGTGAACCGTCTCCATAGAGAACTACCGGATTCATGATTTTCCTCTATCAACCATCTGTAAAGTAAAGTTAAGACTTGGAAAAGCATGACATATTAAAAGTGAAAGGACATGACGATTCTTGAATTGTATGCGACTCATTGAATACCAAAATATTCTTCTCAAAAATTGCATGGCATTAGTTTGAACAAGCTATACACTATTCCCGACTTTGTCTTTATCATGACGTTAGCGCTGACTATTTCTTCTTTTTGTCTCCAACAAACATATTAAGACGAACATAAAATATAAATTGATAAATTCCTTAAGATTGTTCTGAGCTATGTTCGAAACCAGGAGACGTTAGTTTAAGAAAATAAAAACAAAAATAATTCTGAGCCCACAAGTTGCTTGTGTGTCCTTAAGGAATTTAATCCCCTCACTGTTGCCTAAAGTTATGGATTAATTCCTCCCATGATAGAACACATTAACTATTCTGTGATAGCGGCACTACAAATCACAGAACTTCAGCGAACTCAACAAACGGAGCAAATCACACTTGACACTTATATTATTTGGAAAATAATGCAACAATGTAAAAAAGATGGGAGAAGTTTTCAGATTTTCTATATCTTAAAAATAAGGCTAAGCCTCTAAATTTATAGACAATGAAAGGGTGAGATGAATAGGTGCAATTCAAAAGGTGCATCTTCCATTTTCATTTCACACTCATTCACAAAACCTAACAATTATTTCATATAACATTTCTGTGCGTAGTTTTCATTGGTTATGGAGTAGGGAAGAGATGAACATATGGCATTATTTGTCGGTAGTATTTGAGAATTCAAGTTCAAGCGTGATGATGAACACACTACCATTCACAACATATGCATATTTTGCTTCCTAATATAGCACATATATTCAAATGCAATAGCCTTGCTTTTTGTTTGGCATAGAAATGCCCTATATATTTTGGATTTTAAGAATGATGGTGTGAAATTCACATTGGATTTTGGTTACTTTTTTCATTGTTTAAAAAAATGAATTGAGAAATTATGATTACATACATGCTCAAAACAACCGACAACTTGAGAAAATGTGATTATTTTCCTCATCTCAAATAATTGAAATGATTTGCGTGCATGTGCAAACAACAGAAGAGAAAAAAAAAAGAGGAACCTTAAAGCGGGGCTCAACTTCCTTGCACCTATTATAGGCGTCGTGCCCCATTTTCTCGCAAAAGCGGGTTTCGACGTCGTGACAACTCCTTTTGGAATTGGTGATAGAGTGCTAAAGGAGAAGAATTGCCACCTAACGACTTTTAAGGTGTGTTAGGGAACCTATTTACAAATAACTCGGTTTGACTAGTCAACGCTACCAAAGATCGGGTAAGGGCTTAAATTACCTCAAAGAAAAGGTGTTAGGCACTCTTCGAGATCCACAACTGTGGGTCCCGGTCGAATTCATGATTATGTGGATTACTATTAAACTAGGTGATCAAATAAACAAAGGGAGTTCAAAAGTCAACGAATTTTATTACAACATAATTAATACAAGTCTTAACACGAATGCAGGGATACAATTATAAATATCTGATAACCACGCATAAAGAGGAAGAAAATAAAGGGAGGGGGTCCGAAGTTTTTTAGCCTAAAGGATCAACCTGTGCAACATAAGTAATATTTCGCAACTCCCTTAGAATAGGGAGTTACTCATATTATTCAGCGGGCACAGACTATTATCTCATGCTACCCGATTACTATGTTAAAGTTGTTACCTAGAAATGTTCTAATTCAATTCTAAGTCATACCCTATGCGTGCACTACCTGTCGCATACTTATAGTCCAGGAGGTATTGAACCTCTATTTGGGTGGTTCTAGACCTAACTTAGGCTACTCGGAAATGTCAAAACTAGGCGACATATAAAAAAATATTGGACTTCACATATAGGCAGTTAAGGCTCAAGTTTGCCCCTACGCTTAAGCAACAAATGTATGCAAGACAAATTTCATGTTAAGCAATTCAGAATTAAGGAACCTAAATCCTATAGACATGATTTCTATGTGACAAAGCATCGTGGCTTGCAAGTAGTTTCAGAGGCCAAGCGTTTCTTATAGACAGGATTATACAATTTGCATATTGATTAATGAAATTGCAGATTTCTAGTCATTAAGCCTGATGTGGCTAGGTGACTCATGTGGCAAGGAATAATGAAAAGACCATTGGGAGGATCCCAGAAGCGCATAATAAACCATATTGAGAAGTGCAACATTGACTCTTATGAAGACGAACAGTGATGTCCTATAGACATGATCTCTAATGTTTAGCACTTGGAGCTAATTTTATCATTACACCCAATCCTATAGACACATTTTCTAGGTGAATAGTGTGATGTGGTAACGAATGAGATGATTAAAATCCTATATGCATGGTTCTAGTGAACAGTGGGAGATAATAGCAAATGAAGTGATCAAAATCCTATGGACATGATTTCTAATGGGCGTGATGCAGCGAATTAAAGGAAAGTTTAGTGACATTTGTTTCTATAGGAAAATTTTCTAGTGGCACGTAGCAACAATAATGATTGCAGCATTTCGATTCATGTTTGCTAGAAAATAGTGTGTGTGTGTGTGTGTTTACCCTAATGACATGGTTTCTACAGTGCACATATAAACTGAACGACACATATAGCAAATGAATCAACGAGTCCTATAGGCATGTTATCTACCCCTTTTATACATACATTAAGAATCTAAACCTTTCTCATTTTACTAATTCCCCAATTGTTTATTACAAAAGTTATTACATGACCAATAATAAAGTAGTTACAAACGTGGTACCAATACAGTAAGCCCACAACGGGCCCAAAGAATACCCAGCACTGTCTGGGCCCTACAGTAGCATACCTAGACTTTCAAGCCATGTTCATCAATTCAACCCGGAATCCATAGAAGAGCTCGGAGCCAAATCACACAATCATATTGTCAAGCATTGAATTACTTAAACCAACCAGCTTACATGTTCATGGGATAATAAGAAGAGGGAGCTGGGATAATTCAGGTTCTAGCATTAGGGGGAAGTGATTAGGGACCCAAACCCTAGTGTGTCAGAGTTCACAAGGGTCTTAGGTGGACCCCGAGCAGTGCTCACACCAGGGAGGTCAGTAGTAAAAGCCTTGGTAGCCTTGGCTTTCAGCCGGTTAAGAATAAGGAGTTCAGAATTGCATAAGTAGCAAATAAGGGAGAAGGGACAATGGCTAAGGGACATAATTGGGGGTACACTTGTAGCCTAAAGTAGGCATAGACCAAGTTGATCATACAGAGTAATTAATCAAGCAGGCCGGTAGGTTCAGCAGGACAGCAAAGCACCACATAGATAGCCTCATATTGAAAGAAATTGGGAAAGAAATAGGTTTGTTGGATATACATAGATTATCATTCATGACACTAGACCAATTGAGACCTAAGAGATTCCAGTTAAGCTAGGTATGCATACTAGGGTCATGTTAATCAATATTAAGACATGATGGGGGACACGCATTGTGATAAACACGGGAAGAACAAGGTATCAAATGAACCAAAGACAGACTGAGAAACATATTCGCATAGAAGCAAGATCATAGTCGATAGAAAATGGGTTTTAATGCAAATTAAAACACATTGTAAATGCAAGACAAAGTTGTAGGGACTCAGAACAGTGTGAGATAGCAAGCTCATACCAAGTTGAGCATACAGAATAATTAATCAAGTAGGTTCAGCAGGACAGTAAAGCACCACATAGATAGCCTCATATTGAAAGAAATTGGGAAAGAAATAGGTTTGTAGGATATACATAGATTATCATTCATGACACTAGAACAATTGAGACCTAAGAGATTCCAGTTAAGCTAGGTATGCATACTAGGGTCATGTTAATCAGTATTTAGACATGATGGGGGACACGCATTGTGATAAACACTGGAAGAACAAGGTATCAAATGAACCAAAGACATACTGGGAAACATATTAGCATAGAAGCAAGATCATAGTCGATAGAAAATGGGTTTTAATGCAAATTGAAACACATTGTACATGCAAGACAAACATTGCAGGGACTCAGAACAGTGTGAGATAGCAAGCTCATATGAAATAGCACATGTAGGTATTCTGGGATTGGCACAGTAGACTAATCAACTAGAGAAGATCTAAGTTATGTCATAAAACAAAATGGTTCAAATAGGGTAGGGAGAAAAAGTCAAGATAATTGTCAAGATCTCAGTCAATCAGTAATAGGGTATGGGAACCATATTGAGTGACAAAATAGCAGGAGAACATGTCACAATTAACAGAGGAAGTTCTAGCACAAGTATGAAGCATTCACTATAGAGATTAAGGACAAACCAAGTAAGCATATTTTAGGGAATATCCAAACACCAATACACTAGTTAATCGAACTTAAGAGGATCAGATCATACAAGTTGGGCTTAGGCAAACTCAGAACTAGCAGCATTAGGAAAAAGTTAAATGCTAAAAGACTTAGAACAAGGTAGAATTAACAAAATTTCTTACAAACGCAATCCAGAAAACATATTAAGCCAAGGATTTAAGAGGTGAGAACACATGCAAATCAAAGACATATAAGGATGAAATTACAAAGTCAAGTAGCTTACCAGTTAAACGGACAACAAATAAGAGCAAAAGATCCATAAGAACCCAGAAACCTCAATGCGTCAAAGTTCCCAAGAGCTTCAAAAGAACACCGGGCAATGCTCGCACCCAGAAAAGTACAGTAGATTCTCAGTGGCCTTGGCTTTCAGCCGGCCACCACAAATAAAGAACAAGATAATAAATGAATTCACAGAGCAAAGCCTGAAATTTTTTTAGTAAGGTTATATCGATTCAAGTCTTGTCTTAAAAGGGAATGGAGAAGGGTTTAAATAGCAGTAAAAATTGAACCAACACACAAGGAAACGAAGTAAATCAAACAACAAATAAGGAAAGAAATCATGTAAAATTATTTCAAAATCAATTTAAGAGAAAGATCGGGTAAACCCTAGTTTTTAGGGAAAGTGTAAATCAACAGAGATCTAAATTAAATCGGACGTACATAATATGGTATTGAACATATATATACGAAATAATGCTCAAAATCAAAGATTCGAACCAATTTAGTTTGATTTTAGAAGATATTGTTTGCTATGTTTAGGCAAGCACCTAGGTAACACCACAAACGGACAACCAGTACCAAAAGGTTTCAAATATGGCAAGAGAATAGTAATCGAATCCTATTATCAGTGGGATTTGGAGAGGGATTAAGGGAAGGTGGTCAGGGTTCGAGAAAGAGAAGAGAAGAGAGTATACAGAGGCGGCAGGGCGGAGACAATGGTCTCTAGTGTTTAGGGGGTGGTTAGGTTAATTAAAACGAGGAAATGAGGGTCGTTGGTCTTGAAAGATCAACAACTGGAATTTAAAATGAACAGGGTGGGTTAAATAAAATGGGTACCGACCGGGTATTAGACAGGGGTCGTTTGGCTATGGGTTGGGGCTCTAGGCTAAGGTGTTGGGCCAACTTGGTCTGAAAAATCACTCAAAATTGGGATTGCCCTTTTAAACACATACAATTTAGAAAATAATTAGTAAATGAGTAAAAAATATTTTTTTGCACTAAAATGATTATAAATAATAATTTAGCACTATAAAAATATAGAAGGCTATTTTGACACAAATAATATAGATAAAAAGCAATTATATATGAATATAGGCTATTATTGCAAAATTTGGTAAATAACTTAAAAATGCAAACATAGTTATATGAAATACAGTAAAAAATATTATGAAACATATATAAAGATGTAAAAATAGTAACTTTGGATGATTAAGTCATCACAAAGTAATTTGAAGGAGTAATTAATAATTATTCAAGTAATTTAAATGCAGGAAAATCAATTTAAAAGCTCTAAAAGTTATGGAAAAATATAAAATGCTTGTATATAATGATACAAAAAAATGATGTTTTGAAAGTATGTATATACTTTCAATATACTTTCAATTTATATTGAAAGTATACGAGGGCAAAATTGGGTAAACAGCTGCCCCTCTTTACCCGGGAATGATGAAAGAGTTGTCGGGTAAAGAAAAGAATGACCAATTTTGGCCGAATTAAGTGAGGGATGATGTGATTTGGAAAAAATGGGGGCCTAACCCTGGTTCCTGAGTTGCCTACATATTCATGGTATTACGGGAATCAGGCCGTGTGTAGTTCTGGATCTAACAGTGAACGAAATCGATAGAGTTGTTATAGGGATGATCGTATGTTTTGGAAAAGGTTCTTTTGAGGTAGGACAGTATCGGATGAATTTATGCAATGTCATAAATGTGAGTTTAAAACGCTACGGGTGTATCACAGAGCCAATAGCTGAACCGTCGTAGAGTAAAAGGCGGGTGATTGATAGTGGTCGGTTATGTTTGAGACAATTGATGGATGTGAATGGAAACGGGAGCGAAGATTGCTCCTTTTTGAAGAACAGTTACTTCTTGGATTACTAACAAAACTTAAAAACACTATGCATGCAGACATATATAGATTATTGCAAGAATTTAAGCATGATACAAATTCCCTTTGGACCACGAAGGTTGCCTTCTGACGGTGGGGATGGTGTCCTTCGACCATGACGTCCTGGGCCATGAATCAGGTGATAAGGGATTCGTAGGCCATGAAATGATTTCCTCGGGCCATGAGGATGGTTCCTCTGGATGATGATACCTTTGAATAATGATGTGCAATATTGAGAGATCATCAGGCCATGGAATGGTGTTTTCCGGCTATAAGGATGATGCCTTCGGACTATGACGCCTTTGGATAAAA
This sequence comes from Nicotiana tabacum, assembly GCF_000715075.1. Classification (NCBI taxonomy): domain Eukaryota; kingdom Viridiplantae; phylum Streptophyta; class Magnoliopsida; order Solanales; family Solanaceae; genus Nicotiana; species Nicotiana tabacum. The sequence goes on along the minus strand of NC_134087.1, from coordinate 152,391,659 downwards.
ATGGCAACGTTTCACCCCATGAGATGCAAGGATATGATGCTTGGTCATATGCAAAATAAAACAAGACAAAGCTTAGTCTTGTGTAAGATTAAGGCAGTGCTTAGCCCCAGGTGAATAGAAGATAGTGTTATGTCTTAAATAGCGTAATGGAGATAACATTTGGTCTTATTCAAAGACAATGCAATGCTTAGCCTTATGAAGAAGAGGAGACAATACTTAGTCTCAATGTAAGGAAAGGCAGTGCTTAGCCTTAGGGAGGCAATGCTTAGCCTCATGCAGAGGAGGAGACAATTAGTCTCGTGCAAATAAGGAGGCAGTGCTTCGTCTCATGCAGGAAGGGGAGACAATGCTTAGTATCAATGCAAGAAAGGGCAGTGCTTAGCCTTATGCAATTAGGGAGGAAATGCTTAGCCTCATACAAGGATAAGACAATGCTTAGTCTCATGCAGAGAAAGGCAGTGCTTAGCCTTATGCAATTGCGGAGCCAATTCTTAGCCTCATGCAAAGAGGAGACAATGCTTAGTCTCATGCAGAGAAAGGCATTGCTTAGCCTTATGCAATCGGGGAGGCAATGCTTAGCTTCATGCAAATAATAGGATACAAATGGGAAAGTAAAGTATTTCTTAGATGAAGATGTTTGTGCTAGATAATTTGTTGTCTTGAAGGCAGTGTCTTGACGTATCTGCGAGTATCGTTGTCTTAGTGTGCCTGTATTCAAAGAAAAATTGTGAGTCTGTGGGGGGAAGGTTGGTTCACGCTCTTGTCTTCTGCTTTGCTTGTGCTCCTATCTTGAGATCCTGTTTGAGTTATGTTTACCGTGAAAATGGTAATAACAATTAAATTTGTTGATGGGACTCTAAAAATACGTGATCTTTTTTTATGCTAGTTTGTTAAGCAGTTGATGCTATGTGTGAGACTTGGAAAAGAGATAAGAGTTAGGCATAGGGTAATAACCAAACCGCCAAGTAAGCTATTCGGGGCCTCGAGCCTATCAATTCGAGGCCTCGAAGCTGATTCCAGGGCTCGGGCTCGAGCTGTCGTGGGTGATCGGGGTATAGCTAACAGTTATGAAATAATTAAAGAGGGCTCTTTATGGCCAATGATAAGCAATGAGTGATGAACAAATATGAGGATAATAAATGAAAGCTATAATATCAAGAGAATATGTTAGAGAGTGAAATAGAGAGTTCTTGCATATTTTCGTGTGGAGCAACTAAAGTGACCAACCCTTACAAAGTGATAAGGATCCCCTTTATATAGGAGGGAAAACCCATCATAGTACAACAAGCATTAATTACAAAGATATGGAGATGTGACCACTAGATGACACCCGGACTCGGGTCTTAGAGTAGCTCCTAGGCTCTGTCAGTCCAAGCCGCGTGCCTTAGGAACTCCCCATTTCCACTGTGGCTGTGGTTGACATTATCACAAGACCAAGTGTCGCCGAACATCGAGGGAGGAATCTCGATCTTAGCCTTGTAGCCCTGGGACTTTGAGATGGTCTTCCAAGGTGATTTGATAATGAGAAATTGGACCCTATGATTTCGTATACAGATAGTCCCCACATTTCTTAGATAGGAGTGATAAGATATGGTTTTGACACCCAACTCTTCGGACTTCCCGCGATGATGTCACGCTGACGATATCATACTTACGATGTAGGTCTCCACAATAACCGATACATCCCATGGACTTGTCTTTTCAGCGTCATTCAATGTGCTGCTGATTCCCATTCTTCAAGGCGACTGTATCGCCGTCGATCTAGTTTCCACTGGCGCATTGATTGCGCTTGTCGAAACGTTTTCGAAAGGCATTTATGGCATTAAAGGCCATACTATCATCCCCTATAAATGGGGTCTTTCCATGCTAAATTTTTATTCAGGTGTTTCTCAACATCTTTTCATTCCCTTCTTCTCATTCTCAGTATCCTTCTCTTATTGCTACCCACCATGTATGGGGTTTCTGACCTTAAGATCTTACGGAGGCATTCTTACCAGCTGTGCCATGGCCCTTTACCTAGGCTTTGTTGTGTCGAGTGAGATTACACTGTCTCGTTGTTGTTGTTGTTGTTGTTGTTACGGCTATCACTGTTGTCGTCATTAGACCGAGGTGACGAGACGAAGGGGGTCGGCCTATTCCGACTTGGGGGAATATTTGGACTCTACACCGCTGCTTGGGAGAGTGTTCGGACTATACACCACTGCTCACTCTCCTACCCTATCATGGTGTTGCACTTCATCCCTCGGGTCTTTTCCCAAGGGATAAAATGGCACACCGGCCGTTAAGCTCGCACGGCACGATGTCCCGGAAGGCGGACCTGGAGCGGTCGTGCGAGTAGGGTTGAGTCCCGCCGAATCTTTAACCTTTGACTTCGGCGGGCTATGTCTCTTTTTTCTGCCTCTTCTGTATCACCTTCCTCTTCTTTGCCTTCCCGCTTTCCTCTTCTTCATCTTCTCCCTTGGAGATATTGCTCTGTGGGATTGAACTGGGAACCTAGAGGAGGTAGCAGTTGAAGGTATCACCGTCGAGGATGCATGCTCGAGGGAGTGGAGCTCAGAGATGCTGATACCGGAGATGAACCTTCGAGAGTAGATTAGGTCCCAAGCCTTCACTACATGTGTACCCTCTTGCTTCTTTGTTTCTGTGTAAGGACCCCTTGTGGGCTTTTGTAATCATATGTAAAGACCCCTCGTGGGCTTTTGTAATTGAATGTTTCATGAATACAAAGATATTTTCTCCGATTTGTCTTCGATGCTTGCTATATTCTTTTATGTTTGTTGAGACTCTGAATGCATGGCTCTGTTTGTTGTTGCCAATACCAAACTCGGGTATGAGTATTCTTTCTGGCCTTTGGTCGATTAATATGGCCTTACGCCGAACCCTTTGTGATCCTTTGGATCGAACCTGAATTGAGCCGATGAACTCGGGTTGTCGGGACCTTGACTTCGAGTAGAATGAAAGTAACATTTTGGGCCTTGGAATCATGGTTTATTACTTAAAACTCTGTGGTAACCTTTTAGAAGAAATTTGCTCGGAGGCATGTGGATAGGGACTGCCTTTGATCTCTCTAGGGCAGTCCCCAAGCGGAGGTTTATTCAAATTCGGACCACCTGGAAACTCGCTCTAGGCTTAGTGTAAATAGCCTTAGCTACTGTAGATAGATTTTGAAAGAGGGTTTGCCCAATCTCATATGGTACCCCGGGGCCAAGCCCATACGGGTGGAGTTTAAATGCTTATTTCCTTGGAGCCTGATTCCTTTTTGACAAAAACCCCCGAGGTAGAGTATCGTCTCCGGTCTCGTAATGATGTCATTGGCTTCCTATAGCCTAACCTTCCCTTTGATGGAGATCCTCGAGGTCGGGTACCACCTCGGTATTGGTGAAGGCGTCATCGGCTTCCTGGAGCCGCCTTGTCTTGATGGAGGTCCTCGAGGTTGGGTACCACCTCAGGACTGGCGATATTGTCAGCTCCCTGGAGCTCACTTTCCTTTGATGGAGATCCTCGAGGTCGGGTACCACCTCGGTGTTGGCAAAGGCATCATCGGCTTCCTGGAGCCTAGCCTTGTCTTGATGGAGGTCCTCGAGGTTGGGTACCACCTCGGGGCTGGCGACGATTTTGTTGGCCTTTCAGAGCCTAACATATTTTTGATGGGGGTCCTCGAGGTTGGGTACCACCTCAGGACTGGCGATGGTTCTTTTAGCCGATTTTGAGGCAAGCGAATCGTTTCCGTTTTTTCCACATATATACATGGATGTTTTTGCTTTTAGGGGATCCCACCACTTTAAGCAGTTGCCCTTCTTTTTCTGCACTAGCTTTTCGCCACTCTGGTGCTATCGCACTTGCACATATTCCCACTTTTGTTTTCTAATTTCGTCATAGCCATGGCTACTATGTCGGGGTCTGTCCGACAGGGAGGGAAAGCTCTGCCTCCGGCATTCAGGACGAACGAGAGTATGCCTTGAATGTTGCTTCTTCGATAGGAGAAGAACATCTTGGGTTAGAAAGAAAAGACTGCGGATGGGGGGAAAAGGTAGTACCACAGATACTTCCCCCGGGTGAAGGCATCACGGACCGTGCCGATGGATTCCTCAACGTGTACACATATCCTTTCACACTGGGCCTCCTTGACAGGGTTGTGCTCGACTTCTGCCTAGAATATTGAATTACCTTGGTGCAGATCCATCCGTCATTTTGGCGAACAATGCTGATGATGAGATTTTTTGTAGAGAAGGCGAGGCTTGACTTTACTCTTAGTCACCTTATCAGGTTGTACCACCCCTTCCACCATCGAGGTCTACTGACCTTGTGATCCTGATCGACCATACCCTTTGTTGTTGACGATGAGGAAGACGGAGATCGGGGGTGGATGAGTCGCTTTGTTCGGGTGCATACCGCTGACATTATCCCCATGGAGCTCATTCCATTCCCTGAGGAATGGAACTATGCTTATAGGTGGTGCATCTCGTGCTTTCTTAGTTATGTTTATGACTAAAGACCGGTTTCATAACCGTGCCTCCTTTTCTTTTCCCGCAACGATTTCATGGGAGCCGGGCAATATTCCTGGTTTGCCAAATTGGTTTCGAAAGTTGGAAACCTACTCGACCTGTGATGAGCACAAATGGCGAGCTGCATCTCGGGGCAGATGGGAAGTGAAACATCACAGTGAGTGTTGTGTTATACCTTTCCCTCCCTTCCTTCATTTTAGGGGGGGGCATTTTCCCTTCATGCGTATTAAGCTTGTTGTTGTAGGCATTGAAGAGTCGTTCGAGGCGAGGCCGCGCTCCTCCGGAGAGGGAGAAGGGTTTCCAACTCCCGGGTTGAAGAACGACGACAATAAGGGAGAGATGCTTTTACAGGGGGATGCTGCTAAAAATAAGGCAGAATGGGACAGGGGCTTCAGAGCGGAAGCATCATTTGAGCCTGCCGTGTCTGCGGTTCCTGGTTCTGGAGAGAGGGTTTCCCTATTGCGATCGCCTTCTTTTTCCGTCGATAATACTTCGGGAGATACTAGAAACCCGGGGTCGCGTACACCAAGCGACCGTGCTTTGACCAGAGTCGACTCTTTCAGGGCTGAAGGAACTAGATTGGTAGGCGTGCTCTCGGCCTTTGAGGAAGCCCAGCGGCTTCACTTCGTGGTGAGTTTTGGCATAGGTCTTTCGAGCTTCGTGCCTTTTCTTCCTTATTGGGCTTTCTTTTGTAGGCGTTTGATAAGCTTAATTCCGGGCTGCTTCATTGTGAAGCCAGGCTACGGAAAGCTCTGGATGAGGAGAGATCCCTGAGGCTCCTTTATGATGAAAAAGAAGTTGAGTTGGTACATTTGCAGTAAGAGGCGAGCCGGAGTTTGAATTACGAAAACAACCTGAAGGAGCAGGTAGTTTGTTGTCCCGGGTGAGTGTGCGTTCTGCCTCCTGGATCCTGGATCCTGGGGCTAATACTTAGTTTATTTCATTGAATAAAAAGATAGAGGCCCTGGAACGCCTTCGAGATGAGTCGAACTAAGGCTGACCGGGAGATAGCGATCTATTCAAAGGATGTTGCTAATGCTCAAGCTGAGCTGAGAAGGATCCGCGACCGTGAAAGGAGGGTTGAAGAATATGCTTGCTACAAATCTTGAAGAAATACCCTCAAAGAGATATGCGCTAGGGGCTTCACCCTCTAGGAGGAATTGGCGCTAGCAAGGGCGGAAGAGCGTGATGCTCGGTTGCTTTTGCCCGACACCGAAGAAAGCGAAGATGAGGCCGGCAAGCCGTAGCCCCAGGGGGGCATAGATTTTTCCATCTATATGTAGCATTTCTGAAGCATGTCTGTAGACGGAGATTGCGCTTTTTCGCACATGTGTATGGAAAAAAACCTTGTGGCTTTATTTCCTTCGTATCTCTTACTGTCTTGAATTTGGCCATCAGACTGGTCTTCGAGTTGGTAGGAATCGTTAGAGTCGATGATACGACCCTGCAGCTCATTAGGCTGGCCCGGAGGGCTCTTACGCGCTCGTCGATGCGACCTTTAGTATAAGCTGGCACTTGAGCTCTTATGTTTTTGTTCAACTATTTTGGGTTTAGTCTTCGAGTCGGGTTTTGACTCAAGCTCATTTGATCCTTGGGCTTTTACGTTCGTGTAGGCTGGCGATAATGGCTCTTATGCCTCAGACCAAAGTGGCCTTTTAATGTAAGCTGGCAACAGTGGCTCTCACGCTTTGGGTCGAAACAACCTTTTAATGTAAGCTGGCGACAATAGCTCTCACGTTTTGGGTCGAAGTTACCTTTTAATGTAAGCTGGCGACAATGGCTCTCATGCTTTGGGTCGAAGCGACCTTTTAATGTAAGCTGGCGACAATGGCTCTTACGCTTTGGGTCGAAACGACCTTTTAATGTAAGTGCGCTTTGCTCTTAGGCATATATAGTTAACTATTTTGGGTCCAGTCTCCGAATCGGGTTACGACTCGAGCTTATTTTGACCCTCAAGTTTTCAGATTTCAGGCTGGTGACAGTGGCTCTTATGATTTCGGTTGATGCGACCTATTATGTGTGTGGCCCTGAGGCTCATTAGGCTGGCGATAATGGCTTTTACATGTTTAGTCATTGCGACCTTTTATGTAGGCTTTATTTTCCTCTCGTTAAGGACTTTTGAAGTAATTTTTGCCTGACTCGTCGTCGGTCTGGAAAGAACCTCGATTTCGAGTAACTTGCGGTGATGTTCGAGCACCTCGGGAGGATTGGCTCGGAGGCTGAGTAGCTCGAAGCCTGTGATTTGGAGCCGACATGGTCAAAGCTTATTTGCCTATGTCTAGGGTAGCCTATTTAACTGGTTCTTTCCGAAGTAGATTTGGAGTAATTGAAGGCCTGTGTGGGCTGACAACAATGGCTCTTACGCCTTGTAGCAACGGTCGGGCATCCCCGAGTCGTGTTAGTTCAGCTGGTGCAGCCGTATGACCTGAGTCATTCATGTTTGGCCGGAGCCTTTGAGTCCCGAGTAAAAATGTTTCGGCATCTCTATCGAGGGTATGCCTTTTTAGGGGTCTTACAAGTTCGATATATAGTTGAAACTTTGGGATGGGGTCTATGCCTTTAATGAGGTCTTACAAGTTTTACATGTCGTTGAGGTTTTACAGTTTTTACATGTCGTTGAGGTCTTATAGGTTTTACATGTTGTTGAGGTCTCACAGTTACATGTCGTTGAGGTCTTACAGTTCTTACATGCCTTTGAGGTCTTACAGCTTTGGATACCTGGTACAAGTATTGTTCATGCCTTGCTTGAGGTCTTTCAAATATGATAGCTGCCTTAAGTAGGTCTTACGAGACCGAGTCTTCCTGCTCAGGGCCTTATGGCCTCGGGTTCTGATAAGTCGATGGAGGTGGCACTTGACGGCAGCCCCCGAGCCATTGAGAGTTTCTTGACTCGGGAGCCATTTTTTGAAAACTTTGCATTGCCTCGTCGAGGTCTTACAATTTTGGACATCCCAACCCTGAGGTCGTGCATTTTTCTTTTGAGATTTTGATGCCAGTCCCCGAGTATTTGGGGTACTTTTGGCGTTGTATATGTTTCGCAATTTTCGCGTTGCCTTATCTCAGGGCTTATGATTTTGGAGTCCAGACCCGGAGGTCATTTAAGTGTTGAATTGTTGACGCCAGTCTCCGAGTGTTCGGGACGTTTTCGGCAAAGGAGTTGTTTTTGCAAAGGTGTTGAGCCTCTTTTGGAGCGTGAGATGCTATGATGATAAATATTCTTCAATTATTTGGTACAAGTGTACACGTTTCACCGTCGGGGGCTCGGCTATATGGATACGATTCGTTCGACCGCTTGGCCCGGTACATCATTTTCCTATAGGGACCTGATTCGGCATCTTTTGGCTTTTCCGAGCGGATGACCTTCGGGGGGGATGCCCCTTAGTGTTCGAGGTTAATTGCAAAAGAAGCCTCGGACACTTGTTGAGTCTCCCTTAGGTAGCATGCATATGCTGCCTCGTTAAAAACCTTACCGGTAAAACCCTTTCGGCATAAAAACTCGGTCGAAGCAAAAGAGTGCAACAGATGCTTTAAAACCTCAAGGTCTTCGAACTGGGTTATCGTTCTGACTACTTTGATCGGGCGCCTGCATAGGGGTTAGTCTGAAATACGATATTAAAAAAGGGATATGGTTATACCTTAGTGTGAGACGCGCCGGCGATTTTTTGAGGACCGATATGTTCCAATAACTCGAAATGAGGATGTGGTACAGTCCTTTATTTTGTTTAAATGGGCTTAATAGGGGGTGTGGCTTGATTACCCTTTGGCTCTTTTGCGAGCGAAGGATAGGTACCGGTGCCACGTTGTGTACCGCGAACATTTCCCTTGCCGCATATTGTTCCCTGTAGACGATTTTAATCCCACCCTTTGTCAGGAATTTCATCATTTGGTGCAGAATGGACGGTACTACTCTCATACAGTGTATCCACGGCCACCCGAACAAGGCATTGTACCTCATGTTTCCTTCGATGACATAGAATTTGACATTCTAGGTTGTGCCAGCCATGTTGACTGGGAGGGTGATTTCTCCTTTCATTGTTTCACTTGCCATGTTGAATCCGTTGAGGACTCGAGTGGCGGGCACGATTTGGTCAAGCAGTCCAAGCTTTTATATCACCCTCAGCCCTGATGATATTGGCCGACCTACCTAGATCCACGAGTACAAGTTTTATTTGAAAAGAATTCACAAGGAAGGAGATTACCAGTGCGTCATTGTGAGGTTGAGACAAGGTCTCGGTGTCCTCTTCGCTGAATGTGAAGGCATCCTCGGGAATATATCCTCGGGTTCACTTTTTTCTGGTGATGGATATTTTTTTCCTTCTCATTATGGGTTCCTACGGGGCATCGACGCCTCCCAAGATCTTGTGGATGACATGTTGTGGCTCATTTGTTTCGTTCTTCTTGGCCGCCTCTCTTTCTCGGAACTAATTTTTGGCTCGGTCGCTGAGGAATTCTCAGAGGTGACCTTTGTTAAGTAGTCGAGCTACCTCCTCTCGGAGTTGGTAGCAATCCTCGGTCCTGTGGTCGTGCGTGTTGTGAAACTCGCACACTAAGTTATGATTCTTTTGTGAAGGGTCCGATTGTACAGGTCTGGGCCACCTGGCGTCTTTGATTTTACTGATGGCGAACACGATGTATGATACATCGATGTTGAAGTTGTATTCTAATAAGTGAGGTGCCCCCGTTGGTCCCACGTTACTATCGAATCTGGCTCTGCTGATGGGTCCCCGAGGATCTTGTCCTCGGTCTATCCTTCGATCATTGTGAGGTGGATTGCGCCTCGGGGCGTTCCTCCTATCTTCGATGTATAGCCGATACCTTTCTTTGTTTGGTTTTGTCTCCTTTGCCAGGAGCCTGCTTGGATCTACTGAGTCCAAAGGGGCTCCCAACTGTTCATCCTCAGGCCTGATTTTTGACTGGTACCAGTTGTGGACGTCCGACCAGGCCACAGCTGGATACTCGAACAAATTTTGTTTCAACTGTTTTGAAGCCATCGAGCTTCGTTCATTTAAACCTTGAGTGAAAGCCTGCACTTCCCAGTCGTTAGAGACTGGTGGTAGCTCCATACGTTCCATTTGAAAGCGAGATACGAATTCACGCAGCATCTCGTTCTCCCTTTGCCTAATCTTGAAAACGTCAGATTTCCTCATTGCTACTTTGATGGCACCGGCATGTGCCTTTACGAAGGAGTCTACTAGCATGGCGAATGAGTCTATGGAGTTAGGAGCTAAGTTGTGATACCACATCATGGCCCCTTCGAGACTGTTTCCCCGAACTTTTATAGTAATACGGACTCGATCCCGTCGTTCTTTATATCGTTGCCCTTTACTGCACACGTGTAGGCAGTAACGTGTTCATTGGGGTCTGAGGTCCTGTTGTACTTTGGGAGCTCTGGCATTCTAAACTTCTTTGGAATGGGTTTCAGGGCCGCTTCCTCGGGGGAATGGCCTTTGTATGAACATCTTCGAATCCACACCTTTCAGGACCGGGGGCGCGCCCGGGATCTGGTCGACCCTGGAGTTGTAGGTCTCGACCTTCTTGTCATTGGCTTCTATCATTTTCTCGCCTGATTCGAACCTTTTGGTGAGGTCCTCAAGCATTTTTACGATGACGGGGTCGGCTATCAATCCGTTATTGCTCGATCTCTCAGGTCCTGTTCGGCTCGGGGAGCTGTCCTCGGTGCTACCGTGCTAGGAGTTTTCTAGTAACTTTGCAGCTGAGCAATAGCTAGCTGTTGTGCCTACAACATTTCAAAATAGCATGAAGGCTAACCTCATGTTCTTCCCTAGTTGGGGTTTTCTGTTCTTCTTTTTGATCCCCTTGGTGCACGCTCATGTCAGTGTGGGAGCTTATGTCGATGTGCTGGGCGTCGCGTGAGACCGCATCCACGGGGATTGGCTCCGGCGCATTCCCAGGGTTTTGTGGCAGCACAACAATATCTGGAACAGCCACACAGTTTTCCCCATGGTCCTCAAGATTGTTGTTTTCATCTCCGTTTACCGAGTGAGACATTTTGACCTGAAATCGAAGATCTTGGACAAGAAAAAGCGTGAAAGATAACTTGCGTTATGTAGTAAAACCAGCATGAAAATAATCACTATTATTTTTAGCCCCACGGTGGGCGCCAAACTGTTTACCGTGAAAATGGTAATAACAATTAAATTTGTTGATGGGACTCTAAAAACACGTGATCTATTTTTATGCTAGTTTGTTAAGCAGTTGATGTTTTGTGTGAGACTTGGAAAAGAGATAAGAGTTAGGAATAGGGTAATAACCAAACCACCAAGTAAGCTATTCGGGGCCTCGAGCCTATCGTTTCGGGGCCTCGAAGTCAATTCCAGTGCTCGGACTCGAGCTGTCGTGGATGATCCGGGTATAGCTAACAATTATGAAATAATTAAAGAGGGCTCTTTATGGCCAATGATAAGCAATGAGTGATGAACAAATATGAGGATAATAAACGAAAGATATAATATCAAGAGAATATGTTAGATAGTTCTTGCATATTTTCGTCTGGAGCAACTGAAGTGACCAACCCTTACAAAGTGATAAGGATCCCCTTTATATAGGAGGGAAATCCCATCATAGTACAACAAGCATTAATTACAAAGATATAGAGATGTGACCACTAGATGACACCCGGACTCAGGTCTTAGAGTAGCTCTCTAGGCTCTATCAGTATTAGCCACGTGCCTTGGGAACTCCCCATTTCCGCCGTGGCTATGGTTGACATTATCACAAGACCAAGTGTCGACGAACCTCGAGGGAGGAATCTCAATCGTAGTGTTGTAGCCCCGGGACTTCGAGATGGTCTTCCGAGGTGCTTTGATAATGAGAAATTGGACCATCCGATTTCACCGTATACAAGTTACCCTGGGTAATATCTGGCTGCTATAGAAATAAAGTTTTCGAAAAATATGCATGCATTTGATAAATATAATGTAGTAGTATGTGATATCAAGTAATTTAGATGAATCCCTGACTGTGACACATTTTGGGGACATTGCAACCTCCTTGCATTAGAATTTTGAGAGTTCCTCTCAAAATTCTGCCCCAGTTTAAATGCAATACTTCTGTTGTTCCGTGTATGACAAAGTCGGCTGAACTTGCTTTAGAATTTTGAGGGTCAACCTCAAAATTCTGCCCCAGTTTTCTGATCATGGCAAAATGAAGATTTTATTAAGATGTGACTAAACCCACAGGGCTGCCTACGTATCCCCTCTTAAATGGGAATCAGGTCAAGCGTAGTTCAGTTACATCAAATGAAGAAATGTAGACAATCCTAAACATAGTATCTCTTGACTGCGTATGAGTTGATAGGTTTTGGCCAAATCTCTCCGTCTATTTCTGCAAGTATGAGTGCTCCTCCTATTAATACTCAATGAACCATGTCGGGACCTTGCCAATTGGGTGAAAACTTCCCTTTAGCTTCATCTTGATGTGGGGAAATTCATTTTAGCACTGATTGCCCCGGTGCGAATTGCCTTGGTCTGACCTTTTTGTTGAAAGCTCTTGTCATTCTGTTATAATAGAGTTGACCGTGACATACTGCATTCATTCTCTTTCCATCAATGAGAGCTAGTTGCTCGTATCGACTTTGTATCCATTTTGCATCGCTGAGCTCGGCTTCTTGCATGATTCTTAGAGAAGAGATTTCTACTTCGGCAGGGATAATTCCTTCAGTACCGTAAACTAATAAATAAGGAGTTGCCCCAGTTGATGTGCAAATTGTGGTACAATATCCAATCAAGGAAAATGGTAGCTTCGCATGCCATTGTTTGTAATTATGTACCATCTTCCTCAATATCTTCTTGATGCTTTTGTTGGTGGCTTCTATAGCTCCATTCATTTGTGGCAGGTATGTTGTGGAATTCTTATGCTTGATCTTGAAAGTTTCACACATGGCCTTCATTAAATCATTGTTAAGATTGGTGGCGTCGTCGGTGATGATCGACCCTGGAACCCCAAACCGACAAACAATGCAATCCCGAACAAAATATGCAATGACCTTATTAGTTATGGCTTTGTAAGATGCGGCTTCAACCCATTTTGTGAAATAGTTTATGGCCACCATAATAAATCTATACCCGTTTGAAGCAACGGGTTCGATCGGACCGATGACATCTACGCCCCAAACAGAAAAAAGGCCAGGGTGCACTTGTTGCATTGAGTTCATTGGCACTCGTATCATGTTAGCATGTATCTAGCATTGGTGAAACTTCTGGACATACCTGATGCAGTCTCTCTCCATGGTCATCCAGAAATACCCTGCTCTTAGTATTTTCTTGGCTAAGACAAAACCATTCATGTGTGGCCCGCAAGTTTTGGCATGTATTTCCTCGAGCAATCTGGATTCTTCCTTGACATCAACACACCATAATAACCCTAGGTCAGGATTCCTTCTATACAAAATTCCTCCGCTTTGAAAGAAGTGATTGGCTAACCTTCGAAGCATATGTTTCTGAGTATGAGTTGCGTGCTCCAGATATTCTCCTTTTGCTAGGTATTCCTTGATATCGTGGAACCATGGTCTTCTATCACTTTCTTCTTCAACATGATCACAATAAGTTGATTGATTGTGAATTCGTATTGGGATAAGATCGATGAAGTTCTTGTCTAGGTGTTGTATCATGGAAGATAAAGTGGCCAATGCATCTGCAAACTCATTCTGAATACTCGGAACATGTTTGAATTCTATCTTTGTAAATCTCTTGATCATCTCTTGCACACAGTACAGATATGGTAATATCTTGGTGTTTTTGGTAGCCCATTCTCCTAAAACATGATGCACCAAAATATCGAAATCTCCAATCACCAACAACTCCTGAATGTTCATGTCAATGGCCAACCCGAGTCCCAAGATGCAAGCCTCATATTCTGCATATTGTTGGTACATGGAAACCTGAGTTTTGCGGATACTAGATAGTGTTGACCTATTTCTAATACTAAGACAGCTCTGATACCCACTCCTTTGAAGTTTTCAACTACATCGAAGAACATCCTCCAACCATCATATGCTTCGGTGATATCTTCTCCCATAAATGATACCTCCTCGTCAGGAAAATACATTTTCAATGGTTCTTATTCTCCGTCTACATGATTTTTTGCCAAATGATCCGCCAATGCTTGCCCTTTGATCGCCTTCTAAGTTACATATATGATGTCAAACTCACTCAGCAATATCTGCCATTTTGCTAACTTTCCCGTAAGCATGAGTTTCTAGAAGATGTATTTCAGCGGATCCATCCTTGATATGAGATATATGGTGTAGGCACAGAATTAGTGCCTTAACTTTTGAGCTATCTATGTCAAAGCGCAACAAGTGCGCTCCAGCAAAGAGTATCGTGCTTCATAAGGTATGAATTTCTTACTCAAATAATATATGGCATGTTCTTTTCTTCCTGTCTCATCGTGTTATCCCAGAACACAACCAAAAGCCCCAACTAGTATGAACGAATAAAGCAACAAAGATTTTCTGGTTCTGGTGGGACCAGAACAGGTGGTTTAGATAAATACTCCTTGATTTTGTCGAAGGCTTTCTAGCATTCTTTAGTCCAGCTTGTTGCAGCATCTTTCTTCAGCATTTTGAAAATTGGTTCACAGATCATGGTTGATTGTGCTATGAAACGACAGATATAGTTTAGACGCCCTAAGAAACTCATCACATCTTTCTTATTCTTCGGAGGTGGCAAGTCCTGGATAGATTTGACCTTTGATGGGTCCAATTCAATCCCTCGGCGACTGATGATGAATCCTAACAATTTTCCGGCAAGGGACTCCGAAGGCACACTTTGTAGGATTTAATTTCAAATTGTATCTTTGAAGCCAATCGAAGAATTTCTTTAAGTCTGCTATATGATTTGCGCTTTTTCTGGATTTGATGATGACATCATCCACGTACACCTCTACTTCCTTATGTATCTTGTCGTGAAAAATAGTTGTCATAGCTCTCATGTAAGTGGCTCCAGCATTCTTCAGGCCAAACAATATCATTTTATAGGAGTACATCCCCCATGGTGTGATAAAAGCTGTCTTTTTGGCATCCTCTTCATCCATCCAGAACTGATGATACTCCGCGAAGCAATCCACAAAATACTAGAGTTCATGCTTGGCACAGTTGTCGATCAGTATGTGTAAATTGTGCAATGGAGAATCATCTTTGGGACTTGCTCTGTTTAAATCCTGATAATCGACACATACTCTGACCTTCCCATCCTTCTTCGAAACCGTCAAAATGTTGGCTAACCAGGTCGGATATTCAAACATCTGCGAACCTTGGCTTTGATTTGCTTAGTGACTTCCTCTTTTATCTTCAAACTCATATCTGGTTTGAATTTTCTAAGCTTATGTTTCACTGGTGGACACGTGGGATTGGTGGGTAACTTGTGAACCACTATGGATGTGCTCAGGCCAGTCATATCATCGTAAGACCATGCAAAGATATCTTCAGGAATCGGATGTATTCTTCCTTCTCTGATGGTGATAGGTGAATACTTATATGTGTTTCCTTGACTTTTTCAGAGTCCCCTAAGTTAACTGTCTCGGTCTCGTCCAAATTAGACTTAGGCTTGTTTTCAACATTTTCCACTTCTCTAACAATTTCTTCAGGTGTTATATCATCCTCCAGATCCTCTGAATCACTATCCTTATGTTGTGTTATCTCATTACATGTCACAATCGTAGGTTCATCTGGATAAGTAATAATAATACTATAGATAGAAAACGTAAAGGATAATAATAAATATAAAAATAGCAATGCATTAAATAGAATCTTGAAAACATCAAAACAAGTATGGATCGATGACTCGAGGAATTATTTCAAAATAGAATACGTTCAAAACAAAATACTGAAAATGTCTTAAATGCTCAAAATTGCTTTAAAAATAAATTATGCTAACTGCCAAGCTACTCAGGAACTCTACGGGCCAGGGATGGTGCAGCGGTCCAGTTCTTGAGAACAGCTCATTTCTCCATAATTTTAATGGTAAGGTCTTCCTCCTCCTCCTCCTCAACTATCACACTGCAGTCCATGTCTTCATCATCCAGAAATAGATTCCTTATGCCAGCTAAAGCTTCATCTTCTTCAGACCCCCATATCACATCAGCTTGTTGAAATGTCTGGTGCAAATGTGGTACTGGGTGTTCCAGTGGATAATAAGGACCACGCCATGGTGGCGACCAATCCTGATACTCTTGGAAAGTGTATTCATACCCAAGTCTGAAAGTTGTACCAAGACGCTTCAGCTGTACCGGTTTGGTGATCCCTTGAAGATTCTTGCCGAGATCCTTGCCAGGTTCATACCCTGCCCATAGTAATACGCTTTCTATCTTGTTACTCCACCATTTGTCCTTTTTTATTGTGTTGACGCACTCAATATGATGGTATGTTTCTCCACCCAGATTCCTCCTATTCTCGATGACTGGAATATTCTGATTGGTATAGATGAGATTATTCCCGTCTCCATGGATGATCACTTCCTGATGATTCCATTCAAACTTCACATCCTGGTGCAGAGTAGAGGCAACGGCCCCTGCGGCATATATCCAGGGTCATCCCAATAGTAGATTGTAAGTTGAGGATATATCCAACACTTGAAACTCAACATCGAACCAGGTCGGACTCATTTGTAAGCTGAGGTTGATTTTCCGATTGTGTCCCTTTGAGATCCATCAAATACTTTCATATTTATACTTCCTGCTTGTATCTCGTGTAGAATTTTGCCTAGCCTCTTCAAAGTAGTCAGCAGACATATGTTGAGACTTGAACCCCCATATATTAGGACCCTGGCGATGAATTTATCCTCAAATTGCACGGTGATATATAGTGCCATGTTGTGACTTAGTCCTTCCGGTGGCAGTTTATCTTCATGAAAAGTGATTTTGTGGTTTTCCAATACCTGCCCGACCATGTTGCCCATTTCCCCACTAGTGATATTGGTGGGTACATAGGCTTCACTCAGCACCTTCATCGGGCATTCCTATATGTCTCGGAGTTTTGCAGCAGTGATAAGATGGATATCTAGGCGGGAGTTTTATTCAAATGATCGACCACAGAGTATTCTCTCGCTTGCACTTTTCTCCAAAGGTCATCGAGGTCAGTCTCGATGTTTAGGCACAGCTTCTTTGCTTGTTCCTCCCAAATGCTCGAATGTATAAACCCTACCAGTTCTAGTCATGCCTTGTGCTGCTCCTGATTCTTCCACTTTTGCTTTTCCTTTCCTCCTTGCTTTCACAACATAATCCCATGGGATAGCTTCACGTTGGTAAGAGGGAGTAGGTGCTACCATCACAGTGAAGGGCGTGGACACCTCAAGTTCTAATGGCGTTGTTGTGGCTATTTCAATTTCAATTGTTCCCTGGGTTTGCGCTACAATGGGTGTGTTGGTGAATGGAGATGTTTTAGGATCATCCCCTTCCCGAATGAGTCCAATTGGCCCTTCCGGATCCCATTCTTCATCATTCTCTATCACATTTACTCCCTCACCTATGTAATCTGGGAGAGGATTGTTACGGACATTAGGTGCAGTCTCATTTGCCTGTATGACTTTAGTGTCAATTAATGTCTGGATCTTGTCCTTTAGAGTGCGACATTCATCAATAATATGGCCCTTCATGACTAAGTGATAGGCACATGTCTTGTTTGGGTTAATCTACTGAGAAGAGTTTTCCGTAGCAACAACGAGAATGGGAGTAACATAACTAGTATCCTTGAGTCCCTCGTAGAGTTGGTCTATGGGTTCAGCAATCGGAGCGTATTGTCTGGGTGGTCTGCAGTCAAAATTTGGCTTTGGTTTTTGATAATTTTTGCGGGCTAGTGGTGGTGAGTAGTAATATGCGGGTTGGGTGTTATAAGTGTGGTAGGTGGTAGTAGGTTGTTGGTATCTGGGGGGTGAAGGCTGGTATGTGGGTGGAGGTGTTTGGTATGTGAGAGGAGACTTCGGATCTTGGGCTACCATTACTGCACCCACTTCTTTCTTTTTAGAAATATCTTCTGATTGTAAAGCTTTATTTATGGCCTGGAGTTCTTAGAAATTCGTCATCATTCCGCTTTTGATCCCTTCTTCTATTATCTCTCCCATCTTGATGATATCAGAGAACTTATGATTTTCAATAACCATCAACCTTTCATAGTATTGCGGGTCTTGAGCTCTAACGAAGAACTTATTCATCTGGTCTTCTTCAATTACTGGTCTTACCTTCGCAGCTTCAGAGCTTGATCAAAGCCTACCCTGCACTATTATTGAGTAGCGAGAGAGGATTGAAGAGCTTTTACCTGATTTAGGGTCGGGATCGATTTCCACAGAGAGCTAGAATTTGGAGTCGGGTATCTATCTAGTTTAGAGTTACGTATGTGTTCCAAATTACACTTCTATACATTTTTGGGGTTTTTCTTTTACTTCTACTTTTATCAAACTACAATGGTAAATGAAACTAGATTAAACTAAGAGTTAAACTAAAACGGGTTGTTCAAATGGTTTAAAAGGCACTAGGGTAGTGACTTCCGCCTAGGTGGTCAATTAACGGATACTTGAGTCGAAGGCATGATTGACATATTTGGGGAGTATGATATAACCATTGCACGATTTTACCCACTCTACACCTCTCGGTGGTTCGAGTGATTTTTCCCAAATTGACTTTCTCAAGACTAATTGGGTATGCAAATTTGCGCAAGCAATCAAGTTCAAGTCGGGTATTACTCTCTCGAGGTTTAACCCTTTAATTGGAGCTATCAATCTCTTGAGTGCGCCCCAATTCCTTGTTGGACCAATTTCAGAGACTCAAGCTCTCTTTCTCAAGAAGAGCTCAAGTCAACTAAACACAAACTAGTGTTTGCAACCACTAATTCAACAATTAAACATGAAATTAGCCCAAATATAAAACACACATAGTCAATCTAGCCCTAAAACACAAGACCCATTAATTACTCACACTAGGGTTGAGCCACAACCCTAGCTTATAGGTTTAGCTACTCATAATTGAAGAAGAAAAGCAAGAAATAGATGAAGAACAACTCATATTAATTAGTTATTAAGATAAACAATAAGATTCAATGTTGAAATGTAGATAATATTGCCCAAAATAGCTAAAGACTTTGAACCCACGAGCGCAGCTACAGCTAAAAACTATCTGATACCCTAAAAATGGGAAAAGAAGCTATTTATACTAAGCTGAAAAATCTGGACAAAAATATCCCTGCGGGGCTAGTGCGGACCGCACAAAATGGTGTGCGGCCGCACTAAGGCTCTGCACTTAAAAACTCATCTCTCTGAACTCAGGCATTGCGGACCGCAGAGAATGGACTGCGGCCGCGAAGGCTTCTAGTGCGGTCTGCATGAAATGGAGCGTGGACTGCATTGGCTTGAAACTTAGAAGTTGGCACTATCTGATCCTTCTTACTGCGGACCGCACTAAATCGAGTGCGGCCGCATTGATCCTAGTGCGGACCGCACAAAACCTAGTGCGTCTGCATTGCCCTTTTTGCCTGAATGCCACCTCTCTGAACCTCCTTATGCGGACTGCACATAATGGTGTGCGGCTGCATTGGCCCTATTTTGCCTAAGCTTTGTCTTGTCTTGGTACTTGTGCAAGTTTCACTCCTTTTGAGCTGATCTTTGACATCTTGTCACTTTGTTGATCAAACCTGCAATCAAGCACAACTTGTGAGCCTTTTGGGACTATTTTGTACGAATTTCTAATCAGAACATAAGCAAGAAGGAGTATAAAATGCATCAAAATCCCTAGTTATCAACTCCCCCAAACTTAAGCTTTTGCTTGTCCTCAAGCAAACAAAATAAGACCCACCCCTTAAGAGAACATCCAAGAAAATTTCAGTTGTCCTAAAGTAACCTCATCTAGAATCAATTGGGACTAACAATTGCCCTCAATACAAATGAATCATTAACAACTTTTTCTCTTTGAAACTCCATGGATTAAGTGCGACACAAGAGCATCAAGAATTGACTCAACACATCAAAGAACTCTTTCTATTACTTTGGTCATTGTGGAATCCAAACTCACGCATCCTCAACTCTCCCTCAGCAAACCTCACTTATAGAATAGTGGCACTCAGAACGAGGTTATTGGAAATACACTCATCTCTCTCAAGAAAAAGTCACAAGTACGGCTCCAAGTACCATACGCTTGCCCCTTTATGTGAGTCACCACTAATGTAAGCTTCATTCAACTCAAGATCATATAGGGCTTTCGTGGAGACATTGTGAAGGCTTTTGGTTCAGGGTAGGAGATGTTTAGTCTAAGTAGGTTCCATCTTCCCTTAAGCACTTCTTTTGTTTCATTTGGCACACATTCACTTGACTCTTTGAGTCATTTCACTTCTTTCTAAGGTGTTAGAGAGACACACTGTCACTCTTTCTTATACATTTCAAACATTTTCTCCTCTTTTTTCAACTTTCCACACCTTTCATTCGTTGCTTTTCTTGAGTCCCTTTTTATTCTTTTTCACATTGAACATTCTTTTTATCTTTTTGCTTTTCTTTCTTTTTCATTGCCTTTCCTTTTCTTCATTTTTGTGCCTTTTTACCACTTTGTTGCAATCCTCGTCTCTCCCCCCATACTTATGCTTTTGCTATGTGCTAAAGGAAAGATCGGGTGCCAAGAGAGGGTATCTTTTAGAACGGGTATAGGCTTGTATTATGGGTCTTAAAGGGAAAAGGTCTAAGGCTCAAAAGGGTTGACTAGGGATCTTATCATTGGTAGGTTATGGAAGTGTTCAAGCTATCATTTGGACCAAGAAGAGCCTATAATTATGTCTCAAGTCAAAATTCACTTAGGATTTCACCTCAACAAACATTCAGGGCAAGTTCTAGACCAATAGCTCGGGACTTGGACTTGCAATGAAATTACTCACCATACAATCTATGGGGTCGCTAAAGACATAGAGTCGGGGGCCCACAATGACCTTAGATAAGATTTGAGCACACACTGGCCCCGAAAAACCACTTGATGATTATCGGTCAACACAAGAGTCTCAAGGTCACGACTTTTACCATCCTAAATACAACAATTTGTTTTTGACTATAAGATCAAAGGCAAATATGTTAGGCCCAAGTGAAGCTTTGATTGAGGCACCCTTTACGACTAACTACTAAAAACAAAAAAGAAAAATGGACTCAAACCCTTAAAAAGGTTGTCACGCCATCCATCATTGGGAAGAGCCACCTGGTTCACACAAAACTCCACCTTTGGAAAGAACCGTGGCATTAAGAAAACCAAAGGCTTATTACAAACTTTCAAAACAAGAAGCTACGAATCATAAATAAGAAGCTAAGAACGGAAAGTTGCGGAAAGTAAAATGAATATATACAAGAAGGGATTTGTCGAATATACAATAGATGGGATGAATATGTACAATGTAGCATAACTTTATATACAGACCCAAAGTAAAATAAAAGTGCGATAAATGTAACGAAATGTTAAAATTATATACAACCCAAAGATGAAAAGATAAAGAAATCATAAAAAGTATCGAATATATATACAATCATCTGAATGAATCCATAAAAGTAGGGCCTACCCCCTCAAATGAAAGTTGGCATTGTCCCCAATGCCAACTAAACTAAATAAAGCACTAAAAAGAGAAAGGGAAAAATGATATAAGGACTCCTTATGGCATGTCTGTCTGCATGGGCTCCTGAGTGGTCCCTGGGTCATTACTGTGCTCGGGAACCTCAAACTAGTTCCATGTGGCCTGCTGCTATGCTGCTTGGACCTGGGCCTGGACAGGCTCCGGAGGTGCATCATGCGGCTGACTGGAGGAGGTCTTTGGTGGGTCTGCCAATTGGATGACTGCATCGTCCGCTCTGGGAATCATCCTCTTCCTCTTGGAAGGCCTCTAGGACTGCTCGAGCAGGGGATGAGCTGATGGTACTGGGTCCTGTAGCAATAAATCCAAAGGCAGATGATCTATCTTCATTCTGTCAACATCAACCCTCAGCGCCTTTATGAACTCCATAGAAGCCCGCGTCTTTCTCAACTTCTTGTGCTCCTTAGCAAGCTCCTTGAGAGACAGGTTGTGTGAAGCAACTGCATCTGTGATCACCTTCTGAGTGTCGAGGATTTTCTTTTGGTTGGCTAAAATCTCCTTGAGAGCATCCTCTTTGGACTGGGGGGCCCGTGGAGGTGGAGGTGCCGACTGAGCCTCTACTGTGGTAGTGAGGGTAGACAACTTGGATGATGCAGTCTGCATCCAGTTGTTGATACTGAGAAGAGTCTGGTTCAGTCGGTGGGAAGTCACTGGATGACACGGGAAGAAGGGATCTCCGGGTCTTCTGAGGTGGATGGGCCAGGAGGGATATCAGTGGAGGTGGAGGCAGGCTGAGCAGGAGCCACTACCACAATTGGCTCTTCAGACTGGTCAGTTGGAGCTGTAGATGTGTTCCCTTGAAGTTCTTGCTCTTGGAGTTATCATCCCCCTGCATCCTGTACCAAGAAAATGGGGCCTTCGCTTTGACCTTGATATCAAATGGCCTCTTCTCAATTTTTAGGTCTCGAAAGTACATAGTCAGAAAACTAGGGAAAGGGTAGTTTCTGTCATGCTCACTGCCAACTATTGTGATTATCCTAGACATAACATTTCTCACATTGATTGGGTACCCTGCCATGATTGAAGCCACCAAAACTGCCTGGTGAAGAGGGAGGGAGTTGTCATTAGTCGTGGGGTCCAACCTGCTACATACAAATGTTTCCCACACTCTTACCTTGAAGTTCAAACTACGTCTCAGAATCTTGACGCCCGCAGTCAACCAGTCAGGGGTGGTACCTGGGATTTCCAAATACTGTACCAGCCAGGGACGGACTTCCTCGCCCATTTCCATCTTTGCCATAAATAGTGCCCCATCCTCTTCATTAAAGCCAAGGTAGTCATTTATTGTTTTCCCATCAAACAGCACCTTCTGATTTCGCACCTTGGTCATTTTTGTGCCCTTTTTGATGTGGGCAACATTGGTGTAGAATTCCTTGACCAAGTGCTCGTTGGCATCGACACATTCACCCAGAAAGTACTCCTAGTTAATTCTCTCCCTAAACTGCCTCCTCACATTGGGGTTGTGAGGCAGTAGATCTCTATCAACAAAACTCCGCTACTGGATTAATTTCCTCACCGGCCACCATTCCCTGAATTTGTGGTACGCTACCTCACTAACAAACCGGTCTTGCCACACCTCTGGTTTCCTAGTTCTAGCAATACCCCCACCTGAGGTTCACCCCCTTCTCCAACTACTTCTTTTCCTCCTACTTCCTCGTCATTACCTACTCCACCCTCTCCAGATAATGAAGTTGTAGGAGAGGTGGAGTATTCATCCCCACCGCCTTCAGCTGAGCCCTCAGACGACCCAGAAGATACATTTACTGACACTTGGGCAGCGGGGAAAGTAGGAGTGTCTATTAGTCTGTTTCTCTCCGCCAGTCAGAGATGTATTCTGGGATTGAGTCTGAAGATATCTCCCGGGAGGGCTCGTACTCACTCCCAGACATGTCAATGGCCCTATCAGTAGCTTTAATCATCTTCCTCATATTTATTATGTTTTGTCGGGCTTGAACAGTCAATCTTACCATTTTTTGTTTCCCTCCCCGGGAGGATTCTCCTCTGCCTGGTTGCTTAGAGCCTTTACCTCTTTGTTTCACCATTGTCTGCAAACACAATCCAATCAGCTTATTAGTATCAATAGAAGCAGTTAAGAAACAGAGTTGCAAAACATGAAGGAAAAGTTGAAGACAGTTTTCAGAAGTCACACAGTGCGAACCACACAAAATGGTGTGCGGCCACACAGGGGTTAATGCGGACTGCACAAAAAGGTCATGCGGTCCGCACAGAGGTGGGGTTCAAACCACCCACTCTTTGTATCCAGGTAGTGAGGACCGTACAAAATGTAGTGCAACCGCACAGGGAACAATGCGGACCGCACAAAATGTAGTGCGGCCACAGTCCCCAAGGTTTAGCTTTTAGGACTTTCATCAATGCGGTCCGCACAAAATGTTATTGCGAACTACACAAGGGCACCGCGGACCGTATAGAAACGACTGCGGTCTGCACTAAGTGCCCAGCTGTGACACTAAGTTAGGGTTCAAGGTATTTTTGATTTTAAGCCCAAATTTGCACCTAAGTAATGTCCCTAAGTGATTGCCCATTGATTTTAACTACCTATGTCTATTTTAATGAAGAGATTAACTACCCTAACTTAATCTATGAAAGAAATAAAGGAAGAAAAGAATAATAGCCAAGTAAAACAAAAAGAAAAAGAAAATAACAAAATTTAAAGCAATTAAATAGACATTAAGTTACCAGATGTGAGATGAGATGAAGATTAACAAGTCTAAGCTATGAATTACGAGTAACAGGCAAGATGAACAGTGCTTTTAATATTTCTAAGAGTAAAGGATCGAAAAGTGTAACTGTTGGGCCTCAGGTACTATTTATAGAAAAAGTCCTGGGGCCCAGCTTACCTAGCCCAGTGCGGACCGCACAAAATGGACAATGATCCGCACTGCACATCAATTTTCAATTCTGAGGAGGCAACACACTGCGGTCCACACAAAATGTCATGCGGCCATGGTGGTCCACCGCGGACCGCACAAAATGTAGTGCGGCCATAGTGGCGGACTTCAAAGAGGTCGATATTTCACCCTTCACTAGTGCGGTCCGCACTAAATGTAGTGCGTCCGTATTGCAAAGTTCAGAGACCTATCTTGTAACATCTCACAACCAGTTAGTCCAAAAACAAATCCTATCCTACAATGAAAATCAAAGAAAAACAAGAAGAAAAACACATGGGTTGCCTCCCAAAAAGCGCCTAATTAACGTCGCGGCACGACGCAGGTTACCATCACATCATTTGAAATAAAGGGCCACCAAGTGGTTGTCATCAATTTTTTCCAAGTAGTTCTTGACCCTATGCCCATTCACTCTACAAACTTCACTATTTTTGTTCTTTAAATCAAGAGCACCAAACAGGGTCACACACACCACTTCAAAAGGTCCACTCCATTTTGACTTGAGCTTTCCTTGAAACAGACGTAACTGGGAGTTGAACAAGAGAACCAAATCGCCTACTTTGAACTCCTTTCCACGAGCTTATTTATCATGAAGGTACTTCATCTTGTCCTTGTACAAGGATGAACTGGAGTAGGCATGGAATCGGAATTCATCAAGTTCATTAAGCTGCTCCATACGAAGATTGGCTGCAACATCCCACTTAAGATTTAGCTTCCTCAATGCCCACATGGCCTTGTGCTCTAACTCAACCGGTAGATGACAAGCTTTCTCAAACACCAATCGATACGGAGACATACCAATCGGAGTCTTGTAAGCAGTCTTATAAGCCCATAGAGAGTCATCCAACTTCTTTGACCAATCGGTCCCATTTGCATTGACCGTTTTTGACAATATGCTTTTGATTTCCCTGTTGGAGACTTCAACTTGACCACTTTCTTGAGGATTATAGGGAGTAGAAACTTTGTGATTGACACCATACTTTGAAAGCAAAGTGTCGAAAGCTCTATTGCAAAAATGAGACCCCTCCCCCAATCACTTATGATTGCACGCGGAGTACCAAACCTTGTGAAAATGCTTTTCTTGAGAAATGCAACAACACTCCAGGCTTCATTGTTGGGCAAAGCCACGGCCTCAACCCACTTTGAAACATATTCCGCCGCCACAAGAATGTAAGTGTTCCCACATGAGCTAACAAATGGGCCCATGGAATCAATGCCCCACACATCAAAAATATCAACCTCAAGGATGGTATTGAGAGGCATCTCATCTTTCTTTGAAATTCCACCAGCTCTTTGGCATTCGTCGCATCTCTTCACAAAATCACCCGCATCCTTGATCAAAGTTGGCCAATAAAACCCACAACTAAGAACTTTAGAAGCCGTCCTAGCCCCGCTATGATGGCCACCATAGGGAGAGGAATGACAAGCTTCCAAGATACTCAATTGCTCTTCCTCTGGGACACACCTTCGAATCATACCATCCGTGCAAATCTTGAACAAGTACGGCTCATCCTAATAGAGATCCAAACTATCCCGCTTGAGCTTCTTCCTTTGGTTAGAAGAGAGCTCACATGAGATTATACCAGTCACAAGGAAATTAGCAACATCGGAAAACCATGGCATATCATTCATCGACACCGAAAGGAGTTGTTCGTCGGGAAATGAATCATTGATCTCTAGGCCGTCACAAAGACTCCTCTCCTCCTCCAAGCGGGACAAGTGGTCCGCCACTTGGTTCTCACTACCCTATGGGTCCACAATCTCCAAATCAAACTCTTGAAGTAACAAGACCCATCGCATTAGTCTAGCTTTGGAATCCTTCTTCTTTATCAAGTACCGGAGTGCGACATGGTCGGTATGAATAATAATCTTAGCACCCATAAGATATGGCCGGAATTTTTCCGTTGCGAACATAATAGCCAAAAGTTCTTTCTCGGTCACCGTGTAGTTCATTTGAGCATCATTCATTGTCGTGCTCGAATAGTACACCGGATGAAACATTTTGTTCACTCTTCGACCCAAAACCGCCCCAACCGCAACATCGCTCGCATCACACATGAGCTCAAAGGGTAACCTCCAATTAGGCGCGGTAATGATAGGAGTGGTGGTCAACTTATGCTTGAGAAGTTCAAAGGCTTGCATACATTTTTCATCAAACATGAACTTAGCATCTTTTTCCAACAACTTGCACAAGGGATTAACTAGCTTCGAAAAATCTTTGATAAATCTCCGGTAGAACCCCGCATGCCCAAGAAAACTTCGAACTCCCTTGACAGATGTAGGGGGAGGAAGCCTTGAAATCACTTCGATCTTTGCTTTATCCACCTCAATGCTATGCTTCGAAATTTTATGCCCAAGAACAATTCCTTCTTCCACCATAAAGTGGTATTTCTCCCAATTGAGGACAAGATTGGGTTCGTCACAACGGGCTAAAACTCTATCATGATTCTTCAAGCATTTATCAAATGAGTCTCCCACAACACTAAAGTCATCCATGAACACCTCCAAAATGTTTTCCACCATATCGGTGAAAATGGCCATCATACACCGCTGAAATGTAGCCGGTGCTTTACACAACCCAAAAGGCATCGTAGAAAAGGCAAAGGTGCCATATGGACAAGTGAATGTGGTATTCTCCTAATCTTCCAGAGCAATCAATATTTGGTTGTACCCAGAATACCCATCCAAGAAATAGTAGAAGGCAAGCCCAGCAAGTCGATCTAATATCTGATCAAGAAACGGCAAAGGAAAGTGATCCTTGCGGGTCACTTTGTTCAACTTGCGGTAATCCATGCATACCTCTAACTGGTGACGGTTCTGGTAGGAATCAACTCATTTTGTGAATTTGCAACCACGGTCATGCCACCCTTCTTCGGTACACATTGCACCGGTGAAGTCCAAGAGTTATCAGAGATGGGGTACACAACCCCCAGCATCTAACCACTTGATCACCTCCATTTTCATAACTTCTTGCATTGCCTCGTTCAACCTCCTTTGATGCTCCAAGGAAGGCTTTGCATCATCTTCTAGAATAATCTTGTGCATACAGAATGTGGGGATTATCCCCCGAATATCAGCTGAAGTCCATCCAATTGCCTTTTTCCGCTTTTGAAGCACCGCCAATGTGGCATCAACCTGCAGGTTAGTAAGACAAGAAGAAATAATAACTGGCAAGTAGAATTTGAGCCTAAGAACTCATACCTGAGGTGTGAAGGCAGTGGTTTCAACTCCAACACCGGAGGCTCCTCAATTGAAGGTTTTTTTGGTGGAGTCTTTCTATTCTCGAGATCCAAAGATAATTTCCTAGGCTCATAAGAATAAGAGCCCATTCCATGTAAATCATTCACGCACTCCACCCGGCTTGCATCCTCATTGACTCAAGATTCAATAGTACGGCCTCTAATGGGTCCTCAACATTGATCATTGCACTGGTGTCATCAATTATCACTGTTGTGACGAGGTCAACAAAAGAGCACACCTCGGTGCTATTGGGTTGGTTCATTGATTTGCACACATGAAAGACCACATTTTCATCACCCACCTGAAAGGTGAGTTCCCCTGCTTCCACATCGACCAATGTCTTCCCCGTAGCTATGAAAGGTCTTCCCAATATGATAGGAACTTCATAATCTACCTCACAATCCAAGATCACAAAGTCAACTGGCAAGATAAATTTGTCCACCCGGACAAGCACATCATCAATAATACCCAATGGTCTCTTCATCGTTCTATCTGCCATTTGTAATCTCATAAAAGTTGGCCTCGACTGCCCAATACCCAAAGTCTTGAAGATGAATTAGGGCATCAAATTGATACTAGCCCCCAAATCACATAGAGCTTTAGCAAAATCCGCACTCCCAATGGTGCAAGGAATGGTGAAAGCACCGAGATCTTCAAGCTTTGGGGCCATTGAATGCACTATAGCACTAACTTGGTGAGTCATATTTATAGTTTCACAATCCATAGAATGCTTCTTTGTGACCAAGTCTTTCATGAATTTTGCATAGCCCGGCATTTGTTCAAGAGCCACCACCAAAGGCACATTGATGGATAAGCTCTTTATCATGTCAATGAACTTTTTGAACCGATTCTCATTTTTCTGTTTCGCAAGCCTTTGAGAATAAGGTGGAGGTGGCCTTGGCAAAGGAGCCTTGGCTTTAGGTACAACCGGCTCTGGTATGTCTATTATGTGTTCCCTAGATGGGTTCACATCATTTTATGTTTCCACCTCAACATCTTGAATATCAATCCTCACTTCTTCGTTTACATTTTCATCATTCACATTTTCAACTACCAAAGGGACTTCATCTTCTTGCAACTCAACATCATCATCCAAGATTTGCTTTTGTTTGGAGGCATTCACATCACCGCCTCCCCCATTTCTTGTTGTAACCGCCATAACATGGTTGTTCCCACCCTTCGGGTTCACTACCGTATCACTTAGTAGAGCACCCTTAGGGCGAGTATTTAAAGACTGTGAGATTTGGCCTAACTGCACCTCTACGTTTCTGATAGAGGTATTGTGGGAAGCCAATTGTGCATCCGAGTCTGCATTCTGCTTCATCATCTGTTCGAACATTATTTCAATTCTACCCATATCATTTCTAGAATAACTACGACCTTGGGATGGAAATGGGGGTGGATTGTTCGGTTGTTGGTACATTGGGGGCCTTTGAAAGCCTTGCCCCCGGTTTCCTTGGTTTCCGTTGTTCTATCCACCTTGATTGTTATTGTCACCCTAATTGTTGTTATTACCATTCCAATTCCTTTGGTTGCTCTGATTTTTGTTCTAATTGCCCCAGTTGTTTTTTTGGTTGTTGTTCCCCCAATTACCATTGTTTTGTTGTTGATTGCCCCAATTGCCTTGAGGTCTCCATTGTCGTTGGTTGGAAGAGTTCCCCCGGGCCTTGATAATTATTCACGTATTGAACCTCTTCACTTTGTTCATCATAACCATCATTTTGAAATCCATCATAGTTATCATCAAATTGCTTAGGATTCCCTTGGTTTTGTTGCCTTCTTTGCCTTCTTTTGTTGACAAGCATATTGACACCCTCCATGGCATTCACTTGGCGAGGATTTTGGACTTGTTGCAACTGTGCCTTTGCAATTGATTCATAGTAGTTGTCAGCTCAGCTATAGCTTGCCCGTGATCATGTAATTCCTTGTGCAAATTAGTGACGGGGGGTCACCTTGAGTCACATTGGCAATACTTTGCCATGTAGAAGAAGTATCAGCCATCTCGTCAAGTATATCACATGCCTCATCATATGACAGCTTCATAAAGTTGCCCCCAGCAAGTTGGTTCACTATGCATTGATTTGTTGTATTAATGCCCCGGTAGAAGGTTTGTTGGATCATAGCCTCGGTCATATCATTGTTGGGGCATTCCTTCACCATCGTTCTATAACGCTCCCAAATCTCATGCAAAGGTTCCTTGGGCTCTTGCTTGAAAGCCAATATATCATCTCGCAATGCCGCCATATGCCCCGGTAAGAAAAATTTAGCAATGAACTTATCTGCCAACTCATCCCAAGTTGTGATAGAATGGTCGGGAAGTCGCTCGAGCCAATCCAATGCCTTCCCCCTAAGTGAGAATGGGAAGAGTCTTAACCGGAGAGCATCCTCGAACACATTAGTTTGCTTGCTCCCCCAACATGTATCCACAAACCCCTTGAGATGTTTGTAAGCATTTTGATTTGCAGCACCCGTGAAGTACCCACGCTGCTCTAGTAAAGTCAACATCATATTGGTTATTTAAAAATAGCCCACCCAGATTCGGGGTGGGACAATAGCACTTGCATAGCCTTGGTTCGGAAGCACTCTAGGAGCCACTCTTGGAGGTGGTGGAGAAGGGCCTGGAATATTGTTATTATCATTCGCATTGGCCTGGCAGCCTCTACGTTGTCCTTGAGGTACAAGAGGCACCTCATCATCTCTGACATCATCTACCTCCTCCCCCGCAATCACATTTTCAAGAGGGTCATTAGCGTTGTTCGCTGCCATTTGGTACTTGAGTTATGACACAAACAAGTTAGTAACAAAGAAGGAAATAAGAACAATACACAAAACTAACTAAATAGATAGCCAAAACCGTTAGCTCCCCGGCAACGGCGCCAAAAAGTTGATCGAAGCCTACCCTGCACTACTATTGAGTAGCGAGAGAGGGTCGAAGAGCTTTTACCCGATTTAGGATCGGGATTGATTTCCACAGAGAGCTAGAATTTGAAGTCGAGTATCTATCTAGTTTAGAGTTGCGTATGTGTTCCAAATTACACTTCTATATATTTTTGGGGTTTTTGTTTTACTTTTACTTTTATCAAACTACAATGGTAAATGAAACTAGATTAAACTAATAGTTAAACTAAAACGGGTTATTCAAATGGTTTAAAAGGCACTAGGGTAGTGACTTCCGCCTAGGTAGTCAATTAACGGATACTTGAGTCTAAGGCATGATTGACATATTTGGGGAGTATGATATAACTGTTGCACGATTTTACCCACTCTACACTTCTCAGTGGTTTGAGTGATTTTTCTCGAATTAACTTTCTCAAGACCAATTGGGTAGGCAAATTTGCGCAAGCAATCAAGGTTCAAGTCGGGTATTACTCTCTCGAGGTTTAACCCTTTAATCGGAGATATCAATCTCTTGAGTACGCCGCAATTCCTTGTTGGACCAATTTCAGAGACTCAAGCTCTCTTTCTCAAGAAGAGCTCAAGTCAACTAAACACAAACTAGTGTTTGCAACTACTAATTCAACAATTAAACATGAAATTAGCCCAAATATCAAACACCCATAGTCAATCTAGCCATAAAACACAAGACCCATCAATTACCCATACTAGAGTTGAGCCACAACCCTAGCTTATGGGTTTAGCTACTCAAAATTGAAGAAGAAAAGAAAGAAATAGATGAAGAATAACTCATATTAATTAATTACTACGATAAAAAATAAGATTCAATACTGAAATGTAGATAAAATTGCCCAAAATAGCTAAAGACTTCGAACCCACGAGCGCAGCTACAGCTAAAAACTATGATACCCTAAAAATGGGAAAAGAAGCTATTTATACTAAGCTGAAAAATCTGAACAAAAATACCCCTGTGGGGCTAGTGCGGACCACACAAAATGGTATGCGGTCGCACTAAGGCTCTGCACTTGAAAACCTATCTCTCTAAACTCAGGCACTACGGACTGCAGAGAATGGACTGTGGCCGCGGAGGCTTCTAGTGCAGTCCGCATGAAATGGAGTGTGAACCGCATTGGCTTGAAACTCAGAAGTTGTCACTCTCTGATCCTTCTTACTGCGGACCACACAGAATGGTATGCGGCCACATTGGGCCTGTTTTGCCTAAGCTTTGTCTTCTCTTGGTACTTGTGCAAGTTTCATTCCTTTTGAGCTGATCTTTGACATCTTGTCACTTTGTTGATCAAACATGCAATCAAGCACAACTTGTGAGCCTTTTTGGACTATTTTGTACGAATTTCTAATCAAAACATAAGCAAGAAGGAGTATAAAATGCATCAAAATCCCTAGTTATTAGAGCTCCATCTAGTAGCATACTCACGGAAGGTTTCTGTTGGTTTCTTCTTGAGATTTTGAACGTAGAAAATGTCTGGTGTATTTTCCATATTGAACCTGATTCGATCCATGAAATCTGACGCCATGCTCACCCAATTGACCCACTTCTTTGGGTTCTGATTGATGTACCAAGACAAAGTATCTCTATTGAGGCTCCTTATGAACAGCTTCATATGTATTCGTTCATCTTTGCCAACTCCTACTAGTTTTTCACAATATGTCCTTAAATGTACCTTTAGATCACCAGTTACATCAAATATTTCGAACTTAGGAGGTTTGTAACACTACGGCAGTTCTACATCCGGTTGTATGCACAAGACTTATAATTCAAACCTTCAATGCACTTGCCACCTTCGACACTCTGAACTCTGCTAGTGAGCTTTTTGAGTTCTTCGGCCATTTTTTTGATGCACATATCCTTCTCGGTAAACTCCGGTATATATAGGGTTTGTTGTGGGGTGTGTGGTAAATTTTCCACATATATGGGATTGCTTTGGTGAACTCCGGGAATCTAGGCATAATGGTGGTCATTCATTGAGTTTTGTGGATTAGGAGTAGGTTGCGGTGCATTCTGAGGAGTGTGGTATGTGGTCGTTTGGGGGTATTAAGTCGGATGGTGATGGTGTTGTTGAGGAGTAGGTACCGGTGGAGGGTTTTTGTTCTAAGGAGGTGTGGCATATTGATGTGGTGCGGGAAGATTTGGTGGTGGGTTTTGATTCTGTGTGTTTTGGGGAGGTGTCGGGTTTTAGGCATTTGTGTTTTGCTGGTTGATATCGGGGACATTTAGGGTGAGGGAAAGGTTTGCCAAGTTCTGGACCTGCTCAAGTTCTCCTTGTAACTCCAGTATTTTCTGTTCTAGGGGCAGGACCAATTCATTTTGATGGGTTTACAATGTCTTAGCTTTATATTTTGATGATCTAACTAACTTACTGTCAAAGAACTAGATAAGGAACCTGACACACTTGGTACACATCGCAAATCAATAGACTCCAGCTAATTTAAACTGCTACAACTTCAGAAGATAGAGAAACACAAGGACCTGATACCCTTGTGTTTCCCTGACAGTAGTATGAAGTCAACTGTGCACAGCTGGAAAGTGATTGTCTGCACTGTACACAAAAACAGTGCAGCACAGTTCTGCAGTCACTTGTCCTTTGACTAACCAAGTGATGTTATCCAAGTTGTATTAACAAGAGTATTACAACAAAACATCATTTGAACACTTGAGAATTCATTCCAAGCATTCAAGCAATCTGACATTCAAGCATTCAATTCTCAAGTGCATCAAGAACAAAGTTTAACACTACTACAGACCAGTTCCTAAATCTAGTATCTTGTTGTCCTTAGTTGAGTTGTAACTTTGTAATTTTTCTTTATTGTAATTCCTACTTTTCTTATCTAGAAGCGTTGCTTAGGAACCCCTTGTAAAACCATAAACCCTTAGTGTTTGTGTCGTGACTAGAGTTAGTCATGAGTTGAAGTCTTTGTAATAGGTGTATTGCAAAGTGGCTTGTAATAGGTGTATTACAAGTTAGTGAGGGATTAAGAGTTTAATTCCTAGATTGCATAGGTTGTAATCTAAAGTTGCTCATAGTGAAGTTAAAATCCTACCAGTGTAGGTCATGGTTTTTTATCCCCTTAAGCAGGGATTTTTCCACGTAAAAGTCCCTGTCTTACTTACTTACTGTTTCATTAGTATTCTCAGTGGAAACCCATAGAGGACATGGTCTTTCTATAGTTTGGTGGACTCATATAAACTATCAATTGGTATCAAAGTGGGTTACTCTTATCAGGATAACACCTAGGAAAGATCCTTATGGCTGATCCACACAATTTTGAAGAAGGTTAGTCTACGTATAGACCGCTCAGGTTCAATGGAAAATACTATGGGTGGTGGAAGACAAGAATGCATGATTTTATCATGGCTGAAGATTTTGGGTTGTGGGATATTATATGTGATGGTCCTTATGTCCCAACAAAGAATGTTGGAGATCTTCCAGTGACGATGCCAAAGACCAGGAAAGGATACAATGATGTAGATAGGAAAGCTATGCAGAAAAATTTTCGTGCCAAGAAAATTTTGGTGTGTGGTATAGGACCTGATGAATACAACAGGATCTCAGCTTGTCCAAGGAGATATGGAAAGCATTGCAAATAGCACATGAGGGAACCACTCAAGTAAAGCAATCTAAGATTGATATGCTTACCACTGAGTATGAGCTCTTTAGGATGAAAGACGATGAATTTATTCAAGACATGCACACAAGATTCACTTTCATCGTAAATGAGTTACACTCACTTGGTAAAGTCATTCCCAGGAACAAGCTCGTGAGGAAAATTCTTAGTATCCTGCCTAGTTCATGGGAGAGTAAAGTGAATGATATTACTGAAGCCAAGGACTTGCAGGAGCTGACCATAGATGAGCTAGTTGGAAATCTGAAAACCTACGAAATGAAGAGGAAGATAGATAGTGAAAGAAGAGAACCAAAGAAGGAAAAGAACCTGGTACTCAAAGCTAAAAGCAATGACTCAAGTGAGGAGGACAGTGACACGGCTTACATAACCAAAAGGTTTCAAAAGATGGTCAAAAGAAATGGAGGAATAATAAAAAAGGGCAACTCCAGCAGATCAAAGAATTATTACCTCTATCATAAATGTGGAAATCCAAGGCATTTCATCAAAGATTGTCCTCTCATGAACCAAGAACACTTCAAATACAACCCTATTAAAGCAGTAAAGAGGAACTCGGTTCTTGACAAACACTTCAAAAGGAAGAGATCTGCTGACAATGTTGTGAAGCAAGCTCTTGCAGCATGGGGAGATTCCTCCTATGAGTCTGAAGAAGAAACTGATGCAGGTGATATTTCTATGATGGCAGTTGAAAGTGAATGAAATGAATATGATTCAATATTTGCTTTGATGGACCAATCAGACGATGATGAAGAAGATGACAATGATGAGGTAAACTTCAGGGATGTTCAGAGAAATCTAAAATCCTACTCCCCTAAGAAACTCATTTCATTAGCAAATGTATTAATTGATGCCTATCATAGTCTTGTAGAGGACAAAGATGTCTTGACCTTAGAACTAGGAGAAGCTGAACAAACAAGAGATGATCTAGTAGTATGTGTAGTTGATCTGAAGGAAACTATAAGCAATTTGGAAGATGAAAAAATAGTTTTAACGGAAAAAATTGCTAGTATAGAACAGGAAAGAGATGACCTGGTGGCTGTAGCTGTTGACTGTAAGGAAACCATTGAAAATTTCAGTAAAGAAAGAGACCATAGTGAAGAGAGTGACTGAAATTGAGGAAGAGAGAGATGATCTCTTGATAGTGATTGCAGACCTAAGGGAAACTATAGAGGGACTAGGAATTGAGTCTAGAATTGGAAATTCTAAGAAAGGAAAAGAGGTAGCTAGTGAAGCACATATTAAACTTGAAAACGAGTTGAAAACTGTGAAAACTAGCATGTGTGTTGAAATTGAGAAAAACAAGCATCTCCAAACTAAACTGAAAAGGGTAAAAAATGATCTTGAAAAGTCCCTTAAGTGGACCTGGTCCTCGAAAGCTATTACTGCCATGTATGTTAATAATGGTGGGAACAGGCAGGGAATAGGGTTTCAAAGGGAGAGAACTCCTTACAACCCCCATAGCAAGTATGTTACTGTACCGGATAACTGGTTGTGTACCCACTATGGGAACAATGGGCATTTCAAAGAAAATTGCCAAGCCAGGGTCCAGTCTATTCAGAAAAATAAAGTATTTGCTGAAAAGGTAACTACTATAAAGGGACCAGGTGCCACCCATAAAAAACGCATGTTACCTGCATGGACTAAGAGAGCTATTATTCATCCTCTTGCCTACTACAAGGGACCCAAACTTGTTTGGGTTCCTAAAACTAACTCTTGATTTCCTTGTGCAGGGAACAATGAAAGGAAGCAGTTAGCAATGGTCCATGGATAGTGGATGTTCAAAGCACATGACTGGGAACACCATGGACTTTCTTTCACTAAAAACCCTGCAAGGAGGGAGTGTATCCTTTGGCAATGGGAAAAAGGGGTATATTCTCGAAGTTAGAAAAGTCGGGAAATCACTCACTCACCCAATTGAGAATGTGTAATATGTCAATGGTCTTAAGTACAGTCTCTTGAGTGTCTCTCAGATTTGTGATAAAGGAAACACGGTGGAGTTCTTGTCCAAGATATGCACAGTTACAAATCTGATAACTGGTGAAGTGGTACTTGTAGCCAAAAGATACAAGGACATCTATGTTGCTGATTTCGAGTCTATACAAAGTGGTGATCTGAGTTGCCTGAAAGTTGTTGATAATGATGCTAAACTCTGGCACAGAAGACTGGAGCATGCAAGCTTCTCTCTTCTGAATAATCTAATTCAAAAGGACCTGGTTTGTGGTCTGCCCATGTCAAAGTTCAAAGAACACAAAGTCTATGATGCTTGTGCTAGAGGGAAGCATGTGAAGTCCTCATTCAAGTCAAAGAAAGATGTCAGCACCTCAAAACCACTTGATCTCCTTCATATGGATCTATGTGGGCCTATGAGAGTGCAAAGCAGAGGAGGAAAAAGGTACATCTTTGTGATAGTGGATGCTACTCCAGATTCACTTGGACTCTATTTCTTAGAACAAAAGATGAAACCTTTGAATTCTTCTTAGCCTTTGTGAAGAAAATCCAAGTGAAGATGGAATCAGAAATAGCATGCATTAGATCACATCATGGAACAGAGTTTGACAATGCCAAGTTTGATAAATTCTATAACGAGAATGGCATCACTCACAATTTCTCAGCCCCAAGGACTCCCCAGCAAAATGGAGTTGTGGAAAGGAAGAACAGAACTCTTGAGGAAATGGAAAGAAAAAATGTTGATCGACAGTGGGATTTCTAAGAACTTCTGGGCTGAAGCTATCAACACTGCCTGCTACTTGGTGAACAGGTGCATGATTAGGTCTCTCCTAAGCAAAACCCCCTATGAGTTGCTGAATGGAAGGAAGCCCAAGCTGACTCACCTAAGAACATTTGGGTGCAAATTTTATGTTCTCAACAATGGAAAGGATCAACTTGGAAATTTGATGCCAAGAGTGATGAAGGAACCTTTTTGGGGTAGTCTTCTCAAAGCAAAGTTCACAAGATATACAACAAGCGGACTTAGTGTGTTGAGGAAAGTGTTCACGTAATCTTTGACGAGTCCTATCCCTCCTGTGAGAAAATCAACAAGGGTGATCAAGATGGGGAGCCCTTGCTGGTTCTAGGTGAAGTCATTGACATGACAAACAGAAAGGTAGACATGATGAGTCAAGTGAAGGAGCCAAGTGGAGACAATGTAGCTTCTTCCTCAAGGGAACCAGGTAACACAAGTACGACCACTGAAGCTGAAGAAAGAGTGATTGATGCAGTGCAAAGTACTCTACAGGTAGCTGAGAGAAGAATACAAGGGAGCCAGAGATCTACCCAGCTCCTTTACAAATGAGGCACAAGTACCCAACTAGAAACATAAAAGCTCTCATCCTCTTGAAAACATAATTACCTTTCTAGATTCATGAGTGCAAACCAGATCAAAAGCCAGAAACTCATTTGTCTTCTCAGCCTTTCTTTTCCGAATAGAACCCAAAAACATCAAGGAATCCTTAAAAGATACAGACTGGATAACAGCCATGCAAGATGAGTTGCATTAATTCAAAAGGAACAATGTATGGCACCTGGTACCTAGACCCTCAGATCGAACTATCATAGGAACCAAGTGGGTATTCAGGAATAAGCTTGATGAACATGGAAACACTACAAGGAACAAGGCTAGGCTAGTGGTTCAAGGTTACAATCAGGAGGAGGGAATTGATTATGATGAGACGTTTGCTCCGGTTGCTCGCATGGAAGCTATCAGAATCCTAATTGCCTTTGCATCACATATGGAATTCACTCTGTTCCAAATGGATGTCAGAAGTGCATTTCTAAATGGATTTCTTAAGGAAGAAGTCTATGTAAAGCAACCTCTGGGGTTTGAATGTCATGAACACACTAAATATGTGTTTAAGTTGGACAAGGCATTGTATGGGTTAAAGCAGGCTCCTCGAGCTTGGTATGAAAGACTGTCAAAGTTTCTCTTATAAAATGGTTTTACAAGAAGAAAAATTGACAACACCTTGTTCCTGAAGAAATGGTGGAGGAACCTACTCATTATTCAGGTATATGTTGATATCATTTTTAGGGCAACAGCTGATTCACTATGTGAAGAATTTGCAAAACTCATGAGAAGTGAGTTTGAAATGAGTATGATGGGTGAGTTGAATTTCTGCTTGGGTCTTCAAGTGAAGTGCTTCACAAAGCATACATTCATCTGCCAGTAGAAATACATCAAGGAGCTCCTAAAGAGGTTTGATATGGAAGCATCAAAAGTGATAGACACTCCTATTTCCACTGATACTCGACTGGACATGGATGAGTCTAGATCTCCTGTAAATCAAACTATGTACAGAGGCATTATTGGGTCTTTTCTCTACCTCACTACCAGCAGACATGATATTGTCTTAAGTGTGGGGCAATGCGCAAGGTTTCAGTCAAATCCCAAGGAATCTCATCTGAAGGCTACAAAAAGAATTTTGACATATCTTAAGGGAACACATGACATGGTCCTGTACTACCCCTCAGGTGATAATTTTAATCTTATTGGGTATGTTGATGCTGACTATGTTGGTTATCTTATGGATAGGAAAAGTACTTCCGGAATGGCTAACTTTCTAGGATCATGTCTCATCTCATAGGGCAGAAGGAAGCAAAACTCAGTGGTTATTTCAACAGCTGAAGCAGAATATATAGTTGCAGCTTCTTGCTGTGCTCAGCTCTTATGGATCAAACAGCAATTGGAATATTTTGGTGTGTACACTGATTGTGTGCCTCTTCTATATGATAACACTAGTACACTCAACATGGCCAAGAATCCAATTCAACACAAAAGAACCAAGCACATTGATGTGAGACATCATTTTCTGAGAGATAATGTGGAGAAATGGCTTATCTGTATGAAGTTCTGCTGTACATAAGACCAAATTGCAGATATCTTCACCAAAGCATTGAGCAAATAACATTTTGAAAGAATAGGATGGAGTTGGGGCTAATAAAGCCAAATTGAGAACCCGATTCCCATGAGTTGGCTATGAAAGTCACACTCAGGTAATATTAGCTAAAGTGTTTTCTGGCCAAGTCCAACTCACTTCAAAACCGTTGCAGGTAGACACATATGATGATCATAGAAGCTATAGATGCACTGCATGGATGGTAAAAGAGGATTAAAATTTTCAAAGACATGTCAAGAACCCGGTTCTTGTACCACAGGTTAGTAGTTTTGTGCATATTCTTCATACATATCATAAAAAGGATGCAAAAAATCAAGTTCCACATCATCACCTTTTCAGACCCTGTTGTCACGTCTTTTCATTTCAAATCCCTTCATCTCCCTCTGAAACGTTGCAACTCCCCATACACTACCTCCATTTCAAAACCTATTTCTCTCTCTCCCTCATAATTATCTTCTCCTATTAAAATCCTCTCTTCTTCTTGAACGGTCATACTCCTCTCTTTAGTCTTTCTCCAAAATAATTTCAATGGTATCTTTGCAATGGCTGAAAATCACCTGATAATCCCTTCCTTAGTTGAGAACGCCCTAGAGAAAACCCTTGATTCTTCCATCCCTGATGAACCCTCTTTCACAATTCCAGTCTCAACTACTGAAAACACCTCCAAACTAGATTTCGATACACCCTTTAGTTCTCATGCGACTCTCTCAAACCTCTCTCTCACTCCAAATGATGAGAACTCAAAAACCCCAAAATTTGATAATCCTTCATCTCTATCGACTGAGATTCTCACCGACCAAAGCAAGGGTAGAGAACAGGGTAAAGTTCCGCAAATTGTAGAGGTCTCAGAGGTTAGTGTTGATCAATCTTCAGTTGTTCTTGCTCCTGAGTTTATGGTAACCATGGAGTCTCTAGAGAAAGAGGCCGTCGCAAACATACTAGTCGTATCTATAGATGGAATAGTGCATGAGGAAATCTCTTGTGTGCCTGAGTCTCAGAGGAATGAGACACAGGGGTTAGTGGAAGAAGGATATGTGGTGATTTTTGAAAACTCTACACCAACAGAAACTACTAGGACTTATCGTGAAGGACCTGACCCCTCTCCAGAGGAAATAGGTCAAGGATCCTTCTCCCATGTTAGTTCTACTCTTGCACCCTCTCCACACTTTGTTGTTGAGCCCTTGGAAATTCTAGTTCCCGAGATGAGGTCTAGTGATGAGGAAGATCAAGATAATGCTGCTCTAAATGTTTTTATTGTCAAGAGAAGGGGAGTAATCACTCTTAAGTCTTCTAGTAAGTGACCTACTACTAGGTTGCAAGCCAAAGAGGCTTATGAGTTTGCCCTACAAAAGAGCAAAAGGAGTAATAAGAAGAAAAAGAAGAGGCTGGTGAAAAATGGAGAAGTGGTATGCGACAAGGACATTCCTGTGGTGGAAGTTGATGAGAAAGCAACAGAGGAACCTAGTTCTTTGGTTAAAGGGTCCCATAAGAAGAAGCAATCTACTTCGGAGGAAGGTGTTGCTATGCCAAGTTCAAGATCAGTGAAAAGTGTTGGAAAGTTGAAAGAAGTAGTGAGTGACCAGTCATTATCTGATGAGGATATGTTGGACAAGTCAAGTGGAAAAGGTAAATCGAGTGTGAAGTCTGGAAAGAGGAAGGTGGAAACTGTGAGGGAACCTGATTCTGCACACAGAGTGAAGTGTGAGAGTCTGCCCGCTAAAGAACGACTGAGGTACCAAAAAGTCTTGTGGGGTCACACTTTTGACCCAACAATTTCTGAAATGGCCTGCATGAGAAAAGTAATTGAGATGGTCGGGTTTTAGAAGTGGGGAAATCTGTTCATAATGGATGCGCCCAAGGTCTATGAGGATGAGGTCCAAAGCTTTTATGCTGACCTCTTTCCTGTTGACACTGACCATATTTGTGCTTTAGTAAATGGGGTGGATATTGTGTTTGATGTTTCTCTACTTGGGGATATTCTTAAAGTCCCTACTAATGGTAAGTCTTCTGTGAAAAAATTGTGTGGGTCAAACTTCAGAAATGCTATTGTGAATGAAGGTGCAAACTAGAAGGGGGAACAGGTTCACAAGAAAGCCTTGCTCCCCGTTTATCAGTTATTGTTCGAGCTGGTGAACAAGGTTCTTCTAACCCCGTGCTGAGAGGATGTCCATTACTTCCAAATTTGACTTGTATCTGATGGAGGCACTGGATGGATTTAAAGCTATAAACCTACCTGCCATCATGATTGAGCATATGCAGAAGGTGGCAACTTTCAAGGATGGAAACCATGGTCTTTCATATGGGTTTCTTCTTACACACATTTTTAAGTTCTTCAAAGTGCCATTGGGACAGTCCAAAGTAGGGACCAAGAAGCAGACCTTCTTTCAAATAACCTTGGAGGAATGTGAGTGTATCAAAAAGGGGTAGGCAGCACTTCGACAATCTCTCATCTCATCAATGCTCAAAATAGTTCAACCGAGGAGATTCGAAAGTTGAAGGCAAGGAACGCCATACTGTAAGGTCAGCAGGTCCAAGGGGGTCTAGGGTCAAATGAGGAAATAGCTTGTCTGACTAAAGAAAATGATGATCTCAGGGCACAAGTGGAGAACTTGAAGGAGAAACTGCTCACCGAGCAAATGTAGGCAAATGCCCAAATGGATCTTGTTCTCAACACCCTTTCTGCAGCCTCCAAGCCCTCTCCTCCTAGTGTCCCCTAGGCAACCCTTCAGTGACTAGTTTCTGGATTTTCTATTCTTGTTTTGATGACTTTGGCAGTTGTTTTATTTCTTTTTGTGATGTAGATGGGATGTACTTGTACTGCTCCCACTGAAAATAGCCCAATCTTTGCCTTTACTGTATAGCAAAGGCATATGTTTTATAAAAACTATCCTCTTTTGCTGTTTAATGCTTATGTTTCTCTATTTCTCTTTTCTATCATGTTATGTGCACATATGTGGCATGATTTAGCTAGGCTAGACTTCTTTATGCTGATTGCTTGCTTGTGTATTTTTAATGATGCCAAAAGGGGGAAGTATAATTGAAACAAGGTTCTGATTAAGAGGGAAACATAGAGTCAGGGGGAACTTGTGAAGTTCATGTTTCTTCATCTGGTTAATTTTGCTCTAAACGTGTGTTATCAATTTCTAAGTTTGTCATCATTAAAAAGGGGGAAATTGATGGGTTTACAATGTCTTAGCTTTATGTTTTGATAATCTAACAAACTTACTGTCAAAGAACCAGATAAGGAACCTGACACACTTGGTACACATCACAAATCAATGGACTCCAGCTAATGTGAATTGTTATAACTTTAGAAGATAGAGAATCAACACAGGGACATGATACCCATGTGTTTCCCTGACAGCAGTACGAAGTTAACTGTGTACAGCTAGAAAGTGACTGCCTGCACTGTACACAGAAACAGTGTAGCACAGTTCTGCAGTCACTTGTCTTTGACCAACCAAGTTATTACATCATTCAAGTGATGTCATCCAAGTTGTATTAACAAGAGTATTACAACAAAACATCGTTTGAACACTTGAGAATTCATTCCAAGCATTCAAGCAATCTGACATTCGAGCATTCAAATCTCAAGTACAATAAGAACAAAGTTTAACACTACTACATACCAGTTCCTAAATCTAGTATCTTGTTGTCATTAGTTGAGTTGTAACTTTGTAATTGTTTTTCATTGTAATTCCTACTTTGCTTATCTAGAAGCGTTGCTTAGAAACCCCTTATAAAACCATAAACCCTTAGGAGTCATTTGGTAGGGTGCATAAGAATAATGTTGAATAAGGTGTATTAGTAATGTTGGTATTAGTTATGCTTGCATTAATTATACTAGTATTAGTTATGCTGACATATTTCTTATCCACTATTTGGTTTGATGTATTAATGCATTGCACAATTTCTAAAAGAATTGTTTGTTAACAAACAACAACAACAACAACAACAACAACAACAACAACAACAACAACCACCCAGTATAATCCCATAAGTGGGGTCTGGGGAGGGTAATATGTATGCAGACATTTCCCCTACCCCGAGAGGCAGAGAGGCTGTTTCCAGGAGATCATCGGCTTAAGAAAGCGACAAGATACGATATATTAGTACTATCAATAGACTCGTAATAAAATAACATAAAATAACATAACATAACATAACATAACATAAAATAAAATAAAATAATAGCAATATAAGAAATATAGGAAGTACGAAAAAGATGGAAGATATAATAATATCCAGCAAATAAAGCCCTGCATCAGTTGCTGACCAGTAGCATCCTAAGACTAACTCCTAACCGGCTAGTCTCACTCTAGTGCGCTGTAGAAATACTCACAACCTACAACCTTAATGCTCGACCTCCACTAGTTCACACTCTAACTTTTTAAAAGAAATATATGTTGAGAAATATTTTTATATGAAAAAGTTTACAAAAAATTATTTGATTTGTCTACCTATATTGTAAAATAAAATTAAATATTTATTTATAAAAAAGAAAATATGCTAAGTATTTATTTATTTACTAGGGATATAATTTTACTTCTCACTATTTGGATTATTTTGAACTTGCATTAATATACTAACTAGCATATTTTAATCAAACATAAATTTTGAAGGACAATTTTGTCTTTAACTAAGCTAATGCATGCATTAAAACTCGTTGCATTGCTAATACCATTGCTTTCTATGCATTAGTTATGCATAGGATAATACCAAATAGGGTGTATAGCTAATGCTTGCATAACTAATGCATAGATTCAAAATGTGTACCAAATAATGTATTATTAATACACAAAGCTAATGCGTGCATTATTTTATCTAATGCATCCTACCAAACGACCCCTTAGTGTTTGAGTCGTGACTAGAGTTAGTCATGAGCTGAAGTATTTATAATAGGCGTATTGCAAAGTGT
This sequence comes from Nicotiana tabacum, assembly GCF_000715075.1. Classification (NCBI taxonomy): domain Eukaryota; kingdom Viridiplantae; phylum Streptophyta; class Magnoliopsida; order Solanales; family Solanaceae; genus Nicotiana; species Nicotiana tabacum. The sequence goes on along the minus strand of NC_134087.1, from coordinate 152,348,061 downwards.
CTTGTAATAGGTGTATTACAAGTCAGTGAGGGATTAAGAGTTTAATTCCTAGATTGCATAGGTTGTAATCTAAAGTTTCTCATAGTGAAGTTGAAATCCTACCAGTGTAGGTCGTGGTTTTTTATCCTCTTGAGCAGGGATTTCTCCACGTAAAACTCCCTGTCTTACTTACTTACTGTTTCATTAGCATTCTCAGTGGAAACCCATAGAGGACATGGTCTCTCTATAGTTTGGTGGACTCATATAAACTATCACATTCTGTGCTGGAGTACTCCGACCATTCGAAGTCTCAACATTTTCTGCATTGTCCTTTCTGATACCACTTAAATCGTCTATCTTTCCTTTCCCTTTGCTTCTGCCTTTAGGATCACTTGGTGGAGGAGGAGGTGGAGGACCTTTGGATCTAGTATGATATGCAGATGATGTCAGTATGCACGAACCAACCTTGGGGAATGGGAATAATCAAAAGAAAGAAAAAAGACAAAAGGTAAACAAGTCAATAAGGGATATTAAAAGAATGCTTGCAATATTGAACATGCTTTGCAGAATAAATTCGCGTCCTAATTTTAGGGGACCTCATTGTGCTCAAGGTAGGCCTAAGCGACACATAGACTTGGAGAAATTTTATGCCAATAATTGCGTCATTTCATTAATGTGAAAATGAATCAAATCTTTACTAAAACGAAAATAATAAGAAAGTTACTAATGGCTTTTGCCGTATTACAATCGAAATCTAAACTAAACTAGAAAATAGTAAAACAATATTCCCCTAATCTACTCGGTCTCAAAAGGACCCTCCCCGTGCTTGGCTCTCTTGACTCCATCGATTAGATTCCCCAAGTCGCGCATGTCTAGCAATAGATAAGCCTTTGCTAGGAGCCCTCCTTCATTTCCATCCATGTTTTGACAGCCCGCAACCCTCTTTCTCATTTTCCTTTCAAGTTCCATCAACCCTTGCTCCAGATATTCCAATCTCTCTGTTAATTTGGTGGCAATTTCCCTCCATTCATTGATCACTTCCATATTCAATTTATGTTGCTCTAGGTGCCTAGCTTCAAATTCAAAGACCCTCTTGTGTAACCTTCTAGTACTTGACCTGTGCTTCAACAACATCATCTTTGATCCTATTTTTCAGATTAACTCCCTGCTTGATGTCTCCTGCTATATCATCCACTAGCCATGATGAGTAGAAGTACACATGACTGGCATGATAGCTGTATGGCTTAATATTTTCCTTTTCAATAATGACCTTCTGATTCCACATATGATGTGCCTCAAACTTGAATGGTATAACGTCCCCTTTAAAATCTGCTTTGTACTGGACCGCGTTGGAAACCTAAGGTATAACATGTTTCCTTCCCGCTTGTCTCATTACCCTTATGGGAGCATAAAGATAAATTTCCCTCAACCCGATCAGTACTAGATGAGTATTTTCTCTTGACCTGATTATGAACTCACTGCTAGGAAGCCATTCGACATCCAATGTACCTGCTCGTCTGTCAGATTGCTGAAGAAGCGCACCCAGCTCACAGCATTTCTAGGTTGTGTAAACCTGTCTAGGACAAATGTCATTCTCTTTGGGTGATGGCAAGCTATGTGATTATTCAATGGTCAATGCAGGAGCTCTTGGTGATACTCTTCTCTTTGAAAATGTTCTAATAACCAAACTTGTAGTAGCAGATTACAACCCTCGAAGTGCCTGAACTCCTGCTTGCACCGATCTAGAGCGCGGTATATTTCAGCCAAAATCATGGGGATGATAGTGTAGGTTTGTCCCTCAATACCTTCCATTAAGGTCCTGGAGAACATGGCTAGACGAGTGTGGATCCTTCCCACTTTCATCGGAAATATCATCAACACCAAGAAGCAGACAATGAACACATAGACTCGACAGTGCATCCAACCCAAGGAAGTAATGGCGAGTTCCTCATGATGGAGACGATATGACTTACTGTGCCCATAAAGCTCATAAAAGAATTCAAATGGGATATACGACCTCTTCAAACAAAGCAATTCATCATTTTTATTGAAACCTAGCATCTTCAGAAAACTGCGAGGGGTGTGATTCTCTAGTAATAATAATCTGAGACTATCTTGTGGTAGCTTAGCGAAACCTCCTGTTTCCTCCAAGAGAGGAGTCATTTCTATGTCACCGAAGCGGAAGACATCCTTTTTCTCATCCTAAAATATAGTAGCAGCCTCAATCATTGCTCTATTCGGTCGGATGTCTAACAAAGATGACAAATTACCAAGAACCCTTCTCACATGATTCTTGTCGCTAGGTGCAAGATTTTTCTACCAATCCAGTAATAGAGGTGGGATGTTTTGGACCATGCCAAACCTGGGGACTTCGTGCTTCATTTTCTGCAAACAAATAGAGTTAGCCCTCTCCTCCTCCAGATTCGACTATTTACATACTAATAATCAGCATATAGGCATATTTTCTCCAAGTAATGCATATAACATGACGGTGTCCATTGGGATTGTGGAAATCCTGTCGGACTTTAGACAAGGCTTATCTTAGCGAGATATCACGTTGACAATGTTATAACCCATACTAGGTTTAACATGATACATGTATATTTGATATTGGAATAGGGTTTCTAAAATGGCCAAGACTGGTACTCTCAAGTGGACAACTTGAGAGGGAAAGGCATGGGACCGTCGACTACACCGCTGATCGACCAGTCTACCGTAAATAAGCATTTCCGATTTAAAAAGGTAATTTTGGAAGAGTGCGGACACTCATCAAGCGCCGCTATGTTGATAATTGACACGAGTGGAGTTTGATGTGGAGCATGCTTCGTTGTCAAGTATTTGCATGATAAATATGTGGAAAGCGGTAAATATAGTATTAAAGTAAAAATATGAAAAACATAGAAAGAAATACAAGGGAAGAAGTTAGTTCGTGGAATACATGCAAAAATATAAGAAGAAAGTAATGGAGTAGGGATTGGAGAGGCATGACATAGCAGTCTTTAAACAAATAAAGAGCAGTTAAAGCAAATAAGGGCAAATGGGGAAGGGGTGTGTATGTTATAACGGGTTTAAACAAGTAAAGGTGAAGAAAGGGATATGCAGGTAATAGCAAAATGTAACAAATAAAGATGGAAAAGTAATGTGCATTTTATAACAAAATAATCCACATAAGCCAAGTTCATTATGGTAAGAACCTAAGTATATCCCCAGCAGTATCGTCATGTTGTCGCGCTCTGTTTTCTCGCGAAAGCGGGTTTCAACGTCGTGACAACTCCTTTTGGAATGGGAGATAGAGTGCTAAAGGAGAATAATTGTCACCTAATGATTTTTAAGGTACGTTAGGGCGCCTATTTGCAAATAACTCTGTTTGACTAGTCAACGCCACCAAAGATCGGGTAAGAGTTCAAATTACCTCAAAGAGAAGGTGTTAGGCACTCTTCGAGGTCCATAACTGTGGGTCCTGGCCGAACTCAAGATTATGTGGATTATTATTAAACTAGGTGATCAAATAAACAAAGGGAATTTAGAAGTCAAAGAATTTTATTACAACATAATTAATACAAGTCTTAACACGATTGTAGGGATACAATTATTAATATCTGATAACCACGCATAAAGAGGAAGAAAATAAGGGGGGTCCTAAGTTTTTAGCCTAAAGGGTCACCCCGTGCTACATAAATAATACTTCGCAACTCCTTTAGAATAGGGAATTACTCATATTATTCAGCGGGCACAGATTATCATCTCTTGCTACCTGATTACTATGTCAAGTTGTTACCTAGAAGCATTCTAATTCAATTCTAAGTCGTACCCTATGCGTGCTCTATCTGTCCCATACCTATGGTCCAGGAGGTATTGGACCTCTATTTGTGTGGTTCTAGACCTCACTTAGGCTACTCAGAAATGTCAAAACTAGGCGACATACAAAAACACATTGGACTTCACATATAGGTAGTTAAGGCTCAAGTTTGCCCCCACACTTAAGCAACAAATGCACGCAAGACAAATTTCATGTTAAGCAATTCAGAATTAAGGAACTTAAATCCTATAGACATGATTTCTATGTGACAAGACATCGAGGTTTGCAAGTAGTTTCAGAGGCCAAGCGTTGCTTATAGACAAGATTATACATTTTGCATATTGATTAATGAAATTGCAGATTTTTAGTTATTAAGCATGTTGTGTCTAGGTGACTCATGCAGTAAGGAATAATAAAAGATCATTGGGAGGATCCTAGAAGTGCATAATAAACCATATTGAGAGGTGCAACATTGACTCTTATTAAGACGAACAGTGATGTCCTATAGATAGGATCTCTAATGTTTAGCACTTGGAGCTGATTTTTATCATTACACCCAATCCTATAGACATGTTTTCTAGGTGAACAGTGCGATGCGATAACGAATGAGATGATTAAAATCCTATAGGCATGGTTTCTAGTGAACAGTGCGAGATAATAGCAAATGAGGTGATCAAAATCCTATGGACATGATTTCTAATGGGCGTGCTGCAGCAAATTAAATGAAAGTTTAGTGACATTTGTTCCTATAGGCAGATTTTCTAGTGGCACGTAACAATAATAATGATTTCAGCATTTGGATTCATGTTTGCTAGCAAAGTGTGTATGTGTGTTTACCCTAATGACATGGTTTCTACAGTGCACATATAAACTTAATAACATATATATCATATGAATCAACGAGTCCTATAGGCATGTTATCTACCCCTTTTATACAGACATTAAGAATCCAACCCTTCCCCATTTTACTAATTCCTCAATTGTTTATTACAAAAGTTATTACAGGCCCAATAATAAAGTAGCTACAAACTTGGTACAAATAATCAACAGTAAGCCCACAACGGGCCCAAAGAATACCCATCAGTGTCTAGGCCCTTCAATAGCACACCCAGACTTTCACCAAAGAGCCATGTTCATAAATTCAACCCAGAATCCATAGAAGAGCTCAGAGCCAAATCACACAATTATATTGCTAAGCATTGAATTACTTAAACCAACCAGCTTACATGTTCATGGGATAATAAGAAGAGGGAACTGAGATAATTCAGGTTCCAGTATTAGAGGGAAGTGATTAGGGACCCAAACCCTAGTGTGTCAGAATTCACAAGGGTCTCAGGTGGACCCCGAGCAGTGCTCACACCAGGGAGGTCAATAGTAAAAGCCTTGGTAGCCTTGGCTTTCAGCCGGCTAAGAATAAGGAGTTCAGAATTGCATAAGTAGCAAATGAGGGAGAATGGACAATGGCTAAAGGACAGAATTGGGGGTACACTTGTACCCTAAAGTAGGCATAACCAAGTTGAGCATGCAGAGTAATTAATCAAGCAGGCCAGTAGGTTCAGCAGGACAGCAAAGCACCATATAGATAGCCTCATATTGAAAGAAATAGGGAAAGAAATGGGTTTGCAGGATACACATAGATTATCATTCATGACACTAGACCAATTGAGACCTAGGAGATTCCAATTAAGGTAAGTATGCATACTAGGGTTATGCTAATCAGTATTTAGATATGATGGGGGACACACATTGTGATAAATACTGGAAGAACAGGGTATCAAATGAACCAAAGACAGGCTGGGAAATATATTAGCATAGAAGCAAGATCATATTCGATAGAAAATGATTTTTAGTGCAAATTGAAACACATTGTACATGCAAGACAAACATTGCAGGGACTCAGAACAGTGTGAGATAGCAAGCTCATACCAAATAGTACATGTAGGTATTCTGGGATTGACACAGTAGGCTAATCAACTAGAGAAGATCTAAGTTATGTCATAAAACAAAATGGTTCAAATAGGGTAGGGAGATGTCAAGATCTCAGTCAATCAGTAATGGGGTATGGGGATCATATATTGAGTGATAAAATAGCAGGGGAACATGCCACAATTAAAAGAGGAGGTTCTAGCACAAGTATGAAGCATTCACTATAGAGATTAAGGACAACGCAAGTAAGCATGTTTTAGGGAATATCCAAACACCAATACACTGGTTAATCGAACTTAAGAGGATCAGATTATACAAGTTGGGCTTAGGCAAACTCAGAACTAGCAGCATTAGGAAGAAGTTAGATGCTAAAAGACTTAGAACAAGGTAGAATTAACAGAATTGCGTACAAAAGCAATCCAGAAAACATATTAAGCCAAAGATTTCAGAGGTGAGAACACATGCAAATCAAAGACATATAGGGATGAAATTACAGAAGTCAAGTAGCTTACCAGTTAAATGGACAACAAATATAAGCAAAAGATCCACACGAACCCAGAAAACTCGATGCGTCAAAGTTCCCTAGAGCTTCAAAAGAACCCTGGGCAATGTTCGCACCCAGAAAAGTATAGTAGATTCTCAGTGGCCTTGGCTTTCAGCCAGCCACCACAAACAAAGAACAAGATAATAAAGGAATTTGCAAAGCAAAGCCTCAAAATTATTTTAGTGAGATTATATCAATTCAAGTCTTGTCTTAAAGAGGAATGGGGAAGGGTTTATATAGCAGTAACAATTGAACGAACACACAAGGAAACGAAGTAAATCAAACAACAAATAAGGAAAGAAAGCATGCAAAATTATTTCAAAATCAATTTAAGAGAGAAATCGGGTAAACCCTAGTTTTTTAGGGAAAGTGTAAATCAACAGAGATCTGAATGAAATCTGACTCACATAATATGGTATTGAACGTATATAGACGAAATATTGCTCAAAATCAAAGATTCGGACCACTTTTGATTTCAGAAGATATTGTTTGTCATGTTTAGCCAAGCACCTAGGTAATATCACAAACAGACAACCAGTACCAAAAGGTTTCAAATATGGCAAGAGAATATTAATCGAATCCCATTATCGGTGGGATTTGGAGAGGGATTAAGGGGAGGCAGCTAGGGTTCGTGAAATAGAAGAAAAGAGAGGATACAGAGGCGGCTGGGCGAATACAATGGTTTCTAGGGTTTAGGGGCTGGTTAGGTTAATTAACGGGGGAAAATGAGGGTCGTTGATCTTGAAAGATCAACGGCTGGGATTTAAAAATGAACAGGGTGAGTTAAAATCGAACGAATACCGATCGGGTATTAGACAGGGGCCGTTTGGCTTTGGGATGGGGTTCTGGGCTAAGGTGTTGGGCCATCTTGGTCCGAAAAATCACTCAAAATTGGGCTTGCTCTTTTAAACACATACAATTTAGCAAAATAATTTATAAAATAATTAGTAGATGAGAAAAAAATTATGCACTAAAATAATTATAAATAATAATTTAGCACTATAAAAATATAGAAGGCTATTTTGACACAAATAATATAGATAAAAAGCAATTATATATGAATATAGGCTATTATTGCAAAATTAGGTAAATAGCTTAAAAATGCAAACATAATTATACGAAATAAAGTAAAAAATATTATGAAACATATATGAGGATGCAAAAATAGTAATTTTGGATGATCAAGTCATCACAAAGTAATTTGACGGAGTAATTAATAATTATTTAAGTAATTTAAATGCAGGAAAATTAATTTAAAAGCTCTAAAAATTATAGTAAATGCTTGTATAGATTTGTAAACTAAAAAATGATGTTTTGAAAGTATATATATATATTGAAAAAATATGAAGACAAAATATGAGTAACCATATCATCCATGACTTCTTGAATATGATTACTTTTGGAAGAATTCCTAGTTTCCCAAACTTGAGAAACCCCCAATTTGAGGTTTTACAAATGTAAAAGTTAAACTTATTAGCTATCCATTAGTTACCCATTAGTAATTCATTTTCTAAATGAATAGTGTGGTTCTTATTTATATTTGATACGTTTTTAAAAAGTTTATTATTCAACCCATTTTTAATGAATAATATTAGCGATAACTATTTTCTTTTAACTATTTTGTGACCACTAATCATTTTGTTTGCAATAAATGATCTAACTAACGTTCAAGGAACCACACATTCAAGTCAAAAAAAATTCACATGTACACCGTTTTGGCTGAGCAAAAGGGAAAATCAAAAAGAACATTTTGTACAAACATATGCGAAATTGTCAAATAATAATAGGAAATAAAAAGACAAGCATCCAGGCGTGTCAGAATGGAACTCCAGAATCAGCCCACGAGGGTCGGTGCTTGCTCCAAGTTAAATGGTTATTTATTAATATTCTCCTTTTTCTTTGATTTTTTGTTTTGTTCTTTAATCAACATATTTTAGATTAATTCCATTGTTTTCTTTCGATTTAACAGTGTCGTTTGGTAGGGCGTATAAGAATAATGTTAAATAAGGTGCATTAATAATGCAGGGGTTAGTAATACAAGCATTAGTTATACAGAGATTATTTCCTATGCATTGTTTAGTGTGGTGTATTAAAAATTAAAATGCATTGCATAATTTTTAAGAAATTTAATTATTTATAAAAATGCCCTCCATATTCTTTAACTTAAGAGATTTTAAGGATAATTTTATCTTTAACCATGTTAATGCATGCATTAATAGCCTTTGTATAGCTAATGCCATGATTTTCTATGCATTAGCTATACATAGGATAATACCAAATAGAGTGTATAACTAATGCTTGTATTAGTTATACATAGGTTGGAAAAGTGTACCAAACAAAGCATTACTAATACACAAAGCTAATGCATGCATTATTTTCTCTAACACACTCTACCAAACGACCTCTTAGTGCCTTAGTGGCTTAGTGTTATTCTGAGATCAGCAACACTTTAAGGGGTCGTTTGGTAGGATGCATTAGATAAAATAATGCTTGCATTAGCTTTGTGTATTAATAATACCTTGTTTGGTAGATATTTTGAACCTATGCATTAGTTATGCAAGCATTAGTTATACATCATATTTGGTATTATCCTATGCATAACTAATGCACAGAAAACCATAGTATTAGCAATGCAATGGGTTTTAATGCATGTATTAGCTTAGTTAAAGACAAAATTGTCCTTCAAAATTTATGCTTGATTAAAATATGCTAGTTATTATATTAATGCAAGTTTAAAATAATTCAAATAGTGAGAAATAAAATTATATCTCTAGTAAATAAATAAATACTTAGCATATTTCCTTTTTTATAAATAAATATTTAGTTCTATTTTACAATATAGGTAGACAAATCAAATAATTTTTTAAAACTTTTTCATGTAAAAATATTTCTTAACATATGTTTCTTTTAAAAAGTTTGAGTGATGGACTAGTTTTGAGAGTATTTTTGTAAACAAATAATTCTTTTAGAAATTGTGCAATGCTTTAATACATCAAACCAAACAATTAATAAGAAATATGTCAGCATAGCTAATACCAGCATAACTAATGCAAGCATAACTAATACCAGCATTACTAATACACCATATTCAGCATTATTCTTATTCACCCTACTAAACGACCCCTAAGATTCATGGTGTTAGACCATGTGAAGTTTATTAACGCAAAACGTCTAATAATATCCGTAAACTATGGTATATAGCTTATTTTTGTCTTCCGTTAGTAAACTGGGCCAAAAATATCCTCCTCGTTAGCACAATGAACCACTAATGCCCTTCAACCTAACGGCCCTCCACACAAGCCATTTTAATCTTACATGGCATCCACATAGTTGTGACATGGCAGCCACATATGCGGGGCAGCCTCATAAACCCGCTCCGAATCCCATTTCCAAACAAAGATCAAACAAAGGCCGTAACCTATTTCCAAACCCCATTTCCAAACAAAAACCCAATTTCTTCCTAGACCGTTCTTCCATGGTGATTTGAGAGTTGAGGTGATGATAAGATCGAGCAAAGTTTAACAACACAAAGTGAAGATCATCTGAAGATATTCAAATCTCCAAATTTTTGCTCAATGTCTGATTTATCTATGAATGTGCATGAAATTCAATATGCAAGAAGGTGTCATTGCGGATTGATTGCGCTATATTTGACAGCTTGGTCAAACGCCAATGCTGGAAGAAGGTTCTACAAACCTTGGATCTTGGACATTTGTAGAACCTTCTCCCAGCATTGGCGTCTGACCAAGCTGTCAAATATAGCAATCTGACCAAGCTATCAAATATATCAATCAATCTGCAATGATGCCTTCTTGCATATTGAATTTCATGCGCATTCACAGATAAATCAGACATTGAGCAGAAATTTGGAGATTTGAATATCTTCAGATGATCTTTAATTTGTGTTGTTAAACCTTGCTCGATCTTATCATCACCTCAACTCTCAAATCACCATGGAAGAACGGTTTAGGAAGAAATTTGGTTTTTGTTTGGAAATGGGGTTACGGCCTTTGTTTGATCTTTGTTTGTAAATGGGATTCGGAGCGGGTTTATGAGGTTGCCCCGCTTATGTGGCTACCATGTCACAACTATGTGGATGCCATGTAAGATTAAAATAATTTGTGTGGAGGGCCCTTAGGTTGAAGGGCATTAGTGGCCCATTGTGCTAACAGAGAGGATATTTTTGGCTCAGTTTACTAACGGAGGACAAAAGTGAGTTATATACCATAGTTTAGGGATATTATTGGACATTTTTCCATTTTTAATGGGATTTTTTCATTCATATACACTATTTGAAACTTTATTACCCTTAATGTCCATGTTTAGCTAATTACCTAGCATAAACAAGTTTTGTTTACAAAATATATACAATCCATCTTAAAAGGCTCCAAATCCATTATTTGTGCTTTCAATTAAGGGATTTAGTTACGCCTTTTTCCCTTTTCTTTTTCTCTCTCTTCTTCTCTTTCCTTATTTTTCTCCAATCATCGGTAGTTCTCGTCAGTTGGTACGCCCTTTGATTTTAAATTTCTCCATTCTCGTAGCCTTCGTTCTACCAGCATCATTACATGTTTGATCGCAAAATTGGAAAGTGAAGCTGCTTTAGTTGCGAATAAGTTTCTATATTCATCCAATATTATGATTGCACACATGCTTCCATATATACAAACTTCTAATCATTTAAAAACAGAGAGATATATGCACATTTATAATTTTTACTAAAGAAAAATAAACTTGTCAACACCACAACATGTCCTCTCTTTCGATATTTTACAGTCAAATATACTGAATTCAACTCAATAATATTCGATATTGATCACAATTCTTCTCAGCAATAAGCAATTAAAAAGGCGAGAGAGAGAGAGAGTGATTATGCCAATCGGAGGATAATAGGAGCACAATTCTTCTCAGCTATGAGTCCTCTAAGCTTTTTCTTACATTTCTCTACTGCTTTTTGATACACTTCGCTCACTATCGGACAACACCTCCTCATTATTCCCGATCACAGAAGATTTCCCAACTACAAATGCCAAAAAACAGTAATATTAAATCAGCTTAAGCTCAATCAAATTCCTCATTTATACAATAAAGTGGAGTACCTTAACGAGCAAACTGGAATCAAAGAAGGGATCCTTTTCTCTTGTGGGAATGTCTTTTATACAATAAGTATTTTGTATATTTTGTATTTGATTTATACATAGTAAAAATAAATTTTATACAACTACTTACATATTTCTACAACTTATCTACAACTTTCACACATTATTTCTACCCAGTTAAATACAACTACAATAACATACAACTTAAATATAAATTTTTATACAATATGTCTTTTGTATATTTTATATCTGATTTATACATAGTAAAAATAAATTTCATATAACTAATTATATATTATATAACTTATCTACAACTTATCTACAATTTTCATACATTATTTCTACTTAGTTATATACAACTATAATATTATACAACTTAAATATAATTTTAACACAATATTGTTCAACTTTCATACAATAGTTAAATAAATAAAAGAAAAATATATAAACAACAGAATACAATTTTTCTACAATTTTACTACAATTTCGTAAATATAATGTATATCATGTCTTCTTCTTCTTCTTCTTCGAGTTTCAATCTGAAATTCAGTCAAAACCAAGTCTAATCTTCACCAAAACCCCTCAAAATTGAGATATAAAACTCCAAACTATATTCCAAATTGTTTGCAACAACACCAAATCCAAACAAATAATGATTTTTGAAAATCCAAATTCGAATTCAAAGCTTCAAAGCTTTTTAATGGCTGTCAATGGTGAAATTGCTGCTCTCTTTTCCTTTGCTTTACATTATTGAAATTAGGGATTGAGAGATAGAGAGAGACGTAAAGAGAATTCCCAATTCTTTGCAATAACATCCAATTCAAACAAATAATATTTTTTGAAAACCCAAATTCGAATTCAAAGCTTCAAAACTTTTTAATGGTTGTCAATGGTGGAATCGTGGGTGGATGCAAGATACGTGTAGTAGGGGGTGTGATGTGGAGAGAGAAACGTGGGGGACTGAAAGATATGTTAGAGTAATTTTAGGACACTAATTATTATCATTAATTCCCTTAAAATGTACATAAATGGTAATTGGGTATATAAAATATAATTATAATAAAATTTAAGTAGGGAGGGTAATATAGTTTCATATAGTGTATAGGAATGTAAAAATTTCTTTTTTAATTAAAAAAATTGAGGTGTTTGATTGGAACATTTTCAGGAGGAAATTTCTTTTGATTGAAAATTGTCTTGATGTACTTCTTTTTAAGAAGTTTTTTGAGAACCAGAACAGAACTTTTCAAGAAACGAGTACGGACACTTTTTGTCCAACTAATTATCATTTTTTTAGTCTCGCAATATCAATAAATTTGATTTCGTCCTTGTATAATTTGTCTAAACACATTTAATCCTAATTTAATTGAGATATATACTTACAATTCAACTGCTTGCGATTCTTCACAAATTTAATGAATTATTAAATATTACACCATATAATTATCCATGTATTATGTAAAAAATTTACTGTACCCCATACTCGAGATTAATATAATTTTAAAAATATACTAATATATTTCCTAATTCATTAGGGTTTCTGGCTTTCTATCATCAAGTCAGTAACTTCCTTGACCTTCCAACACTAAGTAGGTGTCAGCCCCCATACATGATCGTGAAGATATGCACAAAAAAATAATACTAGATAAATAAGAATTAAATGTTCAGAAAACATAAAACTGAATTAACTAAAAATTAATTACTAACATATCACAAGGACGAAAAGTTCGATAGCCTTTTTAAAAAAACTCCCCAAAAAGCTATCCTAGTTGCCATTATTTTCATCTTGAAAACTGTTTTTAAAAGAATAAAAAGAGAAAGAAAATAGACATGAAAATGGACTGACCCTTGGCTTATTAGCCATCTATTTGCTGTTATTAGCTTCCGTGCCTTTATGCATTTCCTCAAAGTGGGCCCACATGGTAGAGTGCTCCACTCCAAGTCTCCAATTATCTCCAACTCCTTGTAAAAAATATGGCAGTATGCTATGGCCCCTTGCTCTATCTGTATATCTTTGTCTTTTGGTGCACCTATATATCATGTCAACATCAATGGCGGCCAACAATCTGCATCTTTCACTAGTATTTTATGTAGTACCAAAAAAAAACAAGAGGCTAAAACAAAACTAGTAGTAAAAATCTATTCTTTTCTTTTGTTGGGTGGATAATAGTGGAGACCAACTTTCTAGAAAAGTGAAATAAATAGTAATTTAAAATAAAAGAGCATTGCTTTCAGTAACTGTTTTAAGATGCTTAAACTACAATTATTATTACAGTACATGTGAATTGATATATCCCACATGGAGAGTGGTGGCGTTTCCTATTTTTGATCTTTTTAAGATTTTTTTCAAGATTCGCATAAAATTGTCTATCTCTGGCTTTAATGAGTGGAGAATCTGCGTTTGTGTCTCATTTCAGCTACTGGGGTTCATCAAGAATGAGGTTTTGAGCTCTATTTTTGGGTGAAAATTTGGCTCTTTGGTTGCTTGGTTTGACTTCTTATGTAAATTTGAGTTCAAGGTAATTCGTCTTGATTCTGTGAATCCAGTGAAAGATTGTTGCTTTTTGTGTTTGGAGCTTACTATAAGAGCTGAGATTTGCACCATACTCAACGTTTGAAATTTTAATTTGCTGAGCTCCAAGGTTCATAAATGAAGAATCTTGGTTAGAATTTCTGATTTTTGGTTTGATAATTTGGACTAACTTTGTAAATTTTCATATGATATGTTTTGAGTTAGAAAAGGGTGAAAGTTGAATTTCTCCTTTTCTTTTGGGGGTTATCTTAGTAGTTAGAATTGAAAAAGCTGACCTGATAATGATGAAAAGTTTCAAGCTTTGTAGTTCTTGAAAGTGGGAAACAAAAAGTCGGATATAGAAGAATTTATTTGAAGGGTCGGATTGAACTTTTGTGGTGGTGATGGAGAAACAGATTAGCTTTCGTGGGGTGATGGAGAAACAGCAGAGTTTTCGAAACGGGACGATTGAGAAACAGAAGAGCTTTAGAGGGTTGATGGAAAAACAGAAAAGCTTTAGGATAGCAATGGAGAGGCAGCTGAGCTTTGGTGGTGGTGAGAGGAAGAGGGGTAAGGAATCACCAGGGAAAAGAGGAGATTCTCCACTTCACTTGGCAGTTAGAGCAGGGAACGTAGGGAAGGTGAAAGAAATTGTTCAAAAGCTTGATAATAGCAAAGGCATCAGTGATTTGTTATCTAAGCAAAACCAGGAGGGTGAGACTGCTCTGTACGTTGCGGCGGAGAATGGCCATACCTTGGTTGTTGAAGAGTTGTTAAAACATTTAGACCTTCAGACGGCTTCTATTCTGGCGAGAAATGGTTATGATGCATTCCATGTTGCAGCAAAGCAGGGTCATATTGGTGAGTCTTTGTGCCCACAGAAAAGGAAAAAAAGAGAACATTTTCCTTCCTTGGTTTTGAGTCAATGATTCCTTCTAGTACAGATTGTAATCCTCGGGAGATAATGCGTATGTTTTATTTGTACGATGCACTTGGCACTGGTTGATTTTCACATGCTACCTATTGCTGCTGTTAGCCCCCCATTTAGAGCAACTTGCATCCTTGATTTTTTCTTCTAAAACCTTTAAATTAAGCCTGCTCTTGTGCAGATTACTTGTAGCTTCAGTAAAATACTAGATAACTTATCTTAAAAATATGTTTCCATTTGAAGACTGCATATAAAGCATGTTCTTCCATAATAGAAAACTAGAGGACAAGACTAAGTTCAGAGCAACCAAAGCTAACTTTCCTGCCGTTGGCCACTATCAAATTATGAAAAATTGGGCTGTTAAGATCATATTGCGATGTTATAGCAGATAGATGCTGAAGGATGCTAATATGTATTTTCCTTGCATCTGAGTGCAAAACTTTCGCTTGGAGGGGGCGGTCCAAGTTATTCAAGATTAGTGGTGCAAAGTTTCTCGGCCATTTGATGTAGGATTACTCAGTTCTATTTCTCAGTAGGGGTGGGAAGGTATATAAGTTAGTGGTAGTGTGACACAGTGGAACGACTGCTGTATATATCCTGTTAATACATGAAATAGAAAAGCAGCAGTTTTGAAAATTTAAAATTAAGAAAGCTGTTAAGAGATAACTATGCAATTATGTCACAGAACAAAATCGTCCTAGGAGAGGGTGAATTTAGCATCTGCACAAATAATGAATTACCTGAAGTGAGCATTTTGTAGATACACAAGGACCTACAGAATAGTGTGTCTTGTGGTGGCATAGAAGTTGAAAGGGTTTGAGCTGGAATTACTTTTATTCATATCTGTAGGAGTCAAAATGGCTTGAACGAGATTCCGTCCTGCAAAGATTGTCCAGATCCTTAAAATAAGTTGTACCTTTAGATCATCTACTTGAAATTCTATATTGATACATTCATTCCGTAAACCTTTTTCCCAATAAAAATTTTTGAAGCTAAAAATAGTAAAAATATTAATTGAGTTAAAAGTGATACATGTCTATCCCTTAAAAATGATTTCCTGTTAAGAGAAAATAAATAAAAAAATGTCAGAAGCCTGAAACAATGATTACTTGTTTAAAGAAATATATAGTTGTTTGATTGGAGAAACATCACAAAAAGTGGTTAGTTTATTCTTCTGCAGGAATTAAAATTAAAGATAAATCTTATGGAATGGACATGATGTATCCTTCTGAAACTATTGTTTACACTAGCCCATGAAGTACATGATTTTATCATTCTTTGGGGGCTTTGCGAATCATTTTCATTTAGGTTTCCGCAACTATTCTGCTCACCAACAAATTCCCAAAATTGGTCAGCTTAACACTTCTTTTGCTGCTTCCTAGTCCTGATTGTCACACCCAATTAGCCATGTTGTTCATGGATGTTACTGCTTTCTGGAACCAAATGATGCTAAGATTCCTGGCGTCATAGCTAGAATCACATCCAATTACGATGTTAACCAACACTGAGTGCAATGAATAGCGATATTTCTTGCCGTCCCTTGTTCACTTGAAATTGGTTATGCTAATTCTTTGTTTCTTCTCTGCTGAAACTTGAGGATATCCTTTTTCTTCGTCCTCGTTTTTAAGTTTCCTATCTGTTTGAGTATCTAAATAAAGCGTGAACCTGATAAACTGCCTTGTGAAACTAGACCGGGTTGATCTTGAGCAGCTTGTCAATAGCTTAGCTCCTCAACCCCCCCTCAATAAGTGCTGTATTTTCAGTACAGCTTAGTTTTGATGAACGTTTTTGATCTTTAAGGTTCCTTGCCAAGGGGGTAGCCTCACGATCAGTGGAGTTGGAATGGACCATGGGGGGGATCAGGGTTCAAATTCTACCAGAGGCAAAAAAAGTTAGGGGATTTCTTTCCATCTTTTTAAGGTGGATAGAGTGACCCGATACCTTTACTGATACGACCAGGTACCCCTGGATTAATCAAGATGTGCACGAGCTGGGTCATGTACTACCTTTATCATAAAAGAACGAAGATGGAACTTTAAGATTGCTTGAGCTTGACGATTAAACTTATTTACTTCATGAGAAAAAGACTCATTAAGCTAAACACTGTTACTCACAGTTTCGAGTTAGGCTATTACTAGTATGATTTAATTTGTGCTTAGCCTCTATTGTTTAAGTATATCAAAGCTTACAAACTTGTGATGACAAGTGAAATAAATTTAAATTCTTGATTCTGGATCGCTTGTTATTTTCTGAAGCTTGTTCTGAGTAACAATTGTTAAATTGGAATTAAGATGCTTCTTTCTTATTTCTACTCTCTAAAAGTATTTTCTGGGATTACATTGCAGAGGTACTGAAGGAACTGTTGCATTCATTTCCAAACCTAGTGATGACAACAGATTCGTCTAATTCTACAGCCTTACATACAGCAGCTGCTCAGGGGCACCTTGATGTAATGAATCTCCTTCTGGAGATTGACTCAAACCTTGCGAAGATAGCTCGTAACAATGGCAAGACTATTCTTCATACAGCTGCAAGAATGGGACACTTGGAAATAGTTAGATCTCTTCTAAGCAAAGATCCTGAGATTGGCTTTAGAACGGATAAAAAAGGCCAAAGTGCCCTGCACATGTCTGTAAAGGGTCAAAATGTTGATATTGTGTTTGAATTAATCAAACCAAATCCTGCTGTATTGGCTTTGGAAGATAACAAAGGAAACAGAGCACTTCATGTTGCAACTATAAAGGGACGGCCACAGGTTGGTCTCAGTTTATTAACTATTATTTCTTGTAAACTAGTGACTTCCAGAAAGTTGAGGGTCTTAATGTGTTTAAGGTGAACTAGTGATATGTGCTTTGTATGTCGAAGTCAAATGTATCTGAATTTAGGCAGAACTGTTCATTTTGTTAATCACATTGAAAATTACTACTTCTGTGAAGAAAGAAAAAGTGGTGGGTGAGTTTATGGAGGAAAACTTTTTGTTGTATCGTGGAGATGGTTGCAGATGCTGGATAAGCCTGATATCTGCAAGATAAGCTAATATACAGCTGGTAATTTTGATGCCCCCTGAAAACAAGAAAGCTGACACGAGTTACTGCTTATAAGGACGAAGGGTTTCTTGCTTACTTTCTTAGGATTGACATTTTCTCGGTACTTTGTTTTTTTACCCATGAAACTCCTAAAAAAGGTTACAGTTTTTAGAAACTATGCAAACTCGGTTTTTCAAATCTTTCTAAAACTAAAAAATCCAAATCGTTAGTTTTTGAGTTTTAGAATGATTTCAAAACTGAGTTTGGAAGTCTTAAAAAAAGGTTCTCTTTTTCAAGATTAGCTCAAACAAACACTTGTTGCAAAAGCACAAAGACTGAGTTTGCATACTCAAAAATGCAAAAACTTCAAACAAGCAGCGCTAAGAATCAAAGCTACTCGCATAGAGAAAAAAGGAAAAAAAGATCAAGCTACTCAGAGTTTTAATAATTTATGTGTGAATCTGATGTTCCCGTGGGATTATACTGGGTATGTTGTTGTTGTTTGTGTAAATCTGATGTTGCTCAGGTTTACGTGAGAATTCTTTTGCTTTTGACATAGATTTTGTAACTAGGTTCTTCCATTGACTATATATGCATGCTCAATATAGTAACCCAACGTCTTATTTAGTGTACTCTGTTTTTAGCATTCATGTTAAGATCTTGTAACTAGGTTCTTTTATTGAATACATATGCATGCTCAATATAGGAACCATACACCTTATTCTGTGCATTCTCTTTTTAGCATTCATCTTGAAACTTAACTACGTATAATTGCAGATGGTACAATGTCTAATATCAATCGAGGGCATTGACCTCAACGCTGTCAATAAGGCTGGAGAAACCGCTCTTGATATTGCAGAAAAGTCTGGATCTCTGCAGCTCGTTTCCATTTTAAAGGAGGCAGGAGCTACCCATTCTAAAGATCACGGGAGACCTCCCAATGCTGCGAAGCAACTCAAGCAGACTGTCAGTGACATAAGGCATGATGTGGAGTCCCAACTCCAACACAGCCGTCAAACTGGCTTCAAAGTGCGGAAAATTGCAAAGAATGTGAAAAAGCTCCACATTAGTGGTCTTAACAATGCCATCAACAACGCGACAGTTGTTGCTGTCCTTATTGCTACTGTAGCTTTTGCTGCCATCTTCACTGTACCTGGCCAATACGTTGAGGAAAAAACAGATGGGGTTTCACTCGGTGAAGCACACATAGCTAGGAAAGCGGCATTCATAATCTTCTTCTTGTTTGACAGTATGGCCTTGTTTATTTCCATTGCTGTTGTCGTAGTACAAACTTCTGTGGTGGTGATTGAACAAAAGGCAAAGAAGCAACTCATGTTTTGGATAAACAAGCTCATGTGGGCAGCTTGCCTCTCTATTTCAATTTCCTTTATTTCACTCACATATGTGGTGGTTGGAGACAAGGAAAAAGGGCTTGCTATCTATGCAACTGTCATTGGTAGCACCATAATGCTCACTACTATTGGTTCCATGTGCTATTGTGTGGTTCGACATAGGCTAGAAGAGTCGAAGATGAGGAGCATAAGGAGGGCTGAGACTCATTCACGTTCATACTCGATGTCCGTGGCATCAGATACAGAGCTTTACAGTGAAAGCTACAAGAGGATGTATGCAGTATAGGAAGAAATAAAAGTCAGCTAAATTTCTGCCCCAAGGTATCAATCCTGGAGATGTGTAAATAGCATTATGAGTGAATATATGCAGATTCTAAACCCTCAAGTCTGATGAACTTGTAGCAATGGCATCAGATAACAAATTGTGTGAGGAACAGAAGGGTCTATGCAGTTAGGAACAGATGAGGAGAAACTTTAAATAAAGTGCAATAATGACGAGGTGATCCACATCTGCACAATTCTCTAACTGCTGCAGCCACTAAATTCCTTACCATCTGAGGTGACATATATGCTTGGAAGTTCAAGATGAAACTTTAGCAAATCCTTCCCATGAATTTAATAGGTTGAAGGCAAACTATCATGGAGTTTACTACCTACCTACAATTGCTACTACCAGACTGCGACTGGATGACAAGAAGGTGCAGATGGCTGATATTCAGTTGCTTTTGCCTATACATAATCCACTCCTTAGAAAAGTGTACTAAACAAAATTTGTTATTATATAATTCATCATATCTATTTCCTGTGGTAATGAAGTTCCATCTTTTTCCAGCTTTTATTTGTTGGGAATTTTCTGTCGGCTTCGCGAAAAGCATCAATATTGAGCTAGTTCTGTAGCCTTCTTCCTGATCCACAGTAACCTACTTCTGGATATAAGGTGTTGATTGCGGCGAAAATAAGGCATCAGAAGAACACTATTATGTGATTCCAAAAAGCTTAACCAAAAATCAAATTTACAATACAAAATTGGTAACACTAGAACAAACAAATTGTCCTCTTGGTGAAGCACAAACAGATTTCCAGTGATCACAACCAAAAGTTGATCATAAGTCTTCAGTCAAAGATAAGTATTTAGGACCTGATTCCAACAAAAAATGGATGAGCAAATCTTATACTTTTTGGCAACATTCTCTGAGCGGGAAAACAAGCTTTTATACTAATTGTGTATGAGTATTTACATCAAGATCCTATCAAGTATTGACAGCAAAGAAAATCCAAACTGGTTGGAATCCTCTGGTGATGCAACTGTATTTGTAGCTTCTTAGGTTTTCATGTAGATATCAAGGAACTCGAATGTTTTGATGGTCTTTCATCTTATTCGAGGTATTGCCAACATGTTTAAGTGCAGACCTATGATGGGAGCTTCCTTGGTTACTCCTACTGTTCTTTGAGTTCACGCGAACTGCATCAGGTGTGAAGCTGTGGCGCACATGTACTTGATGTGTTCTGGCCTCAGTTGACTGACTCGATTTAATACTGATCATCAAAATCACCTCTTTGTCTCTTGTATCCTCAGACCACCAGCTTTGAGGAATACCATCAACAGAATCTCCTAATGACTGGCTATCCTCATGACGAACTAAGATCTCAGCGGCTTGATCAGGTTTGATGATGCCAGCCGCAGGTGTGACCTGAATCAGAGAATCATTAGGTGGCATTTAGTAAAGGCCCATTTTCAGTTCCAGAAAAGTATATGTTAAAGCGAAGGAGAATGACAAAGCATTAGATAGATTAGGAATCAACTAAGAGAAAATGGACTTGCTTGGCTGGTCAGATTTGATTAATGCTTTCTCCATCAGTTTTCTTTCTAACTATGTGCATATCACAATGAAGGGACTCCCTAACATATCCTGTATGACTAGAGAAGAGGTAATACTGTTCAATATTTCCATGAGCATCCATTTGTTGTTTCATGTAGGATGAGAAAGTATAAACCCAAATTAAGAGCATCTAGGAAATGAAGTATCACCTCAAGCCACCTGGGAAAACCAAAGGAACCTCTGGGATGATACTCTGATGCTTGCCCATCCTCTTTGGCAGGGGACCGACCACAGCAGGTCAACTGGAAGAGAACTTTGTCTTCTCTACTTCTGTTGGAAATTTTTAAGCTGAATGTGTCCTGATTCTGAAGAACAATTTGGGTGGTGCTAACATCTGTCTCTGGGATATAATGTAGTTCTTCCAGTATAGACTTGATTCTATCATTGTTCTGGAAAATATTCCCAAACTCTTGTCTCCTTACTGATCTATCAATATGAGCAAGTTCAACATCAAACTTGCACCTTACAGGTTTATGATCACTTTCTGTTACTTCCATGCAACCCTCGTACCTATCACGTACCAGAGAAGTTTCAAGGTGGAGCGAGAAAAGTAAATATGAAGAACGCCCCGGAAAAAAAAAAGACCTACTGTATAATGGAGGCAACAACAGGGCACCCTAAACTGCACTCCACGGTAGTACTTGACCGGTTGTCTCGATACAATACTCGATCACACCAAGCTGGAATTCGTTTCTTCTCTCCTGAATCATATCCTAAAGTGGAAAAAGGAAAGTAATGTCAATGCTTTTGGTTAGCTCATACATTATGTAGGACTATTCAAAAAGCACAATCTTAAATTGGTCCTTGAAACAAACCCTTGTCATCATTATCCTTAACAAAATGAAAGGAAAAAAAGTTCAGTCACATTCTATATCATTACAAATATGCCTCACCTCCTAATCCTGGTTTCCCCCTTTCAAACTTGTAAGTTGGAGGAAATCTGATGATTGCTTCGCGCATTCCTTGGAAAACTTTTCCAGATTTCATTTCTGCTCTTAATTGATCTCTCTCTCGAAGCCAATCAAAGCTTCTTTGCGAGATAAAGTCCCTTGCTTCGTCATAAGATATCCCGAAAAGACGATAATTGAAATCACCAAAGAAAATCACCATGTCAGCTTCAGCAAGGTCAAGCTTTCCCTCATCAGAATTAATTGCTGCAGCCTGTTGTAGATGAGAAGGTGTCACTTGAACTGAATTAGACTGTAAAATCACTTAAAACAGAATTGGAATTGCACATTCATACATTTGTACCACGAAGCATTTGAGCAGCAGATGAAACGCCAACTGCAAGAGAGAGGACCAATGGCAAGCCAGAAGAGTAAAGCAGCCATAGTAAATATGTGGAGAAGACAACAGTGCAATAGAAAAACAGGTATCGCAGCATACCAGCAGCATTGTTGAGAAGGTTAGAAGACCGAGTGAAGGACATTGTTCGATATATATGGTCAAAATCAGCATTGCGACGATTTACTGCTTCCAAATGAGCAGCCAAGTGACAGTTTACAAAGCACATTATTCGATCAAATACTCTTAACCTCAGACCAACGCCACCCTGCATTGTAAGTGTGTAACATGACCGAATTATGCAAGCCATTTCATTGTTCCCCTTATAAAGGCAAGAAATAATAATTTAGTAGAGCAAGCAGCTTTATGTCTTGAGCATCAGTGGTATGAGTTCTAGTGTAAGCAAACCAACATGGCCCAGCGTTATCGAGAAAAGTTTTTGTTCCTTAGTCTTTCTTGTGCACTTTTTTAAGTCTACTTAGTCTATCTTAGTGGGCTTGATTGGCAGGGTAAGGGTCTTTCGCATTCTTATCTAAAAAAGAGTAAGAGGGTAGTTCCCTCAATTGTGGCATCGCCTTCATCATCCCTCGGACAGGTTGATGAGCTTTTGGACAATTCGATATGAGCATCAGACAGTGTTATTTTTTATACAAGTTAACAATATCAGGGAGAAAGGTACCTTGTTACCAATTGCACGTCCTAAACCACATGCAACTGCTCCAACATCAAGGTCTCCAACATGTTTTCTGAGAGATTTTCTCACCCTGAGTTAAATATTATTGATGCAGAAAATGAGTAAAAAAGTACAAAATAGGTTTAGAGCTTGAGGGAGAGATATTTCACCCCAATTCAGCTAGAAATATAATACTTTATGAAGGATGCAGTCCTTAGGATGTATAGTTTGGGACTTCAGCTTACAAAGAGAAAACATATCACTAAAAGATACATTCACAAGCTCTTACCAGATAGCAATAAGCAATGCAGCTAGTTGCCTTGATCCTACACGTTCGAAAGTTGATCCTTCATCCAATGCCTTCCCTATTGCGTCCTGCCACCATTGCCCCATCGCACTTCCTTCCAATCCTACCTACAGTTTGACATGAGTGGTAATGCTGTGCACATGACACAAGACTAGGAAAGTATCAGGCTACACTATCCGCATGTGCGCCAGATTATGTATTCCCTAATATCAATACTATCATAGCAAAAGTCAACAAATGATTGACTTGGAAATATCAAAAGTGATGCAAAGTGAGTAAACCGACACCATTTCTTTCAAATTGAAGTCAAGCATTAAAGACATTTAGTACACAACTTCTTTCGTCAGTAATTTGTTTTATAAAATGCACAAGTTCCTTCTGTGGATCTGGAAATTTTACTCACCAATCAGACACAGGAAAATACATCTACGGTAGAGCATCTTAGTGTTAGCTATTTTGTGCCCTCCAATCTCTTGATCATGTTTCAGGGATTAGCTGAGCAAGTAGAGACACAGTGTCAAGGAGACAGATCAACGAAAGCGCAGAACTACTTGTAGATTGCAACACATTATCATTCTCTCATGACAGTAAAGCCTGTTAACTCTTTAAGCTACCAGGATTCTTGACTTCTTTTCTTCTAAATAACAGACTGATCAAGTTCTCTATTTTTTTTTTGTTTCTGGGTCCATTTTCGCCAAATGGCACAACTACTGGTTGCATACGGCTTTAAAATTTCTTATATAGCTGGACCTCCTGTAACATGTTGAAGGTGAAATAACTTACAGTTTCTTTTGCAGCAGACATTGCAAGAAAACCAGCTCCCATTTCGACTTCTTGCAACCCAGCCACTACTATTCCAACATCTGAAACTGCCGAACCAAGCCAAGCTGAAAGCGCTTCCTGCGAAACTCTTCCCTGACCAACATTCCAGGTGCTAACTAAAATCCTGAAATTTTCTTTTCTGGTGTACAAATGTTCTTTCTCAGCTAACTCTGGTCGTATTATGTTATCAATAGGTCCTGGAGAGGCAAGACTCCATCCACGTATACCACCATGAGTAGCCAAGCTGAAGAGATAGTTATCCCCAACTACCATTTTTACTACAGGCCCGTTGTGAGCAACCCAACCAGCTAGAAAGTTTCCTTCGAGATCCAGCATCTGTACCATGCCACTTACATAGCCAACCCATATTCGAGAACCATGAATGCATAAGCATAAAACAGCACAAGGATGGTGATGGAAATCTTGCAAACGGTTTCCATTTCCATCCCACTGCACAAGTAAACCATTTGAACACCCACTCCAAATCATTCCATCAGCTGCAATCACAAGGGCTTCTGTTTTCTTACTGTCTTCTGCAAATGCTCCTGCCCCCTTTGTAGCAACTCGGCGAACAGCTTCTGCTGCTCCCATTATAGCATTGCGTGACCGCTGCAGAAAGCTACTTCCTTGTGACTTTTCCTTTTTAGATTTTGTTACAAACTTGGCATTCATCTCATCCTCTGTTGCTTGGTCTTGCACTGATGACATGTCAACTCGATTTTCAATTTGACCTTCTGCATTGTAAACTTTAAGGAGTTCCCTTGTACGTGCATCCCTGCAGTTTCCCAACTATCAGGGTAATTAGGAGTGATGATTTATTAGCAAAGGAAGTCTTTGCCTATTCTCTTAACTAACTAATGAATAAGAAATGCACACACAATCATTCAGATGGAAGCAATAAAGAGGAACCTACCATAATGAGAAGGATGCTGATCCAGCTGCCCACACTTTTGCTCTTATATGATCAGACAACAAGCACTTCACATCAGAAGATGAGATGTTACAGACACCATTAATTGTAACTTGGCTCCTAAGGTCAATGAATGACCTTTCCACAAGTAAAGCAGCCATGTGTTTTTCTTCCGGTGATAGAGAGAGAGATTTTTCAACAGATTCCCATGGCCAAACCCTAATGTTACCACCCTCGGACCCTGACCATATATCACCTGGATATGCAAGTAAACAGTCACAAAAGCCGTCTACAAAGAAAATTAGGAACAATATATTCACCATTAATGTGATCTTACAACTGAGGTTCTCAGATTCTCAACTACCAGTAAGACGAAATAACACATAATCAATGATGTAGCTGCAAGCCGGCAACTAATGAATAAAAGTTCCAGAGTATAACCTGGAAAATTTAACTTCAAAAAAAGAATTCAACAAGTGTTCTCAATGATTATTGTGAGACTTCATGTACAAAACTTATAGCTATAGAGAAATTATGGAGTGGAATGACAAAGCGGCCTTGTGTGCAATCAGCAAAAAAGGACAATTGAAGGTCAATTAGCGGTCCAGATAACTGGCTTGTTGGTAATCTCAGACGCATCAAGAAAGACACTTGGCCTAGCATTATTTTCGATATCAAAGTTGCTTAAATGCCCAAATGAAACTTCCTGTCATATGTACCATGCAAGCACATCAAATAGTTAGGATTCGAGAACCTTGTCTTGATCAACATTGTTACCACAAAGGAAATAAAAGATTCTTACTCTCTTTACAAGCAAATAAGCTCTTTATTCTCCTATGTCCTAATTTCCAAGGGCTGCTAACTAGAAATGATATAACCCAACCATAAGCTAACAGAATCTAGGAGCACAAACAAGAATTTCAATAGGCTGATTAATCATAAACGTTGATGGGGATCATAGTTTTCTTTTCAAAAATGAATTACAAATGCTAGCAAGGAAAGGTTGGTATTACCATAAGAAGACATGACCATAGAAAGAACAGAACCACGATGAGCCTGCCAGGAGAGGCCTTCCTTGAAAGGAGATTCATCAGCATTTGATTGGTCCATCTTCCAGGACCTAATCTTGCCATCTTTGTGTCCACTCCATATCAACCTACTCCCACTATCAACCATCAAGCATAATGTGGGTGTTGTATTTGCCGACTCGTGAAATGGTGCGGCATCCTCATCTCCTCTCCTTGCCCTTTCTCCAATTCCCATTCCTGGCTTATACTGATCTGAAAAATTCCATACTCTTATCCCACATTCTAGTCCTGCCCATAATTGTGTCTCTGTACAGGCTATCGTCCTCAAAAAATTTCCAACCTGTATTCACGTTAATTTTTGTTACTATAAATTGGGAAAAGAAAGAAAAAGTTTTTTGAAAAAAACACAGAATGGTGAATGCTAAACAAAACACACACACTTTTTAGTTCCGATTCATCTGACAATCAAACAAAAATGACATCAAACTTATGGAAAGTTTTGCTCAGCAGTAGTGTTTAAGAAACAAATGAAATCTAGCTTCATCATTGCTCTTCTCTTCCATATCCTACTTATGTCATTTCCTCGACAAACAATAAAAAAAGGATGGATAATTAAGACTTCAAATGTCTTATTATTTGGGTTTTGAAAATAGAAACAAGTGCAACTTGCATCAGTTGAAATTATAGTTTCGACTATTTTAATTAACCTTAAAATTTTTAACTATGTTCCATTTAGTCCTAAACATCAAACAAATTGATAAATTAAAAAGCTCTAGAAAGAAAAGAACATCTTGAAAATAAGCAATTTTTAAGACTACTTTAGCGCCTAGCCTAAAGTACACCTTATGCTCATGAACGTGTAACCATCTCTCGCCTAACCTATCCTCCTCCATCTCTCTAGTCCGACGAGCATTAGTAAAGGAATTACGCCCAAGAGTGCGGCCTAGTGGTTAATGAAGTGGGTTGAGAACCATTAGGTCGTCTCAGATCAATCCCACTAGAGACAAAAATAGTTGGCGATTTCTTCTCATCTATTCAAGCCTTGGTGAACAAAGTTACCAAGTTACATGTTGCTAGTAGGAGGTACCAGGTCAAGGTGTGACCAAGCTAGCCCGACACCACAACTATTAAAAAAAGGAGTAGTAAGGAAATTTTCACCCGTTGTCCATCGACCAGACCTTTAGGTCCTGACACACCCTCGGCGGACAAATGCTTAGGTTTTCGGGGCATTGGGTTCTGATCACCAATATTGTTTGCATTACTCAAGGTCAAAAAGAAAATGAATATTGATAATTTATATCATGGACTCTGGAAATTTCTCCAAGGGTACCCCTAGGATAATGTGGCTTCGTCCCTGTGGACTCCGACAAATTTGGGATTGAGGCATACATATCTAGCAGTAGTTCTTGTAACATATAATTTCCTCACCTGGGTTTCTCTTAGGGGGTGAGGTCTGAGTTCATGGCAAGATGGACGAGAGGGATGAACAGAGGCACGAGTTGGCACTTTAAAAATCCCAGCTCCACCACCACTTCCAATAAACTCCGGCAACGGCTGTTGCTGTCCTTGATTAACATTATCCGACACAACTCCCATCGTCAGCCCGATACCTGCATCAAACACCTGCCCTGACGTCGAAATATAAGGATAAAAATCTTCATCACCGTCAGAAGAATCGTCGTCATCGTATATTAACCCGTGATTATTGTTATCGATGAGGTTTGTGGGAATATCAAAGCTGTGATGTCGGAACTTGTGGTAACGCTTGTGGTGAGTTCCGGTATTGGTACGAAGCTGGTGGCTGTATGAATGAGCCTTTTTACGCGGTGCTGGCTCCATGCTCAGACCTTCCAATGCATGTTTTTCGTCATCCTCAAATTTTTCTTCCTCCATGGAATTAATTATAAAGGAAAAGATACGTATAACAATATAGCGGAA
Source organism: Nicotiana tabacum (assembly GCF_000715075.1). NCBI lineage: Eukaryota > Viridiplantae > Streptophyta > Magnoliopsida > Solanales > Solanaceae > Nicotiana > Nicotiana tabacum. The sequence continues at coordinate 152,320,057 of NC_134087.1, read as the reverse complement.
AAGCTTTATGAATTATTCTAAACGTGAACTAATTAAGACTGAAGGAAATGTGTTTGAAGAAGAGAGAGCAAATGTGGGGGGTGGGGGTGTGGAAGAGGAGGGCAGGTGGGTGTAGTGGACATGCATGAGAAGAAGAGAGCAGAGCGCGGAAGGTAGTTTTGAGGAGAATGGCGAAGCTTTTGTTGGTATCGTACGGACAAGAATATTTTGTCATTTTTCCTCTTCTCCCAAGTCTCACTGTGCGCGTATTTTCTAGGCGATGTTATATTGCAAGAAGAATTAATTAAAATTGCATAATCCTTAAGATTACATAGGACAAATTAAAATTGTTATATTATCAACGTAATTTAACTTGTTATTGCAATTTTGTTACTACTTTATTTTTTCGATCAATTAATATTATCATAGCGATTTAACTATAATTATCGTAAAGAGTAATTGATTTAATTGTATAAGCATTTTGTAGACTATTAGGGGTCGTTTGGTAGGCACTATTAGAAACTGGCAAAAATCCGTCCTGGAATACCGGCCGAAATTGATCGGTATATTAGCAAAATTGACCGATTTTTGATCAATTTTATTTCGTCGGTATAAGCATGGTAATCATACAAACCGAAATCGGTCAATATTTCAGACTAACAACAATCGAATGGTTCAGCCAAAAGTTGACTACCTTTATTTGACATCCAACCTTGAGAAAATTAATATACCGACCAAAGTCGGTCAGAACTTAAAAAAATAATTTTTGTTTTGTAAAATAGCGACCGATATCGGTCACTAAATTAAATTTAAATATTTTTTAAAAATGTGAAATACCTACTAATATCGGTAGTGTTACAATATTCTTAAGTAAAATTTGATTTATCGACCAATTTCGATCGATACTTTTAATTGTCGGGGCTTGAAAATTTCATTTATCGACCGACTTCGGTCGAAAATATTAATTTTTGGGTTTCTCCTAATGTGTTTTCCGACCGAATTTCTCGGCCGACTTCGGTCGGAAGGTGGATGTTTTCTTGAAAGAAGTAGCAGAATATGGTTGTTTTAAAGCTACACCACCTGCAAAAAACAACCAAACAACCTAATATCTGCCAATCAACCATAAAATATCAAAATAACGCGTTCTAATGTTAACCGATCATAATACACCAATAACAACGCGTTCTAAACTTCAATCAATTCCAAAATACAAACTTTAAGTACAAATTTCCAATAACAAACAATATCAACAATATATAGAGAGAGCTATTTGCAACAATTCAACATCAAACTATCACAAGTTCTAGAAAGAGTTTAGCAAACAAACACCTCCACTACTAGAAGCTTTATCGTCGGCACGGGTTGAAGGAGCACGAGGAGGAGGAGTAGCCTCTGTTGAAGACTCACGAGACCGGAGAATCGAAAAAGCCTCACTAGCAAGAAGATTGGCCAGCTGATCCTGAAGGCTATGAAACTGTTCATCTCTCTTTTCTTCTCCAGCCTTTGCATGTTCAAGCTCGGCAGAAGCTGCACGATCTTCTTCTCCATAGACGAAAGAGTCGACCTATCAAGTGCCTCGCCCTATGCAGAATGATCTTTCATAAGTGAAATAAAATGATTAAGAATGAATATTATTGTGTATCATTTTGTTTTACTTATGAGAATCTATAGTTTCGTATAACGCGTGTGGATGTAGTATTCTCACCTGATCAGTACTTCGTTCGAATACTTGATCAGTGGATAAATTGAAAAATCAGTTATATTCGATTAACCTAAAATATATTTTTGGTTACTTTATTTAACCTAGGACATGCATCATTAATCTTGAGTTTAAATGACTAGATGCTCTGGTATAATGAGTGCCTTAGTAATTCTCGAGGCAAATGTGTAGTCAATTGAGTTTTCGTATCTGTGTCTATATCCAATATCCTAAATCACATTTGATATTTTATGACTTGTGTATATGGCCCGTTTGTATTTTTGGAAGGTTTAGATGTGTTTTGAAAGAGAAATTCCAATGTTAGAGTTTAATGCTACAATTAATATTCTTGGTAAACAATCTTGGATCGGTATTTTAATGATTTTGGTAGGTTCGTATGATGATGTTGGACTTGTATGTTTAATTTGGCTCCTAGGTGACTCGAGACCTTTTTGGTGCTTATATGTGAAAGTTAGAAAATTTGAAATTATGAACTTTGAATTTTGGTTTGATGGTTGATTCTTGATTTTTAATGTTATTTTAATGTTTTGAGCCTTCGAGCGAGTTTATTTAAAGTTTATATACTTGTTAGGATATTTGGCTTAGGGCCTAGAAAAGTTTGGGTGAGTTTTCAATTGGTTCCGAACATTTTTCATGTGCTTTATTGTTGTTGAACCTGCGGTTATCGCACCCCTGATGAACATGTGTGTGGGCGCGAGGTCTCTCTCCTGTGGTAGGTAGGATCACATCTACGAGAAAGGGGAGCCAGGCAGAGTGTCGCATATGTGACTCTCTGGTGCGCAGGTGCGAGGCTGCATCTGCATGATGTTGGTTCGCACTTGCGAAGGGGCTTGACGCTAGAGTAATGTCGCATCTGCGCGACTTCGGTCACGAATACGGGTATCACCTTTGCAAAGGACATATGTATCGATGCATGATCACACCTATGAGCCTTATCTATTGTGCTTGCGGTATCGGACCTGTGATAAACCTGTCGTACCTTGACATCGGCAACTAAAATAAGGGGAAAGGTTTCAAGATTAGTTCATTTTACTCCATTTTTTAGACCTAAATTGCGTAAGAGGGACTGTTTTAGAAGATTTTTACCCCAACTTCAAAGGTTAGTAATTCCAACTTATATTTGATTAATTATCATAATTCATCATAGATATAATCCCTAAATGTTATAGTTATGCAATTTATCATGCTTATTATTGCTATACATGTGGTTAGTAAGTATGAGGTAATTGCTCCATGGGCATTCCAATGTGGTTTGGTACATTGGATCGAGTTGCACTCTGCAACGATGCTATAATTAGACCGGATTATACGCTTCAATAATATGGCCATTGGATCGGGTTTCTCACCACAATGGTATTGTTTTGGATCGGATTACACGGCGCAATATTGTTATGTTCGAATATGATATCTTGTGCTTAGTTCATGTATATTGCTTCTCCTTGGTAGAATCTGCTACATAAGTTCATGCTATGTTGTTATCTTCGTGAGATCAGCAGTCCTTCAGTGTGCCACCAGCACCTATCAGTGCACCACCGCTTCAGAGTTTTCAGGGTCGCCAGCCCCAGCAACCGAGGGCTTATTTTACTTGTGGCGACCCGAGGCACATTGTTAGGTATTTTCCTCGAGCTTCGAGCAGTTCTCCACATCAGGGTTCTCGTGTTATGGTTCACGCACTAGATGTTCCACAGACCGCCCAGCAAGTTAGAGGTGGGGTAGAGGTGCTAGAGGTGGAGGTAGAGGTCCTAGAGGTGGAGCTCAGGCCGCCAGAGGTGGAGGCCAGCCAGCTGCAGGTCGTCCCAGGGAGGTAGTTCAGGGTGGTGGGGCCCAACCCCGATGTTATGCTCTCCCAGCCAGGCCCGAGGCTAAGGCTTTAGATGCAGTTATTATAGGTACGGTTCTGGTTTGTGATAGAGATGCTTCAGTGTTATTTGATCCAAGGTCTACATAACTCTATTGATTCATTTGCTATGTTAGCATATGCCTTCATGAAAGCACATGCCCGGGCCACAAAGGTGGCCACGAGAAAATCAGACGTCTTCAAAATAAAGCAAAGGAACGACGAGATGCTAAGGGAGTTCTTGTCCCGGTTTCAGAGAATAGAATTACCACCGGTCTCCAATGATTGGGTAGTACAGGCCTTTATGCAGGGTCTGAATGAAAGGGGCTCGATCGCATCTCGACAGTTGAAACACAAATTGATCGAATATCCAGTTGTGACATGGTCGGATGTGCACAATCGTTACCAATCAAAAAGTAGGGTCGATGATGACCAGTTGGGAGCCCCCTTGGGTTCAGTTCATCCTAACAGATTCGCAGCCAAGCCCCCGAGGGACACAGACCGGGAATCGAGATTCAACAAATAATGGTATCAGCCATATGCCGATCGAAGGAACAGTGGGCCCGATCCACAACACTCTTCGAAGCGATCGGAGAAACGATCGAGGTCAAAGTTCTCGGGGACTCATGAGTAAAAGCTGGTTCGATAAGCACACCGATCCCGCCGAGGCTCCTCGATTATCAGAGTACAACTTCAGCAAAGATGCATCAGGGATTGTCTCAGCTATTAGGAGAATCAAAGACACCAAGTGGCCCACGTCAATACAGACTGATCCTTCTCAAGGGAACACGAACTTGATGTGCAAATATCATGGCACACATGGTCATAGAACGGAAGATTGCAGGCAGCTAAGGGAAGAAGTGGCTCGGTTGTTCAACGAGGGACACTTTCGAGAATTTATAAGTGATCGAGCTAAGAATCACTTCAGGGAAAGGGATGCAAGGAAAACTGAGCAAGAAGAACCACAACATGTAATCCACATGATCATTGGCGGAGTCAATTTCAAGCGCACCAAAGTATCAATCACTAGAGAAAAACGGACTCGGAGCTATGTGCCCGAGGACGTCTTATCATTCTGTGACGAGGAAGCAGAAGGCATATCTCAACCTCACAACGACGCCCTGGTGATCTCTATCCTTTTGAATAAAATTCAAGTTAAACGTGTTTTAGTAGATCCAGGTAGCTCAGCAAACATAATCAGATCGAGGGTCGTAGAACAACTCGGCATACAAGATCAGAAATTGCATCCCGGGTCCTGAATGGCTTCAACATGGCAAGCAAAACAACAAAGGGAGAAACTATCTTGCCAGTAAACGTAGCCGGGACCATACAAGATACGAAGTTCCATGTCATCGAGGGTGACATGAGGTATAACGCACTCCTCAGGAGACCGTGAATACACAACATGAGGGCAGTACCTTCAACTCTTCACCAGATGATGAAGTTCCCAATAGAGGAAGGAGTAAAAACAGTCTACGGGGAGCAACATGCTGCAAAGGAGATGTTTGCAATCAAGGAAGTGGTGCTGACTCCAGAGCCTTCAACCTCGAAGAAGTGGAGCACTAGAGGTAAGAAGGCGGCCAAATAGCAATCACCACCTCCAGCATAGATGGAGTCGGAGCAATAGGTAATCTAAGACAAAGATGAGGATTTCCTTACTCCTCGAACCTTCATCGTTCCCGAAGAATCTGATGCAACCAAATCAACTATCGAGGAGCTGGAGCAGATCATTTTGATCAAGTACATGCCCGAGAGAAAGGTATACTTGGGAACGGGATTAACCCCCGAACTCAGGAAAAAACTCATTCAATTTCTTATTGATAATATGCATTGCTTTGCTTGGTCCCACTTAGATACGATAGGGATTCCACCAAAACCACATATCGGCTAAGCATCGATCCCAGGTTCAAATCGGTGAAGCAAAAAAGGAGGCCTCAGTCCGAGGTAAAGCATGCTTTCATAAAAGACGAGGTAACCAAATTTCTTAAAATAGGATCTATTCGGGAGGTAAAGTACCCCGAGTGGTTAGCCAACATAGTTGTAGTTCCTAAAAAAGGAAACAAACTTAGAATGTGTGTAGACTATAAGGACTTGAACAAAGCATGTCCAAAATATTCTTTTCCACTGCCCAACATCGATCGTATGATCGATGCCACGGTCGGCCACGAGATTCTAACCTTTCTCGATGCCTACTCTGGGTACAATCAGATTTAGATGAACCCGGGAGACCGGGAAAAGACGTTGTTTATTACTAAATTTGGGATTTATTGTTACAACGTAATGCCCTTCGGATTAAAAAATGTAGGAGCTACATACCAATGCCTAGTTAACAAAATGTTTGAAGAATAAATAGGTAAAACAATAGAAGTTTACATTGATGATATGTTGGTTAAGTCTCTGCACGCAGAGGACCATTTGACTTATTTGCATAAGACATTCAAAATCCTGAGAAAATACAACATGAACCCAGAGAAATGTGCCTTCGGAGTTGGCTCGGGTAAGCTCCTCGGCTTCATGGTATCAAATCGGGGTATCGAAATCAACCCCGATAAGATCAAGGCTATCGAGGATATCACGATTGTGGATAGTGTGAAGGCCTTGCAAAGGCTAACAGGGCGAATAGTTGCCTTGAGTCGATTCATTTCGAGGTCGTCGGATCGGAGTCACCAGTTCTTTTCCTTGATCAAAAAGAAAAAAGGATTTCGCGTGGACCCCAGAATGTCAGTGAGTCTTAGAAGAATTAAAGCGATATCTGTCGAGTCCGCCTTTGCTTTACACCCCGAAGGTAGATGAAAAACTTTATCTATACTTGGTAGTGTCCGAGATAGCGGTAAGTGGGGTACTAGTTCGAGAAGAGCAAGGTACGTAATTTCCTATTTATTACGTAAGTCGAACTCTAGGAGATGTTGAAACTAGATATCCTCATTTAGAAAAATTAGCACTTGCATTGATAAGCGCACTCGAAAGTTAAAACTATATTTTCAATGTCATCCTATATGTTTTATTAACCATTTACCCCCTTTGAAATGTTTTGCATAAGCCCGAGCTATCGGGCTGATTGGACAAATGGTCCATCAAACCTAGTGGGTACGATATCAAATATCAACCCCGAATGGCCATCAAGTCTCAAATCCTAGCTGATTTCATGGACGATTTTATGCCAACCTTCGTACCCGAAGTAGAGAAAAAACTCCTATTGAGTTCGGGTACAACATCGGGGGTATGGACCCTTTTTATAAACGGTGCCTCGAATGTGAAGGGGACGGGTTCGGCATTGTTTTGAAGCCACCCACGGGTGATACCATTAGGCAATCTATCAAAACTCCAAGATTAACTAACAATGAGGCTGAGTATGAGGCCATGATTGTAAATCTTGAGCTAGCTAAAAGCTTGGGAGCAGAAGTCATCGAGGCCAAAAGCGATTCTTTATTGGTGGTAAACCAAGTGAATAAAAGTTTCAAGGTTCGAGAGGATATAATGCAACGGTACTTGGACAAGCTAGAGGTAACTTTGCACCGCTTCAAGGAGTAGAATCTGGATCATGTGCCTCGAGAACAAAATAGTGAGGCCGATGCACTTGCTAATTTGGGATCCTCGATCGAAGAAGATGACATCGTCCCGGGGACTGTCGTCCAATTATTGAGGTCCATGGTTGAAGAGGGTCATGCCGAGATAAATTCAACTAGTTTAACGTAGGACTAGAGGAATAAGCATGTCGACTATTTGAAGAGTGGAAAACTCTCATTGGACCACAAAGAATCGAGGGCCCTACAAGCCAAGGCTGCTAGGTTTGTGTTAGATGAAGATGAAATATTGTACCGAAGAACATTCAATGGACCATTGGCGGTTTGCTTAGGGTCAGGGGACACCGATTATGTTCTACGAGAAATCCACGAAGGCACTTGTGGGAACCATTCTGGTGTCGAATCTTTGGTCTGCAAAATTATCAGGCCAGGTTACTACTAAGATAGCATGGAAAAAAAATACTAAGGAATTTGTCAAAAAATATGATAAGTGTCAACGATTTGCACCGATGATCCATCAGCCCGGGGAACAACTTTATTCGGTCTTATCCCCGTGGCCTTTCATGAAATGGGGAATGGATATAGTCGGCCCTCTACTAATTGCCCCAGGTAAAGCTAAATTTATTTTGTTTATGACTGATTATTTTTCTAAGTGGGTGGAAGTATATGCCTTCGAGAAGGTCAGAGAAAAAAAAGTTATTGACTTCATCTGGGACCACATCATATGCCAGTTCGGGATACCTGCCGAGATTGTATGTGACAATGGAAAGCAATTCATAGGCAGCAAGGTGACGGAGTTCCTCGAGGCGCACAAAATAAAGAGGATCTTTTAGACACCATACCATCCAACTAGAAACGGACAGGCCGATTCAACAAATAAAACTATCATTCAAAACTTGAAGAAAAGATTGGACGATGCGAAAGGGAAATGGAAAGAAGTTTTACCCGAGGTCCTTTGGGCATATCGGACAACATCGAAGTCTAGAACGGGGACCACCCCATTTTCTCTAGTATATGGCTCTGAGGCCCTCATCCCTGTCGAGGTCGGAGAACCCAGCTCCAGGTTTCGCCATGCCTCGGAGGAATCAAATCACGAGGCCATGAATGCTAGCCTCGAGTTGTTATATGAAAGGCGAGAAACGACGCTCGTTCGGATGGCCGTACAGAAGCAAAGGATCAAAAGATACTACAATAGAAGAACCAACCTTCGACATTTCGGAATCGGGGACTTAGTTCTACGAAAGGTCACCCTCAATACTCGAGACCCAAATGAAGGGAAACTGGGCACGAATTGGGAAGGACCGTACCGAGTCCTCGGAGTTGTTGGTAAAGGATCTTACAAACTTAGCACAATGGAAGGTGAACAACTGCCAAACAATTGAAATATATCATTGCTCAAACGGTACTACTGCTAAAGTATGACTTTATCCTTTTGTCCATTTGAGTTTAAAACTAACTCATTACATATCTTCGATCGAAGCTATCGAAGGCATACGATCTCGAAGGCATCATTTTTTACACGAAGGCCTTAGGTTTTAAAGCATGTGTTGCACTATTTTTCCCTTAGATCGGATTTTGTCCCAAATGGGTTTTACCGGCAAGGTTTATAATGAGGCAACAACTATGTGCTACCTAAGGAGAACTCAATAGTATCCAAGATTTCTTTTCAATCAACCTCGAATACTGGGGGCATCACCCTCGGAGGTTGTATTTTTGAGGAAAATACTTCACGCCTAAGAGGGCCTCGATAGGAGAACTTTGTAATGGGCCAAACGGTCAAATGAACTGTGTCCATATAGAATAGTCGAGCCCCGACGGCAAAACATGTACGCAAGTATCAATTATTTGAAGAAGCATTCTGGTTATTTCAAAAACACTTTGTGTCTCAAAGAAGTTTACTATTATACGAGCTCTACATTTACAATCCTACGGGAAGCGGCTCAAGAGCCAAAACACAAATGCACCCCGAAATACTCGGGGACAGTCATCGACAGTCAGCACATCCGAGTCATTGCAAACTCGGACTCATAAGACCTCAAAGAGGCACCCCCTCGAAACAAAGGCCAAGGCCAAGGCCAATATACTTGGGGACTAACTTTTCGGACAAGTTCGAAAGGTTATCGGGAAACAAATCCAAGTGACATACCCGAAGGATACGGCCATATTAAAGACTACGGTCATATAAAAAGTCTACTGCCAAAATAATGCGGCTCAGAGACATCCGACTTCCGCTATAAATTAAAGGCCTTCAAACATTGAGAAACCGGTTAAATCAGGCTACCCTCGGCAAAAGCAAAATATAAAGGGCTTCGATAAATTCAACCCTCGAAAAATCTAAGGGGCTTTGATAAATTCAGCCCTCGAATAATCAAAAGGCTTCGATAACATCAGCCTTCGGAAAAACCTCAAAAGGTATTTGTTTATATTTACACAAACAAATTACTAATAAGGTTCTGATACGTCGAACCTTCGAAAAACCCAAACTGGTACAAAAAACACATGCTAAGGCATACAAAAAATTTTACTAAGTCTTTTTGCCGGAAAGAGGTAAAAATTATAGCTATTTTAGAGGCCGAAATGGCCCAACTTAAAGAGCCTAAGGGTTGATGTATAGGAGCCTAAGGGCCGAAACATATAGAGGTCGAGACCTCGTTCTCACTCGACTCAGACTCGGGAATTCTGGCATCTTGAGCTTGTATCCAGGTGATTTAAGCTCGAGAATTACCTAAGACCTTAAGAGTCATTATGTCAATAAATAAAAAACCTAAGGGTCCATTATGTTCTTAGTTCAAACCAATACTCAGACTGATCATTTGGGTTGTACAATTGAATTTTCCATAAATAAAGACAAGATGGGATTCATCACAAGCCAAGATTGAAACAAAGAGTTCCTTTGTATTTCCAAAGGATATTTAAAAAATACGCGCGAGGGGTCCTTACACAAAAGACACTAAGGAGAAATAAAGAAACCTAAAAACTACTCCGGGGTTGCATCTTCAACAACTGCATCTCCTTCGGGAGCTACGTCTTTGAGAGCCTTATCCTCAGGGCCTTCATCTTCGTCTCCCCCACTGTCAGAGCAACTGGCTGAATCTTTGTCATTAGAAAGAAAAGTTGCGTCCTCCTCTTCCGAAGTTTTAGCCTTTTCAATATCAGCCGAGAGATCAAAGCGACGAGCATGCACTTCCTCGAGGGTTTCTCTCCGAGACTGTCACCTAGCATGGTCAAGTGTACACGATAACCTGACTTCAACAGCAGCGGAGATCTCCTTTGCCTGTGTATTAGCTGCTTCAGCGTCGGCTCGGTACGAAGATATAATTGCCTCAGTGTCAGATTTGGCCTTGGCCAGCTCAACAGCGAATTTAGCTTTAAGGTCCTCGATTTCGCAGCCTCGAGCTAGGCTCTCCTCCTTCACCCTTTGAAACTGGCATTTGAGTGAAGTCAGCTGCTCTTGAAGAGTTTCTTTCTCTGAGGCGAGATTGTTCATGCCTTGCCTCCACCCCAGGGTCTTGGCCTCCTTCATCTTAAGCTCCTCCCAAAGTTGCTCCACCAACTCGCCCTTCTGTTGAAACTGCGAAATTGAAGCATTACAAACAAGTGCATAACAGGACCTCAAAGGCTATATTACATTTTCAACAAGCTCGGTCCGTTCTTGACAAGCCTTTGTCAATTCAACTCGGAGATCGTTGATCTCCACCTCTTTCTTGACATAGAGGATTTTAAGATTGTCCCTTTCTTCGGAGATCTTCTTAAGCTCGGCCTCACATCGAGCAAGCTCAGTTCGGGACTTGGAGAATGCTTTCTTATGGAGCACGACGACCTTCACAAATAGGGATAGGTTAGACTCAAAACAACAAAGATACAGTACAAGCGTAATTTCAAAAGACAAAAACTTACTTGTTTGAAGAGCCGCCGGGCCTCATCAAAAATAAAAGAAGCATCTGGGTCAGGGCCATCCTCGATCCCAACTAGGCATTCTCGAAAGATATCATGCCCTTTGTGGCTCGTCCCCACATCGGAAGATTTCATATTTCGAGCATCTCGGAATTTCCCCTCGGAGAATTCAGGGCCAGTCGGCAAATCATCCATATTTATTACCCCAAGTGATCCACTCGAGGTGTTCTCTTTTATTTGAAGGGGCTCGGGACCGGGCCCCTCGGTCTCACCTTCTAAATGACCTCCGAAATGAGGTGCTTTTTTGCTACCCGATGGCTCGGGGACTTTACTTGAGCTCCCCTCAGAGATTTCTTCGGTCCTAGAATGAACCGCATCTACCGCCACCAGTTCGGTAGACTTCGAAGAACCAGTGCTTCCTCTTTTATGAGCTACCAATAGGTAGTCGTCATCTTCTTCTTCTTCCTGGTCCTGGAGGCATTGAGACGTTTCCAGAGATAAGGCAACAGTATCGGCCTTAGGCTTTCGAACCGTGCTCTTCTTCGGCTTCGGGGTATTTGTAGACGACCCCTTGTTTCTCTTCTTTTCTTTGGGAGGCTTCGAGATCTCTTCTTCACCAGGTGGGGGCGGCCGTATTTCAAAAGCTTCTCCGAGGCCTGCATAAAGATGAAGTAAGTATTGCATTGAGGAACACAAGTAAGCAAACAAGAAAACTCACCGTGGTTTTTTGCCTCCCATCGGCCCTTGGCTAAATCGCACCAGTAGCACTCCACATATGAAAAAGTAGAGGCCAGTTTACGGACCCAACCCTCGAGGTCCAGGACCTCTCCAGGAAACCAAGCGGTAGCTGCACCATCGGAAAGGGGTTATATCGAAAAAAAAGATAAAACCATGAAAGAAAAATGGAAGCAAGGTATAAAGTTATTACTGTGTATTTATGTTTCGTATTCCATTCCTCGGGAAATGGCATTCTCTCAGCAGGAATCAGGTCAAAGGTCCTGACTCGGACAAACCGGCTCATCTATCATCGGTCTTTGTTCTCATCGATGCTGGAGAAGAGAGATTTTGAGGATCAGCGTTGCAGTTTCATCAAGCCACCTCGGTATAGTCAAGGTTTGTACAGCCTGATTAGATGGTCGAGGGTGAAAGGCATCCCCTCGGCCTAGCTCGAGAAGAATCTGATCAAATGAACAATTTGCCAGAATGAAGGGTAGATTTGACCAAGCGTCACTTGGTATCATTGGCAGAAGTCGAGAATAACTGGATCTATGGGACCTAGAGCTGGATTCGCCGGGCCCAGCGTAAATGGGTAGGTGTACACGCTTAAGTACCCCGCTTTATGGGTAGTAATGTCCTCTTCTGGGAAGGAATAACTACATCTTTGTCATCCCAGTTGCAATCCTTCTTTACCTGCTCAAGCTCATACTTGGTTATCAAACATATATATCGAGACATGGGCTCACATTGGCCTGGAGTCAATACAGGTTTTTCAATGAAATCGGATGTTATTTCACACGGCGGGGGAATACATTCCTCGATGCGAGGTGGCACCACCGGTTTACTTCTGGATGGCCGTGATGACGAAGAGGCTTTTTCTTGTTGGGAACGGTTTTGGATGTTTTAGCCATTATAGAGCAAGTGAAGAAGAAAAGGTTGTTGATGGAGTAAAGAACAAATTGAGAAAAGTATGGTTTCAGGGAAATTGAAAGAACTAGCAAGATTTGGCAACGAATTGAGAAGTAAAGTTTGCAAAATTATGAAGTTAGCCTATTTATAGAAGTCACTTAAGCATATTGGGGAAGCCAAAAGGCCGACCATCAGCCGCCTCTAATTAATGACCTTGGAAACTGTGCTGACGCGACCTTTCACTCACTTCAGACGCTAACATCACGAGATCGGCACCATGATCGAGACATCGAGGAGATCGAGACTCAAGTTGTTTCTTATCGTCTTATTTCGAGTTCGAGCAAGTGCTCACTCGACTACTAAGCCCAAGGGCTACCCAAGTTTGAGAAAATTCTCACTCGGGGACTATAAAAAAGCCTAAGGACTGACTTTATTTCGAGTTCGAGCAAGTGCTCACTCGACCACTAATCCAACGGGCTACCCGATTTTGAGAAAATTCTCACTCAGGGACTGTCTACGAAGCCTAAGGGCTAACTTTATTTCAAATTCGAAACCTTGCTCTCACTCAACTCGGACTCAGGAGTCCCGATGTACCGAGCTCGCATCAAATCAATTTGAGCTTAGCTCGAGGATTAACAAAAACCTTAAGGGGTATTATATTGATCGATTAAAAACCTCAGGGTTTATTATGTTCTGAGACCGGTATTCGGACTAATCACCAAAGTTATGCAATCAAATTTTTCACAAATAAAGACGGAATGGAATTCAACACGAGCCAAAAACGAGACAAATAGATCCTTTTGTACAGATGGTTACAAAATATATTTACAACATCCATGAAGGATCCTTAAACATGAACAAATATGCAAAAAACAAAAACCAAGAACCTAATCTACTTTTAGGGCCACGTCCTCGAGAGCGGCATCTTCGGGAACCTCCTTCCCGGGGACCCCATTTTGATCTTTGGAAATGTTTGTGTGCTTGAAGAAATTGAAGGCAGAAAACCCTCGATAAATGTAACTTTATTTCTAGCGGCGGGGATTGAGCATTCTATTGAAATTTTTGGCCATAATCTGTTAAAAAAGTGCGGCAGAAGAACAGGACTAGAAGGGAAGACAAGAAGATGTAGCTTCACCTTCTATCACAAGAAAAAACAAAAAAAGGTTGCAACATGCACGAGCAATGATCCAAGAATATTCATCCTTGGGACGTTGTACCGGTGTAGGATGCAAAATTTAGTAAATAATAGTACAACCTCACTCCATGGAAAGAAAAAGGAATAAAGTGCCCCACCAGGTTAAAGTTAAGAAGAGATGAGCGGCAGTGTGAACTTCACACATTTTATGATGCGGGAAGGATTTTGTGCCCTTCTCTCATTGTTTCAAATCGGAGCTTTGAAAAGGGGAGCCTTGGCGTAACTGGTAAAGTTGTTGCCATGCGACCAGGAGGCCGCAGGTTCGAACCATGGAAATAGATGGTTAGAAACAGAAATAAAAAAGGGAAAGAATCAAAGTAAATGAAGATGAAATGAGTACAGCTCTTTGTTCAACAGAGTAGCCTCATATTTATAGAAAGGCGACGACGGTTCAGCGGCGCTAGTGGCCAACCAGTGCTAGCGCGCTGATATGACATTTTCGATCACTTCAAGTGCCTACGTCACGGTCATGACGTCATCGTAAGAGGCTCGGGAAAATCGAGGTTCAAATCGTTTCTTATCATCTTATTCTAAGAAACGTGGGGACTATCTGTATACGGTCAAAATCGTATGCCTCCGATTTATAGGCTTGAGGGTCCATCCTAGGCTCGAGTCCGGGCGAGGTCGAGTTCGAGACCGGCGGACCAGACTTGAGCTCGAAGTCAGAGTGCAATGCCCGGAGATGGGAGTTCGAGGAATACCGGGGTCAAGTATGCTCGACCCCAAAATAGTACTGTTATGGATTTGTACCAAAATGAGCTAGATTCCTGCCACGTCCCCAAAGTCATGGCGAAAATCCCGAAATAGGGTTGTAAGATTCCGTACTAGGCAGTTAGACAGCTGTACCAAGAATATTTCTTACTGTAAAAAGAAATATTCCTTATTTAGGGTTCCCCTATTATATAAAGGGGACCCCAATCATTTGTAAGATCATCTAATCATTGAGAAAAGAATATACTCTCTACCCTTTTACCTATTGTTCAATTGTCCTTAGCTTTACTACTCTTACTTTACTTTTCGGGGAAAGTGCACGGTTAGCCACTAATAACACATGTATTTACTTTTAAGCCACTGTTTAAAATATCTTTAGTCTTTAGCCACTGCTTTAATAAACTTTACCTGCCCCGACGAAAACACCCTTCTTCTCATAAAGTTCAAGACCAAATGTCCTTAACTTTTGAACTTGTAACTCTAAGTTCAGGACTTTAGGACTATATGTCCTTAACTTTTGAACTTGTAACTCTAAGTTCAGGACTACATGTCCTTAACTTTTGAACTTGGAACTCGAAGTTCATGACCACCTTCCTTAATTTTTGTGTTTGTAACTCTAAGTTAAGGACTATTAGTCCTTAACTTGTGAACTTGTAAGTCTAAGTTCAGGACCTATTATCCTTAACTTTTGAGCTTGTTAGTTTAAGTTCAGGACCAAGTGTCCTTAACTTTTGAACTTGTAAATGTAAGTTCAGGACCAAGAGTCCTTAACTTTTGAGCTTGTTAGTCTAAGTTCAGGACCTATTGTCCTTAACTTTTGAGCTTGTTAGTCTAAGTTCAGAACTTCAGGACATATTGTCCTTAACTTTTGAACTTGTAAGTGTAAGTTCATCACCTATTGTCCTTAACTTTTGAGCTTGTTAGTCTAAATTCAGGACCAAGTGTCCTTAACTTTTAAGCTTGTAAGTCTAAGTTCAGGACCAAGTGTCTTTAACTTTTGAATTTGTAACTGTAAGTTTACGATCCATAACGTAGCAGAAAACCAAAAATACATCACGGAAATCACAAACCGAAATCATCTACCACCATAATTGCATGCGATCAAAATTTCAGTTTCATATAATTCACCACTTTCTAACATTTCCAATTTGATTCGTTTCATACATAAGAAAATTATAGAAAAAAATTTCAGATCTGCGGTTGCTTTTCCAATTTAATATTTCTACTTGAATTTTCTTCTCGTAACTTGCAGAATCTTCCATTTTCTCTTGTATGCAAAAAATTTTAATTCGGATTACCAGTGACAACTGTGAGCTGGAATTTCTGCAATGAGTTATTAGAGGTCAGTCTCTGCTATGAGTTACCGGACACCATGTCCTTAATATTTACACAGCAAAGGGTAAAAATATCTTTTCATATTAATTTTAAGAAAGCAGTGGCTACTTTTGCTCAACATTAAAAACACTGGATAAAAAGTAAATACCATATTAAAAAGTGGCTATCCCACGCCATTTCTACTTACTTTTCTTACTTAATTGTTCTTATTGCTTTAAGTCCATCTCGAAGTCACTAAGCTCGAGGCCACCACTGTCAAGTAACATTGATTTGATTCACTTATCTCTTTCATCTCTACTTCATATTTCTTGATTATTAATTGGTATTGAACTAAATCACATATCTTTAAAACCATAAATCAAATTTAATTGTTACTCGTATTTTCGAGGTAAACAATTATATTCTCTCTTTTTTTTAAAAAAGAATAATAATAACAGAGAAAATCATCGACGTGCATACTACATAGCGGACATTGAGTTGACACTACTCTCTAGTCTCCAGTAACAAATGAATGCTTTGAGTTTTCCAATCACATGTAATTCTTCAATCATTCGATCGACAAATATCAATGAGCACGCTTCCGTGAATAAATATGTTATTTGATAAGAACCTTTAGAGAACTGGTCACATACTTCCTCAATCATATTTTTATATAACACCCCCTATTTCGAGAAGTCCCAAATATTCACTTCCATTTGATGTTTCACAAGATAGTGTATACACTCTCATAAAATAGTATATACACACACTCTGCCAATCCATATCTAACACTAACTAGTAAGACATCTTAAAATACTAATTTTGATGTGATTTTCACATGTCTCATCAGCAGATTACATCTGTACTCAGTCAAACTCCAAAGGCCTAAAATATACACGGATCAAAATCACGGATGTAGACATTTTTGAACTGTTAGAACAGTCTCTTCTGTGAATCAAAGACAAAGACTACACATATTACATTTGAACTAGGGGTAGCAAGTGCGCGGTTTGGGTTGAAGTTGGGCGGTTTAAGATTGGCTGAATCACTAAATGGATCAGTGTCCAACCATGCCCAAAGGTTATATTGGCTATGATGGACTGGGCCAAAATGGGCTAAACAAAGGGACTTTTGCATCTATATCCGGTTCTCGGGTCACAATTGAACATATACCCACTTTGCAAAAAAATTTGCAAGCCTACCCACTTTACGATCAACTTCAGACTTATAGGGTCTGAAGTTATAAAAAATTAGTCTGAAGTGAAAAAATTGCACTTCAGATGTACTTAAAGCCAAATAGGTCTGAAGTGCAACCAATGGTTTCATGCACTTAAGGTCAATAAGTCTAAAGTGAAAAATTGCACTTCAGAGGCCAAAAGGTTTGAACTGCAATAGACGTTTTCCTACACTTAAGGCCAATAAGTCTGAAGTGAACACTTACAGTTAAGATGCACTTAAGGCCAAATAGGTCTGAAGTGTAACCAATGGTTTCATGCACTTAACACCAACAAGTGTGAAGTGAAAATTTGCATTTCAAATACACTTAAGGCCAAATAGGCCTGAAGTGCAAATTGTACAGAAACAGAAATTTGTTCTTCGAATTTTAACAATCCAATATACGATTCAATACCTAATTCTACTCCAAATGAGCTCAAATTTGAAACATAACCTCCAAAAATCATCAAGAACAAACCACAATCATCAATTTGTCAAAACAACAATAAATCTAGCAAACCCATTTTGCAATTAAAAAAAAAAAAGAAATCCTAAACAATAGTAAAAATAAAGCGCCACAACAGCTCACCACAGTAAAACATCATAAACTACTTTAAAATATGTTCACAAACACCATATAAAATCATTGTTACTCGAAGAAGAAAAAAAAAACTGAAGTTATTTAAACTGTGGGTACAAGTTAAAAAAAAATTAAAAGTGATGAAAGAAAGAAGAGAAAGTGAGAACGTATAAAAATGATTAATGGCTATTCATGGGTCAATTTAGGCTAAAACTATGGCCTGATCTGGACTGCTGAAAATATTGGGTTTAGTTGGGTTGTGCCTTAACTAGCCCATCACTAATGCATCTCATGCCCAACCCATTAAAATTTGGGTGGGTTGGAGGGGTCAAATGGGCTTGGGCTGATTTCGCCACCCTCGAACTACAACAAATGATAAATCTGTCGTTCGGACATCTCTAGCTGGCAGCGCGTTTTGGTTTGTCCCCCTTTTCCGCTAGGTTTTGAACGCTAGAAAGGAGCAGAATGGCATAGGGTAGGGCATTAGCTGCTTCAAAATAGTTTTTCTAAATACTATCAGTAGGCACTTGTTACTGCATATTTAATAGCATAGAGAGGGGAAAGGACTAGGAGACAGGCAACAAATAGTGGTGAAAAGTATATTATATCACACATCATCAGTCAGTCAGGGTGCAATACTCAATGCACTAATAGGCATAATTGAAATCCATGTAAAAAGTTTTAAACATTTATTGGTGAAAATACCACTCATTCCTCTTGTTACTGCATATTTAATAGCATGGAGAGGGGAAAGGACTAGGAGACAAACAACAAATAGTGGTGAAAAGTATATTATACTTATCACACATCATCAGTCAGTCAGGGTGCAATACTCAATGCACTATGCATGATTGAAATCCATGTAAAAAGTTTTAAACATTTATTGGTGAAAATACCACACATTTCTCTTGTTAATGCATCTTTCATAGCATAGAGAGGGGAAAGGACTAGGAGAGAGGCAACAAATAGTGATGAAAAGTATACTATATCACATATCTTCAGTCAGTTAGGGTGCAATACTCAATGCACTAATAGGCATGATTGAAATCCATGTAAAAAGTTTCAAACATTTATTGGTGAAAATACCACTCATTTCTCTTGTTAATGCATCTTTCATAGCATAGAGAGGGGAAAGGACTAGGAGACAGGCAACACATAGTGGTGAAAAGTATATTATATCACACATATTCAGTCAGTCAGGGTGTAATACTCAATGCACTAATAGGCATGATTGAAATCCATGTAAAAAGTTATAAACATTTACTTGTGAAATACCACTCATTCCTCTTGTTACTGCATCTTTCATAGCATAGAGAGGGGAAAGGACTAGGAGACGGGCAACAAATAGTGGTGAAAAGTATATTATATCACACATCTTCAGTCAGTCAGGGTGCAATACTCAATGCACTAATATGTATGATTGAAATCCATGTAAAATGTTTTAAACATTTATTGGTGAAAATACCACTCAATCCTCTTGTTACTGCATCTTTCATAGCATAGAGAGGGGAAAGGACTAGGAGACAGGCAACAAATAGTTGTGAAAAGTATATTATATCACACATCTTCAGTCAGTCGGGGTGCAATACTCAATACACTAATAGGCATGATTGAAATCCGTATAAAAAGTTTTAAACATTTATTGGTGAAAATACCACTCATTCCTCTTGTTACTGCATCTTTTCTCGCTTTTGAAGGCAGGAGGAAGATGAAGCAGTTGAAATCATTCTATCGGATGGCTACCAAATTGCCCATAAGTCCGAACCCTATCTCAAAATGTTTGGCAGTGGAAAATCCTACTTCAAGAGCCAACATCTCTAACTCGTTTCCTGTATCACAAATCATCCTTTTAACATGAATAAATCACAACAGGAACGAATACAACAATTTCACTAAATTAAGAGTCGTTTTCGCTTCACCAGGGAGAGATTTGATGTCAACTTCAGTGTGCACTCTTTTCTTTTTTAATTTTTTATTTAACCATTACAATAGTGATAGCTGGAAAGTTGTGATTCCTCTATTTTCTTCTTCAATGCATCATGTTTAGCTCAATCTTTCTCCCAGAGAATGAGTCTCCGGTTCTAATCAGTATGTTTTGTAATCAAGCAAGGGAGATAAATGAAACTGGACATGAAGAGATTTGAGAAATACAACCCAATTAATAGAATAACATGTTTTTCCAGAAGAAAATAAGGAATAGATGAAGAAAGGTTGTTTTTCTTTTCGACGGCCGATGGGTGCATCAAATTAAACTTATTTAAGACTAAGAGGTTACTCATGTTACTCTATTTCTAAATCCAAAATCTACATAACATATCTTAATACTATGCATGCAGAAGGCTTCAGAACTGCTTAGGGGTCGTTTGGTAGGGTGTATAAGAATAGTGTTGAATAAAGTATATTGATAATGCAGGAATTAGTAATGCATGGGTTAGTAATGCAAGCATTAGTTATGCAGAGATTATTTCTCATTCACTATTTAGTGTGGTGTATTAAAAATTAAAATGTATTGCATAATTTTTAAGAAAATTAGTTGTTTACAAAAACTGCCCTCCATATTCTTTACCTTTAAGAGACTTTAAGGATAATTTTGTCTTTAACCATGCTAATGCATCCATTAATAGCCTTGGTATTGTTAATACCATGGTTTGCTATGTATTAGTTATACATAGGATAATACCAAATAGGTTATATAACTAATACTTGCATTAGTAATACATAGGTTGAAAAAAGTGTACCAAACAAAGGATTAGTAATACCAAAAGTTAATGCATGCATTATTTTATCTACTGCATCCTACCAAATGACCCCTTAGAGTAGAAGTTAGCCAATGAAAACTGCTTAAACTACATTGGTGAAAGGACCGGACCTGTCAGAAAGTTCTTGATAGAGCTTTTCAAGTATTTGTACTCATCTTGTAGGCCATAACCACTTGCTACTGGAACAACTATATTGTCAATCATCAACTCCTAAATAGAACACAAAAAAATTGGATAAATATTATTATGCTACTAGTACTACTCATGAGAAGCGGGAGAAACATTAAGAAGTTTGCAAACATAACAATCTGTAAAAGAGATAACGGAATTATCAATAATGCAGAATAACAGATTAATCCCTGGCATCTGATGGATAGGAAGTGGCTTGCTTTTTGTCATGTGAACAAATATTGGTCCCGCCTTTACAGAAAAACTAGTCGAAAATGTATATGGATGCAGTTTCAGCATATAGCAATTTTACTGGCATTATGTGGGGTAATATCTTGAGCTATATACTTACACAAAATATTCAATCACTTAAAATTGTCCAACTTATGACGGTTGAAGATCTCTATTTCCCTTCTATATCCTTCTGAATTCTCATAAAGCAAATTCCCCCTTCTCCTTCCCCTTCCCCTTCCCATTCCCCTGCTCCCGCTTTTCCTGCACCCTAAAAGAACAGGATAAGCTTCAAGAGTCTACTCTGTTTCCATTGTTGTCATCATTTTTGCTAAGTAACAATATGTTCTGTATAAGGGCCAAAAAGGTATGCACTGACTACATTCTTAAAAAGCCAAGGAGGTCCCACTGAATTTCCTAATTTGCAAACAAGTGTTTCAGAAATGGTTAATGCCCATCATTATTTCAATTGTTCAGATGGAACTGCAATGATCCCTTAAAAGCATAGAAAGTTTTACATCAGATAAAGCAAAAGATAATGAAACCAATAACTTACTTTACAGATTTTTGGGTGATTAAGAAAAAATAATAAATATAATAAAATAAAAAATTTGGGTTGATGCGAAAAGAATGGATTAACCTGCCAACAAATACCTGAATTGTGGTGCTCAAGGGGTTGATGCTTTTATTGAAGTCAAGAACAGATACTGTTGAGCCTGGTTTTAAGACTCGACGTATCTCTGTCATAGCTTTATGTCTATCAATCACATTTCGTAATCCATAGCCAATTGTAACGGCATCAAAGGAGGAGTCAGGAAAGGGTAAATCAAGTGCATTGCCTTCCATCCACCTTCATTATCATATGCATTAATACTTCACAATGACTAAGGGAACATGAAAAGCTAACTGGAAGGAGTAAGAAGGTAAGAGTACAGAAGATAATGCACATGTAACTGGTAAAAGTAGTGTGAAAACATTTTGGAACTTGACTAAATTTTATTTTTAAAAGCAGATTTTGCTAACATTTTGTTGGCAAATAACCTTCCAAACATAATTTGTTTGAATAAATTGACAGTTTAATTACCAATGCTCACTTAATGTTCTTGTAACATGTCTTTGAACGTAATTTCTGCCGAGTCGAAGCGGTTAATAATTGTTCCTTTGAGAAATCAAGACCAACCGCCTGCAAGGGAAAAGGCCAGTTCAGTGAGATTTGACATCAGAAAATTCATGAATTAAGATAACTAGCCTAGGCTACCCTTCATCAAGTAATCCACTTACATTGCAAAAATTAATCTGGATTTAAAGTACGCAAAATATAGTCAAATAACTGAGAAGATACATATTTTAGCGACATAAGAATCATGCCGCTCTGCTGTGAGCAGTTTTTTGTTACATTTCTGAAATAAATAAAAAAAATGGAACATTTAAATATGCGAAAAGTGCAGCTTTCGTTTGTTTGGGAGCCAACTCAAATGAAAACAATAGCCATTAGCAACCGAAAGACCCAAAAACATGAAGAACAAGGAAGGACAACAAAAAGAAACATTAATCATCAGGCTAGAAATTGACATAGGAAATATCATGAAACAAAACCCTGAGATCTGAGTACAACTAACTGGCTAAGATTTATAGAAGAACTTCACATATTGAAACAAATCTGGCATTCAGAAAGTTGAGTGATAATGCAGGACAGGATAAGTTGAGATTTGGAAGTAGTAAAACAGGAAACATTAGACGAGGGAACTTGAAAACTGCTAAATGATGTTATTATCTAGATGCTCACTAGAGGAGAAGAGGTAAAACACAGTTCACAAAATGAACCTAAAATGAAGACTTAGAGACAAACTAGAAGTGACAATATCTTACCAGGTTCAAGGTCATTCAAGAAATTTTTGTTTTTCCCTTTCGGTGAGTACTAAGGAGCTATAAAACTTAAGCCATAGAGATGGTCTCCTTTACTTAGTCATAGGAGCCATGATTTCTTCAACGAGGTTTTTCATTAAGCAGAAACAGATAGGCAGGAACTGGAAGATGCATCAAGCAACACAGGAATTTGCCGAGTTATGAAGGATGTCGATTAGCAAAAAAAAAAAAAAAAATTGACTGAACAGAGATAAAGAGTGAATTTCTGATTCTCATAACACAACAACAGGTCACTATAAAACAGTTAACGAGGCACCCAGGGAAGTTGCATTTAGTATGACAGATAAGTACTTTTTAGACAAGGAGGAGAAATGGAAACCTTTTGAAAGGAACTAGGAATGAAGGCACAAGTTTTTTCTCTTCCTTGTAAGAATGTTATCTTTCCTTACTTCTTATCTCCGCATGATAGTTCAATGCCACAGTAATTCATTTCTTTTCTTTCCTATTTTTCTTATTGCTTTCATTTACCACAAAACAAAGGAAAGATAAATATGTCTTGACATTTGGAAATTCCACAGGATCAGCTTACTGAATTTCTCAGAATGGTCAATGGAAGAATTGAGTTTCTTCAGAAATGGTGCATAATAACCAGCAAAACCGCAATGTTACATAAAAAATAAAAATAAAAAGGAATAAAACTAAACCAGAGATAGCAGAAGGAAAGAAACGGAGACCTTGCCATAGGATCCAACTCTTTCAGATAAAAGAAATGTCAAATCCCCACTTCCACAACACACATCCAGTACATTGTCCCCATCTTTAGCTCTGCAATACAATCTCGAATGTTCCAGCTTAACTAGAACATAAATGTAGTTCAAATTCAAGAATTATATGCCTAAGAACAGAGGTAAAAATCTGAAATTTCTACTCCCTCTTTCCCGTGTCCTGTCATTCTTCCCTTTAAAATGAATTTAAATAATATGCACTAACAGGGTAAGATTTTCGTTCATTTAATAGCCAAGTATAGTAATATAGTGCACATGGATTAGTTACTCTATTAGCAGGATAACTTAAACACATTCCTGATGTCCAGCATGTTTTCACTTTCCAAAAAATAGTTAAGTACTTTATTTCAATGTTAACCATTCTCAATTTATTTACAAAGCACAAGCATCTCATGCTTTACCTAGTGACAGATGCAGCTCTTCGGCTATGGGTTCATCCGAACCCAGTATTTCCAATGCCGAGTATGGATATATATGTGAAAACTCACTAAGATTTCAACAACTGAACGGTTAATTTTAAAAGTAAAATAAGTTCAGAGCTAAGAACTTTAACGGTGGAATGCATACTGCTTAAATCATGGATCTGCATTAGGCTTTACCCAAAGAAGGGCAACTAAACTTCCATTTTTTCCTAAATTCCAAAAATATGAAGGGTTTCAATGTAACAGGTCAAATTATCCAATAACAGTCTAAACTGGGACACATTCCTTAATTTTCTAATTTACATATTAACTCTTTATTTAATTAAATATTTGCAAAATATATTAAAAATATGTTCAAAGAGAAGATTTGGACTCCAGTGTCATATGAGAAATGGTAACAGTGTCAAATAAAATAGGCAGCAAACAACTGTCACAATTATTTCAAAGGTATATTTTTTCAAACTTCGTGCACAAGCAAACAACTGTCACACAAATTAGGACGGGACGGAAGGAGGAAGAAATTTTACCCGGTCCAAGAAACGGCCATTCTTTTCCATATACGGTGTTGACCTAAGCTCAGGAGATCATTCAACTGCAAACATGAAAATGTGCACACAGTAAACATAAGAAGTGACAATTTGAATAGTGAATGGAGATTCTTTTTAGTGCAGCAGCAGAGGTGGTGCGCACGTTATCATAAACAGGGGCAATGCGGTTAAAAAGTGCTTGCCGTTGTTCACCGGAACACCGAATTGTCGATTGGCGTGTGGGTCCGGGAAGTGAAGGAATAGCAAGGTGAAGGGAAGCCATTGTTACTCCTTTGTTAGCTGAAGCTCTTCCTCCGAGAATCTGATGATGACTTCTTCGTCTTTAAAGGATAATGTCAGTTTGGTCCCTCACTATTGTAAATTTCTCAATTTGAACCCATGAAATGATAAATGACTCCAAGTAAATTGAAATCAATTACTTTTGTTCAAGTGCTAAGCAAAAAAGAAGACCTTGAGGAAGGGTAGAAAAAATTAGGGGTCGTTTGGCTGGAAAAGAATTTATATCGGTATAAGTTATGTCAGTATAAGTTATATTGGGATAAGTTATGCTAGGATTGTTGTTTATTCATTATTTGGTATGTTGTATTAAGAATGACAATTACATAATTTCTAAGAAGAAGGTATAATTTATATCAATGCTAATTACCCCACCTTCTATAAGGTATAAGTTATTCCGGTGTTAAAATTAACATTGAAATAACTTATACCTGGTTTGCTAACGAAACAGAGTATTAAGGTGATATTAAATTTTTATATCACCCTTATACCTCGTACCAAATGACCCCTTAGTGTGACGTTATTTGACTAGTTGCAAAATTATATAAAGAACTAAAATTTGTGGTATAAAAAAAGATACAAACATTTATATAATAATAAATTATCTCTCTAATCTTCCGCCCAATATCTTTAACAAGGTTGTTTTTCCACTACCATACCCCACTAAGGCAAGAATTTTACCCTTCATGTTATACCCTTGAGTATCTGCTTGTAATTGTCATGCTCAAACTGGGAAGCTACCTTTGATACAACTGTCTTGGCAGAATTGTTAAAATAAAATAAAAAATTTAAATAGGAAAAATATTTTTGTTTGACAAACTATAAAGAAATTATGACACCTATAATTGGAAAAAGAAGTATTATTATATGACAAATTAGAAATCGATAAAATAATTTTAAATCCAACATAACTAGAACTACTTACGATGTATACTACTATCATATGGGGATGACAAGCGGTGCGGGGTGGTGCACATTCTATTTTAACCCGTAAAATTTCAACCTATCCCGCCCTGCCTCGAAGTGCATTGTATTTTGACCCACGTCTACATGTCCCATTAGATTTTTCTTTATTTTCTTAAATTTCTTTTTGAAATACCTGCTAGGCTTCTTCAGTGTTAAATTTACAAACTAACCTTGAAAAGAGTCGGTCCTTAACTTTTATGTAACTTGTGCAGGTTTAAGTTTTCTGGTGTGGTCCATTGAGTTACGACTTATCAACGATATGATCTTAACCATTCCAATAGACGAACCTTTCTTATGTGAATTTACATTCTTGCTACCTAATTAATTTCATCCGACCAATAGGAAAAATATTAAGTTTAACCATAGATAAACTTTTTGCCTTTTAACCTAAACGGTTACCGATTAGTTAGATGTGTTGAGTTGAGCATGTTCTAGCATGGATGTGTTTTGATGATTGATAAACTAGGATCAATTGTATTGAAAGAACAGATTTTATGAATAAGATACTATGCTACTAAACTGGTGTACATATATGATATGCAGATGTCAAAAGAATCAGGTTCATGGCAGGATGATGCAAAATGCTGACTAGAAGTGGAAAGAGAAAATACATGTGCAAGTTGGATTCCAGAAGGAAGTCAGTTCACGTGCAATAAAAAAAGATCTTAACTGGAGAAATCTATGTTCTAAAAAGGTTTCAACAAATAAGGGATGAACTTGCA
The DNA here is from genome assembly GCF_000715075.1 of Nicotiana tabacum. NCBI lineage: Eukaryota > Viridiplantae > Streptophyta > Magnoliopsida > Solanales > Solanaceae > Nicotiana > Nicotiana tabacum. The sequence goes on along the minus strand of NC_134087.1, from coordinate 152,293,719 downwards.
TGGAAGGAAAAAGTTGATGAGGTGAAAACATATAGGGAAACCAAATCAAATTAGGAGAGGTTTTTCTTAACCAAAATATTCTAGGTTTTGAAGCATTAATTGGAGAAGATTTTTTGCCACATTCACACCTATATAAAGAGACATATTGCTATAGCTCAAAACAATACTATTTACAAAATTAAGTATTTACTCTTGGCAATAGCAATCATGGAAAGAAGGTGCTCTCAAAAGATTCAAGCTGCTCAACTAAAGAACCTATTCCTAAAGATGAAGCTGCTTAGTTCTTTAGTTGTTAGGTTGAATCTATTTTTCTTGCATTATAACTTATTTACTGTTGAGAAGTATAATCATAGGTTAGAACAAAAATATTGAAATTTTTGTGTCACTTTCTAGACTAGAGTTAGTTTAGAAAGGGATCGCTGCAATTTGAGTTGATAGTAAGGGTAGGGTACTAGAGTTAGTCTCATTGGTTATTGAGTTGTAGCCTAAAATTGCTCTTTGAAAAGGTAGATCATGATTTTTACTCCCCTGAGCAAGGAGACTTTCCACGTAAATCGATGTGTTCTTTGCATTTCGCATTTTACTAGATGTTTGTGTTTGTCTTGGATATATCAAAGAACTAAGTTATTTGATTTGCAAAAATCGGGTAAGACACAATTCATCTTCCTCCCCCATCTTGTGTGTAGGTGCAAGCTAAATAATAATTAGTATTAGAGCATGTTCTTTTATTAGAGGCTAACATCTTGAACGGATCCAAGATGGTTGCACCACTAGACGCTCAATAAGGACAACCAACTGTTACGCCATCATTGTTTAATAGAAGGAGAAGACTTGGAATTTTGATACATCGTCGAAAAAGGCCCTAAGATTAGGGGTGGGCATAAAATCCGAAAAATATTCCGAACCGAACCGAGTTAATTTGGTATTTCAGTTTCAGTTTTTCGGTATTTCGGTACAGAAATTATGGTATTTCGGTAGTTTGATATGGTATACGGTATTGATTTTTGATATTTTGGTATACCGAAATAGTTTAATCCAAGCCCAATTTTATTTTTATTTTTTAGCCCAATAACCTTAAACCCACACCCCAAAAGTCCAAAACCCCTAATTCCCTAATCCCTTACCCTTAGGCTTAGTCCCTTAGAGTTAGAGGCAGACAAGAATTTCAAAAAACCATCACGAATTTAAGTCAGGATCACCCATCTCACGAGGTGGAATTTCAGGACATTCTAAAGAACGTGAACTTGAACTGCAGCTACTGGTGATATTTTTCCCTAAGCTTAAAGGGTTATGTGTTCCATTGATATTTAGAGGACCATACTATGAATCAAATGATTGAGTTCGAATGTGAAATCTTGAAGGGCCGAATATCTATTGAGCTCTGTATTAAAGCAGAGGATGAGCCTTGTATCTTCTGAAGAAGCCGAGGTATCCAGAGATGGCGAATCATGCGTTGAAATGCTGCACTATTAGAGTCAGTCTTCAAATGCCTAGCTTGTTTCTGCACCCTTGTTCTCCAGTAATCTTGATTTTATTATATGTTCTTGCTGGTAGATATTGCACAATTTTTGACCATCTATACCATTGTCAAGGAGAATCACACCAGTTATTATGGTGAATATGTATTAAATCAAAATCGTACCGAACCAAAATAAAAAATACCGAACCGTACCAAAGTCGTACCGAAATACTTTGGTACGGTATTTGATATATACAATTAATAAACCGAATATCGAAATACCGAACCGAAATTCTTAAAATACAAAACCGAAATACCTCATGCCCACCCCTACCTAAGATTCCTATGATGACTAGTGACAAAGGACCCCTACTGGACCTAATCCAGGAGACAAGTATTCTGAATAAGATATTAAGCAAATTCAAAACAATGTAAAAGCCAAAAAGATCTTAATATGTGGCATTACACTAGATGAGTACAATTGAATCTCAGCATGTAGTGATGCTAAATCAATATGTGATGCCTTACAGTATGCTCATGAAAGTACATCCCAAGTCAATTAGTCAAAGATTGACATGCTCACTAGGCAATATGTACTTTTCAAGATGAAATGTCAAGACCCAAACTCTCACCGGAGCCGTGACGATGCCTACACTGCTTGCTAGGAAAGCCAAAACTTTTACAATAGCAATAATCATAATAATGGAACTATATAAATCTCAATAGCGGGATAATCATAAATTATCTGAAATGACAACAATAATGTAGCTACAACCATCTCATGATCTAGTGTCAACGAGTATATGAGCACTACAAAATCTCGTAATACATAGTCAATTCTCAAAACAAAAACTGTCTGAATGGTAGAACAATGATAAACAAGATAAACTAAAGAGAACTTCAAGGACTGCGAAAAACATAGTAGCTAGCTCGTAGTCTCCACAAGCAGGAATCGGTGCAGACTCTAGCAATCACCACATCTGAAAGTACCTGGATCTGCATATAAAGTGAAGACTGTATGTCACGACCCTAAACCCGGACCCGGTCGTGATGGCGCCTCTCGTGAAGACAAGGCCAGTCGACACATTTCCGATTCAGTTTTAAGCAATTAAACAATAAGCATTTAGTCTTAAACATGATATAAATCCAAAAGTAAGCAGTGACAGTACAAAATAATTTGCGGAATACAACCCAACACAGCCCGATATCGGGGTGTCACTATTCATGAGCATCTATCAATCCACTACAAGTCTAAAATGCCTACTAAACCATTACAGAATAACTGATAAAGATATAGAAATGAGATAAAAGGGGGAAAACACGGGACTGCGGACGCCAAGCAGCTACTTCGTGGACTCTGAAGTCTGCCGGGAGCTCTCAACTTGCGCTAGCAGGATCAGCAACGCCTGAATCTGCACACGGGGTATAGGGAGTAAAGTGAGTACTCCAACTCAGTGAGTAATAATCATAAATAAATGACTGAGAGATATGAAAACACGTAAGGCACATTACAGGCTATAATGAAGCAGTAAAACCAGTAGAAATAGTAAATCAGTGAAGATATGTAAAGTCATTTAGTTCAGTTTAAACTTCATGAAATGTCTTTTTAACAATTAAGTAGATAAATGACAGGCAATAAGAAAGATAAACACATAAAGGATTGCCCCTCGGGCAATATCATAGAACATACCATCCCCTCGGGCTATCTCTCACATCACAATGGGTACCCGCGCTCACTGGGGGTGTGCAGACTCCTGGAGGGGCCCCTTACGGCCCAAGCGCAATATCAAGCCATCTCATGGCATCATCACTAGGACCTCAGCCTCATATCAACAATCCATCTCGTGGCATATAAATCTCAAGCCCTCGGCCTCATAATCATAATCAGTGTTTCCTCACAACATAGGCCCTCGACCTTGCTAAGTCAAAATCTCACAGCCACTCGGGCAACAGTAAACATAGTGCTCAGCCCAAAATATCATTTAAAGTATCATTTAAGTGTTAAAGCGGAGTAAACATGCTGAGTTATGAAAAACAGTAGAATATAGTATGACTGAGTTCAAGTACAAAGTCAAAACAGTGAGGAAATATCAATAAAAATCCCCTAAGGGTTCAAATAGTTGGCACGAGGCCCAAATATGGCATTCAGCCCAAAACATGATGATAACAAATAGTTTTCAGTCAAATACGCAGTAAAACAGTCATTCGGGACGGACTAAGTCACAATCCCCAATAGTGCACGACCCCACGCTCGTCATCTAGCGTGTGCATCACCTCAGTATAGCACAGAGATGTGCAATCCGGGGTTTCATACCCTTAGCATATCATTTACAATGATTACTCACCTCAATCCGGTCCAAACTCTAGCCCGCGACGCCTTTGCCCCTCGAATCGGCCTTCACTCGCGTCGAATCTATCCAAAATCATAATTACGACGTCAAAATATGCTAAGGGAACAAAGCCCAGGCAAAAATAATCAATTTACAACATAAATCTCGAAATTACCAAAATCCAACCCCCCGGGCCCACGTCTCGGATTTCGATAAAATTCACATCAATGGATTTCTTATCACTCCTCGAGTTCATTCATACGAAAAGCATCAAAATCCAACCACAAATGATCCCTCAAATCCCAAATTCTAGGTCTCCAATTTCAAGCCCTAGTTCTTCAATTTTAGGCTTAATTTCCATGATTAATTAGGTAGATTTTACATTAGAATCGAGTTATAAGTCCATGAATCTTACCTCTAAGTTATTCCCCTTGAATCCCTCTTCAATCCTCTTCAAAAATCTCCAAAAACGCTCAACAATGGTGAAAATAAACCCCAAAATCGCGAACAAGACGACTATTTAAACATTTTGTCCAGCTCTGAAATCCTTCTTCGCGAACGCAGTCAACGCCTCGCTTTCGCGAAGCACAATCCAACTTTGACCAAAAATTAACCCTTCATGATCGCGTTACCTCTCTCGCGAACGTGAAGAATAAAATACCCTGAAGCTCAGCTGCCCAATTCCTCTACGCGAACGCGGTCCCCTTCATGCGAACGCGATGACCAAACACTCAGCCCTTTGCGAACGCGGAACTTTCCTCGTGAACGCGAAGGCTTAAATCCCATCCTTCACCAACTGACCCTTTGCGAACGCGAGGACCCACTCGCGAACGCGAAGGTCTAAATCCTCTGCAACACACAACAGTTTTCTGCAATTCCAAACATCATGAAATGGTCTGATTGACCACCCGAAACTCACTCGAGGCCCCCGGGACCTCAACAAAACATACCAACATATTTCAAAACCTTATTCAAACTTGTTTCTAATCTTCGGAACGCTCAAAACAACATCAAAACACCAAATTTGCATCGGATTCAAGTCTAAGAATTTCAAGATCTTCTAAATTACGCTTTTGATAAAAAAAAAACCAACCAAACCACGTCCGAATGACCTGAATTTTGCAGACACGTCCCAAATTACACAATGGAACTATTGCAACTCTCGAAATTCCATTCTGACCCCTATATCAAAATCCCACCTATCAACCGGAAATCCCCAAAAATCCAATTTCGCCAATTCAAGCCTAAATCTACTCCGGACCTCCAAAACTCATTCCGATCACGCTCTTAAGTCCCAAATCACCTCTCGAAGATAACCGAACCATCGGAACTCACATCCGAGCCCTCTAACATATAAGTCAACATCCGATTGACTTTTTCCAACTTAAGCTTCCTCAAAAGAGACTAAGTGTCTCAAACTTACCAAATCCTTTTCGAACCAAAGCCAACCAACATGATCACATATGGAACCGATAGACAAAGCAATAAGAAGTAGAAATGGGAAAAACGGAGCAGTAACTCATGAGACGACTGGCCAGGTCATCACATTCTCCCCAACTTAAACAAACGTTCGTCCTCGAATGAAGCAAGAAACATACCTGAAGCCTCAAAAAGGTAAGGATATGTGCTCCGCATCTCCCTCTCGGTCTCCCAGGTAGCCTCGTCCACGGACCGACCTCTCCACTTCACTTTCACTGAAGTTATATCCTTTGACCTCAACTTTCAAACCCGACGCTCCAAAATATAGTTGTTGGCTCCACATCATAGGTCAAATCACCATTCAACTGAAACGTTCTAAAATCTAGAACATGAGTCGGATCCCTAATATACTTCCGTAGCATAGAAACATGAAATACCGGATGCACATTCGACAAGCTGGGTGGCAAAGCAAGCTTATAAGCCACCTCCCCAATCCTCCGAAGCACCTCAAAAGGCCTAATGAACCTAGGACTCAATTTACCTTTCTTCCCAAATCTCATAACACCCTTCATGGGCGAAACCTTCAACAGAACCTTTTTGCCAACCATGTAGAACACATCCCGAACCTTCCTATCAGCATAACTCTTTTGCCTCGACTGCGCTATACGAAGCCTATCCTGAATTACCTTCACCTTTTCTAAAGCATCCTGCACCAAGTCTGTCCCCAATAGCCTAGCCTCACCCGGCTCAAACCAACCAACTGGAGATCTACACCGCCTCCCATACAAAGCCTCATATGGATCCATCTGAATACTCGACTGGTAGTTGTTGTTATAAGAAAACTCTGTAAGCGGTAGAAACTGATCCCACGACCCTCCAAAATCAATAACACAAGTACGCAACATGTCTTCTAATATCTGAATAGTGAGCTCAGACTGCCCATCCGTCTGAGGGTGAAAAGCTATGCTCAACTCCACCTGAGTACCCAACTCCCGCTGCACAGACTTCCAAAACTGCAACGTAAACTGAGTGCCCCTATATGTAATGATGGAAACTGGGATACTATGCAAACGAACAATCTCTCGGATATAGATCTCTGCCAACCGCTCTGAAGAATAGGTAGTACACACAGGAATAAAGTGCGTGGACTTAGTCAGCCGATCCACAATCACCCAAATAGTATCGAACTTCTTCAAAGTCCGTAGGAGCCCAACTACAAAGTCCATGATGATCCGCTCCCACTTACACTCTGGAATATCCATCCGTTGAAGCAAGCCACTCGGTCTCCGAGGCTCATATTTCACTTGCTGACAATTGAGACACCAAGCCACAAATCCCACAATATCTTTCTTCATTCTCCTCCACCAATAATGCTACCTCAAATCCTGATACATCTTTGCGACACCCGGATGAATGGAATACCGCGAGCAATGGGCCTCCTCCAGAATTAACTCCCGAAGCCCATCTACATTGGGCACACAAATCCGGCCCAGCATCCTCAATACCCCATCATCACTAATGGTCACATCTCTGGCATCATCATGTTGAAATCTGTCCTTAAGGACAAGCAAATGCGGATCATCATATTGGCGCTCTCTGATATGATCATATAAGGAAGATCGAGAAACTACACAAGCCAATACCCGACTGGGCTCCGAAATATCTAACCTCACGAACTGATTTTCCAAGGCCTGAACATCAACTGCAAGAAGTCTCTCCCCAACTAGAATATATGCCAAACTCCCCATACTCACCGCCTTTCGGCTCAAAACATCGGCCACCACATTGGCCTTTTCCGGATGGTACAATATAGTGATATCATAATCCTTTAGCACCTCTAACCACCTCCGCTGCCTCAAATTAAGATCCTTTTGCTTGAACAAGTGTTGGAGACTACGATGATCAGTAAACACCTCACAAGACACACTATACAAGTAATGCATCCAAATCTTCAACGCGTGAACTATGGCAGCCAACTCCAAATCATGAACGGGGTAGTTCTTCTCATGGGCTTCAATTGACGAGAAGCTTAAGCAATAACTCTACCCTCCTGCATCAACACACAACCAATACCAACTCTCGAAGTATCACAATACATGGTATATGAACCTGAAGCTGATGGCAAAACTAACACTGGGGTTGTGGTCAAGGCAGTCTTGAGCTTCTGAAATCTCTCCTCACACTCATCCAACCATACAAATGAAGCACCCTTCTGAGTCAACTTGGTCAAGGGCGATGCGATGAATGAAAATTCCTGAACAAACTGGCCATAATAAGCCGCCAAACTAAGAAAGCTACAAATCTTTATGACTGAGGATGGTCTGGGCCAACTTTGAACCACCTCTATCTTCTTCGGATCAACCTGAATACCCTCACTGGACACCACGTGCCCTAAGAAAGCCACTGAACTGAGCCAAAACTCACACTTGGAGAATTTTGCATAAAGTTTCTTGATATTAGGCTATATAGATGATATTCACACCTCAATATTACCATACTTTACTGTGGTTTTATAGGCAAATTGATAACAAAATGCTCTAATTGGTGTTCTTTTGCTTCGCAGGGAATAATCTAAGTGAGGAAGCACTAAAGAGTATTTTGAAGTCAATAATGTGAAGAAACGCCCAATCAAGAAGTACCCGAGCATGAAATAGCGAAAATGGGCTGAATGAAATCCACCGCGGTCGCGGTGGAACCGCGGCAGATCAAGTGGCGAGGCAGAATGTTTAGCGTTCACCGCGGTTCTGCCGTGACCGCGGTGAACTGTTCATTCACCAAAAAATTGAGGGACCAAAGTGCAAAATCGGGAAAACTTGTTCCAAACCCTTATTAAACTTTAGAAGCTCGCCCACAATAGAGCTAAGCTATTTTTTAGACGTTAATGGAGGCAAGAACAAGTGTGAGAAGATCAACAAAATATTAGAATTTTTCTATCTCCTTTTATTTTCTCGCAATCTTACATTATGAACAATTTAGTAGTTTTCTTTTATTTTATTATGAGTATCTAAACAATTATCTAGGGTTGATGAACTCAATTGTTGGTTGAAGTTTTGACTCAACTTGTTATAATCGAGCCTGATTTATTATATGATTGTTCTACTATGTTTTGTATGGTGATTAATTGAATGGGCTCTTGATTAATCGTGTCTAGTTACCTCTTATTACTTGAGAAAGAATATTGGGTTAGATTGATGTTGAACAACATCACTTTTGGGTAATTGAAGAGATTTATTACTTGAACTTAAAAGTGGGTTTAGAGATAACGAAACTTTGGTGGGATAATTTAGAGTTGTACATATTGTCAGCTAGAGTAGTTCAAGAGAATACTCTAGTAAATTATTGTAGTTGATCGAGAGATAATTACGATAACCCATTGCTCTTAATCCTCATAGAATATTATGGCAAGATTATAGCGAAAGAGTCGAGATCTAAAACTAGCAATTGGGGACATCACTGCCTTAGACCTTTTACCATTGAATTATCTTTGCTTAAGCTTATTGTTATTTTACTATTATTTGAAGTAGTTAAATGCAAACCAAATCTTTATTGATCAAAATCTTACATCTAGAAAGTGGTTGAGTTGATAATATCATTGCCAAAAAGTTGTAATAGATAGGTTAGTTCCATGAGGATTCGACTCCGGACTTAAAACCGGATTATATTTGCAACGACTGCTTTGTCTTTTAGAAGACATAGTTGGGCGTGATCAAATTTTGGCGTCATTGTCGGGGACTAACGGTGTATTTATTAGAAGTAGTGTTAGAATTATTAGTAAATCAATTTTTGAAGGAGTTAAACAACTTCTTTTTACTGAAATTCTCACGTTTGAACTCTTGTGAACTTCAGGTGTATGCCTAGAAACTCTTTGAGGACTGGAGAACTGCTTGAAGGACTCTTAGACCCCAAGAAAACATTTAGGGCATTGAACCGTGCCAACAAGAGGATCCACCAATCACAACATCCATACCAGCTCGAATTTGATATGGGTGTCACAGAAAACATCAATAGAAATGTCGGGGATGCGCCAGCGCCCCCAAATGTTGGAATAGTGGCACCTCTTGTTCAAGAAGTTGCACTTTATGATTGGGCACAACCTACAACTAACAACCTGGCTACCGTCATTGTTGTGCCCCCAATTCAAGGAGAGACATTCCAGATGACCAACAACATGCTGCACCTTCTGCAAAATAAGGGATTGTTCTTCGGGTCACATATTGAAAACCCTTAGAAACACTTGAAAAATTTTCTGTCGATTTGTGTGACCCAAAAGCAGCCAACCCGAAGTTATCAAGCTATTATTGTTTCCGTTCTCTGTGACTGGGGAAGCTCAGACTTGGCCGAATTCGCTCCTAATCAATTCCATTGTCACCTGGAAGGAATTAGTCAAGCAGTTCCTGAATAAGTTCTACCCGCCCAACAAAACTGCAAGGCAGATTGATGAAATATTGCAGTACAAACAGTAGCCGACTGAGACCTTGCAGGAAACTTGGGAAAGGTTCAAAAGGATGCTAGTGAAGTGTCCTCACCATTATTCCGGATCAAATGCTCGGGCAGAGGTTCTACATGGGGTTAGCTGACAATTTAAAGGCCAATGTGGATGCTTCGGCTGGAGGTGCATTTTTGAGTAAGACATTCACTAAGTGCAAAGTCCTTCTTGACAAGATGTCCCAAAATTTGGGGTGGATGACTAGAGGTACAACACTAGCACCCATAATGCATTCCGTTCCTCTTGACCCAAATAATTCGCATGCAGAGAACATGGCCACACTCCTGACTCAGATGAGTATATTGACAAATAAGATTGATGAGATGGGTACGAAACAGGTGCATATTATTGACACAACAAATGGAGGACTGTGTACACCCGGTATTAATCAGTCTTATGTATGCTCATGGAGTGGAGAAGGTGACAATCAAGGGGTAAGAGAAGATATGAATTATGTCAACAACTTTGGGGGTTAGAGACCAGGAGGACAACAGTGAAGACCGACACCATATCAGCAATACAGGCCAAACATGCAATAGCCTGGAGGTCTGCAACCTCAAGGCAAAGTGGTGCCATACCAGAGACAGCAGGGTTATCCACAGCAGAACCAGCAACAGTTGATATATCAGCCACCTCCTCAGCAACAAGATAACAACATGGTAGAGATTAGGGGTATGCTTCAGCAACTCATTCGGACAAATGGTAAGATGCAGGAAAAGTTGGCAGTGCATGATTCAGCTATAAAGAACATTGAAACTCAGTTGGGGCAGTTGTTTATGGCTTTAAACAACCACCCCCAGGGAACATTGCCAGTGGACACAAATATCAACCCCAAAGAGCAAAACCCGAATCAACTGATAGCAGTAAGTCTCCGGAATGGGAGAGATTTAGACAAAGAGCAGGAAATGGCAACAGCGAGCAAAGAGACTACGCCAGCCACACCAATTCCACTAGAGGTAGATGAACCAGCAAAACTTACTGAAGTAGTGGTTGAACTGGATCAGGGCGAAAAGGGTAAGGCAAAGACGAGTGAACAAGCTACAGAATAGGAGGTACTTCTTATGCCACAGAACCCCAACAAAGAGAAGCCAACAAACAGTGCACAAAGGGTGGTACCTACATCATTCAGTCTTAGAAGTGATATAGGCATTTCTTTGTTAAGCCAGATATATATAACGTAAACCCACCTGAATGTAATACATCTTAGTTAACCCCGTTGAGCCTATAAGCCTATTTCTTTGGCACCCACATTGCGAACCTTACCCAATTATTTGAATAGCCTTCTGTTTGAACCATTTTACCTCCCATTAGCACTTGAATGGCCTTGACATATGCAAAAGTTAAAGTGTGGGGTGGTGGTTTGGTTTTGAGTAGAGCCAATGAAATAGAAGAAAGGTGTAGTTTGATGAATAAAAGAAGAAGCACCACGAAAATAAATAAAAAAATAAATAAATATAGTAGTTGATAAGTGGTGTCTTGACACAAATGCACCTAAAGAAAGGGGATGCTATGAATAAATTGTGGGGAATGTCTGGTTGACATAAGAATGATATAGAATGTTAGTGTGTTTTGTATTAAAAGTGCTTAGGGAGGTTAGTCACTATATTCAAACATATCCTACCCATCCCTTAGACTATATTACAACCAAGTGAAATCCTAATTGATCTTAGACTGGATAGGCTCGATTAGTAGAGTATTACACTAAGGGCAATCCTATGGTGCATCTTTGTGGCATGTGATTTTTTTTTAGAGTGAGCGAATTTTGTCCATCTGAGTTCCTAATTTTGTTTACTCATATTATTTGTGAAACTACTCTCTTGTGTGATGTGAGGGCATGTGACTCACAAAGGAAAGCAAATCTTGACTTCTGTATAGAGTAGTTGAGCAAGTGCGAGTATTGCATGGTATGAGAGATTCGACTTATGAGGCAAAGGTTGTTCACTTCTAGGTGCAACTTTGGTAAAATTGTTCAAGGTATGATTCATTAAAAGAAAAGCTTAGGGAAGGAACTTTGATAGAGTGTGGTGGATTGCTAGAGGACTAGCAATGATTTAAGTATGGGGTGTTGATATTAGGCTATATAGATGATATTTACACCTCAATAAAGCAAACTTAGAGGCTTGCCTAACAAACTTAGAGGAGATGGATGGTAACAGGTTAGCTGAGTGGGTCATGGCACTTGAAGGCCAAGGATTTTGGAAGAGGGAACCTCAGTACGAGTCCTTTGAGTTAGAAAAAAAGGCTACACCTCCAGCAAAGCCATCAGTAGAGGAACCACTCAAGTTGGAGCTGAAACCACTCCTAGCTCACCTCAGGTACATTTTCTTAGGCCCTGACTCTACTTTATCTATCATTATATCATTCGGTTTGCTAGATGTGTAGGTAGAGCAGCTCCTACAGGTACTACAGGAATAAAAGACTGCCATTGGTTGGACCATGGCAGACAAAAAGGGTATCAGCCCAGCCTTCAATATACACAAAATCCTCTTGGAAGAAGGGCACAAACCTTCCAGAGAACATCAACGAAGGTTGAACCCGAATATGAAAAAGGTGGTGAAGAAGGAAGTGATCAAATGGTTAGATGCGGGAATCATTTTTCCCATCTCTGATAGCAATTGGGTTAGCTCTATCCAATGTGTGCCGAAAAAGGGGGAATGACGATTGTACAAAATGAGAACAACGAGTTGATCTCAACTCGTACAGTCACGGGATGGCGGATTTGCATGGATTACCGGAAATTGAACACAACCACCCGGAAGGACCACTTTCCTCTGCCATTCATTGACCAAATGTTGGACAGGCTGGCTGGCGATCGCACTTCTGTTTCCTGGATGGATATTCGGGGTATAATCAGATATCAATATCCCCCGAAGATAGAGAGAAAACATCCTTCACTTGTCTGTATGGTGTCTTCGCCTTTTGGAGAATGCCTTTTGGGATTTGCAATGCACCAGCGACATTTCAACGGTGCATGTTAGCCATTTTCACAGACATAGTGGAGGATATTATGGAGGTTTTTATGGATGATTTCTCCATAGTGGGGGATTCATTTGATGATTGTCTTTACAATTTAAGAAGAGTGCTCAAAAGATGTGTGGAGACAAATTTAGTGCTAAACTGGGATAAGTGCCATTTTATGGTACAAGAAGGGATAGTCCTAGGGCATCGAGTGTCCAGTAAGGTAATTGAGGTTGACCATGCTAAGGTTGACGTGATTGAAAAGTTGACACCGCCTACTTCAGTCAAGGCGGTGAGAAGTTTCCTTGGGAATGCCGGGTTCTACCGGCGATTCATAAAAGATTTCTCTAAAATTGCTAACCCATTATGCAAACTCCTTGAAAAGGATCATCCCTTTTTGTTTTCTAATAATTGCAGGTTGGCATTTGAGGAGTTGAAAAAGAGATTGGTGATTGCACCCATCATTGTTGCATCTAACTGGGAGCAACCGTTTGAGCTCATATGCGATGCAAGCGATTATGCTATAGGAGAAGTCTTGGGGCAGAGAAAAGATAAACTGATGCACCCGATTTACTATGCAAGCAGAACGCTTAGTAGTGCACAACTCAATTATACCATGACAGAGAAGGAGATGTTGGTTGTCGTTTTTGCATTCGACAAATTTAGGTCATACTTAATTGGCTCAAAAGTTATTGATTACACTGACCATGCAACAATTAGGTACCTGATAGAAAAGAAGAAGTCAAAGTCACGCTTGATTAGTTGGGTTCTCCTGTTACAAGAATTCGATCTGGAGATATGTGACAGAAAAGGGACAGAGAACCAAGTAGCTGACCACCTCTCAAGGTTGGAAGGAGCTGAAAAGAAAGTAGAGGTTGAGGATATAACAGAGATATTTCCGGATGAACAGTTACTAGCAATGACAATGGAGGAAGCACCATGGTATGCTGACATTGCTAATTATTTAGCAAGTGATATTGTACCTCACGAGCTCTCCTCTATTCAAAAGAAAAAGTTATTTCGTGATTGTCGGTCTTATTATTGGGATGAACCTCTTTTGTTTAAAATCTGTATAGATAACATGATTCGGTGGTGTATCCCCGAGAAAGATCAAAATTCTGTTTTGCAGGCCTGCCATGCCTCACCATATGGTGGGCACTTTGGAGGAATTCGGACGGCAGCTAAGGTGTTGGAGTCGGGCTTGTATTGGCCAACCCTATTCAAAGATGCTCATACTTGGGTCAAAAGTTGTGATGAATGCCAAAGGACAGGCAATATATCTCGCAGACATGAGATGCCAATGACCACAATTCAAGAGGTTGAGGTTTTTGACATGTGGAAGATCGACTTCATGTGGCCATTTGTCAACTCATATGGTAACAAGTACATATTGGTAGCAGTTGACTACATCTCCAAGTGGGTCGAAGCAGTGGCTCTCCTGACCAATGATGCTAAATGGGTAACAGGCTTTCTGAAGAAGAACATTTTCACACGATTTGGCACCCCAAGAGTTATACTCAGTAATGGCGGAACTTATTTTTGTAATAGAGTGTTCGCACGACTGCTTGAAAAATATGGAGTTCGTCATAAGGTGACCACCCCATATCATCCCCAATCGAGCGGGCAAGTTGAAGTGTCCAACAGGGAGATTAAAAGTTTCCTTACAAAAACAGTGAATGCAACAAGGACCGATTGGGCAAGGAAGTTGGATGATGCATTCTGGGCATACCGCACAGCCTTCAAAACCCCAATTGGTATGTCACCGTACAAATTGGTCTTTGGTAAGGCATGCCACCTCCCGGTGGAGCTTGAGCACAAAGCACTTTGGGCATTGCGACAATTGAACTTGGACATGGAAACAACAGGTACTAACAGAGTCACTGAGTTACATGAGCTTGAGAAATTCAGGTTCCACGCATTCGAGAGTGCTAGATTATACAATGAACGGATAAAGCTGATTCATGACAAGAACATCGTGGACCGAAACTTCAAATCCGGAGAGCTAGTGTTGTTATACAACTCCAGATTGAGATTGTTTCCGGGTAAGTTGAAGTCCCGATGGTCAGGATCCTTTTCAGAGTGGTGTAAATATTCCCAAGTGGAGCTGTTGAGATTGAATCCGAGGATGGGACGAATAAGTTCACAGTGAATGGTCAGAGGTTGAAACATTACCTTGGAGTGGCAAATGGTAAAGGGGATAGAGAGATAATCATGTTGGAAGAGCCCCAGTACGTGAATGAGGAGTGATGCTCCAAGACTGTGTCGTACCGCGACGTTAAACCAGGCGCTGCGTGGGAGGCAACCCAGGAATGTTGTTTGTAGTATTTGTTTGTATGTAACGTCCTGCATATAATATATATATATATATATATATATATATATATATATATATATATATATATATATATATAATAATCTGGGCACCACCGCGGTAAGGGAATCGCGGTAAGGCCGTAGTGAGAGGTGAGTTTACTACTTCGCACAGTCCAATCACCGCGGTCGCGGTAGAATTGCGGTAGAACCACGATGAAACATAAACAATTTGTTTTGGACTGTTTAGCCCACCGCAGTCGCAGTAGAACCGCGGTCAACCGCGGTGGGCACCAGATACGTTTTTTCTATTTTTTGTTCTTTATTTCTTCTTCTTTTATTTTACTCTTATTATTTTCAACCCCCCTTAATAAAACATAACAAAACACCTCCCCCCACCCCCACCCCACTTCTTCTCAATCTCTCTCTCTCTATAAACCCTAACTCCCCAAAATCCCTCCTCTCTTCTTCTTCTTCTTCTTCTTCTTCTTCTTCTTCTTCACTCATACATCTTCCTCCATCTCCATTCCTCTCATTCCTTCATCATTCGAGGTATGTAAATCCTTACCCCTTACCTTTTCTTTTTGTATTTTGTGTAGTTGTATGAATTTTAGTAATTGTGTAGTGATTTTTAATAGTACAGTAATCTTTAGTAGATTTTTGTTAGTTTTCTTATTGTTTACTTTTGAAATTCGTTTTTAGATGTATTGGTGAAGGGGCTGTGTGTATAAAGTGGTAGCAAGGTGGAAATTTGTGGGTGATTGCACTAATATTTGTGGTGTGTAATGAGGTAGTAAATCTTTGATTTGGGGGAGGCTTAGATATGTCCATATGGGTTATATGTTTAAAGAAGTTGTCTTGCCCACAAGGTGTTTGGGAAATTGCCCCAATGGAGTTATAAGGGCTAAGGTGACATGGTTGTGGTGAAGTTTGAGTAACCACCCATAGTCACACAATTCACACGCTCACTGATAGGCGTTACTCTGTTTGAAAGGTACAATGAATCCTTCTAGGAAGAGACACAACACCGGTCCTCCGTTAGTGGACCGGGCAGCTCCTCGAGAGCTAGGGGCCAAGCCAGTGCACCACAATTTGACAGCACTAGGTTTATCTCCAAACAGGCGGAGGACAGGTACAATGCCAAGGCAGCTAAGAAGTTGCTACATGAGGTGCATATTGACCGAGATGCCTTAGAGGTGGAATGCCCGAATATCTTCAACGAGCTACGGAGGCGTCAGCTGAACATCTTCTTCGAGCTACCGGGGGAGTCCAATATTTAGATGGTAAGGGAGTTCTATGCGAACTGCCCGGAACGTGAGAATGAGGTTGTTACTGTGCACAATACACCGGTAAATGTATCCCTCGAGACCATCCGTCGGGTGTACAGGCTGCCAGTGTTCAGGGGAGAATCTGATGATTATCGTATGTTTAGCCGAACAAGTGCCTTGTAGGGAACTATTCTTGAAACGATCTGTGTGCCAGACAGAGATTACATATGGATAAAGCACAGGATCACACTAAACTCCCAGTCTCTCAATTGGGAGGCTAAGTGTTGGCTAACTATTATCACTAGTCGGTTGTTGCCCTCCAGCAATACAACTGATGTCAATCTACCACGAGCGGCATTGATCTACTGTTTCATGGCCCACAGGGATTTTGATGTGGCACGGCTCCTCCATGATAAGATGCTGATTAGATTACCGGAGTTACTCAAAGGCTTCTACTTTCCTTCTCTCATCACCAGGCTGTGCCGTATTGCTAGGGTCCCTGAAGACCTTAGAGTTGATGGGAAATTACCACTCAAAGCCCCGTTCATGGCAAGAAAAATCAGAATTGGGATGGAGCCGGTGGTGAATGTTGATGAATCAGATGATGATGATTCTGAAGCAGCTGAGGTCCCACCACCTATGAGAGTTGAAGAGGCAGGCCCTTCCCAGCCCCGCTGAAGTACACACCTGACAGGTTTGGAGCAGGATCTGGCTGGGTTGCGTACATCAGTCATTGATTTGGGTGCCCGCGTGGATGCAGTAGCTGACAGGCAAGTGAAGTCGGAGAAGAAATTTTTAGGCTAGCTAAGAGCTCTGGGTTGTGCATGCAATGTGAACCTAGACACCGTCTCCGATCAGGAGTGATCTTCTAGGGAAGTGCCTTTACCTCATTGTTCTTTAAGTTTTTATGCCATGAGGACATGTCTACATTTTATGTGGGGTAGGGGATACTTCAATGTATTTATGTGTTTGTAATAATTTAACTGTTGAATTTTTCCTTGGTTTTGTTTTGATTGTTTTTGGTGTTTGGTTTTGCTTTGATTGTTTTTGGTGTTTGGTTTTGCTTTGATTATAAGGACTCTTCCTAATGCCATATATTTGAGACAGTTTCTTGAGGGAAGTATTCTGGAGAAAATACCAAAAGGATTTTTTTATTTTATTTTTAGGTAGTGTAGTAACTCCCCCTTGGTTTTTCTTTGGGCCATGGTTCTTTTCCAAGGGTTTATCTTGAACCGGGTATAGGTAATTTTTGTTATTTTGTCTTTAGTTTTAGTTAGCATTGATGGGCTACGAGCTGAATTAGAAAGAGAATTCCTTGGCGTTAGTACACCTGAACACAATCGACACTAGAGTGTAATGCCTAATCTCAGTGGTTGACTCTTGCTAAAAGTGCCTTAAAATTGTATGCTTGTAGCTACCTTGAACACTCAAAAGAGAATGTCTTGATAAATCAATCCGGAGGGAGTCATATGCCATGTGTGTGTGAGCTATACTATATTCCATGCTTGACATTTGATGCCTAGAACTTGCCCTGTGTGTTTGCAAAGCGAAATAGTAGTTTCATTCAGTCTTAGAAGTGATAAAGGCATTTCTTTGTTAAGCCAGATATATATAACGTAAACCCACCTGAATGTAATACATCTTATTTAACCCCGTTGAGCCTATAAGCATGTTTCTTTGGCACCCACATTGCGAACTTTACCCAATTGTTTGAATAGCCTTCTGTTTGAACCATTTTACCTCCCATTAGCACTTGAATGGCCTTGACATATGCAAAAGTTAAAGTGTGGGGTGGTGGTTTGGTTTTGAGTAGAGCCAATGAAATAGAAGAAAGGTGCATTTTGATGAATAAAAGAAGAAGCACCACGAAAATAAATAAATAAATAAATAAATATAGTAGTTGATAAGTGGTGTCTTGACGCAAATGCACCTAAAGAAAGGGGATGCTATGAATAAATTGTGGGGAATGTCTGGTTGACATAAGAATAATATGGAATGTTAGTGTGTTTTGTATTAAAAGTGATTAGGGAGGTTAGTCACTATATCCAAACATATCCTACCCATCCCTTAGACTACATTACAACCAAGTGAAATCCTAATTGATCTTAGACTGGATAGACTCGATTAGTAGAGTATTACACTAAGGGCAATCCTATGGTGCATCTTTGTGGCATGTGAATTTTTTTTTTTTTGAGAGTGAGTGAATTTTGTCCATCTGAATTCCTAATTATGTTTACTCATATTATTTGTGATACTACTCTCTTGTGTGATGTGAGGGCATGTGACTCACAAAGGAAAGTAAATCTTGACTTCTATATATAGTAGTTGAGCAAGTACGAGTATTGCATGGTATGAGAGATTCGACTTATAAGGCAAAGGTTGTTCACTTCTAGGTGCAACTTTGATAAAATTGTTCAAGGCATGATTCATTAAAGGAAAAGCTTAGGGAAGGAACTTTGATAGAGTGTGGTGGATTGCTAGAGGACTAGCAATGATTTAAGTGTGGGGTGTTGATATTAGGCTATATAGATGATATTTACACCTTAATATTACCATACTTTACTGTGGTTTTATAGGCAAATTGATAACAAAATGCTCTAATTGGTGTTCTTTTGCTTCGCAGGGAATAATCCAAGTGAGAAAGCACTAAGGAGTATTTTGATGTCAATAATGTGAAGAAACGCCCAATCAAGAAGTACCCGAGCATGAAATAGCGAAAATGGACTGAAGGAAATCCACCGCGGTTAAACCGGGTAGATCAAGTGGCGAGGCAGAATGTTTAGCGTTCACCGCGGTTCTGCCGCGACCGCGGTGAACTGTTCATTCGCTAGAAAATTGAGGGACCAAAGTGCAAAATCGGGAAAACTTGTTCCAAACCCTTATTAAACTTTAGAAGCTCGCCCACAATAGAGCTAAGCTATTTTTTAGACATTAATGGAGGCAAGAACAAGTGTAAGAAGATCAACAAAACATTAGAGTTTTTCTATCTCCCTTTTATTTTCTTGCAATCTTACATTATGAACAATTTAGTAGTTTTCTCTTATTTTATTATGAGTAGCTAAACAATTATCTAGGGTTGATGAACCCAACTGTTGGTTGAAGTTTTGACTCAACTTGTTATAATCGAGCTGGATTTATTATATGATTGTTCTACTATGTTTTGTATGGTGATTAATTGAATGGGCCCTTGATTAATCGTGTCTAGTTACCTCTATTGCTTGAGAAAGAATATTGGGTTAGATTAATGTTGAACAACACCACTTTTGGGTGATTGAAGAGATTCATTACTTGAACTTAAAAGTGGGTTTAGAGATAACGAAACTTTGGTGGGATAATTTAGAGCTGTACATATTGTCAGCTAGAGTAGTTCGAGAGAATGCTGTAGTAAATTATTGTAGTTGATCGAGAGATAATTACGATAACCCATAGCTCCTAATCCTTATAGAATATTACGGCGAGATTATAGCGAAAGAGTCAAGATCTAAAACTAGCAATTGGGGACATCACTGCCTTAGACCTTTTACCATTGAATTATCTTTGCTTAAGTTTATTTTATTTTTAATATTATTTGAAGTAGTTAAACGAAAACCAAATCTTTATTGATCAAAATCTTACATCTAGAAAGTGGTTGAGTTGATAATAGCATTGCCAAAAAGTTGTAATAGATACGTTAGTTCCTTGAGGATTCGACTCCGGACTTCAAACCAGATTATATTTGCAATGACCGCTTTATCTTTTAGAAGACATAGCTGGGTGTGATCACTTCTCCTCCCTTAATATCTGCAACACAACTATCAAATGCTTCGCTTGCTCCTCCTAACTACGCGAATATACCAGAATATCATCAATGAAGACTATGACAAATGAGTCGAGATAAGGCCGGAACACACTGTTCATCAAATGCATGAACGTTGCTGGGGTATTGGTCAGCCCAAAAGACATCACCAAGAACTCATAATGACCATATCGGGTCCTGAAAGTTGTCTTAAGAATATCTAAGTCCCTGATATTCAACTGGTGATAACCCGAACGAAGATCAATCTTGGAGAACACTCTCGCTCCCTGAAGCTGGTCGAACAAATCATCAATATGAGGTAAAGGACACTTGTTATTAACTGTTACTTTGTTCAACTGCCTATAATCAATACACATCCTCATAGTGCCATCCTTCTTCTTCACAAATAGAACTGGCACATCCCAAGGTGACACACTAGGCCGAATGAACCCCTTATCGAGGAGTTCCTAAAGCTGCTCCTTTAACTCCTTCAACTCCGTTGATGCCATACGATATGGCAGAATTGAAATGGGCTGAGTGCCTGGTACCAGGTTAATACCAAAATCAATATCCCTGCCCGGTGGCATGCCCGGCGAGTCTGCAGGAAACACATCGGGAAAATCCCTCACAACTGGAATAGAATCAATACCGGGAGTCTCTACACTGATATCCCTCACAAAGGCTAGATAGAAGGACAACCCTTCCCAACCATACGATGGGCCTTCAAGAATAAGATCACTCTACTGGGAACATAATCAGTCAAACCTCGCCACTCAATCCGTGGCACACCCGATATAGCCAATGTGATTGTCTTGACATGATAGTCCAGAATAGCACGACACAGAGATAGCCAATCCATGCCCAAAATGACATCGAAATCCATCATACACAATAATAAAAGATCCACACGGGTCTCCGAACCCCCAATAGTCACTACATATGACCGGTACACATGGCCTACAATAACAGTACCGCCCACCGGGGTAGATACATGAACAGGTGAAGCAAGAGACTCACGGGGCATACCCAAATAATGAGCAAAGTATGATGACACATAAGAAAAGGTGGAACCGAGATCAAATAATACATAGGCATCTTTGTGGCAGACTGAAACAATACCTGTAATAACAACATCGGAAGCAATAGCATTGGGTCTGCCTGGAAGTGCATAGAAACGGGCCTGGTCGCCACCTGATCGACCTCCCCCTCTAGGACAACCCCTAGATGACCGACCCCCACCCCTAGCTTGCTGGGAAGGTGGTGGTGAAGTAACGGGCGTTGAAGCTAATGACTGAGAGGACACTGCCTCTATATATGACCCATCTCTCCACACTCATAATAATTCCCAGGTGCTGGAGAAGGGGACTGAAGGGAACACCTAGCACCGGAATGACTAGCAGATGCCTTTGGCATAGAAGAGCCCTGAACTGATGGAGCACGGGACGAACTCTGAGCTGGAAACGCACTAAGTGATGACTGGCCCTGATGAGAACTGTGAGAACTATGACCCGACGATGCCCCATGATAACCTGGGCGAGCTGGCTGAGCATGCCTGAATGGACGTCATCTGTCGTGCTGAAACTGACCTCTCGAAGGAGTACCACTATAACTACCATATCCTCGAGGCCTCTTGGCCTCCCTCTCCTCTCGCTCCTAGCGACAAACAGACTCAATCTCACGGTCAATATCCACAACCTCCTCAAAAGTAACACCAGTTACCCTCTCCCTGGTCATGAGAATACGAAGTTGATAAGTGAGGCCATCAACAAACCTCCTAATCCTCTCTCTATCCGTCGGAACCAACCAAATAGCATGACGAGCTAACTCGGAGAACCTCATCTCATACTGCGTCACAGTCATCTCTCCCTGATGTAACCACTCAAACCCCCTACGCAACTCCTCTCTACGAGACTGTGGCACATACTTCTCCAGAAAGAGAACGGAGAACAGCTGCCAGGTAAGGGGTGCTGGACCAACAGGCCTACACCTCTCAAAAGTCTCCCACCAAGTGAAGGCAGCTCCCGAAAACTGATAAGTAGTGAAATCAACCCCGTCAGTCTCCAGAATACCCGTTGTATGAAGCATCCTCTGACACTTATCCAAGAAACCCTGGGCATCTTCGCCCTCTGCACCACTAAAGGTCGGAGGTTAAAGTCTACCAAACCTCTCCAACCTACGCTGCTCGTCCTCTAGCATGGCAGGAACTACATAGTCCTGAGCAGCTGTAACCGGTTGGGCTGGATGCGCCCCCGACATCTGAAGTCCCTGCACGACCTGCTCAGGTGTGCAAGTGGCGGGAGTCTCATTGCCTCCCCCGGCCTGAGAAGTAGCTGCGGTTGTAGTAACTGAAACCGCCAGATCTAGGTCAGTGCAAACTGATAGAATCTGAGCCAAGGCATCCTGAAGACTCGGAATCATAATGGGCACAGCTGGTGCCTGAGCTGATGCTACTAGAGCGTCCATAACTGGGACCTGATCCTGAACTAGGGCGGCTGGTGGATCTGCAGGTGCTGCCCTAGCTGTTGTGCGGGCCATACCTCTGCCCCTACCACGACCAGTAGCGCGTGTCCTCACCATCTGTGAGAGAATAAAATGACAGAAGTTTAGTACTCGGATCAAAAATTCGCACGACAAGAATTTCAAGGATATGAAGTTTTCCTAAAGGTTCTGCAGCCTCTCGAGGATAAATACAAACGTCTCCGTACCGATCCGCGAGACTCTACTAAACCTGCTCATGACTCGTGAGACCTATGTAACCTAGGCTCTGATACCAACTTGTCACGACCCCAAACCCGGACCCGATCGTGATGGCGCCTCTTGTGAAGACAAGGCTAGACGACACATTTCTGATTCAGTTTTAAGCAATTAAAATATAAGAATTTAGTCTTAAACATGATATAAATCCAAAAGTAAGCAGTGACAGTACAAAACAATTTGTGGAATACAACTCAACACAGCACGATACTGGGGTATCACTAGTCATGAGCATCTATCAATACACTACAAGTCTGAAATGCCTACTAAACCATTATAGAATAACTGATAAATAGATAAAAATGAGATAAAAGGAGGCGAAACACGGGACTATAAACGCCAAGCAGCTACCTTGTGGACTCCGAAGTCTGCCGGGAGCTCTCAACTCGCGCTAGCAGGATCAGAATGCCTGAATCTGCATACAGGGTACAGGGAGTAAAGTGAGTACTCCAACTCAATGAGTAATAATCATAAATAAACGACTGAGAGATATGAAAACACGTAAGGGATATTACAGGCTATAATGAAGCAGTAAAACCAGTAGAAATAGTAAATCAATGAAGATATGTAAAGTCATTTAGTTCAGTTTAAACTTCATGAAATGCCTTTTTAACAATTAAGCAGATAAATCACAGGCAATAAGAAAGATAAACACATAAAAGATTGCCCCTCGGGCAAGATCATAGAACAACACCAGCCCCTCGGGCTATCTCTCATATCACAATGGGTACCCACGCTCACTGGG
The DNA here is from genome assembly GCF_000715075.1 of Nicotiana tabacum. Classification (NCBI taxonomy): domain Eukaryota; kingdom Viridiplantae; phylum Streptophyta; class Magnoliopsida; order Solanales; family Solanaceae; genus Nicotiana; species Nicotiana tabacum. The sequence continues at coordinate 152,270,215 of NC_134087.1, read as the reverse complement.
GGTGTGCAGACTCTTTGACGGGCCACTTACGGCCCAAGCGCATTATCAAGCCATCTCGTGGCATCATCATTAGTCCCTCGGCCTCATATCAACAAGCCATATCGTAGCGTATAAATCTCAAGCCATCGGCCTCATAATCATAATGAGTGCTTCCTCACAACATAGGTCATCGGCCTTGCTCAGTCAGAATCTCACAGCCACTCGGCCAACAGTAAACATAGTGCTCAACCCAAAATATCATTTAAAGTATCATTTAAGTGTTAAAGCGGAGTAAACATGGCTGAGTTATGAAAAATAGTAGAATATAGCATGATTGAGTTCAGGTACAAAGTCAAAATAGTGAGGAAATATCAATAAAAATCCCCTAAGGGTTCAAATTGTTGGTACGAGGCCCAAATATGGCATTCAGCCCAAAACATGATGATAGCAAATAGTTTTCAGTCAAATACGCGATAAAATAGTCATTCGGGACGGACTAAGTCACAATCCCCAATAGTGCACGACCTCACGCTCGTCATCTAGCGTGTGCGTCACCTCAATATAGCACAACGATGTGCAATCCGGGGTTTCATACTCTTAGGACATCATTTACAATTATTACTCACCTCAATCCGGTCCAAACTCTAGCCCACAACGCCTTGCCCTTCGAATCAGCCTCCACTCACGTCGAATCTATCCAAAATCAGAGTTACGACGTCAAAATATGCTAAGGGAACGAAGCCCAAGCAAAAATAATCAATTTACAACATAAATCCTGAAATTACCAAAACCCGACCCCCCGGGCCCACGTCTCGGATTTCGATAAAATTTACATCAATAGATTTCTTATCACTCCCCGAGTTCATTCATACCAAAAGCATCAAAATCCAACCACAAATGGCCCCTCAAATCCCAAATTCTAGGTCTCAAATTTCAAGCCCTAGTTCTTCAATTTTAGGCTTAATTTTCATGATTAATTAGGTAGATTTCACATTAGAATCGAGTTATAAGTCCATGAATCTTACCTCCAAGTGATTCCCCTTGAATCCCTCTTCAATCCTTTTCAAAAATCTCCAAAACCGCTCAACAATGGTGAAAATAAACCCCAAAATCGTGGACAAGACGACTATTTAAATATTCTGCCCAAGTCTGAAATCCTTCTTCGCGAATGCGGTCAACGCCTCGCGTTCGCGAAGCACAATACAACTTTGACCAAAAATTACTCTTCACGATCGCGACATGCCCAGCGCGAACGCGATGCTTCCTCAGACTAACCCTTCGCGATCACGTTACCTCTCTCGCGAACGTGAAGAATAAAATACCCTAAAGCTCAGCTGCCCAATTCCTCTACGCAAATGCGGTCCCCTTCATGCGAATGCAATGACCAAACACTCAACCTTTCGCGAACGCGGAGCTTTCCTCACGAACGCGAAGGCTTAAATCCCAGCCTTCACCAACTGACCCTTCGCGAACGCGAGGACCCACTCGTGAACGCGAAGGTTTAAATCCTCTGCAACACACAACAGTTTTCTACAATTCCAAACATCGTGAAATGATCTGATTAACCACCCGAAACTCACCCGAGGCCCTCGGGACCTCAACCAAACATACCAACATATTACACAACCTCATTCAAACTTGTTCCAACCTTTGAAACACTCAAAACAACATCAAAACACCAAATTCACATCGGATTCAAGCTTAAGAATTCCAAAATCTTCTAAATTACGCTTTTGATAAAAAAAAAACCCAACCAAACCACGTTTGAATAACCTGAAATTTTGCACACATATCCCAAATGACACAATAGAACTACTGCAACTCTCGGAATTCCATTCTGACCCCTATATCAAAATCTCACATATAAACCGGAAATCGCCAAAAATCCAATTTCGCCAATTCAAGCCTAAATCTACTCCGGACCTCCAAAACTCATTCCGATCACGCTCCTAAGCCCCAAATCACCTCTCGAAGCTAACCAGACCATCGGAACTCACTTCCGAGCCCTCTAACACATAAGTCAACATCCGATTGATTTTTTTTAACTTAAGCTTCCTCAAAAGAGACTAAGTGTCTCAAACCTTACCAAATCCTTTACGAACCCAAGCCAACCAACCCGATCTCATATGGAACTGATAGACAAAGCAATAAGAAGCAGAAATAGGAAAAACGGAGCAGTAACTCTTGAGACGACTGGCCGAGTCATCACACTTTAGTATAAGTAAAGCTAACCATATGTACTTAATAAATAACAAACCTAACCTCGGGCTGAAAATAGTGACTAGCTTAGAAGAAAGTCAGTATCCAATCCCAATAATCAATAAGAAATCATAATATAATAAAGACGATAAAGTAAATAACTCAAAAGATATCATGTTCAGCTCATTCACAATTACAGAAAATTAGACATACTTTTCAAGTATAACAATCAAAGCTCAATCTTTCACCGAAATCACTTAAACACGAGTTTATCAGGAAAACTTAACTCTCCAAATTCTCAACAACAGACAGGACGTTTCATTTACTATCTAGCATGAGAAAAATATATCTCTATGCCTACATGTCAATTTTACATGTCAAGTCAATAATATCATAGCTAAGTCATCAAGTATACTCACACTAAGCACACTCACGGTGCCTGGCACCAATACTGTACGGGTGCCTGGCACAAATGGCCCTCAACAAAGCACATATATAACACTATGACTGCGCTCACTATATTAGCATATTTTGGAGGAGCAGATCCTTGCCCCAAGTACTATTCATCAATCAAGATAATTCTTATGACTGAGAGTATGACTACAATCAAGGTAAACAGCTTAAAACAATAAGAATAGCTCTATCATATCTCAAACAATTAAGCACCTAACCTAAATATGATTCTAACATGAATTTTAGCTCAAATTATCATTCAAGTTGAGAAAACATGGATATAACAAGGCATGAAAGCAAACTAGTCTCATAGTAGCCTAAAGTACACTCGAATTATGAATACCCAGGTGTACGCACACATGCCCATCACCAAGCACGTGCGTCACCCCCAACACATCTCAAGTATCATAGTTCGTACCGATTATTACCCTCAAACCAAGTTTAGATATGTTACTTACCTCAAAATGTGTGAATCAATACTCAAAATGCCCTTCCAACGCGAATCGACCTCCGAGCAACTCGGATCTAGTCAAAGCAGCTTAATTTCATCAATAAAAGCCATAGGAAACAAGTCAAACAATAAAGCTATGATCTTGAATCAATTACGCAAAGTCAACCCCGGACCCGCATCTTGGAATCTGTCAAAACTCATTAATCCCGAACACTCATTCTGATATGATTCCAAATATATATGTTTCATCCAAATCCAATCTCAAATCAATCCACAAATCATCAATTTTCACTCTCCAAAACCATAGTAAAAAATTCCCAAATTTCACCTTTAATTCACCTAAACTTGGTGTAATAATCCATGAGTAAAGAAGTGAAACAAGCTGTGTTTGAACTTAGTGGAGAAAGTGCTAGTGGTCCAGATGGATTCACTAGTACCTTTTATCAAGAGTGCTGGGAGATAATTGGCAAGGACATTCATGATATGGTGTTACACTTCTATTGGGGAGCTGCATTGCTTAAATCTATTACACACACTAACCTAGTTCTTCTACCAAAGAAGCCTATGGTTCAAACTTTCTCAGATTTGAGGCCTATAAGCTTGAGCAATTTCATTAACAAAGTGTTGTCAAGAGTGCTGCATGATATACTTGAGAGTTTTCTGCCTTCATTAATATCAAACAACCAATCCAGATTTGTGAAAAGTAGAAGTATCTTTGAGAACATCCAACTAACTCGAGAGATTATTATTGATATTAGATTGAGGGCCAAGCCTGCTAATGCAGTCATGAAACTTGATATAACTAAGCCATATGATAGGGTGTCCTGGAAGTTTTTATTACATGTGTTGAGAAAAATGAGGTTTGTTGAACACTTCATCAACATGATATGGAGTTTACTGTCCAATAATTGGTATTCTGTATCGGTTAATGTTCAGGCTTAAGGGTTCTTCAAATCTTCTAAAGGTGTGAAGCAAGGAGATCCATTGTCTCCTACCTTGTTCATCCTATTAGCTGAGATTTTATCTAGGTCATTTAACAAGTTGTTTGATGACAAATCATTTGTAGGTTTTGGGATGCCAAAGTGGACTGGCCCCTTGAATCATCTTGCATATGCTGATGACACCATCATATTTGTATAAGCCCATACAGAATCTTTGAAGAAGATCATAGCACTGTTGAATTACTATGAGAAGATTTTAGGGCAGTTGATCAATAAGGCAAAGAACTCCTATAATATGCACTCTAAGGCATCAATGCATTGTTCCAAACAGTTGTGGATCTCACATGATTCAGTAGAGGTGCTTTTCCTTTTACTTATCTAGGATTCCCTATAGTCTATACCAGGAGGAAGATGGACTATTATGATGGTCTTACTAAAAAAGTGAAGGCTAAGTTACATTCATGGAAAGGGAAGTTGCCATCTTTTGGAGGAAAGGCTACCTTGATAAGTAGTGTTCTTCAAAGTATGCCTATACACATTCTCTCAGTACTGAATCCACCTAAGAATATCATTGAAAATTTACATAAACTGTTTGCAAGGTTCTTTTGGAGTACAAATGAGGAAGGGAGAAGCAGGCATTGAGCATCATGGCAGAAGTTGTGTCTTCCAAATGAAGAAGGAGGGTTGGGTTTCAGATCATTGTTTGATGTCTCCAAAGCACTGCTTGCAAAGTTGTAGTGGAGGTTTAGGACCACAAATTCTTTATGGTCAAATTTCATGTGGAATAAATATTGCAAAAAGGAGTTGCCTACAATAGTATAGATTAATAAAGGATTACATATTTGGAAACAAATGTTGAATGCTAGACCAGAAGTGGAGCATGAGATTTGGTGGGATATTAATGCTAGAACCAGTAATATTTGGCATGAAAACTGGACAGGTCTAGGAGCTTTGTATCACCTAGTGCCTCCAGATTTTCACATTAATGAGGAGTTAGAAGAGGTGGTTGAACTAAGGCAAGAAGATGGTTGTAATGAAGAGTTTAACCAATCATTTACAGAAGACATTGCGGATCACATCAAGCAACAGGTATAGTTTGAAAAAAGTGATAAATTCTGGGATAGGCCTTGGTGGAAACCTACTACTTCTGGCATGTTTAATGTGAGTAGTTCTTGGCATCTTGTAAGGCATAGGGCAAATCCTAAGCCCGAATTCAAAAATATGTGGATAAAGGGACTGACATTCAAGATCTCTTTCTTTCTCTAGAGGCTATGAAGATTCAAACTGGCTACAGATGACATTTGGAGAAGGCAATGATACATTTATATGTCTAGGTGTTGGTGCTATACAACACCACAAGAGAAGTCCTATAATCATCTTTTCTTGACTGGAGTTACTGCAATAAGGTGTAGAGGACCTTTCTAAATGTTGTTGGGATCACTGTTCCATTGGTGCATGTACATCAGGTGATTAGGGCATGGTGGAATGCTGATTATTGTCCAAAGTTGAAGCCTCTATATAAATCAGCTCCTGCAATCATTACTTGGGAACGAAGATGAGGAACACAAATAGGAATGAGGGATCAGTGTATTGCAAAAAGTCATTCATGAGATAAATAAGACATTGCACTTATTGGCAAAACTACTACTATGTTTTTGTTAAGCTTGGAGACAGGTTAAGTTTGCAGGTTGAACTTTACCTTACACTAACACAATCTTCAGAAGGCTCAAATGGTGCATTCAAGCAGGAATCCAGCATGTTAACAAGTTACTTGTCTATTCTTGAGGATCTAGGTACTGTTATGGTAGTATTCAATAGTATTGGCATGGTTACATGCCCAGTATGGAGGTGCCATGGTAGTGTTTGGGATAGTTTTGTAAGGCAGGAAATAGGATTCTACACCTATGTTCACTGGCAGTCTAGGTCGTTGAGCATGAAGTTGGATCAAACTACATGGTTTTGACGTCAATTGAAGATGTTCATTAGCACCGGAAATGACGATCGATCATGCTACATCTTGAAGTCCAGAAAATAGAAGCACATGTTGTGTTTCAAAGTGTGACAACCCGGCTGATCGTCTTAAGAATTAACGATTCGATCCCCTATTAACTGCTTTTCCCAAGTTTATTTCTACTAATGTAAATTGTCGGGATGTTCGGTTTTGAGTTTCGGTGAGTTTCAGGACACTTAGTCCCTAAATGAGAGCTTAAGTGTTGGAAAGTTGACCGTAGTCAAAACAGTGTGAAGACGGCCTTGGAATGGAAATACGATGGTTCCGTTAGCTCCGTTGGGTGATTTCAGGGTTAGGAGCGTGTCCGAATTGTGTTTTGGAGGTTCGTAGCTAATTTAGGCTTGAAATACCGAAGGTCGAAATTTTAAAGTTTCCGATTCGATAGCGAGATTTTGATCTGAGAGTCGGAAATGGAATTTTGAGAGTTGCAGTAGTTTCATTATATCATTTGGGATGTGTGTGCACAATTTCAGATCATTCGGACGTGTTTTGGTTGGGTTTTTTTATCAAAAACGGAATTCGGAAGATTTTTGAAACTTAGGCTTGATCTGATGTGTTTTGGCTGTTTTGATGTTGTTTGAAGTGTTTTGAAGATCTGAACAAGTTTGAATAAGGTTTTAGGATATGTTGATGCCCTTGGTTGAGGTCCCGGGGGCCTCGGGATGAATTCGGATGGTTAAAGGAGAAAAATTTTGGAGTTGAAGTTGTGCAGCAGCTGGCCTTCTGGTATTTTCGCATCTGTGATTTGGGGACCGCAGATGCGGAGCCGCAGAAGCAAAAATTGGCCATCTCTCCAGGAATCGAAGATGCAGTATACTTTCCGCAGAAGCGGTACCGCACCTGCGGGTAAAGGGTCGCAGATGCGAAATCTGGCCTTAAGTGGGAAGTCGCAGATGCGACATTTGTTCCGCAGAAGCAGGAGCACAGATGCAGTCCCAGGACCGCAGATGCGGAAACTGCTGGGCATTATTTTAAAAAGGGGTTCCGCGACTTGGGAGTTTATTTCCACCATTTTTAATTGTTTTTGAAGCTTTTGAGAGTGATTTTTGAGGAAAACAAAGGGGAATCGCTTGGAGGTAACATCCTTGACTTCATAACTCATTTTTATGTGATAAAGGCCTAATTAGTGGTGAAAATTTTGGGAAAAATGGGTAATTAAGGCTTGAGTTTAAGAGGCCTTTAAAAGAGGATTTGAGGGGTCATTTGGACTCCGATTTTAGTGTTCTTGTTATGTATAGACTCGTGAGAGTACGAGGTTTCTGGAAATGTAAATTTTACCCGATTTCGAGATGTAGGCCTGAGGGGAGTTTTGGTTATTTTACATAATTTCGCGTATTAGCTTGGACTTTAATTGTAGAATCAGTTACTTGAGGTGTTATTTACAATATGCAATTGAATTGAATAGATTTGGGCCATTTGGAGTCGGATACTCGTGGCAAAAGTGTGGTTTTGAGTTGATTTTGAGCCGGTTCGAGGTAAGTGGCTTGTCTAACCTTGTGTGGAGGACCTTCCCCTTAGGATATTATATTTGATAGTTAAAATGCCTTGTACATGAGGTGACGAGCGCGTACTTGAGCTAATTGTTGAAAATCCAGTTTTACTTTAAGTATTTAAAACCGAGTTCCTTTCTTACCTGTTTTTATTCTAATTGCAAACTTAGCTAGTGTTAGTTTGGAAAAGCATGCTTAGTTGACTTAATTGCCTATTTGCTTAAACTGCCTTAATTGCGTTACGTGAATCATGCTAGGCTAGAATTAACTGTTTACTTGTTACGAACTTAGTATTTATTTTGATATTCTTGAGCTGCTGCTGTGTGTTTTAATTTGGGAGGACGGCATCCCGGGAGATCTCCTGTATGTATTTATGATCTGGACTGAGGTGCGGGATACCAAGAGATCCCTGGCACGGGTGTTGAGGATACCAAGAGATCCTCGGGATACCAAGAGATCCCTAGTGTATTTATTGAGGATACTAAGAGATCTCTAGTGTATTTATTAAGGATACCAAGAGATCCCCGGGATACCAAGAGATCCCTAGTGTACAAATTGAGGATACCAAGAGATCCTCGGGATACCAAGAGATCCCCGATTATTATCCATGTTGTGAGCAGTGTTTTCCTTGTGTTATGCCTTTATTTCTGTTTCCGTTATTGTACTCTTATCATAATGTATAGATTTTTACTGTAGATTCTCATTTATACTGTTTATCTTATCCTGTCATGTTTATTATTATTTACCTCAGTAGAGCCCTAACCTTCCTCGTCACTACCCGACCGAGGTTAGGCTTGGCACTTACTGAGTACCGCTGTGGTGTACTCATACCCCTTTTTGCGCATGTTTTTTCATGTGCAGATCCATGTACCTCTACCCAGGCTTATTACCCTTGAGGCAGGGAGATCTTTCGGAGACTTCGAGGTACATCTGCCTCGTCCGCAGACCAAGGAGTCTCTATTTTTATTCTATCCTGTAGTGTTAGCCTTTCTATCTTACTGTTGATGTAGACATTTCGGAGATTAGAGCACTTTACTGTATTTCTTCTAGCTTGTATTCTCATGAGTTTTCGGGTTTTGGGATAGTGTTATAGAAATTTGAGATGTCGTGATGTATATGCCGAGCGGTTTTCTATATATTGATTCCCTTTTTGGTTATTCTTGGTTTTCCTTTATTTATATTTCCGCAAGTTTCAATTTTATTTCTGCACTTGTTAGGCACTTAGGCTTACCTAGTCATAGAGACTAGGTGCCGTCACGACAGTTCATGGAGGGCGAACTGGGGTCGTGACACAAAGAAATCATATGATACTTGGAAGGTATGTTAGCTCTAGAAGTGGATTGTGTTGGTTGGAGATTCACAGTTGCCATGTCATTTGGAATGCAAAACTTGGCTCCTGGTGAGAGCGTTAGAGGTGCTACTTTGTGGTTTTGCCCTTGGCTTGTGGATACATACACCACCATATGCTGGGAGTTGACTATGATATCTGTTGTAATAGCTAGCCTTTGCAGACTTCTTAGCTTTAGCTTTACATCTTTTAGTTTTGGTTTTGGACAAATTGTAAACATTGGATTCCTGTTTTGAATTATTATATATATTAGCCACTAGGCATCCAGCCTAGTAGTATATTTGCAAAAAAAAAAAAAAGTAGCCAACATCACTTGCATGTAATATAGACAATACACAATCACAAATTCTAATCGAACATAAAATAGATACTTATCTCTTAAAGCATGACCGCGATCGCGAAAATACCTTCAAGCATGAGCAAAAATATCCAAGAGATCATCCTCCAGTTCCATGGTCTTCTATTGTTACCCAAATAATACCAGAAATTGCAAAATCGCGTAGGCAAATTTTTTCCATGAAAAACGTGTAGTAAAATCATAGCATCTTTATGGAATAAGACCCCTTTATATAGCCATAGATTAGGGTTTAAAATCTTTTTCTAAACCAGTTGGGTCTTCCTTTTTCATCAAGAAATAAGATTCCATTTAATTCCTAATTATTCAGGCACAACATGGACCACATAATTTAATTAACAAGGCTTCCTATTATGGACTTAATTCGAGATATTTGAATTAATATTACCATAATAAATTACGAATTATTCCACTAAAAATTCGTAATTACACTCCTTAGTTTAATTTTGAAATTCTTTCATTAGACCTTATTTAACTCCTCATATTAAGATTCAGATACTAATCAAATAAATTAAATTACTAACAGTTTAATTCATTGATTATTTTCTTTAGACATTCACTTAACTTATTTCATGTGATGGATACAAAATCTACATGCAGGTTTACACATTAAAACTTATAAGTTTTCATAAAGGTGCATTATCAATCTCTAGGCCGAGACATGAATTCCATCAACTAACTATTACTTCGACAATGCATATGATTATTGTCCAATTTACCAGGCATATTGACCCACAAAAGAATCTCGCCTTTTAATAAATTAAAATAATAAATAATATACACAACTAATAATAATTATATCAAGATTAAGAGTATAAATACATTTAATAGACTAGAGACTTATTTTATGAAGTCAGTATAAAAACTTGTCTCTACTTGGTCCGTTCAATACATAAAATAAACTAGCATAAGAAGTCAGAATTATACTATTACATAATCAAGACAACAACAACAACAACAACAACAACAACAACAACAACAACAACAACAACAACAACAACAACAACAACAACAACAACAACCCAGTATAATCCCACAAGTGGGGTCTGGGGAGGGTAATATGTACGCAGACCTTACCCCTACCCCGAAGGGTAGGGAGGCTGTTTCCAGGAGACTCTCGACTCAAAAAAGCAATAGGAGATGATATATTAGTACCATAAAAATGCGTAATAAAAATAACAACAATATATTTAATCTTGTGCTACAATCATTCCGATGGTTTGTTCAATTTCATCTTAGATTGTGAACATAACTTTTATACTTATAAGGTGATTTAATCTTTCGTGTATAAGCTAAACTCTATACACTAAATCATTTACTATATAAGTAAATATATATGAATACATAATCAATTTAAGTCATTATTAAAATTGAATAAATAATATTTTCATAATAAACAATATATTCAAACTTATAGTTAATAGTATATATCCCAACACTTCCCAAAAGCAGAAACATTGGTAATGGTATTTTTTTAGAAACATTGCTCAAAAGCACTTTTCCAATTTGGCCAAATACATCAAATTTTTAGAAAAGTATTTTTTCTAATAAAAAAGTAATTTTTAACCTCCCAGAAACTTGACCTAACAGGCTCTTAGATTTGCAATGATATAAAAGCCGCATATTTTTACAAATCTTGAATGACATTAAGCACCAATCAATTACCAAAAGTGCAATGGAAAATGGCGCCCGGAGGAGTTAGAGAAGCGAGGAGATTTTACTGAGGAAAATTTGAGTTTTTAGTTTTTCAAATTTGCATAATTGGTCATTGTGATTTTTGGTTAAACATAATTAATCTTAAATTAATTGATATGTATATTTTATCCCTTAAATGTGTATCTTTACAAATTTAAAGAATTATTAAGTGTTAAATTATTTAATTATTAATATGTTATTTGAAGTTTATACTATTACTCCTTTTTAAGATCAATACTATTTTAATAAAATTTTATAATATCACATATTTCCTATATAGAGAGACAAAAAATATTCATTTTATTTAAATAAATATCAGTATTTTTTTTACAGAATTATAGATTAAAATATACTTAATCAAATATTACAAGACTAAAATCAAAATTATCAATAATAACTGAGAGACCATAAGTACAATTATCTCTTTTATTCAAGTCTAATATCTAAATTGATTCCTAATCTGTCTTTTTCTTAAAAGGAATTCGATAAATGATGTCTTCATGCGAAAAAAGTAACACAAGCAATACTTGGGAAATAATCAAACAACTGATTGTCAATCCCGCGACCGCAAACCAGTCGCGACTAGCGAACCGAGTTGACATATTTACACTGTCATTTTTGTGTATTTCAAATAGACTATTTGCTTGTTTGGCCAATCTTTTAAAATCTTACTTTAAAATATACTTTTTAAAAATTATGTTTTCTAAATATTTAAAACTAACAATTTATTTGACTAATCTATACTATATTAAAAGCACGAAGGTCCTTAGCGAAATATCGTTCGCCTTTTTTATCCTTTAAAAATATATTTTATACTGGACAAAATAGTCTTTCTAATATTTAGGACTTCTAAATCAACTAAAATTTTATTTATTATATCTTTCCTTATTTCGAAATTGGAGAAAATAATTTTAAAATTAATTAAAAGCTTACCTTATATAAATTATTTACTTTAATTATGACACAACTATAACTATATTTTTTCTAATATTTAGGGGGGAGGGGGAATAGAATAGTCGAATTAATTATTGCCATAAATCTGCGTTCAATTACTGGCCAAAATCACTTAGCTTGAAAATTCACTTTAGCTGTAGTATTCATTTGGTTATTCAAAATATGATTATTCAATATATATATATATATACATACACACTATATTAAAAACACGAAACCCTTAGCGAAATGTGGTGCTTCTTTTTTACCCCTTACAAATTTCACAACGGCTAAAATTATAATTCAAGTTAATTTTCTAATATTTAAGACTTTAAAAATCAACTAGAATTTTGGTTATTAAATCTTTCCTTACTAAATTATGTAGGAAATACTAATATTAAGAACTTTAAAATCTATTAAATTTTTACCTTGTATAAATCAAACAATTCATTTATAATATATTTGCTTATTGTATTTAGGCATACAAATTAGGCACACGCATATATTTGATAAAGCAAAAGTTCCATACACGTTTCTTCCAAATTAAATATTTAAGCTATTGTATGTACGTGAATTTGTATAATTATTTTCTTAAAAACTTTACTTCTATCATAAAAGTGCAGTCCATGTTTTAACTATCTATAACTTTAATTCATTTTGACCATCTAAAAGTTATGTGTAATATGAAAATTTTAAAGGCCAAAATTTACAACAATGCGGGAGAAAAATGTATAACATGTATTACAAATGAGTTGCCATTAATTTTTTTTCCTTTTTTGTAAATATTCCAAAATAACATCCCCTATATTTTTTATACATAAAGTTATTTGTTATAAAATATTAATTCAATATTAAGTCATTTTTCGAACTTATATTGTTACTTATTAAATTTTGTAGGAGTTATAGGCCAACCTCATCATTCTTATATCTACAAAACACCAAAAGATTTAATTTATCAATTTGTATTATTTGACAAATCAACATATATTTACAAATTTATATTTTTATTTTTATTTTACAACTCAAACACATTGTTTAATACTACTTATGTGATTTCTTAAAAATAATTTACTTATTGATACAGGAAACACGTGCAAAGCGCGTACCCTAAGACCAGTACTATATTAAAAGCACGAAGGCCCTTAGCAAAATGTCGTTCGTCTTTTTTACCCTTCAAAAATAGAGTTCATACTAGACAATATAGTCATTTAATTATTTTTCTGATGTTTAGGACTTTTAAATTAACTAAAATTTTGCTTATTAAATCTTTCATTATTTGAACTATTATATAGAAAATCATAATATTTAGGACATCAAAGTCAATTAAATTTTACTTTTTATATATTTGAACAAATAGCTAATTCGAGAAGATTAAAAATCTTCCTAGCAAAAATTGATTGGTTTTAATAAGAGAGAAAAATGACTTAGATTTTAACTAGAACTAATCATAAAAGTCCAGAATTTTAAATGTGACAACCTAATTGAGTGCAATTTACATATTTCTTTAACGTTAAAGACCTTTTCATTTGCTTCTATTCCTTTTGTTCATTTACAACGAAAGGCCATAATTTTATACTTAGCAAATTGAAACAAATATTAATTTAACATTTTAATAAATGCGATTAGATTTCATATTTTAAATACATGAATTAATAATAACATTTATAAAAATAATTACATGAGATTCAACCAATAATATTTATGTACCTAATAAAATAATAATAAAAATACAATCACAACTGTTATTATTACGAGTTCTGTTTTTAACCACAAAATATTTTAAAATTTATATGCACTTAATTAATACATTATAATAATTATTTTTAGCTACAAGCTATGTAATGAGTGAAAAAGGGTACATGTGCAAAATATATTTTTAAAAATCTATCTATTTACACTATTATAAAAGCATGAAACTCTGACACATTATGATTTTCACGGAAGTTTTTGTTGTCAAACCCTAAACCTTATGTCAGTTAGCTGATCCTGTTTGTATTTCCTATGATGAATTTACGAACATTATTTTTCCAACATCAGAACTCTTAAATCTTCAAGTGTTACGTGTTTTTGCTAAAACTAAAAAAGAAGTATGAAAAAAAAGAAAGTGTGATAATTTGTGAAATTGAAGTAATGAAATTATAAAACTTGACTAAATTAAAGTCGAATATATTGATTGAGGACTTTTATGGGCATATTTTCTTCCTTTATTGAGTTAGCTAAATAAGATTAATAATCATTATTTTCAGGAGCTTATACCTTTTCTTTTAACTTTTGTTTTTATAATTAACACAAATATATTTTTAATATAATATTTATGTAAGTTTTAAAAAATTTATACTCATTGAGATGAGATACACGCGCAACACGCATATTCTAAGACTAGTCAATTTAAAACTTATTTTTACCATATTAGGAAGTAATTTGTGCAAGATTTCAAAAGTGCTTTAGGAAAAAACTATTTTTCTTAGCTTCTCAAAAATAACTTCTTCTACTAACGAAAACACTTGTTTTTTTCTTATAAGTTGTTTTTTTTTAAAAAAAAACAAAAGCATCATTGACTTCTCAAAAACTTTGCCAAATAAGCTACCTATAATATATTTTCGTGGATACACGTGGGTCAGAGGTGGAGTTAGAATTTGAAGTGTATGAGTTCTAAATTTAAGAAAAGATTATGACCTAAAAGGCAAAGCTAATATACAATAATAAGTAAACTAAAGAATATTTTTGAAAAGGAAAAAGTTTATGTTTGTTATGAAATATAACTCAAAGTAACAATATGGAACAAGGAAATAAAAGCATTTTATTAAAACATGAACAAGAAATGGAGATAGAGAGAAGGAATAGATTTTCTTCTTCAATTGTGTGTATTTTTCTATCTATTACAAGGCCTTTATATAGACATAAAAAGTGAAGAAAGTATGTCATGGAATATGTCATTGAACATACAAAATATATCATTGAATATATCATTAAGCATTTGAGATGAAAATCATGGAGAAAGAGCAGGCATCCGCTATAATATGATATTTATCATAACACTCCCCCTTGGATGTCCATAAATAATGTGCCTCGTTAAAACCTTATTAGAAAAAAAAACCTATGGGAAAAAAATCCTAATGAAGGAAAAAGAATACACATATTTAGAAATACGCCTTTTGGTTGCCTCGTTAAAAATCTTGCAAGGAAAACCCAGTGGAACAAAACCTTGTAAGGGAAAAAGAGTACAACGTGTATTAACTCCCCCTGATGAGAGCATCAATTCACATCCTTCAACCTTCGCATCCCAATCTTGCACACTAATTTCTTGAAGGTTGACATCAGTAGAGATTTGGTGAATAAATCAACCATATTATCACTTGAACGAATCTGTTGCACATTGATATCACCATTCTTTTGAAGATCATGTGTGAAAAATAACTTTGGTGAAATGTGCTTTGTCTTATCTCCTTTTATGAATCATCCCTTCAATTGGGCTATGCATGCTGCATTATCTTCATATAAAATTGTGGGTAGTTTGTCACACTTCAAACCACATTTGTCTCGGATAAGATATATTATAGACCTCAACCAAATACATTCTCGACTTGCTTCATGAATAGCAATTATCTCAGTATGATTAGAAGAAGTAGCCACGATTGATTGCTTAGTCGATCGCCAAGATATGACAGTGCCTCCACATGTAAACACATAGCATGTTTGAGATCAAGCCTTGTGTGTGTCAGATAAATACTCTACATCGGCATAACCGACAAGAACGGGATTGCAATCATTGCCATAAAATAAGCTCACATTGGTAGTCCCTTTTAGATAACACAATTTGTGTTTAATTTCACTCCAATATCTACTTGTAGGAGTAGAGGTATATCTTGCTTAGACATTAACTGAAAACGTTATGTCACGCCTTGTAGTGTTAGCAAAATATATTAGTGCATCAATTACACTAAGATATGGTACTTCAGGACCAACAAGTTCTTCATTATTTTTATGAGGTCGGAATGAATCTTTATTTATATCGAGTGATCTCACAACCATCGGGGTACTAAATGGATGTACTTTATCCATATAAAATCGCTTTAAAATCTTTTCAGTGTATGCTGATTGATTGATAAAAAATTCATCTTTCATATACTCAATTTGTAGACCAAGACAAAATTTTGTCTTTTCAAGATCTTTCATTTCAAATTATTTCTTTAAACAGTTTACTGCTTTAGGAAGTTGCCTGGGAGTTGTAATGATATTTGAATCATCAACATACACAGAGATTATAACAAATTCAAATCCAAATCTTTTTATAAAGATACAAGGACAAATTGAATCATTCTTGTACCCTTCTTTCAATAGGTACTCACACAGGCGATTATACCACATGCGCCCTGATTGTTTCAATCCGTATAAGGATTTTTGAAGCTTTATTTAATAAATTTCTTGGAAACATTAATATGCATCAGAAATTTTTTAATCCTTCAATGATTTCCATTATACGCATATCAAGTTTTCATGTATTGCCAGAGTAAAACCTGAAATGATTATATCTACCATAAGAGAACATGTCTCCATATAATCAATGTGAGGATATTTACTAATTTTCTTGTGTCACAAGTCGTCTTTATGTCTATCGACTTGAACTTTTTTGCACAAGAACATATTTATACCTCCATTGGCTTTATACTTTCAGGTGTTGGGACTATCTTCCCAACTTCACATTTTTCAAGTGAAGTTAATTTTCATTGCGTATTTTTCATTTGACCAATCATTTATATGTCCAAATTTCATGACAGATTTGAGCTCAAGATCCTCGTCAATATTAATAATATTGAGCGCTACATTATGTTAACAATATCGTCGACGATCATTTTATATCGGTTCAATTATTACACAATAAAGACATAACTTATTGAGATCTCTTTATCTCATTATTTTCAGGTACCTGAGCCTCTCACATGAGGTCTTACGAAGTGTTATGTCGTGGTGCTCTTCTAGAGCACTTGCCTCCTTATTATGACCATCTTGAACATTTGCCCCTCTCCTTATTCAAGGAGTTTTATCTTTGGAACCGATTGGTTTGTTACGCTTCATGTGTGCCATAGACTATATCCCTCATGGACTTTATTCTATTTGGAGTATTAGCAACTGAAATATGACATTTAGCTTTGGGTCAGCAAATGTGTCTGGCAATAATTTATAAATTAATTATCACTTGAACTTCAAGTTCATATTTTCTTGTACGAGGATCTATATGTATTCATAATAATTCATTTCACGTATCACTTTCTCAACTATCCATTTTCTCTCCCCTAATGTTGGGATCACCCACACATTTCCCAACCATTTTTTGGAACTCATCTTTGTGCATTGTGGTGGCATAATTAAATCATATAGCACATTCATATTTCTATATAGAAATTATTTGGTTCCTGACCCTGAACCGATTGTGATAGGGAGAAATTTTCATAACTTGGCTAGATGCGTATAAGTGCTGGTGTATATTAAATAATACATCTCATACCAAATTTCATTTTTGGGAGTTTTGTTCCCATAACCAATGATTTAGCTATAATTGGAGGCATATAATTTTCGCTAAACCAATTTGAATTTAAACTAGTATTATCAAGATAAATCATCATAATTTATATTCTGGAACTCTGCTCTAATAATTTGAGCAAGCAATCTTGCAAAATCCAAATTGCAAGTTGATAACAAATGCACATGTGACCAAAGAATAGATACATCTATTAAAATCATATAACAGTAAACGGTCCACATGGCAGGTGACTGGGCCCATATATTTATCACATTTTATTCGTTCTAGAAATCAAGGGATTCAATCCCAACCTTAACTGGTATATCATGAGAATAAGCAGCACAAGGGAATTCTTGAAGAATCTTCTATTCTTCAATATATGTCAATATAATTCTTAATTAATTTTTCGCATCATAATTGAACCGGGATGGTCAATCGGTCATGCCAACTAATATTTATTTTAGTAAACCTCTAGTTTACTTGTGGCATATGATTCCAACATCATGCTTATATTTGTGTAGTACAAATAAAAAGAAAATCGGGTAATCTTTCATATTTACCTGGTATGATTATAGAAATATGAAGATATTCAATCTTCCTTTCATTTATAGTCTCAATATGCCAATCACTTTGACTTATACATTTGAAATTCAAAAAGTTTCTTTTGAGACTTTACAATATCAATGTCATGAATAATTTTATTCATCCGGATAGTAACAAATTAGTTTTTCCGGAGCTCTTAACAACTTTTATACTACAAGATCTTTTATCATATCATTCATATGGTAAATGTCTCCTTCACTGAGAAAATTATATCATAATAAATTGTCATGGTCAAAATTATCATAAGCAAAATTATTTCTTGCTTTAATTTTATCTTTAATAATTTTTATAAGGCATGACAAAATATTTTGGCGTATCACATATACGAGACCAATGACATATTCATGTAACCACACAATAATATTTATTCTCTTTATTTCACTCAAACATTCCTCAAAGGCGAGTTGTGTGGTATTCATCCAATCATGCCTTGCATGTCTTTATTCATTACTTTTATCACATATTATCATATTTACCTTTAGGAATGGGTCTCCATTCTCAATGTTTATCATAAGTCACATTCTCTTCAAGGAATGGATCATAATCAGATATGTGCTTCATACCGATTTGATGGTAAACATTGCCTTCACATTTTAAAGGACTATTTTGAGAACCCTTGTTGTTCTCCTTTTATAATCATTGTGATAATTATTATTATTTGGATCGCTCACGTTCATTGTTCAACCACTTGTCTTTATTTAGACTTATTATGCACTGCTACCACATTCACTTCAAGAATGGAGCTAATCAAGTGGTACAATCTTCATGCTTTTCATGAAAAATATATTATTTTTCTTTAGTCATCATTATATCATCAATATGGTATAGTGCGACTCAAACCCAATGGCTTACCAATATAAAGACATGTTAGGCCATAATAAATTGGGACTCAAACCCAGCTCTTATCATTATGGAGCATCCCGATGTCTTACCCTCAATTAATGGCATAATAGGCTAAACAATATTGAGATTCATTCTCAAGCCTTAATTTCAATCACATGCCAAGAGAGTTATACAACTAATTTGCAACTTAACAAATCAAATTTGTTTTCTTAAATAAGTGTACAAATCTCAAATCAGCGTAAAGTTTTATTAATTATTTGTAGCATCTATATGAAATACAACCATTTGTAGTCAGAATATTTCTTCTAAATTCTATTAGAGTTTAAATGGATTATAAAATCATTGTCAAAATATTTATTGAGTCTCTCTCAAAAATATTATTGTTTTCGGGGTATACCCTCCCTATTGGATTTGATTTAACGCCATGACTTTTTTCACTCAATTCAACCAAGCAATTAGTGAATAAATTTATCAAAAGTACAACATATAGGTAACAACACATATATAGTACTAATACATAAATTCAGCATTTATATTACCTGAAAAGTGACATTATAGGTAACAACTTACCAGTTGTAGCTTATGCATCATTCATATAAAATACTTGAAAATGGTAAGTCAGTAGCAAGCACCAAGTAGATAATGGATACTCGAAAATACCTCTTCTAGTAGTCATACTAATCACTGTTTGCTTCGAATGATACGACCATAAATTGTGAAATATACTTTCTCAGTAGCTGATTTGTTTTCCAAATTTCAAAGAAGTAATTAATCAACCTACATAAAATGTGAAGTATTTCTTGTTTTCTTCAAGATGATTTATGCTTCTAATCAGTATGACATTTTTTTATTCTCCCTGTTACACCCCAAGTTTTCATACGTGAGAGTACGTCGTAAGTCATCGATGTAAGCTCGGAAATGAGATTATATTTGGAAGCAAATAAAGTACGTTAATCATGTTATCTTGGAGGTTACAAATATTTAAGATCATGAATAACGAGTATCAAGAGGGTTGGAAATCTTAGAAGCTAAACCAATTGAAGAAAATAAGTTTCGTCGAAAGTCGATAAGTTTCGAATGTTATAACATGTACTTTGGGGTGAGACTAGGGTTATTAACATGATAAGGAGGTTATTCTATGAGTTATTTTAGTCGTATGATATTCATTTTCTACATTTGAAGGCAAGCAAGTTGTGGAACAAGAGTTGGCAAAGGTCATCACAAGTTACATTCATAAATTTGCTGAAATTTAGGTCAAATGTATCTGAGCATTTCTCCAAATATACTTGGAATCATGGGGTGTTATACCTACCAAATTGAAGATCTATGAGTCTAGTTTCTAACGCATTAAACCGTTCATCAATACGACATCGGAGTAGATAGATATTTGCATTTTCGCGAGACCGCGCAAGCAGCTCTCAATGGGACCCACTTAGGCGGTGGTTGACCTACTTCAATTTATAAACGATTTGGACGCCTATTTTTGCTCATTTTTCAACTAAAATTCATCTCCAAACCTCTTCCAACCATCCTAACCATATACCACAAGGGTTTGAAGTTATTCCAAAGTGATTACACCACATTTCAACATCAAAACTTAGTTCTAGTGAAGAACAACACCTCTTTGAGGTTGTGCTGTCATTGAGGATTGTTGTGGGATGTATTTGGATGAAATTCCAAGTTTTTGCTGCTGTCTAAGGTGAGTATAACAGCCTACTAATTGTGCTTAAGTTTGCTTGTATGTTGGTTAAGTTGTTAGGATGATAAACTACAAGATAATACTTGGATTAGCTTAAGTCACTTCTATGGTGTTGTATTGCTATTAAGGGTTGTTGTAAACTGAATATAACTTGGATTTTAACTTGAAGTTACTGTATAAGGTATGTATATTGTGATATTACTTGTGCCTAAGGTTATCTTGATGTTGATTAAGTTAAATGGATGGGCTAGACATGAACTAGTGAATAAATTTGCTAATTGAGGATAGTTGAAGTTGTGGATTATTTTTGTTGTTATAAATATATGGTATATGGCTGGAATAATTGATTAATGACTTAATTATCATGTTAATGATACTTTTATGTTGAAGTAAGAAGTCTATAAGGATTGATAAGGGGTATACAGATTCCAATCGGAGCTTGCCGCTCGTCATAATGTAGTTGTGACTTGTTGTTGTTATATGGTGTCTTGATATTGATAATTATGTATTGATGGATTGCTCTGGTAATTGTTGTTGGTATATGGTATTGGAGGAGGCCCTTGTTACAAGGGAGATGCTGCCCAAATTTACGTAAACGAGCTACTAGCTTAAGTTATAGACTTAGCCTTTGCTCAGCACTGATTTTGAATCTCCTTATACTATGATAGATTGAGTTGACTTGTTTGAAGAGTTGCTTGGAAGGGATTAGGGACTCAACGGGTTTAAGGTATGTTAAGGCACTTTCTTCTTTCTTTTGGCATGATCTAAAATGAAATGAACATAAACGGTACGCTAATTCATAACGGATCTACTCCTAAAAACTAAGGTTGTCCATGTTGTTCTTTCCTTATAAAGTTATTCTAAACAAGTGTGTATGATCCTTAAATCCCACTAAGGTTCATATTGATGGTAGGGATGTCCATAATGTTAATCGAAGGTGCAATGACCTTACATCACTCCGAAAGGGTTAGAACGTGATTCCATAAGTCGAGCATGCATGATATATATGTATCTATTTTACTCTACCGAGCCGCGCTATAGTCGGCCGGGTACGGCACCTATTGTGCAACCACTGATCAGTTGGTTTACCGAGCTCCACGTGGCCGGGTACGATTCTACCGAACCTTATGATGGTCGGGTACGCTTTTACCGTGTCCTCTTTGAGGCCAGGTACAGTATGATGATGATGATGCCCACAGAGGCGAATGTTTTAAAAAGTTTATGTATATATATGTATTATGCATTTCATATTAGTAACCCCCGGAGGCACTCTGATGTTACAAGTTGTATCTCCTCTATCTCTCTCTTTACATTACCGTTCTTGTTTATGCTTTCCTGCCTAACATACTCGGTACTTTATTCGTACTGACGTCCCTTTTGCCTGGGGACACTGCATTTCATGCCCGCAGGTCTCGATGGATAGGTTGATAGTCCTCCAGTAGGCTATCAGCTCAGCGAAGGTGTTGGTACACTCCACTTGCTCCGGAGTTGCCTATTTGGTCAGTATGCTTTGGATATGTATTGATTGGTATGGCGGGGCCCTGTCCCGACCTTTATAATTTTATGTACTCTTAGAGGCTTGTAGACAGATGTCAGGTGTATGGATACTTGTATGGCCTTGTCGGCCTATGTTTCGAGTTTACTAATGGTCATGTCAGCCTTATAGGCCTGTATGTCACATATATTAGTTTGTATATCATGTTGGGTCTTCATATGTTGAGTATTCCCTTATGTTTTATTCTTGTTATCTCATGACGGGTTTTCTGGCTCATTTACTCATGATAACATGATAAGAAAGATATGTTACGTTGGTACTCGGTTGAGTAAAGCACCGAGTACCCATCGCGGCCCTTCGGTTTGGGTCGTGACAGAAGTTGTATCAGAGCAGTTCTGTCCTAGGGAGTCTACAAGCCGTGTATAGTAGAGTCTTGTTTATGGGTGTGTTGTGCACCACACTTATAAGCAGGAGGCTACAGGGCATTTAGGTCTGTCACTCTTTCTTCTTACTCTAGATCGTGCAGTAGAGCTCAGTTGTAAGAATTCAAACTCCTAAATTCTACTTTAGTCGTAATACAACGATACCTACATCCACAAAGACAGTTGGTAAGAGATTGCATGTGGATGTGGAAGAGTTGAGTCAGAGGAACTCGAATTCACATCATGCTTATGATGAGTAAATATGAGGTCTTCAACAGATCATGTGTGTACTAAGATGTGTATGCTTCTTAATAAGGATCCTTAAGGCAAGGATATCTATTCACGAATATGGTGAAAATCTATGAGGAATTCAGAAGCTAGATACAAGTTTTAACAAGTAAAAGAAGTAAGGTGAAGAGGGGTACGAGACACCCAGATAATGAAGATTATCAATATTTTCAAATCAGGCAGAGAAATATAAGCATTTTGGTACCTTCATCAATGACAGAGGTAAGTACAATTGGCCACACCCATCTCAGTTATGTTCTATGGGAGCTAACAGATATTATTTAAGAGAAAGATGGGATATCAGGATCCAGTTGGAGTTAGAGTAACCCAAAAATTGTGGATAGGTTGTTATCATTAACTAACGTTTCCGAAAGATGGTGCAAATGTGGTAATAGATCTCCTTCTAAGACACCCAGATGGTGAACTCTAGAGTAGTACAATCAGATACGAATACTGGAACATTCAAAAATTTCAGAAGATAGGCAGTGGGATCCTAGAAGGGACAAATAGTTACCTTAGTATGACTCTAGCCCCGAGTAAAAAATAGAATGTTAGGCATTCCCAATAGCCAGTGAGATGAAGCTAGGGGAGCTTATAGGGAAAGAACTTTCTGTTGAAGTTTTCAGAATAAAGTGATAGACAAAAGAAATATTATCCGGAGAATAAGAAGAAAATAAATAAAGCATCATGAGTAAGATGTGATATAGGGGTGATAACAGTAAATTAAAATATGACACGATGACAGAGTCTATAGTCAAGTGAAGGAAAATACAAGAGGTGACAAGTCTTAAGGCAATAAAAGAGTATAAGCCATAAAGTCATATTCTTATTTCGAGAAATGAGTTGGTGACTTCAACGTGATTACCAGGAGGAAAGGTTAGACCCCAGAGTAATAAAAATCAGTATGGGCTGGTGAACAAGATAAAACCGAACATGAATTAGGGACCGGAGGATTTGATAATGGTTGACATCGTGAGAATTTCAAAGATTGTGCTCCAATAATAATAGAATAGACAACAGACGAATAACCTTTAAAGGTTATTTAGGAAGTCGCTTACCTAAAGCAAGCACTCTGAGCAGAGTTAATCTTAAGGGACTAAGTGTGCCAGTTACCGTAGGTGTCACCTTCGTGCGTAATAAATTTAGTTATCCCTGGTACAGAAGGTTACCATAAGGTGATTAAGGTTCATTGATAATGTGAAAAGACGCCAAAGATGAAGAGGTAAAACAACTATAAGTAGATCGTCGTAGTACTAAATCTTAGTACTCCCCTGAAGGAGGGAATATGGTGTGATATGGTATTAAGTCGGAGTTAAGCAGTTCAGTTAACTATGGAATGGTAAAGGAAGAATGTGGTAAAAAGGAGAAAGGGATGATGTTGCATTTATTCAGTTCCTGCAGATATGTTGCTACTCCAGAACATTATACAAGCGCGACACCGGGGAGAGGCAGTAAAAGTTTCCGACCAGGATGTTATTGATAAATAAGTGTGAATGGACACTTGATACATCAGGAGCTAGTGGAGAGAGATAAGTTAAGACAAAGGATATATCCCAAGAGGGAGTGGTGAGAGATAAGTTAAGACAAAGGATATATCCCAAGAGGGATTATGCAGAATATATATATATATATATATGAGAATGGACCAACGAGTAATTAGTAGTTGATTCAGGAAGAGCCCAGTTATGGCTAGACAAGAGGTCACGGATAAATCAATAGATCATGCAAGATAAATGTAGTGAACTGCAGCATAGTGAATTCAGTCTCGCAGATACGAAATCGCAATCATTTGAAAAAATTTCAGATAGGTGTTGAGGCAATTAAAGGTACCATTTTTAAGGTTTATAAAAATAAGAGAGAGAGCCACTAAGGAGACAATAAAAATTTGAGCTTAGAAGTAACTCTACGAGCACAAAGGCATAAATTTATGTAATTAAGGATTATTATGGGCGAGTAAGAATAACGAAAATCACCTTCGGGTGTACGATATATCAAGCTCGCAACTTTACAAGAGCCAGAAGGTCTCCCTAAGTACTACAATGAAAGACTAGCTGAGGAAATAAGGAAGAAGGTTTCCACCTAAGCATAGTGAGCTAAAGAGTAAATTATCCGGTAACAACTGTCTCATTACAATATTGTATACACTCCATAAGAAAGTGGCACCTATCATGGCTAATGAATGGTAAACAAAAAAGCAATCAAAGGTGATGTTTGAGATCATATGAGGTACAGGAAATTATAGTATTCGTGGGCAAAAAGACAAGCCAAGTATTCATGCAACAAGTGATAGAACGACCAACAAAAGTAATTGCTTACATTTAAGGACAACTGAGAAGGCACGAAAGGAAATTTATGGTGCTAGCAAGTTAAAGGAAGGTTGCGAGTAGTATAAATAGATCGGTGTAGGTCCTAAGGTAAAATATTGTAGAGCAACAAGGTTTTAGGTAGATAGGAGTAAGGATATGAAAAGGTGAGTGAGAAGGTGACGAGAATATGTATGTCCTCGGGATTAAACCCATCAAAACAAGGGAGCTGATGATTTCCATATGTAATAAAAAGCTCGGTACAACCTGAATGAACACAGAGGAGTCTGAGACTAGGTGCATTTAGAAGAGATGGAATGCTGCCCTAGAGGTAGAATAAGAGTGTAATTGTGATAGATAATAGGATGATTCTTAGGCCTTTGATTGAGTAATGATTTAACGAGAAAGGGATTTCATTAATTGCACGAGATTAGAATACCCCCATAAGATGAATCGCGTTGGGATGCAATGAAATACGGTTATTGAAGTATAGTATTGTCCTTAGGTGGATCAGGAAAATCACTTCATATGTTCCCCGATAAGATATGAGCCCTAGTGACAGTGTATTACGTAAGAGGTTGCAAGTTATCAGTGATAGATTATAAATCAACATTAAGGTGAATAAACAATAAATGGGTACAAGTTCCAAAGTTCGAGATGAGATTTGTTTGTTATTCTTAGATGAATAATAATGAGGAAGCACTAAAGGACTTAGATTTATACATATAGGATAAGCAGCGAGAGAGTAACCTAGAGTTGGGTAGCAAACCTCGGTAATAATAAACCGAAGTAAGTTTTATGGTATAGTATAACCTACCTAGATGTAGTAAATCCATAAAGATAGATATACAAGGCTATGAAACAAGAGATAGAAATAGTCTTAAGTTCGATAAAGTACCAAGCGAAAGACATCAGTACACCTATAGATGCCTAGAGCGACGGCTTGTCATAATTCTGTATATGTTCATAAAGTAAGGCTTAGAGATTGGATAAAAGATGGAGGAAAAAGAGAAGACGAGTCGCTAGGCGCTCATACAAGGACACAGTCGTACATACTGCATGACATAAGGTATCAAATGTTACGATGTTGGAAGAATTCAAACCACATGTCATGGTGTGACAAAGAGGCCTAAAAGGGGGGAATGCCCAAGCGTTTGGATTTATTCACAAAACAGTTGCTTAGATGGAAAGATGAGCATTAAAGTATTTGTAAGAGCCATAGTTTATGAAACTGATAAGCGCATCAGTCAACATTCGAGGACGAATGTTCCAAAGGGGGAATGATGTTACACCCCAAGTTTTCATACGTGAGAGTACGTCGTAAGTCATTGATGTAAGCTCGAAAATGAGATTATATTTGGAAGCAAATAAAGTAAGTTAATCATGTTACCTTGGAGGTTACAAATATTTAATATCATGAATAACGAGTACCAAGAGGGTTAGAAATCTTAGAAGCTAAACCAATTGAAGAAAATAAGTTTCGTTGAAAGTCGACAAGTTTCGAATGTTATAACATGTACTTTGGGGTGAGACTAGGGTTATTAACATGATAAGGAGGTTATTATATGAGTTATTTTAGTCGTATGATATTCATTTTCTACATTTTGAAGGCAAGCAAGTTGTGGAACAAGAGTTGGCAAAGGTCATCACAAGTTACATTTATAAATTTGCTGAAATTTAGGTCAAATGTATCTGAGAATTTCTCCATATATACTTGTAATAATGGGGTTTTCTACCTAAAAAATTGAAGGTCTACGAGTCTAGTTTCTAACTCATTAAACCGTTCGTCAATACGACATTGGAGTAGAGAGATATTCGCGTTTTCGCGAGACCGCGCAAGCAGCTCCCAATGGGACCCACTTAGGCGGTGGTTGACCTACTTCAATTTATAAACGATTTGGACGCCTATTTTTGCTCATTTTTCAACTAAAATTCGTCTCCAAACCTCTCCTAACCCTCCTAAACATATACCACAAGGGTTTGAAGTGATTCCAAAGTGATTACACCATATTTCAACATCAAAACTTAGTTCTAGTGAAGAACAACACCTCTTTGAGGTTGTGTTGTCATTGAGGATTGTTGTGGGCTGTATTTGGATGAAATTCCAAGTTTTTGCTGCTGTATAAGGTGAGTATAATAGCCTACTAATTGTGTTTAAGCTTGATTGTATGTTGGTTAAGTTGTTAGGATGATAAACTACAAGATAATACTTGGATTAACTTAAGTCACTTCTATGGTGTTGTATTGCTATTAAGGGTTGTTGTAAACTGAATATAACTTGGATTTTGACTTGAAGTTACTGTATAAGGTATGTATATTGTGATCTTACTTGTGCCTAAGGTTATCTTGATGTTGATTAAGTTAAATGGATGGGCTAGACATGAACTAGTGAATAAAGTTGCTAATTGAGGATAGTTGAAGTTGTGGATTATTTTCGTTGTTATAAATATATGGTATAAGGCTGGAATCATTGATTAATGACTTCATTATCATGTTAATGATACTTTTATGTTGAAGTAAGAAGTCTATAAGGATTGATAAGGGGTATACGGATTCTAATCGGAGCTTGTCGCTCGTCGTAATGTAGTTGTGACTTGTTGTTGTTATATGGTGTCTTGATATTGATAATTATGTATTGATGGATTGCTCTAGTAATTGTTGTTGGTATATGGTATTGGAGGAGGCCCTTGTTACAAGGGAGATACTGCCCAAATTTACGTAAACGAGCTACTAGCTTAAGTTATAGACTTAGCCTTTGCTCAGCACTGATTTTGAATCTCCTTATACTATGATAGATTGAGTTGACTTGTTTGAAGAGTTGCTTGGAAGGGATTAGGGACTCAACGGGTTTAAGGTATGTTAAGGCACTTTCTTCTTTCTATTGGCATGATCTAAAATGAAACGAACATAAACGGTACGCTAATTCATAACGGATCTACTCCTAGAAACTAAGGTTGTCCATGTTGTTCTTTCCTTATAAAGTTATTCTAAACAAGTGTGTATGATCCTTAAATCCCACTAAGGTTCATATTGATGGTAGGGATGTCCATAATGTTAATCGAAGGTGCAATGACCTTACATCACTCCGAAAGGGTTAGAACGTGATTCCATGAGTCGAGCATGCATGATATATATGTATCTATTTTACTCTACCGAGCCGCGCTATAGTCGGCCGGGTACGACACCTATTGTGCAACCACTGATCAGTTGGTTTATCGAGCTCCACGTGGCCGGGTACGATTCTACCGAACCTTATGATGGTCGGGTACGCTTTTACCGAGTCCTCTTTGAGGCCGGGTACGGTATGATGATGATGATGCCCACAGAGGCGAATGTTTTAAAAAGTTTATGTATATATATGTATTATGCATTTCATATCAGTAACCCCCGGAGGCACTCTGATGTTACAAGTTGTATCTCCTCTATCTCTCTCTTTACATTACCGTTCTTGTTTATGCTTTCCTGCCTAACATACTCGGTATTTTATTCGTACTGACATCCCTTTTGCCTGGGGACGCTGCATTTCATGCCCGCAGATCTCGATGAATAGGTTGACAGTCCTCCAGTAGGCTATCAGCTCAGCGAAGGTGTTGGTACACTCCACTTGCTCCGGAGTTGCCTATTTGGTCAGTATGCTTTGGATATGTATTGATTGGTATGGCGGGGCCCTGTCCCGACCTTTACGATTTTATGTACTCTTAGAGGCTTGTAGACAGATGTCAGGTGTATGGATACTTGTATGGCCTTGTCGGCCTATGTTTCGAGTTTACTAATGGTCATGTTGGCCTTATAGGCCCGTATGTCACATATATTAGTTTGTATATCATGTTGGGTTTTCATACGTTGAGTATTCTCTTATGTTTTATTCTTGTTATCTCATGACGGGTTTTCTGGCTCATTTACTCATGATAACATGATAAGAAAGATATGTTACGTTGGTACTCGGTTGAGTAAAGCACCGGGTGCCCGTCGCGGCCCTTCGGTTTGGGTCGTGACACTCCCCCCTTTTTTGGTACTATATGCAAGTACAAAAATCCAAAAGAGAAAAATATTCATCCAAGTAAAAGAAAATGTTAAAAGTGGTAGGACAGATTTAAGACAGGTAAGACACAAATATGCATAAAACAACTTATATAACATATCCTTGGTTATCATGACATGCCTCATATCAACAATTAACCGTTACTATAATTTTCACTTATAGAACTTCAAAAATTTTATTCCATTCATATGATATGAAAGATGTAATATTAATATGTGCTTATGCAATACATGTATGGTATGAAGTTGTGTGCATACGAGACATTAGAGGAATGACAAGTATAAGATAATCATACCTTCTTATGTTTCATTACTTACCATGTGTAGTTTCTCTTTACTTTCAACCATGAAATGATATGTATGACTTGTGATTGCAATCTTTCCGGATGTAGGACAATTTTGTAGATATATATAGAATTGGTTAGAGACTCGTGCTGATAATGTGTTATGAAATATAACTCAAAGTAACAATATGGAACAAGGAAATAAAAGCAATTTAGTAAAACACGAATAAGAAATGGAGATAGAGAGAAGAAAGAGATTTTCTTCTTCAATTGTGTGTATTTTACTATCTATTACAAAGCCTTTATATAGGCATAAAAAGTAGAAAAAATATGTCATGGAATATATCATTGAACATACAAAATATGTCATTGAATATGTTATTAAGCATTCGAGATGAAGATGATGGAACAAGAGTAACAATGTTTTGTTTATTAAAAAGGAAAAATGGTAATTCTAAAGGAAACAGTAGGCTTCTTCGTTTGGAGCTGTTGTTTAGCGTGTTTTTTATTTTATTTTAAAAAAATTATGTAAAAAGAACAAAATAACGCATAACCAAATCCCTTACCACTGAACCCAAACCCCATTTGCTAGCAGTGAATCTTTCAATACAAATATACAGCAAAAGTCATTGGGTCTGCCTAGTATTAATAATGGAAAATTTTGTGTAAGGATTAACTCTACCCTTTGGAAAGTGGCAAGCAGAAACATCAGTATACAAACACTTCATTCAGAGAAACACTTTCCTCTCTACCCCATAGCTCCTCTCCACAACGGGTAAGACAATTTCTGGACAAAAGAATCAGAAAACCAAGTTTTTTAGCAAAATTTCGGATGTGAGACATTGAATTTTTGCTGGTTTTATAACAGATTATGGGGATTATAAAAGATGATGGTTCAGTATCAGGAGTTTTACCCAGTGACAAGGTCTTTGCTGTTCATTACCCTGCTTACCCTTCTTCAATGGAACGTGCCATTGAGACTCTTGGCGGCATTCAAGGCATTGTCAAGGTATTACACATTTTGTTGTATGTACAACCGCATTGGAATTTGAAAGTTCAATTCTTAGTCTCATTCTGTGCTATTATGAGTACCTTTTCTTTTAATTCTTTTTTGCTTTGCAAATCCAGTCAAGGAAGAGCAAGTTCATTTAATAGTTCCACTTGTCTAATTCACTTTCCAGGAGCAGTGAGAACTTAGGTGTCCTTTTTCACCTGGTTATGGTGGAAATTTGAAAACATTCCTTACTGCTTTAGCCCAATAAAAGCAAAAAAGGATCGAGCTTCTATAAAGTTACTCAACTGGTGGTACTAATGGTGCATGTCATAATGGATTCCTTTGAGATTGCTCATTAAATATTGTTTCAAATTCTATTCCGCTTGCTATCCTTTTTCATTACCACTTGATCAAAAAAGTTGAAAATTGATGTAAGTAGTCGTAGGTTTCATGCATTAAGAATGTAACTCATGAGAAGTGTAAATTTACTCCAAAAGAAGCACTTTATGGAGCACCCTGATGTTTGTGAACTAATAGTTATACTAATGGCTGGCTAATTGGCTTTATAGACATGTGGTAAATTTGATGTCAATTAATCTTAGAATCTGATTGTTGCTGACTCTCCTTTTAATTTCAGGCTCGAACTTCACAGTCAAATAAGCTGGAGCTCCATTTCCGGCCAGAAGATCCTTATTCACACCCTGCCTTTGGGGAGCTTAGGCATAGAAGTAATTTCCTGTTGAAAATATCCAAGACTAAAGTAAGGGATGTCGAAACTGCTGACAATAGCTGTGGAATATCGATGCAATCTTCAGGGAGTCCTGTTAATTGTGAACAAGAAATTTCTCGTGTTGGACATTCATTAGCTGCAGAAAAGGTTAACGAGTCTAGATGTTTTTCTGCTAGTGCTTCAAAAGAAATTGAAGTGCAGAATGCTACTAAATTGCAGGAGCATCTCTCAGCTAATATTGTTTCTCATGTTGCTGAAGCTTATCATTTTAATGGTGAGAACTAATTTTTAATGTTAGACCACTTCATGTTCCCCAGTTTGTCTTTCTGCTTTTCTTTGAGCACATATTAACTTTATAATTTCTTGTTCCCCTTTTTTCTTCTGTGTGCACAATTGTGCTGCTTTCAAAGGAATGGTAGACTATCAGCATGTTCTTGCCGTTCAGGCTGATGTTGCCAGAAGAAAAAAGAGACAGTGGGCAGAGGTGGAACCTAAATTTGGTCAGCCATTCTCTGATTATTCCAGCAATTTCAAAATGTGGGAAATCCTCTGTTCCAATACCTAATTTCTTGAGTTTACTGCTTGTAGAGAAGGGAGGTCTTATGGATGTCGATCAGGAGGATTTGATGATTTTACTACCTCCTCTGTTCTCCTTAAAAGATATGCCTGAGAATATTGTGTATGATGCTCTGGCTTGTTAATCTGTTCTTACAGTTTTAACTAATGTTAGACATTGTATACCTATGCACACATTCTTGTTGCACCATGGTTTTAGCAATCCACCACTTCTTACCCTCTCTGTTATGTGTCTCAGTCTGTTTCTCCCTCTCTCTCTCTCTCTCTCTCTCTCTCTCTCTCTCTCTCTCTCTGTCTCAGTTGCTGTTGGTGGAAAAGTGTCTGGTTTTCTTCTCTTCCTCCTCTATTCTCTGTTGTCTCCTACGTTATATGGACTTGGGTATGGGTATGTATTTGCTGCGGGCATAAGTATCCGTTGTGGGTAGATTCAACTTTTATCATGATTTTAGAGTACTTTGAGGATTTGCACGTATTACGCATAACAACTGATCGACACAGAGGCAAATGGAGAGTCCATGTAACGTTAGTTGTCTCACCACAATCGGTTATGTGATGCAGACCACTTTCCTTGTCTAAGTTAAAGCATTCTCTTTAAGAGAGGTATCTTCCTATTTGTAAATTTCAAACTTTTTGTAATTGCAGATTAGAATCACTTGCACCAAAAAGAAAACAAGAGGTGCTTTACCGGCAAAATTGGGAGGTAATTTTTTCTGCCTGCATGGAGGAATTTTCTCTTGTTTTAAATTCTTTATTTTCAGTCAAATATTTTCTGCAATTTTGTTTTAATCTTTCAATCAATTTAACAAAAACACTGCAGATCTTTTGTCATGCTGCCTAGGCACTGAACAAGGAAAGCGTGTCTTCAAATTTCCATGTTTGAGTAATTTAGGGATCCGGATTACCTTTGAAGCATTCTCTTATCCTGTGTCTCCAGTCTAATGGGAATATAATTTCTTTTTTTCTTTAGTGATATCTAGCTCTTGAAGGGGAGCCTTGGCGTAACTGGTAAAGTTGCCTCCATGTGACCAGGAGGTCTAGGGTTCGAGCCGTGAAAACAACCTTTTGCAGAAATGCAGGGTAAGGTTGC
Source organism: Nicotiana tabacum (assembly GCF_000715075.1). Taxonomy (NCBI): domain Eukaryota; kingdom Viridiplantae; phylum Streptophyta; class Magnoliopsida; order Solanales; family Solanaceae; genus Nicotiana; species Nicotiana tabacum. The sequence continues at coordinate 152,237,474 of NC_134087.1, read as the reverse complement.
GTACAATAGACCCTTATGGTCCGGCCCTGCGCGGGGGCTTAGTGCACCGGTCTGCCTTTTTTTAGTGATATCTAGCTCTTGTTAGTAGGTCATTATCGATCTTCTGCATGTTGCAAGAACCACAATAGGTTAGATCCGTTTAATCTATATGTTAAATTGTCTCCATTCTTAATTCTAGCGCTATTCTTACGGCAATAAACTACTGATCAATGCTGTAAAGTAGTTTACTCAATAGTATATTAGTATGAAACCGATGTAAATTCAGTTAACTGTTCTTTCTCAAAAAGAAAAAAAAATCAGTTAAATGTTAATGCTGATTTGAAATTAAAGCGTAAAAATGGATTTTTGGTACTTGATACTAAGTGGTGTCCAGGCTTGTGTGTGCCTCAATCAATTCACCTAGTACCTGCTACCTCCCACCATGGGTAACTCTGCCCACTAGGGAACACATGGGAAAAAATTATTCTTTTTGTCTCTGCCGAGATTTGGACCCGTGGTCTCCCAAATGTTTGATTTGTTCTGTAACACTTCGGCAAAGCTCCTTTTGTTTCGCATACTTTCTGATATACCAAGATTCCTGTTTTGTACTGCGAATACTTACTCATGTACTTTATATGTAAGTCACATTTGCTCATGTAAAGAAAAATAAAGATATTAACCGGTAACAAGACAATTTGTCATGAAAAGGAATTCAAATGCATTTTTCCAAATAGTTGAACCGAATATAAGTTAATCTGACATAATGGAAGACACCAGGGTGCGGCCCTTTCCCTGAGCCTGCGTGAACGCGGATGCTTTGTGTACTGAGCTGCCTTTTTTTCTCAATGGAAGAAATATAATTTTTCTCCAATAATGTCTGCTAACCTTGACGAGAAAGCTTCCAGTTCTTTTCTCTTCTATATACTGAATCTAATCATGAGATATATGTAGAATTATGAAGATTGCAACAGGGATGAGCACAAGTTAGCTGCAGATTCTTGATCCTCTTTAAGAACTTTTTTTTGATCAGGTAGACCAAAAAGAAGAAAAACCTACACGAAAATATGAATCCCTGCAAAAGTCACCTAATCATCTATACAACAAGGAATTTCATGGGTGCACCAGAAGAAAATAAGGGATCGGATGCTACTCCTTAGCCGAGTAAAGCTCATCTCTACCCCTTCAAAAGCTCTTCTATTTTTCTCTCTCCAAATGACCCACATGATTGCAAGTGGAGCAACATTTTATGCCTTGTGCCGTCTCCTCCCTCTCCCAGTCTTCCAGCTAGACATCAGTTCTTTTTACAGTCTTTGCATCACCTATGAGGCACCATACCAACTACACATATCTCCCATCACTACTGGACTGCAATGTAGAAGAAGATGATCCACATCTTCACCTGCCTCCTTACACATGTAGCACCAACTGACGCAAACAACCTTCCGCTTTCTGAGATTTTCGGCCGTCAAGATCCCCCCTCTGGCTGCTAACCAAGTAAGCACACCTTCCTAGGCACCTTAGGAATCCAGATCGAATTATATGGAAATGCATCCTCCTCCCTAACCAAGAACTTTTCATAGAAAGACTTAATAGAGAACACTTTGTTATTCCCCAAATTCCACCTGATAGTATCATCCCCTCTGGCTGCTAACCAAGTAAGCACACCTTCCTAGGCACCTTAGGAATCCAGATCGAATTATATGGAAAGGCATCCTCCTCCCTAACCAAGAATTTTTCATAGAAAGACTTAATAGAGAACACTTTGTTATTCCCCAAATTCCACCTGATAGTATCATGGCTATCTGATAACGTACCTTGAAGTAAAGCTAGCAATCTTTGGAACTCAGTCACCTCCCAATTGTGAAAATCCCTTCTGAATTTCAAATCCCAAAAAACGTTTTCACCTTGTACCCCCGAATTTGTTGGACCGTCAGCCTCTTTTAACATGAAACCCTTTAAATGCTCGGGACTTCCGCTTTCAACATGTTATCCCCACACCATTTATGCCCCCAAACACTAACACTCCCCCCATCACCTATCCCGAGTGCCACTAAATTCGACACAGACCTTCATAATATTCCTTCATAACCCACACCCATAAGGCATATTGACATCTTTAGTTCTCTTTAAGAACTTTTAGTGGCTTCATGAACAATGCCAGATAATCAATTTCACTTACTTCTGCTCATTGATCCATTTATTGCTGCTATAAACAACATAAGGGTAGTCAGTTTCACCTTGTTGTGTCTTTTTTCTCTATGTATTGACTGATTTTTTGGGACGTTTCAATTGTTTTTTCAACTCTTTCTTATTTGTCTGCTTACGTGCTGAGGCCATTATGAATTATTTTATCTTCACTTCCCTTAGCATTTCCAGAGTTGCATGCTTGACATACTCCATATTCTTTTACTTGACATGCTCCATATGTTCTTCGAACTCTTCATCACACTAATATTTTACTGATGAATTTTTATTTCTTTTTCAATGTAGAGGGAGATGGAGCAGAGTCTTAACCTTGATGTTAATATCAAAGATATCCTTAAGTGTCTCAGCAGTTCATCAGTATTAGTTCTGTGTCTGTTATTAGACTCTGATAATTTCTTCTCCACCTTTCCATTTTTAATGTATCTAGAACAACCCTTGCTTATAGAAGCACTTTCCACGACCTATATAAGGGAGACCTCAAAGCTTTTTTCAACTTTGATTATTTCTTTTGGGATGAGAGAAACAACTTTATTCATCAATACAAGTAGGATTAATGAGGATTGAAACGGTGTCTTGGAGTTACAATACATTGAAAATAGAAGCTCGTGAAAGTACCTTCCAATCTCCTTGAAAGTATCTATTAAAGCTAGTCCGCTGAAATTTTTTGTTGCCTTATTTCTACCAAAGTGCACCACGAAAAGGGTACTTTTCCTCTCCCTCTGTAAATTATTGTGATCGATGTTTTTAAGGATATTTCAAATATACTGTATTATACAATTAGGATCAGAAAAAATTAATTAGGATGATTAGTTTCCTGTAATTATCTAATCCTTGATTTGCTTTCCTAGTTTAGAACATGTATGCTTTACTATTTTAAAACCCTATAGCTTGAGGGAATAATCAAACAGAGTTTCTCTCAATTCTTACTTGCTTGTCCTGCTTTCTCACATGGTATCAGAGCATCTAGTGAGATTAGTAGACACTGTACAGTAATCAGTGCCATATACATTAGAGATATCCTGTTGTCACGGAATTGTCCGGCAACTAAATGCATCTGTTCTAGGTTACTATACTTTCTAGGGACATTGTGAGTGTAGGAGTACCACCAGTAGACTCATAACTTCCTGCAACCCTAGCCAAGAAAGCTCACTACCCTAGGGCCCTCGATGCGTGGCATGAGCCTGCGCTGGTGCGTGCAGGCTTTTCCAGCCACATCCCAACCACGGTTTTCACTCTCGGGGGGTTGCGTCTTGAATTCGACTCCGCCCGCCCAGGTTTCAGCTTGTTCTGTTGCTACAGCGAGGACAAGTTTCGCTTTTCCGGCGAGATTAGCGTTTTTTTCTTCTTTTATGCACTGGTCAGGCATCCTCTATTGTTGAAGTGCAGCGAATGGGAAAATAAGCCCTCGTACTTCATGTTTTAAGGGTGGAAGAGTTTGGTGGCTTGGTAAAATCGTGGTGGGAGTCATCAACAAATTATACAGTCAAACCTCTCTATAACAACATCCCTATATAACAACACTTCACTATAAAAGCCAAACTGTTCCGAAACTAATTTTCATGTTATGTTATAATATATGTTCTCTATAACAACACTTCGCTATAACATCCAAAAATATTCGGAACAAACATGGTTGTTATAGAGAGGTTTGACTATAATTGGGAAGCTCTTTCATTACTAACTCTGCTGCCACTCATTAATTGCACTTTTCTTCATCCGTGAAGAGAAGTCTACTGAAGATTATATTATCTTGAAAAGACGGATGCTTGACATCTTATTCAACAAAGACAAACACATAAAACAATAAAGTCACTCTGCAGTATGATGGTATTGCAGCTGCCTGGTTGTTCTGCTTAACATTCATACAGATTCCTAAACCAGTGGATTGGGAAAAGCACATACTGCAGGGATCAGAAGATTGGAGACGGCAGAAGGTGGTATCTGAGTTGTTTGAAGAGCGTCAAATATGGGTCAAAGAATCATTAGCTGAGCGCTTGCGTGATGGGGGTCTGAAGCTTGGAGAGGGCAGGATCAAAAGGTAGCATATGAAATTCTTATACAGTCTTCACTTCTATCATTTGGATTAAGTCTTGGAAATGATACTGTTCATAGTATAAATTTTTGGTCTATCTCCGTCATTATGCAGGCTTCTCTTTAGAGTAGCATATTACTTTTCGAGTGGGCCTTTCCGTAGATTCTGGATAAGGAAAGGTTATGATCCTCGGAAGGATCCTGAATCCCGCATGTAAGAATGAAACAGTAATCTTTTCTTGTAATCTTTTACTGCTACTTATCAAAGAAGTGTTTTCCTTGTGAATTTCACTTAGTTATATGTATTCACTAATTATGCTTTCTGAGCGTTGTCCCCCTTGTCCGTGATTTATTAGAGTTTTTGTCTCATATGTCATCGAAAATGTATCTTTCCACTTGCTTGTTAATAGTTCTGTTGTATATACCCATGCAAACCTTGGGAAAACAGTAAATTTTTGCTTTAAGAGGTGGCATCTGCAGTTGAGAGAGAGGTTAGGAGAGGGTGACAGAAATCCTATGACTGCACACATTTTAGTTCGCGTAAAATATTTTCGAATATAGATTACGAAACTGACCAAATTTAGTTGATTTATCCTAGAGATGGAATTTCTATCCATTTTCTCCTTTGTTCCCCTCTTTATTTGTCACTTCCCATTTGTCTTCTTCCTCTGACATAGAGCTAATTCCTCTTCCCCACAAGTGGGATCAACCAAAGGTGTGTGATCCATTTGTATCTTATTTGCACTTTTCTTGTTCTTGTGTTGCTTAAGGTACTTGAAATCAATTCTAACACGTTAGTTTTAGGTGCAATTTTTTCGAACTCTTCATTATGCTTGTGCTTACTTCTTGCAATTTGTTTAACAGATACCAGAATATTGATTTCCGAGTGCTCCCTGAATTACGAAGCTACTGTGAGAGTCATGCGTCTTCTGGGTACTGAATCTTCTCACAACTTCATATCACTTATGCGTTTCTTAGAATTTAAATATCTTTATGAGCTCTCGGTAGTTGAGAATGCTGTAATCTTCATCTCACATTGAACCTTATCCGTCTTTGAATTTATATTATCTAAAACTAAAAGAAGCTTGCTTGGTGCGCGAAGTGCACTTTCTGGTTTTCCGAAGTACCTCAAGATATGTCCTATAGGTCTGGTTTCAGATGGGAAATGTATTAGAAGCTCTTTAAATAGTTAGGTTTGGTTCAGATGGAAAAGGTATACAAGTTATTTGAGTTGTGTTCTGCTGACTAAACTGGAGTAAATTTTGTCGAGTTATAAAGTTAAGTAGATTGATAAACATTAATTTCCTTTAGCTTATTTAGCTAAAGTTAACATGAAAACAACAATCATGTGGCTAGCCGTGTGGTGTATTTAGAATTGCAATCATTTCCTGTCTTCATGATCTATGAATCATTATGAGGAGCCATATGTTTAGAGATTGTGCTGTAAAACTGCCCCTTGCTTTTACTGTGGTCATGGCCGCACCGAGTTTTGGTTCAGAGAGCATCTAAATTACATTCAAATGAAAATGGTCAGTAAGAGATATTCCTAGACTTTAAGTTCTCACTCCTTACATCAAGTAAGGGGATAGGAGAGATGCGGTAGGAAATACGAGTCTCGCCTGCCACCCATCGTCACCCAAAATTTTTGTTATCGGTTAGTAGCGGTAAAAAGTCAGAGGACCATAAGGATACAGCTCGAAACAACTTGCTTATCTTTTCTTTCTCCATCTTTTGATCAAACTAATTTCTTGTGACTAACTCAGAAGTTGAGAGAAAAGTAATTTCTCTGTTTGTATATTTAGATCTTGCTTGAGTTGGTCAAAAAGTCAAAGGGCCACCGCAAGTAATAGTATAGTACTAAAAGGATTATATAGCTATTGACATAGAGGGATCTTGTAATTATGGGAAACTTCAAATGTTCCAAGTAAAAGTGTCTTAAATTTTCTTTTCAGTTAGTCAAATATCATTTCATTTATGCCAAAAGAGGGCCAAAAGATATATGTACAATGTAAGACTGCATGCTAGTGTTGATCTTTTGACAAACTGTTCCTTCTTACACCAAATAAGTGAAATGAAAAAAGAAGAATCCTTTACAATCCTTGAATTCTTGCTAATAAATGGACCTTGGGCCTAACTTAACCCCAAAATCTAGCTTATGAGGTGATGATTGCCCAAGACCATATAAGGAGACCAAGAAACCTAAATCCCACCGACGTTGGACTCAACACCCCCTCCCCCTCACGTCCAGGCTTGCAAATTGAAGCGTGGACATTATAAATGGAGGCCCAACATCTGTAACAATAAATTGGGATGTGCATGGCTATGATACCATGATAAATGGACCTTGAGCCTAACTCAACCCCAAAAGCTAGCTTATGAGGTGAGGATTGTCCAAGACTGTCACAGGGGCGTTTTCTGTCCGCCGAAAAACAGCCCGCTGTGCGACAGTCAAGTCTCAACTTGGCTCAGCCTTACTCCGATTTTCTTTCGCTTTGGAGGTTTAACACTTAGAATATTTTCAAGGCAACATAAATAAGTAAAGGCACAAGCAGATTTACGGGAACTTTCCCAACCTTTTATAATATATGAATTACAAAGAAAACTCAGGAGTTTGGCAAGGTGCTGCCACCCTTGGCAGACACCAACTCACAAAATTGCTGACTCTTGCACAAACTGCCCTATAAAAGCCCCTGCCTAAGGCATTTCGTGCTGCTCACTCTTGTCAAGGCAATGACACATAATTTGCCATGCTCAAGCCTTGACATAGACAACCCTATGCCCACATCTTACTCATTTTCCCTCCCTAGGTACTTAGACTCGTTTTTGGGGCTGCTAGCACACACATATATATAGTGTAGTCAGCCCATTTTCAGTTTTCCTATTTCAGCTGACACCCCCAACTGATAGGCCATGATCACCCATGATCAAAACGTGCATGTCATGCTAAAACATGCCTAAAAACGTGCATAGACTTAGCCCCATTATCAGCAACTCTTTGGACATGGCAGTTGTAACCGCCCAACTGCACAGCATGTGCACAGCACACTTGACAACCGCTGCATGTGCGCTGCATGTGCGCGTTACTGGCCATCTGCTGCACGCCCAAGGCTGGCATTGCGCCCAACCTTGCCCTTTGACACTGCTCCCACTCAATGCCATAGCCACAGCTTGTCGCCCATGACTTAGCTGCACGCATGCCTGCTGCCACAACCGCTTGTTCATGTCAAGTCACCCCTACTTGATCAAGTCTGCCCTTTGCCAATGCCAAGCTGATTTTAGCATCAAGTCACCAAGCCATGATGCCATTCCCTTGCTAAGTCATTTGCCCACAAATTCCTTAGGTGCCAGGCTGCCAGCCCGCTCACCTAAGCCAAGGCAACATCATATTGCCAATGCCACTGCCTTGGCACTAAGCTGCCTCGTCTTAGCGCCTAGGTTTTTCCCGCTTTGCCTTGTCAAACTTCCGTCCAGCCTGCCTAGTTCCGTCAAGACCTTGGCCTTTGCTTGCACAGAACCCACTCGTGTTTTAGTGTAATCCGTCACACCTTAGCCTTCTAATAGTAGTGTAGTCCGTCACACTTACCCTTGCAACAGTTTGTTGCCATTGACAACGGCCGCATTGTCTTGCATGTTGATTTCCCCCGCACATAGGCCAATGGCAAGGCCATCATGCCAAATCCTTGCCACTGCCGTACCATTTGCCGATCAACTTTGGCAAGGGTCTAACAAAGACCATATAAGGAGACCAAGAAACCCAAATTCCACTGATGTGGGACTCAACACTTGCCATTGCCTTGAAATATCCTTCTCTTCTTTCCGTTCCACATTGTCAACCAAAAAGGCATAATGGCTACTAGAATGTACCCTATTAGTTGAGGGAATGAGCTGTTGTTTCCTTACATGATTTTGGGCAATTTTCAAATTAAGAGATAGCTTTTAGAGTTGAGTTATACCTAATGTCCATCTTCTTTACAGATACCGCAACCAAACGCATCAGTATTATGAATTTACCCAATGTTGAGTTCTCGTGTCATATTCTCCATGCTCCAGATGCCATCCCTAAGCATTCCAGGTGTGGTAGAATGTCCTGCTTAGTTGAGGGAATGAGATGTTATCTTTTTATACGGTCTCAGTTGATTCTTAGTTTATGAGCTAGCTTTTGAGGTTGAGTTAGGTCTAAGGTCCATTTTATAATATGGTATAAGAGTCAACCATTCCTAATCTTGATTTACCTAATGTTAGGCCCTCATATTATATCGTCCACACTCCAAATGTCCAGTTCCGAGAACTGGGCATGCAAAGGGTGTTAGAGTATCTCATATTAGTTCAAGAAATGAGATACTGTCTCTTTATGTTATTTTGGACAATCCTCACCTTATGAGCTAGTTTTTCAGATTGAGTTAGACCCAAATTCCATTTTTTTAACATGATATTAGAGCCATAGCCATACTGTTATGTTTTCGAATTTTGGGCCTTATGTTATGTATGCTCTAGTTGTCCAGGTTCGAGCGTGCAAGGGGTTTAGGGTGTCCCACTTTGATGGAGTGAATATATTGTTTTCTTCTTATACAAATTTGGGTAAGTTTTACCTCATGAGTTAGTTTTTGGGGGAAAGAGTTGGACCCTAGGTTCATTTTTTTGACAATGGTATCTTTATTGCTGCTTTATGTGATCGAGCTTCCTTAACCTCCAACTTGCATTGTATTCGGGTGAGGTATGTGTTTCAGTTTTATAACGAGAATACCACTGCCCAAAGTTTTGAGGCCACTCTATGATGCAACAATAAGTGATCGACATCTTTCCCTTATTGTTCACCCGCAACACCAACTTTCAGAAATTCATTTCTCTAGAATGTTTAATCGACGGATTGCATTTCACTAACATGTGAAGAAATTAACTTATTTCATTTTTCCTTTCAATTTGCCTTATTTGCTCCCACTTCAGGTTCACATAAGTATTAAGGTGTTACTTGGGAAATGGTCATGGGGATTTGGGGTACATGAGAATGCTTTTGGAAGTGGTGATTGCGGAGAAATGTGGGGTTTTGGGATGGGGAGGGAGAACTAAAAATATTACACTCCCATATGGGTGTGGGCTATTGAGGAATATTTTAAAGGGTTAGGAAGAGTTTAATGAGAATGTATCATATATGGTGGGGGTAGGAGTAGAGTGAGTTTTTGGGGAACACAGATGGTGTGAAAGTAACATTTTGAGTATTACTTCCCCGCATGTACAATATTTCATTCCAAAAGAAGTTGTGAATCCATGGCATATTTGTTGATTGGCATGATTTCAAGAGTTTTGATTATATTTAGGAGATTGTTGATTAGCATGATTTTAGGAGATTTGATTATACTTAGAAGATTTAATTTAATTTGATTTGATTTGATAGCTGGACTGATTTTATAGATTTTTTCCTCCTTAATTAGCATTAGGAGCTTTGTATAAATTTCCTTGCTTATGGAATGTAAACACACAAAAATACAATAAGTCTTTTATTCTTCTCAAAATCTACGTGGTATCAGAGTCATTGTTGCCTTTCTGAGGTGAATTATCTCCCTCGTAGCACTAGAGTTCTGTTTTTATCAAAGAGGTCGAGTTTTCTCTCTCTTAATGGTTGTCCGCAACACAAACTCCTTTTCGTCAGTTTTTTTTTGGAATTTTCTTTTCCATTGGGATCGCTGGAATTTTTCGAGCCTATCCCTACCTGTTTTGATTTTACGTTCACCGGAGTTAAGGTTCCGCCAAGACAGATTTGGTTTCCGGCAAGGCATATTATTTTTCAGCAATTTTCTTCAAATTTCCTTTTGATTGGGCAGAAAATATGGAGACATTGAGACTGCTCTCACACTTCTTATTGAGTCTCATGTTCTATTGCGTTTTTGGGGCGATGCAGTTCTCACAGCTTGTTATTTGATTAATCGGATGCCTTCCTCTCTCATCAAGAATCAGATTCCGCATTCAGTATTGTTTTCTTGGTCAGCCTTATACTCTCTTCCCTCTCGTGTTTTTTGGGAGCATATGTTTTGTTCATAACTTAGCCAATAGGAAAGATAAATTAGCTCCTCGTGCTCTCAAGTGTGTCTTCCTTAGTCATTCTCGTGTTCAAAAGGATATCGTTGTTGCTCACCTGATCTTCGTAGGTATCTTATGTCAGCCGACGTCATATTTTTTGAGTCTGGACCTTACTTTACCTCTTCTGATCGCCTTGATGTATTTGATGTCTTACCTATACCAATCTTTGAGGAGTTTACTATAGCTCCTCCTACACCCTAAGCCATAGAAGTCTTGCCTATACCAACCGTTGAGGCTAATGTTGCTCCTTCTAGATCCCCAGCCACAGGAACACCACTCTTGACATATCGTCGTCGTTCGCTCCTAGCATCAAGCACAACTGATTCACGTCCTGCACCTGACCTTGCTCCTACTGCGGACTGGTCTTCTCCTAGTCAATTGATTGCACTTCGGAAAGGTATACAGACCACACTTAATCTTAATCCCTATTATGTTGATTTAAGTTATCATCGTCTATCATCACCCCATTATGCTTGTGTGTCCCCCCTTGTCCTCTGTTTCCATTCCTAAGTCTACAGGTGAAGTGTTGTCTCATCCAGGATGGCGACATGCTATGATTGACGAGATGTCTGCTTTACATATGAGTGGTACTTGGGAGCTTGTTCCTCTTTCTTCTGGTAAATCTACTATTCGTTGTCGTTGGGTACATGCAGTCAAAGTTGGTTCAGATGGCCAGGCTGATCGACTTAAGGCCCGTCTTGTTGCTAAAGGATATACTCAGATATTTGGGCTCGATTATAGTAATACTTTCTCTCCATGGCTAAAATAGCATCAATCCACATTTTTCTATCCATGGCTGGTGTTCGCCATTGACCTCTCTATCATTTGGACATTAAGAATGTTTTTCTTCATGGTGATCTTAAGGATGAAGTTTATATGGAGTAACCACCTAGTTTGGTTGCTCCAGGGGAGTCTAGTGGCCTTGTATGTCGCTTGCGCTGGTTACTTTATGGTCTAAAGCAGTCTCCCCGAGTCTGGTTTGGTAAGTTTCAATACAGTTATCCGGGAGTTTGGCATGACTCATAGTGAAACTGATCACTCTGTGTTTTATTGGCATTCTGCTTTAAATCTCTGTATTTATCTAGTGGTTTGTGTTGACGATATTGTTATTACAGGCAATGATCAGGATGATATTACTAAGTTGAAGCAACATCTCTTTCAACACTTTCAGACTAAGGATCCGGGCAGATTAAAGTATTTTCTAGGTATTGAGGTCGCTCAGTCTAGCTCAGGTATTGTGATCTCACAACGGAAGTACACCTTAGACATTCTTGAGGAGACATGAATGACTCACTGTTGACACTCTGATGGGTCCTAACTCTAAACTTCTGCCCGAACAGGGGGAGCCGCTTAGCGATCCTGCAAGATATAGGCGGCTGGTTGGTAAATTAAATTACCTCACAATGACTAGAGCTGCCATTTCCTTTCCTGTGAGTGTTGTAAGTCAGTTTATGGATTCCCCCTGTCATAGTCATTGGGATGAAGTTGTCCACATTCTTGGGTATGTGAAGTCAGCTCCATGCAAAGGATTGTTATTTAAGGATCAAGGCCATGAGCAGATCGTTGGATACTCAAATGCTGATTGGGCAGGATCACCTTCTGATAGACGTTCTACGTCTGGATATTGTGTTTTAGTAGGAGGTAATTTGGTGTCTTGGAAGAGCAAGAAACAGAATGCGGTTGCTCGGTCTAGTGCAGAAGCAAAATATCTAGCAATAGCTATGGAAACATGTGAGCTAGTTTGGATCAAACAGTTGCTCAAGGAGTTGAAATTTGGTGAAATCAGCCAGATGGAACTTGTGTGTGAAAATCAAGCTGCTGTTCATATTGCATCAAATCCAGTGTTCCATGAGAGAACTAAACACATTGATATTGACTGTTACGTTGTCAGAGAAAAGATACTCTCAGGAGATATTGCTACAAAGTTTGTAAAGTTGAGTGGTTATCTTGCAGATATTTTCATTAAGTCCCTCATTTTTTCTCGTATTAGTTACATATGTAACAAGCTCGGTACATATGATTTGTGTGCACCGGCGTGAGAGGGAGTGTTGGATAGTTATGTGTAATTAGTGCTAGTCCCACATGTAGCAGGAGTAATAGGGCTCGTTGTATCATTGTTAATACATCAATAATATTTTTCTCGTGTATTATTTCTCTGGGTTGCTAACTTCTTTTCTGCAGGGCTTCTTTCTAATACTTTTTTCTTTGATATTCACATCGCTTAACTAGGATAGAACTAAATTAGTGCTGAACTAGCCAACATGATCCTCATACATAAACCCGATTTGATTTGGTTTAATGGATAATGACAGCCAGCTAATCGGCTTTTTTATGCCGTATTTTCTTTTTTTTACAGATTGAAACATAGATGGGATGATATATGTGCCTTCCGTGTTTTTCCTTATAAATGTCAAATATCATTGCAACTTTGTGAACTCAAGGACAACTACATTCAACAAGAAATCAGAAAACCCTCAAATCAAGAAACTTGCGATGTATGTTATCATTCAGTAAAATATTTCTTTTCAACAAGCTATTAATAGTATGCTAGACACGTTGATGCATGGATGGTTTGTGGTGCTCGTGATGCCCTTGCTTTCGTCAAATCAGAAACCCCGTTACCATTTAGTTGTTCAGTAGGATTGAAGTGTATGTTGTCCACTATGATAATGGAAGTATGTAACTTCTTGCTGTATACATGGTAAATTCTTGTCTACTATTTGCTTGGAATAATAAATTTATAATGGTAGAAAACTAATAAAGTAATGAAGTAGTTTCTTAATTAATGGATATGTTGTTCCATATTTTCTTTGTTTCTCACTTAGGGACGAAGCAGAGTGATGCTTCGACTATTCACTTTATCTCAATAATTTATTGTCTCTTTGAAAAGGCAGGACAATAATGTTTCTAGAGTCCCGCAGTAATTTCGCATATAGACTGTAGACTCTTTCTTGAATCTAGGACTTCTGGATACGTTGATACCATGTTAAGAAAATGAATTTTGGAACTAATTAACCCCAAAAGCCAAAATTTTTGCGTATTTGGCCTATGGAAAAGAATCAAGGCCCGAAGGTGGGGAAACGTGTTGAAGATATCATTAAATAGATATAGTGTGTCTTAGATGGGTTGGTCACACACTTCAACATGATATCACAGCCAAACACGTCCCCGATGTTGTGTTACCTTTTGTTCTTCGCCGCTTTCTGGTGTTAGAGTTCCAAATTGGTTGAGAGTATAAATTGTAGTCTTTTTATATGGTCTTGGGCAATCCTCACCTCACGAGCTAGTGTTGGAGGTTGAGTTAGGTCCTATGTCCATTTTCTTAATATGGACCAGAGTAGACAAAAATCCTAAGTTCTAAGTCTTCTTTAAGACAGGGTTTAGTTAGCTAGCTTTTGGGCTATCACACACAGTTGGTCACATGGCCCACTTGAAGGCATGGGTTTCTTGGTTTCTAAATTGGGGTGGAATACGTGAGGATCCCTGGTGTTGTGTTACTCAATGTTAGGCACCACTTTGTCATCCATATTCCAGATGTCCAGTTTTAATGTGCAGCTTAGGGTAGAAGGGGAGGGAGTGTTAGAGTCCTACATTGATCGGAGGTATAGTTGTAATCTCTTTATATTGTTTTGGACAATTCTCACCTCTGGTGCTAATTTTTTGGAGTTGAGTTAAACCTGTGGCCTATTCTCTTGAGTCTGAATAGCTCTCATACAGCAAATTTCATGTTTGCCTTTCCCCATGAAAGTTCAAAAAGACTTGCAATTCATCTTTGTCAATACCAATTGAGTGAGTGGAGAAATGAAAACGTGCGGACTATCTTTGCGATAATAACATATTTGCGTGTGTGCATACTCACACTCATTCATTCTAAAAGTCATATTTCTGCTCATGAGATCTCTTGTGCTGAAAGATAATCAAATCTAACTATTGACTTGACAATCTTGAGGATTAGAAGTCACTCTGGTTCAGGAGAGAAGCAAACAGATTTGTCCACTAGAGACTGATTGTTTAATTTTTTTATTTTATTGTGCTCACGTTCATGTTATCTCTTGATACTTCTTTTTCACCTTGGTCTCTTTCTTTATTTCTTTATTTTTGGTTTTCAGATTGAATGTTTTACTATGAACATTTTAAGTATATCCTACATGCTCTGCCTGGTGCCTTTTTCCTTGTAATTTCTCTGAGAGGATGTTAACAACAGATGATAGGTGGAAAGGACATATGATTTTGCCTCTTGGGGGTTTGGGCCCTGGGGGTTTTCCTTTAGTAACTCACTTCTTTTGTACTTTAAACAATTCCGATTTGCATAAATGTAGTTATCTTTGTGTATTCTGACAAATACTTGAAGCAATCACCAATGGTACTTTTCTTCTGATAACTTTATTTGCAGAATACAACAGGATGGTTCTCCTCTCATATTCTTGATTGCTTGAGACTGTGCATTGCTGTGAGATTTATGTCAGTATGCCCTCATCCCGATGCAGAGTCTTTACTAAAAACTGTGTCTGCCCGCTTTGAGAAGTCGAAGAGGATTCACACTTGTGTGAAAGTTACAAGACCTGAAGAGCAAGGAAAAGTCCATAAAGGTTGAAAACAGTTGGAGTTATTTGTAGTCTATCATGAATCTTAAACATTGACGTAATTATCTGTCATGAAATTTAATTGTTAAGCTAAAATTATCCCTACAGCTGATTTGCTCTCTGGAGTACTTTCAGGCTTCCAGATTTTACCTTACTTTTGGTATATTTTTATCTTCCAGCTAGTTGTCATTATTGTCACATCGGAGCCTTTACTCAAGTTTTTCTCCTATAAATTCCTTGAAATGTCAGAAGCTGAAAACAATGAAGTCGATGACAAAGCAGAAAACAATGAAGTTGATGAACCTGATTATTTAGAAGATGATGAAGATGACTTTGAGGATGATAATGTTGAAGATGAGATGGATGCATGTGAACCTCTTGACCTTGTAAGATGATATTTATATTTGAGATGATGCATTCATAAGCAATTTGTGATAAGCATCCTTCTCATTGTAAAGTCAACTAATGCCTTGTCTTCTTAGGTTGGCCAGGAAGGGGATGTCTCTATACATGATGATCCACGTATCCTTGGAACAAAACCATGCTCAATCAGATTTATAACCCGTTTGGCCAAGCTGCAAAAATCAGCTTATTTTGAGAAGTGTTTTTTTTCAAAAGTACTTTTCTCAAAAGTACTTTTGGTGAGAAGCAGTTTGTGTTTGGATAATTAGTTTGAAAAGCACTTCTGAGCAACAATTAATGTTTGGCCAAGCTTTAAAAAATTGCTTCTAAGTGTATTTTTCTCAAAAGTGCTTCTCAAAAAAGTGCTTTTGGAGAGAAACTACTTTTTTTTGCTTCTCCAAAACTGCTTCTGTTTCTCCTTAAAAACACTTTTTTTCCTTCCAAAAGCGTGGCCAAACACCTCAATTTTTGGCCAAAAGCACTTTTGGCCAAAACAAGCACTTTTGGCCAAAAAGAAGCTTGGCCAAACAGGCTATTATTATGTCATTCTTCTTTTATGCTTACATGCTGATGGATGGTATTAGTTGAATGATCATCAAACCTGCAAGAGATTTTCACGAAGTATAGGAAAAATGATTCTTCTAGGAAAATTTGCAGATACTCATCTTTAATAATTTTGTTTTTTCTTCTCACAGCCTGATAAAAGAAGCAGGAGAGCAATTAATAAAGAAGAACTAGAGGGTAGAATGCTGTAGTTACATGAAGTCTACATGAAAAGTTGTTGTCTTAAAAAGATACTTCCTCTATTTCAATTTATGTGAACCTATTTCCTTTTTAATCCGTGCCAAAAAGAATGACCCCTTTCCATATTTGAAAACAATTTACCTTAATGCAATATGCCTCATTTTACATCACAAGTTCAAAAATCTTTTCTTTTTTCTTAAACTCCGTGCCCAATCAAATAAGTTCACATAAATTGAAATAGAGGGAGTATAAGTAACTATCTGCAATAGTTTACATGATATTGAACATAAAGGTAGAGGGGAGTAGCTAGTTTCTATTGGAAAGCTTAGCAACCGGTCTAGTCAATCTCTTTTTTCTTAAAAAAAAGAAGAAGATAACAGTGGGGTTTGGACGAACTTGCACACCTATGGTATATCAACTACCTCAACCAGCACAAGTGTTGGATAACTCTGTCCAAGGCTAAGCACATTGGGATTGACTATCACTTCGTTTGTGAAAAATACGCTTAGGAGATATTGCTACAAAGTTTGTGAAGTCGAATGACAAGCTTGCACATATTTTCACCAAGTCCCTCACTGGTCCTTGTATTAGTTACATATGTAATAAGCTCAGTACATATGATTTGTATGCACCGGTTCGAGGGAAAGTGTTAGATAGTTATGTAATTAATATGTAATTAGTCCTAGTCCCACATAGAATAGGAGTAAGATATGTATTGTATATAGTTATAAATAGGGCTCATTGTATTATAATCAAGTGATTAATAATATATTTTTCTCCCGTGCTTTCTCACAAAATCCATCTCCAAAATCGCCTCCTCACGTTCTCCGAAACTCAAAATAGTGCAAAATGAACAATTCTCAAAATTTTGGACATAAAATACCGCGGAACCAAATAATGCATCGAGTTCGCGATTGCATGGGCACACCTATGTGATCACAAAGTGTCACTGGCAGACACGTATTCATTCGCAACCCTGCGCACCCGATCGCAGAGAGTAACACCTCCAGTCCCAGAAGTCTACTACGCGATCGCATAATAATGCTCGCGACCGCGAAACTTCACCAATCGACCTACGGGATCACGGACAGCTTCCGCGCGATCGTGGTGAACAAAATTCTACTTGCCACTGTCCCTCTACGCGATCATGACACACACCTCGCTATCGCGAAGAGCATCACTGACAATAGAAAAACCAACAATCAACTTAGCTCAAAATGATCCGAAACCACCCCGAAACTCACGTGAGCTCCTCCGGTCCCCGTCCAATCATCCTAACAAGTTCATTTTTACTCAAACTTATCGAAAGGCTCAAAACACGAATAATAACATCAAAATCAAGAATCAATGGTCAGTCCAAATTATGCAACTCTCTTAAGTTCATAGATTTCAACTTTCAAATAGAAGCGTCGAATCAATCCCGAGCCACCCGAGGCCCGAACTAAAAATTCTTACGAGTTCCAAAATCATCATAAGAACCTATTAGAACCTTCAAATCCACAATGCGGAGTCGTTTACACAAAAGTCAAACCATGGTCAACTCTTCCGACTTAAAGCTTCCAAAATAAGAATTTATCTTCCAAAACATTCCCGAACCTCTTGAAAATCAAAACCAACCCTATATTCAAGTCATAAAACATCAAATGAGCTTACTCGAAGTCTCAAATCTCGAAACAAAATGCTAGAACGCAAAACGACTAGTCGGGTCGTTATAGAACATTGTGTTGTAAAGTGATGATTTCTTTTTTGTGTGATAAAAGAGAAGTTCTTTTTGGCCTTGTCGAATTAGTTGAGGTGCATGCAAGCTGGTTTGGATACCATGGTTATTAAAAAAAAAAGAGTAGTTCTTTTTGGGTAAAAAATAGACATTCCTTTCGTTGCATTGGAATGAAGATAGAAATTACATGGAGTGATCAATATGTTACTTTTGATGCTCAAGTACCTCTAAGGTCTAATTTTGTGGTTTAGAGCAATTTTCCTTTCTCCTTTTCCTTTCTAGGGTCTTCTAGCCATGAACTTCTGGTTTATAAACACTGGAATTGTGTGCCAAGGTTTTTGTTGGAGCCGGATAGTAGTTACCCAAAATTCTAATTTTCCTATATGCTGCCCAGACACAAACCACGATAATGTTTCAAGAGATTACTTGCAAGAGCTCTTTGGTAATTTTCCATTCAGTACAGCGGGAGTGGATGAAGTGCAAGATGATCAGAGTCTTGGAGAATATCAGATATATGACCAATACGTCGATGGCTCTTATTCCGAAGATGAAGACTACTAAGTTGTCTTGTGAGTTTTCTTATCTCTCTTTTACGAATCATATCCTTTCCTATTTTGGTGGATCTAACAGTTTTCCATCACTTTCAACCATAACCTTTTCCTTGCCAAATTGTTGTGGGTGTTGAATTTCATAAGTATTTTTTTCCATTCAAGTAATGTAGTTTTCATTTGGACTTGAATATAATACTTTTCCTCTTTGCCTTTGATTAATCCCAGTGAAGAGTGTACTAAGTATGGTACTAATTCCATCCTGTTTTTTTTGAATCACTTATACGGCTACTGTAGGCTAATTAGTATTTAGTGGTCGACTGAAGAACCAATGCTGCAGAAAAGGTGAATAAAGTATATTACCTGAGCTCAAGTCCAGTAAGGAAAAATCTCTCAATGTGCACAGCTGCTGCTATCCATTATTATACAAGACGGATGTTTGAGAAGGCTAGAGATTTCTGTACCATATTCATTAGGAAGTTATAAATAAAAGCTTATAGCATTGCCTTTTGTTTGTTTTTTTTCCCCTTTTAGTTTTAAGTTTCCGTCATAGCTGACTGATTAAGATGACCGAATGCTGAAGACATGAAGAAAAACCATGGTTTATCATACTGCCTAAGTTACATGGTGCTCTAATCCCACTTCGGTATTATTTGGAATATAGTTTGGTGGCTGGGCCGATGGTCCCGCCCAGGGGCAGCTCAACTAATTTTGTGGCCTAAAGCCAAAATATATTAAAAGGCCCTTAAATTTTCATAATATTCATCTGATAATAAGGCACAAAAGAAACCCACATGACTTTCTATGATACGAGCCCAACGCGTGATGATGTTAGGCTCACATCACGGTTTCGAACTCTCCGGTGGATAAAAGCATGATATTTAGAAATAGGTAGAGGATTCAGCTCATTATCCATTGAGTACGAATCTTGCGCCACTGTCCTGGAGAATTTCTTTATTAAAACAGATGAGACATAAAAGAACTTGCATTCTGATGCATGAATAAATAAAATATGACAAAAAATAATTAGCTAATTCAGAGATTTCGAGTTGAAATTAGAGAGTAAAATCATCAAAAACATGAAGAGAAGAAAGAGTATACAAAGAGGAAGAGGAATTAGAATTGATGAGAAGGTAAATATGCTATTTTTTAATGCGAGAAAAAATTTATCGTTATTTACTCACTCAATAGCAACCTCAATCAATATTTTAAAAATGTAAAAATTTGAATTTTTTATTAATAATATTTGTATAAATTTTGAATTATATATAATACTAATATAGTATTTTGTAATTTTGGGGCCCTTACTATTTCGGGGCCTGAGGCAAAGGCTTTATCTGCCTTACCTTAGACCCGCCCTTGATCCCACCTGGGGTCCACAAATTTAAGAGTTCCAAGATGTAGAAATAAGTTGGTAAAAGAAGAATTTCCTTTGGTTCAAGTAGTGAAGAAAATAGTATTTCCATTGTCCCATTTTATGTGGCACACTTTCCTTTTTTTTTTTTTTTTTTTGATGAAATAAATTAGATTCATTAAAGGGCATCAAGAAGATGCAAAGAGTACAAAAGAGATAGGATAATTAGCTCCATATACAAAAGCCTATGCTGCTCTCAGGGAGCTAATGAAATCCACAAAAGTATCAGCACTAGTAACAGGGGTGAGATAGTTCCAGCTAAATAAGTTAACTAAACACGCAGCCTTGCGGGAGTAGAGTGGAGTTGAAATGCCATCAAAACATCTTCGGTTCCTTTCTTTCCAAATACACCAAAATATTGCAGCTGGCACCATTTTCCAGATTTTTCTGATGGATTTGTCAACTCTCCAAAAATACCAACTTTCAAAAGCTTTTGTTGATTGTGGCATAACCCATTTCAGACCAAAGGTAGTATAGAAGTTCCAAATTTCTTTTGCAACTGAGCAGTGGATGAATAGGTGGTTTACACTTTCTGACTGTTGTTGGCACATGTAGCATCTATTAACTAGTGTGATGTTCTGCTTGATTAAGTTGTCTTGAGTGAGACAGGCCCCATTTAGAGACAACCATGTGAAGCAAGTCACCGTGGTAGGCACTTTAGTTCTCCAGATGTGGTTCCATGTCCACTTATCTATCATTGGATTCTGGCCACAGAGGTGAATGTATCCTTCTTTGAATGTGTACTTGCCTCTCTTAGAATTTCCCCAAATAAGTTTGTCAGGCTGTTGATCTTCGGTGTTATGACCTTCTAGGGAGCTTAACATTGTGAGTAGGCTGCTGACCTCCCAATCCTGCAAATTTCTTCTGAAAAGTGGGCACCAAGTGCCATTGTCTCTATTTTGAGCAACAGTGGAGTCTATGTTCAAAGCAATCTGATACATATTGGGAAACATGTCTTTCAAAGGTGTATTTCCGATCCATCTATCCTTCCAAAACTTAATACGAGTTCCATTCCCAACTTTGAAAGTTACATTTTGGAAAAATTCATCCCAGTGGTTGCTGATGTTCTTCCACAGGCCAACTCCATAAGGAGTGTGTGTTTTCTTGGAACACCAGTGGTTGTGTGCTCCATATTTAGCAACTATGATATCCTTCCATAGCCTAGATTCCTCCTGTCCATATCTCCATAGCCATCTTGAGAGCATAGCTTTATTGTGTGCTTGTAGATCCCTGATGCCCTAATTCCTTAGGCACAATGTCCTTTTTATCTGTCCAATTAAACTTTGCCACATAAATTGGGAGGGACGGAGTAGCTCTTTTTAACATAAAGTAATGATCAATCTGGAGAGGCATTTTTTTATTAAGACAATTTCAGGTTGAAAACTAACTAGCATGTTATCTAATAGACTAATTATTTCCTATATATAAGTGAGAGTTGGAAGTTCGAACAACGATGTTATTTGGATTGGGTAGTTTGTCCTTAAGCCATTAGTAATTCTTTTCTGTTTTGTCATTTTGTAGGTTGCTGCACAGCCTTGGCAAAAAAAAAAGAAAAAAAAAAAGAATGCCGATATTCATCAGAATTCCACTCATGTCCCTACGTTAAATTGGTATTCGACAAATTGTCCCTTATTCCCTCTCCGTCTACAGTGGTGTGTCAGGAGTAAAATGGTCGTTGGAGAAACTGGTATGGTTATCACGAGGGTGGTGCATAATTACTTTTGGTTTGCTTCACATTCCACACCCAGTGTTCTGTTTCTCTGACTGCATAATTATTGCTTATATAAATCAAGAGTGAGATTTATTTGCTGTATTATGTAAAAGGTAGAAGCTTCAACAAAATTTGTCTAATACCAAGTTTTTTTTTTCTTTTCTTTTTTGGGAAAAAGGTTTATTTTTGAGCAAAGAGTAAGACCTCTCGAAAGTTATAATTAATTTAAATGAGCACATAGAGGGAAAAAAGAGTATTTTTTAAAAATTAATTTAAAAGCGCTTAAGGTCTTAAATCTATCACGTTAACATACAGATGTAAGCAGTGCATCTGAAAACAAAAGTCAATCAATTTACTTTCTTAAACTAGAATGAGAGAATGAGTATTCTTTTCTTTCTTGATTATTTGCTAGATTCATATTATCTGTCTGCCATGGGTTAGCAATCATTCTTATTTGATAATTAAAAGATAATACTATTTCCTGAATTTCCAAACACTAAATCAACATATGAGCTCTAACTTCAACAATCTCCGATGGTTATTTTTGTTGTGGACTCTCTTTAAAGTACTTAAGAGAAGGTGAAGTGGATTTTTGACAAGCTAAAAGCTGCACATTCCTTTTGCAATCTTGTTATCACTTCTGATTATCATCACTTTTCCTTGTTTAACCTCTGAGCAAGTATTGATTTGTAGGCACCTTCATTTTTGCGCAAGTACATCATAGGGTTGGAACATGTTAGACGGTGGAATGCCTTCTGGAGAAAAATTCATTTCGCCAGACCTTTGAGAATACAATCTTATACTAGACCTTTACTTTCCATCTAACTACTGCTATAGTTCCATTCAATAGCCTCTCTCTTGCGCTTTTTGGACTGTCCAAATGCTCTAAAATACTGTTTGTGGAACACTTTTCCACGATGTAAGAAAATAACAGAAAACTCGATATAGGGAAAAAAAGCCAGTTCTTTCCTGTTCCATTCAATGATTCCCTTACAGATTGGAAATTGACATCCTATTTGCTCTCTTAGCATGATATTTTTTTCCTCAATGCTATTCCTAATAGTTTAGCTTTTGTAGGGGTTAATTGCGTCCAGCGAGCATAATTCAAAAAATTGCATTAGTAGCAGAAAACATAAGAGATTGTGTTTTCTTTTTTGAGATAATCCTGTGACTATATGAAACAATCTGGGTGAGAGCCTTGGTCTGAACTCGTCTCCCCAGAATCAAAGTCCTAGTAGGTGATTTTGTAGAGAATCAAGGATAATTATAGATGTAATTTAACTACCTTGGTTTTCAATTTGTCAAGGAAGTAGACCTTGGTTTTACTTCAACAAACAATATCAAAGATATCTGAGCTGATTAAAATGGCTTGGAACAGTTTGATTTCCTCTTGCATTATAATCAACAAAATTATAACTTGGTCTAGTCTCGGGTTCTCCCTTTTCTCCTTCTTTCTTTCTCCACCCTGCATTCACCTCCGCTGACTAAAACTTTGATGTTGAGCATCCATGCACGAGAAAGTGAAGTGAGGATTCCAAGCAAACATTTCTTTATCACTTACCTTTTGGCACTCGATGCTTGCTCTGACTTCCAATACAAAGAGAAAAAGGATATATAATACACTACGATAATGGCAATCTGGCATTGAGGCGCATCATTTGTGGAAAGATGATATGACGGGTCTATCTACTGAATCTTTACAGCTTCTGTTTACTGCTTGTGAACTGATATTTGTAAGATGATTACAAAGTCTACATTAAGGCATAGTGTTTATGGGCTCTCTAGATACAATTTTTGCGTAGTGTTTGATGGAGTCCAGCTTTTTGTAACATTTCAGTACCTCGTTGGTACTGTTTTATCAAGAGAAATTTTGCTTTACCTACTAAAAAAAAAGTCTACATGAAGGCATAGTAGGATTTCTTGAAAATTTTCATATTGCTTCCAAAGTTTGAGGAGACTTGTGATTCAGTATTGTATTTAAACTGGTTTGTTTAGTACAACCTAAGTTCTAGATTTGTCATCTTAATTTGAAATTTATTAGACTAATCTATATGCTCCTTAATGATTTGGTGATTGGAACAATCCCATTTAGTTAGTTTCCTTCAGCTTAACTTGAAATATGATATAACTTACAGCTTAAGTTCGTAAACAGTGAGCTAGATAATCCGTGCACTGATTCACATTCTCTTTCTTGATTGCAGTTGTATAAAGATAAGAAGCAGTCAAGAGCAATACCAAAAAGGAACTGCACAGAAAATAGTTGCGTTCGCACTCGCAGTTGCTAGAGGGAAGCTTTTCGGTAGCCTTCTTCAACTTCTACTCTGCACCAAGTTCTGCTCAAGTTTACTAGAATTGGATCATTTGTGAAGTTTTCATATTTATGAATCTTTCTAATATATAATCTTAGTATTCCTCATTTTGGTAATCTCAACAAATGTACTTCCTATTTAAATTAAAGATTTGGAAAAATAGCCCCGCGATAGAATTTTAAAGCACGTCGGTCAGAATTTTGAAGTACCAGGAATTTTGATGATTACTAGAATTTTAACCCACAATGCGAAGAAATTTGTTGATCGGTCAGAATTTTGTAGCCAATTGCACAAAAATATGGCAACCGTTAGAATTTTGTGACTATCACCATAACTTGCAAAATTATGGCAACTGTTAGAATTTTGTGACTATTACCATAACTTGCAAAATTATGGCAACCGTTAGAATTTTGACGAATCACAATAAGATTTGCCCAATAATTATTGAAACTTTCGTGCTTCAAAATTCTGACCAACGATTATTTTTCCAAGACTTTCGTAGTGGAATCAAAATTTAAATGGTGGCGCCAAATGATTATATTGTGCCATTCTCCCAAAATTCTAACCTTTCGACGTAACACTAACATCAATAGCATGCCTTTCGGACGGGCTATCTTAGCTAGTGCTTTATTTGGCTCTTAAAAGACGCTATACCTTAACAGCCGTTTGGCTCTTAACCTTGTATACATCCGGAGATGACTCCCATATCATCATTTCACGGCACTCTTTTACATTGTACGTTGCGCTTTATCAGGAAAAAGCATGCCCTTTGACAGCACCGTTGGTCTAAGTTCATCTCACATTGCTGTCAGAATTTCGTCAATATCCCTTGTGAGGGCATCCATATCCGGCATACTTGGCAAATGATCAAGGTAGGGAATGTGCCTTGAATGAAATGGCACGTGGGACACGTACACTCTTGGTCTAATGGGAGGTGGAGCATGCTCCCTCGTCAAATCAGGTTCAGCATTCTCTTCCTCTTCATCATCACCCTCGTCAGGAAAGGATGTGTCATCTCCAGACTCATCGGCATTGTCGTCATAATCACTATTCTCTTCCCAACTTTGCACATTTGCCAGATCTCGATTAAATATATCGTCTTCGGGCAATTAAGTAAGGACAAGACCAACAAGTTACTCGTTTTCACTGCACAACCAACAAAATAATGAGTTACTCAAATTGGTCCAAACTTTATATAACTTTATATATTCACTTACAAATCATAATGTGTTGATATCCCATGATGCACATTATCCTGTTGATGATGACTCCCGGATGGACCACCATGATCCAACACACCAAAACTAGGCATATTCCAACTGGCCGTTGGTTCATAACTTGTAAAATTCATATGTGGTCGGTACCCCATGTGGAATATATGAGTGTTAATACAAATTCAATACACAAAAATATACATCGTAATACAAAGAAAAGTTGATGTTTACCACTCTGCTTGTGGATTACGTAAACTAGGGGAGAAATTATTTCCTCGCTCCCCATTCGCTCGTGGAGATAAGTTTAGATCATGCCAAACTCTTTCAGTCGGAACCTGTTCGGCTAAAACTGCTCCAAAATAACCACCCGGTGATTGAGGGATATCCCTACTTTGCGTAACCTCATTATTGCGAACATCTTCAGCCTTGACGTACATTTCCAACAGTTTTATCACAATAGATTTCCGGTATTCATCTAGAGTCCTCAAAAAATCTTTCAGAGTTTCATCGTCTTCGATGTTAAACGCAGCATAACAAGCAACCCCTTGCGAAGTCACATAATAGGGATATCTTCCGGTCACTTTAATATTCACAGAACGTTTGCTCACACTCATTTTATTACATAACAATGATACCAATCTATTGTACTCCATTGTAAGTGACAACTTAACATGACACTATGGAGATGTGGTTTATAGACAATCGAACTGATTTGATTCAAAAATGATAAAGAAATAAGATTAAAAACGAGATTTAGCAATTGAAATTGAAGAAGATGACAAGCCTAGCTCCGAGCACAATGTCTCCAAGGACAAAAGTGAAGGCAATGATAAGAACAAGTAAAGTTATCTAATTAAGAGCAAAAGTAATATAGCATGTGTTTGACAAGAATTTCGTTTCTTACAATGGCTGCTGGGCCTGCTATTTATAGTTATACCTAGGGAAACAAGATCCTAGGGTCAGGCCCCACTAAAATGATAACAAAGGAGTCATTGATGAATATGTAATAGCAGGCCATGAATGTAAATATTTTCTGTAACAGTTGCTCATTTTATATTAGAAAATATCCTCTCATTGAATGCTATCCGATGACAAATACTCGGTTTGCTCCCGTTGACGATGCTCCCTTTGGGTTTTATCAGATATCGATTGTAGTTGTCATATCCGGTACTGATTGTTACTTGACTCGCCTTTACCTGTCTTCGGTTCCACGTATCATTCGATCATTTATTATAAACCAATTTTACCCCATACAAATAGTCCCCCTGCTTTCCGGTGACATATCTTTGTGTTACCAGGAAGTTGATAAAGATCCTTTTCTTGGCGGGAAAGTCCTGAACAGTTTCTGACGCTTGAAAGGACGCACGTCTTCTCGCATTTAATACCCCGAACACGTGTTGTTCCACGATTCAACAAATATTTTTTTTCCAGTTTTCCAGGTAATCATGACCACACTTTTTACTGTCTATATCTTTACTTCTGCACATTGCTTTACTTCTTTACTTCCTAAGTCTTAATTTTCGTAAGTCCCTCTTCTTCTCCATACTTACTCTATATTTTCTTAGAGATTTTTCCATCTTCTTCAACGCTCTTAACAAAAAAAATTCTGACTCATTATTACCATGGCTTCTTTCATTACCCTTTTTGGAAACTCTGGTCTCCTCTAAGGTGGAGGCCCAAAGAGAAACAAGGACAAAGAAACTGACGTCGATTTTAAACCTCCTACTGTAAGCACCATCATACCAAAATACCTCAGTACTACTAATGACTTCCAAGAGAAGGCCCCTATTGCGTCTTCATAGACTTGGGTTGTTAGTAGGTATTCCTCCTCCATTCGTCCTTCTAGTATCCATAATGCGAATAAGAACTGCAACTGCCCTGATCTTACATTACTTGCTCCGGACATGACAAAACGGGTTACCTTTACCAAGAAGGGTTTTACGTATGTCTATACGTATCCCTTTACCTTAGGCAATTCTCCCTGTGGTCGAATGTCGACCCTATTATTTTGGAGTTTTGCTACCGGTACCAGTTCTCCCTAGCACAAATAGGCCCATCGTTATGGCGAACAGTGGCTTGCCTTCGCCAAGTGAGCACGGAGACTGGGGAAACCCTAACCCTTGAACGCATGATAAATCTTTACTCTCCTAAAATTTTCCATGGGGGAGTAATAAACTTTAGCAAACGCGACCACCACGCTATTCTCACCAGCGTGGATGATGACAATGACCGTGGGTGGATGGAGCGATTCGTCATTATCGCTACTAGGGACATTATCCCGGCCACAACTCCGTCTTTTCCTAAGTCATGGAATAGTTTCCGTAAGTTTTCGATTCATTTCTTTCCTTCATGAAAAGACTGTTTCCAGTTGTTAATGATCTTCTTATTTCTTTTGTTCTAGCTACCCGATGGGAGCCACCACGAGTTCAAGGTCTGGACCAGTGGGTCCAGAAAATTCTTAAAATCACAACACCAGAATCCCGTCGGTGGAAGGAGATGGCCCTCAAATACATGTGGAAGGCCAAAAATTATTGTAATCTGAGTTCTTTTTCCTTTTATCTTTGTATGAACACAGATAACTTCATAAAAAAGTTGCTAACCCGCTTTTTGTTTGATTCAGGACTACTGCAAGGCTCTGTGACCTGCCCCGAGGTTGATGTCTTAGTTGACCCCGGTGAGGGTGCCTCTTCTCGGAGTCCCCAACTCGAGAACAAGTAACTAAAAATATGACGCTCTTCCTCAGCTGGGGTTAAAGGAAGAAGATAAATGAAACAACGACCGAGCTGGCCATTGTCACAGTGGTCCTCGATGATGAAGAGGAAGCTAGTGGTGGAGAAGCTTCCCTTCAAAAGAGGAAAAGATCTTCATCAGCTCAACTGGATGCTCAACCGGGGGAGCTTCAAAACCCGTCCACAGGAGAGACCCAATCTCTTTGGGGCGAGATGGACTTGGTGGATAATGCCGATTCTTGCTTTCCAATCCCCATTGCTGCCTCTGGTCCAAGGAGTTCGTACCCTGTGCCTCGTCTGCCTTCGACCATCCAGTAAACAACAATTAGCACTGCCCCTGCCATAGCTGCTTCTCATCCTTTCACACTAGCAACTTTATGCCCCTCAACACCAGTTGCACCTTCACCCCCAGTACCAACTGCATCTCCTCGACTAGCAATAAATGTTCGAGAAAGGGATGCTTCTCCTTCTTGGTATCCTGACCATGGGAATTTAGGGCACAATTATTCACCCCTTCCATAGATCCTCAAGGGAGGAGAAGTACCACTCTTTCGATTCGAAGAAGTGCCATCTGTTTTCCAAGACGGTAGAGCTTGCGAACTATCTAAAGTCGCTGGCTTCCGAAAAATATTGGAAGATAATGTGCTCCCTTTCGGGAGAATTCTTGTTAAACAATTCCATGCACAAGGCAATAGCTGTATCATACTTGCTTTCTTATATCTTCTTTTCCATTTAGTTGCTGCAATATAAATCCTAACTTTGATACTCTTTTTTATAGGCCAACTTTCTCGCTTCCGATGGCCTGCAAAGACTGATCCTCGATAAGCATGAACTTGCTTCCGAGCGGGATCAATTGTTGGCCGAAAGGAACCAACTCGATGCATGCCTCCCGCTGTTGGAGGCAAAAGTTGCTAAGATGGAAAGATTGATGCTCGGTTGCAGCAGAGCAAGCAAGATAAAATGGCCCACAGCCAAGAAGCTACTCAATTACACGAGCAACTTCAAGAGGCTAAGACTAAGTGGGCCGAGCTCCACGACGTTGTACTTGCTGCTACCGAGCAGCGAGTCTGTCTTTGAGGAGCAAATAAATAATTTGAAGGAAGGCTTAAGCTCCAAAACCGAGGAGGCCAATGCTACCAAGGGAAAGAGGGCCAAGATGGAGAGGCTGAAGAGGGCCATAGATCAGAACCGAATTCACTCAACTACGAATGTTGAGCTCGATTCTCGCCTTACTACCTTAAGATCCGAAGGCCGAAATTGATTGGCTCCAAGCAAAGATCTAGGACCAAGGAGATTCCCTCGTATTTGTAAAGTCTTATGCCACATATCATATAAGGAGGAAAACCTTGGAAGATGCCAAAGTGGGCATCGCTAATATAGATGATTGTATTGCCCAGGCTAGAGAACTGGAGTTATCTGCTCGTGAACGCCTTCCCGCTCGGCCCGCTGCAATTGACTCCTCGATTATTGATTCTTAGTATTTGGGGACCGAATGGGAAATTGAGGAAGAAGAAGATAAAGACACCGGACCGGTAGCTGATCCGCCTTCCTCCACCGGGGGAAACGTAGATCCCTCTCTCCATTCGGACTCCAGCGACAATGATGCTTAGTTACTTTTTTTTCTCTTCTCTTTTTTATTCTTTGTAATTATGCCAAAGTTTTCACCGAGTTTGGCACTTTGATAAACAAATAATTTTTTGCTTAAGTGTTGTGCAAATTACATTTTCTTTGCATTGAATTGGCTAAAGCTTCGGGTATATTTTCATCCAATAGCTTTTTGATTTTGGGCATAAATTCTTCCGGAATCAACCCTTTACTATGAGGATTTTATAAGAGATGGCCCTCTTATGTTTACGGTGCTCTTGAAGAGGATGTTTCCTGTTCATTCCGGCACAAGCATTTAAAGTTTTTGTTAACTTTCAAATGATAAAATCAACTCATCATTTGGACAAGAAATAAAATAAAAATAAAAGGACTTTATTGTATTTTTTCTATCTTTAAAAGTACATAAGCATTCATTTGCTAAAGTAAAAAAATTGTCAATACATGTGGCTAACTTGTAGAACTTATTTTTACGGGACTGGTTATGCAGTCCCCGGTCCTAATGAGATAATATTGTTCCCGGTTCTAGCAATTTTCGATTTTTGTGACATTATTGTTGTCTTATCTTATACTATTCCCCTAGTGTTCAAATACGAAGTATGCGAATTAGAACACTGGAAGTCTTGCTTTATTGGTGGAAACAACTTGTGAATGGTTAAATAGTCTTTGGTTTGATGGCAAGCTTTGCTTTCCATCAACATTTTACCATTGAGCCAAAGATTATTTAACTATCCACATAGCGGTTTATCATTGGTATGAAGATTTCAATGCCTTGTCATTTAAAAGTCTTATCCATACCAATGACGCTCCTTCCGTAGTATGCTTTCTGTTGTGCCTCATTAAAAACCTTGCCAGAAAAACCCAATTGGGATAAAAATTGGTCGAAGGAAAAAAGAGTGCAGCACATACTTTCAATATTGATAAGATCCATCAACAGTAGTACCTTTTGAGGTGAGTCACATTCCAATTACTAGGCAACTTGACTCCATTTTAATTCTCCAATTCATATGATCCTTTACCGGTAACAGTTGAAACCAGTAAGGACCTTCCCATATTGGACCCAGCTTACTTGCGTTAACTTCCCGAGTGCTCTGAGTCACTTTTTTCAAAATCAAGTCTCCTACTTTGAAGTAGCAAAGTTTGGCCCTCCGATTATAATATCTTTCCATCCTTTGCTTTTGAGCCACCACCCTCACGCACGCCAAGACCCCGTGTTCGTATAGCAGGTCCATCCTCACCAATATCGCTTCATTGTTCGCCTCTTTGTTTGATCGGGAAAACATCAAAGTTGGTTCCCATAACTTCACCAATATCAGATCTTCCGTACCATATACAAGAGAGAAAGGTGTTTCTTCCGTGCTCAACTTTGCCGTTGTTCGGTATGCCCATAGTACACCCTGTTGCTCTTCGGGCCATTTGCCTTTAGCAGTTTCTATCTTCTTTTTAAGGTTCTGGATAATCACCTTATTTGTTGATTCCGCTTGTCTGTTAGCACTCGAATGGTAAATCCTCTTGATTTTCACATCTTCCAAAAATTTTGTGACTTTTGAGCCTATGAACGGCGACCCGTTTTCATAAGCAATTTCCTTCGATATTTTGAATTGATAGATTATGTGGTCCAATTTGAAGCCCATCACTTCGCGTTCACTGATCTTTCAGTAAGTACCTACTTCAACAAATTTAGTGAAGTAGTCTGTTAAAACTAACATAAATCTTACCTTTCCGGGACCCTGTGGCAGAGGATCGACTATGTCCCCTCCCCATTTCATGAATGGCCATGGGGACAATACCGAATGCAAGAGTTCTGCTAGTTGGTGCACTAATTTCGCATGGCGCTGGTATTTGTCGCATTTATGAACGAATGCCATTGGGAACTGCTCTATCCGGGGCTAATAGTAACCCGCCCTAACTATCTTTAGAACTAACGAATCTACACCAGAATGGTTCCCACAAATTCCTTTGTGGACTTCTCTCATCACGTAGTCCACCTCCGAGGTTCCCAAACATCGGGCCAATGGTCCTTGGTATGATCTTCTATACGATTGCCCATCCACGAGGCAGTGACGAGCTGCTTTGGTTCATACTGCCCGGGATGCCTTCAGGTCTTCTAGTAATTTTCTATGTCGAAGATACTTGACGAACCCATTTCTCCAATCCCGAACTAGGTTGGATGAATTGACATCACAGTAACCATCCACATCCAATATCGAATGTAGAAGTTGAACGATAATACTAGAGTCAGATCCTTTCATCTCTGTAGATGACCATAAATTGGCCAATGCATTTGCTTCCACGTTTTATTCCCTAGGAATATGAATGATCGACCATTCCTTGAACTATGCAAGCAATGCCTGAACCTTGTTTGCATACTGTTGCATGCGTTCTTCCTTTGTGTAAAAAATTTTGTGCACTTGGTTTACTACTAGTTGGGAATCACATTTTATCTCGATGACCTCGGAGCCAAGTCCTAGGGCTAGTTCAAGTCATGCAACCAAAGCCTCATACTCAGCTTCATTATTAGTTAATGGAACAATCTTAATGGCCTGCCTTAGGGTTTCTCCCGAGGGTGTGACTAGGACTACCCTGAGACCGAAACCTTTTACATTGGAAGCTCCATCCCTAAACAAGTTCCGAACTCCTAGTGTCATTCCAGACACCAGCACTGCTTCCTTAGCAACCAAGGGCATTAATCTGGGACTAAAATCAGCTACAAAGTCGGCCAAAACTTGTGACTTGATCGCAGTCCTAGGCTTGTACTCGATGTCGAACTCACTAATTTCGACTGCCCATTTAGCCAACCGGCCTAACAACTCAAGCTTGTAAAGGAAATTCTATAAGGGAAAAGTTGTCACAATGGCTATCGGGTGGCACTGAAAATAAGGCCTAAGCTTTCGAGAGGCGATTATGAGAGCTAAAGCTAGATTTTCGAGATGTAGATAGTGAGTCTTTGATCCCGATAATATTTTACTAACATAATAAACAGGAAATTGCGTACCTTCTTCCTTTTGGACTAAAACGACACTTATCGCTACTTTCGAGACCGCTAGATATATTAGCAACTGCTTGCCTTCCCTCGGTTTTGATAATAACGAGGGCTTGATCGGTATCTTTTTAGGTCTTTCAAGGCCTGTTGGCATTCCTGGGTCACTTCGAAATTGTTTTTCTTTTTGAGAAGTGAGAAGAAGTGATGGCACGTTTTAGAGGATCTTGAGATGAATTTACTTAGGTCCGCCAATCATCTGATCACCCTCTACACCTCTTTTACATTTGTCAATTAGTCTGGGATGTCCTCAATAGCTTTAATTTTGTCTGGATTTACCTCAATCCCTCTTTGCAAGACCAGGAATCCCAAGATTTTTTCGGAACTAACCCCGAGCGCACATTTTTCCGGGTTGAGTTTCATGTTATGCTTCCTCAAGATATTGAAAGTTTCTTGAAGGTTTTTCAAATGATCTCCTACATTCAAAGACTTGACTAACATGTCATCAATGTATATCTCCATTTTTTGGCTATCTGATTTTCAAATATTTTGTTAACGAGCCTCTGATAGGTGGCTCCGGTATTCTTATGCCCAAATGGCATCAGATTATAGCAATATGTGCCAAAGTTTGTTATAAATGAAGTCCTTTCCTGATCCTCCAGGTTCATCTTGATTTGATTGTACCCGGAGTAAGCATCAAGAAAACTCATTAAATCGTGTCCGGTCATAGCATCAAGCATTTGATCAATATTTGTCAATGGAAACGAGTGTTTAGGGCATACCTTATTTAAATCCTTATAGCCTACGAACAGTCTAAATTTGTTGTTATTTTTTAGTACTACAACTATATTGGCTAGCCATTTTGGGTATTTTACCTATCGGATGGAACCAATATTGAGTCGTCGAGTTACCTCTTCTTTGACAAACCTATTTCTGACCTCGACAATCGGATGTTTCTTCTGCCTTACGGGTGAGTATTTTGGGTCCAAGATTAGCTTGTGTACGACCACTTCTAATGGGATACCTTTCATATCCGAGTGCGACCATGCAAAGCAATCTGCGTTAGCTTTAAGAAAATTTGTAAATTCTAACCTGAGTTGGGGATTGAGTCTTGTTCCCAAGTGAAACTTTCTTTCTAATTTTTTTTAGAATAAGACCACTT
This sequence comes from Nicotiana tabacum, assembly GCF_000715075.1. Classification (NCBI taxonomy): domain Eukaryota; kingdom Viridiplantae; phylum Streptophyta; class Magnoliopsida; order Solanales; family Solanaceae; genus Nicotiana; species Nicotiana tabacum. Next base: position 152,204,069 of record NC_134087.1, on the reverse strand, counting down.
GCTTGAGTTCCCCTGATGTCGACTTGGTTGCATCCGCCTCCTTTGTTGCCTGAAAATATCTTGGAGCTTGATGAGATTTCCATGACTCCTCTCTTTTATCATCTTCATTCTGAAATAGAGAAGACATCGGTTCCTGTGATTGCTATTTGGTAGGCTCCTTTCCCTTGCTACTAGAGAATTGATCTCCTCTTACCTACTTGATTCCTTCTGGGGTCAGGATTTTCTATAATTGATGATATGTTAAGGGCACAACCTTCATCTTGCGTATCCACGACCTCTCGAGGATTACATTGTAGCCCATGTCACCATCTACTACTTCGAAGTGGTCTTGGTTACCATTTTGGCTTTTGTGGGCAAAAGGATCTCCCCTCAGGTTGTCAAACTTATCAAGTTAAATTCAGCTAAAAGTTTTATTGTTGGAATGATGCTTTCGATCAGCTTTACTTGCTCTAGCACTCTCCATTGGATGATGTTGGTTGAGCTTCCTGAGTCCACCAAAACATGCTTAATTTTGAAATCTAAAACATTAAGAGAGATTACCAGAGCATCATTATGCGGCAGAAGAAGTCCGTCAGCATCTTCTCCATGAAGGTGATATCATCTTCTGCAATTTCCTGGAGTCTCTTATTGTGAGTCACCGATATCTTTGTTTTCTTGGCTGCCGAGAAGGTTACACCGTTGATTTCATTCCCTCCGAAAATCATATTGATAGTAAACCCGGGGGAGTCTTCTACCATCTTCGGAGGCTCTGCATTGTCCTGGCATCGGCCGTAGTTGTTTTTGGCTCGATCCCTTAAAATTCCCTTGAATGGCCATTCTTCAATAATGTCGCCACCTCTTCTTGTAGATGCCGGCAGTCCCTTTCTATGGTCGTGAGTCCCATGATATTCACACCACAAGTTGGGGTCCCTCTTGTTGGGGTCAAATCTGATTGACTTCGGGAATCGTGATTCCTTGATATTCCTCATCGCCTATACCAACTCCACTAAACTGATGTTGAAGTTGTAATCCAATAACCTGGGATATATTGAGTCTTGGGCACTTTGTACCTCTTTTTCTTGTAATGACTTGTTGTTCCAGCCACGATCGATTCTTCTATCAGTAGAGAACCTCTCCGAGGATCGGAACCCTTTGCTTTTGCGTCCCTCGGCTGTTTCATACAACAGGAAACGACCATTAGAAGACCACTAATTTGTATCGAAGTCGCTTTTAACCTTGTCCTGGTTCTTGTCTTGGTCCCATCCCTTGGTTGATGTTGGGAACCCGAGCTGATCGTCCTCTATCCCTATTTTTGACTCATAACCATTATGAACATCCACCCATGTGGTTTCTTGAAACTCGAGCAGGATTTCCTTCACCTTTTGGGAGGCATCGGAGCTTCGTGGATTCAAACACTTTATGAACGCCTCTGTTGCCCACTCATCTAGTATAACCGGTAACAACATTCTCTCTTTCTGGAATAGGATCACGAATTCTCGTAGTAATTCGAACTCACCTTGAGCAAACCTGAATATGTCCACCTTCTTGGCTTGGACCTTCCTTGCCCTAGCATGGGCCTTAAAGAATGAATCTGCAAGCATCTTGAAAGAGTCAATTGAATGTTCGGGTAAAAATGAATACCATGTCAGGGCCCTTTTGTGAGGCTTGTGCCAAACTTCTTCAGAAAGACCAAATCGATCTCATGTTTAGCCAAATCGTTCCCTTTCATAGCCGTGGTGTGGGTAGTAATGTGCTCCTGTGGATCCGAGGTACTATCGTACTTTGGTATGTCCAGCATCTTGAACCTCTTTGGAATTAACTCTGCCGCTGCGCTTGGCTTAAATGGAAATTGCGTATATTTTTTTGAATATGGGCCTTTCAAAACTGGCGGTGAGCCCAGAATCTTATTCATTAGGGCGTGAAACTCCTTCACATTTTGATCCATTCGTTCGTTCAATCCCCTCAGAAACCTCAAGAGCTAGGTTTTGAAGGGGTCATTCCCGTTGTCATTCCCAGATGCGCTACCGATTTCCCCGGCACTATCGAAACTGACTTCACCTCTTGGGGTGTTATTGTTGTCACACCCCAATCCTTGGGGAGCGCGATCGGCGCACGACAGAGTGAATCTGGTCGAGCAAGCCTATCCAACCTTTCCTACCCGACTCATTCAATATCCGAAGAAGTAATGCATCGCCAATTGTTAAACATGAGGGAGAGTTGTTATATAAATGCATAAATGTTGCTAGTTAAATTTTTACTTAAATACAACATTCCATAGTTAAGTTTCCAAAAGTACACATAGTTGACAATCTATTGGAGAAAATTTTCAAAATACACCGTGATCCTATGACCCCCCCGGCACCCATACATGACCCTACATAAACATCTACGGAGCTTCTAAGGATACAAAAGACCAAAATGACAATGCCGGCAACAAGGCCCCGGCTATACCTCAAAATATGAAAATTTGTACAAAAGAAGAACTACAAAACCCCTAGGAGAAATGGGGGCTCACCAAGACTGTTGTGAAGAGAGAAAGAGAGCGCCACTATCTACGATCAGCACTATCAGCAACAGAACTACCTACTTCTATTCAAAGATGTAGCACCCCTGCAAAAGGGGCGTTAGTATTGTCGAATAGTACTAGTATGTAAGGCAAATACAATTCTTAATAGGATGAATAGTGAACAAATAGAAGGTAGTTATAACATCAACAAGTACTTCACAGGATTACAAGGAAAAACACCAAATAAGGTTCACATAGTTCCGGTTAAGTCTTTCCAATCCTTTAGGTTAATATTCTTTAGTGCCAAGTGCCATAAGCCATAATGCCACCATGATTTTACACGGAGTTCGGTCTCGGACCGACCGGCTAAGCCATTCCAAATGAGATATATCCAAATCCACAATGATAATCAGAAATCCAATGTAAATGCCACCATGTGTACAGCATGGCGTCCGATCTCGGCCCGATCGGCTAAGCCATCTCACTTGGGACATAACCTCTTTCAATTCTTCATTAGTTCACATTTCTTTCCATTTTTCCATTACATGGCACAACACACCTCTTTTATTAATTAATTCTTGGCACTTGGATACATCTTTATAAATCAAGTCTTCCCCTTGTTTATTCGTTCATATAGCTTCATAATCCATGTCGATAAGGGCTATCATATAAGGGATGCGCACATGAGAAAAGAAAAGAACACTTGAAGAACATAATTACATTTTTCAACTAGCATGGTTTCAGGGTAAACACATAGAACAATTTTGGAACAAAAATCTGTCAACCTAACACATTAATGCAATCCATCTGGTATAATCAATTCGGAACTCATGCCAACTATTTGGACACTAAGAATTCAACACTAAGAAGAAGAGGGTTAGCCATACATACCTCAATAGAACTTTTTCTTAAATTCTTACATAAATTCCGGAACTCTTAGCCACTTCGATCTATTTTATGAGAATTACAAGTTGAATCAACAATTAGAGAGATAATCGAGATTCTAGCTCACTTGAGCACATTATTAAACACTAAGTGGGCATTATGAATTTAAAGGTCTTTTTGGGAAAAATTCTATCATCCTACACCCCATTTGTTACATTATTAGTTCACAATTTTCCCATACACTTTTATCATACATGCATGCAATACAATCAGCCCTTATACACATGAACCCATTTGTTGATTACTTATTTTAGTAGAAATTTCGAAATCAAAGGTTAAAGCACAAATTCTTACCTCTTAGGATGAAGGCCTAGTAATTTTACTTGATAATCTTTAAGGATTTGGGCAAGGATTGAGTAGAGGCTTGGTGAGGATCACTTTCTCCCTCTAGAACTCTTGCTCTCACTCTAAACTTAGTAGAAATTAGCTCAAAAGGGTCTAATGGGGTGTTTTTAACGGAATGGGGTCGGGTGTTAAAAGTTAGAAAATAGGAGCCCCGACTCGATCTGCGGTCGCATATGCGACCACATAACTGATATAAGGTACCACAAAAGTGACCCTCAAGACCTGGATACTCTGCCCGGAAGACCGGGTATGCGACCAATATGTGGTCCGCATACTTGTTCTGCGGTCGCATAATGGACCGCAGAACTGCCCTATGCAGAAATCCCAAGGATGTTATGCAACGACTATGTGGCCTGTATATCGATTGTGCGATCACATAATTGGCCGCATAATTGTCCTCAAATTGTCCAACATACTGACTTACTCTGCGGCAGATATGCGGCCCGCATTGTTATTATGTGGCCGCATAATGGGCCGCATAAACGCACTCTTCTGAAAAACATTTTTCCTTAACTTTTTAATGCACAGATCAATCCAAAAGGTCCGAACTACGACTCGCTTTTATAAATTCCTACCGCATATTCTTAACTTGGAACTATGAGATTTTGGGTTTTTGAGTAAAAATATCATGGGGCCTTACATTGGTCAACCATCTAAGCCATTTGATTTGCAGGAGCCCTGGGAGGAACCGGACCCTCCCCTTGTATTATTGGAAGAACCGGACGACACTTGTTGTAACTCCGTCAATATCCAGTCCTGGCTTGAGAGGTGACTCATAATTGTTCTGTTGTTCTCTTAAGATTTTCACTGTTTCCATGACATGTTCCTCCTCCACGTCATCGGGACTTGGTTACTGCACATGCCGGGGGTACTGCCCTTCATGAACCAGGGTTGCTTCATCCCCTTCATTACAGGTGTCGCTGATTGAGTCATCATGTTGAGGAAAATCTTCGTGTCCCTCAATGTTGTGTGTGATGTTGACATCATTAGCTGCCATTTTTGATTTCTTGCTAAGGAAAAATCAAATAGGTTAGCAATAAAAGTAAGGATCAAAGCAGTTACAGAACTGTCTAAGCCCCACGGTAGGCACCAAACTGTTTACCCGTAAAATGGTACAGTTAAATTTGTTACGTGGTTTATAGACAAGTGAATTGATTTGATCCAAAAATGATAAAGAAATAAGATTAAAAATGAGTAGCAATTGAAATTGAAGAAGATGACAAGCCTGGCTCCGAGCGCAATGTCTTTGAGGGTAAAAGTGAAGGCAATGATAAGAACAATTAAAGTTATTTAAATAAGAGCAAAAGTAAAATATAGCATGTGTTTGACAAGAATTTCGTGTCTTACAATGGCTGCTGAGCCTTCTATTTATATATCATAGGGTCAAGCCCCGCTTAAATGAAAATAAAGGAGTCATTGATGAATATATAATGGTAGGACATGAATGTAAATATTTTCTGTAACGGTTGCTCATTTTATATTAGAGAATATCCTGTCATTAAATGCTATTCGATGACAAATACTCGGCCTGCTCCCATTGACCATACTCCTTTCGGGTTTTACCCGATATCGATTGTAGTTGTCGTATCCGGTACTGGTTGTTACTTGACTCCCCTTTACTTGTCTTTGGTTCAATTTAACCATTTATTATAAACCAATTTTACCCCATATAAATAGTCCCCCTACTTTCCGGTTAAATATATTTGTGTTACCGGGAAGTTGGTGAAGATTTTTTTCTTAGCGGGAAAGATCATGAATACTTTCTGATGATTGAAAGGATGCACGTCTTTCTCGCATTTAATACCCCGAACACGTGTTTCCCTACAATTCAACAAATACCTTTTCTAGTTTTCGAGGTAATCATGATCACGATTTTTGTCGTCTATATCTTTACTTCTACACATTACTTTACTTCTTTGCTTCCAAAGTTTTAGTTTTCGTAAGTCCTTCTTCTTCTCTGTACATACTCTGCATTTGCTTAGAGAGTTTTCCATATTCTTTAACGCTCTTAACAAATATTCTGACCCGTTATTACTATGGCTTATTTCTCTACCCTTTTTGGAAATTCTGGTCTCCTCTTTGATGGAGGCCCAAAGAGAAACAAGGACAAAGAAACTGGCATAAATTCTGAACCTCCCACTGTAAGCACCATCATACCAAAACACTTCAGTACTTCTAATGACTTCCAAGAGAAGGCCCCTTCTGCGTCTTCACAGACTTGGGTTGTTAGTAGGTATCCCTCCTTCATTCGTCCTTCTAGTATCCATACTGTGAAGGAGGACTGCAACTGCCTTGATCTTACAATATTTGCCCCGGACATGACATAATAGGTTACCTTTACCAAGAAGGGTTTTACGTATGTCGATATGTATCTGATCACGCCCAACTACGCCTTATAAAAAGGACTAAGCGGTCACTACAAATATATAATCCGATTCAGTCCGGAGTCGAATCCCACAGGGAACTAACCTATTTACTACAACTTTTAACACTACTAATGAATAGCCCAAACAGTCCCCAGATGCAAGATTTTTAATAGATAATGAGTAGAATTGAGTTAACTAATGTGAAACAATAATAAAACTAGCAATAATTAAGAATAAAGTTGAATTCAAAGGTAAAATGGTCTAGGGTTATTGATTTCCCCAATTGTCAGATTAATTCCTGACACGTTTGCTATAATCTTACCGTAATACTCTACAAGAATATGAGTTCTGGGTTACCACAATTATATCTCGATTAATTACGATAATTTACTAGCAGCATTTTCTCAAACTGCTCTAGCTGACAATTTATGCAACTCAGAATTATCCCATCAAAGCTTCGTTATCTCTAACCCCGCTTTTAAATTCAAGTAATTAATCTCTTAACTTACCCGAAAGTGGTGTTGTTCAACAACAATCTAACCTAGTATTCTTTCTCAAGCAACACAAGGTAACTAGACACGATTAATCAAGGGCCCTTTCAATTAATCACAGGAAAACACATAGTTGAACAATTATAGAATAAGAAACGACTTAATTATATCAAAACGTAATCAAGATTTCATCCAACAATTGGTTCCATCAACCCTAGACTAAATGTTTAGCTACTCATGGTAAAACAAGATAAAACCATAAAATCATTCATAATTCACAAAATAATGATAACAAGAAGAAGAATGAAAAACTGTAATGGTGTCTTGATCTTCTCACACTTGTTCTTGCCTCCAATTGAGTCTAAAAACAAGCTTAAACTTCACTTGGGCGAGTTTGTTGAGTTTATATAGGGTTAGGATAAGTTTCCCACGCTTTACACTTTAGCCCTTAAACTTTCTTGGCCTTCTCCAGATCGACCGTGGTCATTTTAGACTTTCTGGTTTTCGCCTTTCTTTCACCGCATTCCAGCCGCGGTCCTATCGCGGTCGCGGTGGACTGTTGCCCAGTTTTTCTTCGCCTTTTCTTGCTCGTTTTCATCCAGGTTCTTCTCGATTGGTCTTGTATTTACATATTTGACCCCAAAACACTCTATATCCTCCTCCTAACTCGGAGTAGCTCCTACAAAGCATAAAAACCTCAATTAGAGTATTTTGTTATCATTTAGTACTTAAAACATCAATAACGTATGGTTAATTTAGAGCATAAATAGCATATATATCGCATAATATAGGCTACTATCAACACCCCACACTTAAACCGTTGCTAGTTCTCTAGCAACAAAACCACACTCTATGGCCTAATCATCACTGGGTCACTTACCTACTCCTTATACCAAGAATACTTCACATAGGTAGACTACCTTAGCATAACATCCTAACCTCAAGAGTGGACTCTCTATCTAGCCACGTAATGTCCCTAACTGGCTTTCATACTCTCAGTCAGAGGTCTAGACTTACCTTTCCTTCATGAATCACGTGTCTACTCACCATAAAAGATACTTGTGTCATGGTCATTATAACTTACACACCGAGGAGTTCAAATACATAAGATTTCACTCACTCTCAGAAATAAATTCTTATGCCACAAACAACACACTATAGACTTGCCCATGGTGTAATACTCGACTAATCTAGCCCATTTGGCCTAGAATTATGTAGGACTTTATTAGGTTGTATATACGGCAAAATCTCGTCATTAAGGCATGGAAGAGGATCATTTCGAAGCCTCGAGGCTGCAAGGCTGTGGCCGAGTTCCCTCCCTCGAGGTTCGTCGATGCCTGACCTAGGGATATAACATTGGCCGCGACCACAACATATATGAGGAGTTTCCAAGGAGTGCAACCATGGCTGATAAAGTTTGTCAGGCTAGTCTGAAGATGGGCCGTGACATTAGCTAGGTATCCCATCCCTACTTCTTTGTCATTAATGTATAATGTACTATGTTGGGACTCTCCTCCTATATAAAGGGGATCCCTGTCATTTGTAAGGGCCCTCGGTTGCTTCAATTACTCCACACGCAATATACAAGAACATTCTATTTGCACTCTAACATATTCTCTTGATATTATTATTTTCATTTATTATCTTCATACATGTTCATCATTTATTGCTTATCATTGGCCATAAAGAGCCTTCATTGATTTAATATAACTGTTAGCCATATCGCGACTACCTTCGATAGCTCCCAGTCGAGCCCTGAGATCGACCTCGAGGCCCGAAATCGACAAGCCCGAGGCCACAAGTAACCAACCTAACGATTTGATTGTAGCTCTCTCCTTTACTTTATTTCGTCTCTAAATCTCATATACTTAGCATCAACTGCTTAACAAACTAGCATAAAAATAGATCACATATTTTTAGAGTCTCGTCAACAAATTTAATTGTTATTACCATTTTCACGATAAACAGTTTGGCGCCCACTATGGGGTTAAAAATAATAGTGATTATTTTCTTGCTGGTTTCATCCTATAACGCAAGGTATCTTTCACGCTTTTTTTTGTCCAAGATCTTCGATTTCAGGTCAATATGTCTAACTCGGTGAATGGAGACGAAAATAACAATCTCGAGGACCACGGGGAGAACAGTGTGAATGTTCCGGGTGTTGGTGCACTACCACAAAACCCTGGGAATGTGCCGGAACCAATCCCCGTGGACGCGGTCTCACACGATGCCCAACGTATCGATATAAGCTTGCATACCGACCAGAGTGTGCGTCAAGGAGATCCGCAAGAAGATAAAAAAACCCCAACTAGGGAAGAACGTGAAGTTAGCCTTCATGTTATTTTTGAAATGTTGCAGGCACAACATCTAGCTATTGCTCAACTGCAAAGTCACCAAAAAACCCCTAGCACTATAGCACCGGGGATAGCTCCCTCAGTCGAATAAGTACCGGAGAGATCGAGCAATAACGGGTTGATATCCGAACTTGTCATCATAAAAATGCTCAAGAAACTCACCAAAAGGATCAAATCAGGTGAGAAAATGATAGAAGCCAACAACAAGAAGGTCGAGACCTATAACTCCTGGGTCAACCAAATTCCGGGCGCACCTCTGGTCCTGAAAGGCGTGGATTCTAAGAAGTTAATACAACGGCCGTTTCTAGAGGAAGCAGCCCCAAAACCCATTCCAAAGATGTTCAGAATGCCAGAACTCTCAAAGTACAACATGACCTTAGACCCCAATGAACACGTTACTGCCTACACTTGTGTAGTGAAAGGAAATGATGTAAAGGACGACGAGATCGAGTCTGTTTTATTAAAGTTCGGGGAAACACTCTCGAAAGGGTCCATGATGTGGTACCACAACCTAGCTCCTAACTCCATAGATTCATTTGCCATGCTAGCAGACTCCTTCATAAAAGAACATGTCGGTGCAATCAAAGTAGCAACGAGGAAATCTGACGTGTTCAAAATCAAGTAGAGAGAGAACAAAATGTTGCGAGAGTCCGTATCTCGCTTCCAAATGGAACGGATGGAGTTACCGTCAGTCTTCGACGACTGGGCAGTGCAGGCTTTCACTCATGGTTTGAATGAACGAAGCTCGGTGGCTTCAAAACAGTTAAAACAGAATTTGATCGAGTATCCCGCCGTGACCTGGTCGGACGTCCACAACCGATACCAGTTGAAGATCAGGGCCGAAGACGACCAACTGGGAGCCCCATCGGGCTGAGTATACCCAAGCAGGCCTCCGACGAAGGAACCAAAGCCAAACAAAGAAATGTATCAGCCATACACCAAAGACAGGAGGAATGCCCCGAGACGCAACCCACCTCGCAACGATCGGAGTATAGACCGATGGCAGGATCCTCTGGGACTGATCAACAGGGCTAGATTCGATAGGAACGCAGGGCCAATGGGGGAATCTCACTTATCAGAATACGATTTCAACGTCGATGTATCGGACATTGTGTTCGCCATCTGTAAAATCAGAGACGCCAGGTGGCCCAGGCCTGTATAATCGGATCCTTCACAAAGGAATCATAACTTAGTGTGCGAGTTTCACAACACGCACGGCCATAGGATCGAGGATTGCTACCAACTCCGGGATGAGGTAGCTCGACTACTTAACAAAGGTCATCTCCGGGAATTCCTTAGCGACCGAGCCAAAAATCAGTTCCAAGAAAGAGAGGCGGCCAAGAAAAACAAAAAAAATGAGCCACAACATGTCATCCACATGATCTTGGGAGGCGTCGATGCCCCGCAGGAACCTGTGATGAGAAGGACAAAAATATCAATCGCTAGAGAAAAGCGAACCCGGGGGTATATACCCGAAGATGCCCTCACATTCAACGAGGAGGACACCGAGACCTTGTCTCAACCTCACAATGACGCACCGGTAAACTCTTTCCTTGTAAATTCTTTTCAAACAAAACGTGTACTCGTGGATCCAGGTAGCTCGACCAACATTATCAGGTCGAGGGTGATAGAGTAGCTTGGGCAGCTTAACCAAATTGTGCCCAACACTCGAGTCCTCAACGGATTCAACATGGCAAGTTAAACAACGAAAGGAGAAATCACTCTCCCAGTCACCGTGGCCGGCACAACCCAAAATGCTAAATTCCATGTCATTGAAGGAGATATGAGGTACAATGCATTGTTCGAACGACCGTGGATACACTGCATGAGAGCAGTACCGTCCACTCTCCACAAAATGATGAAATTCCCGACAAAGGATGGGATTAAAACCGTCTACGGGGAACAACATGCGGCAAGGGAAATGTTCGCAGTGCACGATGTGACACCGGCACCAATACCTCCACCCGTAAAAGAGCCTAAGGGTAATCAAACTAAACCTTCACTTAAGCTCGATTATACAAAGTAAAGAACCGTTCCGTGTCCTCATCTCGAGTAACTAGGATATATCGATCCTCGAAATATCGCCGGCACATCCTACAATAAGGTATAACCATCTCCCTTTTCATTTTATTTTATATTTCGTACTAACCCTTATGCAGGTTCCAGACCGAAGCATTCAAAGTGCTAACCCAGCTCGAAGACCTTAAGGTTTTAAAGCATCTGTTGCACTCTTTTCCTTCGACCGAGTTTTTATCCCGAAAAGGGTTTTACCGGCAAGGTTTTTAACGAGGCAACACTTATATGCTACCTAAGGAAGATTCAACAAGTGTTCTAGGCTTCTTTTGTAATTAAGGGGCGTCCCCCCAGAAGGTCATACACTCAGGAAAGATAAGAAATGCCAAATGGGGTCCTAATAGGAAAACGATGTACCAGGCCAAACAGTCAAATGAGTCGTGTTCGTATAGCCGGACCCCCGATGGCAAAAACATGTACACTTGTACCATATAATTGAAGAATATCTTCCGCCAAAGCATCTCGAACTCCAAAAGAAGCTCAGCACCTCTACAAAACTACTTCTCCACAGAAAACATCGCGAATACTCGGGGACTGACATCAAAATCTCAAAAAATGCACAACCTCAAAGTCGGGACTCCAAAATCGTAAGCCCTCGATGAGGCAATACAACGTTTGCAGATAATGGCTTCCGAGTCAAGAAACCCTCGATGACTCGGGGACTGCCATCAAGCGCCACCTCCATCGACTCATCAAAACCCGAGGCCATAAGACCCCGAGCGGGCAAACTCGATCTCGCAAGACCTACATAAGGCATCAATTATATCTATAAGACCTCAACGACATGTAAAATCTGTAAGACCTCAAGCAAGGCATGAATGACACTTGTACCAAGTATCCAAAACTGTAAGACCTCAACGGCGTGTAAAAACTGTAAGACCTCAACGACATGTAAAATCTATAAGACCTCAAAGGCATGAAAAACATGTAAGACCTTACTAAAGGCATAAACCCGATCTCAAAGTTTCAGCTATATATCGAACTTGTAAGACCCCTAAAAAGGCATACCCTCGATATAGATGCCAAAACTATCTCACTCAAGACTCAAAGGCTCTGGCCAAACACAAGTGATGCCGGTCACGCGGCTGTACTAGCCGAACTAATGCGACTCGGGGACGCCCGACCGTCGCTACAAGGCGTAAGAGCCATTGTCGCCAGCCCACATATGCCTTCAATTACTCCGAATCTACTTCGAAAAGAACTGGTTAAACAGGCTACCCTCGACATAGGCAAAAGAGCTTCGACCATGTCAACTTCTAAACATCGGCTTCGAGATACCCAGCCTCCGAGACAAACCTCCCGAGGTGCTCAATCATTTCCATATAACGACTCACAATCGAGGTTTTTAATTAATCCATCAAAGAGTCAGGCAAACACTATCTATCCTTATCGAGGGAAAAACAAAGTCCACATAAATGGTCGCATCGACCAAGCACGTAAGAGCCATTGTTATCAGCCTAATGAGCTCTAGGGCCATACACATAAAAGGTTGCATCGACCAAAAGCATAAGAGCCACTATCGCCATCTTGAAATCTAAAAACTTGAGGGTCAAAATGAGTTCGAGTCGTAACCCAATTTGGAGACTGGACTCAAAACAGTTAGCCAAATATGCCCAAGGGCAAAGGCGTAAAATCCATTGTCACCAGCCCACACCAAAAGGCCACATCGGCCCAAGGCATAAGAGCCATTGTCGCCAGCCCACATTAAAAGGCCGCATCGGCCCAAGGCGTAAGAGCCAATGTTGCCAGCCTACACTAAAAGGCCGCATCGGCCCAAAGCGTAAGGGTCGTCATTGCCAGCCCACATAAAAGGTCACATCGACCAAGCGCGTAAGAGACTATGGGTCAGCCTAATGAGATCTTGGGACACACCACGATTCTAAGGACTCCTACCAACGCAAAAACTAGCTCGCATGGCCAAATTCAAGACAGAAAAAAGATACGAAAGGAATAAAGCCACAAGGTTTTCTTTCATACACATATGCGAAAAAACACAATCTCCATCTACAAACATACTATGAAAGTGCTACATACAAATGACAAAATATATGCCCCCCGGGGGCTACGTCCTGCCGGCCTCATCTTCGCTTTCTGCGACATTGGTTAAAAGCAACCGAGCTTCACGCTCGTCCGCCCTTGCTAGCGCTAATTCCTCCGAAAGGGCAAATCCCCTTGCACATATATCCTTGAGAGTCTTTCTTCGAGACTGGCAATGAGTATATTCTTCAATCTCCCCTTCGCGGTCGAGGATCTTTTTCAGCTCAGCTTGAGCATCGGTAGCATCCTTTGAATAGATCGATGTCTCCTAGTCAGCCTTAGTCCGACTCATTATAGCTCCAGCCCGGGCCTCAACGATCTCAGCCCTGACCTTCGAAAGCTTAGACTCGAGTTTCACAATCATTTTTGTCCGAACCAAGGCATTATCACGAGCTAAGCAAAGTTGAGCTTCAAAAGTAGGAACTTTAGCCAGGGCATCCTTCCCCTCTAAAGCCTAGGCCTCCGCCCGAGCTTTTATCTCATCATGCTCACGCCTGGCCTGGCCAACTTCATCTCGAAGGTGCTTCAGGGCCTTCGTCTTTTTCTGCAACTGAAATGAACTAAGCGTTAGCCTCACGAACCAGGAGGCGGAATATACGCTCACCCATGATAGAAATTTACCTGCTCTTTTTAGGTGGTTCTCATAATTCAAGCTCTGGACCACCTCATACTACAGGTGTACCAGCTCGACCTCCTTTTCATTACAAAGGAGCCTAAGGGATTTCTCCTCATCCAGAGCTTTCCGTAGCCTGGCTTCACAATGAAGCAGCCCTGACTTAAGCTTGTCCAACGCCTGCAAAAGAAAACCCAATAAGGAAGGGAAGGCGCAAAACTCAAAAGACCTGTGCCGAAACTCACCACAAAGTGAAGCCGCTGGGATTCCTCGAAGGCCGAGCGCACACCTGCTAATCCAGTTCCTTCAGCCCTGAAAGAATCGACTTCGGTCGAAGCATGGTCGCTCGGCGTATGTGATCCCGGGTTTCTAGCATTCCCCGAAGTACTATCGATAGAAAAAGAGGGCGACAATAACGGAGAAACCCCCTTACCAGAACCAGGAACCAAGGACACAGCAGGCCCGGATGATACTTCTGCTCCAAAGCCCCGGCCCTTTCCATCTTATTTTGAGCGCCATCGCCCTATAAAAGATTCTCTCGCTTATTGTTGTCGTTCTTCATCCCGAGAGTTAGCAACCCTTCTCCCTCTCCAGAAGAGCGCGGCCTCGCCTCGAAAGGCTCTTTAATTCCTATAACAGCAAACTTAATACGCATAAGGGAAAAAATGCCTCTCCAAATGAAGGAAGGGAGGGGAAAGTATAACGCTACACTCACATGATGTTTCGCTTCCCATCTTCCCCGGGACACATCCCGTCACTTGCGCTCATCACAATTTGAGTGGGCCGCTAACTTTCGGACCCAATCTGGCAAATCAGGAATGTCGCCCGGCACCCATGAAACCGCTGCGGGAAAAGAAAAGAAGGCATGGTTACGAAACCAGGTTTTCGCCATAGATAGAACTGAGAAGGCACGAAATGCACCACTTACGTGTATAGTTCCATTCCTCAGGGAACGACATGAGCTCCACGGGGATAATGTCAGCGGTCCGCACCTGGATGAAGCGACTCATCCATCCCTGGTCTCCATCTTCCTCATCATCAACAACGAAGGGCGCGGTCGATCGGCATCGCAAGGTCAGCAGACCTCGATGCTGGAAGGGCCGGTACAGCCTGATAAGATGACTAAGAGTAAAATCAAGCCCCGCCTTCTCCGTGAAAAATCTCACCATCAATACTGTTCGCCAAAATGACGATGGATCTACGCCAAGGTTACCCGATACTCTAGGCAGAAGTCGAGCACAACCCTATCAAGGGGGCCCAGTGTGAAAGAATATGTATACACATTCAAGAATCTATCGGCACGATCTGTGATGCCATCACCCAGGGGAAGTATCTGTAACATTACCTTTCCCCCCCATCCGCAGTCTTTTTCACTAACCCAAGATGTTCTTCTCCTATCGAAGAAACAACCTTCAAGGCAGATCCTCGTTGGTCTTGAATGCCGGAGGCGAAGCTCCCCCCTCTCTGCTGGGCAGACCCCGATGCAGCAGTCATGACTACAACAAAATTAGAGAACTAAAGCAGGAATCTGTGCAAGTACGTTAGTACTGAAATAACGAAAGGTTTGATGCGTAAAAAGAAGGGCAACTGCTTAAACTGCTGGGATCTCCAAAAAGCAAAAACGTCCTTGTATATATATGGAAAAAACGACGATGATATGCCTGCCTCCAAGCCGGTCAAAAGCACCACCGCCAGTCCCGAGGTGGTACCCGACCTCAAGGACCACCATCAGAACAAGGCTAGGCTCCAGGAAGCCAATAACATCTTCGCTAGTCCCGAGGTGGTACCCGAACTCGAGGACCTCCATCAAAGAAAAGTTAAGCTTTGAGGAGCCAACGACATTCTCGCCAGTCCTGAGGTGGTACCCGACCTCGAGGAACTCCGTCAAAGGAAAGTTAAGCTCTTAGGAGTCAACAACATTCTCGCCAGTCCCGAGATGGTACCCGACCTCGAGGACCTCTATCGAAGGGAAGTTAGGCCCTGAGAATCCAACAACATCATCGCCAGTTCCGAGGTGGTACCCGACCTCGAGGACCTCCATTAAAGGGAAGGTTAGGCTCTAGGAAGCTAGTGACATCATTACGAGACCCGAGGTGGTACCCGACCTCAGGGGTTTTTGTCAAAAGGGAATCAGGTTCCAAGGAAATAAGCATTTAAACTCCACCCGTATGGGCTTGGCCCCGGGGTACCGTCTGAGATCGGACAAACCCTCTTTCAAGATCTATCTACAATGCCTTAAGGCTATTTACACTAAGATCAAAGCAAGTTTCCAGGTGGCCCGGATTTGAACAAACTTCCACTCGGGGACTGCCCTCAAAAAATCAAAGATAGTCCCTGTCCACGGGCCTCCGAATAAATTTATTCTCAAAGGTTACCATGGAGCTTATGTAATAAATCATGGTTTCAAGGTCCAAAGCATTACTTTCATTCCACTCGAAGTTGAGGTCCCGACTACCCGAGTTCATCGGCCCGATCCAGGCTCGATCCAAGGGATCGCAAAAGGTTCCGCACGAGGCCGTATTCAAAGTCTCCACAAGTGCAGATGAAAGGAAAGTATAGCAAGCATCGAAGACAAAATTGAGGAAACATCTTCATATTCATAGAAGTTTAATTACAGAAGCCCATAAGGGGTCATTACATACAATTACAAAAGCCTACGAGAGGTCCTTACATAGAAACAAAGAAGCAAGAAAGGGTACATATAGTAAAAGCCTGAGAGCCTAGCCTATTCTCAAAAGTGCATCCTCGGAAGCAACATTTTCGGGCATCATCTCCTCGGTCATGCACCCTCAAAGACAATATCTTCCAAGCACAATCCCCTCGGGAGTCTTGTCTCAATCCTCCAAAAGGGGAGACGATGAAGAGGAATGCGATGGAGAAGAGCAAAGTGACGTGGAAGAGGCAGGAAGGAACGGAGAAGTGGTTGGGTGAAAAATCTAGCTAGTATGGATTTCTCCAGGCTACTATTGTAAAGCCACTTCTTGGGACGTTGCCCCGATGCGGGATGCAACAGTTAGTAAATGGTACCACCTTACTCCATGGAAAGCAAAGGGAGTGAGGTGCCGCACTGGGTAATCGAGGGAGGTGAGAAGCGGTGTATAGTCCGAGCCCCCTCTTGAGTAGTGGTGTATAGTCCAAGTATTTCCTTGGGTCGGCAGAAATCGGTTATCTGCTTCATCGTCCCAAGCCAACGATGACAGCCACAACAACAATAACAACGTAATCTCGCTCAACCAAAAAAGGTCCAGGAGATAGGTCGCGACATGGTCGATAAAAGTACCGCCATACAATCTTGAGGCCATAGGCCCCAAACATGGTGAACGACAAAGAACAAAGATAGTGAGAAGGGTCGAATGGATAGATACAGGAGGATACTTAGATGAAAGGCTGATCCCAGGAGGCTCCCATTTATAGAAAGAGAGGCAGCATAACCGACACTGCCATTATCTCCCTTGAAAAATGTAACAACAGGCACATTCAATGCATCTTGGGGAACTGAATCGGCGGTGACATTATGGCTTTTAAGAATGAGAAACCGCAATGATTTGAATGATCCTAGAGAAGCAAAATGTTGGAACATTTTAGTAATCACGGAGGCTTGCATCCTTAGTATGATGTCATTACGGGAAGTCCGAGGAGTTGGATGTCAAGGCCGTTTCTTATCGCTCCTCTCCAAGAAACGTGGGGACTATCTGTATACGGCAAAATCGGAGGGTCCCATTTCTCGTCATTAAGTCATGGCAGAGGATCATTTCGAAGCCTCGAGGCTGCAAGGATGTGGCCGAGTTCCCTCCCTCGAGGTTTGTCGATGCCCGACCTAGGGATAACGTTGCCCACAACCACAACAGATATGGGGAGTTTCCAAGGAGTGCAGCTAGGGCTGATAAAGTCTGTCAGGCTAGTCTAAATCTGCGCCATGACATTAGCTAGATGTCCCATCCCCTCTTCTTTGTCATTAATGTATAATGTACTATGTTGGGACTCCCCTCCTATATAAAGAGAATCCCTGTCATTTTGTAAGGGCCCTCGGTTGCTTCAATTACTCCATATGCAATATACAAGAACATTCTATTTGCTCTCTACAATATTTTGTTGATATTATTGCTTTCATTTATTATCTTCATACATGTTCATCATTTATTGCTTATCATTGGCCATAAAGAGCCTTTATTGATTTTAATATAACTGTTAGCCATATCTAAACTACCTTCGATAGCTCCCAATCAAGCTCCGGAATCGACCCTGAGGCCCTAAATTGACAGGCTCGAGGCCCCAATAATTGACCCATCGGTTTGATTATTACTTCTTCCTTTACTCTTACTTCGTCTCTAAGTCTCATAAACATAGCATCAAACTTTTTAACAAACTAGCATAAAAATAGATCATGTATTTTTAGAGTCCCATCAACAAATTTAATTGTTATTACTATTTTCATGGTAAATAGGTTGTAATGTTGGCTGTGGGACAGGTAGAATACATATGGGTATAGTGACTACACCTCCCTAAGCACTTCAATACATTTTTCTCTTTTAAGCCCATACCTTTGTCAAACCTTCATTCCACCTTTACATCATTGAGTTAAACCCCCTACTTCTTTAAGCACACTTTCTCTTTTAAGAGCCACCACCATTTTGAGACTTATTCTTTCAAAAATTGTTCATCTCAGTCTCTTTTTTTATATCACTGTCTTCTTAGTTCCACTCAAAATCCCAACCAACCATCCCACACTTTAACTTTTCCATATTCATTATAATTCAAGTGCTTCTAAGAGATGATAGAATCAGGTGGTTGAAAACATATATAGATAGGTTCAACAAGGAAATGCCTATATCACTTTCCAGACCAATTGAGACTGCCATTTCGCTTCGTACACACAGGGCAAGTTCTAGGCATTTAGTGTTAGCATACAATACACAAAGCCTCACTCACACATGGCACACGACTCAATTCAGTTAGGACCATCAGACACTCTGCTCAAGGTGCTTAAGCCAACTCAAGAACACACAATTTAAGGCTTTATTGCTAGAGTCAACTAATGAGCCTAAGTGTCACAATAAAGCAATCTCTACTCAAGGTACCATGGAGTTAAGGGATCCTATTTCTATTCTTTCCTCGCCCAAAAATTCCTAGACTAAACAAAGAAAAATAAACTAACTCCACCCTGTTCAAATGAAAACCCTTGGAAAAGAACCGTGGTTTAAAGAAAAACCAAGGGGGAGTTGATACACTACCTAACAAAAGATTTTTTTTGTTCGACTTAAGCCCCTCAAGAGACCCGTCGAGAGGTGTCCGTCTTCAGGCCAAGTCAGAGTTAATTAACAGCAACCAAAAATACCAAACAAATTTATATAATTGTACAACAACAACAATTGTCCCCCACCCCACACTTAAAGATTTGGCATGTCCCTATGTCAAGGAAATTAAAGCAGAGTAAGGTAAGGTGACTTCCCTGGTGCTCAGTCCTTATCGGAGACGATGCTAGGATCGAGGTGACACGCTCGTCCTAGCGCCCAGATCCAGCCCATGATATTTTTCTCTGACCTAGCATTTTGAGTAGCCAAAGTGTCAACTCTAGCACTCATGTCATTGACCAAAGTGCATAGGCCAGCCATATCCTGTTCCAAGGCAGTCATCCGGGTACTCCGACGAGCCTGTGATGGGCCCGCCTCATCAGCAATTTGCCCTGGTGGGGAAGCAGCATGCATAGCACCCTCATTATCATCATATGCATCATCATCATCCGCCGCAGCCTGCTCTTTCCCAACTGTGATTTTGCTAGCCTTGAATGGGGCTTTTAATGGCAACTTCCCATCTTCTATGAGATTTTCAGGAACTCGTGAAGCACGACGCGGCTTGGTGACCAGGGAAGGGAAGTAGAACCCTTTGAGTATTTCTGGGGAGCGAATGAAAATTTCATCTTGAATGAGCCGGGCCACATTAAAATTGCGGTGGGTTACAAAATAATAAATCGCCGCTGCTCTTGGTCCATTAACATCTGTAGTGTTGCTGGATGGCAGTAAATGGCTATTGATGATTGTTAGCCAACATTTAGCTTCCAAAGTGAGAGATTGGGAGTTCAGGATCACTCTCGGCTTTATCCATATTGGATCCTGGCAAGCCACACATATTTTTTCAACAATTAGTTGCCACGAGACAGGTGGGCGTTGATAATCTTGGTAATAATCCGTCTCTCCAGTGAAGACTGGCAACCTGTACACTCGGCGGATGGCCTCAAGAGACGCATCCAAAAGGTATTTCATACTGCGATAACCCTATCAACATGGTACGGGCAATTCACATAAAATTCCCTTACCATCAGTATATTTCCCTCTTCCGGTTCATTAAAGAAGATGTTTAGCTAATGCCTTCTCAATTTTTCATAGATACTTGGGCATTCAACTCGCAAGGCATGCCTATCAATATGTACTTCAGGCACCAGCTTCTTGGATGTCTTTGCATTAAACCTATCTTGAGCCGCTTTGGAGACAAACCGAGTGCGGTCAAACTGGCTCGAACTAGCCTGAGCTCGAGCTCTGGATGAACCTCCTGGCCCACTAGCGGAGGAACCTGTGGCATGTCTTTTCCTTGATTGATGCATTGTACCTGACAAAACAAGGGCTACTATTAGTGAGGGTTTGAGTTGTATGAACCCTGGTTGGTTACTCATACTTTACCACCACCATGGTCATATTAGCCATTACAGCTCAATTGGGGCAATTTCACAAGCACCTAGTGTGCATGGAGCTATGATTTAACACACTTATCCTATGGAAGTACAAACTCTCCCCCCAAATCAACCACAATCACTTCACAACTCCAACCCACCATAATTAACTTCACACAACAACACCATGCCTTTCTCTACTACATTCTATACATTACCCACTAAAAAGAAGAAAAGAAAACTAAAAATTTAACTATAGATACTACAACAACTCAAACATTAAAATTGCAAAAGAAAAGGGGAGAAGGAAATTATGACATACCTGGTTCTTGTACAGCTAGAGTGTAATGGAGGTTGGGGGGGGGAGGGAGTCGGAAGTGTGGGGGGGGGGGAGAAATGGGTTTGTGAGAGATGGGAAGAAGAAGAAGAAAAAGCGTGACTTTGGGATTTATAATAAGAATGAGATGTGGAGGAAGTTGGGGGGGGGGGGGGGTTAGGTTTAGAAGAGAAAAAGAAGAAAGAAAAAAAATAAAAAAATTAATTAGAACTTACCTGGGCGGGCAGAATACTCGTAATACCGCGCTCGACCCGCGTCCCAACCACGGTCGCGGTGAAAAAAGATAAACAAAATAGAATAGTCGTGATTCACCGCGCCCGGGCAGCGGTCCCACCATGGTCGTTGTGGCCCAGAAACAGAATATGTCTAAAATACCGTGCCCGGGACGCGGTCCCACTGCAGTCGTGGTCACGGGCTTCCGAAAATTTTTACCTTTCTGGAGTTGGTTCTTGATCCCGACTTCTCCCAATATGCACCAATCTTGCCCTGTACACTAATAAAAGGTTTAGTAACATACGCATCAAGTACAACATCAAAACAAAAAGAGAAACAAAAGAAAACATGGGTTTCCTCCCACGCAGCGCTTGATTTAACGTCGTGGCACGACACAGACTTTGATTATCACTCCTCATTCGTGTACTGGGGCTCTTCCAAAGTTATTACCACTCTATCCCCTTTTTTGTCGGCCATGACAAGGTAATATTTTAGCCCTTGCCCATTCACCGTGAACTTATTTGTCCCATCTTCTAATTCAATCTCCATAGCTCCACTTAAGAACATTTGCACCACTCTGAAGGGTCCTGACCATCAGGACATTAACTTACCGGAAACAATCTCAATCTCGAGTTGTATAATAACACTAGATCTCCGGGTTTGAAGTTTTGATCCAAGATGTGCTTATCATGCATTAGTTTCATCATTTCCTTGAATAGTGTAGCACTCTCAAATGCCTGGAACCTAAATTCCTCGAGCTCATGTAGCCCAGTGATTCTGCTGGTGCCTGTGGACTCCATATCCAAATTCAACTGCCGCAATGCCCAAAGAGATGTTCGAGCTCTTCCGGAAGGTGGCATGTTTTTCCAAACACCAACTTGTACAGTGACATACCAATTGGAGTTTTGAATGTTGTGTGGTACGCCCACAATGCATCATCTAGCTTCTTCGCCTAATCGATCCTTGTTGCATTCACTACTTTTGTAAAGATACTTTTAATCTCCCTATTTGACACTTCAACTTGCCCGCTCGATTGTGGGTGATAAGGTGAGGCTACTTTGTGGCAAACTCCAGACTATTCCAATAGGCGTGTGAATGCTCTGTTACAAAAATGGGTTCTACCATCACTGATTATAGCTCTCGGGGTGCCAAAACGTGTGAAGATGTTTTTCTTTAGGAAACTTATCACCCCTTTTGCATCATTGGTCGGGAGAGCTACTGCTTCGACCCACTTGGAGACATAGTCAACTACTACCAATATGTATTTGTTACCGTACGAGCTGATGAACGGCCCCATAAAGTGAATCCCCCACATGTCAAAGACCTCCACCTATTGAATTGTAGTCATTGGCATCTCGTGACGACGAGAAATGTTGCCTGTCCTTTGGCGTTCATTGCAGCTTTTGAACCAAGCGTGGGCATCCTTGAATAGAGTCGGCCACCTTAGTTGCTGTCTGAATTCCTCCAAAGTGTCCACCATATGGTGAAGCATGGCAAGCCTGCAAAACAGAATGTTGATCTTTCTCGGGGATACACCTCCGGATCATGTTATCTACACATATTTTGAACAGTAGAGGTTCATCCCAATAATAATACCAACAATCACGAAAGAAATTTTTCTTTTGAATTGAAGAGAGTTCATAGGGTACAATACTACTTGCTAAATAATTAGCAATATCAGCATACCATGGCGCCTCCTCTATTGTCATAGCAAGTAACTGTTCATCCAGGAATGTCTCTGTGATATCTTCAACCTCCATTCTCTTTTCTGCTCCTTCCAACCTCGAGAGGTGGTCTGCCACTTGATTGCCCTTGCCCTTTTTGTCACGGGTTTCTAGATTGAATTCTTGTAACAATAGAACCCATCAAATCAAGCGTGGCTTTGACTCCTTATTTTCTATCAAGTACCTAATTGGTGCATGGTCAGTATAAACAATAACTTTTGAACCAAGTAAGTATGACCTGAATTTATCGAAGGCAAACACTACATCGAGCATTTCCTTTTCCGTGACAGTGTAATTAAGTTTTGCACCACTGAGCATCCTGCTTGCATAGTAAATCGGGTGCATCATCTTGTCTTTTCGTTGCCCTAAGACCGCTCCTATAGCATAATCACTGGCGTCGCACATGAGCTCGAACGGTTGCCACTACTACAAATAAGACCTTTAGCGACAATAATAATTGCCGCTATATCTTTTACCGGCCATTAGTCTTTTGCTGTTGAAACTGGGGTCGGCAAAGCCTTTAGCGGCTATTCTCGCAAAAGCTGGTAAACAGTATTTTTATTGCCGCTAAAAGTTATTATCTTTAACGACAATTATTTGCGGCAATTATAATGGCTACTAAATCCAATCCTAAATGGCTAATTATACATCTTTAGCGTCTATTATTATAGCCACTACATTCAAAATAATTTTCGCTAAAAATTACATCTTTAAGGGCAATTATTTGTGGTAATTATAATGCCTACTAAATCCAATCCAAACGACTAATTATACTTCTTTAGCATCTATTTTTTATAGTCGTTAAATTAAAAATAATTGCCACTAAAAGTTCGCATCTTTAATGGCAATTATTTTGTGGCAATTAAAATGGCGATAATATTTCTTCTAAAAATATTTTAATTTGCCCTTTTAGCTTCCATTCTAATGGCTAATATGTTTAACTAAATTGCCGCTAAACGTCAATATCTTTAACAATAATTATTTTACATCAATTATAAATAATTTAGATTAATAATAGTTACTACATTCGTCGAGAATATGACTCAAATAATAAAATATATTAATTCAAAAAAAACATAATGTATCTCATTAATCTTAACAAACAAAAGAAAGTACTAATCAAAAATATTAATATCACAGTAATTTAAAACATAAAAATATATTGTTTAGACTAAATAGCTAATGTCGTTATATAACTAATCCAGACGAATGATGGTCTTCAAATGATTTCCGCAACTTTTCTTCATTTTGAAATCTTTCACACGCTAAATTATCCAACATCAGATGATATAACCTGAGATTATAAAATAATTGTGTTAAAATATAGAGTATAATGTGAAAAAATATCTTGAATATTCCATCACTGTTAGAGTAGCCAACTCCCTCACCTAACATCTATAAGCAAAAACAACTGAGCTAAAATATGAACATTTCAATCAAATTGATTAGAATCCAAACTTCAACAACTACCTACTGAAGCATAGTAAAAACAGATTGATTCTTCAATCCAGCAATCTTCTTAGCAGGAGATAGTCGAACCAACACTCAATTCAAACCAGAATTCAATCAAGAAGCAAAACTGAAAACAAGAATTAAGCAAATGCTTTGCAAAGTACAACTAAACGACAACAACATAGGTAGATGACAACATATGTAGATTGACCCATCCACAATAAGGAAGAGGAAAGCCTCATATCCAAATAAAAACAACAACATCTAAATGACAACAACATCTAAACAACAACAACATCTAAAGAGGACAACTTTCCCGATGTAACACTTGAGAAAACTTACTATACTGGTTTAAAAACAGCTTGTCCCAGAAGAGGCGGAGACAATAATATTTTCCCTCTAGATTTCACATCACCAGTCAGATATGACAATACATATTTCAAGTTGTTGCTGTAGGGCAAAGGACTTTTGAACTCAGATGAAGTGCTACTTAATGGGAAAGTAAAAAAGACCAAGGAACTGCATAAGGAACTGCAAGATATCCTTCATCTCGAGTTTTTTATCAGGTGCATAAGGAACCGCAAGATACCATTGCTCAACTGGAAGCCATAAGTCGTGAAATTCGAATGATCTCTTTTATGAATCCCGGTCCATTAACAGCGAGGCTAGTAGACAGCATCAACACAACAGCTACAAATAGCACTGGTATTTTTTAGTCTTTTACTTTACGCGGTTGATTTTAGGCTATGCGTTGTCTCTAATCTAAACTTTAGTAACATAGTCTAACCTTCTAAAATACATATTTGACCCTATAACTTAAATGTGATCTGAATAAGTATCCATTAAAATCGAGGCTAGTAGACAGCATCAACACAATAGCTACAAATAGCACTGGTATTTTTTAGTCTTTTACTTTACGCGGTTGATTTTAGGCTATGAGTTGTCTCTAATCTAAACTTTAGTAACATAGTCTAAACTTCTAAAATACATATTTGACCCTATAACTTAAATGTGATCAGAATAAGTACATTAGTAGACGTCACTAGAAATTCATTAGATTGAGTACAGTTCTCTTATGTAGTTTTGTTGATTCTGGGAAACAATGGTGCTGCCAATTAGCATATTGTTGAAGTCATCACCCCTTTTCTTACTCTCTATATGATTATTTCCTTTCTTTATCTTGTGATAAGATGTGCTTTTACACATCTGAATTATTTAAGTGCTAGCTGGAGATTCTTTTTGTTGAAATATGCAAAGTACTTTGAAATTATTTTCTTACACGAAATTGTAGAGTGATAAAGGTGAGCTGAAGGAACCACAGGAGGTTAAAATATATATTTCATCCCTGTGATTTCACTTTTAATTTTCATCTTGCAGGTCTCTTGAAGAAAATATTTTAGAAGATATGCAAATCAATATAAGCAGTAAGGAATGGGCGCAATGTTTTGGTGAATATCGTGGGCCTCGGCATTTAACACTACTTTGGCATCAAAATAAGGGAATTATGAAGGCATTGGGGTATCTTATCCTAATGCACTTCAGTCATTCTACATCTCTACAATGGTGCCACACAAAGGACACATCAACCTACTGTTGGAATTTACAAGAGTTCCACGACAAACTGTGCATGATCAACTATGTGCACTTCTACTAGACACAAGAAGCAATGAGGTTTGCGTATAATTTTGATACACAAGGAGAGAAAGAAAAGCTACAATTACAATCTTGGACAATATGCTACTGGGAATATGATGGGATATCAAGAGAACAAGCATGGATCGCACACGAAAACTGAAAAAACAATAGCGACGAAGGACAAAAATGAGTAGTAACATGAGAAGA
This sequence comes from Nicotiana tabacum, assembly GCF_000715075.1. Classification (NCBI taxonomy): domain Eukaryota; kingdom Viridiplantae; phylum Streptophyta; class Magnoliopsida; order Solanales; family Solanaceae; genus Nicotiana; species Nicotiana tabacum. The sequence continues at coordinate 152,178,128 of NC_134087.1, read as the reverse complement.
TTGAGCATTTTCAGCAACACTAGGCATCCTTGATGTTTGTGGTACTCGTTCATGTCCACTGTTGGCATCAGGGAACTAATAAATATTAACATGTTAGATAACAATACTTTTATATGATTAGAATTTCATTAAAAATATGTAAAGCAGGAAAAAATGCACATTATTTGACGGAGTCATCAAACCAACAAAATAAAATAAAGAATAAATCTTACGATTGTCTTGACAGAATCATCATCTAGTAGCCTACCATCCTTACGTTTTTTATGAGTTAATAAGAAAATTTCTACTCGTGTAGGTTCAATCCCATTTACAGCCTAATACAATAAAAATGATATCAGATATGCGTGACAAAAAAGGTTTAAAATATTATAGTTTTTAATTTTCACGAGTTCACCTGCTCATTCATCAAGGTAGCAATACTTTTGGATCCTCCTGTGTGAGGTCTCGTTTGCTTGGCCCTATTATTTCTATTTCCTTGTGTACGTCTCTGTCATTGAAATAATAAAATGACATCTTATAAATTACAAAAATATTGAGCATAACTAAAATCAAAATGCTATAAAAATAAGCAGACTAGGAGTGTTTTCAAGGTTGATACCTTAGCTTTATCAGAAAGCCAATAAGAGACAAGACCACTCCATTGATCCCTCGGTATGCGGCTTGGTCTATTTTTTAGCAAAGCGTCTTTAGTCTTATATTTTTGCGCATACTCAGCCTTTAAATCACACTTGTAGGCTTTCCACTTCTTTGCTAGTGACTTTAAGATCCACACTTCTCCACGTTTTGGAATAGAGAACTTCTTCTGAAAAAATAAAAGTCAACATTTAGAAGATAACATCACGCATAAAATATTGAGCTTTTCACATAATAATAATGATAATAACTACTCCATACCCTCACAAAATCCACCAATTTCTTCTTTTCCTCCTTGTCAAAATTTCTCCAATCATCTACATATAGAGGTGTTAGTTCTGGAGTTCTGGCAATAATTCCTAGAAAGCTAGAAAGCTTTCGACCCTCTTTTCCAATAGCTTGGTTACGATTATTGAACGGTACATCAATTGTCTTTCCCAGCGGAAGTTTTTAAATATCTTTTAGTAAAGTAGGCCCACAGACCTTTCTTGCTTCCGAATTACCTAGAATGAAAAATATCTGAATCATCCGATGATTTAAAGAATCCATAGTCATCTACGTTAGCATTACGCTACCGACTAGTAAATCATGAATAATATTGTAAATGTCAGAATAACCAAAAAAACCAGCAATGTTCAATTTTCATAGATGATGAAATAAGAACCATGCACCTGCCAAAATTATTTTTCGTACAAACTTGATTAGCCTCACACTTCATTAAAGCAGAATGTGACAACTTCACCACTAAAAGTGTGAATTATAAAAGTGACAACTTCATTGTTAATGCATCTACAAAAGAAAAAGAAAAAAGGTCAGGGTGCCATTCCTTTTGGAGCACATGATAACTGTCCTATATCCTTGCGGACATGCATAATGTCTTGAAGCTCAAGCTACATAGATGTTGAAACTACCAATTGAGCTCAGTATTTCCTGAGCTTAAGAAAGTGAACTACAATTACAGTGTTTGAATTACCACATCCAGTATTAGACCTGCTCAGATACAGAAGAAACATCAATTACAATGCTTGAATGGTGTACTATAAGCCTCTGGTGTCCAAGGGAACACATAAGTAACTCACTTCAAAATTGACAAACACCAATAATGGACATAACATGGCCTCCTTCAAAATCCTAGAGGCTTGCATTCAAACTTGACAATATGAGTTCCAAGCAACTTCTTAACGTGATTACCATGTGATGAATGTAATGACTATTTCTAAGGTCAATAAAACTCTATATATATAGTGTACCATATGAGATTGCAGTATTTTAAGTCTTAATTTAATATTATAATGAAATATGATTCATTAAGGTCAATAAAAATATAAATATAATGAAGATTCTTTAAGTCTTAATCTGAAATTATTGGATTGTTAGGGAGTGCTAGACATGAAACACTTGCATCTTCTAAAGTATGGAATCTCTTTCAAAGATTGATAAGGAGGAAACACTCTTTAGGTTTCTATTGGAGAGCAGAAGGACCCAGAGAACATCTCATAGATTTTTTATTTAATTTATAGTTCTTACTCGCAAGTAAAGATACTATTGCTTTACCACCAGCATTGAAATTTAACATTATCTCTGATGAGCAGCATGTGGGGTACTTAAAAATATTAACTTTCGCTTTTGTCGGGTCTCTCTACTCAAAAGAAGAAGAGTCTTCTAATAAGCCACACCATAAACAATCAATTTCATAACGATTGTTGTTACATTGATCTCTGGTCTAGTTTCTACTATTATGTGGTTACCATAATCCTAGCAAATTTTTAATTTCTGTGTTAAGTAACAGCATATGCAATGAAATAATGTTGTGCCTAATAGTTATTCATATTCACTTTACTACCTTCTGAAAGTTATGGGTTCTTTCATTAGTATGTGCTTCTAATTTATTATAGTGTTCTGTATAGGGAAATGCTGCATATAAGGGCAAGCAGTGGAACAAAGCCGTGAGATACTACACAGAAGCAATAAAATTGAATGATAAGACCACATACTATTGCAATACTAAAAAAGCAACAGATTGTAATACTAAAAAAGGTATTACTTGAATCATCATTATGTTGAATCTCATTGCCACCAGCAGAATTATTTGACTCATTAGATTGACCATCATTTGCTTGGGCTTCAGAGTAGTTCTGATCATCCATCACTGCTCAATATATGGTTGGGCTCTAAAGTAGTTTTGACCATCCATCAATTGCTCAATATAAGGTCGCACATCTTCATCATCATTTTGTTCAATTACCAGTCGATTGCGACCTCTAGTTTGCATTGTTCCTTTTCCAAGATAAAAAAATTATCTAGCTACATTAAGTTATCACATGCAAAACATGAGTAAGCGTCACCCTCATCTCAAGCTATGAAAAACAGACAAGTAGCAAGTCGTGCATGCAAACAATGCCTTGCGATATAGATAGTTCTAGAGAAAGGAGGTATTGATGCACCAGAAAAAATAATTGTCCAATGATAATAAAACCTTAGCATATTTCAATATGAGGCTTCAACCAACAAAATATAAGTAAAAAATCACAAATAATTCACTCAAACATCCTATCACCAGCCAATACAAACATGAAAAATACAGAAATGACTAACAAGCATCTTTTATAAAATGACTTAAATTGAAAGAAAAAGATTTATTTATTAAAATTTATGAATTAAAAAAAAAAACAAATCCCTAGAAGTTCTTAAATAGTGCTTGCAAATAAATATTTCATGAGTACCACCTATCTTATTCAGAATCATTATTTTCATTTTCAATATCATTTCCTCCCTCAACAATAGCTTCACCATCATTTGGAGAATCTTGAGAATGTATGTTCCTATCAATTAATATCCCATCGACTCCACTTCTTACCCAATCATTAGACTCATCTTCTAGAATACGAGCATTTTCTAAGAGAGCTAAGTCAGTGGCATCACTCTGCATTGATGACTCAAACTGATCACTATTTTTATCTCCCATATCAAAAACGTCTCGAGGTTTAATTAACCTAGGGACAAACCATTCATGATCTTTAGGATCTTGCACAAATATTACTTGTTGAGCTTATTCTGCAAAAATAAAGGGCTCATGACGTTCTCGATCGCCAGAGTCTGTCAAGCGTGAGAAGTTCACAAGTGTGAAACCCAAGTCGTCTTCCTTAACTCCTCTACCTTTGGTTATATCCACCCAATCATTCTTAAATAAGACAACCTTAAATTCTTCATAGTAGTTTAACTCCATAATATCATTCAATCTGCCATAATATTTGATATTTGCAGACTTTGGAACATTGTCACTTGTACTTGCATAACTTTCAGTCTTTAAAACGACCATAACACCACTATTTTGAGTCTCCTTAAACTCTTCACTTTGCTTCATTCGAAATCGATACCCGTTATTTATATCGAATGCATTAAATCTTTTCGCAATAAAACTAGGCCCGTGTGCAAGGACTTTAACATCCTTTAAGATGTTAGATGTGGCTTCCTGCTCCTTTACCTAACCAAATAGAAAGATACAACTATAAATGCAGATATTTCTACAAGGACAATAATTTAACGTAGCCAACGATTTAATCACTTACTTGCTCCTTGAACCACTCATGAAATGTATCGAAATGCATACGGTCAAGTTGATATTATGTCAAACGACGCTTATGATGTGATCTTTTGATTTTAGCAATATGTTCCCTATTGATGTAACTCGCATATATTATTTTGTTATCAAATAAGTCATACATATATTCAATAATAGATATAACACTTACTTTTTATAATTCTCAACCACCTCTGAATCGCAATTGAAAAGCACATGTCGATGTGCTTGCAACCATGTTTTCTCATCCAACTCAAATACATCTACTCCACCATATGACTTCCCAATAGTAGGAAAAAGATATTTTTCTTTACTAGGAGCATGCTCAACGTCATCATCGCATTTTCTTGAGCAATAAAATCTTAAATCTCCACCCTCCAGATATCGTGAGCAAAATGCCAAGCATTCATTTGCTATATATGCCTCTGCTACTGAACCTTCTGGGCATGCACGATTACGAACATATGATTTTAACGTACCCAAGTACCTATATGAAATAAAGTAATATTATTAGTTGATATTATAATATTTAATAACTAAGTATATCTAATAAAAATTCACTGATATTCTTCATACCTCTCAATTTGGTACATCCAGCGATAATGTACTGGCCCCGCATATTTAGCCTCAGTTTCCAAGTGAATAACCAAGTGTACCATAACAGTAAAGAATCCTAGGAGAAAAAGTTTCTCCATAGTAGACAATATTTCTGGAATTTTTTCTTCAAGTAACTTTAACTCATCTAGTTTTAGCTCTTTGCTATACAGAACACGAAAGAATGTGCATAGTTCAATTATAACTGAACTAACTCTTTTATCTATTGATATCCGCAAGGCAAGAGGAAGAAGTTCTTGCATTATAACATGGAAATCATGTGTTTTTAGCCTAGATATCTTTCGTTTGCGAATGCAACGTGAGATATTAGATGCATATCCATGTGGAAACTTGGCATCTTGTACTACTTCATAAAATAACTCCTTTTCCTTCGGAGAACAACAAATAAGGCCTAATGAAATAATTCCAAATGATAAAGATCGAATCTTTAATTAAAATCCCAAAGTCAACAAAAAGCCAAACATGGGCCCGCACCTTAGAACCCCACAAAACTTACAAAATCCGATAACCCATTCAATTACGAGTTCAACCATACAAATTTCATTCAAATCTGACTCCGAATAGATGTTCAAAACTCGAAATTACACTCTATGAAACTTCAGATAAAATCCCCAATTTTTTTATTTAAAATTCACAATCCAATTATAAAAAACGAAGATAGATTCACGAAATATAACCAAAACCAAGTAAGAATACTTACCCAATCCATATGGTGAAAATCGCCTCCAAAATCGCCCAAATCCGAGCTCCTAAACTCAAAATATGACCAAATGAACAAACTTGATATTATATATATTTTCCAGTTGTTCTGCCTCGTTTCTCGTATCAAATGATTACAAAACTCGCTTTTGATTCCACCAATGGATTCCTTGTGAAAGTTCAGTCAAGTTAGGCTTTTGAATCACTCCATTTAACCTTATATTGAAGGAGATATGTTGGTTTAATATTTGAAAATAGTGCAGATTTTTAAATTACGAATTCAGTGGTAATTTCGTAATTAATTTGGAAAAATCTGGTAACCCAATTCTTAGTAAAATGACTATAAATTCCTCATACGATGTTGAAACTTGATGATTCCAGTTGCTATGATTCCAAAATTACGATATGGATCTAATGTTTCAATCAAAATAGAAATTGAAGCTCATCTTCTTAATGTGGTGCTACTTATGCTTGAAGAAACAACGTCAAAACATGTAAAATGAGCGCAACACAACCCAAACCTATCCGAAACTCACCCAATGTAACACTCCATAAATTTGAATTAGTTATGGATCATTAAATGAGTATTAATGTGACCTTTTAGACATGTGAAGACCTATTGGGATGAGTATGGGTGGAAACAATTATTTTAGAATCAAGGCCGAGAGTGAGGTGCATACAATTTGTTAAAATCGACTAAAATTATGGGAGGTACATTTTATAGCCAGACAGTGCAAGGCCATAAAAACTCATGGCCATAGATAGTGCAAGGCACTGTCCAGGGCATTAACATCAGCCCCCCTGATAGTGCAAGGCACTGTAACATCAGCGCCTCTAACAGTGCGAGGCACTGTAACCTCAGCGCCCCTGATAGTACAAGACACCATAACTTCAGCACCCCAGACAATGCAAGGCACTGTAGTTTTGGCGCCTCTTATGGCGTCTTGCACAGTAAGTTTGGCGCCATGGACGGTGCCTCGCGCCAACGTTGTTTATCTAAGCTATTTTCACTTCCTCCTCAATTTTGGGACGTGTTCACTTATTTAAAAGCCCTACCTTGTTAACCCACACCCAAAACATGAAAACCTATTGATGACGTCCAAATCCACTACTAGAAAGTAAATGGACACAATCACATGCAATATAATTTATCCAACTATGAGTTGGGGTCGAATCCCACAGAGAACAATATGTAGGTGATTAGGAATGTAAGAGAATTATCACTTGTTATGCAATGCCAAACACTTAGAATTGTTTTGAGAAAATATTTTATAGCTAATTGCGAAAATGTAAACTAACCTAGAAAGCAAGTAAAATGATCAATGGCGACAAGTATGGATACACGGGGAATTACACTCAAGTAACAATCCAATGTATTTCGCAATTTTACAAATATGAGCGAGTTTATGTTAATTAGCCTCAGGTAATAATTCTATATTAGCTTCTTCCAAAGACTAACAAGACTTCCTAATTGAATTATCCCTAAAACAATTAGGAGATTAAGCACATCCGATTATGGCTACAAGTAGTTCGATCTTATCCCTAGGTAGAATCTATAAAATGAGGGTTAAAGCCTCAAGTTCTTGTTAATTAATCTTTCCCAACCCCAGATAATCTTTCTCAAAATTAATTCGAAGTTAATGGGCGAGTCCTAGGGTTAGCTAATCCCTATGGAAATGTTAAAGAACAAGAATAATTAAAGAAACAATAAGTCATTTCATAATAAATAAAAATCATTCAATACATAAGCACAACAAGATATTTAATCCACACATTAAACATGAATATTCTCATAAACAAGATTCAAGTGTTGGATAAAATACTATACACTTAGATATATAGTACAAAGCAAGGAAATGAAGAAATGAGCATAAATGAGTAAGAAATTCTCAACCAAAAGCTTCAAATCTTCAAGACCAAAGTATGTGTGCAAGAACCCTATATTCCAAAACTTGTTCTCTCTAGTCTTAGGACTGAAAATAAGCCAAAGATGTTTTACAAATGAGTTAGGTCATGTATTAAATGGTTTGGGGATCAAAAACGTGAATTTTCATTTCTGCCCAAAACTGCCCAGCAAACGTGCTATGCAATCGCATATAAAGAAACGCAATCGTGGTCAGCAACTTCTGCAAAGCTACGTGATCACATGCAGGGAGGCGCGTTAGCATAGTGTGGTTGACTAGTGCTGACCAACTTTAACTCTATGCGTTCGCATGGACTAAACCACATTCGCATAGCTTCCTGATTCTAGACTTATGCGATCGCATCTAACACTCTGTGATCGCATAGAGCAACTAACAACAGTCCATTTTTCCCAATTTAACACATTTTGACTTGTTTTCTTCCGTATCTTCTCCAAATCATATGATACCTGAAATATGCCAACAAACCACAGAAAATGCCGTAGTTTCTCATCAAAATCATACAAAATCCTAAGTATTAAGAAGAGATAAGCTGGTAAAATACCAACTTATCACCTACTCTAGAAAGGGGAGCTCTTAAGAACTCAACTTCCCCAAGATCCCTCCATCATCCAAGGTAAGTTCTAATTATGATTCTAAGTTAACTTCAATTCTCCAACACCTTATTAACATGGGTAAATCTTTCCAATCATTAGATATTCGATCGAGACACCATTGTTGAGAAAAGAAACCCTAGAACTCGAATTCAAGAGGAGTGAACTTCGAAAAGGTAATGCTTCTACTCCCTAATCATTATAACTATGAATTGATGAGTTTTTGGTAGGATAGTAAATGGGTTTTAGAAAGAGAACCATAAGAACTATGCTAGAGTTTTGGATTGTTGACTTATGATTGTTGTAAATATTAGGGCGATGAGAAATGGTGTTAGTTACATCTATTTGGAATTGTAGAATCACCTAGAAGTAGTAGAATGAGAACTTGGTGAAGAAAATACCAATTACTATGGACTATGAGGCTTTACGGCCATAAGGTGTTTGATAAAGTGCGTAAGTGACTAAATCATGCCTCTTGATATATATTGCCATAGATTATCGTTGAAAGAGGCAACAAAACATTGTGATATGCTTAAAAGGTCAGACTCAAGGTATGTGAGGCTAACTCTCTATGTCTGGGAATGTTAATGATTCTCCCTATGCAATGTTCTTTTACAACGTTATTAATTGACGCAGAAATATAGTTAAGTTTAGTTCCTTGAATAGTTGCAGAACTTCTATTCTCTAGATTCATAACTCGTTTATGACTTTCATTCTAAACGTTGTGAGATCAGTACATATTCAATATAGACTTGGGTTTGATGCCCACGAGTCTTTATATAGATTTCTCAGTATGTCATAAACAATTGAAGTTTTAGTGTTCATAATTAGTTCAAGAATACATGTCTTAGTCTAGTCCTATTCAGTATTATGTAACTCAGTGTGATTCAGCATTCCAGTATCATGTAACTTAGTGTGATTCAGTATTTTAGTATCATGTATTGCAGTATGATTCTCGGTTCCTGATTTTAAATCCATGAATGTGAACACCTGTATTTGGACCCGATGTCATAGTTTATGCTTTATGCATGTTTGGGCCTGAGGTCGTAGTTGATGCTTTATGCATTTTTGGGCCTGAGGTCGAAGTTGATGCTTTATGCATTTTTGGGCTTGAGGTTGTAGTTATGTATAGGTATACTTGGGCCTTAGCTTATTCATATATATATATATATATATATATATATATATATATATATATATATATATATATATATTGGTCCTGAGGCCATAGTTTATTCAGATAAACAGGTTGTTCATCATTCAGAAGAAGGAGTATTCATATCCTTATTTCGTTTATTCAGTTGAGTTATCAGTTATCATTTCAATTTCAGTTTCAACAGTTATCGTTTCAGTTATCAATTATTAATTCTCAGTTATCAGTTCAGTATTAGTTTTAACATTTATAGTTCTTTCTTTCAGTTTCTTTACATACCAGTGCAATTCAAATGTATTGACGTCCCTTTTGCCCGGGGCCTGCATCTCACGATACAGGTAATGATTTAATGGTTGACGATTCAAAGCGCTAGGATTCTCGTACCAGCTATTTGGTGAGCCCTAGTTCTTTCGGGGAATTATCATCACTTTGCTATCTTTCAGTATATACAGATAGTCAGTGTTTTTATTACTTCATTAGAGGCTTCATAGACTAGAGTAACAGTTAGACAGAGTCACAAGCTTTTCATGTTAAGCAATGTTGGCTGCAAATATGTTGCAGACTTGTACTAGTGTTTCCACACTTTTATTTTTATCATTCAGACTTTCAGTATATCAGCATGTGTTAGTTTATCTTTTTTCATTTAGTATGTTATGATATCACATGTTTATTCAGCCAGCCAGTTGGTTCACTCGATCACATGTAGTCAAGCACCGAGTGTCGTGTTATGTCCAGGCCTAGGTTCGGGGTGTGACACCCGAGCCCCTCGGGACCCCGTCCAAACATACCAACAAATCCCAAAATATAACACGAACTTATTCGAGGCCTCAAATCATGCATAACAACATCAAAACCACGAATCACACCTCAAATTCAACTTAATGAACTTTGAATCTTTCAATTTCCAAAACTTGTGTCGAACCTTATCAAATCAACTAGGAATTAACTCGAATTTTGCACACAAGTACCAAATGACATAACAAAGCCATTCCAATTTCGGAACCACAATTAGAACCTGATATCATCAATGTCAACTCCTGAACAAAACTTATGAACATTCCAAACCTTTAAATTTCCAACTTTCGCCAAATAGTATTGAAACCTTTTGGAAATGTACAAATGCAAATCCAAGAATATGCCCAAGTCCAAAATTACCATCCGGACCTAACAGAAACATCAAAACTCCGATCTGAGGTCAAGTACTAAAAAGTCAAACTTGGTTAACTCTTCCAACTTAAAGCTTCCTAGTTGAGAATCAATCTTCCAAATCAATTCCGAATAACCTAAAAACCAAAATTGACGATTCACACAAGTCATAATACATCATATGAAGCTACTCAAGACTTCAAATGGCTGAGCAGAATGTAAATGCTCAAAACGCCCGGGCGGGTCGTTACATTCTCCCTCACTTATATACGATCATCCTTGAACGTGCCCAGAATCATTCCAAAGCCATCAAATCGTCGTGTAACCTTACCATGAACATACTCGGGGGTGATCCCACGTCACCCTATCCCCTATAAGTCTAACAACACAACATAACTGCAAATCCTTAATTCAACTTTAGCTCATAAGCCATAGAAACCCATTTCCAACATCCAGAAATTCCTATAAAACCCGAATCTCACATCTACATACTATAAAAATCTGAATAAGCTTCACCAAGTCATAACCATGACCCAAGACATAATCACAAGATATATCACATATCTCAAATACACATAGGAATAACTTTCGATCACTGTAACTGCTCAAATAACCTAATACCGGTAATAAACCTCATATCGAACAAAACCTCACTTTAAAACCTTCATACACTGCTAATGATGAAAGAAACACGTAGAAACTCGTAACCACTTATCAGATCAATAAGTCATGGAGTTCCCTCTTCTTCGACAAGAACTATAGCCAATTTCTAAGCTGATCAGCGACATTATCGTTCCAAATATACTACAATCAAATCTGATAGCACCCATTCTAGGTTTGACGACCTCATCTTATCAAATAGAGCTGCCCTACTAACATGCCACACCAATTCAACCTAGAGCCATAAACCATGCAATCCGTGCACCAATACGCAACAATTCAAATGCACCCAAAAATAAAAAATGACTCAAATGAGAGAACCGTCCCGCAAACTCAACAAGTATCATCACAACCGCAATGCTATGAACCCACCACAAACGCAATGCTATGAGCCTATCATACATGGTATAACCAAGACATAACTTCGCTGCAATACGTGACCCCATCAAAACATCGGTCCATATGAAATACCTCAAACCACAATGCTCCAAATCCACAACCACACGCAATTTGACACCAAGTACACAAAGTGCACGACCATAATCATGAAGAGGCGAATAACACTACATACCACAGTCCGAAAAGAGCATAACCAATGTGCAATCAATCATTCAACACCTTAATACCTATCTCGCTTAAATTCTACTATAAGGCCCAAATAGAACCGCACTATATATGCATATAACCAACAAATCACCACCCCTCGTATCATAGAAGAGTAACACATAGACCATATCTAAACACTAACAAGCTCAACTTTAATCGAATGTCAACTTTAATAGAATACACGTCCTCATTGGGCCTACCAATGAGCCCCCAAATCAACCTTGGTCATCCACAAGTAGATAATTAACCCTCTGAAAGTCCACAATGACCTAACCATAACACATACTATCATCTGGCTAGCTTTGGCCACACCTTCACAGTCCACAACCACGAAACAACCCGCTTCTGCGAACTCCTAGTCTCTAAATCCGTAGAACACGCAAATCACCATATCTGATCCCAGCTCCACCGCCCGAATGTCTAACACATCTCTTATACATGATCATCCTATGAGGAATGCTTCTATAATTCTTCCATGCCACATAGAAAAATCTAAATATCAGCAGTAGATCAACCAGGCGAGTACCGCGATACCAATAAAGCATTTGTAAGTCAAAACTCAGTGCACCTTTTGAGACGTGCACCCTTCTCAGGCAATATCAAGTAGTAATATCATTGATATAGTCATCTGAAACTGTCCATGTTCCCTAAGAATTTATGATCTTCCCTTCAAAACTAAATCGTGACCCTGCACACGCAAATATCAATACCACACATCACACCGCATCTATCATGCCATCATATGAAAAGTACAAGAATATTATAATCAACTCTGAGTCACAAGAAAAATACATACCCTGTTAGTCGAAAACCTTCCATTTGATCCCATCAAGGAGAAAATCACAATACACAACATTTTGCTCATACCGATAGGAAATATCCATCTCAAACCATGGTAAAAACCATCGAGAACTTCTTGGAACCCATTTGCACATAACCAAGCCACCAGAACTAAATCTCCCTCACTCAACCAAGCCATGCAAGTCGCAGAACCTAAGAGTATTGCCAAAAACACCTATAGAAACTTACCACATCACAAGTACCCAAAGAACATATTTTATCGATTTTCGTGTTGATCCAACCTACTACCAAGTTGTCCCATTTCTCAGAGTCCCTTCTGAATTACCCTCAAGTTTACTCTTACCCTTGCTAGAACATCACAATCCTTACCCAAAGCTCACCATAAGAGATCCTAGCATAAAAGCCACATTGCTTTAAGGTCCATAAGTCATTGTATTCCCTCTTAAGCATCCCAAAAATACCATAATCTAGACACCTACTCTGAAGAGACCTTCTGTGAATCTAAAGTCATTTCCTTCCTCTTCCTGATACTGAAATGTAGGATCCATAATGATAAAGAAATACCACGAGTCTCGGCACCATCCAACGTAAATCTCAGATTCTATCCATATACAAATCAAAAAAATTCTCAATTGCTACATATAAATCTTGAGTCCATTAGAACCTTCTTGAGGGTCATCCACTCTGCTCAAATCTAAATTGCACCAACCAAACGGGTCGAACGACCTGTGCCCCATTTGTCGTGCCCCGTTTTTCCATCCTCGCGGAGGGAGGTCCGAGTTTCGACATTCATGGGGGTGCAAAGACTCATTTCCTTTTGGGAATTGGGTATTTGAAGAGTCGCCACCTAACGGATTATGGTGCGTTAGTACACCTAGAGTAATTAACTCTTGGGTTGGTTTGCATTACTAGAGATTAGGGTAAGGGCTCAAAATAACCTCGAGGGGAAGGTGTTAGGAACCCCTCTTGGTCCACAACTGTGGGTCCCGATAGAACTTATATTTACAAATTAGCATATAAACAAGTAAATTGTAAAGCTCATTGAACAAGTTAAGTAATGAAATAAAGGTTTGACTAAATTATACAAACAAACTTTTAAATAAGGAGAGGATTTGGGGTAAGAAGGGGTCCTACGTTATTTATCCTATAGGGTTACCCCACGCAATGTCCGGTAAACACTCCTTAATGAGGGGCTACACGTGACATTAACACGTAGTCATCATATCCCATGTCTACCCTTTCCATCCCCTTATTGGTCATGCAAAGCGAGTGTTTGGTCATTGATTCCTATCGCGTGCTGCTACCCGTCCCTTCTTAATAGTCCTGGAGGGAGGTGGGACCTCTACCTATAGGTAGTTATAGACGTACCCCTAAGGTTTTAAAGGCAAAGCTCTAAGGCGACAGTCAAAAAGCATCTAGGACTTTCACATAATGATAGCAAGTAAAAGGCTCATAGTTTCCACTGAAAACAAGCATGCATGCAGCACGACTCAACCACAAGTAAGGTCTTTAGTAATCAAAGTCCTAAAGCAGGATTTCTAAGTGACCATGCATAAATAAACCACTTTCAGATACATAAGTCATAACATTATTAGCTGCCTAGGACCTCCTCTTTAAAAGCTTATTAGAATTCAGAGACGTCGAGTGACAGAAACGACATTAGAGAAATGCAAGTTTTGAAAATGCCCTAAGGCTTGCCTATATGCAAAACTGTGTCTATGTTAATGCAGAAACAGAACTTTCAATACCTATAGGCAGAATATCTAACGGGATTAAAGTAATTATGAAAGGACCAATTTTAGAGAGTTATCGCTTGACAAGGCCATTTCTAAGAAGTAAACTAGGTGAGATAAAATCGACTCATTAGGCTAATCAGATTATCATACATAATTTCGAGTAGAAGTCCTTATAGGCATGGTATCTAGGCGTGTTACTGGTTTTAGGCAATTTGCAGTAACTTATTGAATCAGAATTATGTCCTATAGGCATGGTATCTATAATTGAATTGATTTAAAATATGATGGCTTGGAACATGGAAACATGGTTTCTAACATGACAAATGCAGGATTTATGAACATGGTTTATATCTGATGCAAATGACATTAAAAGTGAAAACCTATAGACATGATGTCTATTATACAAAATGAAATCAGATTCAACAAGAGTCACACCCTATGAACATGTTTTCCATTGAGTAAAGCAGGCAGATTTGAAAGTAAAATCCTAAGAGCGGGATTTCTACCCATATTACCCCACAAAGTATACATCTACCCACCACTTTTACTAAATTACCCCGAATATATATTTACAAAATATTACAGGCCAACAAATGAATTACATAAATGAAATAGAAAATTAAGAAGCTATTCTATAGAGAGCCTGCAATCAGGCCCAAGTTTCCCAAAGCCTCCAATAGTCTTTCAAACCTCATTTCCATAGACAAATCAGGGTCTAGGTGCATCAAAGATCCCTAAGGGTCTCAAGGACCTCAGGCAATGCTTACACCTAGACTCAGTAGCCAAGCATTGAACCAGTGCAGTATGGAAAGTCATCCTTAGTATGCCAGAGTTCCAAGGGTTCTCAAGAGGATCCCAAGGCAGTACACATACTAGAGGGGACAGAACTTATTAACTAAGAGTAGAGTGAAAGTGCAGGACACATGTTTGAAAGACGTTTATTAAAGACTAGACTTAAAAGTCTGTTTTGAAAGCGATTAGTAAAACAATAGAGGTTGTTTGAAAGAGGTTGGAGTAGTAAACAGAGTTCAAACACTTTCGGATAAGACCACACACAGCAAGTTCACAGAATCTAAATGTATTCAGTAATCACACACAGGGGTTAAGGGGTTTGGGGATACACAGACATTGCCTGCAGACACATGACCCTAGCAGGAGTATTAGGACTGGTATGGACATGCTCAAAGATAGCTTGACACTGGCATAATCACAAACCAGTCATGAGGAACATAAATAATTAGAGGGGAATAGGGATTTGGGATTTACAAAATGGTAAGTGCACAGTAGGTAAAGGAAAACAATTGTCCAGACATGCTTGAATCACACAAGGGAATACATGAGCTTAAAGGGAGGAGAGTCATACTAGCATGTTTAACTACAAACTCCACGACAAAACCATAAGTAAAAGCAAGCTAGAAATAAAAGAAACTGAAACAAGAAAAGAAACATGTTGTTGTTGTGGTTGTAAATTAAACTAGGACATACAGTGAAGATAGAAGTAAGCAGAATGAAAGAACAAAAGAGCACAGATAATTAGCCTTGGCTTGCAGTCGGCTAATAGTAATAGAATAACACAGAGATTTTAATTAAGAGAGGGGTTTTTTGGAAGCCAAGTGTGCCTTGTTTGTGAAAGACTTAGGGTATTTATAGTTGAAATTAGGTAGTGGAATAAGGTAAAAAAAATATAGTAGTATACTAATTTAAGAACTCAGAATCAATCACTTAGAGAATCAAGGAAGTACGTCCTTGAGTTAGGAGAATCAAGGTCAAATGGAAAGATTCAGTATCATATAAGGGGGAAAGGAGGGATCAATGCATAATTAAACAAGGAATGGAGCCAGAGTCCATTAGGCATAAAGTAGTCGATTAGGACCAAATTCAGAAAGACCCAATTAAGGAAAGACTTAGTAAAACCAAGTATCATAGTAAATAAGGTAATAAAATTAGTGAATTCTAACAGACGAGTAGAATTCTAGGGCCTTGAAGAAAAATCTTTCAATTACCAATAGTTAAGGAAAATAGAATCAATCATGCGGGGTCATGATTCTACGTGTTTCAACATATAAATAGAGACGAATGAATAGAAGTAACAAACAAAACAAGGTCAATTATATAGGCAGAAAGAAATAAGAGATGAGCAAACATAGTCATATAGAAGTGATGTAATAAGGCTGGAGATTCAACAGAACATATTTGAAGCATGGTAACCATGAGAGATTAACAAGACCAAAGAAAATCAGGCTAACACACAGAGCCAAGGAAAAGAAAATCATGCCAATACATGGAACCAAAAGTGGAAAAATCATGCTAACACACAGCAGCAAGTAAAGGGAATCATGTTAACATAGAGAAATAAGTAAAGAAAAATCTTTAACACAAGTAAAGAGAATCATGCTGACACACAGAACAAGTAAAGGAAAATCTTTAAAAATTAGGGCCTTTTAACAAAGTCGAGTTAAAAAGCAGTAGGAACATAAAATCGGTCAAAATAAACAAGGGAGAAAGGTTTAATCATGAAGAAATCGGTTGAAACAGGTATAGAAAGAATTCTGAAGAAACCCCAGTTTTCAAAGAAAGTAAAAACGGTTTAGAGTAGAGGATCTTTCAGAAGAAAGCTCGAAAATAAGCAAATCATAGAAGGAAACAGGTTTAAAGCATGAAAATAACACAGATCTGAGAGATCCAGAAGAGAGTTAGGGTTTTAAAAGGAAACCTAAGTAGAAATCGAAAGAACCTGTTGTAACTTCACAAATCGTAACACATATGGTGTGATTTTTCCCAAAATCACACCGGAGAAGCCTCGAACAACAGAATTAGAAACCCTAGGTCTGAATCGACATGACCCAGGACCCTTGAATGCCTTAGAGATGATGAGCAAGGTGATAAGAGTGACCATTGGAGGCTTGAGGTTTGAGAGGTAGTCGTCGGAGATGACCGGAGAAGGAGGTGAGTGGAGGAGTATAGGTTTAGGTTTGAGAGAAGAGTGGAGATGAGAGAGCATCTGAAGGCGGCGCCTTTTGAAAAGTGACTTAGGGGTAGGGGTCGTTTGAAAATTAAAAAGGAAAAGAATTATTTGGACCGTTGATCTGGGAGATCAATGGTCAGGATTAAAACGGGTAGGTGGGTTCTGGGTTTGGGTAAGGATTAATAGGGTTTGGGTGGGGTGATTTGGGTGTGAAATTGGGTTGGAAAGGGGTCCAAATTTGGCTATAATTGAAAGCCAAATTTGGTTGTTATTTAAATAGCCAATTTTCCCCTATTTAATTTATAAGAAATAGTAGATAATTTCTGGAAAATAAATTAAGGTACCAAAATGATTTAAAATACATAATTAATAATTTAAAAATACAGGATCCAATTTTATGCATATAAACATAATTATATCTAGAATGGGCTAACATTGCAATTATATGCAATTTAGCTTTAAAAATACCAAATGTAATTGTAAAAAATACATAAAAATTACATTAGCCATATTTTGGCATAAATATAGAAATTAAATAAAATAAATTATCAAAACAATAATTTTGGAAATACTTGTTGGGATTTTATGGATAAAAGGGGAGAAAATAAATCAATTAAAATCCTTAAAATTATGGAAAAAATAATAAAAACCTTGGGCATGCTTATGTATGCATATATATGCTATTTTGAAGACATTTATACATATTTAAAATATATAGAAAAAAATTGGTTATCAATAGCTGCCCATCTTTACCCGGGAAGGATGAAAGAGTTTTCAGGTAAAGAAATGATGGCCAATTTTGACCGAACGGGGTGTTTTGAAAGACAGAGGCCGAGCTCCAGTTTCCGAGTTGCCTGCATATCCCTGATTTTATAAGAATCAGGTCATGTGTATTTCTGGATTCACCTGCGGAGTATGCCGATGGAATCATTGTAAGAACATACACGAGATGTGGAAGTGGCTACGGAGAGCGTTTAAGGCTCGGGACGGCTGGAGGGAATTGGAGCAAGATTGATCATGATAGGATAGCGGTTGCTTACTGGTTTCCTGCAGATAAAGATGCTACAAACGTGCTTGCGAAATTTAAACATGATGCAAATTCCTTTTGGCAATGAAGGTTGTCTTCGGACGGTTAAAGATGACGTCCTTGGACCATGACGTCCTGGGCCATGAATTGTTTAATGAGGGATTCGTAGGCCATGAAATGATGTTCTCGAGCCATGAAAATGGTGTCTCCGAACCATGACGCATTTGAATAATGATATGCAAATTTGAGATATCCTCAGGCCATGGCATGGTGTCTTCACGCTATGAGGATGGTGCCTTTAGACTATGACGCCTTCGGACAGATTAGCGATGTTTCAGCCCATGATATAAAATAATATGATGTAACAAGACAAGGCTTAGTCTTGTGAAGTAGAGGGCAGAGCTTAGACCGATTGAAAAGCAGGTAAATAGTAGTAGAAAATAGAGCAATATTGGTGCAAGGAGGGACAATGCTTAGTCCCATGCGAGTGGGGAGGCAAGGATTAGCCTTATGCAAATGGGGAGGCAAGGATTAGCCTCATGCAAATACGGAGTCAGGACTTAGACTCATGCAGGTATGGAGGCAAGGATCAGCCTCATGCAAATATGGAGTCAGGGATTAGACTCATGCAAGATTGGAGACAGAGCTTAGTCTCATGCAAAGAGAAGACAATGCTTAGCCTTATTCAAATATGGAGGTAGATCTTAACCTCATGCAAGATTCGGGATGGGGCTTAGTCCCATACAAATGGAAGGCAATGCTTAGCCTTATGCAGATATGGAGGTAGGGTTTAGCCTCATGCAAGATTCGGGACAGGGCTTAGTCTCATGTAAAATGGAAGGCAATGCTTAGCTTTATGCAAAATGGAGGCAAGGCTTAGCCTCATGCAAGATTCGGGACAAGGCTTGGTCCCATGCAAATATGGAGTCAAGGATTAGACTCATGCAAATGGAGACAGAGCTTAGTCTCATGCAAAGAGAAGGCAGCGCTTTAGCCTTATGCAAAAATGGAGGTAAAACTTAACCTCATGCAAGATTCGGGATGGGGCTTAGTCCCATGCAAATGAAAGGCAATGCTTAACCTTATGCAGATATGGAGGCAGGGCTTAGCCTCATGCAAGATTCGGGACAGGGCTTAGTCCCATGCAAATATGGAGTCAAGGATTAGACTCATACAAATGTGGAGTCAAGGCTTAGACTCATGCAAATATGGAGTCAGGACTTAGACTCATGCAAATATGGAGTCAAGGATTAGACTCATACAAATGTGGAGTCAAGGCTTAGACTCATGCAAATATGGAGTCAGGGCTTAGATTCATGCAAATATGGAGTCAGGGCTTAGATTCATGCAAATATGGAGTCAAGGATTACACTCATGCAAATATAGAGTTAGGGCTCAGACTCATACAAATATGGAGTCAAGGATTAGATTCATGCAAATATGGACTCAGGGCTTAGACTCATGCAAATATGGAGTCAAGGATTAGACTCATGCAAATGTGGAGTCAAGGCTTAGACTCATGCAAATATGGAGTCAGAGATTAGACTCATGCAAAGAGAAAATAGCAGATAAGGGTAGAGTATATCTTAGCTAGGATAGATTCAGCGTCTAACGGCTAGATGGATGGTGAATTTTCTTTGTGTACGAATGCTACCGTCAAATGTGCCTACGTTCAAATAAAAATCGTAAGTTTCATGAGGGGAGGTTGGTTCTTGCTTCATCTGTCGGCCTTACTTTGCTTCTCTCTGGAATCCCCCTTTGAGTTCCCTTTGGTAGCATCTGACCGTTATGAAAAATAGAATTTTTGAAAATATGCATTCATAGATAAAAAAATGGAATTATTTTGAAGCATATTGATATATCAAGTAACTTTTGATGAACTAGCGACTGTGATACATTTCAAAGGCAGTGCAGCTCTCTTATGTTGGAATTTTGAGGGTCCTCCTCAAAATTCTTCCCCAGTTTGGTAGATGATTTTTAATTGCTTGCGGATGGCGGACCTTGCTAAATCTTCCTCAGAATTTTGAGAATCCTTCTCAAAATCCTACCCCAGTTCTTGACTGATGACTAACTTCCTGGCATGTGATGGCGTTGGTTGGACTTGCTCCGGAATTTTGAGGACCTTCCTCAAAATTCTGCCCCAGTTCTGATTTTGGGGAAAATGAAAAGTTTATTATGATATGACTGAACCCATAAGGCTGCCTACGTATCCCTTCTTAAACGGGAATCTGGTCAAGCATAGTTTAATTACATCAAAAAGGAAGATGTGAATAATCTAAGCATAGTAGCTCTTGACTGCGTCTGAATTGATTGGTTTTGGCCAGGTCTCTCCATCCATCTCTACAAGTATGAGTGCTCCTCTAGTTAGTACTCTGTAAACCATATACGGACCTTGCCAGCTGGGAGAGAATTTCCCTTTGACTTCATCTTGGTGTGGAAATATCTTCTTCAATACCAACTATCCTGATGCGAACTACCTTGGTTTGACCCTTATGTTGAAAGCTCAGGACATTCTGTTCTGATAGAGTTGGTCGTGACATACTGCGTTCATCCTCTTTCCATCGATAAGGGCTAATATTTCATAGCGACTTCTTACCCATTCTGCATCGCTGAGTTCGGCTTCCTGTATGACTCTTAAAGAAGGAATCTCTACCTCGGCTGGGATGACCGCCTCGGTACCATAAACCAGCATGTAGGAGGTTGCCCCGGTTGATGTGCAAACTGTGGTGTGGTACCCTAACATAACAAAGGGTAACTTTTCATGCCACTGCTTATGATTCTCTACCATTTTCCTTAGTATCTTCTTAATATTTTTTGTTGGCGGCTTCTACGGCTCCATTCATTTGAGGTCTGTAGGCGGTGGAATTCTTGTGCTTGATTTTGAAGGTTTCACATATAGCTTTCATCAGATCACTGTTGAGGTTGGCTACATTGTCAATGATAATGGACTCAGGAACCCCGAATCGGCAGACGATACGATCATTGACGAAATTTGCGACGACCTTCTTGGTTATGGCTTTGTAAGATGCAGCTTCCACCTATTTTGTGATGTAGTCAATGGCTATCAGAATAAACTGGTGTCCGTTCAAAGCGGTGGGCTCAATCGGACCAATAACATCCATTCCCCAGGCGGCTAATGGCCAAGGTGAGCTTGTTGCATTGAGCTTATTTGGTGGAACTTTTATCATGTCGGCATGCACTTGACATTGAAAGTATTTGCGGACACTGAATACAATCCGTCCCCATGGTCATCCAAAAGTAACCTGCCCTGAGTATCTTCTTGGCCAGAATGAAGCCATTCATATGCGGACCACATGTCCCAGCATGTACGTCCCCAAGTAGCTTAGAAGCTTCCTTTGCGTCGACACACCTTAGTAAACCTAAATCTGGAGTTCTTCTGTACAAATTTCCTCCGCTGTGGAAGAAGTGATTTGACAACCTCCGAAGCATGCGTTTCTGAATATGATTTGTGTGCTCCAGGTATTCTCCTTTTGATAGTACTCCTTGATGTCATGGAACCAAGGCTTTCCATCGGCTTCTTCCTCGATATGAGCACAATATGTCGGCTGATTATGGATCCTCACCGGGATGGGATCAATATAGTTCTTATCCGGATGTTGTATCATTGATGACAAAGTGGCTAATGCGTCGGCAAACTCATTCTGGATTCTAGGCACATGTCGAAATTCTATCTTTGTGAACCTCCTTTTCAATTCCTGCACATGGTGCAGATATGGCAATATCTTGGAATTCTTGGAAGCCCATTCTCCTTGCACTTGGTGCACAAGCAAATTTGAATCGCCGATCACCAACAATTCTTGAATGTTCATGTCGACTGCCATGTTGAGCCCTAGTATGCAGGATTCATATTCCACCATGTTGTTGGTGCAGGGAAATCTGAGTTTAGCAAATACGGGATAATGTTGATCAATGATATGATACACAAAGAAATAGAGGTATATGTGGACGATGTCATCATCAAATCCAAGAGGGCCGCAGATCACATAGCAGACCTGAGAAAATTCTTCGATAGGCTCAAGAGGTACAATTTGAAGTTGAACCCCACAAAGTGTGCATCCGGGGTTCTTGCAGGAAAGTTATTGGGATTCATTGTCAGTCGCCGAGGGATCAAACTGGATCCGACTAAAGTCAAAGCTATTCAGGAGCTGCCACCACCCAAAAGTAAGAAGAACGTAATGAGCTTCCTAGGGCGCTCAACTACATCAGCCGATTCACAGCACAGTCCACAATAATATGTGAACCTATCTTCAAGATGCTAAGGAAAGATGCTAAGACAAGTTGGACTGAGGATTGTCAGAAAGTTTTTGACAAGATCAAGGAATACCTGTCCACACCGCCAGTTCTGGTCCCGCCAGAACCAGGACACCTTTGCTACTTTATCTATTCATGTTAGATGGAGCCTTCAGATATGTTTTGGGACAACATGATGAGATAGGAAGAAAGAAGCAAGCCATATACTACCTGAGTAAGAAATTCACACCTTATGAAGTACAGTATTCTCTGCTCGAATGCACTTGTTGTGCTTTGACCTGGACAGCCCAAAAGTTGAGGCATTACTTCTGTGCCTACACTACATACCTCATATCCAGGATGGATCCTTTGAAGTACATATTTCAGAAGCCCATGCCTACTGGGAAGTTGGCTAAAGGGCAGATACTATTGATTGAGTTCGACATCGTCTATGTAACTCAAAAGACAGTCAAGGGACAAGCATTGGTAGATCACCTCGCCAAAAATCCAGTGGGAGGAGAATACAGACCCTTGAAAACGTGTTTTCCCAATAAAGAAGTATCATTCGTAGGAGAAGACATTATGGAAGCATATGGCGGTTGGAGGATGTTCTTTGACGGAGCCGTAAATTTCAAAGGAGTGGGCATTGGAGCAGTTTTGGTATCAGAAACGAGATGGTTGTCATGGCCCTCATGTAGGTGGCCCCAGCATTCTTTAGACCGAACGGTATCATCTTGTAATAGTATACACCCCAAGGCGTAATAAAAGTTGTCTTCTCGACATCTTCTTCATCCATCCAGATCTGATGATAACCTGCGAAGCAATCTACAAAGGATTGGAGTTCATGCTTGGCGCAGTTATCGATCAGGATGTGTATATTTGGCAGCGAAAAATCATCTTTAGGACTTTCTCTGTTTAAATCCCGATAATCGACACATACTCTGACCTTCCTGTCCTTCTTTGGAACAGGCACAATATTAGCTAACCATGTTGGGTACTTAACCACCCTGAGAACCTTGGCTTTAATCTGCTAAGTAACCTCCTCCTTGATCTTCAAACTCATGTCTGGTTTGAATTTTCTGAGTTTCTGCTTGACTGACGGGCACATGGGATTGGTAGGAAATTTGTGAGCTACTATAGATGTGCTCAAACCGGTCATATCGCCATACGACCATGCAAAGATATCCTTATATTCCTTTAGAAAACGGATGTACGGTTCCTTCTCAGTTGGTGACAAATGAATGCTGATGCGGGTCTCTTTGACGGTCTCTGTGTCTCCCAAATTTACTACTTCTGTTTTGTCCAAGTTGGATTTAGGCTTGTTCTCAAAATTCTCAACTTCTCTGACAATTTCCTCGGGGATCTCATCTTCTTCCTCTGAGTCACTATTCTAACGTTGCATTGCCTCATTACATGTCACAATCACTGGTTCATCAGGAAAAGTAATAATAACACTGTAGAAGGGAAAAAAGTATAAAAATCGTAATGAATAATGATACAGGATAAATGGATTTGATTAAAACTGAGAAAATTGTTCAAACAAAGTTGGGCTCGGTGAATCGAGCGTTTATTCTAAAACAAAGAAATTTTAAAACAAAATTGCTGGAAATTTTAAATGCTTAGAACGGCTTATAAATTCTGCCAGGTTACCCAGGGACTCGGCAGGCTTGGGATGGCGTGATGGTCCATTTTCTGAGAACAGCTCCCTTTGCCACAATCTGAATGGAGAGGCCTTCTTCATCCTCTTCCTCAATTACGACACTGCAGTCTATATCCTCATCTTCCAAGAACATATCCTTCAGCCCAGCTAGTGCTTCTTCTTCAGCAGTTCCCCATGTTATGTCCGCCTGATGGAAAGCCTGTTCCAAACGGGGTATCAATCGCTCAAGAGGGTAATATCACACCATAGGGGCGACCATTCCATGTACTCCTACCATATATACTGGTATCCAAGCCCAAAGGTGGTACCATGATTTTTCAGTCTTATCAGCTTGGTGATACCCTGGAGGTTATTTCCCAACCCTTTGCCGGGTTCATATTCGGACCATGCCAGTATGCTTTTTATTTTGTTACTCCGCCACTTATCTTTCTCGATGGCATTGACCCGTTCAATTTGATGATAAGTTTCCCCTCCTAGCCTCCTTTTATGTTCAACGGTCGGGATAGTTTGACTAGTGTAGATGGGATTGCTCCCATCCCCATGAATGATTATCTCCTGATGGTTCCATTCGAATTTTACAACTTGATGTAGTGTGGAGGGTATGGCTCCAGCAGCATGGATCCATGGGCGGCCCAACAAAAGATTATATGAGGCTGGTATGTAAAGCACTTGAAATTAAAAATTGAACCAAGTTGGTCCCATCTGCAAGCAAAGGTTGATTTCCCCAATCGTGGCCCTCTGGGACCCATCGAAAGCCTTCACATTCATACTTCCGGTCCATATTTCATGGAAACCTTTGTCCAACCTTTCAGGGTATCCAGTGGACAAATATTCAGACTAGACCCTCTATCAACCAGGACCCTAACAATGAACTTGTCTTCAAATTATACCGTAATATGCAATGCTCGACTGTGATTCAGACCTTCAGGCGGCAGCTCATCTTCGTGGAAGATAATCTTATGGCACTCCAGTACTTGACCAACCATGTTGGCCATTTCTCCACCGGTGATATTATTGGGTACATAAGCCTCGCTCAATACTTTCATCAAGGCGTTCTTGTGTGCCTTTGAATTGTAGTAGTGATAGGGTAGATATCTCAGCAGGGACTTTGTTCATATGATCAACAACAGAATATTCTTTCGCCTGTACTTTCCTCCACAAGTCATCTGGTCCAGTCTCAATGACAGGTTGTCGAGCAGCGGCCTCTTTGCTTGAACCTCCCAGGTGTTCAGGTGTGTAGACTCTTCTAGTTCTAGTCATCCCTTATGCGGTGTCAGATTCCTTCATCTTAGTCTTCCCTTTTCGCCGAACCTCGGCGACATAATCCCAGGGTATTTCCATTGAGTTGAATGGGGGTGTGGTTGACACCGTCACAGTAAAAGGTGTGACCACTTCTACTTCAAATGGAGCGGAGGTGGCTGCGGGCGGAGCTACTTCCACCTCGAATGGAACTGATGCATTCACCTCAACGTCAATAGGTGCCTAAGTCTAAACCATAATGGGAGTAAGTGTAACTGCAACCTTAAAGTCATCGCCTTCTCGAATAAGCCCGATTGACCCTTCGGGGTCCCATTATTCATTTGTTTCTTTAACATGTACACCGTCACCTCTATGATCAGGGAGGGGATTGTTGCGGACATCAGGAGCGGCTTCTTTATCTTGTATTACCTTGCTGTCAATGAGTGTCTGAATCTTATCCTTCAATGTTCGGCACTCAATAGTGGTGTGCCCCTTCATGCTGGAGTGGTATGCACAGGTTTTGTTCGGATTGACCTATTGGGATGGATTTTCTAGTGCCACGTCGGGAATAGGAGTGACATAACATGCGGCCTTTAACCTTTCATATAACTGGTCGATAGGCTCAGCAATGGCGGTGTATTGTCTGGGTGGCTTGCGGTCAAAATTGGGTCTTGGTCTTGGATAATTTTGGCGATTTGGTGGTGATTGGAAGTGGGATGGTTGGGAATTATATGTATGATGGACATCGGTTGGTTGGGAATATCTGGGAGTAGAGGGTTGATATGTAGGTGGTGGTGCTTGGTATGTGGGTGGAGATGCTTGGTATGTGGGTAGAGATTCTTGGTATGTGGGTGGAGGTGCTTGGTATGTGGGCGGAGGTGTTTGATATGTGAGTGGAGTTTTTGGGCCCTAGGCCACCATTACTGCCCAAAATCTCTCTTCTCTGATATGCCACCTGATTGTAGTGCCTTGTTCGTGGCTTGCAGCGCCTCAAAATTTGTTACCATCTCGCTCTTGATTCCTTTCTCGATTCTTTCCCTGAGCTTGATGATATCAGAGAATTTGTGATTTTCGATGACCATCAGTCTCTCATAATATTGTGGATCATGTGCTTTGACGAAGAATTTGTTCATCTGTTCTTCGTCCAAAATGGGCTTGACCTTGGTAGCTTTCGACCTCCAATGAGTAGCATATTCGGGAAAGTCCCAGTGGGATTCTTCTTGAGATTCTGTATGTAGAAGACATCAGGTGCATTTTCTATGTTGAGCCTGAACCGGTCCATGAAATCTGACGCCATGCTTACCCAATTGGACCATTTCTTGGGATTCTGTCTAATATACCAAGACAATGCATCCCCAGTAAGGCTCCTCATAAAGAGCTTCATCTGAATTTTTTCATCTTTTCCAACCCCGACCAGTTTATCATAGTAAGTCCTTAGTTGAACCCTGGGATCACCTGTACCATCAAACATTTCGAACATGGGAGGTTTGTACCCCTCTAGCAATTCCACATCGGGTTGTATGCATAGATCTTCATAGTTTAAATCTTCTATTCCCCTATCGCCTTTGACACCTTGAACCCGGCTTGTTAACTTCTTGAGTTCTTCAGCCATGTTCTTAATGAGCAGGTCCTTTTCGTAGGGTTCCGTTGCATAGGAGATCGGTTGGGTAGAATGTGGTATAGTTTCCATATATATGGGGTTGCTCTGATGGGTGCCAGGAACTTGGGTATAGTGATGGTCATTGGTGGAGTTTTATGGATCTGAAATGAGTGGTGGTGTATTTTGGGGAGTGTGGTAAGTGGTGATTGGTGGGTATGGAATTGGTTGATATTGTGGTGGAGTTGGTATCGGTAATGGATTGACATTTTGAGGTGGAGTTGCGTATTTATTTGGTATGGTAAGGTTTTGTGGCTGTTGGTGTTGAGGTGTTGGGTTCTTTGCGTTCTGTTGGTGGATATCAGGGACATTGAGGGTGAGTGACAAGTTAGCCAAATTGTGGACCTGCTTAAGTTCTCCTTGCAGTTCTAGTATCTTTTGTTCAAGTCTCAAAACCAGTTCATTCGAGGCCGGAGTACTACGGCCATCGGAGGTCTCTGCGTTCTCAATGTTTTCCTTTCGAATTTCACTTAAGTCGTCCATCTTTGATTTCCCTCTACTTTTTGTGTTGCTTGGAGGAGGAGGAGGTGGAGGGCCTCTGGATCTGGTATGATATGCTGATGAGGCCAGTATGGATGAACCAACCTATGGGGATGGTAATAATAATAATAATAATAATAAATAAACAAAACAAAAATGTAACAAGTTAGCGAGGATCCTAAAATGTTTGCAGTATTTAAACACACATAGTGCGAGATATAAATTCGTATCCTAATTTGGGAGCCTCGTTGTGTCCGAGGTAAGCCTAGCGACAAATAAATTTGGAGAACTTAACATGCCAATAAATACTTCATTTCATAATATAAAATAGACGAATCCAAACGACACTAACATAATAACAAAAACAAGTCACTACTGGTACTTGGCCTTATTACATTTTAAGAAAAGCAAGTAAATCTAATATATTTAGTCCAAGAAGGACCTTCCCCATATTCGATCTTCCGGACTCTATCAAACAGATCTCCCAACTCGCGCAGTCCCAGCAGTAAGTAGGCTCCGGCCAGATGTCCTCCCTCGGCTCTTTGAGCATTCTGACTGTTTTCAATCCTTTTTATGACTTTGCCTTCTAGTTCCACTATTCCTCGCTCCAGGTATTCCAGTTTTCTGTTGGAAGTGACCTCCATCTCTTTCCATTCCTCGATCAACCTCACGTTTCTCTCATGTATCTTCCGATGCTCATTCTCATAGTCGTGGACTCTCTTGCGCAGCCTGTTGTTCTTGACTTGGGCTTCAACTTCCTCTCTATGATTATGTTCCCTCGACCAGTCCCTGGTGTCACCGCTCCTTTCAGATTGTCCTCCAACCATGCAGGGTAGAGAGGCTCGTATCCCGTGTAATATTTGTCTGGCTCGATAGTGCTTTTCTCTACAATGATTTTGCAGTGCCACATGTGCTGAGCTTGGCACTTGTAAGGTATGTCATCGTCTTGGAAATCTACCCTGAAATGACTCATCTTGACGACCCTTGGTACAACCTACATTCTGTCTGCTTGCCTCACAACTCATTTAGGAACATATGGATATATCCCTCTCAACCCGATCAATACCAAATGTCACACCTCCTTTTTGCGCGCCTGCCCCGAAGGGTAAAATGCGCGAGGGAGTTTTTCCAATTTAAGTGACAATATTCGAAATGAGATTATTTATTTAATTCAGAGTCGCCACTTGGGAAAGGTTTGGCTTTTGGTGTCCCAAGTCATCGGTTTATCTTGAATCCCAAATCGAGGAAATTTTCGACTTTTCCAAATGAAGTCTGCGAACCAGAAATTCTAAGTAAGGAATTCTGTTGACCCGAGGGAAGGTGTTAGGCACCCTCGAATCCCGTGGTTCTAGCACGGTCGCTTAAATTGTTATAATGGCTAAATATCTGATTTAAGTACATGTTGTGACTTATGTGCTTTTATTAAGTTTAAACCGCTTTTATTATTGTCATTTATTTTTATAGAATTGCAACGTCGTGAAAATGCGTCTCGAACCACGTCACAATCAACGCACCCGTAGTTGTTTGACACATTTCGACTCCGTTGAGATTTGGATTTGGGTCACATCAATGTGCACCCGGATTTAAGAATGTAATTTCAATTGAGTCGCGCTTAAAGAGTCTAACGCGTTATTATCTTTGGGGAAGGCAGTGAAATTCACTAAACAGTCCATCCCGAATTCTAAGTATTTATTATGGTTAATTATTGAGGGCCCCGCAATTTGCATTTTTATTTGGTGAGGCTCGCCTCATTATTTTAGAAGGAATATCCAAAAGTGACTACATTTCTATTATGCTCGTCTCTAAGAAAATAGAAGAAAGAAAATGTATGCTAATTGAATTGCATGCTTAGCTAATCCCGGCCTCTTATTAGTTATCTGATTGATTATTGCGAGGTGGAAAAATTTTGTGCTTTATTGGACATGTTTTCAGTTTGATAAAAGAAATTGCATGCAAAACAAATATCATGCTAAACTCACCCTAGGCGTCTGTCTCATTTCAATTCAAACTGACCTTTTGAACAGATTAACAACATTGACTACTATAAGCTACTACCAATGGGATTCAAACGTGATCCTATAAACTGCCTAACGCAACCCAATTTGATAGAGTTAATTTAAACGATTCAGAGTTAGGATCAGTCTTTTTGTCAAATTAAAAGCATCCTGCCTTACATGTTAGGGAACAAGAATAGAAACTGAGATTTAACTGTCAATATACTAAAACACACACGCACCCCTCGTCATACAGACAACTTAAACAACTATAAACCCATAGTGTTAAATAGACCGAACTTCTATTAAGTACATACTGCACAAATGTATATTTAATGAGCTATGAACTGATCTAACAGGTACATCATCTCCCGATACATCTAACCTAACAATAATACTATCTAGTAGTCCACCTTGGTTAGGATGTGTGTTAATTTATACAGAGTAATTGTAGATGGAATGAACTTAAACAAATACAGGCTAACTACCATTCAACCAATTGCTATGTTTTGAATACAAGTATTGTAAAGTAAACAACATTCATTTCTTTATTTCTACTTCAAACTTCAAGCTTTCAACAACACATGGTTTCAGAAGTGTGTACCTGGAAATGCTTACAATTGAAGAAGAAGAGAAGTCAGTAGAGTAGCAATGGCAACAGAAGTAGCAGCAGTAACAGCAGATAACAACAGGACAAATCCCAGTGCAAGATGCAACTATAGCCGATGGAACAAAGCAGTAACAAAATAACAGCAGCAAACAGTGCAGTAGAAACAAAGCTCCAAGACAGACCAAGTCCAGGAGAACAACCAATGCAAACCAACCAATAAACTTAGTTGAGACTTGGAAGAAATCAGAATTGATTGAACAGGTTGAACAAATGAAACCCAAACAACAGTAGGAAGAAACAGTTCCTGATTGTTGTCTGTATGTTTTCTATCTCTTAACCCCTCTATCTATCTGTATATGTGCTCTCTCAAAATCAGTCTGAATCCCCCTCTGTCTATATGCCTTTTTCTCTCTTTTCTGAATCTATCTCTCTCTCTGTATCTATGTTTTTCTAAAAATCCAGTCTCCCTTAAATGGAAGTTCTGCCTCTTTTTATATCTTAACATCAGGCTATTCACAGCCTGTTAAACAACTCAGAACCCATTCCTTTTCAGCTGTTTTTCCACTCAAATATTTAAAAGTAGAACCCTCCCATGATATTCCCTGACAGCCCTTTTGATCACCTTATTAAACTAAAAGCAGACATGGGCAGCAAGAATATAACCTGACAGCATATGCTGTCAAGTTATTTTTAATCTCTAAAAGGGCCTTAATGCACATGTTGTGCACAAGTGCACATGCCATCAATTCAGACCAAAGTTTGAACTGCAACTATAAACAACATCCTCAAAGGTTTCTGAATTGAACAACTGACAAACAACTACACTCAGTTCCTAATTGGATTCAAACACACTTCAACAGGAAATCCACAATATGAATCAGATTGATATCCTTCAAAGCCAAACTTATTGGCAACGTATATCGACTCGACTATACTAATTGTAGCATATACAATTGAAACCAATGATTGGAATCGAGCAGTATCGAACAAGGGGTTCAGATTGTACTGTCAATACAGAAATGACCCTGGGAACTAATTAAATGACCCATTTCAAATTCGTTTGATTGTACAGCTTACACATACACACATTATCAGTAAATGAAAGAAAGACTCGATCAAACAGAGGGGTCCAGGAAAGGTGGACAACAACAGTTGATAAAAAATTCAAAGACACAAATTAAACAAAACATTTGGCCATACGAACAGACCTTTAACAACACATGTACTGAATAAAGAAAAAGAAAAACACACTTACCTTAGAGCCCCTGAAAAATCAGAAAGCCTTAGCTCGGATTTGAATAGACCTTTCTTGGGGTTAAACGGACTTTAATTGAAGTGTTCTCAACTGAGAACACTTCGATTAAGGTCCATTAGACCCTAATCACTTGGCTCAAAACGGACACAGACCGGGCATGAGGATTCCTAGGGTTCCTAGAGGGCAGATTTGGAATTTGGGTTTCCTTGGTTAGATTCGGACCAAACCAAGCATGGTTTGGTCACGAGGGAGGTCTGGGGACTGTCTGGTGTGAAACTGGGGTAGATCGGTGTAGATGGGAGTTCTGCTCGAATCTTCAAATGAAGATTCGAGAGCCTAGGGACTGATTCGAAGCAAACGGTTGGTGGATTTGGGTTCAGAATGGTGAGGTGCATCTATGGTGTTAAGGTGGGGGTTACCGGCGTCCATGCCGCCGGGATTAATGGTGAAGGGAAAAGGGGCGGCTAGGGTTCCGTGGGTTTGGGTCTGTGGTGAGGACGACCTAAGGCAGGGGGGTTTGGATTAGGGCGCGGGGTGAAGGGGGAAGGGTTTATATATGGGGTGAGTAATTGGATGTTGGCCATTGGATTGCCGATGATCAATGGCTGTGATCTATCTACTAAAGAGAAACAGTGTCGTTTGTTCTTATGCTGGGAACGGGTCAAACCGGGTTCATCGGGTTGGGTGAGATAACGGGTAAGTGATCTAAACCGTTGGATCAATTTGGTTCGATGGTCGGGATGGGTTGGCATTGAAACGATGTAGTTTTGGTGTCAAACTACGCCGTTTTGGTGGCCTAGAGATGGGTTGTTTGGACTGACTGCTTTTGGGCCTCAGGTTCAAAAGGAAAAATGGGCCCAATCCGAGTTTAAACCCATTTGCACCCTCTTTCTTTTATTTTCTGATTTTAAAACACAAAAACCTAATTAAATAAAATTAAACACTATTAATTAACACATAATGTAATTATTACACACATATTAAAGTAGGTAAAATCAACCAAGGCAACAATCAGGATAAAAAATGCATATTTTATGATTTTCCATTTAATAACCGGATTACGGTTCAAACTACACATGACACACATTTTTTGTATTTTGTTTTAATAAAAATAAAAATGGGCAAAAATCACAGATAATTAACAAAATGCCACGTAAAAAATCCAAAAATTGTACAGCAAGACCAATTGCTATTATTTTTTTGTTTCTTTTGGAGTGATTGTCGCGAAAACAAAAATCACGTGCTCACAGCTGCCCCTCTTTGTTCGGAAACACGAAGAGTTTTCGTGCAAAGATAAAGTGAGCGGATATGAGCGATTTTAGCCTATTGGAAAACTCTGTGTGAAGCACATTTTTGAAAGATTTGACCGAATCTTCGCTTCAAAGATTTCCTACATATCCTGGGCTAAACAGGAATCAGGTCAAATGTAGTTCGGGAAGCTTTGGTAGCTGGGACTACCATGGGACTACAATGCTCGTCGTTACTGCTGTCGCCGTTGCCGCTGCTGCTTACTGACTCCCTTATTACAACCAAAGGTAAATTGAAACTGAACTAAATACGTATGCATGTCAACCGCTAGTTACAAGATTCCTATCTATGATTCTTTTGCGACTTGATCTTAGGTCTTAGCTGATTCTGCTCGTAGACTTCGATCTGAATCTTGGTGCTTGCAAGTTGTAGGTGCCTGTTTTATTCCGGGACACTGAGTAAGATGGGACTGGTAGAACTCGGGACCTTGATCAAACCTTTGAGCGATCCGCCCCTCGTCTTTCCAATTATCTCGGAACATCTTTTTTTTTGTCTTTTTCTTCTTTTATTCTGAGTTGAGACTCATCTCGTGGGTCGTCTCGATCCGTGTGTCTCGAGGTCAGACCTGCGGGGAAAAACAAATGAAATTTTCTGCCCCAGTTCTACTAGGAAAATTTCGTGAGTTAGTTGACAGGAAGTTTATAAAGTTGATGAAAGGATTGGACTACAAAATGCAACTCCGGGATTGGATCCCTAATATTGCCATGAGGTAAAAATGCTCAGTTCAGGGTCGGGGCCCTAATGCTGGCTGACAGACAAATGCTCAGTTATGGGTTGGAGCCCTAATGCTGGCGGAATGGAAATAGTTCAGTTTAGGGTTGGAGCCCTAATGCTGACTAGCTGGGGAGAAGTTCAGTTTAGAGTAGAAAAACTAATGCTGACTGACTGGGGAAAAGTTCAGTTTTAGGGTTGAAGCCCTAATGCTGACTAAAGAAAAGTTCAGTTTTAGGGTTTAAAACCCTAATGCTGACTAAATAAAAGTTCAGTTTTAGGGTTTAAAACCCTAATGTTGACTAAAAAGGAAAAAGTTCAGTTTAGGGTTTAAAACCCTAATGCTGACTAAAAAGGAAAAAGTTCAGTTTAGGGTTTAAAACCCTAATGCTGACTGAAAGGAAAAAGTTCAGTTTAGGGTTTAAAACCCTAATGCTGATTAAAGGGAAAAGTTCAGTTTAGGGTTTAAAACCCTAATGCTAACTAAATGGAAAAAGTGCAGTTTAGGGTTTAAAACCCTAATGCTGACTGAAAGGAAAAGTTCAGTTTAAGGTTTAAAACCCTAACGCTGATTGCATGGAAAAGCTCAGTTTAGGGTTTAAAACCCTAATGCTGGCTGAATGAAAGAGTTCAGTTTAGGGTTTAAAACTCTAATGCTGACTAAAGGAAAAATTCAGTTTAGGGTTTAAAACCCTAATGCTGACTAAGGGAAAAAGTTCAGTTTAGGGTTTAAAACCCTAATGCTGACTGAAGGAAAAAGTTCAGTTTAGGGTTTAAAACCCTAATGCTGACTAAAGGAAAAGAGTTCAGCTTAGGGTTTAAAACCCTAATGCTGACTAAGGGAAAAAGTTCAGTTTAGGGTTTAAAACCCTAATGCTGACTAAAGGAAAAGAGTTCAGTTTAGGGTTTAAAACCCTAATGCTGACTGAAGGAAAAAGTTCAGTTTAGGGTTTAAAACCCTAATGCTGACTAAAGGAAAAGAGTTCAGTTTAGGGTTTAAAACCCTAATGCTGACTAAAGGAAAGAGTTCAGTTTAGGATTTAAAACCCTAATGCTGACTGAAGGAAAAGAGTTCAGCTTAGGGTTTAAAACCCTAATGCTGACTAAAGGAAAGGAGTTCAGTTTAAGGTTTAAAACCCTAATGCTGACTAAAGGAAAGGAGTTAAATTTAGGGTTTAAAACCCTAATGCTGACTGAAGGAAAGAGTTCAGTTTAGGGTTTAAAACCATAATGCTGACTAAAGGAAAAGAGTTCAGTTTAGGGTTTAAAACCCTAATGCTGACTGAAGGAAAAGAGTTCAGTTTAGGGTTTAAAACCCTAATGCTGACTAAAGGAAAAGTTCAGTTTAGGGTTTAAAACCCTAATGCTGACTAAAGGAAAAGTTCAGTTTAGGGTTTAAAACCCTAATGATGACTAAAGGAAAAGTACAGTTTAGGGTTTAAAACCCTAATGCTGACTAAAGGAAAAGAGTTCAGTTTAGGGTTTAAAACCCTAATGCTGACTGAAGGAAAAGAGTTCAGTTTAGGGTTTAAAACCCTAATGCTGACTAAAGGGAAAAAGTTCAGTTTAGGGTTTAAAACCCTAATGCTGACTACAGGGAAAAGTTCAGTTTAGGGTTTAAAACCCTAATGCTGACTAAAGGAAAGAGTTCAGTTTAGGGTTTAAAACCCTAATGCTGACTAAAGGAAAAGTTCAGTTTAGGGTTTAAAACCCTAATGCTGACTAAAGGAAAAGTTCAGTTTAGGGTTTAAAACCCTAATGCTGACTAAAGGGAAAAGTTCAGTTTAGGGTTTAAAACCCTAATGCTGACTAAAGGAAAAGTTCAGTTTAGGGTTTAAAACCCTAATGCTGACTAAAGGAAAAGAGTTCAGTTTAGGGTTTAAAACCCTAATGATGACTGAAGGAAAAGAGTTCAGTTCAGGTTTTAAAACCCTAATGCTGACTAAAGGAAAAGTTTAGTTTAAGGTTTAAAACCCTAATGCTGACTAAAGGAAAAGAGTTCAGTTTGGGGTTTAAAACCCTAATGCTGACTAAAGGAAAAGTTCAGTTTAGGGTTTAAAACCCTAATGCTGACTAAAGGAAAAGTTCAGTTTAGGGTTTAAAACCCTAATGCTGACTAAAGGAAAAGTTCAGTTTAGGGTTTAAAAACCCTAATGTTGACTGAAGGAAAAGAGTTCAGTTTAGGGTTTAAAACCCTAATGCTGACTAAAGGAAAAGTTCAGTTTAGGGTTTAAAACCCTAATGCTGACTAAAGGAAAAGTTCAGTTTAGTTTTTAAAACCCTAATGCTGACTAAAGGAAAAGTTCAATTTAGGGTTTTAAAACCCTAATGCTGACTGAAGGAAAAGATTTCAGTTTAGGGTTTAAAACCCTAATGCTGACTAAAGGAAAAAAGTTCGAGGATATTAACTGACCGGTTTTTTTTTTTTGAATTTTCTTGTTCTAGTAAAAGATAAAAGAGAATTTCGTGGAAACTTACCTTTCGAGTGGATTCCTTATTGCCAAACTGTTTCTTGCACTCATTTTTTCTTCTTTGGGTGACACCTGCTTCTTGCACGGTTGTCTTGGATCATACCTGTTTCAACTTTTCAAACAAAGAACAATCGTTAGCTCGGAAATGGTGGTTGGTTTGGTGAACTTGATTGTTCCAGTTGCTTTGCTGCGTCCTCATTTCTGTTAAAAAATACGCCATTGATTGGATTCGAATGGCAAAAAACCCTTTGGACTACTAAGGCTTGCATTTCCAGATTCTGTGATGATTTGCCTTGTAAGGCTATGGTTTTTCCATCCGGTTTTGCTTGGGGATTTCAAACGGAGATTTTATTTGGGAGACTCTGTGGGGATTTGTACAAGGGGAAGCTCTGTGGGGATTTGTGCAACGGGGACTTGCTGGGGATTTGTTGCAAAACGGACTTTTCGGGATTTGTTGGGGTAAGCTTGCTGGGGAATCTTTACAAAGGGACTCGCTGGGGATTTGTTGGGGAAATCCTTTTTTTTTATTATTAACAAAGGGAGACCCTGTGGGGATCTGTACAAGAGGAAAAATCTGTGGGGATTTCGCTGGGGCAGACTCTTTGGGGAATATTTACAAAGTGGATCCTTTGTGGGGACTTGTACAAAGGGAAACTCTGTGAGATTTGTACAAAGGGAAACTCTGTGGGATTTGTACGAGGCGTACTTGCCGGGGATTTGTTGTTGTAGGCTATGCTGGGGGAAAAATTTTCTTCTCTCCCTTTTTCTTTTTGCGACTTTAACTCCAAATGCAGACAACATCATGATCCATCAGGTTTGGACAAACATACCAATGAAACGAGGTATTTTCCTTCGTGAGACGGAACTCCGCGAAGCCAGACCTGCCATCTATCCTTTCCAGTATATCTGGGACTTGGGGTTAAAAGTGAAAGGGATTTGAAGAAGAATAAAATAAAGAAACGGAGAAAGCAAATTTTAGCAGAGAAGTGTCCCTTTCGGGACAAGAAAGACTTATCTGAGGGAAACAATGCTGACTTTAAATGGACATGACATGCTTTTGGGGCTGGACGCCTGACCTTCAACGAACTTGCATTTCCCCCGAAACCAAAATGGATATGTGTTTTTCAAAACCGGTGGGACATGCCGAAACTTCCTGAGTTGGAGTCACCCTTTCGGCCTACAGCGCCCTTTGCGGGTTTTCGCTAGTCGACCTCTCTCATTTCTCTTCCTGTCGTCGCTTGATAGCACTCTTTGCGAGTTTTTACTAAACAAACTCTCTCATTTTTGTTTCTCTGCTCCCGTCGCCTCGCGGTGCCCGAAGGTTTTCACCGACGAGACTCTCTCATTTTATTTCTCTCAATTTAGAGTGTGCCGGCCTCCATTCGTGATGCTTTTTGGCTTCCCGCTACCTTTGGTAATTGATCTGAAGGCTTGTGCTTGGTAAAGAGAGGTAGATGATACTACGACTTTAAAACCGTTTAGCGTGCCCCGGCTTCGATTTCAAAGTAAATGGGATTTTATTGTTGGTGTGACTGAACCTCAGGGAGAGGCTGCCTACGTATCCTTTCGGAATCAAGTCAAACGTAGTTCAGGCCTCGATCAATGTTTTGTTTTGTTTGTTTGTTTGTTTTTTTTTTGTAACCGGCTCAAAGGCTTGTAGAGGGAGTTGATAGTGGGAATAAAATCTTCAGCATTTCAAATGTGTCAGGACCGCTGGGGAGTCACTCAGACATAGTATCTTTTGACTGCGTCTGCATTTACTGCTGTTTCCGGGTCATTTCTTTCGATATCACCTAGATACAATGCTCCTCTTGGCAATATCTTCCTGATGATGTAGGGGCCTTTCCAGTTTGGAGCGAATTTCCCTTTCGCTTCTTGGTGATGTGGCAGAATGCGCCTCAGTACCAGTTGACCTACTTCGAAATTCCTGGGTCGGACTTTCTTGTTGTAAGCACGAGCCATTCTTTGTTGGTACAACTGCCCGTGACAAACTGCAGCCATTCGTTTCTCGTCAATCAAAGTCAACTACTCCAATCGAGTCTTAACCCACTCGCTGTCTTCGATCTCTGCTTCGACAATGGTTCGAAGCGAAGGGATTTCTACCTCTGCTGGTATCACAGCTTCGGTCCCATAAACCAAGAGATAAGGGGTTTCCCCTACTGACGTGCGTACCGTAGTGCGATATCCCAATAATGCAAACGGTAGTTGTTCATGCCACTGTCGGGAACTCTGGATCGTCTTCCTCAAAATCTTCTTGATGTTTTTGTTTGCCGCTTCTACAGCGCCATTGGCCTTTGGCCGATAAGGAGTAGAATTCCTATGCGTTATTTTGAATTGCTCGCATACATCTCCCATCAAGTGACTGTTCAGGTTTGCTGCGTTATCTGTGATAATAGTCGTAGGAATACCGAAACGACAGATAAGATTTGAGCGTACAAAATCCACTACAGCTTTTTTAGTGACCGACTTGAGAGTGACAGCCTCTACCCATTTTGTGAAGTAGTCGATGGCAACCAATATAAATCTGTGTCCATTTGAAGCCTTTGGCTCGATTGGTCTAATGACGTCCATGCCCCATGCAACGAATGGCCAAGGTGCAGACATGGGATGCAATTCCGTGGGAGGTGCATGAATCAAATCACCGTGCACCTGACACTGGTGACACTTCCGAACAAAACTAAAGCAGTCCTTTTCCATGGTTATCCAGTAATAACCTGCTCGAAGGATTTTCTTTGCCAAGACGTACCCGTTCATGTGGGGTCCGCACACTCCTGCGTGTACTTCGTGCATGATCTTTCTTGCCTCCTCGGCGTCAACACATCTTAGTAGATTGAGGTCCGGGGTCCTCTTATACAACAATTCACCGCTCAAAAAGAAACCACTTGCATGTCGCCTAATGGTTCTCTTTTGATCTCCAGTAGCATGCTCGGGATATTCTTGTGTCTTCAAGAACCTCTTGATATCATGGTACCATGGCTGTATACTTGATCCTTCCTCGATTACGTTACAGTAACCGTGTCTTTCCCTAATTTGGATTTCCAAGGGATCGACGTGGGCGTTGCCTAGGTAAGGTAGCATTGAAGCCAAAGTAGCAAGTGCATCTGCTAGTTCATTGTGACACCGCGGGATATACTTGAACTCTATTGATTTAAAACGCTTGTCGAGGTCCTTCACGTGCTGTCGGTAAGGGATAAGCTTGATATCCCGAGTTTCCCATTCACCTTGAGCTTGCCGGATAATCAGGTCAGAATCTCCCATAATCAGTAAGTCTTCGACATCCAGATCAATCGCCATATGCATGCCCATGATGCAGGCTTCATACTCGGCTGTATTGTTTGTGCAAAAGAAACGCAGTCTAGCTGTGGCTGGATAATGCTGACCGGAGGGCGAGATCAAAATTGCCCCAATCCCTACACCTTTGGCATTTACGGCTCCATCAAAGAACATCTTCCAAACATGAGCGTTCTCCGAGACCACTTCTACCGTGTTTATTTCTTCATCTGGAAAGTAGGTACTCAATGGCTGGTATTCCTCATCGACTGGATTTTCGGCCAAATGATCTGCTAGCGCCTGGGCTTTCATTGCTGTGTGAGTAACATAGACTATGTCGAATTCAGTTAGCAAGATTTGCCACTTGGCCAGTCTTCCAGTAGGCATCGGTTTCTGAAATATATACTTCAAAGGATCCAGCCTGATTATGAGGAAAGTAGTGTGAGCTTGGAGATAATGTCTGAGCTTTTGAGCAACCCATGTCAGAGCGCAACATGTTCTTTCCAGCAGAGTGTACTTGGCCTCGTAGCCAGTGAATTTCTTGCTCAAGTAGTAGATTGCTTGTTCTTTCTTTCCGGTTATGTCATGTTGCCCAAGGACGCAACCAAAAGAATTCTCCAAGACTGTCAGATACAAGAACAGTGGTCTTTCTGGCTCTGGTGGGACCAAAACTGGGGGATTTGAAAGATATTCTTTAATTTTGTCAAAAGCTTCTTGACACTCAGCCGTCCATTTGATCGCCGCATCTTTCCTCAATAGCTTAAATATGGGCTCACACGTGCTAGTTAGCTGGGCAATGAATCGACTGATATAGTTCAACCTGCCCAACAAACTCATCACGTCTTTCTTCGTTCTTGGGGGAGGTAGATCTCTGATAGATTTTATCTTTGTTGGATCTAATTCGATACCTCTCCTGCTCACTATGAAGCCCAAAAGCTTGCCCGATGGGACTCCGAAAGCACATTTGGCTGGGTTCAGCTTCAAGTCGTACTTCCTCAGTCTTTCGAAGAACTTCCTCAAGTCTTGGATGTGATTATCCTGCGTCCTGGATTTGATTATCACATCGTTCACGTACACCTCTATTTCTTGATGCATCATGTCGTGAAAAATGGCAGTCATGGCTCTCATGTAAGTAGCCCCAGCATTCTTCAGACCAAATGGCATGACCCGATAACAGTAGGTGCCCCAAGGCGTGGTGAAGGTAGTTTTCTCGGCGTCTTCTTCATCCATCAATACCTGATGATACCCAGCGTAACAATCTACGAAAGACTGTATCTCGTGTTTGGCGCAATTATCAACAAGGATGTGGATGTTGGGCAATGGGAAATTATCTTTGGGACTCGCTCTATTTAGGTCTCGATAGTCCACGCACACCCGAGTCTTCCCATCTTTTTTCGGCACTGGAACCACATTTGCCAACCATGTTGTATACTGGACTACCCGAATCACTCCCGTTTTCAGCTGCTTGGTGATCTCCTCTTTAATCTTGTCACTGACCTCAGTTTTGAACTTTCGTTGCTTTTGTTGAACTGGAGGACAATCAGGGTGAATTGGCAATTTATGAACCACTAGATCAACACCTAATCCCGGCATGTCATCGTATGACCAAGCAAACACATCTTTAAATTCAAAAAGAAGTTGAATTATCGCGTCTCGCGTTTTCTTGTTCGTGTGAATGCTTATTTTGGTCTCCCGGATTTCTTCAGGAGTTCCTAAATTAATCGGCTCGGTGTCATTCAGATTTGGCTTAGGTTTATTCTCAAAATGTTCCAACTCTCGGTTTATTTCCCTAAAAGTCTCTTCTTCATCATATTCTGGTTCTGGGTTCATTATTCCACAATTAAATAACTCGTTGTGATCTGGGCGTGAAGTCCGCAAGCATGTCATATTTAAAGCCGCATTATTATAACTGAAAGAAAAGACAAAGGAAAAATAACAAAATTAGAACAAAGGGAAAAATGGGAAAACAATGATGATTTTTTTTTCATTTTCTTCTTGAAATCTGAAAGACAACAACGTTTACAAACTCAGGAATTCAAAACAACAAATAAAAGAAGAAAACATCCAAGTTATATCCTGGAGATAACTTGTGATGCAGGAAAGGTGGCAGGACAGGTCTACCCGGACTTCCGCCTAGTCGGGAATGGCGTGGCCTCCCAGTTTCGGAGTTTGGTGTTTTGCCCCATATATAGTATTTCGGCGGTGCTAGTGCCTTCTCCTGGTTGAACCATGTGAGCCTCGTAGAGCATTACCCCACATATTTCCTCGATTTCCTCAGCCGTGAAAACCTCATCGTCTTCTTCTTCAGTGTATTTTGGTTCGACGAAAGTTTCATATAAATCCGGCAGTGGCCGAGACAGTTTCCACCCCCCATTCTTTCTTTTCTTTGCCCATTCTTCATCTTCTGGGGTGGGTTGAAAACCTATCCCAAAAGGTTTTTTGGCGGAAGGCAGGGTGAGGGGTTCCGTTATTCCCTGCAATGTCCGTCTGAGCCCTTTCCCTGGCCTGAATCCGTGCCGGATCATCTCTTTAGCCACCATAACCGAGGCGTTAGACAAGAAAGGTTGGTGGCAAGGTTTTCCCTCTTCATGCTGCTCTGCTAACACAATCTCAAAAGCTTGATAGACCATGTGTTCGCTCCCTTCTCTTAGTTCAAGATATGGGATGGATGGGTCCCGATAAATAGCATGCTCGTCTTCTCCATGGACCACGATCTCTCGGTCTTCATATTCAAACTTCACTATCTGATGAAGAGTGGAAGGCACAGCTCCTGCCGCATGAATCCAAGGTCTGCCAAGGAGGAAATTGTAGGACGTATCCATGTCAAGCACTTGGAAAGTTACCTCAAACTCTACTGGCCCTATGGTCAAAACCAAGTCTATTTCTCCAAGGGTGTCTCTCTTGATGCCGTCAAAAGCCCTCACGCAGACATTATTGGGGCGGATTCTTCCGGTCCCAATTTCCATTCTCTGTAGCGTGGAGAGCGGACAAATGTCAACACCTGAACCCCCATCCAACATTACCCGCTTGACATAGTAGTCTTCGCATTTAACTGTTAGATGCAAGGCCTTGTTGTGTGCCGCTCCCTCTGGGGGTAAATCGTTCTTGCTGAAAGAGACCTGGTTAACGGCGAAGAACCTTTCTGTCATTCGTTCCAGTTGTTCGACTGAGGTTTCAACTGGCACGTATGCTTCGTTCAGGGTTTTCAGTAAGATCTTTTGATGCTCGGCCGACCTTATCAGCAATGATAGCATGGACACTTGCCCGGGGCACTTGCGCAGTTGATCTACCACTTCGTAGTCCGGCATTTTCATTTGTTGGAAGAAAACTTCCGCTTCTTCAACGCTTACAGGCTTCTTTGGTGGGAAGCGTCTCCGTGTGGCGTTGTTCAGCTCTTGGGTGTTTGAATACCTTCCAATGAAAGTATTTTTCGGAAGTTCTCCCGTGACTTCTTTACCTTTGTACGTTACCAACGTCCTCTAATAGTTCCAAGGTACTGTGGACGGGTTTGTCATCAGCTTCTGTGGCACGCGTCCGATAACCACTGGCTCATTCAGCCGAGGTGGTTGAATCGTCCCCCGGACCACATAGGCCCCTTTCGGTATGTACATAGGTTTTGCCCTTTTGACCTCGAAGCTCTGCGGCTTCCATGCTCGACCTCGTGGGATGTAAAGAACTCTATTCTTCACAGGCACCACCTTCTTCTCCACCTTCTTTTCGGGCTCGCACTTTACAGTACTGGCCTTTTCCCCTTTTTCTGGTTTCTGGGCTGTCTCAGGCTTTTTCCCTGCGTCGACAATGGCGATTATAGCTTTCAAAGCAGGGTCAAATTCTTTGTCTTCGCAAATCATTCCGATAAGCGGCCCATTATTGTGAGCAGGTAATAGATTGTTAGTCACATTTGGGACCTCCTCGTCCCTTAGCACTATTTTCCCTTGCTTTATTAAATTCTCGACCACTCTTCTCAATGACCA
The DNA here is from genome assembly GCF_000715075.1 of Nicotiana tabacum. Lineage (NCBI taxonomy): Eukaryota > Viridiplantae > Streptophyta > Magnoliopsida > Solanales > Solanaceae > Nicotiana > Nicotiana tabacum. Next base: position 152,135,112 of record NC_134087.1, on the reverse strand, counting down.
GCAGTCATTTGTATCGTGCCCCTCGGCCCCTGAATGATAGGCGCATCTGACCCCAGCTTTGTAAGAAGGTGACGTCGGGTTGTGCCTTGTCTGAGGGACTGGCTGCAGGAAACCCAACTGGATTAGCTTCGGGAACAAAGTAGAGTATGGTTCACCGATGGGCGTGAAAGTCCTCCTTCTAGGCGGCTCTTGAGGACGGAAGTTATTTTGTAGAGGCTGTGGGTTATAGTGGTTGCGGTAAGGAGGCTGATTTCTGGGAGGTGGAGCTTGGCCTCGGTTGGCTTGGTGCGGCGGATGGACATAAGGTTGGGTGTTCATGACCATGTAGGGTTGAGGAGGATATGCTGCGTTTGAGTGGGGGTAGTAGTGTTGCGAGGTCCTTTCCGGAAAACGGGGCCTAGGATTACGATATTCCCTTGCTTCTGAGGCTGCCATGGCTGTTTCTTCCTTTTTCTTCCCTCTTGCCATTCCTTCGGACCCGCTTTGGACGGCTTGGGAGGTCGCCCTTATGGCTGCTTGACTCAAAATCCTACCTGTTTTCAGACCATTCTCCACCATCTCTCGAATCTTAATCGCTTCTGCAAACGGCTTTCCCATGGCTGACATCATGTTTTGGAAATAGTCAGACTCTTGAGCCTGGAGAAAAGTAGTGACCATTTCCACCTCATCCATGGGAGGCTTCACCCTCGACGCCTGCTCGCGCCACTTAATAGCATATTCTCTGAAGCTTTCTGAAGGTTTCTTCTTCAAGTTTGACAGAGAATTTTGGTCTGGTGCGATGTCGATGTTATACTGGAATTGTCTCACAAAATCTCTAGCGAGATCATCCCATATATGCCATCGGGACATGTCTTGGTCCATGTACCATTCCGAGGCTATTCCTACCAGACTTTCCCCGAAATATGCCATTAGTAATTCCTCTTTTCCGCCGGCTCCCCGCAATTGGTTGCAATATTTCTTGAGGTGAGCAATGGGGTCACCGTGCCCATCGTACTTCTCAAACTTTGGGGTCTTGAAACCTACTGATAGGTGCACGTGAGGAAACATGCATAGATCGGTATAGGAGACGCTTTTCTATCCGCTCAAACCTTGCATGTTCTTCAAACTCTGTTCAAGGCTTCTCATTCTTTTGGCCATCTCATTTTGTTCAGCAATTCTGGGGTTCTGATCCTGCCCAGGTGCAAGCTCGCACTGAGGCTGTGGAGGAAAAGTTCTGGTGGCGAACCGAGTTGGTTCCATTGAGAAAGATGGTGCTTGGAATGTAAACGAGGACGAGTCAAAATTCGGCTTGTATGCAGCAGGTTGTGCCGTGATCGGGCAAGGTGGTGCAGTAAAGATGTTTGTGTTTACATCCTTTGTTGACACTCGGGGGTGAGAATCAGAGGGCGATCCAGCAGAGAAGGCCGAGATGGCTGGGTACCCGAATGGGGTGGCAGGATAGCTTATGGGGACATTAGAAGTACCGCTTGTCCTGGAAAATATCTCAGGGAATCCAGGGACGACGCTTGGTGGCTCTTTTCTGTTATTCCAGTCGTCCAGCATTTCCAACATGCGGAGCCGCAGGATTCTATTTTTCTCCGCAGTTGCGGACTCGGGCGTGAGGACAGCCGAGATCGAACTCTCCTCGGAAACAGGAACTGTTGGTAAAGGAATTTCTGCAGACATTTCTATGCTTCCTTTGGACCGTGTGAAATAAGTGTGAGCACCGCCTCTTGCCTTAATAACAGGTAATTGAACACTCCCTTTCGACCTCGTGAAGTATGAGTGCGATGCCAGACTTTCACCAAACCAACCGTCTTTTCCAAAAACCTGGAGGAACTCAACGACAAACGAACGGTTAATTCGGATTAAATAACGGATAGGCAATCTCACGTTGGGGCATGATGCACCTATACAGTTAAATGGATTCCTACATGTTTGCGACGAAAGCATGCGTCATTCTGGCATTCTTTTTTAGGCTTCCCTTTTATTATTATTATTTTTTTTAAAAAAAATTTCTCTTTGGTTAAACCGCGACCGGATCCGATGAGGATTGCCTACGTATCATGATGCTACGTGAATCAGATCATTACGTAGTTCAAAAACAGATGAGTGTAAAAGAAACACACATTTTATTACTGAAATGATCTGTTACAAGCAATATTTCGAACAAGGAAAAACAAAACTTAAAAAATAAACATAGACTCAAACAGACTAAAACACCCTGATGCGAAAAAATGGACAGAAGATGTTAAGATACAGACTCGACCTATGAATACATTATGGTTTTGAAAATCGGTGCCCGCGGGGCATCGTTCGGCCTCGCCGTGGTCCTAGGTGTGAGATCCCTTTCAAGTTGCTCCAACTCGTGCATGGTCTGCTTGACATAACCCATCACTGCTGAGAGAAAGGTAACGCTGGTCATGTTCTCACACCGTAGACACCGTCTGATGATGGCGTGGGCAATGGCCCTGATCCTATCTCTGGTTTGTTTCTTCTCTATGAGCAGACATCTTATCTGATCACTGCACGTCTTGAATATCTGAGAATCCTGTATATGTTGATTCTTTAGTCGTCGCACTTCTAATTTCATCTGGGTTAACATGTCGTAACAATATCTGCTCTCAATTTGGAAATCTTTGGCCTGATTAGCTGCTTTGATCTCAAGTGTAGCCATCTCTCTCTTCATTTTAGCAACAGTTTTCTCGTGGTCGCCTTTCAATTGATTCAAGTATCGGCGATGCTTATCTGCTCTTGTATCCCACTGTGCCCTAAGCTCTGCTATGACGTTTTCAGATTTCTCTAAACCCTCTTGCCATTCCCTGACTTCACTTTTTAGCCTTTTTATCAACTGCTCGTCTGATCGACTCCTTGGTTGTTTATCCGCATCCATCCTTATCTGTTTGATCTGGGCTCCGAGCATTTCGTTTTCCTGAATCAACCTATTCCGCTCTCCCAGATCGGTAGCAACTTGCACGTTGTGCTCATATTTCAGGCTTTCCACTTGTTGCTTTAACCTGCTGATTTCGGCGCAATAGCCTCTTTCTTTCGCTAACCAATCCCACTGCCTTTGCGACAATTCGGCAAAATTCAGGATGTGGGGTCTCTTAGCCGGCCTTTCATGCTCGAGTTCCCTTTTATACCATGCAAGGTAACCTGGCGCCGTCTCACCTTTGGCTCGATCCCGCACGCAAGTATCTGATTTCAAATATTGACACTCACTCCAGATCTGGCGAATTTTCGCTTCTGGAAACTGTCCGTCAGGACTTATCTCAATTGTTTGAGCGCTAAGATCTTCCTCATGCGGTACTGTCTGGCATCTTCCGAGCTGTCTCAAAACTCGGTAGGGTGCATAAGGTTGAATGCTCTTAAGCCCCATCAGTAAGAAATGAGTTCTAGTTGCTGGCATATGTATGACTTCGTCAACAGGCAACCATCCCAGTGTCCATTGTATTTGGCTGACAGTAAGAGCTTGAAAGAATGAGGTCCATGCCATAACTCCTTTGGGCAGACTGATCTCTTTGGTTCTCGTGTAAAATTCTTCTATGCAGGTTTTCTCCGAGGAACCATGGCTCAAGAGCTTGGAATGATGGCAGAGATGTTCAGTCATCCACATTTGTAACAGCAAGTTACAACCTTCGAAGAAATTCCCCCCAGCTTTGCAAGCTGTGAGAGCTCGAAAGATATCAGATACCACCATAGGCGCGAGAGTGCTATCGCTTTGAGTGAGCAAAGTACTGACTACCCCGGACATCTTCAGATCAATATTCCCATCTTTCCTTGGAAATACTAAAAGGCCCAAAAATGTTATCATGAAAGCCACCCGTCTGTGCTTATCCCACTTCTGACGACTACCTTTGCTGCATAGTTTGTTAATCGGATTGTTGAATCCTCCTACATGACCATACCTGTCGTATATGAAGCATGGATTACAAAAACCGGCTGCCAAATCTGGATTGCGGACCGTCCTGGGTATTTTTAGCGAGTCCAGGAATCGATGTACCGTGACGGCTCTTAGGGCGACTAGGTATTTTTGCCTTAACGGAAGTTCAGCGTTCCCGATGTACCCAGCCATTTCTTCCAGAGTCGGGGTGAGTTCAAAATCGGAGAAATGGAAAACATTGTGTGCTGGGTCCCAGTAGGTAACCAAAGCTCTTATGATATCCCCTCGAGGCAGGATTTCCAATAAACCCGTGAGACCTTTCAGATATTTTTTGACCTCGTCTTGCCCCTCAGCACCTAAATCATTCCACCATAGCCGTAACTTGACAGGGATTTTGGTCATTATTGAAAAATGTTCATTTTGCATCGTGCTCATCATGCACATTTATTAGGGTGATTTTAACAAAAATAACTTGACTCAAAAATATTTTACAAGAAGGATCAAGTTTTCGAACACGGCCTTTCAGCACTTCGGGGATGAAGATTTTAAGGCTGTGTGGGTCAATTGGACAAAACACGACCCAAAAGGTGGCTGTTTATGCAAAGTTAGCCTTCCGGCGTCCCTTTTGGGAACATTCGGCTATTTATGATAAAACAGCACCACCTGACTTATTTTGACTCATTTTTTGTTTTGTTGGTTTTGGCTATCTTAGCAAAAAGTGGGTTGAACCCGATGGGGGTTGCCTACGTATCTCACATCCGGTGAGAATCAAACCGGCGTAGTTCAGTACCTCGTGAAAAAAAGTAAATTAATTAAACCCCTTTCTTTTGGAATACAATTTTTAAAAGAAAAAGCAAGAAAGTATTTTTTTTTTGATTTTTATATATTATTATTATAGTTTTTTTTTATTTTTCTTTCAAAAAGAGATAAAGAAAATATTCTCAAGGACTGCTAAATAGCATGTTTTTTTTTTGGATTTCTAATAAATCAAACTAAAAGACAAATTTTATTTTTTTATTTTTTTAAAAAAAAGATATCGGTGAGGTTTTGACATTACTTGGGCATTGGTTTTATTTTTTCCAAAATAAGTACTTATCTCCCCTACACTGCTATTTTTCTTCCCTTTTCAAGTTTTCCTTTTTTTTAGGAACCGGTCAACATGCAGATCCAAAGCAAATAAATGCGCAAAACAAAACGGGATGCAGCAGGATGGTCTTTTCATTTCAGGTTGCATGTCCTAGACGGACCCAACCCCTGTGTTGAGTCCCCTACGTCAAATGCAACATGATGCAAATAAGCGTTCCTACTAGGGATCCGGCATGAAGTCTCGTTATACTAGGTTTATAACCTGGGTATTTGTTCTAGACTGTGTACCCGAGCGGACAACTCGAGTCGAGGAGGGGGATACATACCGGGGACCCGCGAGATCGTCCGGCTTTGTAACTTGTCCGGCCTCTTTCTTATTTCAGGTATTGACACTAACAGAATAGGGAGTCTCGACCAGCGAGCTTCTCCCCGGAGGTAAGAAGAGAAGGGTTTCGGCACAGTTTATGTACAGGTCAAATAATATCAAAACGGTAAAAGCATCATTTAGCACATTGAGTTAAAACATGTAATAAAATCAGATAATAAATAAAGCCAAATAATAACAATTATTCTAAGCTCGAACTCTTAACCCTGAACCAGTGGTTCTGGGTCAATTCCCCAGCAGAGTCGCCAGAGCTGTCACATCTCCTTTTTGCACGCCCGCCCTGAAGGGTAAAATGCGTGAGGGAGTTTTTCCAATTTAAGTGACAATATTCGAAATGAGATTATTTATTTAATTCAGAGTCGCCACTTGGGAAAGGTTTGGCTTTTGGTGTCCCAAGTCACCGGTTTATCTTTAATCCCAAATCGAGGAAATTTTCGACTTTTCCAAATGAAGTCTGCGAACCAGAAATTCTAAGTAAGGAATTTTGTTGACCCGAGGGAAGATGTTAGGCACCCTCGAATCCCGTGGTTCTAGCACGGTCGCTTAAATTGTTATAATGGCTAAATAACTGATTTAAGTACATGTTGTGACTTATGTGCTTTTATTAAGTTTAAATCGCTTTTATTATTATCATTTATTTTTATAGAATTGCAACGTCGTGAAAATGCGTCTCGAACCACATCACAATCAACGCACCCGTAGTTGTTTGACACATTTCGACTCCGTTGAGATTTGGATTTGGGTCACATCAATGTGCACCCGGATTTAAGAATGTAATTTCAATTGAGTCGCACTTAAAGAGTCTAACGCGTTATTATCTTTGGGGAAGGCAGTGAAATTCACTAAATAGTCCATCCCGAATTCTAAGTATTTATTATGGTTAATTATTGAGGGCCCCGCAATTTGCATTTTTATTTGGTGAGGCTCGCCTCATTATTTTAGAAGGAATATCCTAAAGTGACTACATTTCTATTATGCTCGTCTCTAAGAAAATAGAAGAAAGAAAATGTATGTTAATTGAATTGCATGCTTAGCTAATCCCGGCCTCTTATTAGTTATCTGATTGATTATTGCGAGGTGGAAAAATTTTGTGCTTTATTGGACATGTTTTCAGTTTGATAAAAGAAATTGCATGCAAAACAAATATCATGCTAAACTCACCCTAGGCGTCTGTCTCATTTCAATTCAAACTGACCTTTTGAACAGATTAACAACATTGACTACTATAAGCTACTACCAATGGGATTCAGACGGGATCCTATAAACTGCCTAACGCAACCCAATTTGATAGAGTTAATTTAAACGATTCAGAGTTAGGATCAGTCTTTTTATCGAATTAAAAGCATCCTGTCTTACATGTTAGGGAACAAGAATAGAAGCTGAGATTTAACTGTCAATGTACTAAAACACACACGCACCCCTCGTCATACAGACAACTTAAACAACTATAAACCCATAGTGTTAAATAGACTGAACTTCTATTAAGTACATACTGCACAAATGTATATTTAATGAGCTATGAACTGATCTAACAGGTACATTATCTCCCGATACATCTGACCTAACAATAATACTATCTAGTAGTCCACCTCGGTTAGGATGTGTGTTAATTCATACAGAGTAATTGTAGATGGAATGAACTTAAACAAATACAGGCTAACTACCATTCAACCTATTGCTATGTTTTGAATACAAGTATTGTAAAGTAAACAACATTCATTTCTTTATTTCTACTTCAAACTTCAAGCTTTCAACAACACATGGTTTCAGAAGTGTGTACCTGGAAATGCTTACAATTGAAGAAGAAGAGAAGTCAGTAGAGTAGCAATGGCAACAGAAGCAACAGCAGTAACAGCAGATAACAACAGGACAAATCCCAGTGCAAGATGCAACTATAGCCAATGGAACAAAGCAGTAACAAAATAACAGCAGCAAACAGTGCAGTAGAAACAAAGCTCCAAGACAGACCAAGTCCAGGAGAACAACCAATGCAAACCAACCAATAAACTTAGTTGAGACTTGGAAGAAATCAGAATTGATTGAACAGGTTGAACAAATGAAACCCAAACAACAGTAGGAAGAAACAGTTCCTAATTGTTGTCTGTATGTTTTCTATCTCTTAACCCCTCTATCTATCTGTATATGTGCTCTCTCAAAATCAGTCTGAATCTCCCTCTGTCTATATGCCTTTTTCTCTCTTTTCTGAATCTATCTCTCTCTGTATCTAGTCTCTCCAACCCCCCCTTAAATGGAAGTTCTGCCTCTTTTTATATCTTAACATCAGGCTATTCACAGCCTGTTAAACAACTCAGAACCCATTCCTTTTCAGCTGTTTTTCCACTCAAATATTTAAAAGTAGAACCCTCCCATGATATTCCCTGACAGCCCTTTTGATCAACTTATTAAACTAAAAGCAGACATGGGCAGCAAGAATATAACCTGACAGCATATGCTGTCAAGTTATTTTTAATCTCTATAAGGGCCTTAATGCACATGTTGTGCACAAGTGCACATGCCATCAATTCATACCAAAGTTTGAACTGCAACTATAAACAACATCCTCAAAGGTTTCTGAATTGAACAACTGACAAACAACTACACTCAGTTCCTAATTGGATTCAAACACACTTCAACAGGAAATCCACAATATGAATCAGATTGATATCCTTCAAAGCCAAACTGGTTGGCGACGTATATCGACTCGACTATACTAATTGTAGAATATACAATTGAAACCAATGATTGGAATCGAGCAGTATCGAACAAGGGGTTCAGATTGTACTGTCAATACAGAAATGACCCTGGGAACTAATTAAATGACCCATTTCAAATTCGTTTGATTGTACAGCTTACACATACATACATTATCAGTAAATGAAAGAAAGACTCGATCAAACAGAGGGGTCCAGGCAAGGTGGACAACAACAGTTGATAAAAAATTCAAAGACACAAATTAAACAAAACATTTGGCCATACGAACAGACCTTTAACAACACATGTACTGAATAAAGAAAAAGAAAAACACACTTACCTTAAAGCCCCTGAAATTGCAGAAAGCCTTAGCTCGGATTTGAATAGACCTTTCTTGGGGTTAAACGGACTTTAATTGAAGTGTTCTCAACTGAGAACACTTCGATTAAGGTCCATTAGACCCTAATCACTTGGCTCAAAACGGACACAGACCGGGCATGAGGATTCCTAGGGTTCCTAGAGGGCAGATTTGGAATTTGGGTTTCCTTGGTTAGATTCGGACCAAACCAAGTATGGTTTGGTCACGAGGGAGGTCCGGGGACTGTCTGGTGTGAAACGGGGTAGATCGGTGTAGATGGGAGTTCTGCTCGAATCTTCAAATGAAGATTCGAGAGCCTAGGGACTGATTCGAAGCAAACGGTTGGTGGATTTGGGTTCAGGATGGTGAGGTGCATCTATGGTGTTAAGGTGGGGGTCACCGGCGTCCATGCCGCCGGGATTAATGGTGAAGGGAAAAGGGGCGGCTAGGGTTCCGTGGGTTTGGGTCTGTGGTGAGGACGACCTAAGGCAGGGGGGGTTTGGATTAGGGCACGGGGTGAAGGGGGAAGGGTTTATATACGGGGTGAGTAATTGGATGTTGGCCATTGGATTGCCGATGATCAATGGCTGTGATCTATCTACTAAAGAGAAACAGTGTCGTTTGTTCTTATGCTGGGAACGGGTCAAACCGGGTTCATCGGGTTGGGTGAGATAACGGGTAAGTGATCTAAACCGTTGGATCAATTTGGTTCGATGGTCGGGATGGGTTGGCATTGAAACGATGTAGTTTTGGTGTCAAACTACGCCGTTTTGGTGGCCTAGAGATGGGTTGTTTGGACTGACTGCTTTTGGGCCTCAGGTTCAAAAAGAAAAATGGGCCCAATCCGAGTTTAAACCCATTTGCACCCTCTTTCTTTTATTTTCTGATTTTAAAACACAAAAACCTAACTAAATAAAATTAAACACTATTAATTAACACATAATGTAATTATTACACACATATTAAAGTAGGTAAAATCAACCAAAGCAACAATCAGGACAAAAAATGCATATTTTATGATTTTCCATTAATAACCGGATTACGGTTCAAACTACACATGACACACATTTTTTGTATTTTGTTTTAATAAAAATAAAAATGGGCAAAAATCACAGATAATTAACAAAATGCCACGTAAAAAATCCAAAAATTGTACAGTAAGACCAATTGCTATTATTTTTTTGTTTCTTTTGGAGTGATTGTCGCGAAAACAAAAATCACGTGCTCACACCAAATATGGAGCATCCCTGGACCTGATAATGAACTCGTCCGTTGGAAACCATCCAACCATCCACTGCACTTGTTCCTCGGTCAGATTATCGAAGAACTCTACCCATTCACTGGCACTTTCCAGCTGAGAAAATCTGTCCAGAATGTAGGTCATCTGGAAAGAGATGTGGTCGTTCCAAGCCCTTTGCGGAAATTCTTGGCAATAGCGACCCTTTTGGAGATGCTTCAACAACCATAACTGTAGCAGCAAGTTGCAACCCTCGAAATGTTGGACCCTTCTTTGACAGCGCTCCAGGGCCCTATAGATATCAGCTATGATCATGGGGACTATGGTATACGTCTGCCCATTAATCCCCTCCATCAAAGTTTTAGCAACCATGGCCAACCTAGTGTGGATTCTTCTATTTTCATGGGAACACTATCATCCCCAAAAAGCACACGATGAACACGAACACTCTGCGGTGGATGTGACCCAGTGAAGTGAGGATGATCTCATCATGATAAGTGCAGAAGGACTTGTTGTGGCTATATCTCTCATAGAGATATTCGAAAGGTATGTAGGAGTCCTTCAGGCAGACATTCTTTTTCAGTCCCATCATTTTAAAAAATCCCCTGCATGTACGGTTTTCTAGTACCAAAAGCCTGGGACTGTCCCAAGTCAACCCGTTAAGTCCTCCTATTTCCTCTAGGAGCGGTGTCATTTCTATGTCACCGAATCAGAACACGGCTCTTTCACTATCCCAGAATAGGGTGGCAGCCTCGATCAGTTTCTTGTTTAGTTCAATATCTAGCAAGGAAGGCAAATTACCCAGGTACTTTTTCACATGCTTCTTGTCACTTGAGGAAAGATCTTCCCACTAATTTCGCAATAATGGAGGGATATTGCTAACCATACCGAATATGGGGACTTCGTGCCTCATTTTCTACAAAATAAAAGGGTTAGGCCTTACCTCCACGGGGCTCGACTACTTATACATTTACGATCAGCATATCGGCTTTTAGTCCTCCAAATTAATGCACAGAACGTGATTGCATCCATTGGGATTATGGAAAACTCGATGGACTTTGGATAAGGCTTATCTTAAAGGATCATTATGTGGACAACATAACTGATCCAACTAGGTTTGACTATGATGCATGCACAATTTAAACAGAGTAAGGTTTCTATGGGGTTTTAGATTGGTACCCTCAAGCGGACAACTTGAGGGGGAAGGCACGGAACCGTCGACTGCACCGCTGATCGACTGGTTTTACCGCAAATAAGCCTTTCCGAATTTAAGGGTAACAAATAGGAAGAGAGCAACCACTCATTAAAGCACTTCTATAGGATTTGAGACGTACGAGTGGAATATGATGTTGAGCATGATTTATGCAGCAGTTAATAACATGTAGGCAAGTACTTTCACATAGGAAAAAATAAATACAGCATTTAAATAATTGAAAAGACAATTACATAAAAAGGAAAACAAATAGACAAGTCGGTTTTCAGGGTAATAAAGGAATCATAAAAGCTTAAAAAACAAAATAGACAATTAAATCCAGATAAGGGAGCAGGGTATTGGATAAGCATGCTTGGACTAATCTGTAAAAACAAGTTCGTTATGGTAAGAGCCTAAAGATATCTCGTAGGGAGGTCCGAGTTTCGACATTCATGGGGGTGCAAAGACTCATTTCCTTTTGGGAATTGGGTATTTGAGCCACCTAATGGATTATGGTGTGTTAGGGCACCTAGAGCAATTAACTCTTGGGTTGGTTTGCATTACCAGATATTAGGGTAAGGGCTCGAAATAACCTAGAGGGAAAGGTGTTAGGCACCCTTCTTGGTCCACAACTGTGGGTCCTGACCGAACTTATATTTACAAATTAGTCCATATAAACAAGTAAATTGTAAAGCTCATTGAACAAGTCAAGTAATGAAATAAAGGTTTGAACAAATTATACAAACAAAGTTTTAAATAAAGAGAGGATTTGGGGTGAGAAGGGGTCCTAGGTTGTTTATCCTATAGGGTCACCCCACGCAATGTCCGGTAAACACTCCTAAATGAGGGGCTACACGTGACATTAATGCGTAGTCATCGTATCCCATGTCTACCCTTCACATCCCCTTATTGGTCATGCAAAGCGAGTGTTTGGTCATTGATTCCTATCCCGTGCTGCTAACCGTCCCTTCTTAATAGTCCTGGAGGGAGTTGGGACCTCTACCTATAGGTAGTTCTAGACGTACCCCTAAGGTTTTAAAGGCAAAGCTCTAAGGCGACAATCAAAAAGCATCTAGGACTTTCACATAATGATAGCAAGTAAAAGGCTCATAGTTTCCACTGAAAACAAGCATGCATGCAGCACGACTCAACCACAAGTAAGGTCTTTAGTAATCAAAGTCCTAAAGTAGGATTTCTAAGTGATCATGCATAAATAAACCACTTTCAGATACATAAGTCATAACATTATTAGCTGCCTAGGACCTCCTCTTTAAAAGCTTATTAGAATTCAGAGACGTCGAGTGACAGAAACAGCATTAGATAAATGCAAGTTTTGAAAATGCCCTAAGGCTTGCCTATATACAGAACTGTGTCTATGTTAATACACACAGACAAGTTTTCAGAATAGAACCTTTCAATACCTATAGGCAGAATATCTAATGAGATTAAAGCAATTATGAAAGGACCAGTTTTAGAGAGTTATCGCTTGACAAGGCCAGTTTTAAGAAGTAAACTAAGTGAAATAAACTCGACTCATTAGGCTAATTAGATTATCAGATATAATTGCGAGTAGAAGTACCTATAGGCATGTTACTGGTTTTAGGCAATTTGCAGTAACTTACTGAATCGGAATTATGTCCAACATGCATGGTATCTATACTTGAATTGATTTAAAACAAGATGTCTTGGAACCTGAAAACATGGTTTCTAACATGACAAATACAGGATTTATGAACATGGTTTATATCTGATGCAAATGACATTAAAAGTGAAAACCTATAGACATGATGTCTATTATGCAAAATAAAATCAGATTCAACAAGAGTCACACCCTATGAACATGTTTTCTATTGAGTAAAGCAGGCAGATTTGAAAGTAAAATCCCTAGAGCAGGATTTCTACCCATATTACCCCACAAAGTATACATCTACCCACCCCTTTTACTAAATTACCCCAAATATTTGCTTACAAAATATTACAGGCCAACAAATGAATTACATAAATGAAATAGAAAATTAAGAAGCTATTCTATAGGGAACCTGCAATCAGGCCCAAGTTTCCCAAAGCCTCCAATGGTCTTTCAAACCTCATTTCCATAGACAAATCAGGGTCTAGGTGCATCAAAGTTCCCTAAGGGTTTCAAGGACCGCGGGCAATGCTTACACCTAGACTCAGTAGCCAAGCATTTAACCAGTGCAGTGTGAAATCCAGACTCAGTATGCCGGAGTTCCAAGGGTTCTCAAGAGGAACCCAAGGCAGTACACATACTAGAGGGGGCAGAACTTATTAACTAAGAGTAGAGTGAAAGTGCAGGATACATGTTTGAAAGAAGTTAATTAAAGATTGGACTTAAAGGTCTGTTTTGAAAGCAATTAGTAAAGCAATAAAGGTTGTTTGAAAGAGTTTGGAGTAGTAAACAGAGTTCAAACATTTCCAGATAAGACCACACACAACAAGTTCACAAAATCTAAATGTATTAAGTAATCACACACAGGGGTTAAGGGGTTTGGGGATACACACACATTGCCTGCAGACATATGACCTTAGCAGGAGTATTAGGACTGGTATGGCCATGCTCAGAGATAGCTTGACACTGGCATAATCACAAACCAGTCATGAGGAACATAAACATTTAGAGGGGAATAGGGATTTGGGATCCACAAAATGGTAAGTGCACAGTAGGTAAAGGAAACTAATTGTCCAGACATGCTTGAATCACACAAGGGAATACATGAGCTTAAAGGGAGGGGCGTCATACTAGCATGTTTAACTACAAACTCCATGACAAAACCATAAGTAAAAGCATGCTAGAAATAAAAGAAACTGAAGCAAGAAAAGAAATATGTTGTTCTTGTGGCTGTAAATTAAACTAGGACATACCAGTGAAGATAGAAGTAAGCAGAATGAAAGAACTAAAGAGCACAGATGATTAGCCTTGGCTTGCAGCCGACTAATAGTAATAGAATAACACAGAGATTTTAAATAAGAGATGCGTTTTTTGGGAGCCAAGTGTGTCTTGTTTGTGAAAGACTTAGGGTATTTATAATTGAAAGTAGGTAGTGGAATAAGGTAAAAAAATATAGTAGTATACTAATTTAAGAACTCAGAATCAATCACTAAGAGAATCAAGGAAGTACTTCCTTGAGTTAGGGGAATCAAGGTCAAATGGAAAAATTCAGTACCATATAAGGGGGAAAGGAGGAATCAGTGCATAATTAAACAAGGAAAGGATCCAGAGTCCATTAGGCATAAAGTAGTCGATTAGGACCAAATTCAGAAAGACCCAATTAAGGAAAGATTAAGTAAAACCAAGTATCATAGTAAATAAGGTAATAAAATCAGTGAATTCAAACAGACTAGTAGAATTCTAGGGCCTTGAAGGAAAATCTTTCAATTACCAACAGTTAAGGAAAATCAGAATCAATCATGAGGGGTCATGATTCTGCGTGTTTCAACATATAAATAGACACGAATGAACAGAAGTAACAAACAAAACAAGGTCAATTATATAGGCAGAAAGAAATAAGAGATGAGCAAACACAGTCATATAGAGGTGACGTAAGTAGGTTGGAGATTCAGCAAAACATATTTAAAGCATGGTGACCATGAGAGATTAACAAGACCAAAGAAAATCAGGCTAACACGCAGAGCCAAGGCAAAGAAAATCATGGCAACACATGGAACCAAAAGTGGAGAAAATCATGCTAACACACAGAAGCAAGTAAAGGGAATTATGCTAACATACAGAAACAAGTAAAGAAAAATCTTTAACACAAGTAAAGAGAATCATGCTGACACACAGAACAAGTAAAGGAAAATCTTTAAAAATTAGGGCCTTTTAACAGAGTCGAGTTAAAAAGCAGTAGGAACATAAAATCGGTCAAAATAAACAAGGAAAAATGGTTTAATCATGAAGAAATCGGTTGAAACAGGTATAGAAAGAATTCTGAACAAACACTACTTTTCAAAGAAAGTAAAAACGGTTTAGAGTAGAGGATCTTTCAGAAGAAAGCTCGAAAATAAGCAAATCATAGAAGGAAATAGGTTTAAAACATAAAAATAACACAGATTTGAGAGATCCAGAAGAGAGTTCGGCTTTTAAAAGGAAACCTAAGTAGAAATCGAAAGAACCTGTTGTAACTTCACGAATCGTAACACACATGGTGTGATTTTGCCCAAAATCACACCAGAAAAGCCTCGAACAATAGAATCAGAAACCCTAGGTCAGAATCGACATGGACCAGGACCCTTGAATGTCTTAGAGATGATGAGCAAGGTGATGAGAGTGACCATTGGAGGCTTAGGGTTTGAGAGATAGTCGTAGATGACCGGAGAAGGAGGTGAGTGGAGGAGACTAGGGTTAGGTTTGAGAGAAGAGTGGAGATGAGAGAGCATCTGAAGGCGGCACCTTTGGAAAAGTGACTTAGGGTTAAGGGTCGTTTGAAAATTAAAAAGGAAAGGAATTATTTGGATCGTTGATTTGGGAGATCAACGGTCAGGATTAAAACGGGTAGGTGGGTTCCAGGTTTGGGTAAGGATTAATAGGGTATGGGTCGGGTGATCTGGGTATGAAATTGAGCTGGAAAGGGGTCCAATTTTGGCTATAATTGAAAGCCAAATTTGGTTGTTATTTAAATAGCCAATTTTCCCCTATTTGATTTATAAAAAATAGTAGGTAATTTTTGGAAAATAAATTAAGGTACCAAAATGATTTAAAGTATATAATTAACAATTTAAAAATACAAGATCCAATTTTATGCGTATAAACATAATTATATCTAAAAATGGGCTAACATTGCAATTATATGCAATTTAGCTTTAAAAATATCAAATGTAATTGTAAAAAATACATAAAAATTATATTAGCCATTTTTTGGCATAAATATAAAAATTAAATAAAATGAATTATTAAAACAATAATTTTGGAAATACTTCTTGGGATTTTATGGATAAAAGAGGAGAAAATAAATCAATTAAAACTTTTAAAATTATGGGAAAAATAATAAAAATCTTGGGCATGCTTATGTATGTATATATATGCTATTTTGAAGGCATTTGTGCATATTTAAAATATATAGGGAAAAATTGAATATCAACACCATTAGCATGACAATACCCAAAAAAGTAATCCACACCTTTAAGCAACCGAGCAATTTCCTACCCCTTGCGCACTACTTCCTTCACGAATAACAACTCAATCATTCCAGGATTCTCATATACCCATAAAATGTAACATAACCCTTATCCAAAAATTCCTTTACTCGAGTCATCCTCGATCCCAATCTCCTAAGTCACATCTAATTCACAAGTATACCTCAAACTGAAACCAGTACAACACATCTCTATGCAATCAAATCATCGACAATAGACTCCCCTACTTGGCTTAGAGCCACAGATTAAAACACTCGATAACTCACAATCCCATACTCTATTACTGCCATAATACCATCGTGAGGTGCAACTAAATCCTTCATAAACCCATATAACACAAACCATATAATACTTCAAATTATCTACAAGCTCGCATTCATCCTTATGACAGTCAGATCAACTTATTCAACCAATCCAAACTCAAACTGCAACACCTATAACCCACTAGTAGAAA
The DNA here is from genome assembly GCF_000715075.1 of Nicotiana tabacum. Lineage (NCBI taxonomy): Eukaryota > Viridiplantae > Streptophyta > Magnoliopsida > Solanales > Solanaceae > Nicotiana > Nicotiana tabacum. The sequence continues at coordinate 152,118,696 of NC_134087.1, read as the reverse complement.
AGAAAGCATACACACAACATCATCAGGATCACACATTAGTAGATTACCCCCTAGGTGATAACCCACATGCTTAGCCTCAAACTAACATCTCTCTATACCTTTTTGTAGCCACAACTACTATGCAATCACTTAATCTTCCTAAGTCTGAACTCATCAAAAAGACATGAAAATCTACTTCGTTCCACAAATGAAATAACATGAAAGAACCTCAAAAATCTTCATAACTCAAGACTGTATGACACATCCACATAAATCAAGCACCCAATAGTCCTTTTCACATCCCAAGAAAACTTTTCTCATCACATTCAGACCACCTGAACACATTTCGCAGTCACATCATACTCATCATATAGCCATCCAACCACTCATCGAGCCACAAATCCCACTCACAGGGACACTACCATATAAGTCCAAAAGCATGAACTCACACAACTGAAACTACCGAGCCTAAGTTGCGGTCTAAACTTAGCCTCAAGTCCTTTGGACTGGCCCATCACCAAAACACCGGAAACACATCTCGTACCTTATCCATAAAATCACAAGCCATCGATGTATAACTGATACCGAGTGGTCACATATACATGCGAGTGAGTGGAAGGAATTCAAAGATATACGCTTCAAGCTGAATCAATGTCGTACGATAAGGACAGAAAAATGAGAAGTTTATCCTAAATGCCTAGTAGCCTCTCGAAGATAGGAATAGACGTCATCATACCGATCCGTAAGTCTCTACTAGACACTTGTTCATGACTCTTAGAACCTATAAACCTAGAGCTCTGATACCAACTTGTCACGAACCAAAATCCAACTAGCCGTGATGGCACCTAACCCAGCCTGTTAGGTAAGACAATTAACAACTAACTAATTTAATAAGATTTATTAAGAGAGGAAATGATAATACAACTACTATTATACAAAAAATTTCCCAAGGACTGGTAGTACAAATCATGAGCTTCTAAAATTTAGATTTTACAAAGCTGGTATGAAATAAAGTACATCATCTATTTGAAATATACATGAACAAATTAAAATTCTAAAGCTACCAAGATCAAGAGGCAGCTATTACCGAAACGCAGACACATCTTCAAATACAGCTCCCGCCATACACAGCAACATCAACATCTAAAATCTGCACATAAGGTGCAGAAGTGTAGTATGAGTACAACCGACCCCATGTACTTAATAAGTAACAAACCTAATCTTAGGTTGAAAGTAGTGAAGATCAGGAACAAAGTCGGAGTCCAACACCAATAGCCAACAACAGCTCACAACAACATAATAAAAGTGCTAAAAGATGTAATTCAGAGATAAAATGTCAGCTCGTTTATAGTTCCGAAAAAATAGGCATGTTTTTCAAGTATATTAGTAAAAACTGAAATCTTTTATTGAAATCACCAAAAAAATATGAGTAAGTTTGTAAAAGTTTGATTTTTCCCAAAGCTTTCATTAGGTAAATGTTTCATTTTCGAATGGCATAAGGAAAATACATCTCTATGCCTACACGTCAATGTGTATTTGAAGTCATGAATGACGCAATACCGTACAACATGAGGGAAATGCATCTCTATGCATGTATTTCAAGTGTGCATGTCGAATGCAATGCAACTCGGTGATAAAACCATATGCATACTCTCAGAGTATCAATTCAATCAGTCCTTCTAGTCACTAAGTCCTCACAGCCACTCAGCCCTCACAGTCACTCTATATTCTCTCTCGGCATTCGCACTCGCACTCAGTAGGTACCTGAGCTCACTGTGGATGTGCAGATTCCAGAGGGGCAATTCTAGCCCAAGCACTATAATAAGCCAATAATGGCATGAATCGATAAAGTCTGCTGCGGCGTGCAGCCCAATCCCATAAACATCCTCACAATCAGGCCCTCGGTCTCACTCAATCATCAAATTCCCCAATCTCTCAGGCTCACAATGTCATTAGTCCAAAATGATGATATGATATATCAATAAATAGCAGCAGATACTGAGATATGATATTCCAATGAATGAGTATGATAGCGTATGTAACTGCAATTTAAGCAAATAACTCAACAACTGATATAACCCCAGTAGGTCCCAATAGAATAAGCATGTACCCTAAACACAGTTTCTAATATGGATCACAGCTCAATTACTCTAGCACGTACAGATTTCATGGATACAAATAAGATTAGGTAACTACACAATACCACAGAAATAACAGAGTCACAATTCACACGATGCACGCCTGCATGCCCGTCACCTAGCATGTGCGTCACCTCAATGCCAGCACATAACATGTGTTCTCAGGGGTTAATACCCTCAGCACCAAGTTTAGAAGTGTTACTTACCTCGAACAAGCCGAATCCAATACCGAGCAAGCCAAATAATACTCCAAAAATGCCATCGAGAAGTGTACCAACCTCTGAATGGCTAGAAACTAGCCAAAAGCAACTCAAGAACATCAAATAATGCCTAATGAAACAATTCCAAATGGTAAAGGTCAAATCTTTAATCAAAATCCCAAAGTCAACAAAAATGTCAAATCGGGGCCCGCACCTCGGAACCCAAAAAACTCACAAAATCCGATAATCCATTTAATTACGAGTTCAACCATACAAGTTTCATTCAAATCCGACTGCGAATCGATGTTCAAAACTCAAATTCACTCTATGAAACTTTAGACACTTTCATTTAATATATCACTCCCGTATGCAATACCTCTTATTTAATCTTGTTATATGTCCAAGCCTTTTCCAATCGGTAGTTGGAAGCAGAACTAAATTTTCTCTTTAAAATTCATAATCAAATTACTAAAAATGAAGATAGATTCATGAAATATAATCAAAACCAAGTAGCGAACACTTACCCCAATCCATATGGTGAAAATCGGCCAAATCCGAGCTCTCCAACTCAAAATATGACCAAATGAACAAACCCTTGATATTATATATTTTTGTCAGTTGTTCTGCCTTGTTTCTCATGTCAAACGATCCTGAAACTCACTTTTGATGCCTCCAAGGGATTCCTTGTGAAATTTCAGTCAAGTTAGGCTTTTGAATCACTCCATTTGACCTTATAATGAAGGAGATATGTCGGTTTCACTATTTGAAAATAGTGCAGATTTTTAAATACGAATTCAGTGACAATCTCGTAATTAAGTTGAAAAAATCTAGCAACCCAATTCTTAATAAAATGGCCATAAATTTCTCATACGATGTCGAAACTTGATGACTCTAGTTGCTATGGTTCCAAAATTATGATACGGATCTAATACTTCAATCAAAACCGAAATTGGAGCTCATTTGTTTAATGTAGTACCACTTATGCTTGAAGAAACAACGTCGAAACATCAAAAGCGAGCGCAACACAACCTAAACCTATCCGAAACTCACCCAAGCCCCTCGGGACCCCCTCCAAACATACCAACAAGTCCCATAAACTAACACAAACTAATTCGAGGCCTCAAATCACACATAACAACATCAAAACAACAAATTGCACCTCAAATCGAACTTAATGAACTTTGAATCTTTCAATTTCCAAAACTCATGCCAAACCTTATCAAATCAACTCGTAATGAACTCAAATTTTGCACACAAATTCCCAAATGACATAACGAAGCTATTCCAATTTCCGGAACCACAATTCAAATCTGATATCATCAAGGCCAACTACCGGTCAAACTTATGAACATTCCAAAATCTTTAAATTTCCATCTTTCGCCAAATAGTGCCGAAACCTTCTAGAAATATCCAAATGCAAATCCAAGCATATGCCCAAGTCCAAAATCACCATCTAGACCTAACGGAACTATCAAAACTCCAATCCGAGTTCAATGACTAAAAAGTCAAACTAGGACAACTCTTTCAACTTAAAGCTTCCTAGCTAAGAATCATTTTTCCAAATCAATTCTGAATAACCTGAAAACCAATAACGATGATTCATCATATGAATCTACTCAAGACTTCAAACGGCTGAACGGAATGCAAATGCTCAAAATAACTAGTCGGGTAGTTACAATTAAGACTTGGTTTTTCTTGTTTGAATTAGTGACAAGCATGATATAGCTTACCACATATAATTAAGACTTGGTTTTTTGTAATCTCTTTCTGTTGGGCATGTAATAATAACCCTTATAAAAACATAGTTATGGGGGCTATTGGATGTTGGGGTTTGGGTATTCTATCTTTCAGAAAGCATGCCTATAGGATTTTATTTATATTAAGGGTAGAAAGCATGCCTATAGATTTTTAAATTCCTATGTTCTACTTACCAATAAAAAAACATGCCTATGGGTCTTGAATTCCTACATACTATTTGTTAATAGAAGCCATGCCTGTAGGAATTTTATTTTAACGTGTTCATTTCACCTAGAAACGTGATTCTAGGACCCTAATTAGTATGAATTGAGCACTGCCTAGATAACTTGCCTATAAGGTCCAATAATCCAATAACATCACTAGTTAACATGCCTATAGGGTCTAGTATGTGTTAATTTGCTCGTCTATTTTACCACGGCCTAGAGATCATGTTCTTAAGTTCTTACACTTAGAAATCATGCTTATAAGACTGCAAGTAATAATCTATGCCACATGATTATTTTCATCACTTAACCGGTTTGTGTTCATTAACTCTTAATCACATAGAAATCTTGCCTATAGAATTAAAATAATGAAAATCCAGCCTTTGTACTCCTTGCTATGACGCTCATACAGAGATCATGCCAATAAGGTTTAGCAACGTACCTAAGAAGTTTACACTACTCATTACTGCAATCACAACCATCACCTAGATCTCTTGTCTTAGGCATAAATAAGTTAATGTAACAATACAAAAGCCAATTTTAAAGATCTGCCCAGTAGTATCGGTGAACCCGATGTCCACGACGATGGAATCTGGGATAGAGGACTTGTAGTATCTCTCTAGATCTGGCAAAGCGAAAGACCCCTATCATAATTCGAATGGATACAATGATTAGAAATCATGCCCATAGGACATAATTTGTTATACCAATATACCATTTTGTCACCTTTTAATCAGTTTTAATTAATAACAGTCCTTGCACCTATATGAGTCTATATGGGAGGTAAATGTGAGCCCTTATATGCTAATCATATTCTTGGTTGAGTCTAGAACTATCCCTATAGCTGTCCAACGCCTCCTAGACTATATAAATGGGACGAGTAGGCACTTATAGGGTATGAATTAGAATTGAATTAGTGCACATTAGGTAACAACTTAAAGATAGTAATCGGGTAGCTAGAGATGATAGTTTGTGCTCACTGGATAATACGGGCAACCATTGCACGTAAGGTTGCGAAGTATTATATATGTTGCACGGGGTGATCCTTTAGGATTAAAAATATAGGACCCCCCCCCCCCCACTATGTCCAGTTATTCATGTATGTTCTATCCAAGATTAGTGAGTAACATTCAGGATTTGTTTAGGTAGTTTTGAGGTTTGAACATCTTTGTTATCAAAAGGCTTTGTCAATCAATATTAGTCAATTAATGAATTATTTCCTTATTCCATTCCCAGTTATATCTTTATATTATCTTTGTACCACTTCTCTGAATATCCTTTAAATTAGTTGATTATTAGTAGTTGAACTATATCCGGTCATTTACTCTACCTATATAATTAGTAGCCTATTTAATCGTTTATTCACTTAGCTTAATCATGACTCAATTCATATGTCTAACTAGAATAACTTAGTTAATGACTTACTATTCACATATAGCTTAAAATTTGGTCGGGAACCACAGTTGTGGATCTCAAAGAGTGCTGAACACCTTCTTTTCGAAGTAATTTGAGTCCTTACCCAATCTTTGGCAACACATACTAGTTAAAATAGAGTTATTCACAAAAAGGTGCCCTAATGCACCTTAAAATCATTAGGTGGCAAGTCTCTCTTTTAATACCCATTTAAAAGAGTTGTCACATGTCAAAACCCACTTTCGCAAGAAAATGGGGTGCGACAAGTACTACAATGGCCTCTATCGTAATTGCCCTTGCCTCCAGATGAGGCACCACTAAATCTACTAGTATCGAGAGGCTTCTTTGTGTCACGCTCCTCCTTCTCATGCCTACAAATGAGCTCCATGCTCTAGCCATCTCCACCCTTAAGTAAAGGTATTCCTGGTTTCAGTCTCTCGTGCCATCCTAGATCGAATACCAAAATGGAGACCCTCAATAAATCTCGTCACCTTTTTTGCCCTGGTGGGAATCAAGAAAGCTACATAGTAAGATAATTGAGTAAAGCTCATCTCATACTCAATAAAAGACACATGATCTTGCTGCAGGTGCTCAAACTTTCTAGGCAACTCATTCCTCCTAGTGAGTGAAATGAACTTACCCAAGAAGAGAGTCAACAATTGAGTGCAAGTGAGAGGATGTGAACCTGCTAGCCTACTCGGCTCATAAGCAATCTTGAGCATAAACTGTGTGATCACCATCAAAACGTGGATGATATAACTTCTTGAATTGATCCATCATCTTCGGCTCCTCCACAGTCGTAGCGGGACTAGCCTCTGGCCGTGGTGCAACTATAGGCTAAACTACCCCAACTGATGAAACTCCTGGAGTCTAAAAATTAATAGTGACCTGCTCCAGGGTATAACTAGCTGGGGTCTAGGCTCTCCCTCCAGCTTGTGAAGTAGCTAAGACCATATGTATCATCCTTGCATGTCACATGCTCCCAAAGAAACTAACAATCAGACCATAGTCTCCTAAAGCACTGGAGTAGCAATAAAGCCTTTAGAAACATGTGCTGGACCCGGCAGAGCAATCTGATCTAGGACCTAATCTACCTCTGGAGATGCAGGCAGCTCAACTAGATTATCTCTAGTACGACAATGAGCATCAATGGGTGCTCTACCTCGTGCGGGTTCCATTGTGTGTGTTTGGTCTAAGCTTCAGCTCTACCCCAACCCTCACCTTTCCAAGCTCTAACTTGGGATATTAGCTCTTGCTCAGTAGCTGCCGATGCATGTGTCCTCACCATCTACAAGAGAATAGAAGAGTAAAGGTTCAAACATCAATATGAAACAAGGTTGCATGATGATGAGAGAAAGAAATGCAAGTTTCCTTAATTTGTTGTATCCCTTCACAGATAAGTATAGATGTCTACCTACTGATTCGCATGACTCTACTAAACATGTCTATGACTCGTAGAACCCATGAATCTAGAGCTTTGATACCAACTTATCACGACCCAAAATCTCCCATGGCCACGATAGTAACTAACCCAACCCATTAGATGAACCAACACACACAAATAACCATTAAAAAAATAATGTATAAGTGCAGAAATAAGTCAAGCATCAACATCAAGTGTGAAATACTATATCAACCCCCAAGGACCAGTAGTACAAGTCATGAGCCGCTAAACGAAATACAACAGCCTCAAAATACAAAATACTATCTAGAACAAGAAATAATAGATAAGATAGAGAGAGGCTCCATAAGCTATAAATCCAAGCACAACAGCTCACCAAGAAGTCTCCAGCACGCTCCTACGCTCCCTCCTAAACATCGCCAGGACCAATGTCAGGATTTGTACAAAAATATATAGAAGTATAGTATAAGTACATAAAGATAATGTGTACTCAATAGGTATCAAATCTAAGCCCAATAAGGTAGAGAAAAGTTTTTAAGAAATGATACTCACTTTTTATAACCTGTTCAGTTCATAAGTATACACAATAATTGAGAAGTAACCAAGAAACAATGTACGAGAAAAACACAGTTAAAGTAGGAGATAATAAGCATGATTTCTCAGACAAAGTGATCAAAATAAAAAAATCAAGGGACCAGATCCGCATATATAGAATATATGCAATAATTAGAATTTATATGAATACTTCCAAATGAGTCTAGAATGTTTATGCATGATAATGACTCAAACTTTATAACAACAAGTACTTTTTGTGCCCCGATACTCCATATGTTGAACCTTGTGTATGCCAATAAGAAAGAAACGTGAGAGGGTGACTCATGAGGAATAAATTCATATTCACACGCTATATCCAAGAATAATAGATCAATAATCAATCATAAATAATCACCTCAATCCACACAAACAACTCGTATGCCATAAACATATCAATCTACATGGACAGCTCACATAACATAACCTCAGTCCATATAAGAGAACCATATACAGGGATACATGCATATGTAAAATAGATAAGAGTATCTATGGATAAGAGAGATAAACATGCAGGGTGTACGCATGTGTACAGTGTATGACTATGGCTACGACATATAATCCAACATTCAAATAGCCCATCATTTCTAGATAAGGTACCAAAACCCTATACATAAATTCTATCATGAATAATAAATGCTCAAGTAGTCCAACAAACAAATAAAGCATGTTTAGCACATGTGTCAAAACAAGGCATAAGGAAGCTTAAAATCTAGCCAAAACATGATATAACATGGGTGTCACACCTCCTATTTACTACCCAGAAGGGTATAAGGGAGTGTTTTCCAATTTAAGTGACAATCGAAACGGGATTATTCATATTAAATTCAGAGTCGCCACTTGAGATAATTTATGGTGTCCTAAGTCACCGGTTTAAAATCTCGAATCGAGGAAGTTTGACTCTTATTTATGGTCTGCGAACACAGAAATCCGGGTAAGGAATTCTGTTAACCCGAGAGAAGGTGTTAGGCATTCCCGGGTTCCGTGGTTTTAGCACGGTCTCTCAACTATTATTATTGGCCTAATTATCTGATTAACTACATATTTTAAACTTATTGTGCATTTTATTCCTCCTACCACTTTTAAAAATTCGCGATTATCATACAGCTAATTATTTGATTACACATTACGAATCATGTTACGGGAATCGTACCCATGATCTACAACATGTTTATTTTATTAATAAGATTAAATTGCGGTCGGGTCACATAAATGTACCCCCGGATTTGGAATTTACATATCATGACCATACCAGGGGAACCGTACTCATGTCCATGATAATTTATTATTAATTGCGCCTAAAGCAAGCTACAATATTTCATAAATTTGTTATCCTAAAAAAACCTTTGAGGTTATATAAATTAACAAGAACAAGGTTTTGATCTAGCTTGCTACTTCATTTCTTCAGTAACAAAACTTTTAGAAAGTGTTATTTTTAAACTTTCTTTCTAAATAACTAGCCAACAAAATCAGAATGAAGCAAAAGAACTTGTTTATTTAGTAAGAATCTAGATAACTAAAAAAATGATAATCACATTGTCATACCAATATTTTAAAATTACTCTTTAGATTCAAACTTCAAATATACTTTCCTGAGACATTCAACATGAACTAATTTCACACAGAACTTTCGGCAACCATTCATCAATTACTAGAAAGAGATTCTCAAATCGCAAACTAAGAAATCTTAAAATGAAAACCAATACGAGCACACAAACATATAGATAATTCCAAAATTGTACAGTAGGTCACTTAAATAAACTCAAATTAAACACTAAGCACATGTAATGTACCAATAAGAGTGAGTAAGAATAATAAAATCGGACCTTTATTGTTGCGCTTTCTTTAACGTATACAATGAGAGAAGCCTCCGATACAATGAACCAAAAAGCGAGCTAATGACCTGAACCTCGAACCGACGATTAAGCCTCGAACGGACATCGATGACCTCAAACCAACCTCGTCTTAAAACTGTTTTGCTTGAGTTTTCGAGAAGAGTAGCAGGCTGGTTTCTGGTGTGATGTCGTGAATGGGAAGAAGCAGAAGAAGCGACTGGGTTTATCCTCACCAGATTCTGGCAGTAAAGAGATGGCTCCAGCTGCTGCTGTCTCCGGTGAGTTCCAGGTGGTGTGAGAGGTGTGTGTAGCTGGGAGTTCTAAGTGTGTGTACTCTTCGGCTGGGGAATGGCTATAGCACAACTTCATTGGAGTCTAGGATTTTCCTTGTGTTCTCTAGGTTAGTCGAGGAAGAAGAAGAAAAGGCTGGGGGGGAGGGTCCTTGGTGTATTGCGGCTCAAGCTAAAGGATGAAGAAGATGAAGTTCTAGGGTTTTTTGAATGTGAAGGAGAAGAAAAACAAAAATCTGAAGGGGGTGACGAAGAAAACAATCTTCAAGGGGGGTCTCCTATGAAAGCGGCTGCTGATCCTTAGAGTGTATATGTCCTCCTTCTTTTAGGGATTCTAGGTTTATTTTATTTGTGTAGTGTGCTGATGGGTTAAGGTTTGGGCTTTTGGGTTAATGGGCTAAGAGATTAGCTTAATTGGGCTAAAAGCAAGACTAAATTAGTCCAAAAAATTGATTCTATTCCCTTCTCCTTTTTTGTATGTAAAAATAATATAGCAAACAAGATAAATTATTAAAAATACTACTTAATCTTACTTAAGAAAATAACTATTAAAATAACACTAACCATTAAAACAAATTTATTTTTGGTACTTTTGCAAGATTAAAAATGACTACAAAATATTAATGAAACTATTTTTTTGTAATTTTTATTTTTTGTGATAAAATAAAGTAAAAAGGGTCATAACTAGTTGAAATAACTATATTAGACCTAAACTAAGTATTTAAATGCTAAAATATGTAAAATCTTAGGGAGGGTCAAAAATTACATGTCTACAGCTGCCCCTCTTTGACTGGAAATATGAAGTATTTTCATACAAAGAACGACTAGACAAATTTTTTGACTCGACTCTTATTTAGAGAGACCAAAAAATAAAAGAAAGGAGAATGTCATTGAGTCCTAGTATTTGAGCTACCTACATATCCCTGGCTATAAAGGAATCAGGCCACGTGTAGTTCAGAAGTAGGAACAGTGATGGAGTATACTGAAGTGGAGAGCCGGTCGAGGTGTCGTTCCATCGAGGTTCAGGTCCGCAATCTGTTATTACATCAAAATCAAAAAAATTAAAAAGACTAACTAAGTCTGTCAACTATGAATTACAAGATTCCTATCTATAAGTCTTCTGAAGCTTGATCTTGAGTCTTGAATGGTTCTTCATGCAGACTTTAGATTTGAACCTTGATGGTTGCTAGCTGCAAGTTCTAGTTCATTCTTCTTCGGATCGAGAACAGACATGCAATGCTCGTGATTTCAGCGGTCATGTCTTGAACAGTTCACATCTTTCTCTAATTCTGCATTTTGGATTCACTTCTTTCTTCTCTCTTTTTTATTATTTTTTTTTAATTCTGGATTGTGACTAACTTCTGTTGATCATCTCGGACTGTTGACTCGCATTCTTCCCATGAGCTTCTACTACTTCTAACTTGAATTGAATTCTGAAATGACTTCCCTTGTTCTCCAGGTAGGCGCCTGATTGCCAAAACTTGAACTATATTTCCTTGTTCTCTATGTGGACGCCTAATTGACAAAACTTGAATTGTATTCCCTTGTTTTCTAGGTGGGCGCCTGATTACAAAACTTGAACTGTATTCCCTTGTTCTCCAGGTGGGCGCCTGATTGCCAAAACTTGAACTGTATTCTATTCCCTCCTCCTTTTTTGTATGTAAAAATAATATAGCAAACAAGATAAATTATTAAAAATACTACTTAATCTTACTTAAGAAAATAACTATTAAAATAACACTAACCATTAAAACAAATCTATTTTTGGTACTTTTGCAAGATTAAAAATGACTACAAAATATTAATGAAACTATTTTTTTGTAATTTTTATTTTTTGTGATAAAATAAAGTAAAAAGGGTCATAACTAGTTGAAATAACTATATTAGACCTAAAATGCTAAAATATGTAAAATCTTAGGGAGGGTCAAAAATTACATGTCTACAGCTGCCCCTCTTTGACTGGAAATATGAAGTATTTTCATACAAAGAACGACTAGACAAATTTTTTGACTCGACTCTTATTTAGAGAGACCAAAAACTAAAAGAAAGGAGAATGTCATTGAGTCCTAGTATCTGAGCTACCTACATATCCCTGGCTATAAAGGAATCAGGCCACGTGTAGTTCAGAAGTAGGAACAGTGATAGAGTATACTGAAGTGGAGAGCCGGTCGAGGTGCCGTTCCGTCGAGGTTCAGGTCCGCAATCTGTTATTACATCAAAATCAAAAAAATGAAAAAGACTAACTAAGTCTGTCAACTATGAATTACAAGATTCCTATCTATAAGTCTTCTGAAGCTTGATCTTGAGTCTTGAATGGTTCTTCATGCAGACTTTAGATTTGAACCTTGATGCTTGCTAGCTGCAGGTTCTAGTTCATTCTTCTTCGGATCGAGAACAGACATGCAATGCTCGTGATTTCAGCGATCATGTCTTGAGCAGTTCACATCTTTCTCTAATTCTGCATTTTGGATTCACTTCTTTCTTCTCTCTTTTTTATTATTTTTTTTAATTCTGGATTGTGACTAACTTCTGTTGATCATCTCGGACTGTTGACTCGCATTCTTCCCATGAGCTTCTACTACTTCTAACTTGAATTGAATTCTGAAATGACTTCCCTTGTTCTCCAGGTAGGCGCCTAATTGCCAAAACTTGAACTATATTTCCTTGTTCTCCATGTGGACGCCTAATTGACAAAACTTGAATTGTATTCCCTTGTTTTCTAGGTGGGCGCCTGATTACAAAACTTGAACTGTATTCCCTTGTTCTCCAGGTGGGCGCCTGATTGCCAAAACTTGAAATGTATTCTCTTGTTCTCCAGGTGGGCGCCTGATTATCAAAACTTGAACTGTTTTCCCTTGTTCTCCAGGTGGGCGCCTGATTGCCAAAACTTGAACTGTATTCCCTTCTTTTCCAGGTGAGTGCCTGATTGCCAAAACTTGAACTGTATTCCCTTGTTCTCCAGGTGGGCGCCTGATTTCCAAAACTTGAACTGTATTCCCATGTTCTCCAGGTGGGTGCATGATTGCCAAAATCTTGAAATGTATTCCCTTGTTTTCCAAGTGGGTGCCTAATTGCCAAAACTTGAACTGTATTCCCTTGTTCTCCAGGTGGGCACCTGATTGCCAAAACTTGAACTGTATTCCCCTCCAGGTGGGCGCCTGATTGCCAAAACTTGAACTGCATTCCCTTGTTCGCCCTGATTGCCAAAACCTGAACTGTATTCCCCTGTTCTCCAGGTGGGCGCCTGATTGCCAAAACTTGAACTGCCACCTGATTGTCGAAACTTGAACTGTATTCCCTTGTTCTCCAGGTGGGCACCTGATTGCCGAAACTTGAATTGTATTCCCTTGTTCTCCAGGTGGGCGCCTGATTACCAAAAACTTGAACTGTATTCCCTTATTATCCAGGTGGGTGCTTGATTGCCGAAACTTGAATTGTTTTCGCTTGTTCTCCAGGTAGGCGCCTGATTGCCAAAAATTTGAATTGTATTCCCTTGTTCTCCAAGTGGGTGCTTGATTGCCAAAACTTGAACTGTATTCCCTTGTTCTCCAGGTAGGCGCCTGATGCCAACACTTGAACAGTATTCCATTGTTCTCCAGGTGGGCGCCTGATTGCCAAAAACTTGAACTGTATTCCCTTGTTCTCCAAGTGGGCGCATGATTGCCAAAACTTGAATTGTATTCCCTTATTATCCATGTGGGCGCCTGATTGCCGAAACTTGAATTGTTTTCCCTTGTTCTCCAAGTGGGCGCCTGATGCCAAAAACTTGAACTGTATTCCCTTGTTCTCCAAGTGGGCGCTTGATTGTCGAAACTTGAACTGTAATTGTTCTCCAGGTGGGTGCTTGGTTGCCGAAACTTGAAATGTACTCCCTTGTTCTCCAGGTGAGCGCCTGATTGCCAAAACTTGAACTGTATTCCCTTGTTCTCCAAGTGGGCGCCTTATTGCTAAAACTTGAACTGTATTCCCTCATTTTCTAGGTGGGCGCCTGATTGCCAAAACTTGAATTGTATTCCTTTGTTCTCCAGGTGGGTGCCTGATTTCCAAAACTTGAATTGTATTCCCTTGTTAACCAGGTGGGTGCATGATTGCCAAAACTTGAACTGTATTCCCTTGTTCTCCAGGTGGGCGCCTAATTGCCAAAACTTGAACTGTATTCCCTTGTTCTCCAGGTAGGAACCTAATGCCAAAACTTGAGATGTATTCCCTTGTTTTCTAGGTGGGAGCCTGATTCCAAAACATGAAATGTATTCCCTTGTTTTCTAGGTGGGCGCCTGCCAAAACTTGAAATGTATTCCCTTGTTATCCAGGTGGGCGCCTGCCATTTGTAACTGACAAAATAAAAGAAATTTTTCTGCCCCAGTTTGGTACTGGGAACATCTGTGAGTGTTAATTGAATCCTATTATCAAAAGAGTTATAAGAACTCAAAAGCTAAATCTCATTATCCAGGAGGGCCCTGAAAATTAAAATTAAATCTCATCTTAAGAGTGAAAACTTCTGAGCTAAATTCAACTTCCTAAAGGTGAAACTTATGCTAAATCTCATTATTTAATGAAGCTCTTAAAACTAAGTCCTATTACCTAGGAGGGTCCTGAAAACTTGAAATTAAATCCCATTATCCAGGAGAGTCCTGAGAAGCCGAGAATGAACTTACATGAGCCATGCTCTCTTTCTGGAGGTTCTCTACAGAACGAACAAAATTCCTTGCCCCTGAACCATGTTTTTCCTCATGGAGGGTACCTGCAAATCAAATAAATTTTTCTTTCCCCTTATCAAACCGCCTTTTTGCTGACAAAATTTGGGCACAACACTTGAAAAAATTCAAACTTCCAAGCTTTGATTTGGACACAATTTTTATCCATGTTTCAAACAAAGAAAACTTGTGAGTTTATAAATATGGTGGTTGGTTTGTGGCCTTGGCCTTGAGGTCTATTGCTCCTTCACTTGCCATGATAACTTTGATTTCCACTTGGAAGACCTTGTTTGTTATTGGTTAACCACTTTCTCTATCAACCTTATCACAGAAAATACCTTTGATCCGTTCAAACCCAACACCCTCTATCTGTTGCATTGTTCATGAATTGACATATATCAATCCTTTGCATTTCACATAAATCCCAAAGCACATTGATTTTTACCAACTCAGTACGTTTGCTGTTCTTTCCTGACGTATGCCACTGGCCTTGGCCTTGGGGTCTATTGCTTCTTCACTTGTCATGATAACTTTGATTTCCACTTGGAAAACCTTGCTTGTTATTGGTTAACCACTTTCTCTGTCAACCTTATCACAGAAAATACCTTTGATCTGTTCAAACCCAACACCCTCTATCTGTTGCATTGTTCATGAATTGACATATACCGAACCTTTATATTTCACATAAATTCCAAAGCACGTTGATTGTTACCAATTCAGTGCGCATGTTGTTCTTTCCTGACTTATGCCACTTTGACGTGCTAGCCAGATCTCGTTTTGTGCAATCAGAAAGCTGGTGGCAAATTTTGAAGTCATTTCTCACTTGTTCTGACCATACAGACTCAGGAAGAGGAAGTAAACAAAACAAAAGGAACAAAATAAAGAATAATGGAAAGAGATGATTCCTAACAAGAAAACTACAAAGTAGAAACTTATCAGATGTGGATACCAACTCTAATGACCATGACATGTACCTTTGGATTAAGTGGCCTAATCTGTCAAGCAAGTCTGATGTTCAACTTTTGTTATACCCCTAAACCGTGAAACTGGGCTTCAATGCTCCGATTATCCAATCTGATTCATGATCCTTATTCGACTTGTAGTGCCCGAATGGTTTTCACCATCAAGCCTCTCTCATTTTGTTCTTTCTCACAACTTACCATCGCCTTATGGTGCCTATGAAGGTTTTCACCGATAAGACTCTCTCATTTTGATCTTTTTCTTTTTATTTCCTCTGATTCTGTGGATGACAAGGCATTGACCAGAGTAAAAACATCATATGCTCCCGGCATGTCTAACTCAGCACTCTCAAAGATTATCTGGGAGGTCTTTTTTGGACTGTAATATGACTTTTGGACAGGGTTAGAAAGAAAGGATATCATAAAGGCTCAAAATAACTAAGACAACGGGGTTAATTTATTTACAACTTTTGAAATCCATTCTAAAACTCTACCCCAATTTCTAAAACAAGGGAATTTGATTCTTTTTTTTTCTTTTACTTTTTGAGATGCAATTTTCTAAGAAAGATTTCCCCACTCTCGACTTCGTGGGATTATGAAATATTTTATTTGGTGCAACCGAACCATAAGGCTGCCTACGTATCTTGTGGTGACAAGAATCAGGTCGAACGTAGTTCACAAGACTACTTTTGTTACTATTTTTCTTTTTCTTTTTTTCTTTTTTTTTTCTTTTTTCTTCTTTTTTTTCTCTATTTTTCTCTTCTTCTTTTTTTGAATTTTCTTTTTGGAATGAACTTTCTAAAATAAACCTATGGTGCATGAACTTTTTTTTTCAAATGACTCTAACATGATTCCAAAAGAGTGGAGGTCAAAGAAATCAGTACAGGCTCAAAAGGGTATTTAAATGGTATAAGTGTTTGGGTAGCTGAAAGAGGGCCTCCCAATCCCTGAAAATGCCAAATACAACATATGCAACTTGAAATGAAAAAAGAAGAGCACACATAATATTTCTTTTATAGCGGCATTGATATCACTAATATGCTTTCCATTTTTTTAGTGCCTTGTCAAGTACAGAACTCTCATTGGGTGATTTCTTCTTCACGATGGGCGTCCTCCGTCTGTTTGGAGCAAAATCTCTTGGCTTTATCTTGTTACTTGAGATGCACTTGAACTCAAAGTTACTCGCTTCAAATTGTCAGGGATCCGCTCTTCTTTAACGAATTCTTTTCATCCTATTAACTTCCCAAATTATCTACCCCAGTTTCACATAGTTCGGGCTTTAAATGATCTCAAAATGTCCAAATCTGTACTTATTTCTCTCAAGTGTCCCTATCATCTTCAAAACGGCTTAATTGCTTCATGACTAAACTAACTGTTAAGGCCATGCCTAGAATTATGTGTGCATGTCATGTTACTAGAGCTAGCATAAAAAGAACTATAAAAAGAGAAGAGAACTAAACAAAAAAAATGATTAGAAATAACAGAAAACAGAAAATTGCACTAGACAGACAGTGACAGGGTTTGAACAATAAAACAAGCAAAATAAACTGGGGTTACAATCCTGAAGCAAACCTAGACAACACTAAACGAGTTACTACGACTAAACGAACTATGCAAAATAAAAGGATAGATGAGTTTGAGTCACAAGACAATATCCGAATCACAACCCTGAAATAACCCGGACAATAGAAATGACAACAAAATAAACCACCAGAACTCCTCCTTGACTAACCAAGAAGGGAGCGTCTTTCCAATTACCAAGCTCTACATCTTAACCACTGAGTTCCACATCAATATTACCAATATCATTACCAATTTAAATCACATTGACCTCAGCAAATAGCTTTTGGGTCACTTTTGCCAACTTGTTCTTAAGATCAACTTTGGAACGGAGACTGATAACACTGAAAACTTTGTGGCAAGTGGCCCTCCGAGGATCTTAGAAGAATTCTCATATTCCTTTTCAACACAAATCATACCCACCATATGTGTCTCATTATGAACAAGCGATGGACTTTGGCTAGTGTCTACTGCATCTGAATTTTGCACGATAATGTCACATGCATCAATAAGCTTCTGAATTGCTCTTTTCAGATGTCAACACTTTTCTGTGATGTGACCCGGGGAATTAGAGCAATATGCGCACCTTTGAGAGTAATCAAAATTCTTTGGAAGAGGGTTCGACATTTTTATCTGAATCGGCTTCAACATGTCCAATTGCCTCAACTTATGGAACAAACTGGCATATGATTCTCCAATAGGAGTGAAAGTCTTTTCTTTTTCCTGCTGTCTTTTCATTTTGTACTCCAGCCTCGGTTGGAACCTCCTACGGGTAGGAGGTTGACATGCTTGAGGAGGCGGGTACGATATTTATGGAGGTGGTGCAAGCCATTGCGGGTCTCGTGGGTGTGGAGCATATGGCTGCGCATTGTGGATAGAGTACTGGGAAGGTAAGGCATGACCTTGGTGATTTTGTGGAGGAAAGTAGCACTGGGAAGGATTATCTGGAGTACGAGGATATTCATGGGGTCGGTATTGAGGCTGAAAGCGTTTAGCAGAAATGCCCACTAGGTCCTGTCGTTGGCGAGACTCAGCAGCATCTTTTCTATCACTCGAAGAACTGACCCCAGCAACTTGTTCGTTCCATCTGAGCCAAAACTCCCTAAAACTTTCCTCGGGTTTCTGTTCCATCTGAGATAAGGAAGAGTGGTCTGGGATAATGTCTACATTGTACTGATAGTGCCGACCAAAATCTTGAGCCATGTCACCCCATGCATGCCACTTACTGACATCTTGACGAGTAAGCCACTCCAAGGCTTCCCCACTCAAACTCTCACTGAAATATGCCATCAACAATTCATCTTTCCCACAAACACTTCTCATTTCACTTCAATAACCCCTCAAATGGGCTACTGGATCTCCACGCCCATCATACAAATTAAACTTTGGCATCTTAAACCCTTTCAGCTTTCTGGATATCTCATCTTGCTCCACTGTCTTAGGAGGCTTTGCAGTCTCACCAGGAGGCTCAAAATGGGGAGCGTAAGAGTATGGACCCGAGACCTTGAAAATTGGTTCTGAAGCATAGTGTTGGGCATCGAGGATTTTGAACACAGTCTCGCTAGAGGATCGAAGAAAGGTAGCAAGTGATGAGCTACAAAAACATGAGTGGTCAAAGGAGCAGGATATGAGGTGGTTCTGGGGTTGGAGTGTGAAAAGGTTGTGGGGAGATATCCTGGACTTGTGACAGTGGCGGAATGGAGACAAGGCTTTCAGTGTAGTCAGTGGGAACTAATGGTGGAGGATGCCCACTAATCCAGGCTTGGTATATTTCGGCCATATGTCCTTTCAACCTCAAGACCTCTTCTTTTAACTCAGATTCTGATTCAACAACTCCCTTAGACGGATCAATAACCCTTATGTCCAAGTCTTTGCTAGCCATGGCTATCTTGATCTTTGATCTTGTGTTGTATGGATGGGTTACTTAAAAACCACAAACCAACCACCCTTCTGCTTAATGAAGATAACAAAAAGAATAAAATGGGGACATCCTGTTAGCATTAGGGCATTTAACAGCTAAAAATATCACATTTCGTGCAATACACCTATCAACAATTAATGGTTCTAGAATGACTTCTAGGGTCACAAGGTCACTTGGCATGATCCCAATTTTGTTCATTTCAACCTTTTCTTTTCTTTCTTTTCTAGCACTTCTTGGTTTGCTCATTTTTCTTCCTCTCTTTTTTAATTATCACCCTTTTCTCTCCTCTCATTTCTCACGTCCCACAACTTCAACCTCTTTTTTTTCTTTTCTCTTTTTTGTTGTTTTATTTTATTTTATAATTTTTTTTTGTTTCCTTATTTTTTCCTTTTCCTTTTAATAATAATAAAAAAATTCGATCGAACCCTATGCAGGTTGTCTACGTATCAGGACGCCGCATGAATCAGATCTTTGCATAGTTCGGGAAGATCGGGAATAAAGTAAACAAAATAGCGTTCTCATTTTCTTTTCTTTTTTTTCTTTTTTGTTTATTACCTTAATGACTACTCTTATGAAAAAAGAGAAATAAAAGAAACAATTTTTCTTTTTTTGGAATTTTATAGACTTAATGTTCTATAAGAAAATATAAAAGCAATTTTTTATTTTGAGTTCTAGATATTAATTCAATAAAAGAAAACCACCTCAAATAATTTTTTTTTATTCCTAGAATAAGTATTCTAAAGAAAACTTCTAACGGAAATATAAAAATGCAAAAATTCTTTTTTTGGATTTTTTTGACTTATAACACATTTTTCCAATACAAAATAGGAAATACGATAACAAAAGACTCGGCAAACTTAACTAGACTATGACAAATTCTAACATCACCTAAAAGACTCGACATTACTGTATAAAACTAGAAGGTAAAAGATGACATAAAAAGAACAACAGACTCAAGACATAATAACTAAAAAAAATCTCCTTAAGCAAACTCCTGAATGAGCGACCCTGACTGGATGGTCCTGGGGTGTCTGTCATGCTCAAACTCCGGTAAGTAAGTCCATACCTGTATGAGAAAATTAAGACCAAATAAAGTTAAACCTAGAACGCTATGTGAGACAATAACCCTTCCTGTTGGACACATGCAAGACATGATTGTGACTATTTCTCTAAAATTAACTTATGTGGCTAAAAGTGGCTAAAAATGTAAGATTTGACTAAGACCCCGCGAAGCCAAGAACCTAAAACTCACTAGGAAGACCGGACCCTATGTGGGCTGCCTACGTATCACACCCCGAAAGACGAGAATTAGGTATGCGTAGTTCGGGAAGATTGGATAC
This sequence comes from Nicotiana tabacum, assembly GCF_000715075.1. NCBI lineage: Eukaryota > Viridiplantae > Streptophyta > Magnoliopsida > Solanales > Solanaceae > Nicotiana > Nicotiana tabacum. The sequence continues at coordinate 152,098,413 of NC_134087.1, read as the reverse complement.
ATTTAAGAATAAAAAAAGACAACTAATTTAGAGAAAAAATATTTTTTTGTTTTTTTATCTTGAAAAATGATGAAACATGTAAACTCTTTTTGGATTTTCTTTTTTTGTCTTTTTCTTTAAAAAAAATGTGAAAGAAAAACGTAACTGGGCCCTGCTTGCTTTATTTTCATGCTTCACCCTCTTTTCTTTCTCATTTACCCTCAACCATCATTGGTCCACCAAATGACCCTTTTACCCTTGAAGAAATGCAACATGTAGTACATAGGATGTATCAGGATGGTCTTTTATTTTTGGTGTACACCTATCCTAGACGGACCCAACCCCTGTGTTGAGTCCCCAAAGTCAAATGCACATGATGCAATCAAGCGTTCCTACTAGGGATCCGGTAAAAGGCTATGTTATTCTAAGTTTAAAACCTGGGTGTATTGTTGTAGACCTGGCTTACCCGAGCGGACAACTCAAGCCGAAGGGGGGCAGCGTACCGATAACCAAAAGATCATCCGGCTTTGCAACTTGTCCGAACCTCGTTCTAAATTAGGATATGACACTAATAGAAAAGAAGTCATGCCAGCGTGCACTTCCCAGAAGATTAGAAGAGAAGGGTTTCGCAACAGTTTATATATAGTTCAAATAATATCAAAGCGGTAAAAAGCGGCATTTAGCACATTAGGCTCAAGCATAAAATCAGATAATAAATAAAAGCCAAATATAACAATTATTCTAAGCTCGAATTCTTGAACCCTGAACTAGAGATTCTGGGTTCTTGTCCCCAGCAGAGTCGCCAGAGCTGTCACACCTCCTTTTTACTACCTAGAAGGGTATAAGCGAGTTTTTTCCAATTTAAGTGACAATCAAAACGGGATTATTCATATTAAAATCGGAGTCGCCACTTGGGATAATTTATGGTGTCCCAAGTCACCGGTTTAAAATCCCGAATCGAGGAAGTTTGACTCTTATTTATGGTTTGCGACACAGAAATCCGGGTAAGAAATTTGTTAACCCGAGAGAATGTGTTAGGCATTCCCGGATTCCGTGATTTTAGCATGATCTCTCAACTATTATTATTGGCCTAATTATCTGATTAACTACATATTTTAAACCTATTGTGCATTTTATTCCTCCTACCGCTTTTAAAAATCCACGATTGTCATACAGCTAATTATTTGATTACACATTGTGAATCATGTCACGGGAACCGTACCCACGATCTACAACATATTTATTTTATTAATAAGATTAAATTGCGGCCGTGTCACATAAATGTACCCCCGGATTTGGAATTTACGTATCATGACCATACCACGGGAACCGTACCCATGGCCATGATAATTTATTATTAATTGCGCCTAAAGCAAGCTACAATATTTCATAAATTTGTTATCCTAAAAAAACGTTGAGCTTATATAAATTAACAAGAACAAGGTTTTGATCTAGCTTGGTACTTCATTCTTCAGTAACAAAACTTTCAGCAAGCGTTATTTTTTTAACTTTCTTTCTAAATAACTAGCCAATGAAATCAAAATGATGCAAAAGAACATGCTTATTTAGTAAGAATCTAGATAACTAAAAAAAATGATAATCACATTGTCATACCAATATTTTAAAATTACTCTTTAGATTCAAACTTCAAATACGCTTTCCTAAGACATTCAACATGAACTAATTTCACACAGAACTTTCGGCAACCATTCATCAATTACTAGAAAGAGATTCTCAAATCGCAAACTAAGAAATCTTAAAATGAAAACCAATACGAGCACACAAACATATAGATAATTCCAAATTGTACAGTAGATCACTTAAATAAACTCAAATTAAACACTAAGCACATGTAATGTATCAATAAGAGTGAGTAAGAATAATAAAATCGGACCTTTATTGCTGCGCTTTCTTTAACGTATACAATGAGAGAAGCCTCCGATACTACGAACCAAAAAGCGAGCTAATGACCTGAACTTTGAACCGGTGATTGAGCCTCGAACGGACATCGACGACCTCAAACCAACCTCGTCTTAAAACTGTTTCGCGAGATTTTTCGAGAAAAGTAGCATGTTGGTTTCTAGTGCACTGTCGTGAATGGGAAGAAGCAGAAGAAGCGACTGGGTTTATCCTCGCCGGATTTCGGCAGTAAAGAGATGGCTTTGTCTGCTGCTATCTCCGGCGAATTCCAGGTGGTGTGAGAGGTGTGTGTAGCTGGGAGTTCTAAGTGTTTGTGTTCTTCGACTGGGGAATGGTTGTAGCGCAGCTTCAATGGAGTCTAGGGTTTTCCTTATGTTCTCTAGGTTAGTCGAGGAAGAAGAAGCAAAGGTTGGGGGGTCCTTGGTGTATTTCTGCTGAAGCTGAAGGATGAACAAGATGAAGTTCTAGGGTTTTTTGAACGTGTAGGAGAAGAAAAACGAAAATTTGATGGGGGTGACGAAGAAGACGATCTTCAGGGGGGTCTCCTATGAAAACGGCTGCTGATCCTTAGAGTGTATATGTCCTCCTTTTTATTAGAGATTCTAGGTTTATTTTATTTGTGTAGTGTGTTGATGGGTTAAGGTTTGGGCTTTTGGGTTAATGGGCTAAGAGATTGGCTTAATTGGGCTAAAAGCAAGACTAAAAATGTCCAAAAAATTAATTTTATTCCCTCCTCCTTTTTTTGTATGTAAAAATAATAAAGCAAACAAGATAAACTATTTAAAATACTACTTAATCTTACTTAAGAAAATAACTATTAAAATAACACTAATCGTTAAAACAAATCTATTTTTGGTATTTTTTCAAGATTAAAAATGACTACAAAACATGAATGAAACTTTTTTTTTGTGATAAAATAAAGTAAAAGGTGTCATAACTAATTGAAATAACTATATTAGACCTAAACTAAGTATTTAAATGCTAAAATATGTAAAGTTTTGGGGAGGGTCGAAAATTACATGTCTACAATGAGTATCCGTGGATGCACTCATCACCTCGCATATACCTTACCTTTAAACACAGCATATACCAGATACGTCCATTTTAGGAAAAATTCCATCAAGTTGAAGTTTGCCAGGATACCTTCTTCATAGTAGGCTTTAACCTTCCAAAAACCCTTTTCCTCGATCCTCGGTCTCTAAAAGCCCAAATCCATCCAAAGAATACTCAACAAGGTCAAATAAAACTTTACGAATCAACTCCAAATGATAAAATGAATATTACGTACAAAATAAGGTTAAATAGCTATAAGCTAAAATTTCAGCAACTAGATGAGCTCGTCTAGGTCCCTGCATCGCATGCTGCCCCAGAGTTTGTCTCCTCCCTTCTGTGACCTGGTGCAGATCTGTTGGTTTTTCTCTTTGAAAGCACTTTTGAACACCCTGAAACTCACCCGAGACTTTGGGACTTTTCCAAGCTATCCCGAGTACTCCATATGCCCTATATGAACTTGTTCAAGGGCTCTTAACACATACAGAAACATAAAATCTAAAAATCAAGGTTCAAATCAAACTATAAACTCTCTTAAGTTGTTTAAGCTCTAACTTTCACAAGATATGTCCATATCACATCCGAGCCCCTTGGGTGATAAATTGAATATATGTACAAGTCAAAAATCATCATACGAACCTATTGGAACCTTCAATCAAGAATTTGAGCTTTTCTACCAAAGTATTAACTTTGGTCAACTTTTCTCAACTTATGGCTTCTAGTTAGAAACTAAGTATTCCCGAACTGCTCATACCCGAAAATCATAAAACACCAAATTAACCTATGAGAAATTTTTAATATGGGAATGAGGTTCTAGAACTCAAAACAATCAGTTAGGTCGTTGAAAGCATATCTCAGAAAAATACAATACAATGAGTGAGGAGCTAGCTTTTAGTGTTGGTGCTTACGAAGATGTACAAATGCCATAAGCACCAACACTACACAACCCAAAGCATGAGGAGACAAATTTGGGACTGCTAGTATAATCACCACTTCAGCAAGAGCTTGAGATGGTATTGTAAAATTAGTTATGCTAGAAGGTACTCGATTACTTAGATATGCTGCACAAACGAGTGCTTTTCCCTAATAATGTCACGACCCAAAATCCCAATAGTGATGGTGCCTAACCCGCTCACTAGGCAATACAACACTTATCAACAATTACAAAAGCAATTTTAAGTTATTAACATTGTCATGATATAAATAATAATGCAGAATAAGTCTCAAGTCAATATCATAATACATAAGTTTAAGGTGGAGTTCAAATACAACCACAATTGTCTCACAAATGCCCAAAATACGGTGTCACATTATTATAAGCATCTAACAAGAGTAAATAGTCTCAATTGAACTATAACATCTGTCTAGAAAGGAACAAATAGATAGAGATAGATAAGTAGGGAAAGGGGACTCCTGTGATGCGGATCGGATCAAGAAAAGCAGCTCACCACGGAGTCTCCAAATATACTCCTACTCATCTTGATGGGTGCCACCAGTACCTACCTCGAAAAAAGTATAAAAATATGCAGAAGTGTAGTATGAGTACAAAACAACGATACTCAGTAAATATTAAGTCTAGCCTTAAAGAAATGGTAGTGAGGGATCGATATAGACACCTACTAATAGCCCAAATATCAAATGAGTGCAGGAATTAGATACAAAATAAGACATGACATCATCAATCAAGCACAATAGGTGGAGATACAATAATTATGGAATTTAGGCATGTTTCTCAGAAAAGAGATCAAATAAGATGACAAATACCTCAATCTTCGCACAAAGGCGTAACGTATATCAATCAACCATGATATAAAAGATACTTCATGCGTCTAAGAAATACATATGCATGCTCAAAACCTCTCTCAACCCTCTCAACACAAATTCATGTTCCTCACACTAGCCATACGTCTAATCCAAGCACCAAATCTGAGTGTCTACGCTCGCAGGGCCCAAAGTAACATGGGTAATCACCTCATTCCGGAGAGACAAATCCATATCTAAGCGTCGATCATTTTCACAATCAATAACTAATAATCAATATCCATTTATGGTGTCCTTAGTGTCAAAGTTCTCTATTTTTCTCAAATATCTAAATCTCTAACCCATGCATATATAATATAATTAAGAAGCATTGGGACATACCAATAGAAGTATGGATAAAAGTTCATATGGATAAAAGGTGGCTATGGTTGATCATGTAATTCAATTATCACAATAATTCAATAAGTTATTATAATATTCATAAGTCTTATCATAATATTAAACATGAGTAAATTAATCAATGTAACCACTAAATTATGAATCAAATAAGATAAATATATGACTACAACTTAATTAGATAGCTCAACATGGGCAAAATAATCCTTTATGCGCAATTCAACAAGTCATAACCTTAAGCACGCTTCAAAATCATAATTTTGGGTCATCATGTAAACATTGAATCAATGAAACAAGGACAATAAATTTAAATTGTCCATACAAGGTATATACCATAAGCCTAACTCAATCTGGATATGGTCATAACTCGTATATATGTCGCACCTAAATCAAGCAACAAGAAGCAAATTGATCACATATGGGGAGAATTCCTTCTTACAAGGATAGACAAAAGACTTACCTCTTCTGGCTAGCTTCAATCAAGAATAACTGCCTTTCCTTTCAAATTCAACTGCAAACGACTCGAATCTAGTCAAATATTACTCAATAAAGCCAAACAAAGCTATAGAAATTGGCTCCAAATAATAAAACTTCAATCTTTAATCAAATTCCAAAAAGTCATTAAGTGGGTTAGGCGCCATCACGACCGTTGATGGTTTTGGGTCATGACAAATGCAATTTATCATAACATTTCAACAAGCTATTTCAATATTCATAAGTCAAATCATAATATTTAACATGAGTAAATTAAGCTATGTAACCACTAAGTCATGAATCAAATAAGACTAGTGTGTGACTAAGAGCTTAATAAGAAAGTTTAATATGTCAAAATAATTCTTTATACCCAATTAAACAAGTCATAACCTTAAACGTGCTTTTAAATCATAATTGTCACGACCCAAAATCTAACCATGTCGTGATGACACCTATCGTGATACTAGGCCAACCACTTATTTTCAAATACTGCATTTTTCAAATAAAAAAATAAGAAAAATCATAATTTTAATAGAAATCCAATAAGATAAAAATAGAAGTCAAAATCCAGCGGAAAGAAACAAAATCTCGACCTCGGGTGTCATTAAGTCGTGAGCCACAACTACTACATTTGTTCGAAATAACATGGCCAACACGGTCTGAGAATATTCAAATAAATATACTAAAGGAAGATAAGGAAAGGAGAAGGCGGAACTGCGGTCGCCAAGCAGCTACCTCGCAATCTCCAAAGGAAAGTCCACAATGATATGATCAGCAACCACTACCATAGCCCGAGATACCTGGATCTGCACACAAGGTGCAGGGGTAACGTGAGTACACCAACTCAATAAGTAACAAGTCCAAACTATGGACTGACGGTAGTGACGAACCAAACCTCAATCAGGCAGCAACATTTAATTGTATAGAAAAGTAGACATGCTTACAGTTCAAGTAAATTCTCAACAGTGATTAAACACGGTATGAACAATACAGAGTATAAAGCTCAGGAACTTTTAAGTACCAATGCACAGATAGTATGATCAATATTACGTATAATACTTCCACTCACAGTGCTTAACCACTCGGTACTGTATACGACCCATTCGGCCCAAGGAAGATCCATCCCGGAATATGTACATCACTGACTATAAGTCACCCAGTACCGAGGAAACAAGCCAATCCAGCCTCATGAAGAAGATCCATCTCCATACCAATACTTCAGACAAGATCCATTTCCAGGGAAGATCCATCCCTCAATATCATCAATTGTGCTCACTGGGGGTGTAAAGACTCCGGAGGGGCTTCTCTGAGCCCAAGCGCTATATCAATGCCAGCGAAGGCATGATTAATATCTTGTTGTGGCGTGCAGCCCGATCCTATACTGTTAATCAATATCTGGCTCTCGGCCTCACTTAGTCAATACTCTCCAGTCTCACATACAAGGGCTCAAAAATGTCATGATACTAGCCCGAACAATGATATGATATGTCAAATAGCAATAATCGAGCCTGAGGCATGATATAATATGCATGAACACGACTGAGTATAGAATAATTATGAAGAAAATGACATGATAGCAAGAAATGACCTCTCGAGTCTCAACAGTGTTGGCGTGAAGCCTTAACATGATAATTAGCATGATTTGCAGCTCATTAACTTAATCACATAGATACAACACAGATATCAGCAAGAAAGACTCACTAAGCGATTCTCTGGAATGATCTAGGCCGCATTTCTCATGGTGCACACCCACACGCCCGTCACTTGGAATTTGCATCAACTCAACAGTAATCATAGAACACATAGTTCGGGGTTTCGAACCCTCTGAACCAAGTTTGGAAGTGTTATTTACCTCAAGCCAAACTCTAGCCCGCGACGCCTTTCCTCTCGATTCGGCCTCCGAATGCCCCGAATCTAACCAAAATCAGAACCATAACATCAATATATGCTTAGGGAATAAAGCCCACGCGAAAATAATCAAATTACATCACAAATTACAAAATTGGTCAAACCCAACCCCCGGGCCCACATCTCGGATTTCGATAAAATTTACCAAACTAGAATCCTTACACTCTCACGAGTTTATACATACCAAGAATACCAAAATTCGACCACAAATGACCCCTCAAATCCCTAGATTAAGGTCTCCAATTTTCAAGCCCTAAACCCCCAATTTTTGGCTACTAATTTCCATAGATTTCAAGCTTAATAAGTCAAAAACCATCATAGAAACAAGTTTAAGGTCCAAAAATCTTACCTCCATGAAACCCTCTTGAATTCTCTCTTTAAATTGCTCCCCAAGCTCAAACCCGCATGAAAATGGTGAAAACCACTCAAAAATCGCGAAGGGCTAAATTTATATGTTTTGCCCCAGCTAAACCACTTCTGCAGTCAAAATCTCACACCTGCAGACCCACACCTGCGGACCCAAGTGCGCGTCTGCGGAATTCATTTAAAAGCCCAAGGACCGCACATGCGATCAAAATCCCGCACCTGCACTATCGCAGGTGCGCTCAATCATCCGCATCTGCGGTTACAGCTCCTCTCGCAAACATTCACATCTGCGGCCCTCCTTGCGCTTCTGCGGGCTTGCACCTGCGGTCCCCAAGCCGCAGGTGCGGTTATGACAGGAGCTTCAGCAACTTCAGCTGCAAATTTCCAACTCCAAACCTCCTGTCAACCATCCGAAATCACCCCGAGGCCCCCAGGACCTCAACCAAAGGTACGAACAAGTCATATACCACCATCCAAACTTATACCAATATTCAAAACACCTAAATCAACATCGAAACAACAAATCCACCACAGATTCAAGCCTAAGAACTCCAAAAACTTCTGAATTCCGCTTTCGATCAAAAAGTCTATCAAACCTCGTCCGAATGATCTGAAATTTTGCACACACATCCCATATTATACAACGGACCTACTGCAACTCCCGGAATTTATTCCGACCCCGATATCAAAATTTTCACTATCAACCGAAAAACACCAAAAATCTATTTTCGCCTATTTAAGCCTAAATCTACCACAAACCTCCAAATTACATTCCGATCATGCTCCTAAGTCCCAAATCACCTAACAAAGCTATCCGATGCAAGGTCTGGCTTCGCATTTGCGATAAGGCAGGCTTACTGTCAGGTTCATATTTGCGAGCTATTTCCTTGCATTTGCGAAGAATAGCTGGGCACCAAAGGTTAGCATTTGCGAACAAATTGTTCGCATTTGGGATTGGGACCGGGGGGAAGCTTGTTCGCATTTTCGATCAATTGGTTCGCATTTGCGATAAGGCCCAGTTCGTATTTGCGAACAAATCATCGCAAATGCGATGATAGCAAAAATGTGGGAACTTCGCATTTGCGAAGGAAATCTTACATTTGCGGGGTTCGCAGGTTGCAATTACGACATTTGCGCCTGGTCAAAAGCTGAGTTAGACGGGATTTTTCTCATTCTTTCAAATTTTCAAACCTAGAAAACCCTAGACGCAATTTTTCTAAAAGCTCTTCTTCCCTAATTCATTGATAAGTGATTCTAACCTACTTTCTTTCAATTTTTCAATGTCATAAGATTTCAACCTAAAATTTAGGATTTTCATGGTAGAAATTGGGGGTTTGGGTTGAATTAGAGATTTTTTGTAAAATTAGAATTTAGACCTCAAATTGAGGTTAGACTTCAAAACAAATTACATAATCGGGCTCGTAGGTGAATGGGTAATCGAGTTTTGGTCCGAATTTCGAGTTAGACCAAGTGAGCCTGGGAGTTGACTTTTGTTGCCTTTTCAATAATGACCTAAAATTGAACCTTTTTCATTCGTGGGTAATTCCTAAGGCTGATTTTGAATTGTTTGGTTGATAATTTGCTAGATTTGGTTGGTTCGGTTGTTCGAAAGGCAAAGCCATGGTTGAGCTTTAAATTGATTTTTGGAGCGAGGTAAGTGTCGTGGTTAACCTTGACTTGAGGGATTAGGACTTTTTTGCCTATTTGCTACATGTCTAAATGTTGGGTGAGTTATTGTTGGGTCAAATCATGTGGGTGGGACTTGTTTCTTGTAATTTATTTTTTTCTTAGATCATGATATCCATGGTTAGACTAGTTAATTATTAAATTGATTGTTCTTTCCACATTTATGAGCTATCTGTGATAATTGAGTATTGTTTCTAAAGTTGAGGTTGGTATTATGAAACCATTGTTGACATAAGACTTGATCTTGCTTATTCTATTTCTCTATTGTTATATGTTCATTGTTACATGGTAAGGGAGAGTGTTAAAGCACGAAGGGTGATGCCATGTCGTATTTGAGAGTTAAAGCACGAAGGGTGATGCCGTGCCATATCTACTGTTTCATGATGAAATTGAAAGTAAAAGCACGAAGGGTGATGTCGTGTCGTTCTTATCATTTTGTGGAGAGATTGAGAGTAAAAGAAATGAAGGGTGATGTCGTGTCATTATTATTGTTTCATGGGGAGGCTGAGAGTAAACACACGAAGGGTGATGTCGTGCAGTTTTTATTCATTATGTTTATATGTTTCATTGGCTGAAGTTTATTGATTGCTTCATGTTGTCACTTCCTATTGTAGTTACCGTACCTTGTACCCATTTTGCATGTCTCCTCCCAATAGTGCATGTTAATTCTTTATTGTTGTTATGTGGTAGGTATATCTTCGTTTGTACATGTTTAATTACATAAGTGTCCTATCATAGCCTCGTCACTACCTCGTCGAGGTAAGGCTCGACACTTACGGAGTACATTGGGTCGATTATACTCATACTACACTCTGCACTTCTTGTATATGTTTTTGTATTGGTCCCAGCTGTACGTGAGGTGCATCAGCTCAGATTAACATTTGGAGACTGGAGGTAGATCTGCTGGCATCCGTAGACCTTGAAGTCCCCTTTCTCATTCCCTATTTACTGTTTCTTTCATTCGAGACAGTTGTACTTATTTCAAATGCTATTTTTAGAAACTCTAGAAGTCGTGTACTTGTAACTTTAGATCCGGGTTGTACTAGATATTGAATTATTATGCTATTTCATACTTTATTTTGGACTTCATTTCTATTTAATTGGTTAAATTGTTCTAAGTGTTTAAAATTGGTAAAAAATTACTCTAATGTTGGCTTTCCTAGCAAGTGAAATGTTAGGCACCATCACGATCCCGTAGGTGAGAATTCTAGGTCGTAACAAAAAATCACCTCTTCTCGATCTCCAAAACTCAAAAATAGTAAAAATGAGTCAAAACATGACATACAAGATCTGTGAGGCTTTTTCGCATCTTCGGACACTTAGCCGCAGGTGCGAGCCCCGCATCTGCACTACATGTTGTGCATTAGTGCTACATGTTGTGCATCTGCAAGCCTCCAACCATAGAACCACCTTTGCATATGCGATCCAAAACTCCAAAGATGCGGAAACGTGGTTGCGATCAATACAACCACATGTGCGACCTCCCCAGGGTTGACTAACATTCACATTTGCGACCCATCTTCTGCATATGCGGTTTTGCAGGTGTGATCAGAACCTCCGCAGGTGCCTCCATCCCTAGGCTTGACCAACCTTCGCTTTTGCGCACTGCTTACCAGAGGTACAACCATCTCACATGCACTCCAACCACGCATATGTAGTGCATCCAGTATTAACAACACCAACAACCTGAATGTTGCTCAAAATGGTCCGAAACCACTTCAAAACTTACCCCGAACCTCCCAGACTCCCGTTCAATCATACTAACAAGTCTGGATACCTTTTCCAAACTTATCCTAAGACTAGAGACATAAAAAACAACAACAAAACCAACGATCGAAGATCAAAACCATTTATTAATTTTCCAGCTTTGCCAAATGCATCTGAATCATACTTAGACATTCCGAATCACAACCAAATTTTGCACATAAGTCTCATTCAACAAAATGAACCTACCTACAATTTTCAAAAAACACCAATTGAAACCTGATAACATTAAAGTCAAATATTGGTCAAACATAAGAACTATTAAATCCTCCAAATTGCCGACTTTCGGCAACCAGAGCCAAAACCTTCTAAGTACCTTCAAAATCAAATTCGAACATATTCCCAAGTCCAAAATTGTCATATGAACCTATAGGAACTCTCGAATCCTGATTTCAAAGCTGTTTATTTAAAAGTCAAACCTTGGTCAACTCTTATAACTTAAGCTTCCAAAAATAGAACTAAGTGTTCCAATCCACTTTCAAGCCATTCCGAAACCAAACCAACCATTCCCTGAAGTGATAAAATATCGAAAGACACCAAAGGAATCATCAAATAGGAGAATGAAGCTCTAATACTTAAAACGACCGGCTGGGTCATTACAAATAAGATAGTGGCATATGAGCTTCTATCAATAAAGCACGAACAACCTCTAACAAATATTTTTCGTGCGGCTAGCCCATTCTACTAGGTGTATTAGGACAAGTCATCTGATGAACAACTCCTTTTGCTTCCAAATATTACTGAAGTCTAAGACCAGTACACTCTTCCACATTCTCACTATGTAGAGCTTTTACTTGGTCATTATATTGAGAGAAAATAATTTTATGAAACTTTCAAAACAACAAATCTACTTTACTTTTGAATTTCATCAAGTACAACAAAGTCATTGTAGTACAATCATCTATAAAAGTAACAAACCAATGTGGCACACTTAAGCCTTAAGGTATTTACTTGGATGGACCCCAGACATTAGAATGTATAATCATAAAAGGAATTGAACTTCTATTCATTCTTGGTAAAAAATACACATTCTATTCAAGTTCACATACATCACTGCAGAAACTAGAAGCATCACTTTTTATAAATAACTTAGGAAATAGTTTCTAGCCAAAAGAATCATGTCTCAATCGTCTATGCCATAGCCAAATATCAGATTTCTTTTATTTGTCCTTAGAACTAGACAAACATATTGATATTGCTTCGCATAACTGATTCACACTTTGTGACTCCAAGTCCAAATAATACAACTTTCCTCGTATAGTACCATAAGCAATCGTATGCCTTGTTCGAATGTCCTTAAATACATAATATTCAGGCCAAAAGATCACAATACAAGATAGAATAGTGGTAATTTGAGAAACTAACAATAAATTATAATCCAATGATGGAACTACTAAGACAGAGTCTAAGTTCAAAGTAATAATAAAAGACAAGGATCCGTCCCTAGTGAAAGATGTCGAAGAACCACTAGCTATGGAAATATATTTGCTTGAATGCCCGTTCGATTTCTTATCGATTCCCAACCAGCTTTGAGAATAAATGACTCACTACGATTCTTTTTCCATATCCCCCTGTCCTCCTGATGAGATGTGAATATACCACTATTCCTGATATCATAAACCACTTTGTGAGGCAAAAATGCTTCGATATCATTGAAAAAGCAGTTTCCATGTGCGTCAAGCACATCTATGATTTTTTTTTGTGAGAAAAGTTTAAGGGATGAAACATATCTAGAATCAAACATCAATTGATACATAGTTCCGGAATCAATTCTCCATGTACTATTAAAAACAAGCACAAATGAATTTAAAGACTTACCATTATTGCCTCTCGTTGCTACCAACGTTGTGTACTGTCCAACATCATCTTCCTCATTATTTGTTTGTACAATTGTACTAGTGGAAGTCTTGCTTGTATTTCTTCGTCTTAAATCACGATTATGATCCCACCAGTTTAGGTATCCTAAAATTTTAAAATAATAATCATTTGTGTGCCCTGGTTGATCATAGTGAGTACACTTATATGAGGACATGTTGATGCCCTTAGACTTTACTCGATCTTATTCGGTTAATGCACTTACTTTTGGTATAGGTATGTTAAAGGTACATAACTAAAAGAAGCTAAGTCAAAATGGGAAGAAAAAAAAGGTCGAGGAAGTAAAAAATATAGGATATCTAAAGCTCTTAGTTGGCCAAAAATACAACACAAGTTGCTAAATTTTTTGGGGTCCACTGCCAATTGCTACGTCAGGAATGCGATCAAGCTTAAAAATATAGTGAAAAATACGTTGAAGCACAAAAATATTAGGAACTTCAGTTGTAAAAGAAATAAATCACCGATATAAATTTTTATGATCAAACTCTCTACTACTAGCAAGAAGTTGCCTGGAACTTTAGCTGAATGTGACATAGAGAATTTAAAAACATATTTCCTTCCCAATTCACTACTTATGTCAAATTGCTATGTTGATTAACATATAAATGCAATGACGTAAGTATGATATCAACAATCCAAATCATAACAAGTAAGTCTCGTTGAGTTAGATTTTTGATTTTGATATAGTTGAATCTAATGAGGTCCAAAATTCATGTTTATTTTTGAAGACTATTGGAATGAAAGAAAATTTTATTGTTGTAAGCGTGGTCTTTCCTTGAGTGTGTTTGTTATGCATTATTTTTTTTTCCCAAGCTAAAGTTACAGAAGAAACAGGCTTCCTATGCAAATATTTAAGACAAAACTTTAGGCCATTTGGTATATAGTTATCAGAAACTATTAGCATAAATCCAAAATCAATTGTGAAGTTCATGGATTTATATTTGCAAAACTTATTAAAACATAAATAGTGTCCTCAAAAAGGGCTATTTCAGAAAATCAAAGTGGAAATGACACTAGGTAGCCATTTTTAAGCACGCTGTTTAAAATATATCCAATGTATTTAAAGATTAGCTAAATTTGCTCAAACTTCAGGACACCAAGTCCTAGTGTTTAAACCTCAAAGTTCGAATTTAAAGATATTGTGTCCTAAAGTTCAAAAATTGTGTCAAAAAATTCGAATCTCATGTCCTGAATTTTAAAATAGTAGTTCAGAAATTTAGGACACTTAGTCCTCACTTTCAAATTAGCAGTTCAAAAATTCAGGACACAAGTACTTAATTTCTGAATTCAGAATACTTAATCATGAAATTGGGCGAATTGATTAATTTTAAAATATATTATAAATTATAAATATATTTTAAATAGGGGGCATAAAGTGGCTATTGCTGCCCAAAAGCAAAGGTAAAATGAAAATCAATGGGATTAAATTGCTCGGCGGGAGGATAATAAAACTGGTTTTGCGCAGTGGCAGCGGTGTGAAGTGGCTACAATGGCTTTGCGCACTTCGTCCTCTTTCTTATCTTCCACTTCTTCTTCATGCTCCTCCTTGTGCTTTCGTTTCAATCCTCTTCTCTTCTCCACGCAACGCCGTTCCACCATCTCACTCTCCCGTTCTCGTCGTTTCTTCGCCAGTAAGTCTCCTTCTAAATATCCCTCTCTTTTTTCTACTTATTTCAATTCTTAACACCGAAAATGCGTCGGAGTTGAATTAGGGCTTAGGTTTGTAGTTCCTAATTATGCTTTTATGATGCAGTGTCTGCAGCAGCAGCAGCAGAAAGCGGTGGTATATTTACTTCACCCGAAGTTGCTAAGTCATTTGATTTCAGTAATGAAGAACGCATATATAAATGGTGATTTTGCTTTCTCTGGACTCAATTCATCGCTTATATTTTTGGATTGTTTGTTTTATTTCTGGTGTACCTCATAAGCTAACTGCAGTTATAGACAAAAACTTTAGAAACGGTTCAGTAGATTTTGTTTTTACTGTTTCTACCGTGAACTGCTATTATGTTGGCTCGAAATGTTGAAATGCAAATTCCTGTTAAGTTTTAGATATTTTGTGGTTTTAGTATACAAAGCTGTTCATATTAACTTCAATTGGCAATACTTAGAGTGACTAATAATTACACAAAATTTGGCCAGTTTACTGTAGGTTATTATATCATCTTCTCCATTAATAAAACAAAATCAATACCATTTCTGCATCAAAGAATAATGGTTATATCACTATCTAAGTATTCATTACTCTGCAAAATACTAATGAGTGAATTTGCTGATTATTAGGTGGGAGTCTCAAGGATATTTCAAACCAAATATTGACAAAGGGGGTGATCCTTTCGTAGTTCCAATGCCACCACCTAATGTTACTGGTTCACTGCACATGGGGCATGCCATGTTTGTGACCCTTGAGGTTGAATTCAGTTGCAATTCTTTTAATATTTTTGCTCTAATCTATTACTTTGAGTGTCTATCTTGAGTTGTATGAGCTCATCATTCAATATATCAAGTAATTGTTGTCTAGATCTCACTTGCTACTCTATTTTGGGGCACAAAGCTAAAGATAAAGTTGATTACATGATAGCTTATAGAAAAGAGGCCCTATAATTGAAAACTGAATGTATGTGGTGTCTTATCTTTGTCTTGAAAATCATTTTCCTGACAATGACCAACTAATAAGGCTACCAGCCAACAAATTGTTATTTTTATCATGTCTTGTCAGGTTTAACATGAACAGTCAATAAAATTATCAGAAACACTTTCTGTTTTTTTTGTTTGATAAAGAAACAGTGCCTTATGCTAGATCGACATTCTATATAATAAATAGATGAAGGAAATTATCAAATGTCAATTTAGGTGACTGCTGACGAAGTCGGATAACAATCAGTGCCTTGTTAGTTCTACATTGTGTCTCAGTTTAAAATGTAGAATATAGATAGTTGCTTTATGCTAGAACAATCATGCTATCATAAATGGATGATAAATGTCATTTAAGTGAGGATGTATAGATGATGACCTGAAAATAACTTAATTTGTCTTAGAGAACTCAGCTTACAGTTTGATATATATGGTACTTTTGATTCCTTGCATCTTGTGTTTAGATGTATGCTATCACCTTAACCCGTCTTTGATCCCTATTTTCCAATATTCATAATTCTTTCTGTTTTGTTTTTCCAGGATCTATTTCCCCACAATACTGTATTACATTCAAATGCATTGACAAACCATTTGTCTTCCGTATTATGGAATTCTATTTATTGTTGCTAAGAAATATGAATAGTTCTAATTTCGTAGTATTATCAAGTGGTTCTAGAAGATGGTAAATCCATATTGACTATTCTATTTTTCAGTATCTTTTCTCCATTTTGGTTGTCAAAGATTAATGGAGATGAAATTTTCTAGTGCAATGCAGATATGACTGAAAATTTTAGAACATAATGAAGCCGTATGGGGTTATAGTTATCATGGGATAGTTAGTTGATGCTTCACTTCCTACGGGCAGGCACACTTGGTATATCTCATTTTTCTATGGCGATTGTAGTTATCATACTAGGTGTCACCTTACCCATGTCTTTGTGCACACGGAGACACACTTTCTTGAAGGATTTATCTTTCCTCGGAGATTTCGATGTCTACTTAAAGGGAAGGGCTGGGTTTGGGAATGTTAAATCATATGACCATCTCATTTATACGTTTTAGTTGTTAGATTAGGGCAAACTTTTATTCACTTAGTTATATCTTCTACTTAGTTATATCTTTTATACGCCCCCTCACGTTTGAGTCTAGTTATTTTTCATGGCTAGGCACATAGAGTTTTTTGTTTTGACAGTCAATGGCGGTGAGAATTGAAATCTTGAACCTCTTCCTACTCTGATACCATTTTGAAGTGTATGACCACCTCATCTAAAAGTTTAAGCTATTCATGCTTTGATCTTGCTTCTCATGATTCAACATATTGTCTGCCCACATGGTGGCTTGGCCAATTCTGCATCTCCCCGCTTTAAGTGGCTTGACTCTGTAGTGACATTGCCTCCTCGCCTCAGCGGTTTGGTCCAATTCTGGCCCTCCTCTTGAAGTGGTTTTGACCCACTTTTACACATATGGGAGCTGACTCCACCTATTTGTAACACTCGAACTCCCCGCAAGGCTCAAGTCTTTCCTCATGGTTGTCGTGACCCATATGCACGCCCTTTCCTTGGTTGGTGTCAACTTTGTGTAGAGCTTACTCTTGGAGATTCTCTCCTTCGTGATGATAGGTACAAAACCTATTCACCTAACGCGGTTGTTGATGTGACACTCGTGCGAACACCCCCACTAGGTTGGCCTCAGCCTTGCTTGCTTGGACTGCTGCGTGTTATATGATGGTAGGCACCAAATCTATTTTCCTTACATGGTGCTCGGGGGATTCACCTTCCATTCATTTTAGCCCTATGATAGATAAACATCTAGCATACTCAGCTCAACGCCAACTTTCTAGGAGAACTCTTCAAATGATGCACTTGCAATCTTGGTATGCCCAACCTGGTAAACGTGGACTTATCTTACCTCAACTTATCGACATGACCCAATATTCAATGGAATTCAGTCAACAAGCATCACTTGTCATCGGAATGAACCCTTCCCTTTTCAGTCAAATAGGGACGAGCTCTATCCACTATCCCCAAAGTTGACCGACGATGTGAAGGAGAAGAATGCTTCTCTATAATCAGGTAGTCCTCTTTCTAAAAGCTCTCTATCCAGCTTAGCGCATGGAAGGGCAAGTCGTTCTGTTAGGGTCGTGGTCACGGAGAGAAAATTCTGTTACCAATTTCGCCTCATTAAGTTGGGTAGCAACTTTGCATCGACGCATAGCATGGCAAAAACATCTTGAATTGACAATTATCTGATGCAGATGAACCTTCTTTGCTCGAATTGTGCAAGAATCTCGCACGACACATCCACAAGACATTCTAGCCAAGTCCATGCTTTGCTGAAAAAAGCTGCCAGTTGAGCCCACTGCTGATAGAGTATCTGACACATTGATAGATGATCACAATATAGACATAGGCTCTATAGATACTTCTCTGCCTAGTCTTACAACTTAATCCCAATAGCTTAGCACGATGCCGCTGCATCTAACCAAATATGCTTCAGTCAGTTCCTTCTAGAAACACATTGACTGCTCATTGATAGCTCAATAAAAAAAGAATGCCCCAAGATCAACTCGTAAAAAACATATGAAGGCGGAAACAACGACTGTGGATGGCATGATTCTGAAAGTCGTCGTTCGTGGCTGACAAAACTAACTCTTTTTGGATGGTCTAAGAATTTTAACGGGGAGGAATTGGACAATGTTGTTCTTGATTACCATTAGCCTTTTACTCTTTCATTTTTCACCTAACATAGTCATTATTTTATCTGTTATTTGACATATCTCAAATTTTCTACATTACTTCATTTCTATCATCTCCTTTGTCAGGATATCATGATACGATATAACCGCATGAAGGGAAGACCTACCCTTTGGCTTCCTGGAACAGATCATGCTGGTATTGCAACTCAGGTTCCCTCTACATCCAAAAGCTTAGTGCTTTTACTTAACTGCATCTCATTTTACATTTGACTTTATATTGCTAACTTATGGATGCGTGCGATTTGTTGATAATTTACATTCTTGGTTTCGTCTAATTTTGATCAAATTTTCTTACTATGATGGACCATTTTGGTGGTATGCAGGAAATTTCGTTGCTAGCTAGTTGAGTTTGAGTTCTTGTTTTCCAATGTTATCTTTGTGCAAATGCACATGGAATGGAAGTTATTTTTGCTTGTTTTGGTGGAAGGAACTGTGGTTGCCAATATGACTTTCCGGTACTGATATTAGTTATAGAGTTTTGATGTGTAGCTTAGGTGTTCTGTCATTTACTCCCTCAATTATGTCAACATTTCCTTTATCTGTGGTTGGTAACATGTTGGTAGTCCTTTTTCTTTCTCAAACTTGTGGAGTACTTAATCTTTTTGTGTAATTGGCTCCACTTGTCATTTATCCTTTTTTTTCACAACTGCTCTCATTTTCCAGAATGATCTTAACTATCAAAATTTTTATTGTTTCTTGGGTGTGAAAAACTGAATACCTTTTATCTTTTTCTTTTTCTCTATTTTTTCTAGTTGGTTGTGGAGAGAATGCTAGCTGCAGAAGGAGTAAAACGGGCTGATTTGGGTAGAGATGAGTTTACAAAACGAGTATGGGAATGGAAACAGAAGTATATCTACTCATTCTTATTTAAGCTATTTGTTTACTAAATTCTAGAATGCTGCATGATTGATGGTATAAAACTTTTTCTCGCATATGCGATCCAATAAAAAAAGGATAGAGAAACTTTTTCACCTACATGTCATCGTAGGAATCTCCCAAGTTACTGGTGAATTCTTTTATCTATTCATTTTCTTGATGAAATAACAATTATTTTATTAAAAGCATCCAGAAGATGTCGACAATTCTTTTAGATAAGTAACATATTTTGTTAAATGAGTACCATTAGTGGCTATCAACAGACCCTGACAAGTAAGGAAATATAACTTCTTTGTGATAAATTAATAAATTTCATTAAAAAAGGGCAAACACGTGTTTGTATACGTTTGAAGTATACCAAAAAATAGAAACCTTGGAAAGATAATATACAATGAAAAGAAGATAACAAACATTATGGAAGGTAAAGTACCAAGGTCTTCCTCTTCTTCTTTGATAGTAAGGTCCACGATCTCCTTGTTGGATAGAGAAATCTAATTGGCATCTATTATTGTATGTCCCAGTTAGAACAACCTCCCCCCATTAAAAATGAACATTTTAATTTCTTATTAAAAAAATGAAATGAAAAAACAAATAATATTTCTACAAGTTCTGCAACCATTGAGCAGTAGAGTACAACAACAACAACAACTACTCGGTAAAATCCCACAAAGTGGGGTCATTGAGCAGTAGAGTACCAAAACAGGAAATTTCTCATGAGAATTTTTTTCTCATAGAAATTTCCTTATATTCTGGTAACATGTCAATGAGTTGAGCTCTGATGCTCTAAATAGTGTTGAAGGCCTGGAAAAAGAGAAACCTATAAGACTTCTTTAGTTTTTGGATGAAATGAGCTTTTTTTTCCTATACTCCCTCTTTTCCATTTTATGTAACAATCTTTCCCTTTTTAGTCTGTTAAAAAAGAGCGTACCTCTTTGTATTTGGAAATAATTTAACTTTAAATGAGCTTTGTATTTGGAAATAATTTAACTTGACAAAGGGCTCCTAGTTCTATGGAATTCTTCGGGACCTTCCATTGATTAATATGGTAATCTTCCATTTTCGTTCCATAACGAGATTAGCTTGAGCTTACTAATAGCCATCTTTGTTCCTGCATCTATATTACGCTTCTATTATGGTACATTAGTTCCCTATGCACTAATAGTTAGCTACATTTACAATGTGCCAACATTTTCCTCACTCACTTCTAATTAAGCTGTCTATTAGTATCCACTCCACCCCTAGAGAAAGATACTTTTTATCGTGACTATGTGACAATTACTTCTATAGTGTGGTTTGTCTTCAATCATGATATTGAAATGCATAGTAGTCTCTTCATTTGGTAAGGTACTCCTTTGGTCTTTTTTTTTGATAACCGCGTTGTTCCATACAACTTGTACACAACTCGACTAATTCCAAGGGGTACCTTCTACCTTCCACCAATGCAGGTACTGGGTAACTCTGGCCACCAAGTCGTAGACAGATGGAAAGAAATTACCTAGTATTTTGCTCATCTATTTTTTCCCCTATTTATTCTTCACCTGTTGTCCTTAAATGCTAGGATAGTTTCACCTTAATTCCTAATTTTATATTGACTAATATCTTGCGCCCTCATTTTTTTGATAACGAAGAATTCTTGAGAGGCCAATGATTCCCGGTTCTATACTCAGTGGATAGTGGACCCACTCTGTTACTCTGCTTCACTTAAATGCAGTAGGGTTCAAACCGTGACGTGCGCCTAACCCACACATTATACGCTGCTTTCTTATAATTAGACCAAAGCTATGGAGGCCTTTCGAGCTCACTTAACTATTCCACATACTTTTGTATTTGGCAAGGGGGAAGATAATTTTTTTTTTTAATTTTCTTATGAGAAAGGTAAGTATGGGAAGATAAGGTGGTACATTTTTTTTTCTAAGAGAACTGGTTTGCAGCTGCATGTTCAATGATGCTTCATCCTATTTGTCCATTCTGATAGCTTTTTCCCGGAATTGATCTTAAAAGAAATCTGATCCAATGCTTTGTAACATTCCAAACCGTTGGATGGGTCATTATAAATTATAAATCAGAAGGACCTGATGGCAAGTCTGAACATAAGAAGCCAACACTAGAATGAGAAGAAGCCGGAAGCATGTTCTTCCTTGACAGTTTGATGTGAAATTGAATGTTGATGAAGTGTGCTCTCCATAATCCTGATAGTGATGTTTCACGTTTCTAGCGACCGTATAAAAACGATACCAATGTAATTTTATTGAACAATTTGACATGCTTGTGACTATCTAGCTAATGGAAATTTTTCAGTAGGTTTCTGCGGGCCTGATGTTCCACTTTTCTTAAAAACCTACATAATCTTAATGAAGAGTTTGCCTATCCAATAGACAAGTGAACATTTAGTACACATCTTGCTGTGTGAGGTTTGGCTAACTAGGCAAACTTTTGGATTATACATATCAACACACACATACATACAAATCTTTCTCCTTTTACATGAATCCAATATTTTCATTCCATGTGGGAAAAACCATCTTGGTGGCCCCAGTCAAGTGGGGACCCCAAAAGTGAACCCTTGATATTGGTACCCGAATATCCAGAAAAAGCATAATATTTGATACTGTTAGAAAATGAATAGTTGCTCAAAGAGTATAGTCGGTGAGTGACTGACGAACTAGAGGAGATTTGATCTTGAATCAAACAATATTAGTATTATTGATAGTTGAGAATTTTAAAGCACAGGCTGAAGCAGGTGAAATCAAAGGGCATATCATCGTATTACAGTTGTTCTGGTAAGATAAATTATTTATCTTACCAGTACTAAATTATTTATCTTTTAAGGCAAATTAGGGGTTGCGTAAGATAAATGTTCTCTAATTCTCACACTTATCCAGCTGCGGACATTGTTGTTTATATCTAGAATGAAAAGACTTGGCAAATGCTGGACCTAATGTCAGTATAACAAAAATAATTAAAGTTTAGTCTTAACTAGTCGGTATTTCCCATTTGAACCCTCTGCCTCCATTCTGTTAAATTCTTAGCTAAGAAGGCATTATTTTGAGATTATAGGTGTTTTGAAATAACTTTATCTCCATTTGATTTTAGGTATATCTAATCTCCTTTTACCTTCAATTATCAGATTTTTTTTTGCTCCTACGTAGCAATCTGTATCTAATCTTGTCCAATCTTCTATGGCCACACATCAAAACATTAGAATTATATGCTTCCATTTTACAGGGAAGACACCTATCAGTGGTTATGATTTCTACAGTGTTGCAGTATGCTATCATTCTTCGTGTTCAATGCATATCCTCCTATTTCTAATTTATATGCATCTTTTTTCTCCTTCTAAGTATATCTTGTCATTGCAATCTTTTCCCTTCCCATGCTTTTTCAATATTTTCCTTTTCAATCTAAAATATAAACACTTATTCTCTTTTTATTACTTAGGTATGGTGGAACCATTACTAACCAAATAAAGAGACTTGGTGCATCCTGTGATTGGACCAGAGAACGTTTTACCCTTGATGAACAGCTGAGTAGTAAGACTGCCTTCAATTCAGTAAAACTCCCATCAACTCTGTGGTGCGAATTTGTCTTCATAATATGGATATCAACTCTCTAGGCTAGCAAGCTATGAATTCTCTAAGGGGCTCTTCAGTTCATTTGTCTTCTTACTTTGTCATCCTATGCACTGTTTCCCAATAATAGTTTATTACATCTGGATGTACCTGGTCCTGTGTCAAGATGTAGATGAATACTAGTCCAGTGATAAAATGTGTATTATTTCTTATATATATATATATATATCATCAATTTTCATAATGGGAGTCTAAATTTTAAAATTTCGATTGTTGCAGGAGCAGTAGTTGAAGCATTTATAAGGCTTCATGAAAAAGGGTTAATCTATCAGGGTACACACTGCTTTTCCAAAAAATCGTATGATTTTAGTTTGTAAAAGATAGATACTTTTGCTTGATCCAATGAGCTATCTTTGCCAACTCTGTTGTTTTGATGAAAGTAGACTTACCTCGAGAACTTCATGATTTTAATTTTTCCGAGAGTAGTATTGCCCTTTTCTATATTATGTTTTGGGTTTTTTTATTTTTCTATTCGGTTGAGGGTTGTTGGTGGCGTTGAGAGTATGTTTTCCTTTTATTTCCTTTTGGCCCGTCTTTTGAATAGATATTTTGTCTCCGATGACAACCAAAATTTAATGGTATCATAGATGAATTTACTTTACGAACAGCAAAAACAGCGTCTTGGCTGTGAGAAAGATAAAGGAAGGATGTGGGGAGCTAACCTCAGGGTATATGTACGGCACAAAATACAACAACAACAACAACAACAAACCCAGTTTAATCCCATACATGAGGTTTGGGGAGGGTAGTGTGTACGCAGCCTTACCCCTATCCTAAATGAACGGCACAAAATGAACATCTAAATTCCACTTGGTTGTGTTGATAAGAATTGTTCAATCCTTTATCTTATAAGCTTTCCCAATCATTGTTGCTGAAGGATAGCGGTTGGTGGAGACAAATTTCAACATTCTGCAGCATACACAATTGCTAAGCATTTTTCTCTTCGTCGGATGTTGACGACTAAAGTTATTCCTGTTCCTCTAATTTTACTTGATCTTTATAGAAGCAAAACTGCTACTCTGAAGCATTCAAACCTAAAATACCTCTATGTAGAGCTGAAAGTAATTTGGAGCTTCTAGTTGAGACATAATATAATTAAGTAGTAAAAAGTGTGTTCCCTCTAAGAGCTTAAGCTTTTAAATGAGATGGTTACACATTTCAACATGGTAACAGCGCAAGTAAGAGGTCCTGAGTGCAAATCTCACCGCCACCCAAAAAGCAAAAGATATTCCATGTCTTGGGCCCATGAAAAAAAGGAAGAAAAGAATCAAGTGTATAAGTGAGGGGGCATCTTGAGACATAATATAATTCAGTTAGAAGTGTGCTTTCTCTAAGAGCTTAAGCTTTTAGATGGTCATACATTTCTAACACTTCCTTTAGAAGCATGAAGCTGTTGATAAACCCTTCAGGATCAAATAGCATTTGAACTGCACTGTTTTTAATCTAATACTGGACTCGACTCACCATAGTCTTTTTGCAAGATGCGTAACAGTGTTGTCAAAGTCGCGCTTAAAGCGCGCTTAAGCCCTAAAGCCAGGCTCAACACATGTTGAGTGCTTCGCCTCGCTTTGTGGGCGCTTTAGTATCGCATCAATGCTCTAAGACATACTTTTCCTTGCCAATGAGTGTAATCCTGAAAAGACGACATTAAACAATTGATATTTCACTTTATCATAATTTTTTTTCAATTTCTTTGTCCATATATTTGTTAGTCATGCTTATAATTATTAGTCTTGGACTGCTTATACATATTTTTACTTTTTCTCCAATTGCGCCTTTTTCCATTAAAGCCCACGCTTTATTTGCGCTTTGCGCTTAAAACCCCAACGGACATTAGAGCTTTTTTACGCTTTTCGCCTTTGATAACACTGATGCATAACAAGTAAACCTAAGTGTTCTTCTGGATGTCAACTTTCACCTAAATTTCTTAGCTGTCAAATCGGAAATTTGCAGGTTCTTACATGGTTAATTGGTCTCCTAATTTGCAGACTGCAGTTTCAGACTTGGTATGCTATTTATGCAGTTGGAAATACTTGCATCTTCTATGCTTCTCTTGTTAATTAGTGGTTAAATCTCAGTGGTTAACAGAATTTCTTTTCCACCTCAGGAAGTAGAGTATTCTGAAGAACCTGGTACTCTTTATTACATCAAGTATCGTGTTGCTGGAGGTTCAAAGTAAAGACATGTACTTG
This sequence comes from Nicotiana tabacum, assembly GCF_000715075.1. Classification (NCBI taxonomy): domain Eukaryota; kingdom Viridiplantae; phylum Streptophyta; class Magnoliopsida; order Solanales; family Solanaceae; genus Nicotiana; species Nicotiana tabacum. Next base: position 152,073,148 of record NC_134087.1, on the reverse strand, counting down.
CAGCTAATCACTTTTATTTTCTTCTTGACTTCAGTTTAATGCTGTAAACTATCCATTTAAGTGATCTTTGAAATGGTAGTATGGATATGAGACTTTTACCAGTCCAGTAGCTTCAGTGTCTTTATACTTTTTGTCTTGCTGCTAAGAGAGTTTTCTTTTTCAATAAGTTGCCCAATCCGTGTCCTAGCTTTGTTTGCTTTCAGCCGCAATCAAATCTAGCTATTTCACTCAAAAGAAATTGGTATGAACAAGTCTTTTTTGGTTTTGACGCAATATATATTAAGATAAGTTCTGTATTTTGTAAACTATTGTTTGGTTTATAAAAACTACATAAAAATATTTTCCTCAAGGAAATGGTTTACAGTAAATACAGAAACAGCTTATGTCTTTTAAGTGAACATCATTGCTATATTATCTGCTTATCATCATCATTCAAACAGCAGGCCAATGCCACGACCAATTAGATTTCGGAATCAGTTTATGAGATAGCTTTCTTCTGTATAACATTTCCCACAGTAAAATTTTCAGAACTTTTATGTTGTAAATAGGGCTTCACTCTAGTCAGACACAAGTGAAATGCTGTTTCGCTTAATGTATCTTTTGGTCACACGATATTAGAAAATTGAACACGCTTTCAAGTTATTGATAACATGATTTTCAATTTGTAACTGCTCGCTGCGAGCCTTAATTGTAGCCGAGATTCTAATTTTCTTATCAGCCAAGCTCTGTGCTTATTTTTCTTCACTATTGGGCTTTGGCTATTTGCTGTTCTGTGTAGCTTATAAAAGGGTTTATCCAGTTAATTGCCTTTTTGAGCAACGTAATTCTTTTTCCCAATGTTCTAATTTGGTTATTTCTTATTAATTTTTATAATTTTTTGGTGCAGGAGTGACTATTTGACAATTGCAACCACACGCCCAGAGACTTTATTTGGTGATACTGCTGTTGCTGTTAATCCTCAGGTATGTCGCCCTGAACTATATCTAATCAGAATTCAGAAATGATTTTTCTCAAAAGAGGGGAAAAATTATTGCTCCTGTTACATTTTATATGACGATATTTGACTGGAAATGGAGTAAGTTAATTCGATTTGTATATTAGAAGAAAATACCTTATAAAGATAGTATATTAATGTAATGGGTTTCATACAGAAAACATTACTGTACATGTTTAATACATTACTGGAAATGGGCTGTTGTATCCTTATATGGTTTTGGGCAATCCTTATCTCTTTACCTAGCTTTGGGTTTGAGTTAGGTCTAAGGTCCATTTTCTTATCGGAAAGCATAGAAAAGGTCTGGTTTGCATCAACCCAAAATGTTCTAAGCCTTGGAGGATGAAGGCCTTTTAAGTGTGTTATCACAGAAGTTTATGTTGGCAAAGTAAGTCTGCCTTTCCCTCGAGCCTAGAATAAGCAATCGCCAGATTAAACTCTACTAACACATGCTTGAATTGTTAGAATTCATGCTCGTGAATTCGTATCCAAGCATTTTATGGTGTCTCACTAGTTGCTAATTGTGTTCTATTGATAGTTTTGCACATTGAGGTTTCTCATTTATGAATATTATAAGATGTCACTTCCTCCACAAGTTTTAACTATTTGAGAACGAAGAAATTTTTTGCTTGCCTATGCCCTTAGTATGCCTACCCGCACATTTCTATGTGCTGGCCGAATTGAATTGTTCTGATGAAAAACTGAACATGGAAGAGTGCTTTGCTTACAGTCTATTTGGTCGCATTCTATGTCATCACGTCATGTATGAAGAATTTAATCAAGAGAAGTTGGTAATTTTTCTTGTGTCTTGTATAACTGTTCTCTATTTATAGAGTTAAATGATTCTACAGAGAAATCAGAATCCCTTTCCATGTGAATCTGCAGTTGATGTATTGGTGATGCTGTTTTGCAGGATGAACGTTATGCTAAGTTTATAGGAAAGCAGGCTATTGTGCCCTTGACATTTGGTCGCCATGTGCCAATTCTCTCCGACAAGGTAGGAAAAATACTTCTCCTCTAGTGAGACTAGGTTTGACTTCTCTTCAAGCTCAAAGTATATGAAGTGATCTCTAATGGTAGGTGAAGTGTCACCTGGAGGAATGAGTCACAAGTTTTTAATCTTGTCAGCGTATACATAGTAACTATTTCTCTGAAATTTGAGTCAAGAACTGATGCCCATGCATATACTGTTGTCAAAGGCACGCTTAAAGCGCAGTTAATCCCTGAAGCAAGGCGCAAAACATGTTGAGCGCTTCACCTTGCTTAGCGAGCACTTCAGTGTTGTCACCTAGTCTCTAAGGCATACTTTTACTTGCCAATAAGCGTAATCCTAAAGAGACGATACTAAAAAAATGATATTTCACTTCTGTGAGAAGTATAGCACGGAAAAGTTTTATTAATTATTTCTTAAGTGTTGTACAATGCCTATTTATATATAGTGATTATATAATAATAGGTACTCCCTCCGTTCCAATTTATGTGAACCTGTTTGACTGGGCACGAAGTTTAAGAAAAAATGAAGACTTTTAGAATTTGCGGTCCTAAACAAGTCAAAAAAGGGACCCAGAGTATTTGTGTGGTTATAAAAGCTTCTCATTGAGGGTAGAATTGTAAGTTTAAGCTAAATTGTTATCAAATTTAGAAAGGGGTTATTCTTTTTGGAACGGACCAAAAAGGAAATAGGTTCACATAAACTGGAACAGAGGGAGTATCTACTTCCCGATGTGGGACACTATATATTACTAACTATTTCACTCCCCCTCAAGCCGGTGCATATAAATCATATGTACCGAGCTTGTTACGAATGTAACTAATACGAGAACTAGTAAGAGACTTGGTGAAAAATATTTGCAAGCTGATCATTCGACTTCACAAACTTGTAATAATATCTCCTGAGAGTATCTTTTCTCCGACAAAGTGACAGTCGATCCCAATGTGTTTAGTCATCTTATGGAGCACCGGATTTGGGCAATATGAAGAGCAGCTTGATTATCACACACCAGTTCCATTTGTCTGACTTGTCCGAACTTCAATTCCTTTAGCAACTGCTTGATCCAAACTAACTCAGACGTTGCCAGAGCCATGGCTCAATATTCTTAACAACTACATTCTGTTTCTTGCTTTCTCAAGAGACCAAATTACCTTATACTAGAACATAACAAGTGATCCTGCCCAATCAACATATGTGTACCCAACAATCTGCTCATGGCCTCGATCCTCGAATAGTAATCCTTTACCTGGAGCTGACTTGATATACCGAAGAATACGAACAACTGCATCCCAATGACTATCACAGAGAGAATCCATAAACTGACTTACAAAACTCACAAGAAAAGAAATGTCAGGTCTAGTTAGGTAATTTAATTTGCCAACCAATCTCCTTTATCTCGCAGAATCGCTAAGAAGCTCCCCCCTGTCCGGGCACAAGCTTAACATTCAGATCCATAGGAGTGTCAACAGGTCTGCAACCCATCATTCATGTCTCCTCAAGAATGTTTAAGGCACTTCCGCTGTGAAATTATAATAACGCAGCTAGACTGAGCGATCTCAATACCTAGAAAATACTTCAATTGCCCAGATCCTTAGTCTAGAAGTGTCGAAAGAGATGCTGCTTCAGATAGTAATACCATCCTGATCATTGCCAGTAATAACAATATCATCAACATAAACCACCAGATAAATACACAGATTATGAGTAGAATGCCGAAAAAACATAAAGTGATCAACTTCACTACGAGTCATGCCGAACTCCTAAATAACTGTGTTGAACTTACCAAACCAAGCTCGAGGAGATTGTTTCTAACCATAGAGTGACCTGCGTAATCAACATATAAAACCACTAGACTCCCATTGAGCAACAAAATCAGGTGGTTGCTCTATATAATCTTCTTCCTCAAGATCACCGTGGAGAAAAACATTCTTAATATCTAACTAATAAAGAGGCCAATGGCGAACAACAACCATGGACAAAAGAGGTGAACATATGCTACTTTAGCCACGAGAGAGAAAGTGTCACTATAATCAAAGCCCAAATATCTGAGTTTATCCTTTTGCCACAAGACAAGCCTTAAACCGATCAACCTGTCGGGCCGGCTTTTACTGCATAAATCCAACGACAACCAACAATAGAACTTACCTGAAGGAAGAAGAACAAGCTCTCAAGTGCCACTCGCATGTAAAGACATCTCGTCGACCATAGCTTGTCGCCATCCTGTATGAGATAGTGCCTCACCTGTAGACTTAGGAATAGGAATAGTGGACAAAGATGAGACAAAGGCATAATGAGGTGATGATAAACGATGATAACTTAAACGACATAATGGGGATTAAGATTAAGTGTGGATCATACACCTTTTCAGAGTGCAATTGGTGGACTAGGAGAAGACAAGTCCGCAGTGGGTGCAGAATCTGATGCAGGACGTGAATCATCTGAGCCTGATGCTGGACGTGGACGGCGATAATAAGTCAAGAGTGGTGGCCTTGTGGGTGGGGATGTAGGAGGAGCAACTGTAAACTCCTCAAAAGTCTATATAGGTAGTAATGGTTGTGGTGGTGCTATGGATGTGGATTCCTCACAAGTAGGTATATGTAATAGCTCAGATATATTACGATGATCAAAAGAAGTAAAGTAAGGTTGTGACTCAAAAAGTGTGACATCTGACATAAGATACCTACGAAGGTCATGCGAGTAGTAGCGATACCCCTTTTGAACCCGAGAATAGCCAAGGAAGACACGCTTAAGATCACGAGGAGCTAACTTATCTTTCCCTGGAGCTAAGTTGTGAACAAAACATGTACTCCCAAAAACACGAGGAGAAAGAGACTATAAGGGTGACTTAAGGAACGATGCTGAATGTGGAATCTGATTCTAGATAGCAGATGAAGCTATCCGATTAATTAAGTAACAAGCTGTAAGAACTGCATTGCCCGAAAAACGTAGTGGAACATGGGACTGAAGGAGAAATGTGCGAGCAGTTTCATTGAGATGCCTATTCTTTCTCTCTGCTACCCCATTCTATTGAGGGGTATACAGACAAGATGTTTGATGGATAATTGCTTGAGAGGTCATAAACTGCTGAAACTAAGAGGATAAGTATTCTAGAGCATTATCACTACGAAAAATGCGAATAGAAACACCAAATTGATTTTTAATTTCAGCACAAAAATTCTAGAAGATGGGAAACAACTCGGAACGATCTTTCATTAGGAAAATCCAAGTACATCTGGAGTAATCATCAATGAAGCTAACAAAATAACGAAATCCTAAGGTTAAACTAACTGTACTAGGACCCCATATATTAGAATGGGCTAAAGAAAAAATAGACTTGGAACTGCTTGTACTTTGAAAGTACCCCCTTGGTACTTTTTTGAAGTTTCTTAATAAAAGTTACCTTACCTGATAAAAAAAATAGACTTGGAACGACTCTCAGCACTACGCAGAAAGGTGGCTCGGGTATGTTTCCCAAGTTGACACGACTCACAATCTAATATAGACAAACTAGACAAACTAGGCACCATCTTCTGAAGCTTGGATAAACTCGGATGTCCTAAACGTCTGTGAATTAGGTCTGGAGGATCTGTATTGGACATGTTGTCGGGGGATTGAGTGAATTAAGGTAGTAAAGGCCTTGTGATTCACGCCCTGTGCCAAAGAATCATCAATAAAATATATACCACAATGGAGGGCACGAGTCAAACGACTAACATATGCAAGACTAAAAGGACAGCTAGTGACATAAAGAACGGAATCTAGAGTGATAGAAGATGAAGGATTAGCTTCCAACTCTTTTTGCTTTAGTTTGGAACCCATTGGCTAAAGTAACAATAGGAAAAAACTGTGGATACACAATATTCGACTAACGTGATTTATTACAAAAGATATGATCAGAAGCTCCTGAGTCCATGACCCACGGTCCAAGAGTACTAGACTGAAAAACACAAGCAAAAGAATCACCAGCAACAGAAAATCCCTGGTTATCTATAGTCTCGGCGTGAGCAAAATGAGCGTTTTTGGGTTCCATGTAAAGAATAGCACATTTCACGAGTGTGTCCAAGTTTATTACAATGAGAACACTTGGTTCAAGATCTCCCAAAATGACCTCTTCCTCGTCAATTCTCCATAGCCTAAGATGTCCGATTTTCCATTGTCTGAGATGCGAGAATATAGGAGTCAACAGTTGGTGGTGAGACCACTGTGTGACTGGGTGGCGCAGCAAAACGAAGCAATCGAGAGAATAGTTCATCAACTGTAGGGATGGAAGGACTAGCCAAAATTTGGTCTCTCACCGAGTCAAGGTCATTAGGCAGTCCAACAAGTGTAAGAACTAAAAATATCTTCTGTTGTTGCTCTTGTTGTTTTTTCAACACTAGCAGTGACTGACATCAACTTCTCAAATTCCTCCATAACTGCCTGCACTAGTCCCAAGTAGGTAGACATATACAATTTATATTTCTTTAAGTTTGTTATCTGAGATATCACATCCTAAAAACAGTATATGTCATTAGTGTATAAAGTACGAGCCTTCTTCCAAACTGAATAACATGTCTGAAATAGACGAAACAAAGAAATTTCTTGGAATCAATCAATCGCCACAACAAACTACATAATTGATCATCAATTTTCTCCTATAGTGATTTGGCCTTTTCATCTCCATCACTAGTCTTCTTGGCCAGGTGATCTTGAACACCTTGACCCTTGCACCACAACTCAACAGAAGAAGCCCAGGCTAAGTAGTTTGAACTTCCTATTAAGGGTTCCGAAGTAATCATCAAACTTGAATTTCCAGAATCTATGCTTTTAGAACCAACAACATCAAGTCCCAAAGACATTGTTGGACCAAATTGCACAGACAATCAAGAACAATAAAAAGGCTCACAGGAACTGTGAAGAAAAAATACTGTATCTCGCCGGTAACAAAAAAGTTGCCAGAAGTAAACTTTGAAAGTGATCGGAATAAAAAGAAAATAGTATGGATAGGCTCGGAAAAGGTAAGCGACCACATTGTTCTAAAGAAACTTTTTCAAAAAGTGACCGGCAAAGGCTCCACGCGCCGACGCACGGAGTAGATCTCGTCGGAATTTCTAACCTCTGATCGGCACGTGAGAGCGCGTGAGGAGTCGGTTGCCCGAGATTTTTTCTAGGGTTTTGTCGTGGAAGGCGGGGGACCCTGTGGTGGTGTTGGTTTTCGCACAACATCAACAGAGACTGATCTGACGCAATCAGCCCTACAAAGTCGCCGGAATTTGACGCACAACACTGGTTGACTTTCCCAGATGTGTCTCACTCATGCTCTGATACCATGTGAGAAGTATAGCACGAAATTTTTTTATTAATTATTTCTAAAGTGTTGTACAACGCCATATTTTTATACAGTGTTACATAATAATGGGTATCTACTTTCCGATGTGGGACACTATACATTACTATCTATTTAACAACTTCATCCTACCTTTTTCAATTTCTTTGTCCACATTTTTATTATCCATGCTTATATTTTTTAGTCTTGGACTACATATACTATTTTGTATTTTTTTCTCCATTTGTATGTTTCTTCATTAAAGACCACGCTTTAATTGTGATTTGCGCTTAAAGCCCCGACAGACCTATATTCAAACATAAGGCTCATTGGAACAAAAAATGTTTAAGATGTTTTCCTTTTTCCATTTGAAAGAATTGTAAGGTTGTTAGGGTAAGTTTTGCTAATGCATGATTTATTACAGTATGTCGACAAAGACTTTGGAACTGGTGTATTGAAGATAAGTCCTGGACATGATCACAATGATTACCTCCTTGCTCGCAAGCTTGGTCTTCCTATACTTAATGTGATGAATAAAGATGGGACCCTAAATGAGGTGGCTGGGCTATATGCGTAAGTAACAAGCTTCTTTCCTATTGTTTGAGCACTGTTGGTTTTTGAAAGATTATAATTTGTTTTGTGCACGGTTATTCCATTTTTTCAGTGGCCTTGACCGGTTTGAGGCAAGAAAGAAACTTTGGTCAGATCTTGAGGAGACGGGTTTGGCTGTGAAGAAAGAGGCTCACACTTCACGAGTTCCTAGATCCCAGCGTGGTGGAGAAGTGCGACTCTTATGTTCTGCTCTTTATTATGTGAAAGTGATAAAGAAGAAATAATTCCTTTATCCAGGCTTTGTTCTCACGTTACTTTTGTTTTCAGATTATAGAACCTCTAGTGAGTAAGCAATGGTTTGTCTCGATGGAGCCTTTGGCTGAGAGGGCACTTGAAGCAGTTTCAAAAGGAGAATTGACTATTATGCCTGAACGATTTGAGAAGGTATGGAGATCATATTGGTAACTGTCTTGCTTCATATGGCTAAAAAATCATTTACTTTTGAGCTTTTTCGTAAGCTCTTCTCTGTTTATCCTTTCATTGTTTGAGTTTCTTAGGCTTCGAAAAATGCTAGATGTTGCCTCACATTCAACTTGAGGGTCGACTGCTTTTCATGTGCTCAATAATATTATACAAGAAAAAGTTGTTGCTTAAACTGTTTTGTCTATTACGCGGGGTTTCCATTAGCTTCTTATTCACTTTTTGCATCTAAGCCTTCTACATATTTTGATTCTATTGGTCTTTCTGATCAACAGAAAGCTTTTTGTTGGGATAATCCAGTAAGTGAAGAGTCTGAGGACCGCATCCATGGAGTTGTTGGGGAGAATGACAGCACTAGAGCTGGTCATATATCATTATATGAGGCTTACAGACATGCTCTTGTTGTATTAGCAGTAAATTATATTTGTGGAACAAGTTGAGAATGTGTATTTTTGCTAATGAAGCTATGGTATTTGTTAAGGATGTATTCACTTATCTGGTAATCTAGCTTTAGTTGCACCAAAAAGTTAAAAGTTTGAGAACAGCCTGATTGCCTATCAACCTCGACTAGTTTTAGTAGGTTTTCATTTGCCTAATTATGTGTGTTCTCTCTTGATGTGCTGCAGATATATAACCACTGGCTCTCGAATATCAAGGATTGGTGTATAAGCAGACAGTTATGGTGGGGACACCGAATACCAGTTTGGTATGTTTCTGGTAAAGACTGTGAAGAAGAATATATTGTTGCTAGGAGTCACAGAGAAGCTCTCTCAAAAGCCCAAGAGAAGTATGGGAAAAATGTCGAAATATATCAGGATCCAGATGTTCTTGATACCTGGTTTTCGAGGTTATTTGTTTAACTTGCTTTTTTCCCCTTGAACTCCACTTGGGTATTTTTATGAAGCATTTGGATATTTATTAATCTAGAAAAAAAAATCCATCCTTTTGAACGATGTAGACTTCTATGTTTTGTCGCAATTTACAGTTCAAAGCTCCATGTCTTAGCTATCTGTCTCCCAAGCTTCTTCAAGGTTTCTGGAATAAGTTTTCATTGTAATTCTTGTCTTATTTGTCACAGAACTTAACTCAGTCTTATCTTATTATCACTTAGTCGACAGTTGTCTATGAGCTTGTCAGCTCTATTCATCACCAATAGGGGCCAATGTTCATCAATAAGCGCCAACTGCTGTTCTCATTTTCGATTTTGTTTCAATGATATTTTTGGTTTTCCTTTTTTCTCTAATATTCTCAATTATCATCTTTGCCGTTCAACATGCATCAAGCCTTTTTTTTTGGGGACATTTCGTAATTTTGTAAATCTGATGCTTCTGAGTTTATTCTCTATCAGCACCACATTATTGTATCTCAAGAGAAGTGTGTTGTTTCTTCTCATCTTCTTTTCTGCAACTGTGAAATTTTGACGTTAATTTAATTGTTTTTTCAATTTTATGCATTTTAAACCTTCAGTCTTTTATTTTCCGGTTATTACGGGGTTGCACCAAGGGTCGGTGTTCAGCCCTTTCCTATTTGCCCTGGTGACGGATGCTATAACGCATCATATTCAAGGGGAGGTGCCATGGTGCATGCTATTTGCTGATGACATAGTCCTAATCGACGAGACACGACGCGGCGTCAGCGAGAGGTTAGAGGTTTGGAGACATACCCTTGAGTCCAAAGGTTTCAGGTTGAGCAGGACGAAGACGGAATACCTTGAGTGCAAATTTGGGGCAGAGCTGACGGAAGCGGGAGTGGAAGTGAGGCTTGATTCTCAAGCCATCCCTAAGAGGGGTAGTTTCAAGTACCTGGGGTCGTTTATTCAGGGGTCCGGGGAGATCGACGAGGATGTCACACACCGTATAGGGGTGGGGTGGATGAAATGGAGGTTAGCGACGGGAGTCCTGTGTGACAAGAAAGTGCCATTGTTACTGAAAGGTAAATTTTATAGGGCAGTGGTTAGGCCTGCTATGTTGTATGGGACCGAGTGTTGGCCGGTGAAGATCTCACACATCCAGAGGATGAAAGTTGCAGAGATGAGGATGTTGAGGTGGATGTGCGGGCATACAAGGAAGGATAAGATTAGAAATGAAGATATTCGAGAGAAGGTGGGTGTGGCCCCCATGGAGGACAAGATGCGGGAAGCAAGACTCGGATGGTTCGGGCACATTCAGAGGAGGAACACTGATGCACCGGTGAGAAGGTGTGAACGACTGGCGGTGGTGGGTACGAGGAGAGGTAGAGGGAGACCTAAGAAGTATTGGGGAGAGGTGATCAGGCAGGATATGGCGCGACTTAGGGTTACTGAGGACATGGCCCTAAACAGGGAATTGTGGAGATCGAGCATTAAGGTTGTAGGTTAGGGGAAATTGTGATGTCTTTTCTACAGCGCACTAGAGTGAGACTAGCCAGTTAGGAATTAGTCTTAGGATGTTATTGATCAACTACTGATGATGGGCTTTATCTGTTGTGTATTAATACCTTACATCTTTCTCGTATTTCCTATATCTCTTATATTGCTGTTACTTTGTTATTTTATGGTATTTATGTTATGTTATGGATTTTATGGTATTTTATGTTGTTTTATTATGAGTCTATTGATAGTACTAATATAGTGTCTCTTGTTGCCTCTTTGAGCCGAGGGTCTCCTGGAAACAGCCTCTCTGCCCCTCGGGGTAGAGGTAAGGTCTGCGTACATATTACCCTCCCCAGACCCCACTTGTGGGATTACACTGGGTTGTTGTTGTTGTTGTTGTTGTAAACCTTCAGTCTTCGCTTTTGATGCTACTGGAATTGTCTACTTCTGCTTTTCATTAAACTACGAATTTGATAATATTTTGCTTTCTGGTTTAAATTACTGGCAGTCTTCACATGATTTTGGTCCATGTGGTTGCTGAGTTTCTAGTATCTCTGATTGAAGTCATTGTTCTTTCCTTTCAGTTCATTGTGGCCCTTCAGCACTCTTGGATGGCCAGATGAGTCAGCGGAGGATTTCAAGCGGTTCTATCCAACTTCCGTTCTTGAAACTGGGTTTGTACTTATTCCCTCTTCTTTTCTATTGTTTCATAAGGGAGTTCAAGGGTTTGCATTCTTCAACTTTTCTGCATCTGATGAGTTATTTACCATTTGATTTCACATAGTTCAATGTATAACCCCCAATTTTTTTGGCTGATCTTTCCTCTTCCCGTCCTGCACTGCACAGCCTTGAATTTCCCCTGCTCTCTTTCTCTCTCGCATTGATAGCAGCAACGAGAATATAAGGAGACCTAAGGTTCCGACATACACATGAGGTTCAGAAATGGACATGCTAGAGAAATAACTAAAAAGTAAAACCCTCCGAATACTGCTACTGACAATAACACAAAAATCCTAACCTTAGTGATGATTGAAACAGCACACACTTTTGTCTGCAATGAAATACACGTAAAACTTTTTCTTGGCAATTTTTCGTTTTGATTTGCTATTACTACGTCATTTAAATTTTGTGTGTTGCGAATTATATGTCTTGCAGTTAATTATTTGTTACAAAACTTGTCAGGTTTATGGTAGATATTTGAATTTTCTCTTCTTTCTGCAATTGTTGATTTAAGCTTTGGATAGGATTAGGATCCTGATATTAATATAGCTACTAGACTCAATTCCATAGTAAATCTTGTTCCCTTCAATCACTCAGTCCAAATCCATCTATTAATCAAGTTGGAAAAATAATGGAAGTATCCTTCCTGTCCATTTAACAAACCTATTGATGGAAATATGCAACTTCACTTGGTGTTAAACAAAAAGAAAGAAAGTAGATACATGCATTATTTAAGATCTTAGTTTATGCTGGTGACGATATGTTATCACTTAAACCTTGAGTTTGATATGGTTCCTTCTTTCCTATTTGAGGATGTTTAGTGCCTTGAAAGAAAAATCGGGAGGTCCCTCCATCTAAAGTTAGGTGAGGTAACCTAATTTAACTACCTTGGTTAATAGAGCAACTATTGACTTCTGTTACATTTACTTGAAATGGGGCCAACAGTGGAGAGGCTTTTTGATGAATTCAAATTAGGAGGGACCCTATATTATATGAAGCAAAAATATTAGTATATAAGAATTGAAGTACATTTTTTAGCTCATAAAGCGCTACAAATATGCAACATGAATTATTAATGGGCTGCATAATTCATTCATACTGGTATACTTAAAGTTGGTTTTTATTTTCTAAGAAATTTGAAATAAAGTTGGCTTTACATCATGCCGAGCTTCTTTGTTCCAGCTGCTACTCATGTGGGTGGATTCTATATGCTCATGGCATTAGATTGATTAAGCCAAAAGTTATGAGTTATACCTAGCTAGTTCTTCGAGATGAAGGAATTTCAATTTAGTGCTTGGCTCTACTAGTGAGATAGTCTATGTAAGATTGTTTCTAGCAACCAACCTCCAAAAATAAAAAAGAAGGGAAAACTCAACTGAATTAAAAAATAAAGTAAATTGTGAAATACGAGAGAAGGGAGGCGATGTTATTTTTTACCTTTTAGTTTGATAACCGAGAAATACACTGTTTACCGATTTGAAACTGGGTGGATAATTGGCCCTTCCCTCTACCCTTCTCTACTTAAATGCTAGACATGGTTTACTAGTAGGATATGAACTCGTGTTGTGCACTTGCTATACATTTGTGCACAACATTCCCTTCGCCGTTGGCCAAAGCTTTGGGTTTGAGATGTATTGATCACTTGATGATACTGGTGAATATAAGTACATATTTATAGGTGTGAGATACAATCAATGATGAGAGACAAACTTATATTGACTCTTCATTGTAACTTCATAACACAATAGCATGCACCATCAGACTCAAGTTGAGGAAGAGAAGTCAAATTGTGTCCATTTATTTATAACGTTAGAGAATTAATGTATATAGGATGATTAGTTCCACAAGTCTGAGGAAGAGAAGTCAAATTGTGTCCATTTATTTATAATGTTAGAGAATTAATGTATATAGGATGATTAGTTCCACAGTTGGAATAGGAGTAGTATGTATTGTGTAGAATGTAGATATGAATAGGGGCCTTGTATTATAGCAAATGGCTGAGTATCAATAATATTTTTCCGTGCTATTTCTCACATGGTATCAGAGCTTTCGTGAGAGAGTTTATCATTGTGCAACATACCAACGCCTCGGAAAAAAAAAAAAGAAATCACTCACCGTGCAATTTTTCTGGTGACTGAGAGTTATCCTCCTACATTGTCAAACGATTAGATCTTGGTCTCTTAGGTGTTGTGCAAAATCCGACAACACCATCAAATTCAGCATTGTACGACGACCAAACCCCACAAAACCCTGCCGGTAGATTCCCTTCCATGCGCCCCTATGCTCCAGGCAGAAGCAGAATGCTGGTAAAATATAGAGTGATTAGCTTCACCATGAGTCATGCTAAATTCCTGAATAACTATGCTGAACTTATTAAACCAGGCTCGAGGAAACTGTTTTAGACCATAGAGGGACCGACTCAACTGACATACAAGGCCACTAGATGGATTTTGTTACCTAATCCTTACTAAATCACTAGACTCATATCTCGTCCTCCTTTAATAGCTTGTCCTGTCATTGAGTAATCAGATTTATTACATAAACGGTTGGGACATCCAAGTTTATCAAAACTTCAGAAAATGGTATTTGGTTTGTCTCACTTGTCCATTCTAGAGTGTGAGTCATGTCAGCTCGGTAAGAATACTCGCTCCTATTTTCCTCGGCGTCTTGATAATCGGGCAGTTACCTTTCACTTTAGTCCATTCAGATGTTTGTGGTCGTAGTCGGTTCAGTTCTACCTTGGGATTCCGCTACTTTGTCAATTTCATTGATGAATATTCTAGGTGCACTTGGATACTCTTGGTGCAAAATTGATTTGAGTTATTTTCTATTTTTCAGATCTTCCATGCTGAAATTCAAAAATAAATTTGGGATTTCTATCTGCACATTTCGTAGTGATAATGTTTCAGAGTATTTGTCTTCTCCATTTCTGAATTCTTGTGGGATCATTCATCAAATATCTTGTCCATACACATCTCAACAAAATGGGGTAGCTGAAAGGAAGAATAGGCATCTCAATGAGACTACTCGTAATCTACTCATACAATCTCATATTCCATTGCGTTTTTTGGGGATGCAATCTTCACATCTTGTTATCTTATTAATCGTATGCCATTCTCAGCTATCCAGAATCAAATTTCATTCTCTGTCTTGTTTCCCTGCTCACCTTTGTCCTCCCCCCCCCCTTTGGGGGCACATGTTTTGTTGATAACCTTACATAGGAAAAGATAAATTAGCTACCCGTGATGGTAAGTGCGTATTATTAGGATACTGGAGAATGCAAAAGGGATATCGATGCTATTCACTTGATCTCCAGCGGTGCCTTATGTCTGCTGATGTTACCTTCTTTGGAACCCAATCATACTTCACTAGTCCAAGTGATGACTTAGACATCTCTGAGGTGTTACCAGTTTCATCTTTTGGAGATTCAAGCACTATCTCTCCTTCATATTCTATAGCTCTGGCTCCACCACCTACATCTCCACTTTCATCACCTACAGCTACAGCTATAGCTACAAAAATGTCCTGAAAGAGTAAGAAACAAAATGTGGTTGCTTGATCTAATGCAGAAGCAGAATATCGAGCAATGGCTCTGGCAACGTGTGAGCTAGTTTGGATCAAACAGATGCTCAAAGAATTGAAGTTTGAAAAAAATGTTAGATGAAACTTGTGCGTGATAATCAAGCTGCCTTTTATATTGCATCAAATCCGGTGTTCTATGGAGGACTAAACACATTGAGATTGACTGCCACTTAATAAGCGAAAACATGTAAGTGAATAAACAAAATTCCATACTCGTTCTCATAGATACATATAGAATTCTGCGAAAAGCCGTATTTGATGAAAGTCGTATGTACGGCTTGGAGGGAGATCTTTCATATCTTTCGAGATCCACCCTACAATATATGAGGTGAAAAATCCAAAATAAGTGATTTTAACCCTTATAAAAAAGAAAACTGATTCTTGAACCCCTTTCACGCTCGTGTTATGTCGAGGTAGTGCAGGAAAAAAAATAGCAAAATTCGATCCAATTTATCGTAATCAATTAGTTAACATGTTGGTTAATCATATTCTCAAACACGGAAAAAACCATTGGCTTATCAAATTATCCATCGAGCCATGAAAAAGATTTAACAAAAGACAGAAACAAATCCACTATCTGTTTTATGTCAAGCAATACATGGAGTAACTCCCGATATAATAGTAAAAGCAAGACGTATAGGTGGATCGATTCATCAAGTTCCCATTGAAATAGGATCCACACAGGGAAAAGCCTTGCCATTGCCATTCGTTGGTTATCAGAGACATCCCAAAAATGTCCGGGTCGAAATATGGCTTTCAAATTAAGTTTCGAATTAAGAATGTTGGGTTGCCTGAAATCTGAATATCCCTGGAAAAGTACAGTGGAAAAATGGTTTGGACTGGCCAAAATAGCAGCAGGTTCCTGAGAGAGGTGACTGAAAAAAGGAACGGTGTTGCTGGTGCGATCACTGGAAAGAGGTGCTGTGCTGCCAGAACAGTTACAGGAAAGAGACGCAGCACTCTTGGAACAGTTTGGTGCTGTTGGAACAGTTATCAATTACATGCAACAATAATCTTTGAAAAGAAAATTTTCCTTCCAAGGCTACTTAGTCCTCCAACTAGAAACTCTGTTCTATGTGAGAAATACTAGTAGAGAAGAAAAGAAATGTAATGATTACATGATAAACATGGAATACAAGACACCTATTTATAAGCGCGAGATAGCATCAACACGTTATATTGATCCAATGAGGGATAGCTTAATAGTAACTCTAATGTTATAACTTTCACATACTAACACTTGACATTTAATATATCTAGGAATATATTTATTGATTTTTTCTTTTCCTTTGTTTCAAGAAAGTCAATAGGTTTCATATTTTTATTTTTAGTATCTTTTATGAAGTATACAAATATAAAACAAACTATGTGTTGCTATTGCATTTGACTCCCCTAGATATAGGGGCCTGTGGGTTGATTGGATTGCAAGACTGGCTGCCAATGGTCTCAATGTGTTCATTTTCGTGGATTTAGCAAATTAGTAGGGAGCTTTTGTATTCTGGAAGCACTTGTCATGTCTTTACTTCCAGCTCTTTTTCTCTTCTATGGTTAATTATTGCCATGTTTCGAAATTATAACAATGCTATACTGCCATAGTCTCTGAATAGTTACTTGGTAACAGGCACGACATACTGTTCTTTTGGGTGGCACGAATGGTGATGATGGGAATTGAGTTTACTGGGACTGTCCCCTTCTCAAATGTTTATCTTCATGGACTAATTCGTGACTCTCAAGTGAGTTCATGCTTTTAATTTACTTGCTTTGAATGTATGTCCTTAATCTTCTTGATCCATTTTTTCTGGATAATTTATTGACCATGCTAGTTGATTTATTGTTCAGTGCAGTTACTTGTCCTGTAAATACAATTCCCTTTTGTTTTGTACAAAATGTGCGTCTGGTTGTTGCAAATTTACATTTGTCCTAAGCCGATGCGTTTAGTTAATTCACATTTCCCTTCCTGCTCTTCGCTACCGTTTCAGCATGAAGGTATGCCTAGTAACATTGTTTTACTACTTGTAAAGAAGAGCTTCTGCTGTTTCGGAGGAAAGAGAACATTATATTCTTCCTAGTTCTCTGGTGGAAGTGTCCAACTTCTAAAAAAGTTGTTCCAGGCCCTGCATTGAAGTTAATATTTTACAGATATCCCCGAACTTCTCGTTGATTGGTCTTTGGATTGATGGGCTCCAAGTATGCAGTTTTTGTTGAACGTCATGTACATATTTGTGATAATGAGTTGAGATTTGCTGAAATAATTGAATATGGGTTGAACCTGCGGTATCTGCATCTGAGTTTCCTCCTGGACTAATCTCAAGCCATCATTAGTTATGATAAGATATGGATTTACATCTCCATTTCCCTGCATCTTTTACTCTATATATTATAGCTTTAAACTTGTCAATGCCCTGTTCCAGGGCAGAAAAATGTCTAAAACATTGGGGAATGTCATAGATCCCCTCGACACCATTGCAGAGTATGGCACAGATGCTTTGCGCTTCACTCTTGCCTTAGGGACTGCTGGTCAGGTTTGTTATGAGCTCATTTTGTCACTAAATCATGGATATGCATATTCCTTTTTCTGCAATGGTGTCCACTTTGGATGCTTTCATCAGCCAGCTTATCTCTTTGTTATAGGATCTAAATTTGTCCATGGAAAGGTTGACCTCTAACAAGGCATTCACCAACAAATTATGGAATGCTGGCAAGTTCATATTGCGGAATTTGCCTCATCAAGATGACACTCTTGCTTGGGAAGCTTTACTGGCCCATAAGGTTTGTCGATTTTGGTGTTTCAACCCAAATATATGTTTTATGACAGTTTGCTTCAAGATCTGTGGATCAGAAGCAGTAAGGCAACATGCAATACGAATGTTTGAAAGAGCTGAAATACTTATTAAAAAGCAAAATGCCTGGAAGAACTGAGATAAGTATTTCAGTAAATGAAATGAAAAAATGCACTAAATCAGAGATCGTCAAAGTGTCAGATTGTGTTTGGTGATTCACATTGACTATCAGATTGAGCTTCGTGACCAGTAAGGGCTTAAATACTCAAGAGCTTAATCCTGGTTGTTGACAAAACTCTCAAACACGTCCAATTTTTTAATTTACTCTGTTTTGCAGCATAGGCTGGCAGCTCAGAAAATTTTCGCTGTTAAATATTTTGGTATATACGCACGTCTCTCAATATTGAAGTCAAGTTCTTCGAGAGTTCTCAATTCTGCATGGCATGCAAATTCACGTCCTAGAACATAGTTGCTCCAAAAGAATTATGTTCTCACCGAAGCCCAAATATTTGGTGTTCAAATCAAGATCCTTGGTTTCTATGTAGATTCTAAAGTGAGAAACTTTTGAAGTACAATGAAATCACTTCTTCAAAATATCTTAGATGGTTATTCACCGGTGAACTTCAATGATCACATAATAAAAAGTAGGAGTAATCCCAAGGTTTTCAAGGGTCCAAAGTTGACTTATGTTTGAATTCTGCATTACGTGCCAATAATATAACATACGAAATGCTTATATATTGCACTATCTACTGTTTTCTCAGTTTGATAAAGTGGAGTCAGTGGTGAAGCTCCCACTACCTGAATGCTGGGTGGTAAGATGATGCTTTTGATCCTTTTTCTATTGGTAAATATGATGTTCTTGATCCTCATTATGTGCACTATGGCATAACGGTCCTGTTTTACCACTTCTACATCTTTCAGGTATCAAAACTTCATGTACTTGTTGATGAAGTCACTGCAAGTTATGAGAAACTTTTCTTTGGAGATGTTGGAAGAGAAATATATGACTTCTTTTGGGCTGATTTTGCTGATTGGTATGTTCTTCCTATTGTTTTAGGTGCTTTTACGTCATTTTGGTTTCCATGTTAGTCTTGTAATTCTTCTATTTTAGTAAGACATTATCCAAAATGTGAACTCTTGACCATCTAGAATGGAAATTATTTCCATTGAATTAATATGCAGAAAGAATGATGTTATTGGTGGATGGGAATTTAATTTGTAGTTCATTCTTATACATTATCTAAAATCTGAAGTGGAGACTATTTTTATTGAAGAGTAATATGCAGAAAGAATGATGGTGATGGTAGGCATGAAAATTTTATCTGTAATTCATTACGCGCTTGCATGGTGACCTGCCTTATTCATGCTCGAAGAACTAGTCAACTGTGACTAAAACAGAGGTCATCACCTCCCGACAAAAACTTAATGATACGTGTTAGGTGTATTAAGACGACGACAACAACAACAACGACCCAGTGAAATCTCACTAGTGGGGTATGGGGAGGGTAGTGTGTACGCAAACCTTACCCTTATCCCGAAGGAGTAGAGAGGCTATTTCCGAAAGACCCTCGGCTCAAGAAGACAAAAAGACAAAAGGAGACAATATGAGTAACACCACAGAACTCATAGGAAAAATAGAAACAACATGAAATCCAGAAGAAAGATGCAAAGCAAAAGCAAAAGCAAAATAGTAACTTTGCCAAACTAGTCTCACAAAGTTATGAAGTAAGGCAAGACTCAACTACCTCCTAACCTACGACCCTAATACTCGACCTCCACATTTTCCTATGTCCTCGAAAATCTGAAGCCTCGCCATATCCTGCCTGATCACCTTCCCCCAATACTTCTTAGGCCGCCCTCTACCTCTTCTCGTGCCCTCCACAACCAGCCGCTCACACCTCCTTACCGGAGCATCTGGGCTTCTCCTCTGTACATACCAGAACCATCTGATTCTCGCTTCCTGCATCTTGTCATCAATGGGAGCCACGCGCACCTTCTCCCGAATATCATCATTCCTAATCTTATCCATCCTAGTATGCCCGCACATACACCTCAACATCCTCATTTCTGCTACCTTCATTAGCCCGTACATCATGGCCAGTCTAACTACCGCTTTATAGAACTTACCTTTGAGTATCAGTGGCACTCTCTTGTCACACAATACTCTAGGTGCTAACCTCCACTTTATCCATCCTACTCCAATACGGTGTGTGACATCCTCGTCGATCTCCCCTCCCCTGGATAACCGACCCAAGGTACTTGAAGCTGCCTCTAATCGGGATGACATGTGATTCAAGCCTCACATCCACGCCCACTTCTCCCGGCTCCACGTTGAACTTACACTCCAGATATTCCGTCTTCGTCCTGCTAAGGTTGAAACCCTTAGATTCAAGAGTCTGTCTCCAAACCTCTAGCCTCTCGTTAACATCGGATCACGACTCATCAATCAGAACTATGCCATCGGCGAATAGCATGCACCATGGCACATCCCCTTGAATGTGGTGTGTTAACACGTCCATCACCAGGGCGAATAAGAACGAACTGAGCGCAGAACCTTGGTGTAACCCCATAACAACCGGAAAATCCTCAGAGTCGCCTCTTACTATCCTAACCCGAGTCTTAGCCCCATCATACATGTCCTTAATCGCTATAATGTAGGGAACCGACACACCTTTTGCCTCCAAGCTTCTCCAGAGAACTTCTCTAGGAACCTTGTCAAACGCTTTCTCTAGGTCAATAACACCATGTGCAGTTCTTTCTTCCTATCTTTGTACTGTTCAACCAACCTCCTAACAAGGTGTATAACTTCTGTAGTAGAACGACCTGGCATGAACCCAAACTGGTTGTCGGAAACGGACACCGTCATCCTCACCCTCGCTTCAACCACCCTCTCCCACACTTTCATAGTATGACTCAATAATTTGATACCCCTATAATTGTTACAACTCTGGATATCACCTTTGTTCTTATACAATGGGACCACCGTACTCCACCTCCACTCATCCGGCATCCTCTTCGCCTTAAAAATAACATTAAACAACCTAGTCAACCACTCCAAACCTGCTCTCCCCACACACTTCCAAAATTCCACCGGAATCTCGTCAGGCCCGGTCGCTCTGCCCCTACTCATCTTACTCATAGCTCCCACGACCTCCTCAACCTTGATGCGCCTGCAGTACGCAGAGTCACCGTGACTCTCGGAATGCTCCAATTCACCTAGCACAATATCCCGATCCCCTACTTCATTCAGAAGTTTGTGAAAGTAAGTGTGCCATCTCCTCTTAATCTGGGAATCTTCCATCAATACTCTACCGTCGTCGTCCTTGATGCATCTCACTTGGTCTAAATCCCGAGCCTTCCTCTCTCTCAGCTTGGCCAGCCGGAATAACTTCTTCTCCCTGCCTTTTCCCCCAGTTCCTCGTACATACGACCATAAGCTGCAGTCTTAGCCTCCGTGGCCGCCAACTTAGCTTCCTTTCTAGCTACCTTATACCTCTCCATGCACGCTCGCCTCTACTCCTCACCTATGCTCCCCACTAACTTCAGGTACGCCGCCTTTTTCGCTTCCATTTTACCTTGTACCACTTCATTCCACCACCAGTCTCCTTTGTACCCACCAGAGACGCCCGTTGAGACCCCTAACACCTCTCTCGCAGCCTCTCTCATACAGTCTGCTGTCATTGACCACATAATGCTCGCGTCACCACTGCTCCTCCAAGCTCCCATAGCGACAACCGCCCCTCCAACTCTTGGGTTAAGAATAAAGTTAAAATGAGTAAGCTTAGCTGTGAAAGGAGGTTATGAAAATGTTTACTTCTCCTTCATCATGAAACAAGTTTTCTAAATTCTACCATGAAATTGGTGATGATAAAGTGATTTCTGATACGTTTCTCTTGAGCAGAATGTAAGAGCCTCCTCATTAATGCTTACCTCGTTTATCTCTTCTTTGCTTACCCTGACAGGAAGTTCTCTTGCTTTTCCTTGGTGAAGTGGAATAGGCGAAATTTAAAATGTTAATGAACTTAGATAAGAATGAGATATACGTTGCTAATATGCCCATTGATGCTCCTTGAAGATGCAAGCTTTAATGTCATGATATTTGTGGGTGTATTGTATTGGAGGAGTACTATTGAATACATCTGAGTTTCTAAAACATAAAATCTGGTTCTGGACAATTTTAGTTGCATCAATGGCAAGCGTGACATGGAACCTGTTGGAGGGTTTAAGTGATAGGTAATCTACATTATGTTTGGTATAAGAGGGAGACAAATGGGAAGGGGGAGGTGGGCGTGCTTGTTTATTCCCCAAGGCGAACTATTGACCTTTTCATTGGGAAACTTATAGTAACTGGAGTTGGAAGTTTAGTAATGTTCAGTTCCTCCTTCCCTTCCTGCTATAGAGGGGTTGAAAAAGCTGATGTAGAAGTGTAATGTTCCTCCACTCTCCTCTTTTTCTTCACTTCTGACCCAAAGAAAAGAAAAAGAAATTACCTGTTTTCATTTATTCTTTTCCTTTAATCCATCCTATCGTCATCCAAACCTTAGCCAAATATAGTATAGCTTTATAATTTATCTATCTCATCTTCTGTCACTAAATCTCTGTCTACTTTATAAGGTACATTGAAGTTAGTAAAGCTCGCCTGTATCACTCCGGAGATCATTCTGTTGCATCTGTATCACAAGCAGCTCTGCTATATATTTTTGGGAGCATCCTTAAATTGCTACATCCATTTATGCCTTTCGTAACTGAAGAGCTCTGGCAGGTGATGTGATATATCCTTTTACTTTTGTGCTTTGATCAGTGCCTTTTATTGTTTTATATATGTATAGTTCATGCCAAATCCGATGTTACAAGATGAGTGAGGATTATGCAATGGGATATTTATGAGAACTCGCAATCTACGGAAAAGAGTTTCTCACTCCGAAAGTCTTAATATTATAGTTGAATAACAAAATATCCATATTGTTTACCTCCTGGTAACTAAAACTTACATGCAAATATGTGGGATGTATGGAACAATCTGAATTTTAGTTGTTTTACAATGGTATAGTTTTTATTTTCGGGTTTTTTCACTTAAAGATAGGTGTTTGTTTGAGGTAACATTAAAGGCAATGGAGCTATTTAAATATAGAGTAGTCAAAGGCGAAAAGCTTAAACAAGGCTAAAGTTGCTTTACGCGCATAGCAGAATTAAAGCATTGGCTTTTGCAGGAAAAAACGCTAATGAAGAATACCCAAGTCCCAAGTTAAAAATGTAATGCAAGAAAACATTACTACAAGTATAAATTATACTCCCTCCGTTTCAAATTATGTGAACCTATTTGACTGCGCTCGGAGTTTAAAAATAAAAAGACGACTTTTGAAATTGTGGTGTAAAATGAGGCACATAATATTTTGTGCGGCTATAAATCATTGAATAAAGGTAAATTGTTTTCAATATAATAAGGAGCCATTCTTTTTGGCACGAACTAAAAAGGAAATAGGTTTACATAAATTGAAACAGAGGGAGTAATTATTTGGACAGAAGAATTGTCAAACTATACTTAAGTGAAATATACAAAAAGAATCATGTCAATCAAGTTCATTGACCATTTTAAATTTCTAACTTAGATGAAGATATGTAGTTTGAACACTTAACTTTTGGCTATTTAGTTGTTAGTTTCTTATACTAAACCTGTAGTTTCTTGTTCCTAATCACTAACACTTCAATCGACATATTTTCTTAATGATTAATGTATCACTTTGTGAAGTATATTTACAAGGTGAAGAGAAGCATGCGAAGCTCAAAAGCTTAAGCATGTCTTAGGCGAGCTTTTACCAACACTTGTTAAATTTCATTTCTAGATGTCAGTCAGCCTCTAGTGAATGCACCCCCACCCAATCCCACCCTCACTCCCCTAAAAGGAAAAAGAAAAAGAAAAGAGTGGCTTAAAGCTTGTCAATACTTACTTTTTTCACACAAGGTCACACTAATTTGTTTATGAGTTCTAATGCTGATCCATAACTTTGGGTCCTAGTCCACTCATAGCTGATTTGAGTCTTCTGGCGTCATAACATGCCAACTTATTACCATTCTGATCTAAGTTGCTCAGACACGTTGCGGATGTTCGAAACGGGTGCGGATCTAGAGGTCAGATCCTTTGAGATGTAAATTCTAAGATTCGGGGATACGGATCCTAGTACGGATACGGATGAGGGATCTTGCTAAAAATAATTCAAAGAAATATATAAAAATATCTCTAAATTATGAGAAATTTTATGGAATACTTACGTATAGCTTGTAAAGTGTAGATTTCTTTTTTATTCTCAAGGTTATAGATAAGTAAATGATTGATTTCCTAGATAAGGTATGCTATTTTCTTCAAATTTACCCTAGTTTTGGTTCCGATTCCGGGAATTAAATTGTATCTCGTCTCAAAATTTTCCATCCGTCGTGGTCAAAGTACCCAAAATTGTTTGATCAGATCCGGTACGTATCCCATACCAACACCCACACTAGTGTCGTGGCGACACGGGTGTGGCACCTAAACTGCCGTGTCGGAGCAACTTAGATTCTGATAGTCTTGCATCCTAGTTCTTTTCCCATGTTAATTCTATGTAGTTCTTTACTATAATCATGTCTGTGAAAGGTCAAGCCCCGGTAAATCTGCATTATCAGTTGATGAAATGGTCTGCAAATATGTGTTTAAGTAGTAGCATGGTCTTCCACCTATTCGGTATCACCATAGCTTCTTGTCGTTGATTTCCTGAAATGCATTAATATCTTAATTAGTAGCAGATTTAAACTATGACTTATTTTATCGATTTTTCTTTTAGGAGGATTTGGCTATTTTCTTGTGTTGTCGATCTGATGCCACTGTCATTTATAGTACAACAATAAAATAAAATAGACTGCATAATTTGGAAGTGGTTGTAGAATAACAGATGCAATATTGTCAATGTTGAAGCTGATATAAATTTCTGATTTTGTCCAAAGATAGCCAAAGTGGAGACAAAGGAATACCCACTTTCAAATAGAAAAGAAATGGAATTTGGGTACCCGTTTGTTTCCAAATTCGGTTAACATTGGGAAGAAATAGAAATCTAATATCAGCTTCAATGTTGATGATACTGGTCAATTATTCCACATATATCTCTACATCAGCTTTTATTTGGCCTTGGGCCTGCTAGCTGATGAGGATGCAAGCAGTAACTTAGCTTGCTGCAAAATCTGGAAATCTTATATGATTATTCAGTTTTGCTTCAATAGCAAAATAGCTTAAGAATACATGCTGTTCTCATTGCAGTTTGACTTCTCCCGTTTCTGCAGGCATTACCCAGTCGACAGGAAGCTCTTATAGTATCTGCATGGCCACCTACTTCACTTCCCAGGGATATTGATTCCATAAAAAAATTTGAGAACTTACAGGCATTGGTGAGTTTGATTATCAACTTTTCTTGTCCCAATTTTCATTTTATCTATAATTCTAGTTATCCTGGATAATTTATCCCTTCCATCAATTCAGACTAGAGCCATCAGAAATGTACGAGCGGAGTATGCAGTTGAGCCAGCAAAACTTATTTCTGCATCTATTGTTGCAAATCCAGATGTCATTCAGTATATCTCTGTAAGATCTCCACTTTATTCATAAACGTGGACTGTGTTCGGATAACTATTCTTTCTGAAAGGTGGTGGCTATGGTTTTCTGGTATCATTTTCCTGTGTTACTAATCAAACGAACACGATAAAATGCAGGAGCACTTAAAAATAATGGACCTTTGAAATGCAACAAAATTAATGAACTTATCAGTTAATATGCGCCTAGTTTCAAAATATGTCTAGATTCTTTTGATTTTTGCAGGAGATGCTGAAGATTATCCCATGACATTCTATAAGACATTGTAGAATATTTTGCCTCTACTATGAAATAATTACATACCATACTATTCATTTTTTGATTTAAAACATACCATATTATTCATACACTGAGATTCTCAAATAAGGAGCCTTTGTTGACGTTGTTGATAATCAATTCACCAAGAACTACTCTCTTTATTTTAACAATGTTACAATGAGCCCTATATATAATACATATTCTACTCCTACTATTCTCTTCTTTCGTTTCTTTTCTGATATTATTGTCTCCTCTGTTGAGCCGAGGGTCTCCCAGAAACAGCCTCTCTATCGTTCTGGGGTAGGGGTAAGGTCTGCGTACATCCTACCCTCCCCAGACCCCACTAGTGGGATTTTACTGGGTATGTTGTTGTTGTTGTTGCTGCTACAAGGATTATAAGAAAATAATACAGTGGCAAGCCGAAAGCAAGGAGCACAACAAAACAAATTAGGGGACACACAAATCATATGTACCGAGCTTGTTACATATGTAACTAATACGAGGACCAGTGATGGACTTGGTGAAAATATTTACAAGCTGATCATTCGACATACAAGACCACTAGACTCCCTTGAGCAACAAAACCAAGTGGTTGCTGATAAGCAGAAGTTGGCCGAAAGGTCGCCGGAAAAATTTGAAAATAGTGAGACTAAGCCGAATTCCACACTACAAAATAGGTTCTAAAACACCACCAGAAAACAGAAACTTTTCTGGAAATTACTGTTCACACCGAGAAATCATTGTTCATGCCAGAAAAAGTGCATTGTTCACGTCGGAGAAAATAAAAGTTGTCAAAATCTGATGTAATTTATATAGGTAGGCGCGGAATCACTGGACGAGTAAGTTGTCCTGAAGAAGTTTTGTCAAAAAGTGGCCGGAATGGCTCATGCACCGGAAAAGTTACTGTAGCTTGTCAGAACCCTAGTTCTGGCGGCACGTGAAGGCGCGTGACTTTCTGCCGGAGCGATTGACTGGGGTTTTGTCGTCTGACTTTTCCGAACAAGATGGTAGTGTTGGTTTTCGTACAGCACTTATCGATGAGGAGATAACACAGATCAATCTTGAGCCGTCAACCGGAAAGATGCACGGTGACTTGACTTTTCTGTTAAGATGGGACTGGGATTTCTGGGGTTTGGTCGCACAAGGGTTTCAGATCTGATAGTGGTACTGATATTATGCACAGTACCACTGTAGCAGTGATGAACCCTAAGAACAAGACGAATTTGCTGGAAAATTGCACATCAATTAGATTTTTCTTCCCGGATGTCGCTGGAATGATGCACAACGATAATTTTCTCACTGGAGCTCTGATACCATGTGAGAATGCATGAGAGAAAAATTTATTTATTTTAACAATGTTACAATGAGCCCTATATATAATACATATTCTACTCCTACTATTCTCTTCTTTCGTTTCTTTTCTGATATTATTGTCTCCTCTGTTGAGCCGAGGGTCTCCCAGAAACAGCCTCTCTATCGTTCTGGGGTAGGGGTAAGGTCTGCGTACATCCTACCCTCCCCAGACCCACTAGTGGGATTTTACTGAGAATGTTGTTGTTGTTGATTCTACTCGTACTACATATTGGACTAGGACATATTCTACTCCTACTAAATATAGGACTAGGACTATTTACACATAACTATTTAACATTGATAATCAATTCACCAAGAACTACTCTCTCATCTTTCCCCTTTTTACATGGACAAACAGACTTGTGGTGGTTATCATTGCTATCTTGTTCGATGAATACTACGCAATGGGATACATGTTGAAGGAAACATTTTCTCTTTATTCTGTAACACTTCTCATACAAAATTTGATTAGACTAGAAATGATCACATATGATAGAGAGTGTCAGTAACATGTTGAAAACTTGATAGGATAAGACATGATCACATACGATATCTAGCGAGTAACACAAAGAGAAGAATAAATGAGAGGTCGCTTGAGATAGTTTGAGCACATTCGATGTAGACCTCCACGATCATTGGTCTGTAGGTGCAACAAAATGATGATTGCAGATGATTAAAAGGGACAAGCAAGCCTAAAATCGAATGTAGAAAAGTTGTTAGTTAGTTAGTTGTTATGTAAATAAGCATAGTCTTACATGAAATAGGAGTAATGTAGGTATTGTGTATTGTCATAAATAGGGGTACTTGTATTATAGTTAATGTACATCTATAATATAATTTTTCCGTGTCATATTTCTCACATGGTATCAAAGTGGCAATGAGAAAATATCCGGGAAAGAAAACCCAGCCGAAACAGTCGTCGTGCTTCAATTCCGGCGACCTTTTTAGGGCTATTTTTCGTCAAACCAATTTCCATCGATGTTGTGCAAAAACCAATACCACCACA
The DNA here is from genome assembly GCF_000715075.1 of Nicotiana tabacum. Taxonomy (NCBI): domain Eukaryota; kingdom Viridiplantae; phylum Streptophyta; class Magnoliopsida; order Solanales; family Solanaceae; genus Nicotiana; species Nicotiana tabacum. The sequence continues at coordinate 152,045,159 of NC_134087.1, read as the reverse complement.
AGGTCCCCCAACCCCCGACGACCAAACCTCAACAGAAACCTCCGGCAACCGACTTCTCACGCGCCGCCACGCGCCGATCAGAGACAATATTTTTCCGGCGAGATCTACTCTATGCGCTTGCGCGTGGAGCCCTTTCTTGCCACTTTTTGAAAAACATTCTTCGAAACAGTTGGACCGCCTTTTAATTCCGAGCTAACCTGTAATTTTTTTTAAAAATTTCGAGCACTTTGAAAATTTTCCGGTAATTACAGTAGTTTTCCGGCAGCTGCAAGATTTTTCCGGCAACTATACAGTGTTTTTCTGGCAACTATAATTGATTCTTTGTTTTATTTGGTGCTAATTTGCTATACCTCTTTTCAATCCGACAATGTCTGTGGGAGTTGATGTTTTTGAGTCTAAAAACACGGGTTCTGAAAGTTCCGGTATTATGGTAACCTTAGAACCTTTAATGGAAAGTTAAAACTACTTAGCTTGGGCTTTGTCTGTCGAGTTGTGGTGTAAAGATCAAGGTGTTCAATATCATTTAACAAAAAAGGCTAGCGAATGAGATGAAAATGCCAAAACACTTTGGGAGAAGGTCGATACTCAGTTATGTAGTATCCCGTGGCAATCTATTGATTCCAAGTTGATGCCCTTGTTCGGTCTGTTCTAGGCATGTTATTTAGTTTGGGAAAAGGCTCGTACTTCGTACACTAATGACATAGACCATTTCTCGATTTGTTCATGTCATCCTTGCGATAAGAACGTTCCATTGGCTTCCTATTACTTTCTTGAGGATCCCAAAGAATGTAGGCTGAGGAAGTGATGTGCCCTTATGTGATCAGAGCCAGAGCTATAATTTGAAGTTTGTGGGTTCTAAATTTACCACAATTCCCATAGTTCGTCTCAGTTACTGGGTTTGCAATTAAGTATTTATATATATATATACACACACACACACAGAGAGAGATTTAATGAATTTCTTAATACAAATACAGAGTTTAAGCAAAGATCAGTGGGTTCGGCTGAACCCGTACCACATAGGTAAATTAACTACATATAGGGTGTGTTTGGTATGAAGGAAAATGTTTTCATGCAGAATGTTTTCATGGAAAATGAGTGATTTTATCACTTCTTTTCCCTTGTTTGGTTGGTGAGAGAAAAACTTTTTTCGGAAAATATTTTCTAGTGTTTGGTTAGAGAGTATAAAATATTTTTAGGAAAATAATTCTATATGCTACTCTCCTCAACCCACCTTCCCCAAAATCCTCATGTTTCCTATATTCCCCCCTCCCCCTCCTCCCCCAAATTTCCTCCTCCGGAACTCTAGTTTCTTCAATAATTAGTTATTCTTTTCAAATTCACACAAATCCGAAGGAACTAATGTGCTAGTTTACTTTTTCACACAAGAACAACGTTGAAATTTGAGCTTGATAACTAAAAAGAAAATATATATTTTTTGTTGAAAAAGATATTATTATTTCTACAACATGAAAAGAAATTACTCATTTTGTTGAATGAAAGAAAATCTTTTTTCTACATCATGAAAAAAAATACTCGTTTTGTTGAAATGAAATACTTTTCTACATCGTGAAAAGAAAATACTCGTTTTATTGGGAGAAAAATACTTTTTCTCTTTCAGGAAAAAAAATAGTCGTTTTTGTTGAAATGAAAGAAAATACTTTTTCTACCTCACGAAAAAAAGTACTCGTTTAGTTGAAATGAAAGAAAATATTTTTTCTACATCATAAAAAGAATATATTCGTTTTGTTGTAATAAAACAAATTACTCTATTTAAGACATGAAAAGAAAGTACTCTTAATAATATTTCTATTTAGGGTGGGAGGTGGGCAAGATTGGGGTGTGGTGGGGGAGTAGGGATTGGGGTGGGTGGGATAGGGGTGGTTTGGGGGTGGGATGGATGCGGTGGGTGGGGGTGGGTTGGTGGGGATAAGGAATAGGGTGGAGAAGGTTGAAAAAGAATATTGGAAAATGTTTTCCCTTTTTTTGATAGGGAAAACATTTTTATCCTATTGGAGAAAAATGAGTTTATGAGGAAAATATTTTCCAAAACATTTAAGCCAACCAAACATGGGAAAACTGGAAAATATTTTCCGGAAAATATTTTTCTTCGTACCAAACACACCCATAGTGTTCACTATCTGCCTTCTGAGTCAGTGAGGTCAGCTTACCGCATGGCGGCCATATTATAACAGATCAGTCACTTCTGTTTGTTCTCAATTTTGTGCCATATTAAATGCATTTCTCTTACCAGAAGAAATTTATATATGCCTATGTGGATATCAGCACATGGCTATCACTTAATGCAGGGAGAGAGAGAAGTTTTAGCTCTTCTTTCAAGACTGGATTTGGGAAATGTCAATTTTGCAGAAGCTCCCCCAGGTATGTCGAACTCAAGTATCACACGTTGCAAAAGGTTGATAAACTCCGCATCGTTAGATTTCTCTGGTTTAATGTTCTTTTTAATTGTAGTTTTATCTTAATATGAGATGAATTGCAGGAGATGCAAATCAGTCTGTCCACGTTGTTGCTAGTGAAGGTCTAGAAGCTTATCTTCCTCTATCAGATATGGTGGACATCTCTGCTGAAGTTCAGCGTCTCTCTAAGCGCCTTGTCAAGATGCAAGCTGAATATGATGGGCTGATGGCTCGTTTGAGTTCTTCAAGTGTGAGTTCTCCATTTTCTCATTTTGCCGGATAAATAAATTGAATGCCAAACTTAAATTTACTTCAGAATTCCTTACAGTAAAAATAAAAAAGGCAACATGGTACTTAGAGGCAAATACGCCCACATATTGCGAATAATAAATAAAGATGTCTTACTTTTCCATTTACTTCAAGAAATAAAGATGTCTTACTTTTCCATTTACTTCAAGAAATAAAGATGTCTTACTTTTCCATTTACTTTATCAAAAGATAGTTTTATACTATTAATTTGTGTGCATACATACCATCACTTCTATTTGATATACCAAGAATGGTGCAACTAGGCAAAGTTTTATTGTGAACGAAAATTGGAATACCTCAGATGCAAAGTAGGCGTTCTAGTTTTTTCCTGATATGTTCAACATTTCAAAAGGCTCTCCCCCGACTGTTGAAACAGTATATAGTTAAAATCTTACAGTATTATGTCTTGCTTCTCCATTTCCACTTTTCTATGTCACGGACCTTATAGAGTTGCTATGTGCAGTTTGTAGAGAAAGCTCCTGAGGATATTGTTCGTGGCGTCCGAGAAAAAGCGGCAGAAGCAGAAGAGAAGTTAACTCTAACTAAAAACCGCCTTAATTTCCTCAAGTCAAAAGTTTTGATTGCAAATTAGTTTCATTCGAACAATCCTTTGTTGCCGCTTACCCTAGTTCAACCCACTAGAGGCTCATTACATTATTTTTGAGCTTTTTGCTCGATATCAAGATGAGTAGCCTCTTCCACAAGAACAAGGTGGAGATCATCTAATCGCATTCTCGTAAGGCATTCTTTCATCTTTCTTCACCTCGACTAGTAATTCCATCAAAAGGGTACTGCTTTACTTAATCTGTGTTGTGCTTCAGTCTAAGAGTAGGGCGTTGAAAAATAAAGCATCAAGTGGCGGCTTTTACCCATTTTTCTCATTAACCCCTAGAAAGAGTTTGGGTGGGGTGGGGTTAGATGATGTACAGAATTATATTTTTGTGAACATTTGTCACGTTAGTGATCATGATTGCTATATTCCATGTGTTAGAGTTGACTCGATTCCAGCTTCACAGAAGCACAAGTTAGTCTTTCTGTCTGTTATGATTTTTCTATCTTTTCAAATCTTGTTTGGTCGTCATCTTTTGGTTGTAATTTGTAACAAATGGCAGTTGAGATGCTCATAATTGTTAGATGCATTAATCAGTTGTTTTTCTTTATTTCTGTTAAATCGTTGCTAGATTTTATGCATCAAGACTAATAGGAATCAAATGTGAATCCTTGCTGCTGTATTTATACGCAGAAATCACGTTGGAGGACAGTGACGCCTTCTTACTAAAGTTAGTAGTAAGTAGGACTAACTCCCTCCGTTCACTTTTACATGGCATGTATACTAAAAATAGATTTTCATTTTTACTTGTCACTTTATGCATATTAAGAGGAGATAATTTTTTTTGTTCCTGTTATACACACAGTATTTATTATTCATTTCAAATCATTTTCTCAAATCCAATAAAATATGCATCAATTAATATGAGTATTATGGTAAATTATGTACTGCATTTATTATTTCTTAAGGGACGTGAAAAGTCAAAACGTGCCAAGTAAAAGTGAACAAAGGGAGTAATTAACATGGACAAGCTGATCTGCCCACGGCAAAAGTAGAATTATATATTTGAAGAATCTGCGCAGAAAATGTCTCTTTCACTTTCTTGATTCATTGATGTGCTTGCAAAATGGTTGTGCCTTTTTGGTAAAATAAGTCGACTTTATGTTATGTATCATGATGCCTCTGCTTGGATTACTTGACTACAGTCAAATTTTAATTTGGTTTTTGACACGATACTTTCACTGGTCTTTCTAACAGTGTGCGGAATAACCAGAAAAAGAGGGAAAAATCGAAAGTGCCGATTCATTATAATATTTTGTTATTTTGTTTGCTCTTCAAACAAATGCTCTTTGTCAAATTAATTTTTTCTATAACCTTAGAAGGTTAAGAAAGTTTATTTGGTAGATTACCTTAAGTTTATTTGGTAGATTACCTGCCCGGCTACCTTTGCATATTAGCTGTGCATGATGATGGGATTGTCGACTCGCTTCAGGACTACCTTGCGATTAATGTTGGTGACGAGACCTATCATGACCCAAGTTGGAGGCCGTGGGCTTTTTCTTTTTTTAAATCTTATTGATAGGATGCGAAAGGTATTTTGAATGTGATTAGCTTGTCCATTGAGCATGAGTGTGGAACAAAGGCGTATCGCTGTCTTTATCCGACGAAGCTCCTTCTTTTGGATTATACGAATTCTGCCTTCGTTATTTTATCGCTTGAGCCTGACTTTGTTCTTCATCTTGCACACCGGCGGCGAATCACTAAGGAGTCGTTTGGTATGAGGTATAAGAAGGTATAGTGTTGGTATAAAAATTTAATATCACCTTAATACATTGTTTGGTTAGCAAACCTGGTATAAGTTATTCCGAGACTAAAATTAGTACTGGAATAGCTTATACCTTGTAGAGGGCGGGTTAATTAGTGTCGAGATAACTTATACCTTCTTCTTAGAAATTATGCTATTGTCATTTTTAATAAGACATACCAAACAATGGATAAAAAACAATACCAGGATAACAAGTCCCAGCATAATTAATCCCAGCATAACTTATTCAGGTATAAGCCGTATTCAAACCAAACGACCCCTAATGTGATTTTTATCCTATCGTATCAAACTATCAGTTATCGCTAGAGCACACATTTAGAATCAAAGAAAGATTAGTGAGTTTTGTTGAATTCACAAGTGAGTTACAAAGCATATGCAGGATCATTATCTAGTCCTTCCAAAACGGGGCATTTGTATTTATACCCGTTTTTTTGGTCACGTTTTAACTTATACCCGCTTTGCAAAAAACAATTGCAAGCGTATCCACTTTTTCGCGTAACTTCAGCATACGGGCTGAAGTAGCAAAGTCAATCACGCAAAACTTCAGCATTCTAGTAGACGAGACTGAAGTAGCAAGTGTGTTGAACCAAGTGTGCTGAAGTTTTTGTTTGTAATTGCTGAACTTAAGAATAGTAGCTGAAGTTTTGTTATCTATTTGCTGAAGTTTTTGTTTGTAATTGCTGAAGTTTTTGTTTGTTTTTGTAACTGGCGAACTTCAACTCTAGAGCTGAAATTTTTGTTTGTAACTGGCGAACTTCAGCCTTCTATTGGTTCAACAAAAGGGACTCATAACTGTTGCTCCAGTCGTCATGAAACTAATACCGGACTCGAACTCAACGCCTTCGTTGGTGTAATGTTGTAGAGAAGGCAGACCAAGTACAACATCTAAATGATCAGAAGTAGAAGCAGAGTCACTGTCTCCAAAGCTGTAAATGGAATAGAAAGGGGAAGATTCTTTCTGTGCCTTAGCGGAAGAAGCAGCAAAAAAGACTAACAGCAAGATGAGGAAGAAATAGTGGTTGGAAAAAATAGCTCTTAAATCGAGCCATTATATTGTTACATCAATGTTAAGTTCCGGAGAGATATGAAGATCACTGGAAGAAGGAGAAGGAGAAAGGAGACTGAAATTGTTTAAAAAGTGGGAACAAATTAAAACTTTTTAAAAAAATGGGTATAGGTTAAATAGGGGCGACCAAATAGGACGCCCCGTGCAATTTTTACTTCCAAAACGCAAGGGATAATTGAATTGTCTTACTAGAACAATTCATAGTTAACATTCTTCATCAGAAGAAATACTCTAATGATGTTCATAGATTTATCTAGTATTGTTTATTGACTAATCAATAAAAGAAAAATTGTCTTCGAATCCCATTAGTTACACAAAAATTAAGTAAACAATAAACTCACAAAAAGTCATCGTAATTATAAAATAAGCCTTGACGAAAGGAATATTCTAAAAAATTACTTAAAGCTTGTTTGGCCAAGTTTCTTGGAGGTTAAAAGTATTTTTTTTGCTCAAAAAAATACTTATTGAAAAATTTGAGAAGTTTGGCTAGGATGAAAAAGTGATTTTGAGCGGCAGTAAAAGCAATTTTTCTGCTTTTGGGAAGAAACTACAAATTTTAGTTTCTTCCAAGAAGCAGAAGCAGACAATTAATTTATTCTGGACAAAAATATCCTTGCAATAAATTTATATTTTTCAATTTATCCCTTATTAATTTAGTTTTTTTACCATACCTTTTTTCTTTTTTCTTTTTTATTTTTGTTGTTTTTTTATTCTCTTTCTCCTATTACTCATTGGAATATTCTCTCTTATAAATAGATCTCTTCTTTTATATACTGATTTATAAGAGTAGATTTTTAATTTATATTGAATCATGTATTTCAATAATAGGTAATACTAGTTACCCGATATTTTTGCTTTGAAATAAATATATTTTATATTGATCAAAATCTTAAATTTATATTGTTACTTTATGTTTTATATTTTAGTTGAATTCCTTTATAATAAATATAAATGCATATCTCTTTTTAAATAATACTAATTACAAACTGAATTCTTATTGTCCTTTTTGTAATTCGATACTCCAAAGTACTTTTTTGTAAAGATTGGCCAAACACAATTTACTTACAAAAAGCACAACTCAAATGAGTTGGCCAAATACAAACTGCTATTTTGCAAAAGTACTTTTTCAAAAACATTTTTGAACAAAAGTATTTTTCAAAATAAGTAGTTTTGACACTTTGGCCAAACAGGTTCTTAGACATCTATCTAAAGTAAGCCACGAAGCATACAAAGAAATCAATTACACAAGAATAGAAATAGGACATACCTCAACAAATGATTAATATAACAAGAAAAACAAACTAAATTGCCACCGATTACATATGGGAGCGACCACCGAAGCTCTATGTAATGGTGTACCTTGTGACCAAAAATATCTTCAGAAAATCTAGAATATTTTACAGAAATTATAAGCTTAGCCATCTACAGAAAATGCATGTCTTCTCCTTTATTCTTGGCGTTCCTATATTGATTATATTTTGATAGTTTGATGCTGGTAAGAAAGGATGTAGCTGCACATAACATTTAACTGTTTATAGTTTTAGAATTGGGTTATACATAGATCTATTTTATTCTTAAATAAAAATCACACCAACTATATTGATTTACTAAATACATAAACTAAACAGAACCAAATATATGTTAGTGTTTGTTTTGATTTTCTTACCGTAAAAGAACCGTTGAGTCTTGACCGAAAATAGAGGCACGAGGTCTTTAAAAGGATTTGATTCAAGGGGTGCCTCTTTGAATCCTGCTTTTGGGAAGGGCCGGATTCGATCATGACTTTCCTTGTCATAGGCTTTCATTTACGAGACAATCAAGCCTTTGATTGAGCTTAATTAAGGATACTGAATATTTGCTGGCAATAGCTCCTTGATTTGTAATCTTATTTCCTTTGATTGAGGCCGAATGAATGTGCTAATTTTTGATTCCTTCTTCTTGTCCATAAATTCAGCAATCACATCTTTGGACAATTTCTCATTAGTTTTCTTTTCTTTTGATGATTCCTGCAAAACAAGGCAAGTGAATATTGTTATCATTAAAACCTTGGAATTTGACTTAATAATTTTTCTCTTTTTGATGATGACAATCAAGAGAGAGTAAACATGAATTATGAGACTTTCCTTTTTATTTCACTTCCTAAGTTGCTCCTCCTGAGTTGATGCTTGCTCCCCCCTAGTTGATGCTGTCTCCTCCTGAGTGGTTGATTTACTTCTCTACCTGTTTACTTCTTTACATGTTCTCCCTCTTTGACTCAATCAAAAAGGGAAAGAAAACAACCAAGACAAGTAATATAGGAAGTAATATACATAATAACTAGCGAGATACTGCAGCAAAAGTAGTGCCTTCAGCAGAGGCATAGGTTATACAGACCCAAGAAAAATAAAAAGTTTGTTAGAACCACCAACAAGCAAGCAAAAAAAACAAGAAAAGAGAAAATATTATTTTTCAACACCATCACACAAATACACATTAGCTTCTTCCCAGGAAGTATTTGAGAGTGTTGATCACTTTGGTGCAGAAGGAGTCATAAGAATTTTCGACATCTTTGACAAGTTTATCTATCTTTTCACTCATAGAATTAAATTGGTTCCTTGTCTCCGCGTAGCTCCTATGAGCTTAGCCACATCTATACCTGTCTCCTTAGTGACTTCCCTGATCTTGTCTACCCGTTCCTTCATCTCAACCACTAGCTGTTTTACCTCATCTAAATATTGCTGCATCTGCTGAAGATTTTGAGAGGCAATCGACTGAGATGCTGGTTGTTCAGTTTGAACTTCAACTGGAACTGGAATGCTTTCAACTTTGGCGCGCTTAACCCATCCATCATCACCCAAAGTGTACCCTATCATTGAAAAGGCTGTCTTATCATAAGTGCTGGTAATGTGCTTTGGTGTAAAGGGTGCCAAATCTACCTTCACAACTTCGAGAATGTGTGACATGAGCAGACCATATGGTAAACAAGCAGCGGAGGAAGATATGTCCATAATACTTTCAAGCATGTATTGTCGAATCCACACAAACCAATCCAGTCTTTATTATTAATAAGACAGTAAAAGACAAAAACATCTCTAGTGGATAAAGTGTTAAGCGACCTAGTTCTAAGGAGTAAAGTAATAGCAATCATGTGGGCCAAGACACGATGTTCAAACTTTAGGTTCTTGCGGACAATATCAGGAGGGTTATCAGATAAAAAGGTTTTGGCTTCTTCAAAGGATACTTCAAAATCTTTTGGCCAAGAATTTTGCACAAAAACATCAAACCCACTAAACTTAGCAGAGAAACTCTTTTCAAATTGATAAGAGTCCAGAACAATTCGAGTGCCTAACACCATAGATTCCAAATCATCTTTGTCATTCACAAACAGGTTTGCATGAAACATCCTCACAAGTTCCTCATAAACAGAGTTGCCAATAGTGTCAAACAGAGAAGAAAGATGCTAAAAATCAAATATAGCGGTCACATCACAGTATAGATTTTTCATAAGAGGGACTTATAGAGTGTCCTGTAAGCCATAAATTTTGACTTGTAGGACTCAAACCTTGCTTTTTCACTTGGGCCATAAAAGATCAACTTGTCCTCAGGTCCGAATTCAGTGATCTCCACCTTTCCTTTCTTGCATGTAGACTTTTTGTGGGTTTGCTCCACAGGTCTTTGGCTTGTCTTTTTCTGGCTAATGGGAGGATTTTTGGAAGATTCACTACTCTCATTATCTGTTTTGAGGAAATCCGACTCAATGGATGACTCCAGGTCTACAGGTTCTTTAGGATTGAGGGGTTTTTGAAATCTTTGGCTGCGTCTGGTTGCAGTGGAAGAAGAGGAGTTTCTTTTAGCCATGGTGAGAAGGTTGGCTTTGATGATAATGGAGAGAGTAATAAGGATAGAAGGGTTTTTATTGGTACTTTTGGGAGGAACGAAGGGTCGCCCTAGTTAAAGGAAAATGCGGGTTCAAAAGGAAGTGATGCTTCTGAAGTGTCTGAACGGCGGTACTGATGAAGAAACAATTATTACACTTACAAGAAAAATAATTAAACCACACATACTTAAGGAAATAAAATATTTTAGAACACGGTAAAAGATTTATTTTTCAAATTTGGCAAAAATGCCAATCTTTTTTTTGAGAAAACAAAATCTTTCTTCCAAAAGTGGTTTTGTAAAAATATCAGCAAGTTGAGAATCAATACTAATAAATTCTAACACAATATCACCTTTAGCGACATGATCACGGATAAAATGATGCTTAATTTCTATATGCTTTGCTCTAGAATGATGCACATAATTTTTTGATAAGCAAATAGCACTGGTATTATCACAAAATATAGAAGTAGAGGTAAGAGATAAATCATAGTTGAGAAGTTGATGTATAATCCATAGAACTTGTGTACAACAGCTTCCAACAACTAAATATTCTGCTTCAGTCGTTGATAGGGAAACACAATTTTATTTCTTGCTATGCCAAGATACTGATGCATTTCCCAAGAGTTGACACGTGCCACCAGTGCTTTTTCTATCAGTCTTGTCACCTGCAAAATCTGCATTTGAAAAACCTCTTAAAGCAAAATTGTTAGAACCATCATACCATAATACTAGCTCAGAAGTACCAATTAGATATCTAATAATTTGTTTAACAGCAGTGAGATGGGATTTCTTAGGAGCCGACTGAAATCTTGCACACTTGCATACACTAAACATAATATCTGGTTGACTAGCAGTAAGATACAATAGAGATCCAATCATCCCTCTATACATGATTTCATCGACTTTTTTCCATTGTTGTCTTCATCGACCATTGTCGCCGGACTCATTGGAGTGCCGATTGACATAGCATTTTCCATGCCAAAATTTTTGATAAGTTCCATAGTGTACTTGGTTTGGCTAATGAATATCTATCTAGGATACTATTTGATTTGAAGTCCGAGAAAGAATGTCAGTTCTCCCATTATGCCCATTTCGAATTCTCCTTTCATGGAAAGAGAAAATTCTTCACATAGAACAAAGTTAGGACTACAAAAAATAATGTCATCAACATAAATTTGAGTAATTAGATTACCTGAACTAGACTGCATAATAAATAGGGTTGTATCGATATTACCTCTTTTGAACCCTTGATTTAGAAGAAAAGAACTTAACCTTTCATACCAGGCACGCGGAGCTTGTTTGAGACCATACAAAGCTTTAGTCAGCTTGTATACATGATCAGGAAAGGTGATGTTTGCAAATCCTGGTGGTTGCTTCACATATATTCCTTCGGAGATATAGCCATTTAGGAACACACTTTTAACATCCATTTGAAACAGCTTGAATCCTTTGTGAGTAGCGAAAGTAAGTAATATTGGTATGGATTCGAGTCGTGCTACATGAGCAAAGGTTTCATCATAGTCGATTCCTTCTTGCTGAGAGTATCTTTGAGCAACCAATCTTGCTTTATTTTGAACCACTTGACCAGATTTATTCAATTTGTTTCTGAATACCCATTTAGTTCCAATGATGGAGGAGTTTGAAGGTCTTGGAACCAATTCCCATACTTTATTTCTTTCAAATTGATCTAGTTCCTCTTTCATAACACTTATCCAATGAGTATCTTTCAAAGCTTTATCCACTTTCTTTGGTTCAAGTTGAGAAATAAGAGCCACATGAGATTTGTTCTTCTAAGATCTTCTTGTAGTGATTCCTTCCTGTTGATCTCCTATAATGAATTTGTAAGGATAGCCAGGTTTGCTTTTCCATTCACTTGGAGTGTTTGAGGAAGGTTCTCTTTCGACATTAGTCGACTAATCTGTTTGAGATGGTTCGTGAATTTCTATAGACTCTTCAGCTGGTTGAGTTTGCTGATCAACCGACTCACTTTGATGATCCTTTCCTATAATGACAGATTTAGGGACAAAAGGAATTTCCTCATCTTCAGGAAGTTTTTCATTCCTTGGGCAAGGATTAGTATAAATAAAAGCAACATGAATTGATTCTTCAATGCATAACATTCTTTTATTATAAACTCTATATGCTCTACTTGAAGGAGAGTAACCAAGAAATATACCTTCATCACTTTTACGATCGAACTTACCCAAATTTTCCTTTCCATTGTTGTGAATAAAGCAATTGCATCCAAACAGGTGAAAATAGCTAATATTGGGTTTCTTACCATTCCACAGTTCATACAGTGTCTTTTTGAGGATTGGTCGAATCAGACACCTATTGATGATATGGCATGCTGTGCTTACTGCTTCTTCCAAAAATGGTGAGGTAGAGAGTTTTCCACAATCATGGTTCTTGCCATGTCCTGTAAAGTTCTATTTTTACACTCTACCACTCCATTTTGTTGCGGAGATCTTGGTGAAGAGAAGTTGTGATAGATTCCTTGATCGTTGCAAAAGTTTTCAAAAGCTCTGCTTTCAAATTCTCCTCCATGATCACTTATGATAGAAGAGATGCAGTAACCCTTTTCTCGTTGAACCTTCTTACAGAAAACTTCAAAATTCTTTAGAGCATCATCTTTATGACTTAAAAACATAACCCAGGTAAATCTAGAGAAATCATCCACAATGACAAAAGCATATTTCCTACCACCTATGCTAGCAGTTCTAGTTGGACCAAATAAATCCATATGCAATAGTTGGAGAGGTTTGGAAGTGGAAACAATGTTCTTGATTTTGAAAGATGAGCAAGTTTGTTTTCCTAGTTGACATGCATCACAAATATGATCCTTTGAAAAATCTAGTTTTGGAACTCCAATAACGAGATCATGTTTAGAAAGCTTTTGAATAGTATGCATGCTAGCATGACCAAGTTTTGTATGCCAGACCCAGGGATCATCAATTATGGAAGCAAGACAAATTTGATCCCCAAGATTATCTAAGTTGCTAATAGTATAGACATTTATGTCTCTATTACCTGAAAGAATAACTTTACCTGATTCAGCTTCTATAAACCAACCATGTTTCTTAAAACGAACCTCGTAGTCATTATCACATAGTTGACTAATGCTGAGAAGATTATAGCCGAGTTTATCAACCAGGTAGACTTCATCTACATCACATGTTGAGATTAGAGGAACTTTTCCAACACCAATTATATTTCCTTTGGATTTGTCTCCAAATATAACCGTTCCTCCATCTAATTTGGTGACTGTCTTGAACAATTATATGTCACTAGTCATATGTCTGGAACACATGCTGTCGAGATACTATTTTACTTTTTGATTCTTCTTTCGGTGTTCCTGCAAAACAAAATTACTTGTTTTTAGGTACCCAAGCTTGCTTTGGTCCTAAATGATTAGAATGTTGAGTGTTAGTTTGATTTGAAGATTTGGGTCGCTAGACCCATCTCCTGTTATCCTTGAACCTACAACAATTTGAGGTGTGACCCCTTTTACCAAAATAAAAACAAGATGGACTATTAGAATTTTCAGAGTCTTTTTCTGCTTTGATTCTGTTCCTGCATTGGTTAGTACTATGGCCATTTTTACCACAAAAGGAACATGCATGAGATTTCTTCTATTTGTGATGAACAGTCTGATTTGATTTGACTGAACTATGACTAGTGGATTTTTGCAATCCATTCAATTGAAGTTGAAGTTCATTAACTTCTTCCTATAGCATATCACGCTCAATTTCACAAACTTCTAGCTTCAAGGCCCACTCTTTTTTTTTTTGAATATTTCTGAGTTCATTTAAAACTATTTCAATATCTTCAAGAGCAATATCAACAAATTCTTTAAGTTCATAACAATTAGGGCAAGTGGGGTGACGTACCTCACTAGTTCCGTCGTCTGCCATGAGACCAAGTTGATCTGAATCTTCTTCTTCATTTGCTCCTCTATTTCTTGAGAATCTACGCTCTCCTGATTCTTCATTGCTATCATATTCTATGGCCATGAAGCATATATTTGCAATGTCTTCATGATCAGACTCTTCTTTATCACTCCAGGCTCCAAAATACTTCTTCCTTTGAAGGTTCCTGCTGAGCTTCTTCTTTAGTTCGGGACAATCATCTTGAATGTGTCTGTGTTTTCCACATTCGTAGTATCTTCCATCATTTTCATTGTTTTTCCTCCATTTCTGAAGTTTGGTTTACCTCTTCTGCTATTTCTATTTTTCTTCATCATGCTAGTTATAACGTGAGAGAGCATGGCTATATTATCACCCTGTTATCCTCCTTCCTCTTCTTCTTCTTCATCTATTAGTTCAGCCATAATTGCTTTGAAGGCAACTATTTTTTTTCTTTTCTTGTTGAATATTTTCACCTCTGAGTTCATCATAGGACATTTTGTCAAGATCCTAACATTCGAGAGCAATGACCTTTGGCTGCCAAATCGTAGGTAGACTTCTAAGAATTTTTCTGACTTGTTTTCCGATTTTTGTTGTTCTACCAAAAGATTTGAGATCTCCAAGAATTTTGCTAAACCTGGAGAACATTTCTTCAGTAGATTCTCTGTCCTTCATTTGAAATAGCTCGTACTCATGAACTAAAAGATTTATCCTTATTTCTTTTACCCTGTTGGTTTCTTCATATGTGACTTCCAATTTTTTCCACATTTCCTTAGCAGTTTCACAGCTTGAGATCTTTTCATACTCTTCACCATTGATAGCACTGTACAATAGATTTTTTGCTTTAGCATTCACAGTTATGACAACAGCTTGCTCATCAGTGTAGTCATCCAAATCAAGTGGATCAATAGATACTATTACTTGATCATTCTCATCTTTCTTTGGGGGAATTGGATGATTTCCCTTTTTGATCACCCGCCAGACTTTGATGTCATATAATATGGTGTATGTTTCCATACGCACTTTCCAATGAGAGAAGTGTTGTCCGTTGAAGTATGGTGGTCGAACTTGAGAGGTTCCCTCTTGAAATAGTACACCGACAACTATGTTTGATCCCATGATCTTTTCCTCACTAGCTGTTAAGCAAAGTTTGTGAGCCTTGCTCTGATACCAATTGAAAGTACAAGAGGGGGGAAGGGGAAGAGGGAGGGTGAATTATGGTCTATTAAAAATTAGTCGACTAACGATGATTTTAGTTGACTAGATTAAGAGCAGAATGTAATATCAATAAATGGAAAGAGAATGTTACACAACGATTTTATACTGGTTCAGTACCGATGTGGTACTTATGTCCAGTTTCCCTTGGGTCACAAGGGTTCCCTTTAGATCTTGAAAGTATTACATTACAGTTGGTTTTGATTCGTTCACCACCAATAAAGTATAGCAATAATGAATCTTGAATAATGACACAACTCTCTTTTGTGTTCTAACTCTTCCTATCTTTTGAGATACTGGTAAACTAAGGATTACAGTGTTTAGGCTAAGAAGTAGAGAGACTTAGAAAACAATGTGTGTAGTTGTGCAAGTCTTAACCATTTGATCTTAGCAGACTTCTTATAAGAGAGAAAAGAGCCGTTGAGCCTTGACCGAAAATAGAGGCATGAGATCTTTAAAAGGATTTGACCCAAGGGGTGCCTCTTCAAATTCTAATCTTGGGAAGGGCTAGATTCGATCGTGACTTTCCTTGTCATAGGCTTTCATTTACGAGATAATCAAGCCTTTGATTGAGCTATTAAGGATACTAAATATTTGCTGGCAATGGCTCCTTGATTTGTAATCTGATTTCCTTTGATTGAGGCCAAATGAATGTGCTAATTTTTTATTCCTTATTCTTGTCCATAAAGTCAGCAATCACATCTTTGTACAACTTCTTATTAGTTTTCTTTCCTTTTGATGATTCCTGCAAAATAAGGTAAGGGAACATTGTCATCATTGAAACCTTGGAATTTAACTTAACACCCTTCCTATGATGTAACGGTCTCTTGGATGCCTCGTGCAATTCCTAACCTCGAGAGCTAGGTTTGAGACCTGGCTTCGACCTCTTCGCACGCTGAGTGCTCATGGTGTGATTTGTCAAGGGGCCGATGGGAGGCCAAAAATCATGGTAAACTCATTTTCACGTATTTGATGATTTTCCCTGAAATGTTTCTTTTATACTCATCTGATTTCCTTTCATACAAGACTCGGAGAAAATTCTATCATGAGGCCCTCATCCAAGGAGGAAGAAAACTCTCCCCAATCGTCTACTTCGAAATAGAAGAAAGAGCGGAAAAGGAAATAGGCTTCGAGCTCTACAAACTTGGATGAGAAAAAGCCTTAAAAGAGGCAAACCCACAAGGGGAATGTTATCCCTTTGTCCTTAGGCTACGAAATGAGCCCGAAGAGGGTGAACAAGAAGAAGAAAAAGAAGATTATTCAGGGCTGGTAGCCCGAACTCAAGACAACACTGGGGCTAGGAAGGCTTCAGAGCCAATGGGGGCCGATACTTACTAGTCTAAGGTCGATGAGGTTGAACAGGATGCTTCAGCCCAAGTCCTATGCCAAAAGGCATTTTACCTCAGGGCGAAGAGGCTGTTGAAGAGGCAATGGGTGCCGAGCTCGAGGCTCTTAGAGATGAAGAGAACGCCCCAAGTGACCTACTTGGGGCAATTGAAATTGGAGATTCCCCGTCGCTTCCTTTGTTTTCTGAGGGGATGATTTAGGAGGCTTGGACCATAAAGGCTTCTTCCATAGAAGGAGCCCACAGAGGGGAGGACCTTTTTCATGGATGCTTTACTGGGATCGAGGACATCCCTGGCTTGAGTGACTTGTATACATTGAGGAAAGATTCGGGCAGAGCGCCGAGTCTCTTCGATGAGGCACAACATGCTCTGAATCGGGTAAGCTTTAGTTCCCCTTGATATCATAATTGCATTTTTTCCCTTCTTCGTCTAATTCCTTTTCATCTATCTGTATAGGCCTTGGTGCTTTATCAGGAGGCATTCTCCAAATCCAAGGCAGAACTAAGTCGGTATGACACCGATATTCAAAGGCTTACTGAGAGAAGAATGCCTTTGAAATTCTTAGTGGGCGGAAAGAAGAGGAAATCAAAGGCCTCCGAGATGAACTGGCAACAACTCAAAAAGAACAGAATGAACTGACCGAGTAGGTAAATAAAGTCTTAGAAGCTCACGGCCTCAGTTCGAGACTGGTGGCTAACAATTCGATCTCATAGGTCTAGCAAATGCATGAGACGATCGGGCAACTCTATGGAGAGGTAGATGTGGTGAAGGTGGAAACCATAGCGTGAAAGCAAAATATGGACCGCCTTGCCTCAGAGAAAGAGATTGTTCAAGCTCAGTTAACCTTAGCTGAAAGCTAGCTCCATGGTATGAAAGAAAAGAACTTGGCACAATCCAAGAAAATCGAGGAACTCCAGGCTCGGTTGGTCAAAGATCTTGTAGTGGCGAAATTGTAGGTTGAAAAGGCTAAGGCCAATACTGAGGCAATTGCTGCCGTCTACCAATCCGATTCCAAAGCCGCTCAAGCTCGAGCAAAGAAAGTTACTGATACTACTCAGACTCAAGCATACTGGGTTGCCGAGTTGTCAAGTGTCAGTCTCGAAGAGAGACTCTTGAGGAGATTCATGCTTGTGGCTTTAACCTTGCTGTCGAGATCGAGAATACGAAGGAGCTTGAGGCTGAAGCCAAGACGTTCCTCTCTTTTGATGATGATGATTCTGGGAGCGTGAGTAGATCTGAGAGCGGAGGAGATCTCGATGGCGAGGATGTAGTTCCCGAGGAAATTAGGCACTTAGGATTTTTTTTTGATTTTTTGTGTAGGACCCTGATCGGTCCTTGTAAATATTTTCACACACACACACACACACACACACACACACACATATATATATATATATATATATATATATATATATATAAGATCTCTTTTCTCTCTGACTTGTCTTTATTTCAATTTCTGCCTTGTGAAAATTCTGTTTCATCCATGACTTTTTCATGAGTACAAGGCTTAGGCAATTTGATCGAAGTCGGACTAATGTAATCTTTATAATCGAGTGAGTACTTGCTCGAACTCGAAGTAGGATGACCCTTAGGTTTTAGTTGAGTGAGGATGACTTTTCGAACTCAAAAAATAAAATGACCCTTAGGCTCTTGAATTAGGCTGATATGGCCTTAAAAAGGAATGGCTGTTCTCCATTTCCGGCTTAAAAAGTTAATCATATAAAAATTTGTTACGCCTTAGCACGAGATAAATTTATACGCATCAGAGTTTTCGAGGGTTAGTGTTATTGAAACCCTTTGCTTCAATACGCCTTAGCGCAAAATAAGCTTGCTAGGTAGTTCGAACAATTCAGTACCCCTTAGGTTTTTTGAGGGTTGATGTGATTGAAACCCTTTGTAAATTTGTCGAGGGTAGCCTTTTAAACCGGTTTTATGAAAATATTTGAAGGCCTATTTTATTACGAAATTCGGACGTCTCCGAGCCGTGTTGGTTTGGTCGTAGCCTTTAACTTGGGATTTGCCTCTTTGGCTTGTTTCCAGGTTATACTTCGAACTTGTTTGAAATGTCAGTCCCCAAGTGGGGTGGCCGTGGCCTATAAAAACAAGGGTTGCCTTTTTAAGGTCTTATGATCTCGAGATTTTAGTAATTCGATTGCATCGATTTTTCGGACGGGAGTCCCCGAATATGGGGTAATTTGTTTGAACTTCAGTTGTGATCGGCCCTTAAGCCTGTTTCCACAACAGACCAAAAGTAAGAAATTGTGAAGTTAAATTTTCTATAAGGCATGAAATATTTGGCAAGGAAAAATACTTCTCTCAATAGATTATACATGTGCATATGTTTGTCTTTTGGGCACAAGTAATCTACATGGGCACGGTTTATTTGACCGTTTGGCCTTTACAAAGTTATACCTATCGAGACCCTGTTGACACAAAGTACCTTCCTTGTAACAAAGTTAACATTCGAGGGTGATGCCCCCCTAGTATTCGAGGTTGATTGTAAAGAAGCCTCAGATACTATTGAGTTGCTCTAAGTTAGCACGAACAATGGTTGCCTCATTAAAAACCTTGCCGAAAAAACCCATTTGGGACAAAAACCGATCTAAGGAAAAAAGAGTGCAACGCATGCTTTCAGACCTAAGGACTTTATGATGAATGATCCTTCGATATTTTTGGTCGAACACCTGCAATTGGTTAGTATAAAATATAAATGAAAATGGAGAAGGCCGTACCTTAGCAGTAATATCGTTTGAGGAGTGATATGTTCCAATTGTTTGGTAATTTCTCACCGTCCATCGTGCCAAGTTTGTAGGATCCTTTTCTGACGATATCGAGGACCTGATACGACCCCTCCCAGTTCGGACAAAGTTTTCCTTCGTTTAGGTCTCGAGTATCGAGGGTGACCTTTCTCAAGATTAAGTCACCAATTTTAAAATGTCGAAGATTGGCTCTTCGGTTGTAATACCTTTCGACCCGCTATTTTTGTTTGGCCATTCGAACGAGGGCAACTTCCTGTCTTTCATCAAGTAACTCGAGGTTTGTACTCATAGCCTCATGATTTGATTATTTCCATTGCATACCAAAATTTGAAGCTAGGTTCCCTGACTTCGATTGAAATCAGAGCTTCAGCACCATAGATTAAAGAGAACGGTGTTGCCCCTGTACTGGATTTCGACGTCGTTCGAAACACCCATAGGACCTCGAGCAATATTTCTCTCCATTTTCCTTTAGCGTCGTTCAATCTTTTCTTTAGGTTTTGTATAATGGTCTTGCTTGTCAATTCGGCCTGTCCGTTACCACTAGGATGATATGGCATTGACAGAGTCCTTTTTATTTTATGGCCTTCGAAAAACTTTGTCACTTTGCTGTCGACAAATTACATTCCATTGTCACATACAATTTTTGTAGGCATCCCGAATCAACATATAATGTGGTCCCAAATAAAGTCTATGACTTCTTTTTCTCTGACTTTCTCGAAAGCTTGTGCTTCAACCCACTTAGAAAAATAGTCAGTCATAAACAAAATGAATTTAGCTTTACTTGGGGTCGATGATAGAGGGCCGGCGATAGCCATTACCCATTTCATGTACGACCACGGGGATAAGATTGAGTGGAGTTATTCTTCGGGCTAGTGAATCATCGGCGCATACCTTTGGCACTTGTCGCATCTTCGAACAAACTCTTTTGTATCTTTTTCCATATTGGCCCAATTCCTGCTCTGATGACTTTGTGAACCAATGACTCGGCACCAGAATGATTTCTGCAAGTGCCCTCATGAATTTCCCATAGAACGTAGTCAGTGCCTCCTGGTCCCAAACATTTTGCTAACGGTCCATCGAACGTTCTCCTATATAGTGTTCCATCTTCGACCAATGTGAACCGTGCGGCCTTCGTGCGTAGAGTCCTCGATTCTTTAGGATCCGATGGCAGCTTCCCGTTCTTTAGGTATTCAATGTACTTATTCCTCCAATCCTAGGTTAGACTTGTGGAGTTTATTTCGGTGTGTCCTTTTTCGATTACTGAACTCAAAAGTTGTACGACAGTCCCCAAGCTAAGTTCATCGTCTTCGATCGACGACCCTAAATTTGCCAGGGTATCGGCCTCACTATTTGTTCTCGAGGCACATAATATAGTGTCCATTCTTTGAATCGATGTAGAGACGCTTGTAGTTTGTCTAAGTACCTCTACATTCGATCTTCTCGAACCTCGAAAGTTCTATTGACTTGATTTACCACAAGTTGGGAGTCACACTTGGCTTCGATGACCTCTACTCCCAAACTCTTGGCGAGCTCGAGACTTGCAATCATGGCCTCATACTCGGCCTCATTGTTAGTCAATTTTAAAGTTTTGATAGACTGCCTAATTGTATTACCTGTGGGTGGTTTCAAAATAATGCCTAGTCCGGACCATTCACGTTCAAAGAGCCGTCTGTGAAGAGGGTCCAGACCCCCAATGATGTACCCGATTTTAATTATAGTTCTTTTTCGACCTCGGATACGAGGGCTAGCGTGAAGTCGGCCATGAAGTCTGCCAAGATTTAAGACTTGATGGTCGTTCGGGGTTGATACTCGATATCATACCCACTGATCTCGACAACCCATTTGGCAAATTTACTCGAGAGTTTGGGCTTGTGCAAAATGTTGCGAAGGGGGTAGGTGGTTACAACACAAATTGGGTGACATTGAAAATATGGTTTTAATTTCCTAGAGACGCTTATTAAAGCAAGCGCTAATTTTTCTAAGTGTGGGTATCAGGTCTTGGCTTCTCCTAGAGTCCGACTAACATAATAAACAAGAAATTGTGTACCTTGCTCTTCTCGAACTAAGACCCCACTTACCGCTATCTCCGAGACTACTAAGTATAAGTAAAGTTGCTCATCCGCCTCTGGGGTGTGAAGCAATGTCGGGCTCGACAGGTATCGCTTGAGTTCCTCCAAGGCCTATTGAGATTCCGGGGTCCATGCGAAACTGCTATTTTTCTTAAGCAGTGAGAAGAACCGATGGCTCCTATCTGAGGACCTCGAAATAAATCAACCTAGGGCGGCTATGCGTCGTGTTAACCTTTTGTACAACCTTAACATTATCAACAACTGTTATGTCTTCGATTGCCTTGATTTTATCGGGGTTGATTTTGATTTCCCGATTTGATACCATAAAGTTGAGGAACTTTCCCGAACCGACCCCGAATGCACATTTCTCTGGGTTGAACTTCATGTTGTATTTTCTCAATATGTCAAAGGTCTCTTGCAAATGTATCAAATGGTCCTCTACTTGTAGGGACTTAACTAGCATATCATCAATATAAACCTCCATTGATTTACCTATTTTTTCTTCGAACATTCGATTTACTAGGCGTTGATAAGTAGCACCGACATTTTTTAGTCTTAACTACATTACATTATAGCAATAGCTGCCGTATTTAGTGATAAATGAAGTCTGTTCCTGATCCTCCGGGTTCATTTGTATTTGATTGTTTCCGGAATATGCATCGAGAAAACTAAGGATCTCGTGGCTAGCCATGACATCGATCATGCGATTGATATTCAGCAAAGGAAAAGAACTTTTAGGGCATGCCTTGTTTAAATCCTTATAGTCTACGTACATTCTAAGTTTGTTTCTCTTTTTAGGGAATACAACTATGTTTGCTAACCATTCTAGATATTTTACCTCCCGAATGGATCCTATATTGAGAAGTTTTGTTACCTCGTCCTTAATGAATGCATGTTTTACCTCGGGCTGAGGTTTTCTCTTTTATTTCACCGCGCAGAACTTTGGGTCCAAGCTCAGTCGATGCCTAGTGATTTCTAGTGGGATCCCTGTCATATCTAGGTGGGACCAAGCAAAACAATCCATGTTATTTAAAAGTAATAAAACGAGTTTTTTCCTGAGCTCGGGAGTTAACCCTATGGCAGGTATACCTTTCGATCGGGAAGATGATTGATCAGTATGATTTGTTCCAGCTCTTCGACTGTCGACTTTCTTACATCGGAATCATTGGGGATTATGAAGGTTCGAGGTATCATATAATCATCATCCTCGAAAGTTTCCTGCTCCTCTGATCGGGCTGAGGCCGTCCTTTGATCATGTGGAACTTCGTTTCTTGGATGGTCCCAGCCACGTTTACTAGTAAAATAATTTCTCCTTTGGTGGTTTCACTCACCATGTTGAAGCCATTAAGTACTCGAGTTGCGGCCACAATTTGATCTTGTAGGCCGAGTTGTTCTACGACCCTTGTTCGAATAATTTTGGCCGAGCTACCTGGATCAATCAACATACATTTAACTTGAATTTTATTCAAAAGGATAGATATTACCAGTGCATCGTTATGAGGTTGCTCGATTCCTTCTGCATCCTCATCATTGAAAGACAAGGTTTCTTCTGGTAAGTAATCTCTAGTTTGCTTTTCCCTTGTGATTTTCACCTTGGTGCATTTAAATACCTGTCCTTGAGGAACATCGACTACTCCAACTATCATGTGAATCACATGCTGTGGCTCTTCCTACTCATTCTGTCTGTTCGAATACCTATTTTTGAAGTGGTTCTTAGATCGATCACTTAAGAATTCTCGAAGGTGACCCTCGTTGAATAGACATGCCACCTCCTCCCTCAACTGTCTGCAGTTTTCAGTTCTATGACCATGGGAACCATGGTATTTGCACATTTGATTAGGGTTCCTTTGAGCTGGATCCCTCTGTAAGGGTCTGGGACATCTAGTATCCTTACTCCGACCAATGGCTGATCCAATACCTGATGCATCGATGCTAAAGTTATATTCTGACAGTAGAGGTGCCTCTTTGGACCCGACATCCCTATCGAAAGTCACTCTTGCTCATAAGCCCCCGGGAACTCTGTCCTCGATCATTCATTCTATCATTTCTTATGGGGCTGCGTCCAAGCCTGTTATTTCTCTGATCTTCACTGTAAGGCTGGTATCTATCTCTATTCGATCGTGGTTCCCAATCGACGTCACTTTTAACTCTGTCCACGGGCCTGTTGGGTAAATCAAACCAATTGGAGTTCCCAGTTGATCATCATCGACCATAATCTTTGACTGGAGGCAAATCCATTCTCTCCATTTGGAACCAAGATACGAATTCCCTAAGCATCTCGTTATCCTTCTATCTTACCTTGAAGAGGTCCGATTTTCTTGTTGCAACTTTAATGGCTCTGGCATGGATTTTCACAAAAGAATCCACGAGCATAGCAAACGAATCAATAGAGTTGGGTGGTAAGTCATGATACCATATCATAGCACCCTTCGATAAAGTTTCTCCAAATTTCTTCAATAGAAGAGATTCAATCTCATCATCTTCTAAGTCATTCCCCTTTATTGCGCATGTATAAGAAGTGACGTGATCATTAAGGTCTGTGGTCCCATTGTATTTGGGGATTTTTGGCATACGAAATTTCTTGGGAATGGGTTTCGGAGCCGCACTTGGAGGAAAAGGCTTCTGCACGGACTTCTTCGATTCCAAACCCTTTAGAATCGGGGGTGCCCCTGGTATTTGGTCAATTTGTGAGTTGTACGTTTCTACCTTTTTGTCATTAGCCTCGATTTTCGTTTCACCTGATTCGATCCGCTTAATGAGCTCCTTGAGCATCTTCATATTGGTGGGGCCAGTCCCCGATTCATTGGTGTTCGATTTCTCTGGTAAGTTTTGATTCTATGAATAACTTCTTGTGATGTTTCGAGCTCTATTCTGCTTGGTGCTCGATTTTGGTTTTGGATTTGTGCTATCGCAACTTGTTGAGTCTGCAACATTTCGAATATCATTCGAAGGCTAATTCCGCCTTCTTCACCGCTCTGTGTGTTCTGATCAGCCGCTCTATTTTCATAGTTGACGCCCAAATTCCCATTAATGGCAATATGAGAGCTGATATCAACTAGGTCTATGGCCGGTGGTCCATCGGGGTTGGCTGGAGGTACTTCGTTTCCCGAGGCGACTATGTTTTCGGTTTTGTCATGAAGGCCAAGGCCATTGTATATGTGAGTGGGTGCTACTTGAGAGTTTGACATGCTGATTCCTAAAATCAATGACACTTATGAGAACAAGCGTAAAGCAGTATGTGTAATAAGAATTAATACTGGGAAATCACTATTATCCTTAGCCCTACGGTGAGCGCCAAACTGTTTACCCTAAAAACTGGATAACAATTAAAGTTATAATATGGTTTTAAGGATACGTGATTTCACCTAATACCAATTGATAAATATAAAGATTAGTAATGGAAATTAACAATAGGATAAAGCAAACCAGTGTTTGAATGAAATTCAGTCCTTGAGCTTGAATACCCTCGAACTCATTTGTGCATGAATAGTTAAAATATAACAAGCTGATAAACAAGAATTTGAACTAAAGAAAAGGCATTATATTGCTTTGATATCTCAGAGTGTAAGGTGTATACAAAATGATTAGAACCCTCTTTATATAGTAGAGAAATCTTATCTATGGTACAATTCTAATTACGGAAGTAAATCCCATGATTAGCCTAAATAATCGCCTTTGATTTGATCTGTTCGGGGATTTCCATCGTAATCTTCGACCGATTACGGATATCTTGCTTTTCCGTTTATTGCGCTTTGCTCGAAGTTTGCCATATTTGGTCTTGATCGCTACTGGCCTCTATCTTGACAAGCAGCTTAATTCTCTAACTCGATACCTTGTCCTCGTGCTCCGGTCCGATCCACTACGAGGCTAACCTTCGATGCAATTCCCTGGTCTCGATCAAATAGGAAAATTGGGTAAGTTCGGTTTTAACCGTATACAACTGTGCTAGTTGCTTTAACTTGAGAATCGGGTCTGAGTGTCCTGAGTAAGTCATGTGCATTGTGAGAGGTGAGATTTTGGTTGTACTCTATGCCACCTTGTTAGTCTAGAACTTTCCCCGTGTGTGAGTTGAAGCGAAATGATTAAATCTTGTGAGTTTAGGAAATGATATAGGCGTTTCTTTGGTTGATCCTTCAGTCTATTTGCCTATTAGTGATAAAAAGTATCCTTTGTTAGCCCGTTTGAGCCTGTAAACCTTTTCTTTGGTACCCACATCACAAGACGAATTCCTTTTGTTCTTAATTAAATCTTGTTGAACCTTTACCTCCGAAAGCACTTAAGTCGCTAGAAGAGAAGGAAAAGAGATTGGGTAGTTTTTGAGTGGAACCATAGAAAGGCTAAAAGGTGCATGTGTGAATAGAGAGAGCTACTAGCTAGAAATACCAATTTATGGAGGGTGTTGAAAAAATTTTGAACAAAAAAAAAAATCCCTCTAACTCACTTTGATATATGCTAGTGCTTGTGTAGCTGTGCTTAAAGTCAATGGGCAACGTTATTTACGGTGGCATATCGATATGTTGAGTGATCATGAGTAGGATATGCTTAAAAGTTAAAGTGTATTGTATTAAAGTACTTAGGAGGGTTAGTCACTATTATCCATATCTATCCTACCCGTCCCTTAGCCTACATTACAACCCATGAAGACCTAATTGATCCTAGACTTTATGAGCTTAAATTAGTTGAGACTTACATTACGGGCAAACCTATGGTACGAGCTTTGGGGGCACATGAGTTTCTTTGTGAGAGTGAGTGAATTCTTTTAGTCTGTGAGTCCTTAAATTATACTCGAATTCATATTTGAGTGTGCAGACTAATTACTCTCTTTGTTTTATTGGTTAGGGAACATGCTTTACAACAGATTGGTAAGGAACTCGTATCTTTAGTTTGCACAAGAAGTGAGTCACAAAGAGGAATGTAGTGGAGTCAATTTTTGAGGCTAGGATGTTAGAAGGAGTCACATATGATGACCCAAAATGTCATCTCGTATTTTAGAATCCAATTCAGGGTTCCAAGGCCTTCAAAACCTCATCTTACTTCTCCTCGATTTGCGTGTGCAATTTGGATACGTTTCTGGAAAGCCTTTATGTGAAAATTTGAGAAAATAATGATTTTTGCCTTTAAAAGTGATAGTTGACTTCGGTCAACATTTTGAGTAAACGGACCCGGACTCGTGTTTTGACAGTTCCAGAGTGACAGTAGTAAAATAGGGGACTTGGGCCTATGCCCGCAATCAAATTCTGAGGTCCCTAGCCCAAGAAATGAATTTTTGATAAAAATTATTAACTGAAATTATAATCGTTTTAAGAAAATGGTTAATAGTTGATCTCATTAGTATCAGGTCCGTATTTTGGTTCCAGAGTCCGGTACAAATCCGTTATAATATTTATACCCTATCTGTAAAATTTGGTGAGAAACAAGACTGATTTGACGTGATTCAGACCTTTGGTTGAGAAAATAGAACTTTTGAACTTTATTAAAAATTTCAAGCAATTTGATGCTAAATTCGTAGTTCTAGGTGTTATTTTGGCGATTTAATCGCACGAGCAAGTCCGTATGATGTTTTAAGACTTATGTGCATGTTTGGTTTAGAGCCCCGAGGGCTCGAGTGAGTTTTGGATAGGCTACGCAGTGATTTGAACTTGAGGAATTTTGATGGCATGCTTCAGGTCTGTAGACTTCACATTTGCGAAGATGTTTCGCAAATGCGATCCGAATGGCTGGGAGGGGACCTTCGCAATTGCGATAAGAACATGCCGCATTTGCGAATATCTGTTCGCATTTGCGATGATAGCAAGATAGGCCATTCTTTGCATTTGCGAAGTAATGTCCGCATTTGGGAGTTCGCATTTGCGAACCCCTGATTGCAAATTCGATACTTGCAACTGTTCAAAAATGATTTTGGACGAGAATTTTCAATCATTCTCTGATTTTTCAAAACCTAAACTTCAAGAGGCGATTTTTCAAAGGCTAGTTCTTCCCCAAATTATAGGTAAATGATTTTTAACTCATTTCTTTCAATCTTTTACTTCTTTTTACAAGATTTTAACCTAGAATCTAGGATTTTCATGGTGGAATTGAGGATTTTTGAGTAGGATTAGGGATTTTTGTATAATTGGAATTTAGACCTCGATTTAGGATCAGATTTTGAAGCTAATTACATATTTCGGCTTGTGGGTGAATGGGTTTTGGTCCAAACCTCGAGTTTTGACCAAGCAGGCCCGGGGTCAATTTTTGACTTTTTGGGAAAAATATTAGGAAACCTATAATTGTGTATTGGAATTGATTTATTTAGCAGAAATATTTATTGTTAAGTTAATTATGACTAGATACGAGTGTTCGGAGGTGGAAACTATGGGAAACGCGATGTTTGAGGCTTGAGTTCGGTGGTGGAATCGAGGTAAGTATCGTGGCTAACCTTAACTTGAGGGATCAGGTATTGTTGCCTTATTTGCTATGTGTTTGGTTGTTGAGCGCGACATATAGGTGAGGTGACGAGTACCTATACATTGTTGTCGGGTAATAGCATGCGAGAAAGTCTTATCCTTGTGACTATTGTATTCTTTATTCGTACTGTTCATGCTTAAACTTGTTATTCTTCATGTTAAACAAATCTTATCATGTTTCTTTGAAATTTAATATTGGTTGATTATTGACCCAAGTTGAGATTTATATGGTGAAGTTAAATATTGAAACGAGGTTGGTTATTGATAATTCCCTTGCCGGGTTGTTATTGTTCTGTTGTTTGGGTGAGGAAGAGTGTAAAGCACGAAGGGTGATGCCGTGCAACGTTTTGTGAGTGAGTGTTAATGCACGAAAGGTGATGCCGTGCCAAATTTTGAGAGTGTTAATGCACAAAGGGTGATGTCGTGCCGTATTATGAGAGAGTTAATGTACGAAGGGTGATGCCATGCCGTTTCTATTGTTTTCTTATGGTAAGGATGAGAGTAAAAGCACAAAGGGTGATGCCGTGCACATGTCTGCCAAGTTATTACTTCCGTTGGTGCAAAGCATGATATTTACTGCGTTTCTTTACTGTAATTTTCAGGACTTTATATTTTCCCTCAGCATGTTTCCCCCTTTCCCATTATTATCTGTTAAATTTTCGTTTGTTGTTATTTTCTCGTATATGATTTAACTTCACAGGTTCATGTTATTGTCGAGTCCTAGCCTCGTCAATACTTCACCGAGGTTAGGCTTGGCACTTACCAGTACATGGGGTCAGTTGTACTGATACTGATTTCGGTATCAGAACTCGTTGATCAGAGTTGGGTTGCTGCATTCAGTCCATCAGAAGACCCAAGGTAGATTTGCCGGTGTTCGCAGACCTTAGAGTCCCCTTCCATTTATATTAGTTTCCTATTTTCTTTCATTTCGAGAACAGATGTATTTTCTTTAAATCAGTATTTGTAGTAACTATTAGAAGTTCGTGGATTGTGACACCAAATTTTAGGTTGTCGTATAATAGTGTTTGGTCTATTATAAATTTCTGCACTTCTTATTTTTTTTGGTTTAGATTATTGTTATTTACTGTTTGAATAGTGATTAACTTGTTAGATCATTATCTGTTGTCCTAGAATTCAAAAAATTAGGCGCCTTCACGATCCTAATGGTGGGAAAATCCGGGTCGTGACAAGTTGGTATCAAAGCACTAGGTTGCCTAGGTCTCACAATTTACGAATAAGCTAGATAGAGTCTGAGGGATCAGTACGGAGACGTCTGTGCTTATCACCCAGAGGCTACAGAGTTTAGGAACAATTTCACTTCTATTCTTCTCTGTCGTGCGATTTGATTTCTCAATGCTAATTAGACTTTCTACTCTTGTTCTTTTGCAGATGGCGAGAACACGTACCGCTTCATCATCTGAGCAGTAGCCCAAGCCCCTGGCAACATCTCCTACGAGGGGTAGTGGCCGAGGACGAGGACAAGGACGAGGCCGAGGACGAGGTCGAGGCCGTGCTAGAGGCCGAGGCATGGGCAGGGCTCAACCTAGAGCTCGAGCAACAGCACCAGTAGCGGAGCCTCAGGTGGAGTTGGATGATGAGGTTCCAACCTAGACAGTTCCAGCAGGACTAGCTCAGGTCCCGGAGGGGTTCATAGCCACCCAGTGCTTCATGATGCTTTGGTCCATCTAGTGGGCCTTATGGAGAGTGTAGCCGAGAGCCTAGTGATGATTGTCACACCTCCTTTTTCCGCCCTCGCGGGGGTACAGGGAGTTTTCTCCAATTAAAGGACAGTCGAAACGGGATTTGTTTGTTTGTTTCAGAGTCGCCACCTGGGAATTTTAAGGCGTCCCAAGTCACCGGTTTTAATCCCTGAATCGAGGAGAATATGACTCTGTTTGTTATTCTGCGAACCAGAAATCCTGAGTAAGGAATTCTGTTAATTCGGGAGAAGGTGTTAGGCATTCCCGAATTCCGTGGTTTTAGCACGGTCGCTTAACCATTTTTATATTTGGCTTAATTATCTTGATTTGTTAAATACATTTTTTATTTGTTGCCCAATTTATTACTGCTTTTGTTTAGGTTTTTTACAATTATGTAAACGAATCACGCGTACGTATATTCGCATTATATTCCCTTTGTAAAAAAATCGTGCCACGCATACGTGTACACAGAAAGGTTAATAATATTATTTCTTCTTTATTTTTATTATAAAAAAAATAAACTTATGTTCGAAATTGTGCTTAAAATTAAGAACGTTCGTCGCTCTTGTATAATTAAATAGTGGACTGCATATCTCGGGTTATGTGAAATTAATATTGATATTCTCCGAAGAACCCCCTTTTTATTAAATGTTCGCTCGAAGTTGCGCGAACGCATAATCCGAATTGCTTTTAGAAATATAATCAGGTTACGCGAACGCATCCCTAATCACGCAAATATTCTTAATAGTAGTATAGATTTTCCATAAATTGTTTATTACGTCCATGCATTTTTATGTGAAAGTCATGAGAAATCAATATTTTTTTAGTCTCTAAATTTCAGGCTGATCGCAAATTATATTTTTTTTCGGGTATAAATTATATTCCTCCGAGCCATTCTAATTTAAAGAATAAAATAAACAATGTGTGATTAATACTACCATTTTTCTCGTAAATACAGTATATGCATACTCAAATGTGAATGTATATGAAACTAAAAAAATCTGACTCATGACAGGGAATGCTATTTTTGAAGAATTTTCATTATTCTATTTGTAACGAATGTTGTTTTTGCACTCTTAAAATTGTTACACATTATAAATCTAATCTACTCTTACATCGTTTGTTCTTAATCTAATAGGCGAAATTATTTTGATTAATTCTGCTTATGATTGAGTTTGGGATATATATATATATATATATATATATATATATATATATATATCTTATGATTGAGTTTGGGATATATATATATATATAATCAAGCCAATTTGATTCTCAATCTATGTGAACTATTGCTAAACACTAACTTTCGCATTGTATAAATTCCTAGGCCATTTGTTATTAAGAAAGAGAACAAATCTATCTGTTGACTTAATAAGATGATATTACATATAACATTATTCACCCTACTTCAACATTATGAACATAACGGCGGATTGTACTAATGCATCTTTCAACTATTGATTATAAACATAACCATTATTAGGCCATGTATGAACAAAATAAAACTAACATCATTTGATCTATAACTAAATCGGATGGTTGACAAAATAGGCTAGCGATATAGTTTTTTGCCATTTCCATACTATTCTTTACTTAACTAACAATGCCACAAGACTTAATTAATGGCCAACTTTATGCCATATTTTCTATTTCTTGATAATTCAATCACAACTATACATAATGATGTTCTGAAATATACAACACTATTACAACACTTATGCGAACTTCAAATGGGAATGATTAACTATAGTCGTTATGTCAAGCATACTACCCTGTTAAATAACTAAAACAAAACTGAAATTTAAACTAATAGATTTAAACGAGTAAAAGACATAATAATAATCCCAAACTTCATTTTTTCTTCTAATGTTCTTTTCACAACATGAGTCTTAAAAATATGTACCTGGAAATGAGGGTAGAAGAAGTAAATTTCAGCAGTGACAACAGCAACAAAACAACAAAATATACCAGTGTTTCCACAGATTTGAGCAACAAAATAGGACCCGAGGAACCCAGATGCACAGGAGCAAATCTTCTTAAAGAATTTCAGATTTTAAAACCAAGCAGTATCAACAAACAGACCCGGACAGATTCCAGAAAAACAATGTTTCAGATTTTCTTTTTCCTTTTCTATTATCTGTTTCAGACTCTATGTGTATATGAGTGCTCTATTTTCTGTTTCTTTTTCTATTTTTCTTCTTTCTTTTCAGATTTCTGTTTCTGCTTCTGTGTGTTTTTCCTCTCTTAATTTCTGTCCAGATTTTCTCTCTGTCTCTCTCTGTGTATATGTATTTCTGTGTGTGTTCATCTATTTCTCTCTCTCTCTTAAAATCAGATCCCTCTCCTAATCTCTGTCCCTGTATTTATACAGGTCTGCCCCTTTCCTTTTAGTGCTGCCTGGACCCCCTTCTTCTTTTAAAAAACCAGAAAATCATATCCAAAATCTGCTTTTAACTACTTTAAATCCCATTACAAATCTTTTTCCTGATTTTCAGTACTCCCATTACCCTTTGTTTCCCATTACTACATTAAATAAGAGCCATTAACACTCCACTATCAGCACACCACTACCCTCACTGTTTCATTCCCAATAGTACCCCTGAAAGCCTACTGTTATTACTGCCCTCAAAGAAATCAGAATCTGATACAAAACAGATTTTAAAATCTGTTCAAACTCGATTATCTTTCTGAATTAAACAGCTATAACCAATCCTATCAACCTCCTAACACAGTTGTATCTAACCAACCCTTGTAAACTTGAATTCAAACCCAACCTCACAATAACATTACACTGAATTCAGCATAACAATTTAAACTGAATTTCAACATTGAACTAAGATCCAAACAAATACAGGAGCATTGTCAATATACTGACAATGCCCTGAAACTTAATGCTCAGAAATCAACACATACACAACATCCTTTTGATGAACTTATTGAACTATAAACAAGGATGATTTAATTGACGAGTATTAATCAAACTGATTAATCTACAACATTTGCCGACAATCCATTTAAACAGATAAATAGATCATTTCAAACAGCATTTTCAGAAATAGTATTTTATAATATAACTAATCGACGAACTTAATCGAGTCGATTACACACATTGTAAACAAACATAACCAACAGAAACAATTCACTTATTTGATCAAATAGACTGGTATGAGACAGAATCATAGAATTAAATAAACAAAAATATGAAAAATTACACAGGTTACTGAAACAAACAACAATACATGTAGGAAACAAAACAAAAAATAGGAAAAAAAATACCTCTGAATCTTTAAACATTACCACTGGCTCAATTTGGATTCGAACTTTTGAAATCAAACAGACCTTAGTCGAAGTATTTTCAACTGAAAATACTTCGACTAAGGTCGATTAGACCCCAATCTTCTATTTAATTTGGGTAGAATCCAAAAATTTGGTATTTCTAGGGTTCTTAAAGGTTCGATTTGGGTCTCAACCATTTCTGGTCAGATTCGAGGGGAAGCAAAGATGACACAAGGGTGAGGGAGGCCTAGGGGTCATTTGGTGTCAGTTTGGAACGAAACTGGGTGAGTTCATGTTTGGCTCGAACCTTCAAAAGAAGATTCGAAGAGCTCTGAGGTGATTCGAGCCAAACAAACACCAGATCCATAGCTAGGGTAGTTAGGGAAAGCTACGATGTTAATTTAGGGGTGGTTGGTTTGGATCTGAGTTTGGCTCGAATCTTCAAATAAAGATTCGAGAACCTTCAGGAGGATTCGAGCCAAGTGGCTAACAGATTCGGATAGAGGATGGTCAGGGGGTTCAGGGGTGTTAAGGTGGTGACCGGCGGTGTTGTTGCCGCCGGGTTTCAGGCGATGGAGAGTTAAGGCGGCTAGGGTTAGGGGTGTGATTTCGGAGAGAACGATGAACAGTAGAGAGGGGGGTGTTTAGTTAGGGGGCCGGGGTAGGGATTTGGACTTTATATAGGGGAAGGGTGGATTAATCTTGACCGTCAGATCAAGCATGATACACGGTTAAGATTAGTTCATTAAACCAAATGATGTCGTTTGGTTTAATGTCAGGGTCGGGCTGAGTCGGGGCAATGGGTCGGGTAAAGGTTACGGGTAAGGGATGTGGGATCTCAATCGTTGGATGGATTTGATCCAACGGTCCTTGATTAAATGTGACCAAACGTTGTCGTTTGGTTTGGTCGAATTGGATCAGACAGGGGTATTTGGATTGGGCTGTGGGGAAGTGATTTTGTTTGGGCCTGATTTTGTTTAAGATTTTGGCCCAGATCCGTTTTGCCCATTTAATTAACTCTTTTCAATTTCCAATTTTATTCCTTAAATTCCTATTTTAATTATAAAAACAAAAATTAACTTTACAAGACATTAATCACCCTTTAACAACTATTAACACATAGACAAAATATTAATCACACAGTGAAACATTTAAAATAGAATAATTGCATATTTTTGTGATTTTATTTTTTAATCAAATATTAAATGCATAATTAAATCCTAGATATGCATGAAACATGTATTTTATTTTATTTTTCATTTTAACTACAATAAAGTAAATATTTACGGTCATAATACAAAAAATTAACAAATGTCACACAAATTCTAAAAATTGCACACTAAGAGAAATTTGTTTTATTTTTTGATTTATTTTGGAGTTGTTTTCGTGAGGCAAAAATCACGTGCTCACAACATTCTCTGTAGCACCAGCCGTCTCTCAGGCTGGGGGAGGAGCACAGACTCTCGCTACCCACACTCTAGAGCAGATGGCTCCTTAGTTTCAGACTCCGACAGCTCAGCCAGTTGGAGTAGTTCAGCCAGCTATTGCGGCATAAGCCGCTGGTGGATCTGTCATGTCTCCTGAGGCTTTGTTGAACTTGGACAAGTTCACCAAGCTTTTCTCGGTTCATTACAGTGGGGCAGCTTTTGAGGACCCCCATGATTATCTTGACCGCTGCCATGAGGTATTGCAGAACATGGAGTAGTTGAGACCAATGGGGTCGACTTTGTTGTATTCTAGATGATAGGGTCTGCCAAGAGATGGTGGAATGATTTTGTGTTGACTAGACCAGCTGGGTCGCCTGCCTTGACTTGGGACCAGTTCTCCCAGCTATTTCTTGAGAAGTTCCTTCCTGTTACTCAGAGAGAGGACTATCGCAGACGGTTCGAGCTTTTTCAGCCCGGTTTTATGGCTGTCACTCAGTACGAGACTAGATTTGTTGATTTGGCCCGTCATGCTCTTCTTATACTTCCTACCGAGAGAGAGAAGGTGATGAGGTTTATTGTGGGAGTTGCTCAGCCTATCAGATTGCAAATGGCTAAGGAGATAGGAAGTGGGATTTCTTTCCAGGATGCGGGCAATGCGGGAGTGGTTAGGGGTCTGATAAGAGGCCTCATCATTCTGGTAGGTTCAGTGGTGCCTCATCTGGAGGCAGGGATTCTTTTGGTAGAAGCCATCCTCCCAGGCCATTTCATTTAGCAATTCAGGCTTCTCACGGTACTTCAGGTGGTCATGGCTCTCATATGCAGTATTCTGATCAGCTACCCTACAGTGCACCACCAGCTCCTATCAGTGCGCCTCCGCTCCAGAGTTTTCAGAGTGGTTACCCAGGCCGTCAGAGTCAGCAGTCTTAGAAGCCAAGGTCTTATTATACTTATGGCGATCCGAGGCACATTTCCAGGTAGGGTCCAGACAGCTAGAGGGGGAGGTCGATGTATTAGAGGTGGAGGCCAACCAATAGGAGGCCGACCTAGGGATTTAGCTCAGAGTGGTGGGGCCCAGCCCCGATGTTATGCTTTCCCAGCCAGTCCTGAGGCTGAGTCATCCGATGCTGTTATCACAGGTACTGTTTCAGTTTGCAGTAGAGATGCTTCAGTTCCATTTGATCTACGGTCTACATACTCATATGTGTCATCTTATTTTGCTACGTATTTGGTTGTGCCTCGTGATTCTTTGAGTGCTCTTGTGTATGTGTCCACACTGGTAGGTGATTCTATTGTTGTAGATTATGTCTATCACTCATCTGTGGTTATTATTAGGGGTCTTGAGACCAGCGTAGATCTCCTACTTCTCGATATGGTTATTTTGATGTTATTTTGGGGATGGATTGGCTGTCACCTTATCATGCTATATTGGACTGTCACGCCAAGACCATGACCTTATCTTTGCTGGGGTTGCCTCGCTTGGATTGGAGAGGGACTCCTGGTTATTCTACCAATAGGGTTATTTCTTATATGAAGGCTCGACGTATGGTCGAGAAGGGGTGTTTGGCTTATTTGGCTTATCTTCGTGATTCCAGTGCGGAGGTTCCTTCCATGGATTCCGTACCAGTTGTTCGTGAGTTTCCAAATGTATTTCCTGCAGACCTGCCGGGGATACCACCCGATAAGGATATTGACTTTTGCATTGATTTGACCTTGGGCACTCAGCCCATTTCTATTCCGCCATACCGAATGACCCCGCTAGAGTTGAAAGAATTGAAGGAGCAGTTGCAAGAGTTGCTTGATAAGGGCTTTATTAAGGATGTGCATAGATTATCGGCAGTTGAACAAAGTCACCATCAAGAACAAGTATCTGTTGCCAAGGATTGATGACTTATTTGATCAGTTTGAGGGTGCCAAGGTGTTTTCAAGGATTGATTTGAGGTCTAGCTACCATCAGTTGAGGATTAGGGCATCTGATGTCCCTAAGACATCTTTTCGGACTCGATATGGGCATTATGAGTTCCTAGTGATGTCATTTGGCTTGACCATCATTCATGGATTTGATGAACTGGGTGTTCAAGACCTATTTGGATTCATTTGTGATTGTTTTCATTGATGATATCTTGATCTACTCCCGAAGCCGAGAGGAGCATGAGCAGTATCCTTGGATCGTTCTTCAGACTCTGAGAGACAACCAATTATATGCAAGTTTTCGAAATGTGGAGTTCAGTTGCTTTCTTGGGTCACGTTATATCAGCGGAGGGTATTCAGGTGGATCCTAAGAATATTAAGGCAGTCAAGGACTAGCCTAGGCCCACATCAGCTACAAAGATCCATAATTTATTGGGATTGGTAGGTTACTACCACCGGTTTATGGAGGGATTTTCATCTATAGCAGCCGCGATGACCAGGTTGACCCAAAAAGGTGCCCGGTTCAGGTGATCGGACGAGTGTGAGGCAAGCTTTCAGAAGCTCAAGACAGCTTTGACTACACACCGGTGTTGGTGTTGCCCACAGGTTTAAGGCCATATACAGTATATTGTGATGCATCTTGTATTTGACTTGGTGCAGTATTGATTAGGGTGGCAATGTTATTGTATATGCTTCGCGATAGTTGAAGATTCACGAGAAGAATTATCCAGTTCATGACTTGGAGCTAGCAGCCATTGTTCACGCACTGAAGATTTGGAGGCACTATTTATATGGCGTATCGTGTGAGATGTTCATGGACCACAAGAGTTTGCGATACTTGTTCAAGCGGAAGGAACTCAATTTGAGGCAGAGGAGGTGGTTGGAGTTATTAAAAGACTATGATATCACCATCTTGTATCATCCCGGGAAGGCCAATGTGGTGGATGATGCTTTGAGTAGGAAGTCATCTAGCATGGGCAGTCTCGCGTATATTCCAGTCGGTGAGACACTGCTTGCATTAGATGTTCAGGCTTTGGCCAATCAGTTCGTGAGGTTGGATATTTCTGAGCCCAGCCGTGTTCTAGCATGTACAGTCGCTCGATCCTCCTTGTTTGAGTGTATCAGGGTGCAGTAGTACGATGATCTTCATTGCTTGTCCTTAGGGACACAGTGCAGAACGAAGATGCCAAGCAGGTCACAGTTGGAGATGATGGAGCTTTGCGAATATAGGGTCGTGTTTGTGTGCCTAATGTGGATGGACTTCGTGAGTTGATTCTGGAGGAGGCTCACCGTTCCCGATATTCCATTCATCCGGGCGCTGCTAAGATGTATCAGGACTTACGGTAGCATTATTGGTGGAGGAGGATGAAGAAGGATATTGTTGCATATGTAGCTCAGTGTTTGAATTTGTCAGCAAGTAAAGTACGAGCATCAGAGACCTAGTGGTTTGCTTTAGAAGATTGAGACCTGAGTGGAAGTGGGAGCGTATCACCATGGACTTCGTTGTTGGAATCCCACGGACTCAGAGGAAGTTCAATGCAGTATGGGTTATTGTGGATAGGCTGACTAAGTCATCACATTTCATTCCTGTGGAAATTTCCTACTCTTTGGAGCGATTGGCAGAGATTTATATCCGTGAGATCATTCGTCTTCATGGTGTGCCCATGTCTATCATTTCTGACTGAGTTACATAGTTTACCTCGCATTTCTGGAGGGTAGTACAACGTGAGTTGGGTACGCGAGTCGAGTTGAGCACAACATTTCATCCTCAGAGGGACGGACAGTCCGAACGTACTATTCAGATTTTGGAGGATATGTTCTGTGCCTGTGTTATTGACTTTGGAGGATCTTGGGATCAGTTCTTGCCTTTAGCGGAGTTTGCCTACAACAACAGTTATCAGTTGAGCATCCAGATGGCTCCCTATGAGGCGTTATATGGTAGACGGTGTCGATCGCCGGTTGGATGGTTTGAGCCGAGAGAGGCTCGGTTATTGGGTACATATGTAGTGCAGGATGCCTTGGATAAGGTTAAGATCATTTAGGATAGACTACGTACAGCTCAGTCCAGGCAGAAGAGTTATGCCGACCTTAAGGTTCACGATGTGGCGTTCATGGTCGGAGAGAGAGTGTTGCTTTAGGTGTCACCCATGAAGGGTGTGATGCGGTTTGGGAAAAAGGTCAAGTTAAGCCATAGGTTCATTGGGCCTTTCGAGATTCTTCGGAGAGTGGGTAAGGTGGCTTATGAGCTTGCGTTGCCACCAGGTTTTTCAGCAGTGTATCCAGTGTTTCATGTGTCCATGCTTCGGAAGTATCACAGCGATCCATCCCACGTGTTATATTTCAGCACAGTCCAGTTGGACAAGGACTTGACCTATGATGAGGAGCCGATAGCTATTCTAGACCGGTAGGTTTGTCAGTTGAGATCAAAGAGTTATCCTTCGGTTCGTGTGCAGTGGAGAGGTCAGCCTGTTGAGGCAGCTACCTGGGAGTCCGAGTCCGATATGCGGAGCAGATATCCCCATCTTTTCTCTAACTCAGGTACTTTTCTATGTCCGTTCGAGGACGAACGATTGTTTTAAAGGTGGAGAATGTGATGACCCAAAAGGTCATCTCGTGTTTTAGAACCCAATTCGGGGTTCTTATTCCTTCAAAACCTGATCTTACTTCTCCTCAATTTGCGTGCGCAGTCCGACCGCGTTTCCGGAAAGTCCTTATGTGAAAATTTGAGAAAATAATGATATTTGCCTTTAAAAGTGTTTTTAGTTGACTTCGATCAATATTTTGAGTAAACGAATCCAGACCCGTGTTTTGACAGTCCCGGAGGGTCCGTAGTAAAATATGGAACTTGGGCGTATGCCCGGAATCGAATTCTGAGGTCCATAGTGCGAGAAATAAATTTTGACAAAATTTGTTAAACTGAAATTGTAATGGTTTTAAGAAAATGGTTAATAGTTGATCTTGTTGGTATTAGGTCCGTATTTTGGTTCCGGAGCCCAGTATAGGTCCGTTATGATATTTATACCCTATTTGTGAAATTTGGCAAGAAACGAGACTGATTTGATGTGATTCAGACCTTTGGTTTAGAAAATAGAACTTTTGAACTTTCTTAAAATTTTCATGCAATTTGATGCTAAATTAGTAGTTCTAGGTGTTATTTTGGCGATTTGATCGCGCGAGCAAAGTTCGTATGATGTTTTAAGACTTGTGTGCATTTTTGGTTTGGAGCCCCGAGAGCTCAGGTAAGTTTTGAATAGGCTACGGAGTGCTTTGGACTTAAGGAATTTTGCTGGCATGCTTCAGGTCTGTAAATGCGAGCATCACATTTCCGAAGATGTTTCACATCTACGATCAGAAGGGCTGGGAGGGGACCTTCGCAATTGCGAAGCTCAGGATCGCAATTACAATAAGAACATGCCGCATTTGCGAACATCTGTTCGCTTTTGCGATGATAGCAGGCCAGGCCATTCTTCGCATTTGCGAAGTAATGTCCGCATTTGTGAGTTCGCATTTGCGAACCCCTAATCGCAAATGCGATACTTGCAACTATTCAAAAATGATTTTGGACGGGATTTTTCATTCATTCTCCCATTTTTCAAAACCGATACTTCAATAGGCGATTTTCCAAAGGTTAGTTCTTCCCCAAATCATAGGTAAATGATTCTTAACTCATTTCTTTCAATCTTTTACTTCTTTTTAAAAGATTTCAACCTAGAATCTAGGATTTTCATGGTGGAATTGGGGATTATTGTGTAGAATTAGGAAGTTTTGTACAATTGAAATTTAGACCTCGATTTGGGATCAGATTCCGAAACTAATTACATATTTGGGCTCATGGGTGAATGGTTGAATGGGTTTTGGTCCGAACCTCGAGTTTTGACCAAGCGGTTCCGGGGTCGATTTTGGAATTTTTGGGGAAAATGTTAGGAAACCTATAATTATGTATTGAAATTGATTTATTTAGTAATAACTGATATCGTTAAATTAATTATGACTAGATACGAGTGGTTCGAAGGTTGAAACTAAGGGAAAATTAGTGTTTGAGGCTTGAGTTTGGCCGTGGAATCGAGGTAAGTATCGTGGCTAACCTTAGCTTGAGGGATCATGTATTGTTGCCTTATTTGCTATGTGTTTGGTTATTGAGTGCGACGTATATGTGAGGTGACGAGTACCTATACGTTGTTGTTGGGTCATAGCATGCGAGAGAGTCTTATCCTTGTGACTGTTGTATTCTTTATTCGTACTGTTCATACTTAATCTGGGTATTCTTCATGTTAAACAAACCTTATCATTTTTCCTGGAATTTAATATTGGTTGAGTATTGACCCAAGTTGAGATTTATATGGTGAAGTTAAATATTGAAACGAGGTTGGTTATTGATAACTCCCTTGCCGGGTTGTTATTGTTCTGTTGTTTGAGTGAGGAAAAGTGTAAAGCACGAAGGGCGATGCAATACAATATTTTGTGAGTGAGTATTAATGCACGAAGGGTGATGTCGTGCCATATTCTGTGAGTGTTAATGCACGGAGGGTGATTCCGTGCCATATTCTGAGAGTGTTAATGCTCGAAGGGTGATGCTGTGCCGTATTATGAGAGAGTTAATGCACGAAGGGTGATGCCGTGCCGTTTCTATTGTTTTCTTATGGTAAGGACGATAGTAAAAGCACGAAGGGTGATGTCGTACACATGTCATCCATGTTATTACTTCTGTTGGTGTAAAGCATGATATTTACTGCGCTTCTTTACTGTACTATTTTCAGGACTTGATATTTCCCCTCAGCATGTTTTCCCACTTCCCATTATTATCTGTTAAATTTTTGTTTGTTTTTATTTTCTGGTATATGATTTAACTACACAAGTTCATGTTATTGTCGGGTCCTAGCCTCGTCACTACTTCGCCGAGGTTAGGCTCGGCACTTACCAGTACATGGGGTCGATTGTATTGATACTGCACTCTGCACTTTCTATGCAGATTTTGGTACCGGACCTCGTTGATTAGAATTGGGTTGTTGCCTTCAGTCCATCAGGAGACCCAAGGTAGATCTGCCGACGTTCATAGACCCTGGAGTCCCCTTCCATTTATCTTAGTTTTCCTATTTTCTTTCATTTCGAGAATAGATGTATTTTCTTTAAAACAATATTTGTAGTAACTCTTAGAAGTTTGTGGATTTTGACATCAGATTTTGGGTAGTCGTGTAATAGTGTTTGGTCTATTATAAATTTCCACACTTCTTATTTTGTTTTGGTTTAGATTATTGTTATTTACTATTTGAATAGTGATTAGCGTATTGGATCTTTATTTGTTGGCGTGCCTAGCATTCTAAAAGTTAGAAGCCTTCACGATCCTGATGGTGGG
Organism: Nicotiana tabacum; assembly: GCF_000715075.1. NCBI lineage: Eukaryota > Viridiplantae > Streptophyta > Magnoliopsida > Solanales > Solanaceae > Nicotiana > Nicotiana tabacum. The sequence goes on along the minus strand of NC_134087.1, from coordinate 152,003,730 downwards.
AAAATTCGGGTCGTGACATCACATGAATATTTTAAATAATCTTGGCATGAGTTTAGAACACAGGGAAATGTATGAAGAGTGAATATGTTGGGTTCTAAGCGTTGATATAAACCATTGTCATTGGTGATGCTTGAGTATGTTTTGAAAAGTATTGTTTGCCTATGCGCTTAATTTTAAGTTGCTCGAGGACGAGCAAGAGTTTAAGTTTGGGGCGGTGATAGATGATGAAAAGTGCATATCTTTTAGTATATTTGCATATTAATTCTTATGTGAGTCGTGGGATATTACACGGTTTCTGAAGTGAAATATGCTTATTATGTGTTTCTTATGTGTAGGAACGAGTTTGGATGATATATGATCAAAATATGACAATTTGACAAAAAAGAAAGAGATGGAAAGAGAGAGATAAAAATAAACATTATAATCTTTATAATTAGGAAATTATTTGGATTTGTGTTTCTTAGCGATATTGAACAACTGCAGCTAAGCCTTAGTTCTCTATGGGATTCGACTCCAGACTTGTAAACCGGATTATATTTGCAACGACCGCTTAGTCCTTTTTATAAGGCCTAGAATTGGGCGTGATCAAAGAACCTTCGGCAACTACTTTGAGAACCTGGTTTTTAGTACACATTCATCAGCTACCTTGAAGACCTAGTTCTCAGTACACGTTTACTGGACACACTTTGTTAATCATCAAAACCCCAATTCTCAACAATGCAGTGGAAAGAGGATATTTTGGCCAAGAAGTAACTATCTCGTTAACAGATCTAGTTTCTGCACCGTTTTAATTAGAATCTAGCAACTCACATGTTGATGTTGTACTCAAACAATGCAATTCTTGCCCACTTCATGTGTCTTAATATAACTATTCTTAATCCGTGACTTTCCTTCTCCAACTCTCTAAATTCAGATAAAAAAATTCTCACATTAATTGCTTACACATATCCCAAGAATTCATCTCCATCACACTACTCTACATATCTGACTACGCGACGTGGGTTTGACATTTAAGTCACTTTATATGTCTACATTAGATTCAAATCAAGCAAATTACCCAAGTATAAATATGCTCATTAATTTGCAAGTTCATACAACATTAAGCTCATCACGTTGATCAAAACAATATGGCCAACTTTAGAACATTTCTTTTGGCCCTAGTCTTCTTTTCTTTCATATCCTTATTTCTGCCTTGTTGCTCAGCCTACAATGTGGTGAATTATGGAGCTAGGGGCGACGGGAGGACGGACTCGACCACAGCGTTTCTTCGTGCCTGGTCGTCCGCCTGCAGCTCCACTAGCCCAGCTAATGTTTATGTTCCTCGTGGAACGTTTTTGATAAGAACAGTGACTTTCACCGGCCCTTGCCGGAGCAGAATTGAGTTCCGAGTAGATGGAACTCTTGTTGCTCCGGCAGATTATAACGCCATTGGCCATTCTGGGTTCTGGATTTTGTTTTATAAAGTTAGTAGGCTTTCTGTTTATGGTGGAACCATTAATGCCCAAGGAAGTGCTTTTTGGTCGTGTCGTAAAGCTGGCCGTTCCTGCCCCCAGGGAGCAAAGGTACGTTTATGTTTCTGGAAACACGTAAATATAGATAGTACAAATTAACTTATTATTTAAAGGCTCTTGTCTAATTTTGGTATACCTTAAAATGAAATAAAAAAACGTAAATCTCTACTTTTAACCTTATATTATCATTGCATGGATTAATGTTGAATGGTCATTTTGTAGCATAAATATGAATATACTCATTACAAGTTATCGGTTTTTGAGTAACAAGAGAATTTAAAAGTATTTTTTTTCTTCTGAACACGTGTAAATTCGGAGTATGGTCGGGACTCTTTACTCCCGGAAGCATAGTTTAATTTATGCATCTGAACTTGAAATTATCATCAATGCATGCAAAGTGGAGACCCTAACGGATAAAATTTCTTCTATCATGTTTTAAAAAATGCAATATGATAACAACTTTCACATTACTCTACAATATGTTCTAAACTTTTGAATTAATGAATGAATGCAGTCAATCTCATTCTTTTGGTGCGATGATGTACTGGTAAGTGGATTAACATCAGTGAATAGTCAAACAAAGCATGTGGGTATTGATTATAGCAGCCGTATTAGAGTTGAGAATTTGAAAATAAGAGCTCCAAGTAGAAGCCCAAACACTGATGGAATTCATATAGAGAATTCAAGAGGAGTTACCATCACAGGCAGCACCATCAAGACCGGAGATGACTGTATTTCCATTGGCCCTGGCTCCATGAACTTGTGGATTCAAGAAATTGGATGTGGCCCAGGACACGGCATCAGGTCAAATTAATTAAATGATTACTTTCACATTACTGTTCAATTTTTCTTTTGGCTGTCTTAATATGCTCAATATATACTTTATCCCATTTTCCTACTCTCTCCCTCCAAGCATCATGTGGCAACAAGTGTGCATCAAGGGGAAAAGAATAATAAGAGGACCAACAAACTAAAATGGCGCAAAGTCAGGTGGTACTACATATATGATTTAAGTCATTTTAAAGTTGCCAATTTAAGTTATATTAGTCTATTAAATTCTATCATATTATTATGTGATTAACTCATCTACAACATCAAATTATTAGATAAGAGACATAATTATTTGTCTATTTAAAGTGTACGATACTTTTTCTCGCGTTAGAATCTGATTCTTTTTATTGGACAAGAATAGGGGTGGCAAACGAGCGGGTCAGGTCATATATAAGCGGGTCAGACGGTTAATTTAAAAAAAACAACATAAATTATCCGACCCGACCCGTATTTGAGACGGATAAAAACGGATTTATCCGGCGGATAATATGGATATCCATATTATCCATGGCTTCTTAAATATGATCACTTATGACAGAAATTCTAGTCTTCCAAGCTTAAGGAACTCCAATTTAAGGCTTTACAAATGTAAAAGTTAAACACATTAGTTATCCATTTTCTAAGTGAATAATATGGTTCTTTATCCATATTCGACCCGTTTTTAAATGGTTCATTATCCAACCCATTTTTTGATAGATAATATGGGTGAATAACTGTTTTCTTTTAACCATTTTGCCACCTCTAGACAAGAATATATGTTTGTGAGACTTGACTTGACTAGAATCTCTACTTGGCCTTGTACCATGTTGAATTATGCGGACACTTCATTTAAAAGTTAAACTATTAGAGATAAGCAAAACACATTCAGTTATATTTACATTCAATTTTAATAATACAATTACTCAAATATGACGTCTTTGTGATAGTCCAATTATAAAATTACTTTGTGCTGAATATCATCATCTTTATAGTTTGTTTTACTCTTGCAGCATCGGAAGTTTGGGGAGCAGTAATAATGAAGCTGGAGTTGTGAATATAACAGTAACAAATTCGGTTTTCACAAAGACACAGAATGGTGTTAGAGTAAAGTCATGGGCAAGACCAAGTGGTACCTATGCTAAGAATCTCATGTTCAGAAATCTTATAATGAGGAATGTTGGGTACCCCATAATCATTGACCAAAACTATTGCCCTGATAATAGTTGCCCTCATCAGGTATATCATAAATTTATCTCCCACAAAATTTCAACTTATTTCGTCTACTTTTCTTTTGACCACAATAAGAAGACCAAGTGTAATAACGCTAACACGGTATATGTAAAATTTATAAGGATAATTGCACCTTTCATTCCTCAGTTATTGGTAAATTTTGATTTTAGTCCTTGTGATGCTTCACTAAGCATATTTAACCTTGATCTGATTAAGATTTTGCTTTGATCCCTTTAAATTTGTTGTATTTAAATTATTTTTAGAGCTATATTATCCTGAAATATGGAGTAAGAATACACATTTAACATAATTAATGGGTTGTTAAAATAGTTTTAACAGTTAACAATTCCTCAAATTTATAATTATTCACAACCAAAAGGATGAAATTTCATATTTCAGTTAATTGAAGGTTAAATATGCTTAACAAAATTTCACAAGGATTAAAATCAAAATTTGTTGATATTTGAGGGACTAAAAGTGCAAATTTTCCAAATTTATATTACATAAATTGATAGTGACATCATTCTAATTTATCTAAATAAAAAGCACCATAAAAGAATAGCTAACATTACAACTGTCATTTATATATAAATAAACTTAAGTACTGATCTAACAGTTACTGTTTGATGTGACATGAATATAGAATTCAGGAGTAAAGGTGAGTCAAGTAACATACAAGAATGTGAAAGGAACATCGTCCACACAAGTAGCCTTGAAATTTGATTGCAGTTACACAAATCCATGCACCGGAATCAAACTGCAAGACATAAAGCTTACTCACAATGATCGCCTAAGAAGACCAGCAATATCGTACTGTAGAAATGCAAGGGGAAGACATAGCGGCACAGTCATTCCCAAGGGTTGCTTCTGAAAGAATGAAGAAAAAAAAAAGCAGAAAATGATTCGTAATTGTTAAAATTAATATGTTGTACCTTGTATTAATTAAAAGTATCTGGATTTTCTTTAAAGGATTTAGTCAAGTTATTATTTTATCTAGAGTATCCTAGGGGCCTCTGGAAAAATTAGTTTTGGGGAAGCGAAAGAATCTCCATTGTATATTGTGTTGAACAAGAGAATGATAAGAAGATAAAATACAAATATACATGTTGTTATAACAATATAGCAGCTCATTCATAGAATTTTGACATTCATGATCTGTCGTTATATATCTATTAATGGCCCCCAGTATTGTCATTTAAGAGGGGCTTGATCCTAAGACCTTGTTCCCTAGGTATAGCTATAAATAGTGGCTTCAACAACTATTGTAACATAGGAAAATTCTGACAAACTTATGCTACACACTATTCCCAAGCTAAATAACAATTTATTTTTTGTCTAACGTTATTCTTATTGCTGTCTTCAGAAGTCTTGCTCCCGGAACCAAGCTATCTGCTATTTATCTCGATTTCAATGCTAAGTCTTGCATTTTATTTAATTCATTTATCATTTTGGAGTCAAATCGATTCGCTTGTCTATAAACCACGCTAAAAATTCAACTGTAATATTTTACGGGTAAACAATTTGGTGCCCACCGTGGGGCTTAGACAATTGCGTAATTGTGTTGATCCTTGCATTTATTACTAACATATTTGATTCTTTGTTTCGTAGCAAAAAAAAAATGGTAGTTAATGATGTCAACATCACATACAACATTGAGGCGCAAGAGAATCTACCTCAACACGAGGATTCGATCAGTGACACTAGCAACGAGGAGGACGTAGCAACTCCCGTCCATAACGGGCATTATCCTCGACATGAGCGGGAGACAACTCCTGATGGCGCTGAGGACGAGCATATTTCAGAGACAGTAAGGATCTAGAGGAAGAAGCAAAAGGTCATCATGGGTCATCTCTCAAGGCAAGACCAGGCCATGAAGGAACTGAAGCATGCATTGTCAGGCGCCTCCAACAATGTGAATGGAAGAGGCCCTATTCCTTCCGGTGCTCCCGCAAATCAAATAGTTCAAAGGGTTGATAACAACACCTGAGGGGAGAAGTTGGCTTCAACGGAACCGGGGAGATTGGCAATGGGTCCGGTAACAACGACGATAATGATCCCTTCAAGACCGAACTCATGAGATTGATGAGAGAAATGAACTAGCAGATGGATCAGAACGCGAAAGAGTTCCATGCTTGAATGGACCAAATTTCGGGCACACCACTAGTGTTAAAGGGCCCGGACTCAAAAAAGTAGACCCAACTGCCAATCAAACCAAGCGCAACACCAGAGTTGATTCCGAATCGGTTTAAGATGCCAGACATACCGAAGTATGATGGGATTTCAGACCCTCAGGAGCACATCATAACTTATATAACAACGACAAAAGGAAATGGCTTGGCTCAATATGAAATTGAGTCTGTCCTATCGAAGAAATTCAGAGAAACCCTCACGAGGGGGGACTTGACATGGTATTCACTCCTACCCGCACAATCGATCGATTTCTTTGAAATGCTCGTAGATTCTTTTATCAATGCTCATGCCGGGGACATGAAGGTCCAGGCCGGGAAGGCGGACATATTAAGAATTTTGCAAGGAGTGTCCGAATTGCTTTGCGAGTTCATGATCAGATTCCAGAAAGAAAAGATGTTGTCACCGGCCGTGCCAGATGAATGGGCGGCTGAGGCATTTACTAAGGAGTTGAACCCGAGAAGCTCTCACTACTAAAAAATTAGGTTTTAGCGACGGACAAATTCTGTATCTGAACAGAAAAATTCATCGCTAATATCATTTAGCTATGGATTAGCAACAAATTATCAAAAATTTCTTCTGACTATGAGCCTTTTAGCGACAGATTAACGACGACGTTGTTTAACCAAAAAATAGAATTTTAGTCAAAGCTAGAATTTAGAAGAATGCGGGTTACTGGTAATCAAAAGAATATGTAGAAGAGAATAATTTGGAGTAACCAGAATATAATCAGGAGAAAAACAAGTGAATCAGAGTATATTTCAATTGTGTCTGTCCTTACAAGTGACTAGATACCTCCCTTTTATAGGTATCTTGAAGGTATGCGTTTCCTTCAAATCATAATGAGGCTATTATGAATAATTAAAGACATTAAATGTTACGTTACACAATCATTGTAATCAATACAAATTCTCTAACGTATCCGGTATTTAATGTCTGTCAAATTCCGTATCTGCGCTCTTTATTATGGTTAGATCCGTTCCTTTTGATAAATGATCTAAATAGGTATGGGCACTGAATCCTTCAAATGTCCTCTCGTGCCTCTTCCTTTGCCTTTTCTCATTTCTATTGCTGCTCATGACTCTTGACTAATTATAATTCTTTGACTATTTGATCAGTCCACGTGTCTCAACATATATAAATTCAATTTTTCCCAATACAGAAGTTTGTAGCTAATTCCAGTTTTTTAGTAGTGCCTGACGCTTCCCAAAAGCTGAAAGAAAGCTTGCTCGAGTTCCAAGAAACCACATGGGCGGATGTCCATAACTGCTACGAATCAAAGATAAGGATATAAGATGATCAACTCGGGTTCCCAACATCAACCAAAGGTTGGGATCGAGAAAAGAACAGGGATAAATCAAAAGATGATTTTGATGCAGATCGACGGTTTTTTAAGGGTCATTTTTTGCCTTACGAGAGGGCTGAAGGACGCAACAACAAGGGATTCCGGTCGATGGATAGGTTCGCCCCTGATAGAAGGGTTAATTAACTGTGGTCGAAACAATAAGTCATTACGGGACAAAGCGGTATCTAGTTCCCGGGATTCCACTTATCCCAGGTTGTTCGAATATAATATCAATGTCAGCGTATTGGAGCTGGTATCGGCGATGAGGAACATCAAGGAAGCACGGTTCCCAAGGTCGATATCCAAACCAATGGGATCCTAATTTATGATGCAAATACCTTGGGACTAATGGCCACTGAACTGGGGACTGCTGACATCTACGCGAGGAGGTGGCAACACTATTAAGAACGGACATATCAGGGAATTTATAAGCGACCAGGCTAAGAACATTTAAGGTCGAAATCGAGATAATGTAGAGCCGTCAAAGATAGGGTAAGACCCTCATAAACTAACTATTAACGTGATTTTCAAGGTGGTGTAACCTTCTAGGTGGTGAAAAAGATAAAGGTATCAGTAACTCATAGCAAGAGACTCCGAAAAGTCTCCGAAGACAACATCACCTTCACGGAAGAAGACACAGATTGACTCCTTCTATCGCACAATGATGCCCTGGTAATTTCTCGTAATGTTTTAGATTTCATGATTAAATGTGTTCTGGTTGACTCAGAAAATTCAACCAACATCATTCAATGGAGAATGCTGGAACAACCCAAGCTAACTAGAAACATCATTCCGGCAACAAAACTCCTCGCCAGGTTCAACTTAGCAAGTGTGATGGCCCGGGGGAGATCTTGCTGCCTACGAATGCCGAAGGGTTCACGAAGACCACTCTTTTTGAAGTGGTGAATGGCGACATGGGCTACAACATAATCCGCGGTAAGCCATGGTTGCATGAGATGAAAGTCATGCCATCAACATATCACCAAATGCTAAAATTACCAACTCTAGAGGGAATCAAATAAATAAGAGGGGATCAATCGGCAGCAAGGGAATTAATGCGGTATTGATTTCCTAGAGCAAAGGGAAGGAACTCAATACATAGAAATTAAAGGAACCGACGACTGCTCCCGAACCGAGTAAAGATGCAAAGGGGGGGGGGGGAGTCATCAGAATCCTACCAGGTACAAAGACATTTTTAGATACCGGAAGAAAAGGATGCGACCAAGTCCACGGTAGAAGAACTCGAACAAGTGGCTTTGTTTGAAAAATTCCTGGAGAGAAAATTGAACTTGGGGACAGGCCTCAACCATGAACTCAGATAAGGATTTATTGATTTTCTTAAAACTAACGTTGATTGTTTCGCATGCTCGCATGCGGATATGATGGGTATTCTAATAGAGGTGGTCATGCACAAGCTAAGCCTCAACTCGAGCATCCCGCCGGTCAGGGAGAAAAAGCGCCCAATAGCCTAGGTCAGAAACAGGTTTGTCAAAGAAGAGGTAGCTTGATTACTTGACATCGATTCAATCCGGGAGGTAAAAGTATCCCAACTGACTAGCTAATGTAGTTGTTCCAAAAAAGAATAATAAATTCCAAATGTGCATAGATTATAAAGACTTGAATAAGGCATGTTCGAAAAGACTCGTTCCCACTCCCAAACATCGATCAAATGATCGACACCACCACCGGGCATATGTTAATGAGTTCTCTTAATGCGTATTCCGGGTACAATCAAATTAAGATGAACCCAAAGGACCAGGAAAAAACTTTGTTTATAACAAACTTCGGCATATATTATTATAATGTGATGCCCTTCGGGCTCAAAAACGCCGGAGCCACTTATTCGAGGCTCGTGAACAAGATGTTCGAAAAGAAAATAAGTAAAACAATGGAACTGTACATAGATGATATACTGTTCAAGTCTTTGAATGTAGGTGACCATTTAAAATACCTCGAGGAAACATTCGGCATCATAAGGAAGCACATCATGAAGCTCAACGCCAAAAAATGTGTGTTCGGAGTTATCTCCGGCAAATTCTTGGGTTTCCTGGTGTCACAAAGAATCGAAGTCAATCCTAATAAGATCAAAGCCATTGAGGACATCCCAGACTAGCTGACAAGCGTAAAAGAAGGCCAAAGGCTAATCAGAAGACTGACCGCTCTAAGCAGGTTCATTTCTCGGTCTTCGAAAAAAATATCATCACTTCATCTCACTTATGAAGAAGAATAAGAACTTTGAATGGACTCCAGAATGCCAACATGCCCTAAAATACCTAAAACGATATCGATCGAGCCATTTGTTACTATCAAAATCGGAGAAAGACGAACAATTGCTAATATACCTAGCGGTCTCGGAGGTAGCAGTAAGTGCCGTTCTAGTCCGGAAGGATGAAGATACGCAATCTCCTATCATTATATTAGAAAAATTTTGACGGGAGCGAAAACTTATTATCTGCACCTTGAAAAATTGGCCTTAGATCTCGTTGTCGCCCCTAGAAAGTTTAGTCCTTATTTTCAGTGCCACCATATAACCGTAGTGACAACCTTTCCCTTGTGGAATGTCCTTCACAAACCCGAGTTGTCAGGTAGGCTGGCCACATGGGCAGTTGAAATTAGTGAATTATATATTGAGTATAAGCTCAGGACTACGATCAAATCACAAATTTTGGCTGACTTCGTGGCTGGTTTAGTCCCGGGCTACTGCCTTTGGCTGCAAAAGAAGCGGTGGTGGTGCCGAAAATGACATCAGGAGTTTGGACTCTGTTCACGGACGAAGATTCCAATGTGAAAGGGTCCGAGCTTAGTACCGTTTTTAGTTTTTCCGTATCCAATTGCTGTAAGTGTAACATCATAATCTAACTCAGTTCCATAGTCGCCTACTCTGCTAGTATAAAATTGAAAATTAAAGCTACTTGCATCAATTGAGACTGAAATTGGTTGATTTGCAACTGCCTTTAGAAGTGTTTTTTCATTGTTTTTTGGGACTTATTTAACACCTCATTTTTATCATTGATTATGGTAAATTAAAATAGTTTGATGTAAATTTCGAGTGTCTGCAACATTTTTCTCGAAGAAAACACTTTGTATGTTTGGCAAATTTTTGTAAAACATGAATTCTTCACACACACACAAAAAACACTATCTCCAATACTAGTGTTCTTTACCGCATTGTTACATAAAAGAAAGAAAAGGCATAAAAGAAAAGCAAATACAACTTGTTCGAATTCCTTTTTAAATAGCCTCTACCTTATTTTTGCTACCTAGAGTTATGTAGTATCGTGAATAATTTTTTGTGAAAATATTTCTGAATTTGGGTCTATATGGATAGGCAGCTTTCTATTAATAGCAAATGCATGAATATATTTGGGGCATTAGTCAAACCAAAATACATCACCAAGAACTGATAATGCTCATAACGAGTCCCGAAAGCCGTCTTAGGAATGTCCGAAGTCCTGATCTTCAACTAATTATACCCCGATCTTAAATAAATCTTTGAGAACATATTAGCACCCTGGAGGTAGTCAAATAAATCATCAATGTGCGGTACTGGATACTTATTCTTGATGGTAACCTTGTTCAATTGCCTGTTTTCAATGCACATCCTTATGGAACCGTCTTTCTTCTTAACAAATAGTACCGACACATCCAAGGTGAAACATTCGGCCTGATGAAACCTTTATCCAACAATTCCTACAATTGCTCCTTTAATTTACTTCAACTATGTTGGAGTCATGCAATACGGTGGAATAGGGATGTGTTTAGTACTTGGTGCTAAATCAGTACCAAAATCAATATCCCTATAGGGTGGCATGCCCAGTAGGTTTGTGGAGAACACATTTGAAAACTCTCTCACTACGGGGATTGAATTAATTGTAAGTATATCGGCACTGACATCTCTAACAAAATCTAAGTACGCCAAGAATCCTTTCTCAAATATCTGTTGAACCTTTAGAAATGAAACCACCCTACTAGGAATGTGATCAAGTGAACTCCTTCATTCCAACCTTGGCAACCCGCACATAGCACACATCACGATATTAGCATGGCAATGAATAATAGCATGATACGGAGACAACCAATCGATACCCAAAATCACATCACAGTCCACCATATTAAGCAACAATGGGCCAACCCTAATCTGATAGCCCCCAATAATGACCACACAAGAACAATAAACACGATACACCATAATAAATCCCCAACAGGTATAGACATATAAACAGGAGTATCCAAAGAATCAAAGTAGAATGACATATACGAATATGTAGAACCCAAATCGAATAATATTGAAACATCTCTATAACAGACCAGAACAATACCTATAATGACTGTATCTAATGCAACTGCCTCAGTCCTACCATAGAAAGTATAACAATGGGCCTAACCTCCTCCTCTAGGACGACCTCTACCCGCCTGTCCCCAACCTCTAGCTAGTTGTGTAAAGGGTGTAGCATCTGGAGTTGGAATCATAGCCTAAGTACCCTGTTGAGGTATGCTCATCCAAAGCCTGGGACAATCTCTCATCATATGAGTTGTATCATCACACGCATAACAAGCTCTATGCGGACATGGCTACTGGGGACTGAGTCTACACCGAACAACTGGAATAACCATTGTAAGAACTCCGTGTTGGAGTTGAACTGAAGGATAGCTGTCCTATACGAGTGCTCTGAAATCCATGGCTAGCTGGAGTACCACGTGAGACCTGAATTGCTGACTGAACTGGTCAGCTGAAATTACCTCTACCATGTTGACCCTTGGCCCTAGAGTAGGAACCCCTAAATCGTGAAAAGCCACAAGGCTTCATAGCCTCCCTATCCTCCCTCTCCTGCCTATGGATACACTCTTTCCTTCTAGCAATCTCTGCAACCTGATGAAAGGTAGTCTCAGTCTCAATCTCCCATTCCATCCCAAACCAAAGGTTGTATGTGAATCCCTCAACAAATCTACGGAACTACTCCTCCTCAATAGAAACCAAAAGAGCTGCATCTTGTGATAACATTATAAACCTCATAGCATACTAGGTCATATGCATACCTTCCTGGTGCATATGCTCAAACACACTACATAACTTGTCCCTTCGGGTCTATGGGATGAACTCCTGAAGAAAAGAACTGAAAACCGAGGATATGTGAGTAGTGTTGTGCAAACTGGCCTACTCGACGCATAAGTCTGCCACCGTTGTATACTAGTCCTGACAATTGAAAACTAGTAAAGTCTACTTCGTTCGACTGGACCAAACCCAAAGTGTGCAAAATACGATGACACTGAGAAACTTTATGCATCCTCAGTAGGACCTCCACTAAAATGGGGAGGACAAAGTCTCTAAAACCTCTCCATCCTTTTCTACTCCTCAGTAGACAAGAGTGGCCTATCTCGGGCTGAACTGCAATGAATGGCTATACCAACACAATACCCAGTTCTGATCAATATGAACCAGTTGCTCGGGTGTACATGTGGCGGGAGTTTGGGGTCCTGTCCCATCCCATAAAGTAGTTGGTGCAACCGAAATTAATCCTGCATGAGTTAAGCTCTCAAACATGCTCATAATATGGGCCAAAGTATCCTAAAGTCTTAGTGTAGAAATAGGTTCCTTAGGTGTCCGAGCTGGTCCCACCTGCTCAACATAGAGCACCTTCTCCTTAGCTGGAGCTACTGGTGGCTACATAATTGCTGCTCTAGTAGGACTTCTAGCTACGGGGCATGCCCCACCTCAGTCTGCCCCAGCCACGACCTCTCATAGATCTGACATGGGGCACTTGTGCTTGTTCTACGTACCTTCTCTTTTCAGCAAAAAAAGTAGTTGATCTGGCAAAAACTTTTCTCACCATTTATCAAAGAATAGAAGAGTAAAGGTTCAAATTCAGATTAAACAAATATGCACGATAAAGAATGAAAGAAAGAGACATTTTTCTAACAATACGGTAGCCTCTCGAAGATAAGTACAAACATCTCCATACCGATCCACAAGACTCAACTAAACTTGCTCATGATTCGTAGAATATATGAACCTAGCGCGTTGATACCAACTTGTCGTGAAGTAAAATTCCAACAAATATCATAATGGCACCTAACCTGCAAGACTAGGTAAGCCAATCACACAATATAATGGAAACAACGAAACAAATTATAATATCGGAATAACTTCAATAGTGGAATAAAACTTCACAATAGCCAAAATAGCGATACATAAATCAAACTCCCAAAATCAGATAATACAGTGTTATGAGCTCTAAACTGAATACATAAAGATGTCACAAAAGTACAATATTGTTCGAATGTAGAAGCAACAGTACCAAAGTAAAGGAAGGAGACTCCAAGGGCCTGCATTATCCTTGCAACACAACCTTGAATCCTATAGATTAGAAAATGAACTCACTCCCTAGGCCCGCTACTGCCAACATCTGACTCTGTACAAAAATATGTAGAAGTATAGTATGAGTACGAGACAATATGTACTTAGTGAGTATCAAGACTAACATCGATGAAGTAGTGATGTGATTTAAGTAATATGGTACTCACTAACCAAAGATCATGTGCCATATACATAATAACTTGCAACAAAAATATAACCGGATGCTATATAGTCAACTCAACAAAACAGGAGTTATCAACTCAACACAAGCAAATCAGTCTTTCATGGTCAAATCGCCAGTCAATAACAAAGGTATAGAGTAGTATGTTAAAATTCACATAAAAGCATGTAAAAATGCATAACATGGCATAAAGGATTCACTTGCATGGCCAAGCTTCCACCTTTACACTCAACTCCTCTTATCTGCCTCCACATCTGAATCAACAACATCAATCAAAGTACCACAATCTGCGTGTACAACATCAAGAGAGAAACATGATAGAGCGACCAAGGGGGATGGATCCATATCCATACGTTGCAAGATAAAATACCTCATTCCATAACAATAAGCGCAAGGCAAAGACCTCGTGCCATACAATAACAATATCATCAATCCACATGGCAAAGACCTTGTGCCATAGAAATAACAATTTTCTCTATGCGGACAACAAAACCACATGCCATCATAAAAACAACATCATCACAATCACAATATCCGCATGGAAGAGACTTTGTTCCCTCACCGAACCAATCCGCTCAACATTTCCATATGTGCCAAAATCACAACAAATAATGATAATAATTTATCATCAAGAGACATATGCTCACAATTATTTCAATACGATGCACAAGAACATAATACTAATTATAAAGTGTGAATGTGTTCTCAAGATGTAAAACATGACTACGACTTTATCAATAAAGCAATAATTCTACAAATTCCCATCTCGGCCAATTTGGGAGGGAATTTTTAAAAAAAAGAAAAAGAAAATAATCCTAGAAAATAATCTCTAGCATGCAAGGATAATATCTTTTTATACATAGTAGACATTGAAAATGCTCTCTTCTCTCTCATGAAAAAAATCCTAAACTTGACGCCTAAACCTAGCTTCTTTTTCTGGTGACAGCCTTCACATGGCTAATTTAGCCGGCGGCCAGCCTCCTACGGGGGTTGGTTTGCCTTTTACTTCCATTACCCAACCTTTAAACAACAATCCAACCATAAATATCCTCTAGATTATTCAAAAATCCTAAAACCTAATTCTCTGAACACACCAACTACGACAGTCTCCACTGTTAACCCAATCACACCTATCCAATTTAAACCTGTCCAGTTCGTCCATGGCTAACCACTCATAAAGTGGACTAAAGCAGAAGTTAATCGGATGGATATTATAGAAGGCCTCCAATATGCTGTTGTTGCTAAGTTTCCTATGGTTGGCCGGACTTGCATGAACTACGTCGAATTATTCCATCTCGATGTGGAATAAAAGTAGAATGTAACATTGGTTTCTTATGTGACAGGCATATTCTGATTAGATTGACACTTTTTGAAGACTTTATGAATTTTACGTCAAAGAGTGCATATTATGTGAAGGTAAAGGATGGATATCACTATCAAATGCGACCTCTTATTTACGATTCAAAGTTTAAAGCTAATGAAGAGACTCCTTTAGCTTTGGCATGGATATCCTTTCCAAAAGTGTTGCCAACATTCTTTGTGAAAGGAGTATCATTTTTCTCTTATTTCTGCTGTTGGGAAGACTATGGCTTTAGACATGGCAACCATCAATAAAACAAGGCCCAATTGTGCACGAGTAAAGGTTTTAACGAACCTACTAGCTGACAGACCAAAGAAGGTGAGGATGGACATTGAGAATGAATCTATTGGGACTGTGAGGATGCAATGGGTTAAAATCCAATACGACTGCATCCCTAAGTACTGCAAAGAATGTAGGTTACAAGGCCATAACGAGGAGGAGTGCAGTAAACTTCATCCAGAATTAGTTCCAGTAGTGGACAAACAAGGTGATGGTGGTGTTGCACAAGGTGGAGGGAGGAAGGGTAATGAACAACAACTGAAAATTTTATCTAGTGGTAAGATAGTGGGTAATGTTGGTAAGAATTGGAGAGAAGTAAGGGATAATAGAGTGAAGAACAATGCTAATCAAGAAAATAATCAAGGCAAGACTAGGAAAGAAATTGTTCCAATCCATCAAGGAATAAGGCAATAGCTGCAAACAACCAATAAATTTGCAGCCCTTGAAGATACTGAAGGTGGCAAGGAACAAACTAATCAATTGGCCATAGTTGAGGAAGTTACTATTCAACGAAGCCCTAACCCTAATGCCCAGCGTAGCCCTACTCCTAAAGGATATGGGAGATTAAATCTAGCGGTACCTTTTTTTAATCCAAATCCAGCTAGGAATGAGTTGAAGGGAGTTAACACGACTAGTCCTAAAGGGAATAAAATAAAGGGTCAAATAAATATTGAATCTGCAGCTTAATGGGTTCAAAGAACATTTGTTGGAACTAGGGTTAATGTTAATACTTCCTGTCAAGAGGTTCCATCGCAAGAAACACATGTCGTTGAAGAACTGGGTAAGCAATCTGAACAAATTTAGCTTGGGGAAGGAAAGTTATGATGTGATCAAGTTGAAGAATATTCTGAAGAAGAAGAGGATGAATTTTTTGAAGATGATGACATACAGGAAGAAGATGATCCCACTTGTGAAGAACAAAGTTCTAATGAAAACGGTGAACAAGGAGTAATGAAGTCAATAGAGACTGACAACGATTCTAATAAGGAGGATCCTTCACAGGATCAAGCCTTACAAGTTGAATATGTACAAGTCCAGGAGTTGAGGATCCCTAATCATAAAGAGGCCACTGGGAACCCGAATGATGCAACATTAAACCCTAATGATAGAGTTATAAGTCTAAATGATCCTGCGAGAACTGGTAGTGGTGAAGAACATGTTAATGAGATTAACCGCGTTAACACACAACCTGAAGATGGTGTCAACAGAAATACCATGAAAATGCAGCTATAACAAAAGGTGTGCAACAGTTAGGGCAACAATGTGTTATTGTAGTTAATGATTCATTGAAGAGTTTAGTTTCTTCAAGTGGAAATAAAGGAAAGGAGAATTCTAACAGAAATTTAATCCCCAGGCCTACCAATAACAGTTTGGCATTTTAAAAGGGATCCAAGGGGGCAAAATTTCTAACTGTAGCTCAACGAAAAGGATTTCGATGAAGAATCCACTGAACAGAATTTTTGCAATGTGGCAAGGCAGGGAGATTTATCACCAATACATATGGAAAAAGGAATATCGGATATAAAGGGAAGGAAAAAACAAGTGAAGGATTCTAGTGTTCCAATTGCGGGGTACAAACGAGAAGGGCCTTAACTAAATCAAGTAATTAGATATGAATGCTATTATTTGAAATATTAGGTCATTGAATACAATGAAAGCCTTTGAAAGGCTTGTTACAATGAATATACAACATCATTTTGAAATTATAGGGATCATGGAACCAAAGCAAAACTCGAGGAAGCTGGAAAAATATCGGAGGAAGATTGGTTTGGCTCAAGTTTCTGTGAACATCTCAAACAAAGTGTGGGCTTTCATTGATGAAAAATATGAAGTATAGGTGCTCATGGATACAGTACAACACCTGACTTTAAAACTTTTCAACATGGAAACTCACAAGGAACTAATATGATTCTTCGAGTTAACAAAGAAGCAACCGACCAGGGTCAAGATCTTGAGACGAAAACGTGGTTTGTAGGCCGATTTCAAGAAACAACGTATCTCAAGTTTTAGAACTCGAAATATGATGATTCAAAAACGAGGTGAAAGATGACAATCTAAAATATAAGAAAGACTATTTACTCGTTCAAAACAAGTAAATATTGAAGATGCAGTGGTTCAATGAAAGTTCTGATTCTAGGATATCAAAATAACGAATTTATATCAAGAAAAGTGTTCTTGAATGAAAAGTTCTGAAAGTCACCACTTGGAATCAATTAACGTGATAAAGAAGCACCACACGCAATTGAAAATAAGATAAAGACTATCACCACCTTGCTTGGAATCAAAAACAAGGATGAAGAAGACAAAATAGAGAAAAATACTCTATTGTAAAACTAGGCAGACTTTAAAAATGTGAATTGCATTCTACAAGGTAAGAGAAATCTTTATATAGGCCTAGAGTCTCTTCTTTGATAACTACAATTCCTATTCTAATAAGAAAATAAAATAACTAGACAAAGAAAGTAAAATCCCTATTCTATAAGAAAAAGAAACTAGAATCCTACTAAAAGGAAAATCCTTATTCTAAAAAGAATAAACTAAATCCTATTTTAAGAAGGAAAGGATCTTAGATTCTTGAAATCAATCTTGGGCCTTTTGAACTTGAAGACATGTCCACACACCTATTCGCGGGCATATAAGAACTTATTTTTGGCGAGCTAAATAATAAAAGGCTAATATAGCTTCTTGATTTGCATCATTCTCCCTAGTTGAAAAGGACTCGTCCTCGAGTCTAAAGGCTCTATAAATAGCGCAAGGTCATCAACATTAAATATTGGTGAAACCCGATAATCGTCCGGTAGATCCAATCTATAAGCATTGTCACCTAACTTTTGAGCAACTCGAAATAGACCATCAGCTCTTGGTTGCAACTTTGGAAACTTTTGGTTAAGAAATCTTTCTTTCCTAAAGTATACCAGACTAAGTCTCCCACGTTAAAGAATTGTTGTTTTCTCTTCTTATCAACTTGTTTCTTATATGCCTTTGTTTGTCTCTCAATCTCTTGTACTACTTTCTCATGCAACTTTTTTAATTGCTTAACCCTCTCATCAACATCTCCACTAAAATAATGGGTTTTAAGAAGAGGAGACAAGTCTAATGTACCAAGATGATTCTTACCATAAATCACTTCAAAAGGACTTTTTCTAGTTGTTCGATTCACAGACTTGTTGAAAGCAAACTCAGCATGTGGTAGCAAGGATTCCCACTCTCTTATGTTCTTCTTGATAAAACTTCTTAGCAATGCACCTAAACTTCGATTGACTTCCTCTGTTTGTCCATCTGTTTGAGGGTGATAAGATGAGCTATATTTCAACTCCATACCAAGCTTAGCCCATAAGTACGCCAAAAATGATAGAGAAACTTAGTGTCGCGATCAGAAATAATGCTTCTTGGAATGCCGTGTAACTTGACAATATTGTTAAAGAACAAAACAGCCACATGAGTTGCATCACTTGTCTTGTTACATGGGATAAAGTATGCTATCTTAGAGAATCTGTCAACAACAACAAAGATATCATCCTTTCCTATTTGAGTCCTTAGCAATCCAAGCACAAAATCCATGCTAATATGTTCCCACAGTGTTGTAGGAATTGGCAAAGGCTCATATAATCCCTTATTGCTCCCATGTACTTTTGCTTTTCTACATGTTTCACAATTCTCAATCAGCCTCAACACATCTTTGTTCAATTTAGGCCAGTAGAAGTTTTCTTGAATAATCTTCAATGTTTTAGAATGGCCAAAATAACCAGCTAATCCACCCTCATGTGCTTCCCTCACAATGGACTCCCTTAAAGAGCTTTGTCGTAAGCAAAGCTGCTTTCTACAGTAAAGAAACCCATCATGAATTACAAACATTCTTTGTGGACCCTCCAAGCATCTCTTCCAAATATCTCCAAAGTCTGGATCAGCTTCATAAAGCTCCTTGATATGGTTGAATCTAAATACATTAGTTTGCATCATAGAAAGTAAACATGGTTTTCTACTAAGAGCATCAGCCACTTGATTAGGGTTTCCAGCTTTGTGCTTAATTACAAACTGAAAATTCTGAAGGAACTCTAGCTATTTTACATGCCTTGCATTGAGCTTTTATTGGTGACTAAGATACTTTAGTGCCTCATGATCAGAATATAGCACAAAATCTCTTGGTAATAAATAATGACTCCAATGTTACAACACACGAACAATAACATAGAACTCTTTTTCATAGGTGGAGTACTTCAATTTAGATCCATTTAGCTTCTCGCTAAAATAAGCCACGGGTTTACCTTCCTGGCTAAGAACTCCTCCGACACTAACACTTGAAGCATCACATTATACTTCAAATAAAACATCAAAGTTAGGCAACTGAAGGATATATGAGCTTGTGTCATCTTCTTCTTTATCAATTCAAAACTCTTTTGAGCTTCTTCATTCCACTTGAACATGCCTCCTTTCAAACACTCAGTTATAGTGGCAACCAACGTGCTGAAATCTTTGATAAATCTTCGATAGAAAGACACCGTTCCATGAAAGCTCCTTATATCTGAAATTGACCTAGGAATTGGCCAATATATGATTGCTTCAATCTTGCTTGGGTCGGCTTGAATACCACTACTAGTTACAATGTAACCACGAAAGCATTTGTTAGTATAAAAGATGCACTTCTTGAGTTGTGCATATAGCTTCTCTCTCCATAAGGTTTCAAAAACCTTCTCCAAATGCTTTCCATGTTCAACTTCCTCTTTGCTATAAATTAGGATATCATCAAAGTAGACAACAACAAACTTCCCAATGAATGGTATAAACATATGAGTCATAAGCCTTATGAATGTGCTAGGAGCATTCGATAAACCAAAAGGCATTACCAACCATTCATACAAGCCTTGGCTAGTCTTGAAGGTAGTATTCCATTCATCACCTTCTCTCATACGAACTGGTGGTACCCACTCTTCAAATCAATCTTTGAAAAGATCTTAGAACCATGTAATTAGTCAAATAGATCATCTAACCTTGGAATTATGAAGCGATATTTGATAGTGATATTGTTGATTGCTCGACTGTCAACACACATCCTCCAATTGCCATTTTTCTTAGGAACAAGCAAATCAAGCACGACATAGGGACTAAGGATCTCCCTTATTAAACCCCTCTCCAATAGCTCTTCGACTTGCCTTTAGAGTTTAGCTTGTTGTGTAGGATTCATCCTATAAGCTGCTTTGTTTGGAAACGATGCTCCGGGTATAAGGTCTATTTGATGTTGAATATCGTGCATGGGTGGAAGTTCTAACAGAACATCTTCCGAGATCACATCCGCATACTTAGTAAGTAACTTCTTGGCTCGTGTATTTAACTCATGATCCTCATCTTGTGAGTCTCCCATGGCTACTGCTATGTACAATGGCTTTCTTTTATTGATGTGGCCAATAATCTGTGATCTGGTCATTAGTGTATCAGACACGGTCTTTGCCTTCTTTGAAAGTTCTTTTGGGTGCAATGGTGTCAAAATGATCTTACGTCCATCAACTATGAATGAATAGGTATTATGGTATCCATCATGAAAAGCACGCTTATCATATTGCCATGGTCTTCCAAGTAATAAATGGCAAGCATCTATCTTTACAATATCACACCAAATTTGGTCTTTATAGATCTTACCAATAGAAAAAGAGACGAAGCATCTTTTAGTGACTTTCATACCTCTACCATATTGCAGCCACCCAACTTTGTAAGGTTTGGGGTGTACCTCAGTTTCAAAACCCAATTTAGTCACCATCTCTTCCGAAACAGCATTAGTGCAACTTCCACCATCAATAATCACTGAACATACCTTGCCATGTGATGTACACCTCGTGTGGAAAAGGGCCTCTCATTTCGATGATTCTTCATCTTCATGTTTATTATGTAAGATCCTCTGAATAGCAAGCATATCACCTTCATTAGGTTCTACATAGGCATCCTCATCTTCCTCACTAACTTCCTCAATTGGCTGGTTGTCTTCATGATTGGAATCATCTTCTTAGTCAACTAATATAACAGCCTTTTGGTTGGGACAATCAGGTTGCACATGAACAAAACCTTGGCACTTAAAACATCTTCTCCTAGTCATATCCCCCTGAGGTTTCTTTTCATCACCCTTTGAAGCTGAATTAGAAGAATTACCTCTATAAATGACCTTGGAATTTCCACCACTACCACTACTAGTACTCCCCTGGTTGGGGTAATTCTTCTTGGAGCATAATTTCTTTGGTTCCTTTTGTTGTTGCTCGATGTTGATGGCAGGCTTTCATACATCATTGAATGTCCAATAAGGTTGTAGGCGAATAACATCGGAAATGGCACGCCTTAAGGCACCAATATATCTTGCTATAGTCTGTTCTGTAGGTTCTCGGGTATCACACTTAATCATGAGGTATTCAAACTCTCGAGTATAGTCTTACGGTCTGGTCTCCTTGGTGGAAGTTATGAAATTTAAGATAATTCTCTTGTTTGTACGTATCAAGAAGAAAATGTCTTCGAAGTTCTCTCTTCATCTTCTCCCAAGTTCGAATCTTACCATGACCTTCTCTTTCTCTTTCTCGCTTCATATTGTCCCACCAAAGTGAAACATATCCCTTAAACTTGATGGCAGTGATCTTAACATTTTTCTCCTTAGGATAGTCCTTGAACTCAAAGATTCGTTCAACAGTCAATAACCACTCCATAAACGCATCCCCTTATGTTTTTCCATCAAAATCAGGAACATCAACCTTCACATCATCCCTTTTCTCCTGATTATGGTTCCTCCTTCTCCTTGGGTGATCATATTCATCATCTCGTTGTCTGCTAGGTGGATCCGAACTTTTACTAGAGTCATCTCCATCAGCCATATGAAAGGGGTTAATATCAGTGTCCCCTTCATCGTCTTCCTTGGGCCTTCTATGTCATTCATTTCTTTCGTAGTGTTGGAGTTGCCTCTATAGTTGTTCAATTGTCCTTCTCATCTCTTCCATCTCTATGTCACGATCATATGTTCTTCTTTCACCTTCTTGAACTCAACGACCTTTTCTTGCTTGCATATTAGGTTCACTCCTACTGCTCTAATACCAAATTGATGTGATTCCTTGATTTAACAAAGAACCAACCGACCACGATCAAGATCTTGAGACAAAAACGTGGTTTGTGGGCCGGTTTCAAGAAACAACGTATCTCATATTTTAGAACTCGAAATATGATGATTCAAAAATGAGGTGAAAGAAGACAATCTAAACTATAAGAAAGACTATTTACTGGTTCAAAACAAGTAAATATTGAAGCTATAGTGGTTCAATGAAAGTTCTGATTCTAGGATATCAAAATAACAAATTTATATCAAGAAACATGTTCTTGAATGAAAAGTTCCTAAAGTCACCACTGAAATCAATTAATGTGATAAAGAAATACCACAAACAATTGAAAATAAGATAAATACTATACCACCTTGCTTGGAACCAAAAATAAGGATAAAGACGTCAAAATAGAGGAAAACACTCTATTGTAAACTAGACAAACCTTAAAAACGTGAATTGCATTCTACAAGGTAAGAGAACCCTTTATATAGGCCTAGAGTCTCTTCTTTGATGACTACAATTCCTATTCTAATAAGGAAATAAAATAACTAGACAAGGAAAGTAAAATCCCTATTTTATAAGGAAAAGAAACTAGAATCCTACTAAAAGGAAAATCCTTATTCTAAAAGGAATAAACTAAATCCTATTTTAAGAAGGAAAGGGTCTTGGCTTCTTGAAATCAATCTTGGGCCTTTTGAACTTGAAGAAACGTCCACACACCTATTCGCGGGCATATAAGAACTTGTTTTTGGCGAGCTAAATAACAAAAGGCTAATATAGCTTCTTGATTTGTATCAGGAACTGATTATTTCATTAGTGTATGCTAAGTGTGACACTATTGATAGGATTGAACTATGAGATTCTATGTATGCACTTGCAAGAGATATGACTACTCCTTGCTCGTTGTAGGTAATTTCAATATGATATGGGATGAAGAAGAGAAATTTAGAGGAATACTAGTGTCTTTGAATGAAGTTGAAGATTTAGGAATTGTGTAAACACATGTAATTTCTTTGATCTTGGATTGAAGGGAAGTATATATACATGGTGGAATGATAGAGCAGAAGGTGATTATATTTTCAAAAGATTGGATCGTTGCCTAGAAAATCTAGAATTTCAGCAGCTACTGCCAGGCTTGGACATAACTCACCTACCAAAGATTAGTACCGATCATAATCCTATGTTGATTATGTGTACTCCAGTTTCTGTCCCAATAAAGAAATCTTTTAGATTTCTCATTTTCTGGACGAAACATGAGTCTTTTGTAGATGTTGTGAAGGAGGTGTAGGGCTTATTTATGTGCAAATCCATTTATTATCTTCAATCACAAATTAAAGAAGCTAAAGATGGCATTATCTACGTGGAGTAGGGCAACATATGGAGATATCTTTCAAAAAATTTCAAATCAAGAAGAGGTAGTCCTGGTACATGAAGCACAATTTGAGCTTAACCCTACTCAACTAAATAAGGAAAGGCTTCAAAATGCTCAAGCTGAATTCATACGATATTTGGCACTTGAGGAGAAATTTCTGAAATAAAAAGCTGGTATGTCTTGGTTTTAAGATGGAGATGGGAACACAAAATTTTTTCATGTTCAAGTGAATGGTAGAAGAAAGAGATTGCAACTTAAAGGGATCCATACTAGTGAAGGGTTGTGGATAGAAGCTAATGCGGCTATGTTAGATGAGGCAGTATCTTTCTTTCAGTCACAATTTACTGAAGATAGGATTCCTACTGATTTCAGGATAATTTATCATATACCTTGTATGGTAAATATGGAGCAGAATCAAGATCTTTTGAAGTAGCCTACCAAAGATGAAGTTAAAGTGGCTATTTTTGGATTGAATGGTGAGAGTGTAAGGGGTCCAAATGGCTTCTTAGGATGTTTCTTTCATTCATGTTGAGACATTATTGGTGATGACATATTTGATATGGTGAAGGCTTTCTTTAATGGGCAAGAATTACCAAAATGTGTAATTCATACTGTCACACCTCCTTTTTCACACATACCCCCGGAAGGGCATGAAGGAGTTTTTCCATTTAAAGGACAATTGGAATGGGATTTAATTATTAATTATTCAGAGTCGCCACTTGAGAGATTAATGGTGTCCCAAGTCACCGGTTGAATCTCGAATCGAGGAAAAATATGACTCTGTTAACAGTCTGCGAACTAGAAATCCGAGTAAGGAATTCTGTTAACCCGGGAGAAGGTGTTAGGCATTCCCGGGCTTCGTGGTTCTAGCACGATCGCTTAACTGTTGTATTTGATTTTATCTGATTTCAATACCTGCTAGATTATATGCCTTTTATTTAATTTTGAACCGCTTTTATTATAATTATTTTTTTAAAAGAATTGCGACGTCGTGAAAACGCGTTTCGAACCACGTCGCAATCAATGCACCCGTGATTATCAACACATTTCGACTTTGTCAAGATTTGGATTTGAGTCTCATCAATGCGCACCCGATTTTAAGAAGGTCATTTAATTAAAATCGCGCCTAAAGATTGTAACGTAATATTATTTTGGGGAAAAGTTGTGAAGTTTGCTAAATATCCTTCCCAAATTCTAATCATTTTTAATAACCATTTATTGAGGGCCCCACATTTATTTATTTTCGTTTGGTGGAGCTCATCTCAATTTGTGAACCTACTTTTATTATTTATTTTATAAGAATTACGATGTCGTGAAAACGCGTTTTGAACCCCGTCGCAATCAATGCACCCGTGATTGTCAACACATTTCGACTTTATCGAGATTTTGATTTGGGTCGCATCAATGCGCACCCGAGTTTAAGAAAGTAATTTTATTAAAAAAAACGCTCCTAAAAGGTCTAACGCGTTGTTATCTTTAGGGAAAGCCGCGACATTCGCTAAACGGCCCATCCCGAAGTCTAAAAGTCCTAATTAATTTGCACGTTTTCAGCTTCAAGTTCATGGGATTATACTAATAGCCTCAGCGCCTATGAGATTGAGAAAGGCTGCCCAAGTTTAAAGTATGCAGCTAGCTGCTCTTCAAATGTGAGATTCAGTATTATCTGATCCAAGATCATCTCAATTGACAAGTTATATGGCACAACAAAGGACTGAGGATAGATATATGCAACATACATAATATTTAAGCTTGGACTGGATAGTAACCAATATCAACTCAAAACAAAGGTTAAAAATGAACCCTTATGTTGATAAATCAAGCTGGAGGTTTGCAATTCAACAGTCAAACCAGAGGATCAGATAACTGAGAGAAAAGAATATGCAATCCTGCTACTACAAGAACAAAATGGATCCTGAAATGCAGATAAACCAAAAGCCAAGATAGATTCCTTAACAAGGCTAACAATGCAGAATTTGCACTCAAAATGCACAAACTTGCTGCTCAATTAGTGCAAAACAAAGCAGATTTTTCAGCAGACTCACAGTTCAAACAAATAACCAAAATACTGTGCGTCATCAGCTCAATCTACTGCTGAAATTGCCTTCTTCATCAGCTCGAAAGAACAAGATTATTACAGCAGTAACAAAACAGGGAGAGCACTTAAACCTTCAAATTCGCCACTGCCTCACCAGGAAACTATTCCAAGTATATCAAAGAAGCAGAACAAAAAACTATTTCAAACTCGAACCTGATGGAACCAAACCATGTGATATCAAGCAGAGCGTTGACTGATTTAATAGAATTAGGTGCCAAGGAAATCTCAGTTCCAACAAATGATCCATTTCAATCAGAGAGCAAAAGAAGTACTAAACCTCAACAAGAGAACTAACAAATTCGAACAGCTCTCACCACACACGGAAGATCAGTGGTATTAAAAGAAAGGTGAGACATGCCTGAAGTTAGAGTTTTCTGATTAATCAAACCGAGGCAATTACATGGACTGAAACAGAGCAGCAGTTTCAACTAAATCAACATAGCATTCGAGACATAAGTCACACGAGTTTCACTATCGATGCCACTGCTGGAAGGAAATGAAAAAGCTGTCTAATCTAGACTCCAACACTATGCTACTACCAGTAAACTAAGAGAATGCTAATCATCAAGCAACCAAACAGCAACTTCATGTTCTTCCAAACAATCTCATGAGAGCAGATGTTTTGCAACGAAAGGAAACAAACGATATTCAACACGTATTCTTAAAGCACACGATCGATATTCAACACGTATTCCAATTGATGTTGAAAGAAACACAAAAAAATAGATATGAAGTTCAGTCGATCATAACAAATGGATATCACAGGGAAGAAGATAAGAGAGCTAAGATTTCATCATAGTAACCAGGAAGTATTCAGGGACATACGCAGACTTCATTTAACTCATTGCACAGGGCTATTCGACATCACTTAATTTCGAAAATGAAATTAGTACCTGAAATCAGCTCTTCAATTAACAAAGTTTGGCAATTACAGTGAATCACTCGAACCAAAACCAAATGAATCAATGACGACCAGGATACCTCGACTGGAATCTACGACGAACAACAACGACAATGAACTCAAAACATCCTCCTCTCAATTGCATTACACATCAGAACCAAACAATCGAAGAATGAAATTCAAGGATCGAAAAGAAAACCAACTCAAACTGAAACCCTTTGATTTTTGTATTTTTTTTAGAAATTCCAGAAAAACAAAGAAGAAGAAGTCACCATTTACTCTCTGAAAATCTATCACTCCAAAAAATCCTTTTTATTCTCAAAAAATCCGATTGAGTCCTTTTATGAAACGAACCCCGGATGAATGTAGGGCTCGGATTGAACGAAATCAATCCAATGCCTCACATTCATCCAACGAATCATCTCTAGGACCTTCCAATCGTGTGAGATAGATCAAAATCGGGCGAGTGAGAGGGGAGGGGAATCTCGCGTGGGAAAATCCGTTAGAACGGTGAGAGGAGGGATGGGGGAACGCGTGGATTGTGGATTTGAGGTTTACTCGCCATGGATTTGGACAGGATTAAGGTTGCATTCGGATGTTCTTGGGAGAAGAAGCACAGTCGCGGCTGGGATTAGGGGTCTGTTGGTCGACTTGATTGGCTTCTGATTGTATATGGACGGGTCGGGTTGGCGGGTGTGGGCGGGTTATTGAGAAGGGGGGTTGGGCTCGATTTAAAAAGAAGAAGGGTTTTGGGTATTTGGGCTGATCCGAAATTGGGCACTATTTGGGTATAAGATTTGGGTTAAATTGAGATGAGCCTAATTTTGTTCTTGCTTGCTTTCCTCTCTTCTTTTATCTATTCTTGTATTTTGTTTTCCACTTTGTAATTTTGTATTTATTTTTCTGATTTTATAAAATTGTAACAATTAAAATAAAGTCCTAATATATTTCAAAACTAGACTAATTAAATTCTAAAATTATTAAAAACCTATTTTACGCCAAATTTACGATTTGAACAATTAAAATGCGAAAGTGAGCTATTTTGTAATTTTTCATGTTTGGTTCTAAAACAAACTAACCCCTAATCGGTCCTAAAAATATAAAATTATATCCTAAATGCAAATGCATATTTTTGTGTTTTATATGAATTAACATGCACAAATAAAATGCAACCATTATCAGAAAATGATACCAAAATGCACAAAAAATTGTAAAAATAAGGAAAAATTATTTTGTTTGGAATTTTGGGAATTATTCATATATAGGGCAAAAATCACGTGCTCACAGCTGCCCCTCTTTGCTCGAAAACATGAAATGTTTTCGGGCAAAGATAAGTGAGCAAATACGAGCGATTTTTGCCCGTTTGAAAATTCCGTGTGAAACATCTTTTGAAAAGCTCGACCACTCCCTGCTTCAGAGGTTGCCTACATATCCTAGGCTAAACAGGAATCAGGTCAGTGTAGTTCGGGAATGTCTGGTAGCTGGGACTACTGGGAGTTGTGATTTCACTGCGATTGCTATTGCTGCTACTGCTCGCTAACCTTCCTTATTACACCACGTCAAAGATAAAAGAAGCTAAACTAACTATGCTCTATGAATTACAAAAGTCCTATCTAGATTCTTCAATCTTGCTCTTGTACTTCCTGGTTGCCTTGTTGTCTTGTGTTTTCTTGTTGCCTCGTTGTCTTGTGTTTTCTTGTTGCCTCGTTGTCTTGTGTTTTCTCGATAAAATTCCTTGCTTCTACTTCAACTGGTCAACTGAGATGCTGTTCCCTCTCTCCAAACTGCTGAACTTGAATAAACTCGAACTCGAATGTATTCCTCTGTTATCCAGGCGGGCTCCTGACTATTGAGCTTAAAATTGAAACTACTCCTCTATTATCCAGGCGGGCTCCTGACTTCGAACACACCAAGAAATTGATTGAAAACTAAAATCTGAATTGTGTGACCTGTGTTCTTCAGGCGGGCTCC
The DNA here is from genome assembly GCF_000715075.1 of Nicotiana tabacum. NCBI lineage: Eukaryota > Viridiplantae > Streptophyta > Magnoliopsida > Solanales > Solanaceae > Nicotiana > Nicotiana tabacum. The sequence continues at coordinate 151,975,069 of NC_134087.1, read as the reverse complement.
TGATTGCTAAAATTAAATTGTATGTCTCTATTCTTCAGGCGGACTCCTGATCGCTAAAATTAAATTGTATGTCTCTATTCTCCAGGCGGACTCCTGATTGCTAAAATTAAATTATATGTCTCTATTCTTCAGGAGGACTCCTGATTGCTAAAATTAAATTGTATGTCTCTATTCTCCAGGCGGACTCCTGATTTTAAAATTTAAACTGTATGTCTCCGTTCTTCAGGCGGACTCCTGATTTCCGAAACTTGAATTGTATGCCTCTGTTCTTCAAGCGGGCTCCTGACTTCAAAAAGACAAAAAGTCGATTGAAAACTAAAATTTGAATTGTATCACCTCTGTTCTTCAGGCGGGCTCCTGATTGCTGCATTTAAAATTGAATGTATTCCTCTATTATCCAGGCGAGCTCCTGACTTCACAAAAATAGACAAAACAAAGAAAACTTTCTGCCCCAGTTTGGAAAGTGGTTGTTTGTTACCACATACTAATAAGAACTAAAACTTGAATTGTGATAAGACTGAAATGCAACTTTTAAAAATTTAAAGACCGCAATGTATCTTAAAATTTAAACTTTATCTTAGGTGAAAAATTCATCTGACTAAGATTCTCATCTTAGGTGAAAAATTCGACGGACTAAGATTTTCATCTTAGGAGAAAGATTCAACACACTAAGATTTTTATCTTTATCTTAGGTGAAAAATTCATCAGACTAAGATTTCAATCTTAGGAGAAAGATTCAACAGACTAAGATTTTTATCTATATCTTAGGTGAAAAATTCATTAGACTAAGATTCTCATCTTAGGTGAAAGATTCAACAGACTAAGATTTTTATCTTTATCTTAGGTGAAAAATTCATCAGACTAAGATTTTCATCTTAGGAGAAAGATACAACAGACTAAGATTGTGACTCTAGGAGATAATTCATCAGACTAGGTCCATTTTTAAGTGATCCCGACTTTCTTAATTTTCCAAATTCCAACTTTCTTTCTTTTCAAATTCTGCCTTCCTTTCTTGTTCCCAAATTATGCCTTCCTTTCTTGTTCCCAAATTATGCCTTCCTTTCTTTTCTTTTCTTTTTCGACTTCTGCCTTCCCCTTCTTTAAATTATGCCTTCCTTTCTTTCTCCTCAAATTTTGCCTTCATCTTTTCCCAAATTATGCCTTCCTTTTATTTTTCCAACTTCTGCCTTTACCTTAGGTGAAAGATTCATCAGACTAAGATTTTTATCTTAGGTGAAAAATTCAACAGACTAAGATTTCTTTTAACCATTTTCCTTCAAAATTTGTTTTATCTACCCACTAACTTGAATTATCTTCTTTCAGAACTGCTTCCCTAAAACTGGTGTTGTCCTCCTTCAAAAAGAACCACTTCCCTAAAAACTAGTGTTTCATTCCTCCAAAAATTACTTTTCTTAGAACTGGTGTTTCTTTCCTGAAAACTACTTCCCTCTCTTTTTCTCTTTTTTTTAAAACACTTGTATTGACCTTCATGTTCTTCAGATGGGTACCCGAAAAAATTTCAACATGACAGAAAATTTTCTGCCCCAGTTTGATAATCCTCCTGTAGCATATCTTTCTGCCATCAATATCATTTCCATGCCCCTGTTTCAAATCAAAGAAAATTCTGTCAGTTTAAAAGTGCGCTGGTTGGTTGTGGTACTCCCGCTAGGATGGCTTTCCTTTTCTCCTTTCCATGCTTTGCGTTCTCCGACCATCTTTGAAACTTGGCTGATAACTTCTGCCCTTCTTGACGACTATTTCTCAATTATTACTTCTAGTCTTCTTATCTGACCCCATATGTTTTGTGACAACTGATTTTTCTTGAAGGTCTTGCATGTTTACTGATTAACCGCTTTCCCCGTCATCTGTGTCACTGAAATACCCTTTTTCCCCGTTCAATCCCAATACCCTCTATCTGTTGCATTATTCCTGAACCGACATCTACCAAACTTTGTGTTTCATAAGGATCCCAAAGTATGTTGATTATCACCAGCTCAGTGCTCTTGTTATTTTTCCTGACTTGCGACCCCATTTTGTGCAATTGGAAAGCTGGTGGCCAATTTTGAAGTCATTCCTCACTTGTTACGACCAAAAGACTCAGAAAGGGGAAATAAACAAAATAAAAGGAACAGAGTAAAGGACAATAGAAAGAGATGATTCCTAACAAGAAAACTACACAGTAGAAACTATTGGATGTGGATACCGACTCTAATGACCTTGACATGCACCTGCGACCTATTCTGTTAAGCAAATCTGATGTTCATCTCTTGTTCCTTTTTGCCGTGAAACTGGGCTTCATTGCTCCACTTATCCAATTTGATTCGTATTCCTTATTCGGCTTGTGGTGCCCCAAAGGGTTTTCACCATCAAACCTCTCTCATTTCGTTCTTTCTCTCAACTTACTGTCGCCTCAAGATGCCCGTGAAGGTTTTCACCAATAAGACTCTCTCATTTTTTTTATTTCTCTCAGCTTTCATCACCTTGCGATACCCATGAGGATTTTTATCAATAAGATTCTCTCATTTTTATTTTCCTTGTTTGGACCGGAGTGTTGCCCCTGACATGAATTACCTTACCTGCTTGACCTGGCATTTCTCAAAGACTGATCAGAAGGTCTTTATTTGGACCGTAATATAGGCTTTTGGATGGGTTAGAAAGAAAGGGTATAAGAGGCTTAAAACAATTTCGAAATGGGTTAAAATTACAACTTTCGGAATCCAACTTCACACAACAACCACAATTTCTGCCCCAGTTTCTTGCTTGGGGACTTTTGGATTTTTGTTTTGGTATGACTGAACCTCATAGAGGCTGCCTACGTACCCTTTCGGGATCAAGTCAAACGTAGTTCACATCATAGAAACTACGTTGTTGCGATTTTCTTTCTCTCTCTTTCTTTTTCTTTTTTTTCTTTTTCTTTTTCTTTTTTTTTCTTTTTCCTTTCTTTTCTTCATTTTCTTTTTCTTTCTTCTCTTTCTTTCTTTTCTTTTCTTTTCTTTTCTTCCCCTTTTTTTTCTTTTCCTTTCTTCCTTCTTTTCTTTCTTTCTCCTTTTCCTTTCTTCCTTTTCCTTTTTTTTTCTTTTTCCTTCTTTTTCCATTTGCGTATCTCCGGCACTTGCATTTCTTTAATTGTGCCGTTGATTCCGAAAGAGGGGTATGAAAGAAAACAAATAAGGCTCAAAGAGGTTGACAAAAGGGTAACGTGTTTAGATAGCAAAACAAAATGCCCTCATCATTTCAAACTTCAAAATATGCCACATACAAACAAGTACAATCAGAATAAAGAAACCATACACATCATCTCTTGACCGCATCGGAATTGACGGCCATTTCCACACATTTTTCTTCTACATCTATCAGATATATTGTGCCATTCGACAACACACTTACTCTTATTACCACGACCGACCCCCTGCCAATTTGGCCAACTTGCTTTTACGGGGATTTTTATGTTTTACTTGCCCGAGTTTCACATGGTTCGGGCTTCAAACAATCTCAAAATGTCCCAATCTGTTCTCATTTCCTCAAGTGTCCTTATCATTTTCAAAATGGTCTCATTGCTTCGCAACCTTTGAAGATCAGACTGAGAATTATGCGTGCATGTCATGTCACTAGAACCGGCAAAAGGCAAAACAAAAAGTTAGAAAAGAACTAAACAAAGAAAATGACTGGGAGTAACAACAGATCGGAATTTGCATTAGACAAACGATGAAATAGTTCGAATAACAAAACAAAAACAAAACAAACTGGATTGCAACCCTAGAATGAACTGAAACAAACCTAGACAACCCTAGACAAACCACTACGACTAAACAAGCTAGACAAAAATGAAAGGATAGGAGGGTTTGAACACAAGACAATATCCGGATTACAACCCTGCAAATAATCCGGACAACAGAAATGACAGCCAAATGGACCACCAAAGCTCCTCCCCAGCTGACTTAGGAATGGAGCGTCTTTCCAATTACAAGCACGCCATCTTAGCCACTAAGCCTCGCATCCATATTGCCATGACCACTATCTGCTTCAGTATCTTCAACTTCAGTCAACAAGTTCCCAAAAGTATTCTCATACCCCATGTCACCGGGCATCATCCCCACCAAGTGTGCCTCCTCATGTAAGGGATGCAGCGTGATATTCTGGGTGCCACTGTCTTGAATCAATTTTCCTGAATCATCCTTTCTATTTCTCTTTTCAAATCTCGACAATTTTCCACATTGTGCCCCAGAGCATTGGAGTGGTATTCACACCTTTTAGATGAGTCAAAACTTCTTGCACGTCGGTCCACCTGATTTGGAGGAATGGGTACAATCATGTCATGTTGTTTTAACTTCTCAAATAAGCTTGCATAGGACTCTCCTATTGGTGTAAAACTATCTTTCAACTTTTGTTCCCTTCTATACCCCTGGCTTGGATGTGGGTTACAAGGTAATTGAAAATTTTGCGGAGGCTGGTGGAGATTTTGTGATACTCGAGCTCGCTTTCTTGAGTGATTTGGTGGCGAGTATGAGGGGTTCGGAGGTGGATAGTAATGCTTAGGGGGGTCATGGAAAACCTGATGAGGCTGCACATACCTTCGAGATGTTCTCCTAGGACCTCTTCTCGACCCTGATATCACCATAATTTCTTCATCCCTCTCATTCGTGTTACCAGATTCAATTTGGACAGCTTGAGCTGCAGCTTTTAGAGCTGTTTGACTTATAATTCTGCCTGTCTTAAGACCGTCTCCACCATTTCTGCCTGTCTTGTATTGAAAAATAATCTGGCTCTTGAGCCTATAGAAAGACAGTGATTAACTCGTGGTCATCCATGGGTGGCTTAGCTCTAGCTGCCTGCTCTCTCCATTTGATGGCATATTCCCTGAAACTTTCAGTTGGTTTCTTTTTTAGGTTAGAAAGGGAAATGCGGTCTGGGGCGATGTCGATGTTGTATTGAAACTGTTTGACAAAGGCCCGTGCCATATTATCCCAAACGTACCCGCAAGATGTGTCTTGATCCAAAAACCATTCAGATGCTACTCCCGTGAGGCTTTCCCCAAAATAAGCTATAAGCAATTCCTCATTTCTTCCCACACCTCTCAATTGGTTGCAATACCTTTTCAGGTGGGCTATGGGGTCTCCATGTCCATTGTACTTTTAAAATTTGGGAACCTTGAAACCAGGCGGCAAGTGGACATCGGGGAACATGCATAGATCTCTGAAAGCAACGCTCTTTTGACCTGCCATTGCTTGCGTGTTTTTCAACCGTTGTTCTAATCTTTTCACTCTTTGGGTTATTTCTTCCTGTACTCTCTTTCGGGCAGGCTTCTCGATGTTTACAGGAAGATCAAACGAGTACGAGTGGTACTCGGGATAATGGTATTGTTCTTGCTGTGTAGCAAATTGTGACTCGTGACAAGGCTGTCCTTGGCCATTGGCCCAGGCTTGACGCATTTTGGTCATTTGTTGTTTCAGTGTTCTATTTTCCTCAACCATAGTAGACCCTTGTTGAACCCTCTGACCCTGAGTCTCTTGAGCACTCGTAACAGCTTCGATGTCAGTTATCATTTTCTTTGGATCTTGTGTTTCTAGCTTACCACAACCGACCACCTCAACTTTCTTCACAATTCAAAACAAAACATGTTAGAATGGATTGGGTCGGTCCTTATTATTCACAACATCTTTTTCCATTTTTTCAATTCTTCTTTTCTATTTTTCACTTTTCATTTTTTTTCTTTTTTTTTTGGTTGCGGTCGAATCTTATGGAGATTGCCTACGTATCATGACCCCTCATGAATCAGACCGTGCGTAGTTCTTGCAAATAAAAGGTAAACGACAATAAAATATTTTTTGGAATTTTCCATTTTCATAATAACAACAAAACTAACCAACTTAATGATGAAATACAGACTCGAAAATCAAACGATCCATATACTCTAATCAAAAGAAATACAAACCCCCAAAATGACAGATTCCTTCCACTATATGCCAACTTTGACCCAAAAATCCGAACGATATTCACTTGACCATAGACTCTTTTCTCTTTTTTTTTTAAATTAAAATAAATGACGCGGTATTGCAAATACGGTCTTCCTGCGCCTCGGGGGCGAAGATTTTAAGGCTGTGAGGGTCAAAAATCAAAATACGACCAAAGGTGGCTGTTTGTGCAAAGTCAGCCTTCCGACGCCCCGTTTAGGAACATTTGGCTATTTTTAACAAAAACGGCATCACCTGGTTTATTTATGACAAAAATTAAAATTTTGATATTTTTGGTTATTTTTGCAAAGGGGAGGTTGGACCTGATGAGGGTTGCCTACGTATCTCACGCCCTTTGAGAATCAAACCATGCGTAGTTCGGGCAAATTAACCGAACTATTTTAAAACATGACTCTTTTCCATTTTTATTTTTGGCATTTCATAAGCGAATAAAAACTATTTTTAGAAACGAGACTCTCTTTTTTCTTTTTTCTTTTCAACAAATAAAACAGCCTATTTTTTCAAGATAAAAATAACAGACTCTTTTTTTTCTTTTTCATTTTCCACAGACAATAAAACAATCTGTTTTCCAAACTAAAAATAAAAGACTCTTTTTCCTTTCCTTTTTCAACAAATAATGAAACAACTTATGTTTTTCAAACTAAAACAAAAACTTTTCTTTTCCTTTTCTTTTTCAACAACCAACTTTCCAAAAATAAAAGACTCTTTTTTTCTATTTCTCTTTGCTTTTTTTTTTAGTAAAACAAAATAAAACATTTTTCCTTTTTTTCTCAAAATTTCGGCAAAGTTTCGCCAGTAATTGGTCATTGCATTGAAAATCAATTAACTCCCTAACTGATATTTTTTTTTCTCTTTTCTCTTTTTTTTCTCAATTTTCCAACATTCCCGATATTCAGAAACCGGTCAACATGCAGGTTCGAAACAAATATATGTACAGAGCAAGTAGGATGCATCAGGATGGTCTTTTCATTTCAGGTTGCTAGTCCTAGACGGACCCAACCCCTGTGTTGAGTCCCCTAAGACAAATGCAACATGATGCAAATAACCGTTCCTACTAGGGATCCGGCATGAAGTCATGTTATTCTATGTTCAAATCCTGAGTCGGTGTTCTAGACTGTGTACCCGAGCGGACAACTCAAGTCGAGGAGAGGGCATTTTACCGTGAACCAAAAGGCCATCCGGCTTCGTAACTTGTCCGGCCTCTTTCTTATTTCAAGGTATGACACTAATAAAATAGGGAGTCTCAACCAGTAAGCACATCCCCAGAGGTGAAGAGAGAAGGGTGTCGGCACAGTTTATATACAGTTCAGATAATATCAAAGCGGTAACATTTAGCACATTCAGCACAAAACATGTAGGAAAATCAGATACAATCAAATACCATAATTTATCTAAGCTCGAATTCTGAACCCTGAACCAAAGATTCTGGGTTCGGTCCCCAGCAGAGTTGCCAGAGCTGTCACACCTCCTTTTTCACACACACCCCCGGAAGGGCATGAAGGAGTTTTTCCATTTAAAGGACAATCAGAACGGGATTTAATTATTAATTATTCAGAGTCGCCATTTGAGAGATTAATGGTGTCCCAAGTCACCGGTTGAATCCCGAACCGAGGAAAAATATGACTCTGTTAACAGTCTGCGAACCAGAAATCCGAGTAAGGAATTCTGTTAACCCGGGAGAAGGTGTTAGGCATTCCCGGGCTCCGTGGTTCTAGCACGGTCGCTTAACTGTTGTATTTTATTTTATCTGATTCCAATACATGCTAACCTATGTGCCTTTTATTAATTTTACACTGCTTTATCATTATTTATTTTAGAAGACTTGCGACGTCGTGAAAACGCTTTTCGAACCACGTCGCAATCAATGCACCCGTGATTCTCAACACATTTCGACTTTGTCAAGATTTGGATTTGAGTCTCATCAATGCGCACCCGAGTTTAAGAAGGTCATTTAATTAAAATCGCGCCTAAAGATTCTAACGTAATATTATTTTGGGGAAAAGTTGTGAAGTTTGCTAAATATCTTTCCCAAATTCTAATCATTTTTAATAACCATTTATTGAGGGCCCCACATTTATTTATTTTCGTTCGGTGGAGCTCATCTCAATTTGTGAACCTATTTTTATTATTTATTTTATAAGAATTACGATGTCGTGAAAACGCGTTTTGAACCCCGTCGCAATCAATGCACCCGTGATTGTCAACACATTTCGACTTCATCGAGATTTGGATTTGGGTTGCATCAATGCGCACCCGAGTTTAAGAAAGTAATTTTATTAAAGAAAACGCTCCTAAAGGGTCTAACGCGTTGTTATCTTTAGGGAAAGCCGCGACATTCGCTAAACGGCCCATCCCGAAGTCTAAAAGTCCTAATTAATTTGTACGTTTTCAGCTTCAAGTTCATGGGATTAAACTAATAGCCTCAGCGCCTATGAGATTGAGAAAGGCTGCCCAAGTTTAAAGTACGCAGCTAGCTGCTCTTCAAATGTGAGATTCAGTATTATCTGATCCAAGATCATCTCAATTGACAAGTTATATGGCACAACAAAGGACTGAGGATAGATATATGCAACATACATAATATTTAAGCTTGGACTGGATAGTAACCAATATCAACTCAAAACAAAGGTTAAAAATGAACCCTTATGTTGATAAATCAAGCTGGAGGTTTGCAATTCAACAGTCAAACCAGAGGATCAGATAACTGAGAGAAAAGAATATGCAATCCTGCTACTACAAGAACAAAATGGATCCTGAAATGCAGATAAACCAAAAGCCAAGAAAGATTCCTTAACAAGGCTAACAATGCAGAATTTGCACTCAAAATGCACAAACTTGATGCTCAATTAGTGCAAAACAAAGCATATTATTCAGCAGACTCACAGTACAAACAAATAACCAAAATACTGCGCGTCATCAACTCAATCTACTGCTGAAACTGCCTTCTTCAGCAGCTCGAAAGAGCAAGATTATTACAGCAGTAACAAAACAGGGAAAGCACTTAAACCTTCAAATTCGCCACTTCCTCACCAGGAAACTATTCCAAGTATATCAGAGAAGCAGCACAAAAAACTATTTCAAACTCGAACCTGATGTAACCAAACCATGTGATATCAAGCAGAGCGTTGACTGATTTAATAGAATTAGGTGCCAAGGAAATCTCAGTTCCAACAAATGATCCATTTCAATCAGAGAGCAAGAGAAGTACTAAACCTCAACAAAAGAACTAACAAATTCGAACAACTCTCACCACACACGGAAGATCAGTGGTATTAAAAGAAAGGTGTGACATGCCTGAAGTTAGAGTTTTCTGATTAATCAAACCGAGGCAATTACACGGACTGAAACAGAGCAGCAGTTTCAACTAAATCAACACAACATTCAATACATAAGTCACACGAGTTTCACTATCGATGCCACTGCTGGAAGGAAACGAAAATGCTGTCTAATCTAGACTCCAACACTATGCTACTACCAGTAAACTAAGAGAATGCTAATCAGCAAGCAACCAAACAACAACTTCATGTTCTTCCAAACAATCTCATGAGAGCAGATGTTTTGCAACGAAAGGAAACAAACGATATTCAACACGTATTCTTAAAGCACACGATCGATATTCAACACGTATTCCAATTGATGTTGAAAGAAACACAAAAAATAGATATGAAGTTCAGTCGATCATAACAAATGGAAAGCACAGGGAAGAAGATAAGAGAGCTAAGATTTCATCATAGTAACCAGGAAGTATTCAGGGACATACGCAGACTTCATTTAACTCATTGCACAGGGCTATTCGACATCACTTAATTTCGAAAATGAAACTAGTACCTGAAATCAGCTCTTCAATTAACAAAGTTTTGCGATTACAGTGAATCACTCGAACCAAAACCAAATGAATCAATGACGACCAGGATACCTCGACTGGAATCTACGACGAGCAACAACGACAATGAACTCAAAACAGCCTCCTCTCAATTGCATTACACATCAGAACCAAACAATCGAAGAATGAAATTCAAGGATCGAAAAGAAAACCAACTCAAACTGAAACCCTTTGATTTTTGTATTTTTTTTAGAAATTCCAGAAAAACAAAGAAGAAGAAGTCACCATTTACTCTCTGAAAATCTATCACTCCAAAAAATCCTCTTTTTTCTCAAAAAATCCGATTGAGTCCTTTTATGAAACGAACCCTGGATGAATGTAGGGCTCGGATTGAACGAAATCAATCCAATGCCTTACATTCATCCAACGAATCTGTCACGACCCAAACTGGAGGGCCATGACTAGCACCCGACCACACTTGCCGAGCACCAAAGTACATTTCATCCAACCTTCATTATTATCTTTTAGGGCTGACGAGATCAATTTAAATGGTAGACCTAGATCATGGACAACCAGCAATAAAATATGACGGCATGAACATACATAGCAGGGGATGACCAGACAATCAAGAAACTACATATAAGGTATGAGCTACCACGCTACTATGAAAGACTATACAACAAAACTAGCCGACAAGGCATACCAAACTATACATGAGTCGACACCTGTCTATGAGCCTCTAAAGGAACATAAGGGATGCAATATAGCCGGAACAGGGCCCCGACATACCCATAATGTCTATAACAAAAATGCATACCAAGACCAAGGCAAGTCCGGAGAAGGGATCTCGCCAATCACCGCTGAACTGGACAGCCTACTGTGGTGGGGGAGCAACACCTGCCTGTCTATCAGGACCTGCAGCATGACATGCAGCGTCCACAAATAAAAAGGACGTCAGTACGAATAAAGTACTGAGTATGTAAGGCAGGGAACCATAAATACGATCAGTAATGTAAGCAAGGATAGAGAATATACAACCTGTAACATCTTAGTACCTGTGAGGGCTACTTACATGAAATGCATGATACATATGTATAAATACATAAACCTTTAAAGCATTTTCCTCTGTGGGCATCATCATCATCATATCGTACCCGGCCATAATAGGCTCGGTAAAAAAAATGTACCCGGCCATAATAGGCTCGGTAGAATCGTACCCGGCCACGTGGAGCTCGGTAAAACCCAACTGATCAGTGGTTGCACAATAGGTGCCGTACCCGGCCAACTATAGCGTGGCTCGGTAGAGTAAAATAGATACATATATATAATTCATGCTCGACTCATGGAATCACATTCTAAACCTTTCGGAGTGACGTAAGGTCGGTATCCTCTGTACACGTTATTAGGACTAACTCTTCACTATGAACCTTATAAGAATCAGGAAGTACCAACAATATTGATAACATAAGAATAAGAGAAGCAACATTAACATCAATCGTTCCATAAGAGGGAAAACAATGTAAGTACTGCTAGCTTCTAAGAGTAGAGTATCTTGGAAGCTCGTTCATTACATTATGTACAATCGGAGTCGTGCAAAAGAAGGAAAGGGATAACCTCACATACCTTGTATATACTGCCCCAATCTCAAGCTATGCAATTGTCAAAACTCCTTAGTCTACAATAAGATAAACGATACTATCGTTATCATTTAAGCGTCATAACTATTATGTATCGACCACAACCTATTTTACGATGAAACGGACAGCACCTCCCCTATATATATGACCTCACACCATTCAAAACAATCACCAAACATCCCAAACAACATCAATAATAAACATATTGAGCCTCCCAAAATAGTCCACATACAGCCTAATCACTCCATACATACGACGACCACCGTAGTCGTGTCAAACAACCTGGAAATGTTACGAATAACTATCAGCCCATAATCCTACATATATATGGTGTTTCTCCACACCCTTCCTCCTCCAAAACTCCACAAGATAGTAGTAAAATACGCAGCCCAACAGCAACGCAAAACAGTCCACAAAATAATAACATTACTACCAAGCCTTTCGATATATATTTCACAAGTTCTAGCTTCAATGGCTTAGCCGCAACTTGGATAATCTTTAATACATATAGAGTAAGAGGTTCCTTACCTTTATACAGAAAGAAAAACTTCAATTTGACTTTAAATTTCCATGAAATATCCCTCCAATGCTGCCACAACAACAAAAGAGCGAAACTAGCGATCAATTAGTGTTTTTCGGCACTAGAATCACTTTAGAAGGCTTGAAATCACCTAGGATTGATATTAATAACATGAGGGAGTATTTACAGAACATAAAACCTTTAAAACAACATCCCACACGAGCTGGAATGACACAAAAATGAGCAACAACAAGAAGAACAAGAGACTTACTAGCACCACGGAATTCCCGACACTTGATTTGTGTTGTTTGCCCTTTTTTTGGGTCTTGAATCTTGAGAGAACCTTGAGAGGATGTTCCTAGGGTTCTAAGGTCTGTAAATAGTGAGAAGAAATGACTTAAAATGGGTTGGAGGCATCCTATATAGGTCCAAACATCTTAAACCTCCTTAGTGGGCCCCATAGAGAGGTGCTTGGCGCAGTCTCGCAAAAACGCAAATATCTCTCTACTCCGAGATCGTATCGATGAACGGTTTAATGAGTTGGAAACTAGACTCATAGATATTTAATTTTGTTGGTAGATCACCCCGTAATTCCTTGTATATTAGGATTAAAGATTATAAACATTTGACCTAATGTTTAAGTAAAATTATGAACCTAAGTTGCGACAACTTTTGTCGACTTTTGTTTCATAACTCGTTTGACTTCAAGACTTATGATACAGATATTATATGGTTAAAATACCTTAATAAATGAACTCTTGATTGTATTAAGCACCGCTAGATTACCTGAAAATACGAGTTACAACAACCTTGATTCATTTAACTTCTAATACTTGTTAATCACCCTTATACACTCTTGTATCACTTAAGACCAGTAGGATTGACTTCTTATCATCTCAAAGATAATTCCTTCTTGGATTTATGTTAACTAATATATGGCATGAACTAACACATGTGGATATGGGTTGTAACACCCTCCCCCCTTAGGAACATTCGTCCTCGAATGTAAGGGTTTATGGGGAGTTTAAATCATCGTGGATTCCAATGGAAATTTCCGATCAATTTTCCCCTATAAAATGGTCACTAGCAAAACTTGCAAGTAATTAAGCCCAACATATGGCTTCACAAGGCTACACAAAGCATTATGCGTATTTACATTATCTACATATCACCATTTTGTATTAAGGAGGAGTATTCTCAAATTATTGCTTACCTCATAGAGCCGTTTCACCTTCCAATGTATCCTGTCTTCCACCAGCATCTTTGTTATCTTCATTCTGGAATAAGTAAGGGTATTTAGACTTCATCTCCTCTTCTGCTTCCCATGTCCTTTCTTCCATATTTTTGTTCCTCCACAATACTTTGACGGAAGCTACATCTTTTGTTCTCAGCTTGCGGACTTGCCGATCTAATATCGCCACTGGCACTTCTTCATATGATAGGTCATCTGTAACTTGTACATCTTTGATAGGGACGACTCGAGAAGGGTCTCCAATACATTTTCTCAACATAGATACATGGAATACCGGGTGGACAAATTCCAATTCGGATGGCAATTCTAACTCATAAGCAACCTGTCCAATTCGTCGAAGAATTTTATACGGCCCGATATACCTTGGACTCAGCTTACCTTTCTTCCCAAAATGCATAATACCTTTCATTGGTGAGATCCTCAGGAAAACCCAATCACCAACCTCAAACTCTAGATCATGACGTCGGACATCAGAATAAGATTTTTGCCTGCTTTGTGCCGTCCTCAATCGCTCCTGTATCACTTTCACCTTCTCAATAGCTTGGTGAATCAAATCTGGCCCATATAATTCTGTTTCACCGACTTCGAACCATCCAACTGGTGATCTACATCTCCTCCCATATAGTGCCTCGTATGGGGCCATTTTAATACTGGAATGGTAGCTATTGTTATAGGCGAATTCTATGAGTGGAAGATGATTATCCCAATTCCCCTTAAAATCTAGAACACATGCTCGTAGCATATCTTCCAGTGTCTGAATGGTACGTTCAGCCTGTCCGTCAGTCTGCGGATGAAATGTAGTGCTGAGATTTACTTGTGTGCCTAAACCCTTCTGGAAAGACCTCCAAAAGTTAGCCGTAAATTGAGCTCCTCGGTCTGATATAATAGATACGGCACACCATGCAGCCTAACAATCACCTTGATATACAACTTCGCATAATCTTCAGCCGTGTAAGTTGTCTTCACTGGCAGAAAATGGGCACATTTTGTAAGACGATCAATTATCACCCAGATGGAGTCAAACTTATGATAAGAGCGATGTAATCCAATAATGAAGTCCATATTAATCACCTCCCACTTCCAGGTCGGAATCTCTATATTTTGAAGCAATCCACCGGGTTTCTGATGTTCTATCTTTACTTGTTGACAATTGGGACACTGGGCTACAAATTCTGCAATAGACTTCTTCATATTATCCCACCAATACTGCTCCTTGACATCATGATACATCTTTGTCGAGACGGGATGGATGGAATATCGGGATTGATGAATCTCATTCATGATCTTCTCTCGTAACCCTGCCACATTAGGCACACACAATCGGCTCTGGTATCTCAATGCCCCGTCTTTTCCGATCCCAAAAGCCATACTTTTACACTGTTGAATGCTTTCTCTTAATCGTACTAAGATAGGATCTTCATATTGTCGTGCTTTTACCTCGGCTACCAAAGATGATTCTGATGTATTCTGTACAGTAACACCTCCGTCATCAGAGTCTAACAATCTGATTCTCATATTGGCTAGCTGATGAAGCTCTTTAATCAACCCCCATCTACCTGCCTCAATATGTACTAAGCTTCCCATTGATTTACGACTGAGAGCGTCTGCCACAACATTGGCTTTACCGGGATGATACAATATCTCGACGTCGTAGTCTTTCAATAATTCAAGCCACCTACGCTGCCTCAAATTCACTCTTTCTGCTTGAAGATGTATTGTAAACTCTTGTGATCTGTGTAGATGTCAACATGGACGCCGTATAAGTAGTGCCGCCATATCTTCAAAGCATATATTACTGCAGCCAATTCCAAATCATGGGTTGGATAATTCTTTTCATGCTTCTTCAATTGTCTTGATGCATAAGCAATCACATTCCCACGCTGCATCAATACGCACCCCAAACCTATACCTGAGGCATCACAATATACCACATAACCTTCTGTTCCTTTAGGAAGAGTGAGCACTGGTGCAGATGTCAATCGATTCTTCAGCTCCTGAAAACTACGTTCACAAGTGTCAGACCACTGGAATTTGGTAGCTTTCTGTGTTAACTTAGTCAATGGTGATGATATAGAGGAAAATCCTTCTACAAACCACCTATAATATCCTGCTAGCCCTAGGAAGCTGCGGACTTCTGAAGGTGTTGTAGGTCTCGGCCAATTCTTTACTGCATCGATCTTCTAAGTGTCGACACTAATACCCTCATCAGATATCACATGGCCAAGTAATGCTACTGAGTTCAGCCAGAATTCACATTTGGAGAGCTTAGCATATAACTTACAATCCTGAAGCGTCTGTAATACTATCCGCAAGTGGCCCGCATGTTTCGCCTCCGAACGAGAATACACTAGAATGTCATCAATGAATACAATCACGAACACATCAAGATAGGGCCTGAATATAGTATTCATGAGATCCATAAAAGCTGCTGGGGCATTTGTTAACCCGAACGACATCACCAAGAACTCAAAGTGCCCATATCTTGTCCGGAAGGCCGTCTTTGGAATATCCTTCTCCCTAACCCTCACCTGATGATACCCTGAACGTAAATCAATCTTGGAGAAATACTTGGCACCCTGGAGTTGATCAAACATGTCATCAATTCTTGGAAGTGGATACTTGTTCTTTATAGTAGACTTATTCAACTGTCGATAGTCGATACACATCCGTAACAACCCGTCTTTCTTCCGCACGAATAGGACTGGTGCACCCCAAGGTGAAGTGCTAGGCCTAATAAAGCCCTTATCCAGCAAGTCCTTCAACTGCACCTTCAACTCTCACAACTCTGCCGGGGCCATTCTGTATGGAGGAATAGAGATCGGTTGAGTGTCAGACAACACATCAATGCTAAACTCAATCTCCCTTTCAGGAGGAAGGCCTGAGAGTTCATCTGGGAAAACATCTGGGAATTCGTTGACCACAGGGATTGATTGTAAAGTAGGCGGTTTCGCCTCCGCATCCCTAACGCGAACGAGATGATAAATGTAACCTTTTGAGATCATTTTCCTTGCCTTAAGATAGGAAATAAACCTACCTTTCGGTGTAGCAATGTTCCCTTTCCATCCAATGACGGGTTCACCCGGAAATTGGAACATAACCATCTTCGTACGACAGTCAACATTTGTATAGCATGAGGCCAACCAGTCCATTCCCATTATCACATCAAAATCAACCATTTCTTACTCAAATAAATTTGCCGAGGTTTGATGACTACAAATCATCACAGTGCAACCTCTATATACCCTTCTAGCAATCACAGAATCTCCTATCGGAGTAGATACTGCAAGGGGTTTACTTATCAATTCAGGTTCAATGCCAAACTTATTAGCCACAAAGGGTGTAACATATTATAATGTAGATCCCGGATCAATCAGCGCATATACATCATAAGAAAACACATATATATAATACCTGTAACAACATCTGGAGACGACTCAAGATCCTGTCGACCTACTAGAGCATAGGTTCGATTTTGAGCACCACTCGAACTCGACACTGCACCTCTACCCCTACCACGACCTGTCGACTGCTGAAAACCCCGTGCTGGAGGTCGAACTGATGAGGAAGAACCAGACACAGATCCAGTTGGATGAGCCATACCATCACCTCCTCTATTAGGACAATCCCGCATCATATGGCCAGGCTGTCCGCACGAATAGCATGCATCAGAACCTCGACGGCACAGTCCAAAGTGGGCCTTGCCGCACTGATCACAATGTGGTGTTGGGGGTCTCATCTGACTAGTATCCCTATGATGTTGCGAGCCAGATGCCCGCGAACTCTGACCTGAACCAGAATAGGATCGATCATATCGAGGCCTCTGAAACTGTGCAGGAGCACTAGCTATAGGTGGCACCGAACTCCTCGAAAACTGTGGCCTGATGCTGCCTCTGAAGTCATCAGAATACCCTGCAAATCTCGCCCTCTTATGATGGCCCCTATCCTGCTCCCTAACTACCCTCTGCTGGCGCTTACGATCCTCTAGGGTCTGGGCATAAGCTTGAATACAGGAAATATCCATGCCCTCCACCAAGGAGGCTGTCGTACACTCATTTATCAAATATGGTCCCAACCCATTCACGAACATATGCACCATATCACTCATCTCGGCCACCATATGGGGAGCATACCTTGCCAAAGAATCAAACTGCATACTGTACTCTCGCACACTCATATTACCTTGTCTAAGGTTCAAGAACTTATCAGCTCTAGCTCGTCGTATCTCAACTGGCAAGTAGTGACGAAGAAAGGCCTCAGAAAATTCCTTCCACACAGCTGGAGGAGGGTTCGGACCCCTGGATCTCTCCCAACTATCATACCAGAGAACCGCTAAATCCCGTAGCCGATAAGAAGCCAACTCTACTGCCTCTGTATCACTAACATGCATAACCCGAAGTGTACGATGAACCTGGTCAATAAAAGTCTGTGGGTCCTCCTTGGGGTCTGATCCGGTAAACACTGGAGGGTCTAAATTAATAAAATCACGAACTCTTGTACTAACTGGTTTCTCAGCAGCACCTGTATTCTGCCTCTGAGCCTGAGCAGCTACCAAGCTAGTCAATAACTGCAAAGCACTCCGCATATCCTGGTCTGGAGTGCCAGACGGAGGAACTGGAGGCGCTGGGTGCCGTCTAATATCCTCTGGAGGAGATGGAGTAGATGAGGTATGAGAGGGCATCTCACTTTGAGCCTCACTTTGTCCTGCTCTAACTTGGGGCACCTGACTGGTACCCTCTCCCGCTGCTGTATCAAGCCGTCTACTAATCGTTTGCTTCCTAGTCGAAGGCATCACTGAAAAAAACAAGGTGAATATTAGAGACGAACACTTACGACTCAACTCTACGCACGATCTAGATTCAGGAAGAAGGTAACAACCCTAGATGTCATGTAGCCTCCTGATTATAAATGTGGCGCGCTACACATCCATAATCAAGACTCTACTAGACACGGCTCATAGACAACCCCTAGGATAGACTTGCTCTGATACCAAGTTTGTCACGACCCAAACTGGAGGGCCATGACTAGCACCCGACCACACTTGCCGAGCACCAACGTATATTTCATCTAACCTTCATTATTATCTTTTAGGGCTGACGAGATCAATTTAAATGGTAGACCTGGATCATGGACAACCAGCAATAAAATATGACGGCATGAACATACATAGCAGGGGATGACCAGACAATCAAGAAACTACATATAAGGTATGAGCTACCACGCTACTATGAAAGACTATACAACAAAACTAGCCGACAAGGCATACCAAACTATACATGAGTCGACACCTGTCTATGAGTCTCTAAAGGAACATAAGGGCTGCAACATAGCCGGAACAGGGCCCCTACATACCCATAATGTCTATAACAAAAATGCATACCAAGACCAAGGCAAGTCCGGAGAAGGGATCTCGCCAATCACCGCTGAACTGGACAGCCTATTGTGGTGGGGGAGCAGCACCTGCCTGTCTATCAGGACCTGCAGCACGACATGCAGCGTCCACAAATAAAAGGACATCAGTACGAATAAAGTACTGAGTATGTAAGGCAGGGAACCATAAATACGATCAGTAATGTAAGCAAGGATAGAGAATATACAACCTGTAACATCTTAGTACCTGTGAGGGCTACTTACATGAAATGCATGATACATATGTATAAATACATAAACCTTTAAAGCATTCGCCTCTGTGGGCATCATCATCATCATATCGTACCCAGCCATAATAGGCTCGGTAAAAAACGTACCCGACCATCATAAGGCTCGGTAGAATCGTACTAGGCCACGTGGAGCTCGGTAAAACCCAACTGATCAGTGGTTGCACAATAGGTGCCGTACCCGACCAACTATAGCGTGGCTCGGTAGAGTAAAATAGATACATATATATAATGCATGCTCGACTCATGGAATCACATTCTAAACCTTTCGGAGTGACGTAAGGTCGGTATCCTCTGTACACGTTATTAGGACTAACTCTTCACTATGAACCTTATAAGAATCAGGAAGTACCAACAACATTGATAACATAAG
Organism: Nicotiana tabacum; assembly: GCF_000715075.1. Taxonomy (NCBI): domain Eukaryota; kingdom Viridiplantae; phylum Streptophyta; class Magnoliopsida; order Solanales; family Solanaceae; genus Nicotiana; species Nicotiana tabacum. The sequence goes on along the minus strand of NC_134087.1, from coordinate 151,955,838 downwards.
AATAAGAGAAGCAACATTAACATCAATCGTTCCATAAGAGGGAAAACAATGTAAGTACTGCTAGCTTCTAAGAGTAGAGTATCTTGGAAGCTCGTTCATTACATTATGTACAATCGGAGTCGTGCAAAAGAAGGAAAGGGATAACCTCACATACCTTGTATATACTGCCCCAATCTCAAGCTATGCAATTGTCAAAACCCCTTAGTCTACTATAAGAGAAACGATACTATCGTTATCATTTAAGCGTCATAACTATTATGTATCGACCACAACCTATTTTACGATGAAACGGACAGCACCTCCCCTATATATATGACCTCACACCATTCAAAACAGTCACCAAATAGCCCAAACAATATCAATAATAAACATATTGAGCCTCCCAAAATAGTCCACATATAGCCTAATCACTCCATACATACGACGACCACCGTAGTCTTGTCAAACAACCTGGAAATGTTACGAATAACTATCAGCCCATAACCCTACATATATATGGTGTTTCTCCACACCCTTCCTCCTCCAAAACTCCACAAGATAGTAATAAAATACGCAGCCCAACAGCAACGCAAAACAGTCCACAAAACAATAACATTACTACCAAGCCTTTCGATATATATATTTCACAAGTTCTAGCTTCAATGGCTTAGCCGCAACTTGGATAATCTTAAATACATATAGAGTAAGAGGTTCCTTACCTTTATACAGAAAGAACAACTCCAATTTGACCTTAAATTTCCATGAAATATCCCTCCAATGCTGCCACAACAACAAAAAGCGAAACTAGCGATCAATTAGTGTTTTTCGGCACTAGAATCACTTTAGAAGGCTTGAAATCACCTAGGATTGATATTAATAACATGATGGAGTATTTATAGAACATAAAACCTTTAAAACAACATCCCACACGAGCTGGAACGACACAAAAATGAGCAACAACAAGAAGAACAAGAGACTTACTAGCGCCACAGAATTCCCGACACTTGATTTGTGTTGTTTGCCCTTTTTTTGGGTCTTGAATCTTGAGAGAACCTTGAGAGGATGTTCCTAGGGATATAAGGTCTGAAAATAGGGAGAAGAAATGACTTAAAACGGGTTGGAGGCATCCTATATAGGTCCAAACATCTTAAACCGCCTTAGTGGGCCCCATAGAGAGGTGCTTGGCGCAGTCTCGCAAAAACGCAAATATCTCTCTACTCCGAGATCGTATCGATGAACGGTTAAATGAGTTGGAAACTAGACTCATAGATATTTAATTTGGTTGGTATATCACCCCGTAATTCCTTGTAGATTAGGAGAAAAGATTAGAAATATTTGACCTAATGTTTAAGTAAAATTATGAACCTAAGTTGCGACAACTTTTGTCGACTTTTGTTTCATAACTCGTTTGACTTCAAGACTTATGATACGGATATTATATGGTTAAAATACCTTAATAAATGAACTCTTTATTGTATTAAGCACCGCTAGATTACCTGAAAATACGAGTTACAACAACCTTGATTCATTTAACTTCTAATACTTGTTAATCACCCTTATACACTCTTGTATCACTTAAGACCAGTAGGATTGACTTGTTATCATCTCAAAGATAATTCCTTCTTGGATTTATGTTAACTAATATATGGCATGAACTAACACATGTGGATATGGGTTGTAACAGAATCATCTCTAGGACCTTCCAATCGTGTGAGATAGATCAAAATCGGGCGAGTGAGAGGGGAGGGGAATCTCGCGTGGGAAAATCCGTTAGAACGGTGAGAGGAGGGATGGGGGAACGCGTGGGTTGTGGATTTGAGGTTCACTCGCCATGGATTTGGACAGGATTAAGGTTGCATTCGGATGTTCTTGGGAGAAGAAGCACAGTCGCGGCTGGGATTAGGGGTCTGGGGGAGTTGGTCGATTGATTGGCTTCTGAGTGTATATGGACGGGTTGGGTTGGCGGGTGTGGGCGGGTTATTGAGAAGGGGGGTTGGGCTCAATTTAAAAAGAAGAAGGGTTTTGGGTATTTGGGCTGATCCGAAATTGGGCACTATTTGGGTATAGGATTTGAGTTAAATTGAGATGGGCTCAATTTTGTTCTTGCTTGCTTTCCTCTCTTCTTTTATCTATTCTTGTATATTGTTTTCCACTTTGTAATTTTGTATTTATTTTTCTGATTTTATAAAATTGTAACAATTAAAATAAAGTCCTAATATATTTCAAAACTAGACTAATTAAATTCTAAAATTATTAAAAACCTATTTTACGCCAAATTTGTGATTAGAACAATTAAAATGCGAAAGTGAGCTATTTTGTAATTTTTCATGTTTGGTTCTAAAACAAACTAACCCCTAATCGGTCCTAAAATATAAAATTATATCCTAAATGCAAATGCATATTTTTGTGTTTTATATGAATTAACATGCACAAATAAAATGCAACCATTATCAGAAAATGATACCAAAATGCACAAAAAATTGTAAAAATAAGGAAAAATTATTTTGTTGGAATTTTGGGAATTATTCATATATAGGGCAAAAATCACGTGCTCACACATACAAACCTGATTCTCTTGCCTAATAAGAAAGAGATGACTACATTCTTAGATGTGAGGCCAATTAGCTTGAGCAACTTCATCAATAAATTATTCTCAAGGGTGATTCATGAAATGTTGGTTAGCTTACTTCCTAGTTTAGTTTCAGATGAGCAGGTAGGCTTTGTAGGGGAGAAGCATAGTTGAAAATATTCTATTAACCCAAGAGATCATTACTGACATTAGAATGAGAACAAAGGCTAGACCAAATGTGGTGATTAAGCTAGACATAACAAAAGCTTATGATAGGTTATCCTGGTTGTTCTTAACTAAGGTGTTAAGGAAGATGGGGTTTAATGAAAGATTCATTGGCTTGGTGTATGGTATTGTACAATTGATATTTTGTGTTACTCAATGGACAGGCAAACGATTTCTTCAAATCAAGTAGGGGTGTCAAGCAAGGAGATCCATTATCTCCTACTCTCTTTATCCTAGCAGCTCAAGTTTTATCAAGGGGATTGAATGTCTTGCATATGAACTTATATATCTACGAATATGGTATGCTTAAATGGAGTCCCAAGATAAATCATCTTGCTTATGCAGATGATATATTATCTTCTCATCCTCAGATGCAACATCTCTACAGTTGATCATAGAAGTTATAAATGAATATGAGGAGGCTTTTGTGCAACTAATAAACAAGTCCAAATCAGCTGTATATTTGCACCATTCGGCTAGTGATGAAGTGGTTGACAAAGTTCAGAGAATCACAGGTATTAGCGAGCAGGAATTCCCTTTCACATATTTAGGGTGTCCAATATTTTATACTAGGAGGAAGATGAATCATTATCAAGGGCTAATTAATAAGGTGTTGGACAAGTTACAATCATGGAAGGGGAAATTATTATCAATAGGAGGACGAATAGTGTTGATATCCATTGTTTTTTAAAGCATGCCTATTTATTTGCTCTCAACTGTAAATGCTCCTGGATTTGTGATCAACAAGTTGCATAAGCATTTTACTAGGTTCTTTTGAGTAACTCAGTGGATGGAAGAAGTAGGCACTAGTCTTCTTGGGATACTTTATGTATTCCACAGGAGGAAGGGGTGTAGGATCTAGGTCCTTACATGATGTTTCTAAGGCACTCTTTTGTAAATTGTGTAGAATTTTGGAACAAAACCTTCTCTATGGAGTTCTTTTAGTGTCAAAAATACTGTAAGAAGATGCATGCAATGGTAGTTCCATGGTGGGTTGGTTCTCATGTATAGAGAAAGATGCTAGAATGTAGGGATCATATAGAACATCAAATAGGTTGGCATCCAAAGATGGGATCATCTTTATTTTGGTTCAAAAATTGGGCAGGTCTGGGTGATCTTTACTTGGTTACTCCACCTGGATTTTATTATGATGAAACTGTCCAGAATGTAGGTGATGTGGTGCAAAATGATACGTGGAGTGTTACAAAGCTTCACCAGATTCTTCCGCAGGAAATTGCTTCACACATAATTGACAATATTCTGCCTCCTTTGGTGCATGATGTTTTGGATAAACCATTATGGATGCTTAAAACAAGAGGGCAATTTAGTGTTAAATCAACATGGGAATATTTGAGGAAAAGAAAGGAACCTTGCAATGCATACAAGATGATTTGAGTGAAAGGGCTGCCATTTAAAATTTCATTTTTCATGTGGAGAGTATGGAGGAATAGGTTGGCTTTGGATGATTATTTTAGAAGATTGGGTTATTATGGCCTCAAGATGTTGGTTTGTGCCAACCCATAGGAAGAAACCTTTCATCATATCTTTCAGATTATATGCAGCTAGGAAGGTATGGCATTATTTTATATCATGGGCAGGAATAAGTTTGGAGGGCTTGTCCTTCCATTAGGCTATTGTTTGATGTTGGACTGCCAGTGTAGTTCCTTGACTACAACCTATCATGCAAGCACTTCCATCCATTATTGTGTGGGAGCTTTGGAACGTAGAAATGGCAACAAATATAGGAAGGCAGTAACAATTATTAGTCATATTTCAGGTTGCTTCATCTCTACAATCACTAGTAAAGTTAAGAAAGCCAAGCCCTCTAAAGGTACCTCATAACTGGTCGGAACTGCTGCAAGTAATGGAGAATTATACATATGCCTTGAAGATCACTAAGGTAATTTGGGAATACCCTACTCCAGGATGGATTAAAGTGAATAAGGATGGGGCTTCTAGGGGAAATCCAAGAAGGAGTTCAATTGGTTTTGTGTTGGGGAATGAAGAAGGTGATGTAGTATATGCGTGTGGGAAAGAGATTCAAGAGGGGACAAATACAGAGGCTGAAGCTCGGACAGTATTAGAAGCGTTGAGGTACTGCTTGCACCATGATTATATGCTTATTCTGCTGCAAACTGATTCAATGGTGATGAAAAATGTTCTTGAAGGATCGTGGACTTGCCCATCGAATGTAGCTGTTTATGTGAAGGAGATCAAGGAGTTGATAACTGGATGTAACATCTAGATATCACACACACTTAGGGAAGGAAATAAATTGGCGGATCACTTAGCAAACTATGCATTTGATGTAGGCTCTATAGTATGTCATGAATTCATGGAATTGGATGTTATAGGAATAAAGATTATAAATACTGATAAGTTGCAATATCCATATTTGAGGATCAAAGCTACAAGGAGATAGGAAAGAAGAGGAACATGAGGACAAGGGAAATCTGGAGTAAGGGGATTACACTTGCATCTTGTTCAAATTCTTATGGAGAAGAACATGGTGATCTTTGTTCATACTAACCTTGTTTTATTTTTTGCAGGAAACGTTACTGTGTCCATGCCTTGCCATGTACTACGAATTCAATAGGTGGTATTATCACCAAGTTCTCATTCTCTTGAAGGAATAGTTGTGGTAAGAACAAGCATAGAATTGATGGAGCTACATTTGCTAAGGATAGTTGTTGATACTACACGCAAGGGAAGAATACAAACCAGAAGTTCCACAGCAACAAACATGAGAGGTATATGGTTTTGGTTTTCAAACCAGAAGTTGAAGATGGCCATTTGTGCTACAAAAGAAGATCACGCATGGGCTTTATGAATGAGAGTGTAGCTTGGCTATATTCTAAAGTACTTTTTCTTATTGTACATAGGCTACATCATGCAATATCATTATTGAGTATCATGCTCAATTCTGATAATATGGTCTATGTAAGTGTGAAAGTTTATTTCTTTTATTTTGTAAGACCTCCTGACAGTTATTTTTCGCATTTCTAGATATATATAGAAACTAGCCAAGGCACTCTGCCTAGTGAATTGCTTAACAAAAAACATACAAGGATAAGCTCACGTAGTCATACAAAAAGATTATTCATGTATCATAGAGAACACACAATCAAATTTAGGCATAATAGAAGCCTAGAATCTAGTCCGGTCACATTTCATACATAGCACTCGCATATACGCTCGTCACTTTGCATATATGTTGCTTACACACATAACGATTAGATAAATAAGATCCAATCCAAAGGGTTATTCTCTCACACAAGATTAAGCTAGATACTTACCTCAAAAAATCCAAATCAACCCTCTAAAATCGACTTTCCCTTAGAAATCACCTCTAACCGGCTCAAATCTAGTCAAAAATAGCTCAATAACGCCAAACAGTGGTATAGAAATCAATTACAAATAATAAAGCTTTAATCTTTATTCAACTTTCAAAAAGTCCCAAAATAATAACCTGGGCTCACATGGTCAAATCCTGAGCCAACGAGTAGATTCTGACTATCCATAACCCTATGAGTCCATATATGTTTTTAGATTTTAAAACAAAGTTCAAATCTAGCTCAAAATCCTAATTTTTATTTTCTTAAATTCTAGGGAAAATCCCAATTTCCCTCAAAATTCTATGTTTTCAGCGTTAGTATCCAGGTGAATTCTTGAAATAATACTAGAAATGTATAAAAATTACTTACCCCAAAGTCTGGTATGAAATCTCTAAGCCAAAATCGCCTCTCTCTAGTCTAGGGTTCAAAATAATAGATAATGATCCTAAATCCAAAATATCTCAATAAAAAATAGTTGTAGGTGTTGCATTTGTGAACAGAGGTTCGCAAATGCGAGAAAAGGCTCGTAAAAGCGAGCTTAGTCCTAGAACAGTAGACTTCACAATTGCAACCAATTTGCAAATGCGACCAATTGTTGCAAATACAAAACACCCTTTGCAAAATGTGGAAATCGCAATTTAACACCAAATGTGAAGCTGGCCTTCACAACCAAATATCATAAATACGATCAGCATACCACAAATACGGACCTTGCAAATACGAGCAAACCATCACAAAATGCAATGTCTGCAGCACCAACAAGTCTTCCAAATTCTAAAATCAATCCGAAATCAATTCAAAACTTACCTAAGCCCTTCGGGCCCCACTCTGAACGTCCATACAAGTATACATGTTAAGACTCTAAACACATACCCGGTCGTGATGGAGTCTCTTGTGAAGACAAGGCTAGCCGACACAACACCCTATTGAATTAACAGATAATAATTCATAATTAAGCCATTAATAATGATCAATCCCATAATAAAGTGAAATATATCAACTGTGGAAAACCAAACACAGCCCGACATCGGGGTGTCACCAGTCATGAGCATATAACATAGTCTAAGTGTATGAAAGAGTTTATACAATCTATTACATAACTAGAACAAGGGAAATAAAATAGGAGAGAGAAACACTGGGCTGCGAACGCCGAGCAGCTACCTAGTGGACTCCGAATAGCCTGCTGAGCAATCAACTCTCACTGGCGGGACATGAATCTCCTGAATCTGCATACAGGGTGCAGGGAGTAAAGTGAGTACTCAACTCAGTGAGTAATAACAATAAATGAAGACTGAGCGATAAGAAATCACGTAAAACACAACAATATGCTATAAAAAGGTAGTGTAAAATAAATAAAAGGCAATAAAATAGTGAAATCTTATAAAAGTTCCTAAGTTCAGTATAAGCTCCTTTAAAACACCTTCTTAACAGTTAAACGAGTAAGTGAGAAGCAGCTAGAAAATATAAACACGTAAATTCCGCCGCTCGAGAACAATGTCAATAGAATTAGCCCCTCGGCCAATAACAATAGAACAACACCATCCTCTCGGGCTATATCTCATATCACAATGGGTACCCGTGCTCACTGGGGGTATACAGACTCCAGGAGGGGCCCCTTACGGCCCAAGCGCAAAATCAAGCCATCTCGTGGCATAAACAATAGGCTCTCGGCCTCATATCAAGCCACCTTGTGGCGTATAACTCAGGCCCTCGGCCTCATAATTATAACCAGTACAACATTACTGCGGCGTGCAGACCAATCCCATAAAAATCCTTACAACACCGGCCCTCGGCCCTACTCAGTCAGAAATCTCTAAAAGCCACTCAGGCACAGTAAAATATGATGCTCAGCCCAAAATATCATTTAAAGTGTTAAAAATAGGGTAAGCATGGTTGAGTTATGAAAACAGTATAATATAGCATGACTGAGTACAGATATAAAATCAAAATAGTGAGGAAATAGCAATAAAAATCCCCTAAGGGTCCAAATAGTTGGCACGAGGCCCAAATATGGCATTTAGCCCAAAACATGATGATAGCAAACAGTTTTCAATCAAATACGCGGTAAAGCAGTCATTCGGGATGGACTAAGTCATAATCTCCAATGGTGCACAGCCCCACGCTCGTTATCTAGCGTGCGCGTCACCTCAATATAGCACAACGATGTGAAATCCGGGATTTCATACCTTCAGGACAACATTTACAATCATTACTCACCTCTATCCGATCAAAACTCTAGCCCGCGATGCCCTTGCCTCTCGAATCGGCCTCCGGATGCTCCAAATCTAACCAAAATCTGTGCAAAACCATCAAAATATGCTAAGGGAACAAAACCCACTCGAAAGAAATCAACTTATAACACAAATCTTGAAATTGGCCAAACCCGACCCCGGGACCCACGTCTCGGATTCTGATAAAAATTACATTAATAGACTCCTTATCACTCCCCTATTTTATTCATATCAAAATCACCAAAATCCAACCACAAATGATCCCTCAAATCGCTAATTTTAGGTCTCCAATTACAAGCCCTAGTTCTTCAATATTAGGCTTAAATTCCATGATTAATTAGGTAGAAATCACATTAGGATCGAATATTAAGTCCATAAATCTTACCTCCAAGTGTTTCCCTTTAATTCCCTCTTTAATTCTTTTCAAAAAGCTCCAAAATCGCTCAAAATGGTGAAAGTTAGACCCAAAATCTCGGACAATGGCGATCCTTCTTCGCGAACACGGTCAATCCCTCGCGTTTGCAAAGCACAAACTTAGGTTGACCAAAAATCCTTCTTACGCGAACGCGATGACACCCTTGTGAACGCGATGCCTCAGCAGCTCCACCATCGCAAACACATCTACTATCTTGCGAATGCGATGCTTCCTGACTCCAACCCTTCGCGAACGCGGGACCTCACTCGCGAATACAAAGACCAACTCTTTAGCCTCTCATGCTAACCCTTCGCGAACGCGAGGGCCCACTCGCGAACGCGAAGGCCAACTGGTCTGCAACACACACAACAGTTTTCTGCAACTTTCTACAACTTGAAATGGTCCATTTAACCACCCGAAACTCACCCGAGGCCCTCGTGACCTCAACCAAACATGCCAACATATCCCATAACATCATTCAAACTTGTTCCAACCTTCAGAACGCTCAAACCAACATCAAAACACCAAATTCGCATCGAATTCAAACCTAAGGATTCTAAAATCTTCTAAATTCCGCTTTCGATCAAAAAGTCTATCAAACCACGTCTGAATGTCCTAAAATTTTGCACACACATCCCAAATGATACAACGGACTTACTGCAAATTTCGGAATTCCATTCTGACCCCTATATCAAAATCTCACCTATCAACCGGAAAACACCAAAATTCTAATTTCGCCAATTCAAGCCTAAATATACTTCGTACCTCCAAAACACATTCCAATAACACTCCTAAGCCCCAAATAACCTCCCGAAGTTATCTGAACCATCAGAACTCACATCCGAGCCCTTTAACACATAAGTCAACTCCCGGTTGACTTTTCCAACTTAAGCTTACTCAAAAGAGACTAAGTGTCTCAAACCTTACCAAAACCTCTCTGAATCCGAGCCAACCAACCAAATAACACAAAATACAGTTGAACAAAGCAGAAATGGGGGAAACAGAGTGGTAACTCATGAAACGGCCGGCCGGGTCGTTACATCCTCCCCCTCTTAAACAAACATTCGTCCTCAAACGAGTCAAGAAACATACCTGAAGCCTCAAACAGGTGAGGATATCTGATCCGCATCTCCCGCTCGGTCTCCCAGGTGGCCTCCTCCACGGGCCGACCACTCCACTGCACTTTCACTGAAGCTATATCCTTTGACCTCAACCTTCGAACCTGATGCCCCAAAATAGCTACTAGCTCCACATCATAAGTCAAATCATCATCTAACTAAACCGTGCTGAAATCCAAAACATGAGACGGATCCGCAATATACTTCCGGAGCATAGAAACATGAAATACCGGATGCACACTCGACAAGCTGTGTGGCAAAGCAAGCTCATAAGCCACCTCCCCAATCCTCCGAAGCACCTCAAAAGGCCCAATGAACCGAGGAATCAATTTACCATTCTTCCCAAATCTCATAACACCCTTCATGGTTGAAACCTTCAACAGAACCTTCTCACCAACCATGTAGGACACATCCCGAACCTTCCTGTCAGCATAACTCTTTTGTCTCGACTACGCTGCACGAAGCCTCTCCTGAATCACCTTCACTTTTTCTAAAGCATCCTACACCAAGTCTGTCCCCAATAGCCTAGCCTCACTGGCTCAAACCAACAAACTGGAGATCTGCATCGCCTCCCATACAAAGCCTCATATGGAGCCATCTGAATACTCGACTGATAGCTGTTGTTATAAGCAAACTCCACGAGCGGCAGAAACTGATCCCATGACCCTCCGAAATTAATAACACAAGAACGCAACATGTCCTCCAATATTTGAATAGTGTGCTTGGACTGCCCATCCGTATGAGAGTGAAAAGCTGTCCTCAACTCAACCTGAGTACCCAACTCTCGCTGCACAGACCTCTAAAACTGCGAAGTAAACTGAGTGTTCCTATCTGACATGATGGAGAATAGGACTCCATGCAAACGAACAATCTACCAGATATAGATCTCTGACAACAACTCTGAAGAATAAGTAGTACACACAGGAATGAAGTGCACGGACTTGGTCAGCCGATCCACAATCACCCAAATAGCATCAAACTTCATCAAAGTCCGTGGGATCCCAACTACAAAGTCCATGGTGATCCGCTCCTACTTCCACTCTGGAATATCCATCTGCTGAAGCAAGCCACCCGGTCACTAATGCTCATATTTCACCTGCTGACAATTGAGACACCGAGCTACAAATCCCATAATATCCTTCTTCATTCTTCTCCACCAATAATGATATCTCAGATCCTGATATATCTTCACGGCACCTAGATGGATGGAATACCGCGAGCTATGGGCCTCATCCAGAATCGACTCCCGACGCCCATCTACATTGGGCACACATATCCGGCCTTGCATCCACAACACCCCATCATCACCAATAGTCACATCTCTGGCATCATCGTGCTGAACTCTGTCCTTAAGTACAAGCAAATGAGGATCATCATACTGGCTCTCTAAACAGGGTAGTTCTTCTCATGGGGGCTTCAATTGGCGAGAAGCATAAGCAATAACTCTACCCTCCTGCATCATCATATACCCAATACCAACTCTCAAAGCATCACAATACATGGTATATAAACCTGAAGCTGATGGCAAAAGTAACACTGGAGTTGTGGTCAAGGCTTTCTTGAGCTTCTGAAAGCTCTCCTCATACTTGTCCGACCACATGAATGAAGCACCCTTCTGAGTCAACTTGGTCAAGGGCGATACGATAGATGAGAATCGCTGAACAAACCGACGGTAGTAACCCGTCAAACCAAGAAAGTTGCGTATCTCTGTGGCTGAAGACGGTCTGGGCCAACTTCGAACCGCCTCTATCTTCTTCAGATCAACATGAATACCCTCGCTGGACACCACGTGCCCCAAGAAAGCCACTGAACTGAGCCATAACTCACACTTGGAGAACATTGCATAAAGTTTCTCCTCCCTCAATCTCTGCAACACAACTCTCAAATGCTCTGCGTGCTCCTCCTGACTACACGAATACACCCGAATGTCATCAATGAAAACTATGACGAACGAGTCGAGATAAGGCTAGAACACGCTGTACATAAAATGCATGAACACTGCTAGGGCATTGGTCAGCCCAAAAGACATCACCATGAACTCATAATGACCAATCGGGTCCTGAATGTCACAACCCAAATCGATGGGCCACGACGGGCACCCGGTACCTTACTCAACCGAGTACCAACGTAACATATCTTTCTTATTACATCATCATATACACGTGACATACGGTCCTAATAGGACAACATGATCTTTTACAAACACGGAACATAGGCCGACAAGGCCGCACAATCTTTCACCTACACAACATATGTCTACAAGCCTCTAAGAGTACATAAATATCATAAAGATCGGGACAGAGTCCCACCATACCACACAATACACGTCTAAATCATACTAACTAAACACGCAACTCCGAAGCAAATGGAGCGCACCAACATCTTCTGCTGAGCTGATAGCCTACTTGGAGGGCTCTCGACCTATCTATCTGGACCTGCGGGCATGAAATGCAGCGTCCCCTTGCAAAAGGGATGTCAATACGAGTAATGTACCGAGTATGTAAGGCATATAAATAAGTACATAAGAGACATTGAAGAAATATAGAGTACATGACTCAACCTGTAAGTCTGGATAACTTTGTAAATCATAAATTACTTTTAGCGTCATGCATATGCATATGAATGTCATGTCGTGTATAGGTACACGTTTTATAATATCATCAGCCTCTGTGGGCATCCCATCATATCATATCGGCCACCGTGGGCAAAAATCATCATCGTATACCACCTGATTAGGTGGTGGTGCGTATATAACGCCGTAACCTTTCCCATATCCCATATACATATATATACATACATATACGTGTATATAATGCCGTTTGAATGATATTTCAGCCGCTTTGGGCAACATCATCAACATATACCAGCTGATTAGGTGGTGGTGCGTATATAACGTTGTAACCTTTTCTCATATCCCATATACATATATTTAAATATATATGCATATATAACGCCATTTGGTCATGGGTCAATGCACATGTATAAATGAGTTAAATGCATGAAAAATACATAATAATCTCGATGTTCCTTCTGGATGAACTTTTCCAACTGCGTATTATTCTGAGACCCATGAACAGAAGATAATAATAATCCTCATAGGGAATCAAGAATATAGACACCCCTACTATTTATATGAATAGAGTAATTAATAGAAACTGTGTATTTGCTCGTTTCTTTAGTATAATTTGGATCATGCCATAAGAAAGAAAGAAAGGAGAGCCTTAACATACTTGATATTCTGTGTCTGGCCAAAATCAGTGTACTCGATAATGTCTCTTATGTGCAAGAGACCAATTAATGCCAAAATAAAAATATCTGATCTCTCATCCCTTTATCACTAATTCTTTGCCCCTGTCAAAAGAGAGATATTTTCCTCTACACCATAAATCATATGTTTCCTTAATTCTTCCAAGATTTCCAAGAGATTACCTCAGAAAAAGATGAAGTTACGTGGGTTTAAAAAGGTAAGAAATAATGCCCAACCTCCTTGGCTTCTAACAGAGAAAAGAACATGTCCTTTGTGTTAATAAAAAGTAAGTAATGGACAATTTTCTTAAGGAATCTTTGTTGCTAAGTAAAGAAAGAAACTTACATTTAAAAGAAGCTCATATCTACAAATGCAAGGCTAACATTTTTGGATCTTGTTTGTGTCGGAAAATGACTAGAAATGATGTGTCTTGGTACTACACATCATACTTGCTACCTAACTTTATGTGGCTACTTAGTCATTTGCATTAATAGTGGCCTATTGCCACGTTTTAGGGGGATTCTTTGATCTTATCTGATAATTTAATCAATTAATTAGGTAATATCCTGCTACCCGATAATTAACTAATTACCTGCATAATTGAGAATTATTCCCACTTACTTAAAATACTACTAACTTTTCACACACCTTATACACCTTACTACCATGGTCATGTGGCACCCCGTATGACACTAGTCCATAAATACCGAGTATTTTAGCTCAGGACGTATTTTATCCCAACATGCCAAACTTGGATGAAAATTCATTTTCTTTGACTTGCTTCCCCTCTCAATTCACGAATTTACTTATCACATTGTTTGAAATAGCATAATGCTTAAAATCTAAAAATAATCCCATCCCCGAACTTACATCGATTAACTTACGATGAAACTTTAATATACGAAAATGCAGGATGTAACATCATTCCCCCCTTTGGAACATTCGTCCTCGAATGTTGACTAGTGCTCTTATCATTTTCATAGCCTATGTCTTCCGAATACTTTATTACTCTCCTTGCCATCTGGGTAACTGTTCTGTGATTAAATCCAAAGGCTAGAGCATTCCCTCCTTTAGGCATCTTTCTCACACCATGACTTGTAATCGAATTCCTTCCAATCTTGTAATTGTTGCTACCTTCAATCATGCAGCCTCTACGATACTAACGTTGTAAGTGTGCCTATGCGATTCTTCTTTCATTTTTCCTTCAGATTTTATCCAATCTCTAGGCCTTACTTTGTAAACATATACAGGGCTTAATAGGATGCCTTTCTGGGTATCTATAGGTGTACTGAAGTTCTTCGCTCGATACTTTGTAGAACTTGCGAATATAGTTATATCTTATTTCATAGACCTAGTTATCCATTCGCGTGACTTTACCGCATCTATGTAGGTCATACTATACCATAATTCTTACTTCGCTTTATCGTTACTGAGGTTTGCAACCAACTCCAGGTTACTCTTCGTTGCTCATCATATATTCATAAAGCTAAGTCTTTTAACACTTCTTCATTACTGCTCATTTTAAGACTGATGGCTTAATCTCAACTCGTAATTTGTAACTTTTATCCATCCATTGTCGATTAACCTCAATATTGATCTACAATCTTCCATTGATAACTTGAAACTTCTTACGTAATACATTTCTACTAGGGCTTATGTTGCATCGAGGAATCTTTGAAGTGGTTTTCCTGATCCACTTAGCGCTGATACTGTAATGCAATAACCGTATTCTATAGCATCCCAAAGTGGGTATTTTAATCCCGTACAATTCATGAATCCCTTTTCTTTTTCTCTTTTTTTTTAAAATCAATAATCAATCAAAGGCCCAAACGTCATCCTTTATCTATCACAATTACACCTTTATTCTACTATTAGGGCAATATTCCATCTCTTCTAAATGATACTTATGAAGAGTAACTTCTTTGAGTCCATTTAGGCTATACTGAGCTTACTATAACATAGAGAAGCCATTAGCTCCCTTGTTTTCATAGGCCTAATCCTGAGGACTAATCCATTCTCGTCACCTTCTCACTCGCCTTTTCTTATCCTTACTCCTGTCTTTGTAAAACCTTGTCGCTCTACCATACTTTAGCTTGCAACCTATACATATCTATTTATACTACTTGCAAGCTTTCTTCAACTTGCTTGCACTATAGATTTCCTTGTGTTATTTCGGAACATCAAGCAAGACATCACATCATCTCTAACTCTTCTATATTCATTTAACTACACTTCTCGATACGTAGAAACAATAGGCTGGAGATATGCCACTAACGATGCCGCTATCATTCCTGGATATTGAATCCCCATGCTTATAACCTTCTATCCGAAGTGTGGACTATTCACAACTTTTTGCATTTTAGTACCTCGTACGCTGTTCACTTTTACCTTACTTACTTAAAATCTCGTATCATATCTTCTATCTCTTTCATAATCTCCCTTCCACCTAGGTGTAATTCACGTCCATAACTTGAAGCTCTATTATAATACTCGCACCGCTGGTACATACACAATCCAATGGGAGCTTCGTATTGACTTCTTATGAGGCTGGTACTTCTTCTAACTGGCTTCCCTGTAGAGCCATTATAGATTATGGTTGTTGTGATATTTCTCTTGAACATATGATATTAAGAGCAATTCTGTCATGTTCTCAAGCATAACTTCTCTAATTTTTCTAGGTTCATTAATCAGACTCCTGATTTACTTAGGTGATGTAATCCTTTAGTTTCCTCTTCCTTCTGATTAGCCTTTATGTAGGCTTAAGCTATCTTCCGATTCGTGGCTCATAGTATTAGTTATTACCTTAGCCATTCATGGGAATTATGGAATATCCATGATACAATCTTCTAACAATTCAACCCTTTATCTATGCCCCGACTAAATTCTTT
The DNA here is from genome assembly GCF_000715075.1 of Nicotiana tabacum. NCBI lineage: Eukaryota > Viridiplantae > Streptophyta > Magnoliopsida > Solanales > Solanaceae > Nicotiana > Nicotiana tabacum. The sequence continues at coordinate 151,939,831 of NC_134087.1, read as the reverse complement.
CTTTTAACTTATACCGAAGTCTTCTATGGTCGTATGATTGTCAACAAATATGTTGCATAGATAATGCTCCAAAATATTGAGTGTATCCATAACGTACTAACCCTAGATCATTGATCAAATAATTCTTTCATTCTGTCTTAGCTTTCTTTCAACGTAAGCTATTACTTTTCCTAGTCTTTCTGCCCCCTTGTTGCGTCTATACTTAGCTTATCTTAGTGCCCACACTTGTCAGAGTTTTCATACAACTCATATGATCTCGAATATTATTTTTAATTCTTACTTCCCGTTCATTAGCCACGGTAGGTGCCATTTTCCTTTGGAATGCTTACAATGTTGTTATGAGATTATTGTTACAAGACCATTTCCTCTTTAGGTCGTTGTGCTTAGGTTGAAGCCTTTTTTCTTATCTCCTCAACTAGTCTTTTGTTGTAGTATTTAGGGAGAACCTTGACTCTCGTAAAGCTGTGAGCTTATTACGGACCTTTTTTTTGATGTCCTTACTTGCCTATAATCATTTGTAGTTGCTTACTTCCATGTCCTTATGCTTGTATGGTTGCTTCTGAACTGATATTTTGACTGCCTTCCCAGTGACACTTTCTTTTATCCCCATAACACTCATACGGTACCTTTAACTACCCCGACTCTTGTTTGAATATATCTCAAGTATTATAATGATATTCTCTGAGGCTGAATTCTCCATGTTAGGTTCTCCTATGTTTATCTTACACGATCTGATGACTCGTCTATAACCTCATGTTTAGCCATAACTGAGATCTTCCTGACCAATTACTAACTGCTCGTTCGCCTATTCTCATGTCAATATTCCTCGTAGTCTTTCTTGGGTTATTTACTTTGTTTTAACTTACGTCTTGCACTGCTCCTTATTTATTAATAACATCTCGGGCAGGAACCTTTACTTCCTCTCCTTGACGTCGTGCTTGCACAATATTCTTGAATCGTAACATATCTATAAGATCTGGATAAGTGCCATCTCATTCCATTCTTCCTTTACCATTCCATAGTCACTAGAACTACTTAATTTTGACTTAATGCCACAAACTCCATATTCCCCCTTTAAGGGAATACTAAAAGTTGAAGCCACGAGGATCTACCTATAGATGTTTTACCTCTTCATCTTTGGCGTCGTTTCTCAACATCAATGATCCTTACTCGCCTTGCGATAATCCTTCTGTACCAAGGATGACAAATTCCCTTACCCGCGAGGGTGACACTTAGCGTAACTGGCACATACAGTCTCTTAAGCTTAACTTTTCTCACATTGTTTGCTCTTAGGAAGTGTCTCCCTGAATGACCATTCTCTGAATTCATCATGAATTTTCTTTTCTAGTCCATTCTATTATCGCTAGAACGAAATCTAAAATTACCATGATGTCGAGTACTTTTCAATCATTCGATCCCTAATTCATATTTAGTTTATCTTGTTTACCAGCCCATACTGATTTCTATTACTCTGGGGATTAACTCTCCCCTCTGGTAGCCGCATTGGAGTCACGGACTTATTTCTCAAAGTGAGGATATAACCTTATGGCCTATACTCTTTTGCTGTCTCAAGGCATGTCACCTCTCGTCTTTTCCTTCACTTGACTATAAATTCTATCATCTTTTGAACTACCGTTGTCATCCATGTATCACATCTTACTCTTAATGCTTCATTATCTCTCTTCTTATTTCCTGCTAACATTTCTATCCATCACTTTATTCTAAAAATTTTAACAGGACGTTCCTTTGCTTTTAGCTCCTCTTGCTTTATCTACTAGCTCTTCGGGCTGCCTAACATTCTTTCTTTAATAGGGATGGAATCCATATTAAGGTACCATTTATTCTTTCAAGGCTTCCAGTGCCTATATTTATAATACTCATATCTAGCTGTATTATTTCAGAGTGTACCATTTGGGTGTCGCACAAGGAGATTTTGTTAGCACATTTACAATATCATTCGGAAATGTCAACAAACATAAGCAATCCATCCATCATATCTTTTTATACTACTTTTGTTAACCCCCATAGGGCATATCTGGAAGGGGTGTGACCAATTGTATATACCTTTGTTATTATTGAATATAACTCAAAAAGCTTATGTTCCTCTGCCTCAATTATAAACTTTGTTAACCTTCATTAACTGGGTACCTCATACCCTTTTTCACCTTGCTCCTTTTACTTGTTGAAATTGTACTTATCTTCTTAATCTCTCATTGTCCTTCACCATAAAGATGGATATGCATTCTTGCCATAAGGCTTCTTATCGGGAAGCTTACACCTTTCAGTACACCCATGATATGCTAAAGACCTCATATTTACTTATCGTAGGCATCAAACAAAAATCCAATTCCTCTGACTCATCTCTTCCACAACTATTTCTCTTTCCAACCTTCTTTCCGGATGTAGGCATCGTCTTATTATAAATAAAATAGAATTTCGGAAATTGAGTTCTTACAACTGAGCTTTACCACACGATATAGAGTAAGAATAAAGAGTGACAGTCCTAAATGCCATGTAGCCTCCTGCTTATAAGTGTGGTGCACGACACACCCATAAACAAGACTCTACTAGACACGACTTGTAGACTCCCTAGGACAGAACTGCTCTGATACCATTTCTGTCACGCCCCAAACCTGGGAGCAAGACTGGCACCCGGTGCCTCACCTATCCGACTACGTATCTTTCTTATTACATCATTATATACACGTGACATACGGGCCTAATAGGCCAATATGATCTTTTATAAAAACGAAACATAGGCCGACAAGGCCGGACAATCTTTCACGTGCACGATATATGTCTACAAGCCTCTAAGAGTACATAAATGTCATAAAGGCCGGGACAGAGTCCCTCCATACCACACAATATATGTCTAAAACATACTAACCAAACACACAACTCCGAAGCAAATGGAGCGCACCAACATCTTCCGCTGAGCTGATAGCCTACTTGGAGGGCTCTCGACCTGTCTATCTGGACCTACGGGCATGAAATACAATGTCCCCATACAAAAGGGACGTCAGTACGAATAATGTACTGAGTATGTAAGACACATAAATAAGTACATAAGAGACATGGAAGATATATAGAGTACATGACTCAACCTGTAAGTCTGGATAACTTTGTAAATTATAAATTACTTTTAGCATCATGCATATGCGTATGAATGTCATGACGTGCATAGGTACATGTTTCATAACATTATCAGCCTCTGAGGGCATCCCATCATATCATATCATCCACTGTGGGCAAAATCATCATCGTATACCAGTTGATCAGGTAGTGGTGCGTATATAACGCCATAACCTTTCCCATATCCCATATACATATATATACATACATATATACGCGTATATAACACCGTTTGAATTATATTTCAGCCACTGTGGGCAACATCATCAACATATACCAGCTGATCAGGTGGTGGTGCGTATATAATGCCGTAACCTTTTCCCATATCCCATATCCCATATACATATATTTACATATATACGCATATATAACGCCATCTGGTCATATGTCAATGCACATGTATAAATGAGTGAAATACATGAAAAATACATAATAATCTCGATATTCCTTCTAGATAAACTTTTCCAACTGCGTATTATTCTGAGACCCATGAACAGAAGATAAAAATAATTCTCATGGGGAATCAACAATATAGATACCCCTACTATTTTTATGAATAGAGTAATTTATAGAAAACTGTGTATTTGCTCGTTTCTTCAGTATAATTTGGACCATGCCAAAAGAAAGAAAGAGGGCCTTAACATACCTGATATTCTGTGTCTGGCCAAAATCAGTGTACTCGATAATGTCTCTTATGTGCAAGAGACCAATTAGTGCCAAAATAAAAATATCTGATCTCTCATTCCTTTATCACTAATGTTTTGCCCCTGTCAAAAGAGAGATATTTCCCTCTACACCAAAAATCATATGTTTCCTTAATTCTTTCAAGATTTCCAAGAGATTACCTTAGAAAAAGATGAAGTTACGTGGGTTTACAGAGGTAAGAAATAATGCCTAACCTCCTTGGCTTCTAACAGAGAAAAGAACGTGTCCATTTTGTTAATAAAAAGTAAGAAATGGACAATTTTCTTAAGGAATCGTTGTTGCTAAGTAAAGAAAGAAACTCATATCTTCTAATATTTTTGGATCTTGTTTGGTACTACACATCATACTTTCCACCTAAGTTTATGTGGCTACTTAGTCATTTGCATTAATAGTGGCCTATTGCCACGTTTTGGGGGAGGGGGGTTGATTTTTTGATCTTATCTGATAATTTTATCAATTAATTAGGTAATATCCTGCTACCCGGTAATTAACCAATTACCCGCATAATTGAGAATTATTCCCACATACTTAAAATACTACTCACATTTCACATACCTTAAACACCTTACTATCATGGTCATGTGGTACCTCGTATGACACTAGTTCATAAATACCGAGTATTTTAGCTCGGGACGTATTTTAACCCAACATGCCAAACTTAGACGAAAATTCATTTTCTTTGACTTGCTTCCCCTCACCTTTACAAATTTACTTATTACTTTGTTTGAAATAGCATAATGCTTAAAATCTCAAAATAATCCCATCCCCGAACTTACGTCGATTAACTTACGACGAAACTTTAACATATAAAAATGCAGGATGTAACGCTGAAAGCCATCTTAAGAATATCCGAGTCCCTGATCTTCAACTGGTGATAACCTGAATGGATATCAATCTTGGAGAACACTCTCGCTCCTTAAAGCTGGTCAAACAAATCATCAATGCAAGGCAGAGGGTACTTGTTCTTAATTGTTACTTTGTTCAACTGCCTATAATCAATGCACATCCTCATAGTGCGATCCTTCTTCTTCACAAATGGAACCGGCACACCCCAAGGCGACACACTAGGCCGAATGAACCATTTATCAAGAAGTTCCTAAAGCTGCTCCTTTAACTCCTTCAACTCCGCTGGTGCAATACGATACGACAGAATAGAAATGGGCCCAGTGCCCGATACCAGATCAATACCAAAATCAATATCCCTGTCTGGTAGCATGCCCGACAGGTCTGCAGGAAACACATCGGGAAAGTCCCTCACAACTGGAACAAAATAAATACTGGGAGTCTCTGCACCGAAATCCCTCACAAAGGCAAGAATGAAATTACCCTACTGGGAACATAATCGGTCGAACCTCGCCATCAATTCATGCCACACCCGGTATAGCCAATGTCACTATCTTAGCATGATAGTCCAGAATAGCACGATACGGAAATAGCCAATCCATGCCCAAAATAACATCAAAATCCACCATACATAACAACAAAAGATCCACTCGGGTCTCCAGACCCCCAATAGTCACCATACATGACCGGTATACACGGTCTACAACAGCAGTATCGCCCACCGGAGTAGATATATGAACAGTTGAAACAAGAGACTCACGGGGCGTATCCAAATAACGAGCAAAGTATGATGACGCATAAGAATAAGTGGAACCACGATCAAATAATACAGAGGCATCTCTGTGGTAGACTGATACAATACATGTAATAACAGCATCGAAAACAATAGCATCGGGTCTAGCTGGAAGTGCATAGAAACGGGCCTCACCTCCACCTGATCGACCTCCTCCTCTAGGGAGACCCCTAGATGGGTGGGTGGGCGGTGGTGAAGTAATTGGGGTTGAAGCCGATGGCTGACTCCTCTGCCGAGATCAACCCCCAAGAAGATGAGGACACTGCCTCCACATATGACCCATCTCTCCACACTCATAGTAACTCCCGAGCGCTGGAGACTGGGACTGAAGGGAACCCCTAACACCAGAATGACTAGCAGATACACTTGGTATAGAAGAGCCCTAAACTGATGGAGCACGAGATGAACTCTAAGCTGGAAGGGCACTGAGTGATGACTGGCCTTGATGAGAACCGTGAGAACCATGACCCGATGACGCCCCACGATAACCTGGGCGAGCTGGCTGAGCATGCCTGAATGGACAGCCTCTACCATGCTGAAACTGACCTCTCGAAGGACCACCACCATAACTACCAGATCCTCGAGGCCTCTTGGTCTCCCTCTCTTCTCGCTCCTGGCAACGAACTAACTCAATCTCACGAGCAATATCTACAACCTCCTCAAAAGTAGCACCAGACACCCTCTCTCTGGTCATAAGAATACGAAGCTGATAAGTGAGGCCATTTAAAAACCTCCTAATCCTCTCTCTATCTATCAGAACCAACCAAATAGCATGACGAGCTAACTCTGAGAACCATATCTCATACTACATCATAGTCAGGTGTGCGAGCGGTGGGAGTATGAGTGCCTCCCCCGGCTTGAGAAGTCGCTACGGCTATAGTAACTGAAACCGCCTGAGCTAGGCAAGTGCATACTAATAGAATCTGAGCCAAGGCCTCCTGAAGACCTGGAATCACAGCGGGCACAGCCGGTGCCTAAGCTGGTGCTGCTGGAGCATCCACAACTGGGACCTAATCTTGAACTGGGGCGGCTGGTAGGTTTGCAGGTGTTGCCCTAGCTGCTGTGTTGGCCACACCCCTGCCCCTACCGCGACCATGACCGCGTCCTTGGCATCTAGTGGCCACATCTAGTGGTACTGGTGGTCGTCCATCCTGACCGGTAGTGCGTATCCTCACCATCTGTGAGAGAATAAAATAATAAAAGTTTAGTACTCGGATCAACGGATTCGCACGACAAGAATTTCAAGAATATGAAGTTTTTCCTAAAGGTTCTGCAGCCTCTCGAGGATAAATACAGACGTCTCCGTACCGATCCGCGAGAATCTACTAACCCTGCTCATGAGTCGTGAGACCTGTGTAACCTAGGTTCTGATACCAACTTGTCACGACCCTAAACCCAGACCCCGTCGTGATGTCACTTCTCGTGAAGACAAGGCTAGCCGACACAACACCCAATTGAATTAATAAATAATAATTCATAATTAATTAATTAATAATGATAAATCCCATAATAGAGTGAAATATATCAACTGCGAAAAACCAAACACAACCCGAAATCAGGGTGTCACCAGTCATGAGCATCTAACATAGTCTAAGTGTATGAAAGAGTTTATACAATCTATCACATAACTAGAACAAGGGAAATAAAATAGGAGGGAGAAACACTGGGCTACGAACGCCAAACAGCTACCTAGTGGACTCCGAATAGCATGCTAAGCAATCAACTCTCAGTGACGGGACCTGAAGCTCCTGAAGCTGCACACAGGGTGCAAGGAGTAAAGTGAGTACTCCAACTCAGTGAGTAATAACAATAAATGAAGATTGAGCGATAAGAAATCATGTAAAACACAACAACATGCTATAAAAAGGCAGTGTAAAACAAATAAAAAGCAATAAAACGATGAAATCTTATAAAAGTTCCTTAGTTTAGTATAAGCTCCTTTAAAACACCTTCTTAACAGTCAAACGAGCAAATGAGAAGCAGCTAGAAAAGATAAACACATAAAATCCGACCCTCGGGCACAATGTCAACAGAATCAGCCTCTCGCGCAATAACAATAGAACAACACCAGCCCCTTGGGCTATATCTCATATCACAATGGGTACCCACGCTCACTGGGGGTGTACAGACTCCGGGAGGGGCCCCTTACGGCCCAAGCGTAATATCAAGCCATCTCGTGGCATAATCAATCGGCTCTCGGCCTCATATCAAGCCACCTTGTGGCGTACAACTTAGGCCCTCGGCCTCATAATCATAATCAGTACAACACTGTTGTGACGTACAACCCGATCCCATAAAAATCCTCACAACACAGGCCCTCGGCCCTACTTAGTTAGAAATCTCTAAAAGCTACTCGGGCACAGTGAAACATGATTCTCAGCCCAAATATCATTTAAAGTGTTAAAAACAGGGTAAGCATGGCTGAGTTATGAAAACAGTATAATATAGCATGACTGAGTAAATATATAAAATCAAAATAGTGAGAAAATAGCAGTAAAAATCCCCTAAGGGTCCAAATAGTTGGCACGAGGCCCAAATATGACATTTAACCCAAAACATGATGATAGCAAATAGTTTTCAATCAAATATACAGTAAAATAGTCATTCGGGATGGACTAAGTCAAAATCTCACCTATCAACAGGAAAACGCCAAAATTTCAATTTCGCTAATTCAAGCCTAAATCTGCTCTAGACCTCCAAAATATATTCCGATCATGCTCCTAAGTTCCAAATTACCTCCGTAGCTATCTGAACCATCAGAACTTACATGAGAGCCCTTTAATACATAAGTCAACATCCGATTGACGTTTCCAACTTAAGCTTACTCAAAAGAGACTAAATGTCTTAAACCTTACCAAAACCTCTCCGAATCCGAGCCAACCAACCCGATAACACAAAATACAGTTAAACAAGGCAATAAGAAGCATAAATGGGGGAAACAGTAACTCATGAAATGACCAGCCGAGTCGTTACAATATAAATCTCATACAAACTTACTCATAAGCTCAAAACATCAAAATAATATCTACAACCACAAATCAAGCAGTAAAACACATGTAGCATGCCTTCAAGTTCAAGAACTTCGAAGATTCAAAACCAAACGCCTGATTTATGCCTAACCAACTCGTAATGGAACCAAACTTTGCACACAAGTTTCAATTGACAAAATAGACCTATTCCAAGTCACGGAGCAATAATTCGAATCCGATAGCATAAAAGTCAATGCCCGGTCAAACTAGCGAACCTTCTAAACCTTAAAATTGTCAACTTTCGGAAAAGAGAGCCAAAACACCATAAGAACCTCCAAATCCGAATATACGCCTAAGTATATACGAACCTATTGGAACCATCAAACTATGAATCCGAGGCTGTTTACACAATAATCAAACTTTGGTCAACACTTAAAACTTAAGCTTCCAAAAAAGGAATATGTGTTATGCCCCATAATATTACTTCGATATTACGTCCCGCGGTATTATATTACGATGATGTTATGCTTCACAGTATTAAATTACGACGAAGTTGCACCCTGTAATATTGTACGTTGAATTTATCGTAAGCTAATTGACATCAGTCCAAGGAAAAGATTATTTGGAGATTATAAGCATTATGCTATTTCAAAAAAGTGATAAATAAATTCGTGAAGGTGAGATGAGAAGCAAGTCGAAGAAAACATATTTTTATCCAAGTTTGGCATGTTGGATAAAATACGGCCCGAGCTAAAATACTCAGTATTTATGGACTAGTGTCATACGAGGTATCACATGAAAATGATAGTAAGGCGTATAAGGTATGTGAAAAGTGAGTAGTATTTTAAGTAAGTTGGAATAATTCCTAATTATGTGAGTAATTAATTAATTACCAAGTAACAGTACACTACCTAATTACCTAATAAGTGGATAAAAATTAAAATTTCCCATCCCCATCCCCACGTAGCAGCAAACCCATTTCTTGGACAATGACTCATTAGTCATTTGGTATATGTATCACATTAAGGATTTTGGGTGGCAAAAATTATTCTTTAAATAAGGGATGACCTATGGCATAAGCTAGACATTATATGGAGACAATTGGGAGGACTATGAGTAGTTTGTCCATATTTTAGTATTACAAAAATGAGTTTTAGTTCCAGATTCATTAATTACATGAGGTAGTTCATTTAACTAGTTCTATAGGATCTAAAAGTTCTACAGATAACTCATTTGCAAAGAACATATGGAATTCCTACGTTTAAATGAGTTTTTAGAAAGATTCAAGAACTTTCAAAAGAGAAATTGCCTCGTCTATGCAAAGTAAAAGGAGGAACCAATGTTTAATAGCTGCAGAGGCATTGTTGAACTCAATATTAGATCCAAAAATGGAACAAGAGGCAAAAGTTAAGTTTAGTAAAGAGCAAGAAGCGTATAAAGATTCAATCTTCTTGTACTCGTCAAAGTGGGATAATAACATCATACGGATTTTTCCCTATTCTAGGTATGTCAAGGCTATCCTTTCTTTCTTTTTGACATGATCCAAATAATACAAATGAAATAAGCAAAATATGCAACCTTCACAAATGACTCTATTCATAAAAATACTAAGGGTGTCTATATTCTTGATTCCCCATATGAATTATTATTATCTTCTGTTCATGGGTCTCTGAAAAAAATACGTATTTGATAAAGTTTATCCGAAAAGCATATTAAGTTTTATGGCATTTTGAGAAAATCTTATTAACGTATTTCTTATGCATTTCATGCATTTATACATGTACATTAAACCATGAGTCATAAGGCATTATATATATATATATGAGAAAAGGTTACGACATTATATACGCACCACCACCTGTTCAGGTGGTATACGTTGATGATTTGCCCACAGTGTCTGAGAGGATATGATGGGTTGCCCTCAGAGGCATGATGATGTTATGAACACATGTACCTATGCATGACATGACATTCATACGCATATGCATGACACTATAAGTATTTCATAATTTACAGAGTTATCCAGACTTACAGGTTGAGTCATTTACTCTATATTCCTTCCATGTCTGTTATGTACTTAAATTATGTGCCTTACATACTCGGTACATTACTCGTACTGACATCCCTTTTTGCCTGAGGACGCTGCGTTTCATGCCCGCAGGTCCCGATAAACAGGTTGAGAGCCCTCCAAGTAGGCTATCAGCTCAATGGAAGATGTTGGTGTGCTCCATTTGCTTCAGAGTTGCTTGATTTGTTAGTATGATTTAGACGTGTATTGTTTGGTATGGCCGAACTCTATCCCGGCCTTTATGAATGTTATGTATTCTTAGAGGCTTGTAGACAGATGTCATGTATGTGAAAGATTGTATGGCCTTGTCAGCCCATATTTAGTGTACAAGTGATCATTTTTGTCTTATAGGCCAGTATGTCTAATATATAAGTTTGTATTCCCACATGCTTTACTCCGGTTCATTTACCTATGATAGAATGATATGAAAGATACATTACATTGGTACTCGGTTGAGTAAGGTACTGGTGCCCATCATGGCCCATCGGTTTGGGTCATGACAGAAATGGTATTAGAGCAGTTCTGTCCTAGTGAGTCTATAACCCGTGTCTAGTAGAGTCTTGTTTATGGGTGTGTCGTGCACCACACTTATAAGTAGGAGGCTACAAGGCATTTATGACTGTCACTCTTTCTTCTTACTCTAGATCATGTCATAGAGCTCAATTGTAAGAACTCAATTTCCTAACTGTATCTTATTCATAATACTACGATGCTTACATCCAGAAAGACGGTTGGTAAGAGACATAACTATGGAAGAGTTGAGTCAGAAGAACTCAATTTTTGCATCATGCTTATGATGGATAAATATGAGTTATTGAGCAGATCATGTGTAAACTAAGACATGTAAGCCTCTTGATAAGGAACCTACGGCAAGAATATTTATCCACCTTTATGGTGAAAGACAATGAGATATTTATAAAGATAAATACAAGTTTCAAGAAGTAAAAGAAGCAAGATGAAGAAGGGTACGAAGTACATAGTTAATAAAGATTATCATTATTTACCATTCAGGAAGGGAGATATGAGCATTTTGAGTTACCTTTAAGAGTGACAGATGTATGTACACTCGGCCACACCGATCTCAATTAAGCCCTATGGGAGCTAACAGACATAGTTTAAGAAAAGGATGAGTTATTGGGATCCGGCTGGGGATAGAATAACCCAAAATAATGGATGGATTGGTAGAGTTAGTTGACATTTCCAAAGTATAGTGCAAAAGTGGTAATGGATCTCCTTGTGAGACACCTCGATGGTGCACCCTAAAATAGTATAGCTAGTATAAGTACTATAAAGATAAGCACTGGAAGCCTGGAAGGGATAAATATTACCTTAGTGTGGCTCTCATCCCTGGTAGAAAGAGAATGTTAGGCGATTCAAGAAGCCAATGGATGGAGAAAGAGGGGTTAAAAGCAAAAGAATATGTTGATCGAGTTTTTAGAATAAAGTGATAGACAAAAATGTTAGCAGGAAAATAGGAAGAGAGTTAATGAAGCAACAACAACAACAACAATAACCCAGGAAAATCCCACAAGTGGGGTCTGGGGAGGGTAGTATGTACGCAGACCTTACCCCTACCCCAAAGGGGTAGAGAGGCTATTTCCGAAAGACCCTCAGCTCAAGATAATAAGAAAAACCAGAAAAACAAAAGGGGAGAATATTAGTTTCACCATAGAGATCATAGGAAAAATAGGAACCTAAAATGCATAAGAAAAATACAAGACAGAAATGATGGCTAGTAAATAGATCTAGCACCGAAAAGAGAAAATATTAAGACACGACAATGCCCCTAGTAATTTTCGATTAAAACCTTACCAGACTAGGCTCACAATGGAACAAAGTAACGCAAGACTCAACTAGCTCCTAGCTTACAACTGTAATACTCGACCTCCACAAATTTCTATCAAGTGTCATGTCCTCGGAAATCTGAAGTCTCGCCATGGATGCCAACGGTATGAGTAAAATGTGATTCATGGATGCCAACTGTACGAAAAAAAAGGTCGGTATTATAAGATATATAGTCAAGTGAAGGAAAAGATGAGATGAGCCAGGCCTTGAGACAAAAAAAAAGTATAGGCCATAAAGTTATATCCTCATTTCGAGAAATAAGTTCGTGACTCCAATGCGACTACCAGAAGGGAGAGTTAATCCCTAGAGTGATTGAAATCAGTATGGGCTGGTGAACAAGATAAACTAAACATGAATTAGGGGCTAAGTGATTTGATAATAGTAAGCATCATGAGAATTTCAGATTGCGTTCCGGCGATAATAGAATGGACTATAGAAGGAGATTCATGAAGAATTCAAAGAATGGTCATTCAGGAAGACGCTTCCCTAAAAGTAAGCAATATGAGCAAAGTTAAGCTTAAGGAACTGTAGGTGCCAGTTACACTAGGTGTTTCCCTTGTGAGTAAGGAAATTTGTTATCCTTGGTACAAAAGGATTACCACAAGGCTAGTGAGGGCTATCGATGATGTGAAAAGATGCCAAATATGAAGAGGAAAAACATTTATAGGCAGGTCGTCGTAGCTCCATGGTACTCCTCTAAAGGGGGAATATGGAATAGTGTGGCATTAAGTCAGAATTAAGGGGTTCTAGTAATTATGAAATGGTAAAGAAAGAATGCAAAAAAATGAAAAGGGACGAGAATGCACTTATTCAGAGCCTACATATATGCTACGATTCCAGAATATTATGCAAACACGACATCAAGGAGAGGAAGTAAGGGTTCCTGCCCGGGATGTCATTGATAGATAAGGAGCCGGTACGTGAGGTAAGTGAAGACAAGGAAATAACCCAAGAAAGATTACGCAAAATATGGACATGAGAATGGGCCGACAAGTAGTTAGTAGTCGATTCAAGAAGAGCCTAGTCATGAATAGAAAAGAAGTTATAGACAAATCAGCAGATCATGCAAGATAAATGTAGTAAACCCCAGCATGGAGAATTCAGCCTCGCAATAATGTCATTATAATACTTGAGATATATTCAAATAGGAGTCGGGGTAGTTAAAGGTCCCGTATGAGTTTTACAGGGATAAAAGAAAGTGTCACTGGGAAGACAATCAAAATATCAGTTCAGAAGCAATCCTACAAGCACAAGGGCATAGAGGTAAGCAACTACATATGATTATGGGAAAGGAAGGACATCAAAAAGTCTGTAATAAGCTCACAGCTTTACAAGAGTCAAAGGTTCTTCCTAAATACTACAACAAAAGACTAGGTGAGAAAATAAGGAAGAAGGCTTCAACCTAAGTTGGGTGACCTAAGGAGGAAATGGTCTTATAACAACAGTCTCACAACAACATTGTATGCACTCTATAAGAAAATGACACCTAGTGTGGCTAATAAACGGAAAGTAAAATCAAAAGTGATATTCAGGACCATATGAGTTGTATGAAAATCAAATAGGCATTAGCACCAAGATAAGCTAAGTATGTACGCAAGAAGGGGGCAAAAAGACCAAGAAAAGTAATTGTTTACGTTTGAAGAAAACAGAGATGGAACAAAAAGAATTATTCGATTCATGAACAAGAGTTAGTTATGTTATGAATGCACTTAAGAGTTTAGAGTTTTATACATGCAGCATATACAGCCGTAGAAGATTCTGGTATAAATTAAAAAGAAAGAATTGAGCCTAGATCATAGACAAAGGATTGAATTATTAAAGTATTATATCATGGATATTCCTTAGCGCCCATGAAAGGCTAAACGTAATAACTAATACCATGAACCGCAGATCGGGAGGTAGCTTAAACCTACATAAAGGCTGATCAGAAAAAGAAGGAAACTAACGAGATACATCAATGAAGCACATCAGGAATCTGATTATTGGACCTAGAAAATTATAGAAATCTTGATTGAGAACATTACAGGATCACTTTTAATATCAGAGGTACCAAAGGGATAGTACAACAACCATATTCTATAACGGCCCTACGATAAAGCTGGTTAGAAAAGTACCAGCATCATAAGAAGTCAGTACGAAACTCCCTTCGGATTGTGTATGCACCAGAGGTGCAAGTATTATAATAGAGCTTCAAGTTATGGACGTGAATTATACATATGTGGACGGGAGGTTATGAATGATATAGAAGATACGATGCGAGATTTTAAGGTAAGTAAGGTAAAGGTGAACAACGTACAAGATACTCAAAGGCAGAAGATCGTGAATAGTCCATGCTTCGGATAGAAGGCTAAAGCACTGGGATTCAGTATCCAGCAATGATAGCGGCATCATCAGTAGCATATCTTATAGCCTATGGTTTCTATGTCCCAAGAGGTCTATATAAGAGAATAAAGAAGAGTTAGAGATGATGTGATATTTTACTTGATGTTCTAGAATAACATAAGGAAATATATGGTGAAAGGAAGTTGAAGGAGGGTTGTGAGTAGTATAAATAGATATGTATGGGTCGCAAGCTAAAGTATGGTAGAGCGACAAGGTTATAGGAAGACATGAGTAAGGATAAGAAAGCACGAGTGAGAAGGTGACAAGAATGGATAAGCCCTCGGGATTAAGCTCACGAAAATGAGAGAAAGCTGATGGGTTCTATGAATGATATAAAGTATAGTCTAAATGAGCTCAAAGGAATCTAAGACTAGTAACATTTAGAAGAAATGGAAAGCTGACCTGGTAATAAAATGAG
The DNA here is from genome assembly GCF_000715075.1 of Nicotiana tabacum. Taxonomy (NCBI): domain Eukaryota; kingdom Viridiplantae; phylum Streptophyta; class Magnoliopsida; order Solanales; family Solanaceae; genus Nicotiana; species Nicotiana tabacum. Next base: position 151,924,676 of record NC_134087.1, on the reverse strand, counting down.
GGTGTAATTTTGACAGATAAAGGATGACGTTTGGGCCTTCGTTTGAATAATGATTTGAAGAAAAAAAAGAGAAGGAGAAAAGATTTCGCGAACGGCACGAGATTAGGATACCCCCCATAAGGTAAATCACATTGAGACACTATGAAATACGATTATGGAAATCACTTCAAATATTCCTCAATGCAACTTAAGCCCTAGCGGCAATGTATTACGTAAGAAGTTTCAAGTCTTCAAGTGGAGGATTGTAGATCAACATTGAGGTGAATCAATAATGGACAGATACAAGTTACAAAGTATGACATGAGATTAGGCCATCATTCTTAAGACGAACAGTAATGAAGGAGCATCAAAGGAGTGAGATTTATACCTAAAAGATAAGCAACAATAATAACCGGGAGTTTGGTAAGAATACCTCAGTAACGATAAATTGAAGCAAGAATTATGGTATAGTATGACCTACATAGATGCAGTAAAGTCATACAAATGGATAACTAGGTATATGGAATAACATATAGCCATATTTGTAAGTGCTACAAAGTGCCGAGCGAAGAACTTCAGTACACCAATAGATGCCCAGAGAGGCATCCCATTAAGACTTGTATATGTTTACAAAGTAAGACCTAGATATTGACTAAAAGCTAAGAGGAAAAAGGAAAGAAGAGTCGCATAGGCACACTTACAAGGTTAGTATCGTAGAGGCTACATGATAGAAGGTAGCAATAGTTACGAGATTGGGAGGAATTCGATCACAAGTCATGGCGTGAGAAAGAGGCCTAAATGGCAAGGAGAGTATTAAGGTATTCACAAGAGCTATAAGTTATGAAAATGATAAGAGCATCAGTAAACATTCGAGGACGAATGTTCCAAAGAGGGGAATGATGTTATGCCCCGCAATATTACGCCGATATTACGTCCCGCTGTATTATATTACGATGACGTTACGCTTCGCAGTATTAAATTACGACGATGTTGTACCTTGTAATATTGTACATTGAATTTGTCGTAAGGTAATTGACATCAGTCTAAGGAAAATATTATTTGGAGATTATAAGTATTATGCTATTTCAAGTAAGTGATAAGTAAATTCGTGAAGGTGAGATGACAAGCAAGTCAAAGAAAACGTATTTTTATCCAAGTTTAGCATGTTGGATAAAATACGATCCGAGCTAAAATACACAGTATTTATGGACTAATGCCATACGAGGTACCACATGAAAATGATAGTAAGGTGTATAAGGTATGTGAAAAGTAAGTAGTATTTTAAGTAAGAGAGAATAATTCCTAATTATGCGGATAATTAATTAATTACCGAGTAACAGGACACTACCTAATTACCTAATAAGTGGATAAAAATTAAAATTTCTCACCCCCACCCCCACTTGGCAGCAAACCCGTTTCTTGGACAATGACTCATTAGTCATTTGGTATATGTGTCACATTAAGAAGTTTGGGTGGCAAAAATTATTCTTTAAGTAGGGGATGACCTATGACATAAGCTAGACATTATATGGAGACAATCGGGAGGACTATGAGTAGTTTGTCCATATTTTAGTATTACAAAAACGAGTTTTAGTTCCAAATCCGTTAATTGCATGAGGGAGTTCATTTAACTAGTTCTATAGGATCTCAAAGTTCTACAGATAACTCATTTGCAAAGAACATATGGAATTCCTACGTTTAAATGAGTTTCCAGAAAAATTCAAGAACTTTCAAAAGAGAAATTGCCTCGTCTATGCAAAGTAAAAGGAGGAACCAATGTTTAATAGCTGCAGAGGCATTGTTGAACTCAATATTAGATCCAAAAACGGAACAAGAGGCAAAAGTTAAGTTTAGTAAAGAGCGAGAAGCGTATAAAGATTCAATATTCTTGTACTCGTCAAAGTGGGATAATAACATCATACGGATTTTTTCCTATTCCAGGTATGTTAAGGCTATCCCTTCTTTCTTTTTGGCATGATCCAAATAATACAAATAAAACGAGCAAAATACGCAACCTTCACAAATGACTCTATTCAAGAAATACTAGGGGTGTCTATATTCTTGATTCCCTATATGAATTATTATTATCTTCTGTTTATGGGTCTCAGAAAAAAATACGTATTTGATAAAGTTTATCCGAAAGGCATATTGAGTTTTATGGCATTCCGAGAAAATCTTATTAACGTATTTCTTATGTATTTCATGCATTTATATATGTATATTGACCCATGATTCAGAAGGCATTATATAAACACACACACACACATATATTATATGGGATATGGAAAAAGGTTACGACGTTATACACGCAACACCACCTGATCAGCTGGTATACGTTGATGATTTGTCCACAATGGCCGAGATGATATGATGAGATGCCCTCAGAGGATTGATGATGTTATGAACACATGTACCTATACACGACATGACATTCATACGCATATGCATGACAATATAAGTATTTCATGATTTACAAAGTTATCCAGACTTACAGGTTGAGTCATTTACTCCGTATTCCTTCCATGTCTATATGTACTTATATATGTGCCTTACATACTCGGTACATTACTCGTACTGACGTCCCTTTTTTCCTGGGTACGTTGCGTTTCATGCCCGCAGGTCCCGATCGACAGGTCGAGAGCCCTGGAAGTAGGCTATCAGCTCAGCGGAAGATGTTGTTGCGCTCCATTTACTTTGGAGTTGCTTGATTGGTTAGTATGATTGAGACGTGTATTGTTTGGTAAGGCGGGACTCTGTTCCGGCCTTTATGAAAATTATGTATTCTTAGAGGCTTGTAGACAGATGTCATGTTTGTGAAAGATTGTATGGCCTTGTCAGCCCATGTTTAGTGTACAAGTGATCATTTTGGTCTTATAGGCCAGTATGTCTAATATATAAGTTTGTATTCGCTCATGCTTTACTCCGGTTCATTTACCTATGATAGAATGATATGAAAGATATGTTATGTTGGTACTCGGTTGAGTAAGGTACCAGACGCCCGTCGCGGCCCATCAGTTTGGGTCGTGATAATATGTGTTTCAATTCACTTCAAATATTTCACGAAACTAAACCAACCATTCCTACAAGTCACAAAACAACAATCAAGCACACGGGGAAGATCAAATAAGGGAACGGGTCTCAAATACACAAACAACCAACCGGATCATTACAACCTAATTGACAGCAAGTTGAATAAGCTATGGTCCTATCCAAATTATTTTGTAATATTCAATTCGTTGCTATTTCAACTATTCATATCGAAATGTAGCTTAAAACTTGCCAAAAGCTGGCAAAACATGTTACAGCTTTCCCTCCATTAATTAGATCGACTCTCGTACCTCTCATCATTATTTAGAACATTTTACTGATGATATGCTCTTTTAGTAGGAAAAAGCGGTTATGCGTATATATTTGACGATTTGGTAAATTCATTTAGATAAAAGTAATGATTGTTTTTTACCTAAATTCTAGTTTAGGAGATTTACGGGTTTGTCTTCGCGGAAGTAAATCGTCTATAACAATCACGATTCAAATTACTAATCGTTGAAAATTCTGACGTGATGGATGAACTTCCTTATTTTTACAGTCTAAATATCCCTTTTAAGGATGAAGAGAGTCTAACCCTAGCCATCGTTTGTTTTCTATAAGAATTATTAGGAAATTATTTTTTCTCTATATTATAATTGTGTATTTACAGGTCATAAGTAGAATTTAGGAGGACTAGCTAGTGCTTGTGGGTCATCTAGCACCCCTTGTGAGTGAACCTGACACAATAATATTTTCCAAAGGTTTTAAAGCCGAGCACATCTGACATTCCAAATTCTCCCAAAAAACATTAAGTTGAACTTGTTCAATTAGAAAGAAATGTTGACATACTAAACAAAGACAAGGTATAATCTACGTAATTTTTAATCTAATGCACCGTTGATTATGGGTGTGTTTGATACGAAGGAAAATATTTTTCCTATCAAGAGAAGGGAAAATATTTTTCTAAACTCTTTTCAACCTTCCCCACCTATTCTCTATCCCTACTAACCACCCCACCTCACCCCTACCCCCTTCCACGCCCATCCACATCCATCCACCCCAACCCCAAAGTGAGTATTTTTTTTCATGATATAAAAAAAAGTATTTTTTTTCATTTTAACAAAAAAATTACTTTCTTTTTAAGACGTAGAAAAAATATTTTTTTTCGTTTCAAAAGAAATGACGTGGTAAAAAATATTTTCTTTTCATAATTTAGAAAAGTATTTTCTTTCATTTCAACAAAATGATTATTTTCTTTTCGTGATGTAGAAAAAATATTTTCTTTCATTTCAATAAAATGAGTACATTATTTTCATATTGTAGAAAGAGTACTTTCTTTTTGAACTAAAAAAAAGTATTTTCTTTTTAGTTATGGAACACAAATTTCAACATTATTTTTGCGTAAAAAAATAAAGCAGCACATTAGTTCCTTTGTGTTTATGTGAATTTTTAGAAGAATAATTAAACTCTAGAAGAAAATAGAGTCCAAAAAATATTGGGTATTTGGGCAGGGGGAGGGGGGAGCACATGAAACATGGGGACTTGGAGAAGGGGGTGAGGAGAGTAGCATAAAAAATTATTTTCCTAAAAAGTATTTTCTACTCTCTAACCAAACACTAGAAAATATTTTGCAGAAAAGTTTTTCACTCATCAACCAAACAAGGTAAAATAAGTGATAAAACCACTCAATTTCCATAAAAACATTTTCTAGGAAAATATTTTTCTTCCTTCCAAACACACCCTATAAGTTCAATTATCTTAATAGTGCTCTATATGTTATTGTTAACTTAAAGAACATCTTAAAGAACATCTCTGCATTTCAGAGGTAAATATTTAAAATCTCACCAAAATTACATTTCTGCTTGTCATCAAATGAAATGTGAATAATCCCCTCCCCTTGAAAGAAAGGGTACATCACGATTGACCAATAGAAAATAACGGAAGTTCTAAAGCTAAATTCCCTCGGACCAACGCAAACGAATGTATCGAATAACACCATTTTTTGTAGTAATAAGATGCGATATATATGGAGAAACTTATCGAGAGATATAGAAAATTAAATATGTGGAAAAAAAAAAAAACACTATCATCGAATTGAACAGATGGCATGTGTAGGGTCATTGACCATCTATCCATGATCTCCCTACTACTTTTCATTTCATAAATGATACGTGGAATGTTACAAAGCTTCACCAGATTCTACCGCAGAAAATTGCTTCACGCATAATTGACAATATTCTGCCTCCTTTAATTTGGTGCATGATGTTTTGGATAAAGCATTCTGGATGCTTGAAACAAGAGAGGAATTTAGTGTTAAATCGACATGGGAATATTTGAGGAAAAGAAAGGAACCTTGCAACGCATACAAGATGATTTGGGTGAAAGGGCTGCCATTCAAAATTTCATTTTTCATATGGAGAGTATGGAGGAATAGGTTGGCTTTGGATGCTTATTTTAGAAGATTGGGTTATTTAATGGCCTCAAGATGTTGGTGTTGTGCCAACCCATAGGAAGAAACCTTTCATCACGTGTTTTTCAGATCATATGCAGCTACGAAGGTGTGACATTATTTTCTTTCACGGACAGGAATAAGTTTGGAGGGCTTGTCCTTTCATCATGCTACTGTTCGATTTTGGATTGCTAGTGTAGTTCCTAGAATATAACCTATCATGCAAGCACTTCCATCCATCACTGTGTGGGAGCTTTGAAAACGTAGAAATGGAAACAAATATAGGGAGGCAATAAATATTATTAGAGTCATATTTCGGGTTGCTTCATCTCTATAATTACTAGTAAAGTGAAGAAAGCCAAGCCTTCAAAAGGTACCTCATAACTGGTCGGAGTTGTTGCACGTAATGGAGAATTATACACAATGCATTGAAGATCACTAAGGTAATTTAGGAATACCCTATTCCAGGATGGATTAAAGTGAATACGGATGGGTCTTCTAGGGGAAATCCAGGAAGGAGTTCAATTGATTTTGTATTGAGGAATGAAGAAGGTGATGTAGTATATGCGTATGGGAAAAGATTCAAGAGGGGACAAACACGGAGGCAGAAGCTCGGGTAGTATTAGAAGCTTTGAGGTACTGCTTGCACCATGATTATATGCTTATTTTGCTGCACACTGATTCAGTGGCGATGAAAAATGTTCTTGAAGGAGATCAAGGAGTTGATGAGTAGATGTAACATCCAGATATCACACACACTTAGGGAAGGAAATAAATTGGCGGTGGACTTAGCAAACTATGGATTGGATGTAGGCTCTATAGTGTGTCATGAATTCATGGAACTGGATGTTATAAGAATGAGGATTGTGAATAATGATAAGTTGCAATTCCCATATTTGAGGATCAAAGCTACAAGGAGATAGGAAAAAAGGGAAATCGTAGAACAAGGGAAATCTGGAGTAAGGGGATTACACTTGATCATCATCTTCAAATCCTTATGAAGAAGAACATGGTGATCTTTGTTCATACTAACCTTATTTTCTTTTTTGCAGAAAAAGTTACTGTGTCCATGCCTTGCCATGTACTACGAATTTAATGGGTGGTATTAGCACCAAGTGCTCATTCCCTTGAAGGAAGAGTTGTGGTAAGAACAAACATGGAGTTGATGGAGCTACATTTGCTAAGGATAATTGTTGATACTACACGCAGGGGAAGAATACAAAAAACGTTTATGTGCATTTTTAAAAGAATAATTAAATTTTTGAAGAAAATAGGGTCCAAAAAACGTTGTGTATTTGGAGGAGGGGAGCACAGAAAATATGAGGATTTTGGTGAGGGAGGTGAGGAAAGTAGCATAAAAAATTATTTTCCTGAAAAGTATTTTCTACTCTCTAACCAAATACTAGAAAATATTTTTCGAAATTTTTTTCACTCACGACAAACCAATTTAGGAAACATAAGTTATAAAATCACTCAATTCCATGAAAACATTTTCTAGGAAAATGTTTTCCTTCCTTCCAAACACATCCTATATGTTCAATTATCTCAATAGTGCTCTATATGTTATTGTTAATTTAAAGAATATCCCTGCATTTATGAGATAAATATTTAAAATCTCACCAAAATCACCTTTTTGTTTGTCATCAAATGAAATGTGAATAATCTCCCTCCTCTTGAAAGAAAGGGTATATATCTTTCTATCTACCATCACGACTCACCAATAGAAAATAACGGAAGTTCTAAAGCTAAATTCCCTCAGACCAATGCAAACGAATGTATCGAATAACACCATTTGTAGTAATCAGATGCGATATATATGGAGAAACTTATCGAGAGATATAGAAAATTAAATATGTGAAAAAAAAAAACACAATCATCGAATTGAATAGATGGCTTGTGCAAGGTCATTGACCATCCATCCATGATATCCCTACTACTTTTCATTAATTTCATCTAATTTCATATCTAAGGTTCAGATTACTTGCTTATCCGCTCGACATTATACTTCCTATCCAATATATATGTTGTGGGAGATCCCCTTTTCTCTTACTTCTGGTTTAAGAATATATTATTTGGATAAGAAAGGTGACAAGCTAACACTGCAAAATTAATGTATAACGGCAATTAAATAGTAAAATATCAATAGCTTATGACCTTGTCATTTACAACTGATATGATTGTATACGCTCGAAATTAGGTGTGCCCGATTTCGTAGGCTTGAGGGGTCGCTTCGAGAATAAGTTAAAAATGGACCGGGATCGAGATAATACCGTTATGGTTTTACAACAGAAAGAGCCAGATTCCCGCGATGGCCCTAAGATCACGACATTAATTCCGGAATGGATTTGTACTAGGCGGTTAGACAGCTGTCCAATAAGATTTCCTACTAAAAATAAAAATGTACCTTATTTAGGACTCTCCTATTATATAAAGGGGAGCCTATTCATTTGTAACATCATCAATCATTGACAAGAGAATATACATACATTACTTTCTTGCTTACTATTGATGAGAACTACCTTATTATTTTATTGTTCTTGCTAACCCACCTCGAGGCTGCCTTAACTCGAGGTCGAGACTTTTTTGCACATTGGTTTGACTTACTCTACTCTTTAATTTATACCTTTAATTGCTTGTTTATCAATTAGTATTTGATTAAATCACATATCTTTAAAACCACAATATAAGTTTAATTGTTACTCGACTTTTAGGGTAAACAGTTTGGAGCCCACCGTGGGGCTAAGGATAATAGTGATTGCTTCAGTACTGATTCTGAAACACATGTTATTTTCACACTTGTTCTTGTCAAGAATTTTTGTTCCCAGGTTGAAACATGTCAAAACTCTCAAAACGCACCCGTAAATAGCGATGATGGTCTTGTATTTTACGGGGAAAACGATATTTTAATTGCTCCAGGAGCCGGTGTACCACCGATTAACCCTAGGGAAGTGCCGATTGCCGACCCAGTCAACGTTAGTTCGCACATTGCTTTGAACGCAGACTTAGGTGCAAACCTCGGAGGGAGCGTATGCAGGGAAGGCCGATCTAGTGGCCAAGGAACACAGGGTGTAGGAGACAGGGGAGTTAGTCTCCAGGTAATATTCGAGATGATACAGGCACAACAGGCCGCTATTTCTCAGCATCAGGGTCAACATAGAACTCCGAGTGTGGTCGAGCGAGAAATCACTCACCGTACCGAGCCAGTACCTGAAAGGACTAGCCGTAATGGATCAGGGACTAATCCTACAATTATGAAAATGCTCAAGGAGCTCACCAAAATAATCGAGTCGGGAGAAAAGAAAATTGAAGTTAATGACAAAAAGGTAGAAACATACAACTCCCCAGTTGATCAGATACTAGGGGCACCCCCAATCTTAAAAGATCTGGATTTAAAAAAGTTCATGCAGAAGCCTTTTCCTCAGAATGCGACTCCGAAGCCCATTCCAAAGAAGTTTCATATGCCAGATATACCGAAATACAACGGGACCACCGATCCTAATGAACACAACACTACGTACACATGCGAGATAAAGGGAAATGACTTAGAAGACAATGAGATCGAGTCCGTTTTGTTGGAAAAATTCGGGGAAACTCTATCAATAGGAGCAATGATTTGGTATCACAACTTGCCACCGAATTCCATCGATTCATTTTCTATGCTAGCAGATTCTGGGGCCATAAAGGTTGCAATGAGAATGTCAGACGTTTTCAAGATAAGACAAAGGAATAACAAAATGTTGAGGATTCGCGTCCCAATTTCCAATGGAGCGAATGGAATTATCACCAATCACAGATGATTGGTCCATTCAAGATTTCACCTAGGGGTTGAACGAGCGGAGTTCGATAGTGCCACAACAGTTGAAGAAAAATCTTATCGAGTATCCAGTTGTAACTTGGGCAGATGTGCTCAATCGATATCAATTGAAGATCAAGGTCGAGGATGCCCAGTTGGGATCCACTTCAGGTTCAGTTCATCCAAACAGATTGGCAGTTAAGCCCCGAGGGATATCGACGGGGAACCGAGGTCAAACGGAGAACAATATCATCCATATATCGTAGATCAAAGAAATAATGGTTCGGGGCACAATCCTCCTCAAAATGACCGAGGACAAAATTCTTGATAACTTATGAGTAAGAGTGGTTTTGATAAACATGCTGATCCCGTAGAAGCACCTCGGTTATCGGAGTATAATTTCAGTGTTGATGCATCGGGGATTGTATCGGTTATCAGAAGGATCTATCACGACCCAAACCGATGGGCTACGGCGGGCACCAGGTACCTTACTCAACCGAGTACCATCATAACGTATCTTTTCATATCATACTTACATAGATAATTGAGCGGAAGGCTGCTGTGGGATAAGTAGAATACAACATGTGATACCAAATTATAAATAAGACATACGAGCCTATAAAACCAAAATAACCACTCGTATACCGAACATAGGCCGACAAGGCCATACAATCTTTTACGTACATGACATATGTCTACAAGCCTCTAAGAATATATAATTTTCATAAAGGTCGGGACAGAGTCCCGCCATACCAAACAATACACGTCTAAATTATACTAACTAACCAAACAAGCAACTCCGAAGCAAATGGAGCGCACCATCATCTTCCACTGAGATGATAGCCTACTAGGATGGGATCTTGATCTGTCTATTAGGACCTGTGGGCATGAAATGCAGTATCCCCAAGAAAAAGGGATGTCAGTACGAATAATGTACCGAGTATGAAAGGCACATAAATAATTACAGTGTCGTGCCCATATGTATGAATGTCATGTCGTGCATAGGTACATGTTTCATTACATCATCATTAGGGCTCTGAGGGGATCCCATCGTATCATCTCGCCCCCTGTGGGCAAAATCATCAACGTATACTAGCTGATCAAGTGTTGGTGCATATATAACGCCATAACCTTTTCCTATATCCCATATATATATAGATACATATATACGAGTATATAACGCCATTTGGTCATGGGCCAATGTACATGAATGCAATGTATGAGGAGTACGTCAATAAAATCTCTTGGAATATCATAAGACCACTATGCCTTTGAGTAATATCATGAAGTAAACTTTTTTCAACTTACGTATTTTTTTGAGACCCATGAATAGATTGTAGAATAATATGACACATGGGGAATCAAGAACATAAGCATTTCTATGAATAGAGTCATTTATGGAAATTTTGCATTTGCTCGTTTCGTTTATGTCGTATAGATCATGCCAAAAGAAAGAATGGATAGCCTTAATATACCTGAATTGATTCTCTCTTGCGGAAACACATAACAGCGGATCGATGTAGGGAAAAATCCGTATAATATTCTTGAGAAAGATTGTACCGGGCTTTTTTTAATTAGCATAACAAGTTGGATTTCTCTCTGAAATTTAACGTTGGATCTTGTTGGATCATTGTCATTTCTCTTTCAATGGTGTAGGAAATGTTATTGCTGGATCTGAGATCAACTTCCACTTTAAATGTTGGACTTTTGAAAGAAATCTATATGATCACCTTTTGATCATTTAAACGCCAAGCTTCCAATATACTTAAGTGTCATGTGTATGACATTTAAATGGACACCTTTCATCCCAAGACATGAGACATTTAGTGTATTTTAATGGGTTGTCACGTTTTTGGGTTTAGTATTTATTCAAAGACTTGAATTAATCCACCACTAGTTATTAATTAACTAGGTAATGTCTCATTACCCAATAATTACCCAATTACCCATATAATTAAGAATTATTTCCACTTACTTAAAATACTACTCACTTTTCACATACCTTATACACCTTACTATCATGGTCATGTGGTACCTTGTATGGCACTAGTTCATAAATACCGAGTATTTTGGCTCGGGCCGTATTTTATCCCAATATGCCAAACTTGGACGAAATTCACTGTCTTTGACTTGCTTCCCCTCTCACCTTCACGAATTTACTCATCACTTATTTGAAATAGCATAATTCTTATAATGTCATTCCCGAACTTACGTCGATTAACTTACAACAAAACTTTAACATACAAAAATGCGAGATGTAACATCATTTCCCCTTTTGTCATTCGTCCTCGAATGTTGACTGATTCACTTATCATTTTCATAACCTATGGCTCTTGAGAATAATTTAGTACTATCCTTGCCATCTAGGCACTGTTCTGTGATAAATCCAAAGGCCAGGGCATTCCCCCCTTTAGGCCTCTTTCCCATACCATGACTTGTGATCGAAATCTTTCCAATCTCGTAACTATTGCTACCTTCTATCATGCAGCCTTTACGATTCTAACATTGTACGTGCGCCTATGCGACTCTTCTCTTCTCTTTCCTCCAGCCTTAAACGAATCTCAAGGCTTCACTTTGTGAACATATACAAAATTATGCCAAGTTGTCCCTTTAGGCGTCATTAGCTTTACTATATCTATGTAGGCCATATTATGCCATAATTCTTACTTCAATTTATCGTTACTGAGGTCTACTACCGAACTCCAGGTTACTCTCGTTGCTTATCCTATATGCATAAAGCTAAATCCTTTAACGCTTCTTTGTTACTGTTCATCTTAAGACTGCTGGCCCAATCTCATCTCGTACTTTGCAATTTTTACCCATCCATTGTTGATTCACCTCAATGTTGATCTACAATCATCCATTGATAACTTGAAATGTCTTACGTGATATATTGCCACTAGGGCTTACGTTGCATCATGGAACATTTGAAGTGATTTTTCCTGATCCACTTAAGGGCAATACTATACTTCAATAACCGTCTTTTATAGCATCCAAATGTGATTCACCTTACGTGTGTATTTTAATCCCGTACAATTCATGAAATCCTCTTCAAATCATTACTCAATCGAAGGCCCACACGTTATCCCTTATCTATCACAATAACACCCTTATTGCACTATCAGGGCAGCGTTCCATCTCTTCTAAAAGCTACTAGTCTTAGACTCCTTTGAGTTCATTCAGGTTATACTGAGCTTTCTATAACTTAGAGAACCCATTAGCCCTCTTGTTTTCATGGGCTTAATCGCGCGAACTTATTCATTCTCGTCACCTTCTTACTCACCTTTTCTTATCCTTACTTCAACCTTGTCGCTTACCATACTTTAGCATGCGACCACACATATCTATTTATACTACTTGCAACCTTCCTTCAATTTGCTTACACCATAGATTACCTTATGTTATTCAGGAATATCAAGCAAGATATCACATCGTCTCTAACTCTTCTTTTGCTTTCCTGACTAGGCCTCCTAATACCTAGAGACCATAGGCTGGAAAATATACCATTGACAATGCTGCTATCGTTCCTGGATACTGAATCCTCATGCTTCTATCCTTCTATCCGATGTTTGGACTATTCACAACCTTCTGCATTTAAGTATCTCATACGTTGTTCACCTTTACCTTACTTACCTTAAAATCTCGCATCATATATTCTATCTCTTTCATAACCTCCCTCCCATATAGGTATAATTCACATCCATAACTTGAAATTCTATTATAATGCTTGCACCTCTAGTATATACACAATCTGATGAGAGCTTTATACTAACTTCTTATAAGGCTGGTACTTTTCTGTCTAGCTTTATCGTAGAGTCATTATAGAATATGGCTACTGTATTGTCTCTCTTGTATCTCTGATATTAAGAGTGATTCTGCAATATTCTCAATCACGATGTCCATAATTTTTCTAGTTCCAATAATCAAATTTCTGATTTACTTAGTTGATGTAACTCTTTAGTTTCCTCTTCCTTCGGATCAACCTTTATGTAGGCTTAAGCTATATTTCAATCTGCAACTCATGGCATTTAGTTATTACTTTAACCTTTCATGGACGCTATGGAAGACCACGACACAATCTTATAATGATTCAATCCTTTGTCTATGATCTTGACCCAGTTCCTTCTTTAACTTATACCAGAGTCTTTTCTACGGCTGATCATTAAAATAATTCCTTTTGTTCCATCTCGGCTTTCTTCAAACACAAGCAATTGCTTATCCTGGTCTTTTTGTCCCCTTGTCGCGTGCATACTGAGCTTATCTGAGTTCTCACGCATGCCGAAATTTTTGTTCAACTCATATGGTCTCGAATATTCTTTTTGGTTTTACTATCTGCTTATTAGCCATGGTAGGTGCCACTTTCTTAGGGAGTACATACAATATTGTTTTGATACTGTTTTCATATGAACATTTCCTCTTTAGGTCGTTGTGCTTATGTTGAAGCCTTCTTCTTTATTTCCTCAGCTAGTCTTTCATCGTAGTACTTAAGGAAGATCCTCTGACTCTTGTAAAGCTGTGAGCTTATTACGTCGTATACTTGACAGAATTTTTAATGTCCTTTCTTGCCTATAATTATCCGCAGTTATCTACCTCCACGCCCATGTACTTGTAGGGTGGCTCCTGAACTGATGTTTCGACTATCTTCCCAGTGGCATTTTCATTTATTTTTGTAATACTCATATGGTACATTTAACTACCCCAACTTATATCTAAATATTTCTCAATGATCACGATGTCATAACTACGAGGTTGAATTCTCCATATTGGGTTTTACTATGTTTATCTTACACGATCTGCCAACTCGCCTGTATCCTCCTATTTAGCCATAACTAGGCTCATCCTGATCAATTACTAATAAGCTCGTTCTCATATCAATGTTTCGCACTTTCTTGGTTTATTTCCTTTGTCTTAACTTACCTTTCGCACTGACTCGTTATTTATTAATAACATCCCCGGTATGAACCCTTACTTCCTTTCCTTGACATTGTGTTTGCATAATGTTCTTGAATCATAGAATATCTGTAGGCTTTGAATAGCTGTAATCTCATCCCTTTCTCATTTTTATCGCATTCTTCTTTTACCATCCCATAATTACTAGAACTGCTTAACTTTGACTTAATGCCACATCACTCCATATTCCCCCCTTTAGGGGAGTACTAAGAGTTGGAGCCACAATGATCTACCTATAGATGTTTTCCTCTTTATCTTTGGCGTCCTTTCACATCATCAATGGCCCTTACTCGCCTTGCGGTAATCCTTCTGTACCAAGGATAGCAAAATTCTTCACTTGGGATGGTGACACTTAGTGTAACTGGCACATACAGTTCCTTAAGCTTAACTTTTCTCATACTGCTTGCTTTAAGGAAGCGTCTCCCTGAATGACCATTCTCTAAATTCATCATGGATCTTCTTCTGTTATCCATTCTATTATTGCCTGAATGCAATCTGAGATTCTCATGATGTTGACTATTATTAAATCGCTTAGTTCCTAATTCATGTTTAGTTTATCTTGTTCACCAGCCCATACTGATTTCTAGTACTCTGGGGTCTAACTTTTCCTTCTGGTAGTCGCGTTGGAGTCACGAACTTATTTCTCAAAATGAGGATACAACTTTATGGCCTATACTCTTTTGTTGTCTCAAGGCCTGACTCCTCTCGTCTTTTCCTTCACTTAACTATATATCCTATACTACCGTTATTATTTTTTCTACCGTTGTCATCCATGCATCACATCTTACTCATAACGCTTCATTAACTCTCTTCTCATTTTCTGCTAACATTTCTGTCTAACACTTTATTTTAAAATTTTCCACAGGTCATTCATTTGCTTTTAGCTCCCCTTGCTCTATCAACTTGCTCTTTGAGTTACCTAACATTCTTTCTTTATAGGGATAGGAGCCATGCTAAGGTTACATTTATCCTTTCAAGGCTTCCAGTGCCTATCTTTATAGTACTCATATCTACCTGTATTATTTCAAAGTGTACCATCAGGGTGTCTCACAAGGAGATTTTGTTAGCACAATTAAATATCCTTCGGAAATGTCAACTAACGCAAGCAATCCAACCATCATTTTGGGTTACTCTAACCCCAGCCGGTTCATGATATTCGTCCTTCTATTAACTATTTCTGTTAGCTCCCATGGAGCATAATTGAGATGGTTGTGACTAATTGTACATACCTTTGTTATAATTGAAGGTATCTCGAAATGCTTATATTTCTCTGCTTGAATTGTAAATACTGTTGATCTTCATTAACTAGGTTCCTCATACCCTTTTTCACCCTGCTTCTTTTACTTGCTGAAACTTGTGTCTACCTTCCGATTCTTTTATTATATTTTACCGTAAGAGTGGATAGACATTATTGCCTTAGGGATTCTTATCAAGAAACTTACACATCTTAGTACACACATGATCTGCTTAATACCTCAAATTTATCCATCATAAGCATGATGCAAAAATCAAGTTCCTCTGACTCAACTCTTCCACAGCTATATCTCTTATCAACCATCTTTCTGGATGTAGGCATCGTCGTATTATGAATAAGATAGAGTTAGGAAATTGAGTTGTTACAATTGAGCTCTATGACACGATCTAGAGTAAGAAGAAAGTGTGATAGTCCTAAATGCCATGTAGCCTCCTTCTTATAAGAGTGGTGCATGACACACCCATAAACACGACTCTACTAGACACGGCTTATAGACTCCCTAGGATATAACTACTTTTATACCACTTTTGTCACGACCTAAACCGATAGGCTGCGACGGGCACCCGGTACCTTACTCAACCGAGTACGATCATAATGTATCTTTTCATGTCATACTTTCATAGATAATTGAGTCGGAAGGCTGCCATGGGATAAGTAGAATACAACATGTGATTATACATAAGGCATACAGGCCTATAAGACCAAAATAACTACTCATATACTGAACAAAAGCCGACAAGGCCATACAATCTTTTACGTACATGACATCTGTATACAAGCCTCTAAGAATACATAATTTTCATAAAGGTCGGAATAGAGTCCCGCCATACCAAACAATACACGTCTAAATCATACTAACCAAACAAGTAACTCCAAAGCAAATGGAGTGCACCAACATCTTCCGCTGGGCTGATAGCCTACTTGGAGGGCTCTCGACCTATCTATTGGGACTTGTGGGCATGAAACGCAGCGTACCCAGGTAAAAGAGACGTCATTATGAATAATGTATCGAGTATGTAAGGCACATAAATAAGTACATAGTAGACATGGAAAAAATATAGAACAAATGACTCAACCTGTAAGTCTGGATAACTTGTAATTCATGAAATAATTATAGTGTCATGCATATGCGTATGAATGTCATGTCGTGAATAGGTACCTTTTTCATAACATCATCATTAGGGCTCTAAGGGCATCCCATCATATCATCTTGGCCACTGTGGGCAAAATCATCAACGTATACCAACTGATCAGGTGGTGGTGCGTATATAACGTCATAACCTTTTCCCATATCCCATATACATATATATACATATATACGCGTATATAACGCCATCTGGTCATTGGTCAATGTACATGAATGCAATGCATGAGGAGTACGTCAATAAAATCTCATGGAATGTCATAAGACCATTATGCCTTTGAGTAATATCATGAAGTAAACTTTTTTCAACTTATGTATTTTTCTGAGAACCATGAATAGATGATAGAATAATATGATACATGGGGAATCACGAACATAAGTATCTCTAGTATTTCTATGAATAGAGTCATTTATGGAAATTTTGCATTTGCTCGTTTTGTTTATGTTGTATAGATCATGCCAAAAGAAATAAGGGATAGCCTTAATATACCTGAACCGATTCTCTCTTGCGAAAACACGTAACAGCGGATCAAATTAGGAAAAAATCCATATCATATTCTTGAGAATGATTGTACCGGGTTTTTTTATGAATTAGCATAACACATTGGATTTCTCCCTGAAATATCACGTTGGATCTTGTTGGATCATTGTCATTTCTCTTTCAATGGTGTAGGAAATGATATTGTTGGATTTGAGATCAACTTCCGTTTTAAATGTTGGACTTTTGAAAGAAAGCTATATGATCACCTTTTGATCATTTAAACGCCAAGCTTCCAATATACTTAAGTGTCATGTGTATGACACTTAAATGGACACCTTTCATCCCAAGACTAAGAGTCATTTGGTTAAGAATTAACTTGCTGCCACGTTCTTGCTTTAGTCCTTATCCAAAGTTTCCAATTAATCCACCACTAATTATTAATTAACTAGGTAATATCCCATTACCTAATAATTAACTAATTAGCCACATAATTAAAAATTATTTCCACTTACTTAAAATACTACTCACTTTCACATACCTTATACACCTTACTATCATGGTCATGTGATACTTCGTATGGCACTAGTCCATAAATATCGAGCATTTTAGCTCGGCTCAATTTTTATCCCAATATGCCAAACTTGGACGAAAATTCACTGTCTTTGACTTGCTTCCCCTCTCACCTTCACAAATTTACTCATCACTTGTTTGAAATAGCATAATGCTTATAATCTCAAAATAATTCCATTCCCGAACTTACGTTGATAACTTACAATAGAACTTTAACATACGAAAATGCGGGATGTAACTGGATCAAAGATACCAGGTGGCCTAGACCTATACAGACCGATCCTTCTCAAAGGAACCCAAACTTGATGTGTAAATATCATGGCACACATGGCCATAGGACCGAAGACTGCAGACAACTGAGGGAGGAGGTAGCTCGATTGTTCAATGAGGGTCACGTTCGAGAGTTCCTCAATGATCGAGCTAAGAATCACTTCAGAGAAAGAGACGCAAACAGAAAGAATGAGCAGGAAAAATCGCAGCATGTCTTCATATGATCTTTGGCAGGGTCGATGTTCCGCAAGGGCTTATTTTCAAACGTACCAAGGTGTCGATCACTAGAGAAAAGCGGACTCGAGGTTATGTTCTCGAAGGCATCCTATCGTTCAATGACAAAGAAGTGGAAGGCATCTCTCAGCCACACAATGATGCCCTGATAATTTATATCTTGTTAAATAAAATTCAAGGTAAACGTGTTCTAGTGGATCCAGGTAGCTCAACAAACATAATCAGATTAAGGGTCGTAGAGCAGCTCGGCCTGCAGGACCAAATTGTGCCTGCATCTCGAGTCCTAAACGGCTACAACATGGCAAGTGAAACAACGAAAGGGGAGATAATCCTACCAGTAAATGTGGTCGGGACCTTCCAAGACACAAAATTCGATGTCATCGAAGGTGACATGAGATATAATGCACTGCTCAGAAGGCCTTGGATCCACAATATGAGGGCAGTACCGTCAACCCTTCACCAAATGATGAAATTTCCAACAATGGATGGTATGAAAACAATTTATAGGAAACAACACGCTGCAACGGAAATGTTTGTAGTCGACAAGGTGACACCGATATCAACTCTGTCAACCTCAAAAAATCGAGCACCAAAGAGAAGCAGATGGCCAAATAGTAATAACCATCTCCAGCCTCGACCGAATTGGAGAAACAGGTAATCGAAAAAGAAGAAGAGGATTTCATTACTCCTCGAACTTTCGTTGTTCCTGAAGAATCAGAGGCAACCAACTCGACGGTCGAAGAGCTAGAACATGTGATATTGATCGAGTATCTACCCAAATCAAAGGTATAGCTGGGAGAGAGATTGACCCCCGAACTCAGGAAAAACTTATTCAATTTCTTATCGATAACATAGATTGTTTTTCTTGGTCCCATTTAGACATGATAGGGATTCCACCGGAGATAACAACGCACCGGCTAAGCCTCGACCCCAGATTCAAACTAGTGAAGCAAAAAAGAAGGCCTAGTTCGAGGTAAAGCATGCATTCATAAAGGATGAGGTAACTAAGCTTTTTAAAATAAGATCCATTCGGGAGGTAAAATACCCCGAATGGTAAGCCAACGTAGTTATAGTGCCTAAAAAGGAACAAACTTAGAATGTGTGTAGATTACAAATATTTAAACAAGGCATGCCCTAAAGACTCTTTTCCACTGCCTAACATCGATCGCATGATTGATGCCACGGTTGGCCACAAGATCCTTACCTTTCTCGATGCCTATTCCGGGTACAATCAAATTCAGATAACCCAAAAGACCAAGAGAAGACCTCGTTTATTGCTAAGTATGGAACTTATTGTTACAACGTAATGCCCTTCTGGCTAAAAAATGCAGGAGCTACTTACCAACGCCTAGTAAACAAAATATTCGAGGAACAGATAGGTAAATCAATGGAAGTTTACATTGACAATATGTTGGTTAAGTCCCTGTGCATAGAGGACCATTTGACTCATTTGTAGGAAACATTCAAAATATTGAGAAAGTATAACATGAAGCTTAACCGCGAAAAATGTGCCTTCTAGGTCAGCTCGGGCAAATTCCTCGGCTTTATGGTATCAAATTGGGGAATTGAAATCAACCCCGACAAGAATAAGGCCATCAAGGATATCACTGTCGTAGACAACGTGAAAGTTGTACAAAGGCTAACCGGACGAATAGCTTCCTTGTGCCGATTTATTTCGAGGTAATCAGATCGAAGCCACATGTTCTTTTCCTTGCTCAAAAAGAAAAATAATTTCGCTTGGACCCTGGAATGTCAGCAAGCATTAGAGGAATTGAAACGATACTTATCGAGCCCACCTCTGCTACACACTCCGAAGGCAGATGAGAAGTTGTACTTATACTTGGCAGTGTCCGAAATAGTTGTAAGTGGTGTACTAGTTCGAGAAGATCAAGGTACGCAGTTTCCTATTTATTACGTAAGTCAGACCTTAGGAGATGCTAAAATTAGGTACCCACACTTAGAGAAATTGGCACTTGCATTAATAAACGCATCTAGTAAATTAAAGTCACACTTCCAGTGTTACCCCATATGTGTTATAACCACTTATCCACTCCAAAATGTTTTGCACACGCTCGAGTTATAGGGCCAATTGCAAAACGAGCCGTCACACTTGTCGGGTATGATACCCCTAACAACCATCAAGTCTCAAATTTTAGCATACTTCGTGGCCAATTTTACGCCAACCCTCATACCCGAAGTGGAAAAAGGATCTTCTACTAAAATCGGGAACATTATCGAAAGTAAGGACTCTCTTCACGGACAGTGCCTCGAACATAAAAGGGTCCGAGCTTGGCATTGTTTTGAAGCCACCCAAAGGTATCACTATTAGATAATCTATCAAAACTTTTCTTGGTTGACTAACAATGAGGCCGAGTATGAGGCCATAATTTCAGGTGTCGAGCTAGCCAAAAGCTTGGGGGCAGAGGTCATTGAAGCCAAGCGCAACTCTTTATTGGTGGTGATCTAAGTAAACTAAAGCTTCAAAGTTCGGGAGGATAGAATGCAAAGGTATTTGGACAAGTTACAGGTAACATTGCACCACTTCTAGGAGTGGACTCTAGATCACGTTCCTCGAGAACAAAACAGTGAGGCCGATGCACTCACAAATTTGGGATCGTCAGTTGAAGAAGACGATATTATCCCGGGAACTATCGTCCAATTATCGAGATCTATGGTCGAGGAGGGTCACACTGAGATAAAATCTACAAGCTTGACCTGGGATTGGAGGAATAAATATATTGAATAATTAAAGAACGAAAAGCTCCCATCAGACCTTAAAGAGTCAAGAGCCCTACGAACCAAAGCCGCCTGATTCACATTGTATGAACATGGAACATTACACAAGAGAACCTTCGATGGACCATTGGCGGTATGTTTAGGGATGGGTGATACCGATTATGTTTTATAAGAAGTCCACGAAGGCACATGTGGGATCCACTCTGGCGTAGATTCTTTGATTCACAAAATCATTAGAGTAGGGTACTATTGGGATAGCATGGAAAAGGACACTAAGGAGTTTGTAAAATGTGATAAATGTCAAAGGATTCCACCAATGACCCATCAGCCTGGAGAGCAACTTCATTCAGTCCTATCCCCGTGGCCCTTCATATAATGGGGGATGGATATCATCGGCCCTCTACCAATGACCCCAGGTAAAGCTAAATTCATCTTGTTTATGACTGACTACTTTTTTAAATAGGTGGAAGCACAGCCCTTCGAGAAGGTCAGAGAGAAAGAAGTTATAGACTTCATCTGGGATCACATCATGTGTCGATTCGAGATACCTACTGAAATCGTATGCGACAACGGAAAGCAATTCATCGACACCAAGGTAACAAAGTTCATCGAAGAACACAAAAATAAAAAAGGATCTTATCAACGCCGTATCACCCAAGCGCAAATAGACAGGCCGAATCGACAAACAAGACTATCATTCAAAACTTAAAGAAAAGGTTGAACGACGCTAAAGGAAAATGGAGGAAAGTTCTACTCGAAGTTATTTGGGCTTATCAAGCGACATCGAAGTCCAGCAGGGGGGAAACCCCGTTCTCCTTGGTATATGGCTCTGAGACCTTACTTCCAATCGAGGTCGGGGAACCTAGCACTAGATTTCAACATGCAACAGAGGAATCAAATCATGAGGCCATGAATACTAGCCTTGAGCTATTGGATGAAAAACGGGAAGTTGCACTTGTTCGGATGGCTGCACAGAAGCAAAGAATCGAGAGATATTACAATAGAAGAGCCAATCTTCACCACTTCAAAATCAGGGACTTAGTTCTAAGGAAGTCACCTCAATACTCGAGACCAAAATGAAGGGAAACTAGGCCTGAATTAGGAAGGGTCATATCGAGTTATCTGTGTCATCAAAAAGGGACCTTACAAATTTGGCACGATGGAAGGCGAACAATTGCCAAACAATTAGAACATATCACTACTTAAACGATATTATTGCTGAGGTATGACCCTCTCCCTTTTCCATTAGTATTTAGTACTAACTTTTTGTAGGTGTTCGATCAATGTGTTGAGGAAACTCTTCAGCATGAAGGTCTTAGGTTTTAAAGCACGCGTTGCACTCTTTTCCCTCAGATTGGTTTTTATCCCTAATGGATTTTATCGGCGAGGTTTTTAACGAGGCAACAATTATGTGCTACATGAGGAAAATTCAACAGTATACAAGGCTTCTTTTTCAATCAACCTCTAATACTGGGGGACATCACCCTCCGAGGTTATATTTTCAAGAAAAATACTTCACGCCAAAAAGGGTCTTGATAGGAAAACCTTGTAATGGGCCAAACGGTCGGATGAACCCTGTCCATATAGAATAGACGAGTCCCCATGGCAAAACATTTATGCATGTATGAATTATTCAAAGAAGGATTCTTTCTATATCAAACACTTTGTGTCTCAAAGAAATTTGCTACTATACGAGCTCCATACTTGTGATTCTGTCAGAAATGGCTCAAGGGCTAAAACACAAATACACCTCGAATACTCAGGGACGGTCATCGATAGTCAACACATTCGATTATCTAAATTCCATTTCATAAGACCTCAAAGAGGCACCCCTCGACGTAAAGGCCACGACCATCATACTCGGGGACTGACATTTCAAACAAGTTCAAAATGTTATCGAGAAATAAGTCTAAGAGACATACCCGGAGGCTATGGACATACTAAAGGCTACGACAGAAATAAAGGCTACGGCCGAAATAACGCGGCTTAGAGACGTCTGAATCCCACAATAAACAACAGGTATTCAAATAATTCGAAAAAAATGGTTAAAAGACTATTATTAAAAAGGGGGCTTCAATAAAATCAGCCCTTGAAAAACCTTAAGAGGTATCAAATTACATTAACACAAACGTGCTGAGACACGAAAAGCAAAGTGGTCTCAATCAGCATCAGACCCTAAAAAAACCGAATGGGTAAAAAACACATGTTAAGGCATAAAGAAATTTTTACTAAGTCTTTTAAGCCGAAAAGGGGGAAATAATAGCCATCTTTTAAAGGCCATAAAGGCCTGAAAGAGCCTAAGGGCCAATACACTTAGTGTTCGAGACCTTGTTCTCACCCGATCCAAACCCAAGGGTTCGATTATCCCGAGCTCAAATAAAACCATAACTTGATTATGGCTCAGGGACTCACCATTATCCGCCATAAGCCCTTAAAGGTTTATGCCCCAATGTTCAAACCTTATTCGAACTAGACTATGGAAACTTCAAGGAAGCCGTCCGATACAAAGTCTCGAACATGCCGTTCAAAGTATGAAACTATCCAAAATTATGCAAGGCAAGAAACATGGTCACAGAAATGGAGAAGACATTCAAGGATTTTTTTTTCTTTTATATATCTGAAAAAAGATATGTACAAAAGACTGACAAGAGGTCTTACAAAAAGAAAAAGAAAAATACAAAAAGAAAAAGAAAAATCCTAGTTATGTCCCGGGCTGGTTTCTACCTCGGGAGAAGCTTCCTCTCCGGGCCCCTCTTCATTGTCAGACCCGCATTAGCTGCCTTCTTCATCATTATCGTCGTTGGAGGAGATGAGGAATCTCGCATCAGCTTCGAGCGCCTTTGCTTGAGCTATCTCTTCAGTGAGGTCGAAAGCTAGAGCGTGAATTTCCTCGAGGGTCTCCCTCCGAGATTGGCACTTGGCCAAATCATTACTCCATCGCTCTTTGTCGGAGGCTTCCCTAAGCTCCATTTGAGCAGCTTCATCATCTCTCAAGTATACGACAATGGTTTTATCGGCCGTGACCTTCGTCTTCTTGACCTCAGCCCTGGCTTCAGCAAGTTTGACCTCGAGCTCGTCGATCCTTTTGGTCTTGGATGAATTTTCTCTTTAGCACCCCGGAGCTGGGTCTCAGCTGATGCCAATTTGGCTAGAGAAGCCTTTTTCTGTGCAGCACAGCGGTCCATATTTTTCTTCATCGATTGCAGTTGGCCTTAACCTGATCGACCTCCCCTTGAAACAGCCCAATCATCTCCACTTTTTGCTGCAGCTGAGACACTGAAGTGTTAGCCTCCACAGTTGGGTCGAGTAGACCATAATCTTTCAAAATGACAGTTGTCTGCTTGTCTAGCTTGGCCTCATTTTTATGAGCCTTGGCCAAGTCCGCCCGAAGGTCCTTAAGCTTCTCCTCCTCTTTAGGCTGATCTCAGCCTCGCATTTGCTCAGGTCGGCCCTAAACCTGGTAAAGGCCAACGTAGAAAAAGAGATATCAGTTAGGATAAGGGGAGAAGAAGAAATTGCAACGATAGGAATTAATGCTTACTTGAGAGAAAAGATGTTGAGCCACTTCGAAGAGAGTAGATACGTCGTTGAGATCAGCAGCATCATCGACCCCAGTAAAGCAATCCCGAAAACGATCTTCTTCATTAGGGACTCCTCTTAAGTCAGGCATTCGCAGAGCTCGATTTTCCCTTATGGTCTCCTTAGAATAAGACGGTAGAGGAGGAGAGTGACCTATTATCATGGCCTCGAGCAAATCACTCGGGGTGCTTTGTTCAGCCCTGGGGATTTTGGTACCTGTCCCCTTTAGTGTGCTTGTGGAAGGCCAAGGAACAATCTCGACCTCGGGCGATTTAGGGGATTTTTCCGTGTCTTTCTTCGGAGCTTCTTCACCACGAGGAAGGGTCTCCGGTTCGGAGGGCTTGACTGCTTCAACTGGCTTCCTGGCTCGGGTCACTAGTACTGATTCTTCGCTCTCGTCTTCTTCTTCATCATTCAGTTGGTCGACTGAGTCTATGTCCACATGGATGAGGTTCCTCCTGCGTCTTCGAGTAGGACCCCTTCTATCTTGGGGATTTTCGGGTTTTTAAACCCTTTTTCTCTTATTATCTTTCCCTGATTTCGGAATCGGGGACTCGGTCTCTTCCCCGGGCGGGGTTGACTGAATTTACTGACATCTCCAATGCCTACATGAAGGAAAATTAGGTATGAGTGAGTAACATCTCCAGTAAAAGGGAAAGCATCAAAAACTTGCGAGAGGAACTTACCATGTTGTTTGGCTTCCCATTTGCCCCTCGCCAAGTCACGCCATCGGCGCTCATCATACGAGAAGGTCACGGCTAATTTCCAGACCCAGTCTTCGCAGTCGGTAACTGCATGGGGAATCCAAGCAACTGCTTCAAAATAAGGTGAAGGCATCATACAATGTGAAAACAGAATACAAAAGGCTAATGGGAAAAACTTCACTTGCAATTGGGGTTCCACTTCTCTGGGAACGGCATTTTCTCCTCTAGGATGACATCACAGGTCCTCACTCACATGAACTAGCTCACCCAGCCCTAATCCTTATCCTTGTCATTGCTAGCAAAAAAGGCCTTGGTCGACCGGCGTTGGAGCTTGATTAACCCTCTGAAAAGCTGAGGCTGGTATAATCGGATAAGGTGATTGAGGGTGAACTCTAGCCCCTCGGCCTTGCTGGAGAAATAGCGAAGCATGATCACTATATGCTAGAAAAAAGGGTGGATATGGCTGAGGGTAACCTGATACCTCTTGCAGAAGTCAATCAAGATTGGATCAATGGGACCCAACGTATAGGGGTAAGTGTAAACACTTAAGAACCCCTCCACATGAGTAGTGATACTCTCCTTAGGGGGGGGATCTATACCACTACCCCGTCCCCCCGGCCATAGTCCTTCTTCATGGCCTTGAGGTGTTTCTCCGTTATCGAGCAAATATATCTCGATACATGTTTGCATCGACCAGGAATCGCGGGGGGATTTTCAACTTTGAAATATTTCTTAATGGCACAAGGGCCGGGAATAATCTCGTGAAGGGCCAGCGCTTTATCACCGATCGGCCGAAAAGAGGAGGAAGAAGCTTTATACTTTTGAGGAACTGTTTTGGAGCAGAAATAGGTAGAGTTTGATATCTTTCGGCACTAAAAGGGCGAGAGTAACAAGTAATGAGAGAGAAAGATGAAGAAGGGGAGAGATAAGGTAAGTTTGAAGGTGGTTTGAAGATGGAAGTAAAGTGTTTGATTCGAATTTGAGCCTTGTATTTATAGGCAAGCAGCAACGATTCGAGGGCGCTAGTGGTCGACCACCACTGGAAAAGCATTTAATGTTTTGGGGAAGCGAACTGACGGGAAGTTTCGGTCACTTCGAGTGCCTACGTCATGGGGATGATGTCATCATCAGGGACTCCAAAACACTGAGGCTCAAGTTGCTTCCTATCATTTTATTCTAAGAAACGCGGGGACTATCTTTATACGAGGGGTCACTTTGAGAATAAGTTCAAAATGGATCGGGCTCAAGCCCAATGGCGGAGTATAAGACTCGAAGATCGAAGTGCTCGATGAACACCGAGGCCAAGTATGACCAACCTAGAGATAATACCATTATGGTTTTATAACAGAAAGAGCGAGATTCCTGCAGTGTCCCTAAGATCACGTCGTAATGTCACGACTCAAGCCGATGGGTCGCGGTGGGCACCCGGTACCTTACTCAACCGAATACCAATGTAATATAACTTTCATATTATTCTATCATAGGTAAATGAACCAGAGTAAAGCATGAGAGAATACAAACTTATACATATGAAGTACGGGCCTATAAGGCCAAAATAACCACTCGTGTACTGAACATAGGCCGACAAGGCTATACAATCATTCGCGTACATGACATCTGTCTACAAGCCTCTAAGAATACATAATTTTTATAAAGGTCGGAAAAGAGTCCCGCCATACAAAAAAATACCCGTCTAAATCATACTAACAAATCAAGCAACTCCGAAGCAAATGGAGCGCACCAACATCTTTCGCTGAGTTGATAGCCTATTTGGAGGGCTCTCGACCTATCTATCGGGACCTGCGGGCATGAAACATAGCATCCCCAAGCAAAAAGGGACGTCAGTACAAATAATGTACCAAGTATGTAAGGCACATAAATAAGTACATAATAGACATGGATAAAACATAGAGTAAATGACTCAACCTGTAAGTCTGGATAACTCTATAAATCATGAAATACTTATAGTGTCATGCATATGAATATGAATGTCATGTCGTGCATAGGTACATGTGTTCATAACATCATCAAGCCTCTGAGGGCATCCCATAATATCATCTCGGCTATTGTGGGCAAATCATGAACGTATACCAGCTGATCAGGTGGTGGTGCGTATATAACGTCGTAACCTTTTCTCATATCCCATATACATATAAATGTATACATATATACGCGTATATAAATGCATGAAATGCATAAGAAATACATTAATAAGATTTTCTCGGAATGCCATAAAAATCCATATGCATTTCGGATAACTTTATCAAATATGTATTTTTCTGAGATCCATGAAAAGAATATATAATAATAATTAACATGGGGAATCAAGAATATTGACACCCCTAATATTTCTATGAATAGAGTCATTTATGAAAGTTGCGTATTTTGCTCGTTTCATTTGTATCCTATGGATCATGCCAAAAGGAAAGAAGGGATAGTCTTAACATACCTGGAGTAGGGAAAAGTCCGTATGATATTCTTGGAAAAGGTTTCACTGCACACCCTTAGAATCACTATTTCACATTGCTAAAGATTTAACAATTCTCATTGGATTGATTGGATAATCATGTTACTAGAATTTGGTTTGTATTGAAAATAATCAATCAAGTGTGATTATGGCTTCTTTCGTCTTCTTTTGCAACTCCAATTTCTGATACAATATATCCTAATGAAGAACTCGGAAGGAGGAAGAACAGTTACACACATTCTCTGAAGATATTTGTTAGGTTTAGTGGATGAGTAATTATCTTGAAGATTTCCTAAAAACCTTATAAAGGAATCTTATTTGCACTCAAAATGTTAGAAGGTAAATGAGGTTGCCACCTATACAAAAATGACTCTTAGTCATGAATTAAGACTAAGAGTCATACGGTTGGTGTATTAGTTTGCTGCCACTTGCTATTTTGATCTTATCCATCAATGAATTAATTTAATTAGGTAATATCCCTCTACCCGGTAATTAATCAATTACCCGTATAATTGAGAATTGTTCCCACATTCTTAAAATACTACTCACTTTTTACATACCTTATACACCTTACTATCATGGTCATGTGGTACCTTGTATGGTACTAGTCCACAAATATTGGGTATTTTAGCTCGGGCTGTATTTTATCCCAAAATGCCAAATTTCAACAAAATTCATTTTCTTCGACTTGTTTCCCCTCTCACCTTCATGAATTTATTCATCACTTATAATCCTTATAATCTCCAAATAATCTTTTCCTTGGACTGATGTCAATTACCTTACGACAAATTCAATGTACAATACTACAGGGTACAACATCATCGTAACTTAATACTACGAAGAGTAACATCACCGTAATGTAATACTGCAGTTCGTAACGTAATCTTTTCCTCTCTAGGCATCTATAGGTGTACTGAAGTTCTTTGCTCGGTACTTTGTAGAACTTGCAAATATGGAAATTCGTATGACTTTACTGCATCTACACGGGTCATGCGATACCATAATTTTTACTTCAATTTATCGTTACTGAGGTATGCTTACCAAACTTCAATCCTTTAATGCTCCTTCATTACCGTTCGTCTTAAGAATCATGGCCTAATCTCATGTCATACTTTGTAACTTGTATCTGTCCATTATTGATTCACCTCAATATTGATCTACAATCCTCCACTTGAGGGCTTGAAACTTCTTACGTAATACATTGTCGCTAGGGCTTACGTTGCATTGAGGAATATTTGAAGTGATTTCCATAATCGTATTTCATAGTGTCTCAATGTGATTCACCTTATGGGGGGTATCCTAATCTCGTGTCATTAACGAAATCTTTTCTCCTTCTCTTCTTTTTTTTCAAATCATTATTCAAACGAAGCCCCAAACATCATCCTTTATCTGTCACAATTACACCCTCATTTTATTACCAGGTCAACATTTCATTCTTTCTAAATGCTATTAATCTTAGACTCATTTGAGTTCATTCAAGCTATACTGAACTTTCAATGGCTTAGAGAAACCATTATCTCTCTTGTTTTCATGGACTTAATCCCAAAGACTTATCCATTCTAATCACATTTTCACTTGCCTTTCCTTATCCTTACTCATGTTTTCTTAAAACTTTGTTGCTCTACCATACTTTCGCTTGAGACCTATATACATCCATTTATACTACTCGCAACTTTTCTTCAACTTGCTTGCACTATAGATTTCCTTATGTTATTCTGGAACGTCAAGAGAGACATCACATCGTCTCTAACTCTTCTCTACTCTCATAACTAGATTTCTCACTACTTAGAAACTATAGGCTGGAAGACATGCCGCTGACAATGCCACTATCATTCCCAGTTATTGAGTCCCAGTGCTTCTGGCCTTCTATTTGAAGTATGGACTATTCACAATCTTCTGCATTTGAGTATCTCGTATGTTGTTAACCTTTACCTTACTTACCTTAAAATGTTGCATCACATCTTCTATCTCTTTCAGAACCTCCCTTTCATATAGGTATGATTCATACCACAACTTGAAGCTCTATTATAATACTACAACACAGTGGGAGCTTCATACTAACTTCTTATGAGCCTGTTACCTTTTTTAACC
This sequence comes from Nicotiana tabacum, assembly GCF_000715075.1. Taxonomy (NCBI): domain Eukaryota; kingdom Viridiplantae; phylum Streptophyta; class Magnoliopsida; order Solanales; family Solanaceae; genus Nicotiana; species Nicotiana tabacum. The sequence continues at coordinate 151,894,947 of NC_134087.1, read as the reverse complement.
GGCTTTGTCATAGAATTGTTATAGACTATGGTTGTTGTACTATCTTTCTTGTACCTCTGATTTTTAAGGGAGATCTTGCAATGTTCTCGATCACGATGTTTCTATTTTTTTGGGTTCGATAATCAAACTTCTGATTTACTTGGTTAGTGTAACTCTTTAGTTTCCTCCTTCTTCTGATCATCCTTTATGTCGGCTTAAATTATCTCCCGCTCTGGGTTCATGGTATTGGTTATTCTGTTTAGCCGTTCATGGGCGTTGAGGAATATGCATGATACGATCCTTTAACAAGTTAATCCTTCATTTATGACCTGGGCTGATTTATTTCTTTTAACGTATACCAGAATTCTACTGCTGTATATGCTGCATGTATAAAACTCCGAATGCTTAAGTGCATTCATAACGTAACTAACTCTGGATCATTGATCGAATAATTTCTTTCGTTCCATCTTAGCTTTCTTTCAAGGTAAGCTATTACTTTTTCTTGTCTTTTTGCCCCTTTGTTGCGTCCATACTTAGATCATCTTAGTGCCCACAAATGCCAAAGTTTTGATGCAACTCCTATGATCTAAAATATTACTTTTAATTGTACTTCCCGTTCATTAGTCACAGTAGGTGCCACTTTCCTTTGGAGTGCTTATAATATTGTTGTGAGACTGTTGTTACACGACCATTTCCTCTTTAGGTCGTTGTGCTTAAGTTGAAGCCTTCTTCTTTATTTCCTCAGCTAGTCTTTCATTGTAGTAATTAGGGAGAACCCTTGACCCTCGTAAAGCTGTGAGCTTATTACAAACCTTTTGATGTACTTCCTTGCCTATAATTATCTGTAGTTGCTTACCTCCGTGCCCTTGTGCTTTTAGGGTTTCTTCTGAAATGATATTTTGATTGCCTTCTTAGTGGCACTTTCTTTTATCCCCTTGACACTCATACGGTACATTAACTACCCCGACTCCTATTTGAATATATCTCATGTATTATAATGACATTACTGCGAGGCTGAATTCTCTATGTTGGGGTTTACTACATTTATCTTGTATGATCTGCTGATTTGTCTGTAACTTCTTGTCTAGTCATGACTAGGATCTTCCTGAAAATACTAATTACTCGTAAGCCCATTCTCATATCCATATTCTGCATAATCATTCTTAGGTTATTTCCTTGTCTTAACTTACCTCACGTGCTGGCTCCTTATCTATCAATAATATCCCGGGCAGGAACCCTTACCTCCCCCCCCCCCTTTTTGACTTTGTGCTTACATAATGTCTTAGAATCATAGTATATCTGTAACATTTGGATAAGTAAAATCTCATCCCTTTCTCATTTTTATCGCATTCTTCCTTTATCATTCTATATTCCCCCCTTTAGAGGAGTACTAAGACTTGGAGCTAAGACAACCTTCCTATAGATGTTTTTCCTCTTCATCTTTGGCGTCCTTTCACATCATCGATGACCCTTACTCACTTGCGATAATCCTTTTGTACCAAGGATAACAAAATTCCTCACTCGCTATGGTGACACCTTAGTGTAACTCGCACATATAGTCGCTTAAGCTTAACTTTGCTCACATTGCTTGATTTAGGGAAGCGTCTTCCTGAATGACCATTCTCTAAATTTCTCATGAATCTTCTTCTGTTGTCCATTCTATTATCGCCGGAAAGCAATCAGAAATTTTCATGATGCCGACCATTATCAAATTACTCAGTCCCTAATTGATGTTTAGTTTATCTTGTTCAATAGCACATGCTGATTTCTATTATTCTGGGGTTTAATTCTCCCTTATGGTAATTACGTTAGAGTCACGAACTTATTCTTTGAAATGAGGATATGACTTTATGGCATATACCTTTTTGTTGTCCTAAGGCCTGTCACCTCTCGTCTCTTCATTCACTTGACTAGACTTTGTGATACTGTCATTTCTTCTTCTTCTTTTTCCTACCGTCGTTATCAATGTATCACACCTTATTCATAATGCTTCCTTATCTCTCTTCTCGTTACTCTGCTAATATTTCTGCATATCCTTTTCTTGTGAAAACTTCAACACGACATTCTTTCGTTTTTAGCTCTCCTTGCTTTATTCATTGACTCTTCGGATCGCTCAACGTCCTTGCTCTACTAGGGACAAGAGTCACACTAAGGTAATATTTATCCCTTCCAGGTTTTCAGTGCCTATCTCTGATTTTTTTTATCAAGCTAATATTCACATCTAATTGTAATATTCTAGAGTGCACCATCTGGGTGTCTCACAAGGAGATCTATTAGCACATTTGCAATATCCTTCGGCAATGTCAACTAACGCAAGCAATCTATTCATCAATTTGGGTTACCCTAACCCCAGCCGAATCTTGACTTCCATTCCTTCTATTAAATATACTTGTTAGCCCTCACACGGCATAACTAAAATGTGTGTGGTCAATTGTACATACCTCTATTACTGTTGAATATAACTCGAAAAGCTTATGTTCCTCTACTTGAATTATAAACACTGTTAACCTTCATTAATTGGGCGCCTCGTACCCTTCTTCATCTTGCTTCTTTTGCTAGTTTAAACTTGTATTTATCTTCTTAATCTCTCATTGTCTTTTACCATAAAGGTGGATAGACATTCTTTCCTTAAGGCTTCTTATCAGGAAGCTTACACCATTCAGTACACCCATGATCTGCTAAAGACCTCACATTTACTTATCGTAGACATCATACAAAAATCGAATTCCTCTGACTCAGCTCTTTCACAGCTATCTCTCTTTCCACCCTTCTTTCCGGATGTAGGTATCGTCTTATTACAGATAAAATAGAATTTTGGAATTTGAATCCTTGTAAATGAGCTCTACCACACGATCTAGAGTAAGAAGAAAGAGTGACAATCCTCAATGCCCTACAACCTCCTACTTATAAGTGTGGTGCACGACACACCCATAAACAAGACTCTACTAGACACGGCTTATAGACTCCCTAGGACAGAACTGCTCTGATACCACTTTTGTCACGACCCAAACCGATGGGCCGCGATGAGTTAGTAAACCGAATACCAACGTAACATAACTTTCATATTATTTTATCATAGGTAAATGAACTGGAGTAAAGCATGAGGGAATACAAACATATACATATGAAGTACGGGCCTATAAGGCCAAAATAACCACTCGTGTACTGAACATAGGCCGACAAGGCCATACAATCTTTTACGTACATAACATCTGTCTACAAACCTCTAAGAATACATAATTTTTATAATGGTCGGAAGAGAGACCCGCCATACCAGACAATACCCATCTAAATCATACTAACAAATCAAGCAACTCCGAAGCAAATAGAGCGCACCAACATCTTCTGATGAGCTGATAGCCTAATTGGAGGGCTCTCGACCTATCTATCGGGACCTGCGTGCATGAAACGCAGCGTCCCTATGCAAAAAAGGATGTCAGTACGAATAATGTACCGAGTATGTAAGGCACATAAATAAGTACACAACAGACATGGAAGAAACATATAGTAAATGACTCAACCTATAAGTCTGGATAACTCTATAAATCATGAAATACTTATCGTGTCATGTATATGCGTATGAATGTCATGTCGTGCATAGGTACATCTGTTCATAACATCATCAAGGCTCTAAGGGCATCCCATAATATCATTTCGGCCACTGTGGGCAAATCATAAACGTATACCAGCTGATCAGGTGGTGGTGCGTATAACGCCGTAACCTTTTCCCATATCCCATATACATATAGATATATACATGTATACGTGTATATAATGTCATCTAGTCATGGGTCAATGTACAAACATAAATGCATGAAATGCATTAGAAATACGTTAATAAGATTTTCTCGGAATGCCATAAAAATCCATGTGCATTTCAGATAACTTTATCAAATATGTATTTTTCTGAGACCCATGAACAAAATATATAATAATAATCCACATGGTGAATCAAGAATATAGACACCCCTAGTATTTCTATGAATAGAGTCATTTATGAAAGTTGCGTATTTTGCTCGTTTTATTTGTATCGTATGGATCATGCAAAAAGGAAAGAAGGGATAGTCTTAACATACCTGGAGTAGGGAAAAGTTCGTATGATATTTTTGGAAAAGATTGCACCTCACTGCCTTAGAATCGCAATATTTTACGTTGCTAAAGCTTTAACAATTCTCATTGGATTGGTTGAAGAATCACGTTACTAGAATCTGGTTTGTATTGAAAATTATCAATCAAGTGTGATTTTGGCTTCTTTCATCTTCTTTTGCAACTCCAATTTCTGATACAATATATCTTAATAATGATCTCGGAAGGAGGAAGAATAGTTACACCCATTCTCTAAAGATATTTGTTAGGTTCAGTGGATGAATAATTATCTTGAAGATTTCCTAAAAACCTTATAAAGGAAACTTATTTGCACTCAAAATGTTAGAAGGCAAATGAGGTTTTCACCTATACAAAAATGACTCTTAGTCATGAATTATGACTAAGGGTCATACGGTTGGTGTATTAGTTTGCTGCCACTTACTTTGATCTTATCCATCAATGAATTAATTTAATTAGGTAATATCCCGCTATCCGATAATTAATCAACTACCCGCGTAATTGAGGATTATTTTCATATTCTTAAAATACTACTCACTTTTTACATACCTTATAAATCTTACTATCATGGTCATGTGGTTACCTTGTATGGTACTAGTCCATTAATACCGAGTATTTTAGCTCGTGTCGTATTTTATCCCAAAATGCCAAATTTCAACGAAATTCATTTTCTTCGACTTGATTCCCCTCTCACCTTCACAAATTTATTCATCACTTATAATCCTTATAATCTCCAAATAATCTTTTCCTTGGCCTGATGACAATTACCTTACGACAAATTCAACGTACAATACTACAGGGTGCAACATCATCGTAACTTTATACTGCGAAGCGTAACATCACCGTAATACAATATTGCAGGGTGCAACATTGTCGTAACTTAATACTGTGAAGCGTAACATCATCGTAATGTAATATTTCAAGGCGTAACATCATCGTAATATAATATTGTAGGACGTAACATCATCGTAATATTGTGGGATGTAAATGTACCTTATTTAGGACTCCTCTATTATATAAAGGGGAGCCTATTCATTTGTAACATCATCAATCATTGACAAGAGAATATACATACATTACTTTCTTGCTTACTATTGATCAAAACTACCTTATTATTTTATTGTTCTTGCTAACCACCTCGAGGCTGCCTAAGCTCGAGGTCAAGACTTGTTTGCACACTGGTTTGACTTACTCTACTCTTTAATTTATACCTTTGATTCCTTGATTATCAATTAGTGTTGGATTAAATCACATATCTTTGAAACCACAATACAAGTTTAATTGTTACTCGGATTTTAGGGTAAACATTGATGTTTTATGTATACATAAATCGAACTGGAAAATGTTATGAATTTCTGTCTCATTGGTTTAGTTTCTTCATATTATTTTCTTAAAGAAATGTAAGAAATGTTACTTTAGAAGTAATTAATATATGCCGTAGTTCAAATCACTAGTGGACAATAACGAATTAATGATCTCTTTTGAAAAATAAAGGAAATAACACGACAATTGCTACAATTTAATAGAAATTAATAACTGGCTCAAATTCTTTTTTTAGTAGTGTCAAAGTTATTGAATTTGACACGTAATAATCTCTCTATGCCACAATACAAATACGACATAATTTGATATGTGCACATGGCTAATGTGGTTTAGCCACTCTCATTTTGAAGGGAAAAAAATAGTTCCATCCAGTGTTTTTATCGATTTTTGTTTTGGTAAAAATAGATACTTAATACTAAAATACTAAAATAGTTACAGCCAACCATGTTTGTAGGGCTGCTTAGGTGGCTAGCATTATTGGTTAAAATAGTATTAATATTACAGACCATAGATTTTCTATTAAATGTAGTTCTTAAGATGTCTGTTGATATTGCATTATTAGCAAACACCGACAGATCTACTAAAATTCATGTCTAGTCAAAAAGCTTCTTCTTTACTCCCTTATTAGCTTGAAGGTCTTCCACCTGGTTCTAATCCTTAAAGCTATGACTGATGACTGGATTCCTCTCAATCGAGCCATCAATGACCTGCATTCACATATAATAGGATTATAAGGCAAATGACCAGCATGTAACATCTTAATTACTATCATGGGTGTTAATGATTAAAGGAGTCAGTTTGTGTTTCACAACTATTCTAAGGCCTTGAAATAAAGTATTTTATTCAACCAAGTTATTGGTGATATTAGGAAAGTCTTTCATGAAGCCAACAACTCAGCCGCCCTTGTGTTCCTATTTACTCCCCTTATACTCCATGTTCCTTGGGTTCCCAAAGGAAGAGCCATCAGTGTTGAGGTTGTATACACCTCTGTCAAGAGGTTGCCACTTTATCTGGATGGTAGTCCACTGCCTTTGTGAATTTATTTGCCATATAGTGATATTCCATTGCCTTGGAAATCGCATTGTGGACTGGTATGGAGCCCTTTTTATTCTTGAACAGGTTATTATTCTTTGTTAGCCAAATGTTCAAGAAACAGAAGGGAATGAAAGACTTCCACTGAACTACTGTCACTGAAAGCATTATTCTTAACCTTAGACCAAGTCTCAGTCCAAGAGGTGTGGGGAAAGTGGATGGATTGAGTCAGAGCTTGATTAGAGGAACTTAAACATAAGTTATTCCAAAAATCTTTGACATTATTACACTAAAAGAATATGTGGTGTAAGGATTCTTCAGGGTCATTGGAGAATGTGCATGAAGGGTCTATATGGATCCATATGTTGTAGAAGTATTTGTTGGTCGGCAGCCTGGAGTGAGGTAGGATCCAGGTGAAGAACTTGATCTTGTGTGGAACATCCAGCTTCCAAATCTAGTTGCAAGAGGTATCTTGTGTTGAGGAGGTACTCATTTGAGATTCAAGGAGAGAATAGACTGATTAGAAGAGAATATCCCACTATCGGTTAGTCCATAGATAAGGTTGTTCTCTTTCTCATTATCCTCGGGGATGAAAGTGTTGTTGATAGTATAGATGAGTGAGTCACGCATGTTGCACGAGAGGTTGCAAAGATCTCATTTTCTATTTTTGAATAATGAGGAGATCTTGATACTATCCTCTCCAGGCATTTTTGGTCAACCGATCAGGCGATCAATTGGTGCTAGATTTGGTAACCACATATCAGTAAGGAAATTGACTCTATTCCGTTTATTAATAATCCATCTAGAGACTTCATGTAAACTCTCCATCCATCCAGTATGCACTTCCATGTCTGGGATAAGAGATTCCTTCTGACATTTGTCGTGCTACAGTGTTTAACAATTAAGGCTTTAGCCCACAATGCATCAGGTTTATGGAATAGCCTCCATGCAAGGCCTGAGTGACATACTTTATTCTTTAGCTCAACTTTCTGAATTCCAAGACCACCCTGTCTCTTAGGCTTAGTAATGATATCCCAGCTGAGCGGGTGCATCTATCTTTTCTCAACAATAGTACCCCAGATGAAATCACTCTAAATCTTATTAACCTATTTGGAGGTACTACTAGGAAGCTTATGTATTACATTATGTTTGGAAATACTACCAAGGCTAGCTTTATCTAGGGTTGTACGCCTAGACTTGTTGAAGAATTTGGGCTTCCAACCAGCTAGCCTGATGTTCATGTTATCTATTATGAGCTGGAAGCCCCCATTAGTGCATCTCATATGGAATACTGGGAAGCCTAGGTATTTTCCAAATGCAATACTAGCTTTTATGCCTAGGTTACTGGAGAATAAAGAAGAATCTTCAGGGTTAATGTTCCTTGAGAAGATAACCTTGGACTTGGTTATGTTAACCTTTTGACCTGAGATAAAGTTGAAACCATTGAGAGTTCATAGAATAGTTTCATAATTCTTCCTATTGGCTTTGTCAAATAAGGTGAGGTCATCAGCAAAGAAGAGGTGAGAGATTATGGGACCACCTCTACTAATGGGAACTAGAATCCAATTGGTTTGGTCTACTTCCTGATCAATTTTCCTAGAAAATCAATCCATACATATGATGAAGATGTATGGGGACAAAGGGTCCCCTTGCCTAATATCTCTAGAAGGTAAGAGACGCTCTATCTTATTTTCATTCACCATAATCAGAATGATGGAAGAAGTATACATGACATGATGAGCTGGGACAAACCTGGTGTAAAGTTGTAAAAGAGAAGATATTTCTGATGAATGACAACTCAAGTCCATCAAAAGATTTTTCCATGTCAATTATTAGAATCATATTGGCATTTCTCCCTTTCATTTTATTAAAGTAAGTTATGTATTCTTGGACAATAATGACTTTGTCAAAAACTCTTCTATTTGAAAGGAAACTAGCCTAGCTTGGGCCAATGATAGAATTCAAGAGAGGGTTTAGTCGATTGACAATGATATGGGTAACCATTTTATACATGGTGTTCAGAGCCCTATTAGCCTAAAGTTCCCAAGTACTGTGGCATTGACACACATATGGAGTTCACCTCAGGAGGGAATTTCATTAGTGGAGAATACTTTTATGCCAAAGTCAATAACCTATTGTGAGACTAGATTCTAGTAATTCTAGAAGATAGGGTGAAGGTCATCATTCCCAGGTGCCTTAGAGGGTTTGAAGGAGTTGAGGGCCTTGGTCATATCATTGATGTTGAGAGGTTTCTCAATGCTAAGATGGGCAATTTCAGACAATGTATTGTGACCAGGAGTGTTATGATGGGCTCAATAGGGGTAGAATAATGATCAGTAGTGTAAATGTTCCTAAAGTAGGAGAGGATACTATTCTTGATGCCTTCCTAGCTATTGACCCAGATTCCCACCTCATCTTTTAAGGACAAGATCCTATTCCTTCTTTTTCTGTTGATAATAGATGTGTGGAAGAATCGAGTATTGGCATCACAACCACATAGTGTGATGGCCCGATAGGTTATTTTAAGTACTAGCTCCCTTTTCTGTGTTTCGAGACCTCCCGAAGCCAAGGTCGCTTTTGCGATTGGTGGGACTTCGCAAATGCTAAGTCTGGGGTCGCAAATGTGATATCATAGGGGCTGGGATGATGTTCTCTTTGGCAAAAATTGTAATTGCGAGCAAGAGATTGCAATTGCGATGCCTGCAGTTGGGTAAAAGATGGAAAAATCGATACTTAGCTCATTTTATACTATTTTTCAACCCTAGATTCATTTCAGACGATTTCTTGATAGCAGTTTCTTCCCAAATTAAATTGTAAGCAATTTTAATTTATTTACTATCAATTCCCATTACTTTTTCTTGACTTTCTTCATCAAATCAATGAATTCCAAAGTAGAAATCGAGTGTTTTGGGTAGAATTTAGGAATTTTATGAAATTGAGATTTGGACCTCGAAATGAGGTCGAATTTCGAAACAAATTACATACCTGGGCTCGGGGGTGAAAGGGTAATCAGGATTTTTTCGAATCTCAAATTTTGACCATGTGGGCCCGGGTTGACTTTTGTTTACATTTTCAATAATGATCACGATTGAACCTTTTTCATTCTTGGGTAGTTTTTAAATCTTATTTTGAATTGTTTGAACATTATTTGGCTAGATTCGATTGGTTTGGAGGCTTGTTCGAAATAAAAAGTCGTGGTTGATTGTTGATTGTGTTTCGAAAAGACGTAAGTGTCATGGTTAACTTTGACTTGAGAGAATTAAGACTTGTTTGGTCTATTTTCTAGGTGAATTATGTGTGGGAACAATGTATATGCAAGGTGAAAAGTGTATATGTGATGTCTTGAGTTCAAGCATGCACTGGGGCTATTTATCATTATGTCATCATTTATTCCTTGTTATATCCTGTTACATGCATTGATATCTATATGTCTTTACTCGTTATTTATGCCTTTATTTGCTACATGTTTTAATTTGTTCATTCCTTGAATATTATTTGCTTTTGCCTGCTGAATGCTCTCACATGTGTTAAATGAACGTCTTTACTGTTTCATGACTTTTCTTTCCTTTATTGCCTTTACTTGCTACTTGTTGCACTTTATGATGTTATATTCGATTGTGTGAGCCCATGGATATTCTTACGTTAATAAATTGTTGAGGTTCGTATTGTATTACGATGTCAGGATACTATATGAGTTTGAGTTTTTGATTGTTCTCTGTTCGTACTCGTATTTCCTAGGTGATTTATATGCTTTAGTTCCCTTTTTATATTGTGATTTCAGAGTGTGTTGTATTGAGTTGTTAAAGTTAATGAAATGATAATGGGAACAGGTTGCGTGCCATAATAGAATTACAATGAAATGATATTGGGAACGGGTTGTGCGCCGTAACAGAAAAAAATAAAATGATATTGGGATCGGGTTGCATGTCGCAATAGATATTGATTTGGAATATGGGATCGGGTTGTGCGCCGCAACAAAATATAATCTGTTGTAACTGTTGTAGATGTGGTGTTCTAATTTTTTACTGTGATATGAGGTTACGAGATGATGTTATTTTGGGGCCCCCTGATAGTTGGTTGTCTGGTCTCGTTCTTATGAGTTTATCTTCCTTCTCTATATTTGTTGTCTTCTATTTATTATTCGTACAGGTTTATAGAGAGTGACTTGTCATAGTCTCGTCACTACTTCGTCTAGGTTAGGCTCAACTCTTACGGAGTACATGGGGTCACTCATACTACAATTTTTGTGCAGATCCCTATGCTAGTCCTAGCGGCGAATAGTGGAGATTGCCCGGACCTGATCTCTCCAGGAGACTTGAGATAGAATTACACAGTGTTCGTAGTCCCTAAAGTCCCCTTCCTATCTTTTTTACTGTTTATTTCATTTCGGACAGTTGTACTTCATTTCAAACTTTATTTGTTGCATTCCAGTTGCTTGAGTACTTGTGACTCTGGTTTCTGGGAATAGTATCGACAACGTTCCTTATGGATTTATCACATGTATTTCAGCATATTTCAGTCTTTAATTCTTAATATTTTTCTTTTAAATTGTTAAGCTTGTTAATTCTTTAGCTAATGTTGGCTTTCCTAGCAAGCGGATGTTAACCGTCATTACGCTCCATAGTTGGGATCTTGGGTCGTGACACATAGCCAATTGATCCAAGATTTAAGCTTCCAGAAATCCTCCTCACATATCAAAATACTAGAGAATTCCTTCTGGAGGAAGGATACCAGCTCCTGAAGAAATCTACTAAAGGGGTATTAAAAGAACCTTTGGATTCCAGCTAATCTAGCCATGATGAGTTTTTTTCTACGAAAAATGTTTCCAAAATTCTCCTTCCAAATATTGGCTTTGGATTGGAAACAGAGAGTAGCATGATAGAGCTTGGATTAGGGAGTGAAGTTATCTTGGATAATATTACCCAAGTAAGGGTGATTGCACCACATGGTCTCAAAGTCGAATGGCCTAGTTGGAAGGCATTGGTTGTGGTAGAGGGACAATAGTAATGGGCAATGTTCAGAGGGAGTTTTAGGCAAGTGAGTAATGAGGACTCAAGGTATAGTCAATCCAATCACTAGTAGCAAGGCATATATCAAGCCTTTCCAGTATAAGGCACTACCTATAGGTGTATCTCTTATTACTCTAGGTATATTTACTACCCATAAAACCTAAGTCAACTAATTTGCACCGATTTAGAAAATTCCAAAAGTAGTTGGTCCGATTAAAATTTATTATATTGCCTCCAAACTTATCCCTGATTGTCAAAACCTTATCAAAGTTACCTCCTACTAGGAAGCTACCCTTAAAAAAAAGAGGCAATGTCTACTAAGCTCTCCCATAGTTTAAGCCTATCACCAAATAAATTACTAGCTTAAATGGCATAAAACATGAAAAAGTTTGGAGGAGGAATGTACCTTAACCATAACATGAACACATTGTGGAGTGGTAGAGACATCCTTCAGCTTAATGAGGTAGTCCTTCCACAATGCCGCCAGACTGGCCTATAGCAGGGGATTGGATCTGGGCATTGAACTGAAGTTCAGCAGAGAGGTGCTTGTGGTTAGCCATGCGAGTTTCTAGCAAAACTAGCATAGCTGGGTTGTGGAGCTTGACCATAGAGGCATAATGACTTTTGAACTCTAAGCTGTTAGATCCCATAGCGTTCCATGTGATGAAGTTCATCATAAGTTTTTATTGGTGTGGTGTCTTCCTCTTGACATCCTTCCCTTTCCCCTTGGCTATTGACTTCATTGTCTCCCTCTCCAGGGTTGGCTCTAGGGCTACTATTGAATTCCTTAAGTTTTGCGATGAGTGTATTTGGAGATCGAGACTGTAGCTTGAGAGATTTCTTGGATACAAAGCAATAAGCATTTTGCTGAAACTCTCTTTGAACTCCACTCTCTGGCTCTCTTGCAAATTATTGTTGTCTTTGGCACACCTATGCTTGCTATGGTGGTCTCCGAGTCCATATTGGACTACTTCAAAAAGTCCAGCATTTGATTGATCACACAACCACTAGTCTTCGTTTGTGGAGGTTGTGTTGGGGGTTGTGGAGGTAATATTTTTGGAACAACTTCTGACATAATTGTCAGTGGCCAAAGGAGGAAAGTGAGGGTCTCTGCTTGGCTCTCTAGGGAGATTTTTGTGAAGAAGGGCATCATTTGGCATATATGGCCCATCAGTATGTTGAATTCCTCCATTGATAGGAGCCCCGTTGTGTATTGTGCTTGTGGAAGTGTGGTTATCCATAGCTAATGGTCAAAACTAGCCAGGCCTTGGTTCAACCTCGTCGTGATCTATTGGACTAGGAGGAGGGGGTTTATTAAATGCACTGCTACGGGGACTGCGACATTGGTTTTTTTTTGCTTTTTGATGACTGCGACATTACTTTTTTGTAAATCCATTTTGGGTTTTTTGTTTTTCGATGACTGTGACATTGGTGGTTCAGAAAGGGGAAGCACTTTTGGTGGGTGCGTAATTACCAAGATTAGTAATATAGGTCACTTTAGACCTTGATGGTTGGCTAATGTAAGATACACTTTGAGCCATGTATCTATTTGAAGCGACTATGAGTGTCACTTCACCTGCGGTAGAATGATAATTATTTGTTGCATGTATCTAATTTGGTATGGATTATGTTATGGCACCCGCATCGAAAGTGACAATCGCACAGGGTATAAGGGTAACGTAAGTGGTATGGAGGGAGTGTGTGTTGGATGGGAGAGAGTGTGTGTGTGGGAGAGTGTGTGCGAGCGTGAGTTTTCTATGTATCCTTACTTGGGTACCTATCCTTTTTACCTAACCCTTTAATCGGGTCCCGAGCAGCAGGGTTAGATTTTCGGTGGGTATCAAAGATAGTATCCGTAAGAGATTTAACCGTTGTATTAACAACATCTAAAGGGATCATTTTACAAATGGTATCTTTTAGAAGATGTCGAGGCACACTACTTTGGGAATCTATTTCCATTTTACTTAGATCCGTAACAAAAGCAGCATTATCAACGGGTGGGGTCCACTGAGCCTCTCCCCCCCCCACCTTGAAACATTGCACTGGGCTGTTGTCTGATTCCTCTTCCTTGAAGCTCTTTGAATTGGGAATTTTCCCCTTTTTTAAGGTTTGTGTATCAAGAAACTACTTGATGAGGCATCGAACAATTTTACCTGGATGTTTTTGATTAATCGTTTAATTTCATCTGTTACTTGATATTTAGGTTGCATTTTTCTGCTCCTAGGGAATCTGACAGTTTGCCGTCTATCTTCTTCCTGAGTTGGGAGTTCATCGAAGGTGGTTTCTTTACACTTCTTTGAAATTGAAATTGTTTGGTCGCTGCACCTACTCGCGGAATGGCCTATTCTCCCACAACCAGTACATAGGATACCTTCCCTTCTTAAAATATAGGTAGAATATGGATGTCTATGGTGATGATGTTTATTATATGAGTTTTAATTGGGACTTGGATGCAGATTCTTGCATATCTTCTTCTATTTTGAGTAGTCTGCCTGCTCTTTCCCCAATTTTCTCCAATATATTAACGGTCGGTCGTAGGATTTTGTTGGAGATTGGATAATTCTTATCTAGATGGCAGTAGAGGACAATTTGGTTCTGTTGGGACAAAAGTTGCTTCCCATCTTCAAACTGTGAGGGAATGGCCATGGACCCCTATGTAAGGCCTTGATTTCATGTCCATCGCGGCACGTAGCCCGGTTCAAACACATCAATCATGAGGGTCTCACCCTCAACTCTACATCACAAGTAGAATGCACATTATACAAACTGAAACCTTGCACTAATTCTATTCTGCCAATAAAAATCACAATACATACTAAGCTCTCACATCGGTAGAGGATCTAAATCACAAGTCGTAACCCATCACCCAGAATTCACATCAAACCACCGCAATGAGAAACAGAAAGTCACTCCTAGTCTCATAACTCTCAATAATGAAAAAAAACAACCAATAGACACGGGCTGCCACTATAGAATCTCACAACATGGGTAAACGAACAAATAGAATATTAAATCATAAACTCTCCCATAGGTGGAGCAATAAATAGGGGAACTCATCCCGATAAGCAGAACCAAAATAAAATACGAATAATGCTCCTCTATGACAAATCAAAGCCATACATGTATGACATCATATGGCGCAATGGCCTTAGACCTACTGTATGAAACACATCAATGGGTCGGGCCACCCCCTCTTGGGCGCCCTCTACTCGCTGAGTACCCCTCTATGACACATATGTCTAGAGTCTAGGACAATCTCTCACCACGTGGCTGGTATCTCCACGCTCAAAGCAACCTCTCTGCTGATGTGGCTGTGGGAAATGTACGGTACAGGTGATCTAAGACCCATGAGTACCTGAAACATCATATAAGGTCTGAAGTGCAAACTAAACTGGCTGACCCATAAAACCTCTACCATGTCGTACCCTACCTAAAAAATAAGGACCAGTAGACCTCTCCGGTCTACGAGGCCTACTAGCCTCCCTGTCCTCTCTCTCTCCTAACCTCATTTGCCCTCTCTTTTGGCCTCGCATGTCCTGTCTTATCTAGTCACACATGTCCTATAATCAGCGAGTGATCTCTACCACCTGCTGAAACAAAACATCTGACTCCAACTCTTAAGACATGTTGAACTGAATATCATGTCTGAGTCCCTCAATGAACCAACATACTCGCTCTCTAACTATAGCAATCAAAGCAGGCGCATGTCTGGATAAGTCATTGAATCTTATGGCATACTCTGACACTGACATAGTGCCCTGGCACAGCTTCTCAAACTCCACGCACCATGCACCCCGAAGGGACTGAGGGACAAACTCTCTCAGGAACAGCTTTGAAAACAGGACCCATGAAAGTGTAGCTGCATCGTTCGGGCTAATACGCTCGCCACCACTGATATGTTGCTCCATTAAGCTGGAACATAGTCAAAGCAACCTCACTCGTCTCCACACTACTCATAGTGCGGAGAATGCGGTGGCACTTCTCTAGAAAACCCTGTGCACCATCTGAAGCCAAACCACTGAAAGTAGGAGTGTCATACTTCTTGAACCTTGCAAGTCTAAGTTGTTCTTCCTTAGATGATGCTTCCCTAACCACGGGATGAACTGGGACCACAGGCTGGGTCACCATGACATCCAAAACCTGAACATCGTGAACTCGCTACTTTGGAGTACGGGCAGCGGGAGTCTGAGTTCCTCCCCCAGTCTATGAAGTAGCTGGTGCCACAGGAATCAACCACGCCTGAGCCCATGTACCATACATGCTCATGAACTATGCTAATGTTTCCTGAAGTCCGGGGTAACAGCAGGCACCTCCGGTACTTGTCCCCTAACTGGAGCTACCAGCGGATCCTCAACCGTTGCTCTGGTAGGTGCCCTAGCTGCGACATGTGCTCCTTTTCTGCCTCTACCCCTGCCTCTAGCGACACCTTCTTCGGAAGTAGCATCATCAGCAACTACAGTTCGTGTCCTCACCATTTGTGAGAGAATAGAATGATAAAAACTCAAACTCTAAGATCAATAAATTTGCACGATAGGAATGAAGAAAGTAAAACTATCCTAATAGTTTCATAGCCTCTCGAAGATAAGTACAGATGTCTCTGTACCGATCCCAAGACTCTACTAAACTCACTTATGACTCATAGCACCTACAAACCTAGAGCTCTGATAACAACTTGTCACGAACCGAATTCCCTCCGTAAGATGTCATGACGGCACCTAGTCTTAGGGACTAGGTAAGCCTAACATTTACAGAAATAATGACAATATATAACTAGCGACTAACAAGTACGAAATAGAGATCTCTATACAAATTTACAATCCCAAAACCGGTAGTACAAATCATAATCTCTATTGAGTTTGCTAGATAAACCTTTAAATACAATTGTTTTGAAATAAGGATAAACAGTGTAAATACAACATCAAAAGGTGACTCTGAAGACTGCAAACGCAGCAGCAAGTTTTCCTTCAGTCTCTATGGCAAGATCCGTATAGCTAACTAACAATTGACTGACTCCGAATAACCTGGATTTGGACAAAAATTGTGCAAAGGCTAGTATGAGTACACCAAAGCGGTACTCAGTAAGTATCAAGACTAACCTCAGTGGAGTAGTGACGAGGGACAACCAAGACACCTACTGGACTAGATAACCTAGACAAGTATAAGTGGAGAACTAATAGAGTACGATATCTCTACAAAACTATACATAATGGCAATAATAATACAATGCTTGAAATAAGAAATAGAAGCAACAAATGACAGCGGAACACAAGAAGTAATAACACAGTAGACTAAGATGATCACAGTTTATATCCGGCGAAAACAAATAAAGGAAGGACAAGTAACAACTCAGCAAGAATAACCGCTTTCACACCAGGTTTATCCAATAATCTCCATGAGGTACCAACCCTTAAAATATTCATAAGTCACGAGTCCTAATTTGTGAAACCTAAACACTTGGCATCTTGTGCCCTCATTACAACCGGTAACTGTACGGATGACTCACGTGCCAATAGAAACATCCTCTCATAGAAGGCAAGTAGACAAGTGTTCTATCACAATTCAAGTCAAGAAGTAAGAGTAGAGACATGAATGACACAAAAGAGACGATCACCACAAAATGTACACGGTATAGCTCACACCTGGTAGGAACACCACTACAAAAATAACAATAATAACTATGTCCCCAGGCCATCACAAGTCACCAAAAATCATTCCCCGACATAACCCACCTTGTCTCGCCACACGTGCATAATAATATTCCCACCTTGTCTCGCCACATGCGCAACCCACATATATAGCCCGCCTTGTCACGCCGCATGTGCACATATTATTAGTAAAAATAGCACGACAGAAAACTCGTGCAACACAATAACCACCGCACGGCGGAGACCTCATGCATCACAATAACAACCGCACGACAGAAACCTCGTGCAACACAATAACAACTGCATGGTAGAACCCTCGTGCAATACAATAACAATCGTATGACAGAAACCTCGTGCAACACAATAATGAGTACAACAGGAACAATGACAATAACATAAGAGTACGACTAGTAAATCAGCTCAAGCTTTCGAACACAAAGAAACAGTAGAACGAGTTTACAAGGAATAAATAAAATAGATAATACTATTCTCCATAAGAATAGCTCAACAAGGGAGAAATAATATGTAACAACGACCCCTAGAGTACAATTCAACAACAAGGGAGATGTCACGAGTCCATAATTCCAAATAAGGATAAGTCAACTAAGATAAAGGATAACTAAACTTCTTTTAGGGTTGAGCAATTACAAAAGAGATACAAAAATTTCAATTAAGGGTAAGCAACGGAAAGATAATCATAACCTCAATTAAGGATGAACAATTACAGAAGAGATAATTATAATTTCAATTAAGTATAAGCGATTAGGAAGGGATAGCATGACAATAGAAGATGTAACAATTCAGTTAAGGCATATACGAGTCAAATAGGTAATAAGATTGGATCATGAAACAATTAATTCCAATTAAATCATATAAAGATGAAAATAGTAAATGGGAAACTTAATCATAGAAAAACAACTCCATATCTAATGAACTTAAGAACATAAGAGCCCTAAAATGTCAGCCTTTCACAAATAAGCCGAGCACGTATTTGTCACCTCGCGTACACGGACTTTACATGACACAATTAGCATAAAAGACTCAAATCCTAATGGGTAGTTCCCCTACACGAAGTTAGGTAAGATACTTACCTCAAAAAAACTAGATCGTTACTCTAAAATGAATTTCTCGAGTAAAATAACCTCCGGGAGGCTCAAATCTAGCCAAAATAGCTTCAAGGCATAAATAAACCTCATAAGAAACTATTCCGGATAATGAAACTTCAATCTTTATAAAAACTAAAAATCAACCAAAAAGTCGACCCCCCGGCCCGTACCTCAGAACATGACAAATTTTACGAAAACCGAATACCCATTCCGATACGATTTCAACCATACTAAAATTATCAAATTCCGATATCAATTCGTCCCTCAAACCATCATTTTACATTTTGAAAGTTTTCTTCAAAATTTGCCATTTCCCTCAACTCAAAACACTGATTTAATTAGGCAGAATAGCCTTGTAGGCACTTGTACTTCTCCCGGTTGGTCATGCCGGTCCCTATACTCAATAGCTTGTCAATTAAACACTTATACTTGTTCAAATTCTATATATTAAACCCTTTTCTGAAGAGGTCAATGGTGCGTGCAACACAATCGTCTCCACATTGGACTCCACGTCATTATTTAGTGCCACATAAAAAATAATATATTAAAAATTAAATATAAAAAAAACCCCAAACCCTATTTTCCTCATTTTACCCAAATTGTTTCTCTTTCATTTCCTATTTCTCCTTCTATGCTCCATCTCTCCTTCATCTTCGTTTCTCCTTCTACGCTCCATCTCTCCTTCATCTTCATGCGTTTAGACTGAGCTTTGTAGGATTATGAATGTAATTGTTTATAAGATGAAGAGGGTGAGATACTAGATTGGTAGCAGCCATGGCCCATTAGCACCTTTGCCCCGAAACCACTATGCTATCAGGAGCTAATGATTGACAGACTGAAATTGGACCAAGTTTTGGCAGACTCAGTAAATGATAAGCTTGTATTTCTTTTTTATTTTTCTGTCTTTGTCTGTGTCTCATAGAATATCATAGTGTGTGTAAATCCTAATATTATCATTGCTCATTAGGTTAGGACTTGGTAATGGTAGGAATCCAAATTAGTCTCCTGATTTTTTAATTTTTTTGTGAAGTATATTGGATTTCATTCTGGTTTGTGGTCCACCAAATTATATCATAATATTATGGTATTTTTGGGAAGATAGAGGAATCTTGGATGCTTTTTCATATAAAAAATTAGAGATTTTTGTTTGTTTCTTATGTAGTCCCTTAAAGGCGTAATTTTATCGGGGGAGATTTCAAACAAGGACGAAAAGGTTGGAAAAATTAAGGGAAAGAAGAGATGATTTTGCTAATGCACAAAGAGATCTCCAGGTAGGTTCAACAATGGGGAATGAATGTAGAATCCAGAAAAAAACCAATAAATAAGGGGAAATGTTATTGAAAGGGCTTTCTAATACGTCTCACGCCCCTAAAAGGTGTGTGAGTAACGCACTGAAGCCAGGTCAGCCATATAGTCTTAGTCAATAGTCATAAGGGTATAATATATAGAATTTAAACAAGTATAAGTGTTCAATTGACAAACTATAGAGTACAGGGACCGACATGACCAAGTGGGACAAGTACAAAAGTCTACTAGGCTATTCTGCATTTAATTATAAAAATAAAGATAGAATCATGGAGTATAATAAATTCTAGGTGAAGAACAATTACCCTAATAATTGGCTTGAAAAATCAACAAAAAATCTTCCAAAATCGAGGTCTACAATTCAAAATATGGTGGAAATGGCCAAACCCTCGATTTATATGTTTCTGCCTAGAACTTCTGCATTTGCGGACAAAGAAGCGCATCTGCGCCCTCGCATTTGCGAGAAAACGTTTGCATCTACGAACTCAACTAGCATACACACAAGTTCCATACTCTAATATGAACCCGCTCGAGATCTCAAGTCACATCAAGCAACGTCGGAACTACAAATCGCACCATGAATCGAACTTATGAACTTCCAAATCTTCCAACATCCAAAACTCGAGCCGAAACATACGAAATTAATCCGGAATGACACAAAATTTTGCATGCAAGTCCCAAATGACATAACGAAGCTATTTCAACTCTTGGAATAACATTACGACCCCGATATCACTAAAGTCAACACTTGTTCAAACCTCTCAACCTTCTAAAACTTCAACTTTTAAGTTACCCTACAGACCTCCAAATCCAAATCCAGATGCATGTCTAAGTCTAAAATTACCATACGAAGCTGTTGGAACTATCAAAACCCTATTCCGGAGTCGTTTTGACAAAAGTTAAATTCCGGTCAACTCTTACTATTTAAGCTTCTAAAACAGAAATTCTTCTTTAAAATTGACTCTAAATCATCCGAAAACCAGCTCGACAATACACGCGCATCATAACACATAATACGAAGCTGCTCAAGACTTTATGCCACCGAACGAGACGTAAATTCTTAAAACGATCGATCGGATCGTTACACCCCGCCTAGATCCCTTAGTATTAGATTCTCCACATGTTTCCACAGTTCATTCAGCTTTGCTTTCAGTGTTAGGTATGGAATTTTCCTTCCAAATAGCTTGATAATGATGGAGAATCTCCATGGATGATACAATCTTAGTTTATCCTCATGTGGCAAAGCAATGCGATCTTTTCCCCTTTGTTGCTCTGGTTGCGGATCACTGGCGAGATAATCCCTCACATAGAAGCTAGTTGTGGATAAACTCTTGTCCACCAATGCATCTTTGAAGGATGATATAGGATATGAAATTTCCTCCATCTGACAGTTTGATGTATTGTTTAATTGGTCAGGATGTTCTGGTAGGATTTGAAGGGAAGCCTCTAGAGGGTGGTAAGGAGGCCATAACTTTAGAGTAGATGTTTTGTGTGTTATTGAGAATTGTACAGAGTGGTCAGAGAGTCTCTCTCTAGTATTACCTTTCTAGATAAACTGAATCATTTTCTTTCTAGTAAATTTCGTTTTTATCGATTCAATGTAAACATTCATCATTTGGTCATGCTAATTAAGTATATTCCCTTCCTATTTATGTGAACCTTTTTATTTTTCAATTTTTAAATTATATAATTTTAATTTATATTTTAGAATGTATTTCTTTTTTAAATTGACATTTGAAACATTACAACATGTAGTACTTTTTGTATAATTTTTTAACAACTAAATTTTAACTTTACAACATCGAGTTAATCTAATAAAATTTAGCTTAAAAAGTTAGTAAATTTGACTCTTGAAAAGCGAAAATATTCACATAAATTGAAATAAAGGGAGTATATATATATATATATATATATATATATATATTTTGTGAATGCTAATATTGAATTACTTAATTTGTATAAGCATCACACCGGAATAAAACAATTTCATCCCATCTCTTGCCCCCAAATTCTGGTAGTTAATTAATGTAAGCTACTTACTTTATCAAATTGTATTTCAACTAATTAAACTGCTATAACCTTTCTCTAACATTTAGATACTAGTTTCGAAAACCAACCACCTCACACATTTTCAACTAATTACAATAATATGTCTGCTCATTTTATTTCGACCGTAAAAAAGTCATTTTATAATATTACAAAGTAAAAATCACATTTTTATCCTATTTGTCATAAACATATGTATTTTACAACTTATCACTAACCCTAGTTATTAATTTGTTTAAATCAAAATCTCCTCTTCAACACAACAGATGGTCTATTTTCCTTATGACTAAAATAAAGGATCTTCTACCCATGTGCTCTACTTGTATTTGTTCTACAGAGAAAACTCCTAATCATGTTATAGGTTATATAGCTAATCATTCAGCGTCGACTTTTAAGTGCGATTATTACGTATCAATAAGAGCACCATGTGGAGATTCTGACCAACGATTAATTATATATATATACTAGTTATGGTATATCATGCTAATTATTACAAATATTTTAAAATGTTATAAATAATATTCAATTCGTTCCAATTTATGTGAACATGTTTGATTGGACACGAAATTTAAGCAAAAATAAGATTTTTGGAATTTGTGGTCATAAACAAGTCAAAAAGGAGTCCAGAGTATTTGTGTGGTTATAAAAGCTTCTCATTGGGGTAGAATTGTAAGTTTAAGCTAAATTGTTACCAAATTTAGGAAGGGGTCATTCTTTTTTAAACGGACCAAAAAGGAAATAGGTTCATATAAATGGAAACAGAGGAGTATTAAAATAGACGATGAGTTAGACGAAGTTCGAAGGGAAAAAATGCAAGCTCTAACGATGAATAATAAACTTACTCGATCAATAATTATTATCGTTATAAAACACAATCTTACTGAAATTGCTAAAGTAAAGAACACAGAAATTAAAGAATAATTAATTAGGAGAATGAAAGAATTCCTATAAGGAAAAAGAAGAGTTGCTGCAGTAGAAAAAATCTTATGGGAGAAAATAGAACATTTATTTTAAATAAAAAAGAAATAATAAAAAAACTACCATAGAAATGTATCATATATGATTCTTAAAGTAATATAAAATTTCTTCTACTGTCACCACTTAAATATCTACTTTCATCATCTTTACTATTGATACTTCACTTTTCAACAACCACAGCAGCTCAGTGAAACTTCACCTTTTTAAAAGTAATTATTGACAGTAAATTATCTAGAAATAAGAAAATATTAAATATTAAAAGAAAAAAACAAACCATTAAATGAAATGCTAACTGAGAAATAATAACTCTAAAATGCACAGATGTCGACTGTTGAGTAACAACATAATCAAATGAAGGAAAAATCTGATGATTTGGTAGAGAATTTGATTTACTAATTATTTACGTTTCACGAAAACTTAATTTACAATAAGAAATGAAAGAAAATCTAACTAAATATATATGACTCTTCAATCCACTCATGCAATAAAAGGTCAAATTTTAACATAATTTCTAATTAATCAACTGCGACAACTGACAGGTTCTTATGAGCCTATTGAGGATTTTCTTTTTTTACTCATTATGAGATTGACAGATTTTCCAATCAATAAAAAACTAACTTGGCAGGAAAGAGTAAATAAAACACTAAACATTAACAGCGAAGAAAACTTCTAGAAAAAATTTAGCACAAAAGAAAATGAACAAAGATGGCACTATTTAAGCAATCAAAAATAAAAATCAAATGAAAATATCAGTTTACACAAGAATAAATCAAATAAAGTTTAAGAAATGGTTAAATGCATATCCCAAAAATTTACTCGTTGCTTATTACCTTTTTTTGGTATGTTCATACTATCTTTTCATGATTCTAATGTTAAATTGTCAAGCAGTTTTCCATAAAAGAAGTTTTTATTCTTTGATTTTTAATTTTAGCTTTTACTATTTTCATATCAATTATTTATATCATTGGAGAAAAATAATATCGATACATAATTCACCATATATATGAAAGTCACCCACAAAACCAGACAACATGATCACCATGAGAATGATTGCAAGCACTATTTTGTCGAATTAGCAAAGCTCATATAACATGTAACAATGAAAGAAATATGTTTACCTACTTTGAGAGGATTAAATGGGTATTGTATGTCGAGATGGAACCAGATGAATTGTTGAATTTAGTTCATTGTCCACTCACGATTTATAACAAATAAATAAAAAATGAGAGAAGGCTGACCTACATGAATATGCAACAAATATTGAAAACTGAAAAGGAAGTACATGATCAAAGCTTATTTTCAATAAGCAATGGAAGATAAAGCAATTATTATGAGAAGAAAAAAAAAGCGCTGCAGGAAGACCAAGGTCATTTTTTTTTTTTCATTTACTATGGCCATCTGAACGGCTCCTACGTTGCTATTTTTCCTAATTCTTTTTAATTGCATTAAATTTTTTCTTTTGTTATCTTTGAAGAATGCATATTTACATTTTTGCACAAAAAAGTTTCTTAAAATAATGCTTGTTTGGAGGGTAAAACAGTTTTTCAAACTTTTGATGGATATTTTGGTCTTTTAACTTACACTTTAGGTATTCACACTTATAATATAGTATGATATATTGGAATGTTTTTATTTTTAATAATGTTGCAGGTCAGTGTAGCTTAGAATATAAGTTCCTTTTTATGTTAATCCCTCTTATTCCACTAGTTTTAATTTCTATTTTAAGTCAAAATTCCATACGCTTTCATGATTAAGCCAATTATCAATGAACATGAATGTACTAATTTTTGTACCCCAATCATACGGAAGATTAATCACTAAAACAATAATTACTATTCCCTCCAATCCAATTATATGAACATGTTTGACTGGACACGGAATTTAAGAAAAAATAAAAATTTTTGGAATTTATAGTCCTAAACAAGTTAAAAAGGGCTAAGAGTATTTATGTGCTTAAAAAATCTTCTCATTAAAGGTAGAATTGTAAATTTAAATTAAGTTGTTACCAAATTTAGAAAGAGGTCATTTATTTTGAAACGGATCAAAAAGGAAATAAGTTCACGTAGACTGGAAGGAGTATTTTATCCTTAATACTGTGAGAAAACTGATCGGGACAAAAAAGGAAAACGAAGAGCAATCTTCTAATCATATTCTTCAGAGAAGTCAAGAGTCAATATTTTCGTAAAATGAATCTCATAAATTTACAGGCTAGATTTTTTTAAAGAAAAAATATAGGGCACATAATTTACCGAATACTTTTTTTTTTCTTATCACAAATATTCTAAAATATAGTTATACAAAAGAAAAATAATAAGCCATACTCGGAAAAGAAAAAAACAAGATTTATCTTGCTCAAATGTACTCAGATAACTTAAAAATGCATTGACATTGGTAAATCTATATATTAAGAGAGCAAAGTTTACATATAAAGGGAATTTTTTTTTTATAGGAGACCAAATAGCGGCGCACATTTCTCTTAATCCACGAGACGGAGTAGTGCATGCACCCGAGAGCCCTATAAATGCCCTAATAAAACATCTACAAACATGCAAATTAATTTTCCATTATTCGAACATAATTCTTATTCATCTGCAGATAAAAGATGAATACCAGAAAATTTATTGCCCTTATTCTTCTAACCGTCTTCTTTCATTCATCATCAGGAAGCAAGACTAGTTACAATGTGCAAAGTTATGGAGCGAAACCTGATGGCAAGACTGATTCAACAAAAGCATTTCTGAGTGCATGGGCTGCAGCTTGTGCTTCCACAAAGTCTGTTGTGATATATGTGCCACAAGGAAGGTATTTAATAGGAAGTGCTGCGTTTTGGGGACAATATTGCAAGAATAAAGCTACTACTATCAGGATTGATGGCACCTTAGTGGCACCCTCTGATTATAAAATTATAGGTAATAATGGAAATTGGCTAAAGTTTGAGAGAGTCAACGGAGTCACCATTTCTGGTGGGACTTTTGATGGCCAAGGTGCTTCTCTTTGGGCTTGTAAAGCCTCTGGCAAGAGTTGTCCTGCCGGAGCAACGGTATGTTCCATCTTTTTTACTTTTCATACTTTTAATTAAACCATTTTTTTTAATTTATGTTCAAAATTATCTTCCTTACTTTCTTAAATTCCACGTCCAAATGGAGGAAGTATATTTTTAAATTAAAATGAGCCTAGTGAAACGAAGTACTCTTTTCGTCCCAATTTATGTGGCTGAGTTCGAATTTCGAGAGTCAAACGAGATCCATAGTGAGAGGTTAGCATGCCGGGTTAGCTAGCAACAATCTTCTTTAAAGTTAAGCATAGAACAGGTTTTTGAGATAGCTACTTCAAAATCAACTATTTAAAAGATTAGTGTACATAGTAAATTATATATACATATTCAAACTCCAATCTACTCATTGTCCATATCTTCTTCAACCATATATTGAAGTACTGATTTATTGAACAATTGGTGCAGACACTTGCCTTTTACAATTCAAACAACATTGTGATAAGTGGATTGACTTCATTAAACAGCCAGATGTTCCATGTGGTACTTGATGGGTGCCAAAATGCTAAGCTGCAGAAGATGAAAATCTCAGCCTCAGCTAGCAGCCCAAACACTGATGGGATTCACATAGAAGCTTCCTCGGGTGTCACTATTCTGAAAACTGTAATTGGTACTGGAGATGACTGTGTTTCAATAGGCCCTGGCACCTCCAACTTGTGGATTGAAAATGTCTCCTGTGGCCCTGGCCACGGCATAAGGTAAAGCAGATAAAAGCCCATATAAGTTGTGCTAATATTTTTCTTTAATTCATTCAAGTAATATATATCCAAGGGGTGCCTTAGCGTAACTGATAAAGTTTTATTTGAAAGTTTTATACTTTAATCACGTTCTCTCTAAAAATTCAATGATCTTTTGCAGCATTGGAAGTCTAGGATGGGGTATGCAAGAACCAGGAGTTCAAAATGTCACAGTGAAGACCACTACATTTAGAGGTACACAAAATGGTCTGAGAATAAAGACATGGGCAAGGCCTAGCAATGGATTTGTAAAAGGTGTTCTCTTTCAGCATTCTGTGATGGTGAATGCCAGATACCCCATCTTAATTGACCAAGAATATTGCCCTGATCAGAAGAATTGCCCTGGCCAGGTACTCTTGCCCAATTAGAAATTATAATGAACAATATAAGCATCTTTTAAATGTGTTTTTTTTTTTTTCATAGATGATATTCATGATCAACTTTGATATTTTAATGCTCTTATACAAAACCATGCATGATTGTGATGACTTCAGAAAGTTCGAATTCAGTATGCATATATATGTACATTAGGCAGTAACGCTTACGGTTATTTCCCTTTTTCAATTCACAGGAATCAGGAGTTAAGATAAGCGATGTAACATATCAAGACGTTCATGGAACATCAACATCACAAGTCGCAGTAAAACTTGCTTGTAGTAAGGCTAATCCCTGCAAAGGGATTACACTGGAGGATGTAAATCTTACCTTTAAAAATCAACAACCACAAGCATTATGCTCCAATGCTGCTGGAACTTCCTATGGTGTAAATAAACCAGCAAGCTGTTTGTAGCTTAACTAGATATGGTATATATTCATTTTGGCTAGACTATTTTCCCTTTATGGCTAAGTAAGAGAAGTGCATTCATTACCTTGAAGATAACGAGATTGAAACATATCATGATACCAATAGAAATTGTCACGATCCAAAATCTCAACCAAGAAGTCGTGATGACACCTAATCCCACTTAATAGGCAAGCCAACACTTAACAATAATAAAAGAAGCAAAACTAAATATTTAGCAGCTTAATAACACAAATAAAGAGTGAAAGCTCCTTAACCAACATAATAAGTATAAAACCATAACAACTCTCTAAACGATTCTCCAAGACTGGTGTTACTGAGTACATGCGCTCTAAAGAGTATTAAATACAAAGTCTGAAATAAATACAATATTGTCTGATACAAATAAACAGTAGTAAAAATAATGAAGGTAACTCTAGACCGTGCGATCGATATGCAGCACTGCCTTGAGTCTCCTAAGTATCCAAGTAAAGCACCTCTCGGGACTTCACTGGTACAAATGCCTGCATGTCATGACCCAAATTCCACCTTATTATTGTGATGGCGCCTAGCCGAACTTGCTAAGCAAGCCAACTCGAAATCAACAAATAAGGTCTATTTTTATTATTTAACAGATATATATAACAATAAAAGATAGAAATAGTCTCAAAACAGTGATAGTATCTAATAAAACCACAAGCAAGGCCTAAGCACGATCAATACAACACATCCCCAAGATTAGGTGGCACAAGTTCACGAACAAACTACGAAATTGAGATCAAGTCTCTATACATGTCAAGCTGCCTGAATTACAAATAGACACAAATATATAAAAGGAACATGGATTCGGGAATTACAAAGTAGATCTATAAAGTGAAACTCACCCCAGATCTCTATGATAATGTCTAGCCCAATTCGAAAGCTCTGCTAGGACCCACTTAAGAATCTGCACAAAAAGATTTGCAGAAGGTGTGAGTATCCAGTAAGTATCAAGTCTAACATGAAGAAGTAGTGACGAGGCTAGATGCTTTCTAATACTTACACAGAAGTATAATAATAGAATTTAGCAACTGAACATAAGCAATATCATGAATGACAAGAGTCACAGATGTCAATGGTTAAGCATGCTTTTCTAACGCGTAAATAACCCTATCACTGCATATATATAATAATAAAAGATCACATGCTCAAATAATGGAGCCGAGACTCTCAATTGGCATATAAGGATGTCAAGTAAAAATTTACAGTAAAATAAATATCTCTAAATGAGTCACTAGTAAGAATGCATGGACAACTAGTACAAGATATATGTATATCGTACACAATCCATGTATCAACACAACTCGATATAAAATTCATGTATCAACCCGATAAAAAATTCACGCACTGACCACGTTCACATGGCCCAAAAAGTAACATAGGTTATCACCTGACTCTGGAGGGACAAACCCAAATCCAAGCGCAAGCGGGGTATAATAGCATCTCTCATAAATCAATATCCGATCATCATATCCAATATACCATAATTGTACCTCACTTGCACGCGCGCTTACCTTTGTGCCAAAATCCTCTGTCTAAATATTATATCCATCATTAAAAATGTATGTATATGCTCAATAATTATAGATGAAAGGTTCCCAAGGACTTAATAACTATTATACTGATATGTGCTCATTAATTTGTATGTGACTACAGGCGATTTAAGCAATTTAACATATGAAGAATAAGTTCCCATGCTTCATAATAAAGCTTAAAGCCTAGACAAGATTTCTATCATGAATAAGAGAGAAAATGTAGTCACATAAGTCAAATAAATCATAAATAAAGTGATCACATAGTCAAACAAACCATGAAATATTTCATTTTTTACCCCCAATCATGATGTAAACTCGGTGAATGCATATACGCATGCCACAACACCACGTATATACATCACCCCCAATACCTCAAACACATATCAAACAAGTCAAATCCTAGGAGTTTCCCTCTTACCAAAGTTAGCCAAGAGAATTACCTCCACCAAAAACCTCTAATCTACGAAAATAGCTTTTTCTCTCAAATCAACATTCAAAAGAGCCGAATCTTACAAAATACAACTTAATTGCATCAAACAAGGCCATAGAAAATTTAACACAAACAATAAATATTGAATGTTTAATCAATTGCACAAAGTCAACAAAAAAGTCAATCCGAGCTCGCCTGTCGGAACCCGACAAAATTCACAAATTCCGAACACTCATTCCAGTACTAGTCCAAAATGCACAAGTTTCATCCAAAATCGACTTGAAATCGAGTTTCAAATATCATTATTTCATTTTCCAAAAATTCCTTACAAAATCCCCAATTTGTCTCTTAGATTTCATCAATCAATGGACAGAATCAAAGATGTGATCATAAAATAATATTAAATCTAAGTCAAGAACACTTACCCCAGTCCAAGTGGTGTCACCTAAAAGCTCGCCAATTCCGAGCTCCCAATCTCAAAATATGATAAAAATGCTCAAGCCCTCGAAAATAAATGACATGCCCAATGATTCCTCTTTTGGCAACCCTTAAGTCACTTTTGTGAAAAATTCCCTTAGATACGGAATCCCACTTAAGTTCTGCCCTTCTGTTTCTGCAGACAAACCCCGCTTATACGGAGCCACTTTTGCAGTCCAAGTAGCATGTCTGTGCAATCGCTTTCTTCGATCAGGCTTTCACATTTGCGGTCTTCTCCATACCAATCTTCCTTCTCACCTGTGACCCTCTATCCATATTTTCGGACTCGCACCTGTGCAACCAACCCCCCCCCCCCCATGTGTGAAAACACCAAAAACAATAATGTTACATGATATTGAACAACTCACAATCAAACCAAAAACAACTGAGGCCCTCGAGACCCTATCCAATCACATGTACTAGTCCCAAAACATAACACAAACCTACTTGATGTCTCAAATCACCCAAGCTAACATCAAAACCATGAATTATACCTTAATTCAAGCTTAATGAACTAATTATATTGACCCGACCAGTCGTTTTGATAATTGTAGCCTCGTTCCCCTATTTACTGCTCTTTTTGTGCTTTATAGTTGTTATGTGACTTGTCGGGTTAGTCGGTTCGGGTCCGGAAGGATTTCAGAATGAATTGAGACACCTAGTCTCAAAGTTGGAAGCTTAAGTTGAAAAAGTTGATCGGATGTTGACTTATGTGTAAATGAACTGGAATGGATTTTTGATGGTTCTGATAGCTCTGATGGGGATTTTGGAATTAAGAGTGTGTCTGGATTGTAATTTGGAGGTACGTAGTTGAATTAGGCTTGAAATGGCGAAGGTTGAATTTTTAGGAAGTTTGACCGGAAGTAGACCTTTTGATATCAGGGCCAAATTCTGATTTCGAAAGTTGGAGTAGGTCCGTGGTGTCATTTATGACTTGTGTGCAAAATTTGGGGTCAATAGGACGTGATTTGATAGGTTTCAGCATCGTTTGTAGAAATTCGAATTTCAAAGTTTATTTTAGGCTTGAATCAATGCACGAATCGTGTTTTTGATGTTGTTTGATGTGATTTGAGGGTTCGACTAAGTTCGTATGGTGTTTTGGGACTTGATGGTATACTTAGTTGTTGTCCCAAGGGTCTCGGGTGAGCTCCGGATGGTTATCAGATCAATTTTAGACTTGGCATTTCAGCAGAAGACTAATGGTTTCTGTTACTGGTTTCCTTGTAGGCGATTGCATGAGAAGGTCCACGATCACGTAGGCTTGGTTTGGGCAGTGAGGATTTTTACCTATGCGTTTGCGAGTGAGGGTCAGCGATCGCATAAGTGTGGCTAGGCTGTGAGTTGCGAAAGCATGGGAAATGCCGCGTTCGCGAAGAGATGAGGAGGGCACTGGGTGTCACGCGTTTGAGCTTCGCGATCATGTGAGGTTGGACGCGATCGCGTAGTTTGGATAAGGCTAAGGTACGCATTCACGTTGATGTTTTCGCGTTCGCGTAAGGCAAGTTTGAGGGGAAGTCTGGGTTGTTCTATGCGAACTCGAGGGAATGGTTGCGTTCGCGTTGAAGTCTTAACTAGGCAGAATATAAGTTTCGAAAATAAGGGTTTTGAATTCATAACACAAAATTGATTTGGGAGCTCGGTAGAAGGCAATTTTTGGAGATATTTTCACGTGGGTGTTTGGGGTAAGTGATTTCTATTTAATTTCCATGGTTATGCCTTTCATTCCATTATTAAGTTTGTGATTTGGGGTGGAAAATTGGGAAAATGAAGAAAAGTTCTTAGACTAGATTTTTGAGACTTTGATTGGGATTTTGATATCGGATTTGAATAATGTTGGTATGGGTGGACTCGATGTCGAATTGGTGTTCGGATTTTTTGACTTTTACCCGATTCATTTGGTTTTGAACCGTGGAAGTTTGTTCCGAATTTGACGACTATTCTTGGTTATGGGAAAAAGGTTATCGTGGATCCTAACAACATTACTAGCCCAGTGTGGTACGATCAGAATCGGCTTGAGGTCCGTGGATGGATCTAAATATGAATATGGGCTCTATATCAGTCTGGATGTGTTCATTTCAGCATAGCGTTGGTTGTGGAGGAGTCTTTGGGCCTTGGATGTTATTTATGTCGTCAGTCATTCCGTGTAATCTCTATTATGCCATATGGGTTGTGAGGCGGTTTGATGATTCGCGCGCGTATTGAGATCCCATGTAATTTGTGGTTTTTGAGAGCAGGATGTCTCTCAAGATGCAGGTCACTTATTGTACCTTAGTTGTGCTTGAGTTTCGTAGTGTATGGTATTATCAGTTTCCCCAAGATTTGTATTATGCACTTCGTGTGCTTGTGGTTGATATTCGGGTATTTTTTAGGTTTAAGAATTTTGGCTTGATGGGTACTTCCCTATTTATTGTCATGTGTGGATCGGGTGATACGCCGCCACAGGTATATGGTTGGATCGGGTGGCACGCTGCCACGGGTATGTTGTTTGGATCAGGTTGCACAATGCAACGGTATCGTGTGTGGATCGGGTTGCACACCGCAATAGTGAAATATTGAGCAAGATTTCTTAGATGTATTTTGTGTGCCCTGTTTCTTGCCTCCAAGAAAGGCTCATAGTATTTGATGGACGTTTTATTCGTTACGCGGGCTGGATAGTTCTTTCCAGGGTTCATTCTTCCTTATGTATTACATTCAAGCTAGTAGCTTATTGGTGCATTGTGGCATCATATGAGATTTTGGTCAATGTTTGAGGTGGCTTATTTCCAAGCAGCTTGTACTGGGGGAGATAAGAAAATTGAACCTGGGATTAGTGCGATCGAATTTATATAAGGCATATTAAAGAGAAAATATCATTATGTAGTACAGGATGAGGTAATGGTTCTTGTCAGGAGGAGAGACTCAATGGTTTGTTGACTCAGTAGGTGGTTATGAATTTCTACATATCTCTTCCGTTGTGGCATAATTGCAAGAGTTGGAGCAAGACTTATATGTGTCATGAGGTGTGTTATGGGCATTGAATTCGTGGAATTTCGGCTATTGTTATCAGAGGATGTTATTATGGTCATGTGAATTATGCGATGCATGGTGTGAATTCAGAAAAGGTATGCAATCACATTTTGGTACAGTGTGTAGTGACTGATACGATGTTCGTATGTTGAAAGCAAGCCCATTGGAGAATTCCGGATGTTGGAATTTGGCTTTAAGGCTTATTTGACTAGATAAAAGGGAGGATCTTTAGACTGGCTCTAGTTAATATGCTCAACTAGGTTGTGGTAACAAGGTTAGGTGCTCAAGGGGTTAAATACTAATTTCGAACAACTCCATAGCAGTTCTTAGCACGTTCGAGGATAAGCGTAAGTTTAAGTGGGAGAGAATGTAATGATCTAACCGGTCTTTTTGATCTCTCTCACGTTGTTCAACAGTTTGAGGCCATGAGTAGCTTCACTTCAGGTATTATGACTTGTACTAGTGGTCGGAATTGAATTTCGAGAAGTTTGTAGTTGATTTGGAAAGAAAATTCTAATTTCGGAAGTTTTAAGTTGGAGGAATTTATTAAGGTTTGACTTTTGAGTAAACAACCTCGGAATCGAGATTTGAAGATTCCAACAGATTCGTATGATGATTTTGGACTTGGATGTATGTCCGGATTGGATTTTGGATGACCCGGGGCGTTTCGGCCCCTATAGTGAAAAGTTGGCATTTTGGAAGAATTTCATGAATTGGGTTGAAATGTATTTCAATGTTATCGATGTCTGTTTGGGATTCTAAGCCTTGGGATATCTTTGTATAGTGATTCTGGTCTTAGGAACGCGTCCGGATGTGGATTGGGAGGTTCATGGGTTATTTCGGGGTCATTTGGCGAAAATTGGAAATTTGAAAGTTTTTGAGAAGTTTGACTGGGAGTGGACTTTTTGATATCGGGGTCATTTGGCGAAAATTGGAAATTTGAAAGTTTTTGAGAAGTTTGACTGGGAGTGGACTTTTTGATATCGGGGTCAGATTTTGATTCCGGAAGTTGGAGTAGGTCCATAATGGCAAATGTGACTTATGTGCAAAATTTGAGGTCAATCAGATATGATTTGATAGGTTTCGGCATCGAATGTAGATGTTAGAGGTTCTAAAGTTCATTAAGGTTGAATTATGGTGCAATTTGTGATTTTTTTCTTATTCATTATGATTTGAAGGCTAGACAAAGTCCTTATTGAGTTTTAGGACTTGTCAGTAGGTTTGGTTGAGGTCCCGGTGGTCTCGGGTGGATTCAGGACGGTTAACGGATCGAGTTGTGTTTGGGGAAATGCTGAGGCTTCTGATATCTGGTGCAATCGCACCTGTGGGCTGCAGGTGTGAGGATATTTCCGCATCTGTGATCCTGCAAATACGAGGAAAGCTCCGTAGAAGCAGAATGCGAGCGGGCAACTGGAGTCACAAAAGCAGATTATCTCCGCATGTGCGGGACCACAAGGTCGCGTTTGGCATTGCTGGTGCTGAGCTGTGTTGGGCAGAGGGTATGTGCAGGTGTGAAGTTTTGGCCACACCTGCAAGATCACAGATGCGGTGGAACGGTCGCAGGTGCGGTAGTCGGGCTGGGCAATGTCCTCTTTAAAACGAAGGGTTTGGCTCAATTC
Source organism: Nicotiana tabacum (assembly GCF_000715075.1). Classification (NCBI taxonomy): domain Eukaryota; kingdom Viridiplantae; phylum Streptophyta; class Magnoliopsida; order Solanales; family Solanaceae; genus Nicotiana; species Nicotiana tabacum. The sequence goes on along the minus strand of NC_134087.1, from coordinate 151,860,744 downwards.
CACTTCATTTCGTCCATGAGAGCCGATTTTGGAGTGCCATCTTCATCAATTATTATGGGGTAAGTGATTTCTTCACATTTTGAGTTAAATACAAGGTTTATATATGGATTTAGACATGAAAATTATTAGAAAATTGGGATTTTGAAGAAAAGACCTAGAAATAGGTATTTTGGATTTTGACCATGAATTTGGGCATGAATTGAGAATAAATTATATATTTGAGTTCGTGAGGTTATGGGTAATGGTTATCCTCAAAAACTTTTGAAAACCGGTCATGTGGGCCTGAGGGTTACTTTTATCGACTTTTTGGTGGAGATGGGAATTGTTTAAATTGATTAATTATGGGTATTAGAACATGTTTTGATTGATTTTCACATCGGTTGCGTAGTTTTGGGCCGTCAAGCTTTGCGTTGAGACGTTATAGTGGCGTCGGAGCCAGCTATAGAACTTTGGAGTGAGGTAAGTCTCTTTTCTAACCTTGTAAGAGGGAATTAACCCCATAGGTGAAATGATTTAATATGTCCTTCTATTTGTGGGTACTATATACGCACGAGGTGACGAGAATCTGTACGAAGTTACTAATTATACTTATGTCCGGGTAGTCTAAGATCCAAATCATGTTATATTTGCGATGTTTTCACCCTGCTTGTTAATTTATTTTTTAAAACATATTGGAACTTGATAAAGGAATTGTAAAAGGTTAAACTTCATTTACTTGAGTTTTGGACGGGTCATTTGACCGTTAATGAGGATTGATATTTCTTTGAATTTTAACCCTTAATAAGTCTTGAATTGGTTGTTTTAATGTCTTTTCTCTTCTTGTGGAATGGGTCGAACGCATCGATAGCAGATAGATGCATGTGTGGTTCGTATCGTTCGACCCTCAGCAGTGCACAGTTTAAATATTTTATATTGGATCGGGCCGCACGACCTCAGCATGAGTTGCGCATGATAAATCTTCGGAACTAATAGTAATTGATATTGCTTAGTTGGCTTGAAATATAAATTGTTAAGTGGTAAAAATAAAGTTTGGGAATTCCTATTAGTAAAAGAATTATTTATTTATTTTCTTGTTCTTGAGTTTTCAACTATTTCTACATAACCCATGCTTAATTATAATACTAATATTTTATTGTTAGGCCATAGTAAGTGTCAGAGTCGACCCCTCATTACTACTTCTTCGAGGTTAGACCGGATACTTACTGGTACACATTGATTTACGTACTCATATTACATTTTCTGCAGGTACATATATGTCTAGTGGTCTTATGGGCGCGGAGGTGCGGTTATTGTGGGGACTTAAGTGAGCTGCATCCCATGTTACAAGCCCGCAACACACAGAGTCTCCATCAGAGTTATTTACACTCTCCTGTCTAATTGTATTCCAGACAGATGTTGTATTTTTCTATATTTCCTAGTTGATACTCATGCACTTGTGACACCGAATTTTGGGGGTGATTATGGGTTTTTAAGTATTGTAGTTGTGAAAATATTATCATTTACTCTGTAAATTCTATCTCTCACTATTTAATTGAAGGAAATTATGATTTCAAAAATAATAAAATGAGTAATTAAGTTAATCATTTATTGTTCGCTTTCCTGACAGCGGTGTTAGGTGCCATCACGACCTTTAATGGATTTTTGGTCGTGACCGACTCAATAGCTTTCTTGGGGAACATACTATCAGCAGAGTGCATAAAGGTGGATCCTAAGAAGATTGAGGTAGTTTAGAACCGTCCTACACCCACTTCAGCTATGGAGATCAGGAGTTTCTTGGGTTTGGTGGGATATTGCCATCAGTTCGTGGAGAGGTTTTCATCTATTGTAGGCCCATTGACCAGGTTGACCTAGAAAGGTGCCCCGTTTAGATGGTTAGACGAGTGTGCGATGAGCTTTCAGAAGCTCAAGACTGCTTTGACTACGACGCCGATATTGGTATTACACAAAGGTTCAGGATTTTACACGATATATTGTGATGTATCTCGTATTGGACTAATGCAGGATGGAAGGGTTATTGCATATGGGTCACGGCAGTTGAAGGTTCATGAGAAGGACTACCCTGTTCATGACTTAGAGTTGGCAGCCATTGTTCATGCGCTGAAGATTTGGAGGCACTATCTCTACGGTGTGTCATGCGAGGTATTCATGGATCATCCAAACTTGAAGTATTTGTTCAAACAAAAGGATCTCAATTTGAGGCAGATGAGGTGGTTGGAGCTATTGAAAGACTATGATATCACCATCTTGTATCATCCCGGGAAGGCCAATGTGGTGGTCGATGCCTTGAGTAGAAAGGCAGTGACTGTGGGCAGCCTTGCATACATTCTGGTTGGTGAGAGACCGTTTGTATCAGATGTTTAAGCTTTGGCCAATCAATTTGTGAGGTTGGATGTTTCAGAGCCTATTCGTGTTCTAGCTTGTACAATCACTCGGTCTTCTTTGTTTGAGCGCATCAGGGAGCGGTAGTATGATGACTCTCATTTGCTTGTCCTTAGGGACATAGTGCGGCACGGTGGTACCAAGCAGGTTACTATTGGAGATAATGAAGTTTGAGGATATAGGGTCGTGTTTGTGTGCCCAATGTAGATGGACTTCGTGAGTTGATTCTTGAGGAGACCCACAGTTCCCCGTATTCTATTCACCCGGGTGCCACCAAGATGTATCAGGACTTGTGGCGGTATTATTGGTGGAGGAGGATGAAGAAGGATATAGTTGCATAAGTAGCTCGGTGTCTAAATTGTCAGCAAGTAAAGTATGAGCATCAGAGACCTGGTGGTATGCTTCAGAAGATAGAGATTCTTGAGTAGAAATGGGAGCGTATCACTATGGATTTTGTTTATTGGACTCCCACGGACTCAGAAGAAGTTCGATGCAGTATGGGTTATTGTGGAAAGGTTGACCAAGTCAGCGCATTTCATTACTGTGGTAGTTACCTATTATTCAGAGTGGTTGGTTGAGATTTACATCTGTGAAATCGTATGTCTTCAGGTTATGCTCGTGTCTATCATTTCTAATTGAGGTACGCAATTTACCTCGCACTTTTGGAGGGCAATACAGCGTGAGTTGGGCACGGAGGTCGAGTTGAGCACAGCATTTCATCCTCAGACGGACAGACAGTCCGAGCGCACTATTCAAATATTGGAGGATATGCTCTGTGCTTGTGTTATAGATTTCGGGGGTTCTTGGGATCAGTTCTTGCCACTTGCGGAGTTTGCCTACAACAATAGCTACAACTCGAGCATTCAAATGGCTCCCTATGAGGCATTATACAAGAGGTGGTGCCGATTGCCAGTTGGATGGTTACAGCCGAGGAGGCTCAGTTGTTGGGTGCGGATTTGGTACAAGATGCCTTGGATAAGGTCAAGTTTATTCAGGATCGACTTCGCACAGCTCATTCTAGGTAGAAGAGTTATGCTAACCGGAGAGTTTGTGATGTTGCATTCATGGTTGGAGAGATGGTGTTGCTTCGGGTTTTACCCATGAAGGGTGTGATGAGGTACGGAAAGAAAGGCGAGTTGAGCCCTAGGTATATCGGACCTTTTGAGAATCTTTAAAGAGTGGGTGAGGAAGCTTACAAGCTCGCATTGCCACCTAGCGGTCCATCCAGTGATCCATGTTTCCATGCTTCGGAAGTATCACGGTGATCTGTCCTATATGTTGGATTTCAGGTCGGTCTAGTTGGACAAGGATTTGACTTATGAGGAGGAGCCGGTGGCTATTCTAGCATGGCAGGTTCGACAATTGAGGTCAAAGAGTTATCCTTCAGTTCGAGTGCAGTGGAGAGGCCAGTCAGTCGAGGCATCTAATTGGGAGTCCGAGTCGACATGAGGAATAGATATCCACGCATTTTCACCAACCCAGGTACTTTTCTATGTCCATTCGAGGACGAACGTTTGTTTTCAAAGTAGAGAATGTGCTGACCCGATAGGTCCTCTACAGTTTTAAACCTTTATTCTATGTTTTAAAGCCTCCAATAGATTCTTTAAGCCTTCCTCGATTTGTGTACACAGTTCGAGTGTTTTTTCGGAAGGCTTTTATGTTAAAAACTGATAAAATATGAAAATTTACCTTAAAAATTCATTTGAGTTGACTTCGGTCAACATTTTGATAAAATGGACCCGGATCTGTGTTTTGACGGTCTCGGTGGATCCATATCGTGATTTGGGATCTAGGCGTATGCCCGGAATCGAATTCAGAGGTCCCTAGATCGAGTTATCGCTTTTTGTAGAAAATTGAAAGTTTAACGGTTTAATGACTTTAAAGATTTGACCAATGTTTGACTTTGTTGATACCGGGTCCGTATTTTGATTTCGGAACCCGGTATAGGTCTATTACTATATTTATGACTTGTCTTGGTGAAAAACAGAGTTGGTTTGACGTGATTTGGATGTCCGGTAGTTAAAATAGAAATTCTTAATTTTTCTTGAAAATATCATTTGATTTGATGTCCAATTCATAGTTCTAGGCGTTATTTTAGTTTTTTGATTGCACGAGTGAGTTCGTATGAGATTTGTGGACTTGTGTGCATATTTGGTTTGGAGTCCCGAGGGCTCGGGTGACTATCAGATAGGCTACGGATGGTTTAAACTTAGGAAAAATCTAGTTTTTGAACTTCAGCTGTCATCTAGTGCGTTGTGCTTCGCGATCGCGAAGCTATTCTCGTGAACGTGAAGGGATCTGGGCTGGGGGATTATTTTCTTCTATGCGAACACGAGACCATGTTCATGAATGCGGAGCACTGGGAGTCTTGCTCTACGCAAACGCGGCTAGTCACATGCGAACGCATAGTTTAGTGAGGTGGGGGTCGGGGATTTGGGGTGACTCTATACGAACGTGAGTCTAGTCTTGCGAACACGAAGGCTAGGAGGGATAAACCGTCACGAATGAGTAGGGTATCCCACGATCACATAAGCCATTGAGGCTTTGCCCTTCACGAACACGTTAGGTTTCACGCAAACGCGATGAACACCTGACTCTAGTGATTAAACAATATCAAAAATAGGATTTTGTCCATTCTTTCAAAACTTCAAAACTAGAAAACCCTAAGGGAGATTTTCCCAAGAGTTTTTCTTCCCCAATTTATTGGTAAGTGATTTTATCCTACTTTGTTTCAATTACCCATTACATTTCATAAGATTTTCACCTAAAATCTAGGATTTTCATGGTAGAAATTGGGGGTTTGGGTAGAATTAGGAATTTTTATAAAATTTGAATTTAGACATCAAATTTAGGTCGGATTTCGAAACAAATTACATAACCGGGCTCGGGAGTAAATGGGTAATCGAGTTTTGGTCCGAATTTCGGGTTTTCACCAAGCGGGCTGGGGGTCGAGTTTTGACTTTTTGGGAGAAATTTTGGAAATTCTAAATTTATGCATTGTAGTTGATTCCTTTAGTAATATTTGATATTATTGAGTCAATTGTGATTAGATACGAGTAGTTTGGAGGCGGATTCTAGGGTAAAGGCCCTGATAGAGCTCTGAGTTGACCATGGAGTGAGGTAAGTGTAGAGTTTAACCTTGATTTGAGGGAATTAGGAACCCTTGGATTATGTGTTATGTGAATTTCATGTGTTGCAGTGTATATACGAGGTAACAAGTGCTTATACGCTGACGAATTACTTGTTTCCCTACTTTTTTTTGTTTTTCCTTAATTATCCCCTTCCCTGTCTTAACTGTTATATGCTCTAAATGCCTTCCATGCTTATTTGCTACATGTTAATCAGTGTTTTCTCATGTTAACAATGCTAGATCTTTTCATGCTTTCATGATTCACTGCTATTTGCCTTAATTGACTTACTTGCACCTTTTAATTGTCATTTACTGGACTTGTCTTGTTGTATAATATTACATATGTGGATTCCCATATTGTATAAGGTTTCCTTTATGATTCAGCTTTGTATTCATCGATCATAGAGGTTCTTGTGATTTGAGTTATTGATTTGACTATGCTCATTGAATATTTGGTACTGGTATGGTGGCATCGGGTTGCACGCTGCAACAGGTGAAATAAGGATGGATTGATATGGTGGAATAAAGGTGACTTTGTACTGATATGGTGGGATCGGGTTGCACGTCGCAACATGCGAAATAACCGTTCATTGATACGACAAAATAAAGGTGAATTATGATACTGATTTTGTTATATGGTGGGATCAGGTTGCGCGCTGCAACATACATAGTTATTGTTTATGATTGTGATATTATTACGGTGGAATAAGGGAGGATTGTGCTGTACAATGGGATCGGGTTGCGCGTCGCAACAATCTATGTGCTTCTATTTCTCTGTACGGTGTCAGTTTTCGGTATTTTCAAACGGAACTCTAAGGATTGGTAATTCTGATCGGTACTAATTTCGTTCTGTATTTTTTTTCTATTTTATTAAATACTATGTATAGGTTGTAGTGTGAGTGACCTACCTTAGCCTCGTCACTACTTCGTCGTGATTAGGCTCGGCACATATAGAGTACATGGGGTCGGTTGTACTCATACTACACTCTGCACTTCTTGTGCAGATTTTGGAGTCGATCCCAGCGGCTGTTATTAGCTTGCTCGGATTGGCTAGCTTGTGGATACTTGAGGTACAACTGCACACCGTCCGCAGCTCCTAGAGTCCCCTTTCCTTTTATTTTGCTATGTATTTTCCTTCAGATAGTTTTATATTTATTTCAAACCCTTATTTGTATTATTCTCGTAGCTCGTGCACTTGTGACACCGTGTCCAGGATTGTATCAGATATTTTAGTTGTTATAGCTTCCGCACTTTACTTTGGATTATTCAGTTATTTCTCGTTATTTAATAACTGTTGAAAAAAGGATAAATTATTATAACGTTGACTTGCCTAGCAAGTGAAATGTTAGGCGCCATCACGGTCCTGAAAGTGAAAATTCCGGATCGTGATAGTTAACTGCATTACTTAGCTAAAATTGGTGTCCTAATTCACCTTTAAAATAATTAGGTGGCGACTCTCTTCAATTAATTAAAACTTGGATTTACCAATATGTTATACTCTAATTTGACCCAGTTAAAATGGGGTATAACACTCCACAACAAGCAATAGGCACATAGTTGGGACATTACTACATTAAGCACTTGTGCTAATGCTTCACTCAGAATGCCTAAGAGGTCATACTAGTCAATTAGGACAATAGAGACATTAACATGATTAGGAAAGTTAACTGCACTCTTTTTTAAACCTAACAGGCATGGCATCTAATCATGATAATGCACATTTGAATATTACAACATTCCATCAAAACTTTCAAGTTATCAGGACTAGTAGTGCTCGAGTTCATAAGTGAGGATCTTCTAGACAGTGTTACCAAGTGATCATGAGATAACAAGAGAAACACTTATTTTTCTGTGTTTCAAGGCAAGACAGGCATGTGATAGCATGTTATCGTTTTAGGCAGGCAAACATGATCATTATTGAACTTGAAAGTAATCATGCCAACAAAGTTTACCACATGTAGATATGTGATTTTTGACCCTCTCCAAGATTTTTTATATTTTAGCGTAAAATATTTAATTTAGGCCTAATATAACTATTTTGATGAAAATTACAAAAATTATTCTATTAATGTTTTGTAGTCATTTTTAATATTGAAAAATACCAAAAAAAATAATAATAATTTATTTTAAAGGTCAGTCTTATTTTAACAACTATTTTTACTTAAGTATGACTAATTAATAATTGAGATCGTATTTTTAGTCTTGTTCGCGGGGAAAGGATAGAACTTGGGCTCGAACAACCCATTTTTAGGCCTAATTTTGGACCTAGCCCATAATTTCCAAGCCCATAATTCCTAGGCCCATACCTCTTAACCTAAAAACCCTACCAAAACCTAGACTCTACATAAAGAAGACACCTAAAAAACAATCTAATAAGGAGGGCGCCTAAGAATCAGCTGATAGCCGCAGAGACTAAGGAGACTCCCCCCTCGACCTAGTTCTTCATCTCACCATCAACACCAGATAACAGAACCCCCATTTTGCCCAACCTAGAGCACCCTAATTCTTTCCTTTTCTAGGAGGGAACAAATGACGAAAGAGAGTCCCTCCAAAAATTAATCAGCGTCGTTACTCCTCTCCCCCACCTTCATCATATTCTTTCCATCAAATTAAAAAAAAAACACATACAAGAGAAATGGACAGATTCAAAAGAAAAATGAATGAAAAACAGAAAATAAAGGGTTTGAAGGCTATTCGAATTTCTGCTCTTTTGCTTCAGTTTTTTTTGGAATTTCGAGTGACATTTGGGTTGAAGAAGTTTTGTTTGGTCGTTGGAACTGTCGTTGATGTTCTGCTGAGTCCGCGTAACTGAGCTTTGTAGTTTCTTCTTCACCTTTGTTTGATTCTATTGTGCCTATTTCGCTACTTTCCATGTATTGTTACTTTCGAACCTGTATTTCAGCATAATAGGCAAATTTTTGGAATTATTTGGATTGACTACTAGATCTTATTCATTTAATTGCTTTGTTAAGTGTTTAAATATGAATATTTGAGTTTGAATTCTAGCTTAGATCTGTATGGTTTTAAGGTGAATGATTGGAGTTGTATTGACTTTATGTTTGATGTTTGAGTTTAATGAGGCCGGCGCTACTCGTCGCATTGACACTGTGGGTTAGAGCATGAAAGAAAATAGAATCATGGTCAATCTCAAAAGAACACAAGACTAAATAATGATAGTGTAAAGAGATTGAGTATTATTTAATTAATTATAAAAAGTTATTAAAGGTATCAGTAGAGTGAAAGGTAATTTCTCATGCATTATTCTGAAGGATTTGAGTTTACGACATTTTTCTCTTTCCAATGACACATGAATTATGTTATATACAAAAGTGCAGAGACATTTCTATTACTTGTTTAGAAATTGGTTCTACTTATATAACCATGATCACCTCATGTATGCATCCAAAAATTTAAGTTTGGAATTACTGATAGCCAAGTCCCCTGTTGCTTTCGGGCTCTTGCTGGAGCTTTCCTTGAAATCTAGATAACTTCACAAAGAAGAGGGACGAGGTATTAATTTTGTTAAAGTAATTAATTTAGAGTGAATAAGTTTGTTAAATGCAATATGAGCTCTATTTGATACATGATGCTTCCTGCTTTGTTTTGGGATATGTTTGAAGAAATTGATTCTTTGCTTATGATTCTTGATTGATTTGATTACTTTATTATTTTTAGAATATTACTTAGATTTCTTACGAACTGTTGTTCGTAAATAGGTCATGGGTTACGATCTCAAGAGGAGAATTGTATTTGACATTAAACTAAGAGTTTAATTTGCGAAGCTCCATAACTTTAGTATATACTTCAATAAGCTATACCACCTTTCCACAATTAATTTACTTTATTTCTTCCATACTTTCCATAGCTCAAGGCCTTACAATAATCTTAAACTTAGAAAAAATAATTGTTGAACTTTTGTAACTTTGTTTTAGGCGCGATTAATGAACCATCGTGATTATGGGTACGGTTCCCGTAACATAGTTACGATGCCTAATTTCCAAAATTCGGGTATGCATTTCGTGTGACCCAATTTCAATTCTTAACAGCGTTAAATAAAATGTGTCTCGGACTGCGGGTGCATTTAATGTGGCGTGGTCCAAGGACGTGTTTTAGATGACGTTGAAATCTTCATTAAAACAATTAAAATCGGTTTAAAGCTAAAAAGCACATAGGTCTAAAAGTGTTTTTAAAATCAAATAATTGAGCCAAAAATAACAGTTGAGCGACCGTGCTAGAACCACGAAACTCGAGAATGCCTAACACATTCTCCCGGGTTAACAGAATTCCTTACCCGGATTTTTGTGTTCGCGGACTGTAAAATAGAGTCAATCTTTTTCTCGATTTGGGATTCTAAACCGGTGACTTGGGACACCGTAAATTATCCCAAGTGGCGACTCTAAATTTTTAATAAAACGATCCTGTTTCGATTGTCACTTTAAGTTGAAAAAAAAACTCCCTTATATACACCCTTTGGGGGGTGTAAGAGAAAAAGGAGGTGTGACAGCTCTGACGACTCTGTTGGGGATAAAACCCAGAATCTCTGGTTCAGGGTTCAAGAATTCGAGCTTAGAATAATAGTTAGACTTTATCTATCATCTGATTTTGTTACATGATTTGGGCCTAACGCTAATTGATTGCTTTTACCTCTTTGATATTCCGTGAACTATATATAAACTATTGCGAAATCCCTCTTCTCTCTGAGTCTTCTAAATCATGAAGAAGTGTGCACTTCGTGTGACTTCTTTTCTGTTAGAGTCATATTCCAAATTTAGAACGAGGTTCGGACAAGTTGCAAAGTCGGTGAAGCTTCTGTATTCCCGGTACGTGGCCCCCCCGGCTCGAGCTGTCCGCTCGGGTAAGCCAGGTCTAGAACAATAAACCCAGGTTTTGAACCTAGAATAACTCAGTCTCATGCCGGATCCCTAGTAGGCACGCTTGTTTGCATCATGTGCACTTGACTTAGGGGATTCAACACAAGGGTTGGGGCCGTCTAGGACAGATATACCCCAAAAAATAAAAGACCATCCTGATGCATCTTATGTGCTGTATGTTGCATTTATTCAAAGGTAAAAGGGTCATTTGGCGGACCAATGATAGCTGAGGGTAAATGAAGAAATGAAAAAAAAAATGAAAAAAGAAAGAAAAAAAAGAGAGGGTGAAGTGTGAAGATAAAGCGAGTGGGGCCTAATTATGTTTTCTGTTACATTTTGTTAAGAAAAAAAGAGCTTGAAAAATTCAAAAAATTTTGTACTTTTTCATCATTTTTCAAAAATCAAAAATCAAAAAAAGTGGGAAAAAGAAAAAAAAGAGTTTACATATTTCATCATTTTCAAAAAAAAAGAGAAAGAAAAGACAAAAAAATATATTTTCTCTAAATTAGTTGTTATTTTTATTTCTCGCCCGTATCCGATCTGCCCAAACTACGCGAACCTGATTCTCATCTCTCGGGGCGGGATACGTAGGCAACCCACATAGGGTCCGGTCTTCCTAGTAAATGTTAAGTTCTTGTCTTTGCGGGGTCTTAGCCAAATTTTGCACTTCTAGCCACATTTTGGCCAAATAAGTCATTTTGCAAAAATAGCTTCAATTATGTCTTGCATGTGTCTAATAGGGAGTGTTATTATCTCACATAGTGTTGGTTAAAGTTTTCTCATACAGGTGTGGGTCTACTTGCTGGAGTCTGAGCATGACATACACCCCGGGACTATTCAGTCAGGATCACTGCATTCAGGAGCTGCTCGATGAGCCATTTTATGTTTTTGAGTCAATTATTTTTGTTTTATTTTCTAGTCATGTATAGTAGTATTTAGTCTTTTAGGTGATGTTAGAGTTTGTATTGTCTAGTTAAGTTTGCATAGTCTTTTGTTATTGCATTTCTTATTTTGCATTTGGAAATGTGTTACAAGTCAAAAATCCAAAAAAAAAAAAGGAAATTCTGCGTTTTTATATTTTCGTTATAAGTTTTCTTTAGAATACTAATTCTAGAAATAAAAAAAAATTCCTTTGATATTGTTTTTTTCTTTAGGTAATTAATATCAAAATAAAAATTATTTTTATATTTCCTTTACTATATTGGGACCAAAATTCAAAAAAGAAAAAGAGAATTTTCTTTTAGTACCTCTTTAAAAGTTTTCTTTAAGGTATTAATTCTAAAATCCAAAAAGATTTTTTTTGAGGCGTTTCTTTGTGAAATTAGTGAAAAATGAAATAAAAAAATCTTTTTATTTTCATTAGAACTTTAGGATATTGTACATAAAAAACATACTTTGTCTTTTGTGTATCATTAGAATTTTTCCTTTAGGCAATCAAAATTGAAATCCAAAAATATTTTGTTTTATTTTGTTTATTGCTTGTTTCGAAATCTTGCGTCAGGATATCAAATGAAAATTCAAATGCTTTTCTGTGGTTTGTTCTTTAGATTTTCTTCATAAAAAAATGAATAAAAAAAGGGGTTTTCTCTTCTAGGATTTTCCTTAATAGAGTATTTGTTTAAAAAAAACATGCTCATTAAGCTTGAGTTTAGAATAGGTTATAAAGCATTCAGTCTAGAAAATTCAAAAAAAAAAAAGAGAGTTGTTTCTTTTATTTCCCTTTTCTCGTCAGAGTAGTCATTAAGGTAAAAAGAAAAAGAATGTTAGTTTGTTTCCTTTATTCCCGATATTCCAGAACTACGCAAAGATCTGATTCATGCGGGGTCATGATACGTAGGCAACCTACATAGGGTTCGATCGAATTATTTTATTTATTTAAAGAAAAAAAGGAAAAAAAGAAAAGAAAAAAAGAGGTGAAATTGTGGGATGTGAGAAATGAGAGAAGAAAGGGTGATGATTAAAAAAAAAGAGAAATGAAGGAAAATGGGCAAGCCAGCAAGTGCTAGAAAAGCAAAGAAAAGAGAGGTTGAAATGAACAATTTGGGATGATGCCAACTGACTTTTGTACCCTCGAAGTCATTTTAGAACCGATAACTGTGGCTAGGTGCATTGCACATAAAGTGAGATTATCTTATGTTAAATGCCCTAACGCTAACGTGATGGCTTCATTTTGTTATATTCATAGCAGAAGGGTGGTTGGTTTGTGGTTTTAAAGTGGTAACTCTTATCTGGAACATAAAGTCAAAAGGCAATGGCAGATAACAACAGAACTGAGTTGGTTGATACCGGCGCTCGAAAGTAGTTGGTTGAACAGGACAATGGGTTGGTTGAAGAGGTAAAGATGTTAAAAAAACACATGGCTGACATGTATCAGGCTTGGATGACTGGGAAGGCACCACCCCCGCCACCACCTAGCTTCCTAAATGCTACCCTTACCCAAATATCGGTCACAGTGCCAGATGATCCCCCATACTCTCCAGATCCACCCGCTTATCATGGCTTTCCCAACAACCCTAGTAGCTCCATCATTCATCTTCCAATTACCTTTCCCAAAAATTGCCCTCCGGTCTTATCCACCATCCCCAATAATGAACACTCACTTAAAGCTCATGATGCCCAATATTACCCCTCAGAGGTTGCTCACAAGGTTCCCAACTCATACAAGCAGGGTCCGCGGGATGGGCCTCATGTTGTAAATGAAGAATTCACAGGAAGAAAAGGGCGAGATGGGATACCCAGGAGGCTGAAAGGCATAGAACAATCCTTAAAGAACAAACAATGAAGGAGAAATCAGGGTAGCATGGCTTACAAAGAACTGTTAGTGTCCCTTGACGTTCGCCTGCCCGCGAGGTTCAAAGTGCCATGATTTAACTTGTATGATGGGTGTGGAGATCCGGTAGCCCATTTGTGGGATTATTGCAGTGAAATGAGATGTGTTGGCGAGAAAGATGATTTGTTGATGGCGTATTTTGGTGAGAGCTTGACTAGGGTAGCTTTGGAATGGCATAATAGTCAAGATGTTGGTAAGTGGCCTACATTGGGTGACATGGCTCAAGATTTTGTTCGATACTTTCAATACAAATCAGGCATTACCCCAGACCGCTCTTCCCTATCTAGAATGGAAAAGAAGCTAGAGGAAATCTTTAGGGAGTTTGGGCTCAGGTGGAGGGAGCAAGCTGTACGAGTCAATACCCCGATTGGTGAAGAAGAAATGGTTGAGCTTTTCCTATAAGCCCAGGAGCCCACCTACTTCAGTCATTTGATCCCGGCCTTGGGAAAGCCTTTCAAAGATGTGTTAAAAATGGGGGAGCTAGTAGAAAAGGGAATCAAGTCAGGAAAAATCATGAGTTGTTCGAAAGACATTCAGAATACCCCAGTAAGCTTGGGTGGAAGAAAGAGAAACAGAAAAGATGATCCGATGGGCTTTCCCGATCAACACTTCCAGCATCGACATCGTCCCCATGGATATCCTTGTGCACCAGATGATCCTCCCCAATGCCACTTCTCTCCACGGAACTCCCAAAATCGTACATCGCTTTCCCAGTACCCAGCTCCACAAAATGTCTATCCACCCCTACGAGCCTACCGAAAACCCCCTGGATCAGGTTTCCGACCCAATCAAGCATTTAAGAATGAGAGGTTGCTGAAAAAAGAAAAGGCTTTCACACCTATTGGATAATCATATGCTAGTTTATTCCAAAAGTTGAAGTAATTGGACATGTTGAAGCCGATTCATATAAAAATACCAAACCCTCTTCCAAAGAAGTTTGATTTTTCTCAAAGGTACGCATATTGCTCAGATTCCCCGAGGAATGACATAGAGAAGTGTTGGAATATGAAGAAAGAAATTCAGAAGCTTATTGATGCAGGTGACATTGTCGTGCAAAATCCAGATGCAACAGACACTAGCCAATGTCCATCGCCTGTTCGTAATGAGACGCATATGGTGAGTATGATTTGTTTTGAAAAGGAATATGAGAATTCTTTTGAGATCCTCGAAGGTCCACGTGCTGCAAAGTTTTTAGTGCTATCAGAGGTTGATCTTAAGAATGAGCCAGCAAAGGGAACCCAAAAGCAATTTGTTAAGAACAATATGATGGAAGTTTGTGAAGGTCCTAGTAATGTTGATGCGGAATTCAGTGGCTAAGATGCTGAGCTTGGCAATTTTGGTGGTTTATTTTGTTGTCATTTCTATTGTCCGAGTTATTTCAGGGTTGTAATCCAGACATTGTCTTATGGCTCAAACCCTTCTATCCTTTTATTTTGCCTAGTTTATTTAGTCATAGTAGCCCGTCTAGTGTTGTTCTAGGTTTGTGTCCCCAGTTAAGTTTGTTTGTTTTGTTGTTCAAACCCTTTCACCATCTTTCTAATGCAATTTTCTATTTTCTGTAATTTCTAGTCATTTTCATTTAGTTCTCTTTTCTTTTTATAGTTCTTTTCCTCATTGACTCTAGTGACATGACATGCACGCGTAATTCTCAACCTGGTTTTAAAAATTAGTTTAGTCACGAAGCAACGAAACAATGTTGAAGATGTAGGGACATTTGAGGGAGATAAGCAAAGGCATTTTGAGATCACTTCAAGCCCAAATTGTGTGAAACTGGGGCAGATAAAACATAAAAATACACTATTGAAATGCATCATGCTGCATCGGGTGAAGATAACGGCAAGTTTTCCCCAAATTTGTAGGGGGCAGTTCGTGGTAATGAGAGTGAGAGTGTTGTCCAATGGTGCTTTGTATGTAACAGATGTAGAAGGCGAATGTGTGGATATGGTCATCAAGTCTGGCGCAATCAAAAGATGTTACGAATGTTTTCCTTGGTTTGTTTAATTGTGCCGTTTGCATTTGGCATGCTTTGAAGATTGGAATGACGAAGGCATTTTGTTCTGCTATCTAAACACTTTATCCTTTGTTACCCCCTTTGAGCCTTACTTACTTCCTTTCGTACCCCTCTTTTGGAATCAGTAGCAAAGATCAGAAATGCAAGCGCGAAAGATAAGTAAAGAAAAAGAGAGAAAAGAAAAGATGAAAATTGAAAAAAAAAGAGAAAAAAAAAGGGAAAAAGAAGGAAAAAATAACAAAACAACAAAAAGAGTAAAGAAAAGAAAAGAAAAGAAAAAAAAGAGGAAAGAAAGAGAAATAGAAGAAGAAAAGAAGAGAGAGAAAAATACGAAGCAATTTCTATGTCATGAACTACGTTTGACCTGATTCCTTTTAAGGATACGTAGGCAGCCTCACGGTTCGGTCCCATCAAAATAAAATCCAAAAGTCCCCAAGCAAAGAAACTGGGGCAAAAGTTGTGGTTCTTGTAAGAAATCTGATTCCGAAAGTTGTAATCTTGAACCCAAATGAGTTGTTTTGAGCCTTTTGATACCCTTTCTTTCTAACCTTATCCAAAAGCCCACATTACAATCCAAAGAAAGACCTTCCGATCAGTCTTCGAGAGATGCCAAGGCGAGCAAATAGAGGTGAATCATATCAGGGCCAACACTCCGATCCAAACAAGGGAAATGAAAAACGAGAGAGTCTTATTGATGAAAACCCTCATGGGTACCGCAAGGCGTTGAAAGCTGAGAAAATCAAAATGAGAGAGTCTTATGGGTGAAAACCTTCACGGGCACCTTGAGGCGACAGTAAGTTGAGAGAAAGAACAAAATGAGAGAGGCTTGATGGTGAAAACCCTTCGGGCACTACAAGTCGAATAAGGATTGTGAGTCAGATTGGATAATCGAAGCATTGAAGCCTAGTTTCATGGTTTAAGGGTACAACAAGAGTTGAACATCAGGCTTACTTGACAGAATAGGCCACAGGTGCATGTCATTGTCATTAGAGTTGGTATCCACATCTGATAGGTTTCTACTTTGTAGTTTTCTTGTTATGAATCACCTCTTTCTTTTGTCCTTTACTCTGTTCCTTTTGTCCTTTACGCTGTTCCTTTTGTCTTGTTTACTTTATCTTCCTGAGTCTGTTTGGTCAGAACAAGTGAGAAATGACTTCAAAATTTGCCACCAGCTTTCCAATTTCACAAAACGGGATCTGGCCAGCACATCAAAGTGGCATAAGTTAGGAAAGAACAACAAGCGCATTGAGCTAGTAATAATCAACATGCTTTGGGATACTTGTGAAATACAAAGGTTTGGTACATATCAATTCATGAACAATGCAACAGATGGAGGGTGTAGGGTGAACGGATCAAAGGTATTTTCTGTGGTAAGATTAACAAAGAAAGTGGTTGACCAGTGACAAGCAAGGTCTTCCAAGCAGAAATCAAAGTTATCGTGGCAAGTGAAGGAGCAATAGACCTCAAGGCCAATGCCAGTGGGTTAAGTTAGGAAAGAACATCATGCACATTGAGTGGACGGTAATTGACGTGCTTTGGGGTTCATGTGAAATACAAAGGTTTGGTACATATCAATTCAGGAACAATGCAACAAGATGGAGGGTGTTAGGTGAACGAATCAAAGGTATTTCTGGTGAAACACAAAGGTTGGTAAATGTCAGTTCATGAGCAATGCAAAAGATAAAGGGAATTGGGTCTGAACGGAGAAGGGGTATTTTCTATGATAAGGACGACAGAGAAAGTGGTTAGTCTATAAACAAGCAAGGTCCTCGAGTGGAAATCAGTTATCATGGGAAGTGAAGGAGCAATCGCCCTCAAAGTCAAGGCCACAAACCAACCACCACATTTTAAACTGACAAGGTTTTTCTTTGATTGAAACAGGGGCAGGAAATTTCGGTTGTTTCGGAGAAACCCTCCATGGAGAAAGGCAATCACCAAACAGGTTTGATTTTTGATATTTAGGACCCTTCTGAAAAATAGGACCTAGTTCAGAAATAGCGTAATCTAGCATAAATGTATCCCAAAGGAATATAAGCTGGTTTAGAAGTTTGCATGTTCGAGATAAGATTCAATTAGGAGTTTTCAGGACCCTCCTGAATAATGGGACTTAGCTTTAAGATTTCGATTAGATAACAACATTTAGCGTAAATTCTGCTGTAGGGTAGTATAATTCAACCATAAAAGTTGACACTCTTAAGATAAAATTTGACCTTTGATTTTCAGGACCCTCCTGGATAATGGGGAGTAGTTTAAAGATCCTCTTAGATAACAAGATTTAGCAGAAGTCACACCTTTAGAAGATATAGCTTAGATTTAAAATTGTCGTTTAGTTAAGAATTGTCAGGACCCTCCTGAATAATGGGACCTAGCTTTAAAATTTCCATTGGATAACAAAATCTAGCGTAAGTTCTGGTGTAGGGTAATATAAGTTAGCCGTAAAATTGTCACTTTTAAGATAATACTTGATTTTTAATTTTCAGGACCCTCCTGGATAATGGGATTTAGTTTTAAGACCTCCATAGATAACGAGATTTAGCGGAAGTCACACCTTTAGGAAATATAATTTAGCTTTAAAACTGTCATTTCACTAGGAGTTTTCAGGACCCTCCTAGTTAATGGAATCTAGCTTTCAAATTCTTAGAATACTTGGTGACATGATTTAGTTAACACTCACGTATGCGCCCAGCTACCAAACTGGGGAAGAAAATTTTTCTTTATTTTTGTCTATTTTGTTGAAGTCAGGAGCCCGCCTGGAGAGCAGGGAATACATTTCAAGTCAGCAGTCAGAAGCCCACCTGGAGAGCAGGAAATACATTTTAAGTCAGCAGTCAGGAGCCCGCTTGGAGAGCAGGGAATACATTCAAGTTCAGCAGTCAGGAACCCGCCTGGAGAGCAGGGAATACATTTCAAATCAGCAGTTAGGATCCCGCCTGGAGAGCAGGGAATACATTTAAGTCACCAGTCAGGAGCTCGCCTGGAGAGCAGGGAATACATTTCAAATCAGCAGTCAGGAGCCCGCCTGGAGAGCAGGGATTACATTTCAAATCAGCAATCAGGAGCCCGCCTGGAGAGCAGGGAATACATTTCAAGTCAGCAGTCAGGAGCCCGCCTGGAGAGCAGAGAATACATTTCAAGTCAGCAATCAGGAGCCTACCTGGAGAACAAGGAAGTACAATTCAAGTTTTAGCTTTCAAGTTCTTATTGATATTTGGTAATGTGGTTCGTTTTACACTTACATATGTGTCCAGATACCCAAACTGGGGCAGAAAAATTTTCTTTGTTTTGTCTATTTTCTTGAAGTCAGGCGCTCACCTGGAGAGCAAGGGAATACATTCAAGTTCAGTAGTCAGGAGCCCACCTGGAGAGCATGGGAATACAGTTCAACTTCAGCTGTCAGGCATCCACTTGGAGAAAAGGAAAGCATCTCAAAGTACAATTCGAGTTCGGCAATCAAGTATTCACCTAGAGAAAGGGAAAGTAGCTCAAATTACAATTCAAGTCAGCAACAAAAGGAGCTCGCGGCAAAAATGCGAGTCAATAGTCCGAGGTGATCAACAGAAGTTAGTCACAATAAAGAAAAAGGAGAAGGGCAAAAAGTTAATCCAAATGCATAAGTTGATGGAGGATGTGAACTGCTTAAGACATGGTGGAAGTCACAAGCACTATAGGTCCGGTCTTGATCCAAAAGCTGAAGAAGAACGAGCTAGCACCTGCAGCTAACAAACGTCAAGGTTCAAATCTAAAGTCTGCATGAAGAACCATTCAAGACTCAAGATCAAGCTTCAGAAGACTTATAGATAGGAATCTTGTAACTCATAGTTGACATGCTTAGTTAGTCTTTTTTGCATTTTGATTTTTGATGTAATAACAGGATCGCGGACCGAAACCTCTGCGGAACGGCACCTCGACTGGCTATCCACCTCGGTACTCCATCATCTCACTCACCTCTAAGCTACACGTGACCTGATTCCTTTATAGCCAAGGATATGTAGGCAGCTCAGATACCAGAGCTCGGTCACATTCCCCTTTTCTTAGTTTTAGTCCCTCCAAATAAGGGTCAGGTCAAAAAACCTGTCTAGTCATTATTTGTCTAAAAAACTCTTCGCGTTTCCAGTCAAAGAGGGGCAACTGTAGACATGTGATTTTTGACCCTCCCCAAGATTTTTTATATTTTAGCGTAAAATATTTAATTTAGGCCTAATATAACTATTTTGATGAAAATTACAAAAATTATTCCATTAATGTTTTATAGTCATTTTTAATATTGAAAATACCAAAAAAAAAATTTTATTTTAAAGGTCAATCTTATTTTAACAACTATTTTACTTAAGTAGGACTAATTAATAATTGAGATCGTATTTTTAGTCTTGTTCGCGGGGAAAAGATAGAACTTGAGCTCGAGCAACCCATTTTTAGGCCTAATTTTGGATCTAGCCCATAATTCCTAGTATCATACCCCTTAACCTAAAAACCCTACCAAAACCTAGACTCTACATAAAGAAGACACCTAAAAAAAATCTAATAAGGAGGGCGCCTAAGAATCAGCTGATAGCCGCAGAGACTAAGGAGACTCCCCCCTCGATCTGGTTCTTGATCTCACCATCAACACCAGATAACAGAACCCCCATTTTTTCCAACCTAGAGCAACCTAATTCTTTCTGTTTTCCAGGAGCGAACAAATGGCGAAAGAGAGTCCCTCCAAAAATTAATCAGCATCGTTACTCCTCTTCCCCACCTTCATCATCTTCTTTCCATCAAATTAAAAAAAAAACACATACAAGAGAAATGGACAGATTCAAAAGAAAAA
This sequence comes from Nicotiana tabacum, assembly GCF_000715075.1. NCBI lineage: Eukaryota > Viridiplantae > Streptophyta > Magnoliopsida > Solanales > Solanaceae > Nicotiana > Nicotiana tabacum. The sequence continues at coordinate 151,840,716 of NC_134087.1, read as the reverse complement.
TGAATGAAAAAACAGAAAATAAAGGGTTTGAAGGCTATTCGAATTTCTGCTCTTTTGCTTTAGTTTTTTTGGAATTTCGAGTGACATTTGGGTTGAAGAAGTTTTGTTTGGTTGCTGGAACTGTCGTTGATGTTCTGCTGAGTCCGCGTAGCTGAGCTTTCTAGTTTCTTCTTCACCTTTGTTTGATTCTATTTTTCCTGATTCACTACTGTCCAGGTATTGTTACTTTCGAACCTGTATTTCAGCCTAATAGGCGAATTTTTGGAATTATTGGGATTGACTACTAGATCTTCTTCATTTAATTGCTTTGTTAAGTGTTTAAATCTGAAAATTTGAGTTTGAATTCTAGCTTGAATTTGTCTGGTTTTAAGGTGAATGATTGGAGTTGTATTGACTTTATGTTTGATGTTAGAGTTTAATGAGGCCGGCGCTACTCGTCGCATTGACACTATGGGTTGGAGCATGAAAGAAAATGGAATCATGGTCAATCTCAAAAGAACCATAGGACTAAATAATGATAGTGTAAAGAGATTGAGTGTTATTTAATTAACTATAAAAAGTTATTAAATGTATCAGTAGAGTGGAAGGTAATTTCTCATGCATTATTCTGAAGGATTTGAGTTTACGACATTTTTCTCTTTCCAATGACACATGAATTATGTTATATACAAAAGTGCAGAGACATTTCTATTACTTGTTTAGAAATTGGTTGTACTTATATACCCATGATCACCTCATGTATGCATCCAAAAATTTAAGTTTGGAATTACTGATAGCCAAGTCCCTTGTTGCTTTCGGGCTCTTGCTGGAGCTTTCCTTGAAATCTAGATAACTTCACAAAGAAGAGGGACGAGGTATTAATTTTGTTAAAGTAATTAATTTAGAGTGAATAAGTTTGTTAAATGCAATATGAGCTCTATTTGATACATGATGCTTCCTGCTTTGTTTTGGGATATGTTTGAAAAAATTGATTCTTTGCTTCTGATTCTTGATTGATTTGATTACTTTATTATCTTTAGAATATTACTTAGATTTCTTACGAACTGTTGTTCGTAAATAGGTCATGGGTTACGATCTCAAGAGGAGAATTGTATTTGACATTAAACTAAGAGTTTAATTTGCGAAGCTCCATAACTTTAGTATATACTTCAATAAGCTATACCACATTTCCACAATTAATTTACTTTATTTCTTCCATACTTTCCATAGCTCAAGGCCTTACAATAATCTTAAACTTAGAAAAAATAATTGTTGAACTTTTGTAGCTTTGTTTTAGGCGCGATTAATGAACCATCGTGATTATGGGTACGGTTCTCGTAACATAGTTACGATGCCTAATTTCCAAAATTCGGGTATGCATTTCGTGTGACCCAATTTCAATTCTTAACAGCGTTAAATAAAATGTGTCTCGGACTGCGGGTGCATTTAATGTGGCGTGGTCCAAGTACGTGTTTTAGATGACGTTGAAATCTTCCTTAAAACAATTAAAATCGGTTTAAAGCTAAAATGCACATAGGTCTAAAAGTGTTTTTAAAATCAAATAATTGAGCCAAAAATAACAGTTGAGCGACCGTGCTAGAACCACGGAACTCGGGAATGCCTAACACCTTCTCCCGGATTAACAGAATTCCTTACCCGGATTTCTGTGTTCGCGGACTGTAAAATAGAGTCAATCTTTTCCTCGATTTGGGATTCTAAACCGGTGACTTGGGACACCATAAATTATCCCAAGTGGCGACTCTGAATTTTTAATAAAACGATCCCGTTTTGATTGTCACTTTAAGTTGGAAAAAACTCCCTTGTGTAAGAGAAAAAGGAAGTGTGACACCACACATTTCCGTTTTTATTCAAGTTATCATGGAAAACACATGCTTGTTAACATTAACCATATTATCTTAGCTAGACAGAACAACATGGTGTCATAACAGGACCACTAACTGAAACCACTTCACTAAATAAGAAAGTCAACATGATAATTTGGGCAAGACCATCAGTGGGAGTCATTTAATCAACTAAACACAATCAGCATGGTGCTATAAACATGAGAATCATTTGAGCAGTACATTGGATAATGTAGGCATGGAGACTTCAGCTAATTAAACAGGATATCATGGAAGGCTTAAGAACATTATTCAGTCACCTTAATCAACATGACAATATATGTATATGTATCTCTCAATCAACAGAGTGTAGTCCACATATGGTCACTAGCACATTATTTATTCAACCAACATGAGGAGTTGATAGAACTTTCCATAAAGATAACAATAATGTAAAAAAATCATCTCAATGAGTTAAGCATGAAAAACAGAATTCAACGACCATCATGAAGTATTGATTCAACAACAACATAGGGGTAAACATATATAATTATCAGAAAATCACCGTTTGATTAAGACAAGAGTAACACAAAAGGGTGGATCACAATAAGAAAATCACATGTTTACTGGTATCATAAAGAAGAATGGTCAGGTAATTAACGGAAACATCAAACAGATAGAACTACATGACAAACTTGAACGATTGAATAATAAAGAGGGGGCTCAGTGGTTTACTAACCTTCTTTGGAGTAGCAAACTAGGTACAGGTAATCACTAGCCGTTTAGGAACCCAATCTCATAATCAACTCGCGGTGGTCGAACTCAAGAAGAAGTGAAAGAAAGAAAATAAATTAGAGAAGAAATTTAGAGTATTTAAACATATACTACCTTCATTTCAATTTATGTGAATCCATTTGACTGGGTATAGAGTTAAGAAAAGAGAGGACTTTTGAACTTGTAGTGTAAATGAGGCACATATATTTTGTTTGGTTATAAATCATTGCATAAAGGTAAATTATTTCCAAATAAAGAAAGAGGTCATTCTTTTGGGCACTAATTAAAAAGGAAGTAGGTCCAGATATATTGAAACGGAAGGAGTAGTATTTATTAGGTTTTTAGGTAGTTCGTCCTATTAGGTAAGAGCATTAAAGCCTCTATTTATATTGGCCATCAGAGCCTTTAGGGTTTATCTGAATTCAAAGAGATAGTGGAATATGATGATTGAAAGCTGATGATAGCAAGAGAAGGGGGAGGAAAAGATGGGAAATCAGAGTGAAGTTTTACCTTTCGAAAGGATGAAGAAAATCGGCCGTTGCAAGCCAAAGGACCATCAGTCAAATCCTATGTCCAGAGGTCACTATATTTGACATTTGGACCATCGATTATCAAGATATAGTTGAGATTTTTGTGAATACACAGCTGCATGCGACCAATTTTAAATGAGCGGAGGAGAAAATAATTTTATTCTTACTCTTTCACGTTTAGATATAGGGTTTGTGGGTTTGAGATTCAAATTGGATGATGAAAAGGGTAAGATCGATGATATTAGCGATTGATAGAGGAACATGGTGAAGTTTTGGTTGATTTTAGTGACCTTGCACAGATTACTGCAAGGTTTCAGGGATTGATGGGGTTTGTGGAAAAGAGAGAAAAGAGAGAGGAAGAGGAAAAAAGGGTGGCAATTCTCCAAAGAAATGATTAGGGTTTGGGAAGGGGTTAGTTAATTAAATAGAGAGATGGGATGGGATGAAATGCCCCATAAAATCTTTCCTAAAAGCTGAGGTTTCATGGTGCCGGGATAGGCATAGGTGCTAATAATAGTAGAATGTTTGGACTCTTTTGATTGAACAGTGCGCTAGGGAGTTGAAGGAATACATTTGTAGAGTTGGGCGTTTATGCGGCTCATTATGCGGCCGCATAATCACTATGTGGGCCGTAGAATGGCCACAGAGTAAGGCAGTCTTTTGGTCCTTTTTGATGTCATTTTACGGCCCATTATGATACCGTAGAAGATTTTCGCGGGCCGCACTATGATCTCATACCCAACCTTGAAATTTTTCAGATGGAGGTTCTGCAGCGCATTATGCAACCGCAAAATAGGTCTGCAGACTACAACTGGTCGTAAACTGAAGCAGAAAATGTTAGTTCCAGAGGGCCAATTATGCGGCACACTTTGCAGACCGCAGAAGCATTATGCGGTCGCATATGCGACCGCAGATCTGTGTCGATGCTCCTATTTTACTAATTTTTAAATCCGACCCTATTTCATTAAAATGTATGCGATAGTCCATTTTTAGCATATTTATGATACTTTTAGAGTGAGAGAGAGTTCTTAGAGTAGGGGAGTAACCTTCGACCTATTAACCAATAATTCTTGCTCAGTCCTTGAAGATTAACAAGAAAATTCATCATCTTAAAGGTAAGAATCTATTTCCTAGCTCTTAATTTCGAAATTCTACTAAAAGGGGAATAATTTGAAAGACAATTCTTGGGTGTTGGGGGCTGTTATCTTGCATGCATGTGTTATAAAAGAATGTGGGAAGATTGTGAGCTAAAGACGGTAGAGAATTGGTTAAGAAATGATGGAATCTTCCAGGAAAGGGCCTTAAAAATATTAATGCACACCTGTGTTTGATGATGTGATCAATTGAGCTAAAATCATGATCATCTTACTAATTTTGGTCCAACTTGTTATATTTCTAAAATGGATCGAAGTTGATAAGAATTCCGGAACGTTTTAAAGTTTAAAGGAAGCTCAATCGAGATATGTTGGCTAAACCCCCTCTTCTTAGAATTTAATCACATGGTATTCATGCAATCAGTGTAAGTCTCAAATTAATCGTTATAGAAATTGCTACTCCGAATGTGCTTTTGTTGAAAAATATATGGGCAATATGTATTCCAATGGTTTCATCATGTTATCTGATCATTTGAGGATGTGTTCAAAATATGGAATATATGCTAAATATTCCTAGACTTGAAGTCAAATTCGAATAAAGATTGTTATGCTAAATTGTGTGAAAAGCCTCTATGTGCCTTAGATTCTAAATTGCTCACTTATGTAATCAAAGTCTTGAATGAAAACCCTTGTTGTTGTGGATGATGATAATAATGTTTGAATATGGAAAGGAACTTGAAATGTGAAACACAACCAAGTGCTAAATATGATATAACAATTGTGGCCACTAGTGCCGATGAATTGAAAGATGTGAAAGAATATGAAATGAGGTGATTGATGGAAAATGGTAATGTCTCGGGCGAGACATCATAGCCGATCGGGCCGTGATCGGATGCTATGCCGCACACATGGTGGTGACTATGCTGGAAATTATAATTGAAATTGTGATTATGGTTGATATCTCAAATGAGACGACCTAGCCGATTGCGTCGTGATCGGACTCCGTGTAACAATGTGGTGGTATTAAGGATGATGGTGTATCGGTACTAAAGATCTCCCAACCTAAAATCATGGAAACTTACTTGAAAGCTTATGTGATTCTTAACTTGATGTTTAGGTATTGTTGAGGCTTCTATTTGAGTTCATGATTTTTACTTCTTGTATTATTGTTCATTCTATTGAGATGGTGTTTAGTTATACATACTAGTACTATTCGATGTACTAATGTCTCTTTTGCTGAGGGGGATGCATCTTTAAATGAATGCAGGTTGTTCCACAGCATGTAACATTGATCACTGATTGCGGTACATCCTCCTCCCAGTAGTCGTGATGAGCCTCATTTCATTTCGGGGTCATGCATCTTTGTTCCTTGTATATTGTACTTGAGGTATAGCTAGGGCCTTATTGCGACACTTTTTAGTACTCTTTTGTATCTTTTAGAGGCTCCGTAGACATAGTGTCGGTTGTATATGGGTGCTGGAAAAGTCAGACGAAATATTGTTGTGTTTGAATCATTTATCCCTCTTCAAACTATGAAAAATGTGTGTATTTTGAGACTTCTAAATGAAGTAACTAATGAAAATGATTCGGTACTGTATACTTGATCTCCGTATTTCTTAGTTAATGAGAATACGTCTTCCCTTTATTTATGAGTGAGTTTGGGTAGAAAGAATCTAATAGGCTTGCTTGGCCGGGTTCACTCGATTGAGCGCCAGTCGCGCTTTCCGAGTTTGGGGAGTGACAGGAGCCGTTGGATCTCTTTGATCAATGGGAGTTGTCGTTGGATTATTGGAGATAAAATGTTGTGAGGTTAAAAATTAAGAAGATATTACAGTTAATTATGGACCGTTGATAATTTTGATCAATGATCCACATGAGTTGTGCTAGTTCTGTGATTGAATGGGAACATTTGACTGTGATGACCCTTTGGGTCATCACTTGATTTACAAGTCAATTCTGTATTCCGAGGCCTTAAAAACCTCATTTTATCTCACCTAGATTTGTGTGTGCAGTCCGAGCGTAGATCCGAAACACTTTTATGTGAAAATTTGATAAAAATACTAATTGTGCCATTAAAATTGAATTTAAGTTGGCTTCGATCAATATTTTGGGTAAATGGATCCAGACCCATGATTTGGCGGTCCCGGAGGGTCCCTAGAAAAATATGGGACTCGGGGATATGCCTGGAATTGAATTCCGAGGTCCCAAGCCCGAGAAATAAATTTTTGAAGAAAATTGTTTAACTAAAATTATAAAAGTTTTTTAAAATTTAAAGATGTTAGAATTTGATGGTATCGGGCCCATATTTTGGTTCCAGAGCCCGGTATAGGTCTTATATGGTATTTCAGTTATGCCTGTAAAATTTGGTTAGAAATAAAATTCATATGACGTGAATCGGACCCTCGGTTGTGAAATTTGAAACTTAAGAGTTCTTGAGAGTTTTCTTTGATTTTGATGCTAAACTTGTAGTTCTAGGTGTTATTTTGGTGATTTGATCGCACGAACCAGTTAGTATGATGTTTTTAGGGTTGTGTGCATGATTGGTTTGGAGCCCCGAGGGCTCGGGTGAGTTTAGAAAACATTGCAGGTTTTTGCTGTATCTGGTGTCTGATGCACCATGCTTCGCGATCGCGTAGTCAATATCGCGATCACAAAAAGGAAACTAGGCTGAGGGTGGATTTGTTCTATGCAAACACAATGACAGGGTCGCGAACGCGGAGCACTAGGGGGGCTGCTCTACGCGAACACGACCTATTTCCGCGAACGCGTATAGTAAATAGGGGTGGGCTGGGGATTCATCATTTCTTCTACGGGAACGCGTACCTTGGTCCGCGAACTGGAAGGTCAGGAGGATACCCTTTGCGAATGCATGGAAGAACTCGCGATCGCGTAAGCCTGAGGAAGGTGACCCTTCGCGAACGCGGCAGGCCCTTCGCGAACGCGAAGAAGGCCTGCCCAGTGTTCTTAAAACAGTAGCAAAAACGGGAATTTAGCCCACAACTTCATATTTTCCAAACTAGAGAGCATTAAGGCGATTTTCAAGGGGCAAGTTCTTCCCCAAAGTGTTGGTATATGATTCTAAACCTTTTTCTTTCGATTTCCTTTTGCATTTCATCAATCTTCATCCAAAATCTAGGGTTTTTATGGTAGAAATTAAGAATTTGGGTAGAGTTAGGGCTTTTTGAATAATTGGAATTTAGACCTCATTTTGGGGTTGGATTTCGAAACTAATTACATATTCGGGCTCGTGGGTGAATGGTAATCAGGTTTTGGTCCGAACCTCGAGCTTTGACTTAGCTGTCTCGGGGTTGATTTTTGACTTTTTGGGGAAAATGATAGAAAACCTATAATTAAGCATTAGGTATGAATTCTTTAGCATTTATTGATGTTGTTAAACTAATTTGGGTTAGATAAAAGTAAATTGGAGGCAAATTCTAAAGGGAAAGCGGTGTTTGAGGCTTAAGTTTGGCCGTGGAAGTTTGAGGTAAGTGTTTTGTCTATCCTTAGCTTGGGGGAATAGGTATTGTGTCTTATTTGGTATGTCCTACTATAGTGTACGACATATAGGTGTAGTGACGAGTATCTATACGTTGGTGTCAAGCATGCCCGTGAGTCTTAAATTGTGATTGTTGTGTTTTTTGATAAGTACTACAAATGCCTAAATTGTTGATTATCCATGTTGAGCAAGACTTATGATTATCTTCTTGGTATTTGTTTATTGTTGAGCATTAGCTCCAGTGGAGGTTCATTTGTGATGTTAATTATTGGTACAAGTTTGGTTATAGTTGATTCCCTTGCTGGGACGTATTTATTTCTTATTGATGATTCCCTCTCCGTGATGTATTTGTTCTTATTGTTGATATTGTATTGGTAAGGATTGAGAGTAAAAGTACGAAGGGTTATGTCGTGCATATTCATACCTATGCATATGGTGAGGAAAGAGTGATAAAGCACGAAGGGTGATGCCGTGTACATTTACATTGATATTTATGCATATGGTGAGGAAGAGAGATAAAGCACGAAGGGTGATGCTGTGCACATTTTTAATATTTATATGGGGAGAAAGAGAGATAAAGCACGAAGGGTGATGCCGTGCACATTTTCATTATTTAATTGCATTGGTGAGGATTGAGAGTAAAAGCACGAAGGGTGATGTCGTGCACTTATTTCCTGTTTGATATGACTTCTTGTTGTTATCGGTTCAAGTGCCTTAATTGTTTTATTCCGTTATCACTGTGATTCTTTATGTTTGTATGTCCCCCATAGCATGTTACCCCTCCCCCGTTACTTTTGAAATGCTTCTATTACTGTTATTCTGCAAGATACTGTTTAACTGCATGTTATGTTGTTTGTTGTGTCCTAGCCTCATCACTACTTCACCGAGGTTAGGCTCGACGCTTACTCAGTACATGGGGTCGATTGTACTAATACTATACTCTGCACTTTTTTATGCAGATCCCGGTACTAGAGCAAACAGACCTTTGCTAGGGGTTGCTGCCTTCAGTCCATCGGAGACCTGAGGTAGTCCTGCAGGCGTCTGCAGGCCTTGGCGTCCCCTTCCTATCTTGTTTCTTTCTGTTATTTTCTATTTCAGAGATAGACATGTATTTATTTTGTTCAGATCCTATTTGTAGTATTCTTAGATAGTCCGTGAGATTGTGACACTAGTTTTGGATGGTTTATGTTTATGGATTCGTATTGGTATTAGCTTAATCATTAAATTTCGTTCTTCCGCATTATTATTTCCGATGTTTATAATATGTTAACTTGCAATTGTTAAGAGATTAAAAATGAAAAAGGTAAATTAATCGGAATAGTTGGTTTGCCTAGCTTTCACTTGTAGGCTCCATCACAACTTCCGAGGGTGGGAAATCCGGGTCGTGACAAGATGGTATCAGAGCTCTAGGTTTCTTAGGTCTCACCATTCATGGACAAGCTTGGTAGAGTCTGAGGGATCGGTACGGAGACGTCTGTGCTTATCCCCTAGAGGCTACAGAGTTAGGAACAGTTTCACTTCTATTCTTCTCTATCGTGCAATTTAGTTCTCAATACTAATTGAACTTCTACTCTATTATTTCGTAGATAGCGAGAACACATGCTTCTTCATCCGCTGATCAGATGCCCGAGCCCCCAGCGGCAGCTTCTACGAGGGGAAGAGGACGAGGCCAAGGCCATGCTAGGGGCCGAGGTAGGGGCAAAGCTCATCCCAGAGTAGCAGCACCAGCGGCGGAGCCTCAGGTAGAGTTTGATGATGAGGTTTCGGCCTAGACAGTTCTGGAAAGGCCTAGCTCAGGTCCCAGAGGGGTTCATCGCTACCCCGGTACTCTAGGATGCTCTGGTCCGTCTAGTGGGCCTTATGGAGAGTGTCACCCAGGAATACTTACTTCCTGTATCACCAGTCGTCTCTCGGGCTGGGGGAGGAGAACAGACTCCTGCTACCCGCACTCCGGATTAGATGGCTCCCTAGTTTTAGACTCCAGTAGCTCAGCCACTTGGAGCAGTTTAGCCGGGTGTAGTAGCTCAGACCGGTGATGGAGCAGCTATGTCTGCCGATGTTTTGTGGAGATTGGACAGATTCACCAAGTTGTTCACCACTACTTATGGTGGTACATCTTCAGAGGATCCTCAGGATTATTTAGACAGTTGTCATGAGGTTCTAAGGAACATGGGGATAGTGAAGACCAATGGGGTCGACTTTGCTGCTTTCCGTCTGTCAGGTTCCGCCAAGAAATGGTGGAGAAATTATTGTTTGTCCAGACAAGCTGGATCACCAGCTCTCACTTGGGACCAGTTCTCGTAGCTATTTCTCAAGAAGTTTCTTCTAGTCACTTAGAGAGAGAAGTACCGCAGGCGGTTCGAGCATCTCCAGTAGGGTTCTATGACTGTCACCCAGTACGAGATGAGGTTTATTTATTTGGCTCGTCGTGCTCTTCTGATACTCCCCACCGAGAGAGAGAGGGTGATAAGGTTTATTGAGGGACTCACTCTTCCTATTAGACTGTAGATGGCTAAGGAGATAGGTAGCGAGATTTCTTTTCAGGATGCGGCCATGTAGCCAGGCGGGTGGAGATGGTTTTAGCTCAGGGGAGCGGCCAGGAGTCTGATAAGAGGCCTCGTCATTCTGGCAGATTCAGTGGTGCCTCACTAGGAGGCAGAGATTCTTTTGGTAGAGGCCATCCTCCTAGGCCATTTCAGTCAGCACTTCAGGCTTCTCACGGTGCTCCAGGTGGCCGTGGTTCTCATATGCAGTATTCTGATGAGTTGCTCTACAGTAAACCACCAACTCCCATCAGTGCACTGGTCACAACAAACTCAACCTCACACAACCGAAGGAAGAGCGGGCGCTAAGGCTTTTACCCAAATAGTAGTATCGGGGTCAATTTCCATAGGGAGCTTGGAATGGAGTTGCGTATTTGTTCAGACTAGGAATGCGTGTTTGCTCCTAATTGTACTTCTAACATTTTTTGGGGTTTTTGTTTAATAACTACTATTATCAACTACAAGTTTAAGCTAATTTATGCTGAAGGGATATGTTCTAAGTTGTGATTAATATAGAGAAAGGCACTAGGGTCGTGGCATCACCTAGGTGGTTAACTAACGGGTAGAGACTACTAATAATAGATTGACATATTTGGGATCAATGTTATAACCGTTGCACAATTGTACCCACTCTCACACCTCTCGGTAGGGAGAGCGAATTTGCCCAATTGACTCTCTCGAGACCAATTGGGTAGGCCAATTAGACCAAGCAACTTGGGTTCAAGTAGGGTGATTACTCTCTCGAGGTTTAACCCATTAATTGGGAACTACCATTTCTCATGGGTCCACCCCAATTCCTTGTTGGGTCAATTTTGGGGTCATAGACTCTCTTTCTCAAGAAGAGTCAAGACCCACTAAGCTAGAATCAATGTTTGCAACCATCAATCCTTAATTAAACCATAAAATTAACCCAAATAACAAACACCCAATATCAATCTATCATTAAGAAGCAACACCCATTAATTACCCACACTAGGGTTGAGCCACAACCCTAGCTAATGGGTTTAGCTAGACATAATTAAAGAAGAAACTGAAGAAATAGAAGATGAAACAACCATATTAATTAATTACTAATGTTAAACTACAATAATCTATGATGAAACCCAGCTATAAATGCCCAAAATAGGCCAAAACATAAGTCTCACGAGTGCTGCAGCTATCAGATGTACCAAACTTAACCTAAAAATGGTAAAATGTTCTATTTATAGTGGGCTGGAAAAACCGGACAAAAATGCCCCTGCGGGGTTAGTGCGGACCGCACAAAGTTGGCACGCGGCCGCACTGGGTTGCTTAACCTCTGAATCTTGCTCTCTAAAGATGGTGATGCGGACCGCACAAAGTTGGAATGCGGTTGCATGAAGACTGGCGCGGACCGCACAAAGTTGTTGTGCGGCCACATGAATGGTTTTGGCAGCTTTTTGAACTTCACTGATGCGGACCGCGTGACCATAGAGTGCGGCCGCATGGAGTGGGACGCAGGCCGCATGAAGTGGGACGCGGCCACGCGGTTTGCTTTTGGAATATGACACTCTCTGAACTTCTTGGACGCGACCGCATAGCAAGATTGTGCGGCCGCATGAGTGAGATGCGGGCCGCATGAAGTGGGACGCGGCCGCATGAGTTTGACTTGTAGTTTCACAATCTCTGAACTCCTATGGTGAAGCCGCATGACATGATGGTGCAGTCCGCACCAAGTTCTGAATGTCCTTACTTTAATGATCTTTGATACTTGAGCAGGTTTCACTCCGATTTGAGCCGATCTTTGACGCTTTGTCATTTTATAGCTCAAACCTGCAATCACGCGCAATCTGTAAGCATTTTGGGACTATTTTGTAGCAAACTACACTTAAAGCGCAGGCAAGTATGGGTATAAAACATGTTAAAATCCTACTTATCCACTCCCCCAAACTTAAACTTTTGCTTGTCCTCAAGCAAACAAAATAAGACCCACCCCTCAAAGGCAACATCCAAGCAATTTCAGCTTATCCTAAAGTAACCTCAACAAGCATCAATTGGGACTAACAATTGCCCTCAATGTGAATGCATCATTAACACATTTAAACTTTGAAAACTTGTGGATTAAGTGTGACACAAGAGCATCAAGAGTTGACACATTTCATCAAAGAACTTTTCTCAATTACTTTGGTCATTGTGGAACCCAAACTCACACATCCTCAACTCTCCCTAAGTGAACCTCACCTTTTAGAGTATTGACACACAAACCGAGGTTGATGGATTTTCACTCATCTCTCTCAAGGAAGAGGCCACAAGTCCGGCTCTAAGTACCATATGCTTGCCCCTTATGTAAGTATCCACTAATGTAGGTTCCCTTCAACTCAAAATCATGTAGGGCTTTTGTGGAGTCATTGTGAAGGCTTTTGGGTAAGGGTAGGACATATTTTTGTTCAAGTGGGTTCAATCTTCCCTTAAGCACTTCTTTTGATTCATTTTGGCACACTTTCTTAACTCATTTGAGTATTCACTTCTTTTTCAAGGGGTTAGAGAGACACATTGTCACCCTTTCTTATGCAATTCAACACATTTCTCCTTTTTCTACTTTTTCCACACCCTTTTTCACTTTTATTTTCTTTGAATCCCCTTTCTGACCTTATTCAATTCGGTCTTTCTTTTTGTCTTATCTTTTCTTTCTTTTCATTACCTTTCTTTTCTTTTGCTTTTGTACCTTTTACCACATTGTTTCCTTTCTTGTCTCCCCCCCCAAACTTAAACATTTTCGATCTACTCAAGAGAAGATTTGGGTGCCAAGAGAGGGTATCATTAAGAATGGGTATAGGCTTGTAGCTTTGGTTCTTGAAAGAAGAAGGTTCAAGACTCAAAAGGGTTAACTAGGGATCATTTCATTGGTAGGTCATGGAATTGTTCAATCTTAGCATTTTGGATCAAGGAGAGCCTACAATCACTTCTCAAGCCAAATTTCACCTAAGATTTCGCCTCAACAAACATTCGGGGCAAGTTCTAGACCATCGGCTCGGGACTTGGACTCGCAAATCGAATTCTCACCACACACACTCAAGGATTTCTAAAGATATCGAGTCGAGGGCCCACAACGACCTTAGTTACGATTCAAGCACACAATGGTCCAACACGACCACATGATGACTGTTTGGTCAACACAAGAGTCTCAAGGCCACGACTTTCACTATCCTGAGCACAACATTATGTCTTTGACCATGGGATCAAAGACAAATGTGTTAGGCCCAAGTGAAGCTTTGCTTGAGGTACCCTTGACTGCAAAACTTGAAAATCAAAAAAATAAAAATAAAAAATGGACTCAAACCCTTAAGAAGGTTGTCATGCCATCTATCATTGGGAAGAGCCACCCGGTTCGCACAACACTCTACCCTTGGAAAGAACCGTGGCATTAAGAAAACCAAGGGCTTATTGCAAACGCCAAAACAAAACAAAAAGGCTACAAGCCTACTATGAAGCTAAAAACGAAAAAATTTAATGAAAATAGAAAAACCGAATGAATATGTACAATAGGGGAGTAGAATATACAGCGGGGGAATGGATATGTACATAAAGTAGAAAAGTAACTAGAATGAAAAGTTATATACAGGCCAACTATCAACTAGCAACATAAGCTAAGAGTCAAATAAATATGTACAGTCATCCCAAATGTATCAACCATCAAAATAGTAGGGCGCACCCCCACGAATAAAAGCTGGCATTGTCCCCAATGCCAACTACCAAAATAAGCATATAAACAGAGAAAGGATATAGAGTGGCTCCTCAAGCCTGATCCGTCGTCATGGGCTGATCAGTGGTCCCCTGGTCCTCTGTACTGGCGGGAACCTCAGACTGGTTTCTGGCATGTTGCTGCTCTGCTGCTGCTCTGCTACTGGGATAAGGGCCGGCTAAACATCTGGTGGAGCACTGGAAGTATCCTCCTGAACCTGTGCTACCTCTATCACAACACCCTCAGTGCTAGGAAGCTTCCTCTTCTTCCTTGGGTGCCTAGGCTCCTCCTCCTGTTGTGGATACGGTACAACTACTGCTGGTGGAGGTGCTGACTCATCAAAGAACAAGTCTAAAGGCAGTTGGTCTGCCTTTAGCTTGTCAGCCTCAGCTCGGAGCACCTTTACCTCTTCCTTAGATGCCCGGGATTTTCTCATCTTCTTGTGTTCTCTGGCAAGCTCCTTTAGAGCTTTGCCCTGTGCATCAACTGCCTTTGTCAAGGTAGCCTGAGTAGCCAAAATCTTCTCCTGGTTGGCCAGGAGTGTCTTCAATGTATCCTCAATGGACTGAGGAAACTCAACGATGGCTGGAACAGACTGGGCCGCAACTGCGGTAGCCAAAGTGGACAACTTGGATGTCGAGGCTGACATCCAGTTGTTCAAACTGGCTAATGTCTTTGCTAACTGCTGGGCCATGAAGGGGTTGGATTTGGAGGTGGGAACCACTGGGCCAGTTGAAGAACTGGGACCCGCAGAGGAGGATGGGATGTCCGGAACAGTAGTGGCAGCAGAAGTAGGTGGCTCAACAGAAGCCTCTACCGCAACTGGCTCCTCAGACTGGCCAGTCGGGGAAGAGGTGGATGTTTTTCCTTCTTATCCCCCTTCGGGTTGTCTGGCCCATGAATACTAAACCATGAAAATGGGGACACCGGCCGAACTCCAACATCGAAGGGATATTTCTTCACCTTTGCATCTTCAAAGTACATTGTGAGGGTGTTCGGATAGGGGCAGTTTCTGTCCGTATCAATGCCAATAGATGTGATCACACTGTACATAACATTCCCCACATTGATGGGGAAACCTGCCATAATGGACGTAATGAGAACCGCTCGGGCGATTGGAATGGTCTGGTCATGGGACGAAGGGTCCAACCTGTTGCATACAAAAGTTAACCATCCTCTCGCCTCAAAATTGAGGTCCTTTCGCAGTATTTTCTTCCCCACCTGAATCCACTCCGGAACAGTACCCGGCTGAGCTAAGAACTGTGCCACCCAAGGATGAGCCTCCTCTTTTAACTCTAACTTCTCTCTGTACAGAGAGTCATCCTCCTCGTTGAAACCCAAATACTCGTTCAACGCCTCTCCCGATAATACTATCTTCTATCCCGCACTTTGGTTGCAATTGACCCTTTTTTGGTGTGGGCCACATTGCTGTAGAATTCCTTCACCATATGTTCATTTGCATTGACTAGCTCATCTTTGAAGAAATCCCACCCCACTCTAGTAATAAATTGTTCATGGACTCGGGGAAGGTAGGGTAACAAATCCCGGGTGACTACTCTTCTTTCTGGAATCACCTTCTTCTTGGGCCACACTTCCCGGAATTTATGAAAGGCCACCTCGCTGACAAATCTGTCCTGCCATACAACTAGATTTCTAGTTCTTTCAATTCCCCCAACTCCAAGTACCCCACTGTCTGGGACCTCCTCATCACTCTTGTTTTTATCTTCTGCACCCTCCTCGGATTCTGAAGCTGTGGGGAAGGTGGAGTATTTGGCACTGCCTGCTTCTGAGCCCTCAGACGACTAAGGTTGTATAATAGTTGGAGCTTTAGCTGGGCCTGTGGAGGCTTTCCCCGAATCAGTTGAGACATCCTGGGAGGGGAGGTACTCACTCCCTGACTGCTCCTCATCACTCACCGCCTGGTTTCTTGTTTTTAGCTTTGGTTGGGAGTGAGTTTCTTCAATTTTGCTTTACCTCCCCGGGAGGGGTCACCTCCTCGTCCGGGTTGTTTAGCTCCACGCCCTCGTTGTTTAACCATTCTCTGCACACAAATAATTCTAACATTTTTAGTTCAGGCAATTGCAGAGTTTAAGTACAAAATAGAAACACAGACAGAGAACAGATGATAGCAGTGCGGACCGCACAAACAAGGCATGCGGACCGCACTGACCAAGTTGGGAAATGAACACCTCTCTGATTAAGAACCATGCAAACCACATGAACAAGGGGTGCGGCCGTATGGGGGCCAACGCGGTCCGCACAAACTGGTCATGTGGCTGCATTGGCCATACTATTAAAAACTGGTGCCCTCTGAACCTTACCCACGCGGACCGCGCAAACATGGGATGCGTCCGCGTGGGGCATGGAGCGGACCGCACAAACTCGACATGCGGCCGCTCTGGGAAGTATCAACCTTTAGGCTCAAGGATTACGCGGACCGCGTAACAGAATGATGCGGCCGCGTAAAAGGCATGCAGACCGCATAATCAGGGAGTGCGGCCGCGCTGGGCTTTCATTACAGGGGCAGTTAGGGTTTTACAAAATAAAAACTCAAGTCTTTCACGTTTTAGCATCCTACTTTGTCCCTACTCATTTATAACATGCCCATCATTTCAAAGAACAACAAGAACAATATAAAACTATCCTAATCATGAAACGACGAAGAACAAAAAGAAAAACGAAGAAGTTATGACTAGGGAAACATGTATAAAGTTTAAATTAATACTAAGTAAAGACTAATGTGAGAGATATGTTACCAGGAAAGCGAAGAAATGCTCTTGATATTAACACTAAGAAGGGTCTCTGATGTGAACAGTAACTTTTAGGGCTCAGGGGTCAATTTTTGCGAAAAGTTCTAATGAATACCCTAATGGCCTATTTATAGGAAACACAGTGGGGCCCAGCACTTACCATCCAGTGCAGCCGCGTGAACACGACCGCGTACCGCGCTGGGACTTTACCATTTACCTGTTGCTGAAACGAAGGCATGCGGACCGCATGAGACGGGCTGCGACCGCATGAGAACCACGCGGGTCGCTCAAAGTGGGACGCGGCCGCGTGAACGCAGTTCAAAGACTGATCATTCTTGGCCTTTACCGGTGCGGACCGCACAAGCAGGGGTGCGGCCGCACTAGCCATCTTCAGAAACTTGGCAATAATTTCTTTGGCCAGTGCGGACCGCACAAAGTGGGATTGCGGCCGCACGGTCACTGTTCAGAGACTGTGCACTTTTTGCACAGTTGTTTTGCACTGGTTCAATCACAATTCCTGAAATATCTCACAAACCATTAGCTCAAAAATCCTAATCTACAACAGAAATCAAAAAGAAAGAAAAAGACATGGGTTGCCTCCCAAGAAGTGCCTGATTTAACGTCGCGACACGACGCATGTTACCATCAAAGTCACTTCAAATGAATGAGTGCCACCACGTGGATGCCATCAAACTTTCCTAAGTAATGCTTGACACGATGCCCATTGATCCGGAAAACTTCACCATTTTTGTTCTTGAGATCAATAGCACCAAATGGGGTTACACCAACAACTTCAAATGGACCACTCCACTTAGACTTAAGCTTTCCCAGGAATAACCTCAACCGGGAGTTGAACAGAAGAACCATGTCACCAACTTTGAATTTCTTCCCTTGGGCATACTTATCGTGAAGGTACTTTATCTTGTCCTTGTACAAGGATAAGCTAGAGTAGGCATGAAATCTAAACTCGTCTAGATCATTGAGTTGCTCAACCCGGAGATTCGCAGCGACATCCCATTCTAAGTTCAA
The DNA here is from genome assembly GCF_000715075.1 of Nicotiana tabacum. NCBI lineage: Eukaryota > Viridiplantae > Streptophyta > Magnoliopsida > Solanales > Solanaceae > Nicotiana > Nicotiana tabacum. Next base: position 151,822,980 of record NC_134087.1, on the reverse strand, counting down.
TTTTCTCAAGGCCCACATAGCCTTATGCTCCAATTCCACCGGAAGATGACAAGCTTTCCCAAACACCAACCGGTACGGAGACATACCAATCGGGGTCTTGTAAGCTGTCCGATAGGCCCAAAGAGCATCATCTAATTTCTTCGACCAATCGGTCCTATTGGCATTGACAGTTTTGGACAAAATACTCTTGATCTCTCGGTTGGAAACCTCAACTTGGCCACTCGCTTGAGGATGATAAGGAGTGGTCACCTTGTGATTTACACCATACTTGGCAAGCAATGAATCAAAAGCCCGGTTGCAAAAATGAGAACCACCATCACTAATGATAGCACGTGGAGTGCCAAACCTTGTGAAGATACTCTTTTTCAAGAACGCCACCACACTTCGAGCTTCATTGTTGGGCAAAGCGACGGCTTCGACCCATTTTGACACATAATCAACCGCTACCAAGATATAGGTGTTCCCACAAGAACTCACGAACGACCCCATAAAGTCGATACCCCACACATCAAAAATGTCCACCTCTAGAATTGTGTTGAGAGGCATCTAATCCTTTTTTGAAATCCTACCGGCTCGTTGGCATTCATCACATCTCTTGACAAAATCACCGGCATCTTTAAACAAGGAGGGCCAATAGAAACCGCAACTAAGCACCTTAGAAGCCGTCCTCACCCCGCCATGATGGCCACCATAGGGAGAGGAATGACAAGCCTCCAAAATACTCAATTGTTCTTCTTCCGGGACACATCGGCGAATCACACCATCGGTGCAAATCTTGAACAAATATGGCTCATCCCAATAATAATCCAAACTATCTCGCTTGAGCTTCTTCCTTTGGTTAGAAGGGAGCTCATACGGGATTATACCGGTCACAAGATAATTTGCCACATCGGCAAACCACAGCATATCATGCATAGATACCGCAAGGAGTTGTTCATCCGGGAACGCATCATTAATCTCAAGGCCGTCAGAAGGCCTCCCCTCTTCCTCCAAGCGGGACAAGTGGTCCGCCACTTGATTTTCACTTCCTTTCCAGTCCATAATTTCTAGATCAAACTCTTGAAGAAGTAGCACCCATCTCATCAACCTTCCTTTTGAAACTTTCTTGGTCATCAAATACCTAAGGGCGACATGATCGGTATGGATAATCACTTTGGCCCCCATAAGGTATGGTTGGAACTTTTCCATGGCAAACACAATAGCTAGCAACTCCTTCTCGGTGATTGTATAGTTTCTTTGAGCTTCATTCATCATCTTGCTTGAGTAGTACACCGGATGGAACATCTTGTTGATTCTTTGGCCCAAGACTACCCCTACCGCAACATCATTAGCGTCGCACATGAGCTCAAATGGCAAGCTCCAATTGGGTGCGGTAATGATAGGGGTAGTTGTCAACTTGTGTTTTAGAAGCTCGAAAGCCTCCATGCATTTCTCATCAAAGACAAACTTGGCCTCCTTCTCTAACAACTTGCACAACGGGTTAACTACCTTAGAGAAATCTTTGATGAACCTTCGGTAGAAACCCGTGTGCCCCAAAAAGCTTCTCACCCCTTTGATAGAAGTAGGGGGAGGTAACCTTGAAATGACTTCAATCTTGGCTGTCAACTTCAATACCTCTCTTCGAAATCTTATGACCCAATACAATACCCTCTTCTACCATAAAATGGCATTTTTCCCAATTGATAACTAGGTTTGTATCTTCACATCGGGACAACACACGGTCCAAATTTGTCAAGCATTCTTCAAAGGAGTCCCCCACCACGCTAAAATCATCCATAAAGACCTCCAATATATCTTCCACCATGTCAGTGAAAATTGCCATCATACATCGTTGAAAGGTCGCTGGGGCATTACACAATCCAAACGACATCCTCGAAAATGCGAATGTGTCGTAGGGACAAGTAAATGTCGTCTTTTCCTGATCTTCCGGGGCGATGAGAATCTGATTGTACCCCGAATACCCATCTAAAAAGCAATAGAATGACCGACCCAAAAGACGATCAAGCATTTGGTCGAGGAACGGCAACGGGAAATGATCCTTTCGAGTCACCTTGTTAAGCTTTCTATAGTCCATATAAAATCTCCATCTCGTCACCGTCCGAGTAGGAATCAACTCATTGTTAGCATTGGTTACCACAGTCATCCCGCCCTTCTTCGGTACGCATTGCACCGGAGAAGTCCATGAGCTGTCAGAAATAGGATACACCACACCGGTGTCAAGCCACTTGATAACTTCCTTCTTGACCACTTCTTGCATAGCTTCGTTGGTGTTCAAGTGAGGTCCTTGCATCCTCCTCCAATATGATCTTATGCATGCAAAAGGCAGGGCTTATACCCCGAATATCCGCCAATGTCCATCTGATCACCCTCTTGCGCTTTTGTAGAACCGCCAAAGTGGCGTCAACCTGCACGTTAGTCAAGCAAGACGAAAGAATAACAGGAAAAGTGAAATTAGGGCTCAAGTATTCATACCTGAGGTGAGGAGGAAGTGGTTTCGACTCCAACACCGGCGGCTCCTCAATAGATGGCTTGGTTGGGGGAGTTTTGCGATTCTCAAGATCCAAGGATAACTTCCTAGGCTCATAAGAATACGAGCCCATACCATGCAAAGCGTTTACACATTCAACTCTCCCAGCATCATCATCAACATCCATGTTCAAGAGCACGACTTCAAGTGAGTCCTCAACATTCACCATTGCGCTTGTGTCATCCACTATCACCACCGTGACAATGTCAACAAACGAGCACACCTCGGTGCTATTCGGTTGCCTCATAGATTTTCACACATGGAACACCACCTTTTCATCACCAACATGGAAGGTCAACTCTCCTGCTTCGACATCTACCAAAGCCTTTCCAGTAGCTAGGAAAGGTTTTCCAAGGATAATTGGCACCTCAAAATCCACCTCACAATCCAAGATAACGAAATCGGCCGGCAATATGAACTTATCAACACGAACAAGGACATCATCAATAATCCCCAAAGGCCGCTTCATTGACCGGTCCTCCATTTGAAGCCTCATAGAAGTTGGACGAGGTTGTCCGATTCCCAAGGTCTTGAAGATCGAATATGGCATTAAATTGATACTTGCCCCCAAGTCACAAAGGGCTTTTGCAAAGTCGGCACTTCCGATGGTACATGGGATAGTGAATGCATCGGGGTCCTCAAGTTTCGGAGCCATAGAATGCAAAATTGTGCTCACTTGATGGGTCATCTTGATTGTCTTACACTCCATTGATCTCTTTTTTGTAACCAAATCTTTCATGAACTTTGCGTACCCCGGCATTTGCTAGAGTGCCTCCACCAAAGGCACATTGATAGTCAAACTCTTCATCATCTCAATGAATTTCTTAAATTGGTTGTCACCTTTTTGCTTGGCCAACCATTGAGGATAGGGCGGAGGAGGCCGAGGTAAGGGTGCTTTGGCTTTGGGCACCACCGGCTCGGGCATATCAATCACGTGTTCCCTAGACGGGTTCACGACCTCTTGTGTCTCCTCTTCAACCTCATGAATATCAATCCGCACATCATCTCACACACTTGGTTCAACTACATCTTCAACCACCAAAGGCATTTCATTATCTCGTAACTCATCTTCATCCACCATAACTTGGTTTCCTCTTGAGGCATGCACATCACCGCCTCTTCCACTTCGCGTTGTCACCTTCATCACATGATTATTGTGTCCACCCTTGGGGTTTACTACCGTATCACTTGGTAGAGCACCCTTTGGGAGAGTATTTAAAGACTGAGAAATTTGGCCAAGTTGTACTTCCAAGTTACGGATAGAAGTGTTGTGGGAGGACAATTGAGCTTCGGAGTCTTGGTTCTTTTTTATCATTTGCTCAAACATAACTTCAATTCTACCAAATTCATTTCCCGAAGAACTAGACCCTTGATATTGAAACGGCGGCGGGTTGTTCGGTTGTTGAAACATCGGAGGCCTTTGAAAGCCTTGCCCCCGATTTCCTTGACCACCATTGTTATTCCACCCACCTTGCCCATTGTTGTTGTTCCAATTGTTGTTGTTGTTTCCGCTCCAATTCCCTTGATTACCCGAATTGTTGTTCCCCCAATTTCCTCCTTGGTTGTTGTTATTGTTCCAATTACCACCTTGTTGATTGCCCCAATTTCCTTGGGGTCTCCATTGTTGGTTCCCTTGATTACCTCTATTCCCTTGATAGTTGTTGACGTATTGGACTTCCTCACTTTGATCATCATAGCATTCATTCGAATAGCCACCACCATTATCATAGTTATCAAAATTTCCTTGAGGTTGTTGCCCTCTTTGCCTCCTTTTCATCATATTCACTCCTTCCATGGTGTTGACTTGGCGTGGGTTTTGAACTTGTTGTAACTGCGCTTTAGCCAACTGATTCATTGTTGTTGTAAGTTCGGCAATGGCTTGTCCGTGATCATGTAACTTCTTATGCAAATGTATGACGTTAGGATCACCTTGAGGCACATTAGCCCGGCATTGCCATGCCGACGATGTGTCGGCCATCTCATCTAACACATCACAAGCGTCATTGTAAGGAAGCTTCATAAATTTCCTCCCGCTAGTTGGTTCACAATACATTGGTTGGTTGTGTTGATGCCCCTATAGAATGTTTGTTGGATCATCACATCATTCATATCATTGTTAGGGCATTCTTTCACCATTGTTCTAAACCTCTCCCATATCTCGTGTAACGGTTCAGTCGGCTCTTGCTTGAAGGCTAGAATCTCGTCCCGTAGAGCCGCCATGTGTCTTGGAGAGAAAAACTTAGCGATGAACTTGTCCGGCAACTCATCCCATGTAGTGATGGAATAATTGGGTAGCCTCTCCAACCAATCTAACCCCTTCCCCCGAAGTGAGTACGGGAAAAGTCGAAGTCTCAATGCATCCTCCGAAACATTTGTCTGCTTGTTACCCCAACAAGTATCCACGAAGCCCTTCAAGTGTTTATAAGCATTCTGATCAGCGGCCCCCGTGAAATAACCTCGTTGTTCGATCAAGGTGAGCATCACATTTGTAATCTGGAAGTTCCCCGCCCGGATTCGGGGAGGAACTATTGCACTTGCGTACCCTTGATTGGGTAGAACTCTTGGTGCCACTCTTGGTGGAGGTGGAGGAGGGTCTGGTATATTCTCATTTGCATTGGCATTTCGACCTCTCCTAGGAGCTTGAAGTAATACATCTTCTTGTTCTAGATCCTCAACCTCCTCCCCCATGACCACGTTGACAAGAGGGTCATTTGCTTTTAAAGCCATGTGTACCTGAGTGAATTGACACAAATAAAATTAGTAAAAAGAAGGAAAGAGAAGCAAAACACAAAACTAGCTACAGAAATAGTCAACACCGTAAGCTCCCTGGCAACGACGCAAAAAGTGGTCGTAGCAAACTCAACCTCACACAACGGTAGGAAGAGCGGGCACTAAGACTTTTACCCGAATAGTGGTATCGGGGTCAATTTCCACAGGGAGCTTGGAATGGAGTTGCGTATTTGTTCGGACTAGGAATGCGTGATTGCTCCTAATTGTACTTCTAACATTTTTTGGGATTTTTGTTTAATAACTACTATTATCAACTACAAGTTTAAGTTAATTTATGCTGAAAGGATATGTTCTAAGTTATGATTAACATAGAGAAAGGCACTAGGGTCGTGGCATCACCTAGGTGGTTAACTAACGGGTAGAGACTACTAATAATAGATTGACATACTTGGGATCAATGTTATAACCATTGCACAATTGTACCCACTCTCACATCTCTCGGTAGGGAGAGCGAATTTGCCCAATTGACTCTCTCGAGACCAATTGGGTAGGCTAATTAGACCAAGCAACTTGGGTTCAAGTAGGGTGATTACTCTCTCGAGGTTTAACCAGTTAATTGGGACTACCATTTCTCATGGGTCCACCCCAATTCCTTGTTGGGTCAATGTTGGGGTCATAGACTCTCTTTCTCAAGAAGAGTCAAGACCCACTAAGCTAGAATCAATGTTTGCAACCATGAATCCTTAATTAAACCATAAAATTAACCTAAATAACAAACACCCAATATCAATCTATCATTAATAAGCAACACCCATTAATTACCCACACTAGGGTTGAGCCACAACCCTAGCTAATGGGTTTAGCTAGACATAATTAAAGAAGAAACTGAAGAAATAGGAGATGAAACAACCATATTAATTAATTACTAATGTTAAACTACAATAATCTATGATTAAACCCAGCTATAAATGCCCAAAATAGGCCAAAACATAAGTCTCACGAGTGCAGCAGCTATCAGATGTACCAAACTTAACCTAAAAATGGTAAAATATTCTATTTATAGTGGGCTGGAAAAACTGGACAAAAATGCCCCTGCGGGGTTAGTGCGGACAGCACAAAGTTGGCACGCGGACGCACTAGGTTGCTCGACCTCTGAATCTTGCTCTCTGAAGATGGTGATGCGAACCGCACAAAGTTGGAATGCGGCCGCATGAAGACTGGTGCGGACTGCACAAAGTTGTTGTGCGGCTGCATGAATGGTTTTGGCAGCTTCTCTGAACTTCACTGACGCGGACCGCGTGACCATAGAGTGCGGCCGTATGGAGAGGGACGCGGGTAGCATGAAGTGGGACGCGGTCGCGTGGTTTGCTTCTGGAATATGACACTCTCTGAACTTCTTGGACGCAACCGCATAGCAAGATTGTGCGGCCGCATGAGTGAGACGTGGGCCGCATGAAGTGGGATGCGGTCGCATGAGGTTGACTTGTAGTTTCACAGTATCTGAACTCCTATGGTGCGGCCGCATGACATGATGGTGTGGTCCGCACCAAGTTCTGAATGTCCTTACTTTAATGTTCTTTGACACTTGAGCAGGTTTCACTCCGATTTGAGCCGATCTTTGACGATTTGTCACTTTATAGCTCAAACCTGCAATCAAGCGCAATATGTAAGCATTTTGGGACTATTTTGTAGAAAATTACACTCAAAGCGCAGGCAAGTATGGGTATAAAACATGTTAAAATCCTACTTATCATGCACCTCCGCTCCAGAGTTTTCAAGGTGGTTATCCAGGCCGTCAGGGTCAGTTTCAAGGTCAGCAGTCTCAGCAACCGAAGTCTTGCTATACTTGCGGCGATACGAGGCATATTTCTAGGTTTTGCCCTCGAGCCTCGAGCAGTTCTCAGCACCAAGGTTCTCATGCTATTGTTCCAGCACCAGGTGTTCCACCTCCCGCTCAGCCAGCAAGAGGTAAGGGTAGAGGTGTTAGAGGTGGAGGTCAGGCCGCTAGAGGTCGATGTCGAGGTATTAGAGGTGGAGGCCAGCCAGCAGGAGGCCATCCTAGGGATGCAGTTTAGAGTGGTGGGGCCCAGCCCTGATGTTATGCTATTCCAGTCAGACCTGAGGCTGAGGCCTCCGATGCAATTATCACAGGTACGGTTTTAGTATGCAGTAGAGATGCCTCAGTTCTATTTGATCCAGGGTCCACATATTCTTATGTATCATCTTATTTTGCCCTTTATCTAGTTGTGCCTTGTGATTCTTTGAGTGCTCATATATATGTGTCTACATCGGTGGGTGATTCTATTGCGGTAGATCGTGTTTATCGTGCATGTGTGGTCGTTATTGGGGGTCTTGAGACCCATGTAGATCTCCTACTTCTCGATATGGTGGATTTTGATTTCATTTTAGGGATGGATTAGTTATCCTTTTATCATTCTATATTGGATTGTCATGCTAAGACCATGACCTTAGCATTACCAAGGTTGCCTCGTTTGGAGTGGAGAGGGACTCCTAGTCATTCTACCAGCAGGGTTATCTCATATATGAAGGCTCGGCGTATGGTTGATAAGGGATGTTTGGCCTATTTGGCGTATGTTCGTGATTCTAGTGCTGAGGTTCCTTCTATGTATTCTGTGCCCGTTGCTCGCGAGTTTCCAGAGGTATTTCCTTCAGAGCTACCTTGGATGCCACCCAACATGGACATTGACTTTTGCATTGATTTGGCTCCTAGCACTCAACCAATTTCTATTTCGCCATATCGCATGGCCACGCTAGAGTTGAAAAAATTAAAAGAATAGTTGCAGGACTTGCTAGATAAAGGCTTTATTAGACCGAGTGTCTCGCCTTGGGGTGCGCCAGTGTTGTTCATTAAGAAGAAGGAAAGGTCAATGAGGATGTGCACAGATTATCGGTGGTTGAACAAAGTCACCATCAAGAACAAGTATCCATTGCCGAGGATTGATGATTTGTTTGATCAGCTTTAGGGTGCCAAGGTATTTTTGAAGATTGATTTGAGATCTGGCTACTATCAGTTGAGGATTAGGGCATCCGATGTCCCTAAGATAGCTTTTTCGCACTCGGTACGGGCATTATGAGTTCTTAGTGATGTCAGTCGGGTTAACAAATTCCCTACCAACTTTCATGGATGTGATGAGTGTTCAAGCCTTATTTGGATTCCTTCATGATTGTCTTCATTGATGACATTTTGATCTATTCCCGCAGCCGGGAGGAGCATGATTGTCCTCCGGACTCTGAGGGACAGTCAGTTATATGCTAAGTTTTTAAAGTGTGAGTTTTGGTTGACTTCAGTTTTATTCTTGGGTCATGTTGTATCAGCAAAGGGTATTCAGGTAGATCCTAAGAAGATTACCGCAATCAAGGACTAGCCTAGACCCACATCAGCCACGGAGATCCGGCGTTTCTTGGGTTTGGCGGTCTATTACCGTTGGTTTGTGGAGGGGTTTTCATCTATTGCAGCCCCAATGACCAGGTTGGCCAAGAAAGGGGGCCTAGTTTAGGTGGTCGGATGAGTGTGAGGTGAGCATTCAGAAGATCAAGACAGCTTTGACTACGGCACCGGTGATGGTTTTGCCCGCAGGTTCAGGGCCATATATAGTATATTGTGATGCATCTCATATTGGACTTGGTGCGATATTGATGCAGAATGGCAAGGTTATTGCATATGCTGCGCGGCAGTTGAAGATTCATGAGAAGAACTATCCAATTCATGATTTGGAGCAAGCAACCATTATTCACTCGCTGAAGATTTGGAGCCATTATTTATATGCGTATCATGTGAGGTGTTCGCGGATCACAAGAGTTTGCAATACATGTTCAAGTAGAAGGAGCTAAATTTGAGGCAGAGGAGGTGGTTGGAGTTGTTGAAAGACTATGATATCACCATCTTGTATCATCTGGGGAAGGCCAATGTAGTGGCCTATGATTTGAGTAGGAAGTCAGCCAGTATGGGCAGCCTTGCGTATATTCTGGTCAGTGAGAGGCCGCTTGCTTTGGATGTTCAGACTTTAGCCAATCAGTTCGTGAGGTTGGATGTTTCTTAGCCCAGCCGTGTTCTAGCTTGCACCGTCGCTCATTCTTCATTATTTGAGCGTATCCGAGATCAGCAGTATGATGATCCTCAATTGCTTATCCTTAGAGGCATAGTGCGGCACGGAGGTTCCAAGCAGGTTACAGTTGGAGATGATGAAGTTTTGAGGATGAAGGGTCGTATTTGTGTGCCTAATGTTGATGGACTTCATGAGTCGATTCTAGAGGAGGCCCATAGTTCTCGATACTCTATTCATCCTGGAACCGCTAAGATGTATCAGGATTTGCGGCAGCATTATTGGTGGAGGAGGATGAAGAAGGATATTGTTGTGTATGTAGCTCGGTGTTTGAATTGTCAGTAGGTAAAGTACGAGCTTTAGAGACCTGGTGGGTTATTTCAGAAGATTGAGATTCCTGAGTGGAAGTGGGAGCGTATCACTATGGACTTCATTGTTGGACTTCCACAGACTCAGAGGAAGTTCGATATAGTATGGGTTATTGTGGATAGGCTGACCAAGTCAGTGCATTTCATTCCATGGCAGTTTCCTATTCTTCTAAGCGGTTGGCAGAGATTTATATCTGGGAGATCGTTCATCTTCATGGTGTGACCATGTCTATCATTTCTAATCGAGGTACACAGTTTACCTCGTATTTTCGAAGGGCAGTACAGTGTGAGTTGGGTACGCGGGTCGAGTTGAGCACAGCATTTCATCCTCAGACGGACGGACAGTCCGAGCGTACTATTCAAATTTTGGAGGATATGCTTCGAGCATGTGTTATTCACTTTGGAGGTTCTTGGTATCAGTTCTTTCCTTTGATAGAGTTTGCCTACAACAATAGTTATATGTCAAGCATTCAGATGGCTCCCTACAAGGCATTATATGGTAGGAAGTGTCGGTCGCCGGTTGGGTGGTTCGAGCCGAGAGAGACTCGGTTGTTGGGTACAGACTTAGTTGATAACTAGGGATTTTAACGCATTTTATACTCCTTCTTGCTTATGCTTTGATTAGAAATTCATGCTAAATAGTCCCAAAAGGCTCACAAGTTGTGTTTGATTGCAGGTTTAATCAACAAAGTGACAAGATGTCAAAGATCAGCTCAAAAGGAGTGAAACTTGCACAAGTACCAAGACAAAATAAAGCTCAGGCAAAGCAAGGCCAGTGCGGCCGCACTACATTCTGTGCAGTCCGCATTGTGAGGTTCAGAGAGCATGACTTTCAAGGCATAAAGGCAATGCGGCCACACTAGGATTTGTGCGGTCCGCATTGAAGGCAATGCGGCCCACTCAATTTAGTGCGGTCCGCATAACCCAAAATCAGAGAAGTGTCAGTTTCAAGGATTCAAGTCAATGCGGTCCACATTCCATTTTATGCGAACCGCACTAGAAGCCTTCGCGGCCACAGTCCATTCTCTACGGTCTGCAGTGCCTGAGTTCAGAGAGTCAGATCATCAGATTTAGAGCCCTAGTGCGGCCACACACCATTTTGTGCGGTCCGCACTAACCCCGCATGGGCATTTTTGTCCAGAATTTTTAGCTTAGTATAAATAGCTTCTTTTCCCATTTTTAGGGTATCAAATATTGTAATTAAGCAGCTGCGCTCGTGGGTTCGAGATTCTTAGCTATTTTGGGCAATTTTATCTACTTTTCATCATTGAATCTTGTTATTTAGCTTAGAAATTAATTAATATGAGTTGTTCTTCATCTATTTCTTGCTTTCCTTCTTTAATTATGAGTAGCTAGACCCATAAGCTAGGGTTGTGGCTCAACCCTAGTGTGGATAATTAATGGATCTTGTATTTTAGGGCTAAATTGACTATGGGTGTTTGATATTTGGGCCTATTTCATGGTTAATTTCTGAATTAGTGGTTGCAAACACTAGTTTGTGTTTAGTTGACTTGGGTTCTTCTTGAGAAAGAGAGCCTAAGTCTCCGAAATTGGTCCAACAAGGAATTGGGGCGTACTCAAGAGATTGATAGCCCCAATTAAAGGGTTAAACCTCGAGAGAGTAATACCCGACTTGAACCCTAGTTGCTTGTGCAAATTTGCATACCCAATTGGTCTTGAGAAAGTCAATTCGGGCAAAATCACTCGAACCACCGAGAGGTGTAGAGTAGGTAAAATAGTGCAACGGTTATATCATACTCCCCAATAATGTCATTCTGCCTTAAACTCAAGTACCCGTCAATTGACCACCTAGGCGGAAGTCACTACCCTAGTGCCTTTTAAATAATTTGAACAACCCGTAGCATTAAATCTTAGCTTAATCTAGTTGCATTTACCATTTGTAGTTTGATAATAGTAGAAGTAAAAAGAAAACCCCAAAAATGATTAGAAGTGTAATTTGGAACACATACGCAATCCTAAACTAGATAGATACTCGATTCCAAATTCTAGCTCTCTGTGGAAATAGATCCCGACCCAAAATTGGGTAAAAGTTGCTCCGACCCTCTCTCGCTACATAATTAGTAGTGCGGAGTAGGCCGCGATCAACTTTTTGGCGCCGTTACCAGGGAGCTAACGGTTTTGGCTATCTATTTAGTTAGTTTGTGTATTGTTCTTCTTTCCTTCTTTGTTACTAACTTGTTTGTGTCACAACTCAGGTACCAAATGGCAGCGAACAACGCTAATGACCCTCTTGGAAACGTGATTGCGGGGGAGGAGGTAGATGATGTCAGAGATGATGAGGTGCCTCTTGTACTTCAAGGACAACTTAGAGGCCGCAATGCCAATGCTAATCCTAATGACAATGTTCCAAACCCTCCTCCACCACCTCCAAGAGTGGCTCCCAGAATACTTCCGAACTAGGGCTATGCGTGTGCTATTGTCCCACCCCGAATCCGAGCGGGCAATTGTTAGATAACCAATGCGATGTTCACCATACTTGAGCAGCGTGGGTATTTCATCGGCACTGCAAATCAAAATGCCTACAAACATTTCAAGGGGTTCGTGGATACATGCTGGGGGAGCAAGCAGACGAATGTGTCCGAGGATGCTCTTAGGTTGAGACTTTTCCCATTTTCTCCTCGGGGGAAGGCATTAGATTAGCTCGAGAGACTTCCCAACCATTCCATCACAACTTGGGATGAGTTGGCGGATAAATTCATTGCTAAATTTTTCTCGCCGGGGCATATGGCGGCATTGCGTGATGAAATATTGGCTTTCAAGCAAGAGCCCACGGAACATTTGCATGAGATTTCGGAGCATTATAGAACAATGGTGAAATAATGCCCCAACAATGATATGACTGAGGCTATGATACAACAAACCTTCTACCGGGGCATCAATACAACAAATCAATGCATAGTGAACCAACTTGTTGGGGGCAACTTTATGAAGTTGTCGTATGATAAGGCATGTGATATACTCGACGAGATGGCTGACACTTCTTCTGCATGGCAAAGTAGAGCCAATAAGCCTCAGGGTGACCCCACGATTATTCATTTGCACAGGGAATTACATGATCACGGGCAAGCTATAACTGAGCTTACAACTACTATGAACCAACTGGCAAAGGCACAGTTGCAACAAGTTCAAAATCCTCTCCAAGTGAATGCCATGGAGAGTGTTAATATGCTTGTCAACAAAAGAAGGCAACAAAATCAAGTGAATTCTGAGCAATTTGATGATGACTATGATGGGTTTCAAAATGATGGTTATGATGAACAAAGTGAAGAGGTTAAATATGTGAACAATTATCAAGGCCAACGGGGCAACTCTTCCAACCAACAACAGTGGAGGTCTCAAGGCTGGCAATCAACAACAAAACAATAGTAATTGGGGGAACAACAACCAAAACAACAACTGGGGCAATCAGAACAACAATCAAGGCAACCAAGGGAATTGGAATGGTAATAACAACAATTGGGGTGGCAATAACAGTTAAGGTGGATGGAACAATGGAAACCAAGGAAATCGGGGGCAAGGATTTCAAAGGCCCCCAATGTACCAACAACCGAACAATACACCCCTATTTTTATCTCAAGGTCTTATTTCTTATGGAAATGATATGAGTAGAATTGAAATGATGTTCAAACAGATAATGAAGAAGAATGCGGATTCGGATGTACATTTGGCTTCCCACAATACCTCTATCAGAAATTTGGAGGTACAGTTAGGCCAAATCTCTCAGTCTTTAAATACTCTCCCTAAGGGTGCCCTACCAAGTGATATGGTAGTGCCAAAGGGTGGAAACAATCATGTCATGGTGGTAACAACGAGAAGTGGGAGAGGCGGTGATGTGAATGCCTCCAAACAAAAACAAATCTTGGATGATGATGTTGAGTTGCAAGAAGATGAAGTCCCTTTGGTAGTTGAAGATGTGGTTGAAGAAAATGTGAACAACGAAGTGAGGATTGATATTTAAGATGTCGAGGTGGAAACTCAAAATGATGTGAACCCGTCTAGGGAACACATAATAGACATGCCGGAGCCGGGTGTGCCTAAAGCCAAGGCACTTTTGCCAAGGCCACCTCTACCTTATCCTCAAAGGCTCGCAAAACAAAAGAATGATAATTAGTTTAAGAAGTTCATTGACATGATGAAGAGCTTGTCCATTAATGTCCCCCTGGTGGAGGCTCTTGAACAAATGTCGGGCTATGCAAAATTCATGAAAGACTTGGTCACAATGAAGCGTTATATGGATTGTGAAACTATAAAGATGACTCACCAAGTTAGTGCTATAGTGCATTCAATGGCCCCGAAGCTTGAAGATCCCGATGCCTTCACCATTCCTTGCACCAATGGAAGTGCGGATTTAGCCAAGGATCTATGTGATTTGGGAGCTAGTATCAATTTGATGCCCTACTTAGTGTTCAAAACCTTGGGTATTGGGCAACCTAGGCCGACTTCCATGAGGTTATGAATGGTGGATAGATCGATGAAGAGACCATTGGGTATTATTGATGATGTGCTTATCCGTGTGGACAAATTTATCTTGCCAGCTGACTTTGTGATCTTGGACTGTGAGGTGGACTACAAAGTTCTGATCATATTAGGAAGACATTTCCTAGCTACGAGGAAGGCATTGGTAGATGTAGAAGCAAGGGAACTCACCTTCCGGGTGGGCGATGAAAAGGTGGTCTTTTCTGTGTGCAAATTTATGAAGCAGCCCAACAGTACCGAGGTGTGATCTTTTGTTGACCTCATCACAACATGATAATTGATGACACCAGTGCAATGATCAATGTTGAGGACCCATTGGTGGCCGTATTGTTGAATCTTGAAGTCAATAAGGATGCAAGCCGAGTGGAGTGCGTGAATGTTTTACATGGAATGGGCTCTTATTCTTATGAGCCTAGAAAATTGTCTTTGGATCTCGAGAATAGAAAGACTCCACCAACTAAACCTTCAATTGAGGAGCCTCTTTGAAACCAATTCCTCCACACCTCAGGTATGAGTTCTTAGGCTCAAATTCTACTTAGCCAGTTATTCTTTCTTCTTGCCTTACTAACATGCAGGTTGATGCCACATCGGTAGTGCTTCAAAAGCGGAAAAAGGAAATTGGATGGACTCTAGCTGATATTCGGGGAATAAGCCCCGCATTCTGTATGCACAAAATTATCTTGGAGGATGATGAAAAGCCTTCCTTGGAGCATCAAAGAAGATTGAATGAAGCAATACAAGAAGTTGTGAAAAAAGAGGTGATCAAGTGGTTGGATGTCGGGGTTGTGTACCCCATCTCTGATAGCTCTTGGACTTCACCGGTACAATGTGTACCGAAGAAGGGTAGCATGACCGTGGTTAAAAATTCTCAAAATAAGTTGATTCCTACAAGAACAGTCACTGGTTGAAGGGTATGCATGGACTACCGCAAGTTGAATAAAGTGACCCACAAGGATCACTTCCCTTTGCCTTTCCTTGACCAGATGTTAGACCGACTTGTTGGGCGTGCCTTCTATTTCTTCTTAGATGGGTATTCTTGGTACAACCAAATCTTGATTGCTCCGAAAGATCAGGAGAAGACCACATTCACTTGTCCATATGGAACTTTTTCCTTCTCTATGATGCCTTTTGGGTTGTGTAATGCACCGGCTACATTTCAGCGGTGTATGATGGCCATTTTCACCGATATGGTGGAAGACATTTTGGAGGTGTTCATGGACGATTTTAGTGTTGTGGGGGATTCATTTGATGAGTGCTTGAAGAATCTTGATATGGTGTTGGTCCGCTGTGAAGAAACCAATCTTGTCCTCAATTGGGAGAAATGCTACTTTATGGTGGAAGAAGGAATAGTTCTTGGGCATGAAATTTCGAAGCATGGTATTGAGGTAGATAAAGCAAAGATTGATGTGATTTCAAGGCTCCCTCCCCTACATCCGTCAAGGGAGTTCAAAATTTTCTTGGGCATGCGGGGTTCTACGGAGATTTATCAAAGACTTTTCAAAGGTAGTGAACCCCTTGTGCAAGTTGTTGGAAAAAGATACTAAGTTCGTGTTTGATGAGTAATGTATGCAAGACTTTGAACTTCTCAAGCATAAGTAGACCACCACCCCGATCATTACCGCACCTAATTGGAGCTTGCCCTTTGAGCTCATGTGTGATGCGAGCAATGTTGCGGTTGGGGCAGTTTTGGGTCAAAGAGTGAACAAAATATTTCATCCGGTGTACTATGCGAGCAAGACAATGAATGATGCTCAAGTGAACTACACGGTGATCGAGAAAGAACTTTTGGCTATTGTGTTTGCTATGGAAAAATTTCGGCCGTATCTTATGGGTGCCAAGGTTATTATTCATACCAACCATGCCGCACTCCGGTACTTGATGACGAAGAAGGACTCCAAAACTAGACTGATGCGATGGGTCTTGTTACTTCAAGAGTTTGATTTGGAGATTGTGGACAGGAAGGGTAACGAGAACCAAGTGGCGGACCACTTGTCCCTCTTGGAGGAGGAGGGGAGGCCTAGTGATGGCCTAGAGATCAATAATTCATTTCCTGATGAACAAATCCTTTCGGTGTCAATGAATGATATGCGAATGTGATGGTAACCTGCGTCGTGCCACGATGTTAAATCAGGCGCTTCTTGGGAGGCAACCCATGTGTTTTTCTTCTTATTTTCTTTGATTTTCTTTTGTAGTATAGGATTGATTTTTGGGCCAATTGGTTGTAAGATGTTACAGGATTGTGTTGGTGTAGTGCAGAACATAGTGGAAAAAAGTGCCAGGTCTCTGAAATTGTTAATGCGGCCACACTACATTTAGTGCAGACCGCACTGGTAAAGGTGAAATGTAGACCTCTCTGAAGTTTTCCACTGCGGCCACACTACATTTTGTGCGGTCCGCAGTGGACCACTACAGCTGCAGTCCATTTCGTGCGGACCGTAGAGTGTTGCCTCCTCAAGCTTGAAAATAGATATGTTGTGCGAACCGCGGTCCACTTTGTGCGGTCCGCACTGGTTGGTGAGACTGGGCCCCAGGTCCTTTTCTATAAATAGGGCCAGAGGTGCTCTTTTTACCCTTTTCAAACCCTGACTCTTAGAACTAATAGAAGAACTGTTCATCATCTATCCTTCTCGTAACTTGTGAGCACGTGATTTTTGTTTTGCGTGACAGTCGCTCCAAAAGAATAAAAATTGGTCCTGCTGTACAATTTTGTGGATTTCTGTGCGGCACTTTGTTGATTAATTTGTGACTTTGGCCCATTTTTATTTATTTACGTTATTAAAACAAAATTAAAAAAAATGTGTACGTGTCATGCATAATCTGAACCGTAACATGGTTTAAATAGAAAGGCATAAACATGCATCCTTGTCCGTGATTTTGTTTTGTTTGATTTTACCTGTTTTGAAATATCTTTAGTGTGTGTGCAAATAATTGTATTGAGTGTTATTTAATTTTAATTTGATTTTTTTTTGTTGTTTAGTTTTTAAAATAAATAAGAAAAAGAAATAAAATAATAAAAAGAAAAAAAAAAAAGAAAAGACCCCTTCTTCTTCCGGACTTGGGCCAATTTGTTAAAATTGGCCCAACAAACTCAGCCCAAAACCCAGGCCTGCCCGGTCCAGACCACTTGGTACCCAGGGTGTCCAAACGACGTCGTTTGGGTCATGACTGATCTGGGCCGTTGATCTCAGGCTAATCAACGGCCAAGATCACTTTTCCATAACCCACTAATGGCCCCGACCCGTTTACACCCGGACCAACCCAAACCCTTTACCCTCGAAACGACACCGTTCCACTTAAGCCATCAGATCTAGACCGTAGATCTTGAATGATCTAACGGTTGAGATCCGTCTACCCAATAACTATATAAGCCCATAATCTTACCCTGCCCCCCCCTATCCGAACCCCAGCCTTCGTCTCCACAAGCCCTTCCCCTCAAACCCTAGCCGCCCCTGCAAACCTTCACCAGAAACCCGGCGGCATGAACGCCGGTGACCTCCACCTGAACACCATAGAACCCCCATGCCGTCCTGAACCCAAATCTACCAACCACACACTTCGAATCCTATCCCACCTTCTCGAATCTTCATTTGAAGATTCGAGTCGGAACCTAATCTACACCGATATGCCTTAAATTCATACCAGACACTCCCCAGACCCCCCTCGTGACCAAACCATACTTGGTTTGGTCCGAATCTGATCAGGGAAGCATGAATCCCAGATCTGAGTTTTGGAAATTTTGTGTTCCTCCGTCACTGGTTCAACCGAAGAGATTAAGGTCTAATGGACTTTAATCAAAGTGTTTCTCATCTGAGAAACACTTCGTTTAAAGTCCGTTCAGCCTTAAGAAAGGCCTGACCGAGTCCGAGTTAAGGTTTTGATCTTTTGCGGTTTAAGGTAAGTTTCTTTCTTTTCTTAGTTGTTTTGGTTCGTTTGATTGTTGTAAGGGTCTGTTCGTTTTCTGTTTATGTCCTTGACTTCTATCAACTGTGCTTCAACCACTTTGCCTGAACCTCTGTTGTTTGTCTAAATCCCCCCTCCTATTCTGATAAGGCATTATGTATTTGTTTGTGCAAGTAGCTGATTTTCGAGTTTGGACTGACTAGTTGACTCCTCGAGTGCATTTCTGCTTAGTCAGTGTAATTCAAACCATGTATCGATACTGTTTAAATGTCTGATTTTTGGCTACGATTGTGTATGTTAATGCTAATATAGTCGAGTCGACATGTGTCGTCAATTAGTTTCAACTGTCCAAACAATAACAAATCGACTTACTTCTGCTAAGCATTTGTTGAATCAATTGAGAACCAGTTTTGTTTACTTATAGCTATTGATTTGGATCAGTAATGTAAAAGGGATGTTTGGTTTAAATTCTGAATTGGAGGGCATGTGCACTCGTGCATAGCATGTGCATTGGTGCACCTCATGTGCTTTGTGCACAGCCTGTTTTCCTGCATAAAAAGGTTTTTGAGTTAAAAATGGTTTGACAGCATATGCTGTCAGATATATTCTACTGCCCATGTTTGCTTTTAGTTAATAAAATAGGAAAGATAAGTCTGCCAGGGAATATTGATGGGTTTAATACTTAATTAGCTAAAGTGGAACTGAGAATGGAAGGCACATGGGAGGGGTATGGTGATAGTCTAAACAGGCTGTTAAAAGGGGTAAGGAAGGCATATAAAAAGGGGAGACATCTGACTAAAGAGGAGATAGAGATACAGAGAGGAGATAGAGATACAGAGAGGAGATAGATATACAGAGAGGAGAGAGATATACAGAGAGGAGATAGATATACAGAGAGGAGATAGATATACAGAGAGGGGAGATACACATTGGACTTTGAGAGCTGAAAAAGAAACACACACACACAGAGAAGAGAGCAAAAGAGAAAAGGATACCACCTGGTATTAAGGAGAGGACATACACTGTGAGGATAGAAGAGAAAAGATAGAACTGATTTTAGGAAAACACAGATAGAGAGAGGTTAAGAGATAGAAAGTATACAATCAACAATCAGAAACTGTTTCCTCCTATTGTTATTTGGATTTCAGTTGTTCAACTTGTTCAAATCAATTCTGATTCTTTGAAGTTCCAGTTGTGTCTACTAGTCGAGTGTTTTCATTGGTTTACTACTGGTTTGGTCTGCCTGGAGTTCTGATTCTACTCCACTGGGTGTTGTTGTCATTTGGCTACTGCTTTCTATCGGCCATAGTTGCATTTCTGCACTCGAGCCTGTTCTTGCTGTATTGTTTTGTCTGCTGCTATCCTGCCCTGCTGCTGCTGCTATTTTGTTTCCTGCTGTTGCTGATTTCCCTATCTTCTTCCTCTTCTCTTTGGCATTTTCAGTTGTTTCCAGGTACACATCTCAAGTCTCACATTGGTGTAGCTGAATGTAACATTGAAAAAGCATGAATAGAAAGATTTGAAGGAGTTATAATCACCCGTTTACTGACTGCCTTTTCATAAATGTTGTTAAGTTTATGTAAATTGTAGTTTATAGCTGATAGAGAATACATTATTAAGCTTGTACTATGTTGATTTGAACTGTGGTGTTCGATTCGTTTAGTGGCATACAGAATGTAAATAGAACTCTTGGAATGTGAAATTATTTAATGTGATTGTTAAAATCAAATTCACTCTTTCAGCATGTATTGAATAAGTAAGGGCAAATGGCTATTAAACCTAGCCAAATATAATGTGGTTTTGAACTGCCCGGTTTTCGATTTCTTTAGGCCTTTATAGGATTAGTTTTGAATGTTATCGGTAGTATTCTTCAATAAGGAATTCTATTAACCCTGTTTAAGCAAGTTAATCTAATTTTGACCTAAAGATGTTGGTTCGGATTAAGTGTCGTATTTCATTAGAATAAGCGGATTTCTTCTGTCAAACTAAAGCAATTTTCCATTGAAGTGTAGTGTTTTCTCTACTTTGTAAATAATTAATCAGAAATTGATAAGAATCCGGATTAGGCAAAAGCATATAGTTAAATTAGCATGTTCCTTTTCTCTTAGTTTTAGGGACAAACGTAACAGAAATGTAGTCGCTTTAGGATACCCTTCTAAAATAATGAGACGAGCCTCGCCAAATAAAAATGCAAATTGCGGGGCCCTCAATCAACAACTAATCATAATATTTAGAATTCAGGCTAGGCCGTTTAGTGAATCTCATGGCCTTCTCAAAAATAATAACGCATTAGACTCTTTAGGCGCGGCTTAATTAAATCATATTCTTAAATTCGGGTGCACATTGATGTGACCCAAATCCAAATCTCAACGAAGTCAAATTGTGTTGACGATCACGGGCGCATTGATTGTGACGTGGTTCGAGATGCATTTTCACGACGTTGCAATTCTATAAAAATAAGTGATAATGATAAAAGCGGTTTAAAAGCACGTAAGTTATAACATGTATTTAAATCAGATATTTAGCCATTATAACAATTTAAGCGACCGTGCTAGAACCACGGGATTCGAGGGTGCCTAACACCTTCCCTCGGGTCAACAGACTTCCTTACTTAGAATTTCTGGTTCGCAGACTTCATTCGGAAAAGTCGAAAATTTCCTCGATTCGGGATTCAAGATAAACCGGTGACTTGGGACACCAAAAGCCAAACATTTCCCAAGTGGCGACTCTGAATTAAATAAATAATCCCATTTCGAATATTGTCACTTAAATTGGAAAAACTCCACCCGCGCATCTTACCCTTCGGGGCGGGGCGCGCAAAAAGGAGGTGTGACAGCTCTGGCGACTCCGCTGGGGAAATAACCCAGAACCACTGGTTCAGGGTTCAAGAATTCGAGCTTAGAATAATTGTTATATTTGGCTTTATTATCTGATCTTTATTACATGTTTTTGCATAACGTGCTAAATGTTGTCTTTTACCGCTTTGATATTATCTGAACTGTATATAAACTGTGCCGAAACCCTTCTCTTCTCACCTCCGGGGAGAAGCTCGCTGGTCGAGACTCCCTATTCTGTTAGTGTCAATACCTGAAATAAGAAATAGATCGGACAAGTTACAAAGCCGGACGATCTCGCGGGTCCCCGGTACGTAGCCCCCTCCTCGACTCGAGTGGTCCGCCCGGGTACACAGTCTAGAACAAATACCCAGGTTACGAACCTAGAATAACTTGACTTCATGCTGGATCCCTAGTAGGAACGCTTATTTGCATCATGTTGCATTTGACTTAGGGGACTCAACACAGGGGTTGGATCCTTCTAGGACAGGCGACCTGAAATGAAAAAGACCACCCTGCTGCATCCTATTTGTTTTGTGCATTTATTTGCTTCGGTTTCGCATGCTGACCGGTTTCTAAAAAGGGAAAATAGCAGCGTAGGGAGATAATTACTTATTTTGGAAAAATAAAACCAATGTTCAAGTATTGTCAAAACCTCGCCGGAATTTTTTCTAAAAAAAAAAGAATAAAAACAAAATTTGTCTTCTTAGTTTGAATTATTAAAAAAAAATATACAAAAAAAAAAAAATTCTTTCATGTCCAAAATCAAAAAAGGAAGGTATTTATTTAAAAGTAAAAAAAAATGGAAAATTCATAATTCAAAAAATGTTGTTTCTTTCATAATACCCCTTTTATAAATTCAGACTAATGGTCCAAATATTTCTAAAAAAAAAATATTTTCTTTAGTCTTTATCTTTCTTTCAAAAAAAAAATAATAAAAATACTTATTCTTGATTTCTAGGTTTATTTGATTTTCTCTATTCATGATACGCCCGAACTACGCCGGTTTGATTCTCACCGGATGTGAGATACGTAGGCAACCCTCGTCGGGTTCAACCCCATTTTTGCTAAAATAGCCAAAATCAATAAATAAATAAAAAATGTGTCAAATTTTAAAGAGTCGTAAATAAATCGGGTGACGTTGTTTTGTCATAAATAGCCGAATGTTCCCGAAAGGGACGCCGGAAGGCCGACTTTGTCTAAATAGCCACCTTTGGGTCTTATTTAGCATTTTTACCCAGTAGACCCACACAGCCTTAAAATCTTCATCCCCGAAGTGTTTAAAGGCCGTGTTCAAAACTTGATCCCCTCTGTAAAAATATTTTTTGAGTCAGTCATTTTTGTTAAAATCACCTTAATAAATGTGCAGGATGAGCACGATGCAAAATGAACATTTTTCAATAATGACCAAAATCCCTGTCAAGTTACGGCTATGGTGGAATGATTTAGGTGTTGAAGGACAAAATGAGGTTAAGAAATATCTGAAAGGTCTTGTGGGTCTGTTGGAAATCCAACCTCGGGGAGATATCATAAGGGCTTTGGTTACCTATTGGGACCCGGCGCACAATGTTTTCCATTTCTCTGATTTTGAATTCACCCCGACTTTGGAAGAAATGGCCGGATACATCGGGAATACTGAGCTTCCCTTGAGGGAAAAATACTTGGTCGCCCCAAGAGTCGTCACGGTACATCGGTTCCTGGATTCATTGAAAATACCTAGAACAGTCCACAACCCGGTTCTAGCAGCCGGATTCTGTACTCCAGGCTTCATATATGATAGGTACGGTCACGAGGGGGGATTCAATAATCCAATCAACAAACTGTGCAGCAAAGGAGTTCGTCAGAAGTGGGACGAGCACAGACGGGTAGCGTTCATGATAATGTTCCTGGGTCTTCTGGTATTTCCGAGGAAAGATGGAAACATTGATTTGAAGATATCTGGGGTCGTCAGCACTTTACTTACGCAAAGTGACAGTACTCTCGCGCCAATGGTGGTATCTGACATCTTTCGAGCTCTCACACCTTGTAAAGCTGGGGGAAATTTCTTCGAAGGTTGTAACTTGCTCCTACAGATATGGATGACCGAGCACCTCTGCCATCGTTCCGAGATGTTGAGCCATAGTTCCTCGGAAAAGACCCACATAGAAGAATCTTACACGAGAACCAGAGAGATCATTTGGCCCAAAGGAGTCCTGGCATGGACCTCGTTCTTGCAAGCTCTTACTGCCAGCCAAATACAATGGACGTTGGGATGGTTGCCTGTTGATGAGATCTTATATATGTCGGCGGCTAAAACTCATTTCTTGCTGATGGGGCTTAAGAGCATTCAACCTTACGCACCCGGCCGAGTTTTGAGACAGTTCGGAAGATGCCAGACAGTACCTCATGAGGAAGATCTTAGCACTCAAGCAGTCGAGATAAGTCCTAACGGACAGTTCCCAGAAGCAAAGATTCGCCAAATCTGGAATGAGGGTCAATATCTGAAATCAGATACTTGCGTGCGGGATCGAGCCAAAGGAGAAACGGCGCCAGGTTACCATGCATGGTATAGAAGGGAACTCGAGCATGAAAGGCCAGCCAAAAGACCCCACATCCGGAATTTCACCGAGTCATCGCAAAGGCATTGGGATTGGTTAGCAAAGGAAAGAGGCTATTGTGCCGAAATCAGCAGGTTAAAGCAACAAGTAGGAGGCATGAGATACGAGCACAACGTGCAAATTGCCACCGATCTGGGAGAGCGGAACAGGTTAATTCAAGAAAATGAAATGCTCAGAGCCCAGAACAAACAGATAAGGTTGGATGCAGATAAACAACCAAGACGTCGATCAGACGAGCACCTGATAAAAAGGCTAAAAAGCGAGATCAGAGAATGGCAAGATGGTTTGGAAAAGTCTGAAAGCGTCATAGCAGAGCTCAAAACGCAGTGGGATACGAGAGCAGATAAGCATCGTCGATATCTGAATCAATTGGAAGGCGACCACGAGAAAACTGTTGCTAAAATAAAGAGAGAGATGGCTGCACTTGAGATCAAAGCAGCTAATCAGGCCAAGGATTTCCAAATTGAGAGCAGATACTGGTACGACTCAATAGCCCAGATGAAGTTGGAAGTACGGCGACTGAAGCATCAGCATGTACAAGACGCTCAAGTCTTCAAGATATGCAGCGATCAGATAAAACGCCTGCTCGTAGAGAAGAAGCAAACCAGAGATAGGATCAAGGCCATTGCCCATGCCATCACCAGACGATGCCTACGATGTGAGAACATGTCCAGCGTTACCGTCCTCTCGGCAGTAATGGGTTATGTCAAGCAGACTATGCACGAGCTGGAGCAACTTGAGAGGGATCTCACGCCTAGGACCGCGGCGAGGCCGAACGATGCCCCGCGGACACCAATTTTCGAAACTATAATGCATTCATAAGTCGAATCTGTATCTTAGCATTTTCTGCATGTTTTCCATCAGGGTGATTTTAGTCTATGTTGAGTCTAGGTTTATTTTCGAAGTTTGCTTTTTTTCGCAAAATGTAGTTGTAATAGACCACTTCGGCAATAAAAAGGTTGCTTCTTTTACACCATTTGTGTTTTTCGAACTTCGTAATGATCTGATTCACGTAGGCATCGTGATACGTAGGCAATCCTCATCGGATCCGGTCGCATTTCTTTTACTGCAAAAAAAAACAAAAAGAAAAAAAAGGAAAAGGAAAGAAAGGAAAAACTAATAAAAGGAAAAATGTCGGAATGATGCATGCTCTCGTAGCAAACATATAGTAATCCACTTAACTGTATAGGTGCATCATGCCCAACGTGAGATTAACTATCTGTTATTTGCTACAAATTAACCGTGCGTTTGTCGTTGAGTATATCTAGGGTTTTTGAAAGGACGGTTGGTTTGGTGAAAGTCTGGCCTCGCACTCATATTTCACGAGGTCAAGGAGAAGTGTTCAACTACCTGTTGTTAGGGCCAGAAGCAGTACTCACACTTACTTCACCAGGTCAAAAGGAAGTGTGGAAATGTCTTCAGAAATTCCATTGCAAACGATCCCTGTTTCTGAAGAGAACTCAATCTCAGCCGTCCTCACACCTGAATCCGCAACTGCGGAGGAAAATAGAATCCTACGGCTCCGCATGTTGGAAATGCTGGACGACTGGAACAACGGGAAAGAGCCGCCAAGTGTCGTCCCCGGATTCCCTGAATTATTCTCCAGGTCAAGTGGAACGTCTAATGTCCCCATAAATTATCCTGCTACTCCATTTGGGTACCCAGCCACCTCAGCCTTCTCTGGTGGATCGCCTTCTAAGCCTCATCCCCGAATGTCGGCCACCGATGCAAGCATGAACATCTTTACTGCATCGCCTTGCCCGGTTACGGCACAACCTACCATATACAGGCCAAGCTTTGACTCATCCTCTTTTACATTCCAAGCACCATCATTCTCAATGGAACCAACCAGGTTCGCTACCAACACTAATCCTCTACCGCCTCAGTGCGAGCTTGCACCCGGGCAGGATCAGAACCCCAGAATTGCAGAACAAAATGAGATTGCCAAGAGAATGAGAAGCCTTGAACAAAGTTTGAAGAATATGCAAGGATTGAGCGGACAAAAGAGCGTCTCTTACGCCGACCTGTGCATGTTCCCTCACGTGCACCTGCCAACGGGTTTCAAGACCCCTAAGTTCGAGAAATACGATGGGCACGGTGACCCCATTGCGCATCTTAAGAAATACTGCAACCAATTGCGGGGAGCCGGCGGAAAAGAAGAACTGCTAATGGCATATTTTGGGGAAAGTCTAGTAGGGATAGCTTCGGAATGGTATATGGATCAGGAAATGTCCCGATGGCATATATGGGATGATCTCGCCAGAGATTTTGTAAAACAATTCCAGTATAACATCGACATTGCACCAGACCAAAACTCTCTGTCGAATTTGAAGAAGAAACCTTCGGAAAGCTTTAGAGAATATGCTATTAAGTGGCGTGAACAGGCGTCGAGAGTAAAGCCTCCCATGGATGAAGTGGAAATGGTCACTACCTTTCTCCAGGCTCAAGAGTCTGACTATTTCCAAAACATGATGTCGGCCATGGGTAAGCCATTCGCGGAAGCGATCAAGATTGGAGAGATGGTGGAAAATGGGTTGAAAACGGGTAGGATTCTGAGTCAAGCAGCCATAAGGGCAACTTCCCAGGCCGTCCAAAGCGGGTCTGGAGGAACGACGAGGGGGAAGAAGAAGGAAGAAACGACTATGGCAGCCTCTGAAGCAAGGGAGTATCGTCATCCCAGGCCCCATTTTCCGGAAAGAGCCCCACAACACTATTACCCCCACTCAAATTTGGCATATGCTCATCAGCCTTATATGGTCATGAATACCCAACCTTATAACCATCCACCACAACAAGCCAACCGAGGCCCAGCTCCACCTCCCAGAAATCAGCCTCCTTACCGCAACCACTATAACCCACAACCCCCGCAGAATAACTACCGCTCCCAGGAGCCACCTCGACGGCGGACTTTTACGCCCATCGGTGAACAATACTCTACTTTGTTCCCTAAGCTATTCCAGTTGGGTTTCTTGCAACCAATTCCCCAAACGAGGCAAAACCCAACATCGCCTTCTTACAAAGCCGGAGTCAGATGCGCCTATCATTCAGGAGCCGAGGGACATGATACAAACGACTGCTGGTCATTGAAAAGAGTGGTCGAAAATTTGATAGAGCAGGGGAAAATAGTGCTAAGGGACGAAGAGATCCCAAATGTGACTAACAATCCATTGCCCGCTCACAATAATGGGCCGCTGATCGGCATGATTTGTGAAGACAAAGAGTTCGACCCTGCTTTGAAAGCCATAATTGCCATTGTCGACACAGGGAAGAGGCCTGAAATAGACCAGAAATCAGAAAAGGGGGAGGAGGCCAAGGCTGTAAAGAGCAAGCCTGAAAAGAAGGTGGAGAAGAAAGTGGTACCAGCAAAGGGTGGAGTTCTTTACATACCACGAGGTCAAGCCGAGAAGATGCAGAACTTCGGGATCAAAAATACAAAACCTATGTACGTGCCGAAAGGGGCCTATGTTGTCCGGGGGACGATTCAACCACCTCAGCTGAATGAGCCAGTGGTTATCGGACGCGTGCCACAAAAGCCAATGACCAACCCGTCCACAGTACCATGAAATTATCAAAAGACTTTGGTGATGTACAAAGGTAAAGAGGTCATGGGAGAACTTCCAGAAAATAATTTCATTGGAAGGTATTCAAATACCCAAGAACTGAACAACGCCACACAAAGGCGCTTCCCTCCAAAGAAGCCCGTGAGTGTTGAAGAAGCGGAGGTGTTCTTCCAACAAATGAAAATGCCGGATTACGAAGTGATAGATCAGCTGCGCAAGTACCCTGAGCAAGTATCCATGCTGTCATTATTGATGAGGTCAACTGAGCATCAAAAGATCCTATTGAAAACCCTGAATGAAGCATATGTACCAGTTGAAACCTCGGTGGAACAACTAGAGCGGATGACAGAAAGATTCTTCGCTGTCAACCAAATCTCTTTCAGCAAAAACGATTTACCCCCGGAAGGAGCAGCACACAACAAGGCCTTGCATTTAATAGTTAAATGCGAGGACTACTATGTCAAGCGGGTAATGTTGGATGGAGGCTCAGGCGTTGACATTTGCCCGCTCTCCACGCTACAGAGAATGGAAATTGGGACCGGAAGAATCCGACCCAACAATGTCTGCGTAAGAGCTTTCGACGGCATCAAGAGAGATACCATGGGGGAAATAGACCTGTTGTTGGTCATAGGACCAGTCGAATTTTGAGTAACCTTCCAGGTGATCGACATGGACACATCCTACAATTTCCTCCTTGGCAGGCCTTGGATCCATGCGGCAGGAGCCGTGCCTTCCACTCTTCACCAGATGGTGAAGTTCGAGTACGAAGACCGAGAGATCGTGGTCCATGGGGAAGATGAGCATGCCATTTATCGGGACCCATCCATCCCGTACCTTGAACCAAGAGAAGGAAGCGAACATACGGTCTATCAAGCTTTCGAGGTTGTACTGGCAGAGCAGCACGAAGAGGGAATACCCTGCCCCCAGCCTTTCTTGTCTAACGCCTCGGTTATGGTGGCCAAAGAAATGATCCGGCACGGATTTAGGCCAGGGAAAGGACTTGGACGAACCCTTCAGGGAATAACAGAACCTATTACTTTGCCAGTCATCAAGAAACCTTTTGGACTAGGCTTCAAACCTACTCCAGCAGACGAAGAGTGGGCAAAGAAAAGGAAAAATGAGGGTTGGAAGTTACCTCAACCACTGCCGGATTTATATGCAACTTTCATCAGGCCGAAGTACGTTGAAGAAGATGATGAGGTCTTCACAGCTGAGGAAATCGAGGAGATATGTGGGGCAATGAGGGAAATGCTCTACGAAATCCACATGGTTCAACCAGGTGAAGGAACGAGCACTGCTGAGATGCTGTACATGGGGCCGAGCGCCCAACTCCAAAACTGGGAGGCCACGCCATTCCCGACTAGACGGAAGTCCAGGTAGACATGTCCTGCCACCTTTCCTGTGTCACAAGTTATCCCAGGACATAACTTGAACGTTTTCTTCTTTTCAATTGTTGCTTTGAATTCCTAGTCGTAAACATTGTTGTCTTCCAACTTTCCAAAGAAAATATATAAAAAAAAATCATCATTGCTTTCCTATTCTTTCTTTTGTTCTGATCTTTATTAGTTTTCCTTTTATCTTCCTTTTCAGTCCTAATAATGCGGCTTTAAATATGACATGCTTGCGGACTTCACGCCCAGATCACAATGAGTTATTTAACTGCGAATTAATGAACCTAGAACCAGAATATGATGCGGAGGAGGCTTTTAGGGAGATAAACCGAGAGTTGGAATATTTCGAGAATAAACCTAAGCCAAATCTGAATGAAACTGAACCAGTAAACTTAGGAACCCCGGAAGAAGTCCGGGAGACCAAGATAAGCATTCACATGGACAAGAAAACGCGAGAGGCGATAATTCAACTTCTTTTTGAATTCAAAGACGTGTTTGCTTGGTCATATGATGACATGCCAGGACTAGGTGTTGATCTAGTGGTTCATAAATTGCCGATTCATCCTGATTGTCCTCCAGTTCAACAAAAGCAACGAAAGTTCAAAACTGAGGTCAGTGACAAGATTAAAGAGGAGATCACCAAGCAGCTGAAAACAGGAGCGATCCGGGTAGTCCAATATACAACATGTTTGGCGAATGTGGTTCCAGTACCAAAAAAGGACGGGAAAACTCGAGTATGTGTAGATTATCGAGATCTGAATAGAGCAAGTCCTAAAGACAATTTCCCGTTGCCCAACATCCACATCCTCGTTGATAATTGTGCCAAGCACGAGATACAGTCTTTTGTAGATTGTTATGCTGGGTATCATCAGGTACTGATGGATGAAGAGGACGCCGAGAAAACTGCTTTCACCACGCCTTGGGGCACCTACTGTTACCGGGTCATGCCATTTGGTCTGAAGAATGCTGGGGCTACTTACATGAGGGCCATGACTGCCATTTTCCATGACATGATGCATCAGGAAATAGAGGTGTACGTAGACGATGTGATAGTCAAGTCCAGGACGCAGGATAATCACATCCAAGACTTGAGGAAGTTCTTCGAGAGGCTAAGGAAGTATGACTTGAAGCTGAACCCAGTCAAATGTGCTTTCGGAGTTCCGTCAGGCAAACTTTTGGGTTTCATCGTAAGCAGGAGAGGTATCGAGCTAGATCCAACTAAGATAAAATCCATCAGAGATCTTCCTCCCCCAAAAACAAAGAAAGACGTGATGAGTCTTTTGGGCAGGTTGAACTACATCAGTCGGTTTATTGCCCAGCTGACAAGCACATGTGAGCCCATATTCAAGCTGTTAAGGAAAGATGCGGCGATCAAATGGACACCTGAGTGTCAAGAAGCCTTTGATAAAGTCAAAGAATACCTTTCGAATCCCCCAGTCTTGGTCCCTCCAGAACCAGGGAGGCCACTTTTCTTGTATCTGACAGTCTTGGAAAACTCTTTCGGCTGCGTCCTCGGGCAACACGACGTAACCGGAAAGAAGGAGCAAGCAATCTACTACTTGAGCAAGAAATTCACCGGCTACGAGGCCAAATACACTTTGCTGGAAAGGACATGCTGCGCTCTCACATGGGTTGCACAAAAGCTGAGACATTATCTCCAAGCCCACACTACATTCCTCATAAGCAGGTTGGATCCTTTGAAGTATATATTTCAGAAACCAATGCCTACTGGGAGACTGGCTAAATGGAAAATCTTGCTTACGGAATTCGACATAGTTTATGTCACCCGCACGACGATGAAAGCCCAGGCGTTAGCAGATCATTTGGCCGAAAATCCGGTTGATGAGGAATACCAGCCATTGGATACCTACTTTCCAGATGAAGAGGTAAACACCGTAGAAGTGATCTCGGAGGAAGCACATGTTTGGAAGATGTTCTTTGACGGAGCCGTGAACGCCAAGGGTGTAGGGATTGGGGCAATTTTGATCTCGCCTTCCGGTCAGCATTATCCCGCCACAGCTAGACTGCGTTTCTTTTGCACAAACAATACAGCTGAGTATGAAGCCTGCATTATGGGCATGCATATGGCAATCGATCAGGATGTCGAAAACTTACTAATTATGGGAGATTCTGACCTGATCATCCGGCAAGCTCAAGGCGAGTGGGAAACTCGGGATGTCAAACTTATACCATACCGACAACATGTGGAGGACCTCAGCAAGCGCTTTACCTCAATAGAGCTCAGGTATATTCCGAGGTGTCACAATGAACTGGCAGATGCACTTGCTACTTTAGCTTCAATGTTACCCTACCCGGGCAACGCCCACGTCGATCCTTTGGAAATCCAAATCAAGGAAAGACACGGTTACTGCAGTGTAATCGAGGCGGGATCAAATACGCAGCCTTGGTACCATGACATCAAGAAATTCCTGAAGACACAAGAATACCCCGAGCACGCTACTGGAGATCAAAAAAGGACCATTAGGCGACATGCAAGTGGTTTCTTTCTGAGCGGCGAATTGTTGTATAAGAGGACCCCGGACCTCAATCTCCTAAGATGTGTCGATATCGAGGAAGCGAGAAAGATCATGCACGAAGTACACGCAGGTGTGTGCGGACCTCACATAAACGGGTATGTCTTAGCGAAGAAAATCCTTAGAGCAGGTTATTACTGGATGACCATGGAAAAGGATTGCTTCAGCTTCGTTCGGAAATGTCATCAGTGTCAGGTGCACGGTGATTTGATTCATGCACCTCCCACGGAACTGCATCCCATGTCTGCGCCTTGGCCATTTGTCGCCTGGGGCATGGACGTCATTGGACCAATTGAACCAAAGGCCTCGAATGGACACAGGTTTATACTGGTTGCCATCGATTACTTCACAAAATGGGTAGAAGCTGTCACTCTCAAGTCGGTCACTAAGAAAGCTGTAGTAGATTTCGTGCACTCAAATCTTATCTGTCGTTTCGGTATTCCTGCGACTATCATTACAGATAATGCAGCAAACTTGAACAGTCACTTGATGGGAGATGTATGCGAGCAGTTCAAGATAACGCATAGGAATTCTACTCCTTATCGGCCGAAAGCCAATGGTGCTGTGGAAGCTGCAAATAAAAACATCAAGAAGATTTTGAGGAAAACAATCCAAAGTTCCCGACAGTGGCATGAGCAGTTACCTTTTGCATTATTGGGGTACCGCACTACGGTACGCACATCGGTGGGAGCGACTCCCTATCTTTTGGTTTATGGGACCGAGGTTGTAATACCGGCAGAAGTAGAAATTCCTTCGCTTCGAATCATTGTCGAAGCAGAAATCGAAGACAGCGAGTGGGTTAAGGCTCGACTGGAGCAATTGACGTTGATTGATGAAAAGCGAATGGCCGCAGTTTGTCACGGACAGTTGTACCAACAAAGGATGGCCCGTGCTTACAACAAGAAAGTCCGACCCCGGAATTTCGAAGTAGGTCAGCTGGTACTAAGGCGTATTCTGCCGCATCATGAAGAAACAAAAGGAAAGTTTGCCCCAAATTGGAAAGGCCCATACATCGTAAGGAAGATATTGCCAAGAGGAGCACTGTATTTGGGTGATATCGAAGGAAATGACCCCGACACAGCAGTAAATGCAGATGCAGTCAAGAGATACTACGTCTAGATCATACTCCAAGTGGTCCTGACACATTTGAAAATGGCGAAGGTTTTATCCTCCACTACTCCCAAACACTACCCAATCCTCTCTACAAAAAAAAAAAAAAAAAAAAGAGGAAAACAAAACAAAACATTGATTGAGGCCTGAACTACGTTTGACTTGATTCCGAAAGGATACGTAGGCAGCCTCTCCCTGAGGTTCAGTCACACCAACAATAAAATCCCATTCACCCTGAAATTGAAAACCGGGGCACGGCGAGCAGTTGGGAAGTTAGTATCAGCTACTTCTCTTTACCAAGTACAAGCCTTCAAATCAATTACCAAAGATAGTGGGAAACCAATAAGCACCACGAATGGAAACCGGCACACTCTGAATTGAGAGAAATAAAACGAGAGAGTCTCAGCGGTGAAAACCTTCGGGCACCACGAGGCGACGGGAGTAGAGAAACCAAAATGAGAGAGCTTGTTTAGTAAAAAACTCACAAAGAGTGCTATCAAGCGATGACAGGAAGAGAAATGAGAGAGGCCAGCCAGCGAAAACCCGCAAAGGGCGTTGTTGGCCGAAAAGGAATGACTCCACCCCAAGGAGGTCTCGGCAAAGTTCCACGAGGTTTGGAATCACAGATCCATTCTGGTTCATAGAAACGCAAGTTCGTGGAAGATCAGGCGTCCAGTCCAAAGAGCATGTCATGTCATCTAAAGCCAGCGTTATCTTCCTCAGATAAGTCTTTTCTCGTCCCGAAAAGGGCACTCCCTTCCAGAAATTTGTTTTCTCCTCAAACCCTTTTTGTGTTTTAACCCCAAGTTCAGGATACACCGGAAAGGGCAGGTGGCAGGTTTGTTTGCACGGAATCCCGTCTCATGAAGGAAAGCGCCTCGTTTCGTTGGTACGATTGCCCAAGCCTGATGGATCATGACGTTTGATGGTGTTTAAAGAGGAAAGAGAGAAATCTTCCCCAGCAGGTCCGCCTTCAGACAAATCCCCACAGAGTCTCCCCCTGTACAAATCCCCACAGAGTCTCTCCTATTGTACAATCTCCCACAGAGTCTCCCCAACATACAAAAAAAAATAATAATAATAATATAAAAAAAAATGGAATCTCCCCAGCACATCCCAGTGAGTCCTTTTGTAAAAATTCCCCAACAAGCTTAACCCAACAAATCCTAGAAATCCCGCTTTGAAATAAATCCCCAGCATGCCCCATTGTACAGAAATCCACACAAAGAATCCACTTTGTAAATATTCCCCATAGAGCTTCCTTTTTGTACAAATTCCCACAAAATACTTCCAATAAAATCCCCATTGAGAACCTCCAAGCAAAACGGGGCACAAAAAAAAGAAAAAAAAAGAGAAAAAAAAGAGCCTTACGAAGCAAGTCATCATAGAATCCGGAAATACAAGCCTGAGCAGTCTAAAGGTTTCGCCATTCGAATCAAATCAATGGCGGGACTTCGCAACAGAAATAGAGACGCAACAAAGCAATTGGGAACGATCAAGGTCACCGAACCGACCGTCATTTCCGAACTGACAATTGTTCTTTGTCTGAAAAGTTGAAACAGGTATAATCCA
The DNA here is from genome assembly GCF_000715075.1 of Nicotiana tabacum. Lineage (NCBI taxonomy): Eukaryota > Viridiplantae > Streptophyta > Magnoliopsida > Solanales > Solanaceae > Nicotiana > Nicotiana tabacum. The sequence continues at coordinate 151,789,296 of NC_134087.1, read as the reverse complement.
AGACAACCGTGCAAGAAGCAGGTGTCACCCAAAGAAGAAGGTACACGGGTACAAGAAACATTTTGGCAATAAGGAATTCACTCAAAAGGTAAGTTCCTGCAAAACTCTCTTTTATCTTCTATTAAAACAATAAAACTCAAAAATAGATCGTGTAGTATTCTTGAACTTTATCCCCACCCGATCAGCATTAGGGTTTTAAACCCTAAACTGAACTTTTTCCTTTCAGCCAGCATTAGGGTTTTAAACGCTAAACTGAGCTTTTCCATGCAATCAGCATTAGGGTTTTAAACCCTAAACTGAACTTTTTCTTTCAGTCAGCATTAGGGTTTTAAACCCTAAACTGAACTTTTCCTTTTAGTCAGCATTAGGGTTTTAAACCCTAAACTGAACTTTTTCCTTTCAGCCAGCATTAGGATTTTAAACCCTAAACTGAGCTTTTCCATGCAATCAGCATTAGGGTTTTAAACCCTAAACTGAATTTTCCTTTTGGTCAGCATTAGGGTTTTAAACCCTAAACTGAACTTTTTCCTTTCAGCCAGCATTAGGGTTTTAAACCCTAAACTGAGCTTTTCCATGCAATCAGCATTAGGGTTTTAAACCCTAAACTGAGTTTTTCCTTTTAGTCAGCATTAGGGTTTTAAACCCTAAACTGAACTTTTTCCTTTCAGCCAGCATTAGGGTTTTAAACCCTAAACTGAGCTTTTCCATGCAATCAGCATTAGGGTTTTAAACCCTAAACTGAGTTTTTTCTTTTAGTCAGCATTAGGGTTTCAAACCCTAAACTGAACTTTTTCCTTTCAGCCAGCATTAGGGTTTTAAACCCTAAACTGAGCTTTTCCATGCAATCAGCATTAGGGTTTTAAACCCTAAACTGAATTTTTCCTTTTAGTCAGCATTAGGGTTTTAAAACCTTAAACTGAACTTTTTCCTTTCAGCCAGCATTAGGATTTTAAACCCTAAACTGAGCTTTTCCATGCAATCAGCATTAGGGTTTTAAACCCTAAACTGAGTTTTTCCTTTTAGTCAGCATTAGGGTTTTAAACCCTAAACTGAACTTTTTCCTTTCAGCCAGCATTAGGGTTTTAAACCCTAAACTGAGCTTTTCCATGCAATCAGCATTAGGGTTTTAAACCCTAAACTGAATTTTTCTTTTAGTTAGCATTAGGGTTTTAAACCCTAAACTGAACTTTTTCCTTTCAGCCAGCATTAGGGTTTTAAACCCTAAACTGAGCTTTTCCATGCAATCAGCATTAGGGTTTTAAACCCTAAACTGAATTTTTCCTTTTAGTCAGCATTAGGGTTTTAAAACCCTAAACTGAACTTTTTCCTTTCAGCCAGCATTAGGATTTTAAACCCTAAACTGAGCTTTTCCATGCAATCAGCATTAGGGTTTTAAACCCTAAACTGAGTTTTTCCTTTTAGTCAGCATTAGGGTTTTAAACCCTAAACTGAACTTTTTCCTTTCAGCCAGCATTAGGGTTTTAAACCCTAAACTGAGCTTTTCCATGCAATCAGCATTAGGGTTTTAAACCCTAAACTGAATTTTCCTTCTAGTCAGCATTAGGGTTTTAAACCTTAAACTGGACCTTTTCCTTTCAGTCAGCATTAGGGTTTTAAACCCTAAACTGAACTTTTTCCTTTCAGCCAGCATTAGGGTTTTAAACCCTGAACTGAGCTTTTCCATGCAATCAGCATTAGGGTTTTAAACCCTAAACTGAACTTTTTCCTTTCAGCCAGCATTAGGGTTTTAAACCCTAAACTGAGCTTTTCCATGCAATCAGCATTAGGGTTTTAAACCCTAAACTGAATTTTCCTTTTAGTCAGCATTAGGGTTTTAAACCCTAAACTGAACTTTTTCCTTTTAGTCAGCATTAGGGTTTTAAACCCTAAACTGAACTTTTCCCTTTCAGCCAGCATTAGGGTTTTAAACCCTAAACTGAGCTTTTCCATGCAATCAGCATTAGGGTTTTAAACCCTAAACTGAATTTTCCTTTTAGTCAGCATTAGGGTTTTAAACCCGAAACTGAATTTTCCTTTTAATCAGCATTAGGGTTTTAAACCCTAAATTGAATCTTTCTTTAGTCAGCATTAGGGTTTTACACCCTAAACTGAATTCTTCCTTTGTTCGGCGTTGGGGTTTTAAACCCTAAACTGAACCTTTCCCCAGCTAGTCGGTATTAGGGCTCCAACCCTGAACTGAGCATGCATATCCTCTTTCATCAATTTTATGAACTCTCTGGCGAATAATTAACGAAATTTTCCTAGTGAAACTGGGGCAGAAAATTTCGTTCGTTTGTTTTCTCCCGCAGGTCTAACCTCGAGCCACATGGATCGAAATGACCCACGAGATGAGTCCCAGTTCGGAATCAACGAAGGAAAAGAAGAAAAAAAGAAAGAAGATGTCCTGAGATATCGGAGTAGATGGAAGGCGGATTGATTCCAACATTCGATTATGGTCCTGAACCCTGCCAATCGCGTCTCACTCAGTATCCCAGAGGTTAAACGAGTCGTCGCAACTCGCAAGCATCAAGATTCAGATCGAAGTCTACAAGCAGGATCAGCTAAGACCCAAGATCAAGTCGTAAAAGAATCATAGATAGGAATCTTGTAACTAGCGGTTGACATGCATATAAGTAGTTAGTTCAGTTTCCAATTTTCGTTTGGTTGTAATAAGGCGGTCAGTGACACAGCAGTGACAACAACAACAGCAGTAGCAGCAAACATCGCAATCCCATGGTAGTCCCAGCTACCAAAACTTCTCGAACTACACTGACCTGATTCCTGTTTAGCCCAGGATATGTAGGAAATCTTCGAAGCAAGATTCGGTCAGATCTTTCAAAACATGCTTCATACGGAGTGGTCCATAGGCAAAAATCGCTCATACACGCTCACTTTATCTTTGCACGAAAACTCTTCGTGTTTCCGAACAAAGAGGGGCAGCTGTGAGCGCGTGATTTTTGTTTTGCGCGACAGTCGCTCCAAAAGAATAAAAATTGGTCCTGCTGTACAATTTTGTGGATTTCTGTGCGGCACTTTGTTGATTTATTTGTGACTTTGGCCCATTTTTATTTATTTACGTTATTAAAACAAAATTTAAAAAAATGTGTACGTGTCATGCATAATCTGAACCGTAACATGGTTTAAATAGAAAGGCATAAACAGGCATCCTTGTCCGTGATTTTATTTTGTTTGATTTTACCTGTTTTGAAATATCTTTAGTGTGTGTGCAAATAATTGTATTGAGTGTTATTTAATTTTAATTTGATTTTTTTTGTTGATTGTTTAGTCTTTAAAATAAATAAGAAAAAGAAATAAAATAATAAAAAGAAAAAAAAAAGAAAAGACCCCTTCTTCTTCCGGACTTGGGCCAATTTGTTAAAATTGGCCCAACAAACTCAACCCAAAACCCAGGCCTGCCCGGTCCAGACCACTTGGTACCCAGGGTGTCCAAACGACGTCGTTTGGGTCATGACTGATCTGGGCCGTTGATCTCAGGCTAATCAACGGCCAAGATCACTTTTCCATAACCCACTAATGGCCCCGACCCGTTTACACCCGGACCAACCCAAACCCTTTACCCTCGAAACGACACCGTTCCACTTAAGCCATCAGATCCAGACCGTAGATCTTGAATGATCTAACGGTTGAGATCCGTCTACCCACTAACTATATAAGCCCATAATCTTACCCTGCCCCCCTATCCGCGAACCCCAGCCTTCGTCTCCACAAGACCTTCCCCTCAAACCCTAGCCGCCCCTGCACACCTTCACCAGAAACCCGGCGGCATGAACGCCGGTGACCTCCACCTGAACACCATAGAACCCCCATGCCGTCCTGAACCCAAATCTACCAACCACACACTTCGAATCCTATCCCACCTTCTCGAATCTTCATTTGAAGATTCGAGTCGGAACCTAATCTACACCGATCTGCCTTAAATTCATACCAGACACTCCCCAGACCCCCCTCGTGACCAAACCATACTTGGTTTGGTCCGAATCTGATCAGGGAAGCATGAATCCCAGATCTGAGTTTTGGAAATTTTGTGTTCCTCCGTCACTGGTTCAACCGAAGAGATTAAGGTCTAATGGACTTTAATCAAAGTGTTTCTCATCTGAGAAACACTTCGTTTAAAGTCCGTTCAGCCTTAAGAAAGGCCTGACCGAGTCCGAGTTAAGGTTTTGATCTTTTGCGGTTTAAGGTAAGTTTCTTTCTTTTCTTAGTTGTTTTGGTTCGTTTGATTGTTGTAAGGGTCTGTTCGTTTTCTGTTTATGTCCTTGACTTCTATCAACTGTGCTTCAACCACTTTGCCTGAACCTCTGTTGTTTGTCTAAATCCCCCCTCCTATTCTGATAAGGCATTATGTATTTGTTTGTGCAAGTAGCTGATTTTCGAGTTTGGACTGACTAGTTGACTCCTCGAGTGCATTTCTGCTTAGTCAGTGTAATTCGAACCATGTATCGATACTGTTTAAATGTCTGATTTTTGGCTATGATTGTGTATGTTAATGCTAATATAGTCGAGTCGACATGTGTCGTCAATTAGTTTCAACTGTCCAAACAATAACAAATCGACTTACTTCTGCTAAGCATTTGTTGAATCATTTGAGAACCAGTTTTGTTTACTTATAGCTATTGATTTGGATCAGTAATGTAAAAGGGATGTTTGGTTTAAATTCTGAATTGGAGGGCATGTGCACTCGTGCACAGCATGTGCATTGGTGCACCTCATGTGCTTTGTGCACAGCCTATTTTCCTGCATAAAAAGGTTTTTGAGTTAAAAATGGTTTGACAGCATATGCTGTCAGATATATTCTACTGCCCATGTTTGCTTTTAGTTAATAAAATAGGAAAGATAAGTCTGCCAGGGAATATTGATGGGTTTAATACTTAATTAGCTAAAGTGGAACTGAGAATGGAAGGCACATGGGAGGGGTATGGTGATAGTCTAAACAGGCTGTTAAAAGGGGTAAGGAAGGCATATAAAAAGGGGAGACATCTGACTAAAGAGGAGATAGAGATACAAAGAGGAGATAGATATACAGAGAGGAGAGAGATATACAGAGAGGAGATAGATATACAGAGAGGAGATAGATATACAGAGAGGGGAGATACACACTGGACTTTGAGAGCTGAAAAAGAAACACACACACACAGAGAAGAGAGCAAAAGAGAAAAGGATACCACCTGGTATTAAGGAGAGGACATACACTGTGAGGATAGAAGAGAAAAGATAGAACTGATTTTAGGAAAACACAGATAGAGAGAGGTTAAGAGATAGAAAGTATACAATCAACAATCAGAAACTGTTTCCTCCTATTGTTATTTGGATTTCAGTTGTTCAACTTGTTCAAATCAATTCTGATTCTTTGAAGTTCCAGTTGTGTCTACTAGTCGAGTGTTTTCATTGGTTTACTACTGGTTTGGTCTGCCTGGAGTTCTGATTCTACTCCACTGGGTGTTGTTGTCATTTGGCTACTGCTTTCTATCGGCCATAGTTGCATTTCTGCACTCGAGCCTGTTCTTGCTGTATTGCTTTGTCTGCTGCTGTCCTGCTCTGTTGCTGCTGCTATTCTGTTTCCTGCTGTTGCTGATTTCCCTATCTTCTCCCTCTTCTCTTTGGCATTTTCAGTTGTTTCCAGGTACACATATCAAGTCTCACATTGGTGTAGCTGAATGTAACATTGAAAAAGCATGAATAGAAAGATTTGAAGGAGTTATAATCACCCGTTTACTGACTGCCTTTTCATAAATGTTGTTAAGTTTATGTAAATTGTAGTTTATAGCTGATAGAGAATACATTATTAAGCTTGTACTATGTTGATTTGAACTGTGGTGTTCGATTCGTTTAGTGGCATACAGAATGTAAATAGAACTCTTGGAATGTTGAAATTATTTAATGTGATTGTTAAAATTAAATTCACCCTTTCAGCATGTATTGAATAAGTAAGGGCAAATGGCTATTAAACCTAGCCAAATATAATGTGGTTTTGAACTGCCCGGTTTTCGATTTCTTTAGGCCTTTATAGGATTAGTTTTGAATGTTATCGGTAGTATTCTTCAATAAGGAATTCTATTAACCCTGTTTAAGCAAGTTAATCTAATTTTGACCTAAAGATGTTGGTTCGGATTAAGTGTCGTATTTCATTAGAATAAGCGGATTTCTTCTGTCAAACTAAAGCAATTTTCCATTGAAGTGTAGTGTTTTCTCTACTTTGTAAATAATTAATCAGAAATTGATAAGAATCCGGATTAGGCAAAAGCATATAGTTAAATTAGCATGTTCCTTTTCTCTTAGTTTTAGGGACAAACGTAACAGAAATGTAGTCGCTTTAGGATACCCTTCTAAAATAATGAGACGAGCCTCGCCAAATAAAAATGCAAATTGCGGGGCCCTCAATCAACAACTAATCATAATATTTAGAATTCAGGCTAGGCCGTTTAGTGAATCTCATGGCCTTCTCAAAAATAATAACGCATTAGACTCTTTAGGCGCGGCTTAATTAAATCATATTCTTAAATTCGGGTGCACATTGATGTGACCCAAATCCAAATCTCAACGAAGTCAAATTGTGTTGACGATCACGGGCGCATTGATTGTGACGTGGTTCGAGATGCGTTTTCACGACGTTGCAATTATATAAAAATAAGTGATAATGATAAAAGCGGTTTAAAAGCACGTAAGTTATAACATGTATTTAAATCAGATATTTAGCCATTATAACAATTTAAGCGACCGTGCTAGAACCACGGGATTCGAGGGTGCCTAACACCTTCCCTCGGGTCAACAGACTTCCTTACTTAGAATTTCTGGTTCGCAGACTTCATTCGGAAAAGTCGAAAATTTCCTCGATTCGGGATTCAAGATAAACCGGTGACTTGGGACACCAAAAGCCAAACCTTTCCCAAGTGGCGACTCTAAATTAAATAAATAATCTCATTTCGAATATTGTCACTTAAATTGGAAAAACTCCACCCGCGCATCTTACCCTTCGGGGCGGGGCGCGCAAAAAGGAGGTGTGACATAACTAACTGCTTGGAATCATTATTCTTCATTTCATCTCATAGCTAGTACCATTACATCCCTTTTACTTGTTCAATTTTGTTAATTTCTTTTAATTTTTGATTTTCCTGCTTCTTTTTCTATGTTTCCCGTATTTTCCTCAATTGATTATATTATGGTTGTTAATTTCTTGATTAGAGTAGGTTCATGTAGTTAAAAACAATGGGAAATCACGTAGGGACATGACTCAGGTGTTAATTAAGCTTAAAATCAAAAATACATGGAACCCTAACTTAGTGCCACAGCTGGGCACTCAGTGCGGACCGCAGTCGTTTCTGTGTGGTCCACGGTGCCCTTACGCGATCCGCGAAAACATTTTATGTAGACCACACTGCTAATTGTTCTGAAAGCTAAAACTTAGGGACAGTGGCCGCACTACATTTTGTGCGGACCGTAGTGGCCCCTGTGCGGCCGCACTACCTTTTGTGCGGTCCGCACTGCCTTGATACATAGAGTAGGTAGTCTGAACCCCACCTTTGTGCGGACCGCACTACCATTTTGTGCGGACCGCTGTGGTACCTGTGTGTCCGTACTACCTTTTGTGCGGTCCGCACTGCATACCTTCTACAACTGTCTGTTTCTTTTCTGCAATTCTGTTTCTTGACTGCTGCAACTGAAACTAACAAGTTCATTTGGATTGTATTTGCAGACAATGGTGAAACAATGGGGTAAAGGATCTAAACAACCTGGCAGAGGTGGATAAAACTCACTCCTCAAGCTAGGCAAAACATAAAAAAAATGAGGAAGATGATAAAAGCTGCTCCAACCCTCTCTCGCTACATAATTAGTAGTGCGAAGTAGGCCACAATCATTAGTCCAGGATGCCTTGGATAAGGTTAAGATCATTCAGGATAGACTTCGTACAGCTCAGTCCAGGCAAAAAAGTAATGTCGACTGTAAGGTTCGTGATGTGGCATTAATGGTCGGGGAGAACAGGTGTTGCTTCGGGTGTCGCCCATGAAGGGCGTGATGAGATTTGGGAAGAAGGGCAAGCTAAGCCCTAGGTTCATTGGTCCTTTTGAGATTCTTGATCACGTGGGAGAGGTAGCTCACACACTAGCGTTGCCGCCGAGTTTATCAGTTGTGCACCCAGTATTTCATGTGTCCATGCTTTGGAAGTATCATGGTGATCCATGTCACGTGTTAGACTTCAGCACTGTCCAGTTGGACAAGGATTTGACCTATGAGGAGGAGCCGGTAGCCATTCTGGATTGGCAGGTTCGTCAGTTGAGATCAAAGGCTTATCCTTATGTTCGTGTTCAGTGGAGAGGTCAGCTTGCTGAGGCTTTTACCTGGAAGTTCGAGTCCGATATGCGAAGCCGATACCCCCATCTTTTCCCTAACTCAAGTACTTCTTTTCTATGTCAGTTCGATGACGAACTGTTGTTTTAGAGGTGGAGGATGTGATGATCCAAAAGGTCATCACTTGATTTACAAGTCAATTATATGTTCTGAGGCCTTAAAACCCTCTTTTTATCTCGCCTCGATTTGTGTGCACGGCCTAATGTATATCCAAAATGCTTTTACGTGAAAATTTGATAAAAATGCGAATTGTGCCTTTAAAATTGAATTTAAGTTGACTTCGATCAATATTTTGGGTAAACAGACCCAGACTTGTGATTTGACAGTCCTGGAGGGTCCGTAGAAAAATATGGGACTCGGGCGTATGCCCGTAATTGAATTCCGAGGTCCCTAGCCCGAGAAATGAATTTTTGAAGAAAATTATTTAACTAAAATTATAAGAGTTTTTGAAAATTTAAAGATGTTTAAATTTGATGGTATCGGGCCCGTATTTTGGTTTCGGAGCCGGGTACAGGTCTTATGTGGTATTTTAGTTGTGCGTGTAAAATTTGGTAAGAAACGGAATTCATATGACGTGAATCGGACCCTCGGCTGTGAAATTTGAAACTTAAGAGTTCTTGAGATTTTTTTTTGATTTTGATGCTAAACTTGTAGTTGTAGGTGATTTTTTGGCGATTTGATCGCACGAGCAAGTGAGTATGATGTTTTTAGGGTTATGCGCATGTTTGGTTTGGAGCCCCAAGGGCTCGGGTGAGTTTTGGGTAGGCTTTCGGGTGGTTTTAACTTAGAAAAGGTTGCAGGTTATTTTGATGTATCTGGTGTTTGATGCACCATGCTTCGCGATCGTGTAGTCACTCTCACGATCGCGAAAGGGAAACTGGGCTGGGGGTGGATTTGTTCTATGCAGACGCAATGACAGGGTCGCGAACGTGGAGCACTGGGGGGCTGCTCTACGCAAATGCGACCTATGTCCCGCGAACGCGTATAGTAAATATGGGTGGGCTGGGGATTCATCATTTCTTCTACGCGAACGCGTACCTTGGTCCGCGAACTGGAAGGTCAGGGGGCATACCCTTTGCGAATGCATGGAAGAACTCGCGATCGCGTAAGCCTGCGGAAGGTGACCCTTCGCGAACGCGGCAGGCCCTTCGCGAATGCGAAGAAGACCTGCCCAGTGTTGTTAAAACAGTAGCAAAAACGGGAATTTAGCCCTCAAATTCATATTTTCAAAACTAGAGAGCATTGAGGCGATTTTCAAGAGGCAAGTTCTTCCCCAAAGTATTGGTATATGATTTTAAACCTTTTTTTTCGATTTCCCTTAGCATTTCATCAATCTTCATCCAAAAATCTAGGGGTTTTATGGTAGAAATTGGGAATTTGGGTAGAGTTAGGGCTTTTTGAATAATTGGAATTTAGACCTCATTTTAGGGTCGGATTTCAAAACTAATTGCATATTCGGACTCGTGGGTAAATGGGTAATCGGGTTTTGATCCCAACCTCGAGTTCTGACCAAGCAGGCCCGGGGTCAATTTTTGACTTTTTGGGGAAAATGATAGAAAACCTATAATTAAGCATTGGATATGAATTCTTTAGCATTTATTGATGTTGTTAAATTAATTTGGGTAAGATACAACTAAATTGGAGGCGAATTCTAAAGGGAAACCGGTGTTTGAGCTTGAGTTTGGCCGTGGAAGTTTGAGGTAAGTGTTTTGTGTAACCTTAGCTTGAGGTAATAGGTATTGTGGTTTATTTTGTATGTTCTAGTGTAGTGTACGACGTATAGGTGTGGTGACGAGTATCTATACGTTGGTGTCAAGCATGCCCGTGAGTCTTAAATTGTGATTGTTGTGTTTCTTAATAAGTAGTACAAATGCCTAAATTGTTGATTATCCATGTTGAGCAAAACTTATGATTATCTTCTTGGTATTTGTTTATTGTTGAGCATTACTCCAGTTGAGGTTCATTTGTGAAGTTAATTATTGGTACAAGTTTGGTTATAGCTGATTCCCTTGTCGGGATATTTAATTCTTATTGTTGATTCCCTTGCCAGGATGTATTTATTCTTATTATTGATATTGTATTGGTGAGGATTGGGAGTAAAAGCATGAAGGGTGATGACGTGCACATTCATACCTATGCATATGGTAAGGAAAGAGTGATAAAGCACGAAGGTATGCCATGTACATTTACATTGATATTTAGCATATGGTGAGGAAGAGAGATAAAGCACGAAGGGTGATGTCGTGCACCTTTTCATTATTTGATTGCATTGGTGAGGATTGAGAGTAAAATCATGAAAGGTGATGTCGTGCACTTATTGCATGTTTGATATGACTTCTTGTTGTTATCGGTTCAAGTGGTTTAATTGTTTTATTCCGTTATTATTGTGATTCTTTATGTTGGTATGTCCCCCATAGCATGTTACCCCTGCCCCGATACTTTTGAATTGCGTCTATTACTATTATTCTGCTAGATATTGTTTAACTGCAGGTTATGCTGTTTGTTGTGTCCTAGCCTCGTTACTACTTCGCCGAGGTTAGGCTCGACACTTACTCAGTACATGGGGTCGGTTGTACTGATACTACACTCTGCACTCTTTTGTGCAAATCTGGTACTAGATCATATAGACCTTAGATAGGGGTTGCTGCCTTCAGCCCATCGGAGACCCGAGGTAGTCTTTTAGGCGTCCGCAGGCCTTGGTGTCCCCTTCCTATCTTGTTTCTTTCTGTTCTTTTCTATTTCAGAGACAAACATGTATTTATTTTGTTCAGACCCTATTTTTAGTATTCTTAAATAGTCTGTGAGATTGTGATACCAGTTCTGGGTAGTTTATGTTTATGGATTTGTATTGGTATTAGCTTAATCGTTAAATTTCGTTCTTCCGCATTATTATTTCCGTTGTTTATAATATGTTAACTTGCAATTGTTAATAGATTAAAAATGAAAAGGGTAAATTAATTGGAATAGTTAGCTTGCCTAGCTTTCACTAGTAAGCGTCATCACGACTCTCGAGGGTGAAAAATTCGGATCGTGACAGTGGCATGGCACATTGTGATTGGCTGAGAGTAAATAGCATGGATCACCAAGTAGGATAGTAGTGGGGTTGACCGGACCGGGTCAAGATCTTGGGCTAATTCTTTGGTAGTAGGCTAGAATTTGATATAAGCCATGGTTATTTGATATAAAATTAAGCAATTGAAAATGTAGCAATTTTAAGTTTTAACCCCCTTTTTAATAAAATTAACTAGACTTATTTAATATCAATAGAATGTAATAAAATATAATTACCAAATTAGACTACTCGTCTATTAAATTATGAAAGCTAATTTTATTTAATTAAACCAATTAATTACATATTCAATATTATTAACTATTAATATACTTATTATTATCTATTAGATTATTTATATTTTGAGAAACTAGATATTATTAATTTTCAAAATATTCTACTACATTTATTGCCGATTAATAAGAGTAAAGATTTAATTTTAAAAAGCGGAGGATCGAAATTGGTCGTCAACAGCTACTACATTGGCAATGGTGATATCATAACAACTCTAATCATGTTCACTGCCTTGAATTCAAATCTTTCTGTACAAACATATGTTGGAGACACCGATGATCAGTATATACATCACAGGACACGCCATATAAGTAATGCCATCAAATCTTGAGCTCGTGTACAATAACAGCTAACTCCAAGTCATGACTAGATAGTTCTTCTCATAGGGCTTCAGCTGGCGCGAAGCATGAGCAATCACCCTACCATCCTGCATCAATGCACATCCACGACCAACCCTTGAAGCATCATAATAGACCGTATATAATCTCGATCTTGAAGGAAAAACCAACACTGGAGTCGCAGTCAATGCCATCTTGAGCTTATGAAAGCTCTCCTCACACTCGTCTGACCACCTAAATGGAGCACCCTACTGAGTCAACTGAGTCAATGGTGTTGTGATAAATGAAAACCCCTCCACGAAACGATGATAATAACCAGCAAATGAGCAGGGAAATGATGAAACAATATTGATTAAGTTGAACTTAGTTGAGGAACATCGAACTTAGCTTATATAAGGATGGTGGCATAAAAGAAAAGGATGAAACATTACTATAATCGCAACGCAAATCTTTGATATTTCAAAGTTGAAGATTTGGTATTGCGTAAGGTAACTCAAAGTACTCAGAAAATAATTGCTGGAAAGATAGGACCAACGTACGAAAGGCCTTACCGAATTTCAGCTATAACCGGTAAAGGGTCATAGCAACTGAAAAATCAAGATGGGGTAATATTACCAAGTAGTTGGAACGTTACTCACCTCAAAAGGTATTATTGTTGAAGATCTTTGATGGTACAAAAAGTATGTGATGCGCTATTTTTTCTTTCGTTAATTTTTTGTCTCAATTGAATTTTTTTTTCAAGGTTTTTAATGATGCAACAACGTAAAGCATACTACGTAAAAGGATCGTTGACAACAACAAGAACCCCAGTTTTCGAATTCTCATACTTGCATCCGAACACTAGGAGACTATTGTATATCATGGCACTAAAGTGTCAATGAAACTTGGGACTATTAGTTACGGAAGTTGTGTCTTGAAGAACTTAAAATTTTAAAAATTCAATTATTTTGAAAGACCCTTGAGTCAGGACCAGGGGCTGGCTGAATGATCAGCCCCATAGAAATAAACAATACAAGTTACCCACATGTATTGGCAGCTTTATTTACTTAAGTGAATTATAGCTCATGTAAACGTAATTTTGAAAATGGAAGGAACAAATTAAATTCCTTTTGTTTTTATCTTATTTCTTTTCAAAATGATATGTGTGACGACCAGATAAGTAAATTTGAGAACTAGCCCTAATTGTTGTGTTCTGAGACCTCTCATAGATCCACATAGTATTATATGATATGCGTGCGTGATTCGTGTCACTTTTCGGAAAGCTTTTATGTGAAAATTTGAAGCAAAGGTGATTTTTGACTTAAAATAAGGCTAGAGTTTGACCTCGATCAACATTTTAGGTAAACGACGTTGGATCAGAGTTTTGACGATTTCTGTAGGTGCATATCATATTTTTGGACTTGTACGCACGCTTGGTTGGGGTCCGAGGTTACTCGAGCGCCTTTCGGCACAGTATGTGAAAAATTTTAAAAATGAGTTTTTAAGTTGAAATCTTGAGTTTTGATGATCGATTCTTGTTATTTGATGTTGTTTTGATTATTTGAGGTAGCGAGTAGGTTTGTAGCCCGAGGGCCTCAGGTGAGTTCTAGATGCATTACGGACAGACTTGGAGCAACTGATGCATAGTTGTTTGTTTACCTTGAAAATGGTAATTACAATTAAATTTGATTTAGTGATTCTAAAAATACGTGATTTATTTTAATTCTAGTTGTTAAGCTATAGATGCTAAGTATGAGTCAGGAGAATGAGATAAGAGTTTCAGAACAGTATGTTGTGCCAACCGAATGTCGTGAATCGGGGTCTCGAGCTGGCCTACACTAGGCCTCGAGGTCGAGCTAAAAGGTTAGATTGGGGATAGTCGATGAAGAACTAACAGTTCTAAGGATCTTGATGATGGCTCTTTATGATCAATGATGAGTAATAAATGAAGAACAATCAATAAAACACAATAAATGTAAGCAATAAAATCAAAGGAGCGACAGTACAATATGTTTAAGTTGAAGATTAGAGAATATTCTTGTTCTTGTATTGAATATCATCTGTATTACAAAATGATAAGGGTCCCTTTTATATAGGAGGGGGAATCCCAACATAGTACATGTACATTTATTGCAAAGATATGCGGCTGGTAGAGCCATTTAATGTCATGGTACGGACTTGTGCTATTCTTGTAGACCTTGTCAGCTCTAACCACGTACCTTGGGAATTTTCCGCTTGTCTATCATAGCAACCGATTTGCACTGCCCCGAGGTTGAACATAGGGAACCCTCGGGGTCGAACCTCGAGTTGTGCCTCGAGCCTTCTGGAGACGGGCTATGGAGTGTCATAATGATAATAAAATTGGACTCTCCGATTTTAGCCGTATACAAATAGTCCCCGCATTTCTTGTCGGGTTTCGAAACTTCTTCTTGACTCTTCGATAGTTCCATCATGAAGTCAGCCCTCAGAGTATTGAATGATATGACTTAATACCTTAACTGTTTGTCATTCATACTTTTACAATATCTTTAAGTTTTCAGAGCTAAGTTCACCACCTTCTGCATTTATCTCCTTTCTGTGCTTTCCTCTTCATTGTCTTTCTTAGAAACTTTGTTATAGTTATGGCTAAAACCTCCAAAACGGTACCTCAGAAAGAGGGCACCACTTCTTCATCACGCCCATCTAAGGGCAAACGAAAAACACCTCCAAGTATTGAGCAATGTATCTCTGGACACTTCGATACGGTCTTTGATTTTACCATTGAAAAACCCCCTTCTACACCGGGTCAATGTGAGCCCATGTCTCAATACATCAGTGTGGTGATCGACGCGAAGAGAGTAATGATAGACTGCCGATGGGGGGAGGCAGTGCAAGTAGAGATCCCCAAAGCTAAGGAAATCATAGTAGCACACAAAGCTGGCTTTCTCGGCGTATACACCTACCCCTTCACTCTAGGCCCTACAGATTCTTCTTCCCCGTCGATAGATCCGGTAATTATTGACGTTTGTCATCAATATCGAGTGACACTCGGTCAGATATATCCTTCTTTCTGTAGGATTGTTTACATGCTCAGATATTTCTCCAACCGGATCGAGGGAATGACCTTCACCCTTAACCACTTGATCAGATTGTACGACCCTATCTCTTTCGAGGGGATTTAATCAAGCTTCACCATCGATCAGCCAAAACATTCTTTACGATCATCGATGAGAACAAAGACCGGGGATGGATGAGTCGGTTTGTAAGAGTAAGAACCTCGGACATCATCCCTGCTGATAGGATGCCATTCCCGGAGGAATGGAACATGAAGCGTAAGTGTCCCTACATCAAGCGTATATTATTGCCCCTTCTTCTTCTTCTTCAATGATCTTCTTTTGATTATGTAGCCACTGTTTGGTTCCCCGGCATGGTTCAAAACCTTCCGGGATGAATCAAACTATTAGACTCTACTTTTCCATAGAGCAAGCGTGATTGGCGTGATTTGGCCAAAACACGGTGGCAAGCCAAGAACCATGGTATGCTTTCATGATTGTCAATACCAAGTTTCTTATGAGTATTCTTTATGGCAGTAATTTTAATACATCATGCCTGTGCAGACCTTGGGGAAGGCGTATCGATGAGACCGCCTCCTCCTGGTGAAGAAGAAGCCTCAAAACCCGACAAGGGTAAGAAGAGGAAGAAGGAGGTGTCGATCGAGTATCCAAAATCAAAGAAACCCAAGGTTCGTAGGCCTCTCTCCGATGCCACGGTCTTGACTTTGACTGCTGTGGCAAGTCTTCACGCCGGAGACGAAGATGATGGTGATCTCCCTTTGGTACAAAGGGTAAGACGGAGCGTTGATGCTCAACGAGCTGTTGGGCGGAAGGCTGCCGAGTCGGGGGTGGCCAATGTGGACCAAACTTGTGCTGAGGAGACCCTCTAGGAGGGTTTGGGCGCAGTCCCCGAGCCTCCAGTTGGACATGGTATAGTCCATGCCGGCGAATCCTCGGTTAGTGATTTTCGAGGGCCTGAATCTAAAAATTTTCGGGGTCAAGAAGAAACCCCTATAGAAATTGATACCGTGGGCGGCTTTCAATCGGGCCCTTAATTTTCTCCGGGGGAAATAAGGGATGCCTAGAACAGGGGCATTGCCGATGTGGGGACCTCTTAGGGAGAGGATGATACGTTCAAGGACTACTTCATTGGTATCGATGAGGACACAGATCTCGACGCCCCTATCGCTCTTGAGGAGGCTGAGAGGCTTCAAAAATGGGTGATATTCTTGACATACCATTTGTGCTTCAAATTTTTACCCTTGCCTTTCTAACTTCTCTGCTTTGTTCTAGGTCAAGAAATTGTATGACCACGCCTTTTCTAAGCTTCAAGATGAGATTTTATGTTGTGAGGAAGAGCTCGAGAAGCTCACCTTGGAACTAAATGAGTCGAAGGCTTCCTCTATCCGAAAGGAAGAGGAGTTGAATGAGCTTCGGGCGAGTCTGGAGGGAGTGCATCGGGAACGGACTAGCTTTGCTGAGTAGGTGACACGACATTCATGACTACATCTTTTTGTTCTTATAACTTTGATGTTCACTTTCTTGATTCGCCTTTGCAGATTAGGCAAAAGAATTCCCTGGTGGGGCAACTTCAGGAAGAGGTTGCAGCCAAGGATACGGAGATCCTCGAGCTGAAGAGGCAGAATGAGGCCATGACCTCGGAGAAAGACCTTTTGTGGGGAGAGTTGGCCTCGACCCAGGATCTTCTTCAAAGTGCTCAGAAGGAGGCCACTGCATTATCTGCGGCCAAGTCTAAGGCTGATGAACATGCATCCTCATATAAGAGAGATGCCGCCACCGCAAACAATCGAGCTTGAGAGATATCCGAGAAGGCCGAGAAGAAGTTGGCTCGGGCTATTGCTTATGCTCGTTTGCAAGCTAGGAGGTAGGCCTTCCAGGAAGAAAGTGCCAAAGGTGTCGATCTATCTACTGAGATTGAGAAAGCCAGAGCCTTGGAGGAAGAATCAGCACCCTCAACTACTTCAGATGAGGGTTCCGAAAGTGATTCAAACAGTAGTGAGGGTGAAGAATAGACTCGCATCATCATCTCTGCTTCTCCTTTTCTTTCTTTTTGTATATAGGTTCATCGGGGAGCTTTGTAAAGACACCCTTTGTAAATGTATTTTTGGGAATGCAAAAAGATTCCTTTGCTTCAAGTCTTCAAATTTTATTTTTCAGTGCTTATGCAAAGTTAATCTTTGAATTTTGATGTCGGCTCTTTTGAGCCTATTCTTGGAGTAACTAAGATCCTCGATATCGGGCACTATCTCGAGGCTAGACTGATAGCTCTTTTAGATTCCACACCTGTAATAACAAAGATCCTCGAGATCGGGCACCCTCTCGAGGCTAGATCGATATGGGGATCTCGATAGCTCTCGAGCGCTGTATGACAATATCATTCATATGACATGAACGTGAAGTGAACGGGTTGGTCCCACCGGTAAACTTCCCCAAAAATGGTAATGGCATGGTCAGAATTAATTGGCCTTCAGAATAGGCAAACAGTCGCCGCTTGCTCTATATATATATATATATTTGCTTTCTTCTTATTTGAAGATTTCACTACTTTGAGCAACTATCTTTTTCATAGAGCTCTCCTTCCTTGCGTCAGTTCTTTCACCATTTTAACTCAAAGCTTTCACCTAAGTTTTCATTTCCCTTCTCTTGTTTCACCATAGTTATGGCTGTTATGCCCAAATCCGTTCACCAAGAATAGGAGAGTTCTGCCTCTGCTTCCCGCTCGGCCGGTGGTACACCGCCGGCGTCCGGTGAGCTAACCTCGAGATGCTTTGTCTCGAGGAGGGACTTTACGTTAGAGAGACCTCCCAATGTTTAGGTCCATTGGGAGAATGCATCAAGATTCATCTCATCAATGGGAGAGGAACAACTTGAGGCAGTTAGGAGAGACTGCGGATGGGGAGAAAAGGCGGTACTACAGGTACCTTCCCTGGAAGAAAGCATCATGGCTCATGTAGAGGGGTTTTTGAACATATACACGTACCCATTTACATTGGTCCCTCTCGATAGAGTCGTGCTAGAGTTTTGTAACATATATCGGGTTACCCTGGCACAGGTTCACCCGTCGTTTGGGAGGATAGTGTTGATGATAAGGTTCTTTGCAGAGAAACTCGGGCTCGAGTTCACCTTCATACATCTTATTATATTGTATCGGCCCTTGCATTACCGAGGCTTGATTACTCTACAACGTCGATCCACCCGGCCTTTTGTTGCCACTAATGAAAAAGACGGGGACCGAGGGTGGATGAGTCGATTTGTCCCAATGCGGACTATTGACATTATCCCCGTAGAGTTCCTACCATTCCCTGAGAAATGGAATTTCACATGTAAATGGTGCACTTGTGCTTTTGTCATTTCTGTTCATAGTGGAGGCAGACTCCGTAAAGGTGTTTTCTTTCCCTTTCCGTAGCAATCCCGTGGTTGCCATACGAGGTCCCCGATCTGGCAGACTGGACTCGAAAACTAGTAGGTTGCTTGACCTACAATGAGCGTTAGTGGCAAGACCTGTCGAAGGGTAGATGGGAGGCAAAACACCACAGTGAGTACCGCATGGTTCTTTTCTTTAAGGAATATTTCCCTTTGTGTTTCCTAACTTCTTTACTACAGGCGTTGGAGAATTTTCTGAGATGAGACCATGCCCTCTCGGAGAGGAGGGAGGATCATCGGCTTCGGGACCGAAGAGTGATAACAAGAGTAAGGAATCCTCGGTGGGCGAGGAGATTTATTGTGAGGCAGGGTCTGCTCGGAGGCGAAAAGGAGATACAACTGTTGAAGTAGATCATGTACCTATCGACAGTCATGCGAACATTGGTGCAACTGAAGAGAGCGGCCACACATCGTTGGCTCAAGTCGAGAGACCTCTCGGGGCAGCTGAGCCTGCAATACCCGAGGTTTCTAACCTCAGGGGAATCGCTCCTCTTTTTCCACCGTCTTCTTCTTTGGTCGAAGCTACTTCAAGGCACAAGGATCTTTCGCCGCTATCTTTTTCTCCCGTCAAAGGTACTTCGAGAGATAGAGATTTTCTGCCACCGTCTTCTTCTCCCATCGAAGGTACTTTGAGGGATGTTCGAGGCTAGGGCCGCCTAAATCAAGCAGGGTTTCAAGCGATCATATCCCCACCGAGAGTGGTTCAACGGGGGCCGATGAGACCAGGTCACTAGATGTACGCTTAACTTTTGAGGAGGCTCAGCGGCTCTGTTCTATGGTGAGTTTTGGTTAACTTTGTCGGTTTCTCGATTTTGTATTTTCATTTTCTCACTGAGCTTCTTTTTTATAGGACTTTGAGAAGCTCAAGTCTGAGCTGCTCCGTCGTGAATCCAGGTTGCAAAAAGCCTTGGACGGGGAGAAATCCCTTAGGCTTCTTTGTGATAAACGGGCAAAGGAGTTGATACACCTTCGGTACGAGTGAATCGAAGCCTAAACTACGAACTCCACCTCGAGAGATAGGTAACCTTTATTCGAGGGGATGCATGTTTCTTCTTCTAACCTTGGAGATTAATATTTTGATACTTCAGTTATAGAGTATGACGGAGAACCTGGAATGCCTTTGGAGAAAAGTTGGTCAGGCCAAGAATGAGTGTAATGAGCTAAGGGCTCATATAGATGCCCAAGTTGCGGCCAAGAAGAATGCTTTGGCCAAGGCTTCTACCTTCGAGGTGCAACTCCGAAATGCTCATGAAAATAGCTCGGTCTAGACGAGCATGATTGTAAGGCTCAAGTCTGACCTTTTGAAGATAAAGGTTGAGGTCGTGGACGCCCGGGCTGAAGCTGAAGAGATTCGAGCTAAGGCTGATAAGAAAGTGGCCGTCTATTTAAAAAATGATGCCGTCGCTCGAGCTGAGTTGAGAGAGGCTTCCGATCGGGAGAGCAGAAGCAATGAATATGCCTGGTGCAGATTCCGATGGGAAACCCTCGAGGAGATCCACGCTAGGGGACTCGATCTCTCGGAAAAGATAGAGCAGGCCAAGGCGGATGAATACGACGCCAAGTTCCTCATATCCGATGCCGAAGATAATGAGGAAAAGGCCGATGGAATCGTCGTCCCCAAGGAGAAAGTATACTAGGTTTTTTCTTTCTGATTCTACGTACAATGCTCTTAGAGAATATTGTAAATGAAGCCTTGTATTATTTCACATATACATATAAAAAAACCTTTTGGTTTTCCGTTTTCATGAATTTCCCTTTGCTTGTGTATGTCTTTTTTTTGTTTTGAATATAGACATTTGTCAATGATTAGCCAGATGAGTTGGATTTCGAGGTAAAACCCTTTGGTTTACAAATCGGCCTCGAGGCTTGTTGGGCTGGCCCGTAGGCTCTTATGCATTTGCCCTTAGGCAACAACAACAACAACAACAACCCAGTATAATCCCACTTAGTGGGGTCTGGGGAGGGTAGTGTGTACGCAGATCTTACCCCTACCCTAGGGTAGAGAGACTGTTTCCAAATAGACCCCCGGCATCCTTCCCTCCAAGAACTTCCCACCTTGCTCTTGGGGAGACTCGAACTCACAACCTCTCGGTTGGAAGTGGGGGTTGCTTACCATCAGAGCAACCCCGGCATTTGCCCTTAGGCACTTTTTAGTTAACCATTTCGGGCTCAGTCTTTGAGTCGGGTTTCGACTCGAGCTCATCGACCCTTAAGTTTTTGAATTTTAAACTGGCTCTTAGGCTCTTACGAGTAGGGTCGGCATGACCTCTAATATGAGCCGGCGCTTGGGCTCTTATGCGTTGGGTCAGTACGACCTCTAATATAGGCTGGCACTTTGGCTCTTATGCGTTGGGTCGGTACAAGCTCTAATATAGGCTTTATTTTTCTCTCATCAAAGACTTTTTGAAGTTTTCGTGTTTGTCTGACTCTTCAATGGTTTGATAAGAACCTCGATTGTGAGCCGTTATGTGACAATAAATGAGCACCTCGGGAGGTTTCGCTTGATAGCTAAATTGTTTCTAAGCCTTTTCATTGTTTGGAGCTGAGATGATTGAAGCTCTTTTGCTTATGCCGAGGGTATCCTGATTAACTGGTTCTTTTCGAAATATTTTCGAAGTAATTGAAGGCCTGTGATTTTATGGCGATGGTCAGGCGTACCTGAGTCGCATTAGTTTGGCCGGAGCCTTATAACCGTAGTCATTGTATTGGCTGTAGCCTTTTAGTCCCCGAGTGAGGTAGCTGCGGCGTCTATATCGAGGGTATTCCTTTTTAGGGGTCGTACAAGTTCGAATATATAGCCTTGCGTTTAAGATCGGGATTATGCCTTTTGTAAGGTCTTATAGATTTGAACTACATGCCTTACTTAAGGTCTAACAGATAGGTTACTTGGCACAAGTATAATTCAAGCTTTGCTTGAGGTCTTATAGATTTAATATTGCCTTATGGAGGTCTTATGAGTTCGAGGTTACCTTATGGAGGTCTTACACTGTTGATAATGCCTCATGGAGGTCTTACATTTTCTAGCATTTCCACATGGAGGGCTTTTTGGCTCGAGGTTGCCCCCTTGGGGTCTTATGGCCTCGAGTTTTTGATAGCTCGATGGGGTGACAGTCGGTGACAGTCCCCGAGACATCAAAAGTTTTTGGCTCTGGAGTCGTTCATTGTAAACTTGATATTGCCTCATTGAGGTCTTATGAGCTCGAAGTTTCCAGCTCGGAGGCCTTACGCCTTCGATTTTTTGATGTCAGTTCCCGAGTGTTCGGGAAATTTCTGGCCCTGGGGGCGTTTCTTGTAAAAATAGTAAACTTCTTTGAAGCGCGAAGCTTTTTGATGGTAAAATATAGTCCTTTGATTACTTGTTACAAGTATACTTGTTTTCGTTGTCGAGGGTTTAATTATTCTATGCGAACACGATTCATTTGACCGTTTGTCCCGATACATCATTTTAATATTGAGACCCTCTTTGGCTCATCTTGATTTCTCTGGGGAGATGATCTCCCGGGGGGATGCCCCCCATTATTCGAGGTTGATTGAAGAGAAGCCTTGAATACTTGTTAAGTTCTCCTTAGGTAGCATATAGATGTTGCCTCGTTAAAAACCTTGCCGATAAAACCCTTCTTGGGATAAAATCTGATCGAAGGGAAAAAGTGCAACGCATGCTTTAAAACCTAAGGTCTTCAAGCTGGAAGGTGCTTCAATTTGTCTAATCAGATGCCTGTACATAGATTAGTGTAAGATGTAAATAAAAAGGGGGACGGTTATACCATAGTAGTGATGGCGCTTCGAGCCTCGATATGCTTCAACTGCTTGCTCCGGGGATGCGGTACGGTCCTTTGCTCATTTACTCGGGTGAAGTCGAGAATGTAGCTTATGATTGCTACTTTGATGTTTTCTTATCCTTTGGCTCCTTTGATGTTGAAGGTGTAGATGCTGGTGCCACATCGTGCACCGTGAACATCTCTCTTGCTATATGCTGATCCCCGTATACCGTTTTTATTCCATCTTTCATTTGAAACTTCATCATTTGATGAAGGGTTGATGGTACTACTCTCATGTCATGTATCCATGGCCTCCCGAGCAAGGCATTATACCTCATGTCTCATTCGATGACATGAAACTTGACATTTTGGGTTGTGCCCGCAATATTGACCAAAAGGGTAATCTCCCCGTTCATTGTCTTGTTCGCCATGTTGAATCGATTGAGGACTCGAGAGGCAGGCATGATCTGGCCGAGCAGTCCAAGCTACTCCACTACCCTCGACCTGATAATGTTGGCCGAGCTACCTGGATCCACAAGAACACATTTAATTTGAAATGTATTCACAAGAAAAGAAATTACCAATGTGTCGTTATGAGGCTAAGACATGGCCTCGATGTCCTCTTCGCTAAATGTAAGAGCGTCCTCGGGTATGTAACCTCGAGTTTGCTTTTCCCCGGTGATGGATATTTTTGTTCGTTTGACAATGGGTTCCTGTGGGATGTTGATTCCTCCAACAATCATGTAGATGACATGTTGTGGCTCTTCTGTTTCATTTTTCCTATTCGCCTCTCTTTCCCGAAATTGATTTTTGGCTCGGTCGCTGAGGAACTCTCGGAGGTGCCCTTTGTTGATTAGTCGGTCTACTTCTTCTCAGAGCTGTCTGCAATTTTCGGTCCTATGACCGGGTATGCCGTGAAATTCGCACACCAGGTTAGGGTTTCTTTGCGACGGATCTGATAGTATGGGTTTTCGCCACCTGGTATCTTTGATTTTACCTATGTATGATATGATGTCCGAAAAATCAATGTTGAAGTTGTACTCAGATAATTGGGGTGCCTCCGTCGATCCTGCATGTCTGTCGAATCCGGCTCTGCTCACGAGTCCCCGAGGATTCTGACCTCGATCTGCCCTTCGATCATTTCAGGGTATGTTACGCCTTGGGGCATTTCTTCGATCTTCAGTGTACGGTTGATACCTTTCCTTGTTTGGCCTTGGTTCCTTTGTCAGGAGCCTACTAGGATATACTGAGCCCGAGGGGGCTCCTAGTTGGTCATCCTCGACACTAATCTTTGATTGATACCGGTTGTGGACATCCGCCTAAATCACGGCGGGATATTCAACCAAGTTCTATTTTAGCTGCTTCGAAGCTATCGAGCTTCGTTCGTTCAAACCTTGGGTGAAGGACTGTACTTACCAATCATCGAAGACTAGTGGTAATTCCATTCTCTCTATTTGAAAGCAAAATACAAACTCCCGTAGCATCTCATTTTCTCTCTGTTTGATTCTGAAGACGTCGGATTTCCTTGTAGCAACCTTGATGGCACCGACATGTTCCTTTATAAAAGAATCTACCAGCATGGCAAATGAGTCTATCGAATTCGGGGATAGGTTGTGATACCACATCATGGCCCCTTTTGAAAGTGTTTCTCCGAATGTTTTAACAGGACGGATTCAATCTCGTCGTCCTTCAGTTCATTTCCCTTTACAGCACAAGTGTAAGCAATGATGTGCTCGTTGGGGTCCGAGGTTCCGTTGTACTTTAGGAGATCGAGCATTCTGAATTTCTTCGGGATGGGCTTTGGAGCAACACTCAATGGGAATGGCTTTTGTATGAATTTCTTTGAATCTACACCCTTCATAATCGGGGGTGCGCCCGGGATCTGATCGACCCTTGAATTGTAGGTCTCCACCTTTTTGTCATTGGCTTCTATCTTCTTTTCGCCTGATTCAATCCTCTTTGTGAGGTCCTTGAGCCTTTTTGTAATAGTAGGGTCGGCTGCTGACCCGTTGTTGCTCGATCTTTCCGATACCTATTCGACTCGTGGAGCCGTTTCCTGTGATGTTGTGCTTGGAGTTTTTTGTGTCTTTGCAATTGAGCAATCACAGGCTGTTGTGTCTACAACATCTAAAAAATGGCGTGAAGGCTAACCTGTCGTTCCTCCCGAGCTGGGGTTCTCTGAGATTCTTGTTGGTTTTCTTGGCTTATACTCACGTTAGTGTGGGAGCTTATATTGATGTGTTGGGCGTTGCGTGAGCCCACATCCATGGGGATTGACTCTGGTGCGTCCTCTGGGTTTCGCAGTGGTACACCAGTGCGTGGAATAGCTACACCATTCTCTCTATGGTCCTCAGGACCGTTGTTTTCATGTGCATTTACTGAGTTAGACATTTTGACCTGAAATCAAAGATTCTTAGACAAGAAAAAGTGTGAAGAATAACTTGTGTTTTCAATAAACCAGCATGAAAACAATTACTATTATTTTTAGCCCCACGATGGGCGCCAAACTGTTTACCTTGAAAATGGTAATTACAATTAAATTTGATTTAGTGGTTCTAAAAATACGTAATTTATTTTAATTCTAATTGTTAAGCGATAGATGCTAAGTGTGAGTCAGGAGAATGAGATAAGAGTTTGAGAACAATATGTTGTGCAAACCGAATGGTCGTGAATCGGGGTCTCGAGCTGGCCTATGCTGGGCCTCGAGGTCGAGCTAAAAGGTCAGATTGGGGATAGTCGATGAAGAACTAACAGTTCTAAGGACCTTGATAATGGCTCTTTATGATCAATAATGATTAATAAATGAAGAACAATCAATAAAACACAATAAATGTAAGCAATAAAAATCAAAGGAGCGACAGTAGAATATGTTTAAGTTGAAGAGCAGAGAATGTTCTTGTTCTTGTATTGAATATCATCTGTGTTACAAAACGATAAGGGTCCCCTTTATATAGGAGGGGGAATCCCAACATAGTACATGTGCATTTATTACAAAGATATGTGACTGGTACAACCATTTAATGTCACGGTACGGACTTGTACTATTCTTGTAGACCTGGTCAGCTCTAACCACGTGCCTTGGGAATTTCCCGCTTGTCCATCATAGCCACCGATTTGTACTTCCCCTAGGTTGAACATAGGGAACCCTCGGGTTGAACCTAGAGATGTGCCTTGAGCCTTCTGGAGTCGGGCTATGGAGTGTCATAATGATCATAAAATCGGACTCTCCGATTTTAGCCGTATACATTGTTGCTGCTATAAATTTGCAGGTTTCACATTTGCGAAGACCTAACCGCAATTGCGAGCATCGCATTTGCAATGTCAGGCTCGCAAATGCAAACATGGGCTGGGGCCTTGGACTTCGCATTTGTGAAGTAGATTTTTCTTTTGCAAACAGAGCTAGGATCGCATTTGCGGTCTTGGTGTTGCATTTGTGACATTGTGCATGAAAGAACATCTTCGCATTTAAAAATCGTGTAAAGACCCGGTAGGTCGTTTTAAGAATTAATACCCCAATCCCCTATTAATTGTTTTTCCCATGTTTGTTTCTGTTATTTTGATTCGTTAGGATGTTTGGTTTTGAGTTTCGGAGTGTTTTGGGACACTTATAGCCCGTTTGGCCAAGCTGCAAAAATCAGTTTATTTTGAGAAGTGCTTTTTTCAAAAGTGCTTTTCTCAAAAGTACTTTTGGTGAGAAGCAGTTTGTGTTTGGCTAATTAGTTTGAAAAGCACTTCTGAGCAGCAATTAGTATTTGGCCAAGCTTTAAAAAACTGTTTCTAAGTGTATTTTTCTCAAAAGTGCTTCTCAAAAAAGTGCTTTTGGAGAGAAACTACTTTTTTCTACTTCTCAAAAACTGTTTCTGCTTCTCCTCAAAAGTACTTTTTTTCCTTCCAAAAGCTTAGCCAAACACTTTACTTTTTGGCCAAAAGTGCTTTTGGAAAAAAAAGTACTTTTGGCCAAAAAGAAGCTTGACCAAACATGCTATTAGTCCCTAAATGAGAGCTTAAGCTTTAGAATTTGGACTGTAGTTGGATCAATATGAAGACGGCCTCGGAATGGAATTCCGTCAATTTCGTTAGCTCTGTTGGGTGATGTCGAGCTTAGGGGCGTATTCGGATTATATTTTGGAGGTTCGTAGCTTATTTAGGCTTGAAATGTGGAAATTCGAATTTTTGAAGTTTCCGGTTCGATAGTGAGATTTTGATATCGGGGTCGGAATGGGATTCCGGAAGTTGAGTGGCTCCGTAGTGTCGAATGTGACGTTCTTGCAAAATTTCAGGTCATTCGGACGAGGTTTGATAGACGTTCTGATCGAAAGCATAATTTGAGAGCTTTTGGAGTTCTTAGGCTTGAATGCGTTGTTTAATTGGTGTTTTGATATTTTTTTGAGAATTCCGAAGAATGGATTAAGTATGAATGATGTTTTAGGATTGGTTGGCATGTTAGGTTGAGGTCCCAGGGGGTCTCGGGTGTGTTTCAGATGCTCAACGGGTCATTTTTAGGACTTAGAAATTGCAGAAAAATGTTGCAGCAGTCAGTTCTAGTTTCCTTTTTCGCGTTCGTGAGTGGGGTCTCACATTCACGAAGAGGAGTTGGGGCTGGTGAGGAATTAATACTTCGCGTTTGCGAGGCTGTGGGGCCTTGTGCCTACACGTTCGCGAAGGCAGTCTTGCGTTCGCGTAGGAGAAGAGAAATGATCATCGCATTCGTGGCTCGGGCATCGAGTTCCCGAGGACGGAGACTAGCCAGTGGAACTTTAGTGCATCGTGTTCACGAACGTTGTCTTGCGTTCACAAAGAAGAACACGGCTGGGCAGAATATTTAAGTTCAAAATCGAGGGTTTAGCCATTTTTGTGAAAACTAGAGGTTGGGAGCTCGGATTTGAGCGAAGTTTTGAGGGATTTTGAGAGATATCAATTGGGTAACGATTCTTGATTCCTTTTTGCTTGTAACCCATTAATCTAAACATGAATTCATAATTTAATTTCGGAATTTGTATGAAAATTGAGGGAAAGTTCTTACACAAAAAATTCTAGTTTTGATTGGAGATTTGACATTGGATTTGGATAATTTTGGTATGGTTAAACTCGTGAGAGTATGAGGATTCTGAAAATGTAAATTTTACCCGATTCCGAGACATGGGCCCGAGGGACGTTTTGGTCATTTCACCTAATTTCGCTTATTAGCTTAGAATTTGTTTGTAGAATCAGTTACTTGAAGTGTTATTTACATTATGCAATTGAATTGAATAGATATGGGCCATTTAGAGTCGAGTACGCGTGGTAAGAACGTGGTTTTGGGTTGATTTTGAGCCGGTTCGAGGTAAGTGGCTTGCCTAACCTTGTATGGGGGAACTCCCCTTAGGATTTGGTATTATTGATACTTGAAATTCCTTGTACGTGAGGTGATGAGTGCGTAATTGTACTAATTATTGAAAAATTCGGTTTTTCTTTAAGTAATTTTAATTGTGTTTCTTTTTCCTGTTTATACTACTTGTAATTTAAGCCTGTTGCTAGCTTAGGGAAGCATGTCTAATTGACTTAATTACTTTACTTGCTCAAACTGCTTTATTTGGATTACGTGCAGCATGCTAGGCTAGAAATGCATGTTTTACCTTGGTATGGAATTTGAATTGAACTGTGTATTCGTCTTGTTATTGCTGCGTGTTTAGTTTGGGACTACGGGACAGTATCTCGGGAGATCCCCCTGTATGTTTACTTTGGGACTACGGAACGGTATTTCAGGAGATCCCCCTATACATTTACATTGGAACTACGGGACTGCACCCGGTAGATTTCCCCTGCACTGAGTATTTATATTTGAGACTACGGATCGGTATTCCGGGAGATCCCCTCGCATTATGAGTTAGACTACGAGACGGTATCCCGGGAGATCCACTGGATATTTATATTTGGGACTACAGAACGGTATCCTGGGAGATCCCCGGTTGTTATTTTTGTGTTGAGCTGTATTTCTCTTTGTGTTTACTTTGCCTTTGTAGTAGTTGTTGTTGTTCTTTCTATTCTGTGTTACTCTTTACTATTGCACGTATTATACGGTCTTATTTTTACACTGTTATACCTTGTATTTCATTTAACCTCAGTAGGGCCCTGACTTTCCTCGTCACTACCCGACCGAGGTTAGGCTTGGCACTTACTGAGTATCGCTGTGCTGTACTCATGCCCTTTCTACGCATATTTTTCATGTGCAGATCCAGGTACTTCCACTCAGTCTTATCATCCTTGAGGCGAGGTGCTTCTATAGAGACTTCGAGGTATATCTGTCGCGTCTGCAGACCAAGGAGTCCCTTTCTATCTTTCTGTAATAGTATAGCCCTTCAATATTTTCCTTTTTGTTAGACATTTCTGGAGTTAGAGCTTCTTATGTATCTCTTAGCTTGTGATTCATGGGGTTCCAGATTTTGGGAAGTGTTAGGTTGAGATTCTTATACTGTTAGGTGCCAAGCGGTATCTTAAACACTATTTCATTTTGTTATTTCGGTTTTATATTATTTTCTTTCTGCAAATTGTTTCTTTTTCGCATTTGTTAGGCTTAACTAGTCGTAGAGACTAGGTGTCGTCACGATAGTTCATGGAGGGTGAACTAGAGTCGTGATAAACCGCCCATTAGGTTAGGTTTGCAATTGCTGGAGGAACCTAATGGGTAGCTAAAATAAGAGAAGGAAAAATTAACAAAAAAGGGAAATTTCTTCAACACGATAAAAGAGAGATATTTGAAAAACTTACGAGTGTAGTTCCAATATTCGGGGATAGGAGGTTCTGACACCGGTTCGCTGAGTTAGATCATGCTGATGACGATGGCAAGGTGACCGCGTTTGCTGATTTAGATCATGCCTCCAAAAAAAATCTTTGGGGCGTAGAGGTTTATCAAATGAGCAAGAGTAAGGGTTTTGCCAGCCCGGGAACACAGAAACCAAAAGCAAGCTACCATTCGTCATATTTACGAACCTACTTGAGCTAAGCAAACTTGGTAGTTTTGGAAAAATTCTAAAATGATGGGATTGATTTCCCGACCCATTCTTAAAGTGTAAGGGTACATGAAAATGTACATGTACCCTGGTTTACCGAAAGTGATACTTTCCACTTCATTTGGGGCTAAAACCTCAATGTTGTTCCAGCCACAATCTTCTTTTACAACGGGAATTCTAGCAAGACGAATGGAAGAATGATACCTACTAATATCTATATTTCTGTCGTTATTAGGGTTAGGGAGTTCCTCCTGAATTTTGAGATTCGTCTCACAATTTATTTGAGTAAAAATGGAAAGAAGGGAAGAAGTTTATAGGCATCAGAATGCAAGACCATTATTAAGGTAGCTGGCGAAAGTATTTGTCAAATCATGGGATAACAGGTGTTCGTCTCATTAAATACAAGGAGACGTGCATCCTTTCAAGTGTCAAAAATCGTTCAGGAACTTTCTCACCAAGAAAAAGAGTCTTATCTATTTCCCGGTAACATAAAGTTTAGTTACCAGAAAGTAGGAGGACTATCTGTATTGAGTAAAAGTGATGAATGACAGGTGGATGCTCATCGAGTTGACACGTGGCAGTAAAGATATGTAGGATATAAGTCAACAAATAGCTGGCACCGGTTACGAGCATGCGATCAGTATTGTATGAGTTCCAAAGACACTAGAACGTCCGGGAACAAAAGTTTGAAAGGAAGATATCGGTTGAAGAAGATAGCATTCAAGGAGCAGTCGTTACAAAGAATCTTTGCATTTATACTCAGCTGTTATGCACCTATCAAAAGCGATCTTTACCCATATTAAAGAAGAACTTTATTTGGGGATCTTGTCTCCATGAATTTAGCTATAAATATAGTAATTTGTACTCATTGTCAGCACGAAATACTTGTATGCAAAAAAGGCTAAACTTACTCTTATTTTATTAACATTTTTTCTGCTCTATTCTCTATTCTTGCTCTTGCTTTGGAAAAGCTCATTTCGCAACCAGGCTTGTATTTTTTTCAAGTTTCATTAGTTAATTTATTTATGTTCTTAATTATTTTACATTTTTGGATCAAATTAATTTAAGAAAAAGGGTCAAAATTGCCCCTGTACTATTGAATATTATTTAAAATTACTTTCCGTTATACTATTTGGTCAATCATGTCCCTACCGTTATACTTTTGTTCGGATCTACCCCAAATTTAGATGGCTGGCCACGTGTCATTCTCATATTCAATTGACTCATCCCCAATTTAAATTATCCGATAACTCTCTTTTCCAACCCGTTACCCGACCCTAAATACCCCCTCCAAAATAACCCTACTAGACATGATCCCAACCCCACGCTCTTACCTCTCTTCCCTCTTCTCTTTTCTTCCCCCACGTCACACCAAAATCGCTGGAAATGGCAGCTCGTCAGAAAACCCTCCAGCAACACTAACTTCCATTGTGTTGGTCCCCTCTTTATCTCCCACCTTCTTTTTCTCCTTCTTCTTTCGTCATTCAAACAGCAACTCTGTTCCACCAAAAAATAGCAAAAAATGGAACTGGGGAAAACTCGCCGGAAAAATCACAAGATCACTACTTCTACCTCACCCCCTCCTTCATTTTTTATACTCAATTTCTTTTTCTTCTTTGCAATTTGTTACATCTAAAAAAGTAGGAGGTTCTGGCACTTTTTGAACTTCGCCGGCAAATGGATCCTCGCCAGATCCCACTGAAAATCTTTGGATCTGCTCGTTGTTTTTGATTATCCGATGACTTTTAGATATCTTCTCCTGTTAATAAAAATCTTTTCAGGCTACCTTTAAAAATTTGCTCGTGTTAATTGCAATCTTTTCAGTCATCGTGCAAAATATTGCTTCAGACTTTAGCTAATAAGAAAGCACAATCACGTGATGAACTTTCTATTCATTTGTCCTCTCAACTTAATCCCATTTTCATTTATTTGTTCCAACTTCTACTTACAAAAAAGATGAGTCAAATAATAATTGTTAGGAATAACGCCAAAATTTTCTTTTAGTAATTGCTAGGAAGAACGTTGGAAACCTGCTGGTGTTTGATGGAGTTATATTAAGTGGAGGGTTTTAGGGTCAGGTAACGGGTTGGTAAGAGAGGAATCAGATATTTTAAAGTGGAGATGGATCAATTAAGTCTGGTAGTGACACGTGGTCAACCGTTTAAATTAGGGGTAGATTTGAACGAAAGTATAAAGGTAAGGACACAATTGACCAAATAGTATAACAGAGGATACTTTTAAACAATATTTGATAGTACAGGGATATATTTGACCATTTTCCGATTAATTTATGTGTTTATAAACCACGTTACAAATTCAACTGTACCGTTTTACGGGTAAACAACCATTGTTTGTCATTTCTAAAAATAATTACACCATCAATTCTTATAAATTAACTAAAACCTTTGTTAAACGAACATTTTTTGGTAATTAACTTTTTTCATTACCAGGGAAGTATTTACAAGTAAATCAAAACCTTTACATATGATCCTGCTTTCCTATACTTCACCCCTCCCCATTTTCCTATTATTTACATATTTCCTACCTATTGCAATAGATACCAGTCTAGGCTATGTAGGATTTTCTCTGTATGCCTACTACTTCGACAATGTAGCTCTTGTATTATCTTTTTACATATTAACTCCCACCCTTTTGTCTTAGCTTGGAAAGTTCGAGCATTTCTTTCTTGCCAAACATAGTATACTGTTGCTGCTAATACCATTTTATATAGCTCAGCTGCTGTTGTTTTCCTCTTAGTCCACTTCTCAGCCCATCTTAGTTCCTCATCTCATCCATTTACTGATCTTTTAATCCCTTGCCATGCTAACAGTGTGCTCCATAATGCATTTGCATATGAGCATTCAAAGAACAAATGTTGTATGGTTTCATTAGCTTGCTTGCATAGAACACATTCTTGATCCACTTGTACTCCCCAACTCTGTAGTCTATCTCTTGTGTATAATTTGCCATGTGCTGCCATAGTTAGAACAAAAGTCCACCTGGGGCATCCTGTGTTGTGACAAACGACTCTTCTCCAGCTGACTTTGTCAAATCTTCCTCGCAGTCTGTGGTATATGTCTTTTATCGAACAGTTGTTCATCTTCATGATATCATCATAGCTGAATCTTGCCTCTATAAATGTCTTCTTAATGATCTTACTTACCATCCAGGATGTTTGTTTCAGTTGAATTTCCCATATGTGTCTATCTTTGATATAGTAACTGTGCATTCATTGTATCCACAACTTCTTCTTTTCTTTGCAAAAATTCCAGTATTGTTTACATATGGCAGCTTTGTTCTAGATGGTTATGTTCATAATGTTAAATCCCCCAGCTGACTTGGGTAGACAGACTTTCTCCCATGCCAATAGAGCCTTATTTGAAATACTGTCTTCTCCTGTCCACAAGAAACTTCTACAGATTGCTTCAATTAGCTTTGTGATTTTTTTAGGGAGCACAAAGATTTGTGCCCAGTAGGTTTGGATAGAAAGTAGAATACTCTTTATCAGTTGAATCCTTCCAGCATAAGATAGAAATTTGGCAGTCCATGAAGTGATTCTGCCCACTATTTTATCAATTAGAGGTTGGCATTGTACTATGGATATTCTTTTTGAGCTTAGTGGGGCACCTAGGTATCTTACTGGCAGTTCCCCTCTCTGAATTCCTAGAAATTCTAGGATTTCCTCCTGTGCATCTTGTGAGACCCCTCCAAAGAATATAGAACTCTTGTTTTTGTTAATCACCAGACCTGCAGCTTTTGAGAACTCCATAAAATAATGGAACAGTAGTTTAACTGATCCTATATCACCTTTGCAAAACAATAAAAGATCATCAGCAAAACCAAGTTGCAAAATTTGCATCTTTGCACACTTGGGATGATAGTTGAAGTCTGGTTTTTGATTCAGTGTCTTTAAGCTCCTTGTTAAGTATTTCATTGCCAGCACAAACAGGAATGGAGACATTGGGTCCCCTTGCCTCAACCCCTTCTTGGCTTCAAAAGGCTTTGTTAGAGCTTCATTAATCATAACTGTATATGTAATAGTTTCCATACAAGCCATGATCCATCTCACAAATTGGTCTGGAAAGGCCAAAGCATTCAGCACATGTTCCATGAAAGGCCATTCAATTGAGTCATAAGCTTTTTGCATATCCAATTTCATCATACATCTAGGTGATACCCCTTTCCTTCCATATCCTTTCACTAGTTCATGGCTCAGGATAATGTTATCAGTAATTACTCTATCAGGCACAAATGCAGACTGTGTGTTGTCCATCAGTGTATCCATAACTCCTTGCAACCTCTTAGTTAATACCTTGAAGATCACTTTGTATAATACAGTGCAGCATGAGATAGGTCTGTATTCTTTAACATTAGCAGGGTTCCTGACTTTAGGGACTAAAGTAATTGTTGTACAATTGACAGGTCTGTACATATGAGTTGTTTCAAAGAATTCCATTACAGCCTGTGTTATATCCTCTCCTACAATTTGCCAGGCTTTCTTAAAGAACACAGCATTAAACACATCATAGCCTGGGGCTTTTAGGTCACTAATATCTTTCGGTGCTGCCCATACTTCTTCCTTGGATACTGACTTGATAAGCTGAAGCTGCTGATCCCTATTTAGTTTTGCACCCAGTTTCATGACGTTTGGATTGATAGCTGGAATACTTTCAGCTCTTGACCCCAGTAACTTCTTGTAGTACCCTAATATTTCTGCTTCTATATCATCCTCCATTACAAGCTGAGTTCCCACATCATTTGTTAGACTCTGGATTCCATTCAAATGGCTCCTATTCTTCATTTGTGCAAAGAAATAGGCTGAGTTTGAATCCCCCCAGCTTCAACCATTGTACTCTGGATCTTTGTTTGTATATACTCTTTTCAATTTTCCCCATTTTTCTAGTTCACACTTCAATGGTTTCTCTTTCTCAATCAGCTCTTTATTCTGTAGTCTAGAGCTCATTTCCTCTTACACCAACTGCAGCTCCTTCCTAATCTCCTTTATCCTTTCGTCAACCCCTTTAATGTTAAACGAACATTAAAAAGGACATTCCTTTAACCAGTGTCAAATCTACTCTTCCATCTCCGGCTTAATAGATGGATAATCACATGGGGATTAACACTAACGATACATGTAATCCCTGAAAATATTATGCTTCACATGGCCACCATAATGCATTTGAAGGAACAAATGTGACCCACAAAAAATAAACGCACAAAATAATTGAATATGCTTTATTATAATGTGAATATGGAAGGAAAAAAAGTCAACGTTATCATCTATGAACTATCTACTATCGTATATATAATCCCCCAATCCTTTCTTGAATATGCTTTTATAATATGAATATCTTTCAGGTAAACAGAAAAGGAAGTGAGATCATGCAATTAAATTAATATTTTTCTTTACGAAATGATGGAACTGTTGCTCATATGCACCTAATTTGTATAGTAATTTTAAACATATTAATCCTTTTCAATAGTCATTTTCAACAATATAAAGGTAGTAACGAAAGATAACATGTATAAAAAAAAATGCAAAAAAGTAATAAGAACAATTGATCCCGACTAAGAGCAAAATAATATTTATATCACAAAACTCCAAAATGCTTGAGATTAATGAAATTTAATAGATTAATACATCCATTATATTCTGGAGGAGCAGAGATCTTGCAAGGCCAGGCACGACGTCAAGAAGGCAAAAAATCTTGCAACCAGACTCAAGCAAGTCTAATTAATGGTGTTTTAAAATTAAAATTATTACTGTATAAGTTTAATCTCCTGGGTTAATCCTCTTCTTTTGTTCAAGTTCGTAAGCAGCTATTTGGTTGTTGTAGACCCGAAGCCCTTCCTCCAGCATTAACACATAAAGCTTCAGCTGAATGATCTTTAAAATTAAGATTCACGTCTTGTAGCGTTATCTCATTACAAGGATTTGTTTTGCTGCAATCGAATTTTACTGCAACTTCTGTGGCCGATGTCCCATGTATGTCGTGATACTTTATATCGCTCACCTTAATACCAGAGCCCTGAAAATGTTTCACAAGAAATGAAATGAAATTGTAAGTACTTTATAAAGGATTTATGTTATATATACTGATGGGATTAACATTTTGATTTTAACATGTAATAACACATTAGTTACTATTTTTATAAGATTATGAATTAGTGATTATCAAGAAATTTATTTGTAGTTACCTAATAAGCTAAGTGACCTAATTGTATAAATATTTTTTACGGCATCAGAGTATAAAACTTTAACTCTTTTATATAACATCGATAAATGACGATGTAAAATACTATGCATTGAGGCTGTAAGAAAATTTACATACAATTAGGTCACTTATAAGGTAATTCCAAATAAATATTTACGATAGACATTAATTAATAACATGATTAAAATAATATCTAACCTGCTATTACGGATTAAACTACAATGATAATACAAAATAGTTCTGCTTTTTTATTTTTAACTAAGTTACCTGATTAGGACAATTTCCACGATCTGGGCAGTAATTTTGATCTATGATGATGGGATTATCGACATTATTCATCACTGCGTGTTGAAAAAGAACATTCCTTACGAAGCCATTGCTAGGCCTAGCCCATGTTTTGACCCTCACTCCATTCTGGGTTCCAGTAAATGTTGCCGTTGTAACTGTCACGTTTTGAACTCCTGGCTCTTGCATATCCCAACCTAAGCTCCCAATGCTGCACCAAACATATTTATATTTGATAATTATATCCCAACCTAGTCAATTATTAAAAATAGTTTTTTTTTAGACCTTATTCCATGGCCAGGGCCACAGGCGATGTTTTCGATCCACAAGTTGGAGTTGCCAGGACCAATTGAAATACAATCATCGCCAGTTCCAATATGAGAATTCAAGATGGTAACATCAGTCGATGACTGTAAATGAATTCCATCAGTGTTGGGGCTATTTCCGGGAGCTGAAATCTTCACTCCTTGTAACTTGGCGTTATGGCACCCATCGAACAAAATGTGGAACATTTGGCTGTCTTGTGAAGTTAATCCACTTATTGTAACGTTGTTTGAGTTGTAGAAAGCTAAAGTCTGCACAAAATATTTTTGTATAGTACGAAGATACGTTAATCAAGAAAAAGAAGTGTAAAAAGGATATCTATGATTGATTTTACAGAATCAGTATTATCCCTTGCATTTTTATAGTAGGAGTTACTGCGAAAAAAAAAAGATTTTGTGATCTAGAAAAAGATTTAATCGAGAATAGTTTAGACTCTAACTTAAACCACACAAAAATAATTTTAAGTGCTAAACACATTTTCTATTCTAACAAAGATTCATCCCAGCACCTTCCATTATAACAAAGATTCCGGTACAGGTTTACTACTGGATAAGGGAAGAGCGGGAAGAGAAAACGCAATACATTTCCCGTAAAATGCATGTTTTGTTTAATTACTTATAGACGAATTCAGAATCTAGAGTTAAAAGCTTGTTTCATACAAATATTTTTTTGTGTGTGTATATTTTGCTGTACTTGGAAAGGAGAAGTAGACATACCGTAGCTCCTTTAGGACAACCTTTGCCGGAGTTTTTGCATGCCCAAAGACGGGCACCTTGTCCATTTAGGGTTCCACCAACGATCGAAACTCCATTGACTCGTTCGAATTTAATCCAGCTTCCAGATTTCCCAATAACATTATAGTCAGATGGAGCTATAAGTGTGCCATCAATACGTATAGTAATGGCATTACTCTTGCATGTTTGACCATAGAAATATGCATTACCAAGCAAGTAACTTCCCTTTGGCACGAAAATGGTGGCAGGGCTAGTAGAACTACATGCTGCAGTCCATGCACTAAGAAAAGCCTTGGACGAATCGGATTTTCCATCAGATTTTGCTCCATAGTTTAGGACATTATACATCGAATCTGCTGCTATTGACAAGTTGAAGAAGAAGAGGATGAGAATTATGACGCTCATTTTTCCCATCATGTTGAAATTGAGACAAATAGTGAGAGGCTTGAGTTTGGTATGTGGTGAGGAAATGTAGAGTTTGGAAATGATATTTATAGGGGGTAAAAGAAGAGTTAATTAAGCCGAAACTGCGTCAATATTACTGTTTTTCCATTTGGACGTTTTTTTTTCTTTAACAACTAGCAAACAAAAGCTATTAACTTTGGTAGCGTATCTTTTTCCTACTTTCTTCTAATCTTTCCCTTTTTCATCATCCTGGGGTTGAATGTCAATGGTAGTAAGGTACTTTTTTTGTTACAAAATCTTTGCCTTTTTTTCTTTCTTTTTTTTTTTTTTGGAAAAAATTTATCTTTATTTAGTTATTGGAGAACGAGGAACGTTTAGACGTAGCATTAGAATGCAACATTATATGCAATCACATGGGAAAGATTTTGTCTAGCTGACTCCATATTTTAAGGGGAAATGCGACAGAAAAAGGTTCTCAAATACATGGCCATTAATTTTGGGATCCGTATCCTAATTACCCTTTATAAATTAAAGCATTTAAAGATCATCTAGAAAAAATAAAAGAAGCTATCGAAAATTAAATTACCGAGAGACTGAAAATAAATCGAAAACTACTTCGTGCACGACGTAAGCCTTTAAGAGATTAGAGATCAAATCGAATTAAACACAGAAAATTATTTATTGTGCCGCTCCAGCTAAAGGGGCAAAGCTTGGCTTGACTGATTCGAATTCATATGGCCTATTAAAGGGGAAATTGCTCCTTACCAGGATTGGCTTTTTTTATTTTTAGGATTCGAACCCCAGATATATTTTTTTTTCTTTCTTGAAATATTTGGTTAGATGTTAAGGGATTCTATCCGTTCCACCACGACATTGATTGATAGTTACATGTATTTTCACTTTTAACTGCTAATATTACTTCTTGTGGATAACATCCACTGGACCCAATGTTACGAAAGGAAAAGAGAATTAAAAAGATTACATAAGTAAAAATAATATTAATAAGTTTGGTTTTCTTGAGGTTTTGAGAGTGTCCAAATATTTCCATTTGTATTTGGTCAACAGCCAATCAGATGACAACACTTGATATGTCCAAGCAGACATGCTCCTTGTCGAACCTTTTTATGATGCACTTGCTTGAGGCTTTCTTGATTTATAAGTTGTGAGTTTCTGTTATTTGTTCAAGTTCTTTTGCAAGTGGATGGAATTTTTCAATTCGAAAAGATTGTTTCCCTCATCTTTTAATTTACATTTAGAGCTTGACAATCAATTTACCCTAGGGAAGCCAATATCATAATATACTAACAACTTGTTCCTATAATATTCTAGCCTACATAAGAACCTATAAACAACTTTTATATAAAACCTATATTATTTGAAGTACTTAGAAGTACGTAACACGTTATTTCCATGAGAATAAATCCAAGACCCAAACTCAACTTTTTATATAGGAACTAGAATATTTTATACAAATGTTTGAAAATTTGGCTTCATGTCACTACAGAGAAGAATGGATACTCATATGTCTATGTTCTCTTACTGTTGCAGAATCTTTTTTTTTTTTTACTTCTTTTTTGAAAAACAAGCATTGTGCCTAGTTTAAGCCTTCCAATACGCAGGGAATGATGCCAATTTCACGAGGAAATTAAAGGCTTATACTATTGAAAGTTTGATTTAGTTACTAAGAAGATTTCCTAACCGTTTGAACAAAATTAACTTGACTCTCTTACTCGATAGACTGTTACTTTACGTCATTCGGACCTTACTAGTCAATCAACGAACTTCTGTTTAATTTCTATATGATTTATGGATCATTCAAGTGGTAGCAGAGTTGATACATTAGTGCTTGTAAGTACTTTTGAAGGAAAAAAGAAGCGGACTTTTTGAAGTTAATCAAGAGTAGAGCATATCTTAGTTTCCATCCCCCTTCCCTCCCCCAGCCCTTAAAAATAAAATTAATAAGAAAAAAATGGTAGTTGCTAATTAAGTGTTACCATATCTATATATGCTTTTTGGACAGAATTATTCAATAATATCTATGATCGGTCGTTTATGTACTTGAGCCCCGTTTTCCTATTTGATGCTTTCCGTATGCTTAATTATTATTCGCGACTTACATGGATGGTTGGTTGATTTGGGGAGGTTTGGAAGTGAATCGGAACGCTTAATTCCCTTGTTGAAAGCTTAAGTTGTAAGAGTTGACCAAGGTTTGACTTTCAGAAACTCGAAATAGGTCCAAAGAAAGTTAGGGTTTTTGAAATCAAACAAGTTCAGAGATGAAGAACAAGCAAATCACATAGCCAATGGTCTCAAAACTCGGATGAACTCCCAAATTCTAGGGGTTTTACCCTTAATCGAGTGTAGAGACGAAAACAAGTAAATCAGGCAGAAATATTAATGAAATAAGTTTAGAAATCTCAGAAGGAACTGAGACCTTTAACATGCATCTTCCAGTAAAAGAAACTCATGAAAAACATAGTAAAAGAACAACATGCGAAACACAGTAGAAGAACTCATAAGAACATGGTAGAAGAAACACATAGGAAACACAGTAGAAGAACTCGTAAGAACACAGTAGGAGAGAAACACAGTAGAAGAAACTAATAGTAGAAGAAACACACAAGAAACTTAACGAAAATCAGAGAAGCATCTCGACAAAACCCTAAATTGGAAAGATAAAGGTTTGAAAGCATAGTTTTTGAAAGAAATCTCGAGAAACCGTTTAAAGACTCAGGGAAAACACGGATCTAGAACGGATCTAAAGAAATCAGAAGAACCTCAAAAGCTAGGGTTTCAGCGAAACCCAAGTGGTGAAAAAGGCTTGGAAAGTTGTTGATCTAAGTAGGAGAAGTCGAGATCAGGTTCGAACAGTCATGGCTTGCCGGAGCAAGGCCGGAGACGGTCATAGAACTCGAATCAAATGAGCCTAGACCAATCTTCTTCATGGTCAGGCCTTGAATCTTCAATAACCCGGTATGTCGGAGTTATAGGAGGCTGGTATAAGACTTCAGTTGCCTTGGAAGCCATAGATTCCAGTGGTTTTAGGGTGGAAATAGAGGGATGCGGTTAGGGTTTCTGAGAGAATTTGGGAGAGGGGCAATCCAGGGGCAGCTACCGGTGAGAAATGAATAGGGTTTGGGGGGTATTGGGTAAGTAAAAAGGAAAGGAAGAGTGTGAGTCAACGATTGGGATTAAAAGGGGTCCGAGTGGGTTATTTTAAAGGGTCGTGGGTCGGGTAATTTTAGCAATTGGTCCGGGTAATGAGATCTGAAATTGGGTTTAATTGGGGTGCCAAATCCGGCCAGAATTGAAATAAAATGAGCTAACATTTAAATAGCCACTTTTTCCCTTGTTTAATTTATAAAAAATAGTAAAATAATTTCTGGGAGTAAATTAAAGGTACTAAAATGATTAATAATATATAATTATAAAAATAAAAATACTGAGTCAATTTTATAATTATAAACACAATTAAATTTTAAAATAGCCTAATATTGCAATTATATGCCATTTAGCTTAAAAAATACTAAATAAATTTGTAAAAATATGCAAAAATTATGTTAGCTATATTTTAGTATAAGTATAAGAATATAATAAGTGAATTGCCAAAATGACAATTTTCGAAATAATTATTGGATTTTTCTTGATAAAATAGGGCAATAAATTGATTTAAAAAATCATAAAAATTAATGAAAAATAAGAAAACTCTTGGGCATACTTATATATGCATACATATGCTATTTGAAAGATATTTTGCATATGAAAAATATACAAAGAAAAATTAGGTATCAACAACTTGTGCCAAGCACTCTGAATATGCGGAGATTTTGTATGCTTGATGATTAAACTGTCATGTTGTTGACTTGGCATGTATACTTATCATGTAGGCATAGAGATATATTTTTCTCATACTAACTAGACGTATGCGATATCTCTATTTAACATTTTATGCTTGAAATCACAATTTACTTTGATAAATCTTTGTTTAGGTGATTTTCGTGGAAAGTTGATGCATTGACTGATATACTTGAAAATTATGTTTATTTATCCTCTTATTGTGATAGAGTTGAACCTGATATTATTTGAGATGTTTTTTCTTTTGCCATTATTATACTGTTATTGTTGTTGTTGGCTATTAAAAGTGAGTATTGGACCTTGCCAAGCTCGTCACTACTTTCAGGCCGAGGCTAGGCATGCTACTTATTGAGTACATCGGGTCGGTTATACTCATAATACATTCTGCACTTCATGTGCAGTTCTTTGTGTTACTGATCATGGTGGTTGCAAGTTAGCTGCATCCGTATTTGTTGGAGATTTCGAGGTAGCCCTGCTATTCTATTTGCATGTCCTTGAAGTCCCCTATTTTATATCATATTATTACTGTTTAGTCTTCTAGATAGTACTATATTTTGTTCGTACTTTGTATTTAATACTCCATAGAGCTCATGTACTCGGTGACACTGGAGTTAGGGGCGATTTCAGTTGTATCATCACTTGACTTCAGTTATTTATGTTATTCAACTATCTGAGATTATTTCTTACCGTTGTTGAAGTTTATTTATGCATATTCATTCTTGTTTTTCCTAGTAAGCAGTGTTAGGTGCCATCATAGATCTGGTGAGATTTGGATTGTGACAAGTTTGTATCAGAGCACTAGGTTGCATAGGTCTCACGAGTCATGAGCAAGTCTAATAGAGTCTTGAGGAATGGTATGGAGACGTTTGTGACTACATTTGCTCTCTATTCATGCGGGAAGTGAGACTCAGATGGTTCGGGCACGTATGGAGGAGAAGCCCAGATACCATGGTAAGGAGGTGTGAGCGGTAGGTTTTGGCAGGTATGCGAAAAGGTAGAGGGTGGCCTAAGAAGTGTTGGGGAGAGGTGATCAGACAGGACATGACATGTCTTCAGATTTCTGAGGACATGGCCTTTGATAGGAAGGTGTGTAGGTCAGGTATTAGGATTGTAGGTTATGAGGAAGTTGAGCATTGTTCTACTTTGTACAAGTGTGAGGCTAGTTTGATAGGGTTTTGTCTTAGACTGCTAGTGGCTCATGTTGTTTCGCACTATTCTATAGTTTTTCTTTGTGTCGGACTTTATCTACTAATTATTGTTAGTGCTTTGCATCTATCCTCTGATTCTTATGTTGCTGTCATTATTTCTACTGTTTTGTATTGATAGTACTCATAAATTGTCTCTCTCTTCGTCTTCTTGAGCCGAGGGTCTACCGAAAACAGTCTCTCTAATCCCTCGGGGTAGGGATAAGGTCTGCGTACACACTACCCTCTCCAGATCCTACTTGTGGGATCTTTACTCGGTTGTTATTATTGTGGTTGTTGATTCCTCTTTCACTTAAATAAATTAGTGAATAAAGTTGCAACCAATTCAAAGCTCCATAAATGAATTCACGCAAAGAACTAGAGTTAAAATCCACTGTGCAGGAAATTTGCCCTAGTTAGAGGGAAAGTTCAGAGGCCTTTTTTTCACTCTGCAGGAAATTTGCACTAGTGCCCCGTGCCTCGCTGCATTTTTCTAGAGTAATTTTTTTTTCTCACCTTTTGACATCCAGACTTGGTCCTCGACCCCCGAGCGTAATCCTGGCTTAATTTCTTGGGCTTCTACTCAGACATCAAAGCTCCAATCATCCATTTTAGCTCCAAACTTGCTTCTTTACTCGAAATCACATCCTACATAATATAATACACATAATAAATATAAAGTACTAACAGTTAGGATCAAATAAAATCAAAGTATAATTATTAGAGTGCAAAATATAGCTAAAACATGAGCTCCTAGCCTACCGTCAATTATCGCTCGTTCCAGGTAAGTATCTTGCCTAGGCTTGGTTTGAGGGTATTATCTCTGATAGATATGATATTTATTATATTTTAGGGGTGACTCACGTGCAAGGTGACGAGCGTATATGCATGCACTGTGATTATTCATGATCCAATTAGACTTAAGTCAATTATATGACTTATTTTGTTATCATTTTCCCTCTACTTGTATGACTACGTGAGATATTATACATGCCAGAAATCATGTCGTGGCTATGTGCTTACCTGTTTGAGACATAATAGGGCTATTTTTATAATATTGAGCTATTTGCCTTAACTGCAGTCATATTGTAAGTCATGATATGATATATGTGTGTTGTATCTCTATCTATGTGCACCTTTTTATATGTTATCTCATATGTTGTTAGTGTCATTGTGTATGACACGAGTTTGAGCTGAGTTGGAGCATGTTGGTACATTTCATGCGGTATTCTGATTATTGATTCTGTGAGATGTTGGCATATTGAGACTCGAGGAGATTGATAATTGTTTGGGCCATAGAGCCATGTTGATATTGGTATTAAGGTGATGCTTGTGTCAAGGCCCCATATTGGGCTGGGTGCTATTGATCGTTAATTTTGATCCGATCAGCCTTAGGCTAGGATCCGTCCCTCCGGAGTCAGGTATCAACATGTGAGTGCAGGCATACGAGATGTTCTTAGTGAGGGACTTATTTCATGCATCCTTACAGTGCTGAGTGTGTGTGCGATGATCCAAGGATATTGTGCCGAGCACCGTGAGAGTACTGAGAGTATGATTGAAGAGTACTTGTGCTAGGAACTATGAATGTGCTGTGATGTTGTATACTTGATTATTAAACTATGATGTTATTGACTTGGTATGTTTACTTATCCTGCAAGCATAGAGATGATTTTCCTCATGCTAATTGGTATTTGATGTTTACAGCTTGAAATCGCAATTTACTTTGATAAATCCCTATTTAGGCGATTTCCATGAAAAGTTGATGCCTCGATTGATATACTTGAAAAGAATGCTTATTTCACCTCTTATTGTGATAGAGTTGAACCTAATATTATTTGAAATGTTTTTCCTTTTGCCATTATTCTACTGTTGTGTTGATGTTGAT
Organism: Nicotiana tabacum; assembly: GCF_000715075.1. Taxonomy (NCBI): domain Eukaryota; kingdom Viridiplantae; phylum Streptophyta; class Magnoliopsida; order Solanales; family Solanaceae; genus Nicotiana; species Nicotiana tabacum. The sequence continues at coordinate 151,745,162 of NC_134087.1, read as the reverse complement.
TGTCGAAGTGAGTATTGGACCTTGCTAAGCTCATCATTGCTTTTAACCCCAGGTTAAGCTTGGTACTTATTGAGTGCATTGAGTTGGTTTTACTCATACTACACTGTACACTTCATGTACAAATCCAGGTGTTGTTAACCGTGGTGGTTGTAGTGAGTCGCATCCGATTTTGTTGGAGATTTCGAAGCAGCATTGTTGTTCCATTCGCAGGCTTTGAAGTCCCTTCTTTTATATCATGTTATTATTTTTTCGTCTTTCAGATAGCATTATATTTTGTTTAGACTTTGTAGTTAATGTTCTATAGAGATTATATACTCGGTAACACCATATTTTGGGGTGATTCCAGTTGTATCATCATTTGACTTCAGTTATTTATGTTATTCGACTATATGAGATTAGTCATATCATTGTTGAAGTTTATTTCTACATATTTGTTATTGGCTTGCCTAGCAAGCGGTATTAGGCGACATCACTGGTAGAATTTTGTGTCGTGACACCTTTTATTATTGGTAGTGCTATCTTCACCTATATAACAAATCTCACCTAGAAATCGTTTTGTTTGGTTGATTAAGCGTAAGCTGGCTATAAGCATCTAAAGGCTGAAAATAATTTTAAATATTAACAATTAGTTTCATAAATAAATATTTATGTGTTTGGATATAAGCAATGTATTTAAACAGATAATACGTCTGATGAAAAGTGTTTAATAAAAACCTTCTCAGCTAGAAAGCCTAAATTTTTAAAGTTATTAAAGTATAGATTAAAAAGTATCTTTACAAGAAGAAGGATGAATGACAGAAATGAACAGAGACATAATTACGACTTTCACTTTGGGAAGGGTATTTTTTAAAATTATAAAACATTTTAGGGATGAAATAGTAGTAAAAATCTTTATCAAACTAAAAGTGGTTATAAGTCAATAAGTTATGTTGGGTGTTCATCTAACTTATGATTTTTGACTGATTTTTGGTTATATTTTTTATGTTTACCAAATGCATAAATTATGAGATTACACACTTATATTCCAACAATAATAATACCTAGTGTATTCCCACATGATTAGACACTTATGTTTCAAATTGCTAATACTCTATGCCCCTGATTGTGCACTCTTTATTTGTACAAAGGTAACTTCATAAGTAATTTTTGCTTAAAGCAGGCTGAAGACTCACCAAATTCACGAATATATATACACACACATTGAAGGTCCTAAAATTTAGGGCTTGTATATTGATGAGAGTTGATTTTAAAGTCCTAAATGGTAAGAAGGTAATCGAATTACAATTTTGTCCAATATAAAGTCTATTTTTTTAAAGGGTAAAAAAGACGAATGATATTTCGATAGACCTTCGTGCTTTTATTATATATATAGTAGGAAGGTAATTTAAATTACAATTCTGTCTAATATAAACTCTATTTTTAAAGGGTAAAAAAGAAGAACGATATTTCGATAGGGCCTTCATGCTTTTAATATAGTGTATGTTTTTGTGTGTGTGTGTGTGTGTGTGTGTATATATATATATATATATATATATATATATATATATATATATATATATATATATATATATATATATATATATATATAAAAGCATGAAGCCCATAGCTTAAATATTAAATTACCAAAATACCCTTTTAAATAATTAAAATACCCTTTGTATAATATAATGAATAAATATAATTTAATATTAATGCTATTTAAGGTTAAGTATGAAAATCGATATGTCAAATAGGTCGTGTCCTTTCAATTATGCAACTAATTAACTTGTCTTTCAAAATTAGTCTTAGCCGTTGGCCGCTTTTAAGATTTTTTAACCAAATTTTGTCATTAAAAGGCTTATATAATAGCCTTTCAAAATAGAGTAATCTGATGTCCTTCTTTAGAAAAATAAAACGCACCATTGTTTCTACCTTCTATGTGCAGCACCCCTATTTCAAAGCTTCTCTCTTTCTTATAATCTTTATCTATTTGTGTATATTTATTTGATAGTCATAGTGTCCTGACAGTTTTTCTACCTTAACAGTTAACAGGAGGTTGAAAGGTATAAGTTGGGGAATCCTGAAGATGAGTACATGAAGGATTAAAATATTTTATTTATAAACGTACGAATGATCTCTATAATTCTTTATTTTCCCCACACATAAAATAAGCTATTAATACCCCTATTTATAATGGTACGAAACCTATTTTAACTAAAAATAGGAAAGTCTATTCTTATATTAATTCTCACTACAAATCTCATTTAGACATGAATTAAATAAATCAAATCCTAAATAACTAAGGTTTCTTACTACAACTTTGAATTAGCTTTCCAACATTCTCCCGTAATTCAAAGTTGTATATGGCTGACTTGTTTGTATTGTTGTCTTGGAGCACTTTTCTCCAAATTCTACTTTTGTTGAAGCATATATTTCCAACGCTCGTTGATGCATTTTGTCAATAACACCCAATTTTGTTGTCTCCAACTCACGTTGATGCACTTTCTCACCAACATCCAATTTTGTTGAAGCACTTGTCTCCAACTCCCGTTGATGCACTTTGTCACCAACACCCAATTTTGTTGAAGCACCTGTCTCCAACTGACGTTGATGCACTTTGTCACCAACACCCGATTTTGTTCACTACAAAAAAAAACTGGAATTAGCTACGAAAGTCGTCGCTAATCTGTCGCTAAAACGCCGTAGCTAGCAGAATTTCTTGATAATTTGTTGTTAATCCGTCGCTAAATGAGATTAGCGACGGATTTTTCTGTTTAGTTGCAGAATTTTTCTGTCGCTAAAACCTGATGATTTTTTAGAAGTGGTTGAAACACATGTCTTCAACTACCGTTGATACACTTTGTCACCAACAACCAATTTTATTGAAGCACCTGTCTCCAACTTACGGTAATGCACTTTGTCATCAACCGTTGATGCACTTTGTCACCAACACCCAATTTTGTTGAAGCACCTGTCTTCAACATCCGCTGATGCGCTTTGTCACCAACATTCAATTTTGTTGAAATACACAATCAACTTCCAACTTTTTTTAAACCTCTCTCCAACTTTTAGGGAAGAATTTTTTCATCTTGTGCTATATTTATTTGCACCTTTTTAAACTTTTTTTTTTTCTGCTTGAATCTGTTTTGGAACTTTTCATAGAATAGTTTAATTCTGTTGAAACTATCTATAATTTTGCCAACATAATTCATGGCCTTTTCCAATATAACCTTTGGCCAGGCGGGCGGTACACATTGGCTTGCACCGCCCGCTGGCAGCGGAAGCTATTTGATTCTCTCCCAAGATCGTAGAAGCTCTGATACCAATTTGAAGGATTAAAATATTTTATTTATAAATTTATGAATGATCTCTATAATTCTTTATTTCCTCCACACATAAAATAAGCTATCAATACCCCTATTATAAATAGTACGAAGCCTATATTAACTAGAAATAGGAAAGTCTATTCTTATATTAATTCTGAATACAAATCCTATTTAAATATGAATTAAATAAATCAAATCCTAAATAACTAAGGTTTCTTACTACAACTTTGAATTACCTTAGCTTTCCAACAGTACAGAACATAAATGTCCAATGCTACAAACTAATAAAGAGTGAATGGTGTTGGGGGGGGGGGGGGGACAATTACTCATAACGACTCGGACTCAGGTTTTGTCACGATCCCAAATACCGGTCGTGATGACACCTATCACATTACTAGGCAAGCCAGCCAATCAACTGACCACGACCCATTTTCCTTTAACATTTAAGCCATTTTCTAACACAAGTTTTAAATACTGAGGTCATTATAAGGGTTAAACAACAGAAATATGCAGAAGGTCAAAATAACAATAACTACATAGCCCCAACAATCTGGTGTCACGAGTCTAGAGCCTCTAATACAAGTTTAAATACCAAATACATCAATAGTCTAGGAAATGCAGATAATAAGATAAGAGGGAGAGAACAGGGCTGCGGACGCCATGCAGCTACCTCAAAGTCTCCGTCAAATACTGAAACAGCTGAAAGCCCTCACTCGGCCGTTCGGGCACCTAGATCTGCACACAAGGTGCAGGGAGTAACGTGAGTATGACAACTCAGTAAGTAACTAGAGTAAATAAGGACTGAAAGCAATGACGAGCAGTTCAAAAATACATAACTGGATAATCAACAGAATATCAGGTCATCTTTACAATTAAAAAAATCAGTTTTCGTTATAAAATCATATTTCCAGTTTAAACATTTGGAATCAAATACTTAGCGGTATATCAAACAGATGCTTATTTAAAAGAAGAGTGAAATCAGTGAAAACATCATAACAAGGCCTCTCGGGAAAGGAATCACTCAGAATATGGCCCCTAGGGCAGCCTCTTAGTAACTCGTGACTCGACTCTCGTCACACAGTACTCACTCTCAGCACTCGGCTCTTTAGTATCTCATAATAATAGAAATCATAGTAATCGCTGCAGCGTGCAGCCCGATCCGTAATTTATAGTCGACTACGCTCACTGGGGGTGTACAGACTCCGGAGGGGCTTCTACAACCCAAGCGTCATATTGCTGCGGCGCGCAGCCCGATCCAATATATATATCGTTGCGGCATGCAGCCCGATCCAATATATATATATATATCACTGCGGCGTGCAACCTGATCCAATATATATGTCACTGCGGCGTGTAACCCGATCCATATAAGTATCACTGCGGCATGCAACCCGATCCATAATATATACATATAATATCCTCACTATTAGGTTCTCAACCTCTCTCAGTCATTAACCTTACAGCCTCTCGGGCACAACAATAGAACTTAGGGAACTCAGCCCAAACAGTCCTCACAATTAGAAGTGGGGGTGATAAAACCAGTTTTAATCTTTTAAACAGGTAAAACATGACTGAGGACTTGCTTCTAGCAAGTAAAGTGGGGAAAAATAGTCAAAATACCCCTAAAGTTTTCTACAGGTCGACACAAGGCCCCAAACAGGGCATACAACCCATAATAAAGTATAAATATCCAAAATACAGAATAACATAATATTTTCAAATCAAATACGCGGCTTAATAGTCGCTACGGGACGGACCAAGTCACAATCCCTACCGGTGCACGCTCACACACTCGTCACCTAGTATGTGCGTCACCACGTTTATTAAAACAAGTCAAATACCGGGTTTTGTACCCTCAGTTCCAGATTTACAATGGTTACTTATCTCAAACCGGTGAAAGACTACTCCGCGACGCCTTTGCCCCTCAAATCGGCCTCCACGCACGTCAAATCTATCCAAAATCAGAAAGAGGACGTCAAAATATGCCAAGGGAATGAAGCCCAAGCGAAAACAATCGAAAAATACCAAAAATCTTGAAATTACCAAAACCCGACCCCCGGGCCCACATCTCGAAATTCAGGAATTTTTACATCAATAGATTCCTCGTCTCCCCCCGAGTCTATGCATATCAAGAACACTAAAATCGGAGTCCAAATGACCCCTCAAATCCTACTTTAAAGGCCTCTTAAACTCAAGTTCTAATCCTCCATTTTTAGCCCTTACTCTCCACTAAAATCACGATTAAACAGTGGAAAAATAATCTTAAACCAAGTAATTATGCTTAGGGAACTTACCCAACTGATATCCTTTGATTCCTCTTGAGATCATATGCCTTAGCCTCTTTCCCGTCTTCAAAAATGGAGTTCTTTGCAAAATTTCGCGAAGGAAGCAATATATATCTTCTGGCCAGGGATTTTCGCATCTGCGACACGCCCACCGCTTCTGCGGTACCACATATGCGGTCAAATTACCGCTTCTGCGGTTATTCACTTAAAGGACCAACTTCGCATCTGCGGTCAACTCTCCGCATCTGCGGTTCCTGCTATTCCCTCAAAAATCCGCTTCTGCGGCTCTTGTTCCGCATGTGCGGCGTCGCACCTGCGGTCCCCAATCCGCAGGTGCGGAAATACCAGAAGCAGCTGAGATTCTGCAACTTTGCAAGTCTAAACCTTTCCGTCAACCATCCGAAATCATCCCGAGGCCCCCGGGACCTCAACCAAAAGCACAAACATAACCCAATACCTTATTCAAACTTGTTCCAATCATCAAAACGCCTCAAACAACATCAAATCTACCAAATCACATCGGATTCAAGCCTAAGTTTCTAAAATCTTCCGAAATACGCTTTTGATCAAAACCCAACCAAACCACGTCCGAATGACCTGAAATTTTACACACACATCCCAAATGATACAACGAAGCTATTGCAACTATCAGAATTCCATTCCAACCCTTATATCAAAATCTCGCCTATCAACCGGAAATCGCTAAAATATCAACTTCGCCAATTCAAGCCTAATTCTACTCCGAACCTTCAAAACCCGTTCTGATCACACTCCTAAGTAATGAATCACCTCCTGAAGCTAACCAAACCATCGGAACTCATATCCGAGTCCTCTAACACATAAGTCAACATTCGGCTGACTTTTCCAACTCAAACTCCCTTAAAAGAGACTAAGTGTCTCAAACCTTACCAAAATCATTCCGGATTCGATCCGACCAATCCGATACCATGAAACACGAATAACGAAGCATAAAGAAGCAAAAATGGGAAAAACGGAGCGGTAACTCATGAGACAACTGGCCGGGTCGTCACAGATTTTGAATTTGACAAAGTTTTATTATATATGTTACCCTGTTTTCTTGCCTTCTGTATATCATGTTTCTTTTCTTGCAATTCTCCTGTAATTCCTTTTTTTCTATGAGGTTGAGTTCTTATGTTGAGGAAATCAAAGAGCGCAACATTAATTTTTTAATTAGATAGTATCCCGAAAATATAACTGTATTTAACCATTTGTACCTTGTGGAGAAATTATCGGTTTGCAAATTACCTTCAACGAAAGTTGAAAATTATTTCCAGTTTTATTTAGAAGATAATAAAAAAAGAAACTTGCACCTTCGAATTAAGTTTAATAACAAAAGTATAACAAACTTTTAGAAGTTGTTTTTAAATTGATTGAGTATTTTAAACTCCATGTTGATAACTCCAAAAAAAAGAAAAACCTCATATATTATTAACTTTATTTCAGTCTTAATAACAAGTATATTATATAATGATAATATTGATATATATTACGAAGTATAGTGGTATCATTAGAAAGGGATTAGTTGAAATGAGTTCTTGAAGTGTATTTGTTGTGTCATGCTACCCCATTAAAGATTTTCAGTAGTGCATTTAATTTGTTGGAGCTAATTAGATGAATATTTTATCGGAAAATACAAAATATATGAAAAATAGGAACTATTTTTAAAAAATTTGACAATTTTTCACTTGTATTATTGTTTATAAACAAAGATGGCAAGGACTCAAAGGACCAAAACTTCTTATCATGCAGGGGCAACTGTACCATAGAATCACCGGGTTCAACTAAATCTAATATTTTTGGCGCGGAGCATAAATTTATGTTTAAAAAATTATTAAAACTGTAATAAATAATAAATATGAACCTATAACTTTAACTAATGAACCCATAAAACTAAAATCCTAAATTCACCTCTACAATATCATGAGTACTTGGTTAATGGTCATTTTAAGGAGTTTCGTACCTCTCTTATTCTCTCGCGACATTTAGATACTTTATGTTGTTAAATTTATATATGCTTGCACACTTTTGATACTGTGATCTAAAGGTTACGGATTCAAGCCGTGGAAACAGTCACTATCGCTTACATTAAGGTAGACTGTCTACATGAGATGAACGCAAAATATCTTGTACATCAGGTAGTCCTTTATATCGTTGATGCGTAAAAATCTTTTCTTTAATATAATTATTGAAAATGATAATTTTTTATCAATGTTGTATGTATGGTAAGTTTTGTCTTATCGTTTTTTAATTTTATGATTTGATTTTACATTTTACGTATGGAAAATACTTTGTCTTCACAGAAGACTTTTGAAGGATAAATGATGGCTTACCTAATAATCAATTCAAATGTAGTCCAAAAATCATTTCTTGTAAACACATGGTCGAACAATTTTCAATGCTAGATTGTATCAGTTAACATAGCCAATTTTACGTTATATTTTCAACACGGATATTAATATGATGGACACCACAATTCCTAGTCATGATAGAGTAACCAAAACAGATGAAAGAAACATATATGCCAATAACATCATTTATAAAAAAGACTGTAGCTGGTGAGATATATTTCGTTCCATATTTGTACCTCATAAAATCAAAATAAGTAAGGAAAAAAATTACATAGATCTAATTAAACTTTAAATTGTTCATGTTCATAGATTCAGACAATATGCAATTATCTTGAACTCTGCAAACAAGTTACCATATATACGACGATCCAGAATATTATTAATAAAAGAAATTTGTATTTTATTCTTTTGTATAATCATTCACTCAAACTTTTATTTTAATAATATTAATATGATTGCATAAAATCATGTATTACATGACTGAGTATATACGTGCAATGCACGTGCACAAGAAACTAGTATATATATATATATATATATATATATATATATATATGTGTGTGTGTGTGTGTTTGTATGTGTTGTGTGTCTGTGGGTATACGGTTATGATTTCTTTTACAAGAAAAATATACACGACATGATTGCACATCTACACTACCTTTTATGTAATTGAACATTCAAAAAAAAATATATTCTAGTTATAAAATGCATGTGCCTAACCACATATATATAGAAGATTATTGGCTTATAAAAGTTATAATAGTCAAAATGCATCACATGCTATGAATTCGCTGGATCAGAAAGAAACCATCCTAAAACAAGGAACCCCCAAAACAAGTTACGTGCATTAATGAACATATTCACTGCCCCTTCCTCATGTCCCCTCTTTATACGTTCTGAAAGAAAAACTAGTAAAACTAGTGTGTATAAGATCGAAATTGTCAACCTTGAATTGTGGCTATGATCCATAAAAGAATACTTCATAATATCAATATTTTATCCTTTTTCTTTTGGAATGGAGAAGATGTTGACAAACGGACCAACAGTGTTCAAGAATGTGATAGGTCCTGTGGTTTACGTTTTCTACGTAAAAACTGTATCAAATAGAATTATTTAGCATCTTAGGATTAGTGTACAACTATTCGAACACAACATCAAAAAAATGAAAAAAGGACTACTAGTCACAAATCAAGTCAGAATCGAACCCGCGCTCTAGATTCAGACACACCTTTAATTCAACCTAACACCACGACACCCACTAGTCTTTTTTTTTATTCCTGTTTGCTTACTAGAATCTTATATCAGTTTTCTTATATTTTTGATATAAATATACACAGTTTATATGGAGTTCAACGGATGCTAAAGCACCTAAAATTAGTACATAGACCGGCCACAGTAGACAGGAGTACAATTAATGAATTTATACTATCAGATAAATTGAGAATATTATTCTTAATCTGTTTAAAAGGCACAATCAATAGTTTATCTTCTTGTTTCTAGTCAGTGGAGGAAGAACTTTGTATTTGATCCTTCCACCCTTAACGAAAGGTGTTAGTTCGAGTTATGAAAATCATAAACTTCTTGGTAAATAAGCGCTTTACCTCCCTTGGTAAACTTATCCGACGACCAACATGAATCTGGATTAATTATGTGGGCTTCGAATGTTAAATAGTCAAACAAAACAGAGTAAAAAGAAAAGAAAATTCGAGACACTTTATACTGTCTATTTACCTCAAAAATACGAGTAACAATTAAATTTGATTTGTGGTTTTAAAGATATGTGATTTAGTTCAATACCAATTAATAATCAAGAAATATGAAGTAAAAATGAAAGAAATAAGTGAATCAGACCAATGTTACTGGGCAGTGATGACCTCAAGCTTAGTGACCTCGAGATGAACTAAGAGCAATAATGTAAGAACAATTAATATAAAGGACAATTCTGATAAACAGTAAGAGAGAAAAGTAGGATAGTATATTCTTGCCAATGATTAGATGGTCCATACAAATAATTGGGGTCCCCTTTATATAATAGGGGAACCCTAAATAAGGTACATTTCCATTTACAGTAAAGAATATTATTGGTACAGCTGACTAACCGCCTAGTACGGAATCATACGATTCTATTTCGGGGTTTGCACCATGATCTTGAGGATGTGACGAGATTCTTGTCCTCCTGTTAGAAATATATAACGACATTATTTCGGGGTCGAGCATACTCGGCTTCGGTATTCATTGTACTTCGACCCTTGGGCATTGCATCCTATCTTTGAGCTTGGGTCTGATCTATCGGGCTCGAACTTGCCTTGCCTGAACTCGGGCTTGAGACGAACCCTCGAGCCTATAAATTGGAGGCATATGATTTTGACCGTATACAGATAGTCCCCGCATTTCTTAGAGTATGGCGATAAGAAATGATTTGATCTTCGATGCTCCGATGCCTCGATCCAGATGTCAATCTTGTAATGTCAGCGGTTGAAGTGACTGAAACGTCCCATCGGTTCGCTTCCCCAAAACATTAAATGCATGACAGTAATGGTCGGCCACTAGCGTTGCCGAACCGTCGTTGTTTATCTATAAATACGACGCTATTTCTTTGAATTGAATACTTTACTTCTTCATTACATTTACACTGTTAACATCTCTTCTTCATCTCTTTGTTTCATTATCTATTTCCACCGCCTCTTTAATATGCCGGTAAACGTCAAGTTTTCGTAAAACACCCTACTCTGCTACTGTCTGTATTTCTTAGCTCGAAATTATGGCTAAAACTTTCAAAACAGTTCCCAAAAAAGAGAAAGCATCGTCTTCTTCTACATCCCCGCCGGCCAAACCTGTGGCGCCGCCGGCTCTTCATGAAATCATTCCCTGCCCTTGCGTGATTAAAAAGGACTTCAATATCGAAAATCCTCCTGATATCCCAGGCCAATTCGAACATGTATCTCGATCCATCAGTTCGATATCGAAGAAATACCTCAAGGCCATGAAGAAGTACTACGGCTGGGGAGACGAGGTGGTGGTTTAGATTCCAGGACCTGAGGAGAGCATCACTACTCACATGCAAGAGTTTTTAAGTGTTTACACTTAACCCTTAACATTAGGTCCCCTCGATTCGATAGTGATCGACTTCTGCAAAACATACGAGGTCACCCTCGGCCAGATTCATCTCTCCTTTTTGCACATCGTGATCATGCTGCGCTATTTTTCCAAAAAGGCCGAGGGGTTGGAATTTACCCTTAACCATTTTATCCGACTGTATCGGCCTCGGCTGTTTCGAGGGCTCATCAGGCGGCAACGTCGAACAAAGAAAGCCTTCTTTGCTAGTAATGATGAAGACAAAGGATCGAGGCTGGATGAGCCGGTTTATTAAAGTAAGGACTTCGGATGTCATCCTCAGGGACAAAATGCCATTCCCGGAGATATGAAATTTTAATCGTAAGTGGAGTTCCTTAAATACTTCTTCATATTCTGCTTTCGTGTTCCATAATATTTTTATCTTTTCTGTAGTTGTTGCTTGGACACCTCATGTTATTCCCGATCTCGAGAACTGGGTCTGAAAGTTGACCGCGACCTCCTCGTATGATGAGCGCAAATAGCGTGATTTATCGAGGGGAAAATGGGAGGCCAAGCATCATGGTAAGTGTTCTTCCCAAGTTTCAGATATTTTTCTTTATTGATGGCGTTAATTCATTCATGTTTATTTGTGCAGGCATCGAAGATGTATACGAAATGAGGCCAACCCCGCCCGGGGAGAAGACCGCATCCCCGATCCCGAAATAAGGGAAAGACAACAAAAGAAAAGGGCTTCGAAGCCTGAATACTCCCAGGATGATGGGGGCCCTGCTCGGAGGTCGAGGAGGAAACTCACACACGGGGACTTGGGTTCGGCCACCCAAAATCTAGAAGAGGCTCAACGTCTCCTCTCTCGGGTAAATACTAACTTTCATCGTTGTAGTTTTTTCTTTCCTTCCTTTCCTTTGACTGACATATCTTCATTTCATGTATAGGCCATCGTTAAGTTTATAGCTGAGCTGAGCTAATGTAAGGCCGAGCTCAGGAAGGTTTCGGGTGAAGAGAAGGCCCTGAGGCTCCTCTATAGCCAAAAAGATGAGGAGCTTAAGGACCTTCGGGCGGAACTGGCCAAAGCTCGGAAAAACGAGACCGAGCTAGATGAGCAGGTAACTATGATTTTAACAGAGCATGGTATTCTTGTCCCTACTTTGGAGGCTAAAACTTTGATGTCTCAGCTGTAGCAAAAGTTGGAGATGATTGGGCAGCTCCAGGGCGAGGTTGATCAAGTTAAGGCTGACTTCCATCGATGGAAAGAGAACATGGATCAGCTCGTTGCCGATAAGGAAGTTGTTACAGGCCAACTGACCTCAGCTGAAACTCAACTCTAAGGCATTAAAGTAAAGGGTCTGGCCCAGTCCAAGAAAATTGAGGAGTTAGAGGCAGAGCTTGCTAGAGCCTGGGCCGAAGCTGCACAGGCCAAGGCTGAAGTTGAGAAAACGAAGGCTACGACTGACAAGACCATCGCCGTATACTTAAGGGATGCCGAGGCTATTCAAGCGGAGCTGAAGGAGGACTCTGACCGGGAAAAACGGAGTAATGATTTGGCCAAGTGCCAAGCCCGGAGGGAGACTCTCGAAGAAATCCACACCCGTGGATTTGACCTTAATGAAGAAATAGCTAAAGCAAAGGCGCGGGAAACCGATGCCATGTTTGTTGTTTCTTTTGATGATGAGGATGCTGTGAGTGGATCCGAAGATGGGGAAGGTGAAGAAGGAGTCCCCGAGGAAGAGGGGGTTCCCGAAGATAGAGCTGTCGAGGATGCACTTCCTGAGGATGTCGCTTCCGGGGATGTAACCCCGAAATAGATTAGGTTCTCTTTTTCTCTTTTGTGTATGTGCCCCTCGTGGGCGTTGTAAATATACTTTGTAAATCATCTTTTGTGAATATAAAGAACCTCTTCGCTTTATCTTCAGTTTGTGGTGAATTCCGTTTCGTCTTCATCTGTGAAAACTGTTATTATACAACTCTAATGATCAGTCCGAATACTGGATTCAGAACATAATAAACCCTTAGGTTATTGATCAACATAATACTTCTTAGGGATTTAGTAAATCCTGGAGTTAAGCTTAAATCGTTTTGATGTGAGCTTGGGGTATGTAGACTTTTGAGTCCGAGTTGAGTGATAGTAAGGTCTCGAACCCTATATATTTTGGCCCTTAGGCTCTTTGGGGTTGGCCCTTAGGATCATTTAGTTGGGCCGATTCGGCCTCTAAAGTGGCTATAATTTTTCTCTCTTTTCGGCTATAAGACTTAGTGAAAATTTTTGTATGCCTTAGCATGTATTTTTTGTACCCGTTGGGTTTTTCGAAGGTTCAATTGATTGGAGCCTCATTTATAACTTGTTTTTGTTAACATAATCGAATACCTCTTGAGGTTTTTTTGAAGGCTGATGTTATCGAAGCCTCTAAATTATTCGAGGGTTGATTTTATCGAAGCCCCTTATCTTTGCTTTTGCCGAGGGTAGCCTGATTTAACTGGTTTTTTTAAAGTGTTTGAAGGCCTTTAATTTGATGGCGGAAGTCGGACGTCTCCGAGCCGCATTATTTTGGCCGTAGCCTTTTTATATGACCGTAGTATTTAATATGGTCATAGCCTTCGGGTATATCTCGTGGACTTGTTTCCCGATAACTTTTCAAACTTGTTCGGAAGGTTAGTCCCCGAGTATGTTGGCCTTGGCCATTATATCAAGGGGATGCCTCTTTGAGGAATTATGAGTCCGAGTTTTTGGTGACTCGGATGCGTTGACTGTCGATGACAGTTCCTGAGTATTCGGAGGTGCATTTACGTTTTGGCTCTTGAGTCATTTCCCATAGGATTATAAGTGTAGAGCTCGTATAATAGTAGACTTATTTGAGACCCAAAGTGTTTTTGATATAAATAGAATGCTTCTTCAAACAATTGATACATGCATACATGTTTTTCCGTCGGGGATCAACTATTCTATATGGACACGGTTCATCTGACCATTTGGCCCATTACAAAGTTCTCCTATCGAGGCCCTCTTAGGCGTGAAGTATTTTTTCCAAAAATATGACCTCCGATGGTGATGCCCCTCAGTATTTGAGGTTGATTGAAAAGAAGCCTTGGCTGTTGATTTCTCCTTCGGTAGCATATAGTTGTTGCCTCGTTAAAAACCTCGCCGCTAAAACCCATTTGGGACAAAATCCGATCTAGGGGAATAAAAGTGAAACACATGCTTTAAAACCTAAGGCCTTCGCGTAAAAAGGCACCTTTGATAGCTTCGATCGAACACCTGCAATGAGTTAGTTTCAAATTCAGATGGACAAGAAAGATACATTCGTACCTTAGCAATAGTATCATTTGACTAACGATATGTTCCAATTGTTCGGCAGTTGTTCACCTTCCATTGTGCTTAGTTTGTAAGATCATTTACTGACAACTCTGTGGGCTCGGTACGGTCCTTCCCAATTCGGGCCTAGTTTCCCTTTATTGGGGTCTCGAGTATTGATGGCGACCTTTCGTAAAACTGAGTCCCCAATTCCAAAGTGTCGAAGGTTGGTTCTTCTATTGTAGTATCTTTCGATCCTTTGCTTCTACACGACCATTCGAACAAGCGCTGCTTCTCGCTTTTCATGTAATAACTCAAGGCTAGCATTCATAGACTCGTGATTTGACTCCTTTGATGCATGTCAAAACTTGGCGCTGGGTTCTCCGACCTCGATAGGGATGAGGGCATCATAGCCATAAACTAAAGAGAACGGAGTAGCCCCCGTGCTAGAATTTGATGTTGTTCGATATGTCCAAAGGACCTCGGGTAGAACTTCTCTCCATTTTCCTTTCGCATCGTCCAACATCTTTTTTAGGTTTTGAACTATAGTATTGTTTGTGGATGTGTCCTGTCCATTTCCAGTTGGGTGGTATGACGTCGATAAAATCCTTATTATTTTATGTGCCTCTAGGAACTCCGTCACCTTTCTGCCGATGAATTGTTTTCTATTGTCACATACAATCTCGGCAGGTATCCCAAACCAACATATAATGTGGTCCCAGATAAAGTCAATGACTTTTTTTTCTCTGACCTTCTTGAAGGCCTGTGCTTCCACCCACTTAGAAAAATAATCAGTCATAATTAAAATAAATTTAGCTTTATCAGGGGCCGTTGGTAGAGGGATGACTATATCCATTCCCTATTTCATGAAAGGCTACGAGGATAGGACCGAATGGAGTTGTTCTCCAGGCTGATGGATCATCGGTGCAAATCGTTGACACTTTCACATTTTTTGAAAAATTCTTAGTATCTTTTTCCATGCTATCCCGGTAATACCCTGCTCTAATAGTGTTGCGAACCAAAAACTTGGCGCCGGAGTGATTTCCACAAGTGCCTTCGTCGACCTCTCATAAAACATAATCGATGTCCCTTGGCCCTAAACATATACCCAATGGTCCATAAAACGTCTACCTGTAAAATGTTCCGCCTTCATCTAATGCAAACCTAGCAGCCTTGGTTTGTAGGGCCCTCGATTCTTTATGGTCCAGTGGGAGTTTTCCATTTTTCAAATAATCGATGTATTTATTCCTCTAGTCCCAAGTCAAACTTGTTGAATTTATCTCGGTATGACCCTTTTCAACCACAGACCTCGATAATTGGATGACAGTCTCCGGGGCGATATCATCTTCTTCAACCGAGGATCCCAAATTACCAAGTGCATCGGCCTCGCTAGTTTGCTCTCGAGGCACATGATCCACACTACATTCCTTGAAGCGATTCAATGTTACCTATAGTTTATCTAAGTATCATTGCATCCTATCCTCTCGAACTTCAAAACTTTTATTTACTTGGTTTACCACCAATAGTGAATCGCACTTGGCTTCAACCACTTCTGCTCCCAAGCTCTTGGCCAGCTCGAGACTTGCAATAATGGCCTCATACTCGGCCTTATTATTAGTTAACCTAGAAGTTTTGATAGATTGTATAATCGTACCACCCGTAGGTGGCTTCAAGATAATGCCAAGCCCGGACCCTTTCATACCCCCAATGATGTACCCGAACTTAGTAGGAGTTCTTTATCCACTTTGGGTATAAGGGTCGGTGCAAAATCGGCCACGAAGTCAGCTAGGATTTGAGACTTGATGGCGGTTCAGGATTGATATTTGCTATCGTACCCGCTAAGTTCGACGGCCCATTTGGCCAACCGGCCCGATAATTCGGGCTTATGCAAAACATTTCGAAGGGGGTATGTGGTTAGTACACATATGGGATGACATTGAAAATATGGCTTTAGCTTCCTAGATATTTTTAATAAGCAATTAAGCTCAAAAAGGTCAAAGAAAGCCTAACATCATTTTTCAAACCGAGCATCACCTCAAATTTCGCTTCAACTCATATACCGGGCAAGTTCTAGACACAAGTACAATACATAGACTACACAAATACTCACCACACATGGCATATGACTCATTCCAAATTAGCTCATCAAGACACTCCATTACGAGCATTCAATTCAGTACAAACATACAAATTAAGGCACTTTTAGTGAGATTCAACAATTAGGACTAAGCATTACACTCTAGGGTCTATTGTGTTTAGGTGTGTCAACGCTATGGGTTCACTTTTCTATAGATTATAACTCCTTATTTTAGTCTACAAATAAAAAAAATATAAAATAGAAATTTAAAACTACCTATGCCCGGTTCAAGATAAACTCTTGGAAAATAACTGCGGCTTAAAGAAAAACCAAGGGGGAATTGTTATACTACCTAAAAATACAAAACAATAAAAACAAAAATCTTTTTGTTGTTTTCTATGGGCTCAGTCCCTCAAGAACTCTTATCTAAAAGAATCCGTCATCCGGCCGCGCTAATATAACTACTAAAAAAAATCTACTGAAAATGTTTAAGAACAGACAACAATTACACCAACAATACTAAATCACCAAAACATTTAAAAATAAAAGTGAAATAGTCACGTAATCCCAAAACATTCCAACAATCCAAAACAATTGAAACAACCTAAAAATCTATAATAATTACTACCATCCAAAACATTTAAGAACAGTTAAACATATGTTTAAAGAAATCCTCCACCCCACACTTAAAGCGAGACATGTCCCCATGTCTTTCATTATAAACAAGAGATGAAGCAAAGATACTTCCCCGAGGAGTCACTCCTGGTCGGAGACAGAACCTGAATCCACATTGCATGCCCGATCAATTGCACAAAGCCAACCCATGAGCCGACTTTCCGTTTTCTTCTGCTGAACTTGTATTTCATCAACACGTCTCCCCAGAACTATCACTGATATTTTAATTTCAGTGATTTCTTGCTCCATGCGGTCTATCCTTTGTCCCCGACCAGCCCTAGACGGTCCTGCTGCATCAAAAGTTTGTAGTTGTGCAGGTTGTGCATCTTCTCCCATCTCCACATAGTCAGCTCCTTCTTGTTGCTCCTCTCCTTCCTCATCGTCACTGTCATCGGAATCAACAGCAACCAATTCAGCTGGATGTACAACTTCCTTACCTGTGGTGACCATTTTTGCCGTGAAAAGATTGACTTTAGCTAGTCGTCCATCTGTAGCAAGATTGTTTGGTACATTGGCTCGAAGGCACAGTAGGGTGACAAGAGATGGGTAATACAACCCGTATCGTTGAATTCTAACCCTCTGGAACATTTCTTTATGTATCAACAATGGTACATCAAACCATGCCCTATTCATGAAACACCATATTAAGCAAGCTCGAGGGATGTTTACTTCAGTCAAATTCTTGAAAGGCAAGAGACGGCTGTTGATGAAGTACAGCCAACATTTGGCCTCGAACTTCAGGGCATTAGCGTGGAACTTGTTCCCATATTTATACCATTGGATATCTTCATCTGGGCGACAAATTATGTCGGTGAACGTGGACCATGGTATTAGCTTGCTGTTATATGCCTGGAACATATCTATGTAATCTTCCTCCACTAGGGGTAGTCTGTACACATCCCGAATTGTTTCTATAGATGCATTGACTTGTTGCTTTCGGACTGTAACATTGTAGTTATCATGTTTCGGAAGGTTGGCATAATATTCCCTCACTAGCATTACATTTGCCGTGATTGGCTCCTCAAAGAATATGTCAAGCCCACGCCTCCTCAACTCGTTTGCTATGTTTGGACAATTAATAGCCAAAGCATTTGCATCCATTGCTTGTTCAGGCACTATTGTTTTCTCCTCCTTTTTGTTAAATCTGTCCTGTGCCTTGGCTGACACAAACTTTTGACTGTTGAATGGCCTAGTATCAACTGATTTTCTGGGCCGTCCACCAACATTTGCTGTAGCTGGGCGTTCGGATGAGGAACTTGATACTGGGCATTTACGAGGGGCCATGGTACCTGCAAGCAGTTTAGAGTTAGCCCTATTCAATTGGGTGACCAAACCGGGCTACTCAGACTTCACCACATAGTTGGTCACTTCACTTCCTCCAAAGAGGCATTTTTTCAAACACATTGTGAGCATGTTGAGTTTCAAGCTTTTTCCAACCCTATGTCACAATGTATTCACCATCAACCAACCCAATTACTACTTTACACCACCATATTCCTAATTTTTTCACTTCCTCAACCCAACCAAACATCAAACATATGTTTAAATCTTCTATAAATGCTACATTCTAATGTTAAATAAGAAAAATTTAAGAAACTATCCTAAAAATATACAATCTTGACAACCACATAATAATGTTACATAATAAAACTAAACAAGGAAAAAATTGAAGACATTATACTAAATATATGCAAAGAAATTGAAAATCAAACAAAAAGTAGTAAATTAAAACTATGTTCACAAAAAAAACGAAATTAATCTGAAAAATAAAAAAATTAACTAATAAGAAGAAGATGAAGAAGACATACCTTAGAGGAGATGGGGTATGGGGTGAATGAAGAGGTGGGGAGATTTGATGAAGAAGAAGAAGTGGGGTGTTGATGAAGAAGAAGAAGAAGAAGAGAAAGATTAGGGTTTTTTTCGGTTTTTTGGGGGCGGGGGGGTATTATTAAGTTAAAGAAGTAAAAAAAAACTTTTAAAACGAAGTTACCTGTGACTAGCGCGGGTCGTGCACTATCATGCGCTCCTGCGCTAATCACTGAAGGTCAGGCAGACGGAAACCCAATTAGCGCGGGCTATGCGCTAGCCATGCACACCCGCGCTAATCACTGAATGTTTCTCTCTCTCTCTTTTTTTTTTAACATATAGCCTCTCAAGAAGGACAAGTTATAAATTCTCATTTACAAACTATATTTACGCTACATTTGTGGGTTGCCTCCCACACAGCGCCTGATTTAATGTCGCGGCACGACGTGAACCACTTTTTGCCTCCACTTTGAACTTATAAATTGAGCCCCCAATTTGGCTTCAAGCCTTTTGCTATGCTCTAGGGGTGGTGAGACAAATTTAACATGGTCGAGCAACCAATATCGT
This sequence comes from Nicotiana tabacum, assembly GCF_000715075.1. Classification (NCBI taxonomy): domain Eukaryota; kingdom Viridiplantae; phylum Streptophyta; class Magnoliopsida; order Solanales; family Solanaceae; genus Nicotiana; species Nicotiana tabacum. The sequence continues at coordinate 151,725,717 of NC_134087.1, read as the reverse complement.
GTTCTACACTTTTTAGCTTTCAAATGAGGTATGTAATTATGTCTCACTGGCATGATAAATTCCAGAATATAAGCACCCAGGTCCTCGTACATTGGTTCCCCCAAAGGCTCAGATGACTCAATTTCCATATCATCATCCAAACACAATGTTGAAAAATGTATGGAATGAGGAGCAGTACGCCCTAACTCTAGAATTGTATCACTAGTTACATCCTCATATGTACACATACTAGAGTCTTCAAATATAACATTATCTACTTCTTCACATGGCTCTAGAGTGCTTTCCTCAACATGGACATCATTAATAAAAGTACGCTCGAATGATTGACTCTCCAATTTTAGCTCCTCGAATTGGCGTATAAGTTCCTTTTCAGTTTTACACAACTCAGAACTATTTTGTTGGGCATTAGACGCATCAACCTTTGCAATCAATTGAGCTCCCAAGTCATGAATAACAGTGCCAAATTTTTCGATCTCTTGTCCTATTTTAGCTCTTCCTTCTATTAGGCCTTGTATCCCATCTGTAATTTTCTCACGTTGAGCCTCATATATCTCCAATCTTTTAGCTTGTTCTACCAGCCAGGTTTGACTCAAAATCTCCTCTTTTTCAAAATTTTCCTCTTGCTGGTACTCGCTATCTTCATTCAATTCTTCTATATTGGCCTTCATTCTTGTGATTGTTGTCACACCTCCTTTTTCCGCTCCCGCAAGGGGCGTAGGAGTTTTTTCCAATTAAAGGACAATCGAAACGGGATTGGTTTGTTTATTTCAGAGTCGCCACTTGGGAGATTTAGGGTGTCCCAAGTCACCAATTTTAATCCCGAATCGAGGAAAAGAATGACTCCATATTACAGTCTGCGCACCAGAAATCCGGATAAGGAATTCTGTTAACCCGGGAGAAGGTCTTAGGCATTCCCGAATTCCGTGGTTCTAGCACGGTCGCTCATCTGTCATATTTGGCTTGATTATCTGATTTAATACATGTTGAACCTATGTGCAAAATTTTAACTTTTAACCGCTTTTATCATTTACTGTTATTTTTATCAAGAATTGCAACATCGTGGAAACGCATCTCGAACCACGTCACAATCAATGTACCCGTGATTATAGACACATTTCAACTCTGTTGAGATTGGGATTTGGGTCACATAAATGTGCACCCAAGTTTAAGAAGGTAAGATTTATTAAGGCGCGTCCTAAAGAGACTAACGTATTGTTATTTTAGGAAGAGGTCGTGAAGGTTCATTAAACGGTCAAATCCAAAGTCTAGTCAATGGTTATGTATTTGCTGAGGGCCCCGCAATTTTGTATTTTATGTGGCGAGGCTCATCTCATTCTTATTTTTAAGGATAAACCTACAGGGACTACATTTCTTCTATTAAGTTTGTCTCTAAAAATAAAAGAAAATTTCTCCATTAATTACATGCTGAAAAATGTAACTTATTAATTATTAGATTTCAGCTAATGCGAATGGAAAATTGCGATCGAGTTTGTACAAAGAAAAACTTCTTTCATTCTAGATTCTATTATTCAATAATAGTAGAACATGAGATTGACACACCATAACATCAAAACAAATTAACTGGTATTTGATTAATTCAACTAACATTATTAGATGAAGAAGTTATACATATACAACCCCATTACTTATTAATAAATCGACTACATTTTTATACAAAGAAAGGAAAATTATATTCAAACACAAATCCGAACAGGAGAAATTCAACAGGAACAAAGCCTGATTAATATTTCATTCGCTTCAAACCGAGAGTGTACAAATGTGTACCTGGAAATGGCAGTGCAAGAAAAAAAGAAGGAGAAGTCAGCAACAATAATAACACGGCAACAGCAGGTTCAGCAACACCGCAAACCAGTAACAACCAGTAGAATAACCCAGCAACGAATTGAAAAATCAGCAATACCAAAGTGCAATCGCAGTCAAAGCAGAAGAGAGACGGATACAAGATGCAGTAGTTTACTGATTTTGAATAACACTCGAGAAAAGACAAACAGAATTTATTCAAGTAGAAGTTCAAGTTGTCTTTCTCTTTTTAAGTCTAAAAGCTCTCTCAAGTGTAAAAGTCTGTAAGCGCTCAAGTGTAAAAATCTTTCTTTTAATGTTCAAGTCCTAAAACTCTCTCTCAAATCTTTTGTCCGTCCCCTTTTATGTCAAGAATGACTCTATATATAGCAAGACCCTTGTCTTGAATTCCCAACCCGAAATTATTCCCCCAAGGGCATGCTTTGTCCCCACTACTTAATGTTTTCTTTATTTTAAACCTTGTCCCCCATGCCTACATTAAATAAATACATCAACCCCAACCCATTATAATTTGTCCCCCATGCTTAACATAAACAAATGCAATATCCCCCTCCACTACATTATGTTTTGTCCCCCATTATGTTAAACAATTATATCAAACCTCACCCCATTATATTTTGTCCCCCATGCTTAACATAAAGAATTACAATAATGTTCAATTCCCCAATTACCCCTCCGACCTTATTGCAATTACCATTTTACCCCTGAACGTACTGCAATTTACCAAACTACCCCAATCAGCTCTAAACAATCAATTAATCATAACTCAACCAAAATATAGCCAAGATGACCAATTTCTCAACAATCTTCAACAACAAATCATATGAACACGATGAACAACACAACTCCAAATTAATGAAAATAAATTAACCATATCGGGAACCAATCCTGTTTAACTTAGACCAAAAATGGATGAGCAAGGAAACAACAATATTAACAACACAAATACATGATTCAAACTAAATCAATAAATCAAAAAACAAAACAAACTCAAATTAAATTACTGGACGAACTTCAAACAATGAATAAACATGCATTAAAATCTATTTTAAACAACAAACATGACGGATTAAATGATTTAACAACATTAATAATTTCTGGAAAATACACAACAACATGAAACAAATTGAAGAAATAATCAATTAAATTTCAATTTGAATCTAACAAACATTAAACTAACAAATATTTACCTAAACAATAAAACAAACATGAAATAAACATGAAAAACAACTAATTCAATTTCCATTTGAAATCTGAAAATTAATTCAACAAAACATATGAACATGAACAAAACAAAAAATCAAATATCTAACGATTTTAGATTCGAGAAATATCAAAACGAAATACGGACAAAATAAAACTCGAAATCTACTAACCGAATTGAAACAAAATATGTATGGACTGTTTCGACAAACCTTGACCAAAACTTGAACAAATGACGACGAAGACGAACCTAAGAAGCAACTGAAGCAACGCCGAAGCAGTAGCAATGGCGCGGGCAGCAGTGATGAAATAGAAGCAGCTGGGGGTGCATTTGGTTTAGATGAAGCAGTATCGATGGGGGTTTGGTTTAGACTCAAGCTGCTCGACGTCTTGGCTCCAATGAACGACAACTCAACTGGAACAAACTGATGGAGCTTCGGATAGGACCTCAAGAACACGAACAGATTTTGATCTTATCTTTAAGCACGAACCCAAACGACGAAGTACTCTATGGGCTCGCTGCTGCTAGTGGTGTTTCCATTCGCCGGTGATAAAGTTCGGCAAGGCAGAAATCGAGCGACGGGGCTAAAATGGGGAGTGAGTGAAGCAGCCTTTCATGCAGCAACAACGGGACAGTAGCATCGTTTGGTTGAAGATAATGTAGAAGAAAACAGAAGGTGACGAGGTTGGAGAAGAAAACGCAGCAGCGTCCATGGGTATCGAGCTTGTGACCTTCAACACCACTTTGAACCATATTTGCTGCTGCTTTGCAGTTCCACTGTGTCAAGTGGGTTCATGTAGATGATGAAGCAGTAGCAGCAGTTCGTCGAGCTCAAACTCGATGAAGAAGATGAAGACTCGATGAAACTCGATGAAGACGCAGCTGGGTGTGTGGGTGTGTGCGTGTGTGTTTTGTTGTGTATGTATGTGTGTGTGTGTGTGTGTTGTCGATGGGGAGGCAGCCATGGCTGCTAGGGAGGGGAGCTTGGGGTGGTTTAGTTTTGGAGAAGAAGAAGATGGAGGGGGGCGGGTAGGTTCTTTAGGTTTTTTAGGGTTTTTGCTTTTTTTTTGTTTTTGTTTTGTGTTTTGAAAAAAATGAAGAAGGGTGTTGGGTATTTGGGTTAATGGGGCGGACCGGTTTGACCCGGTTTGAAGTGGACCGGGTCATGGGGAATATTGGGCAATTATTTGGGCCTGTGGTTTGAAAATTGAAGAAGTGGCCCAATCCGATTTTTCTTTGTATTTTTGTTCTCTTTTCTTCCTTTATTTTCTAAAACTAAATTATAAAAGTACTTAAATTATTATTAAGAACTAAATTAAGTTATAAAAGTGCAAATTAACTCCCAATAATAATTAACGCACAATTAAGTAATAATTAAGCATAAAATTGTATATTTGGACATTAAATGCTAAAAATGCAAACGATGCCTATTTTTGTAATTTTTAATTTTTGTAAAATTACTAACAATTGTAGAATTAAATCCTACATGCAAAATGCGACATATTTTTGTATTTTTATTAATTTAACAAATAAACGTGCACAGACAAATACAAATAATTATTCAAAAATATCACAAAATATCACAAAATTGCACACCAAGGAAAATCATTTTATTTTGAATTTTTTGGGAGTAATTCTCATATAGGGCAAAAATCACGTGCTTACAGCTGCCCCTCTTTGCCCGAAGACACGAAGGGTTTTCGTGCAAAGATAAAGTGAGCGATTTTTTCCCATCCGAGTACTCCGTGTGAAGCATTTTTTGAAAAAGATTTGACCGAACCTTTGCTTCAGAGGTTTCCTACATATCCTGGGCTAAACAGGAATCAGGTCAATGTAGTTCGGGAAGTTTTGGTAGCTGGGACAACCGTGGGACTGCAATGTTACTGCTGTTGCATGCTGTTATCACTACTTACCGATCTCCTTGTTACACCGTGCTTAAAAGAAAACAAGAAGCTAGGCTAGACTGAAATTTGTTCTTGTTGCCTTGCTTTCTTGTCGGCTTGTGTTTCCTCCGGTGCTTTTCTTCCGTGAATTTGGAAATGACACTGGCCCTTTGCTTTTCTGAATACCAATTTTTATCGTTTTGCTTGGTCCGCTGGGGACATAGCTTTCTTCATTAAGCTTTTCGGCGGTTCCTCTGTGGGTACGACTCTCTTCATCAGATTTGTTATGCTGGGCATGATTTAATGTTCACAAGGCGCTTCTTTCAAAACGCGTCTTTTCTTCCTTTTGACTCATGCACCTGAATTTGTGCTGGGACCTCTCGTTGCAACCTTTTGCTTCTCGGTGCTGGGGATTTTTATTGTTTCCTGCTGGGGATTCCTGTTGTAACCTTCTACCTTCTGGTGGGGTTACTGATTTCAAAATCTGCAGTATAAGACTAAAAAGTATTCCTCTTGTTATACAGGTGGGCGCCTGAAACATGAAATGTAAAGACTAAAATGTATTCCTCTTGTTATGTAGGTGGGCACCTGACATGAAATGTAAAGACTGAAATGTATTCCTCTCGTTATGTAGGTGGGCGCCTGACATAAAATTTAAAGACTGAAATGTATTCCTCTCGTTATACAGGTGGGCGCCTGGCATGAAATTTAAAGACTGAAAAGTATTCCTCTCGTTATACAGGTGGGCGCCTGGCTTTAGGAAAACTAAACATTGATAATCTTAAGAAAACTAAAAATGACTCCCTTTTTTCAAATTTAAACTTCTTTTTTTTTTTCAAATTATCCTAGGAGAAAATTCGTCAGACTAGGTTTTCTATCTTAGGAGAAAGATTTATCCGACTAAGACTTCGATCCTAGGAGAAAATTCATCAGACTAGGTTTCTTATCTTAGGAGAAACATTCATCAGACTAAGACTTCGATCCTAGGAGAAAGTTCATCAGACTAGGTTTCTTTTTTATTATCTTAGGAGAAAGATTCATCCGACTAAGATTTTGATCATAGGAGAAAATTCATCAGACAAGGTTTTCTATCTTAGGAGAAAGATTCATCCGACTAAGACTTCGATCCTAGGAGAAAATTCATCAGACTAGGTTTTCTATTTTAGGAGAAACATTCATCAGACTAAGACTTCGATCCTAGGAGAAAGTTCATCAGACTAGGTTTCTTTTTTATTATCTTAGGAGAAACATTCATCAGACTAGGTTTTCTATCTTAGGAGAAACATTCATCAGACTAAGACTTCGATCCTAGGAGAAAATTCATCAGACTAGGTTTTCTATCTTAGCAGAAACATTCATCAGACTAAGACTTCGATCCTAGGAGAAAAATGTGAAGATCAATAACAAGATTTTATGCACAATAGCAAGACAAATAAAGGCAAAGATTTGAGAAACTTCCCTTTGTCGGCTCTTATTTTCTTTTTCTTCTCTTTTTTTTTTTGATTGAACCACTTTCCTTGCACTGCTTTATTTCCTGTTTCACACAAAGAAAAATTTGTCAGTTTTAAAAACGGTGGTCAGATTGTGGCCTTGAGTCTTGGGCAGCTTGGCTTCTGCTCAATCAGCTTGAGTCGGTCTCAAAAGACTTTTGTTCTGCATCCACTCTGATTGTTTCACACCACTACCATTTGTATTTGCAGCTCAAACAGCCTTATCCCAATTGGAGATCTTTGCTTAGGTGACCTTTTCCGATATCTTGAATGACTTTCCTACTTTTGAGCATCTTGTCAGTTAGAGAGAATCACCAGTTATTTTTGTTTGCGCCAACCGGGCTGACAAGAGTCTTTTGGGGAAGCCTTTGTATGAATCCTCAAGGCATGTTGACATTAACAACTGAGTTTGCTGGCCAAATTTACTTTGTACAACTGAAAAGTTGGTAGCAGATTTTGAAATCTTTTCTTGCTTTTGAGAAGGACTGACTCAGGGTGAATGACACAATAACGCAAAGAAACAAATATTAACAAGAAATGCCCCTGTCGGAAGGACAGAAGGAGAATCTTTTTTTCCAATAACTAGCCTTAATAATCATGACATGCATTTTGGACTTAACGGCCTGATCTATCAAACTAATCCAATCCTACCGTTTACCATTATTATGATCTCTGAAGTCGGGCTTATCCGTGCCAATCCTTTGCATCAGTTTCACGACTCACTTTCGACTAGTAGCGCCCGAGGGGTTTTCACTAACAAGTATCTCTCATCTATTCATCTCTGCTTACTGTCGCCTTACAGTGCCCGTGAGGGTTTTCACTAATAAGACTCTCTCATTTTTCTTTTTCTTTTTCTTTTTCTTTTTCTTTCGCTTTTCTTGTGCGAGTATCCTGACAGTGTTCTATGTCGCGTGACGCCGTTGCTCATTGCATGCTTCTCTTGGCATTCTTGAAGGTGTATCAGGAGGTCTTTATTTGGAAGGTTTTTGGATAGGGTTGGACAAAAAGGTCGGCATGAAGGCTCAAAGTAGACTCAAAATGAGAGGTTATGGACTTACAACTCTTGGAACTGACTCTTTTACAAGTGAAATAAAAATCTCTGCCCTAGTTTCAGCTATTGGGAATTTTGTTTTGGATATATTTTTTTTGAATTCTTATTTGGTTGGACCGAACCGTGAGGCTGCCTATGTTGTTTTTTTTTTAAGGAATCAGGTCGAACGTAGTTCAAACATCTCACCTAAACTATTTTCATCATTCTTTCTATTTTCTTTTCCTCTTTTTTTTCTTTTTTTTTCTTTTTTCTTTTTTTTTTTTCGTTTGCCACAGCTTCTATTTTTTAGGGCATGGACCTTTGACAAAACTCTTTTTTTTCTGAACTTTCTAAGAATTGCCCCATTTTGTACTCTTGGGACATGGATTTTTCCTTTTCTTTTTTCTTCTTTTTTTTTCTTTTTTTTTTTCTAATCTTGATTCCAAAAGAGGGTAGTCAAAGAAAAATAACACAGGCTCAAAAGGGGTAGCAAATGGTATAAAATGTTTGGGTAGCAGAAAAAGGGCCTCCTAGCCTCGAGAATGCCAATCATGCTATCTTCTTGGTGTGTCGTGGTCACAAGACACTTTCCATCCCTTAATGTCAAACTTTACAACAAACTTCAATTGATCCTTCCTGAAGTCCGATCTTCACAATGATTTGAATGTGAATTTTACTCGAACTTAGTTCCAAAGTACTTCGACTATTTATTCATCCTAAAAAGTGTTTTTTTTGTTATCCAATTCCAGATTAATCAGTTTCTAAGATCTGGCCAAAATTTCCGCATGCACGTCATGTCATTAGAACTAGAATGACACAATAGGACAAACTGTATTTTGTTGGATAAGGATGGAAGGGTTTTGACGACTAAACAAGCAACCTAAAATCCGAGTACAACCCTAAAATAACCCGGCTAATGAAAATAGCAACAGAACAGATAGACAAGACTCATACAAACAGAATGGAGGGATAGAAGGGTTTGACTCAATAAAACAAATAAAATCTGGATCACAAAACAAGCTATCAAGATTCCTTCCTAGGAGGAGGGAATGACTTTTCAATTGCTAGGCTTGACATTTAGCCACAAATTTGTTCATCAAAATCAGTAGAGCCTTCTCCAATTTCGGCATCATTATCTTCAGTTAGCAAGCTCCCAAGAGGATTCTCAAACTCCATGCCACCAGGCATCTTCCCCACAAAGTGTGCATCATGATGTGCAGGTAAAGGATTCTGCGCGATATTCTGGGTGTCACTATCTTGGATCATAATCAGATTTTCCTGGATCATCCTTTCTATTTCTCTTTTCAAATCCCGAAAGCTTTCAACATTGTGCCCCTGGGCATTGGAATGGTATTCACACCTTTTAGAAGGGTCAAAGCTTCTTGCACGTGGGTCCACATGATTTGGAGGAATAGGTGCAATCATGTCATGATACTTTAACTTCTCAAATAAGCTTTCATAGGACTCTCCTATTGGTGTAAAATTATCTTTCAACTTTTGTTCCCCTTTATACCTCTGGCTTGGATGTGGGTTATAGGGCACCTGAAAATTTTGTGGAGACTTCTGGAGATTTTGTGATGCTCGTGCTCGCCTCCTGGGGTGTTTTGGTGGCTGGACAACATACTGAGGTGGAGCGACAGAGTATTGAGGGTTCTGAGGTGGATAATACTGCTCAAGGGAGCCATGGAAAACCTGAGGAGGCTGCTCATACCTTCGAGATGTTCTCCTGGGACCTCTTCTAGACCCTGATGTCATCATGATTTATTCAATCTCCTCATTTGTGTCGCTAAAATTATCAGACTCAGCCCGGATAGCCTGAGTTGCGGCTTTAAAAACTGCTTGACTTATAATTTTGCCTGTCTTAAGACCATTCTCTACCATTTCTCCCATTTTGATTGCTTCCGAGAAGGATTTGCCAACTGCGGACACCATGTTTTGAAAGTAATATGGCTCTTGCGCTTGAAGGAAGACAGTTATTAGCTCGTGGTCATCCATGGGTGGCTTAACTCGAGCTGCTTGTTCTCTCCATTTAATGGCATATTCCCTGAAACTTTCACTTGGTTTTTTCTTCAGGTTTGAAAGGGAAATGCGGTCTGGGGCAATGGCGATGCTGTATTGGAACTGTTTGACAAAGGCCTGTGCCATGTCATCCCAGACATACCAGCGAGACGTGTCTTGATCCATAAACCATTCGGAGGCTACTCCCGTAAGGCTTTCCACAAAATAAGCCATCAACAATTCTTCATTTCTTCCCGCACCTCTCAGTTGATTGCAATACCTTTTCAGGTGGGCTATGGGATCTCCATGTCTATCGTACTTTTCAAATTTGGGAGTCTTGAAACCAGGCGGCAAGTGGACATCGGGGAACATACATAGATTTTTGAAGGCAACACTCTTTTGACCTGCCAACCCTTGCATGTTTTTCAACCATTGTTCTAAGCTTTTCACTCTTTGGGTCATTTCTTCCTGTACCATCTTTCGGGCAGGCTTCTCAATCGTTGCAGGAAGATCAAACGAGTACGAGTGGTACTCAGGAGAGTGGTACTGCTCTTGTTGTGTCGCAAATTGTGACTCATGACGAGGCTGTCCTTGACCACCGGCCCATGCTTGACACATTTCGGTCATTTGTTGTTTCAATATTCTATTTTCCTCAACCATAGTAGGCTCTTGTTGAACCCTCCGACCCTGAGTCTCTTGAGCACTTGTAACAGCTTCGACGTCAGTTATCATTTTTCCTTGGATCTTGTGTTGGCCGCTTACCACAAACCGACCACCTCAACTTTATTCACAATTCAAAACAAAACATGTTAGACAAATGCAACCGAACGGTTATTTTTTGCAAACGTGGCCCCTTCCAAATTTCACATGAATTTTGAGGCCGGGGAGGATTATTTTACAAACTTGTCCGTTCTTTTACGAAAATAACCTTTCGACAACTGAAAGATACTCTAAGGCTATTTCGGCAAGAACGGTTTAAGACGCGACCGAAGCTGGCTCGACTTATTATGACAAAAATTCAAACGGTATTCACCTGACCGCCGACTCTTTGTTTTTTTTTGTTTTTTTTCTTTTCAAATTACAATAAAACCTAGCGTTGCAAACACAGCCCTTCAGCGCCCCGGGGACGAAGATTTTCAAGGCTGTGGGGGTCAACTGGACCAAATGTTAAACATGACCCAAAAGGTGGCTGTTTATGCAAAGTCAGCCTTCCGGTGTCCCTTTCGGAAACATTCGGCTATTTATGACAAAACAGCATCACCTGACTTATTTATGACTCTTTTTATCATTTTTCGAATTAGAAAAGTCAATATTGCAAACACGGCCTTTCAACGTCTCGGGGACGAAAATTTTTAAGGCTGTGGGGGTCAACCGGACCAAATCTTAAACATGACACAAAAAGTGGTTGTTCATGCAAAGTCAGCCTTCCGGCGTCCCTTTCGAGAACATTCGGCTATGTTTTGCCAAAACAGCGTCACCCGACTTCTTTATGACAGAATTACAATTTTGACATGTTTTTTTATTATTATTTATTTGTCTTTGGCTATTTTAGCAAAAAGGGGGTTGGACCCGATGAGGGTTGCCTACGTATCTCACATCCGGTGAGAATCAAACCCGCGTAGTTCGGGCGGGTCATGAATAAAGTAAATAAACTAATTTTAAATTATTATTATTATTTTTTTGAATTTGTAAAAGAACTTCTTTAAAAGAAGAAAGGAAGTATTTTTTTTTTGGATTTTTGATTGATTTTCTTTTTGAAAGAAAGACTTCTAAGAATTCCTTTTCTTTTGATTAGAACTTTGAGAATTTCAAAAGTAAAAGGAAGATATATTTTTTTTTGTTTGAATTTTCATTTGTTTTCTCTTATTCTAAAGAAGAAAGAAAATATTTTTTGGAATTTTACCTTTAACAAAAGAAATGCTTTCTAAAAAAATTTTTTTTTGAATTTTGAATTTTCTTTTCAATTTTTAAAGAAGAAGGAAAATATTTTCGGATTTTTTTATTTTATTATATATATATTTTTTTAATAATATATATATATATATATATATTAATAATTAAAAAGACTTTCTAAAGAAGTCAATAATGGAAAATAGTTTTGGATTTTTTGTTTGGAAAATTGGGAGTCTAAAAACTTTTCTAGACTTTTTGGCAAGACAAATATTTTTGCAACAAATAAAGATTTATATACATTTTTTGGAAATAAAGAAAAACTATTTGGATTTATATATATATATTTGCAACAAATAATAAAACCACTTCCAATGCCCAACTCTTTTTATTTTATTATTTTTATTTTTATTTTGGCATTTTCATAAACAAATAAATAAATAAAAACCCATTTTATAAACAAGACTCTTTTTCATTTTCATTTTTATGGCAAGACAAACTATTTTTTTCTAATTTGTTTTTTTGACAAACAAGACAGAACAACTACTCCCTTTTTTTTCTATTTTTCCTTTGCTTTTAATAAAAAAAACTAATAAGACATTTTTTTTTCATTTTCTCAAAATTTCGGCAGAGTTTTGACAGTATTTGTGTATTAGGTTTTTTTCAAAAATAAACAATCAATTTCCTAACAGCTATTTCTTTTTTTATTCAATTTCACAATATTCCTAATATTCAAACACCGGTCAGCATGCGGGCGCGAGACAAATAAATGCACGGAAAACAAATAGGATGCATCAGGATGGTCTTTTCATATCAGGTTGCTAGTCCTAGACGGACCCAACCCCTGTGTTGAGTCCCCTAAGTCAAATGCAACGTGATGCAAATAAGCGTTCCTACTAGGGATCCGGCATGAAGTCACGTTATTCTATGTTCAAAAACCTGGGTCGGTGTTCTAGACAGTGTACCCGAGCGGACAACTCGAGTTGAGGAAGGAGCTCCTTTCCGGGAACCAAAAGGCCAGCCGACTTAGAAACTTTCCGAGCCTCTTTTATTTAGGGTATGACACTAACAGAATAGGGAGTCTCAACCAGTAAGCACATCCCCGGAGGTAAGAAGAGAAAGGTTTCGGCACAATTTATATACAGTTCAGATAATATCAAAGCGGTAAAAGCAGCATTTAACACATTAGGCTCAAAATATGTAAAAATCAGATAAAGCCAAATATAACAATTTATCTAAGCTCGAATTTCTAACCCTGAACCAGTGGTTCTGGGTTACCATTCCCCAGCAGAGTCGCCAGAGCTGTCACACCTCCTTTTTCCGCTCCCGCAAGGGGCGTAGGAGTTTTTTCCAATTAAAGGACAATCGAAACGAGATTGGTTTGTTTATTTCAGAGTCGCCACTTGGGAGATTTAGGGTGTCCCAAGTCACCAATTTTAATCCCGAATCGAGGAAAAGAATGACTCCATATTACAGTCTGCGCACCAGAAATCCGGATAAGGAATTCTGTTAACCCGGGAGAAGGTGTTAGGCATTCCCGAATTCCGTGGTTCTAGCACGGTCGCTCAACTGTCATATTTGGCTTGATTATCTGATTTAATACATGTTGAACCTATGTGCAAAATTTTAACTTTTAACCGCTTTTATCATTTACTGTTATTTTTATCAAGAATTGCAACATCGTGGAAACGCATCTCGAACCACGTCACAATCAATGTACCCGTGATTAGAGCCACATTTCAACTCTGTTGAGATTGGAATTTGGGTCACATAAAGGTGCACCCGAGTTTAAGAAGGTAAGATTTATTAAGGCGCGTCCTAAAGAGACTAACGTATTGTTATTTTAGGAAGAGGACGTGAAGGTTCATTAAACGGTCAAATCCAAAGTCTAGTCAATGGTTATGTATTTGCTGAGGGCCCCGCAATTTTGTATTTTATTTGGAGAGGCTCATCTCATTCTTATTTTTAAGGATAAACCTACAGGGACTATATTTCTTCTATTAAGTTTGTCTCTAAAAATAAAAGAAAATTTCTCCATTAATTACATGCTGAAAAACGTAACTTATTAGTTATTAGTTTACAGCTAATGCGAATGGAAAATTGCGATCGAGTTTGTACAAAGAAAAACTGCTTTCATTCTAGATTCTATTATTCAATAATAGTGAAACATGAGATTGATACACCATAACATCAAAACAAATTAACTGGTATTTGATTAATTCAACTAACATTATTAGATGAAGAAGTTATACATATACAACCCCATTACTTATTAATAAATCGACTACATTTTTATACAAAGAAAGGAAAATTATATTCAAACACAAATCCGAACAAGAGAAATTCAACAGGAACAAAGCCTGATTAATATTTCATTTCGCTTCAAACCGAGAGTGTACAAAAGTGTACCTGGAAATGGCAGTACAAGAAAAAAAGAAGGAGAAGTCAGCAACAATAATAACACGGCAACAGCAGGTTCAGCAACACCGCAAACCAGTAACAACCAGTAGAATAACCCAGCAACGAATTGAAAAATCAGCAATACCAAAGTGCAATCGCAGTCAAAGCAGAAGAGAGACGGATACAAGATGCAGTAGTTTACTGATTTTGAATAACACTCGAGAAAAGACAAACAGAATTTATTCAAGTAGAAGTTCAAGTTGTCTTTCTCTTTTTAAGTCTAAAAGCTCTCTCAAGTGTAAAAGTCTGTAAGCGCTCAAGTGTAAAAATCTTTCTTTTAATGTTCAAGTCCTAAAACTCTCTCTCAAATCTTTTGTCCGTCCCCTTTTATGTCAAGAATGACTCTATATATAGCAAGACCCTTGTCTTGAATTCCCAACCCGAAATTATTCCCCCAAGGGCATGCTTTGTCCCCACTACTTAATGTTTTCTTTATTTTAAACCTTGTCCCCCATGCCTACATTAAATAAATACATCAACCCCAACCCATTATAATTTGTCCCCCATGCTTAACATAAACAAACGCAATATTCCCCTCCACTACATTATGTTTTGTCCCCCATTATGTTAAACAAATATATCAAACCTCACCCCATTATATTTTGTCCCCCATGCTTAACATAAAGAATTATAATAATGTTCAATTCCCAAATTACCCCTCCGACCTTATTGCAATTACCATTTTACCCCTGAACGTACTGCAATTTACCAAACTACCCCCATCAGCTCTAAACAATCAATTAATCATAACTCAACCAAAATATAGCCAAGATGACCAATTTCTCAACAATCTTCAACAACAAATCATATGAACACGATGAACAACACAACTCCAAATTAATGGAAATAAATTAACCATATCGGGAACCAATCCTGGTTAACTTAGACAAAAAATGGATGAGCAAGGAAACAACAATATTAACAACACAAATACATGATTCAAACTAAATCAACAAATCAAAAAACAAAACAAACTCAAATTAAATTACTGGACGAACTTCAAACAATGAATAAACATGCATTAAAATCTATTTTAAACAACAAACATGACGGATTAAATGATTTAACATTATTAATAATTTCTGGAAAATACACAACAACATGAAACAAATTGAAGAAATAATCAATTAAATTTCAATTTGAATCTAACAAACATTAAACTAACAAATATTTACCTAAACAATAAAACAAACATGAAATAAACATGAAAAACAACTAATTAAATTTCCATTTGAAATCTGAAAATTAATTCAACAAAACATATGAACATGAACAAAACAAAAAATCAAATATCTAACGATTTTAGATTCAAAAAATATCAAAACGAAACACGGACAAAATAAAACTCGAAATCTACTAACCGGATCGAAACGAAATATGTATGGACTGTTTCGACAAACCTTGACCAAAACTTGAACAAATGACGACGAAGACGAACCTAAGAAGCAACTGAAGCAACGCCGAAGCAGTAGCAATGGCGCGGGCAGCAGTGATGAAACAGAAGCAGCTGGGGGTGCGTTTGGTTTAGATGAAGCAGTATCGATGGGGGTTTGGTTTAGACTCAAGCTGCTCGACGTCTTGGCTCCAATGAACGGAAACTCAACTGGAACAAACCGATGGAGCTTCGGATAGGACCTCAAGAACACGGACAGATTTTGATCTTATCTTTAAGCACGAACCCAAACGACGAAGTACTCTACGGGCTCGCTGCTGCTAGTGGTGTTTCCATTCGCCGGTGATAAAGTCCGGCAAGGCAGAAATCGAGCGACGGGGCTAAAATGGGGAGTGAATGAAGCAGCCTTTCATGCAGCAACAACGGGACAGTAGCGTCGTTTGGTTGAAGATAATGTAGAAGAAAACAGAAGGTGATGAGGTTGGAGAAGAAAACGCAGCAGCGTCCATGGGTATCGAGCTTGTGACCTTCAACACCACTTTGAACCATATTTGCTGTTGCTTTGCAGTTCCACTGTGTCAAGTGGGTTCATGTAGACGATGAAGCAACAGCAGCAGTTCGTCGAGCTCAAACTCGATGAAGAAGATGAAGACTCGATGAAACTCGATGAAGACGCAGCTGGGTGTGTGCGTGTGTGTTTTGTTGTGTATGTGTGTGTGTGTGTGTTGTCGATGGAGAGGCAGCCATGGCTGCTAGGGAGGGGAGCTTGGGGTGGTTTAGTTTTGGAGAAGAAGAAGATGGAGGGGGGCGGGTAGGTTCTTTAGGTTTTTTAGGGTTTTTGCTTTTTTTTTTTTTTTGTTTTGTGTTTTGAAAAAAATGAAGAAGGGTGTTGGGTATTTGGGTTAATGGGGCGGACCGGGTCGACCCGATTTGAAGTGGACCGGGTCATAGGGAAGATTGGACAATTATTTGGGCCTGTGGTTTGAAAATTGAAGAAGTGGCCCAATCCGATTTTTCTTTGTATTTTTGTTCTATTTTCTTCTTTTATTTTCTAAAACTAAATTATAAAAGTACTTAAATTATTATTAAGAACTAAATTAAGTTATAAAAGTGCAAATTAACTCCCAATAACAATTAACGCACAATTAAGTAATAATTAAGCATAAAATTGTATATTTGGACATTAAATGCTAAAAATGCAAACGATGCCTATTTTGTAATTTTTAATTTTTGTAAAACAAACTTAATTACTAACAATTGTAGAATTAAATCCTACATGCAAAATGCGACATATTTTTGTATTTTCATTAATTTAACAAATAAACATGCACAGACAAATACAAATAATTATTCAAAAATATCACAAAATATCACAAAATTGCACACCAAGGAAAATAATTTTATTTTGAATTTTTTGGGAGTAATTCTCATATAGGGCAAAAATCACGTGCTTACAATTGTTGCCCTCATTCTTTTCATATCTTTTTTGAATTCATCCTGTTGCTCTGCTATTTGCTTTAAAATATCCCCAATATATGCATCAGGTTCCATATCTTGTACTTCATTGCCCCTATCAAACTCACAAACATTATTAGAATGATCATAATAAGGGCTCAGAGAAGGATGAAAAGAATTAGGACAACCATCCCAGTGGCCATCTTGACCACCACACATATTACAAATATTCCACTCAAAGGGTTGAGATTGTGCACACAACTCATTTTCGGGAACATTCTGACAATTTTTCCACTAGTGCGGTCCTCCACAATATGGACAAGGATCATCAAAATAAGAATAACCATCATTCGAATAACTTTCATTCCAAGATTCCATGTTAAAATAAATAAAACATATTGACTAAACTTAAAACAAAAAAAATGAATAAATAAAAACAATTCAATGTCTAATCTAGAAGAATAGTTAATTTCCAATTCCCCGGCAACGGCGCCAAAAACTTGTTGCGACCAAAACACTCACGCAAGTGTACGCGATCGACAAGTAATATAGTAGTAAGTAAAGTATCGTTCCCACGAGGAACTGTGATCAACTTTTCAACTGATGTAGACTCAAACAATTATCAATTTATGCTATATTATTACAAAATATTTAAAGAACCAATTTACAACTTACTTAATAATTGCACAATAATTCAACACAAAATTACTACACCTATTTCACAATATGTTTATAACAATTTGGATAAATATATTCCCGGGTCATGGACTTGCTAGAAATTATGCTACTATTTTGGCTTAAAATGGATTTATTAAATTATCCGGGTTATTGATTATAGGGTTAATAATATTCATAAGAATCTTTCGAGTTCTTATGCATCTATTCAAGTTAAACTAATACCTATATGTCTATGGTATTAATATTAGCAAGAATGCATTTACAACTCCTATTTTTCAACCAAACAAGGCAATTAAGTATATGTCTATCTTAATTGCGAATTCTTCATCCGATGCCCGAGATTCAAAACTTGTTCTATTTGATTCTATATGCAACCAAAAATTTTCTTTGTCAAGTTTAATTCAAGATTTGTAAATAATATTTCACTGTTAGCTACGCAGTAAAATAATTAGAAGCAGAATCAAATAAACAACCCATAATAATAAATTCAATATCTTCAATCTAAGCTTCAAATAACATAATTATCTAACATCCATGACCCAAGAATACTAGAGTTTTTAGCTACTCATAATCATACAAAAATCAACAATAAAAGTTTTAAACATAACATTAACAAGCAAATAGAAGAAAGTTTAGAAGAACTCTTTGAATCCTTGCTCCAAGATGTTGTTCTTCTTCTCCTTTCTTAGCTCCAAGATGAAGCTCCTCCTTCTTCTATGGCTTTTTCTCCCTCCAAATCTGATCTCCCCTCAATAATGGAGCTTCACTTTATGTAAATTGAGTGGGATTAAGAAGGAATTCCAATTTTACCCCCAAATAATTGATTTCCCGGACAGGACTAGCGCAGGAGCGCATGATCAGCGCATAACCCTCGCTAGTGGGGTTTCTTTCTGTCCAAAACAATTGAACTAGCGCGGGAGCACATGATCAGCGTATGTCCCGCGCTAGTGGGGTTTTCTCTTGTTAAGATGTTGCTGCTCAACTTTTCGTCATTTGACTCCATTTTTCACTTGATTACCATCATAAATCCTCATTTATTTATTGAACTCCTGTGAGACATTAAAGTCATGATTAGAGCCAATTTTTGCATTATTTGAACATTTACAATAGTAAACCATCCTTAAGTTGAGCTAAAACATAGGCTATATTAAACAATTTAGCCTATTATCACGCTTATCAATGCAAGTGCTAATTTTTCTAAGTGAGGGTATCTGGTTTCAGCATCTCCTAGAGTTCGGCTTGCATAATAAACATGGAATTGGTACCTTGATCTTCTCGAACTCGGACCCCACTTACCGCTATCTTGGACACTGCCAAATATAAGTAAAGTTTTTCATCTACCTTCGGGGTGTGAAGCAAAGGTGGGCTCGATAAGTATCACTTTAGTTCTTCCAAGGATTGTTGGCATTTTGGGGTCCATGCGAAATCCTTTTTCTTTTTTAGCAAGGAAAAGAACCGGTGACTTCAATCTGATTACCTCGAAATGAATCGACCTAAAGCAGCTATTCGACCTGTTAGCCTTTGCAAGGACTTCATGCTATCCACGATCGTGATGTCCTCGATGGCCTTGATATTATTGGGGTTAATTTTGATGCCCCCATTCGACACTATGAAGCGAGGAACTTACCCGAGCCGACTCCGAAAGCACATTTCTTGGGGTTAAGCTTCATGTTGTATTTTCTCAAGATTTTGAATGTTTCCTGCAAATGAGCTAACTGGTCCTCTGTGCGCAGGGACTTAAACAATATATCATCAACGTAAACTTCCATTGTTTTACCTATTTGTTCTTCGAATATTTTGTTAACTAGGCGTTGGTACATAGCTCCTGCATTTTTAGCTCGAAGGGCATTATGTTGTAACAATATGTTCCTAATTTAGTAATAAATGAAGTCTTTTCCTGGTCCTCTGGGTTCATCTGAATCTGATTGTACCAGGAGTAAACATCGAGAAAAGTTAGGATCTCGTGGCCGGCAGTGGAATCGATCATACGATCAATGTCGGCAGTGGGAAAGAATCTCTCGGGTATGCTTTGTTCAAATCCTTGTAATCTACGCACATTCTAAGTTTATTTCCCTTTTTAGGAACTACAACTACGTTGGCTAACTACTCGGGTTATATTATCTCTCGAATAGACCCTATTTTAAGAAGTTTGGTTACCTCGTCCTTTATGAATGCATGCTTCACCTCGGGCTGAGGCCTCCTTTTTTGCTTTACCGGTTTGAACCTAGGGTCGAGGCTAAGTCGGTGCATAATCATTTCCGGTGGGATCCCTTTCATATTTAAATGGGTCCAAGCAAATCAATCCATTTTATCAATAAGAAATTGAATGAGTTTTTTCCTAAGTACGGGGGTTAATCCTGTTCCCAGGTATACCTTTCTCTCGGGCAAGTATTTGATCAGTATGACTTGCTCCAGTTCCTAGATTGTTGACTTGGTTGCATCGAAATCTTTGAGAATGACGAAAGTTCGAGGAGTAAGGAAATCCTATTCTTCGTCTTCGATTACCTGTTGTTCCGATCCCATCGAGGCTGGAGGCAGTGATTGCTATTTGGCCGCTTGATTACCTTTGGTGTTCGACTTCTCCAAGGTCGAAGACTCTGGTATTGGCTTCACTTCATCGACTCCAAACATCACTTTTGCAGCGTGTTGCTCTTCATAGACTATTTTCACGCCATTATCGGTTGGGAATTTTATCATCTGATGAAGACTTGAAGGTACCGCCCTCATGTTGTGTTTCCATGGTCTTTCAAGGAGTGCATTGTACCTCATGTCACCTTCGATGACATGGAATTTTGTATCTTGTATGGCCCCGACTACATTTATTGGAAGGATAATCTCTCCCTTTGTTTTTTCGCTTGCCATGTTGAAGCCATTTAGGACCCAAGATGCGGGTATAATTTGATCCTGTAGGCCAAGTTGTTCTACGACCCTCGATCTGATTAGGTTTGCTGAGCTACCTGGATCCACTAAAACACGTTTAACTTGAACTTTGTTTAAAAGGATAGAAATTACCAGGGCATCGATGTGTGGCTGAGATATGCCTTCTACTTCCTCGTCATAGAATGATAAGGCGTCATCGGGCACATAGCTCCGAGTTTGTTTTTCCCGGGTGATCGATACCTTGGTGCATTTGCACATAGGTCCTTGTGGGATATCGATACCACCAACGATCATGTGGATTACATGTTGTGGTTCTTTTTACTCATTTTTCCTTGCATCTCTTTCCCTAAAGTGATTCTTAGCTCGATCACTCAGAAATTCTCGAAGGTGAACCTCGTTGAACAACTGAGCTGCCTGCAATCTTCGGTTCTATGACCATGTGTGCAATGATACTTGCACATCAAGTTTGGGTTCCTTTGAGAAGGATCAGTTTGTATGGGCCTGGGCCACCTGGTGTCTTTGATTCTTCCAATAGCTGACACGATCCCTAATTCATCTACGTTGAAATTATACTCTGACAATCGAAGTGCCTCTGCAGGGTTGGTATGCTTATCGAACTCGCTCTTACTCATGAGTCCTCGGGAACTTTGGCCTTGATCGTTTCTCCGATCATTTCAAGGGGCGTTACGACCGAGCCGTTGTTTCTCCGATCGACGTATGACTGTTACTGTTCCTTATTTGATCTTGATTCCCTGTCCATATCCCTCGAGGGCTTGGCTGCCAACCTGTAAGGATGAACTGAGCCCAAAAGGGCTCCTAACTGGTTGTCCTCGACCCTGATCTTTGATTGATAATGGTTATGCACATCTGACCACGTCACAGTTGGATACTCGATCAAGTTTTGCTTTAATTGTCGAGATACAATCGAACTCCGTTCGTTCAAACCCTGCATAAAGGCCTGTACTACCCAGTCATCGGAGACCGGTGGTAGTTCCATTCTTTCCATCTGAAACCTGAACACGAACTCTCTTAACATCTCGTCATTCCTCTAATTTATCTTGAAAACATCCGATTTCCTTGTTGCCACCATTATGGCCCCGACATGCACTTTCACGAAGGCGTCTGCTAATATAGCAAATGAATCAATAGAGTTAGGAGGCAAGTTATGGTACCAAATCATGGCTCCTTTCGACAATGTTTCCCCAAACTTTTTTCAATAAAACTGATTCGATCTCGTCGTCATTCATGTCATTTCCTTTGATCCCGCAACTGTATGAAGTAATATGCTCGTTAGGGTCAGTCGTCCCGTTATATTTGGGTATATCGGGCATGCAAAACTTCTTGGGAATGGGCATCGGAGCCACGCTCTGAGGGAATGGTTTTGTATGAACTTTTTGGCATCTAAACCTTTCAAAACTGGAGGTGCCCCGGCATTTGGTCAACACGGGAGTTATAAGTTTCCACCTTTTTATCATTGTCCTCAATCTTCATTTCATCGGACTTGATCCTCTTAGTGAGCTCTTTGAGCATCTTCATAATGGTGGGGTCAGTCCCCGAGTCATTTCTGTTCGACCTCTCTATGCTGGTTCAGTACGTCGAATGTTTTCATGTTCGGCTACACTCAGAGTCTTATTCTGACTTTCAAGTTGAGCGATGGCGATCTGCTGAGCTTTCAGCATCTCGAATATCACTTGGAAGCTGATTCTCCCATCTCCCATTCCTTATGTTCCTTGGCCACCAGATCGGACCTCCCTGCGTACACTCCCTCCGGGGTCTGTGCCTAAATCCGCGTTTAGAGAAATGTGTGAACTAACGTCAACTGGTTCCATATTTGGCACTTCCCCAGGGTTTATTGGTGATACACCGACCCTTATGTTCTTGTTTTCTCCTAGACCTTCATTGTCATGAACAAGTGCATTTTTTGAGCTAGAAATGTTTCAGTCTGAGAATCAAAAATTCTTGACAAGAAAAAGTGTAAAAATAACATGTGTAATTAGAATCAGTAAAGAAATAATCACTATTATCTTTAGCCCCACAGTGGGGGCCAAACTGTTTATCTCGAAAATACGAGTAACAATTAAATTTGATTTGTGATTTTAGAGATATGTGATTTAGTTCAGTACCAATTAATAATCAAGAAATATGAAGTATAAATGAAAGAAATAAGTGAATCAAACCCATATTACTCAGTAGTGATGGCCTCGAGCTTAGTGACCTCGAGATGAACTAAGAGCAATAAAATAATAACAATTAATGTAAAGGACAATTCTGATGAACAATAAGAAAGAAAAGTATAGTATATTCTTGCCAATAATTAGATGGTCCATACAAATGATTGGGGTCCCCTTTATATAATAGGGGTACCCTAAATAAGATACGTTTCCATTTACAGTAAAGAATATTATTGGTACAACTGTCTAATAGTCTAGTACGGAATCGTACGATTCTATTTCGGGATTTGTGCCATTATCTTGGGGACGTGGCGAGATTCTTGTCATTCTGTTAGAAATCCATAACGGCATTATTTCGGGGTCGAGCATACTCGCCTTCGGTATTCATTGTACTTTGATCCTTGGGCATTGCATCCTATCTTCGAGCTCGGGTCTGATCTATTAGGCTCGAACTCGACCTTGCCTGAACTCGGGCTTGAGACGAACCCTCGAGCCTATAAATCGGAAGCATACGATTTTGACTATATACAAGACTAATCACTCAGCCCTTAAATGTGATGTTCCTCTTTTTTTTCGTGAAAAGATTATTCTGTTTCAGTTTATTCCGGCACTAAATATATACTCCCCGTTTCACTTTATGTGAACTTGTTTGACTGGGCACGCAGTTTAAGAAAAAATAAAAACTTTTGGAATTTGTGATTTTAAACAAGTTAAAAAGGGATCAAGAGTATTTTGGGTTGTAAAAGCTTCTCATTAAGGGTAGAATTGAAAGTTTAAGCTAAGTTGTTTCTAAATTTAGAAAGAGATCATCCTTTTTGAAACGGACCAAAAAGGAAATAGGTTCACGTAAACTGAAACGGAAGAGGGAGTAATACTTCTGTGGCATCATGCAAGATGAAAGCAAACAATGTAGAAAACCAAGGAAGACTTGAAGTGAAACATTACTCGTAACATAATTATGCAGCAGCGGAGAAGGCATGATTGACCATTAAATTTAAAACATTATGATTACGAAAATTATTAACTAATAATTGATAATTATTGAAAATGCAACTACTCAATTATCCAAATTCATAATGTGGTTTTGATCTGTATACCTTCTTTTTCTAGAAATAATCATCAATCAAACTTTATTATCATTGAAGTACAAAAGGTACATTATCTCAACCAATTTGAGGCCATATAGTTGGAGAATGCTGTATCTTACTGATTGTCATTAATTTCGAATCACATGTTACATTCCTTATACAACATCCTTATATAATAATCATTCACTATAAAATTCAAGTTTTTTCGAAACTATATGCGGTAAAATTGAAGGGTCCGATTCTTCGTCATCGAGGCATCTCAGAAGATCATCTCGAAGCCTCGAGGCTACAAGGCTATGGTCGAGTTTCCTCCCTCGAGGTTCGTCGGTGCCCGATCTTGGGACAATATTGACCACGACTATGGTAGAAATGTGGAGTTCCCAAGGTACATGGCTAGGACTGACAGAGCCTAGTGGACTACCCTAACCCTGAATCGGGGTGTCATCTAGCTGTCCCAACTCCGTTTCTTTGTCATTAATGTATTTTGTACTATGTTGGGATTACCTTCCTATATAAAGGGGTTCCATATTATTTTGTAGAGGCCGGTTACTTCAGTTGCTCCACATGAAATATACAAGAATATTCTCTTTTCTCTCTAACACATTCTTTGATATTATTGCTTCCATTTATTATTTTCATTATTATCCTTCAGTTATTGCTTATCATGGGCCATAAAGAGCCTTTGTTGATTTTATTATAATTGTTAGCCATACTTCGATCACCTTCGATAGCTCGCAGTCGAGCTCTAGAATCGACCTCGAGACCCCGATTGTTAACCTATCAGTTTGATTATTACCTTACTCCTTACTCTTATCTCGTTTCTAAACCTCACACTTAGCATCAACTGCTTAACAATGAACATAAAAATAGATCACGTATTTCTAAAGTCTTATAATCAAATTTAATTGTTGTTATCATTTTCACGGTAAATAGTTTGGCGCCCACCGTGGGGCTAAAAATAATAATGATTATTTTCTTACTGGTTTTACTACATAATACAAGTTATCTTTCACGCTTTCTCTTGTCCAAGATCTTCGATTTCAGGTCGAAATGTCTAATTCAGTGAATGGAGGTGAAAACAACAATCTTGAGGACCACGGAGAAAACGGTGTGGCCGTTCCAGGTGTTGGTGTGCCACTACGAAACCACAGAATGCACCAAAACCAATTCCCGTGGACGCGGTCTCACGCGACGCCCAACACATCGACATAAGTTCCCACACTGACAGGAGCGTGCACCAAGGGGATCAACAAAAAGCCCAGAATACCCCAACTAAGGGAGAACGGGAGGTTAGCCTTCATGTTATTTTTGAAATGTTGCAGGCACAACAGGTGACTATTGCTCAGCTGCAAAGTCGCCAGAAAACTCCTAGCACGGTAGCACGGGGGACAGCTCCCCCAGCCGAATAGGTACCGAAGAGATCGAGCAATAACGATTCAATAGCCGACCCTGTTATCGTAAAGATGCTCGAGGACCTCATCAGAAGGATCGAATCGGGCGAGAAAATGAAAGAAGCCAACGATAAGAAGGTCGAGACTTACAACTCCAGGGTCGACCAAATTCCAGGAGCGCCCCCGATCCTGAAAGGTGTGGATTCGAAGAAGTTCGTACAAAGGCCGTTCCCAGAAGAAGAGGCTCCGAAACCCATTCCGAAGAAGTTCAGAATGCTAGACCTCTCAAAATACAACGGGACATTAGATCCCAATGATCACGTTACTGCTTACACTTGCGCAATGAAGGGCAACGACATAAAGGACGACGAGATTGAGTCCATCCTACTAAAGAAGTTCGGTGAAACACTCTCGAAAGGGGCCATAATGTGGTATCAAAACCTAGCTCCTAACTCCATAGACTCATTTGCCATGCTGGTAGACTCCTTCATAAAGGCACATGCCGGTGCCATCAAAGTAGCAACGAGGAAATCTGACATGTTCAAGATCAAGCAGATGGAGAACGAAATGCTGCGAGAGTTCGTATCTCGCTTCCAAATGGAACAAATGGAACTACCACCAGTCTCCGACGACTGGGCAGTGCAGGCCTTCACTCAAGGTTTGAATGAACGAAGCTCAGTGGCTTCAAAGCAGTTGAAACAAAATTTGGTCGAGTATCCCGCTGTGACCTGGTCGGACGTTTACAACCGATACTAGTCGAAGATCAGGGTCGAAGACGACCAGAAAGGAGCCCCCTCTGGCTCAGTATACCTAAGCAGGCTTCTGGCGAAGGAGCCAAAGCCAAACAAAGAAAGATATCAGCCATACATCGAAGATAGAAGGAACGCCCCGATGCGTAATCCACCTTACGATATCGAAGGATAGACCGAGGACAGAATCCTTGGGGACTCATCAATAGAGCCGTATTTGATAGGAACGCGGGGCCAACGGAGGCACCTCACTTATCAGAGTACAACTTCATCGTCGATCATCATGTTCGCCATCAGCAAAATCAGAGACGCCAGGTGGCCCAGGCCTATGCAATTAGATCCTTCACAAAGGAATCCTAACTTAGTGTGTGAATTTCACAACACGCACGGCCACATGACCGAGGATTGCCACAAACTTCGAGAAGAGGTAGCCCGACTACTTAACAAAGGTCACCCCCGGGAATTTCTCAGCGACCGAGCCAAAGGTCAGTTCCATGAAAGAGAGGCGACCAAGAAGAACGAAACAAATGAGCTACAACATGTCATCCACATGATCTTGGGAGGCATCGATGACCCACAGGAGCCCGTGATGTGAAGGACAAAAATATCCATCGCTAGAGAAAAGCGAACCCGGGGTATATACCTGAGGATGCTCTCATGTTCAGCAAAGAGGACGCCGAGACCTTGTCTCAACCCCACAATGACGCACTGGTAATCTCTTTCCTTGTAGATACATTTCAAATAAAATGTGTACTCGTGGATCTAGGTGGGTAATAGAATAGCTCGGACTTCTCAACCAAATCGTGCCCGCCACTCGAGTCCTCAATGGATTCAACATGTCAAGTGAAACAACGAAAAGAAAAAAACACCCTCCCAGTTAACGTGGCCGACACAACCTAGAATGTCAAATTCCATGTCGTCGAAGGAGACATGAGGTACAATGCCTTGTTCAGGAGGCCGGGGATACAGTGCATGAGAGCAGTACCATCCACCCTCTACCAAATGATGAAATTCCCAACGAAGGATGGAATTAAAACCGTCTATGGGAAACAACATGCGGCGAGAGAAATGTTCGCGGTGCACGATGTGGCGCCGACACCAATACCTCCACCCGCAAAAGAACCAAAAGGTAATCAAATTACATCTTCGGTTAAGCCTGATTAAACAAAGCAAAGGACAGTACCGCGTCCACATCACAAGTGACTGGGACATATCGAACCTCGAAACATCGCCGACACATCCCATACTAAGGTATAACCATCTCCCTTTTCATTTTATATTTCACACTAACCTTTATGCAGGTGCCTGACCGAAGCAGTCAAAACACTAACCCAACCAGAAGACCTTAAGGTTTTAAAGCATCCGTTGCACTCTTTTCCTTCGATCGAGTTTATATCCCGTAAAGGGTTTTACCGGCAAGGTTTTTAATGAGACAACATTCACATGCTACCTAAGGATGACTCGACAAGTATTTAAGGATTCTTTTGCAATCAACCTCGAACACTGGGGGGCATCCCCCGAGAGGCCATCCACTCGGAAAAGCTAAGAGACACCAAATAGGGTCCCAATAGGAAAATGATGTACCGGGCCAAACGATCGAACGAATCGTGTCCGTATATCCGGGCTCCCGTCAGAGAAAACATGTACACTTGTACCAAGTAATCGAAGAATATCTTTTATCAAAGCATCTCACACTCCAAAGGAAGCTCGGCACTTTCACAAAAATGACTCGTCCGCCGAAAATGTCGCGAACACTTGGGGATTGGCATCAACGATTCAACACCTGAACGACCTCCGGGTCGGGACTCCAAACTCATATGTCCTCAACGAGGCAATATGAAAATCACGAAACATCTCCAAGGCCGAAAGTGCCCTGAACACTCGGGGACTGGTGTCAAACTCTCAAAAAATTCATGATCTCAGGGTCGGAATCTCCAAAATCGTAAGCCCTCAATGAGGCAATACAAATTTTACAAGTAATGGCTCCTGAGTCAAGAAACCCTCGATGACTCGAGGACTGTCGTCAAGTACCACCTCCATCGACTTATCAAAACCCGAGGTCGTAAGGCCACATGCAGGTAGCCTCGGCCTTGTAAGACCTACGTAAGGCAACAACGATATCTGTAAGACCTTAAGCAAGGCATGAACAATACTTGTACCAAGTATCCAAAGCTGTAAGACCTCAAATGCATGAAAAGCTTGTAAGACCTCACTGAAGGCATAAATCTGATCTCAAATTTTTGGCTATATATCGAACTTGTAAGACTCTTAAAAAGGCATACCCTCGATATAGATACCGAAACTACTTCACTCGAAATTTAAAGGCTCCAGCCAAACACAAATGACTCCGGTCACAAGGCTGTACCAGCCAAACTAACGCGACTCGGGGATGCCCGACCATCGCTACAAAATCATAGGCCTTCAATTACTTTTAATCTACTTCGAAAAGAACCGGTTAAATAGGCTACCCTCGACATAGGCAAAAGAGCTTCGACCATGTCAACTCCAAATCAAAGGCTTCGAGATACTCAGCCTCCAAGCCAAACCTCCTGAGGTGCTCAATTATTGCCATATAACAACTCGTAATCGAGGTTCTTCTCGAACCGTCGAAGAGTCGGGCAAAAATTATTTAAAAAAGTCCTTAATCAGGGAAAACCAAAGCCTATAAAAGGTTGCTTCGACCCAAGACGTAAGAGCCATTGTTGCCATCCCAGTCTAAAAGTCCGAATCAGCCCAAGGCGTAACAACCATTATCACCAGCCCACACAAATCCAAAAATTTGAGGGTCAAATGAGCTCGAGTCGTAACCCGATTCGGAGACTGAACCCAAAACATTTAACTAAAAAGGTTGCATCGACCAAAAGCGTAAGAGCCATTGTCGCCAATCCACACACACTAAAAGGTCGCATCGACAAAAAGTGTAAGAGCCATTATCACCAGCCAAAGACTCGGCAAATTGAAGGTCAAATAAGCTCGAGTCGATGCCTGACTCAAGGACTGAGCCCAAAACAGTTGGCCTAAATATGCCTAAGAGCAAAAGCGCGTAAGAGCCTACCGGCCAGCCTAATGAGCCCCAGGGCCATATCACGAATCTAAGGATTCCTACCAACTCAAAGATCAGTTCACCTGGCCAAATTTGAGATAGAAAAAGATACAGAAGAAATAAAGCTGGAAGGTTTTCTTTTATATATATATACGAAAAAACACAATCTCCATCTACAAACATGCTTTGAAAATGCTATATACAAATGGCAAAATCTACGCCCCCTAGGAGCTACGACCTGCCAGCCTCATCTTGGCTTTCTTCAGTGTAGGACAGAAGTAACCGAGCATCACGATCATCCGCCCTCACTCGCGCCAACTCTTCCGAGAGGAAGAAACCTCTAGCACAGATCTCCTTGAGGGTATTTCTTCGAGACTTGCAACGAGCATATTCTTTGATTCTCTCTTCGTGGTCGACGATCCTTCTCAGCTCAGCTTGAGCATCGGCAGCGTCCTTTAAATTTATCGCCATCTCCTAGTCAGTCTTAGCTTGGCTCATTACGGCTTCAGCCTGGGCATCAACAATCTCGACCTTGATCTTCGAAAGCTTGAATTTGAGCTTCTTAATCATATCAGTTTGAACCGAAGCGTTATCACGAGCTGAGCGGAGTTGAGCCTCAAAAGTAGGAACTTTAGCCAGAGCACCCTTCCCCTCTAAAGCCTGAGCCTCCGTCCGAGCTTTTAGCTCATCATGCCCATGTTTGGCTCGGCCAGCTTCATCTCGAAGGCGCTCCAGGGCCTCCGTCTTTTTCTGCAACTGGAATAAATAAAGCGTTATCCTCAGAAGCTAGAAGGTGGAATGCACACTCACCCGGGATAGAAAATTACCTGCTCCTTCAAGTAGTTCTCATAATTAAAGCTCCGGATCACCTCATACCGCAAGTGCACCAGCTCCACTTCCTTTTCATCACAAAGGAGCCTAAGGGATCTCTCCTCATCCAGAGCTTTCCGCAGCCTGGCTTCATGACAAAACAGCCCAGACTTAAGCTTGTCGAAGGCCTGCAAAAGAAAACCCAATAAGGAAGGGAAGACGCTAAGCTCGAAAGGCTCGTGCTGAAACTCACCACAAAGTGAAGCCGCTGGGCTTCCTCGAAGGTCGAGCGCACACCTGCTAACCTAGTTCCCTCAGCTCTGAAAGGGTCGACTCCGGTCGAGGCCCGGTCGCTCGATGTATGCGACCCCAGGTTTCTAGTATCCCTCAAAGTACTGTCAACGGAAAAAGAAGATGACAACAATGGGAAAACCATCTTTCTAGAACTAGGAACCACACACGCGGCATGCTCAGACGATGCTTTCGCTCCAAAGCCCCGGTCCTTTTTGTCTTACTTTGAGCGTTGTCGCCCTGTAAAAGCATCTCTCGCTTATTGTTGTCATTCTTTAGCCCGGAAGCTGGCAACCCTTCCCCTTTCCAGAGGAGCGTGGCCTCGCCTCGGAAGGATCTTTGATGCCTACAATAGCAAGATTAATACGCACAAAGGGAAAATGCCTTTCTAAATGAATGGAGGGAAAGGAAAAAATAGCACAACACGCACCATGATGTTTTGCTTCCTATCTGCCCCAGGACAAAGCTCGCCACTTGCGCTCATCATAGGTCGAGTGGGTCGCCAACTTCCGAACCCAATACGCAAATCAGGAACGTCGTCCGGCGCCCATGAAACTGCTGCAGAAAAAGAAAAGAAGGCACGGTTACGAAACCAGCTTTTGCCATAGATAAAACTGAGAAGGCACCACTTATGTGTATAGTTCCATTCCTAAGGGAATGACATAAGCTCCATGGGGATAACGTCAACGGTCTGAACTCAAACGAAGCGACTCATCCACTACCAGTCTCCATCTTCCTCATCATCAACAACCAAGGGCGTGGTCTATC
The DNA here is from genome assembly GCF_000715075.1 of Nicotiana tabacum. Lineage (NCBI taxonomy): Eukaryota > Viridiplantae > Streptophyta > Magnoliopsida > Solanales > Solanaceae > Nicotiana > Nicotiana tabacum. Next base: position 151,695,224 of record NC_134087.1, on the reverse strand, counting down.
GACATCGCAAGGCTAACAGACCTCGATGGTGAAAGGGCCGGAACAACCTAATAAGATGACTGAGCATAAGTTCAAGCCCCGCCTTCTCCGTAAAAAATATCATCATCAACACTGTTCGCCAAAATGACGGGTGGATCTGCCAAGGTAACCCAATACTTTAAACAAAAGTCGAGAACAATCCTATCAAGAGGGCCTAGTATGAAAGGATACGTGTACACATTCAAAAATCTATCAGCACGATCCGTGATGCCCTCATCCGGGGGAAATGCCTGTAACACTACTTTCTCCCCCCATCCGCAGTCTTTTATCACTAACTCAAGATGATATTCTCCTCTCAATGAATTAGTCTTCAAGGTATACTATCGTTGGTCCTGAATGTCGGAGGCGGAACTCTCCCCTCTTTGCTGGACGGAACCCGATGTAGCAGTCATAGCTATGGCAAAATTAGAGAACTAAAACAGGAATCTGTGCAAGTACGTTAGTACTGAAGTAATGAAAGACTTAACGCAAAAAAAAACAATAACTACTTAAAAAGGTGGGATCTCCAAAGGAGCAGATACGACCCTATATATGGAAGAAACGACAATGATTCACCTGCCTAAAAGGCCAACGACATCATTGCCAATCCCGAGGTGGTACCTAACCTCGAGGACCTCCATCGAAAAAATGTTAGGCTCTAAAATGCCAATGATATCATTGACAATCCCAAGGTGGTACCCGACCTTGAGGACCTCTATAAGAAAAAGGTTACGCTCTAAAATGCCAATGGCATCACTGCCAGTCTCGAGGTGGTACCCAACCTCGAGTACCTCCATCAGAAAAAGGTTAGGCTCTAAAAGGCCAACGACTTCATCGCCAGTTCCGAGGTGGTACCCGACCTCGAGGACCTCAATCAGAAAAAGGTTAGGCTCTAGGAAACCAATAACATCATCGCCAGTCCCGAGGTGGTAACCGACCTCGAGGACCTCCATCAGAAAAAGGTTAGGCTCCAGAAAGCCAATGACATCATTACAAGGCTCGAGGTGGTACCCGACCTCGGGGACTTTCGTCAACAAAGAGTTAGGCTCCAAGGAAATAAGCTCTTAAACTCCACCCATATGGGCTTGGCCTCCGGGTACCATCTAAGTTCGGACAAGCCCTCTTCTGGGATCTATCTACAGTGCCTTAAGGCTATCTACACTAAGTTCAAAGCAAGTTTCCAGGTGGTCCGGATTTGAACGAACCTCCACTCGGGGATTACCCTCGAAAGCTCAAAGGAAATCCCTATCCACGGTCCTCCGAGCAAATTTCCCCCGAAAGGTTACCGCGGAGCCTAAGTGATAAATCACGGTTGCAAGGCTTGAAGCGTTACTCTCATTGGCAGCTGAAAGGTCCGCGTTTATCGGTCCAATCCAGACTCGATCCAAGGAACAACGAAGGGCTCCACGAGAATCCATACTAATCAATCAAAAATCAGGAAAAAACACTCACATCTGGGCTCGATATTGGCACCAACTGGTAGGGCCATACATTCAGAATCTCCATAAACGTAAATAAAAGGAAATACAACAAGCATCAATGACAAAATTGAAGAAACTTCTTTGTGTTCAGAAAACACTTGATTACAGAATCCCTCGAGGGGTGCTCACATATGATTACAAAAGCCCACGAAGGGTCCTTACACAAAAACAAAGAACAGAAAAAGTACACATGTAACGAAAGACAAGAGCCTAATCTACTCCCAAAGGTGCGTCCTCGGCAGCAATATCTTCGAGCACCATCTCTTCGGGCATGCATCCCCGACGACAATATCTTCGACCGCCACCTCCTCTGGGTTTCATCTCGGTCCTCCAGAATAGTATCTCCGAGGGTGAAGATGAAGAAGAGGAAAAGGCGAAGATGAAGAAGAGGAAAGTGACGCAGAAGAAGCAGAAAAAAGAGACATAGCCCGCCGAAGGCAGAGGTTGAAGATTCGGCGGGCATCAACCCTACTTGCACGGCTGCTCCGGGTTCGCCTTCCGGGACATTGTGCCGTGCAAGTCTAATAGCCGGTGGTGGCATTTTATCCCTTGGAAAACCAAGGGGATAAAGTGCCACACCAGGCTAGGGTAGGAGAGTGAGCAGCGGTATATAGTCCGAACGCTCTCCCGAGCAGCGGTGTAGAGTCCAAACGTCCTCCTAAGTTGGAAGAAGTTGACCCCCTATCTCATCACCTCGACCACCAATGATAGACACCGCTGCTCGAGAGAGCGTTCAGACTATACACCGCTGCAAGTCTAATAGCCGGTGGTGGCATTTTATCCCTTGGAAAACCAAGGGGATAAAGTGCCACACCAGGCTAGGGTAGGAGAGTGAGCAGCGGTGTATAGTCCAAACGCTCTCCCGAGCAGCAGTGTAGAGTCCAAACGTCCTCCTAATTGGAAGAAGTTAGCCTCCTATCTCATCACCTCGAACCAATGACGATAGCAGTAACATCCATAACAACAACAACAACAACGACAAGACAGTATAATATCGCTCGGCAAAGAAAAGCCCAGACAAAAGGCCATGGCGTGGCTGATGAGAATGTCGCCATAATACCTTAAGGCCATAGACCCCAAACATGGTGGGTAGCAATGGAAGGGGATAGTGGGAAGAAAGGAATGGAAAGGTGTTGAAAGGCACTTGGATAAAAAGGTAGTACCGGAAAGCCCCCATTTATAAGGGGTGATAGTATAGCCAACAACGCCATGAATGCCTTTGAAAGACGGATCGGCAGGCGCAATCAATGCATCATTGGAAACAGGATCGACGGCGATACGGTTGCTTTGAAGAATGGGAATCGGTAGCACATTGAATGACGCTGAAAAGACAAGTCCATGGGATGTCCCGGTTATCGTAAAGGCTTACACCATAAGTATGATATCATCAACGTGATATCATCGCGGGAAGTTCGGATGTCAAAATCGTTTCTTGTCGCTCCTCTCTAAGAAATGCGTGGACTATCTGTATGCGGTAAAATCGAAGGGTCCAATTGTTCGTCATCGAGGCACCTCAGAAGATCATCTCGAAGCCTCGAGGCTACAAGGCTATGGTCGAGTTTCCTCCCTCGAGGTTCATCGGTGCCCGATCTTGGGACAATATTTACCACGATTATGGTAGAAATGTGGAGTTTCCAAGGTACACGGCTCGGACTGACAGAGCCTAGTGGACTACCCTAACCCTGAATCAGGGTGTCATCTAGCTGTCCCATCTCCATTTCTTTATCATTAATGTATTTTATACTATGTTGGGATTCCCCTCCTACATAAAGAAGATCCATATCATTTTGTAGAGGCCGGTTGCTTCAGTTGCTCCACACGAAATATACAAGAACATTCTCTTTGCTCTCTAACACATTCTTTGATATTATTGCTTCCATTTATTATTTTCATTATTGTTCTTCATTTATTGCTTATCATGGACCATAAAGAGCCTTTGTTGATTTTTTTATAATTGTTATCCATACTTCTATCACCTTCGATAGCTCGCAGCCGAGCTCTAGAATCGACCTCGAGGCCCCCGAATCGACAAGCTCGAGGCACCGATTGTTAACCTATCAGTTTGATTATCACCTTACTCCTTACTCTTATCTCGTTTCTAAACTTCACACTTAGCATCAACTGCTTAACAACTAGCATAAAAATAGATCACGTATTTTTAGAGCCCCATAATCAAATTTAATTGTTATTACCATTTTCACGGTAAACAAAAACCGATCTCTTATGTTATGTTGTAATATATGTCCTCTGTAACAACACTTCACTATTAACATCCAAAAATTATTGAAACAAAGACAACTGGTATAGAAAGGTTTGACTGTACATTTTGATTAATTTCTGGCCTACTTATCCATATACTTTATTGTAGATCCAGCACATATAGGATATGCAGGTGAAAAAATATTCCTACTCTTTTTATATTTGTTGTCCATTTCTCGTGGATGATTTTAATTGAATATAAAATGTTACTATTTACTGATCGATTATGTTTAAGTTATATAATTATTGATACCGCAAATTATTTTATGCTATCAATGAATTTTAACTCGTAACGATAAGTTAGTTACAATTTTTATCAAATTATCTATAAAATTTATCAATAAATTTACATGTAATTATCTAATAAATGACCTAATTATGTAAATTCTTTTGAATTATTAGTGCATAAAACTTAAACTTTTTTATTGTTACCATTGGCAAGAACTTTCACTAGATTTGTTTTTATCATTGGAATAGATTGTTCTTCCACTTAACAAAGGTTTTTCTTTTTCTTTTTCTGAATTATTAACTCTTAAACAATTAGTCATCATGAGATCAAAATTTTGCTTTCTATTAAAGGACTCTTTTGGTAGTGTTCCTAGTTGCGAGATTTCGTTGCCGTAGTATATTAATACCGTATGGATTAACATTATTATTATCAACATTTCTACGACTTACTTTACAGCTTCAAGACATGATCATCTTAAACTTGAAATCACATTTAAAAAAATAATCATCGATCATGAACATATGAAAGCAATATGATCTTCCATCCATAATCTATTCACTATGCAGGTTTTCCGTTTAATATTTAAGGAATTTATTAATCTCTGCGTTTGACAGGTTCCCTATCCAAATTTGACTTTTGTATTACCATAATGCACATGAATATCCAGTGAAATCACATAATTTATCACATCTCCACTAAAGTACTATCTTTTCTTTTCTCTCTCCAGCGGTTAGGACTAGGGGTGTACATGGACCGAATTGGTTCGGTTTTTATCAAAATCAAATCAAACCAATTATATTGGTTTGGATTGGTTCGGTTTTTGTCGGATTTTTCGGATTTTCGGGTTTTTTTGTTACATGAATATTATTTCAATCTTACTTTATTAAAATTATAGATAAAACTTTGATAAGTGAATATATGTTTAGTAAATATGGAAAAAATTGACAAATATATGATCTATTAAAATATTCTAATGGGAGAATTTTTTTTAGTAACACATGATAGTTATTTTCTTAGTCGTCTAACAATAATTTTTCGTTAATTTACGCTTTCAAGGTTAATACATGAGAGGATCCCAAATATTCCTACATTTTCTAAAGAAAAATCACTATAAAGTCTTAAAAATATAAATAAAATTTATATATTTATATGTCGGGTTGGTTCAGATTTTTTTACTCAATACCAAACCAAGTCAAACCAAACCTAGTGGGGGTTTTAATCGGTTTGGTTTGGTTTTTTGGTTTGGTGCTGTTTTCCGGTTCGGTTTGAACACCCCTAGCTAGGATTGTCCATATTCTCAGAAGTGCGTCTCTCTCCCGCTCCACCTGATGGAGCCGCCGGAAGGCCATCTTCCGGCGTGTAATGTTGGGGGAAACAATCCACAACATGGGACGACTCGACCTAATGGGGCTACTATAGGAAAACAGTCCGATGCTACAACAGTTATTGCTCCTTTATCCTCTTCTTCGAACCCAGTGGCGTAGCCACCCTATGCCAAGGGTGGTCAAATGCATACCTTTTGCCTAAAAATTATATTGTGCGTATAAGTTAAATACTACTACTTCATATAGTTATATATTATATTTTGAATACTCTTAACACAATTGAGTGAGACAGTCTAGCGGTTCAAGGTATTCAAAGTGACGTATGGTTATTTCTTATAAATTAACTCTTAAAACATAAAATTTATGTAGAAATAAACAACTAATCTTAAAAGTAAATTTTTAATTAAAAGTTATTTCTTTAATAAATTTTATAATTTAAAAGTCAAGCTCTATAAAAATTTCTTGAACAAGCTCTCTACAAACTACAAATTCTATCGATTCTCTCTTTCCTTTGGCTTTATGATTACTTTTATTAGTAAAATTTCTCATGTTGTCCTTTTGCTATTTTAATTTTGATTTATAAAACTAAAGTCCTATTAAAAGTTTTTTTATTGTTTAGCTAGATGTTGCGTAGTTTGATTAAAAAATTTTGGTACAATATTTATCGACATAAAATTATTGACTTGTTTAAAGTTTTAACACTCTTGACAGAATTTCTAACTACGCCATTGTTTGAACCCTACCCGACTTGTCAATGAGAAAGTTATTGCAAGGCAAATAACTCACAATGGGATGTCAGCTATGATATTCAAGGCAAAAGATTACTATAGAATAATGGCAGAATCTTGTAAGTTTACTATTGTGGGTCGATTTCTGAAACCCCGCCCCTAAATTGACAGACTAAGGTCTTGATTCAAGAAGCTAATTACTTTGAAAGGATCAACAAAAATTGGAGTCTATGATAATAACTACAACATTTTCAACGACTTGGCCAATAAAGACGACTTCAAAACGGTTTGGATTAGAAAGGTTATTGAAATTGTGGGCATGCAAATGTGATTACAAAAGTGGTCTCCAGATTTCAAACCGGAAAAGGATCTCTCAATAGCTCTAGCATGGGTACTCCTACCAGGTCTCCCTTTTCCTATGCACAAGTGACACTACATTAGGCAGCTTTTAAGCTCTGTTTGAAAATCACATGATTTAGATGCCGCCACTATTGCTAGAACTAGGCCAAATGTATACGGTAAAAATTAGCGGTTCGATTTTACGATCGTCAAGACACCTCGTATAGACTGCTCCCAGAAGGCTCGAGGCTCAGCTTGGGGCTCCGACCCCAAGGGTTCCCAACGATCGGCCTAGAGGCAGTGTAAATCTGCGGCTATGGTGGATCGATGTGAGGTTCCCAAGGCACGTCACTAGAGCTGACAAAGTCTATTAGGCTAGTCCAAACCCGTACCATGGCATTAAATGGCTGTACCAGCCCCATCTCTTTGTAATAAATACATTTGTACTATGTTGGGATTCCCACTCATATATAAAGGAGATCCTTGTCATTTTGTAGGGGATCGAATACACAATATTGAATATACAAGAACATTCTCTCTGCTTTCTAACTTAACAGATTCTCTTGCTTCTACTACTTACATTTATTACTTATGTTTATTGTGTTCTACTTATTGTTCTTCATTTATTATTCATTATTGGCCATAAAGAGCCGCATCGAATTTATCATAACTGTTAATCATTCATCGACTGCCCCTGGCCGGGCACTCAACTCGACCTCGAGGCCCCGTGTACACAAGCTCGAGGCTCCGATTTCCAGCCATTCGGTTCGATCATTATACTATCTGCAGGCTATTATCTCATTGTTTCTAATCTTTCACTTAAAATCTATCGCCTAACAACTAGCATAAAAATAAATCACGTATTTTTAGAACAACAAAATCAAATCTAATGGTTATTAGCATTTTCACAATAAATAGTTTGGCGTCCACCGTGGGGCTAAAAATAATATTGATTGTTTTTTTGTTGGTTTACTACATAACACAAGTTATTTTTCATGCTTTTTCTTGTCCAATAACCTTTGATTTCAGGTCAAAATGTCTAACTCAGTAAATGCATATAAAAACAATGGTCTTGAGGACCACAGAGAGAATGGTGTAGCTGTTCCAGGTGTTGGCGCACTATCGCTGAACCCTGAAGGCATACCGGGGCCAATTCCCGCGAATGTGGTCTCACGCGATGCACTACACGTCGATATAAGCTCCCACACTAACAGGAGCATATGCCAAGAAGACCAACAAGAAGCTTAGGAAACCCCCGCTAGGGGAGAATGAGAGGTTAGCCTTCACGTTATTTTGGAAATGTTATAGGCACAACAACTAGCAATTGCTCAGATACAAAGCCACCAGAAAACTCCCAGTACGATAGCACCAGAAACGGCTCCCTAAGTCGAGCAGGTACCAGAAAGATCAAGCAACAACAGATTGGCAGTCGACCTTGCCATCATAAAGATTCTCGAGGACCTCACAAAGAGGATCGAGTCAGGCGAGAAGAAGATAGAAGCCAATGACAAGAATGTGGAAACCTACAATTCTAGGGTCAATCAAATTCCGGGAGCACCTCCAATCTTGAAAGGTGTGGATTCGAAGAAGTTCATACAGAAGCCGTTCCTACAAGAAGCGGCTCCAAAACCCATTCCAAAGAAGTTCAGAATGCCCAACCTTCCGAAGTACAATGGAACCTCAAACCCTAACGAGCACGTCACTGCTTACACTTGTGCAGTGAAGGGAAACAACCTAAAGGACGACGAGATCGAGTCAGTCCTACTAAAAAAGTTCGAAGAGATGCTTTCAAAAGGGGCGATGATGTGGTATCACAACCTGGCCCCAAACTCAATAGATTCATTTGCCATGCTGGCAGATTCCTTCATAAAAGTACATGCTGGTGCCATCAAGGTAGTTACAAGGAAATCTGACGTCTTCAAAATCAGACAAAAGGAGAACGAGATGCTGCGAGAATTTGTATCTCGCTTTCAAATGGAATGAATGGAACTTTTGCCAGTTTCCGACAATTGGGCAGTGCAGGCCTTCACTCAATGCTTGAACGAGCGAAGCTCGGTAGCTTCGAAGCAGCTGAAGCAGAACTTAGTCGAATATCCCGCCGTGACATGGTTGGACATCCACAACCGATACCAATCAAAGATCAGGGGCGAAGACGACCAACTAAGAGTCCCCTTGTGCTCGGTATATCCTAGCAGGCTTCTAGCAAAGGAGCCAAAACCAAACAAAGAAAGATACCAACCATACACCGAGGATAGAAGGAATGCCACGAGGCGCAACATACCCCGCAATGACCGAAGGATGGATCGAGGACAGAATCCTCGGAGACTTGTTAGTAGAACTATATTTGACAGGAACACAAGGTTGACCGAGGAACCCCGCTTGTCGGAATACAAATTTAACGTCGACATTTCAGACATCATATTTGCCATCAGTAAAATCAGAGACGCCAGGGGCCAAGGCCTGTACAATCAGATCCTTCGCAAAGGAATCATAACTTAGCATGTTAATTTCACGGCACGCACGGTCACAGGACTGAGGACTGTTGACAACTCCAGGAGGAAGTAGCCCGACTACTCAGCAAAGGTCACCTTCGAGAATTCCTTAGAGATCGAGCCAAAAATCAGTTCTAGGAAAGAGAGGCGACCAAGAAGAATGAAATAGACGAGCCAGAACATGTCATCCATATGATCTTAGGAGTCATCGATGACCCACAAGAACCCATGGTCAGGAGAACAAAAATATCCATCACTAGGGAAAAGCAAACTCGAGGTTACTCTCAGTGATGAGGACATCGAGACCTTGTCCAAGCCTCACAATGACGCACTGGTAATCTATTTTCTTGTAAATACATTTTAAATTAAACGTGTACTTGTAGATCTAGATAGCTCGGCCAATATTATCAGATCGAGGGTGGTAGAATAGCCCGGACTGCTTGACCAAATCGTTCCCGCCTCTCGAGTTCTCAACGGGTTCAATATGGCGAGCAAAACAATGAAAGGGGAAATCACCCTTCTTGTTAACGTGGCCGGCACTATCCAAAATGCCAAATTCCATGTCATCGAAAGAGACATGAGGTACAACGCATTACTCAAAAGGCCGTGGATACACTGCATGAGAGTAGTACCATCCACCCTCTACCAAATGATGAAGTTTCTAACAAAGGACATGACAAAAACCGTTTACGGGGAACAACATGCAGTGAAGGAGATGTTTGCGGTACACGACGTAGCATCGACACCAATGCCTTCGACGTCGAAGGAACCTCAAGACAAATAAACAGTGAAATAGCAATCACGAGACACATTCTCAGCTATACCCAAAATGAAGGACCATGACGTGTCCTCTGAGCAAATATTGAAGACCTACCGAGGCTCAAAGTGCCATTGCCACTAAGGTATAACCGTCTCCCTTTTTTTACTTACATTTCACACTAACCTTTATGTAGTTATCCGATCGAAAATAGCCGAAGCGCTTCCCAACTGGAAGGCCTTAAGTTCCAAAAGCATACGTTACACTCTTTTCCTTCGACCAGGTTTTTATCCCAAGAAGGGTTTTACCGGCAAGGTTTTTAATGAGGAAACATCCATATGCTACCTAAGGAAGACTCAACAAGTATCCAAGTATTCTCTTCAATCAACCTCAAATACTGAGGGGCATCCTCGGTGAAGCCAAGACATGTTAAATAGGGTCTCGATAGGAAAATGATGTACCGGGCCAAATGGTCGAACGAACCGTGCCCGTATAGAATAACGAGCCCTTGACAGCAAAAACGTGTATACTTATACCAAGTAATCAAAGAATACTTTCCCCTCCATCAAAGCATTTCGCGTTTTAAAGGAATTCAGTATTTTTTTAAAAAAATGGCTCCAAAGCCAAAAATGTCCCGAACACCCGGGGACTGACGTCAAAAACTCGAAACCGTATGACCCACCGGACGCTTCAAACTTGTAAGCCCTCAATGAGGAAACATCAAGGTTACAAAAATGGCTCTAGAAGACAAGAGCGTCCCGAACACTCGGGGACTGACGTCAAAAACTCAAAACCGTATGACCCCCGGGTCAGAAGTATCAAGCTCGTAAGCCCTCAATAAGGCAACACCAAGTTTACAAGGAATGGCTCCAGAGCCAAGAAACTTTTGATGACTCGGGGACTGTCGCCAACTGCCACCATCATCGATCTGTCAAAAACCCGAGGCTATAAGACCCCATGCGGGCAACCTCGAGCGTGTAAGACCTTCTTAAGACAACATCAAATCTGTAAGACCTCAAGCAAGGCATGAACCATACTTATACCAAGTAACTAAAACTGTAAGACCTCAAAGGCATGTAAAAGACCTTACAAAAAAGCATTATCCCGACCTTAAAGTTAAGGCTATATATTCGAACTTGTAAGACTCCTAAAAAGGCATACCCTCGATATAGACGTCGAAACTACTTCATCAGGGACTGAATGGCTCCGGCCAAATACTATGACTACGGTTACAAGGCTGCACCAGCCAAACTAACATGACACGGGGACGCCCAACCATCGTTATAAAATCACATGCCTTCCATTATTTCGAAAGTACTTCGAAAAGAACCGCTTAAACAAGCTACCCTCAACATAGGCAAAAGAGCTTCAACCATGTCAGCTCCAAACTATTGGCTTCAAAACATTTAGCCACCGAGTACGACCTCCCGAGGTGCTCGATCGTCGCCATATAACAACTCACAATCGAGGCTTTTATCGAACCTTCGAAGAGTCAGACAAACACAATTTCGAAAAGTCCTTAACGAGGGAAAAATAATGCCTATTAAATGTCATACCAACCAATGCTTAAGAGCCACTGCCACCAACCCATGTAAAAGGTCATACCGACCCAATGCCTAAGAGCCACTGCCACTAGCCCATATAAAAGGTCGTACCGGCCAAATGCATAAGAGCCTAAGGGCCAACTTTAAATTCATAAACATGAGGGTCAATGAGCTCGAGTCAAAACTCAACTTGGAGACTGAACCAAAAACATTTAACTGAATATGCCTAAGAGCAAAAGCGTATGAGCTTAAATGCCGGCTTAGACTAAAAGGTCATACCGACCAAACGCGTAAGAGCCTACGGGCCAGCCTAATGATCCCCAGGGTCATACTATCAACCTAAGGGTTCTTTCAACTCAAAGAACAGTTCGTCTGGATAATGGCCAACAACATTGAAGCAAAGAGAAGTACATGAAAAATGAAGCCGCAAAGCTCCTCTTATACATATATGGGAAAAAAAAAATACAAAACTCCATTTACAGTGTCCTTTAAAACACTATGCACATAATCAGAAAAGAAAGGCCTAACCTGTATCACCCTTGGGGACTATGCCCCGTCGGCCTCTTTCTCGCTATCTTCGGCATCGGACAGAAGGAACTTAACATCATATTTGTCCACCTTTGCCTGCTCTATCTCTTCCAAGAGATCGAAGCCCCTAGCATAGATCTCCTCGAGGGTTTCCCTCTGAGATTTACATCTTACATACTCTTTGCTCCTGCTATCTCGGTCGAGGGCCCCTCTCAGCTCAGCTCGAGCGTCGGTAGCATCTTGCAAATAGACGACCAATTTTCTATCAGCCTTGGTTCGGATCTCTTCTACTTCAGCTCGAGCATCTACAACCTTAGCCTTCATCTTTAGAATGTCAAACTCGAGCCCCACAACCATGCTCGTTCAGACCGAGCTGTTTGCATGAGCATTCCGGAGTTGCACTTCGAGAGTGGAAGCGTTGGCCAAAGCATCCTTCTTGGCCGCAACTTGGGCATCTGCATGAGCCTTTAGCTCGTTACACTCATGTTTAACCCGGCTAACTTCGCCCCAAAGTCATTCCAACTCCTCTGTTTTATTCTGTAGCTAGAATATCGGAATATTAATCTCCGAAAGCAGAAGAGGGAGCATACATCGGCACGAAATGAAGATTACCTGTCTTTTGAGATAGCTTTTGTAGTCCCAACTTCGGTCCGCCTCGTACCATAGGTGGTCCAACTCATCTCCCCTCTTCTTACAAAGAATCCTGAGGGATTTCTCCCCATCCAAAACTTTCCGCAACCTGGCTTCACGACTTAGCAGCTCGGACATGAGCTTGTCAAAGGCCTGTGAAAAGGGAGCTCAATAAGAAGGGAAGGCACGAACCTAAAAAAGCCTATACCGACCACCAAAACTCACCATAGAAAAAAGCCGCTGAGCTTCATCAAATGCCAAGCACACATTTACTAGCTTGGCCTTATCGGTCTCAGTAAAACTACTCCCGATAGGAGCGTGGTCGCCCGATGCCCCATTCGATTTGCTCGACCCCTGACCTCGGATTTCCCTCGATTACTCGATGTGAATGGGATACAACGATGAGAAAAAAAACCATTTTTCCAAAAATAAATGACTGAGAGGTCACAGGATCGGCCGGCACGTCTCTTTTGACCCCCCAGCAGGGCTCGCCTCACTGCGGGCATCCTTGCCCTTCGAAGGTTCCTTCTATTTGTTATCAGCCCTCGGTCTCGAGGTTGGCAATCTTTCCTCCTCCCCGAGGGGACACAGCCTCATCTCAGAAAATCTTCCAACACCTGCGGCGACACAGTTAGTGCGCTAAAAAAAAGTACCTTTCTGAGAAAACAAGCCACTAAGCACCTACCATGATATTTTGCCTCCCATGTCCCCTTGGATAGGTCTCTCCATTTGCACTTATCATAAGTCGAGCAAGCCACCAGCTTACGAGACCATTCAGCCAGGTCGGGAACCTCGTTCGGCAGCCAAGAAATCGCTAAAGAAAATAAAAAGGAAAATGTCTTTGCGCAGCCTGTCTCCACTATGGACAAAGGCAATAAAAATGCAAGTGTACCACTTATGTGTGAAATTCCATATCTCAGGAAATGGAAGAAACTCTCCAAGGATAATATCGACTGTCCAAGCTCGAAAAAATTGACTCATCCACCCCCGGTCCTCGTCCTCTTGGTTGTTAGCGTCAAGGGACCGGGTGGATCGACATCGTAGAGTAATCAAGCCCCGGTAATGCAAAGGTCGGTATAACCTAATGAGATAACTAAGGGTGATTTCGAGCCCGACCTTATCCGTGAAGTACCTTATCATCAGCACTATCATCCAAAGGGATGTGTGAGCCTGGGCCAAGGTGACCTGATACCTTCTACAAAACTCGAGCATGACCCTGTCGAGAGGGCTCAATGTAAAGGGGTACGTATATACGTTCAAAAACCCCTAGACATGGGCCATAATACTATCCTCTGGGGAAGGAACCTGCAACACCACCTCTCTCCCCCATCCGCAGTCTTTCCTGACTGCCTCGAGATGCTCCTCCCCTATTGAGGAGATAAACCTCGACGCATGCTTTCGGTAGCCCAGAACTTTGGGAGGTTTCCTTAACGAAAAGTCCCTCTTCGAGATAAAGCACCTCGATGCTAGTTCACCTGACGCCGGCGGTGTACCACCAACCGAGTACGAAGCTAGGGAAGAACCCTCCCCTTCTTGACAAGAGGACGCAGGCACAACATCTATAGCTATGGTAAAACTAAGAAAGGGGAATTAAGAAGACTTAGGCGAAAGCTTTGAGGTAAAGGGAAATTGGCACAAGAAAGGAGAACCCTATAATGGAGATAGTCGCTCAATATAGCAGTTAGCAGTATCCTCAAATAAAGGGAAAACAAGCACATATATAGGGCAGGTAGCGACTATTTGCCTGTTCTAGAGACCAACGGAATCTGGCCATGTCAGTATCATTTTTTGGGAAGCGTGCCGATGGGACCATCTCAGTCACTTTGCAACTATGACACGTAAATGACACTGTTGTGCAAGCGCTCGAAAGTCATCAGACCCCGAGAATTTTTGCTATTGCGGGCATTGACCCTATAGAAATTATCAGCCCAATTTTTGAGATTGTGGTCAATCTCAAAGGCCTCGACTCTCTCCAAATATATGCCCCGAGGAGCCAACATTATAATTCAAAGGCAAAAACATTAAAACGTAGAATGCAAAATACTCGAAGCGGAAAAATTGTCATACTTCCAAAAAATACATTTACAACAGAGGAGCATTTACAAAGCCTTTCCCCTAAGAAACTCTTACACAAAAAGGGAAAAAGAGTCTACCTAAATCTACTCTTCATCCCTGCTACCCTCGGAATCATCATCGGAGCTCTTATCTGAAGTGGCCGAAAGAGTAGATTTTTCCTCCAAGGTTCGGGCTTTCTCGATCTCAACCGAAAGATCGGTGCCCTTATCACTGACTTCCTCAAGAGCCTGCCTCCTCGCTTGCGCACGAGCATAAGCAATGGCCCGAGTCAACTTCTGCTTGGCCTTCGCTAAAATCTCTCGAGCTTTCTCGTTCGGAGTGGCGGCATCCTCATTATACGAGGACGCCTTTTCTTGTGCCATAACCTTGGCTGACGATAGTATGACAACCTCCTCCTTGGCACTCTATAGAAGCTCTCGGGTCGATGATAGCTCCATCTACAGATGGTCCCTCTCTAAGGCCACGACCCCATTTTGTCTCCTTTAATCGAGGACCTCCGCGTCCTTGGCAACTGCCTCCTCTCAAAGCTAATCCACGAGGGCACTCTTTTGCCTGACCTGCAAGGAAAAAGAAAGTTGGTAAAATGCGAAGTTACAAGGACAAAGGGCAGGTTCGCAAATACAGTATTACCTGCTCGGCAAGGTTATCATTTTCTCGACATAATCCTTCCAACCTTGCCCAGAGCCCACTCAGCTCCTCCTCCTTTCGGGCAGAAGAGGTCTCCAACTCCTTTAGCCCCGAGGTGAGATCCTCAACCTTATTCCTACGACATAGAAGCTCATCTCGCAGCTTAGAGATAACATCATCATACATTTTCTTGGCCTACAACAAAACAAAAGAGTCAGAAAAACAAGGAGAAATACTTAAAACACAAAAGGTATACATAAAAAGGTTATCACCTGCTGATGGAAACTCTCCGCCTCCTCGATGGCATTGGGAGCGTCAAGATCAATGTCTTCACCAACACCATCAAGGAAGTTGTCAAGCACACCTCCCTCCTTGTGAAGGCCTCCCGCGTTGGTGGCCTTTGGGTTTTGTGCATCCTTGAATTCCCCGTGTGAGAATCGAGGACCCAAATTAAGGCCACCAAGGGCATCGATGTCACCGAGGGGTAAATACTGTCCCAAAAAAGCTCCAAGCCTAAACCTTTTGGAGTCAGCAATAACGGTTTCCTCGACAGGGACTATACCAAGTCCGATCAGGGATTTGAGGATCGTATCTGCACCCTCCTCGAGGGCTTCCACACCATGGGCTCGAGACGAATCAGCCATTCCCAATGTAGTGGCCTTCGGCCCTGCCACCTGCAGGGCATCCGTGCCCGACCTTGTCCTTTGCACCAAACGGTATTCATCATCATTTTCTTCTTCATCCCAGGACTGGGACTTGCTCCAGAAGCTGAAGCCGAGCCCTTGGCATCAGCTCGAGGCCTGCGTGATTTGGGCTTCTTTGGCACGGGAGATTCGACAGCCGCTTTTTTCTTCCACTTCTTGCCCTTATCGGGCTTCGGGGCCTTTTCCTCTCTCTCGGGAGACGGTATCATCAGTACTCCATCGCCAAGGCCTGCACAAGCATAATAATCAAAGCTTGTCAATAAGAAAGAGATATTAAAATGTGGCAGAGATACCAACAAAATGCCTTACCGTGATTCTTGGCCGGCCACCGCGTTTTAGCCATGTCGGGCCAAGAACGCCTAAAATAAGGGAATGAAGTATCCAATTGCTTAATCCACCCCAACATGTGCTGGACCACTTCAGGGTACCAAACGGTAGCTGCATAAACAAAGGGGAGATCATTTTTTTATAGTAAGGTAAGGAGACGGTAAAGCTTGTTCTAGGAAGAGATACTTACGCCTCATATTCCACTCCTCCGGGAATGACATCCTTTCGGTTGAGATGATATCTGAGGTCCTCACTCGTACAAACATGCTCATCCACCCTCGATCCTTATTCTCATCAATGCTCGAGAAAAACGGCTTTGCGGATCGAGGGTGAAGCTTAATCAAACCTCGATAAAGATGAGGGCTATACAGTCTTATCAAGTGGTCAAGGTTAAAATTCATACCCACGACCTTGTTGGAGAAATAACGGAGCATATAGACTACCATCAAGAAAGATGGATAAATTTGGCCAAGCGTCACTCGATACTTATGGTAGAAGTCGAGAATAACCGGATCTATCACCGGGGAAGAAGGATCTAAAGAATTAACGGGACCCAAAGTGAATGGGTAAGTATATACATGAAGGAATCTCAACCAGCACTTTCTTCTCCCATCGACAATCTTCCCTTACTTTTTCTATATTAGTCACAATGCTAATATATCGGGATACATGTTCGTATCGGCCCGATATAGACGAGGGTCTCTCGATAGAAAAATCATTCGCAGTATCAAACTCGGTGGGGGTACACTTTTCAACAGTGGGTGCCAGTTTGGGTTTGCCCTTGGATGTTCGAGATGAAGAGGTAGCATCCTCTTTCTGATGCATTGTTTTAGAGGTTCTAGCCATGGTGGTGGAAAGGCCTTTCTGAGAAAGTAAGTGAGGATCCAAGAATGGAAGAAGGAAGAATGTGAAAGGGGATGGCTTTGGCTCTGAAAGTGTGAAGATGTTGTAAAATTGTGAATCATTAAACGATTAAGGTATTTATAGAAGCCATATGGGCAACGGAAATGACGAACCAATAGCAGTTCGTGGGCTTCTCGATAGTCGTGTTGACAACGACCCTTGCGCGACTTTTGAATTATGGAATTTAATGCTCTAATAGGCTGATGTCATGATGATAATGCCTAAGGAGTAAGAGTTCAAAACTATTTCCTATTATGTTACTCTAGGAAATACGGGGACTATCTGTATACGGTAAAAATCAGCGGTTCGATTTTACGATCGTCAAGGCACCTCATAGAGACTGCTCCCAGAAAGCTCAAGGCTCAGCTCGGGGCTCCGACCCCGAGGGTTCCCGACGATCAGCCTCGAGGCAGTGTAAATCAGCGGCTACGGTGGCTCGATGTGAGGTTCCCAAGGCACGTCACTAGAGTTGACAAAGTCTATTAGGCTAGTCCAAACCCGTACAATGGAATTAAATGGCTGTACCAGCCCCATATCTTTGTAATAAATGTATTTGTACTATGTTGGGATTTCCCCTCATATATAAAGGGGATCCTTGTTATTTTGTAGGGGATCGGATACACAATATTGAATATACAAGAACATTCTCTCTGCATTCTAAATTAACAGATTCTCTTGATTCCACTACTTATATTTATTGCTTATATTTATTATGCTCTACTTATTGTTCTTTATTTATTGTTCATTACTGTCCATAAAGATCCCCCGTCGAATTTATCATAAGTGCTAATCATTCATCGACTTCCCTCGGCCGGGCACTCAACTTGACCTCGAGGCCCCGTGTACACAAGCTCGAGGCTCCAATTTCCAGCCATTCGGTTCGATCATTATACTATTTGTAGGCTGTTATCTTATTATTTCTAATCTTTCACTTAGCATCTATCGCCTAACAGCTAGCATAAAAATAAATCACATATTTTTAGAATCACAAAATCAAATCTAATTGTTATTACCATTTTCATGGTAAACACCTAATATGGCCAAGATCAGAGTAGAGGTTGACCTGCTAAAACCTTTACCAGAAACTGTATGTGTTGGTCAAGAGTATGATGAATCGCATCTTAAAGTATACACACAAAATTGGAGTATGAGGGTGTTCCTAAGATTGAAAAAACTGTAGGAAGTTAGGGAACAACATGCAAAATTGCATGGCAAAGAAGAAGAAGAAGAAGAAGAGCATGTTTCTTAATTAGGAAAAATAGAAAGTTATTATAGAGATAGCTCATTATCAAGAAAAAGAGGGGAAGGAGACTCGAAATGTTACTACCCCCTTGAATGATGCTAAAGAGAGCTTGGGGGACTCTAAATAAGAGAAAGGTGTAGATCTTATATACCAAGCTCATAGTGGTAAGGACAAAGAGACTATTGACAATAATGCCAAGGATGAAGAAAATCAGAGAATTGAGGTTCACAATAACAATGGCATCCTGAAGGAAGCGAGAAACTCAGGGACCTATAAAATCAACATGATTTGAATGGTAAGAATCGGATAAAGAAGAGCAGAAAAGATAAAACAAAGAAGTGCCAAAAAAGAAGAATAAAGTTTTATTCAAAACCATATATAGGAAAAGGAAAAGGAAAAAAAGGAGGAAAAATTAGGATCCTGTACTGAGATACACAATAAGGATAAAGTTAATATTGGGATTAACAAAGATGGGAACCAAATGCAAAAAATCTTGACAGTAATTCTGAAAATAAGAGTGACAACATAGAAAAAATCTCATTTATCAAAAATTATGAAGAAATGTTGAAATATCAATAGATTAAACTCAAGTTAGCGATAATGTGGAAATACAAAATGAAATGAGTTGCGTAGTGGGAAAAATGGCAAGGAACAAAGGAGGGAGAAATTATTGCTGCTGCAATAGCTGGTTCCTCCACTTTGCCTCCATTTATCAAAAATTAGGAAGAAATAAAGATATTTGTGGATCTAAATTGTGGAACTAATCCAGAAGTGAATGGAGACGCTAATAAGAATACTAAAGAAACTGAAAAGTTGTATGACAAGAGGAAAACTAAGGATATTACTGGGGAAATAGTGGAAGAAAACAAAAAACTCAAAGCATAAATAACACTCAACAACTCAGGAGAAGGAAGCTAGAAAAATAGATTAATTCTTTACCGACTTTTCTGAAGAATCCAGATCTAGTAGAAATAATGATCTGGATTATAGACAGAGTCAAGTGATTTTGGCTGCCATTGTATCTAGAGGAAGAAGTAGAAGTAGGAAAAAAAGGAAAACAACATATCAAAGTCCATCTCCAAATCTAAAATAAATGGAAAAGGACGAAGACAAAGTCCTCCCCTCTTCTATTCCATGATCAGTGCCATATTCCAGACATATTTTGGAATATTAGGGGGGATAAGGGCTCAAAAATCTTTCTTTAGACTTAAAATTCTTGTCAGCATTAATAAAGTGGCGTTTGTTACTATATATGAGCCTTTTAAGTAAAATGAAAAAAATAGATGGTTATATATATCTAGGGTTCCATCATTGTATGACTAACTCTCATGGTCAAATATGGTATTTCTGGAAAGCTTTTGACCACACAACATCTGCCAACACCGATCAATAACTTATTCTAAATATGAAGGATAATCCTAATGAGATTGGTATATTTGTGACTGCAGTGTATGCCAAATGCACTCCAGTTGAAAGAGAAGACTTATGGGAAAGTATTGTCAACATGAATAGTCAGATGAATGGTCCTTGGTATATGCAGGAAAAATGGTTTATAATGAGGGGTCACCGGACCCCGTAAACTTCGCCAGAAATCTTATATATGTATATGTGTATACCTTAAAAATGGTTGATTTAAATCCCTTGGTACCTTTAACGCTAAAAGCCTGTAGGGGGCACTAATTGAATATAATATTGTGCCCCAGCTGCATTAAATTCCTGGGTCCGCTTCTGATGTCATCATGGATCCCGATGAGAAACTTGGGGATCGACCTCATAGGATGTCAAAAAGTATAAATTTTATCAGCTATTTAGAGACATGTTGTTTAAGTGACATTGGTTTTACCAGACCTAAGTACACCTGGTTCAACTATTGGAGACTAAGTAAAAGAATATGGATGACGCTGGACATAATTCTTATTATTGATGATTGGGCTAAACAATTTCAAAAAAACAGTGTCAAACATTTGTTCATGTTTGGGTATGATCATAAATAACTTTTACTCCAATACCTGAACTTGTATCAAAATCACATAAAGTACTTCAAATTCTAGACTTTCTGGGTAGATAAACCTAATTTCTTGAGACTATACAAGTCTCATGGAATGAAGAAGTAAGGGCAATGCTATATGGAGATTACAATGTAAACTGAAGAAGCTTAGAAAAGTCCTAAGTCAATGGTGTAAGAAACACATTGGTGATGTTCAGGAACAGGTACAGGATTGGGAAGTTAAGATTGAAATTTTGGAAGAATTAGACACAATGCACAACACAAAGAAAGGTAGAGAGTATCTTAACGATGGATATGCTGAGTATACCGGGTGGATCAATATGAAAGACTCTATGCTTAAGCTAAAAATAAAGCTGTAATGGTTTAAGGATGGGGATAAAAATATCAAATACTTTCACAGTGCACTGAGAAGTAGAAGGAGAAGACTTCACATTCTAAATATTAGAACCTACAGAGGAAGATACTACTAGAAGCATTTCAACTTGAATCTCATTGATACAAACAACAAAATTCTGGAATGTATCCCTCATACATGTCTAGCCTTGATTCCCAAAATAGACTCACCTACTAGTTTTGTTGATCTCAGTCCTATAAGCCTGAGTAAATTTATCAATAAAATTATCTCCAAAAATCTGGCTAACAGACCTAATCCTTTATTACATGGCCTGATTTCTAATAGCAAAAGTGGGTTTGTCTCTGGGAGATCAATCACAAACAATGTGATGCTCACGCAGGAGATAGTCCATAGTATTTCTAAAACAAAAAAAATTTGTGGTAATGTTGTCCTTAAATTAGATATGACCAATACATATGATAGAATATCATGGTCATTTCTTAATAATGTCTTAAACAGGTTTAGTTTCAGTGAGGAATGGTGTGGACTAATTTGGAGAAGTATCTCTAATGTGTGGTACTCTATTATCGTAATGGAAATAGACATGCTCTTTTCTCATCTTCTCAAGGTCTTAAACAAGGTGAACCCATAACCCCATCCCTTATCATAATTGTTGTTGAGGTTCTGTATAGATCCCTTAATAACTTGCTGCATGATCCTATTTTTACTCCCTTTTCTATGCATAGAAATGGTTCTCAGATTACCCATTTGGCATATGTTGATGATATTGTTATCTTTAATTGTGGTAATTCCAAATCTGTTAAGCTGCTCTTGAATTAGATTATGAATTATGAAAGTGTCTCTGGCCAGATGGTTAATAAGGACAAGTGTTTTTCCTCACTGATCATAAAACTTGTGCATAGAGGATCATAGAATTAGTGTACAAACTTTTTTTTTGATAAAAACTTTCATTTTAACTACTTTGGTTGCTCTATCTATATTGGTAGAAAAAGGTTATCTTGATCCCTTGGCATGATTACTGTCATGGGCTGCTTTCTAGACACGCCCCATGACCCCTTGGTCGCGCCCCATGGCGGCCTAGCAAGCCTCACAATGCCTAGTGCCATGGTCGGCCCCGTGGTCTTGGCTGCACCAAGTGACAAGCACACATGCGCCTCTGTCGCCCCACCGATGCCTCTCGCCAGTGCCCAAGGGCTGGCCAATGACAACAGCACCGCGCACCCTAACAATGCCGCGCACGCAGATCCTGATGCCTTGCCAGCGCCCAGCTGCAGGCCCATTACAGTAGCGCCTCGTGCACAGACCCTGATGCCAAGCACCAGCGCCCAGCCTCAGGCCAACACAGCAAATGTCGCGCGCGCCCACAGCAACGCATGCGCAGACCCTGACCCGCAAGACAAAGTTGCTGCCATCGGACTTAGTTCTACCTTGTAATAAACTAAGTCCTTTTCATTATAGTTATAGGCTAGTTTACATCATTTCCATTTCAGTGTGTTTCTACAGCTTTATTAGGACTAGTCATGTAATGTTGGTTTATTTTTTTTAAGCATTATTAAGGGGGACCAAACAATTAAACATTTCAAGCAAGCATTTTTCTGGTGTCTCTCCCACTCGACAACGCATCTTTGTAATCATCATTTCAGTCATCAATAAAATCATCATCATCATTCAAAACCCAATTCTCTCTCAGCTTCCGCAATTGCTCAAGACATTGGATTTCCCGCACGGCACTGACAATCTAGTCTCCCGTGCGGAGGGGACCTCATTGGCGGACAACAACCGCACTGACATCGGTTTCTTAGCCTTACGTTGCCCTTCCAAAGAACTCAGGAAGGCGTTGCGTAACAGTTGGTATCAGAGCCTAGGCTCGACATCGGACGAGGGAACACATTTGCTATCATTACTATTTCTGACCATGGTGAATCATGGGGAGCGTCTAGCATCCCTAGAAGAGACGGTTGACCCATTACGACCCATCGTGGATACGGTGCCTGATCAAAACAACAACCTAGTGCAAAGGTTGGATGACCTGGACCGCCGAATGCGGCAGGCGGAAAATGACATTGCAAACATCAGTCGTGACTCTGACGAGGACCGACAAACGGCAGCCATTGAAACTTCCAATATTCATGGCAAATTTGAGGACCTCCAACAGGAGCGTGCCGACGATTTAGCCCATCAGCAACAAGAGGCAAACAGACTAACTGCCATGCAGCAAACCATAAACAACTTGACAGACAAGCTCAATGTTGTCAATGCTGCCTTACAGAGCCTACTTCGAGGAGGCGACAACCACATCAAGGGTGCAACAAACCTCACCCCCATTCCACAAAAGCTTAAGATACCGGAGCCAAAGCCATACGACGGATCCCGGGATGCTAAAGAAGTGGAAAACTTCGTCTTCGACATCGAACAATACTTCGATGCCGTGGGCCATTTGGAAGAATCCAAAAAGGTAGCGATTGCTTCCATGTATCTTCAGGGCGATGCCAAAATTTGGTGGCGGGTCAAATACGAAGCCATCAAGGCCGGTGAAGATACTCTTCAGACATGGGATGAATTGAAGGCAGCCATACGCCTGCAGTTCTTCCCCGAAAATGTGGAATACAATGCAAGGAGAAAGCTACGGGACCTCCGCCACACCAAATCAGTGCGGGAGTACGTGCGCAAATTCTCCGCACTCATGCTAAACATACGCGACATGGGGGACAAAGAAAACTCTTCGCATTCATAGAAGGTTTGAAACCTCATGCCCGTATGGAACTACAGAGACTATGGGTAGACACCCTGCCCAAGGCCATTCAAGCTGCATAATGCCTTGGCGATTATCATTTGGGAACTCAGAACAACAGGCCCCAGCCGTCTGTCCGAGGGGGATTCAACGGGAACCATCCCAGCAATGGTGGCCCAAGAAAAAGTGGGGGAGATCGGAGTGCATCCAAAACTAAGACTCCTCCTTCCAACAGCAACAGTGCTGCATCCATCAACAACAATCAGGGGAGAAAGCCTCCCTCAGAATTCCGTCATTGCGGCGGGGCACATTGGAACAATGAATGCCCAAACATAAAGGTCAATGCTCATCAGACTGTCGAGGATGAGTCAGACGCATCAGACACATCAGAAGATGACCAGGTAGGCGCCTTCAATGCAATTGTTGGCTCTATCCCGCATGCCTTAGCGGGGACCAGTGCATGTCCTCCTAAGAAAACATCAGTCCCAATCACCAAGAAAGGGAAGGAAAAGATGGATGAGAGGCCTTCTAAACAAGCGAAGACCCTAATGTTCGTCGAATTGAAAGTGAACGACAAGCCCCTTCACTCCTTGATAGACACGGGTGCCACCCACAACTACTTGTCGTCAACGCAAGTAGAGCGCCTAGGTCTTGTTGTGCAAAAGAGAAAAGGTTGCGTCAAGGCTATCAACTCACCACCCCAGACATTGGGTGGAACAGCTACAAATGTCCCAGTGAAACTTGGCCCATACAAAGGAAGCATCGACCTGCGCATCGTAATCATAGATGACTTCGACATCATAATGGGTTTGGAGTTCATGAGGCAAACCGACACCATACCGGTACCATATGCCAACATGCTCCTGATGATGGGAGAAAACGGGGCCAAGCCCTGCACCATACCATGTCTTCCCAAAAAGATGGCCGTTGAAAACATCTCGGCCATGCAGTTGGAGAAGGTAGTCGACAGACATGAACCCCTGGTTCTGGCTACTCTTCGCAGCAACAATCAGCCATCATGTCATCGGCCTCAAAAGACTGGTGATGCTCCTCAGCGTGTGAAGACTTGTCAGCCATGCCACAAGGACAAGTCGGATCACTCATCATAGACGGGACCCTCGCAACCATTACATGTCCCACAGAGACCATGGGAAAGTGTTTCCCTCAGATTCATCACGGGATTTCCCCAAGTCGGTAATCTTGCATCCATCATGGTTGTCATAGATCAAATTTCAAACTATGCAACCTTCATAGCAGCCCCGCAAAATGCATCAGCAGAAGATACAACTCGACTCTTCTTCTCGCACATTATCAAACATTGGGGCCTGCCCAAAGACATTGCTAGTAGGCACGACTCACGCTTCACTAGCAACTTTTGGACCCATCTCTTCAGGTGCTTTGGGTCAACATTGAGTCACAACTCAGACAACCATCTACCATCGGATGGCCAGACAGACCGGTTCGATGACATGCTGGAGGAATATCTCCGCAACTTTGCAACCAGATCACAGAAGCATTGGGTGAAGCTCCTGGATGCTGCTCAACTGTGTTTCAATTCTCAAAAGAGCCATCATACAAAAAAAAGCCCTTTTGAAATTGTTACCGGACAACAACCACTTCTCCCGCAAACGGTCAATGCATCAACCATGCCGAAATCTCCTCGAGCTGCCAACTTCTCGAGCGAATGAGAGCGCAACATGGGGATAGTGCGGAGCTATCTCGTCAAAGCCCAAGAGCGGGCAAAAAGGTTCACCAAACAAAAGCTTTTCTTTGCCCAACATCAAACAGGGGACAAAGTAATGCTATGCATCCCAAAGTGGTACTTGTTTGCAGAAAGGACCCATGACCCTCGCCTGCAACAAAAATACATCGGGCCCCTGCCCATCGAAAAACGCATTGGGAAGTCCACATACCAGGTAAAAACTCCATCCTGGTGGAAGATTCATCCAGTCTTCCATGTCAGCCGCATGAAATCATTGCGTCGCTACAACAATAAGCTCACAGAACAGAGGGGCGCAGACCTCCCATCCAACAACCATCAGAAACATCATCATCATCATCATCATCATCATCATCATCATCATCATCATCATCATAAGGCTCCGAGGATGGTGCCAACTCAGGTGGGGGAGAATGTCATGGGCTGCTTTCCAGACACGCCCCATGACCCCTTGGCCGCGCCCCATGGCGGCCTAGCAAGCCTCACAATGCCTAGCGCCATGGTCGGCCCCGTGGTCTTGGCTGCGCTAAGTGACAAGCGCACATGCGCCTCTGTCGCCCCATCGATACCTCTCGCCAGCGCCCAAGGGCTAGCCAATGACAACAGCACCGCGCGCCCTGACAATGCCGCGCGCGCAGATCCTGATGCCTCGCCAGCGCCCAGCTGCAGGCCCATTCCAACAGCGCCTCGCGCACAGACCCTGATGCCAAGCACCAGCGCCCAGCCTCAGGCCAACACAGCAAATGACGCGCGCGCCCACAGTAACACGCGCGCAGACCCTGACCCGCAAGACAAAGTTACTGCCATCGGACTTAGTTCTACCTTGTAATAAACTAAGTCCTTTTCATTGTAGTTATAGGCTAGTTTATATAATTTCCATTTCAGTGTGCTTCTACAGCTTTATTAGGACTAGTCATGTAATGTTGGTTTATTTTTTTTAAGCATTATTAAGGGGGACCAAACAATCAAATATTTCAAGCAAGCATTATTCTGGTGTCTCTCCCCCTCGACACCGCATCTTTGTAATCATCATTTCAGTCATCAATAAAATTATCATCATCATTCAAAACCCAATTCTCTCTCAGATTTCGCAATTGCTCAAGACATTGGTTTTCCCGCACGACACTGACAATCTAGTCTAGCGTGCGGAAGGGACATCATTGGCGGACAACAACTGCACTAACATCGGTTGCTTAGCCTTACGTTTCCCTTCCAAAGAACATCAGGAAGGCGTTGCGTAACAGTACTAAAGTTATTAAGAGACTAAATTCTTGACAATGTAATTTGCTCTCCTGTAGTGATAGACAAGTTTTGATCAAATATGTTATTCAATCTCTTCCAATCTACATTTTATATGTCATTAATCCCCCTAAAATACCTTGGAGCTTATTTAGAAATATATTGTAAATATCTTTTGGGGTACTGTTAATGGTAATAAAAATAACATTGGACTTCTTGGGAGAAAATGTGTTTTCCCAAAAAATGAAGCTAGTATTGGCATCATGGGAATGAATGACATCTCCATGACTTTTATTTTTAGAAGATGGTGGCACTTCAGAGCGAGCAAATCAATCTAGGCAGATTTTTTATTGGCTAAATACTATCCTAGAATGCATCTTGTTGGAAATAAATGGCGCAATGACAACTCCCAATTATGAAAACATCTACTGTGGGCTAGAAATAATTGTGAAAAGTTAATCACCTAGAAGATTAATGTTGGAAATTATAATTTTTTGCGGGACAACTAGAATGAATTGGGACCTCTAGCACATCTTTACCCAAACTACATCACTGGAAAAAATTCCTAGGAGAAGGTTAAAGACTTCATGGTTAATAACAGTTGGGATCCACATTAATTATATGCCACTATGCGTAATCAAATTGCTCTACACATTATTTCTGTTGAATTGGGACATGATGGCAAGGAGGATTATGCCATCTGGAATACTACAGAGGATGGTCACTTCACCAATGGTTTAGCTTGGAATCTTATCAGGAGGCATATGCTAGTCAATGGCACTATTAGCAATATTTGGCACAAATTACTCCCCTTAAGCAATCCTTCATGTGTTGGAGGATTTTCTTGGGTAGAGTACCTTCAAATGAAGGTCTTACCAAATTTGAACCTCAGGAAAATAATGAATACATTTGCTACTCTGTGCATAGAATTGAAACCTTGCAACATGTTTTTATACTTATATTTAGTACAATTTTACATTATCAAAGAAAAATATGGTCATTGAAACTCTTTAATGATAAGTTTTTCAAACAGATAAATGTACATTAATAAAGGTAAATTTGGTTTTTAAAAATAAATACAAATATTGAAGGGATTATCGGTCGCTAAAAGCACTTCTAATGACTGAATTAGTTATTGTCATTAAAAACTTTTAATGACTGGATAACAATTTAGCAAAGGAAAAATCCGGTCGTTACAAAGGATGTATAACGATCGGAAATTATGTCGTCGCTAAAGGATCTTTAACGACCACATTTTAATTCGGTCGTTAACTTTTAATGTCGGAGCCTTTAACCACCGGATTTGTTTTGGTCGTTATCAACATATAACGACTAGATTTGGAATTTTAACGACCAAATTTCCCCTCGCTGAATGCCTATTTTCTTGTAGTGTCACTATCTGTTGGGAGTGTTAAAAATCTTGGGTTGCTTGCAAATATGGTAACAACAACAGATTTTATCTCTATAGAATGGTTACTCAATATGTTTGGAATATTAAAGTTGTGCTACATGATGCGTTCCCTAACATTGATACTGGTGGTAGTTGGGATAATATGTGCACCATGATTGAGAAGCTCAAGCCTGTCGTCTGGTGCCTCCCTGTCCACTGGACTAAACCTACTCATGGTACTGTTAAAATCTACACGGATGGAAGCTTTATCAAAGACTAACAAATCTTGAATATGTGGTGTGAACAGGGATGATAATGGGCACTTCATCTTTGCCTTTTCTATCCCAGTTTGAGTAAATAGTAGTTCTAAAGCTGAGGCTACATCTGCAAAATTTGGAGTGGAGTGATGTATACAATATGGGCATACTAACTTGCATATTGAACTTGACTCTCTTATAGTTACTAACATGCTTATTCAACAAGGCACCAACAATTTGAAGCTCAATCATATTATCAATGGCACCTCTATAATGCTCACCAACACCACTTATCATATTTCCCACTTTTTTAGGGAAGAAAATCAAGTTGTTGACCTACTCGAAAACATGAAATCCACAAGAACCTTATATCACTCTCTTCAAAATATACCTAGAGAGGCAAATGGGTTGCTTCAACTTGACAAGTGGAAAATTCTCATTTTTAGGAGGCGCTATGAAAAATATAATTTTTTTGTCAACTAATTATTTTGTGTAAACAGTAGATTTTTTTAATATAGGCTATTCCTTTCCTAGATTGTTGGAAAATCTCCTTTGTAGACATAAGGCAAGGATCATGTTCCCATCTTGTCATTGTAAGTTTCTTACTTAATATTACATGGTGGGGGTCCAAGACAAACCCCCACACCTTAGGGTCACAATCTACTAGTGATGGTGCAACGACCCGACCGGTTGTTTTGAGAATTTTTATCTCATTCTACGGCTTAAGATCTCGAGCAACTTTGTATTATGTGTTATAACTTGTGCACTTGGCCGAGTTCAGTTTACGGATGATTCGGGGTCAATTTGAAAGAAGGTTTCTTGTCTTAGAAACTTAAGCGGTAAGAGTCAACCAGAATTTGATTTTTATGTAGACGACTCTGAAATGACGTTTTATTAATTCCAATAGCTTTGTATGGTAATTTTGGACTTAGGCGTGTATCTGGATTTAGATTTGGAGATCCGTAGGGTAATTGGAAGCATTTCGGCAAAAATTAGAAAGTTGAAGTATTGGAAGGTTGAGAGGTTTGACCAGGAGTTGACTTTGGTGGTATCAGCGTCGAATGAGATTCTAAGAGTTATATTAGCTCCGTTATGTCATTTGGAACTTGCACGTAAAATTTGACGTCATTCTGGGTAGATTTAATATGTTTCGATACGAGTTTTGGGAGTTGGAAGATTTGGAAATTCATAAGTTCGATTGATATTTCGACGTTGTTTGATGTGATTTGAAGCCTTAAGTGGGTCTGTATTCTGTTATAGGACTTCATGATATATTCAGACGGGGTCCCGAGGGGCTCAGGTGAGTTTCGGACGGGCTTCGAAATAATTGGAGCTTTTTTGGTTAAGGTTGCTGGGCAGTGTTCTTGTTACGACCCAAAGTCAACCGTCCTGATGGCGGCTATCGTGGAACTAGGCCAAACTATACTTTACAACTCATCACAGTAAGAATAATTTTGAAAATAAATATGGAAGCAATTAACATTAAAGGAACCTTTTTGAAAATAGAATAAATCCCAAAAATACGATACAATCCAACCCAAAACCGGAGTGTCACCGAGTACATGAGCGTCTAAATCAGAATATAGTCCACTACAATGTCTAGAGAAATAAATTGAAAATACAACTAATGATAAAGAAGGAGAGTCAAGGCTTGCGAATGCCGTGCAGCTACCTCGATAGTCTCCGAACTCTAATGCCTCAATTAGCAACCGCCGTAACTAGAAGCGCTTGGATCTGCACACGAGGTGCAAAGAGTAACGTGAGTACATCCAGCTCAGTAAGTAACAAGTCCAAACTTCAGACTGAAAGGTAGTGACGAACTTAACCGGTACAGATAACATAGAAATAACTGTACAGAAACGTAGGCATGCTTTCAAATTAAATAGGCAACTTAAAACAGTAAAGTAAAGCAGATCAACACAGTGTAAAGAATATAATTCTGCTATCTCTACATGCCAATGCACATGCTGTATATGATGTAACGTGCTTTTAATCTCATGTGCTCACAACCTCGAATGCTCAACCACTCAGTACTGTATATAGCCCATACGGCCAAGGGAAGATCCATCCCGGAACATATACATCACTGACTATAAGTCACCCAGTACCGAGGAAGGCCAATCCAGCCCTTTGGAGAATATCCATCTCCAGGTATCAAGTACTTCGGACAAGATCCATGTCCAGGGAAGATCTATCCCTCAATAATATCAATTGCACTCACTAGGGGTGTTTACAGACTCCGGAGAGGCTCCTACAATTCAAGCGCTATCACAGATCAATATAACTACTGCATCATACAACCCGATCCCATAACTGTCACTCATAATCAGGCTCTCTACCTCACTCAGTCATCAATCAATCTCTCCAGACTCACTCACGGGCTCACAATGTCATAAAATCTAGCCCAAAACAATGATATGATGTATCAATAAATAACAACTGAGACTGAGATATGATATGAAATGCATGTACATGACTGAGTACGAAATATCAATGAAATCAATGAGATGACTGCAAGAAACGGCCACTATGGGTCCCAACAGTACCGACATAAATCCTAAACATGATATCTAGCATGATTGACAACTCAATTACTTTATCATATGATTAAAATACATATATCAACAAGATAAAGTCACTATACAGTGCCATGGAATCAACCAAGTCACAACTCTCACGGTGCACGCCCACACACCCGTCACCTGAATACAAATCACATAACATGAAATTCAGGGTTTCGAAACCTCAGAACCAAGTTTGAAAGCGTTACTTACCTCAACCCGAGCAATCTCTACTCCGAAATGCCTTTGCCTCTCAAATTGGTCTCCAAAACATCCCGAATCTAGCCACAAGTAGTACAATAAGATCAATATAGGCTAAAGGAATCAATTCCACACGGAAAGTACTATATCATAGCAAAAAATCTAAAATCGGCCCGAACCGAACCCCCAGGACCATATCTCGAAACTTGACAAAAGTCACAAAACCCGAAAGCTCATTCACACACGAGTCTAACCATACCAATTTCGCTCAAATCCGATAAAAAAATCCCACTCAAAACCTCAAAATCCTAACTCGAGAGTTCTTTCTCTTTTTTCCCAATTTCCACCCCAAATTACAAATTAGATGATAAAATTAAAGATACAATTATGGGATTTAACCAAAACCAAGTAAGAATCACTTACCTCAATCAACTCCGTGAAAATCCCTTCAAGAATCGCCCAAATCCGTGGTCTCTATCTCAAAATATGAAGAATAGGTTCAAAACCTCATTTTTGAAATTAATATTGTCTGCCCAGATTTCCTTTATCGCGATCGCGGAAATTGTCTCGTGATCGCGAAGCACAAAACAGACTGCCCCTCAACTTACCTTTCGTGAACGCGGATACCTCTAGGCGATCACGTACTACTGCCTCAGAAAACTACGCGATCTCACCCAGCTTCATGTGATCGCGTAAAGAAATTGCCTCACCTCTTCCTCTGCTCAAATCCTTCTATGCAAACACGCCCTTATCCTCGCATTCGCGAAGCACAACTTAGCACACTTAGGCAATTGCGTTCCCTACTCCGTGACCTCATAGAACAAAAATCACCTCTGCCCCAAATAAGCTTAAGCAATCGCGGATGAAATCATGCGATCGCGGATGATCTCATGTGATCGCATATAAGGAAACCAGAAAAACACAACTGCAGACATCAACTATCATTCAAAGGCCAAAAATGATCCGTTAACCACCTGAAACTAAATCGAAGCCCCCGCGACCTCAACCAAATATACCATCAAGCCCCAAATCATCATATGAACTTAGTCGAATCCTCAAATCACCTCAAACAACAAAAAAAATACGAAGTACACAAAGATTCAAGCCTAATGAACTTTGAAATTTCCAAATTCTACAAATGATGTCAAAACCTATCAAATCACGTCCGATTGACCTCAAATTTTGCATACAAGTCATAAATGACACTACGAACCTGCTCCAACTTCCAAAAATCCAAACCGACCCTGATATCAAAAAGTCCACTCCCGGTCAAACTTTTCAAAATTCCAACTTTTGGCATTTCAAGCCTAACTCTACCACAGACCTCCAAAATACAATCCAGACGTGCTCTAAGTCGAAAATTACCTAACGGAGCTAACAGAACCATCAAAATTCAAATTCGAGGTCTTTTACACAAAAGTCAATATCCGGTCAACTTTTCTAACTTAAACTTTCAAATAAGAGACTAAGTGTCTCAATTCATTCTGAAATTACTCCGGACCGAAGCAACTGACCCGATAATTTGTAATATAGCTGTGGAACACAAAAGAAGCAAAAAATGGAGAAATGGGACTACAGCTCTCGAAACGACCGGCTGGGTCATTACATCCTCGCCCTCTTTGAAATTATTTTGAGAAAATATTGTGGCATATAGGCACATATTGTGAAAGTCATTTTATTGAGTTGTTATGTTTTGTCACACGTGTTATTTGTTGAGAGGATTGTTTGGGTGTTGCCCTAGGTTTCTGTCGTGCTGTTGTTACTATCGATACACATGCGGTGGTATAAGGTCTGAGTCTTGAAACTCATGCGGTGAGATAAGGTGTGCTTGATACGCGTGGCTAGTAGGGGAACTATTAGAAGCCATGCGAGGTGATAAGGTGGGCTACAATGCGGGATGCTATTTTAGGAAAAATGATTTTCAAAACTAAATATAAAGGCTTCCGCAATGATATAAGGAACAATTGTGATTCATTTTATGATTTGAGACTACGAGGCGGTAACTCGGTAGTGGCTCTTGTTGACATTTCCCCTTCTTTTGTACTTTTCTTTGATTATTGTTTCCTTAGCATACTATTAAATGTCTTCATCCGTGTTGCGTTATTTGCTTAGTTCTATGTAGCTAATCTTGTTGTACTAGTCGTTGCTTCAACTTCATTGTTGTATTTATTACACTGTACATTTTGTGGTGATCATTTCTTATGTGCCATTCATTGTCTTTACTCTTACTTGTTGACTTGAATTGTGGTGGAACACTTGAACAAGCATGTAAATAAATTACCCATATCGGTTTAAAAAGATGAATCCTGATGTTACTGACCATTTACATGTACTCTCGTCTACTTGCCTTATGTGTGGGAGTCATTCTATTGGCACTTGAGTCGCTCATGTGGTAATGGATTGTAATGTGGGCAAATTATATCAAGTGTATCAGGTTCATGAATTGGGAAACGCGAGCTGTGATTTTGAGGTTTGATACCTCATTGAAATGCTTGAACAGATCTAGTGTGAAAGCGATTCTTCTTATTTAGTTGTTGCTAGTTTTTCCTTTATTTGGTTTCACCAGACTTAGACTGTGTTCAGCTTACTCTAAAACATTATTACCTGAATGCTTCCTGTTAGAAATTGTTGTTACTAGTGTATCATCGCAAGTATTGTTTTGTCTTCCTTATCCTGCTTAGCTTTATATTAACAATGTTTCCCTGTTAGTTTACATTCATACTTGTTCAGGTCGTTTAATCCGGTTGGTGTGTTGCCTGTCCCTCGTCACTACTCCACCGAGGTTAGTCTTGAAACTTACTGGGTACCACTGTGGTATACTCATACTATACTTCTGCACATTTTTGTGCAGATCCAGGTGCCTCGGTTATTGTTGATGTACGCGGCAAAATCAGAGGACTTGATTTCTTGCTATCAAGTCACTTCGGAAGAATGCCTCGAAACCCCAAGGACGGGAGGCCACGACTGAGTTCCAGACCTTGGGGCTCGTCGAGGCCCGACTTAGAGAAAACGGAGATCGAAGCGAGGATGAAGGGGGAGCTCCCAAGGTACACGGCTAGGCCTGACAGGGCCGGGCTAAACAGAGACTATACTGAGGCATCGCGTCAAGCCATCCCATCTCCATACTTTGTAATTAATTTCCACATACTTGTAGCCGAGTTCCCCTCCTATATAAAAGGAACTCATACTACCTTGTAACAGACTGATATTGCTCCATTTTCTCCACAAGTGCAATAATATCTCTCTCTCTTTCTTTTCTTTCTAACTTGTTCGTTCTCACTGGCCCGAGGCCACCTTGATATTCATCACGTTCATACTCGTTCTTCATCATATACCTTAGTATTGGACA
This sequence comes from Nicotiana tabacum, assembly GCF_000715075.1. Lineage (NCBI taxonomy): Eukaryota > Viridiplantae > Streptophyta > Magnoliopsida > Solanales > Solanaceae > Nicotiana > Nicotiana tabacum. Next base: position 151,661,203 of record NC_134087.1, on the reverse strand, counting down.
TAAAGAGCCTTATTTGATTATATCTTCAACTGTTATCCAATCCTCGACTATCCCCAATAGCTCGAGCTCGATCCTGACATCGACCCCGAGGTCCTTCATCGATCGGACTTGTATCCAGGAAGCAGGCCCTTCGGTTTGATTATTATCTCGTTTTAGCTTACATTTAATCTTCAAACTCCATATTATTAGTATCAACTGCTCTAACAACTAGCTCGGGAATAGATCACATATTTTTAGAATCTCATTTACAAATTTAATTGTTGTTACCATTTTTACGGTAAATAGTTTGGCGCCCACCGTGGGGCTAAAAATTATAGTGATTATTTTCTTTCTAGTTTCATTACACAAATGCACATTATCTTTCACACTTTTTCTTGTCCAATATCCATTCATTTCAGGTCAAAATGTCCGGCTTGGTAAATGGAGTCAAGAATGACAACCTCGAGAATCATGGGGAAAATGCCGTGGCTGTCCCGGTCGCTGAAGCACCACTACGGAATCCAGGTAACATGCCCGGGCCAATTCTAGCAGACGCGGACTCACAAGACGGATAGCAAGTCGATGAAACTTCTCAAACCAATAGGAGCATACGACACAACGACCGACAGGACGCTCAAAAAACCCCGGCCGGGAAGAACATGAAGTTAGCCTTCACGATATTTTTGAAATTTTGCAGGCACAACAGTTAGCTATCACACAACTATAGAGCCATCCGAAGGCTCCCAGTGCAGTGGCACCAGAGACAACTCCCCCACCGAGCAAGTGACCGAAAGATCAAGCAATAACGGGTCAGTGGATGAGCCCTCCATGGTAAAGATGCTTGAGGACCTCTCCAAAAGGATCGTGTCAGGTTCGTGGAGGTTCTTGCAGCAGCTCTCCCCTGGGGAAGCGGTCCCGAAACCAGCCTCACGGAAATCTGGAATGCTGGAGCTCCCTAGGCGCGACAGGGCCTCGGACCCCGACGAGCGCACCACCGCTTACACATGCACGTAGAAAGGCAACGACCTTCAAGATGATAAGTTCGAGCCCGTCTCGTTGAAGAAGTTCGGAGAAACACTCTCGAAAGAAACCATGATGTGGCACCGCGGCCTAGCACCCGACCTCACATACTCGCTTACCGTACCAGTGGATTCTTCCGCAGAAGCGTACACCGATGCCATCGAAGCAGTAACGTAAGAGCCCGATACATTGGAGGCTGAACGAAAAGTGAATGAAACACCATAGGAAGTCACGCCTTTTTCACCGATAGGACGAGTGAGATCGTCCCCGGTTTCAGATGACTAGGCAACATAGGTCTTTGCCCGAAGTTTAAACGAGGCATGCCCGACGACTCCAGGTCTTTTCAAATGACGCTTAGCTAGATACCCAGCCGAGACTTGGCCGTACGCCCGTACCCGGCATTGGCCACGAGTCAGGGCCATGGACAATCGTTCGGGAGCCTTTATGGTCCTGGTATACCCAAGAAGGCTCCCAACAAAGAAAGTAGCGCTAAACAGATGGAGGTACTATCCATGTGCCACGAATGGGAGGAACGCCACAAGATGTAACCTACCTCGCAATAGTAGGGAAATATCTCGGTGGCATCATCCTCGTGGTACCTTCAGTGGGACTGGATCTGACGAGGCACAGCCGGCCCAGCAGTGTACGATTTCAACATTGCTATACCAAACATCAAGATCACCATAAATGAGACCAGGGACGCTGAGCGACTCAGGCTTATTCGATAAAGACCCTTTCAAAAGAGCCATAACCCGATGCGGGAACCGTAGGGCATGTGAGCACGTAATTTTTGCCTTACGAAAACTACTCCAAAATAAATCAAAAAATAATATAAATTTCTTTTACTGTGTAATTCTTGAATTTGCGTGGTGTTAAATATTTGTGTTATGTCCGTAAATGTTTACTTTGTCATAATAAAAATAAAAATTAAAATAAAATACATGTTGCATGCATATAGGATTTAATTATGCATTTGAAAGATAATTTAAATAAAATCACAAAAAATATGCATTCGTTCTATTTTTAAATGTGTTGTTATGTGATTAATGATTTATCTACGTGTTAATGGTTATTTAAAGATAATTAGTATTATTGTAATGATAATTTTGTTTTTATAATTTTGGATTAGGATTTTATTAATTAATAATAAAATAGAATAAAATAAAATAAGTTGTAAAATAAAAATTGGACCTGGATTAAAATCCAGGCCCAAAACCAAATTACTCCCCCTTCAGCCCAATTCAGGCAACCCAGGCACCGGTCCAAATCAAACGAGTCAAAACGACATCGTTTGATTGTAGTTTATCAGGGACCGTTGGATCAAAGCCAACCAACGGCTGAGATCCCACGAACCTTAACCCATATCCATTACCCGACCCAGTGCCCCGATTCAGCCCGACCCCAGCAGTAAACCAAACGACACCGTTTGGCTAAGTGAACTAATCCTGGCCATCTATTCTCATTGATCCAACGGTCAAGATTAATCCACCCCACCCCTATATAAGGACCAAAACCTTACCCCGGCCCCTTAGCCAAACCCCTCCCTCCTTCCCTATTCATCGTCCCTACCGAAACTCACCCCTAACCCTAGCCGCCCTAGGATCCCACCGCCTGAAAACCCAGTGGCAACAACGCCGCCGGTCACCAAAATAACACCCTAGAACCCCCTGAACATCCTCTATCCTGATATGCTAGCCACTTGGCTCGAATCTTCTTGAAGGTTCTCGAATCTTCATTTGAAGATTCGAGCCGAGTTTAGATCTAAACCAAACCACCCCTAGTTGACACCATAGTACCCCCTAGCATGCCTTGTAATGGATCTGATGTTTGTTTGGCTCGAATCAGTTCCGAGCTTCTCGAATCTTCTTTTGAAGATTCGGACCAAACAAGAACAAACTCAGATCCGTTCTAAACTGACACCAAATGACCCCTAGGCTACCCTCACCCTTGTGTCGTATTTAGTCCCCCTCGAATCTGACCAGAAATGGTTAAGTCCCAAATCGAACCTTCAAGAACCCTAGAAATACCAGACTTTTGGATTCTGTTCACTTCAGACAAAAGATTGAGGTTTAATCGACCTTAGTCAAAGTATTTTCAATAAATACTTCGACTAAGGTCTGTTTGATTTCAAACAAAGTCCAAATCCAAGTTGAGTTGAGTCCGGTTGAATTTGAAGGTTCAGAGGTAATTTCTTTTTCTTATGTGCATTCTACGTGTATTCTATGTTCGTTTCATTAGTTTGTTTAATTTTTCATAATTTTTCTAGTCAAATTTTGTTATACTGTCCCCTACCCGTCTACTTGATTCTAAATGTGAATTGTTTCTGTTGATTGTGATTATGTACAATGTGTGTAATCGACTCGGTTAAGTTCGTCGATTAGTTGTATTGTGAATCTTGCTTCTGAAATGTTGACTGAGACAACCTGTTTTGAATAGATTATTTTGCTATAACCAGTTAATTAGTTATTGTTAATCAGTTGGTTCTTGTTTAATAAACCAGTAAATTCAAATGAATGTTGTGTATGTGTTGATTTCTGAGCATTGAGTTTCAGGGCATTGTCAGTATATTGACAATGCTCATGTATTTGTTTACTTTTTGGTTCAGTTTTGAATCTCAGTTGAAATAATCCTGCATATTCTGTGTAATGTTAGTGTGTGTTATTCAGGTTCAGTATTCATTTGAAAATCATCTATTTAAATTCAACTCTTGTGCATAAATGTGATGTACTGTCTCAAATCATAGGATTGGTTATAACTGCTTAAACAGATTTTAAAATCTGTATTGTTAGATTCTGAATTTAAGGCAGTAATAACAGTAATTACAGTAGGAATTCTGGGACATTTTTGGGACAGAACAGTAAGGGTAATGTGATAGAATAGTGGACTGAAAGTAGGATGTTAATGACTATAATTTAAGATACTAATGGGGAACAAGGGATAATGGGCTGCTGAAAAACAGGATAATAGCACTCAATAGGATTTAAAGTATTCAAAAGTAGTTTTAATGGAAAACTTTCTGATTTTAAAAAGGAGAAAAGGGTCCAGGCAGCACTAGAAGGGTACAGGACAGCCCTGTATAAATAGAGGGGGATTGGGACTGATTTAGGAAGAGATTTTTGAAAGAGGAAAATCTGAGAGAGCTCTTTTAAGAAAGAAAAACAAGGAAAAAAGAGAGCTTTCAGGCAGACTTTAGGAGATTGAAGAAAGAAAAAAGATCAGAGAAAAAGAAAGAAAAGAGAGGAAAGAAAAAGAAAGAAAAGAGAGGCTGATTTCTAAAGCATAGAAAATACACACAAAAATACATATACATTTGAGAGAAACAGAAATCCGAGAAGGGAAAAATCAGATTGGAAGAAAGAATAAACAGAAAAATCAGAAACAGAAAAAAAAATCAAAAACAGGAATTTGAAACAGAAAAGAAACTGAAATCTGAAATATTATCCCTTTGTTGAATCTGTTCGGATTTATTTGAATCCATAGTTCAGTTAAAATCTCAAGTTTTCTTTAAAATACTATTACTGTGCATCTGAGTTTCTCGGGTCTCATTATTGTTTAAGTATGTGGAAAGATTGCTATTCTGCTGCAACTGCTGAAAACTTACTTCTTCTACCTTCATTTCCAGGTACTTATCTCTTAAATTCTATGTTGGAAAAAAGATTCAGCATGACAAATCAATGAAGCTTGAATTGCAAAAATTCTATTTTTCATTTGTTCAAGTTCATTAGTTTAAACTTCATTTTTTGTTTCATGTTAGTTAACTAGTAGTGAATTCAATTTGATAGTTATGAGTTAATTGTCTTTATTTGAAATTCATGTAAAATTGTGTAATAATGTTTTCCATTCTAAATTTTCATTAAAGTATAGTTATGATTGAATTGTTAAGATAGGGAACATGACATGAAGTTGGCTATTAGTTAAGTCCTATGACATTGTTAGTCAGGTATAGAGTATTCTGAAATATCAAGAAATTGCATGGTTAGTGTATTTCGATTGTTTGGTTGTGGATTAAGTTTAGATGTTGATAGTTGAATAAAGAGTATTATAAAAATGTCAAAAACTATATTGCTAGTTTTACCTGATTTAGTTATGGATTGAATGATGTGAGTTATACGTTCATATATGGCGTGATAATAGGTATATATATAACCATTAAGGGATGATGAGTTGATGTATCTCATTATGATGTTAAAATGCTATGAATGTTTTAGACATACAACTATGTTGCATGTAAGGCAATATTATTAATCGATTTATAATTCCCTTTCTTATCAAATTGATGCCTATTTACCATCTTAAATAAATAATTAGGCCTATTAGATTAAAAGGAAGTATATGAGAATAAGATGAGATATACAAATTGCAACACTTTATATCAATGACAATTAGAAATAGGATTTGCACTAATTAAATAATGAAAAATTGTTCAAAAATACTTCTTCCCTTCATAAATCATGTTTGTTAATTTCATATACAATTCATCATTTGGCATATATATGTTGTAGTTGCTAGAATCATATTTTTATTTTTTTCTTTGAACTTGAATAGTTGGGCTGAATATAATTTATATCCGGAAATTATAATCGACGGGCAACATTTAATAAATTGTGAATTTCTTTTAAAAGAATTCAAAGACATCCCTTGAATATGAATTTCTCAGTATTTTCATATAAAATGTGTAGATATAACAAACAATTTTGTGAAAAATTCATAATATCATTAAGAATATTTGGTGTAATTAGGGATACGTTCGCGTAATCTGATTATACCAATAAAAGCAATTCGAATTATGCGTACGCGCAATTTCGAGAGAATATGTAATATAAGGGATTTCTTCAAGGACGTTAAATTAATTTCATAAAAACCCGAGATGTGCGGTTCACTATTTAAGAAAAACAAATATTCTTGATTCGACACAATTTCGAAAAAATGATTGTTTAATAAATATATTATCAAAAGTTATCGTGTACACGTACGCGTGACACAATTCCGCATTTTTAAATTTATAACATGAATATACGTACGCGTAATTCGATTCAAAGAAGGATCCTTATTCACAATAAGTAAAAGCGGTAGTAAAAACACGTAACAAAAATATATTTAATAAAATCAAGATAATTAAGCCAATAATAAAAACAGTTAAGCGACCGTGCTAGAACCACGGAATTCGGAAATGCCTAACACCTTCTTCCGGATTAACAAAATTCCTTACTCAGGATTTCTGGTTCGCAGAATAATAAACAGAGTCATATTCTCCTCGATTCAGGGATTAAAATTGGTGACTTGGGACGCCTTAAAATTCCCAGGTGGCGACTCTGAAACAAACAAATAAATCCCGTTTCGACTGTCCTTTAATTGGAGAAAACTCCCCACGCGCCCCGCGGGCGCGGTAAATAGGAGGTGCGACAGCTCTGGCGACTCCGCTGGGGACAAAAGTGTGTAAACGGTAACCCAGAACCATTGGTTCAGGGTTTAAAGAATTCGAGCTTAAAATATCTGTGTTAATTGGCTTTATTTACTATATGATTTTCAACTGTTTATATGCTAATATGCTAAATGTTGCTTTTTACCGCTTTAATATTATTTGAATTGTGAATATATACAACTGTTACGAAACCCTCTTCTTTCTGAGTCTTCTGAATTTATGGTGTACACGTGCGCGTGACCCACCTTTCTGTTAAAGTCATACCAAATAAGACGGAGTTGGGACAAGTAACTAGGCCGGGCAGACTTTCGTGCTCCCGGTACGTTGCCCCCGCTTCGGCTCAAACTCTCCGTTTGGGTAAGCCAGGTTTAGAACAATCAACCTCAGGTTTTACACTTAGAATAACTCAGCCATGTACCGGATCCCTAGTAGGAACGAATATTTGCATCATATACATTTGGCCTTGCAGACTCAACACAGGGGCTGGGTCTGTCTAGGACAGGTGAACCCGAAACAAAAAGACCATCCTGATGCATCCTACTTTCTACTTGTGCATTCATTTGCCTCGAACATGCTTGTTGACCAGCTTAAACGAAATCATGGTGAGAAGAGAGGAATAAAATGGGTTGTTTTTTTTTAATCTTGAAATAAAGATATTTAATAAATAAAATGATTTTTTTTATGTAAATTTTCAAAAAATATAAAATTCTGAAAATAGTTTTTTTTTTATTTTTAAAAATGAGTCTTAACTCTATTAAATTAAACTTCAGATACAAAATGAGCACCGCACAAAGCCCCTCATCCACGAGTACAGAAGAATTTCTCTTTCAGCTTCAAATGTGGTGGTATGATTTAAGCGAAGACGGTCAAAAATGGGTCGTCAAGCATTTGGGAAATCTCACGGACATTATGAAAGTTAAACCCCGTGATGATCTGATTGCGGCGTTAATAACTTTTTGGGACCCTGTTCACAATGTCTTTCGTTTCTCTGACTTCGAGCTAACTCCTACATTAGAGGAGATAGCTGGATATGCTGGTTTTGACGGAAGTCTAAAAAATCAAAGCCTGATATTCACAAAGGCTCCTTCGGTACTTCGATTCTTCGGTCTTCTGAACATCAGCAGTCAAATCAGGAAAAGCAATGTCATCAATGGATGTTGTTCCTTCAACTTTTTGTATTCAAGGTTCGGAAAGTCAGATGGGTTCGAAATTCATGAGAAAGGCCTTACTAACAAGCAAAACAAAGACACTTGGCAGATTCACCGTCGCTTTGCCTTCATGGTGGCTTTTCTAGGAGTCATGGTCTTCCCAAACAAAGAGCGAACAATTGATATTCGCACCGCGAAAGTTGTGCAAATCCTCACCACCAAAGAAAATCACACCCTTATCCCCATCATTCTATCAGATATTTATCGGGCTTTGACTTTATGTAAATCAGGAGAAAAAGTCTTCGAAGGATGCAAAATTTTGTTGCAAATGTGGGTGATGGAACATCTTCAACAACAACCCAAGATCATACAGTATGGGTCAAACAATGATAATTGCATCGAGAGCTATGAGGAAAGAACAAAAAATTATCAGGCTCCAGAAGGGATAGAAGCATGGGTATCTCATCTAAAGGCTTTAACGACAAATCAGATTGAATGGACTTTGGGATGGCTCCCGATGAGGGAAGTAATACACATGTCAACCTCAAATAGTTATCTACTACTATTGGGATTGAGAAGCATTCAGCCGTATGCGCCACTAAGAGTCCTAAGGCAACTAGGGAGATATCAAGTAGTTCCTGATGATGAAGATTTGAGTATGCAAATAATCGAATTACACCCAGAAGCCACCATTCCCGAGGCTCTACTTCAGCAGATGTGGAATGGATGTCGATACTTGAAAAGTGATACTCAAGTCCCAGACACTACAAAGGGTGAGATAAATCCTGGATATGCAAGGTGGTTTGAAAAACGGTCTCGCGTGGATGATGTACCAGAGCCTGAGCTAAGAAGGCCAACAAAAAGACCCCATGTTCAAAACTTCAATGATAAAATCCAAGAGCGGTTGATCTGGGGAGAAAAAGAAAAAGGGTACAAAGCAACTATCCATGCCCTAAAAGAAAATCTGAGAAGCCTCAGTTTGGAGAAAGATTTGCAAGCACAAGAAGCCGAAGGCGAGAAGAAGAGTCTAGCTTGTGAGAATGAAAATCTTCATGCTCGATTCCAAAAAATGAAAAGAGTTTCTGAAACACCAAAGAGGAGCTGGAAGGATCAAAAAATCATCGCCAATCTTTTTGAAAGAATGCAAGATTATGATTCTATTCTTGCATAAAATGAAAGGACGTTGAGCAAAGCAAAAGAAAGGATCCAACTATTAAACGAAGAAGCCATGTCTAATAAGGAACGCCAAGATAGGCAATCCGAAAAAGACAGGGCACAATTCAAGAAGGAAAAAGACCATTGGATACGATAAGAAGACCAGCTTCGTGCACAACTAGAAGAGGCAAGAAGATGCAACAGAGAACATCAAGAAGCAGACCTCGACAGAGAAAGAGCGCAAGCAAGATTAGAGCAGGCCAGACTCCGAGCTCTGTTAGAATCAGCTCTAGATCGTGAAAACCGTGTCAGAGATATAGCCACCACTCGTCAGCAGCAATTGCAAGACCAAGACCAACGTCTTCAAGGTTTCAGGGCACAAATCCACGACCTGGCAGTCTTCACATCTCAAAGTTATGTAAACTGCCAAGGAATGGATTATGAAAGGTTTACAGAGCATGCGCCCACTTTTGCTCGTCATCTAGCAATGGAGTTGGAAAGGATGTATCGTACGTTGGGAGGTCATCCAGGTCAAGCTCCACATTGAGCAAATAGTCTAATAATATACAACACAAGTGGAAAGTGGGGCACATTGTGAGATGTTAAGAATTGTATCTTTTATTTTGATTTAAGTGTGTGTGTTTCAAGACATTTTCTTAAAGTTTTCAAATGTAATTCCATCTTTGTATAATGAATAAAAGTGATTGCCTTTAGTCCGAACTACGCAAGGTCTGATTCATGTAATGGCATGATACGTAGGCAATCTCTATAAGATTTGACCACCACGATAAAAGATATATATAATAAATAGAAGTGAATAACAATAAAAATTTCAAGAAAGCTGGGACGACACAAGCAGCTGAGTAAATGCATAATAGAAAGGGATTATTTGTTCAGGAGCATTGCATCTCAACGTGTGATTATATATGTTTTAAACTCTCAAAACTAACAAGTTTGTTCATTGCCAGAATTCAAGCAGTTAGTTTCTCTAAAGAGTATACTGGCATTTTATCACTATCACACAAGATCAAAAGGACCAATACCCGAAAGTATGTCTATCCCAGATGTTGACACAAGTATGGAGCTAGAGGAGATGGATGTCGGGAAAATGAAAGAAGAGATGTTTAAACTCAAGCAGCAAATGGCTGAGATGTACCAAGCCTGGTCTACAGGACAGTTACCCCCATCTTACCCAAATAACCCTGCTCCATCAATGACCCAAACTCAGGATAATATTACCACTGAATTATCCCCAAATTTCCCCATTTACCAGCACTACCGAGGCACCACCTCTAAGACACCACAGTCTCCACCTCCGAAACCAGTTCCATACGTTCCTCCACCTATGACTCCTGTTTTCGTAGCACCTCCCCCTGCTACATTTCACAAATCTCCTAGTGACCCTACATTCCAGGCCCAGGACAACCAATATTACCCCCCGGAGCCCACCCTCAAAGCCTCCAAAATTAATTCAACTGCTCCTCGTTTTGATCTCCCAACCGAAATTAACAAGCCAGCCAAAAATGCTGAACAAGAAGAGATGTTCAGGAAGGTCAAGAGTTTAGAACAATCATTCAGAGACATGCGAGGATTAGGTGGGCAAGTCAGTGTAGCATACAAAGATTTGTGCTTATTCCCCAATGTACAATTACCAGTTGGCTTCAAGATGCCCAAATTTGACCTATACAACGGGCACGACGACCCAGTAGCCCACTTAAGGGGTTTCTGTAGCAAGATGCGAAGGAGCTGGGGGAAAGGATGAATTATTAATGGCTTACTTCAGTCAAAGTTTAAGCGGATCAGCTTTGGAGTGGTATACACGCCAGGACCATGGGAGATGGTACACCTGGGATGACCTGGCACAGGCATTCGCATACCATTTCCAATACAATCTGGAAATCATCCCAGATCGATTATCTTTGACAAAATTTGAGAAGAAACAACAATGAAAGTTTCAGAGAGTATGGTTTTCGGTGGAGAGAACAGGCAGCACGAGTGGATCCTCCTATGAAGGAGAGTGAAATGGTAGACTACTTCCTCCAAGCCTTGGAACCAACTTACTATGCCCATCTAGTTTCAGCGGTTGGGAAATCATTCAACGAAGTGGTGAAGATGGGAGGTATGGTGGAAGAAGGCCTCAAAACAAATAAAATTATGAGTTATTCAGCAATTAAGGCAACTACTCAAGCTATTCAAGGCGGGGTAGGAGGAATCGGAAGAAAGAAGAGGGAGGAAGCAGCGGTAGTTTATTCAGGAATTTGGTCGGGACCCAGAGGTTCACCACTTTACTATAATCATCAACGACCTCGCCAATCAGCTTACCACCATGATTCATCCCAACACTACTATCACCCTTCGGAGCCTCATTTCTCCATTAACCATGCTCAAGCATACAATCAGCCACCTGGTCACACCAATTGGCGTGCTCCTGCCACACCAAGTACTTACCCACGAGCCTATCCCGGACCAGGTTTCAGGCCGAGGCCAGCGTTCAGGGGGGAAAGAGAACAGAAAAAGAAAACTTACACTCCATTGGGAGAGTCTTACACTAGTCTGTTCCACAGGCTGAGACAGCTGGACATGCTAAGACCAATACAATCCAAGCTACCCAATCCTCCTCCAAAGAATCTGGATTACACCATTAGCTGTGAATATTGCTCAGGTGCACCAGGCCATGATACGGAGAAATGCTGGCATTTAAAAAATGCAATACAAGAGCTGATTGATACTAATAAAATCGAGGTTCAAACCCCCAAAGCTCCCAATATCAATAGAAATCCAATGCCAGCCCATCAAGAGGCCAATATGATAGAAATCATACAAGCTGATGGGGAGACAAAGAAGCCATCACAAACTGTCATGATGATCAATTCTCATGAAGCCAAACCAGATAAGCAGTTAACAGGGGAGAAGTCGGCACCTAAACAGAGCAGAAATGGCGATGAATCATCTGTGGTAGACAAGGAGGGATCATCGAGCAAAGTTGCCCCAAAACAAGAAAGACTGAAAGTGATAGTACCAGGGGTTGCTAACAAACCCATTGTATTCGTGGAAGGATCCCGTACAGATCGGGTCATCATCACACCTGTGACCCAGCTGCCAGTCATCAACAACAAAGCCATCCCATGGAACTATGAACGGGTGATTGTAATGTACAAGGGAAAAGAAGTCAAGGAAGAAGTGTGTGAGGTGCAAGGCTTGACTCGTTCGGGAAGATGTTTTACGCCCGAAGAGTTAAGAAAAACTAAAAATAATCCAACACCAATAAAGAGAGCTGTGACGGAAGAAGAGGCGGAAGAGTTTTTAAGAAAAATGAAACTCCATGACTATTCTGTTGTGAATCAATTGAAGAAGACACCCGCTCAAATTTCATTGTTGTAATTACTGATCCATTCAGAGGAGCACCGTCTGGCTTTAATGAAAATCCTGAATGAGGCTCATGTTCCTGAAAAGATCTCTGTAAATCATTTGGGAAGAATAGCCAACAGAATCTTTGAGACAAATAGAATTACATTTGCTGATGATGAATTACCTGTGGAAGGTACCGAGCATAACAGAGCTCTTTACCTCACCGTGAAATGTGAAAACTCCGTAGTAACCCGGGTATTGGTTGACAATGGGTAAAGTGCAAACATATGCCCTCTCTCCACTTTAAGCAAATTAAAAATTAAAGAGGAGAGGATCCAGAAGAATAGTATCTGCGTACGGGGGTTTGACGGTGAAAGCAGAGATTCATTTGGCGACATAGTGTTGGAACTAACAATAGGGCCAGTTGAATTCACAATGGAATTTCAAGTGTTGGACATAACTGTCTCTTACAACTTGTTGTTGGGCCGACCATGGATCCATGCTGCTAAAGCAGTCCCGTCAACACTACATCAGGTTGTCAAGTTTGAATGGGATCATCAAGAAATAGTTGTGCATGGGGAAGAAAGTTTAAATGCTCGCAGCAGTACCATTGTACCGGTCGAGGGAACAGAAAATGACCAGGGACCATGGGTATACCAAGTATCCGACACAGTGTCGGTAGAGAAAATTCCACAGGGGAAATACCTTCCGAATCCAAAGATATCCTCTGCATCAGTCATGATAGCTTATGAAATGTTAAAGAATGGTTTTATACTCGGCAAAGGCCTGTGCTTATCTTTGCAAGGAATTATACAACCAGTATCTCTCCCCGAGAACTGGGGAACATTCGGTTTGGGGTTCATACCCACCGTAAATGACGTGATAAAGGCCAGAAATTTGAAACATAAGGCATGGGATCTTCCAAAACCAGTCCCACATCTGTCAAAATCTTTTGTTAAGACCGTTGCTAGAAATCGCCCGATAACAACAATTCCTAAATCTCGGGTCAATCCTGAGGAGAAGTTGATTGAAAGATTCGAGAAGTTGTTTGATGATGTGAATATGTTGGAATGCGGAGAAGGGTGTAGCAACGCGGAAGTTCAATTCGTTGGGCCAGAAACAAAGCTTAATAATTGGAAAGCCACTCCTCTCCCCATTCGAAAGGAGTCTTGGTAGTTCATTTTGATTTTCTTTCAAGTTTGTTTGGGTTACTTCAGGGTTGTAATCCCAAAGCTTATCTTACAGTTTGTTTGAAGTGTGCAAACCTTGTTATCTTTCATCATCCAATAAAAAGCAGTTTCCTTTTTATTATCATTCCTGATAGTTTTCATTTCTTTTCTCTTTTTTTCTGTACAGTTCTTTTTACGCTGGCTTTAGTGATATGGCATGCATGAGGAATCCTCAGCCCAGTCTTAAAAATCAATCTGGTTCCGAAGTAATAATTCAAGAATATATTGTGATTATGAATCAGAATATGATGAAGATGAGGTTTTTGAAGACATTAGTAAAGAGTTAATTCACTTTGAGAAAAAAATCAAACCTAACTTGAGTGATACCGAGGACATCAATATAGGGGACACGAGTAATGTCCGGGAAACTAAAATAAGTGTCCATCTCAAACCAAAGATCCGAGAGGAGTTAATTAAAGCACTCATAGAATTCAAAGATGTTTTTGCATGGTTGTATGACGACATGCCGGGCCTGAGCACTGATTTAGTGGTTCACAAATTGCCCACCGATCCAACGGTGCCTCCTGTCAAGCAGAGGCTGAGAAAATTCAAGCCTGATATGAGTGTGAGAATTAAGGAAGAAATCACCAAACAATTGGAAGCAAAGGTCATTCGAGTCACTCGATATCCTGTTTGGTTAGCTAATATCGTTCCTGTGCCAAAGAAAGACGGCAAAATTAGAGTATGCGTCGACTACCGCAATCTCAACAAAGCCAGTCCGAAGGATAATTTCCCATTACCCAATATCCATATTTTGATCGATAATTGTGCCAAGCATGATATAGGATCTTTTGTGGATTGCTATGCTGGGTATCATCAAATTCTAATGGATGAAGAAGACGCAGAAAAGACGACATTCATCACACCATGGGGAACTTATTGCTACCGGGTAATGCCGTTCGGTTTGAAGAACGCCGGAGCAACCTACATGAGAGCGATAACCACAGTGTTTCATGATATGATACATAAGGAGATTGAGGTATACGTGGACGATGTGATCATAAAATCAAAGCATCAGGCCGACCACGTTGGGGATTTGAGGAAGTTCTTCTTAAGACTTCGCAGGTACAACCTCAAGCTTAACCCTGCCAAATGCGCATTTGGAGTTCCATTTGGAAAATTGCTGGGATTCATAGTCAGTCGACGAGGTATCGAGCTAGACCCATCAAAAATCAAAGCCATCCAAGAATTGCCACCTCCCAGGAACAAAACTGAAGTAATGAGTTTGTTAGGAAGGTTGAATTATATCAGCAGGTTTATTGCTCAGCTCACAACAACTTGTGAGCCAATTTTCAAATTGTTGAAAAAGGATGTTGCGGTCAAATGGACCGATGAGTGTCAAGAAGCGTTCGATAAAATAAAAGGGTACTTGTCGAACCCACCCGTGTTGGTCCCGCCAGAGCCAGGAAGACCTTTGATTCTTTACTTAACAGTTTTGGAAAATTCATTTGGTTGTGTATTGGGGCAACATGACCTCACTGGCAGAAAAGAACAGGCCATCTACTACCTTAGCAAGAAGTTCACAGCTTATGAGTTTAAGTATACTCATCTGGAAAAGACATGTTGCGCCCTAACATGGGTAGCTCAAAAATTGAAACACTATTTGTCATCCTACACTACTTACCTCATTTCTCGGTTGGATCCATTGAAATACATTTTTCAAAAGCCTATGCCAACGGGAAGACTTGCAAAGTGGCAGATATTGCTCACAGAATTTGACATCATCTATGTGACTCGAACTGCAATGAAGGCTCAAGCACTGGCCGATCATTTAGCCGAAAACCCGGTCGATGAGGAATACGAGCCGTTGAAAACCTATTTTCCTAATGAAGAAACAATGCATATCGACGAGGTGGAGCGAATTGAAAAACCTGGCTGGAAACTTTTCTTTGATGGAGCCGCTAACATGAAAGGAGTCGGGATAGGAGCCGTAATCATTTCTGAAACAGGGCATCATTATCCTGTTACGGCTCAATTGCGATTTTATTGCACCAATAATATGGCTGAATATGAAGCTTGCATTTTGGGGTTAAGGCTAGCCGCAGATATGGGTATCCAAAAAATCTTAGTCATGGGAGATTCGGATCTTTTGGTACATCAAATTCAAGGAGAATGGGAAACTCGAGACTTGAAGCTCATACCATACCGACAATGTCTACATGATCTTTGTCAAAGGTTTCAATCAGTGGAGTTCCAACATATTCCAAGAATCCATAATGAGGTCGCCGATGCATTGGCTACCTTGGCATCAATGTTGCATCATCCGGATAAAGTTTATGTAGATCCGATACATATTCAAGTCCACGATCAGCACGCTTATTGCAATATGGCCGAAGAAGAATTTGATGGTGAACCATGGTTCCACGACATCAAGGAGTATATCAGGATGGGGATATATCCTGCACAAGCCACAGGAGATCAAAAGAGGACCATTAGACGATTGGCAAATGGATTCTTCTTAAGCGGAGGAGTTTTGTATAAAAGAACACCAGTTCTTGGATTATTAAGATGCATAGATGCCAGACAAGCTACAACTGTCATGTCTGAAATACATTCGGGAGTTTGCGGACCCCACATGAGTGGATATGTATTAGCAAAGAAGATCCTTCGTGCTGGTTACTATTGGCTTACCATGGAGCGAGATTGTATCAGTTTTGTGCGCAAGTGTCATCAATGCCAAATACACGGAGATTTGATTCATTCTCCACCATCCGAATTGCACACAATGTCGGCACCATGGCCCTTCGTTGCTTGGGGCATGGATGTGATTGGACCAATTGAGCCGACAGCATCCAATGGGCACAGGTTCATTCTGGTAGCCATTGATTATTTTACCAAATGGGTTGAGGCCAAAACATTTAAATCAGTGACCAAGAAAGCTGTGGTCGATTTTATCCACTCAAATATCATATGTCGATTCGGAATCCCAAAGGTGATCATCACAGATAACGGTGCTAATCTTAACAGCAACTTAATGAAGGAAGTATGTCAACAATTTAAGATTACACATCGCAACTCTACCCCATATCGGCCCAAAGCAAATGGAGCAGTCGAGGCAGCTAACAAAAACATAAAGAAAATACTTCGGAAAATGGTAGAAGGTTCAAAACAATGGCATGAAAAATTACCATTTGCATTATTGGGATACCGCACTACTGTTCGCACTTCAGTAGGAGCAACTCCTTATTTGTTGGTATATGGCACTGAAGCAGTAATTCCTGCAGAAGTTGAGATTCCTTCCCTTCGGATCATCGCCGAAGCGAAGATTGATTATGATGAATGGGTCAAAACCCGTCTGGAACAGTTAAACTTGATTGATGAAAAACGATTGGCCGCAGTATGTCATGGTCAATTATATCAAAGAAGAATAGAAAGAGCATACAACAAAAAGGTGCGTCCACGGAATTTTGAAGTGGGTCAGCATGTGCTGAAACGTATTCTTCCACATCAGGTTGAGGCAAAAGGCAAATTTGCCCCGAATTGGCAAGGACCATTCATTGTGACCAGAGTATTATCGAATGGTGCACTATGCTTAGCAGATATTGAAGGCAAATGCATAAACATGGCGATCAATTCTGACGCGGTAAAGAGATATTATGCATAACTTTTTGAATGTTTGTATTTAGCATTATTTCGAAGATTGGAATAACAAAGGCAATTTATTCTGCTATCCAAACACTATACCATTTGTTTCCCCTTCGAGCCATATTTGTTTCTCTCTTACCCTCTCTAGGAATCAATGAAAATCAAAAATAAAAAAAAAACAAAAAATCACTATTATTTAGTGAACTACGTTTGACCTGATTCCTCAAAGAAGGATACGTAGGCGCCTCACGGCTCGGTCATAGGGTGCACAATATACATAATGTGCACAAAAAGAAGCATCAAGCGACCCCAATCAAAAAACTGGGGCAAAAAACTGTATTGCAAATAAGAAAAAGATTCCAAGAGTTGTAATTTTTAACCCATACCAGAACTGTTTAGCTTTTAATACCTTTTCCATTTCTAACCCCATACCAAAAAGACCTTTCGATCAATCTTAGAAAAATGCTGAGACAAGCAAATGAAGATGGTTCATAACACTCTGGTACAAACAAGAAAAGAAAGTAAAAATGAGAGAGTCTTATAGGTGAAAACCCACACGGACACCATAAGGCGACGGAAGTTGAGAGAAAAGTAAAAATGAGAGAGTCTTATAGGTGAAAACCCACACGGGCACCATAAAGCGACGGAAGTTGAGAGAAAAGTAAAATGAGAGAGTCTTATTGGTGAAAACCTTCGTAGGCACCATAAGGCGAAAAGGAAGTGAGAAATGAACAAATGAGGAAGGTTTATCGGTGAAAACTCTTTGAGATATTGCAAGTCCAACAGGTCTGTAAAATGAAAAATGAAGTTGGATTACGGAAATTTTGGGGAAAAATAAAAATGAGACAATTGAAAGGAGATTGACTAAAAGACTGGGTTGATTAATCCGAAATGCATATCCTGATCATTGGTGCCAGTAACTCCGATCAGATAAGTTTTTATTCTTTCTCCAACGGTCATCCAAACTTGGATTTTTCTTTTCATTCTATAATTGTCGAAATCAGCGTGTTTCGTCACTAATAATCTTACTTTTCTAAAAGCTTTGAGATAAGTTTTATTCCAAACAAATAAGAAGGAATGTCAAGGTATACTACCAAGATTCAAGGTTACATGATGCAAAATACGGCCATGAAAGGCGGGAGATAAAAAGATATTGGTGTAAGAAAAGTGAAATCAAAAGTGGATCAGCAAAGTCAGAAGGGACATATGATTACAGTTAAAAGGGTTTGAAGGAAAACATACAGAGGGGAATCCTATAGTCAAGGATCAATTACAAGGACAAAACAGTCTTTTCAACCATTCCAAGGCAATAAAAAGAGGAGAAGAGAAGCCTCACCATCGGCAAGAATACCCCAGTTAACCACCCTGCTTTAAAATAACGAAGTTTTCTTTGATTTAAAACAGGGGCAAAGACAATATTTGTGTCAGGAGACATTTACGAAGAAATCAGGCGTCCACCTGGAGAATGAGGATGAGAATTGAAGAAGTCAGGCCTCCACTTGGAGAATGAGGACAAAGAATCGAAGAAGTCAGGCGTCCACCTGGAGAACGAAGACAAAGAATAAAAGAAGTCAGGCGTCCACCTGGAGAATGAGGACAAAGAATCGAAGAAGTCAGGCGTCCACCTGGAGAACGAGGACAGAGAATTAAAGGAGTGAGGCGTCCACCCGGAGAATGAGGATTAAGAAGTTAAAAAGAAGTCAGGCGTCCACCTGGAGAATGAGGATAAGAATTAAAGAAGTCAGGCGTCCACCTGGAGAATGAGGATAAGAATTAAAGAAGTCAGGCGTCCACTTGGAGAATGAGGACAAAGAATCGAAGAAGTCAGGCGTCCACCTGGAGAACGAAGACAAAGAATAAAAGAAGTCAGGCGTCCACCTGGAGAATGAGGATGGGAATTGAAGAAGTCAGGCGTCCACCTGGATAATGAGGATGAGAATTGAAGAAGTCAGGCGTCCACCTGGAGAATGAGGATGAAAATTGAAGAAATCAGGCGTCCACCCGGAGAATGAGGATGAAGAAGTTAAAAAGAAGTCAGGCGTCCACCTGGAGAATGAGGATGAAGAAAGAAAAGAAGCAGTCAAGGCACCCACCTGGAGCACGAGGAAATGCAATTAAAATGTTGAAATCAAAAGCCCGCTCATATGAAAAAGGAGCACACTTAGAATCAATAAAGCAGAGGAATCCAACAAAATCCCCAGCAAGAAACAACAAGAGTCCCAAACAGATGAAAAAATACGGGACGCAATGAAAAGGAAAACGAAATAAGTCAAGGCCCAAGAGTCACCAAGATATCAAGACAACAAGAAACGCAAGGGCATAATCTAGATAAGATTTTTATAATTCATGTATCATAGTCTAGTTTAGCTTTTTGTATTACCTTGGAAGTAAGGTGTAATAAGGAGGTCAGCAAGCAGTAAAAACAGCACGAAGCAGCAGTAACATCACAGTCCCATGGTAGTCCCAGCTACCCAAAACTTCCCGAACTACATTGACCTGATTCCTTTATAGCCAAGGATATGTAGGAAACCTTTGAAGCAGAGGTTCGGTCAAATCTTTCAAAAAATGCTTCCCACGGAGTATTTGAACGGGCAAAAATCGCTCGTGTCCGCTCACTTTATCTTTGCACGAAAACTCTTCGAGTTTCCGCACAAAGAGGGGCAGCTGTGAGCACGTAATTTTTGCCTTACGAAAACTACTCCAAAATAAATTAAAAAATAAAATAAATTTCTTTTACTGTGTAATTCTTGAATTTGCGTGGTGTTAAATATTTGTGTTATGTCCGTAAATGTTTACTTTGTCATAATAAAAATGAAAATTAAAATAAAATACATGTTGCATGCATATATGATTTAATCATGCATTTGAAAGATAATTTAAATAAAATCACAAAAAATATGCATTCGTTCTATTTTTAAATGTGTCGTTATGTGATTAATGATTTATCTACGTGTTAATGGTTATTTAAAGATAATTAGTATTATTGTAATGATAATTTTTTTTTTATAATTTTTGATTAGGATTTTATTAATTAATAATAAAATAGAATAAAATAAAATAAGTTGTAAAATAAAAATTGGACCTGGATTAAAATCCAGGCCCAAAACCAAATTACTCCCCCTTCAGCCCAATTCGGGCAACCCAGGCACCGGTCCAAAAAAAACGAGTCAAAACGACATCGTTTGATTGTAGTTTATCAGGGACCGTTGGATCAAAGCCAACCAACGGCTGAGATCCCACGAACCTTAACCCATATCCATTACCCGACCCAGTGCCCCGATTCAGCCCGACCCCAGTAGTAAACCAAATGACACCGTTTGGCTAAGTGAACTAATCCTGGCCATCTATTCTCATTGATCGAACGGTCAAGATTAATCCACCCCACCCTTACATAAGGACCAAAACCTTACCCCGGCCCCCCTATCCAAACCCCCCCTCCTTCCCTATTCATCGTCCCTACCGAAACTCACCCCTAACCCTAGCCGCCCTAGGATCCCACCGCCTGAAAACCCGGCAGCAACAACGCCGCCAGTCACCAAAATAACACCTTAGAACCCGCTGAACATCCTCTATCCAGATATGCTAGCCACTTGGCTCGAATCTTCTTGAAGGTTCTCGAATCTTCATTTGAAGATTCGAGCCGAGTTTAGATCTAAACCAAACAACCCCTAGTTGACACCATAGTACCCCCTAGCATGCCTTGTTTTGGATCTGATGTTTGTTTGGCTCGAATCAGTTCCGAGCTTCTCGAATCTTCTTTTGAAGATTCGGACCAAACAAGAACAAACTCAGATCCGTTCTAAACTGACACCAAATGACCCCTAGGCTACCCTCACCCTTGTGTCGTGTTTAGTCCCCCTCGAATCTGACCAGAAATGGTTAAGTCCCAAATCGAACCTTCAAGAACCCTAGAAATACCAGACTTTTGGATTCTGTTCACTTCAGACGAAAGATTGAGGTTTAATCGACCTTAGTCAAAGTATTTTCAATAGAAAATACTTCGACTAAGGTCTGTTTGATTTCAAACAAAGTCCAAATCCAAGTTGAGTTGAGTCCGGTTGAATTTGAAGGTTCAGAGGTAATTTCTTTTTCTTATGTGCATTCTACGTGTATTCTATGTTCGTTTCATTAGTTTGTTTAATTTTTCATAATTTTTCTAGTCAAATTTTGTTATACTGTCCCCTACCCATCTACTTGATTCTAAATGTGAATTGTTTCTGTTGATTGTGATTATGTACAATGTGTGTAATCGACTCGGTTAAGTTCGTCGATTAGTTGTATTGTGAATCTTGCTTCTGAAATGTTGACTGAGACAACCTGTTTTGAATAGATTATTTTGCTATAACCAGTTAATTAGTTATTGTTAATCAGTTGGTTCTTGTTTAATAAACCAGTAAATTCAAATGAATGCTGTGTATGTGTTGATTTCTGAGCATTGAGTTTCAGGGCATTGTCAGTATATTGACAATGCTCCTGTATTTGTTTACTTTTTGGTTCAGTTTTGAATCTCAGTTGAAATAATCCTGCATATTCTGTGTAATGTCAGTGTGTGTTATTCAGGTTCAGTATTCAATTGAAAATAATCTATTTAAATTCAACTCTTGTGCATAAATGTGATGTACTATCTCAAATCATAGGATTGGTTATAACTGCTTAAACAGATTTTAAAATCTGTATTGTTAGATTCTGAATTTAAGGCAGTAATAACAGTAATTACAGTAGGAATTCTGGGACATTTTTGGGACAGAACAGTAAGGGTAATGTGATAGAATAGTGGACTGAAAGTGGGATGTTAATGGCTATAATTTAAGATACTAATGGGGAACAAGGGATAATGGGCTGCTGAAAAACAGGATAATAGCACTCAATAGGATTTAAAGTATTCAAAAGTAGTTTTAATGGAAAACTTTCTGATTTTAAAAAGGAGAAAAGGGTCCAGGCAACACTAGAAGGGTACAGGACAGCCCTGTATAAATAGAGGGGGATTGGGACTGATTTAGGAAGAGATTTTTGAAAGAGGAAAATCTGAGAGAGCTCTTTTAAGAAAGAAAAACAAGGAAAAAAGAGAGCTTTCAGGCAGACTTTAGGAGATTGAAGAAAGAAAAAAGATCAGAGAAAAAGAAGGAAAAGAGAGGAAAGAAAAAGAAAGAAAAGAGAGGCTGATTTCTAAAGCATAGAAAATACACACAGAAATACATATACATTTGAGAGAAACAGAAATCCGAGAAGGGAAAAATCAGATTGGAAGAAAGAAGAAACAGAAAAATCAGAAACAGAAAAAAAAATCAAAAACAGGAATTTGAAACAGAAAAGAAACTGAAATCTGAAATATTATCCCTTTGTTGAATCTGTTCGGATTTATTTGAATCCATAGTTCAGTTAAAATCTGAAGTTTTCTTTAAAATACTATTACTGTGCATCTGGGTTTCTCGGGTCTCATTATTGTTTAAGTCTGTGGAAAGACTGCTATTCTGCTGATTTTGTTACTGCTGCAACTGCTGAAAACTTACTTCTTCTACCTTCATTTCCAGATACTTATCTCTTAAATTCTATGTTGGAAAAAAGATTCAGCATGACAAATCAATGAAGCTTGAATTGCAAAAATTCTATTTTTCATTTGTTCAAGTTCATTAGTTTAAACTTCATTTTTTGTTTCATGTTAGTTAACTAGTAGTGAATTCAATTTGATAGTTATGAGTTAATTGTCTTTATTTGAAATTCATGTAAAACTTTGTAATAATGTTTTCCATTCTAAATTTTCATTAAAGTATAGTTATGATTGAATTGTTAAGATAGGGAACATGGCATGAAGTTGGCTATTAGTTAAGTCCTATGACATTGTTAGTCAGGTATAGAGTATTCTGAAATATCAAGAAATTGCATGGTTAGTGTATTTCGATTGTTTGGTTGTGGATTAAGGTTAGATGTTGATAGTTGAATAAAGAGTAATATAAAAATGTCAAAAACTATATTGCTAGTTTTACCTGATTTAGTTATGGATTGAATGATGTGAGTTATACGTTCATATATGGCGTGATAATAGGTATATATATAACCATTAAGGGATGATGAGTTGATGTATCTCATTATGATGTTAAAATGCTATGAATGTTTTAGACATACAACTATGTTGCATGTAAGGCAATATTATTAATCGATTTATAATTCCCTTTCTAATCAAATTGATGCCTATTTACCATCTTAAATAAATAATTAGGCCTATTAGATTAAAAGCAAGTATATGAGAATAAGATGAGATATACAAATTGCAACACTTTATATCAATGACAATTAGAAATAGGATTTGCACTAATTAAATAATGAAAAATTGTTCAAAAATACTTCTTCCCTTCATAAATCATGTTTGTTAATTTCATATACAATTCATCCTTTGGCATATATATGTTGTAGTTGCTAGAATCATATTTTTATTTTTTTCTTTGAACTTGAATAGTTGGGCTGAATATAATTTATATCCGGAAATTATAATCGACGGGCAACATTTAATGAATTTCTTTTAAAAGAATTCAAAGACATCCCTTGAATATGAATTTCTCAGTATTTTCATATAAAATGTGTAGATATAACAAACAATTTTGTCAAAAATTCATAATATCATTAAGAATATTTGGTGAATTAGGGATACGTTCGCGTAATCTGATTATACCAATAAAAGCAATTCGAATTATGCGTACGCGCAATTTCGAGTGAATATGTAATATAAGGGATTTCTTCGAGGACGTTAAATTAATTTCATAAAAACCCGAGATGTGCGGTTCACTATTTAAGAAAAACAAATATTTTTGATTCGACACAATTTCGAAAAAATGATTGTTTAATAAATATATTATCAAAAGTTATCGTGTACACGTACGCGTGACACAATTCCGCATTTTTAAATTTATAACATGAATATACGTACGCGTAATTCGATTCAAAGAAGGATCCTTAATCACAATAAGTAAAAGCGGTAGTAAAATCACGTAACAAAAGTATATTTAATAAAATCAAGATAATTAAGCCAATAATAAAAACAGTTAAGCGACCGTGCTAAAACCACGGAATTCGGAAATGCCTAACACATTCTTCCGGATTAACAGAATTCCTTACTCAGGATTTCTTGTTCGCAGAATAATAAACAGAGTCATATTCTCCTCGATTCAGGGATTAAAATTGGTGACTTGGGACGCCTTAAAATTCCCAGGTGGCGACTCTGAAACAAACAAACAAATCCCGTTTCGACTGTCCTTTAATTGGAGAAAACTCCTCACGCGCCCCGCGGGCGCGGTAAATAGGAGGTGCGACAGGGCACACGCGACCACGGGGTCAAAAATGACCCCCCATCTCGGAAAGACGACAACTTTGTTGCTCAATGAAAATCGCCGCCGAGTACTATCGAGCGATCAGGTTCGAATCCAGCCTCAAGGAAGGAGGGCAACTGGGAAGGA
Source organism: Nicotiana tabacum (assembly GCF_000715075.1). Taxonomy (NCBI): domain Eukaryota; kingdom Viridiplantae; phylum Streptophyta; class Magnoliopsida; order Solanales; family Solanaceae; genus Nicotiana; species Nicotiana tabacum. The sequence goes on along the minus strand of NC_134087.1, from coordinate 151,636,869 downwards.
TGAAGTGAACAAGCCGCAACGTATTACCACGACAGTGAAGGAGCGGAGACACCTTCCGAGGACTCATAAAATGGAAAGTAAAAATGTTTGCCGTCAGGAAAACACGGGTCCAGGGATGTGTTCCGGAAGACACCCTTACATCCAGGGAAAAGGACATCGATACTTTGCCTCGGCATCACACTAACGCATTGGTAACCCTCTCTCTAATTTGATCTATTTCAAATAAAACATGTGTTCATCAATTCAGGTGGTTCAGTCATGTACAACAACGCTGTCAAACCAAAGTCAATAGGGCGGCCCGGGCTAACGAACCAAATAACTCCCGCATCCTGAATCCCTAGCGAATTCCTAATGATGAATTGCCACAAAAGCCATCCTCTTAATACGACCCATATGAATTCGAGCCAGGACGTCGAGCTCTGTATCATCGGAGGAGGCGCAAAGAACGGATGCCTTATAAGGGTAGAAAACGTACCAAACCTCAAAACGTCGCCTGTGCATCCCGCGGTAAGGAAGACAGCTTGGGGGGGGGGGGGGCGCCCTCCTTCCCCTCGGTCAGGCTTTCGCCCCAAAGAGGACCTTGCCAGCAAGATTATTAGTGGAGCCACGTACCTCGAGAGGAGGACCCGATATGGTCACAGGCCTTCTTCTACAGTCCAATGACGAGCGATAATCTGCTTCTAAGGGCACCGTTCCCTCGAGAAGATGGGGAAACGACAAACTAAACCCCAATCGGGAACTATGTACCAGATCGAATGGTCCGAGAAGCCGCGCCCGCGCGGGCCGAGCTCACGACAAATGAAACAATGTATGTCTACACCAAGCAATAAAAAGATATCTTTTCAGCATCTTATTCTCCGAACAAGGAAATCTCAAGTATAGCCCCGACAGGGGCCTCTCCGCCAAACACGTCCCGAGATACTCAGAGACTTATCGTCGGCAATTCAACCCTTGCACGACCCCAGGGTCGGAACTCCAGGCTCATAAAGCCCCATACAAGGCAACTCCGAGCTCACGAAAAGCGGTCTTCACGCTTAAAGAAATTCAATGACTCGGAGACTGTCGATCATCGATAATCGCCATGCGCTGGAAAACCCGAAATTGTAAGACCTCTAGCGGGCAGACTCGGCGTAACCAGATCTATTCTACAAAAATTGTAAGACCTCAACAGGTATGAAAAACTATAAGACCTCAACAGGCATGAAAATTCTAAAGTTTAGGCTATACGTCACATTTGTAAGAATCCCGAAAGGGCATACCCTCGGTGTAGATGCCTGAACTGTCACTCGGAATCAAAAATGGCTACGGCCAAACACATATGACTATAGTCAAAATGGTTGATACAGCCAAACTAATACGACTCGGGGACGCCCAACCGTCGCTAAACAAAAATTGCAGGCCACTACTTCGAATATACTTCGGAAAAAATCGGTTAAAACAGGCTTCCCTCAACAGGAAAAAACGAGCTTCGACCATGTTAGATCCGAATCATAAGGCTTCGACCTACTTAGCGTATGAGCTATGAACCTTCCGAGGTGCTCAAGCATCGCTGATAACGACTTGAAATCGAGGTTCTCCGGAACCGACGACGGGTCAGGCAAAAATATTTCAAAAAGACCTTAACGAGCGGAAAACAAAGCCTATAAAAAGCCCACGTGCAAAAACAGCGTAAGAGCAATTGTCGCCAGCTAAGCAAGCCTATGGGCCACATATTAAAAGGTCTTTACGACCAAACAACGTAAGAGCCATTTTCGCCAGCTAAAAATTTTTGACAACTTAAGGATTAAAATGAGCTCGAATCGTAACCCGATTCAAAGACCGGATCCGAAATAGTTCATTATGCAAGCCTCTGGGAACATACAAAAAGGTCTCTACGACCAAACAACGTAAGAGCCATTGTCACCAGCTAAAAAATTGACAACTTGAGGATTAAAATGAGCTTGAATCATAACCCGATTCAGAGATCGTATCCAAAATAGTTTACTATGCAAGCCTCCGAGCCATATATAAAAAGGTCTCAACGATTGAAACTGTGTAAGAGGCACTATCGCCGGTCTGAAAAATACTTAAGGGTCAATTAAATCTCGAATCGCAATGCGACTCGGAGACTGGACCCGAAATGGTTAAAAAACAATATGCCTAAGGGCACGGCATAAATGCCACTATCAGTGAGCCTCTAGGCTACCCACCTGTAAGGTCACTTCGACCCGAAGCACAAAAGGCCATTGCCATCCGCCCATGAAGGCAGGAAAGAACTTAAGGGTCAATTAAAGCTCGAATCGCAACGCAACTCAGAGACTGGACCCAAAGTGGTTAAACTACAATATGCCTAAGGGTACGGCATAAATGCCACTATCAGTGAACCTCCGGGACACCCACCTGTAAGGTCACTTCGACCCGAAGCACAAAAGGCCATCGCTATCCGCCCATGCAGGCAGGAAAGAACTTAAGGGTCAATTAAAGTTCGAATCGCAATGCGACTCAGAGACTGGACCCAAAATGGTTCAACTACAATATGCCTAAGGGCACGGCATAAATGCCACTATTAGTGAGCCTCCGGGCCACCCACCTGTAAGGTCACTTTGGCCCGAAGCACAAAAGGCCACCGCCATCCGCCCATACAGGCAGGAAAGAACTTGAGGGTCAATTAAAGCTCGAATCGTAACACGACTCAGAGACTGGACCCAAATTAGTCTAAACAGAAAATGCCCAAGGGCAAAAAATAGGAACAATTACTACCTTCCCACACAGACATAGATGATTTAAGGGCAACAAGGCTCGAGTCGAAGTCCGACTCTGAGACTAAGCCTAAATAGCAGGACAAAGCATGGAGGGCCCAACACCTGCTCACGTCAAGGATCACACTTAAGAGTCTCCGGACCTGTCCGATCAGTTTTGGATCTACGAGGATCCCACCAAACATCGAAACCAGCGTGCCTGGTCAAAAGCAGTAACAGAAGAAAGATGCAGAAGAAATAAAGCTTCAAGTTCCTCTTATATTACATATGCAAAAAGGCGCACTCTCCATCTACAGACATGCTCTGCATATATCAAAAACAAGCGACAAAACGGCAAAATCTACGCTTCAAAGGGCTACAGCTTGTCGGGTTCACTCTTCGCCTCGTCATCAAGAAGTGACCGCGCCGCTTTCATACGAATCACCATCTCCCGATAAGCCTTGGTTCGACCTAGCGCCGCTTCAGCCCGGACATCAATTATTTCAGCCCTGATCTTCGAGAGATGAGACTCAAGTTTCTCGATCATATCCGCTTGAACTTTGGCATTATCACGAGCCAACCAGAGTTGGGCTTTGAAGGAGGGGACCTTGGCTGAGGCACCTACCTCCTCTAAAGCCTGAGCTTGCACCTAAGCCCTTATCTCACCACAGGTAGTTCTGACGCGGTCGGCATCGCCATTGAGGTACTCCAAAGCCTCCGTCCTTTTTTTGCAGCTAATATAACAAAAAGGGGTTAACCTTAAGGTCCAAGGGGAGCAAATCACAAGTTGTAGAAAGTTACCTGCTCCATCAAATAGCTCTCGTAATTCGAGCTCCGGTACGCCTCATATCGCTAATACTGCAACTCAACCTCCTTTTCTTTACTAAGGAGCCTAAGGGACATGCCCTCGTCCAGAATCTTCTGAGGCCTAGCCCTTAGCAGCTCAGACATAAGCCTATCACAGGCCTGCACAAGGAAAGTTCAATAGAGGGAGGAGGACACAGAATACAGGGGAACTGCACCTGAACTCACCATAAAGTGAAGCCGACGGACTTCCTCAAAGTCGGAATACACTCCTGTTGATCCTGCCTTTTCGACCCTAGGAGAACCGACCTTGGGCACAACATATTCATTCAGAGGAACTGTCGACCAGGAAACATGTGCCCGATCAGCATTGTTAAAAGCTCCATCACACCGTGGGTGCCGATCCCTCTTATGGCCATCGTCCCTCAGCTCGGAGGCCGACGAGTCCTTCCCCTCTTTGGAAGAGCACTGCCTCATCCCAAGGAACTGCCCGATATCTGCAAGAGGTGAATCCAGTACAAATGAAAGCAGAAAATGTTACATCAAATATACAAAGGCCAAGGTACAGGTAGCATGCGCACATACCTTGCTATTTGGCTCCCCATCTGGCATGGAAAACAACTCGCCACCGATGCTCATCGCAGGATAAATGGGTCACCAACCTCTGAACCTAGCCAGGCAGGTCAAGGGCTTCGCTCGGTGTCCATGAAGTTGCTGCAACAAGGGAGACAACATTATTACTCAATTGATCGCTATAGGCAAAATCTGAAAAAGCACCAGACGCTCCACTCACGTGCATAATTCCACCCTTCAGGAAATAGCAATAGCTCTACGCGGATAATATCGACCGTCGGTACCCCGATAAACCAACTAGCCCACTCTCAACCCTCGTCCTCTTCGTCATCAACTACAAAAGGCGTGGACGAACGATACCTCAGGGTTAGCATGCCCTGGTGAGGAAAGGGCCGGTATAGCCTGATGAGATGGTTAAGCATAGATTCGATCCCAGCCTTCTCTGCAAAAAACCTTATCATCAGCACCACCTGCCAAAATGACGGATGTATCTGCACCAAAGTAACCCGATACTTAGAGAAAAAATCAAGCACAACCCTATCACGGGGACCAAACACGAAAGGATATAGATACACGCTCAAGAATCCATTGGTAGAGTCCGTAATACTCTCATCCGGTGGAAGTACCTACAGCGCTATCCCCTCGCTCCATCCATAGTATTTTTTCACCATCTCCAGACGTTCCCCTCTTATCAAAGACACCATCTTCAGAGCGAACTCCCGTGGCTCCTAAGCACGGGAGCAGTACTCCCCGCTCTCTGCCAGGCCATCCCCGAGGTGGTTTCCATGACTATGGTAAAACTAACAGATCAAAGCAAGGGAATGCACCAACACTTTTAGCGCCCGAAGAAATGAATAACCCTATGCCAAAGCGGAAGAGCAGCTATCTATAGCGAGGTCTGGAAAAGAAGCCGAAGCCGCCCTATATATATGCGAGAAGTAGTGACGACTCGCCTGCCCAGAGTAAGCCCCAAGAAACCTACAGCCTCGATGCAGATCGATGGGGTGATACCCGATCGCGAAAGCATCCTTCATCGAGAAGCTAAGACTCGAGGAATTGTCTATATTGTCTCTAATTTTGAGACAGCCCTCTACCCCGAGGATCCCCGCTAAAGAGAAGTCGAACCTTGGGAAGCTTTCAACGCCATTACTCGATGCGAGGTAGTACCTGGTCTCATGATTCCTTTTCTAAAAAATAGGAATAAACACAAGAAGCTCCGATCACGAAAGTTCCACGAAGGTTCGAGGAAGCGCCCGAGTACATGCAACTCCTCAGCAGAAGTTCATCCTATACGTTTTAAGAAGCTGATCTTCATTCAGGATAATATCCCCAAGGCTCCAGAATTCGATGTATTATCCCCATACAACTCGGAGGGCCCCAACAACCTGGGCCTATCAGATCAATCCAGGATTGGTCCGAGGTACGACGATGGACTCGAAAGAGAGCCATGTCGATCGGTAGAGGATTAGAAAGAACACTCGTTCCCAAGTCGGATATCAGCAGTCAACAATGAAAGAAGGCATACAAAGGGCCTCGAAGGGCATGAGAACATACAGAAATAAGGAAAGCAGAAGTCAATAAAGTGTATTCATATTCATAAAAAATTGTGTACAAACATCCCTCGAGGGGTCCTTACATACAATTACAAAAGCTTACAGAGATCTACAGGAGGAACAGAAGGATGTACATGTGATGAAACCCGAGGGCCCGGTCCACCCTCGAAGATCCATCTCCGATATCAGCATCCTCGAGCACCGCCCCCTCGAGCATGCATCCTCGAGGGTGATTCCTTCGACCTCCACCTCCTCTAGGTTCCCAGCTCAATCCCCCAAGGGATTCCCGCCGAAGAAGATGAAGAAGAGGAAAAGGAGGGGATGCAGAGGAGGTAGAGAAAAGAGACATGGCCCGCCGAAGCCAAAGGTTGAATATTCAGCGGGCTCCAACCTCAAAGGCTGTTAGTGCCACTTTATCCCTTGGGAAAGAAAACACCCTAGGGATGAAGTGCCACACCAGGCTAGATAGGAGAGTGAGCAGCGGTGCATAATCTGAACGACTATCTATATGAGGGGGAAACCGACTCCCCATCCATTATCACCTCGGGCCAACAGCAGCAACGAAGGCTAGCATATCGACGACCACAGCAAAAGCGGGACAATGCGATTATAGTTGACAAACAGAAGTCCTAGCAGGAGGCCATAACACAGTCTAAGGAAGCCCCGCCAAAAGGCCTTGAGGCCATGAGCCCAAACATAATGTTCAAAGACAGAAGAAGATGGTAAGAGGGAATAGGTAAGCAAGCCAACAAAGGCACTAGGGTAGGAAAGACAACACCAAAACACCCATATTTATAGGGGGTTACGACACGGTCATCGAGGCTTCAAAAGATTGACTGACGGATGCAGTTAATGCATCCTTGGAAAAATGAACTGACGGCGGTACCTTCACTTTGGAGAGCGGGAATTAGGAGTGCATTGAATGAAGTTGAAAATGCATGATCACGTAGATGCTCCAGTTGCCACAAAGCTCGCGCCAGGAGTTACATCCACGGAATGACGTTGCCGTAAGGAGCTTGAGGAGTCAGAATTATTTCCCATCACTTCGTTATGGGAAATGCAAAGATTATCTGTACACGGCAAAGTAAGAGGACTTGATTTCTTGTTGTCAAGTCACTTCGGAAGAACGCCTCGAAACCCCGAGGACAGGAGGCCACGACCGAGTTCCCGACCTAGGGGCTCGTCGAGGCCCGACTTAGAGTAAATGGAGATCGAAGCCAGGATGAAGGGGGAGCTCCCAAGGCACACAACTAGGCCTAACAGGGTCGGCCTATACAGAGCCTATGCTGAGGCATCGCATCAAGCCATCCCATCTCCATACTTTGTAATTAATTTCCACGTACTTGTAGCCAAGTTCCCCTCCTATATAAAGGTGACTGATACTACCTTGTAACGGACTGATGTTGCTCCATTTTCTCCATAAGTGCAATAATCTCTCTCTCTCTCTTTTCTTTCTAACTTCTTCGTTCTCACTGGCCCGAGGCCACCTTGATATTCATTGCGTTCTTACTCGTTCTTCATCATATACCTTAGTATTGGCCATAAAGAGCCTTGTTTGATTATATCTTCAATTGTTATCCCATTCCTGACTATCCCCGATAGCTCGAGCTCGATACGGGCCTGTATACGGGCCTGTATACAGGCAGCATGCCCTTCAGTTTGATTATTATCTCATTTTAGCTTCCATTTAATCTTCAAACTCCATATTATTAGCATCAACTGCTCTAACAACTAGCTCAAGAATAGATCACATACTTTAGAATCCCATTTACAAATTTAATTATTGTTACCATTTTTACGGTAAATAGTTGATTATTAGCTAGCTGGTCAAGCATTGTTGAGGAGACTCAAGGTAAACCTGCCGTCACGTTCGCAGGCCTCGGAGTCACCTTCTGATATTGTACTTGTATTGTTAAATTCTATTCCAAACTGTTGAATATAGGGATATTCTAGCAAACCCAACAGAGCTTATGACTCTTACTATCGGTTTTGGGATTGTAAGTTAAGTATAAAGATTTCTATTTCATATTTATCTGTTGATGGTTGAATTCTTCTATTAGCTCAGTAAGTGCTGGGCTTACCTAGTCTTAGAGACTAGGTTCCTCCACGATATCCTACAGAGGGAAATTGGAGTCGTGACAAATGTCTTACTAAGAAAAATATACTTTATCAATTGTTTAATACTGGTCAAACATTAGGCATATGATGTTTACTAATCTGAGTTAATTTAAGGTGTTTTGGTATGAACAACAATGTTTTCATTGTAATCTGAAATTTAATTCCTTGAAAAATAAGTGATTTTGTTTCTTATTTTCAGGGGTTTGTTTAGGTAGAAAGTGGTATTTCTTGAAAAAATATATAATTTAGGCAAGCACTATGTAAAATAAAATAGGTTAGGATTGGGATGGTGGTGGGTGGGATATAGGGGCCGCGGTGACGGTGGTAAGAGTAGAGGTGGGGGTGGGATTGGATGGGGTTGGGGTTATGGTGGGAGGTGGAGTGTGGGAAATGTTGAAAAAGTGTTTTAAAAAATATTTTTCTCTTTTTTGTTGGAAAGTCATTTTTTCCAATTGGAGGAAAAAATGAGTTCATGAGGAAAATATCTTCAAAAACATTTAAGCCAACCAAATATGAAAAAATTGAAAAATATTGTGCATAGTATTGGTGAAAGAGGTCTAGATCAAGTGAAGTGCATCAAAGACGAGGATGTCAAAGTATTGGTGAAAGAGACACACATTAGACGTAGATGAAAGATATACTTTCATAGATTGTTGAATAAGGAGAAGGACGTACACATTATGCTGGTTGATTTGGAGAACTATGAGATTCATCGAAATTTTGTATATTATAGGCAGGTAAAGATTGAGGGGGCTATCCGTAAGATGAGTACGGGTAGAGTGACAGAGCAAGACAAGATCCCGATAAAATGTCAAAAGAGCGCGGGAAGGGCAGGTTTGGAGTGGCTTACTGAGTTGTTTAATAGTAATATTTAGAATGACAAAAATTACCGAGGAATGGAAGTAAAGTGCGATAATTCTGTTGCACAAGAACAAGGATGATATTAAAAATTATAGCAGTTATAAGGGTATCAAGGTACTAAACCACACTATAAAGTTTTAGAAGAGGGTGGTGGAGTTGAGGGTGAGGAGGGTTGTGTCTATTTCTAAAAACTAATTTGGATTAATGTTGGGATGATCGACTACCAAATATGATGGACTTATATATGATGTTCATCGACCTAGAAAAAGCTTACGATAAAGTCCTAAGGAGTTTCTATGGAGATATTTGGAGGCTAGAGATGTATTTGTCACATATACTTGGGCAATTAAGGACATGTATGATGGAACCAAGACCTAGGTGAGGATAGTGGATGACTATAATCTCTGTCCAGTCGTGATGGGATTGGACCAGGGATCAACTCTCTGTCCACTCTTACTTTCCTTGGTGATGAATGAGTTGACACGATACATTCAAGGAGAGATATCTTAGTGCATGTTTTTTTGCAGATGATATAGTTCTGATTGATGAGATGTGAGGTACTATTAGTGTTAGGCTAGAGGTTTGGAGGTCGACCTTGAAAGTCTAGAGGTTTTAGGTTGAGCAAGACTAAGATAGAATATTTGAAGTGCAAGTTCAGTGACGTGACTTAGGAGGCTGAAATAAAAGTAAGACTAGATAAAGAAGTCATTCCCAAAAGAGAAAATTTCAAGTATCTTAGGTCTATAGTTCAAGGTAATACGAATATTAATGATGACGTCACACATCGCATTAGAGTAGGGTGAATAAAATCGAAGCTCGTGCAACATCTTGTATGATAAGAAAGTGTCACTGCGACTTAAAGTTAAGTTCATCATAGTGGTTATTAGATCAACTACGTTGTATGAGATGGAGCATTGGTCAGTCAAGACCTCTAATGTTTAGAATATAAAAGTAGCAAAAAGGAAAATGCAGAGATGATGTGTGGGAATACTAGAAGAGATATGACTAGAAAAGAAGATATGTGGGACAAGGTGGGAATAGACTCTATGGTGCACAAGATGTGGGAAGCAAGGATAAGATAGTTCGTGCATGTGAAGATGAGATGTACATGTGCCCTAGTAAGGACGTGTAAGAGATTGATTATGGTGGGGGTCAAAGAGAGGTAGAAGTAGTAAGAACTAGTATTCGAGAGATATGATTAGACAGGACATGTGATGTTCGGCAAAAAATGCGTATATTTAGCCATCGTTGCCTCACATTTTAATATTTTTAATCATCTTTTGAGTATTAATTATATTACTTTATATTTAATATTATATTTAACTGTGTAGGAATAAAGCGGCGTGAAGATGAAGAGATCTGGACCAAAACTAAATAAAACGTGGAAGAAAAAGAAAGGAAAATAAAATAATAAAATAATAAAATAAGGAAACAAAGGAGGGGACCACCCTTTGGTGTTTTCCCCCAAGTGTAATAAAAAATGGAAGGGCAATGAATTTGAAAGCAAAGAAGGAATTGAACGTGAAAATATATCTGGCTTCTGCGCCAGGGTTAGCGCGAAGCGCTGGCCTTGACTCTGCATGCAGGATTTTTCCTATTTCGCCTGTGACAAGGTTATTTCGGTCCTACACGGTCTCAACTCTTATAAAAGGGGCGGGGTCATAAACCTAATAAGGAGGATATCTAGCATACTTTGAAGGAGAGTTCACATGGAGGAACACACACTACGCTTGGAGGAGACTTCTAACTAGTTTTTCTTTTCTTCTCTTCTTTTAATTTCATAGTTTATTAGTTCTAGAGTTGTGGGGTGCTACATGAACGTTGTAGTTTGAAGTTTTCATTGCTCTTATTATTTTATAATATTGGTTTAATTATTCAATCTTGCACTTAATTATTTAATTGTTTGATCACCAATGAATACTATCTACAAATTTAGAATTTAACCCGGGAGAGGAAATTCAAGATTGCATATAGGAAGCATAGGATCTTGAACCTAAGTATCAGGAACGGATTTGCAGTTGTGATAGGAATATACCTAATCGCCTTGCTTGATTATTATACAAGAATTACTAATGTTTTCTTTTTAATCCTAATTCCACAGAAATATAGGCGTTAGGTTAGCTTGAATAAACGAGTAGTACTTTGGAAGAATATTATGCATAATATAAACCATATCAATCAATAAATCAGATAAATTAATTAGATAATTTAAGTGGAATATTCAACAAGATTGTTAGCTAACCCATAGCTCTGGAATATTTTCTCTTAGTGAATTCGTATCTTAGCTTGCCAGTTGTTTCATTTAATTTCTTAGTTTGCTACTCTAGATTGGTTTTAGTTAAATAGTCATACTTTAGAAAATCGCTTGAATAGATTAATTGCTTGGGTTTAATTTTGTTGATAGTTAATCACAAGTCCATGTGGGTATAATATCTGGACTTACAATCCTATATTACTTGTCGACCACGTATACTTGCGTGTGCGTTTGGGAGCAACAAGTTTTTAGCGTCATTGCTGGGGACTGTGAAATTGACTGTTTTGCTAGATTAGACTTTTATTTGTTTTCTATTCAACTTTATAATTTTAGTTTAGTGTAGTACTTCTTAAATTATTTTTTTACATGGCATCTTGGAATGAGAATTCATCGAATATTGGTTATTCTTATTTTGGTGATTCCTGTCCATATTGTGGAGGACCACAATTGTGGCGAGATTGTGAACTTCAATCTTATGAATGGAATTTTTGTAATGTGTGTGGTTATCAAGAGGCCATTAGAATGGTTGTCCTAAATCTTTTTACCCTTCTTTGAGCCCTAATTATAATATTTCTAATAATATTTATGAGTTTAATAGGAGCAATGAAAAGGAGGATGTGGAACATGCTACCCATATTATGGACATGGCGAGGCAAGTAGCTGAACAAAATGATAAAACTAAAACAAAATTGCAATAGAAATCAAAGTACTGCAGGCTAGAATAGAAGAATTAATGGCCAATTTTCAAGAACAACCTTAACTCGACGAAGAGAATGAGTTCCTACAAGAGGTAAAAGTTGAAGAAGCAGATATAGTAAGCCAATCTTGGCTAGAGGAACAAGCTCAACTAATAAAATTTCAAAAGTTTCTCTATAATGGTGTCACGACCCAAACCGATGGGCCGCGACGGGCACCAGGTACCTTACTCAATCTAGTACCAATATAAGGTATCTTTTCATGTCATGCTATCATAGATAACTGATCCGGAAGGCTGCCGTGGGATAAGTAGAATACAACATGTGATACAAACTTATACATAAGACATACGGGCCTATAAGACCAAAATAATAATTCATACACTGAACATAGGCCGACAAGGCCATACAATCTTTTATGTACATGACATCTGTCTATAAGCCTAAGAATATATAATTTTCATAAAGGTCGGGACAAGGTCTTTCCATACCAAACAATATGTGCCTAAATCATACTGACCAACGAAGCAACTCCGGAGCAATTGGAGCGCACCAACATCTTCCGCTTAGCTGATAGCCTGCTTGGAGGACTCTCGACCTATCTATCGGGACTTGCGGGCATGAAACACAACATCCCTAGGCAAAAAAGACGTCAATACGAATAATATACCGAGTATGTGAGGCACATAAATAAGTACATAACAAACATGGAAGAAATGTAGAGTAAATGACTCAACTTGTAAGTCTGGATAACTCTGTAAATCATGAAATAATTATAGGGTCATGCATATGCGTATGAATGCCATTTCGTGCATAGCTACATGTTTCATAACATCATCATGCCTCTGAGGACATCCCATCATATCATCTCGGCCATTGTGTGAAAACTCATCAACGTATATCAACTGATCAGGTGGTGGTGCGTATATAACGCCATAACCTTTCTCATATCCCATATACATATATATATATATATATATATATATATATATATATATACATACATATATATACGCGTATATAACGCCATATGGTTTTGGGTCAATGTGTATGTATAAATGCATGAAATGCATATGAAATATGTTAATAAAATGTCTCGGTACGTCATAAGACCATTATGCCGTTGATTAATATCATGAAATAAATATTACCAACATACGTATTTTTGAGACCCATGAACAGATGATAGAATGATATGACACATAGGGAATCAAGAACATAAGCATCTCTAGCATTTTTATGAATAGAGTCATTTATGGAAGTTGTGCATTTGCTCGTTACGTTTGTGTCGTAAGATCATGCCAAAAGAAAGAAAGAATAGCCTGAACATACCTAAGCCGATTCTCTTGACAATCCCTCCAATACACGTTGATTGTGACAAAATATGTAGCGGCAGATCGAAGTAGGGGAAAATCCGTGTGATATTCTTTCAGAAAGATTGCACTTTACTCCCTCAGAATCACAAAATCTCGTTGCTATAACATTACATAGTTTTTGTATGAAAGACTGAAGCAATTTCACGTTGCTAATATGGTATGTATTCTTTCTTGAAATGTTGATGAAGATATGTTTCTTACAAAATGGAAATTAGAGAGGGTTTTATGATTTATATGGTGTGGGCCCCCACATCTAATGACTAAGCCACCTAACAAACTTAAATGTGACACCACTCAAGCTTAATTCAAGAGCCCTTAAATTCTCTTTAAAGGGCTGCCACGTGACATCTTTGGTCTTTATCAAAAAGACCTTAATTAGCCATTAATTAGTAATTAACTTTGTTATTCCCTCATTAACCAATAATTAACCAATTACCCACAAAATCAAGAATTATCTCAAATTACATAAAATACTACTTGGTTTTAACCCACCTTATACACCTTACTATTATGGTCATGTTGTACCTTGTATGGCACTAGTCTATAAATACGGGGTATTATAGCTTGAACTGTATTTTATCCCAAAATGTTAAACTTCAATGAAACTCAATTTCTTTGATTCGTTTACCCTCTAACCTTCACGAATTTACTTATCAGTTGCTTGAAATAACATAATACTTATAACCTCAAAAATAATCTCATTCCTGAGCTTATATCAATTTACTCATGACGTACTTCCTTGTACAAAAACATGGGGCTCGTGATATTAACTCTTTAGTTTCCTCTTCTTTCTGATCAGTCTTTATGTAGGCTTAAGCTATCTTTTGATCTGCGGCTCCTGGTATTAGTTATTACTTTAGCCTTTCATCGGCGCGGAGGGATATTCATGATAAAATCCTTTAACAATTCAATCCTTCGCAACTCATATGATCTCGAATATTACTTTTAATTTTACTTCCCATTTATGAACCACGGTAGGTTCCACTTTCCTTTGGAGTGCTTATAATGTTGTTGTAAGACTATTGTTACATGACCATTTCCTCTTTAGGTCGTGGTGCTTAGGTTGAAGCCTTCTTCCTTATTTCCTAAACTAGACTTTCGATGTAGTACTTAGGGAGAACCCTTGACTCTTGTAAAGTTGTGAGCTTATTATGGACCTTTTGATGTCCTTCCTTGCCTATAATCATCCGTAGTTGCCTACCTCCGTGTCCTTGTACTTGTAAGGTTACTTCTGAACTGATATTTTAACTGTCTTCCAGTAGCATTCTCTTTCATTTCCATAATACTCATACGGTATCTTTTTAACTTCCCCGCCTCTTATATGAATATATCTCAAGTATTACAATGTCATAAATGCGAGACTGAATTCCCCATGTTGGGGTTCCCTATGTTTATCTTGCATTGATTTGTTGATTTGTCTTTATCCTCTTGTCTAGCCATAACTGGGCTCTTCCTAAATCAATTACTAACTACTCGTTAGCCCATTCTCATATCAATATTCCGAGTAATCTTTCTTGGGTTATTCCTTTCGTCTTAACTTACCTCTCGCATTGGCTCCTTATTTATCAAAAACATCCTGGGTTGGAACCCTTACTTCCTTTCCTTGACATCGTGCTTGCATAATATTCTGGAATCACATCATATCCATAGGATTTGGATAAGTTCAATCTCATCCCTTTCTCATTTTTATCACATTCTCCCTTTACCATTCCATAGTTACTAGAACCGCTTAGTTCTGACTTAATGCCACCTCACTCCATATTTCCCCTTTAGGGGAGTAATAAGATTTAGCACTACGACGATCTACCTGTAGATGTTTTACCTCTTCATCTTTGACATCTTCTCACATCATCGATGACCCTTACTTGCCTTGTGATAATCCTTCTATACCAAGGATAACAACATTCCTTACTCGCGGGGGTCACACTTAGTATAACTGGAACATACAGTCTCTAAAGCTTAACTTTGCTCACATTGCTTGCTTTAGGAAAGCATCTTCCTGAATGACCTTTATCTGAATTCCTCATGAATATTCTTTTGTTGTCCATTCTATTATTGCCGGAACGCAATCTGAAATTCTCATGATGTCGACCATTATCAAATAACTTAGTCCCTAATTCATGTTTAGTTTATCTTGTTCACCTAGCCCATACTTATTTCTATTATTCTGGGGTCTAACTTTTCCTTCTGGTAATCATGTTAGAGTCACAAACTTATTTCTTGAAATGAGGATATGACTTTATGGCATATACTCTCTTATGGTCTCGAGGCCTGCCACTCTTGTCTTTTCCTTCACTTGATTATAGACTATATAATACTGTCCATTTTTTAATTTTTCTTTTTCTCTACCGTTTTCATCCAGGTATCACATCTTACTTATACTGCTTCACTAACTTTTTTCTTATTTTCCGCTAACATCTATGTCTATCACTGTATTTGAAAAGCTCGAACAAGACATTCTTTTGCTTTTACCTTCCCTTGCTCCATCCATTGGCTTTTCGAATTACCTAACACATTTTTTCTTCTCTATCAGGGACGAGAGCCATACTAAGATAATATTTATCCCTTAAAGGCTTCCAGTGCCTATCTTTGTAGTGCTCATATCTAGCTGTACTATTTTAAAGTGCATCATTTGTGTGTCTCACAAGGAGATCTATTAACACATTTGCAATATTCTTCAGAAATGTCAACTAACGCAAATAATCCATCCACTATTTTGGGTCACTCTAACCCCAGCCGGATCCTGATATCCGTCTTTCTGTTATACTACTTGTTTTAGCTTCCATATGGCATAAATGAGATGGATGTGGCCAATTATGAATACCTCTACTACTGTTGAAGGTAACTTTAAATGCTTATATCTCCCGTCCTGAATGGTAAATAATGATAGTCTTCATTAACTAGGTACCTCGTACTCTTCTTCACCTTGCTTCTTTTACTTTTTGAGACTTGTATCTATCTCCTGAATAGATACAAGGGGTGGATATATATTCTTGCCTTAAGGTTCCTTAATACACACATGATCTGCTGAAGACCTTACAGTTTCTCATCATAAGCATCATGAAAAATCGAGTTCCTCTGACTCAACTCTTCCGTAGCCGCATTCAATCTCTTACCAACTGGAGGTATCGTCATAATGTGGATAAAATTGAAATTAGGAGTTAGAATTCTTGTAAATGAGCTCTACTACATGATCTAGACTGAGAAGAAAAAGTGACAGTCCTAAATGCCCCGTAGCCTCCTGCTTATAAGTGTGGTGCACGACACACCCATAAACAAGATTCTATGAGACACAACTTGTAGACTCCCTAGGACAGAACAGATCTCATACCACTTTTGTCACGACCCAAACAGATGGGCCGTTATAGGCACCCGGTACCTTACTCAACCTAGTAACAACATAACATATCTTTTCATGTCATACTATCATAGATAACTGAGCCAGAAGGATGCCGCGAGATAAGTAGAATACAACATATGATACCAACTTATACATAAGATATATGGGCCTATAAGACCAAAATAACCACTTATACACTGAACATATGCCGACAAAGCCATACAATCTTTTACGTACATGACATCTGTCTACATGCCTCTAAAAATACATAATTTTTATAAAGGTCGGGATAGGGTCCCGCCATACTAAACATATATGCGTCTAAATTATACTGACCAACCAAGCAACTCCGGAGCAATTGGAGCCCACCAACATCTTTCTCTAAGATGATAACCTACTCGGAGGACTCTCGGCCTGTCTATCAGGACCTGCGGGCATGAAATACAGTGTCCCTAGACAAAAGGGACGTCAGTATGAATAATGTACCGAGTATGTGAGGCACATAAATAAGTACATAATAAACATGGAATAAATATAGAGTAAATGACTCAACTTGTAAGTTCAGATAACTCTGTAAATCATGAAATAATTATAGGGTCATGCATATGCGTATGAATGTCATTTTGTGCATAGGTACATGTTTCATAACATCATCACACCTCTGAGGGCATCCCATTATATCATCTCGGCCATTGTGGGCAAAATCATCAACGTATACCAGCTAATCAAGTGGTGGTGCGTATATAACGCCATAACCTTTCCCATATATATATATATATATATATATATATATATATATATATATATATATATATACACACACATATACACATATATAACGCTATCTGGTCATGGGTCAAGTGCATGTATAAATGCATGCATATGAAATACGTTAATAAAATCTCTCGGTACGTCATAAGACCATTATGCCTCTGATTAATATCATGAAATAAACGTTACCAACATACGTATTTTTTAGACCCATGAACAGATGAAAGAATAATATGACACATGGCGAATCAATAACATAAGCATCTCTAGCATTTCTATGAATAGAGTCATTTATGAAAGTTGTGCATTTGCTCATCATATTTGTGTCATATAGATTATGCCAAAAGAAAGAAGGGATAGCC
This sequence comes from Nicotiana tabacum, assembly GCF_000715075.1. NCBI lineage: Eukaryota > Viridiplantae > Streptophyta > Magnoliopsida > Solanales > Solanaceae > Nicotiana > Nicotiana tabacum. Next base: position 151,619,445 of record NC_134087.1, on the reverse strand, counting down.
TTAACATACCTGAAACAATTCTCTTGACAATCCCTCTAATACACGTTGATTGCGACAAAATATGTAATGGCAGATCGATGTAGGGGAAAATCCGTATGATATTCTTTGAGAAAAATTGCACCGTACTCCCTTAGAATCGCAAAATCAGGTTGCTATAACATTACGTAGTCTTTGTATGAAAGACTGAAGCAATTTCACGTTGCTAAGATGATACGTATTCTTGCTTGAAATGTTGATGAAGATATGTTTCTTACAAAATGGAAATTAGAGAGGTCTTTATGATTTATATGGTGTGGGCCTCATATCTAATGACGAAGCCACCTAACAAACTTAAGTGTGACACCACTCAAGCTTAATACAAGAGTCATTAAGTTCTCTCTAAAAGGCTGCCACGTGACATCTTTGGTCTTTATCCAAAAGACCTTAATTAGCCACTAATTAGTAATTAATTTTGTTAATTCCCTCATTAACCAATTGCCCACATAATCAAGAATTATCTCAAATTACATAAAATACTACTTTCTTTTAACACACCTCATACACCTTACTATCATGGTCATGTTGTACCCTGTATGGCACTAATCCATAAATAAGGGGTATTATAGTTTGGGCCGTATTTTATCCCAAAATATCAAACTTCGACGAAACTCATTTTCTTTGATTCGTTTACCCTCTAACCTTCACGAATTTGCATATCACTTGTTTGAAATAACATAATACTTATAACCTCAAAAATAATCTCATTCCCGAGCTTATATCAATTTACTCATGACGTACTTCCATGTACAAAAACATAGGGTGTAACAAATGGTCTTTCAAATATGGCATAACAACTGATAAAGGAAGAACATAGCTTAGGTAAGAGTTAAACCAATTTTGCTCAGATGTCCATGACCTGCAAGCTCAATTGAGCATCGACATTCCAGTCAATGGTTTGAGGTTTTGAGTTGTTTCATATGATGTATAATGACTTACATGTATGATCGGTTTTGCTTTTCGAGTTGTTCGGGATTGATTTGGAAGAATGACTCTCGATTTGGAAGCTTTAGGTTGGAAAAGTTGATAAAGTCTCGACTCTTGGGTAAACGAACTCGGAATCAAATTTTGATTATTCCGCTAGGTTCGTATGATGATTTTGGCCTTGTACATGTGAGTAGATTGGATTTTGGAGTTTCCTATAAGAATTCGACTCTATTTCTCGAAAAATGGCAATTTGAAGAACTTAAAAGTTCATAAGTTTGACCAAGAATTGACTTTGATGTCCAATTGGTGTTTCAAAGCTTTGGATATGTTTACATAGTTGAATGGAACTTGTGTGCAAATTTTGGAAGTAATACGAAGTGTGTAAGTGTGATTCAGACACTCTTTTGAAGGAATTAAGATTTTACAACTTAAGAGAAATTTTATTCAGGTTGACCTTTGATTCTCTATCGTGATGTTCCCATGGGTGTTTTGAACCTTTGGATAAGTTTGAATAATGTATTTGTACTTATTGGTATGATGAAATGTGGTCCCGAGGGGCTTGGATGCGTTTTGAATCATTGGTCGAGAGACTAGTTAAGTTAAGGATTTGGAGTTTGACCACGGTTAATATCGGGTCAAGATAACATCTTTTCGTTGTTTTGAGTGAGCGAGCAAGTTCGTAGTGTGTTTTATAATTGGTATGCATATATAATTTATGTCCGAGAGGTTCCAAATGAGTTTTGGGATGCTCACACGAAGATTTTTCAAGTGCTGATTTTTCTGGTGTAAACAATTCCCAAAATACCGATTATATCCCTGAAAATTTCAAACTTCCTTTAAAATTTCAAAACATCGTATCTCCCTCATTTTAAGGCCAAATTGGGTGATTCAAAAGGCTATCTTGAGTGTAATATCGCAAGGATCATGTTAGGCTTATCATATGTGAGCTTGATATTATCTAGAATCTGATTCAGGTTGGGACAGTTGCTGCAATTTTTCTTATTTCGAAATTTAATTATTTTTCTCGCAAGGTTTTGGAGCTCGGGAAGAGACGATTTTTCGAAGAGCTTTCATCTACTTCATTTGAGTAAACTTAACTCGAATTTATACTTATAACATGAATCTATCATTGATTTTAGCTCTAAATCTAGAAATCTTAAAGAATAAAAGAGGGTTTTGGCTTGAAGAATAAGAAAGTGCATTTTGAGGGTTTTGGCAAAAAAAATTCTATAGTAAAAAATGAATATTTGAACTACGATTCAGAGTCGTTTTTGGATGAAACTTCTAAGGTTGGATTCGCGTTCGAACTAACTATCGGAATTATGAGGTTTTTCGGGTTCCAAGGTTTGCAGGGCTCAGATTGACCTTTTGGTTGACTTTGAGTATTTCATTAAAGATTCGACTTTCGATGATATTATTTGATATTTTTAGTTTCTTTAGGATAGTTTAGATCCGTTCGGAGTTCAATTCATGCGGGATGACGCTTCTAGAGGATTGATTTGGCTTGGTTGAGGTAAATATCTTACCTAAACTTGGTTGAGGCACTAGTTGCCTCAGTTATTTGTAATACCTAGGCACTATGGGTGCCACACGTGTAGGGTTGAGCCAATGTGCAAGCACAGGGGTATTTTTCATACTCGGGGTTGTATTTAAGATCTGATACGCCTTGGAATGATTTCTTAGCTTCATGTTGTGATGGTTCTTATATTTGTACCCCTGTTGTGAGCTATTTGAGCCATGTTTAAGGTTACTTAGAGGTAAATCTCCCAATTGAACCTGATAATTGCAACTTTCATGATATATTTGCCTAATTTGAGCTATGGTAGAACACTTTTCACATGCATACACCTTACCATGTCACTCATACTAGTTCAGGAGTAAGAATTTGATGTTCATTGATCGTGTACATATATTCTTGTATATCTGCTTTTCTGCATGATATGGATTGGACTGGTAGACTATGATTGCTTTAGGCGGATTGTGATATTAAGCATATGACCATGCCTGGCGGATTATGATATCGAGCATGTGACCACGCCGGGAGAATTGTGTTATTGAGCATGTGAATTGTCCATACAGATCTGAGTTATCCGTGCAGCGTGTGGATATGGATCTATCTTCTTAGGGTCACCGTCTCATGTTCCTTCTTGATGGTGTTCACGCAAATTATGAGAAACCAATGGGTTTCTGGGTGATGTGAACTTTTGAAAGAAGATGATCAGTGGTTTGGTTCGGTTACTGTGTTTTGGCGGAAGTCTGGCCAGTGTTTGATTTGGTTATCGAATTTTAGTTTTACTTGTAATTTTCTTGATTGTTTATCTGATTTAGTTGCATATCTTCTTTATATGCTAGATTATTGATTAGGCTGAGTATGTTAAGTTATTGCGTGCACAAAGTTGATTTTATGTATGATTCATAACCTGATCATATTATTGTTCTGTACTTATTGGAGTTATGAATTGTACATGTGATTAGCGTTATCATTTATAATTCTTGCGTCTATTACCTCCCCGAGGTTAGTTAACAGACTTACCGAGTACATAGGGTCAGTTATACTCATACTACACTTCTGCACCTTGCGTGCAGATCTTGGAGATGAGATATTGGCCAAATGCCAAACCTCCTAGTTTAAAAGAGAAAAAGAGTAGAGTTTCAAGAATGAGAATCATATATTTTCTCATTTCTTTTTCGTAGTAAGGAGACACTAAGATGCACCCACTACACACCACACACTTAGATGACTAGTGTGGTCCTTCCACCATTGAAGAGCCACATATCCAGGGTTGACCGCATCATCACTATTGTTGTGGATGACTAGAGCCGGTGTTGAAGATGTACATGCCTTCCAGATATAGCTACTACTTTTCCTTGGTAGTGTTAGATTCGAATCCTGTTTATGTACATTCCAAACAGATATTGAATTTATTTTCATACCAACTTTGTAAATCTAAGTCTTGGCCACTTATTGATTGTTTATTATTTTTATTAAAATTACGTTCACTGTCATTTTGGCTTACCTAGCGGGTTAGCTTAGGTGCCATCAGGACTAGGTAGATTTTGGGTCGTGTCACGTTGGTATCAGAGCCCTAGGTTCATAAGTTCCATGAGTCATGAGCAAGTTTCTAATAGAGTCTTTCGGATAGATATGGTGACGTTCATACTTATCTTCGAGAGGCTACAAGGTGACGAGCTCATAACAAAACACGAAATTAGTGCTCGCTTGCCAAAGATAGTATAGTAAAAGTATTGTATCCATAGAGATTGGAATTAAATAGTGTTTGAATAATCTTTTGTTAATTACTATCCAGGAAAATTAACTATTGAGTGAATGATTATCAACTACTATTAACTACTAAAAATTAAGCAATTAATTATTGCTCACAAAAGACAACATATGAGCAACAAAGAAATATCAATCTGAGAAATAAGGGTAATTGACTAGACAAGAGCAAGATAATTGACTCGGGATCTAATTCATAAGTTAATCCACTCTATAATACTATTGATGTGACGACCCGGCCGGTCGTCTTAAGAATTTACACTCCGATCCCATATTAACTGCTTTCCCCAAGTTTATTTATGCTATTTTGATTTGCCGGGATGTTTGGTTTTGAGTTTCGGAGAGTTTTGGGATACTTAGTCCCTAAATGAGAGCTTAAGTGTTGGAAAGTTGATGACCTCGGAATGGAAATCTGATGCTTCTGTTAGCTCCGTTCGGTGATTTTGGGGTTAGGAACGTGTTCGGATTGTGTTTTGGAGGTCCGTAGCTAATTTAGGCTTGAAGTGCCGAAAGTTGAATTTTAGAAGTTTCTGGTTCGATAGTGAGATTTTGATCCGAGGATCGGAATGGAATTCCTAGAGTTACAGTAGTTCTGTTATGTCATTTAGGATGTGTTTGCAAAATTTCAGGTCATTCGGAGGTGGTTTAGTGGGGTTTTTGATCAAAAGCGGAATTCGGAAGATTTTTTGAAACTTAGGCTTGAATCCGATGTGTTTTGGTTATTTTGATGTTGTTTGAATTGTTTTGTAGATTGGTACAAGTTTGAATAAGGTTTTAGGATATGTTGATGCATTTGGTTGATGTCCCGGGGGCCTCGGGTGTATTTCGGATGCTCAACGGATCATTTCAAGTTGTAAAAAAGTTGCAGGTTTTTGTTCAGCTATTGCAGAGGGATTTTACCCTTCGCGTTCACGAGTGGACCCTCGCGTTCACGAAGGGTGGTGATGTGGGGAGGGGTTGATGGAATTTTGCCTTCGCGTTTGCGATGGGTGGTGATGTTTCAGCATCGCGTTCACAAGAAGGGTATCACGTTCGTGTAGAAGAAAGTGGTCAGCTGGGTTCGAGGGGGAAATGCTCTACGCGTTCGCGAGAGTTGTAATGCGTTCGCGAAGGGTTGGTCAGCAGAAGCATTGCGTTCGCGAGAGCAGTGTCGCGTTTGCATAAGAGGACTTTTGGTCAACGACTTTATGTGCTTCGCGAACGTGAGGCCTTGACCGCGTTCGCGAAGAAGGAATTAAAATACCTGGGCAAAATGTTTAAAAGGGTTATTTCGCGAATTTTAGCCTAGTTTCATCCATTGTTAGGCGATTTTGAAGCTTTTTGAAGAGGGTTGAAGAGGGATTCAAGGGGAATCACTTGGAGGTAACATTTTTGACTTCATAACTCGTTTTTATGTGATTAAATACATGATTAGTGGTGTAAAATTTGGGAGAAATGGGTAATTAGGGCTTGAGTATAAGAGAAACAAAAAAGGGTATTTGAGGGGTCAATTGAACTCCGATTTTAGTATTTTTATTATGCATAGACTCGTGAGAGTATGAGAATTTCCAACGTGGGCCCGAGGGGCGTTTTGGTCATTTGTACCTAATTTCGCGTAGTAGCTTAGAATTTAATTATGGAATCAGTTACTTGAGGTATTATTTACAATATGCAATTGAATTGAATAGAATTAAGCCATTTAGAGGCGGATACTCGTGGCAAAAGCGTGGTTTCGGGTTGACTTTAGCTTGTTCGAGGTAAGTGGATTGTCTAACCTTGTGTGGGGACCTTCCCCTTAGGATTGGTATATTTGGTAACTGAATTGCCTTGTGAGTGAGGTGACGAGTTGGGGATACTCGTGCCCCTTCTGCGCATGTTTTTCATGTGTAGATCCAGGTACTTCTAATCAGGCCTACCATCCTTGAGGGAGGCGACTACTTAGAGACTTCGAGGTACATCTGCCGCGTCCGTAGACCGACGAGTCCCTTTATATTCCTACTTTCTTGTATTTAGCCCTTATGTACTTTCTGTTCTTATTAGACAAATTCCGAAATTAGAGCTATGTAGTATTTCTTTTTTCTTAGCTTGTGATTCGTGGGTTTTCGGGTCTTGGATTTGGATATTGGTTTTGAGATTTATATATATGGTGTATGCTGAGCAACATATTTAAATGCTGTTATTACCTTATTTCTGCTTTTAAATTGTTTACTTTCGCAAATTTTGGTTTTTCTTCTGCAATTTAGGCTTACCTAGTCGTAGAGACTAGGTACCGTCACGATCGTTCACGGAGGGCGAACCGGGGTCGTGACAGTTGAAGTTAATGTTCCTCTTTTGATTAAGCACGGTAAACAATTGCAATGACTAAAATTACGGTTATGGTATAAAGCTAGACTATTGAGCACAGATTTGGTTCAGGATGCTTTGGAGGAGGTTAAGGTGATTCAGGATAGACTCCGTACAGCCCAGTCCAGATAGAAGAGCTATACAAACCGGAAGGTTAGTGATGTTTCCTATATGTTGGAGAGCAGGTTCTTCTTGGGGTTTCGCCTATAAAGGGCTTTATGAGATTCGGGAAGAAAGGGAAGTTGAGTCCGAGGTTTATTGGCCCTTTTGAGATATTGAGGCGTGTTGGGGAGGTTGCTTATGAGCTTGCCTTACCTCCTAGATTTGTAGGAGTTCATCCGGTATTTCATGTTTTGATGCTCCAGAGGTATCACGGCGATCCGTGCACGTGTTGGATTTCAGTTCAGTCCAGTTGGATAAGGATCTATCTTATATTGAGGAGCCAGTGGCAATATTTGAAATGCAGGTTAGGAAGCTAAGGTCAAAGAACATTGCATCAGTGAAGGTCCAATGGCGGGGTCAGCCGATCGAGGAGGCAACTTGGGAGACCGAGCAGGATATGTGCAGCCGTTACCCTCATCTTTTCACTACTTCAGGTATGTCTCTATGCTCATTCGAGGACGAACAAATGTTTATGTGTAGGAGGATGTGACGACCTGGCCGACCGTCTTAAGAATTTACGCCTCGATCCCCTATTAACTACTTTCCCCAAGTTTAGTTCTGCTATTTTGATTTGCTGGGATATTCGATTTTGAGTTTCGGAGAGTTTTGGGACACTTAGTCCCTAAATGAGAGCTTTAGTGTTGGAAAGTTAACCGTAGTCAGAACAATGTAAAGACGGTCTCGAAATGGAAATCCGATGGTTCTGTTAGGTCCCTTGGGTGATTTTCGGATTGTGTTTTGGAGGTCCGTAGCTAATTTAGGCTTGAATGCCGAAAGTTGAATTTTGGAAGTTTCCGGTTCGACAGTAAGATTTTGATCCGAGGGACGGAATGGAATTCCAAGAGTTGCAGTAGTTTCATTATGTTATTTGGGATGTGTATGCAAAATTTCAGGTCATTCAGAGGTGGTTTGGTGGGGTTTTTGATCAAATGCGGAATTCAGAAGATTTTTGAAACTTAGGCTTGCATCCGATGTATTTTGGTTGTTTTGATGTTATTTGAAGTGTTTTGTAGATTGGTATAAGTTTGAATAAGGTTTTAGGATATGCTGATGCCTTTGGTTGAGGTCCCGGGGGCCTTGGGTGTGTTTCGGATGCTCAACGGATCATTTCATGTTGTTAAAAAGTTGCAGGTTTTTGTTCAGCCGTTGCAGAGGGATTTTACCCTTCGCGTTCGTGAGTGGACCCTCGCGTTCGCGAAGAGTCAGTGTTTGTGTGGGGGGGGGGGGGGGGGGGGGTTGATGGAATTTTGCCTTCGCGTTCGCGAGGAAGTCTCCGCGTTCGTGAAGGGTGGTGATGTTTGAGCATCACGTTCGAGGGAAGGGTATCACGTTCGCGTAGAAGGAAGTGGTCAGCTAGGTTCGAGGTGGAATTGCTCTTCGCGTTCGTGAGAGGTGTAACACGTTCACGAAGGGTTGGTCAGCGGAAGCATCGCGTTCGCGAGAGCAGTGTCGTGTTTGCTTAATAGGACTTGTCAATGACTTCATGTGCTTCGTGAACACGAGGCCTTGACCGCGTTCACGAAGAAGGAATTAAAATACCTGGGCAGAATGTTTAAAAAGGGTTATTTTGCGAATTTTTGCCTAGTTTCCTCCATTGTTAGGTGATTTTGAAGCTTTTTGAATAGGGTTGAAGAGGGATTTAAGGGGAATCACTTGGAGGTAACATTTTTGACTTCATAACTCGTTTTTATGTGATTAAATACCTGATTAGTGGTGGAAAATTTGGGAGAAATGGGTAATTAGGGCTTGAGTTTAAGAGAAACAAAAAGGGGTATTTGAGGGGTCAATTGAACTCCGATTTTAGTATTATTGTTATGCATAGACTCGTGAGAGTATAATGATTTCCAAAAATATAAATTTTACCTAATTTCGAGACGTGGGCCCGAGAGGCGTTTTGGTTATTTTTACGTAATTTCGCGTATTAGCTTAGAATTTAACTGTGGAATCAGTTACTTGAGGTGTTATTTACAATATACAATTGAATTGAATAGATTTGAGCCATTTGGAGTCGGATACTCGTGGCAAAACCGTGGTTTCAGGTTGATTTGAGCTTGTTCGAGGTAAGTGGCTTGTCTAACCTTGTGTGGGGGACCTTCCCCTTAGGATTGGTATATTTGGTAACTGAATTGCCTTGTGCGTGAGGTGACGAGCACGTATTTGTGAAAATTGTTGGAATCCCGATTTTCTTAAAGTATTCGTTAGTATGTTTCTTTCCTGCTTTTATTACTTGCACTGTTAAGCCTGTTGTTAGCTTCGAAAAGCATGATTAAGTGATTTAATTGCTTTAATTGTTCAATCTGTTTACCTGAACTGCGTGCAGCATACTAGGCTAGAATTACTTGATGTCTTGATATAAAATTTCCATTTCTGAATATCTTCTTGCTGCTATTCTGTATTTACATCGGGACTACGGATGTGGGATTGCGGTAGCTCCCCTTGACTGTTTACTTTGGGACTACGGGTTAGATTCAGGTAGATCCCCCTGCACAATTATATGGAACTACGGGAATGCACCCGGTAGATTCCCCAAGTACTGGGTATTTACATTCGGGACTATGGATCGAGATTTTGTTATATCCCCGCGCATTAATAGTTGGACTATGGGACGGGATCCCGGGAGATCCTTCAGACATATATATGATGGACTACGGGATGATATCCCAGGAGATCCACTGGATAGTTATAATTGGGACCATAGGACGGTATCCTCGAAGGTGCCCGGTTGTTATCTCTGTATTGAGTTGTATTTATTTCCGTAGTTTGTTTATCTCTATTCTAGTTGTTGTGGATTCTTTCAATTCAATGTTATTTATTACTGTTGCACTTATTTATATTGTGTTATTCCACACTATTAACCCTTATATTGTATTTAACCTCAGTAGGACCCCGACTTTCCTCGTCACTACCCGACCGAGGTTATGCTTGGCACTTACTGAGTACCGCTGTAGTGTACTCATGCCCCTTCTACGCATGTTTTTCATGTGCAGATCCAGGTACTTCTACTCAAGCCTACCATCCTTGAGGGAGGCGACTACTTAGAGACTTTGAGGTACATCTACCGTGTTCGCAGACCGAGGAGTCCCTTTCTATTCCTGCTTTCTAGTATTTAGCCCTTGTGTACTTTCTGTTCTTATTAGACAAATTCCGGAGTTAGAGCTATGTAGTATTTCTTTTTTCTTAGCTTGTGATTCGTGGGTTTCCGGGTCTTGGATTTGGATATTGGTTTTGGGATTTATATATATGGTGTATGCCGAGCGGCACATTTAAATACTATTATTACCTTATTTCTTCTTTTAAATTGTTTACTTCCGCAAATTTTGGTTTTTCTTCCGCAATTTAGGCTTACCTAGTCGTAGAGACTAGGTGCCGTCACGATGGTTCACAAAGGGCGAACCGGGGTCGTGACAGTTGAAGTTAATGTTCCTCTTTTGATTAAGCACGGTAAACAATTGCAATGACTAAAATTACGGTTATGGTATAAAGGGTAACTTCTCTCGAATATTTCCTTATTTTCTAGTTTGATTAATAATTCTAGAGGCACTTTTGATTACCTAGTTGAACCAAAATTTAAACTAGAGCATAAGATGTAAAGAAATACATTGTCAAGCTCCTCTTTCGATTAAACAAAACAATAAATAACTTCACAATATGAATTAAAACTCCATTAATTTATCCCAACAATTATCAAGAATCGAATCCCTAATCAAGTTATCAAGACACCGTATCCATCAACACCTTAAGGGAAATTAGTCGATAGCAATGAAAAAAGTCATTTCAACAAGGTTCAAAAATATAGAGAACATCAATGCTAATGATTTGATACAAACTCCGGTGTAGCACCGATTGATTGTTGAAATCTTGATGAATTCTTGTATCTTTTTTCCTCAGTTGATTCTCAAATCTTGCTTAGGTCAAAAGTCCCTTCAAAAACGTATTTTTGGTGTATTTATACCATATAGGAGCGGATTCAGAAGAAACTACCCTTTCCTAGCTGATACAGGAAATAACTCTGAGAAATTGGTGTAGGCGCACCACGTCATGCCATGCGCCGCATGTATGGAGATTTTTAGAGGCCAAGTTTCTTACAGACAAGTCACTTGACACAGTGGCATCGTGACCTGCGTCGCCCCATGCGGCACGCAGTGTTGTTTCCTCAGTAAATCATTTTTCCCACTTTTTGATATCCAGACTTGGTCCTTGACCCCAAAACTTGATCCCTGCTTAATTTTTTGGGCTTTTACTTAGGCTTCAAAGATCCAAATTGATCGATTCAGCTCCAACATGAACTTTTTAACTCGGAATCAGTTGATGCAAGGCATAAAATACATAATAAGTGTAATTCACAATCATTAAAGCTCAAACACACGTAAAATACATTAATTAGAGTGCAATAAGGCTAAAACACGGGTTTCTAGCCTACCATCAACACCCTTTTGACACCCAATTTTTTCCTACAACATTTTTTGAAAAGCATATATATTTTTAAAACTACGCATTAGCATCAATTGGTATTTTCCATAATTTTTACATTTTTAAATTAACTTATCTCAGTATTGTATTCATAAAAATAATTACAAATTGCATCACAGATGTTTTAAAATATTTCTTGATTTAATATTATTATTTATGGTCCTATTAAATTTAAACTATTTCATAAATGGCCAAATTAACACCTTTTGATTATAATTGCAATAACTTTTCAATTATAGCCTATGCATACATTATTGTATTATTTTACCAGAAATTAGTCCATTGTATTTTGAACTTACTAAGTAACTATTTTTAAAACATTTCCATGCATGAAAATTCATTTTTACAATTAGTAATTAATTTACAAACTATTTTTAATCAATTGTTTGGGGTTTTTAACAAATAACCTCTTTTATTTCAATTTTAACCTAAAATCTACCAGCCCTAAACCCCCTTTATATTAAACCAAAACTAGCCCAAACCGCTTTAGGCCCAATCCGTATTCACCCAACCCAAACCGCTTGGCCAATCCTGGCCGTTGATCACTTTGATCAAACGGTTAGGATACTTCCTACCATAATTAAACATACTTACACCCCCCAAATCCTAATCATTCTCCCACCAGACCCCGCCGTCACGGTTCCCATGTCTCTCAAATGCGCTCTAACTCTAACCCTAATTCACCCTCAACGTCACTCACCTACTGTCCTCCTATGGTGGTTCTTCACTACCTCGTGCCTCTAATGACCTCCTACTTGCTATGGTATCTCCATTTCTTGGACCCTTGAGGAGATTCTCAAGGGACCTAGGCGGTCTGTTTGCACCTTAGGGTTTTCTTGCCTATTTCAGGCCATTTGACTCAACCTTGAGTAAGATCTTTCTCATTTTTATCCGACGACTCCTAAGTCTATGTTCTCATCTCTGTTTTACTTCTAAAAAAACCCTAATTTCATATTTGATTTTTCTCAGATCTATACAGATCTGAGACGGATTGAACGTACTTCACATGCTTTCTTGAAAGTTTTCTGGTTTTCCAAGTGATTTTCCGTTCTTCCTAAAACAAGGGTTTACTGAAACTCGTCTTCTCAAAGTTTCCTGATTTTCGAATGTTAATCGTGTGTTCTTAAGTATTATTGATTGATTTATACTAAAATTGTCTGGACCCTAATTGATTTATGCCGAAGCCCTAATTTTATTATATTTTGCTTCGATTTTGAGTCTTTCCATGTTCCTTGTTACATTGTTTTGTTCTGTGCTTGACTTTCATGATTCCCCCTTAGTCTAATTCAATGTCTTGTGATTTTTGCCCTAGTTCATCTGTATTAGGGGTTCTGATTCGATTTCTCGGCCTATTTGTGACATTCTATTTAGCCTAGTTATCTATTTATGGAAACTGATATTTTTCCCCGTAAATCAGTACTACTTTGAATTTTGGTCTACTGATTTGCTCTGTCAAAACTTATGTGTTGATGCTTGATTATTTCCCTTGTTTACAACCTTAATTAGTTTTCTTACCTTATGTGTAATTATTAATTGGTGCTGCTAGCCTGATTTTATGCTTTGATTTTTAGAACCAACTTCTAATTGATTTCGGAGTTAGTTCTTGCCTTATTTAACCTATCCCTTAATTACTGATTGATTCCATATATAGTTTTCCTTAAATTAAGTAATACTAGTATGATTTTATGGCTAATTTGTTCATGACTGACTTCACTTGATCAATTGTCTGATTATTTCTTACCTTATTAACCTTGCTCTGATTTACTAAAGGATTTCGTATGAGACTTCCTTAAAGTAAGTATCATTTATGAGATTTTGGCCCTTTAATTGAGTCATGACTGATTGTTAATTGATTTCCATACCTTATGTGCATATGATTGGCTTATTACCTTATGTTTCCTACTCTATTGCATACTATAAAACCCTCATTGTTCTGGTTCTCAGACAGATATCAGTTCACAGTATACACACACACACTCAAACAATTCTCCTTCTTTGCTACTTGTGTTACTTGTGCTATTGTGGGTCTAGCTAAGGTTATATAGTGAGGCTGCTTGCTTTATATTCTAGACTTTTTTCCTCAACTGGTATGTCTCTAGTTACATTTGACACCCAAATTATATGTGTTTCATCCATGCATTAGTTCATTGGTTATGAATTTGGCCTACTCTCTTATTTACCTCTTTGTTAAGCATGCATAAAATTCTGCCCTGCTTTATGTGCAACTAATATGTTTACACTTCACAGGTTTATCTAATGTTTGAACAGCCTATCTGAGTTATGCCTAGTTATGTGATCATGCCTATAGTTAATCCTGCTTGTGTGTCTATCTTCTACATTTTTGCTCCATGTTTAGTTGCCTGCTATCCTGGTTACTTTGTTAAGTTATTAAGTGTTCTATGTATATTGCAGCCTATATGTCTCCCTACACCCCATTCATGCACCCTTAATAAGATCTCCATATGTTCCCAATCCCCTTTTCACCCATGTGTGCAAACATGTTGTCTAAAGTGTCTATGGAACTGAACCTTTTATGATTTATTGACTGTGTACTGAATTTGCTCTCCTCTAAACTGTTTTCAAAAATGTGTTCTTCTAAAACTAGTTTCATTCCTAGCATTTTTCCTAAACTTGGTCTATTCCAGAAGATCTTTTACTCCTAAGAATTTGTCTCTACAGCGTTTTCACTAAGTCTTTTCAAGCACTTTCACTTACTCTTAGGTTATTAAGTCATGCCCCTCTGTATGTCTACTGCTTAGAGACCCCTTGATATCTCTTTGAACTTTGGCATATCAGGGCTGGCTACTATACACTACACCTACTCAATCCTTACTGTGAAAAGTCTGGGTGTGAGCACTGCCCGGGATCTTTGAGGTCCTTAGGAAACTCTAACACACCTGAACATGAATTGGGTTATGAAATCCTTGGCATTTAAGACTACTGAAGGCCTGGTACACCATAATTTGCTTTGGGCCTACTTTAGGCTCCCTATAGCATAATTTATATTTTATTTATATAATTTTTATTCAATCATTGGTCTGTAATAATTAATTGTAAACAAATATTGAGGTAACTAGTGAAAAGGGAGGGTTGTTGTATGGCACTGTGGGTAAATCTAGGTAGATAACATGCCTATAGGTGTTTACTTTATACTATTGTATGTTAGGTAACCTGCCTATGGCTTTACATCATTCAAAAGCACTCTGCTATTGCATGTTTGAAAACTTGCCTAGATGTTTACTCTAATCACTATTGCGTGCTAGATAACATGCCTATAGGGTTTGCTTTGGCTCAAATGTGCTTTGTTAGATAAACTTCCTATAGAGTTTGCTTTGGTTGAAATAAGTTTTGTCTGCTTTGCTTTACATGATTAGACGCCATGCCTATAGGGAATAAAATAACTAAGGTTCAACTTTCATTACAACATATATTCAAATCCATCTCTTTAGAAATCACGCATGTAGGTTTAATTGGTTGTCACACTTGAGTGTCTAATAAGAAGTAATAGCAATTTCACTCATTAGAGTTAGAACTCACGTCCATAAGGTAATTATCATATGCATTAAGTACTAAAACTGGAACTTCATACAATGTCTTATTAAATGTCACTAGAAAGTATGCTTATAAGATAAAAGAACTTCAAACTGTTCCCAAAATCGTGACTGCATATACACACTTAGGCAAGCCTTAGGACGTTAAATAATTGCGAACCCAGTTCTGTTTATATGTGGAATTATCTAGGCTTAACAAGTTATAAAACCAGTAGGCAAACTGGTTAGGATTCTGCCACTTCCCTTAAAACAAATGCTGCATGTTCTATTTTGTGATGTTCATCTAGATATTCCTAGGCTTTCTAAATTTATTCTAAATCAGTTGTTTGAGACGTGCTGCTTATGTGCTTGTGTACATGTGTAACGACCCGACCAGACGTTTTGAGATTTTACACTTTGCTCATCAGATCTCAGGCATGACTTGCCCCGTGTGATGGATTATGACTTATGTAAATAGTTAGTTTTGGTTTTCAGGGTAATTGGAATGAATTTGGAAGAACAGTTCTCAGTTTGAAGCTTGAAATTTGAAAAGTTTGATCAAGATTTGACTTGTTGGTATATGATCTCGGATCGGAATTTTTATGATTTGGTTAGCTCCGTTAGGTGATTTGGGACTTAGGATCGTGATCGGAATGCATTTTGGAAGTCCGTGGAAGGTTTAGGCTTGAATTGGCGAAATTGAGATTTTGGCATTTTCCGGTTGATAGGTGAGATTTTGATATAGGGGTCGGAATGGAATTCTGAAAGTTGCAGTAGCTCTGTTGTGTCATTTGTGACGTGTGTGTACAATTTCAGGTCATTCGGACGTGGTTTGGTTGGATTTTTGATCAAAAGCGTAATTTGGATGTTCTTGAAACTCTTAAGCTTGAATCTGATGTGATTTTGGTGTTTTGATGTTGTTTTGAGCATTCCGAAGGTAGGAACAAGTTGAATGAGGTTATGGGATATGTTGGCATGTTTGGTTGAGGTCCCGAGGGCCTCGAGTTAGTTTCGGATGGTTAAACGGATCACTTTTGGACTTTGGACTTGGCCATTTTTGCTGATTTTGTGTTGCAGACAATTTGTTCTTGGCGTTCGCGGTCAGGGACCCACCTTTGCGAAGGGTGTTTTTCTGAGGCGATGATTTTTTCCATTGCATTTGCGTTTGGTGTGTCATGTTCGCGATGTTGGGATGTTTGATTCTCCGCGTTCGCGTGCCCTGTGTTGCGTTCGCATCGAGTAAGTGGGAGCAGATGAGGTCCCAGCCTTTTTGTGCTACGTGTTCGCGTAAGGAAGTCCCGTTCGCGATGGTTTGGAAAGCGGACGTTTCGTGTTCGCGAGCTGGAGGTCGCGTTCGCGTAAAGGGAAATTTTGGTTAATGGATTTTTTTGCTTCACGAACGCGAGACTTTGACCGCGTTCGCGAAGATGGTTTTTGATGCCTGGGCAGAATGTTTAAATAGCCATTGTCCGCGATTTTGGGGCTAACTTTCACCATTTTGGGGCCATTTTGGAGCTTTTTGAGAGGATTTGAAGAGGGATTCAAGATATAACACCTGGAGGTAAGATTTTTGAATTCAATACTCGATCCTATGTTGATTCTTACTTGTTTAATCATGAAATATTTGGAAATTAAAGCCTAAAATTGGGAAATTGGGGCTTGTCTTTGGAGAGTATAAGTTGGGAATTTAAAGGGGCAATTGAGGTCCGATTTTGATGTTCTTGGTATGTATAGACTCGTGAGAGGATGAGGATTCTATTGATGTGACTTTTATCGGATTCCGAGATGTAGGCCCGGGGGACGGATTTGAGCAATTTCAGGATGTTTGATGTAAATTGGATATTTTCGAGTGGGCTTCGTTCCCTTAGTATTTTTAATGATTATGTACTGATTGTGGCTAGATTTGGAGCATCTAGAGGTTGATTCATGCGGGCAAGGCATCGCGAGCTAGAGTTTAGACCGGATCGAGGTGAGTAATGATTGTAAATAATGTCTTGAGGGTATGAAACCCCAGATTTCACATCGTTCTGCTATATTGAGGTGACACTCACGCTTGATTATGAGCGTGGGGTCATGCACTTTTGGGGATTGTGACTTAGTCCGTCCCGAATGACTATTTTACTCCGTATTTGACTAAAATCTATTTGCTATCATCATGTCTTGGGTTGAATGTCATATTTGGGCTTCGTGCCAACTATTTGGACCCTTAGGGAATTTTTATTGATATTTCCTCACTGGTTTGACTTTGTACTTGAACTCAGTCATGCTATATTTTACTGTTTTCATAACTCAGTCATGTTTACTCTGTTTTAATATATCAAATGATATTTCAAATAATATTTTGGGCTGAGCATCATGTTTTACTGTTGCCCGAGTAGCTTATGTGATTTTGACTGAGTAAGGCCGAGGGACTGTGCTGTGAGGATACTTTTGGGTCGGGCTACACGCCGCAGCGGTGATACACTGATTATAAGGCCGAGGGCCTGAGTTTGTATGCCATGAGGTGGCTTGTTAATATGAGGCCGATGGCCTAGTGACGATGTCACAAGATGGATTGATATTGTTCTTGGGCCATAAGCGGCCTCTCTAGGAGTCTGCGCACCCCCAGTGAGCGCAGGTATCCATTGTGATGTGAGATAGCCCGAGGGGATGGTGTTGTTCCATGTTGTTGCCCGAGGGGCAGATTTTATGTGTTTATCTGTTCTAGTTGCTTTGCATTTAATTTCTTAACTATTAAAGAGATATTTCTAAAGAAGTTTTAATCAGAGCTAAGATGCTTGAAGAGATTTCACAGCTTCATTGCTTTCTTATTGGTTTTGTACTGCTTCTGTACAGCATATTGATGCACTTTTTGTGGTTTCTTATCGCTCAGTCTTTATTTATGATTATTACTTACTTTTTTAGAGTACTCACTTTACTCCTTGCACCTTGTGTGCAGATTTAGGTATTTCTGCACCTGGTATCGGTTATTAGTTTAGCAGAGGTAGAGTCATTGGAGTTTAGCGAGGTAGCAGCCCGGCGTCCGCAACACTGCTTTACTCCCTCTTGATTTCATTAGACTGTATTTAGTATTTCCAGAATTTTCGTTGTATTTTAGACCTTAGTAGATGCTCGTGACTTGTGACACCCCAATGTTGGGCTGTATATATTTCCGCACTGTCCATTTAAATTTACATTATGCAATATCTGATTAATTAAAAAGGCCTAGATTGATCTATTATAATTATTGAAATTGATTTGGGGATTGTGTCGGCCGGCCTTGTCTTCACGAGAGGCGCCATCACAACCGGGTTCGGTTTGGGTCGTGACAAGTTGGTATCGGAGCCTAGGTTACATAGGCCTCACGAGTCATGAGCAGGTTTAGTAGAGTCTCGCGGATCGGTACAGAGACGTGTGTACTTATCCTCGGGAGGCTGCAGAAGCTTTAGGAAAAACTTCACATTCTTGAATTCTTATCATGTGTCCTTGATTCATCTTGAAAAGTAACTCTTTGAATTCCTTCCACATGTTCGTATGCGTGCATGAGCGCTCAGTATCTGTTGTGCATCGATGGCTTGTAAATCCCTGATCAAGGGGCGAGATGTGATCTCTGCGTGTTGATGTTGGGCCAGTTTGGAAGACTTGAGGCTAGATTTTTGCCTATAGCTTAAGCCTTGAGCTGTTGATTTTGTGAGCACGTATATGTTCTGTTGTGTCCCTATTAATGAAAGTAATGACTGGATAGCTACGTGATGAGTATGTTATGACTGCGAGGTATATTCATATGATTTGGAAACGATGAGAAGGGTCTGCTGGAGGATAGAAGAACTATTAGGTACTTGATTTTCATCTCGATTTGAGGTCTAGCCTCGAGTTATGGGTGTGTGAAGAATCTTTTCATGTGTTATAGTTGGGAGTGAAGTGAATTTCATATTGCGGTATGAGTTCAGACTTAGAAAGATTAAGTGAATGCGTAATGTTTATGACGGTGGAAGGTATACAGAAATGTTAGTTTGAGGCAAAGCAGGTGAGGTTATCTCCTGCGGATTGTTCTGAAGTTTGCATAATCCCTTGTGTCATTTAGTGGAAGATCTCTGTTACCAGGGAAATATATGTTTTACAATTTGAATTTGGGTTGCTAAAGAGAGTAGGCTTAACTACTACGAGAGTGAATGCGAGATTTGCAGAAGATATAACGTACCAGATGGTCTGTGTTCCATGAGCTTATGAAGGATTGAGTTTAATCTCACTATAGTATTATGGCAACAATAAAGTATATGCATTATCAGTTATTTTGTATGTTTTGGTCTATGGCTTCGAGCTAAGTGGGGGAGTCCGCTATTAATTAGTCGATTGCACAGTTATGTGCTATGTTGGTTCCAGTTTGAGGCGTGCGAGTGAATCAGTTATGGTATACGGAGATTGAGACCGAGGATGGCTCGAGTAAAGGAAAAATTTGACAAAGGTTATGTCATGCTTCATAGGTGTATGAGAATCACGAAATGTCTTGAGTTGTTGTTGGTAATGGATGCTCGGTGCATAGAGAAGGAAGTTGCTTGGTTGTTCTAGGATGAGGTTACACTCTACGGTGTCAGAGTGCTATTAAGGCATGGGTGGTCCTATTCGTTTGATCAGGCTAATTGCAGTTTGAATAGAATGAATGACTCTCGAGAATAGTTCTAATGTGTTCAAGATTTTACATGTAGTAATTGGGTATTTTCAAATTATATATGTGGCTAGAAACTGAGTTTTCATTAGAAGATGTCAAGACTTGTGGTATTTTCTATATTAATTATGGGATTCTATATATCAGTATCAGGAAGGTGAAGGTAATGGCTTTGGATTCGTAGAAAGTCTCTTCAGGGTAAAAATTTTGAACGCGGTGTTGTTGGGAATATTTATGAGAGAGTTCGGCGGCTTATGAGCCTTAGACGGTGTGGTTTATGCTTGGGTCTTATTTGGTGAGTTTGGGTTGAGGAATTTTGGTGTTATGGCAAAGAGAAGTATCAATTTGAAGGTAATGTAGAAGGAACTAGGATCAATAGGATAGCTTGGTAGTAGGCCGGATTGGTATGGTAAAGATATGATTAGTCCTTTGCGTGATTACGAGGTAATGAGTTTCTACAGGTGTTTTGCGGCAATTCTCTTGGGTGTTTAGTGGCCTCCTAGATTGGTTGAGTTAGAAAGATTCAGTCCCGATGGTTTAGTTTTGTGCAAAAGAAATCCAGAGAGTTCTTGATGGTTTCTACAACGGTTAGAGAGGTATATTTTCTGCTGGCGTGAGGAGCATGGGATGTATAGTGATTTTCTTCTAGATGGGATCAATGGAAAGTTCTTGGCTAGTTGAGTACATAGTTGCTTATAGCTCGGAGGAGAATACAAAGTTCTCATGGTTATCCTAGGACGGTATGATTTATGCGGTATGTGGTGTAGGCTTGAGATTTGCATGTGTAAGGTCTTGGTTTAGTTCTGAAAGGAAGATCATAAAATCCTTAGGCATCGGACAACTTCAGATAATTAGGAAAATGAACTTCAGATAATTAGGTAGATGAGCTTTAGATGACTAGGGAAATGATCTTCATATGATTAAGGAAATGGTATTGCTAATTGGGGTAATTTGACGAGGGCATATGTTCCAGAAAAAGACAATGTGATTAAGTTGATGGTACTTCATTAGTATTGTATCACTCTTCTGTTGGATCGACTACCGAGATTCGAGTTTGCTTGGTGGCACAAAAGAATTATAGAAGTACCTCTTATGGAATGATTGGGTATAAGAGGTGTGTTGTATATTTGGACGGCAAAATTGGGATCAGGTATGGTGATTCGTGTGCTATATAGAGATGGAGACTGGGAGTTCTCATATACATGTTATGATGTGGTTATAGGTCACGTGTATTGGCACTGTTTAGTGACTATCGGGGTTTGGAGACCCGAGTGGATCTTTTGCTGCTCAGTATGTTAGGTTTTGATGTAATATATGGTACAGACTGGTTGTCTTTGTGTTGTGTTATTCAGGACTATTGCGCTAAGGCAGCGATGTTGGCTATGCCGGGAATGCCACGGATTGAGTGGAGAGGTTCGACGGATTATGTTTCCAGTAGGGTGGTGTCATTTTTGAAGACCCAGCGGATGATCGAGAAGGGTTGTCTATCTTATTTGGCCTTCGTGATGGATGCCAGTGCAGAGACTCCTACCATTGATTCAGTTCTAGAGATGGGGGACTTTTTCGAATGTGTTTCCTGCTGTCGGGCATGTCACCAGACAGGGTTGTTGATTTCGGTATTGATTTGGTGCTGGGCATCGTATCATATGGCATCGGTAGAGTGAGAGGAGTTGAAGGAGTAAATTCTGGAACTCCTTGATAAGGGGTTCATTGGTATACCTATATGGATGTGTGTTCTGCATGAAGACGGCTTTGTTGACTTCGAGTTGCTATTGGTAAGGGATATGTTGATTCGGTTGTTATTGAACTATAAGTGTTCTGAGGTAATCTATGAATTACTTTTCTGTGTTGCGAGACATTATGATTTGTTGGTTATAGGAACAGGTGGCGCAGTTCCATTAGGGTTTCATAGTTGAAGTTGAGTGGGAAAGAGTACTGGGTATTGCTCAGTGGATGGCGTATCGGTTGTGTCCCTTCGGGTATGTGTAATGTTATGTCAATTGCTTCGCAGTGGTTATGATGATTGCTTTGGTTTTAGACATCATATTGTGCATGGTTGTCGATTTTTGAGCATAGTGACTTGAGGTGTTTCATGTGGACTAGTGTTTGGTTAAGGTCGCGCATTGGAGCGAAGCTATATGGATGGTGCGATCCTGCGGTTTAGATTTGTGTGTTCTGTTTCTATGATGTGTGACGGGTTCTCAGCATTGTGTGTGGTGGTACTGGTGATCTAGTAGTACAGCTCTTTCGTTTGAGTCATTTTCATGATTTGAGTATGTTCGGATGGTTGCTTATTGTTGCACAGATTACACAAGTTGCGGCTTTAGCCTGTATTGATGTGTCATGTCACTAGAGGGATGATGTTGGATTAGATAAGATCGTTGGGGTCTTTAGTGAATACAAACGGATTTGATTTCAGCATGTTGGAAGGATAATATTGAGGTTCGGCTAAAAAAGTTTCTATGATCTTTGGTAAAGGAGAGGTGGCTTCGCGAATGGTTGATTTAAGAAGTGGCTATGGCTTACTGCATGTTTCATTTATCAATTGCAGTATATGAACATGTTGGAATGACTCTTTAGTTGATAAGAGGTTTTCTATTGGTATTCGGGTGTTGTGTGCAGCTGTCGTGATTAAAAGTTATCACTAGAAGTGTTTGAGTTATGTGGTATATCATGTGATTTTACCTAAGGTTGCAGGTATGGGTTATTACAGCTTGTTCGGGATTATTCAGAGTATAGATGTGACATTCTGATCTGGTGGATGATTTCAGAAGTGGAAATGTGGTTCTAAGGTTTATGGGCTAGGTTGGATTGTCAGATTTCAGTTACATTATGTTATCGGACATATATGAGATAGGGTGACATGGGATCACCCTCGGGGTATATGCATGGTAAGGTTATTAAGCGATTAGTTGGCTTTTGGAACAACTCTGGGCACGTTTGAGGACGAACGTATGTTTAAGTGGGGGAGGATGTAACGACCCGACCAGTCATTTTGAGCTTTTGCACTTTGCTCATCAGATCTCGGGCATGACTTGCCCCGTGTAATGGATTATGACTTATGTAAATCATTGGTTTTAGTTTTCAGGGTAATCGGAATGAATTTGAAAGAACAGTTCTCAGTTTGAAGCTTGAAATTTGAAAAGTTTGACCAAGATTTGACTTGTTGGTATTTGATCTCGGATCGAAATTTTTATGATTTGGCTAGCTCCGTTAGGTGATTTGGGACTTACGAGTGTGATCGAAATGCATTTTGGAAGTCTGTGGAAGGTTTAGGCTTGAATTGGCGAAATTGAGATTTTGGCATTTTCCGGTTGATAGATGAGATTTTGATATAGGGGTCAGAATGGAATTCTGAAAGTTGCAATAGCTTCGTTGTGTCATTTGTGACGTGTGTGCAAAATTTCAGGTCATTCGGACGTGGTTTGGTTGGTTATTTTATCAAAAGCGTAATTTGGAAGTTCTTAAAACTCTTAAGTTTTAATCCGATATGATTTTGGTGTTTTGATGTTGTTTTGAGCATTCCGAAGGTTGGAACAAGTTTGAATGAGGTTATGGGATATGTTGGCATGTTTGGTTGAGGTCCCGAGGGCCTTGAGTTAGTTTCGGATGGTTAAACGGATCAATTTTGGAAGTTGGACTTGGCAATTTTTGCTGGTTTTGTGTTGCAGACAATTTGTTCTTGGCGTTCACAGTTAGGGACCCGCGTTCGCGAAGGGTGTTTTTCTGAGGCGACTATTTTTGCCTTCGTGTTTGCTTTTGGTGTGTCGAGTTTGCGATGTTGGGATGTTTGATTCTCCGCGTTCGCGTGGACTGTGTCGCATTCGCATAGAGTAATTGGGAGCAGATGGGGTCCCAACCTTTTTGTTCTACGCGTTCGCGTAAGGAGGTCGCGTTCGTGATGGTTTGGAAAGCGGACATTTCGTGTTCGTGAGTTGGAGGTCGTGTTCGCGTAAAGGGAAATTTTGGTCAACGGATTTTTGTGCTTCGCGAAAGCGAGGTTTGACCGCGTTCGCGAAGAAGGTTTTTGATGCCTGGGCAGAATGTTTAAATAGCCATTGTCCGCGGTTTTGGGGCTAACTTTCACCATTTTTGGGCGATTTTGGAGCTTTTTGAGAGGATTTGAAGAGGGATTCAAGATATAACACCTAGAGGTATGATTTTTGAACTCAATACTCGATCCTATGTTGATTCTTACGTGCTTAATCATGAAATGTGTGGAAATTAAAGCCTAAAATTGGGTAATTAGGGCTTGACTATGGAGAGTGTAAATTGGGAAATTGAAGGGGCAATTGAGGTCCGATTTTGATGTTCTTAGTATGTATAGGCTCGTGAGAGGATGATGATTCTATCGATGTAACTTTTATCGGATTCTGAGACGTGGGCCGTGGGCCGGGTTTGAGCAATTTCGGGATTTTTGATGTAAATTGGATATTTTCGAGTGGGCTTCGTTCCCTTAGCATATTTTAATGATTATATTCTGATTGTGGCTAGATTTGGAGCATTCGGAGGTCGATTCGTGCGGGCAAGGCATTGCGGTCTAGAGTTTGGACCGGATCGAAGTGAGAAATGATTGTAAATGATGTCCTGAGGGTATGAAACCCCAGATTTCATATCGCTGTGCTATATTGAGGTGACACACACGCTTGATGATGATCGTTGGGTTATGCACTATTGGGGATTGTGACTTAGTCCGTCCCGAATGACTATTTTACCGCATATTTGACTGAAATCTATTTACTATCATCAAGTCTTGGGCTGAATACCATATGTGGGTTTCGTGCCAACTATTTGAACCCTTAGGGGATTTTTATTTATATTTCTTCACTGTTTTGACTTTATACTTGAACTCAGTCATGCTATATTTCACTATTTCATAATTCAACCATGTTTACTCTGTTTTAATATATCAAATGATATTTCAAATAATATTTTGGGCTGAGCATCATGTTTTACTGTTGCCCGGGTGGCTTATATGATTTTGACTAAGTAAGGCCGAGGGCCTGTGCTATGAGGATACTTTTCGATCGGGCTGCACGCCGCAGCGGTACTGATTATCATTATGAGGCCGAGAGCCTAAGTTTGTACGCCACGAGGTGGCTTGTTGATATGATTTCGCGGGCCTAGTGATGATTCCACGAGATGGATTGATATTGCGCTTGGGTCGTAAGGGGCCCCTCCAGGAGTTTGCACACCCCCAGTGAGCGCGGGTACCAATTGTGATGTGAGATATAACCCGAAGGGCTATTTTCTGTTGGTGTTTGCACCCGAGGGGCGGATTTTCTATGCTTATCTGTTCTAGTTGCTTTGCATTTAATTTCTTAACTGTTAAAGAGATATTTCTAAAGAAGTTTTAAACTGAGTTAAGATGCTTAAAGAGATTTCAGAGCTTCATTGCTTTAATACTAGTTTTGTACTGCTTCTATATAGCATGTTGATGCACTTTTCGTGATTTCTTATTGCTCAGTCTTTATTTATAATTATTACTCACTGAGTTGGAGTATTCACTTTACTCCCTGCACCTTGTGTGCAGATTCAGGTATTTCTGCACCCGGTATGGGGTATTGGTTGAGCAGAGGTAGAGTCATTAGAGTTTAGTGATTTAGCTGCCCGGTGTCCACAACACTGCTTTACTCCCTCTTGATGTCACTAGACTGTATTTAGTATTTCCAAAGTTATCGTTGTATTTTAGACCTTAGTAGATGCTCGTGACTTGTGATACCCTGATGTTGGGCTGTATTTATTTCCGCACTGTCCATTAAAAATTTACATTCTGCAATATCTGATTAATTAAAAAGGCCTAGATTGATCTATTAAAATTATTGAAATGGATTTGGGGATTGTGTCGGTTGGACTTATTCAAAATCAGTTGTTTGAGATGTGCTATTTATTTGCTTATGCACGTGCGGAGGTAAACACGAGCCTTAACTGCTTTCCCTATTTGATTGTCCTATATGTTCTTTGCTTGTCGCCTAGATTTTCCCTTTTAAACACCTTAGGTTGTATAGAACTGCCCAAATTTAGAGGTCCTAAACTCCTCCTGGACCACAAGGAAGGGACGGGTAGCAGCACGCTTAGAGGTCGTTAATTAAACTCGCTTATATAACAACTAAGGGGAGGGTAATGGGTAGTAAAAAGATATGATGACCTGCGCACTAATGTCACGTGTAGCCCCTCTAGTTGGGGAGGATTACCAGGCATTGCACAGATTGATCCTGTAGGTTAATCGACTTAGGACTTCTCTTTCCCAATTCCTATATGTGTTTAAATCATCTAAACTTCCCTTTCTTGACATATACATGTGTAAGCTGTCCAAACCTCTCTCTTACTTTCATTATCTGAATTTCCTTGATCATATATGTATTTAGAAAATGAAAACTACTTTTATTTGCAAATATGTGTTAAAACTGTTTACTTGTTAAAATGACTAATTCACATAGTTTAAGTTTGGTCGGGACCCACCGTTGTGGACCGCAAGAGGTGCTTAACACCTTCCCCTCAAGGTTATTTCGAGCTCTTACCCTATTCTCTGGTAATTCAAACTAGTTAAATGAGTTAATTGCTCTAGGTGCCCTAACGCACCATAATTCATTAGGTGGCATTTCCTCCAATACCCAATTCCCAAAAGGAAGCGAGTTGTTCCTCCATGAATGTTGAAACCCGGACTCCGCAAGGAAAAAGGGGGCGCGACAGCATGGTGACTCTGTTGGGGATATTCTAGGCTCTTACCATAAGGAACTTATTTTTGTGAATTAGTCCAAGCATGCTTTATCCCGAGCACCCTTTCCCCTTTATTTGGATTTAACTGCTTATTTATGATTTCTTCATTTTTCTGACGCTTGATGAGTGTTTGCGCTCTTCCTATACATCACCCTTTAAATTCGAAAAGGCGTATTTGCGGCAAAACTAGTCGATCAGTGGTGCTTTCAACGGTTTTGTGCCTTTCCCCCTTAAGTTGTCCGATTGAGGGTCCCAGTCTAGACCTCTATAGCAGCCTTACTCTGGTTAATTGTACATGCATCATGGTCAAACCTAGCCGGGTTAATATGTTGTCCGCATAATAACCTTTTAAGACAAGCCTCGTCCAAAAGTCCATCGGGTTTTCTACAATCCCAACGGACGTAACCACAATTGTGTGCATGAATTTTGAGAAATAAGTGCCAATATCTAATCATTACTATATAAATAGATGAACCTGGAGGGGGAAATGGCCTAAGTATCTTTTTTTTTGAAGAAAATGAGGCACGAAGTACCCAGATTCGGTATGGTCGGTAGTATTCCTCCACTTTTGATAGACTGGTGGAGGGATCTTCCCTCAAGTGACCAAAATCATGCGAAAAGAGTCTTAGGGAATTTCCCATCACTATTGGATCTCCAACCAAACAAGATGCTAATCGAGGCTGCCACGCTGTTTTAAGGAAAGGGCTGTGTTCAGTTTTGGAGACATATAAATGACCCCCCTTCTAGAAGAAATAGGGGGATTTGTTGGGTTGCCTTGGGATAGCCCTGGTCTGTTGGCACCTGAAAATTGCACCACTAGAGGGTTCCTTAAGATGATAGGGCTGAAGAAAAATGATGATTTGGAGTGCCTGAAAAACCCCTACATACCTTTTGATTTCCTTTATGAAAGATACAGTCACAACAACCCTTACCGTATTTTTTATGATGAGTTCTCAATCACCTCTTTGGGCTGCGTTCATCGTAGGGTCTTCGTGTTTATTGTTTGCTTCTTGGGCATGCTGGTATTTCCAATCCAAGGGGATAGAATCCATACTAGGCTGGCCATGGTGGCCAAAACTCTAATGGATGGGATCGAGGGACAGACATACACTATTGTCACTATGATCGTTGCAGACATATACCGGGCCATAGAATATTGTCAGAAGGGGTTCAAGTTCTTTGAGGGTTGCAACTTGCTGTTATAGGTATGGCTATTAGAACATCTCCAAAGGGGTCAATACCGCCAAGAGTTTCCACGAAGGCCGTGGAATGACCACATAGCTTTCCATCACCCTAAAAGAATGACTTACATTCCAGACATGTTTGCTCAACCTAAGGATGCTATAGGATGGGTGCAGGTTTTCAACAAGTTGACTGAGGACCAGGTTCAGTGGATGTTCGAGTGGTTCCCCACCGACGAGTTCATCATAAGATCAAGAGATGTCCCACATTTGGTGCTAATCAAGTTAAGATGGATATACCCTTATGCCCTCCTTAGAGTTATGAGATAGGCAGATAGGAGACAAGTCATACCACGGGTTGCTAAGATCAGTCACTTCAGAGCCGATTTCCAGGGTGACGCCATCCCATATGAGAATGAAGCACAACATATATGGACTTTGAAGATTATTGTGGAGAAGGATACCATCGAGCCGGACAGATACCATGCGGGCCACTCATTCTTTTACCCCTCATGGTTGTATGATAATCTATCAGGAGTCTTTGAGCCAAGGGTTGGTCTAGGAAATAGTGTCATAGATAAGTTCGTCGAAGCAGAGGTGAAGTACAACAAGCTACGCAAAAGAGCTCGAGAGTCTGAAGCTGAGCATATGGCGCAGCATAAGGCCGACATGGAAATGATTAACGAGTGGAAAGAAAGAGCTGTTAAATCCAGCGAGAGGCTGGAATATCTGGAGTACAGTTTGATGGAATTGGAAGGGAAGATAAGGAAGAGGGTCACCGACTGCCAGAATGCTGAAGGAAATGAAGCAGGGCATCTGGCAAGGGCATTCCTACTACTGAACCTACGCGAGTTGGGAGAGTTCATCGACAACAACATTCAATCTGGAGAGGGTCCTTTTGGGACCAAGTAGATTAGATTTACTTACTTTACTTTTAAATGTAATAAGGCCAAGTGTCATTAGCAACATTATCTTATTTAGTGTCGTTTTGGGGCGTTTATTTTTTACATTAATTTAATGAGATAATTATTGGCACTAAATTTCTCCTAATTTATTTGTCGCTAGGGCTACCTTGGGCATAACGAGGTTCCCAAATTAGGACGCGAATTTACATTCCCGCAATGTGTGTTTAAATACTGCAAACATTTCAGAAGCCTTACTAGCTTATTTACCTTTTTGTTTTTCATTATTCTTTATTCACATCCCCAAAGGTTGGTTCGCACATACTGGCATCATCAGTGTATCACACTAGATCTAGAGGCCCTCCACCTCCTCCTACTCCAAGTAATACAAAGAGCAAAAGGAAAGCTAAAATGGACAACTTAAGTGGTATTCAAAAGGAAAATGCGGAAAATGCAGAAACTTCAGATGGTCGGAGTACTCCAAAACCAAATGATTTTTGAGGTTAGAACAAATGATACTGGAGCTATAGGGAGAACTCAGGTCCGCAACTTGGCAAACCTATCCCTCACTCTGAATGTCCCCGACATCAACCAACAAAACACAAAGAACCCAACAACTCCCCAAAACACACTAAACCAACATCCACAAAACCCTCCTACACCGCATCAATATGCAACCCCACCTAAAAATCTCAATCCCTTACCGGTACCAACTCCAGCCCAACACCACCACCAACCAATTTAGTACCCACCGACCGCCACTTATCACACTCCCCAGAATACACCACAACCTAATCCTGATCCTCAAAACTCAACCAATGACCACCACTACACCTAGGCTCCTGACACTCACCCAAACAACCCTATATACGTGGAAACCATACCTCACTCTATCCAACCAACTTCCTATACACCAGAATCCATTGAGAAGGACCTGCTCATCAAAAATATGGCTGAGGAACTCAAGAAATTGACAAGTCGAGTTTAGGGTGTCGAAGGAGGCAAAGGGATAGAAGGTTTGAACTATGAAGACCTATGCATATAGCCAGATCTAGAAATGCCAGAGGGGTACAAACATCCCAAGTTCGAGATGTTTGACAGTACAGGTGATCCCAGGGTTCATTTAAGGACCTATTGTGACAAACTTGTCAGGGTCGGGAAGGATGAAAAAATCCGGATGAAGCTTTTCATGAGGAGTCTTACGGGAGATGCTTTATCTTGGTACATCAGCCAGGATATTAAGAAATGGTCCAACTGGGTGAGTATGGCATCAGATTTCATGGACAGATTCAGGTTCAACATAGAAAATGCACCAGATGTTTTCTACATTCAGAACCTCAAGAAGAAACCCATCGAGACTTTCTGAGAGTATGCCGCTTATTGGAGGTCGGAAGCAGCCAATTTCAGGACATCTTTGGACGAGGAACAGATGAAAAAGTTCTTCCTCAGAGCACAATATCCACAATACTATGAAAAGTTTATAGTTATTGAAAATCATAAATTCTCCGATATCATCAAACTTGGGAAATGAATCGAAGAAGGCATCAAGAGCGGGATGGTAACAAACTTTGAGGCATTACGGAACACAAACAAGGCATTAAAATTAGGCGGTATATAAGAGAAGAAAGACATTGGGGCAGTAATGGTGGCTCAAGGCCCGAAATTTCCACTTACATATCAAACACCTCCACCCACATACCAAGCACCACCACCTACATATCAACCCTCATCTCCCAGATATTCCCATCCAGCCACTATCTATCATACCTATAATTCCCAACCATCTCATTTCCAGTCACCTCCAACTCGCCAAAATTATCCAAGACACAGACCTAATTTTGACCGTAAGCCACCCAAACAATACACCGCTATTGCTAAACCCATCGACCAGCTGTATGAAAGGCTAAAAGCCCCTGGTTACATCACCCTTGTTCCCATTGTGGAACTAGAGGATCCATCCAAATGGGTAAACCCAAAACAAAACCTATGCATACCATTCCGGTATGAAAGGGCACACTATTGACCAGTGCCAAACACTGAAAGACAAAATACAGATGCTGATTGACAAAAAGGTCATACAGGCGAAAGAAGTTGCACCCAATATTCGCAACAACCCTCTCCCGGAAGTTACTAAGCAGATCAAAGCCAAAGTCCTTAGGGTGGTTGAGTACCCAACCTAGTTAGCCAACATTGTGCCAGTTCTGAAGAAAGATGGGAAAGTCAGAGTATGTGTTGACCATCGAGGCTTAAACAGAGCAAGTCCCAAGGACAACTTTCCACTACCAAATATACACATCCTGATAGACAATTGCGCCAAGCATGAACTCCAATCCTTTGTAGATTGCTTCGCAGGTTATCATCAGATCTATATGTATGAAGAAGACGCATAGAAAATATCTTTTACTACACCATGGGGGTATACTGTTACAAGATGATGTCATTTGGTCTAAAGAATGCTGGGGCTACTTACATGAGGTCCATGACAACCATCTTACATGATATAATGCACAAAGAAATAGAGGTATATATGGACGACGTCATTATCAAATCCAAGAGGCCCGCGGATCACATAGCAGACTTGAGAAAGTTCTTTGAAAGGTTAAGAAGGTACAACTTGAAACTGAACCCCGCAAAGTGCGCATTCAGGGTTCCCGCAGGAAAGTTACTGGGATTCATTGTCAGTCGTAGAGGGATCGAGCTGGATCCATCTAAAGTTAAGGCTATTCAGGAGTTACCACCGCCTAGGAGCAAAAAGGACGTGATGAGCTTCCTAGGATGTCTCAACTATATTAGTTGCTTCATAGCACAGTCCATAGTTATATGTGAACCCATCTTCAAGATGCTGAGGAAAGATGCCGAAACAAGCTGGACCGAGGATTATCAGAAAGCTTTCGACAAAATCAAGGAGTACCTTTCCACACCACCAGTCTTGGTCATGCCAGAACCAGGACGACCTTTGCTACTCTATCTATCTGTATTGGATGGAGCCTTCGAATGTGTTCTGGGACAACATGACGAGACATGGAGAAATGAGCAAGCCATATACTATGTAAGTAAGAAGTTCACACCTTATGAAGCACGATACTGTCTACTGGAACACACTTGTTGTGCTTTGACCAGGACGGTCCAAAAATTGAGGCATTACTTCTGTGCCTATACCACGTACCTCATATCCATGATGGACCCTCTGAAGTACATATTTCAGAAACCCATGCCAACTGGGAGGTTAGCCAAATGGTAGATACTGTTAAGTGAGTTCGATATCGTCTATGTAACTCAAAAGGCGGTCAAAGGGCAAGCATTGGCAGACCATCTTGCTGAAAATCTGGTGGGAGGAAAATATGAACCCTTAAAAACGTATTTTCCTGATGATGAGGTATCATTCGTAGGAGAGGACATTACCGAAGCATACGACGGTTGGAGAAAGTTCTTTGACGGAGCTGCAAATTTCAATGGAGTGGGCATTGGAGCGGTTTTGGTATCAAAAACATGTCAACATTATCTGGTATCTACTAAACTCAGATTTCCCCGCACCAACAACATCGAGAGTATGAAGCCTGCATATTAGGACTCAACATGGAAATCGACATGAATATTTAGGAGCTGCGGGTAATCGGTGATTCAGATTTGCTTGTGCACCAAGTACAAGGAGAATGGGCCACCAAGTATTCCAAGATATTGCCATATCTGCACCATGTACAAGAATTAAGAAAGAGGTTCATAAAGATAGAGTTTCGATATGTGCCTAGAATTCAGAATAAGTTTGTCGATGCATTGGCCACCTTATCATCTATGATACAACATCCGGACAAGAATTTCATTGATCCCATCCCAGTGAGAATTCATAATCAACTATCGTATTTTGCCCACATTGAAGAAGAAATAGATGGAAAGCCTTGGTTCCATGACATCAAAGAGTATTTGGCAAAAGGAGAATATTTGGAGCATGCGAACCATACTCAGAAACATACACTTCAGAGGTTATCCAATCACTTCTTCCAAAGCAGAGGAAACTTGTACAAAAGAACTACTGATTTGGGATTGCTAAGATGTGCCGACGCAAAAGAAGCTTCTAAGCTACTTGAGGAGATACATGCTGGAACTTGCGGACCGCACATGAATGGTTTTGTCTTAGCCAAGAAGATACTTAGGGCTGGTTACTTTTGGATTACCATGGAGACAGATTGCGCCCAGTATGTCCGCAAATGCTACCAATGTCAAGTGCATGCCGATGTGATAAAAGTGCCACCAAATGAGCTTAATGCAACAAGCTAGCCTTGGGCATTCGCCGTCTGGGGAATGGATGCCAACGGCCATATCGAGCCCACCGCTTCAAACGGGCACATGTTTATTCTAGTAGCCATTGATTACTTCACAAAATGGGTAGAGGCTGCATCCTACAAAGCTCTAACCAAGAAATTCATCGCAAACTTTTTCAAAGATCGTATTGTTTGCCGATTCGGAGTTCCCGAGTCTATTGTCACTGATAATGCCGCCAATCTCAATAGTAATTTAATGAAAGCTATGTGTGAAACTTTTAAAATCAAGGAAAAAAATTCCATAGCCTATAGACCTCAGATAAATGGAGCCGTAGAAGATGCCAACAAAAACATCAAGAAGATACTAAGGAAGATGGTAGAAAACCACAAACAATGGCACAAGAAGCTACCCTTTGATTTGTTGGGATATCGCACTACAGTTCGCACATCAACTGGGGAAACTCCTTACATACTGGTTTATGGTACCGAAGCTGTCATCCCAGCCGAGATAGATATTCCTTCTTTAAGGATCATACAGGAAGCCATACTCTAATGCAGAATGGATAAGTAGCCGCTATGAACAATTGGTCCTTGTAGATGGAAAAAGAATGAACGCAGTATGTCACGGTCAGCTTTATCAGAACAGAATGTCCAGAGCTTTCAACAAAAGGGTCAAACCAAGACAGTTTGCACCAGGATAGCTGGTGCTGAAGAAGATCTTCCCATATCACGATGAAGACAAAGGGAAATTCTCTCCCAACTGGAAAGGTCCTTATATGGTTCACATGGTGCTAACAGGAGGAGAAGTCATACTTGCAGAAATGGATGGAGAAGTATGGCCAAAACCAATTAATTCAGACATAGTCAAGAGATACTACGTTTAGACTACTTACATTTTTTCATCTGATGTAATTAAACTACATTTAACCTTATTCCCATTTAAGAGGGGATGCATAGGCAGCCCTGTGGGTTCGGTCATATCACAATAAAATTTTCATTTTCCCCAAGATCAGAAACTGGGAAAGAATTTTGGGGAGGACTCTCAAAATTCCGGAAAAGGTCCAGCCAATGCCATGGTATGCCAGATAGTCAGAAATCGGTTAAGAAACATGGGCAAAATTTTGAGAAGGATTCTCAAAATTCCAAAGAAGGATCAACGAGTTCGTTGCTCGCAAACAGTCGAAGGATCATCTACCAAACTGGGGCAAAATTTTGAGGTGGACCCTAAAAATTCTAACACGAGAAAGCTGCAATGTCTCTAAAATGTGTTACCGTCACTATTTCATCTGAAATTACCTGATATTTCAATATGTTTCTAAAATAACTCTATTTTTATCAATAATTTCATATTTTCGAAAACTCTATTTCTGTAACAGTCAGGGGTTACCTAGGGAAATTCAAACAAGGCCCCCAGAACGGAGCAAATCAAGGCCAACGGACAATGGCACGAACCAATCTCCCCCTCACAAAACTTAAAGTTTTTCTTTGAGCGTAGGCATATCTGACGTAACGATAACATCTGCAAATATATACACGTAGCAAGATCACTATCAATTGGGCCACCAGACACCGAATATATCTCCGGATAAGAAATATGCTACTCTTATTTGCTACTCGTTCTTTGCATGGGACTAAGCCCTGTCCCGCATATTTGCATGAGACTAATCTCTGCCTCCGTATTTGCATGAGGCTAATCCCTTCCTTTATTTTGCAAGAGGCTAATCCTTCCTCCACATCTGCATGAGGCTAATCCCTGCCTCCATATTTGCATAAGGCTAATCCCTGCCTCCATATATGCATGAGGCTAATCCCTGCCTCCATCTATGCATGAGGCTAATCCCTGCCTCCATTTTGCATGAGGCTAATCCCTGCTTCCATTTGTATGAGGCTAATCCCTACCTCCATATTTGCATAAGGCTAATCCCTGCCTTTATATTTGCATAAGGCTAAGCACTGCCTTCCATTTGCATGGGACTAAGCCTTGTCCCGAATCTTGCATGAGTCTAATCTCTGCCTCCATATTTGCATAACGCTGAGCACTGCCTTCCATTTGCATGGGACTAAGCATTGTCCCTCTTTGCATAAATATTGCTCTATTCCGGTACTATCTATATGTTTTTTTGCCGGGCTAAGCTCTGCCCTTCATTTCACAAGACTAAGCCTTGTCTTATTAACATCATATTTTTGCATCTCATGGGCTGAAATATCGCCAATCTATCAAAGGGCGTCATAGTCTTAAGTCATTATCCTCATAGTCGGAAGACACCATGCCATGGCTTGAGGATCTCTCAAATTTGCATTTCATTATTCAAAGGCGTCATGGTTCAGAGTCACCATCTTCATGGCCCGAGAACATCATTCCATGGCCTGCGAATCCCTCATAGAACAATTCATGGCCCAGGACATCATGGTCTGAGGACGTCATCCTTAACCGTCCGAAGACAACTCTCATGGTCCAAAAGGGAATGTGCATCCTGTTTAAATTTTCGCACAAATACATGTTTGTAGCATCTCTTTATCTGCAGGTGACCAGTAAGCAACCGCTATCCCAGCAGGAACAACCTTGCTCCGGTTCCTTCAACTATCTCAAACTTAACCATAACGATTCTTTCACCTATCCCGAAATCTCGTGTCCATTCTTGTAATGACGTCATTGGTATATTTCGCCCATGGATCTGGAACTACACATTGCTTGATTCCTATAAAACCAGGGATATGTATGCAGCTCAAAGACCAGAGTCCTACCTCTATCTTTCAAAATAACTCATCCAGTCAAAATTGGCCATCATTTCTTTACCCGAAAACTCTTTCATCCTTCCCGGATAAAGAGGGGCAGCTGTTGATACCCAATTTTTCCCTACAATATTTTTTGAAATGCATATATACTTTTAAAACTACACATTAGCATCAATTGGTATTTTTTCATAATTTTTATATTTTAAAATTAAGTTATCTAAGTATTTTATTCATACAAATAATTACAAATTGCATCACAAATGTTTTAACACATTTCTTGATTTAATATTATTATTTATGGTCCTATTAAATTCAAACTATTTCATAAATGGCCAAATTGTCACCTTTTGGTTATAATTGCAATAATATTGCAATTATAGCCCATGCATACATTATTGTATTATTTTACCAGAAATTAGTCCATTATATTCTTAAATTACTAAATAACTATTTTAAAACATTCCCATGCATGAATTTTTTTTCATAATTAGTAATTATTTTACAAATTATTTTTAATCAATTGTTTGCGGTATTTAACAAATAGCCTCTTTTATTTAAATTTTAACCTAAAATCTACCAGCCCAAAACCCCCTTTATATTAAACCAAAACCAGCCCAAAACCCTTTAGGCTCAATCCGTATTCACCAGACCCAAACCGCTTGGCCAATCCTTGCCGTTGATCACTTTGATCAAACGGTCAGAATACGTCCTAGCATAATTAAACCTACCTACAGCCCCCAAACCCTAATCATTCTCCCACTAGACCCCTCCGTCACCTGTTCACTTGTCTCTCAAATGCACTCTAACTCTAACCCTAATTCATCCTCGCCGTCACTCACCTACTGCCCTCCTATGGTGATTCTTCACCACCTCAAGCCTCTAATGACCTCCTGCTTGCTATGGTATCTCCATTTCTTAGATCCTTAAGGAGATTCTCAAAGGATCTAGGAGGTCTTTTTATACCTTAGGGTTTTCTTGCCTATTTCAGGCCATTTGACTCGACCTTGAGTAAGATCTTTCTCATTTTTATCTGAGGACTCCAAAGTCTATGTTCTCATCTTTGTTTTACTTCCAAAAAAATCCTAATTTTATCTTTGACTTTCTCAGATCTATACAGATCTAACATGCATTGAACGTACTTCACATGCTTTCTTGAAGTTTTCTGGTTTTCCAAGTGATTTTTCGTTCTTCCAAAAACTAGGGTTTACTGAAACTCGTCTTCTAAAAGTTTTCCTGATTTTCGAATGTTAATTGTCTGTTCTTAAGTATTATTGATTGATTTATGCTAAAATTGTCTGGACCCTAATCGATTTATGCTGAAGCCCTAATTTTATTATATTTTGCTTCGATTCTGAGTCTTTCCGTGTTACTTGTTACATCGTTTTATTCTGTGCTTTAACTTTCATGATTTTCCCTTAGTCTAATTCAATGTCTTGTGCTTTTTGCCCCATTTCATCTCTATTAGGGTTTCTAATTAAATTTCTCGGCTAATTTCTAAAATTCTATTTAGCCTAGTTATCTATTTGTGGAAACTGATATTTTTCCCCGTAAATCAGTACTACTTTGAATTTTGGTCTACTAATTGGCTCTGTCAAAACTTATGTGTTGATGCTTGATTAGTTCCCTTGTTTACAACCTTAATTAGTTTTCTTACTTTATGCGTAATTATTAATTGGTGCTGCTAGCCTGATTTTATGCTTTGATTTTTAGAACCAACTTCTAATTAATTTCGGAGTTAGTTCTTGCCTTATTTATCCTAGCCCTTAATTACTGATTGATTCCATATACAATTTTCCTTAAATTAAGTAATACTAGTCTGATTTTATGGCTAATTTGTTCATGACTAACTTCACTTGATCGATTGTCTGATTATTTCTTACCTTATTAACCTTACTCTGATTTACTAAAGGATTCCGTATGAGACTTCCTTAAGTTAAGTATCATTTATGAGATTTTGGCCCTTTAATTGAGTCATGACTGATTGTTAATTGATTTTCATACCTTATGTGTATATGATAGGCTCATTAGCTTATATTTCCTACTCTATTGCATACTATAAACCCCCCCCCCCCCCATTGTTCTGGTTCTCAGACAGATATCAGTTCACAATATACACACACACTCAAACTATTATCCTTCTTTGCTACTTGTGTTACTTGTGCTATTGTGGGTCAAGCTAAGGCTAGATAGTTATGTTGCTTGCTCTATATTCTGCATTTTTCCCTTAACTAGTATGTCTCTAGTTACATTTGACACCCAAATTCTATGTGTTTCATCCCTGCTTTAGTTCATTGGTTATGAATCTGGCCTACTCTCTTATTTACCTCTTTGTTCAAGCATGACTAAAATTCTGTCCTACTTTATGTGCAACTAATAGGTTTACACTTCACATGTTTATCTAATGTTTGAACAGCCTGTCTGAGTTATGCCTAGATGTGTGATCATGCCTATGGTTAATCCTACTTGTGTGTCTATCCTCTAAATTTTTGCTCCCTGTTTAATTGCCTGCTATCCTGGTTACTTTATTAAGATTATAAGTGTTCTATGTATATTACCGCCTATCTATCTCCCTGCACCCCATTCATGCACCCTCAATAAGATCTCCATGTGTTCCCAATCCCCTTTTCACCCATGTGTGCAAACATGTTTCCTAAAGTGTCTGTGGAACTGAACCTTTTATGATCTATTGACTGTCTACTAAATTTGCTCTCCTCTGAATTGTTTTCAAAATTGTGTTCTTGTAAAACTGGCTTCATTCCTAGCATTTTTCCTAAAACTGGTCTATTCCAGAAGATCTTTTACTCCTAAGAATTTATCTCCACAGTGTTTTCACTAAGTCTTTTCAAGCACTATCACTTACTCTTAGGTTATTAAGTCCTGCCCCTTTGGTATGTGTACTGCTTTGATATCCCTTGAGATCTCTCTGAACTCTGGCATATCAGGGTTGGCTACTCCACACTGCACCTACTCAATCCTTATTGTGAAAAGTATGGGTGTGAGCACTGCCCGGGATCCTTGAGGTTCTTAGGGAACTCTGACACACTTAGACATAAATTGGGCTATGAAATCCTTGGCATTTAAGACTACTAAAGGTCTGGTACACCAGGATTTGCTTTGGGCCTACTTTAGGCTCCCTATAACTTAATTTATATTTTTATTTATGTAATTTGTATTCAATCATTGGTCTGTAATAATTAATTATAAACAGATATTGAGGTGACTAGTGAAAAAAGAGGTTAGTTGTATGGTATTGTGGATAAAGATAGGTAGATAACATGCGTATATGTGTTTACTTTATATTATTGTATGTTAGGTAACCTGCCTATGGATTTACTTCATTCACAAGCACTTTGCTATTGCATGTTTGAAAACTTGTCTAGATGTTTATCTAATCACTATTGCGTGCTAGATAACATGCCTATAGGGTTTACTTTGGCTCAAATGTGCTTTGTTAGATAACCTGCCTATAGGGTTTTCTTTGGTTGAAATAAGTTTTGGCTACTTTGCTTTACATGATTAGACGTCATGCCTGTAGGGAATAAAATAACTAAGGTTCAACTTTCATTACAACATATATTCAAATCCGTCTCTTTAAAAGTCAAGCATGTAGGTTTAATTGGTTGTGACACTCGAGTGTCTAATAAGAACTAATAGCAGTTTCACTCATTAGAGTTAGAACTCACGTCCATAGGGTAATTATCATATGCATTAAGTACTAAAACTGGAACTTCATACAATGTCTTATAATGTCACTAGAAAGCATGCCTACAGGATAAAAGAATTTCAAATTATTTGCTAGAATCGTGACTGCATATACACACTTAGGCAAGCCT
Source organism: Nicotiana tabacum (assembly GCF_000715075.1). Taxonomy (NCBI): domain Eukaryota; kingdom Viridiplantae; phylum Streptophyta; class Magnoliopsida; order Solanales; family Solanaceae; genus Nicotiana; species Nicotiana tabacum. The sequence continues at coordinate 151,580,442 of NC_134087.1, read as the reverse complement.
TAGGACGTTAAATAATTGCGAAACCAGTTCTGTTTATGTGTGAAATTATCCAGGCTTAACAGGCTATAAAACCAGTAGGCAAACTGGTTAGGATTCTACCACTTCCCCTAAAACAAACGCTGCATATTCTGTTTTGTGATGTTCATCTAGATATCATGTTCCTAGGATTTCTGAACTTATTCAAAATTAAATGTTTGAGACGTGCTGCTTGTTTGCTTGTGTGCATGTGGCTGTAAACTGTCATGACCCAAACTGGAGAGCCATGACTAGCACCCGACCATACTTGCCGAGCACCAACGTACATTTCATCTAACCTTCTTTATTATCTTTTAGGGCTGACGAGATAAACATAAATGGTAGACCTGGATCATGGATAACCAGCAATAAAATATGACGGCATGAACATACATAGCAGGGGATGACCAGACAATCAAGAAACTACATATAAGGTATGAGCTACCACGCTACCATGAAAGCCTATATAACAAAAACCAGCCGACAAGGCGTACCAAACTATACATGAGTCGACACTTGTCTATGAGCCTCTAAATGAACATAAGTGCTGCAACATAGCCGGAACAGGGCCCCGACATACCCATAATGTCTATAACAGAAATGCATACCAAGACCACGGCAAGTCCGGAGAAGGGATCTCGCCAATCAACGCTGAACTGGACAGCCTACTGTGGTGGGGGAGTTGCACCTGCCTGTCTATCAAGACCTGCAGCACGACATGCAGCGTCCACAAACAAAAGGATGTCAGTATGAATAAAGTACGAGTATGTAAGGCAGGGAACCATAAATACGAACAGTAATGTAAGCATGGATACATAATATACAACCTGGAAAATCTGAGTACCTTTGAGGGCTACTGACATGCAATGCATGATACATATGTATGTATATATAAACTTTTAAAACATACGCCTCTGTGGGCATCATCATCATCATATCGTACCCGACCATAATAGGCTCGGTAAAAACATACCCGGCCATCAAAAGGCTCGGTAGAATCGTACCCGGCCACGTGGAGCTCGGTAAAACCCAACTGATCAGTGGTTGCACAATAGGTGTCGTACCCGGCCGACTATAGCGCGGCTCGGTAAAGTAAAGTAGATACATATATATAATGCATGCTCGACTCATGGAATCACATTCTAAACCTATCAGAGTGACGTAAGGTCGGTATCCTCTGTACACGTTATTAGGACCAACTCTTCATTACGAACCTTATAAGAATCAGGAAGTACCAACAACATTGATAACATAAGAATAAGAGAAGCAACATTAACATCAATCGTTCCATAAGAGGGAAATCAATGTAAGTACTGCTAGCTTCTAAGAGTAGAGTATCTTTGGAAGCTCGTTCATTACATTATGTACAATCGGAGTCGTGCAAAAGAATAAAAGGGATAGTCTCACATACCTTGTATATACTGCCCCAATCACAAGCTATGTAATTGTCACAGCTCCTTAGTCTACAATAAGAGAAACGATACTATCGTTATCATTTAAGCGTCATAACTATTATGTATCGACCACAACCTATGTTACGTTAAAACGGACAACACCTCCCCTATATATATGACTTCACACCATTCCAAACAATCACAAAACAGCCCAAACAACATCAATAATAAACATATTGAGCCCCCCAAAATAGTCCACGCACAACCTTATTACATTATACATACGACGACCACCGTAGTCGTGTCAAACGACCTAGAAATATTACGAATCACTATCAGCCCACAACCATACATATATATGGTGTTCCACCACACCCTTCCACCTCCAAAACTCCACAAAATAGTAGTAAAACACGCATTCCAATAGCAACACAAAATAGTCCACAAAACAGTCTGCTACAAGTGAATAACTCGAACTCACGGCTTCCGATCACCGTCCAGTGAGTTCTTACATGTATAGAACGAATTACCATGAATTCACAGCAGAGAAAAATGTATGAAAGATGGTAGTAACTTACATTACTTGTTGGATAACTCAGCCCTTCCCTTGGTTCTTCCTTGAAAGAGAGGGAAAATCGATTAGGTTTTGTGTGGGATTTTTGGGGAGGAGTTGCAGGGGCTAACTTTGGTTTTGAGGGTCTGAAATATGGATGAAATAACTGAGTTCACAACCCCTTAAAAGTTCTCTCTTGGCCGACTTAGGACTTTTAATTTTGTCCTATTATTTTGGCAAGTAGGTGATGCACCTACTTGTCATCTACCAACCTGCGCAGGCTTGCAAAAATATGAATATCTCTATACTCTAAGATCGTATTGACAAATAGTTTAATGCGTTGGAAACTAGACTCGTAGATATTTCATTTGGTGGGTAGATCACCCGGTAATTCCTTGTAAATTAGGAGAAAAGCTTAGAAACATTTAACCTAATGTTTAAGTAAAATTATGAACCTAAGTTGCGACAACGTTTGTCGACTTTTGTTTCATAACTCGTTTGACTTCAAGAGTTATGATACGGATATTATATGATTCAAACACCTTAATACATGACTTTGAGTGTATTAAGAACCTCTGGGTTTACCTGAAAATACGAGTTATCACATCCTTGATTCGTTTAACTTCTAATACTTGTTAATCACCCTTATACACCCTTGTATCACTTAAGACCAATATGATTAACTTCTTATCATCTCAAAGGTAATTCTTTCTTGAATTTATGTTAACTAATATATGGCATGAACTAATGCATGTGGATATGGATTGTAACACCCTTCCCCCCTTAGGAACATTCGTCCTCGAATGTAAGGGTTCATGGGGAGTTTAAATCATCATGGATTCTGGTCAAGTTTCTCCCATAAATAGAGGACAAACTTGCAAGCGGTTAACTAAATGTATGGCCTTACAAGAGTATGCAAAGCATTATGGACATGTACATTATCTGCATATCGCCATTTTGTATTAAGGAAGAGTATTCTCAAGTTATTGCTTACCTTATAAAGCCATTTCACCTTCCAATGTATCATGTGTTCCACCAGCATCCTTGTTATCTTCATTCTGGAATAGGTACGGGTATTTAGACTTCATCTCCTCTTCTGCTTCGCATGTTATTTCTTCCATATTCTTGTTCCTCCACAATACTTTGATAGAAGCTACATCTTTTGTTCTCGGCTTGCAGACTTGTCGATCTAATATAGCCAATGGCACTTCTTCATATGATAGGTCCTCTGTAACCTGTACATCTTTGATAGGGACGACTCGAGAAGGGTCTCCAATACATTTCCTCAACATAGATACATGGAATACCGGGTGGACAAATCCCAATTCAGATGGCAATTCTAACTCATAAGCAACCTGTCCAATCCGTCGAAGAATTTTATACAGCCTCATATACCTTGGACTCAGCTTACCTTTCATCCCAAAACGCATAATACCCTTCATTGGTGAGATCCTCAGGAAAACCCAATCACCAACCTCAAACTCCAGATCACGACGTCGGACATCGGAATAAGATTTTTGCCTGCTTTGTGACGTCCTCAATCGCTCCTGTATCACTTTCACCTTCTCAATAGCTTGGTGAATCAAATCTGGCCCATATAATTCTGTTTCACCGACTTCGAACCATCCAACTGGTGATCTACATCTTCTCTCATAGAGTGCCTCATATGGGGCCATTTTAATACCGGAATGGTAGCTATTATTGTAGGCGAATTCTATGAGTGGAAAATGGCCATCCCAATTTCCCTTAAAATCTAGAACACATGCTCGTAGCATATCTTCCAGTGTCTCAATGGTACGTTCAGCCTGTCCATCAGTCTGCGGATGAAATGCAGTGCTGAGATTCACTTGTGTGCCTAAACCCTTCTGAAAAGACCTCCAAAAGTTAGCTGTAAATTGAGCTCATCGGTCTGTTATAATAGATACCGGTAGACCATGAAGCCTAACAATCTCCTTGATATATAACTTCGCAAAATCTTCAGCCGTGTAAGTTTTCTTAACTGGCAGAAAATGGGCACATTTTGTAAGTCGATCAATTATCACCCAGATGGAGTCAAACTTATGATAAGAGCGAGGTAATCCAATAATGAAGTCCATATTAATCACCTCCCATTTCCAGGTCGGAATCTCTATATTCTGAAGCAATCCACCGGGTTTCTGATGTTCTATATTTACTTGTTGACAATTGGTGGGCTATAAATTCTGCAATAGACTTCTTCATGTTATCCCACCAATACTACTCCTTGACATCATGATACATATTTGTCGAGCCAGGATGGATGAAATATCGGGATAGATGAATCTCATTCATAATCTTCTCTCGCAACCCTGCCACATTAGGCACACATAATCGGCCCTGGTATCTCAGTGCCCCATCTCTTCCGATCTCAAAAGCCATACTTTTACACTGCTGAATGCTCTCTCTTAATCGTACTAAGATAGGATCTTCATATTGCCGTGGTTTTACCTCGGCTACCAAAGATAATTCTGATGCATTCTGTACAGTAACACCTCCGTCATCAGAGTCTAACAATCTGATTCTCATATTGGCGAGCTGATGAAGCTCTTTAGTCAACCCCCATCTACCTGCCTCAATATGTACTAAGCTTCCCATTGATTTACGGCTGAGAGCGTCTGCCACAACATTGGCTTTACCGGGATGATACAATATCTCGACGTCGTAGTCTTTCAATAATTCAAGCCACCTACGCTACCACAAATTCAACTCTTTCTGCTTGAATATGTATTGTAAACTCTTGTGATCTGTGTAGATGTCAACATGGACGCCATATAAGTAGTGCCGCCATATCTTCAAAGCATATATTATTGCAGCCAATTCCAAATCATAGGTTGGATAATTCTTTTCATGCTTCTTCAATTGTCTTGATGCATAAGTAATCACCTTCCCACGCTACATCAATACGCACCCCAAACTTTTACCTGAGGCATCACAATATACCACATAACCTTCTGTTCCTTCAGGAAGAGTGAGCACTGGTGCGGATGTCAATCGATTCTTCAGCTCCTGAAAACTACGTTCACAATTGTCAGACCACTGAAACTTGGTAGCTTTCTGTGTTAACTTAGTCAATGGTGATGATATAGAGGAAAACCCTTCCACAAACCGCCTATAATATCCTGCTAGCCCTAGAAAGCTGCGGACTTCTGATGGTGTTGTAGGTCTCAGCCAATTCTTTACTGCATCGATCTTCTGAGTGTCGACACTAATACCCTCGTTAGATATCACATGGCCAAGGAACGCTACTGAGTTCAGCCAAAATTCACATTTGGAGAGCTTAGCATATAACTTACGATCCTGAAGCGTCTGTAATACTATCCGCAAGTGGCCCGCATGTTCCGCCTCCGAACGAGAATACACTAGAATGTCATCAATGAATACAATCACGAACACATCAAGATAGGGCCTGAATATAGTATTCATGAGATCCATAAAAGCTGTTGGGGCATTTGTTAGCCCGAACGACATCACCAAGAACTCAAAGTGCCTCTATCTTGTCCGGAAGGCCGTCTTTGGAATATCCTTCTCCTTAACCCTCACATGATGATACCATGAACGTAAATCAATCTTGGAGAAATACTTGGCACCCTGGAGTTGGTCAAACAGGTCATCAATTCTTGGAAGTGGATACTTGTTCTTTATAGTAAACTTATTCAACTGTCGATAGTCGATACACATCCGTAACGACCCGTCTTTCTTCCGCACGAATAGGACTGGTGCACCCCAAGGTGAAGTGCTAGGTCTAATGAAGCCCTTATCCAGCAATTCCTTCAACTGCACCTTCAACTCTCGCAACTCTGTCGGGGCCATTATGTATGGAGGGATAGAGATCGGTTGAGTGTCAGGCAACACATCAATGCTAAACTCAATCTCCCTTTCAGGAGGAAGGCCTGGGAGTTCATCTGGGAAAACATTTGGGAATTCATTGACCACGGGGATTGATTGTAAAGTAGGCGGTTTCGCCTCCGCATCCCTAACGCGAACGAAATGATAAATGTAACCTTTTGAGATCATTTTCCTTGCCTTAAGATAGGAAATAAACCTACCTTTTGGTGTAGCAATATTCCCTTTCCATTCAATGATGGGTTCACCAGGAAATTGAAACCTAACCATCTTCGTACGGCAGTCAACATTTGCATAGCATGAGGCCAACCAGTCCATTCCCATTATCACATCAAAATCAACCATTTCTAACTCAAATACATTTGCCGAGGTTTGACGTCTACAAATCATCACAGTGCAACCTCTATATACCCTTCTAGCAATCACAGAATCTCCTATCGGAGTAGATACCGCAAGGGGTTTACTTATCAATTCAGGTTCAATGCCAAACTTATTAGCCACAAAGGGTGTAACATATGATAATGTAGATCCCGGATCAATCAGCGTATATACATCATAAGAAAACACAGATAAAATACCTGTAACAACATCTGGAGACGACTCGAGATCCTGTCGACCTACTAGATCATGGGTTCGATTTTGACCACCCCTCAAACTCGGCACTGTACCTCTACCTCTACCACGACTTGTCGACTGCTGAAAACCCCGTGCTGGAGGTCGAACTGATAAGGAAGAAGCAAACACAGATCCAGTCGGCTGAGCTATACCATCACCTCCCCTATTAAGACAATCTTGCATCATATGGCCAGACAGTCCGCAAGAATAACATGCATCAGAACCTCGACGACATAGTCCAAAGTGGGCCTTGCTGCAATGATCACAACGTGGTGTTGTGGGTCTCGTCTGACTAGTATCCCTATGATGTTGCGAGCCTGATGCCTGTGATCTCTGACCTGGACCAGAATGGGTAAATCGACCATATTGAGGCCTCTGAAACTGTGGGGGAGCACTAGCTACAGGTGGCGCCAAACTCCTCGAAGATTGGGGCCTGACGCTGCCTCTGAAGTCATTAGAATACCTTGCAAATCTTGCCCTCTTATGCTGGTCCCTATCCTGCTCCCTATCTGCCCTCTGCTGGTGCTTACGATCCTCTAGGGTCTGGGTATAAGCCTGAATATGGGAAATATCCATGCCCTCCACCAAGGAGGTTGTCGTGCACTCATTTATCAGATGTAGTCCCAATACGTTCACGAACAAATGCACCCTATCACTCATCTCGGCCACCATATGGGGAGCATACCTTCCTAAAGAATCGAACTGCATACTGTACTCTCGCACACTCATATTAACTTGTCTAAGGTTCAATAACTTATCAGCTCTAGCTCGTCGTATCTCAACTGGCAAGTAGTGACGAAGAAAGGCCTCAGAAAATTCCTTCCACACAGCTGGAGGAGCATTCGAACCCCTAGATCTCTCCCAACTATCATACCAGAGAACCGCTAAATCCCGTAGCCGATAAGAAGCCAACTCTACTGCCTCTGTATCACTAACATGCATAATCCGAAGTGTACGATGAACCAGGTCAATAAAAGTCTGCGGGTCCTCCTTGGGGTCTGATCCGGTAAACACTGGAGGGTCTAAATTAATAAAATCACGAACTCTCGTACTAACTGGTTTCTCAGCAGCACCTGTGTTCTGTCTCTGAGCCTGAGCAGCTACCAAGCTAGTCAATAACTGCAAAGCACTCCGCATATCCTGGTCTGTAGTACTAGATGGAGGAACTGGAGGTGCTGGGTGCCTCCTAATATCTTCTGGAGGAGACGGGGTAGATGAGGTATGAGATGACATCTCACTCTGAGCCTCACTTTGGCCTACTCTTGGTTGGGGCACCTGACTGGTACCCTCTCCCGCAGCTGTATCAAGCCGTCTAATAATTGTTTGCTTCCTAGTCGAAGGCATAGCTGAAAGAAAATAAGGTGAATATTAGAGAGAAACACTTACGACTCAACTCTACGCACGATCTAGATTCAGGAAGAAGGTAACAACCCTAGATGTCATGTAACCACCTGATTATAAATGTGGCGCTCTACACATCCATAATCAAGACTCTACTAGACATGGCTCATAGACAATCCCTAGGACAGACTTGCTCTGATACCAAGTTTGTCATGACCCAAACTGGAAGGCCATGACTAGCACCCGACCATACTTGCCGAGCACTAACGTACATTTCATCTATCCTTCTTTATTATCTTTTAGGGCTGACGAGATCAATATAAATGGTAGACCTGGATCATGGACAACCAGAAATAAAATATGACGGCATGAACATACATAGCAGGGGATGACCATACAATCAAGAAACTACATATAAGGTATGAGCTACCACGCTACCATGAAAGACTATACAACAAAAACCAGCCGACAAGGCATACCAAACTATACATGAGTCGACACTTGTCTATGAGCCTCTAAATGAACATAAGTGCTGCAATATAGCCGGAACAGGGCCCCGACATACCCATAATGTCTATAACAAAAGTGCATACCAAGACCACGGCAAGTCCGAAGAAGGGATCTCGCCAATCAACGCTGAACTGGACAGCCTACTATGGCGGGGGAGCTGCAACTGCCTGTCTATCAGGACCTGCAGCACGACATGTAGCGTTCACAAACAAAAGGACGTCAGTACGAATAAAGTACTGAGTATGTAAGGCAGGAAACCATAAATACGAACAGTAATGTAAGCAGGGATATAGAATATACAACCTGAAAAATCTGAGTACCTCTGAGGGCTACTGACATGCAATGCATGATACATATGTATGTATACATAAACTTTTAAAACATACGCCTCTGTGGGCATCATCATAATCATATCGTACCCGACCATAATAGGCTCAGTAAAAACATACCCAGCTATCATAAGGCTCGGTAGAATCGTACCCGGCCACGTGGAGCTCGGTAAAACCCAACTGATCAGTGGTTGCACAATAGGTGTCGTACCCGGCCGACTATAGCGCGGCTCGGTAGAGTAAAATAGATACATATATATAATGCATGCTCGACTCATGGAATCACATTCTAAACCTTTCGGAGTGACGTAAGGTCGGTATCCTCTGTACACGTTATTAGGACCAACTCTTCATTACGAACCTTATAAGAATCAGGAAGTACCAACAACATTGATAACATAAGAATAAGAGAAGCAACATTAACATCAATCGTTCCATAAGAGGGAAAGCAATGTAAGTACTGCTAGCTTCTAAGAGTAGAGTATCTTTGGAAGCTCGTTCATTACATTATGTACAATCGGAGTCGTGCAAAAGAAGAAAAGGGATAGCCTCACATACCTTGTATATATTGCCCCAATTACAAGCTATGCAATTGTCACAGCTCCTTAGTCTACAATAAGAGAAACGATACTATCGTTATCATTTAAGCGTCATAACTATTATGTATCGACCACAACCTATGTTACGTTGAAACGAACAGCACCTCCCCTATATATATGACTTCACACCATTCCAAAAAATCACCAAACATCCCAAACAATATCAATAATAAACATATTGAGCCTCCCAAAACAGTCCACACACAACCTTATTACATCATACATACGACGACCACAGTAGTCGTGTCAAACGACCCGAAAATGTTACGAATCACTATCAGCCCACAACCCTACATATATATGGTGTTCCTCCACACCCTTCCACCTCCAAAACTCCACAAAATAGTAGTAAAACACGCAGCACAATAGCAACACAAAACAATCCACAAAACAGTCCGCTATAAGTGAATAACTCGAACTCACGGCTTCCGATCACCGTCCCGTGAGTTCTTACATGTATAGAACGAATTACCATGAATTCACAGCAGAGAAAAATGTATGAAAGATGGCAAAAACTTACCTTACTTGTTGGATAACTTAGCCCTTCCCTTGGTTCTTCAAACTCTAGGTTTTACCTTGAAATAGAACTTGAAAGAGAGGGAAAATCGATTAGGGTTTTTGTGGGATTTTTGGGGAGGAGTTGCAGGGGTTAACTTTGGTTTTAAGGGTCTGAAATATGGATGAAATAATTGATTTCATAACCCCTTAAAAGTCCTCTCTTGGCCGACTTAGGTCTTTTAATTTTGTCCTATCATTTTGGCAAGTAGGTGATGCACCTACTTGTCATCTACCAATCTGCGGAGCCTTGTCAAAATATAAATATCTCTATACTCCGAGATCGTATTGACAAATGGTTTAATGCGTTGGAAACTAGACTTGTAGATCTTTAATTTGGTGGGTAGATCGCCCCGTAATTCCTTGTAAATTAGGAGAAAAGCTTAGAAACGTTTAACCTAATGTTTAAGTAAAATTATGAACCTAAGTTGCGGCAATGTTTGTCGACTTTTGTTTCATAATTCGTTTGACTTCAAGACTTATGATACCGATATTATATGATTCAAACACCTTAATACATGACCTTGAGTGTATTAAGAACCTCTAGGTTTACCTGAAAATATGAGTTACTATATCCTTGATTTGTTTAACTTCTAATACTTGTTAATCACCCTTATACACCCTTGTATCACTTAAGACCAATAGGATTAACTTCTTATCATCTCAAAGGTAATTCCTTCTTTAATTTATGTTAACTAATATATGGCATGAACTAACGCGTGTGGATATGGGTTGTAACATAAACATGAGATGATAAGAGGACAAGCAAAGAACTCGCTTAGATAAACATGAGATGATAACAACACTCTTAGAGGTCGTTAATTAAACTCGCTTTTATAACCACTAAGGAGAGGGTAATGGGTAGTAAAAGGATATGATGACCTACGCGCTAATGTCACGTGTAGCCCCTCTAGTTGAGGAGAATTACTGGGCAATGCACAGATTGATCATGTAGGCTAATCGACTTTGGACTTCCCTTTCCTAATTCCTATATGTGTTTAAATCATCTTAACTTCCCTTTCTTGACATATACATGTGTAAGCTGTCCAAACCTCTCTCTTACTTTCATTATCTGAATTTCCTTGATCATATATGTATTTAGAATATGAAAACTAACTTTATTTGCAAATATGTGTTAAAACTATTTACTTGTTAAAATGACTAATTCACATAGTTCAACTTGGCCGGGACCCACAGTTGTGGACCACGAGGGGAGCCTAACACCTTCCCCTCAAGGTTATTTCGAGCCCTTACCCTAATCTCTGGTAATGCAAACTAGTTACATGAGTTAATCGCTCTATGTGCTCTAACGTAGCTTAATCTGTTAGGTGGCGACTCTTCCAATACCCAATTTCCAAAGGAAGCGAGTTGTTCCCCCATGAATATTGAAACCCGGACTCCGTAAGGAAAAAGAGGGCGCGACACACTCCACACTTAAACCATTGATCGTCCTCGAGCAATCAAAGTACACTTCACATAGGGACTACCTTTTTCATCAAACAACTTCCCTAACATATCATGCCAAGAATATTTAAAGCAGACTAAGCATCATATCCTCAACTCTCGACTCAAAACCACTACGTATTTTTCACAAACTACTCACTTACTCTAATGTAGATGTCAACTTCATTACCTTTCATCGGTTAGTCATGTGCCCTCATACCAAAAATAGAGAGTAGTTACCCACAGAATAAAATTCAAGAACAAATAGGAAATCAAGATAGACAAAATTACTCTCTCAGAATCAAAATTCGTATGACGTAGAAGACGTACCATTGGTTTGCTCGTAGTATAATACTCTACTAATTGAGCTCATTCAATCAAAGATCAAGTAGGACTTTATTTTGGTTGTAATGTAGGCTGCAGGACGGGTAGGATACAATTTGTATAATAGTGGCTACACCTCCTTGAGCACTCTAATACATACAATTTTACTAACTCATACCCCACACAAGATTCACCACTAGCAAGGAATAATTTTCTTTGTAATACATGCAACCCCAATTTTTTTTTTAAGTTCTGAATTTTTTTTTTTCAATTCCCTATAAGTGGCTCTCACAATTTTTTCAAATAGTGCACCTTTCTTCTTTTCTGTAGTTCCACTAAAAGATCCAACCATACCTCCACTAAGCTTATAACAAGCTCATAAGTATTTCAAATGCTCATGAGAGGAAAAAAAGTTCAAATAAATGGTCCGTTCAACAAACGAGCCAGGCTTGTAGTGTGGTTGCCAAAGAAAATAGGATTACAGGCTCATAGGGGCTAACTAAGATACACAAAAATTAAGCGGGTCACAAGCATATATCTGGCTCAACAAATAAACGCCTCCATCATCCTAGACTGAACAAGACTATTATTTTTCTTTGCAATCACACAGAGCATGTTCTAGCCATCAACTAACATGCACAGAATATCACAAAACCTCACTCACACATTGACACATAACTCACTTAGGATCGGATCTATCCCGACTCTCTAGTCAAAGCAACTAAGCAAGGTCAAGATCAAACAAATTAAAGTACTTATACACGAGTCAAGAATTGAGCCTAGGCGTCACAACTAAGGCACTCATCACCCTTAAGGAATAAGCAGCCAAGGAAAATTGCTTCAAATTAGTACTATGACTCAAGATTCTTTATTCCTGTAATAAGAAAAAGCTAACTATACTCGATTCAAAAAAAAAAGACCGTGGAAAAGAACCACGATACAAAGAAAAATCAAGGGAGAATTATTACACTACCTAAGAAAGTAAAATAAAATAAAAATAAAAGACTTTTTTTTAACAATATAGGCAACTGGTGGTAAAACCTTAAAAGTTTCAAACTGTACGAAAACAAAATAGATCTTAGTACGATGCTCGACGCTGCTGCAAGAAGGCAATTTGGGAAGGGCGAGGTGCAAAGAGACAAGGTTTAATGACTTGAATTTCTACCAATAGCTAACAACAAGTAGCAAGTCCTGTGGAAGGGCAAAAACCAGTATGAAAAAAGGACGGCCTGAAGCAGGGAAGCTCTATTGGGGTTGAAAATCTCAGTCAGCTCAATGATGTCTCCCAGGGGGTCAAAGCGGGCAATGAAACAATACACACTATAGGTTAATCAAATGTTGATTGATGTAATCACTCCCAAGCAATTCACTCACTCTCTTCTAAATTTTTAAGAAATATAGGACTTTAAGCAAAACGAAACTTCATTAGAACTTGTTGGGAAGAAAAGAAAGTTTATATCCCAAAACGTTTGACAAAACAAAATAAATTTTAAAGGGAAAACAAAAGAAGATAATTAAAACTAAAAGAAAGAGAAAAAGAGAAACCTACAACATACAAAAGCAAAGTGTACCACAGGTCTTGGTTTAATGCAAACTCCAAATGCTATATCTTTCAAACTCTGAAGTAGGTTATAAGGCCACTTATAAAAAAGAAAACTTTTATGTGAATTTGTGCGGAATAGTTTACATCTTGAGAATTAGTCAAACTGAAAAGCAATATTTTGATAAAACATTTGTTCCTTTCCCCCATCGACAGGGAGAGATAATGATGAGGAAAAAAGGAAGCTTTTGACAAAAGAAAATGATGAAAAGAAAAAAAACACAAAATAGTTTAAATCAAAATAAAGAAAAGCAGGTTTTTATATTTTAAAAAGGGAAAAAAAATAAAGAGGATAGCAGCAGCCAAAAAAGCAAAGGTGTTAACCTCGAAAATACGAGTAACAATTAAACTTGATTTATGGTTTTAAAGATACGTGATTTGGTTTAATACTAATTAATAACCAAGAAAACTAACGTAAAAATAAAGGAAATAAGTAAAATCAAACCAGTGTGCAAGCCAGTCTCGATTTCGAGCTAAGATGGCCTCGAGGTCGGTCAAGAACAGTAAAGTGAGAACAATCAAGTTAAAGGACAATTCTGATGAACAGTGAACAAGAAAGTAAAAGAGTATAATCTATTGCCAATGATTGATGATGTTTACAAATGATTGGGATCCCCTTTATATAATAGGGGAACCCTAAATAAGGTACATTTCTATTTACAGTAAAGAATATTATTGGGACAGCTATCTAACCACCCATTACGTATTAGTACTAACTCGTAAAAATCTATTCCAAAATTTATGCCACGATCTTGGGGACATTGCAGGAATCTTGCTCAATCTGTTACAAATTCACAACGGCGTTATCTCGGGGTTGGTCACACTAGGCTCTGATGTTCCTCGAACACTTAAATCTTCGAGCCTCGTGTTCTGTCCTCAGGCTCGAACGCGGTCCATAGTGAGTCTATTCCTTGACGCGGGCCTTTTGTTCCTTTATGACGCGAGTATCTTAGAGTAAAATGATAAGAAACGATTTGAACCTCGATTTTTCGGAGTCTCTGATGATGATGTCATTTTCGTGATATAAGCGCTTGAAATGACCGAAACGTCCCATCGGTTCACTTCCCCAAAACATTAAATATGTGCCAGGAATGGTCGACCACTAGCACCGCCGAACCGTTGTCGCTTATCTATAAATACGAGGCTCTTATTTTGAATTAAGAACTTTACTTCTTCCTTGCAATCTCTCTGATCCCTTCTTCTCTTCATCTATTTCTCTCATCACCTACTTCCTCCGCCCTTTTAGTATCGGAAAACGCCAAGCTCTGCCAACTTCTGCATCTCTTGACTTAAAATCATTGCAAAAACCACTAATACATTTCCTCAAAAAGAGAAGGCTTATTCTTCCTCTTCCCGGCCGGCAAAACTTGAGGCACCGACCCTTCACGAGATCATTCCTAGCCCCTATTTGATAAAGAAAGATTTCAACATTGAAAATCCTCCTGCTATCCCAAGCCGATGCGAACATGTATCTCGATATATTAGTTCGATATCGAAGAAGCGTCTCAAGGACATGAAGAAGGACTGTGGCTTGGGGGGGGGGGCAAGGTCGTGGTACAGATCCCCGACCCCGATAAGAGCATCATTACTCACGTGGAGGGATTCTTAAGTGTTTACACTTACCTCTTCACACTAGATCCCATTGATCTAGTAATGATCAACTTTTGCAAAAGGTATGAGGTTACTCTTGGCCAGATCCATTCCTTTTTTGGCGCATCGTGATTATGCTGTGCTACTTCTCTAGCAAGGATGAGGGATTGGAGTTTACCCTCAACAATCTCATTCGGCTGTATTGGCCTCAGCTTTTTTGAGGACTGATCAAGCTTCAATGTAGATCAAGCAAAGCCTTCTTTGCTAGTAACAGAGAGGAAAAAGACAGATGTTGGATGAGCTAGTTCGTCAGAGTGAGGACTTCGGACATCATCCCTAGGGAAAAAATGTCATTCCCGGAGAAATGGAATTTCAAATATAGGTGAAGTCCTTTTCCAAATAACCTCTCATATTCCGTTTTCGCATTTCATAATGCCCTTACCTTTTTTGCAGCTAATGCTTGGATGCCCCATAAAATCCCCGACCTCGAGGACTAGGTCTGAAAATTAGCTGAAACCTTCTCGTACGATGAGCGCAAATGGCGTGACTAATCGAGGGGCAAATGGGAGGCCAAGCACCACGGTTAGTTCTTTTCCCAGGTTTTCTGATGCTTTTCTTTTACTAGAGATATTTTCCACACTTATGCCTATCTATGCAGGCATTGAAGATGTCTCCGAAATGAGGCCAGCCCTACCTGGGGAAGAGACCGAATACCCAATTCCAAAATCGGGGAAAGACAACAAGAGAAAAAGGGTTTCGAAGTCTGAAGGCCCCCAGCATGAGATGGAGACAAGGAGGAAACTTATTCATGTGGACGTAGATTCGTCCATCGAATTTTTGGATGGAAAAGAAAATGAGGGCGAAGAATCGGCGTTGGTGCCCCGAACTAGGAAATCGGCCGACGTCACCAAGCCTTCTGAACTAGAGACCTTGCCTCGCGGTGAGGAAACTCTGAGAAAAGACTCGGGCAAATCCCTCGAGTCCCCTGAAATCGAGATCATTCTGCCGCCTTCAATAGGTAAATTGGAGGGGACAAGTGCCGATATACCCGAAGCTAATCAGAGCGGCCCGAGTGAGGAGCTCGGGGCCGTGAAAATAGGCAACTCCCCTTCTCTACTATTTTATTCCGAGAAGGCGATAAAGGACGGTCGAGCTCTGCGAACATCCGACCCGAGCAAAGTCCTCGAAGAAGATCCTTTTTAGGATTGTTTTACCAGGGTCGATGATGTCGCCAACCTTAATGACGCA
Source organism: Nicotiana tabacum (assembly GCF_000715075.1). Lineage (NCBI taxonomy): Eukaryota > Viridiplantae > Streptophyta > Magnoliopsida > Solanales > Solanaceae > Nicotiana > Nicotiana tabacum. The sequence goes on along the minus strand of NC_134087.1, from coordinate 151,564,465 downwards.
TCCACCCTCTTTGAAGATGCTCATCGTCTCTTCTCTCTAGTAAACACTAACTTTTATTGTTTTAGTTTTTTATTTTCCCCTTCTCTTGACTGATATCTATTTGTTTTTTTTGTGTAGGCCATCATCAAGTTTACGGCCGAGATGAGCCAATGTGAGGCCAAGATAAGGAAGTCTTTGGATGAAGAGAAGGCCATGAGGCTCCTTTGTAGCCAAAAGGAGGATGAGCTCAAGGACCTTCGGGCTGATTTAGCCAAAGCTCGTAAAAACGAGACCGAGTTAGACAAGAAGGTAACCATGATTTTGAAAGAGTATGGTCCTATTGTCCTTACTGTGAAGGCTAACACTTCAATGTCTCAGCTGCAGCAAAAGTTAGAGAAGATTGGGTAGCTTCGGGGGGAGGTCGATCAGGTTAAGGCTAACTACCACCGATGGAAGGAGAATATGGATCGGCTTGCTACTGATAAAGAGGTTGCTCTATCCCAACTGGACTTTATTGAGACTCAGCTTTGAGGTATTAAAGTGAAAAATCTAGCACAGGACAAGAAGATAGGGGAGCTTGAGGCCAAACTTGCTCGAGTCGGGGCTAAGGTTGCTAAAGCCAGGGCTAAAGTGGAGAGGACGAAGGCCACGACTGATAAAATCATCGTCGTGTACTTAAGGGATGCTAAAGTTGTTCAAGTAGAGCAAAGAGAGGCCTATGACTGGGAAAAAATGCAGTAATGATTTGTCCAAGTGCAAATCCCGGAGGGAAACCCTCGAAGAAATCCATGCCCGAGGGTTTGACATCACTGAAGAGATAGCCCAAGCAAAGACGCTGGAAACCGATGTCAGGTTTCTTGTTTCTTCCGATCATGAAGGTGGTATTAGTGGTTCTGAGAGCGGGGAAGATGGAGATGGAGTCCTGGAGGAGGAGGTTCCCGAAGATGCGACTCTAAAAGATGTGGCTCCCGAGGATGGAGCTCTCAAGGATACGACCCCAAGGATATGGTTCCCGAGGCCGCGGCTCCCAAAGTAGATTAGGTTTTCTTGTTCGTGTTTTTTATACAAGGACCTTTGTAGGAATTGTAAATACTTTTTATAAATATAAGGAATTCTCCTTCTTTTCACATTATCTCCATTTTGCATTGAATTCTGCTTCGTCTTCATTTGTGAAAAAATTGATGTTACTACTTCAATGATCAAGTGAGCACTAGTTTGAACTCAGAATAGAACAAACCCGTAGGTTTTCTAGTGATCAATTGGCGATATTTGAACTTATAATAGGATACCTATTAAGGTTTTTGTTACTACTCGAGCTATGCTTAAGTCGATTTGATATGATCTCGGGATGATTGTACTCTTGAGATCGAGTTGTGCGAGAGCAAGGTCTCAAACTCTACGTGTTTCGGCCCTTAGGCTATTTTATATTGGCCCTTAGGCTCTTTTAGGTCGGCCCTTAGGCTTTTTAAGTTGGGCCAATTCGGCCTCTAAGATGGCTATAAATTTTCCCTCTTTTCGGCTAAAAGACTTAGTGAAAATTTCTTTATTCCTTAGCATGTGTTTTTTGTACCCATTAGGTTTTTCTAGGATTCAATCGATCAGAACTCGTTCGTGTTAATACCTCTTGAGGCTTTTTCGAAGGCTGACGTTATCGAAGCCTTTAAATTATTCGAGGACTAATTTTATCAAAGCCCCTTTTAATTTGTCTTTGCCGGGTAGCCTTATTTAACTAGTTTTTCAAAGTGTTTGAAGGCCTTTAACTTATGGCAGAAGTCGGACGTCTCCGAGCCGCATTATTTTGGCTGTAGCCTTTTTTTATGATCGTAGTCTTTAATATGGCCGTAGCCTTCGGGTGTGTCTCTTAGACTTGTTTCCCAATAATGTTTCAAACTTATCCAAAAGGTTAGTCCCCGAGTATGATGGCCTTGGCCTTTGCGTCGGAGGAGTCCTTTTTGAGGTTTTATAAATTCGAGGTTTAGATATCCGAATGTGTTGACCGTCGATGACAGTAACCGAGTAGTCGAGGTGTATTTGCATTTTAGCCCTTGAGCCGTTTTTCGCATAATTGCAAGTATGAAGTTCGTACAATAACAAATTTCTTTGAGACATAAAATATTATTATATAGAAGGAATGCTTCTTCGAATAATTGATACGTGTGTACATGTTTTGCCATCGGGCCTCGGCTATTCTATATGGACACGGTTCAACTGACCGTTTGGCCCATTACAAGGTTTTCCTATTGAGGCCCTCTTTGGCGTGAAGTATTTTCCTCGAAAATATAACCTCCGAGGGTGATGCCTCCCAGTATTCAAGATTGATTGAAAAGAAGCTCTGGATACTGTTGAATTCTCCGTAGGTAGCACATAGTTGTTGCCTCGCTAATAACCTCGCCGGAAAAACCCATTTGGGATAAAATTTGATCTAAGGGAAAAAGAGTGTAACGCGTGCTTTAAAACCAAAGGTCTTCGTGTAGAAAAGTGCCCTCGATATCTTTGATCGAACACCTACAACGAGTTAGTCTTAAAAAAGGAGAAGGTCATACCTTAGCAGTAATATCGTTAGAGTAGCGATACATTCCAATTGTTTGACAATTGTTTGCCCCTCATCGTTCCAAGTTTGTAAGATCCTTTACTGACAACTCCAATGACTCGGTACGGTCCTTCCCAATTAGGGCCTAGTTTCCCTTTATTCGGGTCTCGAGTATTGAGGGTGACTTTCCGTAGAACTAGGTCCCTGATTCCAAAGTCTTAAAGGTTGGTCCTTCTATTATAATATCTCTCGATCCTTGCTTTTGAACGGCCATTCGAACAAGTATTGCTTCTCATTTTTCGTCTAATAACTCGAGGCTAGTATTCATAGCCTCGAGATTTGATTCCTCTGATGCATGTAGAAATCTAGCATTGGGTTCACCGACCTCGACTGGAATCAAGGCCTCAGAACCATATACTACGGAGAAAGGGGTTTCCCTCGTGTTGGACTTCGATGTTGTTCGATATGCCCAAAGAACCTCAGGTAGAACTTCTCTCCATTTTCCTTTTGCATCGTCCAACCTCTTCTTTAAGTTTTGAATGATAGTTTTTTTTGTTGACTCGGCCTGTCCATTCTCGGTCGAATGATATGGCATTGATAAAATCGTTTTTATTATGTGTTCTTTGAGGAACTCCATTACCTTGCTGCCAATGAATTACTTGCCGTTGTCGCATACGATTTCGGCAGGTATCCCGAATCGACATACGATGTGGTCCCAAATGAAATCAATAACTTCTTTTTCTCTGACCTTATCAAAGGCATGCGCTTCTACCCATTTAGAAATGTAGTCAGTCATAAACAAAATGAATTTAGCTTTACCTGGGGCCGTTGGTATAGGGTTGACGATATCCATTCCCCATTTCATGAAAGGCCACGGGGACAGGACTGAGTGAAGTTGCTCTCCGGGCTGATGAATCATTGGTACAAATATTTGACATTTATCACATTTTTTAACAAACTCCTTAGTATCTTTTTCCATGATATCCTAGTAATACCCTGCTCTAATAACTTTACGAATCAAAGATTCGGCGGCGGAGTGATTCCCACAAGTGCCTTCGTGGATTTTTCGTAGAACATAATCGGTGTCTCCCGGCCCCAAACATACCGCCAATGGTCCATCGAACATTCTCCTATATAATGTTCCACCTTCATCTAATGTGAACCTAGTAGCCTTGGTTCATTGAGCCCTCGACTCTTTGTGATACCGTGGGAGTTTTCCATTTCTCAAATATTTGATATACTTATTCCTCCAATTCCAAGTCAAACTCGTAGAATTTATCTCGGCATGACCCTCTTCGACCACAGATCTCAATAACTGGACGACAGTCCCCGACACTGTTACATCTCGCGATTTTCGTACGTTATAATTTTGTTTTCAGTTAACCGATGTAGACTCGGGGATGAGATCATCTTGACGTTAACGTACTTACACTCTTTATAACAAGCAATAAATAAGTGTTATGGAGGATAAAGAGGTACACGAAGTAAAGAAAAAGAGTTTCGTTGAAAGTGGCCAATTTGGAATAACATACGGGTCGAGCGATAATACCCGATATTTATGAACTAGTACTATGCAAAGTACCATATGACCACGGTAGTATAATGTATAAAATACATATAAAGTATATTAAAAATAAGTTGAATTTTAAGTAATTTGGGGTAATTTTTAAATTATGCAGTTAATTGGTTAATTACCGGGTAATGAGACATTACCCGATTAACTAATAAGCGGATAAAAACTTAATAATTATCCCCAAACAACGTGGAAAGAAGCTACCAAAATAAAGAGTGACTAAGTAGTCACTTATTGCCACCTAGGCATAAATAAGAAATGATGACTAATCTAAGTTGTCTGCACATATCCAATTTGAACCAAAAGGAATTCAAAAAGGTTTCTTTCCAAAACTTCAAGAATCAGAAATGTTTTCTTCTTAAAATTTTAAACCAAGGAACGTTGGAATAAGTTTTAGTTTAAGTCCATTCTTTAGTTCAAAGATGTTAGAGGTAGAAAAAATTCATCCAAGATTTCAAGGAATCCAAGTGTAATTTCGTTCCTATTTCGCAGTAGCAAATTCGTTCAAATAATTCAAGAAACGGGTATGTTAAGGCCCTCCCTTCTTTCTTTTGGCATGGTCCAAAGCATATTGAAGAAACAAACAAATACACAGCTTCCATAAATTACTCTATTCATAGAATTATTAGGGGTGTCTATATTCTTGATTCCCCATGAAAATTATTATTATTTTCTGTTCATGGGTATCAGAATAATATGTAGTTGGAAATGTTTATTCGGAAGGAATATTGAGATTATTACGTATTTTTCATGCATTTCATTCATGTGCATTGACCCATGACCAGATGGCGTTATATACTCATATATGTGTAAATATATGCATATGGGATATGGGAAAAGGTTACAGCGTTATATACGTACCACCACCTGATCAGCTGATATATGTTGATGATGTTGCCCACAGTGGCCGAGACGATATGATGGGATGCCCTCAGTGGCTTGATGATATTTTGTACACCTATACCTATGCATGGAACGACATTTATACGCACGTGCATGACATTATAAATGTTTCAGAATTTACAAGTTATTCAGATATAATGATGTGTTTCCTTATTTTATGTTTCATCTATGTCTTTTACGTACTAATTTTGATGCCTTACATACCCAGTACATTTTTCGTACTGACGCCCTATTTCATGGGGCCTGTGTTTCATGCCCGTAGGTGTAGGTAGGCAAGTTGACGGTCCCCCTTCTTAGGATCCCTGATCAATGAGAGTTGGCGTGCTCCACTTGATCCGGAACAGCTTTTTATTTTGGTACGATACGTTTGTGTGTATATATATACATATATATATATATGATGTGGCTTAGTCCCGTCTTTGTACAGTTATGTTTTTATTAGAGGTCCATAGATAGTATGTCTAGTTGGATTGTATATGGCCTGTCGGCTTTCAGTTTTGGATATATAATTGCCGATAGCAGCCTTGCCGGTTCGCCCACTATATTCTTCCTGTATACGTACATGTGCCTTGAAGGCAGGTTTGCTTCTTATATGTTATTTTCGTAATTCAATAGATGTTACTCAGGCTCATATCTTAGATGTAAGCTTAAGGGTGTTTGATAGTTAGGACTCAGGCACCCGTCGCAGCCCATCAATTTGGGTCGTGGAAAAAGTGGTATCAGAGTAGTTTTGTCCTAGGGTTGTCTACAGACCATATCTAGTAGAGTCTTATTTATGGGTGTGTCATGAACCACACTTATAGATAGGAGGCTACAGGACATATAGGATGTTATCCTCTCTTTTTATTTCATATCGCGCGATACAAGAATTAGTAGCCGCATAGGCTCATCGTCAGGAAGTAGGTATTGGTCAGGCAGATAGGTCCGTGAGTGCGAGGGTTGGTGACTTTATTAATTTAGACCCTCTAGTATTCACTGGAGCAGATCCAAACAAGGACCCTCAAGTATTTATTTATAGAGTGCAGAGGACGTTACGCGTAATGGAGGCTACTGCAACAAAGTCAGTTGAGCTAGCTTCCTATAGACTCCGAGATGTTGCAATTAATTAGTATGAGTCTTGGGAATTGTACAGAGGTGAGGATGCCCCTCCAGCGATATGGCAGGAGTTTACAACCTTTCTTCATCATTATCTGTTACGAATGTGTATTGATTATAGGCAGCTGAATAAGGTGACAATCAAGAATAAGTACCCGCTCCCGAGAATTGATGATTTATTTTATCAGTTGCAAGGTGTCAAGTGTTTTTCAATGATAGACTTGAGGTCCGGGTACCATCAGGTAAGGGTTAAGGATGAAGATATTCCGAAGACAGCATTCAAGACTAGATATGGGCACTTTGAGTTTCAGGTTATGCCGTTCGGTCTGACCAATGCCCCAGTAGTATTCATGGACTTGATGAACCGTGTGTTCAGGCCTTTTTAGATCTGTTCATAATTGTATTTATTGATGATATATTTGTGTATTCTCGTTTAGAGGATGAGCATGCTGGTCATCTGCGTACTGTGCTCAGAGTTCTACAAGAAGGGAAGTTATATGCAAAATTTTGTAAATGTGAATTCTGGTTGAGCTCTGTAACTTTCCTTGGGCATATCATTTCGGGTGAAGGAATACGGGTGGATACACAAAAGATTGAGACAGTAAAGACTTGTCCTAGACCCACAACACCGACGGAGGTTCATAGCTTTCTCGGTTTGGCAGGTTATTACAGGAGATTTTTGGAAGGATTTTCTCCCCTTTCAGCACCTTTGACAAAGTTGACTCATAAGGGAGCAAAGTTTCAATGGACTAATGGTTACGAGCGGGTTTTCAGGCATTAAATGACAGATTAACGTCAGCACCGATTCTAATGCTTCCAAAAGGGACTGATGGTTACATTATCTATTGTGGCGCTTCAGGCATTGGGTTGGGTTGTGTACCGATGCAGCGTGGTAAGGTTGTGGCTTATGCTTCTAGACAACTAAGAAAGCACAAGAAGAACTACCCGACCCATGATTTAGAGTTAGCTGCGGTGATTCATGCACTAAAGATGTGGAGGCACTACTTGTATGGCATTCATGTTGATATCTATACGGACCATAAGAGCCTCCAGTACATCTTCAAGCAAAAGGAATTGAATCTTCGTCAAAGGAGATGGTTGGAGCTACTTAAAGACTATGACGTTGATATTTTATACCATCCGAGGAAGCCGAATGTAGTAGCTGACGCCCTCATTCGTAGATCTATAGGTAGCCTATCATATTTATAGCCAGAAAATAGGGGAATATCCTATGAGGTTCATCAGCTAGCTAGTCTTAGAGTTCGATTATTGGACTCAAGTGACATTAGAATTACACTTTAGGATACGACAACATCCTCTTTAGTAACTGAAGTAAAGGAACGCCAGTATGAGGATCCTGTGTTAATTCATTATAGGGATACCACCCTTCAGAAGGAGAAGACGATGTTTGAAATTATAGGAGATGGGGTCCTTTGATATCGAGGACGATTACGTGTACCTAATATTGCAGGGCTGTGTCGGCAGGTTATGGGAGAAACTCACTCTTCTCATTATTCTATCCATCCTGGAGCGACAAAGATGTATCATGACATCAGGGAAGTATATTGGTGGGATGGAATGAAAAAGGATATAGCAGAATTTTTTGCTTAGTGTCCTAACTATCAACAGGTTAAGATTGAGCATCAAAGACCCGGTGGATTGTTGCGGGATTTGGAGATTCTGACTTGGAAATGGGAAATAATCAATATGGACTTCATCATAGGCTTACCTCGTACCCAGCGTAAGTTCGATTCAATATGGGTGATTGTTGATAGGCTTACAAAGTCAGCCCATTTTCTGCCTGTCAGGGCTACATATTCCTTAGAAGATTATGCGAGGCTTTATATTAAGGAGATAGTACGACTGCATGGTGTCCCTATATCTATTATCTCGGATAGAGGAGCTCAATTTACATCTAACTTCTAGAGGTCCTTCTAAAAAGGAATGGGGACTCAAGTAAGTCTTAGTACAACATTTCATCCCCAGACAGACGGACATGTTGAGCGTACTATTCAGACACAGGAGGATATGTTACGAGCTTGTGTAATAGACTTCAAAGGTAGATGGGATGATCATCTGCCGCTTATTGAGTTCGCGTATAATAATAGCTACCATTCCAGCATTTAGGTGGCTCCATACGAAGATCTTTATGGATGAAAGTGTAGGTCGCCTATAGGGTGGTTCGACGTTAGAGAATCTGGATTACATGGGCCAGACCTAGTTCAACAAGCTATAGAGAAAGTAAAGTTGATTTGTAATCGACTATTGACAGCTTAGAGTCGTCAGAAGTCATATTCTGACGTGCGATGTCGAGATTTAGAGTTCGGGGTTGATGACTGGGTGTTCTTAAAGGTGTCACCTATGAAGGGTGTGATGACGTTTGGCAAGAAAGGCAAACTTAGCCCATGGTATATTGGTCCATATAGGATCATTTGGAGAGTGATCTAGGTAGCCTATGAGTTAGAATTTCCCTCGGAATTAGAGTCTGTCCATCCGGTCTTTCATGTATCTATGTTACGAAAGTGCATTGGTGATCCTACCCGAGTGGTGCCCATGAATGATGTACAGATTACAGAAGACTTATCATACGAGGAAGTTCTGGTTTTCATCCTAGACCGATAAATCTGCAAGCTGCGGAATAAGGAGATAGCCTCCGTGAAAGTACTTTGGAGAAACAATAATGTGGAAGAGATGACTTGGGAGGCCGATGAAAATATGAAGTCTAGATATAACTACTTTTTTCCTCCTCCAGAGAAGGATCCGACTGAGATGTCATAATCATAAGGTACGTGTACAAATTCTTTTATTGGCTATTGTCGTTGGTCGTGTGAGGCCATTGTCGTTATTCAGAATTGTGGTCCTGTGTGGCATTGGGTTATTTATCTTCTACGGGGAGAATTGGTAGTGGTGTTGTTACAAAGGCAGCCCTGCCAAAGTTATACAAAACACGGGGAGTTAAACATTCGAGGACGAATGTTTCTAAGGGAGGAAGGATGTTACATCTCACAATTTTCGTACGTTAAAATTTTGTTTTCAGTTAACCGATGTAGACTCGGGGATGAGATCATCTTGACGTTAACGTACTTACGCTATTTATAACAAGTGATAAATAAGTGTTACGGAGGATAAAGGAGTACAGGGAGTAAAGAAAACGAGTTTCGTTGAAAGTGACCAATTTGGAATAAAATACGGGTCGAGCGATAATACCCGATAATTATGAACTAGTACCATGCAAGGTACCATATGACCACGGTAGTATAATATAACAAATTATATATAAAGTATATTAAAAATAAGTTGAATTTTAAGTAATTTGGGGTAATTTTTAAATTATGCAGGTAATTGGTTAATTACCGGGTAACGGGATATTACCAGATTAATTAATATGCGGATAAAAACTTAATAATTAACCCCCCAAACAATGTGGCAAGAAGCCACCAAAATAAAGAGTGACTAAGTATTCACTTATTGTCACCTAGGCATAAATAAGGAATGATGACTAATCTAAGTTGTTTGCACATATCCAATTTGAAACAAAAGGAATTCAAACAGGTTTCTTTCCTAAACTTCAAGAATCGGAAACGTTTTCTTCTTAAAATTTCAAACCAAGTAACGTTGGAACAAGTTTTAGTTTAAGTCCATTCTTTAGTTCAAAGACGTCAGAGGCAGAACAAATTCGTCCAAGATTTCAAGGAATCCAAGTGTAATTTCGTTCATATTTTAAAGAAGCAAATTCGTTCAAATAATTCAAGAAAAAGGTATGTTAAGGCTCTCCATTCTATCTTTTGGCATGATGCAAATTATATTGAAGAAATGAGCAAATACACAGTTTCCATAAATTACTCTATTCATAGAATTATTAGGGTGTCTATATTCTTGATTCCCCATGAAAGTTATTTTTATTTTCAGTTCATGGGTCTCAGAATAATACGCAGTTGGAAAAGTTTATCCGGAAGGAATATTGTGATTATTACGTATTTTTCATGCATTTCACTCATGTGCATTAACCCATGACCAGATGGCATTATATACGCATATATATGTAAATATATGTATACGGGATATGGAAAAAGGTTACGACGTTATATACGCACCATCACCTGATCAGCTGGTATATGTTGATGATGTTACCCACAGTGGCCGAGACGATATGATGGGATGCCCTCAGTGGCTTGATGATATTTTATACACCCATACCTCTGCATGGAACGACATTTATACGCACGTGCATGACATTATAAACATTTCAGAATTTACAAGTTATTCAGATTTAAAGATGTGTTTCCTTATTCCATGTTTCATCTATTTCTTTTACGTACTAATTTTCATGCCTTACATACTCAGTACCTTTTTCGTACTAACTCCCTATTTCACGGGGCTTACATTTCATGCCCGCAGGTGCAGGTAGGCAAGTTGACGGTCCCCCTTCTTAGGATCCCTGATCAGTGAGAGTTGGCATGCTCCACTTGATCCGGAGCTGCTTTTGATTTTTGTACGGCGTGCTCCACTTAATCCGCAGCTGCTTTAATTTTGGTACGATACATTTGTATATATATATAGGTATAACGTGGCTCAGTCTCGTCTTTGTACAGTTAGGTTTCTATTAGAGGTCTGTAGACAGTATGTCTAGTTGGATTGTATGTGGCCTTGTCGGGTTTCAGTTTTGAATAAATAATTGTCGATAGCATCCTTGCCGGCTTGCCCACTGTATTCTGCCTGTATACATACATGTGATTTGAAGGCATGTTTCCTTCTTGTATGTTATTTCGTAATTCAACAGATGTTATTCAGGTTCATATCTTAGACGCATGATTAGGGGTGTTTGACAGTTAGGACTCAGGCACCCATCGCGGCCCATCAGTTTGGGTCATGACAGACACAATATCATGTTCTTCAACTGAGGGCCCCAACTTAGCAAGTGCATCGGCCTCGCTTTTTTGTTCTCGAGGCACATGATCTAGAGTCCAATCCTTGAAGCGGTGCAAGGTTACCTGTAACTTGTCCAAATATCTTTACATCCTATGCTCTCGAACCCCAAAGCTTTTGTTCACCACCAACAAAGAATCGCACTTGGCCTCAACGACCTCGTCCCCCAAGCTTTTAACTAGCTCGAGACCTGCAACTATGGCCTCATACTCGGCCTCATTATTAATCAACCTAGAAGTTTTAATTGATTGTCTAATAGTACTACTTGTAGGTAGCTTCAAAACGATGCCAAGCCCGGACCGTTTCACATTCAAGGCACCATCTGTGAAGAGGGTCCACACCCCCGACGATGTACCCAATTTCAGCAGAAGTGCTTTTTCCACTTCGGCCATGAGGGTTGGTGTAAAATCGGCCACGAAGTTAGCTAAGATTTGAGACTTGATAGCCGTTCGGGGTTAATATTCAATATCGTACCTGCCAAGTTCGACTGCCTATTTGGCCAATCGGCCTGATAGTTTGGGCTTATGCAAAACATTTCAGAGAGGATAAGTGGTTAACACACATATTGGGTGACACTGGAAATATAGCTTTAGATTTCTAGATGTGCTTATTAATGCAAGTGCTAGTGGGTATCTAGTAGCATCTCCTAAAGTATGATTTACATAATAAATAGGGAATTTCATACCTTGCTCTTCTCGAACTAAAACCCCACCTACCGCTATCTCGGACACTGCCAAATATAAGTAAAGCTTTTCATCCACATTCGGAGTGTGAATCAGAGGTGGGCTTGGTAAATATCGCTTCAATTCCTCCAATTCTTGGTGGTAGTCCATGCAAAATCTTTTTTCTTTTATAAGAACTTGTGGCTTCGATCCAATGACCTCAAAATGAATCTACCCAAGGCGGCTATATGCCCTGTTAACCTTTGTACGGCTTTCACACTATCTACGATAATGATATTTTTGATGTCCTTGATCTTGTCAAGGTTTATTTCGATCACTCGGTTTGATACCATTAAGCCGAGGAACTTGCTGAACCGACCCCGTAGGCACATTTTTCTAGGTTATGCTTCATGATATACTTCTTCAAGATTTTGAATTATTGCTGCAAATGAGTTAAATGGTCCTCTGCGCGCATGGACTTAACCAACATATCATCAATGTAAACTTCCTTGGATTTACCTATCTGTTCCTCGAACATTTTGTTAACTAGGCGTTGGTATGTAGCTCAGTATCTTTTAGCCCGAAGGGCATTACATTGTAATATTATTTTCCAAACTTAGTGATAAACGAGGTCTTCTCCTGGTCCTCCGGGTTCATCTAAATTTGATTGTACCCAGAGTAGGCGTCGAGAAAGGTAAGGATCTCATAGTCGGCCGCGACATCGATTATGCGATCGATGTTAGGTAGCGGAAAAGAGTCTTTAGGGCATGCCTTGTTTAAATCCTTCTAATCTACGCATATTCTAAGTTTGTTCCCCTTTTTAGGGACTACAACTACGTTGGCAAACCATTCGGGGTATTTTACCTCCTGAATAGATCTTATTTTAAGAAGTTTAGTTACCTCATCATTTATTAATGCATGCTTAACCTCGGACCGGGGCCTTCTTTTTTGCTTTATTAGTTTGAACCTGGGGTCGAGAATTAGCTGGTGTATTGTTATTTCCGGTGGGATCCCTATCATGTCTAAATGGGACCAAGCAAAACAATCCATGTTATCGATAAGAAATTGAATGAGTTTTTTCCTGAGTTCGAGGGTCAACCTCGTTCCTAGGTAAACCTTTTTCTCGGGCATGTACTCGATCAGTATGACCTGTTCCAGTTCCTCGACCGTTGACTTGGTTGCATCTGATTCTTTGGGAACGAAGAAAGTTCGAGGAGTAAGAAAATCTTCCTCTTCTTTGATTACCTGTTCACCCGATTTGGTCGAGGCTGGGGGCGGTGATTGCTATTTGGCTATCTGTTTATCTTTGGCGCTCAATTTTTCTGAGGTCGAAGGCACTGATGTCGAAGTCACCTCATCGACTGCAACCATCTCTTTTGCAGCGTGTTTTTCTCCGTAAACCATTTTCAGACCATCCACTGTTGGTTATTTCATCATCTGATGAAGGGTCGAAGGTACTGCCTTCATGTTATGAATCCATGGCCTCCTGAGTAGTGCATTGTATCTCATGTGACCTTTGATAACATGGAATTTTTTATCTTGGATGGTTCCGACCACATTCACTGGTAGGATTATCTCCCCCTTCATTGTTTCGCTTGCTATGTTAAAGCCATTTAGAACTCGAGATGCAGGTATAATTTGGTCCTGCATGCCGAGCTGATCTACAACCCTTGAACTGATTATGTTTGCTGAGCTTCCTGGATCCACTAGAACACGTTTAACTCGAACTTTATTGAACAAAATAGAAATTACCAGGGCGTCATTGTGTGGCTGAGATATGCCTTCCTTTTCCTCGTCATTGAATGGTAGGATGCCCTCGGGCACATAACTCTGAGTCTGTTTTTCTCTGATGATCGATACCTTGGTGAGTTTGAATACATGCCCCTGAGGAACATCAACACCGCCAACGATCATATGAATCACATGTTGCGGTTCTTCTTGCTCCTTTTTTTGTTTGCATCACTTTCCCTGAAGTGGCTCTTAGCTCGATCACTGAGAAATTTTCGAAGATGACCCTCGTTGAACAATCGAGCTACTTCCTCTATCAGCCGCCTGCAGTCTTAGGTCCTATGGCCATGTGTGCCATGATATTTACCCATCAATTTTGGATTCCTTTGAGAAGGATCGGTTTGTATTCGCCTGGGCTACCTGGTGTCTTTGATTCTTCCAATAGCCGACACGAGCACCAATGCATCTACGCTGAAATTATACTCCAACAATCGAGGTGCTTCAACGGGGTCGGTATGTTTATCAAAACCATTCTTTCTCATAAGTCCCCAAGAGCTTTGACCTTGATAATTTCTTCGATCGTTTCGATGAATGTTATGACCTGAACCATTGTTTCTTCGATCGACATATAGCTGATATCGTTCCCCGTTTGGTCTTGGTTCCCTTCCACATCCCTCGGGGCCTTAACTTCCAATATCTTCGGATTATATGAACCCGAGGGGGCTCCCAACTAGTCATCCTCCACCCTAATCTTCGACTGGTAACGATTATGTATGTCTGACCAGTTACAACTGGGTACTCGATTAGATTTTGCTTTAATTATCGTGACGCGATCGAACTCCACTCATTCAAACCCTGCATAAAAGCTTGTACTACCCAATCATCCAAGACCGGTTGTAACTCCATTCACTCCATTTGAAACCAGCATATGAACTCCCTTAGCATCTCATCGTTCCTCTATCTTATCTTGAAAACGTATGATTTCCTTGTCTCCACCTTTATGGTGCCGACATGTGCTTTCACGAAGATGTTTGCTAACATATCAAACAAATCGATAGAGTTCGAGGGCAAGTTGTGATACCAAATCATAGCTCCCTCTGACAAAGTTTCCCCAAATTATTTCAACAATACTGATTCGATCACATCATCATTCAAGTCGTTTCCTTTAATCCCGCAAGTGTATGAGGTAATATGTTCATTAGGATCGGTTGTTTCATTGTATTTAGATATATCGAGCATGCAAAACTTTTTAGGAATGGGCTTTGGAGCCGCACTCGAAGGGAATGACTTTTGTATAAACTTTTTGGCGTTCAAACCTTTCAAGCTTGGGGGTGCCCCCGGTATTTGATCAACACAGTAGTTATAAGTCTCCACTTTTTTGTCATTATCCTCAATCTTCTTCTCCCCGGACTCAATTTTCTTGGTGAGTTCTTTGAAAATCCTCATAATTGTGGGATCATTCCCCAAGCCATTATCGTTTGGTCTTTTCGGTATCGGCTCAGTACATCGAGTGTTTTCTTGTTCGACTATACTTGGAGTTTTGTGCTGACTTTGAAGCTGACCTATAGCAATCTATTGAGCTTGTAACATCTCAAATATCACTTAGAGGCTGACTCTCCCGTCTCATATACCCTGTGTTCCTTGGCCACTAGATCTGACTTCCCTGCGTAAACTACCCCTGGGATCTGCGCCTAAATCCGCATTCAAAGCAATGTGTGAACTAACATTGACTGAATCCACATTTGTCACATCCCCAGGGTTAATCGGTGATACACTGGCTCCCGAAGCAGCTACATTGTCATTTCCCCTATGAAATCCAAGACCATCATCGCCGTGTACATGTGCATTTTGTGAGAGTGACATATTTTATCCTTAGAACAAAATGTTCTTGACAAGAACAAGTGTGAAAATAACATGTGTTATCAGAATTAGTATGGAAATAACCACTATTATCTTTAGTCCCACGGTGGGCGCCAAACTGTTTACCTCAAAAATACGGGTAATAATTAAACTTGATATATGACTTTAAAGATACGTGATTTGGTTCAATACTAATTAATAATCAAGAAAATTAATGTATAAATGAAGGAAATAAGTAAAATCCAACCAGTGTGCAAGCCAGTCTCGACCTCGAGCAAAGGTAGCCTCGAGGTGGGTCAAAAACAGTAAAGTAAGAACAACCAAGTTAAAGGACAATTTTGATGAACAATGAACAAGAAAGTAAGAGAGTATATTCATTTGCCAATGATTGATGTTGTGTACAAATGATTGGGGTCCTCTTTATATAATAGGGGAACCCTAAATAAGGTACATTTATATTTACAGTAAAAAATCTTATTAGGACAGTAGTCTAACCGCCTAGTACGGATTAGTACTAACTCATACAAATCTATTCTATAATTTACGCCACAATCTTGGGGACGTGGTAGGAATCTTGCTCATTCTTTTACAAATCCACAACGGCATTATCTCGGGGTTGGTCACACTAGGCTCTGACGCTTCTCGAACACTTAGATCTTCGAGCCTCGTGTTCTATCTTCAGGCTCGAACTCGGTCCATAGTGAGTCTATTCCTCGACACGAGCCTTTTTTTCCTTGATGTGATCCTTCGAGAATCGAGAGCACCTGATTTTTCCATTTAGAAAGGGAATCACAGGCCCATATATAGGTTGACGCAATTCTTGATGTCAGGAACTTCCACGACTAAGCTTTCATAACTCTTGGATACCAGGCCCCATGACCTTGCTAAAGTGGCAACCAATTGTTTAAAAAGAATATGAGTTCCTCAAACCACTCTGTAACAGATTAGGTACCTGCCATTTGACTGTGATGCAATTCATCATCCTTAATATCTACTTAAATTACCACTACACTTTGAGGTGAGGTGTGTCATAGCCGCAAAGATTCAATCAAACAGAAGCATATTGATGTAATAGCTAGCTGGGATCCACAATCTTTGATATTGAAGATCCCACGGCAGGGCAGTGAAGAACGAAACCACGAAGTGTGGGAGCAAAAAACCAACGAAGTAGTAGCAGAAGACACCTCAACACAAGAAAACAAAAATAAATTTTTAGCAACATTCATAAGACGTTTTCATTCTCTAAAACTAATAGATGCCATAAAATACATAAGGTCTAAGTCCCTAAGATAATGGTTCTTAATATGGGAAAAAGTTTAAGAAAATAAAAATCACACTTATAATATTAAACGAAATTGAAACCCATTTAAGTTGAGGGCATGGCCTCACTTACACAGCTGCGACTAAGTCAAGCATTGTAATACATATCCAAAAACTCTTGATCGAGAAAAGTAATCATCTCTTACATTTAGCTCCTGCTTCTGATTCGGTCCCTGAGGCCATTTCCATTGACATAAGGAACTTCATCTCGTCCATGGTAAGGAGATCAGCCATAGCTCCAACCACGAGGCGATGGGCTTTAGCGTCCACAAGGACTATAAATTTTTGAATTTTTAATTTTTTTTGTTTTTTATACTTTTCTTGTTTGACTTCAAATCCCTCAAGAAACCAGTCGAAGAAATTCATCGCCGGAAAGAGTCGAAACTTAACAATTATAATTTCTAACTATTACAAGCCGATTGAATTTAGAGTTATAATTATATACCATATTGTCTAAGAAAGCACGAAAAAAATCAAACAAAACCAACTGATAAATAGAAAACAAATACAAATACAAATACAAATACAAATACAAGCAAATATGAGCACCCCACCATACACTTAAGAGGTTGCATTGTCCACAATAAAAATAGTAGAAACTTAAGTGAAAAGGTAACTCTCTGAGGCCCTTAGCCTAATCCTCATCAACACCCTCGAAGGTGCACAAGTACTTCTCATCATCGGAGGGAACAAAGTTCACGTTCTTATCCTGTGGCATCTGTCCTCCCTCTACCAAGCCCAACCACTACTGAGTGACATCCGAGAAGGGGTGGTCCTGTTGTAGCTCCGCCAAGTCAGTCTCCCCCCGAGCAGCGCGAAGTGCATATTAGAAAATAGCAGTTGTATTGTTTCCTCGACACGAAGCAATCTCCGATCCACAGGAACAACAACAGAAAGGGGGTCTGTCACAGTTGTGACATCATAAGCCCGAATATGATGTGACAACGAAATTGTCCAATCATAATGATGCTCCTCCTCCATGTGGTGCGTTCGTAGAAGACAGAACATGAGGCTCGAAGCTAAACTAGTAGCTAAGAAAAAGAAAACAAGAAGCTATACTACACTATTACACAAGTGCTTAACATGAACTGGACATCGCAATTAGCAACTAATAAACAAAAGAGTGGGCAACCGATTAGCACTTGGGGCTAACACGTTACAATTCTATCAAAATTACAACATGACCGTCCGCCCCACACTTATCATCTAGTATCATATTATCATATAACAATTATCTTTCAATTAAGAAATAATTCACATTCTAAGTCTTTACGACATTTTATAAAACACATTGTAGTCACCAAGTTCAACTTATAACTTCAACTAAAAGTGGTCTAGAATCACAACACAATAACACTAATCACATACCCAATAACAACCATAATATCACCATGTCTTAATACTAGCACAAAGTATATTTTGTGCTCTAATTTTTGCACAAAATATACAAATTTTCGGCCATGTACTCACCCCAACCAAACTTCATCACAAAATAATTCTAACACCATTGAGATACTCCAAAAATATTCTACAAGCATAATAATAACGAAAATCCCCACAAAAGCAAGTACAATTTCGGCCAAATTAGAAAAAAAATACCTAAAAGATTAGCAAAAATAAACTATCTAGGGTTAGAGAAATCAAACCAAAACTATCTAATTCTACAACTAAATAATAAGAAAAAGATAAAAGAAGAGAAGAAGAACTTACCTTGATGACTGATGAAGGTGGGAGAATTCGAGTGGAAGAAATTTGAAGAAGATAATGAATGGGGCATTTGGGGGTGAGTTAGAGAGGGGAATTTGAGATAAGAGAATAATTGTAAAGGAGGGGAGAAATCGGGGGGGGGGGATTCTATTTTAGGTAGAGGGGCAATTTTTTTTGTGGGTTTCAAATATTTTTCTCAATTTTGACCGAATATTAGCACTATCGCGGCGCCCCAAGAGGCGTGGCAGTGAGGATATTCAGAGAGTATTTTTCTGTCAGAGAACAGGTTTGGCCTGGCGCGGCGCAGGGCACGGCGCCCCACGCAACATGCTAGGCTATTTTTCTCAGATTCTGTCATTTTATTATTTTTAACCCACGGGTTGCACCCCGACTCTATTATGTACTTATTTCCTAACAAATATCAAAACTCCTAAACAAAAATAATCCAAATCTATAATTATCTAAGTTATTCTACAAAAACAAGAAAAAGGTGTTACAAGTAGTTTTGAGTTATAGTCGTCAGCTTGACTCTGTCACTTAGGCTTATTTGATCACGATGCTAGAGGATTGCTTGTCAAATCCTCCAACAAGGTACAGTTTCAACATGTGCCCATTCACCTTACAACTTTCATTCCCTTCTTCATCCTGGATTTCAGTGGGAACAACCTAAGTCCACTATTGTATAGTAAGACTCTGTCCTCTTCATAAAACTCCTTCGGCTTAATTAGACGATCATCCCACCTCTTTGTCTTTTCCTTAAAAATTCATGCATTCTCATACACGTCCAGTCTAAACTCCTCCAACTCATTCATCTGCGCCAACCTGTGTTCACCTGCAATATAAGATCAAGATTAAACAACTTAATTGCCCAATAAGCTTTATGTTCTCTCTCAACAGGTAGGTGACAAGATTTTTCATACACTAGTTTGAATAATGAAGTCCCTATGGTTGTCTTATAGGGTCGCACTTTTGACCTAGCAATTTTGGACATGGCCGGGATGAGACAAGTAATTGAGATGGTCGTGTTTCAGCAGTAGGGACATCTGTTCATAATGGATGCTCCCAAGGTCTATGAGGATGAGGTCGAAAGCTTATATACTGACCTCTTTCTTGTTGACACTGACTATATTTGTGCTTTAGTAAATGGGGTGGATATTGTGTTTGATATTGCTCTGCTTGGAGAAATTCTTAAAGTCCCTGCTGATGGTAAGTCATCTGTGAAGGATGTGTGTGGGTCAAACTTCAGAAATACTATTGTGAAGGAAGGTGCAAATCAGAAGGGGGAACGGGTTCACAAGAAAGCCTTGCTTCCAGTTTATCAGTTATTGTTCGAGCTGGTGAACAAGGTTTTTCTACTCCATGCTAAGAGGAGGTCCATTACTTCCAAGTCTGACTTGTAACTGATGGAGGCACTGGGTGGATTTACAACTGTAAACCTGCCTGCCATCATGATTGTGCATATGCATAAGGTGGCGACTTTCAAGGATGGAAACCATGGTCTTCCATATGGGTTTCTTCTTACGCACATTTTTAAGTTCTTTAAAGTGCTATTGGGACAGTGCAATGTAGGGACCAAGAAGCAGACCTTCTCTCAAACAACTTTGGAGGAATGTGAGTCTATCGAAAAGAATGGAGGGGTAGCCAACACTTTGACAATCTTTCAGCTCATCAATGCTCAAAACAATGCAATTGAGGAGATTCAAAAATTCAAGGCAAAGAACGCCATACTAGAAGGTCACCAGGTTCAAGGGAGTCCAGGGTCAAATGAGGAGATAACTCATTTGACAAAAGAAAATGTTGATCTTAGGGCACAAGTGAAGAACCTGAAGGAGAAACTACTCACCAGGAAATATCGGGTAATGCCCGAATAGATCTTGTTCTTAACACCCTTGCTGCCGCCTCCAAACCTATCCTCCTAGTGTCACTTATGCAACCCTTCAGTGACTAGTTTTTGGATTTTATGTTCTTGTTTTTATGACTCGGCAGTTGTTTTTGTTTCTTTTTATGTGGATGGGACGTACCTGTACTGCTCCCACTAAAAATAGTCCAATCTTTTCCTTTTATGTATAGCAAAGGCATATGTTTTATAAAAACTATCCTCTTTTGCTGTTTAATACTTATGTTTTTCTATTTATCTTTTCTATCATGTTGTGTGAACATTTTTGGCATGAGTTAGCTTGGATAGACTTCTTTATGCTGATTACTTGCTTGTGTATTTTTAATGATGCCAAAAGGGGGAAGTATAATTGAAACATGGATCTGATTAAGGGGGAAGCATAGAGTCAGGGGGAACTTGTGAAGTTCATGTTGCTTCATCTGGTTAATTTTGCTCTAAACGTGGGTTATCAATTTTTAAGTTTGTCATCATCAAAAAGGGGGAAATTGATGGGTGTACAATGTCTTAGCCTTATGTTTTGATGATCTAGTAAACTTACTGTGAAAGAACCGGATAAGGAACCTGACACACTTGGTACACATCGCAAATCAACAGACTCCAGCTAATGTGAACTGCTACAACTTCAGAAGATAGAGAACCAACACAGGGACCTGATACTCTTGTGTTTTCTTGACAGCATTACGAAGTCAACTGTGTATAGCTGGAAAGTGACTACCTGCACTCTACACAGAAACAGTGCAGCACAGTTACTTGTCATTTGACCAACCAAGTGATTACATCATTCAAGTGATGTCATCCTAGTTGTATTAACACGTGTATTACAACAAAACATCACTTGAACACTTGAGAATTCATTCCAAGCATTCAAGCCATCTGATATTCGAGCATTCAATTCTCAAGTGCATCAAGAACAAAGTTTAACACTACTACGGACCAGTTCCTAAATCTAGAATCTGGTTGTCCTTAGTTGAGTTGTAACTTTGTAATTGTTCTTCATTGTAATTCCTACTTTGCTTATCTAGAAGTGTTTCTTAGGAACCCCTTCTAAAAACATAAACCCTTAGTGTTTGTATCGTGACTAGAGTTAGTCATGAGTTGAAGTCCTTGTAATAGGTGTATTGCAAAGTGGCTTGTAATAGGTGTATAGTAAGTTAGTAAAGGATTAAGAGTTTAATTCCTATATTACATAGGTTGTAATCTAAAGTTGCTCATAGTGAAGTTGAAATCCTACCGGTATAGGTCGTGATTTTTTATCCCCTTGAGCAGGGATTTTTCCACGTAAAACTCCATGTCTTACTTACTTACTGTTTCATTAGCATTCTCAATGGAAACTCATAAGAGTAACTGGTCTCTCTATATTTTGGTGGACTCATACAAACTATCATACTTATTCTCGGATCTTCTATTTCAACATTGCGAAGTGTTTTGCGGAACAAAGTGAGACCACATGTTTTATATTGCGGATCACACTTCTGCCTGAGGTTCTGAGGCTTCAGTTCACATATTGCTATCGCGCTTCTTTTTTGCTGATCAGAGTTTTGCTTTTGTGGATGCATTTCATCTTTTGCAGACCACACTTTTATCTGCTCTTTTCCTCTTCACTGAAATGCCTAGGATTATCTGCTTTTGTATTATTCTTCTTCCAAGGCATTAAATCATTCTCAGCAAACCTGAAATTCAACATTTTTTATTAGAATTAGGAATTAAATCAGTACTTTTGGACTAAATACTACAACAAAGAGGTATTAATAAGTGGTTAAATTCAACACTTATCAACTCTCCCAAACTTAAGTCTTTGCTTGTCCTCACGCAATTAAATTATCACCCGCTTCCCAACACTTTATAGTCCAATCAAAGAGTCAGCCATAAGTCATTTATAACTCAGTTAGGACCAACTATCATCCATAATACTCATGCATTCTATACAAGGTTTTCAATTTAAAAAGGATATATTTTGTTCATCTCATGCAATTCTAGTGTGACATTTTAGCCTAAATCATTTGAGCCTCAAAGGTTAACTTCATTCATTATAAGTCCTTGTTCATCCATGTTCATTATAGTGGACTCCAAACTCTTCCTCGTCTACCTTCCATTTGCACTGCTCAGTTCTATATTAACACTCAATTTTCAAGGTCTCTCACAAAGAATGGTAACAAGTAAAGCTTCAAGTACCATAGGCTTGCCCCTCATGTACGACTCCAGTAATGTGAGAATGCTCTACACAAAATCAAATAGAACTTCTTTTGAGTTGTAATGAAGGCATTTGATTCAGGGTAGGATAATATTTTGGGTGAATGTGGCAACACCTTTCCTAATAACTTCACTCAATACTTCTTAGCCCAAGCTTCCTCATAAGACATCACGGATAAAACTCTTGAAGTTTGTTCTTCCTCTTGGGAGCTTGAGAGACTTGTCATCACTCTTTCTCATCAATTCATTCACTTTCTTCCTTGATTTTTTTTGATATTTTCTTGAGGCTAGATAGATTTGGCATCACTCTATGTCATCAATTTCATTCCATTTTAGGAATCACTCTATGTCATCAATTTCATTCCAATTTAGGCCCATTTTTACCTTTATTGTCGATGCTTCTTGCATTTTCAGTCATGAAGACTTATTTTTAATTTCTTTTCTTTCTTTGTGGTGCCTTGGTATTTCTTTGGCATCTTTATCTCTCCCCCAAAACTTTAGGCTATAGTGCTTAGGAAGGTTCAGATGTTAAAGGGTGATATGAGTACAACCGGTGAAACGTTTTGTAACAAGGTTGCCAAAAAATAAGGTTAGATGCTAAATAAGGATTGACTAGGCATATTGATCAAAGGATAGCAATTGAAAGCATGAACGGTCCAAGAAGATACTAAAATAATGTTCCAAACATATATACTCAAAATTTAACTTCGGAGCGCATTCAGGACAATTTCTAGACTATCCACTCAAGCACTTGGACTTGCAACAAAATTATTCCTCATCTCTCATGCGAATAGACAGTAAAATAAGATAGAGTCTAAAACTCAAAATGACCACAATAATTTCAAAAGATCTTTATGGTCTACTCAACCACATAATGATTCAAAAAGGTAACTAAGAGCCTCAAAGTTACTTTACTAAAATCAGTACCGCAAAAACAATTCAAACACTTATCTTAAATTATAATCATGCAGTTAAGTATGTTGGTACCACATGAGGCACAAGTAACCTATTTTCAGTAGAGTGCTCATTCAGAACTTTTATTCATTACTCGTTACTACTAATATTACCTAAACATGAAAAAGACCGATTCCCGTAAGAAAGTTGTCACACTATCCATCATTGGGGAAAGTTGCCTGATTCACACAAAAAACACCCTTTGGAAAGAACCGTGGCATAAAGAAAATCAAACGCTTATCCAACTCCAAACGGCTCGAATCTAGCCAAAATAACTTTATACCACAAACACAAACCATAGGAAACTATTTCAAATAATCAAGTTACGATCTTTAAAGAAAATAAAAAATTCAACCCCAGGATCGTGCCTCGGAACCCGACCAAATGTACAAAATCAAAATACCCATTTGATAACGAGTCCAACCATACTAAAATTACTTAATTTCAATCTCAAATCGACCTTTAAATCCTCAAAATATAGTCTATGAAGTTTCACAATTTTTCCCAACTTTTCTAACCCAATTAAATGGTATAAACAATGATGGGTTCATATAAAATAATCAGATCCGAGTCACAATCATATAGCCCAATCAACCCCTTTAAAATCTCTTGAAAAATTACCCAAAGTCGAGGTCTCTAAATCAAAATATGAAGAATGAATGAAAAACCTTGAACTCAACCTTTTTTGCCCAGTGATCTCGCTTCTGTGAGCCCTCAACCACATCTTCGGCCCCACACCTACAAAGTTTCCATCGTAGGTGCGACATTAACTTAAGCCATGAGGATCCACTTTTACAGACATGAAGTCGCTTCTAAGGTCACGCATCTGCAGCTAGTGGCTCGCTTCTACGAGCCCGCTTCTTCGGAGTATTGACTACTCCTTCGGTCCTTCCCCATCCTGCTACGGTGTCCCCACCGCACTTGTGTCTAGACCTACCATAGGAGCGATGACACCAGACTTCAGCAGTTTCAGCCATATCCCAAAATCCAAAAATTATCCGATTTCAATTTGATTCACATCCGGGGCCACGTTTGGATATGGAAACAAATTTCAAAACACATAGCGGACCTACTCGAGTCCTAAAATCACATCAAACAACATCAATTCTACAAATCACAACCCAATTCAAGCCTATTGAAACCATGAACATCCAACTTCGAAAACTAACGCTGATTCATTCCAAACCAACTCCGATTGACCTCAAATTTTGCACACAAGTCATAAATAACACAACGGAGATATTCTAACTTTTAGAATCGAAATCTGACCCATATATCAATAAAGTCAACTCTCAGTCAAATTCCTCAACCTTACAAACCTTCGACTTTCTAACTTTTGCCAATTCAAGCCGAAATGACTTATGGACCTCCAAATCAGTATTCGAACATATTCCTAAGTACAAAATCAATGTAAGAAGCTATTGTAACTATCAAAACTCTATTCTAGAGTTGTCTATACAAAAGTCAAACTCCGGTCAATTCTTTCAACTCAAGCCTCCAACTTAGGGACTAAGTGACCCATTTCACTTCGAAACTCACCCGAAACCAAAATCAACCACCCCGTTAAGTCACCTAACCAAAATATAACATAGAGAAGGCAATAAATAGGGGAACGGGGCTAAAATACTCAAAAAGACCAACCGGGTTATTATAATATTACATAGTGATATTCAATATTTTGTTATGACTCAGTCCTCCTGATGGTAACTCATCTTCATGGAAAGTGATCTTGTGAATTTTCGGTACCTATCCTACCTTATTTGCCATATCTCCACTAGTGATATCGGTAGGAACATAAGCTTTACATAACACCTTAATCAAGGCATACTTGTGTGCATCCAAATTTTATAATAGTGACAGAATGAATATTTGGTTGGGAGTCTTGTTAAGGTGATCAACAATAGGGTAAAACACGTGGATTTGGTGCGGTTTCTTTACTCGTTCCTCCAAGATTCTCCGGTGGGTAAACCCTTACGGTTCTGGTTATCTCCTGGGCGGCACCCATCTCTTCCATATTGGTTTTTCCTTTTCTCCTTGATTCCACTACATAATACCATAGAACAACATCTAACTTGTAGGATGGTGATAGAGCTACCATCACAGTGAAGGGTGTAGCTACCTTGACCTCCAACGGTGCCTTGGTCTATACCACAATTAGCGAGAGGGTGACAGAAGATGTCTTGGGAGTGTCTCCCTTTTGGACAAGGACAATGGATCCTTCTTGGTCCAATTCTTCATCTGTCTAAATCACATTTACTCCTTCACCCCTGCGATTAGAAAAGGGTTATTACGGAAATTTGGTGCCGAATCTTTAGCCTGTATAAACTTGGTGTCAATCAATGTCTGGATTTTATCCTTCAACATGTGACACTCCTCGATAGTATGTCCCTTCAAGCTTGAGCGATAGGCATAAGTCTTGTTGGGGTTTTTCCACTGAGAAAGGTTTTCAATTGCAACTACAAGAATAGGAGTGACATAACTAGCAGCCTTCAGACTCTCATATAATTGGGCTATGGGTTCAGTAATAAGGGTGTATTGTCTAGGAATTCTTCGATCAAAGGTTGGCCGGTGTTTTGGGTAGTTTTAACGGGAAGGTGGAAGTGAGTGGTAGTATACTGTTTGGGTATTGTAGGTATGGTAGGTGGTAGCAGGGTAATGGTATTTTGGTGGTGAGGGTTGATACGTTGGTGGAGGTGTTTGATAAGTGAGAGGAGACTTAGGACCTTAGGCTACCATCACGATGCCCACTTCCTTCTTCTATAGGTCATAATACATACACCATAGGTGAGTCTATCATTAGCATCAACTAACAAGTAGGAAAGCCTCCCTAATGTCAACAAGTGTCATACCTCCTTTTTACCTATACCCCCGGGAAGGGTGTATAAGGGAGTTTTTTAAATTAAAGGACAATCGAAATGGGATAGTTTATTAAAAGATTCAGAGTCGCCACTTGGGAGATTTATGGTGTCCCAAGTCACCATTTCCAATCTCGAATCGAGGAAAAGATTGACTCTGTATTACTGTTCGCGAACCATAAATCCGAGAAAGGAATTTTGTTAACCCGGGAGAAGGTGTTAGGCATTCCCGAGTTCTGTGGTTGTAGCACGGTCGCTCAACTGTTATAATTGGCTTAATTATCTGACTTTGATACATGTTTAACCTATGGTTCAGTTTTAAATTTATAATCACTTTTATTTAATTTTTAAAGAAAATTGCAACGTTATTAAAACATGTCTCGAACCACGTCACATAAATGCACCCGTGGTTTTTGACATATCTTAACATCGTTGAGGCTTGAATTTGGGTCACATAAATGCACACCCGAGTTTAGGAAGGTAAATTATTAAAATACGCGCCTAAAGCAACTACGCATTAGCAACTTTGCGAGGGCCATGGAAATTTGCTAAATGGCACGCCTCGATTTCTAAGGATTCAAAAGAAGTAGTTAAATGAGGGCCATGTATTTAGAATTTTATTTGGCGCGACTCACCTCAATTATTTTAAATGGGAATTTGCACTAAGCTTCGGAGGGCCATGAACTATCCATGTTACATAATACGGCTCGCCTTGATTATTAAAGGGCTTGGCTAATTGGCTAGAAGGCGTAGGAAGTTATCAAGTCAACTTCGCAAAACCAACTTAAACTAATTCGACGATGAGGAGTTGGGCCAATTATTAGAATGAATTGGCCCAACAACAACTAATAGCGAGAGAGCGTTCATGTGGCAAAGCCCTCCACTCCTTATTTTCTAATGCTTTCACGGTTCTGGGCCCAACTGGGCGCTGACAAGGACGACCCAAAACGAATAATACACCAACGAATCTGATTTTGCGAATTCCATAACTGGGCCAGTATTTAGGCCCAGTACTCAGAATTTTAAACTTATGCAAAATCAATTAAGTAACAATCAACCAAAACCCCATGAAGGCTAATTGGCTAAAAGGCGTAGGAAATTATCGAGTCAACTTCGCAAAACCAGCTTAAACTAATTCGACGATGAGGAGTTGGGCCAATTATTAGAACGAATTGGCCCAACAACAACCAATAGTGAGAGAGCATTCATGTGGCAAAACCCGCCACTCCTTATTTTCTAATGCTTTCACGGTTCTAGGCCCAACTGGGCGCTGACAAGGATGACCCAAAATGAAAAATACACAATCGAATCTGATTTTTCGAATTCCATTATTGGGCCAGTATTTAGGCCCAATCCTCAGAATTTTAAATTTATGCAAAATCAATTAAGTAACAATCAACCAAAACCCCATGAAAATATGAACTTACACTAACATTTAATCTGGAACTTCAGCTACCAACTAAACTTCCAACTTATGTGACATACATTTTTTGTTAGACCCACAATGAAAAGAATCCAACATTAATCAATTAAATTTCCGGGCTTAAAGGACAAGACCAAATGGTCATGGCATTCTACTCAATTTACCAAACACCTTAAAGCCTGGGCCTAAGAGCCCAAATATCACTAAGGCTAAATCAATGATCTAACTGAAGTTCGAGTCCATACCAATAACAAAATACTAATTACACTTTAACATGCTAATTTTCCCCATTCCTAGCAACTGGAGTGTACAGAAATTTCAAACACCTACTCGACCTTAATAATGCTGATCGTGTTATTACAGAAATATCCATGTATTCTGAATTTACAAACACATTTTGGAACTTAGAATTAATCAGCTCTTCTAGCGATGATAAACCCTTATGGGGTTAAAACAAATGGAGATCAATGCATATGGGATAACAGTCCGATTACAGTTCATCATAGGTTTCAACATTTACAACATAACCTTACATTAGACATGTTAATTCAAGGAGATTGAACCAACAAATTGAGCAAGAAAAGGAATAAGAAAGAAACATCTGATAAACACAACATCAGTCTTCCTTTTCCTCAAGACATCATTTGAGTCAGTCCATACGTGTTTAATATCAGGGACATGTACCTAGTACAAATGACAAGACAAAAGAATGGAAAGCTGATTCGAGATCACAACAGAAACAACAGCAGCAGCAGACTCAACGTAGAGGAGAAAATCACAGCAAAATCGACTTCAAAGGCATAGTTGACCCAAAACCAGACAACTCCCAAAATAAGCTTTGAAATCCCAGAAAACTCAGACCCTTTCGTACTCGGATACAAGAATTTATGGTTTTCAAAGGCTCAAGCTAAGGGAAAGACCAGAAATCCCTTAGACAAGCCCAATTTTGAATAGTTTCAAACCAACAATGCAGAGAATTCAGTATTGTTTTCTGGAGTTAGCCGTTTCAAATTTCCAGAAAAGTTTCCTTCAATCTTGGGGTCTCCCTTGAAAGGCAAGAAATGATGCCTTTATGGAAAGGGGCTGGGGCAGACCTTAGGGTTTTAATTTTGCACTCTGCCCCCTCTTTAATTCTCATTTTTAGCTTAAAATCCCTTAGTTCTTAACTTGTTAACCAAGTTAGCCTACTACCAGTCTGAAATCAATTAAAGACCCCTGCCCAAGCTTCCTAGAAGCTTCTAAATCTGTTATACTAGAGATTCTTTAAGCCAATTACCCAAATTACCCTTTTAGAATCCTTTTAAACTATGAAAATTACCCTCCCATGCCAAACAGAGCCTAAATACAATTGTACTAATATAATGGGTTCAGACAATCCAAATTAAAACCCCATCCGGGCCTTTGATACTTTAGAACCCAATTAAAATCTATCAAGGATTCACCACTCTAAAGACTGAGCTAGAATTACAAAAAAATAAAATCTCGAAAACCTTAAACCAAAGCCCAAAACCAAAAGGGAAAAAAGTGAAAATGAATTAACTAATCTTAAACAACAACAAAATAACTATGCTAATTATCAAATAAGTCATGCATGGACAACATTGACGACGAGCATACAATGAAGAAATAGAACACGGACATAGAAACAGATATTAAGAAGGACGACTTAAAAAGAAAAATATAAGAAAAGAAACAACAAACAAAACAAAAAATGTAAAATACCTAAAACGGGCTGGCCAATCCTTGGAGTCCTTTCTCGACCTCTCGATTTTGACCAAAAGGGGTCTCAACCATGTGTTCTCAGATGCGAACACGTGGTCAAGGTCCGTTGTGGTCTCAATCGGCATCAAATTCGCCGATTTTGGAGTTTTACAGTTTTTAGATCTTATCTTCAACTCAAGATTCGACGAGCTAGAGGCATGTTGGAGGGGAACTAGTCTAGGATTTGGAAAGAGGGGGTCAGGGTGGTTCTGTGGTGTGATTTTGGTGAGGATTGGAGTCGGTGCCGCCGGGCTGAGGCGGTGGAAACTGGGGCGGCTACTAGGGTTTGGGGTTGGTTTCTGAGAGAGAAGGGTGTGGGAGAGACGAAAGATGGGGGAGGGGTCTCATTAGGAATATTATATATTAAACCCTCCCTAATTCTGATCCGTTTGATCAGATCAGTTCAACGGTTGAGATGAAAGGAACTGGAACGGCGTCGTTTGATTGAACACAGAGACGGATCGGGTGTGGGTGTGTTTGGGCCTGGACCGAACGAGATTTGTTTGGGTTTTAATAGGAGATCAAACTGGGCTTAAGAATTGAAATAAAAATCGACCCAAAAATCTAATTCACATCTTTTGTTTTCTTTTTCTTTTTCAATTTTTCTCTTTTAATTTCTTTTAAATTAAATTAAAATTAAAAATAAAACCTAAATTAATTCCTAATCAGATTATCTTATCAAATTGAATTAACTAACTCTAAATAATAATCACCACACTAACTAAACACCAAATTAAAGAAAAACTACCAAAATTCCAAACTAAAATTAAAAATGCAAAAATAAACTATATATATTTTTTGGTTTTTTTCCATTTTAACTAAATTACTAATTAATTAATTAATCCTAAAATGTAGAATTAAATTCTAAATGCAAATGCAACATATTGTTTTATATTTTTCACTAATTAAAATGCAAAAATAAAATGCAAACAATTAACAGAAAATGCCACGAAAATCCACAAAATTGCAAACACTGAAAGAAATTATTTTGTTTTGAATTTATGGGAGTAATTCATATAGGGCAAAAATCACGTGCTCACAGCTTCTCCTCTTTGCTCGGAAGCACGAAGAGTTTTCGTGCAAAGATAAAGTGAGCGGATACGAGCGATTTTTGCCCGTTTGAATACTCCGTGAGAAGCATTTTTGAAAGATTTGACCGCACCCTACTTCCGAGGTTGCTTACATATCCTTGTCTAAAAATGAATCAGGTCAGTGTAGTTCAGGAATGTTTGGTAGCTAGGACTACCATGCAGCTATGATTTCACTGTTGTTGTTGCTGCTGCTACTGCTTAATGCATCCCCTTATTATACCATGATAAAATAAAAAGAAGCTAGACTATGCTATGATCTATGCATTACAAAATCCTATCTGTATCTTCAGACTTGCTCTTCTGGTTCTTGTTTCCTTGTTGACTTGTACTCTCCCGGTGGAATCCCCTTGTTGCCGCTTTGAATTGGAATCCCCTTGTTGCCAACTACACTTTGAGATGTTTTTCCTTTCTCCGAGTGGACACTTGATTGCTGAGCTTGAAAGTATTCCCTGCTTTCCAGGCGGGCTCCTGACTGCTAAACTTGAATGTATTCCCTACTCTCTAGGCGGGCTCCTGACTGCTGACTTGAAATGTATTCCCTGCTCTTCAGGCGGGCTCCTGATTGCTGAACTGAAATGTATTCCTTGCTTTCCAGGCGGGCTCCTGACTGCTAAACTTGAATGTATTCCCTACTCTCCAGGAGGGCTCCTGACTACTGAACTAAAATGTATTCCCCGCTTTCCAGGCGGGCTCCTAACTGCTAAACTTGAATGTATTCCCTGCTCTCCAGGCGGGCTCCTGACTGCTGACTTGAAATGTATTCCCTGCTCTCCAGGCGGGCTCCTGACTGCTAAACTTGAATGTATCCCCTGCTCTCCAGTCGTGCTCCTGACTGCTGACTTGAAATGTATTCCCTGCTCTTCAGGCGGGCTCCTGATTGCTGAACTGAAATATATTCCCTGCTTTCTAGGCGGGCTCCTGACTGCTAAACTTGAATGTATTCCCTACTCTCCAGGCGGGCTCCTGACTACTGAACTGAAATGTATTCCCTGCTCTCCAAGCCGGTTCCTGACTGCTGAACTTGAAATGTATTCCC
Source organism: Nicotiana tabacum (assembly GCF_000715075.1). Lineage (NCBI taxonomy): Eukaryota > Viridiplantae > Streptophyta > Magnoliopsida > Solanales > Solanaceae > Nicotiana > Nicotiana tabacum. The sequence goes on along the minus strand of NC_134087.1, from coordinate 151,532,975 downwards.
TGCTCTCCAAGCGGGCTCCTGACTACTGACTTGAAATGTATTCCCTACTCTCCAGGCGAACTCCTGACTGCTGAACTTGAAATGTATTCCCTGCTCTCCAGGCGGGCTCCTGTCTTCAACGAAATAGACAAAAAAACAAAGAAAATTTTTTGCTCCAGTTTGGTGGCTGGGCACAGATGTGAGTGTAAAACTAAATCATATTACCAAGTATTACTAAGAATTTGAAAGCTAGGTCCCATTAATCAGGGGGTCCTGACAACTCTTAACTAAACGACAATTTTAAATCTACATTATATCTTCTACAGATGTGACTTCTGCTAAATCTTGCTATCTAAGAGAATCTTTAAACTACTCCCCATTATCTAGGAGGGTCCTGAAAATCAAAGGTCAAATTTTATCTTAAGAGTAACAACTTTTATGGCTGAATTATACTACCCTACAACAGAGCTTACGCTAAATCTTGTTATCTAATCGAAATCTTAAAGCTAAGTTCCATTATTCAGGAGGGTCCTGAAAACTCTTAATTGAATCCTGTCTCGGACATGCAAATTTTAAGCTAACTTATACTCTTTTGGGATACATTTATGCTAAATTATGCTATTTCTGAACTTTAAACTAGGTCCCATTTTCGAGGAGGATCCTGAAAATCAAAAATCAAACCTGTTTGGTGACTGCCTTTCTCCACGGAGGGTTTCTCCAAAACAAACGAAATTTCCTGCCCCTGTTTCAATCAAAGAAACAATTCATCAGTTTAAAATGTGGTGGTTAGTTGATGGCATTCTTTGCTGAAGGTCTCTCCGCTGCCTTGTTTTGTTTTGACTGGCTTCCTCGAACTGGCCCTGAACCACTTGACTTTCTGACTGACTTTCAAACCCGCATGACTTTGGATGACCCGAGTGTTCTATACTCGAACCGTTGTTTCACACCTATGACCCCTTTAACTGAACCTCTGCATCTCCCATGAAATTACTAAATTATTCTGCCGATGGAACTTTTGCTGGCACTTTATCCCACTTTGCATCATGCTATCTTTTGGTATGCTCCGGCCACACTATGCTTTGCAATCTTGAAGCTGGTAGTGAGATTTGAAATTTCTTCTTATTTGCTTAAACAGAATTGACATTGGGAACATCTTATAGAAATAAACCCAAAAGAAATGAAATGCAATAACTTTTGGAATTAAGGATAAGGAAATCCAAAACTGGAAGACTATTTGAAGAGGAAAAAGAAAAAGGGCTTATCTGAGTGGAGAAGCCGGCACCAATGATCATGACACACATTTTGGATTACTCGGCCCAATCTGTCTAACCAATCAACTTCAGTTGCCACACTTTTTTGCCCCAGAATTTCCATAACCTGATTTCTTCAACTCACTTTCGCCTTACGATGCCCATGATGGTTTTCACCAATAAGACTCTCTCATTTTTTATTTCTCTCAGCTCCCGTCGCCTTACGGTGCTCGTGAGGGTATTCACCAATAAGACTCTCTCATTTTGATTTCTCTCAGCTCCCGTCGCCTTACGGTGCCCGTAAGGGTTTTCACCAATATGACTCTCTCATTTTGATTTCTTTTCCCTCTTTGGACAAGAGTGTTGCCCCTAATGTGAATCACCTCTACCTGCTTGCCTTGGCATTTATTGAAGACTGATCGGAAGGTCTTTCTTTGGACCGTAATGTGGGCTTTTGGATGGGGTTAGAATGAAAGGGCATAAAAGGCTCAAAACAACTCATCATGGGATCAAATTACAACTTTCGAAACCAGATTTCTTACAACAACCACAACTTCTGCCCCAGTTTCTTGCTTGGGGACTTTTGGATTTTTATTTTGACGGGACCGAACCGTGAGGCTGCCTACGTATCCTTAAAAGGAATCAGGTCAAACGTAGTTCATGTCATAGAAATTACTTTGTTATGATTTTTCTTTTTCTCTTTCTTTGCTCTCTCTTTTGCTTTCTTTTTCCTTTTGTTGTTTTTCTTCCTCTCTTTTTTCTTTTCATTCTTTTCTTTTTCTATTCATTCTTTCTTTGTCTTTTCATTCTTTCTTTCTCTTTTCATTCTTTTCTTTCTCTTTTCTTTTCTTTCTATTTTTCTCTCCTTCCTTTACTTATCTTTTATGCTTGTATTTCTGATATTTGTTACTGATTCCGAAAGAGGGGCATGAAAGAAAACAAATAAGTCTCAAAAGGGGTAACAATGGATATAATGTTTAGATAGCAGAACAAAATGCCTTCATCATTTCAATATTCCAGACATGCCAAATACAAACAAGTACAATCAAAGAAAGAAATCATACATAGTATCTCTTGACTGCATCAGAATTGATAGTCATTTCTACACATTTGCCTTTTACATCTGTAAAATACAATGCACCATTGGATAACACTCTAGTTACAACGAACGGCCCCTACCAATTTGGGGCGAATTTTCCTTTTGCTTCAACTTGATGAGGAAGAATGTGTTTCAATACTAACTGACCCACTTCAAACTTCCGTGGACTCACCTTCTTATTGTATTCTCTTGCCATTCTCTGTTGATACAACTGGCCATGACACACTGCTGCCAGTCTCTTCTCATCGATCAAACTCAATTGTTCCAAGCGGGTTTTGACCCACTCATCATCATCGATCTCAGCCTCTGCGACCATTCGAAGGGATGGAATTTCCACTTCTGCGGGTATCACTGCTTCGGTGACATACACCAACAAACGATAACTTTTCATGCCACTGCCTAGAACCTTCCACCATTTTTCGAAGTATCTTCTTTATATTCTTGTTGGCCACCTCAACTGCTCTATTTGCCTTAGGGCGGTATGGGGTAGAATTGTGATGTGTAATCTTGAACTGCTGACATACTTCTTTCATCAGATGACTATTGAGATTAGCCCCATTGTCTGTAATGATCACCTTCGGTATCCCGAACCGGAAAATGATATTTGAATGCACAAAATCAACCACCGCCTTCTTGGTTACAGACTTGAATGTTTTAGCCTCTACCCACTTGGTGAAATAATCAATGGCCACCAGAATAAATGTGTGCCCGTTGGACATTGCTGGCTCGATTGGTCCAATGACATCCATTCCCCAAGCAACAAAAGGCCATGGTGCAAACATTGTATGTAATTTAGATGGTGGAGAATGAATTAAATCTCCATGCACTTGGAACTGATGACATTTGCGCACGAAACTGATACAATCTCGCTCCATAGTGAGCCAATAATAACCTGCTTGAAGAATCTTCTTTGCTAACACGTACCCACTCATGTGCGGTCCACAGACTCCAGAATGTACTTCCGTCATAATAGTTGTGGCCTGCCTAGCATCTATGCATCTCACCAGCCCAAGTTCGGGAGTCCTTTTGTACAGAACCCCTCCGCTGAAGAAAAAACCGTTGCCAGCCGCCTTATTGTTCTTTTCTGATCTCTTGTGGCTTGTACTAGATAGACCCTCATCCTGATGTATTCATTGATATCTTGGAACCATGGTTCGCCATCGAGTTCTTCTTCTACTACGTTACAATAAGCATGCTGATCGCGAACCTGAAGATGCAATGGGTCAATATAAGCCTTATCCGGATGATGTAACATCGATGCCAAAGTAGTCAAGGCATCAGTGACCTTATTATGAATCCTCGGAATATGCCTGAACTCTATTGATTGGAATCGCTGACAAAGATCATGTAAACATTGTCGATATGGTATGAGTTTTAAATTCCGTGTTTCCCACTCTCCCTGAATATGGTACACCAGTAGGTCCGAGTCACCCAAGACCAACACTTCCTGGACACCCATATCTACAGCCATCCTCAAACCCAAAATGCATGCCTCGTACTCAACCATGTTGTTAGTACAGTAGAACCAAAGCTGAGTCGTAACAGGGTAATGATGCCCTATTTCAAAAACAAGTACCGCTCATATCCCAACGCCTTTCATGTTAGCGGCCCCATCAAAAAAAAGTTTTCATCCTATCATTTCACTCTGTTCCAACTCTTCAATGCACATTACCTCTTCATCAGGGAAATACGTCTTCAAAGGTTCGTATTCTTCATCCATGGGATTCTCAGCCAAATAGTTGGCCAGCGCTTTTTCTTTAATCATAGTCCGGATCACATAGACAATGTCAAATTCTGTTAGCAAGATCTTCCAATTTGCGAGCCTTCCCATGGGCATAGGCTTCTGGAAGATATACTCCAACGTATCCAAGCGAGAGATGAGGTAAGTAGTATAAGATGACAAATAATGTTTTAGCTTCTGGGCTACCCAAGTTAAGGCGCAAAACATCCTCTGAAGATGAGTGTACTTAAACTTGTAAGATGTGAACTTCTTGCTGAGATAATATATGGCCTGCTCCTTCCTGCCAGTGATGTCATGCTGTCCCAGCACGCATCCAAATGAATTGTCCAAGACTGTCAAATACAGAATCAAAGGTCTCCATGGTTCTGGCGGGACCAACACAGGTGGGTTTGACAAGTACCCCTTTATCTTATCAACTGCTTCCTGACATTCATCTATCCACTTTCCTGCAGCATCATTCTTTAACAGTTTGAAAATAAGCTCACAAGTTGTCGTGAGCTGAGCGATAAACCGGCTGATGTAATTCAATCTCCCCAATAGACTCATTACCTTAGTCTTGTTCTTTGGGGGTGGCAACCCCTAGATAGCTTTGATTTTTGACGGGTCTAATTCAATACCTCGGCGGCTGACTATGAATCCCAACAACTTTCCAAACGGAACACCGAATGCGAATTTTGTAGGATTAAGCTTGAAATTGTACCTGTGAAGCCTTTGGAAGAACTTTCTCAGGTCTTTGACATGGTCAGACTACTTTTTAGACTTTACAATCACATCATTCACATAAACCTCGATCTCCCTGTGTATCATGTCATGGAATATGGTCGTCATTGCCCTCATGTAGGTTGCCCTGGCATTTTTTAGACCGAATGGTATGACCCGATAATAGTACGTTCCCCATGGCGTGATGAATGCTGTCTTTTCTGCGTCCTCCTCGTCCATTAAAATCTTGTGGTAACCCGCATAACAATCCACAAAAGAACCAATTTCATGTTTGGCATAATTATCGATCAATATATGGATTTTCGACAATGGGAAGTTATCCTTGGGACTTGCCTTGTTAAGATCTCGATAATCAACACACACCCTGGTCTTACCATCCATCTTCGGCACAGGCACAACATTGGCTAACCAGGTGGGATACCGGGTGACCCAAATGACTTTGGCCTCAAACTATTTGGTGACCTCTTCCTTAATTTTCACACTCATATCAGTTTTGAATTTCCTCAGCTTCTGCTTGACAGGGGGAATGCTAGATCAGTGGGCAATTTGTGAACCACCAAGCCAGTGCTTAGACCTGACATGTCGTCATAGGACCATGTAAAAACATCTTTATACTCGACACAATGTTTTAATTATCTCCTCTCTAAGTTATGGTTCAAGATGGACACTTATTTTAGCCTCGATCGGATTCAACATACCCAACAGTCTCAATCTATGGAATTGACTAGTATATGATTCTCCCAACGGAGTGAAAGTCTTCTTCTTCTGCAACCTCTCATTCTTAAAGGCTTGATTTGGCCGAAAACCTGTTTCAGGGTGATTTCTATATGACTTTTGGGGGGAATAGGTATTTTGTGGAGCTGGCGCACGCCATTGTGCGGGAGCAGAAGGTTGGGTATAGGTTTGTGCGTGATGGACGGAAAAATGGGGATCTGGCGGTAGGTAGTAGTGTTGTGGTAGGCTATATGGAGTGCGGGGATAAGTTTGGTGATAGGGTCGAGGCGGGTTGTAGTAACGTGGTAGGTTCCTGGATCCGACCCAAGCTCCCGACTCAATTGTCACAACGTCTTCTTTCTTTTTCTTCCCGAGTACACCTCCAGTACCGTTTTGAATGGCCTAGGTTGTCGCTTTCATTGCTGAATAACTCATGATCTTGTTGGACTTGAGTCCCTCCTCAACCATGGCTCCCATTTTTACAACCTCATTAAAGGACTTGCCCACTGATGATACCAAGTGACCAAAATAAGTGGGTTCCAAAGCCTGCAAGAAATAATCAACCATCTCACTTTCTTTCATCGAAGAGTCAACCCTCGTTGATTGCTCTCTCCACCGGAATCCATATTCCCTGAAACTCTCACCGGGCTTCTTCTCAATCTTTTTTAATGATAGATGGTCTGGGATAATTTCAAGATTGTACTGAAAATGGCAGGCAAAGGCTTGGGCCAAATCGTCCCATGTGTACCACCTGTTGTGATTTTGTCTGGTATACCATTCTAATGCCTATCCACTCAAACTTTGGCTGAAATATGCCATCAGCAATTCATCTCTTCCGCCTGCTCCTCTCATATTGCTACCAAATCCTCTTAAGTGTACTACTAGGTCACCATGCCCGTCGTACAGATCAAACTTAGACATCTTGAATCCTGCTGGTAACTGAACATCTGGGAATAGACATAAATCTTTATAGGCCACACTTACTTGACCCCCCCAACCCCCTCATATCTTCGAATGATTGTTCTAAGCTTTTGACCTTTCTGATCATCTCCTCATGTTTGGGATTTTTGGGTGGCTTCTCGGTCTCTGTCATTAGATCAAGATGAGGGGTGTAAGAACATGGTTTCGGGACTTTGAGGGTGGGTTCAGGGGGATAATATTGGTTGTCATGAGTTTGGAACAGAGGTTCACTGGAAGATCGATGTAATGCAGCAGGTGGAGGTGCCACAAAAATGGGAGTGACTGGTGGAGGAGGATATAGGACTTGTTTGGGTGGTGGAGCTTGGGAAGTATGGGAAGTGGTGCCATAGCATTGTTGGTAGAGGGGAAAGGCTGGAGATGAGTTCGCAGTGGGAGGCTCTTGAGGTTGGGCCAATGGTGGGATATAAGCTGGGTTGGCGGGATAAACCGGTGGTGGATGACCCTTTGCCCAGGCCTGGTACATTTTAGCCATTTGCTGCTTTAACTTATACATCTCTTCCTTCATCTCATTAACATCCAATTCTTCCACCTCTTTTTACGGATCAACAATACTTGCCTCCAATTCTTGGTTGGCCTTATTCTGCCTGTCTTTTGATCGGGTGTTGTATGAGTGAGTTGCCAGAATGCCAGTTAACTAACCACCTGCCTGGAGTCAATATATCAACAACAACCTTGTTAGTGATTAGGTCTTTAATAAATTGGTAACCGCACATTTTGGGGAATGAATGCACCTAAGTAGTTAACCGTTTCTATTATACATTTGATCGGCTGCTTGCGTCATCCCGACTTTTCTTCTCTTTTTTTTTCTTATTTTTTTTCTTTTCATCTTTTCACTCTTGCCCTTGCTTTCTCTTTGTTTTTATTTTCTCATTTCCCTCTTGTTTTGCTATTGCTTCTTTCTCTTGATTTTTTTTATTCTTCTTCTTTTTCCTTTCTTTTCCTCTCTTGTTTTTCCTCTCTTGGATCTTCACAACAATGTAATCGGTGATGATTATAATTCTTTCTCTTATGACACCTTTTTCTTGCAACAAACGCCTGATCTACTGGGTCCTGGCTTCCAAAGTTTGCTCGGCCGCATGATTCTACTCCTGAAGTTGTTGCAAATCTATTTTTAATTGTGCCAATGCTGTATAACAATGTTCCCTTTCAACCTTGAAATCTTTCGCCTGTTTGATCATTTTGTTTTTCGTGGCGATGACCCTTTTCTTTAATCCCGCGACCTCATTGTCGTACTTCTCTTTCAACTGCTTAACCAGGCGAGCTCGTTCATCTACGTTTTTAGCCAATTTCTTTCGAACCCTGGCTAGTTCACTTTCTGCCTTGTTCAAATCAAAACTATAGTCACTTACTTTCTGCCTCAGGTTATTTATGAGTTTTTCATCTTTGGCACTTCGGGCGGGATTTTCTGCCGCTATTTTCATTTTCTGAATTTGGGTTTGAAGGGCCTCATTTTCTTTGGCTAGCCTTTTCTTTTCACCTTTATCTGTCGTTGCTTGCAAGCTATTCTCGAATTGAAGTTCTTTGACTTGTTTTTCCAACTTTTCTATTGTGGCCCTGTACTCATTCTCCTTAGTCAACCAAGCCCGTTGTTCCTGTGACGCCTCGACGAATTCCTGAAGATGGGGTTTTTTAGCTGGCCTCCCAAACTCAATTTCTCTCCTATACCAAGCAAGGTACCCTAGTGAAACCTCACCTTTGGATCGATCACGTACACAGGTATTGGCTGTTAAGTATTGACATTCTTTCCAAATTTGGCGGACTGCTGCTTCATGAAACTGACCGTTAGGTCCGATCTCGACTACTTGGGCACTAAGATCTTCAACTCTCGGAACTATCTAGCATCTCCCCAGCTGCCTCAAAAACCGATATGGAGCATAAGGCTGGATACTCCTGAGTCCCATCAAGAGGAAATGAGGCCCGGTGGCTGGCATGTATATGACCTCATCCACAGGCAACCATCCAAATGTCCACTCTATTTGGTTTGCAGTGACTGAACGGAGGCGCACTACCCACTCTGTGACATCCTCTGGCAAGCTGATCCCGTCAACCCTCGTGTAAAATTCTTCTATGCACGTTTTCTCTGTAGACCCATAGCTCATAAATTGAGGACGATGCCATAAGTGTTCGATCATCCACATCTGCAATAACACGTTGCACCCATCAAAAAAGTCTCCTCCGGCTTTGCAGGCTGTGAGAGCGCAGAAGATTTCAGCTATTATCATGGGTGCGAGGGTGCTGTTGGTCTGAGTAAGCAAAGTGCTGACAACTCCGGCTACTCGTATGTCAATATTCCTATCTTTTCTAGGAAACACCAAAAGTCCCAAAAAGACTACCATAAATGCGAAACACCTGTGTTTTTCTCACTTAAGGCGGTTTCCTTGGCTGCAAATTTTATTTTCCGGCTTGTTGAACCCTCCTAATGACCATATCTGTTGTATATAAACTGCAAAGTACAAAAACCAACTGCCAAGTCTGGGTTGTGGACCCCCCTGCTTATTTTCAAAAAGTCTAAAACCCTGTGTACGGCTACGACCCTTGGAGTAATCAGGTACTGGTGTCTCAGGGGAACTTTGGGATTCCCAATATATCCGGCTATTTCTTCCAATGTTGGGGTAAGTTCAAAATCTGAGAAATGAAATACGTTGTGGGCCGAGTCCCAAAATGTAACCAACGCCTTTATGATGTCTCCCCTAGGATTAATCTTCAGCAACCCAGTGAGGCCTCCCAAGTATATATTGACCGTGTCTTGTCCCGATTTACCCAGATCATCCCACCACATATGCAACTTCAAAGGGATCTTGTTCACGATTGTTATTGGCAAATTCTGACTTGTGCTCATTCTGCACATTTATTAGGGTGGTTAAGCAAAAATTACGATTCAATTGACTCAAAAACAAATTCACACTTTTTTCAAATTAAATAAAATCCGATTTTGCAAATACGGCCTTTCAGCACCTCGGAGACGAGGATTTTAAGGCTATGTTGGCTAACCAGTGAAAACCTTGAAAAATAGCCACCGGTGGCTGTTCTTGCAAAAGCAGCCTTCCGACGACCTTTTAGGGACATTCGGCTATTTTTTATAAGAATGGCATCAGCCTAATTATTTTCAAATAAAGGTAAAAATTTTGTTTCTTTTGGGCTATTTTTGCAAAAAGAAGTTGGACCCGTTGAGGGTTGCCTACGTATCTCACACCCTATGAGAATCAAACTACGTAGTTCGGGAAAATTTGTCAAAATAAAACCAACTATTTTTCTTTTCTAAAACACAAAGATTTTCCCTTTTTTTTTCTTTTCTTTGAAAACTACAAAATTCTTTTTTTTTTCAAAATTTCGGCAGAGTTTCTGTATATTTAGGACATTGGTTTTTCAAAACAGGCGCTTATCCCTCTAAGTTTTCCTTGTAAGCCGGTCAACATGCAAATCCGAAGCAAATGAATGGGCAAGTAGCAAGTAATATGTATCATAATGGTCTTTATATTTCGGGTACACCTGTCCTAGACAGACCCAACCCTTGTGTTGAGTCTCCAAAGTCAAATGCACATGATGCAAACAAACGTGCCTACTAGGGATCCGGTATGAGGCTAAGTTATTCTAAGCTAAAAACCTGGGTATATTGTTCTAGACTTGTGTACCCGAGCGGACAACTCGAGCCGGGGAGGGGGCTACGTACCGGGAACCAAAAGGTCATCCGGCTTTGTAACTTGTCTGAGCCTTTTTCTTATTTCAAGGTATAATACTAACAGAATAGGGAGTCTCGACCAGCGAGCACATCCCGAAGATGAGAAGAGAAGGGTTTCGTAGCAGTTAATATACAGTTCGGATAATATCAAAGCGGTAAAAAGCATCACTTAGCACATTAGGCCCAAACATGTAACAAAAATCAGCTAAAGCCAAATATAACAATTTATCTAAGCTCGAATTCTGAACCCTGAACCAGATATTCTGGGCTCGATCCCCAGCAGAGTCGCCAGAGCTATCACAGCTCCTTTTTACCTACACCCCCGGGAAGGGTGTATACGGGAGTTTTTCCAATTAAAGGACAATCGAAACGAGATTGTTTATTTAAAGATTCAGCATCATCACTTGGAAGATTTATGGTGTCCCAAGTAACCAGTTCCAATCCCGAATCGAGGAAAAGATTGACTCTATATTACAGTCCGCGAACCAGAAATCCGAGTATGGAATTCTGTTAACCTGGGAGAAGGTGTTAGGCATTCCCCAATTCCGTGGTTCTAGCACGGTCGCTCAACTATTATAATTGGCTTAATTATCTGACTTTGATACATGTTTAACCTATGATTCAGTTTTAAATTTATAACCGCTTTTATTTAATTTTTAAAGAAAATTGCAACGTTATTAAAACATGTCTCGAACCACGTCACGTAAATGCACCTGTGGTTTTTGACATATCTTAATATCGTTGAGACTTGGATTTGGGTCACATAAATGCGCACCCGAGTTTAGGAAGTTAAATTATTAAAATACGCGCCTAAAGCAACAATACGTTAGCAACTTTGCGAGGGCCATGGAAATTTGCTAAATGGCACGCCTCAATTTCTAAGGATTCAAAAGAAATAGTTAAATGAGGGCCACGTATTTGGAATTTTATTTGGCGTGGCTCACCTCAATTATTTTAAAAGGGAATTCACACTAAGCTTCGGAGGGCCACGAACTATCCATGTTACATAATACGGCTCGCCTTGATTATTAAAGGACTTGGCTAATTGGCTAAAAGGCGTAGGAAATTATCGAGTCAACTTCGCAAAACCAGCTTAAACTAATTCGGCGATGAGGAGTTGGGCCAATTATTAGAACGAATTGGCCCAACAACAACCAATAGTGAGAGAACATTCATGTGGCAAAGCCCGCCACTCCTTATTTTCTAATACTTTCACGGTTCTGGGCCCAAATGGGTGCTGACAAGGACGACCCAAAACGAATAATACGCAAACGAATCTGATTTTTCGAATTCCATAACTAGGCCAGTATTTAGGCCCAATCCTCGGAATTTTAAACTTATGCAAAATCAATTAAGTAACAATCAACCAAAACTCCATGAAATATGAACTTACACTAACATTTAATCTGGAGCTTCAGCTACCAACTAAACTTCCAACTTATGTGATATACATTTTTTGTTAGACCCACAATGAAAAGAATCAAACATTAACCAATTAAATTTCCGGGCCTAAAGGACAAGCCAAAATGGCCATGGCATTCTACTCAATTTACCAAAGACCTTAAAGCCTGGGCCTAAGAGCCCAAATATCGCTAAGGCTAAATCAAGGATCTGACTCGAGTTCGAGTCCATACCAACAGCAAAATACTAATTACACTTTAACATGCTAATTTTCCCCATTCCCAGCAACTGGAGCGTACAGAAATTTCAAACACCTATTCGGCCTTAACAATAATGATCGTGTAATTACAGAAATATCCATGTATTCTGAATTTACAAACACATTTTGGAACTTATAATTAATCAGCTCTTCTAGCGATGATAAACCCTTTGAGGGTTAAAACAAATGGAGATCAGCGCATATAGGATAACAGTCCGATTGCAGTTCATCATAGGTTTCAACATTTACAACATAACCTTACTTTAGAAATGTTAATTCAAGGAGATTGAACCAACAAATTGAGCGAGAAAAGGAATAAGAAAGAAACATCTGATAAACACAACATTAGTCTTCCTTTTCCTCAAGACATCACATGAGTCTGTCCATACGTATTTAAGATCAGGGACATGTACCTTGTACAAATGGCAAGACAAAAGAATGGAAAGCTGAGTCGAGATCATAACAGAAACAACAGCAGTAGCAGACTCAACGTAGAGGAGAAACTCACAGCAAAATCGACTTCAAAGGCACAGTTGACCCAAAACTAGACAACTCCCAAAATAAACTTTGAAAACCGAGAAAACTCAGACCCTTTCTTACTCGGATACAAGAATTTATGGTTTTCAAAGGCTCAAGCTAAGGGAAAGACCAGAAATCCCACAGACAAGCCCAATTTTGAATAGTTTCAAACTAACAATGCAGAGAATTCAGTATTGTTTTCTAAAGTTAGCCATTTCAAATTTCTAGAAAATTTTCCTTCAATCTTGGGGTCGGCCTTGAAAGGCAAGAAATGATGCCTTTATAGGCAAGGGGCTAGGGCAGACCTTAGGATTTTAATTTTGCACTCTGCCCCCCTCTTTAATTCTCATTTTTTGCTTAAAATCCCTTAGTTCTTAACTTGTTAACCAAGTTAGCCTACTACCAGTCTGAAATTCAATTAAAGACCCCTGCCCAAGCTTACTAGAAGCTTCTAAATCTGTTATGCCAGAGATTCCTTAAGCCAATTACCCAAATTACTCTTTTAGAATCCTTTTAAACTCTGAAAATTACCCTCCTATGCCAAACAGAGCCTAAATAAAATTGTCCCAATCTAATGGATTCAGACAATCCAAATTAAACCCCCATCCGGGCCTTTGATTCTTTAGAACCAAATTAAAATCTATCAAGGATTCACCACTCTAAAGACTGAGCTAAAATTACCCAAAAGAAAATCACGGAAACTTTAAACCAAAGCCCAAAACCAAAAGGGAAAAAAATGAAAATGAATTAACTAATCTTAAACAGCAACAAAATAACTATGCTAATTATCAAACAAGTCATGCATGGACAACATTGACGACGGCATACAATGAAAAAATAGAACACGGACACAGAAACAGAGATGTAGAAGGACGACTTAAAAAGAAAAATATAAGAAATGAAACAGCAAGCAAAACAAAAAATGTAAAATACCTAAAACGTGCTGGCCAAGCCTTGGAGTACTTCCTCGACCTCTCAATTTTGACCAAAAGGGGTCTCAACCATGTGTTTTCAGATGCGAACACGTGGTCAAGGTCCGTTGTGGTCTCAATAGTCATCAAATCCGCCGATTTTGGAGTTTGACAGTTTTTAGATCTTATCTTCAACTAAAGATTTGACGAGCTCAGGGCATGTTGGAGGGGAAATAGTCTAGGATTTGGAAAGAGGGGGTCAGGGTGGTTCTGTGGTGTGATTTTGGTGAGGATTGGAGCCAGCACCGCCGGGCTGAGGTGGTGGAAACTGGGGCGGCTACTAGGGTTTGGGGTTGGTTTCTGAGAGAGAGGGGTGCGGGAGAGACGAAAGCTGGGGGGGGGTCTCATTAGGACAATTATATATTAAACCCTCCCCAGTTTCGATCCGTTCGATCACATCAGTTCAACGGTTGAGATGAAAGGAACTGAAATAGCGTCGTTTGGTTGAACACAGAGACGGACCGGGTGTGGGTGTGTTTGGGCCTGGACCGGACGAGATTTGTTTGGGTTTTAATAGGAGATCAAACTAGGTTAAGAATTGAAATAAAAATCGGCCAAAATCTGATTCACATCTTTTGTTTTCTTTTTATTTTTCAGTTTTTCTCTTTTAATTTCTTTTAAATTAAATTAAAATTAAAAATAAAACCTAAATTAATTCCTAATCAGATTATCTTATCAAATTGAATTAACTAACTCTAACTAATAATCACCACCACTAATTAAACACCAAACTAAAGAAAAACTACCAAAATTCGAAACTAAAATTAAAAATGCAAAAATAAACTATATATATATTTTTGATTTTTTTCCATTTTAACTAAATTACTAATTAATTAAGTAATCCTAAAATGTAGAATTAAATCCTAAATGCAAATGCAATATTTTTTTTTGTATTTTTCACTATTTAAAATGCACAAACAAAATGCAAATAATTAACAGAAAATGTCACAAAAATCCACAAAATTGCAAACACTGAAAGAAATTATTTTGTTTTGAATTTTTGGGAGTAATTCATATAGGGCAAAAATCACGTGCTCACAACAGGTCATGAACCCAATGACATGCCTTATGTGCAATGACAAATTAATCCAAGTTAATAAACTTGGGATTCAGAGCAGAACACTTACCTAGCATTTTCTCCCTTTTTAGATGGAACTCAACCACAACACCCCTGAGATTAGCATGGTTATGGGAGTGTCCACAAGTTGAAACATTGGAGGAGAAACATCCGGCGAGTACATGGAGATAGAATTAGGAGACAACTTGGAATGCTGACTACATTGATGAATGTCCAAGCTGATAAAGTGCTTACCAGGTTGTTAATAGAGTGGTTTTCAAGTTTATCGAGTGTGAGCTAAGACCAGTGCTCGAGGAAGTTACCGCTTTATGGAGTTGCTATTCACTAGACAAAAGGTCATACTGCCGGTCATGATGTCGACTCATAAATTTCTTTATGCGTTGGGTTTAAAGAGCAATAGAAACCTAAGGAACGTCGAAGACAGTTGGATATGCCTAGACCAATTGTTCGATAGATTTGGGCATCTAGAAGGCATTGACCTGTATCATGATGACTTTCAGTGTGACAGGAAAATATGGGAGAACCTTCGACCTTTGAACTTCTCTTTGGCATTTTGAGGACTTCTGATTTTTCCACAACGGAAGGGGCGGATCAACATCAATGTGCTATTCTGGTCTTAGCCAAATTCCGAGGGAATTTGCAGGTCATTCTTGTCCCAGTACTGCTGGTAGAGATTTTCATGGCACTATCAACATGTTGGAAGGGATATGACTTCTTTAAGGGTTGCAACCTATTGTTGCAAATATAGGCTACAGAGCACTTTTAAAGACAGTCGGCCATCAATTAGTTCGCCAGCACCAGCAATATAATCCGCAGTCATGAAGAGAGAATGAGGCACTTGGGAACACCGCATGGTCAAGAAGAATGGTGAAAATTTTTTACTCACCTAACTGGAGACTTCATCAACTTGAAGCTTTCTTGGCTAAGCGTCAGAAAAATCATGAGGGGATTAGAGAAATATTTCATTGAGCTAATGGGTTTGGAAGGAATTCAGCCGTATGCACCGCTAAGAATCGTAACATAGTTCGGTCTAGTCTAAGACGTACCCTTGTGGTCTCCAATGGCTTTGTATAATGATGAATACCATAGATAGATTCCAATTTTGAGAGTAAGACGACTCCCCAAGACGAGTCGAGTGATTGTATCACGATGGGTATGGGACAAAATGCATGGTATACGTTAGAGTACATTGTGTGGATTTCTAAAGAAGATCAGCTGGCCAGGACTAGTCAGGAAGGATTAGACGTGTTGATAGATTCAAGATCTTCTTTTCAAGTATACCTCAAGATCCTGCCTCACTATCTTGTCACCTCTACTATACACCAATAGGTGGTCCTATGATTGGTTGACCATATACCACTGCCTAATGATGAAAATTAGATAGTAGAATACGTGTAGATTGAGTCCGAAGAGGAGCTGGAAGAGGATCCTAAAGAGGAGCTGGAGTATCATCATGAGGACGTCGAGGAAGAATTCGAGGAAGATCACGAAGAAGACCTAGAGCAAGAGATCCTAGGGGGGATTCAGGGGATGATTACTGAGTTGTTGGTTAATTTCCATTTTGTACCATTTTAAATTCCCAAATTGCAAGCTTATAAGCTCATGAAATCATTCTAATCGTTGGCAATTATTCCTTATCTTTTGTGTTAGTGATGTGAAAGCTTTGAAGCTTTTGTACCTATGTTCTAACCATCAAAATTCCCATCAATGAAAATCGAATTCGCTCTGGATCCGAATGTCTCAAATAATTTAAATATTTGTTAAAACTTGCGACGTAGATCTATCTCCAACAAAGGGAGGTACCCAATACTTTAGGAATGCATTTTTTCAACATGTAATTAACTACTCTTTGTGATTATATTAGTGCACTCCCTGATCTAACTTCTACTTTTGTTCCTGCTTTATTCTTTTATTATTTATCTTCCCTAATAGAGGTTGGTTTATGTTGATATTTAAAGTGGCCGAGCCACTATATAACCTGAGGTCTAAAGGGAAGATGGCCACTATAGATAACCTGGCCGAAAATGCTTTGGTAGTAACTGACACCCCAGGGGGTTCAAGCGGAAAGAATGTGACACGAAACAATGAATATGCCGCCCGGATGGAGCAAGAAATGGAATCGTGAAGAGAGGAGATACAATAAATCTGGAAAACTGGTACGTCTTGCTGTGACAATGGTTCCACAACCACCCCATTTTCCATAACTAGACTTAATCCTTGATTATTTTCCTTCATCAACCCGGTAATATGCCAATACGCCAACTACTGCTACTTGTATTACAATCCTCGCCATAACTTAGGTCATACCAACAGTTACCCCTACAAATCCACCAAACCCTCCCATATACACGCCTGATGTTTCCAACTATTTTCAAGCGTTGCAGAACCCCCCAACCACAATTAATTTTGTCCAAAGTCCCCCTCGTGAAAATGTCACCTTTGCAAATACCCATTCGTAGTAGATACCCGTGGTACACACCACTACCAAAGAGCGGTATATTCCACCCATATATACTGCAACAAAACTAGCTTTCATCGTGTCCCTCACGATTAGGATGCCTTAAAGATCGATTAGTATAAAAATGGAAAAGTAAGCAATGTCCAAAGAAGATGAGTAGTTGTCTGAACAACTATGGTTCCTAAAAAAAATAAAGAACCTGCAGGTTGCTCGAGAGAACGAGGGCTTAGATTGTGAATATTTGTGTATACATCCAGATATCGATATTTTGGCACGATACAAGCCCCCGAAATTTGATATCTTTAACGAGATGGGCGATCCCCACGCTCAGTTAAGGGATTATAGTGATAAGTTAGTAGGAGTGGGAAGGAACGGTAAGTTGAGGAGGAAGCTATTCATAAAATTTTGATTGGGGAAGCACTCACCTTGTATACTAGACATGACCCCGAGAATTGGAGAGAATGGCAAGACATGACTAAAGATTTCATGAACCGTTTCAGGTTCAATACTGAGATTACACCAGAGATATTTGCTTTGGTAAACATACAAAATAATCCCTCTAAGTCAATTTAAGAGTATGCTCATCGTTGGAGATCAAAAGAAGCTAGGGCAAAACCCGATGACAACGAACTAACAAAGTACTCCATTCGCGCCTAGGAAGGAATCTACTTTTAGAAAATGATAGGGATGATGGGCCAGAAGTTCCCCGAGCTAGACAAAATTGGAGATTTCTTGGAGGAAGGCATCAAGTACGGGAAGATACAGTCCATGGTTGTGCTACAAGATGCTAGCAAAGCTATGCAACCTAGTTCCATCACAATGCAAAGAAGAAGAAGGAAGAAGTGACGACAATTGTCCCTTACTATTAACCAAGTCCTCCTCGTCGAGCCAACCAATATCCCGCAAATACTCATACTCCAAAACAACCCACTTATACCCCAATCTATAATGCACAACCAAATTATAATACCCAACTATATTACAATCAACCCCAAGCCAATATACATCAAAACCTAACACGACCATATATCCATGTTCAAACCACCTCCCATCAAAATAGACCTACCTATACTACTAGACCACATCATAATATCGAAGCACAAAACCCCAGAAACTTTACCCTAATTGCCAAGCCTCTCGCCCAATTATTTGAGAGATTAAGAAGAGCCTGATAGATATTCCTAGTTGAAGGAAGAATCCTATACCAACCCACTAAATATGTTAATGCAAGAAAACGTTGTGCCTATCATTCAGATGTTCTAGTACATGAAACCGAAGACTGCTATGGTCTGAAGCATAAAATCGAAATGTAAACTATAACCTACTACTAAATAATAAAAATCAAGGGGCGAACATGATCACCTTGGAAGAGGATGATAACTAGGGATTTTGATACATTTTATGCTCCTTCTTGCTTATGTTTTGATTAGAAATTCATACAAAATAGTCCCAAGAGGCTCACAAGTTGTACTTGATTGCAGGTTTGATCAACAAAGTGATAAAATGTCAAAGATCAACTCAGAAAGGAGTAAAACTTGCACAAGTCCCAAGACAAGACAAAGCTTAAGCAAAACAGGCCCAGTGCGGCCGCACACCACTTTATACGGTCCGCACTAGGAGATTCAGAGAGGTGGAATTCCAGGCAAAGAATCAATGCGGCCGCACTAGGATTTGTGAGGTCTGTACTGAAGGCAATGTGGCTGCACTCGGTTTAGTGCGGTTCGCAGAGCCAAGAATCAGAGAAGTTGTAGTTTGAGCTTTCAAGCCAATGTGGTCCGCAGTCCGTTATGTGCGGACCACACTAGAAGCCTCCACAGCCGTAGTGCAGTTTGTGCGGTCTGCACTGCCCAAGTTTAGAGAGTCAGATTTTCAGGATCACAGCCCTAGTGCGGTCGCACACCATTTTGTGCGGTCCGCACTAACACTGCAAGGGTATTTTTGTCCAAAATTTTTAGCTTAGTATAAATAGCTTCTTTTCCCATTTTTTAGGGTATCAGATATTGTAATTAAGCAGTTGCACTCGTGGGTTTGAGATTCTTAACTATTTTGGGCAATTTTATCTACTTTTAATCATTGAATCTTGTTATTTAGCTTAGCAATTAATTAATATGAGTTGTTCTTCATCTATTTCTTGTTTTTCTTCTTCAATTATGAGTAGCTAAACCCATAAGCTAGAATTGTGGCTTAAACCTAGTGTGGGTAATTGATGGGTCTTGTATTTTAGGGCTAAATTAACTATGGATGTTTGATATTTCGGCGAATTTCATGGTTAATGGTTGAATTAGTGGTTGCAAATACTAGTTTGTGTTTAGTTGATTTAGGCTATTCTTGAGAAAGAGAGACTAAGTATCCGAAATTGGTCCAACAAGGAATTAGGGCGTACTCAAGAGATTGATAGCCCCAATTAAAGGGTTAAACCTCGAGAGAGTAATACCCGACTTGAACCCTAGTTGCTTGTGCAAATTTGCATACCCAATTGGTCTTGACGGGCAAAATCATTCGAACCACTAAGAGGTGTAGAGTAGGTAATATCGTGCAACGGTTATACCATACTCCCCAACTATGTCAATTGTGCCTTAGATTCATGTACCCGTCAATTGACCACCTAGGCTAAAGTCACAACCTAGTGCCTTTTAAACCATTTGAACAACCCCTAGCATTAACTATTAGCTTAATGTAGTTGCATTTACCATTTGTAATTTGATACTAGTATAAGCAAAAAGAAAACCCCAAAAATGATTAGAAGTGTAATTTGGAACACATACGCAATCCTAAACTTGACAGATACTCGATTCCAAATTCTAGCTCTCTGTGGAAATCGATCCCGACCCAAAATCGGGTAAAAGCTGCCCCGACCCTCTCTCGCTACATAATTAGTATTGCAGAGTAGGCTGCGATCACCTTTTGGAGCCGTTGTCGGGGAGCTAATGGTTTTGGCTATCTATTTAGTTAGTTTTGTGTATTGTTCTTCTTTCCTTCTTTGTTACTAACTTATTTGTGTCACAACTCAGGTACCAAATGGCAGCAAATAATGCTAATGAACCTCTTGGAAATGTGATTTCGGGAGAGGAGGTAGATGATGTCGGGGAAAATGAGGTGCCTCTTGTACCTCAAGGACAACTTAGAGGCCGCAATGCCAATGCTAATCCGACTGGTGATATTCTAGACCCTCCTCCGCCACCTCCAAGAGTGGCCCCCAGAGTACTTCCGAACCAAGGCTATACATGTGCTATTGTCCCACCCCGAGTTCGGGCGGGCAATTTTCAGATAACTAATGTGATGTTGACCTTACTAGAGCAACGTAGATATTTCACAAGCGCTGCAAATCAAAATACCTACAAACATCTCAAGGGGTTTTTGGATACATGTTGGGGGAGCAAGTAGACGAATGTGTCTGAGAATGCTCTTAGATTGAGGCTTTTTCCCATTCTCACTTTGGGGGAAGGCATTAGATTGGCTCTAGAGACTTCCCAACCATTCAATCACAACTTGGGATGAGTTGACATATAAGTTCATTGCTAATTTTTTCTCATCGGGGCATATGGCGGCATTATGTGATGAGATATTGGATTTCAAGCAAGAGCCCACAGAACCTTTGCATGATATTTGGGAGCATTATAGAACAATGGTGAAAGAATGCCCAAGAATGATATGACCGAGGCCATGATACAACAAACATTCTACCGGGGCATCAATACAACAAATCAATGCATAGTGAAACAACTTGCTAGGGGCAACTTTATGAAGCTGTCATATGTTGAGGCAAGTGATATACTTGACGAGATGGCTGACACTTCTTCTGCATGGCAAAGTAGAGCCAATGTGCCTCAAGGTGACCCCACGGTTATTCATTTGCACAAGGAACTACATGATCATGGGCAAGCCATAGCTGAGCTTACAACTACTATGAACCAATTGGCAAAGGCACAGTTGCAACAAGTTCAAAATCCTCGCCAAGTGAATTCCATGGAGGATGCTAATATGCTTGTCAACAAAAGAAGGCAAAGAAGGCAACAAAACCAAGGGAATTCTGAGCAACTTGATAATGATTGTGATGGGTTTCAAAATGATGGTTATGATGAACAAAGTGAAGAGGTTCAATATGTGAACAATTATCAAGGCCAACGGGGCAACTCTTCCAACCAACAACAGTGGATACCTCAAGGCAATTGGGGCAATCAATAAAAAAATAGTGGTAATTGGGGCAACAACAACCAAAACAACACCTGGGGTAATCAGAACAACAATCAAAGCAACCAAGGGAATTGTAATGGTAACAACAACAATTGGGGTAACAATAATCAAGGTGGATGGAACAATGGAAACCAAGGAAACCGGAGGCAACGCTTTTAAAGGCCCCCAATTTACCAACAACCGAATAATCCACCCCCATTTCCATCCCAAGGTCCTAGTTCTTCTGGAAATGATGTGGGTAGAATTGAAATGATGTTCGAGTAGATGATGAAGAAGAATGCGGATTCTGATGCACAGTTGGCTTCCCACAATACCTCTATCAGAAACTTAGAGGTGCAATTAGGCCAAATCTCTCAGTCATTGAATACTCGCCCGAAGGGTGCTCTACCAAGTGATACGGTAGTGAACCCAAAGGGTGGAAACAATCATGTGATGGCGGTTAAAACAAGAAGTGGGAGAGGCAGTGATGTGAATGCCTCCAAGTAAAATAAAATCTTGGATGATGATGTTGAGTTGCAAGAGGATGGAGTCCCTTTGGTAGTTGAAAATGTGAACAACGAAGTGAGGATTGATATGCAAGATGTCGAGGTGGAAACTCAAAATGATGTGAACCCATCTAGGGAACACATAATAGACATGCCAGAGCCGGTTGTGTCTAAAGCCAAGGCTCCTTTGCCAAGGCCACCTCCACCTTATCCTCAAAGGCTCGCTAAGCAAAAGAATGATAATCAGTTTAATAAGTTCATTGACATGATGAAGATCTTGTCCATTAATGTCCCTCTGGTGGAGGCTCTTGAACAAATGTCGGGCTATGCAAAATTCATGAAAGACTTGGTCACAAAGAAGCGTTCTATGGATTGTGATATTATAAAGATGACTCACCAAGTTAGTGCTATAGTGCATTCAATGGCCCCGAAGCTTGAAGATCCCGGTGCTTTCACCATTCCTTGCACCATTGGGAGTGCGGATTTTGCCAAAGCTCTATGTGATTTGGGAGCTAGTATAAATTTGATGCCCTACTCAGTTTTCAAAACATTAGGTACTGGGCAACCTAGGCCGACTTCTATGAGGTTACAAATGGAAGATAGATCGATGAAGAGAACTTTGGGTATTATTGATGATGTGCTTGTCCGTGTGGACAAATTTATCTTGCCAGCTAACTTTGTGATCTTGGATTGCGAAGTGGACTATGAAGTTCCAATCATATTGGGAAGACTTTTCCTAGCTAAGGGAAAGGCATTAGTAGATGTGGAAGCAGGGGAACTCACCTTCCGGTGGGTGATGAAAAGGTGGTTTTTCATGTGTGCAAATCTATGAAGCAGCCCAACTGTATCGAGGTGTGCTCTTTTGTTAACCTCGTCGCAGCAGTGATAATTTATGACACCAGTGCAACGATCAATGTGGAGGAACCATTGGAGGCCTTATTGTTGAATTATGATGTCAATGAGGATGCAAGCCGAGTGGAGTGCGAGAATGCTTTACATGGAATGGGCTCTTATTCTTATGAGCCTAGGAAATTGTCTTTGCATCTCGAGAATAGAAAGACTCCGCCAACTAAACCTTCAATTGAGGAGCCTCCGGTGTTGGAGTTGAAACCACTTCCTCCATACCTTAGGTATGAGTTCTTAGGCTCAAGTTCTACTTTGTCAGTTATTCTTCCTTCTTGCCTTACTAACATGCAGGTTGATGCCACATTGGCGGTGCTTCAAAAGCGGAAAAAGGCAATTGGATGGACTCTAGCTGATATTCAGGGAATAAGCCCCGCATTCTGTATGCAAAAAATTATCCTGGAGCATGATGCAAAGCCTTCCTTGGAGAATCAAAGAAGATTGAACGAAGCAATGCAAGAAGTTGTGAAAACAGAGGTGATCAAGTGGTTGGATGCCGGGGTTGTGTACCCTATCTCTGATAGCTCTTGGACTTCGCCGGTGCAATGTGTACCGAAGAAGGGTGGCATGACCGTGGTTACAAATTCTCAAAATGATTTGATTCCTACAACAACAGTCACTGGTTGGAGGGTTTGCATGGACTACCACAAGTTGAATAAAGTGACCTTTGCTGGGCGTGCTTTCTATTGCTTCTTGACCAGATGTTAGACCGACTTGCTGGGCGTGCTTTCTATTGCTTCTTAGATGGGTATTCTGGGTACAACCAAATCTTGATTGCTCCGGAAGATCAGAAGAAGACCACATTCACTTGTCCATATGGCACTTTTGCCTTCTCTAGGATGCTTTTTGGGTTGTGTAATGCATCGGCTACATTTCAGCGGTGTATGATGGTGATTTTCACCGATATGGTGGAAGACATCTTGGAGGTGTTCATAGATGATTTCAGTGTCGCGGGGGATTTATTTGATGAGTGCTTGAAGAAACTTGATAGGGTGTTGGCCCGTTGTGAAGAAACCAATCTGGTTCTCAATTGGGAGAAATGCCACTTTATGGTGGAAGAAGGAATTGTTCTTGGGCATAAAATTTCGAAGCATGGTATTGAGGTAGATAAAGCAAAGATCGATGTGATTCCAAGGGTCCCTCCCTCTACATCCGTCAAGGGAGTCCGAAGTTTTCTTGGGCATACGGGGTTCTACCAGAGATTTATCAAAGACTTTTCGAAGGTAGTGAATCCCATGTGCAAGTTGTTAGAAAAAGATGCTAAGTTCGTGTTTGATGAAAAATGTATGCAAGCCTTTTAACTTCTCAAGCATAAGTTGACCACCACTCCAATCATTATCGCACCTAATTGGAGCTTGCCCTTTGAGCTCATGTGTGATGCGAGCGATGTTGCGGTTGGGGCGGGTTTGGATCAAAGACTGAACAAAATGTTTCATCCGGTGTACTATGCAAGCAAGACAATGAATGATGCTCAAGTGAACTACACAATGACCGAGAAAGAACTTTTGACTATTTTGTTTTCTATGGAAAAGTTCTGGTCGTATCTTATGGGTGCTATTATTCATACCGACCATGCCGCACTCCAGTACTTGATGACGAAGAAGGACTCCAAAGCTAGACTGATACGATGGGTCTTGTTACTTCAAGAGTTTGATTTGGAGATTGTGGATCGGAAGGGTAGTGAGAACCAAGTGGCGGACCACTTGTCCCACTTGGAGGAGGAGGGGAGACCTCGTGATGGACTAGAGATCAATGATTCATTTCCTAATGAACAAATCCTTTCGGTGTCGATGAATGATATGCCATGGTTTGCCCATGTTGCTAATTTCCTTGTGACCGATATAATCCCATGTGAGCTCTCTTCTAACCAAAGGAAGAAGCTCAAGCGGGATAGTTTGGTCTTCTATTGGGATGAGCCATACTTGTTCAAGATTTGCACGGATGGTGTGATCCAAAGGTGTGTCCCGGAGGAGGAGCAATTGAGTATCTTGGAGGCTTGTCATTCCTCTCCCTATGGTGGCCATCATGGCGAGGCGAGGACGACTTCTAAAGTTCTTAGTTGTAGGTTTTATTGGCCAACCTTGTTCAAAGATGCGGGTGATTTTGTGAAGAGATATGACGAATGCCAAAGAGCGGGTGGAATTTCGAAGAAAGATGAGATGCCTCTTAATACCATCCTTGAGGTTGATATTTTTGATGTATGGGGCATTGATTTCATGGGCCCATTTGTTAGCTCTTGTGGGAATACTTACATTCTTGTGGCGGTTGACTATGTTTCAAAGTGGGTTGAAGCCGTGGCTTTGCCCAACAATAAGGCCCGTAGTGTTGTTGCATTCCTCAAGAAAAGCATTTTTACAACGTTTGGTATTCCATGTGCAATCATCAGCGATTGGGGGTCTCATTTTTTGCAATAGAGCTTTCGACACTTTGCTTTCAAAGTATGGTGTCAATCATAAAGTTTCTACCCCCTATCATCCTCAAGCAAGTATTCAAGTGGAAGTCTCCAACAGGGAAATCAAAAGCATATTGTCAAAGACGGTCAATGCAAATAGGACCGATTGGTCAAAGAAGTTGGATGAAACTCTATGGGCTTAATGGATTGCTTACAAGACTCCGATTGCCAAACTTCGTATGGAGCAGCTTAATAAACTTGATGAATTCAGATTCCATTCCTACTCCAGTTCATCCTTGTATAAGTACAAGATGAAGTACCCTCATGATAAATATGCTCGCGGAAAGGAGTTCAAAGTAGGTGATTTGGTTCTCTTGTTCAAATCCCGGTTACGTCTGTTTCCGGGAAAGCTCAAGTCAAAATGGAGTGGACCTTTTGAAGTGGTGTGTGTGACCCCGTTTGGTACTCTTGATATAAAGAACAAAAATGGTGAAGTTTTCAGAGTTAATGGGCACCGGGTCAAGCATTATCTTGGAAAAATTGATGACAGCCACGCGGTGGCACTTCTCCATTTCAAATGATGTGATGGTAACTTGCGTCGTGCCGCGACGTTAAATCAATCGCTTTTGGGGAGGAAACCCATATGTTTTCTTCTTGGTTTCTTTGATTTTCTTTGTATTATAGGATTAATTTTTGGACTAACTGGTTGTGAGATGTTACAGAATTGTGTTGGTGCACTACAGGACATAGTGGAAAAAAGTGTCAGGTCTCTGAAGTTGTTAGTGCGGCCGCACTACATTTAGTGCGAACCGCACTAGTAAAAGGTAAAATATCGACCTCTCTGAAGTTTGCCACTGCGGCCGCACTATATTTTGTGCGGTCCGCAGTGGAACACTGCGGCCACAGTCCATTTTGTGCGGACCACAGTGGGTTAGTTGGTCGAACTTGGCAAAAGCAGTATAGTGCGGACCGAAGTCCATTTTGTGTGGTCCGCATTAGTAGGTAAGACTTGGCCCCAGGTCCTTTTCTATAAATAAGGCCTAAGGCCCTCCTGTTCGAACTTTTCGAACCCTTGACTACCTGACATATTGAAAACACTGTTCATCCTCCATATTGCTCGTAACTCATTGCTTCGACTTGTTAAGATTCATTTCATCTCACACATCTCACATCTGGTAACTTAATTTCATTGTAATTTCTTTAATTTTGTTATTTTCCTTTATCTTTTTGTTTTTCTTGTCTTTCATTCTGTTTTTCCCATAGTTTCTTCATTAGGGTTGTTAATTTCTCGATTAGTGTAGAACTGAGTAGTTGAAAACACTAGTAAATCACTTAGGGACATTAATTAGATGCAAAATTCAGCCTAAAATCGAAAATCCATGAACCCTAACTTAGTGCCACAACTGGGCACTCAGTGTAGACCACAGTCGATTCAGTGCGATCTACGGTGCCCCTGTGCGGTCTGCAATACCATTTTGTGCGGACCGCATTGATGAAATACATGGAGGCTCAACTTCGGGTAGTGCGGTCGCAATATATTTTGTGCGGACCGCACTGGCCCAGTGCGGCCGTACAACATTTTGTGCGGTCCGCACTGCCTAGATACAGAGGCTGGGTAGTCTGAACCCCACCCCTGTGCGGTCCGCATTTGCCCCTGTGCGGCCATACACCATTTTGTGTGGTCCGCACTGGGTGCCTTCTGCAACATGTCTACAACATTTTTCTTTTGTCTGCAATTCTGTTTCTTGCCTGCTGCAACTGATACTAACAAAGTCATTTGAATTATGTTTGCAGACAATGGTAAAATAATGTGGCAAAGGATCTAAACAACCTGGCAGAGGTGGATCTTCCCGGGGAGGGAAGCAGAAAATGATAAAACTTACTTCCCAAGCTAGGCAAAACATCAAAAACATGCAGAATGCGATAAAAGTTGCTGACAGAGCCATTGACATGTCGGGGAGTGAGTACGAGCCCTCCCGGGATATCTCTTCGTACTCAATCACAGAATATATCCCTGACTGGACGGAGAGTCATAGACTAAGAGATACACCTCCATCATCCCCCACTGCCCAAGCATTAGTGAACATCTCTTCTGGGTCGTCTGAGGGTTCAGGTGATGGTAGTGGGGAGTACTCCACCTCTCCCACAGCTTCATTATCTGGAGAGGGTGTTGTAGGTGATGAGGAGGAAGTAGGGGGAGACGAAGAAGTAGGAGAAGGAGGTGAACTGCAAGTGGGGGATATTGCGAGAACTAGGAAGCCGGAGGTGTGGCAGGACCGGTTCGTTAGCGAAGTAGCATACCACAAATTCTGGAGATTGTGGTCGGTGAGGAAGTTAATCCCAGAGAGGAGTTTTATTGATAGAGACTTGCTACCTCACAACACCAACGTGAGGAGGCAATTTAGGACAAGAGTGGGCTGGGAACATTTTCTAGATGAGTGTGGGGATGCAAACTAACACTTGGTCAAGGAATTTTACAGCAACGTAGCCCACATCAAAAAGGGCTCCAAAGTGACCAAGGTTCGAAATCTTAAGGTGTTGTTCGACGGGAAGACAATAAATGACTTCTTGGATTTAATGAGCAAGATGAGACCTTGTACATGGCAAAGATGGAAATGGGCGAGAAGATCCGTCCATGGTTGGCACAGTACCGTGCAATCCCAAGTACCACTCACGATTGGTTGACTGCTGGAGTAAATATTTTGAGGCGCAGTTTGAATTTCAAGGCACGGGGATGGGAGACCTTTGTATGTAGCAGGCTCGACCCCATGACACATGACAACTCCCTCCCTCTCCATCGGGCTATGTTAGTGGCTTCGATCATGGGGGGATACCCAATCAATATGGGAAATGTCATGTCACGGATTATTACTATTGTGGGTGCCGAGCATGACAGAAACTACATGTTCACCAGTTTCCTCACTATGTACTTCTGGGACTTGAAAGTGGAGAAGAGGCCCTTCGACATCAAAGTCAAAGCAAAGGCCCTTTTCTCCTTGTACAGCATGCAGGGGGGTTACAACCCCAAGAGCAAGAACTTCAAGAGTACAGTTACTGCTCCAACTAGCCAGTCTGAAGAGCCAGTTATGGCAGTGACTCCAGCTGATCCTACCTCTACTTCCACTGCCACCCCTCTTGGTCTATCCACTTTAGCGGACCCGGAGATTCCATCTACCCGGGCCCATCCTATTACTGCCCACCGACTAAGCCAGGAACTTTTGAGTATCAACAACTGGATACAGACTGCCTCATCCAAGTTGTCCATCTTGACTACCACGGTAGAGGCTCAGTCGGCACCTCCAGCCCCACAGGTTTCGCAGTCGATAGAGGATGCTTTCAAAGAGATTTAAGACAACCAGAAGAAAATCCTCGACACTCGGAAGGTGCTCACAGATGCAGTTTCTTCACACAGCCAGTCTCTCAAGGTGCTTGCTAGGGAGTACAAGAAATTAAGAAAAAAAGACACGGGCTTCCAAGGAGTTCGTGAAGGCGCTGAGGGTTGATGTTGACCAGTTGAAGGCAGACCAGCTGCCTTTGGACTTATTGCTTGATGATCCTATGCCAGTAGCTCATCCCCATCCAGAGCAGTCACAGAAGGCCTCCAAAGAGAAAGAGGATGATTCCCAGAGCGGATGATGCAGTCATCCAGTTGGCCGACCCACTAGAGGCCTCTTCCAGTTAGCCTCAGGATACACTTTAGGAGCCTGTGAAGGTCCAGGCCCAGTTCCTAACAGCAACAGAGCAGTAGGCCACTGGGAACCAGTCTGAGGTTCCCGAGCACAATTAGGACCCTGGGACCACTCAGGAGCCTATGCAGACAAACAGGCCATAGGGAGTCCCTATATCTTTTTTTCTCTCTCTTTTTGATGTTTTATTTTGTTTAGTTGGCATTGGGGACAATGCCAGCTTTCATTTGAGGGGGTAGGCCCTACTTTTTATTCTTTCGGATGATTGTATATATATTTGATACTTTTTTATGCTTTCTTGATTTTTCATCTTTGGGTTGTATATAATTTTAACATTTCATACATTTATCGCACTTTTTATTTTATTTTGGGTCTGTATATAAAGATATGTTACATTGTACATATTCATCCCATCTATTGTATATTCAAATCCCCTCTTGTATATATTCATTCTACTTTCCGCAAATTTTTCGTTCTTAGCTTTTTATTTGTAATTCGTAGCTTCTTGTTTCTCAAGTTTGCAATAAGCCTTTGGTTTTCTTAATGCCACGGTTCTTTCTAAAAGTGGAATGTTGTGTGAATCGGGTGGCTCTTCCCAATGATGGATGGCGTGTGACAACCTTCTTAAGGGTTTGAGTCAGTTTTTCTTTTTGTTTTTAGTAGTTAGTAGTTAAGGGTGCCTCAAGCAAAGTTTCACTTGGGCCTAGCACATTTGCCTTTGATTTTATGGTCAAAAACAAATTGTTGTATTTAGGATGGTGAAAGTAGTGACCTTGAGACTCTTGTGTTGACCAATAATTATCAAGTGGTTTTTCTGGACCATTGTGGGCCCCCGATTTTGTGTCTTTAGCAATCCCATAGCTTGTGTGGTGAGTAATCGTATTGCAAGTCCATGTCCCGAGCCATTGGTCTAGAACTTGCCCTGAATATTTGTTGAGGCGAAATCCTAAGTGAATTTTGACTTGAGACATAATTATAGGCTCTCCTTGGTCCAAATGATAGCTTGAAAACATCCATAACCTGCCAATGATAAGATCACTAGTCAACCCTTTTGAGCCTTAGACCTTCTTCTTTCAAGAACCATGATACAAGCCTATACCCATTCTAAAGATACCCTCTCTTGGCACCCGATCTTTCCTTTAGAACTTGGCAAAAGTATAAGTTTGGGGGGAGAGAAGAGGATTGCAACGAAGTGGTAAAAAGGCACAAAAATGAAGAAAAGGAAAGGCAACGAAAAAGAAAGAAAAGCAAAAAGATAAAAGAATGTTCAATGCGAAAAAGAATAAGAAGGGATTCAAGAAAAGCAAAGGTGTGTAAAGTTGAAAAAGGAAAAAAGGTTTGAAATGCATAAGAAAGAGTGATAGTGTGTCTCTCTAACCCCTTAGAAAGAAGTGAAATGACTCAAAGAGTCAAGTGAATGTGTGCCAAATGAATCAAAAGAAGTGCTTAAGGGAAGATGGAACTTAAATAGACCAAAACATTTCCTACCCTGAACCAAAAGCCTTCACAATGTCTCCACAAAAGCCCTATATGATCTTGAGTTGAATGAAGCTTACATTAGTGGATACTCACATAAGGGGCAAGCATATGTTACCTAGAGCCATACTTGTGGCTTTTTCTTGAGAGAGATGATTGAACTTCCATTAACCTCATTTTGAGTGCCACTATTCTAAAGGTGAGGTTTTCTTAGGAAGAGTTGAGGATGTGTGAGTTTGGGTTCCACAATGACCAAAGTAATAGAAAGAGTCCTTTGATGTGTTGAGCCAACTCTTGATACTTTTGTGTCGCACTTAATCCATGGTGTTTCAAAGAGTAAAAGTTGTTATTGATTCATTTGTATTGAGGGCAATTGTTAGTCCCAATTGATGCTAGATGAGGTTATTTTAGGTCAGCTGAAAACTTCTTGGATTTTTCCTTAAGGGGTGGGTCTTATTTTGTTTGCATGAGGACAAGCAAAATCTTAAGTTTGGGGGAGTTGATAACTAGGGATTTTGATGCATT
The DNA here is from genome assembly GCF_000715075.1 of Nicotiana tabacum. Taxonomy (NCBI): domain Eukaryota; kingdom Viridiplantae; phylum Streptophyta; class Magnoliopsida; order Solanales; family Solanaceae; genus Nicotiana; species Nicotiana tabacum. Next base: position 151,502,465 of record NC_134087.1, on the reverse strand, counting down.
TTATGCTCCTTCTTGCTTATGTTTTGATTAGAAATTCATACAAAATAGTCCCGAGAGGCTCACAAGTTGTGCTTGATTGCAGGTTTGATCAACAAATTGACAAAATGTCAAAGATCAGCTAAAAAGGAGTGAAACTTGCACAAGTCCCAAGACAAGACAAAGCTCAGGAAAAACAGGCCCAGTGCGGCTACACACCACTTTGTGTGGTCCGCACTAGGAGATTCAGAGAGGTGGAATTCCAGGCAAAGAAGCAATACGGCCGCATTAGGATTTGTACGGTCCGCACTGAAGGCAATGCGGCCTCACTCGATTTAGTGCGGTCTGCAGAGCCAAGAATCAGAGAAGTTGTAGTTTGGAGCTTTCAAGCCAATGCAGTCCGCAGTCCATTCTGTACGGTTACTAGAAGCCTCCTCGGCCGCAGTCCATTCTGTGCGGTCCGCACTGCCCGAGTTCAGAGAGTCTGATTTTCAGGATCAGAGCCCTAGTGCGGCCGCACACATTTGTGTGGTCCGCACTAACCCCGAAGGGCATTTTTATCCAGAATTTTCAGCTTAGTATAAATAGCTTCTTTTCCCATTTTTTAAGGTATCAGATATTGTAATTAGGTATTTGCACTCGTGGGTTCGAGATTCTTAGCTATTTTGGGCAATTTTATCTACTTTTCATCATTGAATCTTGTTATTTAGCTTATCAATTAATTAATATGAGTTATTCTTTATCTATTTCTTTTTTTCTTCTTCAATTATGAGTAGCTAGACCCATAAGCTAGGGTTGTGGCTCAATCCTAGTGTGGCTAATTGATGGGTCTTGTATTTTAGGGCTAAATTGACTATGGGTGTTTGATATTTTGGCCAATTTCATGGTTAATGGTTGAATTAGTGGTTACAAACACTAGTTTGTGTTTAGTTGATTTGGGCTCTTCTTGAGAAAGAGAGCCTAAGTCTCTGAAATTGGTCCAACAAGGAATTGGGGAGTACTCAAGAGATTGATAGTCCCAATTAAAGGGTTAAACCTCGAGCGAGTAATACCCGACTTGAACCTTAGTTGCTTGTGCAAATTTGCATACCCAATTGGTCTTGAGAAAGTCAATTCGGGCAAAATCATTCGAACCACCGAGAGGTGTAAAGTGGGTAATATCGTGCAACAATTATACCATACTCCCCAACTATGTCAATTGTGTCTTAGATTCAAGTACTCGTCAATTGACCACCTAGGCAAAAGTCACTACCCTAATGCTTTTTAAACCATTTGAACAACCTGTAGCATCAACTCTTAGCTTAATCTAGTTGCATTTACCATTTGTAGTTTGATACTAGTAGAAGCAAAAAAAACCAAAAATGATTAGAAGTGTAATTTGGAACACACACGCAATCCTAAACTAGATATATACTCGATTCCAAATTCTAGCTCTTTGTGGAAATCGATCCCGACCCAAAATCAAGTAAAAGCTGCTCCGACCCTCTCTCGCTACATAATTAGTAGTGTTGGGTAGGCCTCGTTCAGAGGACTATGATTTAAAAGGGACCATTGTTACCGTTGGAATACTGAAAGCAACAAGAACAACTCATTGGGCAGCCCCGTTAATCACCTTGCAATTGAAGTCACCCGTGATGGTTCACATATATCATCCACGGCCCATCACAACCATCAAAGGGGATTGGAATCATGAGTACAAAGCAGTTCCATGGGCCTATCAGACAAAGGTATAGGGGAAAATGACATAAAGTTTGGTCGTTCATGGGATGACACGATCTGGAAGATGTTACGCTCTTGAAAAACTGAATCGAGAAAATGAAAAAAGAGAGCAGAATCAAAGAAGATATATAGCTGATGCAGAGGCGGCAGAGTTCTAGAGGAAGATGCTAGTTAAGGAATACTCTATCGAAGAACAACTGAGAAAGACCCTTCCTATATATTAATCATGGATTTGCTGAGTTCTTACAGTCACAAGGATGCTTTGGTAAAAGTATTGAGTGGAGTAAGCATGTCGGGCAATGCTAGTAGCAAAGCACCGGCAACAACTATAGGGAAAATGATGGAGGCTAATAAATATCTTTCAAGAAAGATGAGCTTCCTGCAGAGGGAGTGGATCACAATAGAGCTCTACACACTGTCAAGTGTGAAGACAAGAACATATCTCGGGTACTGGTCGGCGGGGGATCTGGAGTGAACATTTGTCCGTTCTCCACTATGCTAGATGTTACGACTCGGCCGGTCGCCTTAAGAATTAACGCCCCGATCCCCTATTAACTACTTTTCCTGAGTTTATTCCTGCTATTTTGATTTGCCGAGATGTTCGGTTTTAAGTTTTAGAGAATATTGGGACACTTAGTGCCTAAATGAGAGCTTAAGTGTTGGAAAGTTGACTATAGTCAAAATATTGTAAAGACAACCTTGGAATGGAAATCTGATGATTCCATTAGTTTCGTTGGGTGATTTTGCGGTTAGGAGCGTGTTCGGATTGTGTTTTCCAGGTCCGTAGCTTATTTAGGCTTGAAATGCCGAAGGTTGAATTTTTGAAGTTTTCGGTTCGATAGCGAGAATTTTTATCCGAGGGTTGGAATGGAATTCTAAGAGTTGTAGTAGTTCTGTTGTGTCATTTGGGATGTGTTTGCAAAATTTCAGGTCATTCGAACGTGGTTTGGTTGGGTTTTTTATCAAAAGTGAAATTCGGAAGATTTAAGAAACTTAGGCTTGAATCCGATGTGTTTTGGTTGTTTTGATGTTGTTTAAGCTATTTTGAAGATTGGTATAAGTTTGAATAAGGTTTTAGGATATTTTGATACCTTTGGTTGAGGTCCCAGGGGCCTCGGGGTGATTTCGGATGGTTAACGAGAAAATTTAGAAAATGTTGCAGCTGCTGTATTTTTGCTGCTTCTGGTATTTTTGCATCTGTGGTTTGGTGACCGCAGATGTGGCACCGCAGAAGCGACTAAGGGACCGCATAAGCGGATTTTGGCCTTTCCTTCAGGTTCCGCAAATGCGGAAGGGACACCGCAGAAACGGTGCCGCATCTGCGCAAAAGAAATCGCAGATGCTGCGCAGATGCGGTTTCTGGTATTTAAATGAAAGTCGCAGATGCGACGAAGTTTCCGCAGAAGCGGGACCGCAGATGCGGTCCCGGGGTCACAAATGCCGAAATCGCTGGACAAAACATATAAATAGTTGCCTTCGCGAATTTAAGGGATTCTTTCACCATTTTCACCCGGGTTTGAAGATTTTGATAGAGATTTTTGAGGAAAACAAAGGGGAATCACTTGGAGGTAACGTCCTTGACTTCATAACTCATTTTTATGTGATTAAAGACCTAACTAGTGGTGAGAAATTTGGGAAAAATGGGTAATTAGGGCTTGTGTTTAAGAGGCCTTTAAATGAGGATTTGAGGGGTCATTTAAACTCCGATTTTAGTGTTCTTGTTATGTATAGACTCGTGAGAGTACGAGGTTTCTAAAAATATAAATTTCACCCTATTCCGAGATGTGGGCCCAAGGGGCATTTTGGTCATTTTACATAATTTTGCGTATTAGCTTAGAATTTAATTGTAGAATCAGTTACTTGAAGTGTCATTTACATTATGCAATTGAATTGAATAGATTTGGGCCATTTGGAGTCGAGTAGCCGTGGCAAAGACGTGGTGTTGGGTTGATTTTGAGATGGTTCGAGGTAAGTGGCTTGTCTAACCTTGTGTGGGGGACCTTCCCCTTAGGATATGATATTTGATAATTGAAATGCCATGTACGTGAGGTGATGAGTGCGCACTTAAGCTAATTGTTGAAAACCCAGTTTTACTTTAAGTATTTACACTGAGTTCCTCCCTTTCCTGTTTTATTGTACTTGCAAACTTAGCCTGACGTTAGTTTAGAAAAGCATGTTTAGTTGACTTAATTGCCTATTTTCTCAAACTGCCTTAATTGCATTACGTGAAGCATGTTAGGCTAGAATTAACTGTCTATTTAGTATGAAAATACCATTTAATTTAATATTCTTGTGTTGCTGCTGTGTGTTTTAATTTGGGACTACGGGACGGCATCCTGGGAGATCCCTTGTATGTATTTATGATCTGGACTGAGGTGCGAGATACCAAGAGATCCCTAGCATATATTGAGGATACCGAGAGATTCTCGGGATACCAAGAGATCCCTGGCATATATTGAGGATACCTAGAGATCCTCGAGATACTAAGAGATCCCTAGCATATATTGAGGATACCGAGAGATCCTCGGGATACCAAGAGATCCCCGACATATATTGAGTATACCAAGAGATCATCGGGATACCAAGAGGTCCCTGGCATATATTGAGGATACCGAGAGATCCCCAGTTATTACCCTTGTTGTGTGTAGTATTTCCTTGTAGCAGCCTCTATCTCTATTTCCATTTTTGTACTCTTATTATACATCATAGATTGTTAATATAGATTCTCAGTTTTACTACTTATTTATCCGGTCATTTTATTATTTATTAACCTCAGTATGTCCCTAACCATCCTCATCACTACCCGACCGAGGTTAGGCTTGGCACTTACTGAGTACCGCTGTGGTATACTCATGCCCTTTCTGCTCATGTTTTTCATGTGCAGATCTAGGTACCTCTACTCAGGCTTACCATTCTTGAGCCGAGGCAATTCTACGGGACTTTGAGGTATATCTGCCACGTCTGCAGACCGAGGAGTCTCTTTCTATTCCTGTATTTTAGTATTTAGCCCTTCTGTACTTCTGTTTTTGTTAGACATTCTGGAGATTAGAGCTATGTAATGTTTTTCTCAGCTTGTGGATCCGTGGGTTTCTGGGTTATGGGATTGTGTATCAAATTTTGAGAAGTTATGTATATATGCCGAGCGGCATTTAAATATTGTTTCCTTCAGTTGTTTTCATCTTGGGATTATTTATTCCGTAAGTTAGTTCATTTTCCGCACTGGTTAGGCTTACCTAGTCGTAGAGACTAGGTGCCATCATGGCAGATCAAAGAGGGCAAAATGGGGTCGTGACAAATTGGTATTAGAGCTCTAAGTTCATAGGAGTCATGGATCACAAGCCGGTTTATTAGAGTCTCGCTGATCGGTACGGAGACGTCTGTACTTATCTACGAGAGGCTATGTAACTGTTAGGAAAATTCCACTTCATTTGATTTCCTTGTCGTGCGATATTTTGACATCATAATTCTAAAATTCTGTGTTCTATTCTCTCACAGATGGTGTGGACACGTGCTACTCGAGATGATCAGGCACCCACGCCCCCTACTGCAACCGTCAGAGGTCAGGGCCGGGGTAGAGGCCGAGGACACGCACATGGTGTAGCTAGAGCACCTGCGCGAGCTGTTGCCGAGGTACCACCGACAGATCCAGCCGGAGTCCAGGCACCTGATACGCCTACCGCTACCACTACTCCAGCTCTTCAGAAGACACTGGCACAGTTCATGAGCATGTACACCACTTTGGCTCAGGCAGGGTTGCTTCCCTTTGTTGTAGCCACCTCCCAGGCCGAGGAAGGAGCATAGAATCCCGCCGCCCGCACTCCTGAGCAGCGAGTGCATGTTGAGCAGGTCCCTGAGATTGTTCTTGTACCGCCTGTAGTGCCAGTTTAGCCCGAGGACAGGGCAGCGGCTTCCGAGGATGAGTAGTTGAGGCTTGAGAGGTTCAAGAAGTACAAGCCCCCTGTATTTAGTGGTCTAGCATCGGAGGATGCTCTGGGATTTCTTGATGAGTGTTACCGAATTCTCCGTACCATTGGTATCTCAGGATCGAGCTGATTTTCTTTCACTACCTTCCAGCTTCGAGGAGCCGCCTATGAGTGGTGGCGCACCTATGAGTTAGACAGTCCAAATAAGGTTACTTCACTAACTTGGGCTCAATTTTTGGATCTGTTCCTGAGGGATTATGTTCCTTAGAGCCTCAGGGACGCATGGCGTGCAGAGTTCGAGCATTTGCACCAGTGCGCTATGACTATTTCAGAGTATGCTGTCTGTTACACTAGTTTGGCTAGGCATGCACCAGCCTTGGTTTCTACTGTCCGCGAGAGAGTTCGCCGGTTTATTGAGGGCCTTATTACTAGCATCAGGTCTAGCATGGCTCGTGAGTTGGAGATGGATATTTCTTATCAGTGGGTGTTGAGCATTGCTAGGAGGATTAAAGGTATGCATGCTAGGGAGAAAGAAGAGAAGGAGGCTAAGAGGTCTCGAGAGTCGGGCCATTATTCTGGTGCCCATACCCTAGCTGCAGTCGCCATGGTAGGGGTTATATGAGTCGCCCTGTTCATTCAGCTCTTCCAGCAGCCAGTAGTGCTCCAGCTCCTCCTCGATCTCAGGAGCCTTATTATGAACCTCCGGTTTCTAGCGTGCCTCCTGCGCGGGGTGCTTTCAGAGGTCAGCCTAGCAGACCTGGCCCTAGCCAGTCGCAGCCACCACGTCCTCCTAGAGCTAGTTTTGAGTGTGGTGACACACACCACGTAGTGAGGGATTACCCTAGACTTGGGAGGAGTGCACCTCCACAGACTTCTCAGCCACAGCATGCCCCGCAGAGTTCTCAGGCTATGATTACAGCTCCAATTGCTACCCCACCTGCTCAGCCAGCTAGAGGTGGAGGTCGGGGAGGTAGAGGTCACCCTCGAGGGGGAGGCCAAGCCAGATACTATCCCCTTCCTGCCCGTTATGAGGCTGTTGCCTCCGATTCCGTCATCACATGTATTATATTGGTTTGCCACAGAGATGCATCGGTTCTATTCGATCCAGACTCTATTTACTCTTATATGTCTTCTTATTTTGCTCTGCATTTGGGTGTATCTCGGGATTCTTTGAGTTCCCCTATTTATGTTTCTACTCTTGTGGGAGATTCTCTCGTTGTGGACCGTGTTTATCGGTCGTGTTTGGTTGCTCTTAGTGGTTTTGAGACTAGAGTCGATTTATTGTTACTCAGTATGGTTGACTTCGATATTATCTTGGGCATGGACTGGTTGTCGCCCCATTATGCTATTCTTGATTGTCACGCCAAAACCATGATGCTGACTATGTCAGGTGTACCGCGTGTTAGTGGAGGGGTACTTTAGATCACACTCCCAGTAGAGTTATTTCTTTTCTTAGAGCTCAGCATATACTTGAGAAGGGGTGTGACGCGTATTTAGCTTATGTGAGAGATGTTGGTATTGATACCCCTTCAGTTGATTCAGTTCGAGTAGTATGGGATTTTCCCGATGTGTTTCCAGCTGATTTTCCTGGCATGCCGCCTGATAGAGATATTGATTTTGACATTCGAACTCTCAGCCCATTTCTATTCCTCCACATCGTATGGCTCCTCCTGAGTTGAAGCTGTGAGCACCTAATTTTTGATAATATTTAATTTTTTATCACTTCTTCTATGTAAATATTTTAGGGGTTTTAACCTACAATTTTTAGTTTTGTTACACTTTTTATTATAGGGTAAAAATACAAAATTTAAAAGGTGAATTATTACTAATAATATTATTTTATTTTAATTTTTATTTTAAAATAATAAAAAATTCCGAAATAATATTAATTTTTTTTAATTTTCAGGACTGATTTAAAAAATAAGAAAAAGGGAAGTATTAAATAAAAAAATAAAAGTAAAAGTAGGTGGAATTCTCTTTTAATAAGTAAAAGAAAGTAGAAAATTAAAAAAATAAAAGTAAAGTTTTGTGGAAATTTTAAAAAAATAAAAAGTAAAAGAAAGTTGGAATTAAAAAACAAATATAAAGGTATCTGAAAATTAAAAAAATTTAAAGTAAAAGAAAGTAGCATTTTTAAAAGAAAAGCAAAAGAAAGTGGATTGTTTTTTTAAGAAAAGTTAAATAAGTGGAATTCTCTTTTAAAAAGTAAAAAAAGTGGGATTTTAAATAAGATAAAAGTAATTAAAGTTGACATTTAAAAAATAAAAGTAAAGAAAGGTGAGATTTCTTTTTATAAAAAAATAAAATCAATTTGTAAGTGGGATTTCTTTTAATTAAAAAATAATAAAATATTTTTTTTAAAAAAAAATCTGAAAAATCTTGAAAATTTTGCTATAAATAGAAGAGAAAATTTGAGAAAAAATAAGAAAAAAAGAAGAGAGGGGGAGGAGAGAAATTTAGGTTGAAAATTTTCATTAAATTTTTCTTTCAATATTTCGGTCCTTGAATCTTGGGTTTGAAGAAGAGTTGATAAAGATTTTGTTGTTGCTGCTGTATTGACTCTACAACTTTCAGATTTTATTCATTTGAATTCACTCTCTTGTAGGTATGTAATTCAAGCTCTCGAGTTAAAAAATGTCGGAGCATCTTTATTGAAGCAGAAGCAGAATGATTTGGTTCTTTTGATAAAGTTTCTTTCGTATTTAATCTGTTCGCATGAATGATGTTTCTTTGATTGAGTGAATTGAGATTTGCAAATGTTAATGTTATTTTAGTATGTTCATGACTCTGTCTCGTTTTTGTTTTTTTTTTCTTTTTTTTCTTGGCTCATGACTTGTAACCAGCAGGTATTGTTTTGTTTACATTTAGATTTCAAGCTCATGTAGCACCATGTTCATATTTTGAAATTTAAAGAAGTATGTGAATTTGAACAATTTGTCAACATTAAGATGTAAAAAAAATAGAGTGCGTTAGTTGAAGGATCTTATCTTTAGTTTATGTTATTGGCTGCATATTTTCTTAAATTAACCATGTGAAGATTCAACTTCCTTTGCTTCAAATGGTACTGTAGAAGTTATAGTGGTAATACTACAACTTTCTCTTTAGCATAGTGTTAAATAAATTAATTACTTTAAGTGTTCTTTGTTATAATTTAGTTTAAAATGCATTTGTGTATGTCCATGTTTGTTTTGTTCCTTCTGGTTCATACGAATAGTTCTCAGCATGGTTTTTTTTTGTGCTCATATGGTCATTTAAGATTCATTATTTTGTTATAAAATTTTGTTAGTTTCTTTCTAGAATTTGAAAACGAAAGTCGGTCTTTTGAAGATGATATGGAGATGAACCCAAAGCTGGCACCTGTCTTTTGTTATTTTCACATAAATGCCAACTCCACCTTTCTGAATTGTAGTATGCTATAACAAAAGGCTCCAGTGATATACATGTAGCTAACCCATTTCTTTAGGCCTTTTGTACTTATCAATTTATACCACTCCATCCACAATAAAACATCAAAACTCATGACCCTCATTTAATTAATTTTAAATCCTTAGAATTCGAGGCATGTCATTTAGCGAATTTTCTATGGCCCTCGCAAAGTTGAAAAATGCGTAGTTGCTTTAGGCGCGTAATTTGAAATTACCTTCCTAAACTAGGGTGTGCATTTCATGTGACCCAAATCCAAATCCCAACCACGTTAAATAAAATATGTCGTGGACCGCGGGTGAATTTATGTGACGTGGTTCAAGACATATTTTAAATGACGTTGTAATCTTCCTAAAAATGAATAAGAGCGGTTAATAAGGTAAAATTTAACCATAGGTTGAAACATGTATTAAAATCAGATAATAGGCCAATTATAACAGTTGAGCGACCGTGCTAGAACCACGGAACCCGGGAATGCCTAACACCTTCTCCCAGGTTAACAGAATTCCTTACCCAGATTTCTGTATTCGCGGACTGTAAAACAGAGTCAATTTTTTCCTCGACTCGGGATTTGAACTGGTGACTTGGGACACCATAAATTATCCCAAGTGGCGACTCTGAATTTTTTTTAATAAATGAATCTCGTTTCGATTGTCACTTTAAGTTGGAAAAAACTCCCTTATACCCTTTCCGGGGTGTAGGAAAAAAGGAGGTGTGACAGCCTGGCGACTCTGCTGGGAACTAGAACCCAGTACTTCTGGTTCAGGGTTCGAGAATTCGAGCTTGGAATAATTATTATAATTGACTTTGTTTATTATCTGATTTTTATATGTTTGGGCCTAATGTGCTAAATGTTGCTTTTACCGCTTTGATATTATCTGAACTGTATATAAACTGCTACGAAACCCTTCTCTTCTCAGCTTCAGGGATGTGCTCGCTGGTCGAGACTCCCTATTCTGTTAGTGTCATACCTTGAAATAAGAAAGAGGCTCGGACAAGTTACTAAGCCGGATGGCCTTTTGGTTCCCGGTACGTAGCCCCCTCCTCGGCTCGAGTTGTCCGCTCGGGTACACAGTCTAGAACAAATACCCAGGCTTTGAACCTAGAATAACTCAGCTTCATGTCGGATCCCTAATAGGAACGTTTGTGTGCATCATGTGCATTTGACTTTGGAGGCTCAACACAAAAGGGGTTGGGTCTGTCTAGGATAGGTGTACCAAAAATGAAAGAGACCATCCTGATGCATCTTACTTGCTACTTGTGCATTTATTTGCTTCAGACTTGCATGCTGACCGGCTTTTGAATATTTTGAGGAAAGAGAAATAGTAGTATGAGGGTTAAAGAGAGTTAATCTCCTGTTTTGAAAAAAAAAAACAATGTCCAAATAGTGCCGAAACTCTGCCGAATTTTTTAGAATTTTTTTTTAAAAATAGGAAAAAAAGGAGAAGGAAAAGAAAAAAGATTTGTTTTCAAAAATAGTTTGTTTATTTTGCCAATAAAATGAAAAAGAATCTTGTTTTCAAAAATTGTTTGTTTTATTTGCCGAACTACGTCAGTTTGATTCTCACAGGGTGTGGGATACGTAGGCAACCCTCATCGGGTCCAACTTCTTCTTGCCAAAAATAGCCCGAAACGAAAAAAAAATAATTTATTTTACTGTAAATAGGTAAGGCGATGCCGTTTTTATCAAAAATAACTGAATGTTCCCGAAAGGGACGCCGGAAGGCTGATTTCGCATAAACAGCCACCTTTGGTCTTTTTCCAATTTTTGGCCAGTTAGCAGGCACAACCTTAAAATCACCCTCCGGAAGTGCTGAAAGGCCGTATTTGCAAAGTTGGGCTTTTGGTTTTAGAAAAAAAAAATATGAAAAAGTGTCAGTTTTGATTCAAAATAGAGTAAATCATGATTAATCACCTTAATAAATGTGCAGAATGAGCACAAGCCTGAATTTACCAGTAACAATTATGAACAAGATCCCTTTGGAGATGCACATGTGGTGGGATGACTTGGGCAAATCAAGGCGAGACACGGTCAATCTATACTTGGGAGGCCTCGCTGGGTTGCTGCAAATTAATCCTAGAGGGGATATCATAAAGGCATTGGTCACATTCTGGGACCCGGCTCACAACGTATTTCATTTCTCAGATTTTGAACTTACCCCAACATTGGAAGAAATAACCAGATATATTGGGGGTCCCAAAGTTCCTCTGAGACACTAGTACCTAATTGCTCCGAGGGCCATAGCCGTGCACAGGTTCCTAGACTCTTTGAAAATAAGTAGGGAGGTCCACAACCCAGACTTGGCAGCTGGTTTTTGTACTTTGCAGTTTATATACAACAGATATGGTCATATAGGGGGGTTCAACAAGCCGGAAAATAAAATCTGCAGCAAGGGAAACCGCCTTAAGTGGGAAGAACGCAGATGTTTTGCATTTATGGTGGTCTTTTTGGGACTTTTGGTGTTTCTTAGAAAAGATGGGAATATTGACATACGAGCAGCAAGGATTGTCAGCACTTTGTTTACTCAGGCCAACAGCACCCTCGCACGCATGATAGTAGCTGAAATCTTTCGCGCTCTCACAACCTGCAAAGCCGGGGGAGACTTTTTTTAGGGGTACAACGTGTTGCTGCAGATGTGGATGATAGAACACCTATACCGTTGTCCTCAATTTATGAGTTATGGGTCGACAGAGAAAACATGCATAGAGAAATTTTCTACGAGGGTTGATGGAATCAGCTTGCCAGAAGGGGTCACAAAGTGGATAGCGCGCCTCCGTTCCGTCACTGCAAGCCAAATAGAGTGGACATTTGGATGGCTGCCTGTGGATGAAATCGTATATATGCCTACCACTGGACCCCATTTCCTTTTGATGGGACTCAGGAGTATCCAGCCTTATGCCCCGTATCGAGTTTTGAGGCAGTTGGGGAGATGCCAAATAGTTCCGAAAGATGAAGATCTTAGTGGCCAAGTGGTCGAGATCGGGCCTAACGGACAATTTCATGAAGCAGCAGTCCGCCAAATTTGGAGCGAGTGTCAATACTTAACGGCAAATACATGTGTACGTGATCGGTCCAACGGTGAAGTTTCGCCAGGATACCTTGCTTGGTATAGGAGAGAAATCGAGTTTGGGAGGCCGGCCAAGAGACCCCATCTCTAGGAGTTCCTCGGGGCGTCGCAAGAACAGTGGGATTGGTTGGCTAAAGAACATGAGTACAGGGCCATAATAGGCGGATTGGAGAAGCAAGTCATGGAGTTGCAGTTTGTGAAAGATCTGCAGGCCGCCGCAGATGAGGGGGAGAAAAAGAAACTAGCTAAAGAAAATGAGGCCCTTCGAGTCCAAATTCAAAAGATGAAAACAGCTGCAAAAAACCCCGCCCGAAGTGCCAAAGATGAAAAACTAATAGATAACCTGAGGCAGAAAGTGGGCGAATATAATTTTGATCTGAACAAAGCAGAAAGTGAATTAACCAAGGCTCGAAAATAATTGGCCGAAAACTCGACAGAACGAGCACGTCTGGTTAAGCAGCTGAAAGAAAAGTATGACAATGAGGTTGTAGGGCTAAAGAAAAGGGTCATCGCCACAGAAAACAAAATGATCAAACAGGCAAAAGACTTCAGGGTTGAAAGGGAACATTGTTATACGGCCTTGGCGCAATTAGAAATAGACTTGTAACAACTTCAGGAGCAAAATCATGTGGCCAACCAAACTTTGGAAGCCAGGGCCCAGCAGATTGGGTGTTTGTTACAAGAAAAAGGCGTCATAAGAGAGAGAATTAGAAACATCGCCGACTACGTCATTATGAAGTGTCAGATCTGTGAGGATATGACTCGCACTACCTTCTTCGCAGCAGTGATGACATTTGTTAAGCAGATAGTGAGTGACTTGGACCGACTTCAAAGGGATCTTGCATATAGGCCCGCGGCGAGACCGAATGATGTCCCGCGGGCACTAGGAGCATTGATGTATTCATGATTTCTCATGAAGTCTGTATTTCCATTTCGGTTAAAGTCTGTCAGTCATGTTGAGTTTGTATTTTCTTTCTGTTCTGTATTTCCTTTTGTTGGAGTATGATAGCTTATTTTCGGAGTCTGTATTTCGTCTTTGCATCAGAATCTGTTAGTCTTTTGGAATTTGTTAGTTTTGAGTTTTGTAGTGGAAGCATTTGTTTTTTTAGAGCTGGTTACTTGTGCACTTATCTGCGAGAACTACGCACGGTCTGATTCATGCGGGGACATGATACGTAGGCAATCTCTATAGGATTCGACCACCACTAAAAAGAAAATGGGGAAATGAAAAATAAATAAAGGAGGATAGAATAAAGGAAGCTTAAAAGAAGAGGCACAATTATGAGAGGCCGGAATGACGCACGCAGCCGAAATAAATGCATGATAGAAAATGGTAAATTGCCTAGGTGCATTGCATCCCAATGTGTAATTGCATATGTGTTAAACTCTAAAAACTAACAAGATTGTTGTTTTTCAGAGAATTCAAGCAGTTAGTTTATCTAGAGGATACTGGCACATTATCATTACCAAACCAGATCAAAAGGACCAATACCGGAAATCATGTGTATCCCGGATGTCGACACAAGTGTTGAGGTAGAGGAGTTGGACGTCAGTAAAATGAAAGAGGAGATGCTCAAACTTAAGTAATAGATGGTCAAGATGTATCAGGCCTGGTCTAAAGGACAATCACCCCCAGCTTACCCTGCTAACCCTACTTCCACCCCACCACCGGCTCAGGCTCAGGATCATCCTACCATCGATCCAAGCTTTCCCATTTACCAACATTACCATGGAACTACTTCTCATATGCCACAAGCTCCACTACCAAAATCAATTCCATACCCCCCTCCGCCAGTCACCCCTGTCTTTGAGGCATCTCCACCAGCTGCACTCAATAGATCCTCGAGTGAGCCTATGTTCCAAGCTCAAGACAACCAGTACTACCCCCCGGAGCCCGCCTTCAAAGCTCCCGAAACCTACCCCTATAATCCATGTTCTGATCTCCCGAGAGAAGCTGAGAGACCAGCCAAAAATACGAACATGAGGAGATGTTCAGGAAAGTTAAGAGCCTAGAACAGTCATTCCGGGACATGCGAGGATTAAGAGGGCAAGTAAGTGTGGCCTACAAGGACCTATGTCAGTTTCCAAATGTGCAATTGCCGCCAGGTTTAAAGATGCCCAAGTTTGATCTATACAATGGGCACGGTGATCCAGTACCGCACTTAAGAGTTTTTTGCAGTAAGATGAGGGGGCCGGAGGAAAAGATGAATTGTTAATGGCTTAATTCAGTCAGAGTTTGAGTGGATCAGCATTGGAATGGTACACCCGCCAAGATCACGGAAGATGGTACACATGTGATGATCTGGCACAAGCGTTCGCTTGTCACTTCCAGTATAATCTTGAGATCATTCCAGACCGACTGTCGTTGACTAAACTAGAGAAGAAGCACAGTGAAAGCTTCAGAGAATATGGTTTCCGATGGAGGGAGCAGGCAGCAAGGGTAGATCCCCCAATGAAAGAGAGCGAGATGGTTGATTACTTTTTGAAGGCTTTAGAGCCGACCTACTTTGGTCATTTGGTGTCCGCAATCGGCAAGTCTTTTATTGAGTTTGTAAAAATGGGAGGCATGGTCGAGGAGGGACTTAAGTCCAACAAAATCATGAGTTATTCAGCAATCAAGGCAACCGCCCAAGCCATCCAAAACGGCACTGGGGGTGTACCTGGGAAAAAGAAGAAAGAAGATGTTGCGACAATTGAGTCCGGAGCCTGGTTCGGATCTAGAGGCCCATCACCCTACTATAACCAACCCCGACCCTACCACCAAAATTACCCCCACACTCCATATAGCCCTCCACAACAATATTACCCACCGTCAGATCCCCATTTTTCCGTCCATCAGGCACAAACCTATACCCAAACCCCGGCACATGCACAATGGCGTGTGCCGGCTCTACAAAATCCATACCCAGCTCCACAAAACACATATCCACCCACAAGAGCCTACAGAAATCTCCCCAGAACGGGTTTCCGACCAAGCCAAGCCTTCAAGAATAAGAGGTTACAGAAGCAAAAGACTTTCACTCCACTGGGGGAATCGTATACCAGTCTTTTCCACAGGTTAAGGCAGTTGGGCATGCTGAATCAAATTGAGACTAAAATGCCAAATCCCCCTCCTAGAAATGTTGACCACTCGGTGAGTTGTGAGTACTGTTCAGGGGCCCCTGGGCATGATACAGAGAAGTATTGGAAACTGAAAACAGCTGTGCAAGAGCTTATTAATACTCATCGGATCGAGGTCCAGGCCCCAGAAGCACCAAATATCAATCATAATCCACTGCCAGCTCACCATGAGACCCATATGATTGAGTTAGTACACAAAGGAGAGGAGCCTAAGAAACCCTCGCAAACGGAAATGATGATGCGTTCTAGTGAAACCAGTTCAAAGGAGAAGGTAACCAGTGGGAAATCAGTGGTCCAGTTGAAAGGGGTAGACAATAAGCCAGCTGTGGTAGCCGAGAAAGGGTCGTCAAACATTGTTGCAGTGAAACCAGAGAAAGCTAAAGTGGTAGTACCAAGGGTTGCAAGTAAACCTGTTGTGGTTGTGAAGGGTGCTCGCACAGAGCCTGTTATTATAAAACCAGTAACTCAGCTTCCAGTGATCAACAGCAAGGCTATTCCTTGGAATTATGAACGGGTGATAGTGATTTACAAAGGGAAAGAAATCAAAGAAGAAGTTTGTGAACCACAAGGTTTGACTCGCTCAAGAAGGTGTTTCACTCCCGAGGAGTTAAGAAGAGCTAAAGATAATCCAACGCCGGTAAAGAAAGCTGTAACTAAAGAAGATCCAGAGGAATTTTTGAGGAAAATGAAAGTGCATGACTATTCTGTTGTAGAGCAGTTGAGGAAAACGCCCGCTCAGATCTCATTGCTCTCATTGCTAATCCATTCAGATGAGCACCGTCAGTTGCTGATGAAAATCTTGAATGAGGCCCATGTCCCCGACAAGATCTCGGTAAACCATCTGGAAAAGATAGACAACAAGATTTTTGAAGTAAACAGAGTCACTTTTTTCCAATGATGAATTGCCCGTAGAGGGTACTGAGCATAACAAAGCCCTTTACCTTACAGTGAAATGTGAGGATTCCGTGGTTACCCGGGTATTGATTGACAATAGTTCAAGTGCGAACATCTGTCCTCTCTCCACTCTAAGTAAGCTGAAAGTAGAAGATGAGAGGATCCAAAAGAACAGTATATGTGTGCGGGGATTTGACAGCGAGGGCAAAGACTCCGCCGGGGACATAATGTTGGAGCTGACTATATTAGAATTCAAAATGGAATTCCAAGTGCTGGATATAGCTATTTCCTACAATTTTCTATTAGGGCGACCGTGGATTCACGCTGCTAAAGCAGTACCATCAACACTCCATCAGATGGTCAAGTTTGAATGGGACAGACAGGAAATAGTTGTGCACGGCGAAGATAATTTTTGCGCTCACAGCAACACCATTGTGCCATTCATTGAAATGGAAGATGACAAGGGACCATGGGTCTACCAAGTTTCTGACGCAATGTCAGTCGAGAAAGTTCCAGAAGGGAAGTGTATCCCAAATCCAAAGAAAATCGCCGCATCAGTCATGGTAGCATATGAAATGTTGAATAATGGTTTTGTACCAGGAAAGGGTTTGGGATCAGCTCTGCAAGGCATCATACAACCTGTGTCTCTTCCTGAAAACTTGGGAACATTTGGTCTGGGATTCAAGCCCACAGCCGCAGACATAAAAAGAGCCAGGAAATTGAAACAGAGGGCATGGGTCCTTCCAAAGTTGGCCCCACGTCTTTCCAGATCATTTGTTAAGTCCGGTACGAGGAGTCTCCCAGTAACAGCAATTCCCAGTTCTGTGATTGATCCTGACAAGGAGTTAATTGAAAGATTTGAGAAGTTGTTCGATAGTGTGAACATGGTGGAAATTGGAGAAGGTTCTAGCAATGCGGAAGTGCAATTTGTCGGGCCAAAAACAACGCTTAATAATTGGAAGGCTACTCCTCTCCCTACTCGGAAGGAGTCTTGGTAGTTTTCTTTGATTTTCCTTTAAGTTTGTACGGATTATTCCAGGGTTGTAATCCAGATTTCATTTTTTTTTTCAGTCTGTTTGAGTGTGCAAACCTTGTTATCTTTTATCATTCAATGAAATACAATTTCCCTTTCTTCATCATTCCTGATGGTTTTCCTTTTTGTTTTCTTTTCTTTTCTATACAGTTCTTTTTACGCTGGTTCTAATGACATGGCATGCATAAGGAATCCTCTGCCCAGTCTTAAAAATCAAACTGATTCTGAAATATTAGTTCAAGAAGTAGATTGTGATTACGAATCAGAATACGGTGATGAAGATAAAGCCTTCGAAGAGATTAGTAAGGAGTTAATTCATTTCGAAGAAAAACCCAAACCCAACCTGAATGATACAGAAGTCATCAATTTAGGGGAAGACTAAAATAAGTGTCCACCTCGAGCCAAAGATTCGGGAAGAGTTAATCAAAGCACTTATCGAGTACAAAGATGTTTTTGCATGGTCATATGACGACATGTCTGGTTTGAGCACTGATTTAGTGGTCCACAAATTGCTTACTGATCCAGCATTCTCTCCCGTCAAGCAAAAGTTGAGGAAATTCAAAACTGATATGAGTGTGAAGATTAAAGAAGAAATTACCAAACAGTTGGATGCAAAGGTTATTCGGGTCACTCGATATCCTGTTTGGTTGGCTAATGTCGTGCCTGTACCGAAAAAGGACGGCAAGATCAGAGTATGCGTCGATTACCGCAATCTCAACAAAGCAAGTCCGTAGGATAACTTCCCACTACCCAATATCCATATTTTGATCGATAATTGTGCCAAGCGTGAGATAGGATCTTTTGTGCATTGCTATACTGGGTATCATTAGATTCTAATGGATGAAGAAGATGCAGAAAAGACGACTTTCATCACGCCATGGGGGACTTATTGCTACAGGGTAATGCCATTTGGTTTGAAGAATGCTGGGGCAACTTACATGAGGGACATGACTGTCATGTTTCATGATATGATACACAAGGAGATTGAGGTATATGTAGATGATGTGATCATAAAATCAAAGCGGCAGGCCGACCACCTTGGGGATTTGAGGAAATTATTCCAGAGGCTTCGCAGTTACAACCTCAAGTTTAACCTTGCCAAGTGTGCATTTGGTGTTCCATCCGGAAAGCTGATGGGATTCATAGTCAGCCGACAAGGCATCGAATTGGACCCATCAAAGATCAAAGCCATACAAGAATTGCCACCTCCGAGGGACAAGACTGAAGTGATGAGTCTGTTAGGAAGGTTGAACTACATCAGCAGGTTTATTGCTCAGCTCACGACAACTTGTGAGCCTATTTTCAAGTTGCTGAAGAAGGACGATGCGATCAAGTGGACTGATGAGTGTAAAGAAGCATTCGACGAGATAAAGGGGTACTTGTCTAACTCGCCTGTGCTGGTACCACCAGAACTAGGGAGACCTTTGATTCTTTACTTGACTGTCCTGGAAAATTCATTTGGCTGTGTACTGGGGCAGCATGACATCACAGGCAGGAAAGAACAGGCCATCTACTATCTTAGCAAGATTCACGGCTTATGAGGTTAAGTACACTCACCTGGAAAGGACATGTTGCGCCCTAACTTGGGTGGCACAGAAATTGAAACATTATTTGTCATCATACACTACTTACCTCATTTCACGCATGGATCCATTGAAGTATATCTTTCAAAAACCCATGCCGACAGGAAGACTTGCGAAGTGGCAGATTTTGCTCACAGAATTTGACATCATCTATGTGACTTGGACTGCGATGAAAGCCCAAGCCTTGGCCGATCATTTGGCCGAGAACCTGGTCGATGAAGAGTATGAGCCACTGAGGACTTATTTTTCCGATGAAGAGGTAATGCATATTGACGAGCTAGAATAGGCCGAAAAACCAGGTTGGAAACTTTTCTTTGATGGGGCTGCTAACATGAAAGGAGTGGGAAAAGGAGCCGTGCTTATTTCTTAAACAGGGCATCACTATCCTGTTACAGCTCAGCTTCGTTTTCATTGTACCAACAATATGGCTGAATATGAAGCATGCATTTTGGGTTTAAGGCTAGCTGTACACATGGATATCCAGGAAGTCTTGGTCTTAGGAGACTCGGATCTTCTGGTACATCAAATTCAAGGAGAATGGGAAACACGCGATTTGAAGCTCATACCATACCGACAATGTTTGCATGATCTTTGTCAACGGTTTCGATCAGTGGAGTTTAGGCATATTCCAAGGGTCCATAATGAGGTCGTCGATGCTTTGGCTACCCTAGCGTCAATGTTGCACCATCCGGACAAAGCCTATGTCGATCCTTTACACATTCAAGTACGAGATCAGCATGCTTACTGCAACATGATTGAAGAAGAACTTGATGGCGAACCATGGTTCCATGATATCAAAGAGTACATCAAAATGGGGATATATCCATTGCAAGACACGGGGGATCAAAAGAGAACAATTCGACGGTTGGCAAGTGGATTCTTCTTAAGTGGAGGAGTTTTGTATAAAAGAACACCAGACCTTGGATTGTTAAGATGCATAGATGCTAGACAAGCTACGGCTGTAATGTCCAAAGTACATTCAGGAGTCTACGGACCACATATGAGCGGATATGTGCTGGCAAAGAAAACTCTCCGAGCAGGTTATTATTAGCTCACTATGGAGAGAGATTGTATCAGTTTTGTGCGCAAATGTCATCAATGCCAGATACACGGAGATTTGATTCATTCTTCACCATCGGAATTGCACACGATGTCGGCACCATGGCCCTTAGTTGTTTGGGGCATGGATATCATTGGATCAATTGAGCCAGCAGCGGCCAACGGGCATAGATTCATTCTGGTAGCCATTGATTATTTCACCAAGTGGGTTGAGGCCAAAACTTTCAAGTTTGTAACCAAGAAAGCAGTGGTCGATTTTGTTCATTCAAATATCATCTGTCGATTTGGAATCCCAAAGGTGATCATCACGGATAATGGTGCTAATCTTAACAGCAATTTGATGAACGAAGTATGTCAACAGTTTAAGATTGCACACCGCAATTCCACCCCATATTGTCCCAAGGCGAATGGAGCAGTTGAGGCAGCCAACAAAAACATAAAGAAGATACTTCGGAAAATGGTAGAAGGTTCTAGGCAATGGCATGAAAAATTACCATTTGCGTTGCTAGGTTATCGCACTACTATCCGTACTTCAGTAGGTGCAACCCCTTATTTGTTGGTATATGGAACCGAAGTAGTGATACCTGCAGAAGTTGAAATCCTGTCCCTTCGGATTGTCGCTGAGGCTGAGATTGATAATGATGAGTGGATCAAAACCCTTTTGGAGAAGTTGAGCTTGATTGATGAAAAACGATTGGCAGCTGTGTGTCATGGCCAGTTGTATCAAAAGAGAATGGAAAGAGCATACAATAAAAAGGTGCGTCCCCGGAAGTTTGAAGTGGGCCAGCAAGTGCTGAAACGTATCCTTCCACATCAGGCTGGGGCAAAAGGCAAGTTCGCCCCGAATTGATAAGGGCCATTCATTGTAACCAGAGTATTGTCCAATGGTGCTTTATGTTTAACAGATATCGAAAGAAAATGCATAGACATGACAATCAATTCTGATGCAGTAAAAAGATATTATGTATGATTTCTTTGTTATACTTGTTGATTGTTTGTATTTGGCATTATTTCGAAGATTGAAATGACGAAGGCAATTTGTTCTGCTAAACACTTTACCCTTTGTTTTTCCTTTCTGAGCCTTATTTATTTCTTTCATACCCCTCTTTTGGAATCAATCACGAAAAAGAAAGAAAAAGAAAGAAAAGAAAAAGGGAAAAGAAAAGAAGTGAAAAGTATAACAACAAGGAAATTCAGGTGTGAACTATGTTTGACCTGATTCCTGTTAAGGATACATAGGCAGCTTTACGGTTCGGTCGTAGTAAAATAAAAGTCAAAAGATCCCCAAGCAAGAAACTGGGGTAGAAATTGTATTTGTAATAAGAAATGTGATTCCAAAAGTTGTAATTTTAAACCCATGTCAAATTGTTTTGAGCCTTTGATAACCTTTCTTTCTAACCCCATCCAAAAGCCCATATTACGGTCCAAAGAAAGACCTCCGATCAGTTTTCGAGAGATGCCAAGTCAAGCAAATAGAGGTGATTCATATCAGGGTAAAACTCTAGTCCAAGCAGGGAAAGTAATGAAAATGAGAGAGTCTTATTGGTGAAAACCTTCACGGACACCATGAGGCGACGAAAGCTGAAAGAAAATAAAAATGAGAGAGTCTTATTGGTGAAAACCTTCACGGGCACCATCAGGCGACAAAGAATTGAGGAATCAACAAATGAGAGAGGTTTGTCAGTGAAAACCCTTCAAGGGACTGCAATCGAACAAGATCCGTAAAGTTGGCGGAAAGTAAATTAGGTTGTGGAACATCTTGGAGCACAAAGTAAAACAATTGGAAAAGATATTGGTTAAATAGACTGGGCCGATTAATCCAAAATGCATACCATGATCATTGGTGCCAGTGACTCCACTCCGATAAGTTCCTTTTTCCTATCTCCAACAGTCATCCAAATTCGGATTTTCTTCTTTATTCTTAATTCCCAAAATCATTGCATTTCATTGTTGTTAATTTTTCCAAGTTTAGGCTTGTTTCAACAAATAAGAAGGAATTTCAAAGCTTACTACCAGTTTCGAAATTGCACAAAGCAAAATGTGGCTAGAACATGTCAGAGATGATATGATGAAAAGTGGGACATATGGTGTAAGCAAAAGTTAAATCGGTGGAATGGTTCAGTAATGTCGTGGGAGACATACGAGTTCAGACAGAAAGGTTAGAAATGGAGAACAACATTTGGGGATCCTGCAGTTAAGGATCAGTCAGAAGGTCAAAACAATCCTTCGACCATGTTCAAGGCAGTCGAAACGAACCAGAGCCTAGTAAAGAGAAAACCACCCCCAGCAAGAATGCCACAACTAACCGCCACGTTTAAACTGACAAGATTTTCTTTGATTTGAAACAGGGGAAAAGATGGTATTTGTTTCAGGAAACACCCTGTAAGGAAGACAAGTACCATGCAGGTTTGATCGCAGAATTCTCAGGACCCTCCTGGAAAATGGGACTTAGTTTAAAATTCAAAATACACGACTGAGTAGCAAGATCTGGCATAAATGTACCCCAAAAGAATATAAGTTGGTTTCAAAATTTTCATTCTGGAGATAGAATTTAGTTAGGAGTTGTCAGGACCCTCCTGGAAAATAGGACCTAGTTTAAAATTTAAAACAGTCATGAGTAGTAAAATCTAGCATAAATGTATCCCAAGGAATAAGATGGTTTTAAAGTTCGCATGTTTAAGATATGATTCAATTAGGAGTTTTCAGGACCCTCCTGGATAATGGGACCTAGCTTTGAGATCTCCATTATATAACAAGGTTTAGCATAAGTTCTTGTTGTAGGGTAATATAATTTAGCCGTAGAATTGTCACTCTTAAGATAAGACTTGATTTAAGAGTTGACAGGGGCCGCCTAGATAATGGGACGTAGTTTAAAACTGGTTTGGATAACAAGATTTAGCATAAGACATACCCTTCAGTAGATATAATTTAGCTCTAAAAAATTGTCGTTTAATTAAGAATTGTCAGGACCCTCCTGGATAATGGGGAGTAGTTTAAGACCTCCTTAGATAACAAGATATAGCTTAGATTTAAAATCGTCGTTTAGTTAAGAGTTGTCAGGACCCCCCTGGATAATGGGACCTAGCTTTCAAATTCTTAGTAATATTTGGTGATGTGATTTAGTTTAAACTCACAGATGCGCCCAGCTACCAAACTGGGGCAGAAAATTTTCTTTTGTTTTGTCTATTTTTGTTGATGTCAGGTGCCCATCTGAAGAATAGGGAGAACAACATGGATATCAAAGATAAGAGCGTGACTAAGTACTAACAATCAGGCATCCACCTGGAGAACAAGGAACAACAGTTGAAGTATCAGCAATCAGGCGTCCACCTGGAGAACAAGGAACAACAATTCGAGTTTCGGCAATCAGGAGCCCACCTGGAGAACAAGGGAAAACAAATCAGGTTTCAAGGAAGATTGGCACAAGTATTGGTAATCAGGCGCCCACCTAGAGGAACGAGAGAGAACAAGTCAAAGAAAAGTAGTTTCAAGAAGAAGATGGACCAAGTTTCAGAAATCAGGCGTCCACCTGGAGATCAAGGAAAGACAGTTGAAATTTCAGCAGTCAGGAGCCCACCTGGAGAACAAGGGAATACATTCGAGTTTTAGCAGTCAGGAGCCCACCTGGAGAGCAAGGAAATACATTTCGAGTTCAGCAATCAGGAACCTACCTGGAGAACAAGAGAATACATTTCAAGTTTCAGCAGTCAGGAGCCCACCTGGAGAACAAGGGAATACATTCGAGTTTTAGCAGCCAGGAGCCCACCTGGAGAGCAAGGGAATACAATTCCATTTTTGGCAATCAGGCACCCATCTGGAGAGCAAGGGAATACAATTCATATTTTGGCAATCAGGCGCCCACCTGGAGAGCAATGGAATACAATTCAAGTTTTGGCAATCAGGCGCCCACCTGGAGAGCAAGGGAATACAGTTCAAGTATTGGTAATCAGGAGCCCACCTAAAGAACGAAGGGAAGCAGCAAGTCAAGTGTTGGTAATCAGGAGCCCACCTGAAGAATGAAGGGAAGCAGTTCATGTTTCGAGAAAAAGCAGTGCAGGTATTGGCAATCAGGAGCCCACTTGGAGAACGAAGGGAAGCAGCAAGGTTCAAAAGAGTTCAGCAATCAGGAAACCACCTGAAAAATAAAGGGAAGCAGTTCAAGTTTCGAGGAAAAGCAGCGCAAGTGTTGGTAATCAGGAGCCCACCTGGAGAACGAAGGGAAGCAGCAAGGTTCAAAGGAAGACAACAATTAGGATCGCACTTGAAGAACAAAAGGAAAGCATCTCAGAATGCAATTCAAGTCAGCAACAAAGGAATCTCACTCAGAGAGTACAAGTCAGCAGGGCAGCAGAAACTGCAAGTTCAAGATATAGATAGGATTCTTGTAATTCGTATATCATAGTTTAGTCTGGCTTCTTTTATTTTGTCACGGTGTAATAAGGAGTTCAGTAAGCAGAAACAGCAGCAATAACAGCAAAATCACAGCTCTTCGGTAGTACCAGCTACCAAAACTTCTTGAACTACACGCAACCTGATTCCCCTATAACCCGGGATGTGTAGGTTGTCCAAAACCAAGACTCGGTTGCACCCTTTCTCTTTTCTCTTTTCTCTTTTCTCTTATCCTTATTTCTTCCCTTTTGAATAAAAATATGTTCAAAAATTAGTCACATGGCTCACATTATATTTGCTTGAAAACTCTTCATGTTTCCAAACAAAGAGGGGCAACTGTGAGCATCTAATTTTTGATAATATTTAATTTTTTATCACTTCTTCTATGTAAATATTTTAGAGGTTTTAACCTACAATTTTTAGCTTTGTTACACTTTTTATTATAGGGTAAAAATACAAAATTTAAAAGGTGAATTGTTACTATTAATATTATTTTATTTTTATTTTTATTTTAAAATAATAAAAAATTTCAAAAAAATATTGATTTTTTTTTTAATTTTCAGGAGTGATTTAAAAAATAAGAAAAAGGGAAGTATTGAATAAAAAAAATTAAAGTAAAAGTAGGTGGAATTCTCTTTTAAAAAGTAAAAGAAAATAGAAAATTAAAAATATAAAAGTAAAGTTTTGTGGAAATTTTAAAAAAATAAAAAGTAAAAGAAAGTTGGAATTAAAAAACAAATATAAAGGTATCTGAAAATTAAAAAAATTTAAAGTAAAAGAAAGTAGCATTTTTAAAAGAAAAGCAAAAGAAAGTGGATTGTTTTTTTAAGAAAAGTTAAATAAGTGGAATTCTCTTTTAAAAAGTAAAAAAAAGTGTGATTTTAAATAAGATAAAAGTAATTAAAGTTAGAATTTAAAAATAAAAGTAAAGAAAGGTGGGATTTCATTTTATTAAAAATATAAAAGCAATTAGTAAGTGGGATTTCTTTAAAAAAAATCTGAAAAAACTCGAAAATTTTGCTATAAATAGAAGAGAAAATTTGAGAAAAAAGAAGAAAAAAAAAAGAAGAGAGGGGAGGAGAGAAATTTAGGTTGAAAAGTTTCATTAAATTTTTCTTTCAATATTTCGGGCTTTGAATCTTGGGATTGAAGAAGAGTTGATAGAGATTTTGTTGTTGCTGCTGTATTGACTCTACAACTTTCAGATTTTATTCATTTGAATTTACTCTCTTATAGGTATGTAATTCAAGCTCTTGAGTTAAAAAATGTCGGAGCATCTTTATTGAAGTAGAAGCAAATTGATTTGGTTCTTTTGATAAAGTTTCTTTCGTATTTAATATGTTCGCATGAATGATGTTTCTTTGAATGAGTGAATTGAGATTTGCAAATGTTAATGTTATTTTAGTATGTTCATGACTCTGTCTCATTTTTTTTTCTTTTTTTATTTTTCTTGGCTCATGACTTGTAACCAGCAGGTATTGTTTTGTTTACATTTAGATTTCAAGCTCATGTAGCACCATGTTCATATTTTGAAATTTAAAGAAGTATGTGAATTTGAACAATTTGTCAACATTAAGATGTAAAAAAAAATAGATTGCGTTAGTGGAAGGATCTTATCTTCAGTTTATGTTATTGGCTGCATATTTTCTTAAATTAACCATGTGAAGATTCAACTTCCTCTGCTTCAAAATGGTATTGTAAAAGTTATAGTGGTGATACTACAACTTTCTCTTTAGCATAGTGTTAAATAAATTAATTACTTTAAGTGTTCTTTGTTATAATCAAGTTTAAAATGCATTTTTGTATGTCCATGTTTGTTTTGTTCCTTCTGGTTCATCCGAATAGTTCTCAGCATAGTTTTTTTTTGTGCTCATATGGTCATTTAAGATTCATTATTTTGTTATAAAATTTTGTTAGTTTCTTTCTAGAATTTGAAAACAAAAGTCGGTCTTTTGAAGATGATATGGAGATGAACCCAAAGCTGACACTTGTCTTTTGTTATTTTTACATAAATGTCAACTCCACCTTTCTGAATTGTAGTATGCTATAACAAAAGGCTCCAGTGATATACATGTAGCTAACCCATTTCTTTAGGCCTTTTGTACTTATCAATTTATATCACTCTATCCACAATAAAACATCAAAACTCATGGCCCTCATTTAATTAATTTTAAATCCTTAGAATTCGAGGCATGCCTTTTAGCGAATTTTCTATGGCCCTCGCAAAGTTGAAAAATGCGTAGTTGCTTTAGGCGCGTAATTTGAAATTACCTTTCTAAACTCGGGTGTGCATTTCATGTGACCCAAATCCAAATTCCAACAACATTAAATAAAATGTGTCGTGGACCGCGGGTGCATTTATGTGACGTGGTTCAAGACATATTTTAAATGACGTTGCAATCTTCCTAAAAATGAATAAGAGCGGTTAATAAGTTAAAATTGAACCATAGGCTAAAACATGTATTAAAATCAGATAATAGGCCAATTATAAAAGTTGAGCGACCGTGCTAGAACCATGGAACCTGGGAATGCCTAACACATTCTCCCGGGTTAACAGAATTCCTTACCCGAATTTCTGTGTTCGCGGACTGTAAAATAGAGTCAATCTTTTCCTCGATTCGGGATTTGAGCCGGTGACTTGGGACACCATAAATTATCCCAAGTGGCGACTCTGAATTTTTAATAATAAATGAATCCCGTTTCGATTGTCACTTTAAGTTGGAAAAAACTCCCTTATACCCTTTCCGGGGTGTAGGAAAAATGGAGGTGTGACAGAAGGAGTTGAAGGATCAGTTACAGGAATTGCTTGATGAGGGTTTTATTCGGCCCAGTGTATCACCTTGGGGTGCTCCTATCTTGTTTGTGAAGAAAAATGATGGTTCTATGCATATGTGTATTGATTATCGCCAGTTGAACAAGGTTACGGTGAAGAATCGTTATCCTTTGCCTTGTATTGATGATCTGCTTGACCAGCTTCAGGGCACACGGGTATTTTCTAAGATTGATTTGCGCTCAGGTTACCATCAGTTGAAGATTCAGGAGCCAGATATCCTGAAGACTGCTTTCCGGACTCGGTGTGGTCATTACGAGTTCCTTGTTATGTCATTTGGGTCGACCAATGCCCCAGTAGCCTTTATGCATTTGATGCACAGTATGCTTCAGCCGTATCTTGACTCGTTCATCATTGTTTTTATTGATGATATTCTGGTGTATTCCCGGAGTCGGGAAAATCATGAGCAGCACCAGAGGACTGTGCTTCAGATATTGAGAGAGAAGAAGTTATATGCTAAGTTCTCAAAATGTGAGTTTTGGTTGGATTCAGTGGAATTCTTAGGCCACGTGGTATCGAGTGAGGGTATTTAAGTGGATCCGAAAAAGATAGAGGCCATGCAGGGTTGGCCCAGACCATCCTCAGCTACCGAGATCCGTAGTTTCCTTGGTTTTGCGGGCTACTACCGTCATTTTGTGGAGGGGTTTTCATCGATTGCAGCCCCTATGACCAGGTTGACCCAAGAGGGTGCTCCATTTCAGTGGACGGAGGAGTGTGAGGCGAGCTTTCAAAAGCTCAAGACAGCTTTGACCACAGCCCCAATTTTGATACTACCTACAGGTTCGGGATCTTATACGGTATATTGTGATGCTCGAGGATTGGCCTTGGAGCGGTGTTGATGCAGGACGGTAGGGTGATTGCCTACGCGTCTAGACAGTTGAAGATACATGAGAAAAACTACCATGTTCACGACCTTGAGTTAGCTGTCATTGTTCACGCCCTGAAGATTTGGCGCCATTATTTATACGAGGTTCCCTGTGAGATTTATACTGACCATCAGAGTTTGCAGCACCTGTTTAAGCAAAAGGACCTAAATTTGCACCAGAGGAGGTGGTTAGAGTTGCTGAAGGACTATGATATCACTATTCTATATCACCCGGGCAAGGCCAATGTGGTGGCCAATGATTTGAGTCGCTGGGTGGAGAGTCTAGGGAGTTTAGTTTATTTACCCGCATCAAAGAGGCCTATGGTGATGGATATTCAGGCCTTAGCCAGCCAGTTTATGAGATTGGATCTTTCGGAGCCCAGTCGGGTTCTAGCTTGCGTGGTTTATCGGTCTTCTTTATTTGATCGTATCAGGGAGCGGCAGTATGATGACCCTCATTTGCTTGTCCTCAAGGACAAGGTTCAGCACGTTGATACCATAAATGTGGCTATTGGTGATGATGGGGTATTGAGGATACAGGGTCGCATTTGTGTACTCAATGTTGATGGACTTCGAGAGTTGATTCTGGATGATGCCTATAGCTCGCAGTATTTCATCCATCCGGGTGCCGCGAAGATGTATCAGGATTTGAGGCAGCACTATTGGTGGAGGCGGATGAAGAAGGATATAGTTAGATTTGTAGCTCGGTGCCTCAATTGTCTGCAGGTGAAGTATGAGCACCAGAGACCGGGTGGGATGCTCCAGCAGATAGAGATTCCGGAATGGAAGTGGGAGCGGATCACCATGGACTTTGTATTTGGGTTTCCACGGACTTTGAGAAAGTTCGATGCTATTTGGGTGATTATGGATCGGCTGACCAAGTCCGCTCATTTTATTCATGTGTGCACTACTTATTCTTCGGAGCGGTTGGCGGAGATTTATATCCGAGAGATTGTTCGTCTGCATGGTATTCCAGTTTCCATTATTTCAGATAGAGGTACTCAGTTAACATCACTGTTTTGGAGGGCCGTTCAGCGTGAGTTGGGTACTCGAGTGGAGTTGAGTACAACATTTTACCCTCAGATGGACGGACAGTCCGAGCGCACTATTAAGATTCTTGAGGATATGCTACGTGCGTGTGTGATTGAGTTTGGAGGGTCTTGGGATCAGTTCTTTCCATTGGCGGAGTTTGCTTACAACAACAATTCTTAGTCCAGCATTTAGATGGCGTCGTATGAGGCTTTATATGGTAGGCAGTGTAGATCTCAGGTGGGTTGGTTTGAGCCAGGTGAGGCTAGATTATTGGGCACAGACTTAGTTCAGGATGCCTTGGAGAAGGTTAAGGTGATTCAAGATAGAATCTGTACAGCCCAGTCCCGACAGAAGAGTTACGCGGACCGGAAGGTTGGTGATGTTTTCTATATGGTTGGAGAGCGGGTTATGCTTTGGGTTTCGCCTATAAAGGGCATTATAAGATTTGGGAAGAAGGGGAAGTTGAGTCCGAGGTTTATTGGACCTTTTGAGATATTGAGGCATGTTGGGGAGGTTGCTTATGAGCTTGCCTTACCTTCCAGCTTGGAAGGAGTTCATCCGGTATTTTATGTTTCTATACTCCGGAGGTATCACGGCGATCCGTCGCACATGTTGGATTTCAGTTCAGTCCAGTTGGACAAGGATCTATCTTATATTAAGGATCCAGTGGCAATATTGGACAGGCAGGTTAGAAAGTTGAGGTCAAAGAACATTGCATCATTGGAAGTTCAATGGAGGTGTCAGCCGGTCGAGGAGGTGACCTGTGAGACCGAGCAGGATATGCGCAGCCGTTACCCTCATGTTTTCACTACTTCAGGTATGTCTCTATGTTCGTTCAAGGACGAACAAATGATTAAGTGCAGGAGGATGTGACGACCCGGCCGATCGTCTTAAGAATTAATGCCCTGATCCCCTATTAACTGCTTTTCCCGAGTTTATTTCTGCTATTTTGATTTGCCGGGATGTTCGGTTTTAAGTTTCGGAGAGTTTTGGGACACTTAGTCCCTAAATGAGAGCTTAAGGGTTGGAAAGTTGACCGTAGTCAGAATAGTATGAAGACGGTCTCGGAATGGAAATCTGATGGTTCAGTAAGCTTCGTTGGATGATTTTGGGGTTATGAGCGTGTTCGGATTATGTTTTGGAAGTCCGTAGCTAAATAGGCTTAAAATGCTGAAGGTTGAATTTTTGAAGTTTCCGATTCGATAGCGAGATTTTTTATTCGATGGTCGGAATGGAATTCCAAGAGTTGCAATAGTTCTGTTGTGTCATTTGGGATGGGTGTGCAAAATTTCAAGTCATTCGGACGTGGTTTGGTTGGGTTTTTTATCAAAAGCGGAATTCGGAAGATTTTAGAAACTTAGGCTTGAATCCGATGTGTTTTGGTTGTTTTGATGTTGTTTGAGGTGTTTTTAAGATTGGTATAAGTTTGAATAAGGTTTTAGGATATGTTGATGCATTTGGTTGAGGTCCCGGGGGACTCGGGGTGATTTTGGATGTTTAACGAGAAAATTTAGAAAATATTGCAGCTGCTGTATTTTTGCTACTTCTGGCATTTTCGCATCTGCTGTTTGGGGACCGCAGATGCGGCTAAGGGACCGCAGAAGTAGATTTTGGCCTTTCCTTCAGGTTCCGCAGATGCGGAAGGGACACCGCAGAAGCGGTGTCGCATCTGCGAAAAAGTAATCGCAGATGCGGTTTCTGGTATTTAAATTAAAATCGCAGATGCGACGAACTTTCCGCAAAAGCGGGACCATTGATGCGGTCTCGGGGTCACAAATGCGAAAATCGCTGGGCAGGACATATAAATAGTTGCCTTCGCGAATTTGAGGGATTCTTTCACCATTTTCATCCGAGATTGAAGCTGCTGAGAGAGATTTTTTAGGAAAACAAAGGGGAATCACTTGGAGGTAACGTCCTTGACATAACTCATTTTATATGATTAAAGACCTAATTAGTGATGAAAAATTTGGGAAAAATGGGTAATTAGGGCTTGAGTTTAAGAGGCCTTTAAATGAGGATTTGAGGGGCCATTTGGACTCCGATTTCAGTGTTCTTATTATGTATAAACTCGTGAGAGTACGAGGTTTCTGAAAATGTAAATTTCACCCGATTCCGAGACGTGGGCCCGAGGAGCGTTTAGGTCATTTTACATAATTTCGCGTATTAGCTTAGAATTTAATTGTAGAATCAGTTACTTGAAGTGTTATTTAAGTTATGCAATTGAATTAAATAGATTTGGGCCATTTGGAGTCGAGTACTCATGGAAAAGACGTGGTGTTGGGTTGATTTTGAGCTGGTTCGAGGTAAGTGGCTTATCTAACCTTGTGTGGGGGACCTTCCCCTTAGGATATGATATTTGATACTAGAAATGCCTTGTACATGAGGTGACGAGTGTATACTTGAGCTAATTGTTGAAAACCCGATTTTACTTTAAGTATTTACACTGAGTTCCTCCCTTTCCTGTTTTATTCTTCTTGCAAACTTAGCCTGATGTTAGTTTAGAAAAGCATGTTTAGTTGACTTAATTGTCTATTTGCTCAAACTGCCTTAATTGTATTACGTGAAGCATGTTAGGCTAGAATTAACTATTTACTTAGTATTAAAATACCATTTAATTTAATATTCTTGTGTTGCTGCTGTGTGTTTTAATTTGGGACAACAAGACGACATCCCGGGAGATCACCTGTACGTATTTATGATATGGACTGAGGTGCGGGATACCAAGAGATACCTGACATATATTGAGGATACCGAGAGATCCTCAGGATACCAAGAGATCCCTGGCATATAATGAGAATACAAGAGATCCTCGGGATACCAAGAGGTCTCTGGCATATATTGAGGATACCGAGCGATCCTCGGGATACCAAGAGATCCCTGGCATATATTGAGGATACCGAGAGATCCTCAGGATACTAAGAGATCCTCGGTTATTACCGTTGTTGTGCGTAGTATTTCCTTGTAGTTGCCTTTATATCTGTTTCCGTTATTGTACTCTTATTACACTGTATAGATTCTTAATATAGATTCTCAGTTTTACTGCTTATTTATCCTTTCATTTAATTATTTATTAACCTCAGTAGGGCCTGACCTTCCTCGTCACTACCCGACCGAGGTTAGGCTTGGCACTTACTGAGTACTGTTGTGGTGTACTCATGCCCTGTCTGCGCATGTTTTTCATGTGTAGATCCAGGTACCTCTACTCAGGTTTACTATTCTTGAGGCGAGGCGATTCTACAGGACTTCGAGGTATATCTGCCGCGTCCGCAGACCGAGAAGTCTCTTTCTATTTCTGTATTTTAGTATTTAGCCCTTCTGTACTTCTGTTTTTGTTAGACTTTCCGGAGATTAAAGTTATGTAGTGTTTTTCTCAACTTGTGGATCCGTGGGTTTTCAGGTTTTGGGATAGTGTATCAGATTTCAAGAAGTTATGTATATATGTCGACCGACATTTAAATATTGTTTCCTTCAGTTGTTTTCAGCTTTGGATTATTTATTTCGTAAGTTAGTTCATTTTCCGCATTGGTTAGGCTTACCTAGTCGTAGAGACTAGGTGCCGTCATGACAGTTCACGGATGGAAAACAGGGGTCGTGACACTAGAACTGGGTTATTCATATAAGGGAGGTGAAAGAAATCCATGTGAGGGTAAGGGTTTTTGACAGATCGCAGAAAGACGTCAGTAGGGAAACTTATCTAGCTTTGTAAGTGGGACCCATTGAGCTCCCAGTGTTATTCCAAGTTATGGATATCTCGTCTTCTTACAACTTGATACTTTGAAGGCCATGGATACACATGGAAGGGGCAGTTCCTTCCACTCTCCATTAATATATGAAGTTCGAATGGGATTGTCAAGAAATAGTGATACATGGGGAATGGAGTCATAAGCTTAGTTAGAGCACGCGGTTCCTTTTATAGAAGGTTTGGATGTGGTCGCCTTTCATGCGGTCGAGATCATGCAAGCAATAAAAATTGAGAAGGACAAATGGCACTATAACACGCAGTCACCATATGGTTCAGGGATTGCGATCCAATAAATGATGAAATACGGGTACAAAACAGGATTTGGGCTGAGGGCCAGATCAGATGGGATAACCGAGCCAATCCAACTAAAGCAACAAAAGGGTATTATGGCTTAGGATACCAGTTTGCAATTGTAGGAGTCCATAACAGTAATTATTTTGTGCTAGGGCATGTTTGAGTCAGGGCCAGAGCTCAATGCAAGAAGAAGAAATCATCGACGTGATTAGAAGGTTATTTGTAGTAATGATCGAGAAGTGTTGCAGCGAAGCTGACATCAAGACACCAACCATTAGGAATTCTGAACCAGGAGAGACTTTGTGGAACTGGACAGCTTGTCCAACTCTGGTTCGTCGGGAATCTTGGAAGTGCGGAATTGCAGTAATTTTTGAAATTGTATGATCAATTGAGGTTTGAATAATGCCAATGATTTTTTGTAAACCGCTTTTTTGAACGCTAAGATGTTCCTTTCAATGAAATAAAATTTAATTATTCCTAAAGTATTATGCAAAATTGTGTTTTTAATTTATACTCGCATTTTTTTACAGTAATCAAACTAATAGAAAACCACATTCCACGATTATGATATATACGAAACCAATAAACAAAACGAGACGGATTACGAGGAATATGATGAAAGTATGATGCCCTAGAATGTATTGTAGGAGATTGAATAGTTAGAAAGCTAGAAGAAGCCCGACCTTGAGGAGACAGAGATGATCAATATGGGAAATGAAGAACACATAAAACAGACCCGAATCAGCATCAACCTGGAAGCAGAACATAAGAACAAATTTGTAGTGCTACTCCAACAATACATTGACATATTTGCTTGGTCATATGATGACATGCATGGGTTGAGTACTAACATTATTACACATCGACTGTCCACTGATCCTGCCAAACCACCAGTCAAGCAAAAACCCAGAAAATTCAAGCATGATTTGAGTATGAGAATAAAAGAAGAAGTCAGCAAGCAAATAGAGGCGAATGTGGTAAGAGTCACGAACTACCCCATTTTGTTGGCCAACATAGTACTGGTGCCTAAGAAGGACGGAAATATTAGGATATGCGTGGATTATCGAGATCTCAACAAAGCGAGTCCCAAAGATGACTTTCCTCTAACCAATATCCACAACCTCATTGACAATTGTGTGAAACATGATCTACAATCGTTCGTGGATTGTTTCCTAGATCCAAATCTTGATGTACGAAGAACATGCAGAGAAGACAACATTCACCACACCATGGTGAGTTTACTATTATAGGGTCATGCTATTTGGCCTCATGAATGCCGGTGCCACTTACATGAGGGCTACGATGACCTTTTTCCATGACATGATCCACAAGGAGATTGAAGTATACGTGGATGACGTCAATATCAAGTCACGAAAGAGTACAAATCATTTAAGTGACTTGAGGAAGTTCTTCGAACGGTTGCAAAGGTACAATTTGAAGTTGAACCTGTGAAGTGTGCATTCAGAGTTCTAGCAAGAAAATTTTTGGGTTTCATCATCACTAGGAAAGGGAGAGAGTTAGATCCCTCAATGATCAAGGCTATTACCATGTGGGTTATAGATATTTCTAGTAATTTGGGCTCTTATTTTGCTTCTACATGCATAATAGCATGGATTTGAAGCCATGTGTTTATATATTAAATAAAAGCAGGGGTTATATTAAACAAAGTGTGAATTATTTGCAACCCCAAAGCTATGTTGACACTAGAATATTATTCAGTTTATAAATTTATGTGTGTCGTGTTATAAGAAACTTTAGACTAATGTATATATTCAAATAGTTTGAATGTCAGAAATTACGTTTTGATATGTTGGGGCATATTGCTTTCGCTTTCAATTATATTGGGATAATTATTTAATAGAAAACATCTTCTCCTGCAGAAAGTAGTTGATAGACTGATACATATTATGCAAAATAATTGTAAATTGAAGATGATTAGATTTTAATTTCATTCTCAAATTTTCGTGCTTAGTTTTAAGTTTTAACTATTTATTATTTTGTGTATTTTATGTGTTTATGAGGATGTAAGTGTACCTGTTAACTTGGAGTTGAATTTTTTATATATAAAAGATATCGAACTTTAAAAGATACTTCTTGATTATTGCAATTAAAATATTATCAAGAATACCAAAAGCAAATGCTTAATGACCCAAATCATGATCTCTCATCTTCTTTTCTTGAGCAATTGCACTTTGTTCGGAACTTTATGGGCATGAGTAGCTCTGTATGATGTATTATGACTTATTTAAATCGTCGGTTTTTGTTTCAGGTTATTCGGAATTGATTTGGAAGAATGAATTTCATGTTTTTAAGCTTTAAGTTAGAAGAGTTGACCAAGTTTGTCTTTGGTATGTGACCTCGGATTGGAGTTTTGATAGTTCAGTTAGCTCCTTTGTGTGATTTTGGACTTAGGAGCATGTCGGATTGTGATTTGGAGCTCCGTACTTTAATTTGGCTTTAAGTTGCGAAAATTGAATTTTTGGAAAGTTTGACCGGGAGTGGACTTTTCGATATCGGATTTGGATTGTAGTTCCGGGAATTGTAATAGCTTCATTATTTCATTTGGGACTTTTGTGAAAAATTTGGGTTCATTCCCGGTTGGTTTGCTATGTTTCGGCACGAGTTATGGAAGTTGAAAAGTTCAAAGTTCATCAAGCTTGAATTGAGGTGCTTTCGATGTTGTTATGTGTGATTTGAGGCCTCGAGTAAATTCGTGTCGTGTTTCGGGACTTGTTGGTATGTTCGGACGGGGACCCGAGGGGCTCGGGCATGTTTCGGATTAATTTTAGACTATTTTTCCTTCATTTTGCATTGTTGGTTCTGCAGAATTCTGGGCATCGGGTTTCCTTAATTGCGATCGCAGAGTAGGGATCGTTATCAAGTAGTGTTAGTTTCTAGCTAGGAAGAAGCTGTTCTTCGCATTTGCGAGTCCTCAGACGCGTTCGCATAGCTTGCTGCCAATTGTGCACCGCATCCACGCTACCATCCATGCATTCGTGTTGTGAATTTTGAGCTGAGCTGGGCTGAGTGTATTCCTCTTCGCGTTCGTGATGTTATCGCGAGATAGCGTAGCTTTGGGAGCCTCGTGTACTGCGTTCGCGAGGCAATTGCTGCGGTCGCGTAGGGTATTTTGGTGAGGCTGTTGTATTTTTTCTTCGTGTTAGCGGAGAGTTGTCCGCATTCGCATAGAGTCTTTTGGTGGTAATGCATTTTTTTCATCGCGAGCGCGATGGACTTCCCGCGTTCGCATAAGAAGAGTGGCTGGGCAGATTATAAAGTACTCTATTTCGAGGGTTTCGGCCATTTTTACATTTTTGAAGCTTTAGAGCTCGGATTGAGGCGATTCTTGAAGCAATTTTTACCATATGAATTGGGGTAAGTATTCTCTACTCGGTTTTGGTTATATTTCTTCAATATAACTTTATTTTTGATATTTGGATGTGAATTTTAAAGAGGAAATTGGGGGTTTTATCCTAAAGTTTCATAAAGCAAATTTTTGAGTTTAGAACACTGATTTTGATTCGAATTTGAGTGAAACTAGTACGGTTGGACTCATAATTGAACGAGTTGTCGGATTTTATTAGTTTTCTATGGTTCCAGGTCACGGGCCTGGGTGTGACTTTTGGCCGGTTTTGGGTTATGATTAAAGATTCGACCTTTATCATTTGGAATTATTTTTTTGGGCTTTATTTGATGTATTCAAGTTGCTTTTGGCTAGTTTCAAGCAGTTCGGAGGTCGGTACGCGCGAGATAGCATATTTGAAGAATTGTTTGGCTTGCCCGGTATTGGAATTGGCTTGTTCGAGGTAAGTAATATTTCTAAACTTAGTGATGTGGGTACCAAACCTCGAATTACATGCTATGTGATTGATGTTGAGGTGACACACATGCTAGGTGACGGGTGTGTGGGCGTGCATGTCACGACCCGGATTTGCCACCATTGGGAGTCGTGATAGCACCTACTCATGAAAGCTAGGCAAGCTGTGTATTATAGATTCATTACCCTATTTGCTTAACCTTTTAACATTTATGAATTTACTTGTGATTAATATCGGAATAATTATAATAAACAGAAATGCGGAAGACGGAAACTAATAGTTTAACCAAATACCAGTACAAAATCCAACATACAACTCTACCCAGAATTTGGTGTCACAATGTCATGGACCATCTACAAATACTACGAACAGTGGTCTGGATGAAAAATACAAATCTATCTTTGAAATACATAAAAACGGAATAGAAAAGATGGAAGGGGATGCCAAGGCTTGCGGACGCTTGCAGGACTACTTCGGGTCTCCTGATGGACTGAAGACAACAACCTCTCTATGGCTCAAATGCTCCAGTACCGGGATCTGCACATAGTGTAGAGTATAGTATCAGCACAACCGACCCCATCTGCTGGTAAGTGTCGTGCCTAACTTCGGCGAAGTAGAGACGAGGCCAGGACAAGACTACCAAATAAACCTATGCAGTTATATCATATAGAGCAAATAATAACAACAGAAACTAGCAGTTAAAGATGGGAAGGGGAAAACATGCTCGGGGAATATCATGTATAAACAGAAATTTAGTAAAGAAGCATACGGAACACAAAAATTCAACTATAAGCAAGAATAAGGAGAATAATAACAAGTCCACGACATCAACCTTCGTGCTTTTTCTCTCATTCTCACCATAAGAATCAATATATTCGGCACGACATCACCCTTCGTGCTTTTACCTCACATAATCATGGCATGGAATTATCCTTCGTGCATTATCACTCATATCATTGCACGACATCACCCTTTGTGTTTTTATATTTACAATATCAGCACGACATCACCCTTCACGCATTAACACTCACTCACAAATATCACACACGTCATCACCCTTTGTGCTTTTATACTCTTCCTTACCCAAGCAACAATACAGGCAAGGGAATCAATAAAATCACAATAGAGTCACGGCAAGGGAACAATAGTATTACAATAATATCCCGGCAAGGGAAACAATATCATAAGCAATAACATCCTAGCAAGGGAAAAAAAATATCATAAGCAATAATATCCCGGCAAGGGAAGCAATATCATAAACCTCTTCTCTTATCAACAATTACTTCACAACTCAATTCTCAACTTGAGCCAATGCTCTAAAATGTTCAATTAACAAGAATACTTCCATGAGCCTTGTAAGCACGTGATTTTTGCCCTATATGAGAATTACTCCCCAAAAAATTCAAAATAACATGATTTTCCTTGGTGTGCAATTTTGTGATATTTTTGAATAATTATTTGTATTTTTCTGTGCATGTTTATTTGTTAGATTAATAAAAAATATAAAAATATGTCGCATTTCGCATGTAGGATTTAATTCTACAATTTGTTAGTAATTAAGTTTGTTTACAAAAAAATAAAAATTTACAAAAATAGGCATTGTTTGCATTTTTAGCATTTAATGTCCAAATATACAATTTTATGCTTAATTATTACTTAATTGTGCGTTTATTGTTATTTGGAGTTAATTTGCGCTTTTATAACTTAATTTAGTTCTTAATAATAAGTTAAGTATTTTTATAATTTAGTTTTAGAGAAATAAAAGAAGAAAAGAGAGCGAAAATATAAAGAAAGTCGGAATTGGGCCTCTTCTTCGATTTCAAGCCACAGGCCCAAAAAATGGCCCAATCTTCCCAAACGACCCAGTCCATTTCGAATTGGGTCGACCCAGTCCATAACCCAACATCCTATTATCTTACATTTTACAAAAACAAAACAACAAAAAAGAAGAAAAAACCCTAAAAAAATATACTAAGTCATCCGCCCCCCTCCTATTTTCTTCATCTTCCCAAAAGCTCCAAGCTCCATCAATGGCTGCCCTCGACCCCACTCCCTCACGTCCAAACGCCACCAACAAACAGCTCGTCTGCGTCATCACTTCATCTTTTTCGTCCTTCGTCAAGCTCGAGCTTGAGCTCGACATCCATGGCGGCCCAGCTCCACCAAGCAGTCCGCCATGGCCCTCGTCGACCACTCGCTTCCATGGCAGTTGTTTCCGCGTCGACTTCTGCGTCTGCTCCATCTCCAAACGACCACAGTCCTTAAAACACCCAGCTCCACCTTGTCGACGAACAGCTCGTCGACCGCTGCTCCGACGCGTCGCTGCTGCTGTCGTTCCAGCAGCTCTGTCTTCCTCCTCGACGAACAGCTGCTCGTCGTCCAGTTCGAACCAAACAGACCCATCATGCTACTGCTGTCACTGCCCTCGTCGACCACTCGTTTCCATGGCTGAAAACAGGAGAACAACCCCGTCCAGGGCTTCCCTCTTCTGGGTTCTTGCTTCCCGTTGATGCTGTTGCTTCATCTTCTTCTTTATCCTCGTCGCCTTCAGTCTCAAAACGAGATTCAACCATCTCGTTTGTTCAAGTTTTAGTCGGGGACGTCGAGCGTCGTTTTGAGTTCGTCAAGTTTAAAAGGGAGGTGAGCTTGTCGTTGAGTTCGTCGTTGAGTCCGGACAGATTTATTCCCATTCGATGTTCGTCAAAACAGTCCGTACATATTTCGTTTCGATCCGGTTAGTAGATTTTGAATTTTATTTTGTCCGTATTTTGTTTTGATATTCTCGAATCTAAAATCGGCAAATGTTTGTTTTGTTCATGTCTATCGTTAGATATTTGATTTTTGTTTTGTTGATGTTCATATGTTTTGTTGAATTAATTTTTAGATTTCAAATGGAAATTTAATTAGTTGTTTTTCATGTTTACGTCATGTTAATTTTATTTATTTTGTAAAAAAGGAATTGTTAGTTTGATGTTAGTCAGATTCAAATTGAAATTTAATTGATTATTTCTTCAATTTGTTTCATGTTGTTATGTATTTTTCAGAAATTGTTAACATTGTTTAAATCATGTGAATCCGTCATGTTTGTTGTTTTAAAAAATAGATTCATTCATGTTCATACTTTGTTTGGTTGATATTGAATCCGAAATTTGTATAGTTTGATTTCTTGTTTATCATTTATGATTATTTCTTGAATTTTTCTCATAATCTTGTTTAAGTTTAATATAGGAATTGTTTGTTGCAATGTTGTTAGAGTTGATTTTAAGTTCAATATTATTGAATTTAGAAATCTGAATATACTTGTTTGTTGTTGTTGTTGTTGAATCTGAAAATAGGTTTGTTTGTTGCTAAAATATTGTTCAATCAAATTTTAGTTGTTCTTTGTTGTTCAATTTGTGTTCATGTGATTTGTTGTTGAAATGTTGAAGAAATCATGTTCATGTGATTTGTTGTTGAAATATTGAAGAAGTCATGTTCATGTGATTTGTTGTTAGAACATTGTTAGAAATTGATCATATTGTCTATATTTTGGTTAAGTTTGATTAATTGATTGTTATAGCTGATGGGGGTAGTTTGGTAATTTGTAGTGCGTTCAGGGGTAAAATGATAATTGCAATAAGGTCGGAGGGGTAGTTTGGTAATTAAATATTTTGGAATTCTTTATGTGAAGCATGGGGGACAAAATGTAATGGGGTGGTTTGTGATATAGTTATTTAATATAAAGGGGGGACAAGACAAATTTTAGTGTGGGGGAATCTTGTATTTGTTTATGTTAGGCATGGGGGACAAAATATAATGGGGTGGTGTGATATATTTATTTAATGTAATGGAGATGAGTGGGAAGATAATGGGTTTGGTAGAGAAAAAGGGTTGATTTTAATTGATTAAAAGATTTATGGGATGTGATATATATAGAAGTCTTAAAACTGATTTAGAGAGGACAGAAGAGAAAAAATACAGATAGAGGAACTAATCAGAATATAGAGAAGAACTGAAAGAAAATAAGAGAGAGAAACAAGGGCTGAACATTTAGGAGAGAGAGAAAATTCCGAAAAATATTTAAACTTTCAAAAAAAAAACTAAAAAAAAAAATCTTTTTCTTTCTTTCATTGTTTGAAATCAGAATTAATTGTTGTTTCATCAAAGCTTGAAGCTTTTGTT
Organism: Nicotiana tabacum; assembly: GCF_000715075.1. Lineage (NCBI taxonomy): Eukaryota > Viridiplantae > Streptophyta > Magnoliopsida > Solanales > Solanaceae > Nicotiana > Nicotiana tabacum. Next base: position 151,461,536 of record NC_134087.1, on the reverse strand, counting down.
TTTTGGGATTACTGCTCCACTGGTTTGCAAACTCTGTTCCTGGGTTGTTACTGCTGCTGGACTGTTGTTGCTGTGCTATATTGTTATTACTGCTGCTGATTCTCATCTTTTTTGGTTTCCAATACCAGGTACACGACTTTAATACTAGCTATTGCAAAACTAATAATGTGGAAGCATGAATACATATGAAGAATGAAATTTTGAAGTTTTAATATCATTTTTATTTCCTTTAATCGATTGTATTTACACTATTTCATCTATTATTGAATAATAATTGAAATAAAAAAAATAACATAAGTTAGTCTTTAATGAATCGGTTTGGCAAAACAGGTTAATTCACTAGTTATGAAGGTTTCAAAATTATCAACAGTAGGTTAATCATGAATAAGTAGATAAATTTATTTAAGGCATGAATTTGAATTAATTTTCGAAAATTAGGCATTAAGGTATTTGAGTTCAGGCAAGATTAGAAACTTCGTTTAAATCTAAAAGACTTTCTAAAAAGATTTAGTAATTATGGTTAAAATCTAGTTTCAAATGGTTGTGAATAATTAATCTCAATAGATTTTTTTATAACAACGCTGAGTTTTTATCTATCTGTATTTGATTCTTTTGAATATTAGTTGTCAAATTTTTATTTTATTTATAATTTCGAATTTAAATAAAATTCCTTTTCATCAATATTTGTATTAATCTAGCAATTAGTATGTCATGTTTTCTTAAATAAATAAAATAAAAGCTAGTAATTAATTAGGATTTTCTTCCTTTATTTTAGAGACTAATTTTTATAGAAAAATGTAGTCGCTTTAAGATTTGTCCATTTAAAATAAATGAGATGAGTCTCGCTTAATAAAATGCATAGATTGCGGGGCCCTCAATAAATGTACATTTAATTGCTTAGAATTCGGGAGGAGCCGTTTAGCAAATTTCTCGGCCCTACCCAAAATAATGATACGCTAGTCGCTTTAGGCGCGTATTTAATAATATTATCTTCTTAAACTCGGGTGCGTATTTCATGCAACCCAAATCCAAATCCCAAAACATTGAATAAAAATGTGTTCCGGATTGCCGGAGCATTTCATGTGACGTAATCCAAAGACATGTTTTAAACAATGTTCACATTCTTGTAAAAATAATAATAACAATAATAAAAGCGGTAAAAAGATAAAATTTGCACATGAGCTCATAATTGTATAAAAATCAGATATTTAAGCCAGATATGGCAGTTGAGCGACCGTGCTAGAACCACGGAACTCGGGAATGCCTAACACCTTCTCCCGGGTTAACAGAATTCCTTATCCGGATTTCTGGTGCGCAGACTGTAATACAGAGTCATTCTTTTCCTCGATTCGGGATTAAATTGGTGACTTGGGACACCCTAAATCTCCCAAGTGGCGACTCTGAAATAAATAAATAAATCCCGTTTCGATTGTCCTTTAATTGGAAAAACTCCTTGTACCCGCGCGGGGGCGGAAAAAGGAGGTGTGACAGCTCTGGCGACTCCGCTGGGGACTAAAAGACCCAGAACCGCTGGTTCAGGGTTCAAGAATTCGAGCTTAAAATAATTGTTATAGTTGGCTTTATTTATTTTCTGATTTTTACATGATATATGCCTAATGTGCTAAATGATGTTTTTACCGCTTTAATATTATCTGAATTGTGTATATAAAACTGCTACGAAATTCTTCTTCTTTCAGAGTCTTCTGAATTTATGGTGTACACGTGCGCGTGGCCCACCTTTCTGTTAGAAGTCATACCAAATAAGACGAAGTTGGGACAAGTAACTAGGCCGGGTAGACTTTCGTGCTCCCGGTACGTTGCCCCCACTTCGGCTCAAGCTGTCCACTTGGGTAAGCCAGGGCTAGAACAATATACATCAGGTTTTTCACTTAGAATAACCCAGCTTCATGCCGGATCCCTAGTAGGAACGCTTATTTGCATCACGTTGCATTTGACTTAGGGGACTCAATACAGGGGTTGGGTCCGTCTAGGACTAGCAACCTGATATGAAAGGACCATCCTGATGCATCCTATTTGTTTTCCGTGCATTTATTTGTCTCGCGCCCGCATGCTGACCGGTGTTTGAATATTAGGAATATTGAAATTGAAAAAAAAAGAAATAGCGGTTAGAGAATTGATTGTTTATTTTTGAAAAAGAAACCCAATGCCCAAATACTGTCAAAACTCTGCCGAAATTTTGAGAAAATGAAAAAAAAATGTTTATTAGTTTGTTTTACTAAAAAGCAAAGGAAAAATAGAAGAAAAAAAAAGTCGTTGTTCTGTCTTATTTTTAAAAAAAAAAAAAATATAAAAGGGAAAATAGTTTGTTTTCCCCTGAAAATGACAATGAAAAAGAGTCTTACTTTTAAAATGGTTTTTATTTTTTATTTTTTATTTGTTTCTGAAAATGCCAAAATGAAAATGAAAAGAGTCGTGCATTGAAAGTGGTTTTGTTATTTGTTGCTGAAAAAGAAAAAAAATCCTGTTTTAAAATAGTTCGGTTAATTGGCCCGAACTATGCGGGTTTGATTCTCACCGGATGTGAGATACGTAGGCAACCCTCATCGGGTCCAACCCCCTTTTTTGCTAAAATAGCCAAAAACCAATAAATAAATAAAAAACGTGTCAAAATTTTAATTTTGTCATAAATAAGTCGGGCAGTGTCCAGCCTCCCCTTTTGCTAAAAAAAATAGCCAAAAAAATATGTCAAATTTAATAAAGAAGTCGGGTGACGTTGTTTTGTCAAGACACAGCCGAATGTTCCCGAAAGGGACGTCGGAAGGCTGACTTTGCATAAACAGCCACTTTTTGGGTCATGTTTAAGATTTGGTCCAGTTGACCCACACAACCTTAAAAATCTTCGTCCCCGAGACGTTGAAAGGCCGTGTTTGCAATGTTGAGTTTTCTATTTTTGAAAAATGATAAAAAGAGTCATAAATAAGTCAGGGTGGTGCTGTTTTTGTCAAAAATAGCCGAATGTTCCCGAAAGGGACGCCGGAAGGCTGACTTCGCATAAACAGCCACTTTTTGGGTCATGTGTAGGATTTTGGTCCAGTCGACCCACACGGCCTTAAAAATCTTCATCCCCGAGGCGCTGACGGGCCATGTTTGCAACACCCGGTTTTTATTGTAATTTTTAAAAAAAAAACAAAAAACAAAGAGTCAACGGTCAGGTAAATACCGTTTAGATTTTTGGTCAAAATAAGTCGAGCCAACTTCGGCCGCGTCTTAAACTGTTCTTGCCGAAATAGCCTTAGAGTATCTTCAATTGTCGAAAGGTTATTTTCGTAAAAGAATAGACAAGTTTGTAAAGTATCATAAAATAATCCTCTCCGGCCTCAAAATTTGGAAGGGGCTACATTTGCAAAAATAACCGTTTGGTTGCATTTGTCAAACGGAGAAAGGAAGATGGCCATTTGTTTTGGATTTTTGATTAGAATAGGTGGGTTGTTTGATTTTCAAGTTTGTAGGTCATCTTCAAACATTTGAAACCCAGTTTGTTTTAAATTGAAAAAAAATGTTTAGTATTGTTTATCTTTTATTGGTCCGAACTACGCAAGGTCTGATTCATGCGGGGTCATGATACGTAGGCAATCTCTATAAGATTCGACCACAACAAAAAAAAATTGAAAAAAAAATCGAAAAAAAGGAAAAAGATGTTGCTAGTAATTAGAACCGACTGAGTCCATTCTAACATGTTTTGTTTTGAATTGTGAAGAAAAAAATGAAAAAAGAGATGTTGTTAATAATGGGGACCAACTGAGTCCATTCTAACCTGTTTTGTTTTGAATCGCAAAGAAAGAAGGTGGTTGGTTTGTGGTAAGCCGGAAATACAAGACCCAGAAGCACACTTTGCGGGGATCAGGCATGATAACAGAAGCACTCGAATCCTATTGGGACTTGTTGACTAAGGTTGATGATATCGAAGTTGGAAATGGTCTGGACAATACTGATGCAAAGCTCAGTGGCTAAAGATGCCAATTTCGATAAAGTGGGAAGACGCTCTTTTCCTTGGTTAGCAAAAGAGAAGCTGGTGGTGTCTTATTTTGTTGTCATTTCTGTTGTCCGGATTATTCTTAGGGTTGTAATCCGAATATTGTCTTGTGTCAAACCTTCTTATCTTTCCAGTTTGTCATATCAGTTTGTTTAAGTTTTGTCAAGGTTGTGTTAGGATTTTATTCTGGTTGTTTTGTTTGTTTTATTATTCAAACCATTTCTTCGGTAGTCTAATACAAAAGCCGATCATTTATTGTTTCCAGTCATCTTTTTGTTTAGTCCTTTTATCATTTTTGTTCAGCGCCGATTCTCGTGACATGACATGCGCACACAGTTTGGGCCTAATCTTAAAAGTTAATCATAAAACCCTCGGAAGGTGATCAAAGCATTTAAAGGAAATAAGAACGGTTTGAGATTATTTGAAGCCCGAGTCATGTGGAACTGGGGCAAGTAAAACATAAAGAAAATTGTTAAATGCAAGATTCGCCAAATTGGCATGAGGGTCGTTCATGAGAATGTGAGTGTCGCCCAGCAGTGCTTTAGAAATGACAAATGAAAAAGCAAGTGTTTAACACAATTGTCAAGTCCAGCACCATCAGAAGAGACTATAAATCTATGATCAATTGTGTTGTTTGCACTTGGCATGTTTTGAAGACTGGAATGACGAAGGCATTTTGTTCTTCTACCTAAACACTTTATCCTTCGTTACCCCTTTTGAGCCTTATTTATCTTCTTTCATACCCCTCGTTCGGAATCAATAGCAACGACTAGGAAATACGAGCCTGGAAGGTAAAGAAAAAAAAATAAAAAAAAAACGAAAAAAAAAGAAAAATGATAACAAAAAAAAACAAAAGAAAGTCAGAAGGAAAAAGAGGAATTGGGAACTACGTTTGACCTGATTCCTCAAAGAGGATACGTAGGCGCTTCACGGCTCGGTCATAGGGTGCATAATGGCCACAATGGTCACAGTGTGCATGGTGTAATAAGAATTAAAAAAAAATTATAAATAAATAATCCCCAAGCAAGAAACTGGGGCAATGGTTGCGTTTGTGGTAAGCAAAATTGGTTCCGAAGGTTGTAATTTTAAACCTCCAATTTATTTTGTTTTGAGCCTTTAATACCCCTTCTTTCTAGCCTGTCCAAAAACCCACATTACGGTCCAAAGAAAGACCTTCTGACCAGTCGGCAAAAGATGCCAAGTCAGACAAATGAGAGTCTTACCGGCGAACATAACATTCTGTTCCACAGCAGAAAGAACTCTAATCTCCAACAGAGAGAGTCATACCGGCAACACTCCAAATCCCCAGCTGGAAAGTGATACAAATGAGAGAGTCTTATCGGTGAAAATCTTCACGGATACCATAAGGCGATGAAAACTGAGAGAAAAACCAAAATGAGAGAGACTTGATGGTGAAAACCTTTTGGGAACTACAAGTCGAATAAGATTGTGAATCAGATGGGGAATTGCCAATTGAAGGTCTTGAAAGACGATTGACGGCAGAGGAAGGCCACATGTGCATGTCATGACCATTAGAGTCGGTATCTGCGTTTGATAGGTTTTTATTTATAGTTTCTTTTGTTAAAGAGTCATCTTTTTCCGTTGTCTTTTATTCTGTTCCATTTTATCTTTTCCTTTCATAGAAAATTCCCCAGTAGAGTCTGTCTGGTCAGAACAAGTGGGAAATGACTTCAAAATAGGCCATCAGCTTTCCAATTATGCAAGACGAGATCTGACTAGTACATCCAAGTGGTATAGTCAACAAGGAACAAGCGCGAGGCCAGTGTCAAGAAATATATCCCCAGCAAAAGGGAATTGACAAAAGGATCGACGAGTGTCAAGAGGGATATCCTTGCCGAAATCAAAGGTTATTAAACCTCAAGGCCAAGGCCCGTGGACAAATCAGGGAGAGCAATGAGCATGATTTGGGAAATTCATGCGAGACTAAAAGTTCTGGGAAATGCCAGTTTCCGAGCTGTGCCACAAAAGAAGAGGGATATCCCCAGCAGAAAGGGATCATTCCCAGCAAATAATATCATCCCCAACAAGTTGTGGAATGTAGAGCAATGAAGGAGAAAGGGAAAACTATCCCAAGTAGGAGTATCACAACTAACCACCGCTTTTTAAACTAACAAATTTTGTTTAATTTGAAACAGGTAAAGGAAATGGCATGATGTCAGAAATGCATGCCACAAAAAAGATTGTCAAACTGGGGCAGAAGATTTTCTTTTCAGTTAGAAAATTTTCTGGAAAATCAGGTACCCATTTGGGGAAAAATAAACATAGCACCAAGGAAGTGGTCTTTGAACCAGGGTTGCCCCCAACATAATAAGTTTCCAATGGAGGAAGTTGATACCCAGCAGACAGAACCAAGGAGATGAAATTGGTGTTTAGAAAAAGCAAAAGCCATTGTCATCCCCAGCAGCTTCCAGAAGAATGAAGCATCAATTTGAATGGATAAAATTCCCCAGCAGCGTTATCCTCAACAACATTATCCCAAGAAGATAAAACTTTTATCCCCAGCAGTGTTGAGAGAATTTAAAATAAAAACAAAACAAAAAAACAAAAAAAAAAATAGTCGGGAGATTTGAAGGAGGGGAAGAAAGGAGACTCCCACAGTGGTATTATCCCCAGCAAGCAAGAACAAAGCAGCGCAAAGGAAAAAGAAAAGAAAAGAAGAAATTGCAAAGGTAAGTTTCTCAAATCATTGATCTTTACATTTTTCTCCTAGGATAAAAAGTCCTAGTCTGATGAATTTCCCTCCCGATACAATCTTGGTCCGATGAAATTTTTCTCCCAAGATAAGGTATCAAATCTTAGTCCGATGAAATTTTCTCCTAAGATACCAAATCTTAGTCCGATGAATCTTTCTCCTAAGATAGAAATCTTAGTCCGATGAAATTTTCTCCTAAGATATCAAATCTTAGTCCGATGAATCTTTCTCCTAATATCACAACAAAATGGACCTAATTTGACGATTTATCTCCTAGAGTCACAATCTTGGTCCGATGAAATTTTTCTCCCAAGATAATATATCAAATCTTAGTCCGATGAAATATTCTCCTAAGATACCAAATCTTAGTCCGATGAATCTTTCTCCTAAGACAGAAATCTTAGTCCGATGAAATTTTCTCCTAAGATGTCAAATCTTAGTACGATGAATCTTTCTCTTAAGATCACAACAAAATGGACCTAGTCTGACGATTTATCTCCTAGAGTCAAAATCTTGGTCTGATGAAATTTTTCTCCCAAGATAATATAATAAAATCTTAGTCGAATGAATCTTCTCCTAGGATCAAAATCTAGTCTGATGAATTTTCTCCTAGGATAATTTGAAAGAAAAAAAAAAGAAGTTTGAATTTGAAAAAAAAAGGTTGTTGAAATCAGGAGCCCCCCTGAAGAATAGAATGGCGATTTATTGATGGAAGTCAGGAGCCCTCCTGAAGAATAGAATGGCGATTTATTGATTGAAGTCAGGAGCCCCCCTAAAGAATAGAATGGTGATGTATTGGTTGAAGTCAGGAACCCCCCCTGAAGAATAGAATGGCGATGTATTGGTTGAAGTCAGGAGCCCCGCCTGAAGAGAGGAAAGGCGTTTTTAAAGTTGTTGAAGTCAGGAGCCCACCTGAAGAACAGAATGGCGATTTATTGGTTGAAGTCAGGAGCCCCCCTGAAGAAAAGAATGGCAATGTATTGATTGAAGTTAGGAGCCCCGCCTGAAGAGAGGAAAGGCATTTTTAAAGGTGTTGAAGTCAGGAGCCCAACTGAAGAACAGAATGGCGATTTATTGATTGAAGTCAGGAGCCCCCCTGAAGAATAGAATGGCGATGTATTGGTTGAAGTTAGGAGCCCCCCTGAAGAATAGAATGGCGATGTATTGGTTGAAGTCAGGAACCCGCCTGAAGAAATGAAAGACGTTTTTTTTTTTTAAAAAAAGGGTTGTTGAAATCTCGCCATCCAAAGAAAGGAATGGCATTTTTTGAAAAGTTGTTGAAGTCAGGAGCCCCCCTGAAGAATAGAATGGTGATTTATTGGTTGAAGTCAGGAGCCCCCCTGAAGAATAGAATGGCGATGTATTGGTTGAAGTCAGGAACCCCCCTGAAGAACAGAATGACGATTTATTGGTTGAAGTCAGGAGCCCGCCTGAAGAATGGAAAGGCGTTTTTAAAAAAGGGTTGTTGAAATCTCGCCATCCAAAGAAAGGAATGGCATTTTTTGAAAAGTTGTTGAAGTCAGGAGCCCCTCTGAAGAATAGAATGGCGATTTATCGGTTGAAGTCAGGATCCCCCCTGAAGAATAGAATGGCGATTTATCGGTTGAAGTCAGGAGCCCCCCTGAAGAATAGAATGGCAATTTATTGGTTGAAATCAGGAGCTCGCCTGAAGAAAGGAAAGACGTTTTATTTTTAAAAGTTGTTGAAATCTCGCCAACCTAAAGAAAGGAATGGCATTTTTAATGTTGTTGTTAAAGTCAGGAGCCCCCCCTGAAGAATAGAATGGCGATTTATTGGTTGAAGTTAGGAGCCCCCCTGAAGAATAGAATGGCGATTTATTGGTTGAAGTTAGGAGCCCCCCTGAAGAATAGAATGGCGATTTATTGGTTGAAATCAGGAGCCCGCCTGAAGAAAGGAAAGGCGTTTTTTTAAAAAAAAAGGTTGTTGAAATCTCGCCATCCAAAGAAAGGAATGGAATTTTTTGAAAAGTTGTTGAAGTCAGGAGCCCCCCTGAAGAATAGAATGGAAATTTATTGGTTGAAGTCAGGAGCCCCCCTGAAGAATAGAATGGCGATGTATTGGTTGAAGTCAGGAGCCCCCCTGAAGAACAGAATGGCGATGTATTGGTTGAAGTCAGGAGCCCCCCTGAAGAACAGAATGGCGATTTATTGGTTGAAGTCAGGAGCCCGCCTGAAGAAAGGAAAGGCGTTTTATTTTTAAAAGTTGTTGAAATCTCGCCAACCTAAAGAAAGGAATGAAATTTTTAAAGTTGTTGTTGAAGTCAGGAGCCCCCCTGAAGAACAGAATGGCGCTGTATTGGTTGAAGTCAGGAGCCCCCCTGAAGAACAGAATGACGATTTATTGGTTAAAGTCAGGAGCCCGCCTGAAGAGAGGAAATGCATTTTATTTTAGAAGTTGTTGTTTAAGTCAGGAGCCCGCCTGAAGAGAGGAATGACGATTATTTTCAAAGTTGTGGTTGAAATCAGGAGCCCGCCTGAAGAGAGGAAAGGCATTTTATTTTAGAAGTTGTTGTTGAAGTCAGGAGCCCGCCTGAAGAGAGGAATGACGTTTATTTCAAAAATTGTTTATTTGAAGTTGGGAGCCCGCCCAGATAACAGAGGCATACATTTCAGTCTTTACATTTCAAGCATTGAAGTTGGGAGCCCGCCCAGATAACATAGGCATACATTTCAGTCTTTACATTTCAAGCATTGAAGTTGGGAGCCCGCCCAAATAACAGAGGCATACATTTCAGTCTTTAATTTTCAAGTATTGAAGTTGGGATCCCGCCCATAGAACAGAGGCATACATTTCAAGATCAAGTCAGAGGACTATAAAACAGAGGGTTACAACAGGAATCCCCAGCAGGAAACAATAAAAAATCCCCAACACTGGGAAGCAGAAGGTTGCGATAAGAGGTCCCAGCAAAAACTCAAGTGCATGTGTCGAAAGGAAGAAAAGCACCAGAAGAAATGCAAGCAGACAAGAAAGCAGGGCAACAAGAACAAATTGCAGTCTAGCCTAGCTTCTTGTTTTCTTTTAAAGCACGGTGTAACAAGGAGATCGGTAAGCAGTGATAACATCATGCAACAGCAGTAACATCGTAGTCCCACGGTAGTCCCAGCTACCAAAACTTCCCGAACTACATTAACCTGATTCCCTTTAGCCAGGGATATGTAGGAAACCTTTGAAGCAAAGGTTTGGTTAAATCTTTTTCAAAAAAAAATGCTTCACACGGAGTACTCGGACGAGCAAAAATCGCCCGCTTTATCTTTGCGCGAAAACCCTTCGTGTCTTCGGGAAAAGAGGGGCAGCTGTAAGCACGTGATTTTTGCCCTATATGAGAATTACTCCCCAAAAAATTCAAAATAACATGATTTTCCTTGGTGTGCAATTTTGTGATATTTTGTGATATTTTTGAATAATTATTTGTATTTTTCTGTGCATGTTTATTTGTTAAATTAATAAAAAATATAAAAATATGTCGCATTTCGCATGTAGGATTTAATTCTACAATTTTTTAGTAATTAAGTTTGTTTACAAAAAAATAAAAATTTACAAAAATAGGCATCGTTTGCATTTTTAGCAATTAATGTCCAAATATACAATATGCTTAATTATTACTTAATTGTGCGTTTATTGTTATTTGGAGTTAATTTGCGCTTTTATAACTTAATTTAGTTCTTAATAATAAGTTAAGTATTTTTATAATTTAGTTTTAGAGAAATAAAAGAAGAAAAGAGAGCGAAAATATAAAGAAAGTCGGAATTGGGCCTCTTCTTCGATTTCAAGCCACAGACCAAAACAATGGCCCAATCTTCCCAAACGACCCAGTCCATTTCGAATTGGGTCAACCCAGTCCATAACCCAACATCCTATTATCTTACATTTTACAAAAACAAAACAACAAAAAAGAAGAAAAAACCCTAAAAAAATATACTAACTCATCCGCCCCCCTCCTATTTTCTTAATCTTCCCAAAAGCTCCAAGCTCCATCAATGGCTGCCCTCGACCCCACTCCCTCACGTCCAAACGCCACCAACAAACAGCTCATCTGCGTCGTCACTTCATCTTCTTCGTCCTTCGTCAAGCTCGAGCTTGAGCTCGACATCCATGGCTGCCCAGCTCCACCAAGCAGTCCGCCATGGCCCTCGTTGACCACTCGCTTCCATGGCTGCCCAGCTCCACCAAGCAGTCCGCCATGGCCCTCGTCGACCACTCGCTTCCATGGCAGCTGTTTCCGCGTCGAATTCTGCGTCTTCTCCATCTCCAAACGACCACAGTCCTTAAAACACCCAGCTCCACCTTGTCGACGAACAGCTCGTCGACCACTGCTCCGACACGTCACTGCTGCTGCCGTTCCAGCAGCTCCATCTTCCTCCTCGACGAATAGCTGCTCGTTGTCCAGTTCGAACCAAACAGACCCATCATGCTACTGTTGTCACTGCCCTCGTCGACCACTCGTTTCCATGGCTGAAAACAGGAGAACAACCCCGTCCAGGGCTGCCCTCTTCTGGGTTCTTGCTTCCCGTTGATGCTGCTGCTTCATCTTCTTCTTTATCCTCGTCGCCTTCAGTCTCAAAACGAGATTCAACCATCTCCTTTGTTCAAGTTTTAGTCGGGGACGTCGAGCGTCGTTTTGACTTCGTCAAGTTTAAAAGGGAGGTGAGCTCGTCGTTGAGTTCGTCGTTGAGTCCGGACATATTTATTCCCATTCGAGGTTCGTCAAAACAGTCCGTACATATTTCGTTTCGATCTGGTTAGTAGATTTTGAATTTTATTTTGTCCGTATTTTGTTTTGATATTCTCGAATCTAAAATCGGCAAATGTTTGTTTTGTTCATGTCTATCGTTAGATATTTGATTTTTGTTTTGTTGATGTTCATATGTTTTGTTGAATTAATTTTTAGATTTCAAATGGAAATTTAATTAGTTGTTTTTCATGTTTACGTCATGTTAATTTTATTTATTTTGTAAAAAAGGAATTGTTAGTTTGATGTTAGTCAGATTCAAATTGAAATTTAATTGATTATTTCTTCAATTTGTTTCATGTTGTTATGTATTTTTCAGAAATTGTTAACATTGTTTAAATCATGTGAATCCGTCATGTTTGTTGTTTTAAAAAATAGATTCATTCATGTTCATACTTTGTTTGGTTGATATTGAATCCGAAATTTGTATAGTTTGATTTCTTGTTTATCATTTATGATTATTTCTTGAATTTTTCTCATAATCTTGTTTAAGTTTAATATAGGAATTGTTTGTTGCAATGTTGTTAGAGTTGATTTTAAGTTCAATATTATTGAATTTAGAAATCTGAATATACTTGTTTGTTGTTGTTGTTGTTGTTGAATCTGAAAATAGGTTTGTTTGTTGCTAAAATATTGTTCAATCAAATTTTAGTTGTTCTTTGTAGAAATCATGTTCATGTGATTTGTTGTTGAAATGTTGAAGAAATCATGTTCATGTGATTTGTTGTTGAAATATTGAAGAAGTCATGTTCATGTGATTTGTTGTTAGAACATTGTTAGAAATTGATCATATTGTCTATATTTTGGTTAAGTTTGATTAATTGATTGTTATAGCTGATGGGGTAGTTTGGTAATTTGTAGTGCGTTCAGGGGTAAAATGATAATTGCAATAAGGTCGGAGGGGTAGTTTGGTAATTAAATATTTTGGAATTCTTTATGTGAACCATGGGGGACAAAATGTAATGGGGTGGTTTGTGATATAGTTATTTAATATAAAGGGGGGACAAGACAAATTTTAGTGTGGGGGAATCTTGTATTTGTTTATGTTAGGCATGGGGGACAAAATATAATGGGGTGGTGTGATATATTTATTTAATGTAATGGGGGTGAGTGGGAAGATAATGGGTTTGGTAGAGAAAATGGGTTGATTTTAATTGATTAAAAGATTTATGGGATGTGATATATATAGAAGTCTTAAAACTGATTTAGAGAGGACAGAAGAGAAAAAATACAGATAGAGGAACTAATCTGAATATAGAGAAGAACAGAAAGAAAATAAGAGAGAGAAACAAGGGCTGAACATTTAGGAGAGAGAAAATTCCGAAAAATATTTAAACTTTCAAAAAAAAAACTAAAAAAAAATCTTTTGCTTTATTTCATTGTTTGAAATCAGAATTAATTGTTGTTTCATCAAAGCTTGAAGCTTTTGTTTTTTGGGATTACTGCTCCACTGGTTTGCAAACTCTGTTCCTGGGTTGTTACTGCTGCTGGACTGTTGTTGCTGTGTTGTATAGTTATTACTGCTGCTGATTCTCATCTTCTTTTGTTTCCAATACCAGGTACACGACTGTAATACTAGCTATTGCAAAACTAATAATGTGGAAGCATGAATACATATGAAGAATGAAATTTTGAAGTTTTAATATCATTTTTATTTCCTTTTATCGATTGTATTTAAACTATTTCATCTATTATTGAATAATAATTGAAATAAAAAAAATAACATAAGTTAGTCTTTAATGAATCGGTTTGGCAAAACAGGTTAATTCACTAGTTATGAAGGTTTCAAAATTATCAACAGTAGGTTAATCATGAATAAGTAGATAAATTTATTTAAGGCATGAATTTGAATTAATTTTCGAAAATTAGGCATTAAGGCATTTGAGTTCAGGCAAGATTAGAAACTTCGTTTAAATCTAAAAGACTTTCTAAAAAGATTTAGTAATTATGGTTAAAATCTAGTTTCAAATGGTTGTGAATAATTAATCTCAATAGTTTTTTTTTATAACAACGCTGAGTTTTTATCTAGCTGTATTTGATTCTTTTGAATATTAGTTGTCAAATTTTTATTTTATTTATAATTTCGAATTTTTTAAAATAAAATTCCTTTTCATCAATATTTGTATTAATCTAGCAATTAGTATGTCATGTTTTCTTAAATAAATAAAATAAAAGCTAGTAATTAATTAGGATTTTCTTCCTTTATTTTAGAGACTAATTTTTATAGAAAAATGTAGTCGCTTTAAGATTTGTCCATTTAAAATAAATGAGATGAGTCTCGCTTAATAAAATGCATAGATTGCGGGGCCCTCAATAAATGTACATTTAATTGCTTAGAATTCGGGAGGAGCCGTTTAGCAAATTTCTCGGCCCTACCCAAAATAATGATACGCTAGTCGCTTTAGGCGCGTATTTAATAATATTATCTTCTTAAACTCGGGTGCGTATTTCATGCAACCCAAATCCAAATCCCAAAACATTGAATAAAAATGTGTTCCGGATTGCGGGAGCATTTCATGTGACGTAATCCAAAGACATGTTTTAAACAATGTTCACATTCTTGTAAAAATAATAATAACAATAATAAAAGCGGTAAAAAGATAAAATTTGCACATGAGCTCATAATTGTATAAAAATCAGATATTTAAGCCAGATATGACAGTTGAGAGACCGTGCTAGAACCACGGAACTCGGGAATGCCTAAAACCTTCTCCCGGGTTAACAGAATTCCTTATCCGGATTTCTGGTTCGCAGACTGTAATACAAAGTCATTCTTTTCCTCGATTCGGGATTAAATTGGTGACTTGGGATACCCTAAATCTCCCAAGTGGCGACTCTGAAATAAATAAATAAATCCCGTTTCGATTGTCCTTTAATTGGAAAAACTCCTTGTACCCTCGCGGGGGCGGAAAAAGGAGGTGTGACAAGCCTTGTTTAACATTAGAAATCATCATATTAAGCATGGACAACATATAATGGAGTCACAACAATCATAGTATAAGACTCGCGGGCATGCTTGACACCGACGTATAGATACTCGTCACCACACCTATGTGTCGTACACAACAAATAACACATAGCAAATAAGACCACAACTCCTATTCCCTCAAGCTAAGGTTAGACCAAACACTTACCTCCAAGCCACAAACACAATCACGCCTCAACTACCGCTTTACCTCTCGATTCCACTTCCAATTCGCTTGTATCTAGCCACAATTTACTTAATAATATTATTAAATGCTAAATAAACAAATTCTAATGCATGAAAATAGATTTTCTAGTGTTTTCCCCAAAAGTCAAAAATCGACCTCGGGCCCGCTTGGTCCAAACCCGAAATTCGGACCAAATCTCGATTACCTATTCACCCCCGAGCCCGAATATAAAATTGATTTTGGAATCCGACCTCAATTTGAGGTCTAAATCCCCAAATTTTGATATTCCTAAGTTCTACCCAAAATTCCCAATTCCACCATGAAAACCCTAAAAGAAGTTAAGGACTGAAAGAAATGAGTCAAAAATCACTTACTTGTGTTTTCGGGAAGAAAGAGTGTTTTGAAAATCGCCTCTTATGTTTAAGGGTTTTGAAAAATGAAAAATGGCTGAAAAGTCTCGTTTATATAAACCCCTCTCAGACCCTCACCGCTGACCGCATAAAAAGGACCGCGACCGTGAAGCTCCACCGCGGACCGCGAAATATCGAGCGCGACCGCGAATACATGATTTTGCCCACCTCTAACTGCAAAAACCCCACCGCAATCGGAAAGACCCCACCGCGGTTGCGAAATTTCATCGCGGACCGTGAAGCCTTGTTTATAGACCTGCAACTTTCTCTAAACCTGTAATAGTTATTTTCTAAGTCTAAATTCATTATGTGGTCTATCCAAAACTCACCCGAGCCCTCGGGGCTCCAAACTAATCATGCACGTAAGTCTAAAAATATCATACGGACTTGCTTGTGCGATCAAATCGTCAAAATAACATCAACATCTACAAATTCAACCTCAAATTCATACAATTACTCAAGAACATTGAAATTTCAATTTTCTCTCAACTATAGGTCCGTTTTACACCAAACTACTTCTGATTCTTACCAAATTCCACAAATTCAACCAAATTATTATTTTAAACTTGCGTCGGGCTACGAAAACAAGATACAGGCCCGATACCATCAAGAAATTGCATTAATTCACTTTTTAAGGCCTTTATATTTTCCAGCAAATAATTTTCTTTAAAAATTCTTTTCTCGTGCTTGGGACCTCGGTATTCGATTACGGGCATACGCCCAAGTCCCAAATTTTACTGTGGACCCTACGAGACCGTCGGATCACGGGTCCGGATCCGTTTACCAAGAATGTTGACCAAAGTCAACTTTAAAGTATTCTAAAGGCCAAATTTCTTTATTTTACTTAGATTTCACATAAAAGCTTTCCGGAAATGCGCCCGGACTGCGCATGCAAATGAAGGTGAGACAAACGAGGTTTTTAAGGTCTCAGAACACAGAATTTACTTTCAAAACGAGTGAAGGTCATCACATTCTGCACCTCTAAAATAATCGTTCATTCTCGAACGGACATAAGAAAAGTAGATGAGTCAGAGAAAAGATGGGGATATCGGCTCCGCATCCCGGACTCCGACTCCAGGTAGCTGCGTCGGCAGGCTGACCTCTCCACTGAACACGAATAGAAGGAAAACTCTTCGATCTCAACTGACGAACTTGCCGGTCTAGAATAGCTTCCAGCTACTCTTCATAGATAAGTCCTTGGCCAACTGGATAGTGCTGAAGTCTAACACGTGGTATGGATCGCCGTGATACTTCCGAAGCATTGACATATGAAACACTGGGTGCACGACCGATAAATTCGGCGGCAACGCAAGTTTGTAAGCCACCTCTCCCACTCAATCAAGAATATCAAAAGGACCAATGAATCTAGGTCTTACCTTGCCCTTCTTTCCAAATCTCATCATGCCCTTCATAGGCGACATCCGAAGCAACACTCGCTCGCCGACCATGAATGCCACATCACAAACCTTACGATCAGCATAACTATTTTGCATGGACTGAGCTATAAGAAGCCTAACCTGAATTATCTTAACCTTGTCCAAGACATCCTGTACTAGATCTGTACCCAACAACCGAGCCTCTCCCGGCTTAAACCATCCAACCGGTGACCTACACCGCCTACCATATAAAGCCTTATAAGGAGCCATCTGGATGCTTGACTGGTAATTATTGTTGTAGGCAAACTCTATTAAAGGCAAGAACTGATCCCATGATCCTCCAAAATCAATAACACAAGCTCGGAGCATATCCTCCAAAATCTGAATAGTACGCTCGAACTGCCCGTCCGTCTGAGGATGGAATGTTGTGCTCAACTCGACCTATGTGCCCAACTCACGCTGAACTGCCCTCCAGAAATGTGAGGTAAACTGTGTACCTCGGTCATAAATGATAGACACAAGCACACCATGAAGACGAACAATCTCCTGAATGTAGATCTCTGCCAACCACTCAGAAGAATATGAAACTACCACAGGAATGAAGTGTGCCAACTTGGTCAACGTATCAACAATAACCCACACTGCATGAAACTTCCTCTGAGCTCGTGGGAGTCCAACGACAAAGTATATAGTGATACGCTCCCACTTCCACTCAAGAATCTCAATTCTCTAAAACAAACCACCAGGTCTCTGGTGCTCGTACTTTACTTGTAGACAATTCAAACACCGAGCCACATATGCAATAATATCCTTCTTCATCATCCTCTACCAATAATGCTGTTGCAAGTCCTGATACATATTAGCGGTGCCCGGATGAATAGAGTACCGGGAACTATAGTCCTCCTCAAGAATCAACTCACAAAGCCAATCCACATTAGGCACACAAATACGACCCTGCATCCTCAAAACTCCATCACATCCAACTGTAACCTGCTTGGTACCCCCATGCCACACTGTGTCTCTAAGGACACACAAATGAGGATAATCATACCATCGATCTCTGATACGCTCAAATAATGAAGAACGAGCGACTGTGAAAGCTAACATATGGCTGGGCTCAGAAATATCCAACCTTACGAACTGATTAGCCAAAGCCTGAACATCCAAAGCAAGCGGTCTCTCACCGACCGAAATATACGCAAGACTGCCATGCTAACTGACTTTCTAATCAAAGCATCGGCCACCACATTGTCCTTCCCCGGATGATACAAGATGGTGATATTATAGTCTTTCAACAACTCCAAGCGCCTCCTCTGCCTCAAATTTATCTATTTTTGCTTAAACAAGTACTATAGACTCTTGTGATCCGTGAACACCTCACATGGCACGCCATATAAATAGTGCCTCCAAATCTTCAGCGCGTGAACAATGGCTGCTAATTCCAAAGACTAGATAATTCTTTTCATGAATCTTAAACTGTCACGAAGCACAGTGAATGACCTTAGCATCCTGCATCAACACCGCACCAAGTCCAATATGAGATGCGTCATAATAAATTGTATAGGCCCTAAACCTGTAGGAAATACCAATATTGGCACCGTAGTCAAAGCTGTCTTGAGCTTTTAAAAGCTTGCCTCACACTCATCCGACCACCTGAACTGGGCACCCTTCTGGGTTAACCTGGTCATCGGGGTTGCAGTAGATGAAAACCCCTCCATAAACCGACAGTAATAGCCCGCCTAACCCAAGAAACTCTGGATCTTTGTAGTTGATGCGGGTGTAAGCCAGTTCTTGGTTGCCTCTATCTTTTTCGGATCCACCTGAATACACTTTGCTGATATAACATGACCCAAGAATGCAACTGAACTCAACCAAAACTCACACTTCGAAAACTTAACATACAACTGACTACTCTCAAAGTCTGAAGAACAATTCTCAGATGTTGCTCATGCTCCTCCGGCTATGGGAATAGATCAAAATATCATCAATGAAGACTATCACGAATGAATCCAAGTAAGGCTTGAGCACTCGATTCATCAAATCCATGAAAGTTGTTGGGGCATTTGTCAACCCAAATGACATCACCAAGAACTCATAATGCCCGTACCTAGTGCGAAAGGCTATCTTAGGGACATCAGATGCTCTAATACAAAATTGATGGTAGCCAGATCTCAAGTCATTCTTCGAATATACCTTGGCTCCCTGAAGCTTATCAAACATAGCATCAATCCTCAGCAATGGGTACTTGTTCTTGATGGTCCTTGTTCAATTGCCGATAATCTATACACATCCTCATTGATCCGTCCTTCTTCTTAACAAACAACAGCGGCACACCCCAAGGCAAGACACTAGGTCTAATAAAGCCTTTATCAAGCAGGTCTTGCAATTGTTCTTTCAATTCTTTCAACTTTGGTGGGGCCATATGGTAAGGTGGGATAGAAATGGGCCGAGTGCCCGGAGCAAATCAATGTAAAAGTCATCACGAACATACGCCAAATAGGCCAAACATCCCTTCTCAACCAAACGCCGAGCCTTCATATATGAGATAACCCTATGGGTGGAATGACCAGGAGTCCCTCTCCACTTTAAACGAGATAAATCCGGCAAGGCTAAGGACACAGTCTTGGCATGACAGTCCAAGATAGTGTGGTAAAGTGATAACCAATTCATCCCCAATATGACATCAAAATCAACCATATCCAAAAGTAACAAATCTACTCGAGTCTTGAGACTCCCAATCACAACTATACATAAATGATGGACACGATCTACCACAATAGAATCACCCACTGATGTAGACACATATATAGGAGCACTCAAGGAATCACTAGGCATGACCAAATATGTTGCAAAATAAGATGACACATAGAAGTATTTAGATCCTGGATCAAATAGAACTGAAGCATCTCTACTACAAACCAGAACAGTACCTGTGATAACTACATCGGAGGCCTCAGCCTCAGGCCAGGCTGGAAGAGCATAGCATCAGGGCTAGGCCCCACCACTATGAACTACCTCTCTGGGACGGCCTCCTGCTGGCTGGCCTCCACCTCTAGCGGCCTAACCTCCACCTCTAATACCTCTACCTCCACCTCTAGCACCTCTACCTCTACCTCTAGCTGGCTGAGCGGGCGGTGGAACATTCGGTGCCTGAACCATGGCAGGGGAACCCTGATGCTGAGAGATACTCAGTGCTCAAGGGCAAAATCTAGCAATATGCTTCGTGTCGCCACAAGTATAACAAGCCCTCGGCTGCTAAGTCTGCTAACCCTGATAGCCTGAATAACCACACTGAAAACCCTAGAGCGGCAACGCACTGATAGGAGCTAGTGGTGCACTATAGGGCAACTGATCAGAGTACTGCATATGAGAACCACGACCACCTGGCGCACCGTAAGAAGCCTGTAGTGCTGAATGAAACGGCCTAGAAGGATGGCCCCTGCTAAAAGAATCCCTGCCTCCAGACGAGGAACCACTGAACCTGCTTGAATGATGAGGCCTCTTGTCAGACCCCTGACCACTCCCCTGTGATAGAACCATCTCAACTCTCCTGGCAACATTGGCTGCATCCT
This sequence comes from Nicotiana tabacum, assembly GCF_000715075.1. Classification (NCBI taxonomy): domain Eukaryota; kingdom Viridiplantae; phylum Streptophyta; class Magnoliopsida; order Solanales; family Solanaceae; genus Nicotiana; species Nicotiana tabacum. The sequence goes on along the minus strand of NC_134087.1, from coordinate 151,441,569 downwards.
GAAAAGAAATCTCGTTCCCCGTCTCCTTAGCCATCTGCAATCAAATAGGCTGAATGATTCCCTCAATGAACCTTCTCATTCTCTCTCTCAGTGGGAAGTATAAGAAGAACATGATGGGCCAAGTCAATAAATCGGGTCTCGTACTGAGTGACAGTCAAGAACCCTACTAGAGAAGCTCAAACTACCTTTGATAGTTCTCCCTCTGAGTGATAGGAAGAAACTTCTCCAGAAATAGTTGAGAAAATTGATCGCAAGTCAAATCCGGTGCCCCAACTGGTCTAGCCAAACAATAATCTCTCCACCAAGTCTTGGTGGATCTAGACACACGAAAAGTAGCAAAGTTGACCCCATTGGTCTCCACTATCCCCATGTTCCGTAGAACCTCATGACAGCTGTCCAAATAATCCTGGGGATCCTCAGAAGATGTACCACCAAAAGTAGTAGTGAAAATCTTGGTGAACCTGTCCAACCTCCACAAGGCATCAGCAGACATAGCTGGCCCCTCACCGGTTTGTGCCACAACACCAGGCTGAACTACCCCAACTGGCTGAGCTGCTGAAGTCTGAAACTGGGGAGCTATCTGTTCCGGAGTGCGAGTAGCAGGAGTTTGGGCTCCTCCTCTAGCTTGAGAGACAGCTTGTGCTACAGGAAGCAAGCCTGCCTGGGCGACACTCTCCATAAGGCCCACTAGACAAACCAGAGCATCCTGAAGTACCGGGGTGGCGATGAACCCCTGTAGGACCTAAGCTAGTCCTACTGGAACTATCTGTGCTGGGACCTCATCATCAAACTCAACCTGAGGCTCCGCCGCTAGTGCTGCTACTCGAGCTCTGGGCTGAGCTCTGCCTCTGCCTCGGGCCCTAGCACGGCCTCAGCCTCTTCCCCTCGTAGGAGTTGCTACTGGGGGCTCAGGCTGTTGGTCAGCTAATGAAGCCATACGTGTTCTCACCATTTGCGAAGAACAGAGTGGAAGTTCAATTAGCATTTAGAAATCAAGTCGCGCGACAAGAAAGAATAGATGTGAAGTTTATCCTAACTATGTAGCCTCTTGGTGATAAATACAGACATCTTCATACGAATCCCTTAGACTCTACTAAGCTTATCTGTGAATAGTGAGACCTAAGCAACCTAAAGCTCTAATACCAACTTGTCACGGCCCGGATTTCCCACCCTCAGGAGTCGTGATGATGCCTACTCATGAAAGCTAGGCAAGCCGTGTATTATAGATTCATTACCCTTTTTCCTTAACATTTTAACACTTACAAATTTACATCTAATCAATGGTGGAATAATTATAATAAAAAGAAATGTGGAAGACGGAAACTAATAGTTTAACCAAATACCAGTACAGAATCCAACATATAACTATACCCGGAATTTGGTGTCACAATGTCACGGACCATCTACGAATACTAAAAACAGTGGTCTGAATGAAAAATACAAATATGTCTTTGAAATACATAAAAAAAGAATAGAAAATATTTAAGGGGATGCCAAGGCCTGCGGATTCCTGTAGGACTACCTCGGGTCTCCTGATGGACTGAAGGCAGCAACCTCTCTATGGCCCAAATGCTCCAGTATCTGGATTTGCACATAGTGTAGAGTGTAGTGTTAGCACAACCGACCCCATCTGCTGGTAAGTGTCGAGCCTAACCTCGGTGAAGTAGTGACGAGGCTAGGACAAGACCACCAAATAAATCTGTGTAGTTATATCATATACATCAAATAATAATGACAGAAAGTAATAGTTAAAGGTGGGAAGGGGAAAACATGCTCGGGGGAATATCATGTATAAATATAAATTCATTAAAGAAGCATACATAACACCAAATTCAACTATAAGGAAGAATAAGGAGAATAATAACAAGTGCACGACATCAACCTTCATGCTTTTACTCTCATTCTCAACATAAGAATCAATATATTTGGCATGGCATCACCCTTCGTGCATTTACCTCACATAATCATGGCATCACCCTTGTGCTTTTACATTTACAATATTGGCACGACATCACCCTTTGTGCTTTTACATTTACAATATTGGCACGACATCACCCTTTGTGCTTTTACATTTACAATATTGGCACGACATCACCCTTCGTGCATTAACACTGACTCACTAATATCACGCACGGCATCACCCTTCGTGCATTAACACTCACTCACAAATATCACACACGTCATCACCCTTTGTGCTTTTAAACTCTTCCTTACCCAAGTAACAATCACAAAGCAATACGGGCAAGGGAATCAATAAAATCACAATAGAGTCACGGTAAGGGAACAATAGTATTACAATAATATCCCGGCAAGAGAAACAATATCATAAGCAATAACATCCCGGCAAGGGAAAATAATATCATAAGCAATAATATCCCGGCAAGGGAAGCAATATCATAAACCTCTTCTCTTTTCCACAATTAATTCACAACTTAATTCTCAACTTGAGCCAATGCTCTAAAATGTTCAATTACCAAGAATACTTCCATGAGCCTTGTTCAACATTAGAAATCATCATATTAATCATGGACAACACATAACTGAGTCACAACAATCATAGTATAAGACTCACGGGCATGCTGACACCGACGTATAGATACTCATCACCACAACAATACGTCGTACTCAACAATTAGCACATAGCAAATAAGACCACAAATCCTATTCCCTCAAGATAAGGTTATACCAAACACTTACCTCCAAGCCACGAACACAATCAAGCCTCAACTACCGCTTTACCTCTTGATTCCACTTCCAATTCGCTTGTATCTAGCCACAATTTACTTAATAATATTAATAAATGCTAAATAAACCAATTTAATGCATGAAAATAGGTTTTCTAATATTTTCCCCAATAGTCAAATATTGACCCCGGACCCGCTTGGTCCAAACTCGAAATTCGTACCAAAACCAGATTACCCATTCGCCTCCGAGCCCGGATATATAATTGGCTTTGGAATCCGACCTCAATTTGAGATCTAAGTCCCCAAATTTCGAGATTCCTAAGTTCTACCCAAAATTTCCAATTCCACCATGAAAACCCTAGATTCTAGGATGAAATCTTGTAAAAAAAAGTCAAGGAGTGAAAGAAATGAGTTAAAAATCACGTACTTGTGTTTTGGGGAAGAAAGTGTTTCGAAAATCGGCTCTTATGTTGTAGGTTTTTGAAAAATGAAAAATGGCTAAAAAGTCTCGTTTATATATACCCCTCTCAGACCCTCACTATTGACCGCATAAAAAGGATCGCAGCCGTAAAGCTCTACCGCGGACCGCGATATATCGAGCGCGGCCGCGAAGACATGGCCTTTCCTATAGCTGACCGCGAAAACCCCACCGCGGTCGCAAAGACCCCACTGTGGTAGCGAAGATTCACCACAGACCGCGAAGCCTGGTTCAGAGACCTGCAACTTTCTCTGAACTTGCAACAGTTATTTTCTAAGTCTAAATTCACTTCGTGGTCTATCCAAAACTCACCCGAGCCCTCGGGTCTCCAAACTAATCATGCACGCAAATCTAAAAACATCACACGGACTTGGTCATGTGATCAAATCATCAAAATAACATCAACAGCTACAAATTCAACCTCAAATTCATACAATTAGTCAAGAACATTGAAATTTCCATTTTCTCTCAACTATAGGTCTGTTTTACACCAAACCACTTCTGTTTCTTACCAAATTCCATAGATTCAACAGCATTATTATTTTAAACTCGTACCGGGCCCCGGAACCAAGATACTAGCCTAATACTATCAAGAAATTGCATTAATTCACTTTTTAAAGACTTTATATTTTCCAGCAAACAATTTTCCTTAAAAATTCTTTTCTTAGGCTTGGGACCTGGGAATTCGATTTCGGCCATACGCCCAAGTCCCAAATTTTACTACGGACCCTACGATCGTCAGATCGCGGGTCCGGATCTGTTTACCAAGAATGTTGACCAAAGTCAACTTTAATCCATTTTAAAGGCTAATTTTCCTTATTTTACTTAGATTTCACATAAAAGCTTTCCAGAAACATGCCCGAACTGCACGCGCAAATTGAGATGAGACAAAAAGAGGGTTTTAAGGCCTTGAAACATAGAATTTATTTCAAAATGAGTGATGATCTTTTGGGTCATCACAGTACACTGTGTAAATTGTGACTCCATTATTTCTGTGGTACTGTGTACATACCTGATCTTACCTGTAACCATGAAATTTCTCTGTACTTGAGCTATTGAGCTATGATCCATGCTAGATCCATGTCTAGGATACATGCTTATCCTGTTGGGACCCATTAAGATCATTTTTGTTGTTGAGCTATCAGCTTTCATTACATTACATACTAAGTCATACGCATTCATATGCGTATCATATCTTAGTCTTTATTAGTATTTATTGATATATCATATCATTATTTTTTAGCTGATATTTCATGACATTGTGAGCTTGAGAGACTGGAGAGATTGATGATTGAGTGAGGTCGAGGTCCTGATAGTGAGGATGTTTATAGGATCGAGTTGCACACTGTAACATGTTTTACTGATTTATGCAATGATTGTCTTGTTATAGTGCTTGAGTTGAAGGAGTCACTCCATAGTTTGTACACACCCCCAGTGAGCGCAGGTACCTACCGAGTGCCGAGTGTCGAGTGATTGGAAGGATGGAGTGACTGTGAGGACTGAGTGGTTGTGAGGACCGAGTAGCTATGAGGACTGAGTGACTGGGAGGATTGAGTGAATTGATACTCTGGGAGTATGCATATGATTTTATCACCGAGTTTCATCGCATTTGACATGTACATGACATACAGTCATATAGATGCATTTTCCTCATGTTGTACAGTATCACATCATTCATAACTTCACACATATATTGACATATGGGCATCGAGAGGTATTTTACAATTGCTATCTGGAGAGAAAATAAAACATCATATTTACTATTGAAAGGATTTTTGGGAAAACTCACAGTTTTCAAACTTACTCGTAATTTTGATTATTTCAGTAAAGGAGTTGGGTTTTCACTTACACACTTGAAATGTGGAACTATTTTTGGAAAACTATGAAAAAGCTAAACATTTTATCTCTGAGTTACTTCTTTATTTATTTGCTTTACGTTGTTATGAACTATTGTTGGCAATTAGTGTTAGACCCAACCTTTGTTCCACCTTGTCACTACTTTCAACCTAAGGTTAGGTTTGTTGCATATTGAGTACATGGAGTGCAAATGCTGACTAATGACATTGTTGTATTCGATGGGAGCTGGACTTGAAGACATACCTGTGTTCCAGTTGTAGCTTCCTTTTGTTCATGGTAGCCTTAGATTCATAAAACTCTGTTTATGTACTTTTTGTACAGATAAAGTATTTATTTCATATCAGCTTTGTAAATTCTATTCTTGGAAGGTCATAATTTCTACTACCACACCTTGGGAAATATATAAGACTAATATATTTTCTTTCCTTTACTGTTTCATTAAATTCTATTGAAATTAGATAAAAGGTAATTGGCTTACCTAGCGGGTTGGGTTAGGTGTCATCATGACTAGTTAGATTTTTGATCGTGATAGATTGGTGTCAGAGCTCTAGGTTCATAGGTAATACAAGTCATGAGTAAATATCTAGTATAGTCTTATGGATTGGTATGATGACGTCCATACTTATCTTCCAAAAGGCTACAAGACATTTAATATATACTTCCCATCTTTCCTTCCTTATCGTGCGGCATTGATTCAGCTTGAAGTGTAACTCTTTGAACTCTTTCCACGCCTTCGTATGCACATGTGAGCGCTCGGTATGGAGGCTTCCTTATCTACCGATGGGTTATATTTGTGCAATTTGAGTTTGGATCGATTGTAATAGTTGACTTGACCATCACGAGGATGAATGCGAGTTTAGAAGATGATTTGAGGTATTATGTGGTTTGTGTTGCGTGAGTTTATGAAGGATTTAGTTGAATCTCACCAATGTATTGTGGAAGTAATGGGGTATGGTTATTGTAAGTTATCAGATATTTTATTCCATGGCTTAGAGCCAAGTGGTTGAGATCGAGGATGACTCGAGTAAAGGAATTTCTTGATGCGGGTTGTATTACACTCTATGGGTATATAGAAAACATGGAATGATTGAGTTGTTATTTGTGAAAGATGTAGTGTGCATGGAGTAGGAATTCGCTCGGTTGCCTAGGAGTGTGGATTACTCCCTTGGGTGTTGCTGTGCTAATGGGGCACATGTCATTTGGTCGGCTTAATTGAGATTTGAGTAGAGTGAGAGACACTCGAGAATAGTTATAATGGATTCGAGATTTATATGTAGCAATTGTGAATTTTCAAGATTTGTATATGGCTACAAACTGAGATTTACATTGGATGGTGTCAAGACTCGCGGTATTTCTATATCATTGTGGATTATATACTTCAGTATCAAGGAGATTAAGGAAAGCAATTTTAGGTTCACATAAGGTCTCTTTAGAGTGGGTGTATTAGTTGTGGTGACTTGGGGTGCTTAAGAGGAGATATATTGGCTTATGAGCCTTCGAGCGGTGTGGTTTTATGCTCAGGTCTTGGGTGGTGAGTTTTGGTTAAGGATCGTGGTATTATAGCGAGGAGGAGTATCAACTTCAAGGTAATTCAGAAGGAACTCGCAGTAATAAGGTACCTTGATAGTAGGTTGGATCAGCATAGTAATGGATATAATCGGTTCTTTGGATACTTATGATGTGACGAGTTGCTATAGGTGTTTTGTGGAAATGCTCTTGGGTTTTGGCGACCTACGTGGATTTGTTGAGTTCAAGAGATTCGGTTCTGATAGCTTGGTTATGTGCAAATGGGCTTCGAAGAGTTCTCGATGATTTCTATCACGGTTTGAGGAGAATATTTCCTACTGGTGTGAGGAGCATTTTACGAATTGGGATTTTCTCCTATATGAGATCAAATGGAAGGTTTCTAACTAATTGAGTATGTAGTTTGCTGTGACTCGGAGTGGATTATTAGATTTTTGTACTTTTCATATGATAGAATGATATATGCGGTGTGTTGTGTAGGATTGAGATTTGCATGTGTAAGGTCATGGTTCAATTTTGAAGGGAAGGTCATGAATTCTTAACCAGCATGGACGTCTTTAGATGACTACGTGAATGATATTACTATAAGGTATTGCTTGAGGAGAGTGTAGATTTCAGAAGGCGCACCGTGTTTTGATTTATGGATACTTCATTGGTAAGGTGGCACTCATCTAGTTAATCAACAGCCGATTGTGACGACCCGGCCAGTTGTCTCATGAGTTACTGCTCCGTTTTCCCCTATTTTAGGTTCTTTACGCTTCGTTATCCTTGTTTTATGTGATCAGGTTGATTAGTTCGAGTTCGGAGAGGATTTAGTAAGAAATGAGACACTTAGTCTCTTTTAAGAAGGCTTAAGTTGGAAAAGTCAACCGGATGTTGACTTAAGTGTTAGAAATCTCGGAAGTGAGTTCCGATTGTTCGGTTAGCTTCGGGAGGTGATTTGTGACTTAGGAGCGCGATCGAAATGGGTTTTGGAGTTGTAGAGAAGATTTAGGCTTAAATTGGCGAAGTTGATATTTTCGCGGTTCCGGTTGATAGGCGAGATTTTGATACAGGGGTCGGAATGGAATTCCGAGAGTGATAGTAGCTTCGTTGTGTCATTTGGGATGTGTGTGAAAACTTTTAGGCCATTCAGATGAGATTTGATAGACTTTTTGATCGAAAGCATAATTTATGAGTTCTTGGAGTTCTTAGGCTTGAATCCCCTGTTAAATTAGTGATTTGATGTTGTTGAGAGCGTCCCGAGGTTTTGATCAAGTTTGAACGATGTCATGGGATGTGTTGGTGCAATTGGTTTGGAATTCCAGGAGTTCCGGGCAGGTTCCGGGATATTTTAGGCCAAAATCATAGCTGTAGCAGGTCTAGAAGGGTTGCAGGCCTCGAAACCCACCCGCGCGGACCGCACAAAAGGAAGTGCGGCCACGGTATGTGCTATGCGGACCGCACAAAATGAAGTGTGGCCGAGGTGGTTTTGTGCGGGATGCAGTGGTTTTGTGCGGGCCGCGGTGGTTTTGTGCGGACCACGTTTCTTATGTGCGGACCGCGGTGGATTTGGTGCGGCCCGCAGAGTTTGAAATCTGAGGGTACTCTATAAATACGAGGTTTTGGGTTTTATTTAATATTTTGACCTAGAGAGCTCGGATTTTGATGATTTTCTAAGGTTTTTCAAGAAATTCATCGGGGTAAGTGATTCTAACTCAGATTTGGCTAGAGTACATGAATCTATCATTGGATTCATCATTTCATTCATGATTTGGGATGGAATTTGGGAAGAAAATTGTGAAACCTTTCAAAAATATAAAATGATGATTTGAAGGACCAAATAGTATCGGAATTGGATAATTTTGGTATGGTTAGACCCGTAAGGGTATGAGGATTCTGAAAATGTATATTTTACCCGATTCTGAGATGTGGGCTTGGGGCTCGGGTTTTGCTAATTTCGGGATTTTTGATATTTTCGAATGTTTTCGCTTGGGCTTTGTTCCCTTAGCATATTGTGACGTATTCGTTCTGATTTTGGATAGATTCTTCGTGCGTGGAGGCCAATTCGAGGGACAAAGGCATCGCGAGCTAGAAAATTAACCGGTTCGAGGTGAGTAATGATTGTAAATGATGTCCTGAGGGTATGAAACCCCGGGTTGCACATCGTAGGGCTAAATTGAAGTGAGACACGCGCTGGATGATGAGCGTAGGGTCTTTTACTACTGGGGATTGTGACTTGGTCCGTCCCGATTGATGATTTTACCGCGTATTTGACTAAAATTTATTTGTTATCATCATGATTTGGGCTTATTGACATATTTGGGCTTCGTGCCAACTATTTGGACCCTTCGGGGATTTTTATCACTGTTTCCTCACTGCTTGACTTATTATTTGAACTTAGTCCTGTTGATATCTACTGTTTTACAAACTCAGCCACTTTTACTAGATTTGAAACTTAAATGATATTTCTACATCATGTTTTGGGCTGAGAACTACTGTTTTACTAATGCCCAAGGGGCTTGTGATGATTTTCGGACTGAGTGAGGCCGAGGGCCATATGTGAGGATATGCTGAGTGATATGAGGCCGGGGGCCTGAGATACTTTATATGCCACGAGGTGGATTGAGTGATGTGAGGCCGAGTGCTGAGTGATGTGAGGCCAAGTGCCGAGTGATGATGCCACGAGGTGGCTTGATATATCGCTTGGGCCGTAAGGGGCCCCTCTGGAGTCTGCACACCCACTGTGAGCGCGGGTACCCATTATGATCTGAGAGTGAGCCCGAGGGGCTGATATTGTTCTAAGTGATTGATACTGAGCCCGAGGGGCTGATACTGTTATGTGCGATTGATACTATGCCTGAGGGGCGGATTTCTACTTGTTATTTACCTGTTTAATTACCTGTTTTACTTGTTTTAAAAGGAGATATCATTTGATTTCTTCAATGATTTACTGTTTTAAGTGATTTTACTTCTTGATATGGAATTGCTTTATGCCTTTACGTGTTTTCATACTTTAAGCCATTATTTATAATTATTAATCACTGAGTCGGAGACACATTACTCCCTGCACCATGTGTGCAGATTCAGGCATCGCAGAGTCTGCTCTTGAGTGCTGATTCTCCCAGTCCAGGTAGTGATTCGGAGACTACGAGGTAGTTGTTGGCGTTCGCATCCCCGTGCCTCCCTTATCTTATCATTTTCATATTTTTAGAACTATTGTATCGAATTTAGTGTTCAGTAGACTTGTATCTGGATTTCTTAGTTGCTCATGACTTGTGACACCCCGGTTTGGGCTGTGTTAGGATGGTTTCTACTGTTGTTATCATTAATTCTGCAAATTATGGTTATTATATCATGTTTTAGAACTACTTATGGTATTTAACTGTTTAAAAGAGGTGGTCTATTTTGGTCTTGCTGGCCTTGTCTTCACGAGAGGCTCCATCACAACCGGGTTCGGGGAATTGGGTCGTGACAAGTTGGTATCAGAGCCTAGGTTACATAGGTCTCATGAGTCATGAGCAAGATTAGTAGAGTCTCGCGGATCGGTACGGAGATGTCTGTATTTATCCTCGAGAGGCTGTAGAACCTTTTTAGGAAAAACTTCATATTCTTGAAACTCTTGTCATGCGAACTTGTTGGTCCGAGTACTAAACTTCTGTTATTCCATATTCTCTCACAGATGGTGAGGACGCGAGCTACCGGACGAGGTGGACGACCACCAGTGCCACCCACTGAGATTACCAGAGGCCGTGGACGCGATCATGGTCATGGAAGAGGCAGAGCAGTGAGGGCAGCACCTGTAGATCCACCAGCTGCCCTAGCTCCGGATCAGGCTCCATCTATGGATGCTCCAGCAGCACCAGTTCAGGCACCAGCTATGCCCATCATGATTCCGGGTTTTCAAGAGGCCTTGGCATAGATCTTATCAGTTTGCACTAGCCTGGCTCAGGCAGTTTCAGCCACTACAGTAGTAGATACTTCACAAGCCGGGGGAAGCAATCAGACCCCCGCTGCTCGCACACCTGAGCAGGTAATGCAGGGACAACAAACACTGGGGGCACCTCCAGCACAGCCAGTTGCACCAGCTCAAGAGTTTGGTGTGCCAGTTATGCCAAATGATGAGCAGCGTCATCTTGAGAGGTTTGGTAGGATCCAGCCTCCGTCATTCAGTGGTGCTGAGGGAGATGATGCCCAGGGTTTTCTTGATAAGTGTCAGCGGATGCTCCGTACAGTAGGGATTCTTGAGACTAGTGGTGTGGCATTTACCACCTTTCAGTTTACTGGTGTTGCCTTCACATGGTGGGAGGAGTATGAGAGGCGTAGGATGGTTGGAGTAGCGCCCCTTATTTGGCATGAGTTCTCCACTCTCTTTTTCGATAAGTATGTACTACGGTCTCGCAGAGAGGAGCTGTGTAGGTAGTTTGAGTGGGTGCAACAAGGGGATATGACTGTGTCACAGTATGAGTCGAGGTTTTCTGAGTTGGCTCGTCATGTTGTCTGGATGGTTCCGACAGATCGTGAGAGGATTAGGGAATTTGTTGATGGCCTTAACTACCATCTTAATATGCTGATAACTAGAGAGAGAGTGTTGGGTACTACGTTCGAGGAGGTGGTTGATATCGCTCGCGAGATTGAGACAGTTCGCCATTAGGATCGGGAGGAGAGGGAGACCAAGAGACCTCGAGGATCCGACAGTCACAGTGGTGCTCCTTCGAGGGGCCAGTTCCAGCATGGTAGAGGTCGTTCTTTCAGGCCTGCTCAGTCAGCCCACCTAGGTTATCGTGGGGCATCTTCGGGTCATGGTTATCACGGTACTCAGTAGGGCCAGTCATCACTTAGTGCCCTTCCAGCCCAGAGTTCATCACGTGCCCCGTCAGCTCAGGGTTATTCTATGCTGAGTGCATCATCTAGTCACTCCAGTGTGAGGGGTTCCCTTCAGTCCCCTTCTCCAGCACCTGGGAGTTGTTTTGAGTGTAGAGAGTTTGGATATGTGTGGAGGTAGTGTCCTCGTCGTATTGCTAGTTCATCTCAGTAGAGGGGTCAGCCCTTGACTTCTGCTCCAGTTACCTCACCACCCGCCCAGCCAGCTAGGGGTGGAGGTCAGGCAGCCAGGGGTCTCCCTAGAGGGGGAGGTCGATCAAGGGGCAGTCAGGCCCGTTTTGAAGCACTTCCAGGCAGGCCAGATGCTATTGCTTCAGATGCTGTCATTACATGTATTGTTTCAGTCTGCCACAGAGATGCCTCTATATTATTTGATCCCGGTTTCACCTTTTCTTATGTGTCATCATACTTTGCTCGTTATTTTTGTACGCCCTGTGAGTTTCTTGCTTTACCTATTTATGTATCTATCCCGATGGGCGATACTGTTGTTGTAGACTGTGTGTACCGGTCATGTGTGGTGACTATTAGGGGTCTAGAGACCCGAGTAGATCTATTGCTATTGAGCATGGTAGATTTTGATGTCATTTTGGGCATGTATTGGTTGTCTCTGTGTCGTGCTATTCTGGACTGTCATGCTAAGATAGTCACTTTGGCTATGCTAGGTATATCGCGGATCGAGTTGCGTGGTATGACTGATTATGTTCCTAGTAGGGTGATATCTTTCCTGAAGGCCCAGCGTATGGTTAGGAAGGGTTTCCTTTCATATTTAGCGTTTGTGAGGGATGTGTGAGCTGAGACTCCTAGCATTGATTCTGTTCCAGTTGTGAAGGATTTTCCCGATGTGTTTCCTGCAGACCTGCCAGGCATGCCACCGGACAGGGATATTGATTTTGGTATTGACCTAGTGCCGGGCACTCAGCTTATTTCTATTCCGCCATATTGTATGGCACCAGCAGAGTTGAAGGAATTGAAAGAACAACTTCAGAAACTCCTAGATAAGGGGTTCGTTCGGCCTAGTGTGTCACCTTGGGGTGCACTGGTTTTGTTTGTGAAGAAGAAGGATGGCACGATGAGAATGTGCATTGATTATAGGCAATTGAACAAAGTAACAATTAAGAACAAGTATCCTTTGCCTCGCATTGATGATTTATTTGATCGGCTTCAGGGAGCGAGAGTGTTCTCCAAGATTGATCTCCGTTTCAGTTATCACCAGTTAAAGATCAGGGATTCAGATATTCATAAGGCTGCCTTCAGGACCAGATATGGTCATTATGAGTTCCTTGTGATGTCTTTCAGGCTAACCAATGCCCCAGCAGCATTCCTACATTTGATGAATAGCGTGTTCTTGCCTTATCTAGATTCGTTCGTTATTGTAATCATTGATGATATTCTGGTGTACTCGCGTAGTCAGGAGGAGCACGCAGAGTGTTTGAGAGTTGTGTTGTAGAGATTGAGGGAGGAGAAACTTTATGCAAAATTCTCCAAGTGTGAGTTTTGGCTCAGTTCAGTGGCTTTCTTGGGACACGTGGTGTCCAGCGAGGGTATTCAGGTTGATCCAAAGAAGATAGAGGCGGTTCAGAGTTGGCCTAGACCGTCCTCATCCACAAAGATTCATAGCTTTCGTGGGTTGGCAGGCTATTATTGTCGGTTTGTTTAGGGATTCTCATCCATTGCATCGCCCTTAACCAAGTTGACTCAGAAGGGTGCTCCATTTGTATGGTTGGACGAGTGTGAGGAGAACTTTCGGAGGCTCAAGATAGCTTTGATCACGGCTCCAGTATTAGTTTTGCCATCAGCTTCAGGTTCATATACTGTATACTGTGATGCTTCGAGAGTTAGGATTGGTTGTTTATTGATGCAGGAGGGTAGAGTTATTGCTTATTCTTCTCGTCAGTTGAATCCCCAGGAGAAGAACTACCCTATTCATGATTTCGAGTTGGCAGCCATAGTTTATGCATTGATGATTTGGAGGCATTACTTGTATGGCGTATCTTGTGAGGTAGTCACTGATCATCGCAATTTTTAGCATTTGTTCAAGCAGAAAGATCTTAATTTGAGGCAGCGGAGATGGTTAGAGTTGCTTAAGGATTATGATATCACTATATTGTACCATCCGGGAAAGGCCAATGTGGTGGCCGATGCTTTGAGTCGAAAGGTAGTGAGTATAGGGAGCTTGGCATACATCCCAGTTGGGGAGAGGCCTCTTGTAGTTGATGTTCAAGCCTTGGCCAATCGGTTCGTGAGATTTGATATTTCGGAGCCCAGTCGGGTGTTGGCATGTGTGGTTTCTCGGTCTTCCTTATATGATCGCATCAGAGAGCGCCAGTATGATGATCTGCATTTGCTTGTCCTTAAGGACAGAGTTCAGCATGATGATGCCAAAGATGTGACCATCGGTGACGATGGTGAGTTGAGGATGCAGGGCCGGATTTGTGTGCCCAATGTGGATGGGCTTAGAGAGTTGATTTTGGAGGAGGCCCATAGCTCGTGGTATTCTATCCATCCGGGTGCCGCGAAGATGTACTAGGATTTGAGGCAGCACTATTGGTGGAGAAGAATGAAGAAATATATTGTGGGATTTATAGCTCGGTGTCTCAATTGTCAGCAGGTGAAATATGAGCATTAGAGACCGGGGGGATTGCTTCAGCAGATGATTATTCCCGAGTGGAAGTGGGCGAGGATCACTATGGACTTTGTGGTTGGACTTCCTCGGACTTTGAAGAAGTTTGATGGTATTTGGTTGATTGTGGATCGGCTGACCAAGCCCGCGCACTTCATTCTTATGCGTACTACCTATTCTTTAGAGCAGTTGGCAAGGATTTATATCCGAGAGATTGTTCGGTTGCACGATGTTCCGGTTTCCATCATCTTAGATAGAGGTACTCAGTTTACTTCACTGTTTTGGAGAGCCGTGCAGAGAGAGTTGGGTACTCAGGTGGAGTTGAGTACAGCATTTCACCCTCAGACGGATGGACAGTCCGAGCGTACGATTCAGATATTGGAGGACATGTTGCGTGCTTGTGTTATTGACTTTGGAGGTTCATGGGATGAGTTTCTACCGCTTGCAGAGTTTTCTTACAACAACAGCTTCCAGTCGAGTATTCAGATGGCTCCGTATGAGGCTTTGTACGGGAAGCGGTGTAGATCTCCAGTTGGTTGGTTCGAGCCCAGCGAGGCTAGACTATTGGGGACAGATTTGGTTCAGGATGCCTTAGAGAAGGTGAAGGTGATTCAGGAGAGGCTTCGTACAGCGCAGTCGCGTCAGAAGAGTTATGCGGACCGGAAGGTTCGAGATGTGTCCTACATGGTCGGTGAGAAGGTCTTGTTGAAGGTTTCGCCCATGAAGAGTGTTATGAGTTTTGGGAAGAAAGGGAAGCTGAGTCCGCGGTTCATTGGGCCTTTTGAGGTGCTTCGGAGGATTGGGGAGGTGGCTTATGAGCTTGCTTTGCCACCCAGCTTGTCGAGTGTGCATCCGGTATTTCATATTTCTATGCTCCGGAAGTATATTGGGGATCTGTCTCATGTTTTGGACTTCAGCACGGTTCAGTTGGATGATGATTTGACCTATGATATGGAGCCAGTAGCTATTTTGGGTCGTCAGGTTCGGAAGTTGAGGTCAAAGAATATAGCTTCAGTGAAAGTGTAGTGGAGAGGTTGGCCCGTGGAGGAGGCTACCTGGGAGGCCGAGCGGGAGATGCGGAGCAGATATCCTCACCTGTTTGAGGCTTCAGGTATGTTTCTTGACTCATTCGAGGCCGAACGTTTGTTTAAGTTGGGGAGAATGTGACGACCCGGCCAGTCATCTCATGAGTTACCGCTCCGTTTTCCCCTATTTTAGCTTCTTTACGCTTCATTATCCGTGTTTTATGTGATCGGGTTGATTAGTTTGACTTCGGAGAAGATTTGGTAAGAAATGAGACACTTAGTCTCTTTTAAGAAGGCTTAAGTTGGAAAAGTCAACCAAATGTTGACTTATGTGTTAGAAGGCTCGGAAGTGAGTTCTGATGTTCGGTTAGCTTCGGGAGATGATTTTGGACCTAGGAGCGCGATCGGAATGGGTTTTAGAGTTTTAGAGAAGATTTAGGCTTAAATTGGCGAAGTTGATATTTTGGCGGTTCCGGTTGATAGGCGAGATTTTGATATAGGGGTCGGAATGGAATTCCGAGAGTGACAGTAGCTTCGTTGTGTCATTTGGGATGTGTGTGCAAAATTTTAGGTCATTCAGACGAGATTTGATAGACATTTTGATCGAAAGCATAATTTAAGAGTTCTTGGAGTTCTTAGGCTTGAATCCCCTGTTAAATTAGTGATTTGATGTTGTTGTGAGCGTCCCGAGGTTTTCATCAAGTTTGAACGATGTCATGGGATGTGTTGGTGCAATTGGTTTGCCATTCCAGGAGTTCTGGGTAGGTTCCGGGATGTTTCAGGCCAAAATCATAGTTGTAGCAGGTCCAGAAGGGTTGCAGGCCTCGGAACCCACCCGCACGGACCGCACAAAAGGAAGTGCGGCCACGGTATGTGTTGTGCAGAACGTACAAAATGAGGTGCGACCGTGGTGGTTTTGTGCGGGCTGCGGTGATTTTGTGCGGGCCACGGTGGTTTTGTGCGGACCGCGTTGCCTATGCGCGGACCGTGGTGGTTCTGTGCGGACCGCGGAGGCTGAGATCTGAGAGGTACTCTATAAATACAAGGTTTTGGGTTTTATTTAATATTTTGACCTAGAGAGCTCGGATTTTGGTGATTTTTCTAAGGTTTTTCAAGAAGTTCATCGGGATAAGTGATTCTAACTCAGATTTGGCTAGAATACATGAATCTATCATTGGATTCATCATATAATTCATGATTTGGGATGGAATTTGGGAAGAAAATTGTGAAACCTTTCAAAAATATAAAATGATGATTTGAAGGACCAAATGGTATCGGAATTGGATAATTTTTGTATGGTTAGACTCGTGAGGGTACAATGATTCTGAAAATGTTAATTTTACCCGATTCCAGGACGTGGGTCCGGGGCTCCGGTTTTGCTAATTTCGGGATTTTTGATATTTTTGGGAATGTTGTCTCTTGGGATTTGTTCTCTTAGCATATTATGACGTATTCGTTCTGATTTTGGATAGATTCGACGCGCGTGGAGGCCAATTCAAGGGGCAAAGGCATCGCAAGCTAGAAAATTAACCGGTTCGAGGTGAGTAATGATTGTAAATGATGTGCTGAGGGTTTGAAACCCCGGGTTGCATATCGTAGTGCTATATTGAGGTGAGATACGCGCTGGATGATGAGCGTGGGGTCTTTCACTACTGGGGATTGTGACTTGGTCCATCCCGATTGATGATTTTACCGAATATTTGACTGAAATTCATTTGTTATCATCATGATTTGGGCTGATTGCCATATTTGGGCTTCGTGCCAACTATTTGAACCCTTCGGGGATTTTTATCATTGTTTCCTCACTGCTTGACTTATTATTTGAACTCAGTCCTGTTGATATCTACTGTTTTACAAACTCAGCCACTTTTACTCAGATTTGAAACTTAAATGATATTTCTATATCATGTTTTGGGCTGAGAACTACTGTTTTACTAATGCCCAAGGGGCTTGTGATGATTTTCGGACTGAGTGAGGCCGAGGTCCATATGTGAGGATATGCTGAGTGATATGAGGCCGAGGGCCTAAGATACTTTATATGCCATGAGGTGACTTGAGTGATGTGAGGCCAAGTGCCGAGTGATGATGCCACGAGGTGGCTTGATATAGCGTTTGGGCCGTAAGGGGCCCCTCCGGAGTCTGCACAGCCACAGTAAGCGCGGGTACCCATTATGATCTGAGAGTGAGCCCGAGGGGCTGATACTGTACTGAGAGTGAGCCCGAGGGGATGATACTGTTCTGAGCGATGATACTGTGCCCGAGGGGCGGATTTCTACTTGTTATTTACCTATTAAATTACCTGTTTTACTTGTTTTAAAAAGGGATATCATTTAATTTCTTCATTGTTTTACTATTTTAAGTGATTTTACTGCTTGATGTGGAATTGCTTTGTGCCTTTACGTGTTTTCATACTTTCAGCCATTATTTATAATTATTACTCACTAAGTCGGAGTACTCACATTACTCTCTGCACTATGTGTGCAGGTCCAGGCATCACAGAGTCCGCTCCTGAGAGCGGATTCTCCCAGTCCAGGCAGTGATTCGGAGACTACGAGGTAGTTGTTGGCGTTCGCAGCCCCGTGCCTCCCTTATCTTATCATTTTCATGTTTTTAGAACTATTGTATCGTATTTAGTGTTCAGTAGACTTGTATCCAGATTTCTTAGTTGCTTATGACTTGTGACACCCCAGCTTGGGTTGTGTCGGGATGCTTTCTACCGTTGTTATCGTTAATTCCGCAAATTATGGTTATCATATCATGTTTTAGAACTACTTATGGTATTTATTTGTTTAAAATAGGTGGTCTATTTTGGTCTGGATGGCCTTGTCTTCATGAGAGGCGTCATCACGACCGGGTTCGGGAAATTGGGTCGTGACACCGATATTCATATTTTTGCGATATGGCATGGAAGAATTAGAGAAGTATTCCTCGTGAGATGATCGTGTATGAGAGATATGTTAGACACTTAGGTGGTGGAGATGGGATCAGATATGGTGATTTGTGTGTTCAATGGATTTAGAGCCTGGGAGTTCTCAGAAGCAGATTGTTTCATGGTTGTAGACTGTGGAAATGTGGGCAAAGCTAGTCAGGGGGTGGTATGTGTTGTGGTTAGGTCATTATGGACCTTCAGAGGGTTATTTATTTAATTGTGGATGACCAAAGTCTATTTGGGGCCCATTGGTAGGCCCAATTAGAATTTTATTCTACACCTGGTCAGATTGGTTGGCTCCTTACTGTTATGGTTGAGGGTTGTACAATTTGGTTGTTGTTGAACTTATTCGTGTTCTGAAATGATCTGTGAGTTACTCTTCTATGCTACAAGGAGTTGTAATTTGCTGGTTATATGCACACATGGCGCGGTTCTATTTGGGCATTATAGCAGAAATTAAGCGAGATGGGTATTTGAGGGATGCATGATTGATTGTGCAGTCATTATGTTCTTTCGGGTTTTGTATGGCATTGTGTCATTTTCTTCTCCGTGGTTATAGTAATTCACTTTGGGTACTTGATGTCGAATTGCGCGTGATTATTGATTTGAGTAGAGTGGCTTGAGGTATATAATATGGACCAGTGTATGAACGCATTGTAGCGGAGTTATGTTGAGGTATGAACCTTTGTGTTAGATTTGTGTGATGGTTCTACGGTGTGTGATAGATTTTTAGCATTTCATTGTGGCGGTACTAGTTAAGCTTGTGGGATAGTTCTCTTGTTGAATCACTTTTTCCATGATTGAGTGCATTTGGAATGTTGCTTATTGGTGCACGGATTGCACGGGTTGTGGCTTTATATTGTATTGATGTGGCATGTCACTAGAGTGGTTGTGTTGGATGAGATGAGGTCATTGGACCTAGATTGGATACTATTGGATTTGATTACAGCATATTTGGAAGGAAAATATTGGAAGTCAGCTTAGAAATTTGCTTTAGTTCTTGTTGAAAGAGAGGGAGCTCCATGACTTGTTGATCTGATGGAGGGTTAGGAGTTATGCATGTTTCTTCCATCATCGGCAGTGTCCGAAGGTTTCAGAATGATGCTTTGTTTGATATGAGGTTTATTACCGGCATTGGGTTGTTTTGAGCAACGATTGTGATTAGAAATTATATGAGTATTTGAGTTATGCGGTATATTATGTGATTAAATCTTGGAATATGGTGATGGATTGATACGGCTTATTCAGACTTATACAGTGTGTAGGTTGTAAGGCTCGGTCTTATAGGAAATTTCGGATGTTGGAAATTTTGTTCTATGGTTTATGGGTAGGTTGAATTATGAAATTTCAGTTATGTTGTGTTATCAGACCTATATGGGATAGGTTGATGTGGGATCACCCCCTGTATGTGCATAGTAAGGTTACACGATGGTTTGGCGGCTTTTAAACAATGTCGGGCACATTTGAGGATGAACTTATGTTTAAGTGGAGGGGGATGTAACGACCCGACTGATCATTTTGAGCATTTTCACTTAGCTCGATAGTTTACGGGCATGAGTAGATCTATATGATGTATTATGACTTATGTGAATCGTCGGTTTTGGTTTTTAAGTTATTCGGAATTGATTTGGAAGAATAAATTTTATGGTTTAAGCTTTAAGTTGGAAGAGTTGACCAATTTTGGCTTTTTGGTATTTGACCTCGGATTGGAGTTTTGATGGTTTTGTTAGCTCATTGGATGATTTTGGACTTAGGAGTGTGTCTGAATTATGATTTGGAGGTCTGTAGTTGAATGTGGCTTGAAATGGCAAAAATTGGATTTTTGGAAAGTTTGACTGGGAATGGACTTGTCTATATCGGATTCAGATTGTTGTTTCGGGAATTGGAATAGCTTCGTTATGTCATTTGGGACTTGTGTGCAAAATTTGGATTCATTCTGGGTTGGTTTGCTATGTTTTGGCACGAGTTATGGATGTTGAAAAGTTCAAAGTTCATCAAGCTTTAATTGAGGTGCAATTCATTGTTTCGATGTTTCTATGCGTGATTTGAGGCCTCGAGTAGGTTTGTGTCGTGTTTCGGGACTTGTTGATATGTTCGGACGGGGTCCCAAGGGGCTCGGGAGTGTTTCAGATTGATTTCAGACTATTTTTCCTTTATTTTACATTGCTGGTTCTGCAGAATTCTGGGCTTCTGGTTTCCTTAATTGCGATCGCGGAGTAGGGATCACGATCGCGTAGTGTTGGTTTCTTGCTAGGAAGAAGTTGTTCTTCGTGTTCGCGAGTCCTCACACCCGTTCACATAGCTTGTTGCTGATTGTGCATCGCGTTCGCGCTAGCATCCATACGTTTATGTGTTGAATTTTGGGCTTAGCTGGGCAGAAGTTATTCCTCTTCGCATTCGCGGTGTTGTCTCGTGATTGCATAGCTTTGGGAGCCTTGTGTACCGCGTTCGCGAGGCAATTGCTGCAGTCGCATAGGGGATTTTGGTGAGGTTGTTGTGTTTGTTCTTCGCGTTAGCGGAGACTTGTGTAAATGCCTAATTTTTGCCCTGTTATATATATATATATATATATATATATATATATATATATATATATATATATATATATATATATATATGTGTGTGTGTGTGTGTGTGTGTGTGTGTGTGTGTGTGTGTGTGTGTGTGTGTATGAGTGCGTGTGTTTTTGTTCTTATTTGTGTATGTATAGGTTTTAAGAGTTGATTAATGGTTTGATAAATGGGGTAGGGATTGGACTAGTGTATTTTTAAAGAAATTGGGCTAACAAATTAGCACAAATCAGTGGCCCAATTCTATTTAACCCGGTCTGGTGAAGCCAACCTGAGAGGTAAGCTAAACGAGTGAAACTACATCAGTTCGTTTAATGAATTGGAGATTCAATCTCATCTGTCCATAGCC
Source organism: Nicotiana tabacum (assembly GCF_000715075.1). Lineage (NCBI taxonomy): Eukaryota > Viridiplantae > Streptophyta > Magnoliopsida > Solanales > Solanaceae > Nicotiana > Nicotiana tabacum. The sequence goes on along the minus strand of NC_134087.1, from coordinate 151,420,670 downwards.
CTTTATTTAACGGCCACTAGTTAATAGTCATTTCATGTATTTTACCCCTAAGGTGGCCGAATTTTGCCCTCATTTTTGCCCTATTTTCTTTCTTCTTCATCTCTCTTCTCTTTCTCTCCTCTCTTCTTTGAGACCGCCCCTAAACCCTAGAGCCGCCAGCCAGAAATCGCCTCACGGCGGCGGCACACCTTCATTCCTCGCCAAAATCTCACCATCTCCTCCTCTGACTCCCCTCTTTCAAAATTCATGAACCAAATCCTTCAAATCCCGGCTAATCCTCATGAATCTTCATAAAATCAGAAACCCTAGCCTCTTTTTCTTGGAAATTTTGTCTAAGTTTTAATGACTTCCTCTCCCCCCCCCCCCCCAAAAAAACCTACATAAACATGTACATCTCACAGAGATCTTCACTTTCCCTACAATCTCACCCCAAAAAGAACCTCATCGTGTTCTATCTAGTTTTCAATTTCGTCTTTGTTTAACTGAAACTTTTTCACTAAGTTATTTCACTGTTAACATGTTTCTTGCTTGGTTTAATTTTAGTCATTAGGTATTAAGTTCTCTTGATTGATTAGTATGTCAGTGTTAAGTTTTAGTAACATGTTTGATGGTAGTTTAATTAAGTTCTAGTTACTTGTTTCTAGTTTTGGTTTGAAGCAAACTATGTTTGGTATTAATTAGCTTAAAGCTGAAGTTAGCTAAGGTGATCATGATTTAGGGTACAAAGTAGCTCACTTTTTAGTACTGGAGTGGCTAAAAGTACATTTTCCCCCATATTTTTGCCGCTTTAGTTGGTTTCAACTGTCCTTTCACTTTTGGACAACCCTTGGACAGACTTTTAGCACACAAAAGTGAGTCTCTTGAGCAGTTTTTTGGTGACAAAAGTCAGTCCTTTTGGACAGCCTTTTGGTAAACCAAAAGCTGCTCAAAAGTGACTTTCTTTGCTTACTTAAGGGTTATTCCTTTCACATTTTAAAGATACACTTAGATAACTTTTATTAGAGTTGCTTGAACACATATTTCTTTGAACAAAAATCAGCAGTTGAATACTTTAGTAAGCTGAAATTCGTGAGCTCTTCTGAGTTCGATTCTTAAAGTGCAAAACTTTTAAGAGAAACAGAAGGGTCTTGTAAGCATTTTCTGGAGTTACTAGTGGCTAGTTTCAACTGCTTTGCTAGGTATTCTGTTTCATTTTCTTCAGTTCGAAAGACTGGTAGTTGTTGGCTATCTTTTGCTGTGTTGCTGCTCATATTAACTGTTGTTCTGTTGTGATCTGGAAAGAGTTGATTTATTTAATTTTTCTTCTTTCTGCTGTCCAGGTAACTTTCAGACTATGTAAACTCATAAAATCAAGTTGGAATGAAAGACAATGATGCTGGAAAATATTAGTAGTGCCATTCGTTTATTGTAATTCATTTTTACATGCTCTTAGATGTTGGATAATATTATGACTATATGTTAATAATTAAGCAGTGACAAGCATCTGTAATCTTGTGTCAAAGTTTTGGATATAATATCGTTTGGCCATCATTCGCCTAGTTGTGTGAAAGGAGTATGTATTAAACTTTGAACCCATGTAAGTAATGTAAGCACGTGATTTTTGCCCTATATGAGAATTACTCCAAAAAAAAAACAATTCAAAAATAAATTCATTTTTTCTTGGTGTGCAATTTTGTGATATTTTGAATAATTATTTGTATTTGTCTGTGCATGTTTATTTGTTAAATACAAAAAATATGTCGCATTTTGCATGTAGGATTTAATCCTACAATTGTGAGTAATTAAGTTTGTTTTACAAAAAAATAAAAATCACAAAAATAGGCATCGTTTGCATTTTTAGCAATCAATGTCCAAAATATACAATTTTATGCTTAATTGTGCGTTAATTGTTATTGAGAGTTAATTTGCGCTTTTATAACTTAATTTAGTTCTTAATAATAATTCAAGTATTTTTATAATTTAGTTTTAGATAAATAAAAGAAGAAAAAAAAACAAAAATACAAAAAATCGGAATTGGGCCTTTTCTTCAAATTCAAGCTACAAGCCCAAAAATACCCAATCTTCCCAAACGACCCAGTCCATTTCGAACTGGGTCGACCCAGTCCAAATACCCAACACCCTTCTTCATTTTTTCAAAGCACAAAACAAAAACAAAAAATAAAAAAACCCTAAAAGACCCAAAACCATCCGCCCCCCACTGTGGCTTCTTCTCCTCAAAACTCCAAAGCACAACCATGGCTGCCCTCGACCCCACTCCCTCACGTCCAAACACCACCAACAACCAGCTCTTCCGCTCGCTGCTTCGCCGGAAATCCCTCGACCAAAAACCTAAAACCCCATCGCAGCTGCTCCTTCTTCTTCCTCGACCTCACCATCGTGAACATCCACCATCGTCGACCTCCCCAACTGCTTCATCTTCCCCATCCAAACGACCAGCTTTACTGCTTCGTCTTCGACTGCGAACAGTCCGAACACTGCTTTCTTCTTCATGTTTCGTCGACATAGTAGCTCGTCGTTGTTGACTCCATGGCTGAGCTGCATCAGTTCCAGCTCGTCGTCCATGGATGCGTTGCTGCATCCGTTCCATCGCTGCTTCTTCTGCCTATCTTCTTCGCACGAACAACCGAACGCACCCCAGCTGCTTCTGTTTCGTATCAACTGCCGCTACTGTTTCGACGTGCTTCTTAAAGTCGAGTTCGTCGTTGGTCAGTACGTATGTCGTTCGATCCGGTTAGTAGATTTTGAGTTTTATTTTGTCCGTATCTTATTTTGATATTCTCAAATCCAAAATCGGCAAATGTTTGTTTTGTTCATGTCTATCGTTTGAATTATTTTTTTAGTTTGTTCATGTGTTTTGTTGATTTAATTTTCAGATTTCAAATGGAAATATAATTAGTTTGTGTTTCATGTTTATTTCATGTTTGTATTATTGTTTAAATATTTGTTAGTTTGTTAGATTCAAATTGAAATTTAATTAATTATTTCTTCAATTTGTTTCATGTGTTGTTATGTATTTTCCAGAAATTGTTAATATTGTTAAGTTCAAGTTTAAATTCATAATTGTTAAGTTCTGTTTTGTTATTTGCCTAAAATAACTTAGTTGTAATAGGGAAGTATGTTGGTTTAATCATTTGAATCCGTCGTTTTTATTTTTAGATTTAATTCATGTCCATACTTTGTATGATTATTCTTGAATACGAAATTAGTATAAGTTTGATTTTCTTGTTTATTGTTTATCATTTATGATTAATTCTTGAATTTGTCTCATAATCTTGTTTAAAGTTTAATATAAGAATTGTTTGTTGTAATGTTGTTAGAGTTGATTTTAAGTTCAATATTATTGAATTTAGAAATCTAAATATACTTGTTTGATTGTTGTTGTTGAATCTGAAAATAGATTTGTTTGTTGCTAAAAATATTGTTCAATCAAATTTTAGTTGTTCTTTGTTGTTCAATTTGTGTTCATGTGATTTGTTGTTAAAATGTTGTTGAAATCATGTTCATGTGATTTGTTGTTGAAATGTTGAAGAAATCATGTTCATGAGATTTGTTATTTGAATTTATGTAGAAATTGGTCATATTGGCTATTTTTTGGTTGAGTTTGATTAATTGATTTGTTATAGCTGATGGGGTAGTTTAGTAATTTGCAGTACGTTCAGCGGTAGTTTAGTAAATGCAATAAGGTCGGAGAGGTAGTTTAGGAATTGTACATTTTTGTAATTTTTTATGTGAAACATGGAGGACAAAATGTAATAGGGTGGGTTGTGATATAGTTGTTTAATATAAAGGGGGGACAAGACAACATTTAATGGAGAGGAATCTTGTATTTGTTTAGTGAAGCATGGGGGACAAAAGATAATGGGGTGGTGATGATATATTTATTTAATGTAATGGGGATGAGTGGGAAGAATAATGGGTTTGGTAGGAAAAAGTATTGATTTTAATTGATTAAAAGATTTATGGGATGGGATATATATAGAAGTCTTGAATCTGATTTAGATAGACAATAGGACACACAGACACAGAAGGGAATACAAAAGAGGAACTAATCTGAATATAGAGAAGAAGAGAAAGAAAATAAGACAAGGAAAAAGGGCTGAATATTTAAGAGAGAAAGAAAAATTCCGAAAAATATTTAAGCTTTCAAATAAGAAAAAAACTAAAAAACAATTCTTCTGCTTTCTTTGTTTGAAATCAGTATTAATTGTTGTTGTTTCATTCAAAGCTTGAGGCTTTTGTTTTTGGGATTACTGCTCTACTAGTTTGCAAACTCTTTTCCTGGGTTGTTACTGTTGCTGGGCTGTTGTTGCTGTGCTGTACTGTTATTACTGCTGCTGATTCTCATCTTCATTTTCTTTTGCTTCCAATATCAGGTAGATATCTGTAAACTCATGCCATGAAAAGCTTCAACATGGCAAGTAAATGAAGTTTGGAATTATAAGGATGTCTTCTACTCATTTAAATTTATTAGTTTAAGTTTCAGTTTTGTTTTAGTTGGTTAATATAGTATTATACTTGACATGATAAACTGTTAACTAAATAACCTTCTGGAGTAGTAAATTCCACGATAATCTTATATGTTTTGAGGACTAATGATGACATTTACTGTTTGAATTGTTGAGATAGGGAACATGGCAGAAAGTTGGCCATTAATTACATTTCGTGATATTGTTGGTTAAGCGTAGGATAGTATGGAAATACTAAGAAACTACATTACTAGCATATCTCGTCCAATATTTGATTTTGTTCAAAGCTAGATGATTGTTAGTTGTATTTTGATCATATATGGCGCAATAATGGTTATGTGTATAATCAATAGTTGAAAGGTGAATTGATATAATCCGTTACGATTACAATGTTGGGATATTGCGAACAGATCATGATGTATGTTTGCGTTATATGTGATGTCGTCTTATTAAATCAATTGGTAGATTACTTCTCTTTCTTAATAACAAATGGCCATAGTTATTTTGAGAGTGCGATCAACTCAATTCTAAAAAAAAATAAAATATAAAAATAATGTCAATAATTTTTACAAATTATAGAGTTAGTGTTTACAAATATTCGCATAGGCCGAGAATAAGAATTGGTTTTATTATATTTATCCTAAATTCAATCATCGTGAGCAAATTAACCAAATAATCATACATTTGGATTAAAACCAAGTGGTGTAGAAGAAGATTGGGTTTATAAATTGCAACATTTTAAGAATGTATAAATAGCATTCGCTACAAATAGAATAATGCAAATTCTTCGAAAAAATATTAGTTTGTTTATCCGTTTAAATCTTTCCGAATTTTGCGTGTAATTCACTTTTTATACTAATACCATATTAACTAATAAAATGGTAAGTGTAGCCGCACATTATTTATTCTTTATCATTAATTTCTTAAATTTGAATAATCTCTGAGAGACATAACCCATACGTGTAAAATATAACTCGCGGTCAACGCCTAATAAATTTTGAATTTTTTTTTTCAAGAAATTTGGTGGCATCCCAATCGGTGATTCTCCATGACTCTCACATTTAAAAATAGATGGATGCAATAAACATTTGTAGAGAATTTATATTACCATCAAGAATATTTGCATAATTAGGGATGCGTTCGCGTGACTTGATTATACTTTTAAAGGCAATTCGGATTATGCGTTCGCGCAACTTCGAGCAAATTTTTAATAAAAGGGGTTCCTCGGAGGATGTTAAAATAATTTCATATAACCCGAGATATGCAGTTCACTATTTAATAATACAAGGGTGATGATGTTCTTAATTTTATTTCGAACATATTTTTTTATAACAAAAATATAAAAATATTATCAATCTTATTGTGTACACGTATGCGTGACACAATTCTCTACGTTTATAAAAAATATATAATATGAATATACGTACGCGTGATTCGCTTCAAAGAAGGGTCTATAATTATAAACAATCTAAGGCGGTAACGAAATCAGGCAACAAGAAAAAATATATTTAGTAAATCGAGATAATTAAGCCAAGTATAAAAATGGTTAAGCGACCGTGATAGAACCACGGAATTCGGGAATGTCTAACACCTTCTCCCGGGTTAACAGAATTCCTTATCCGGATTTCTGGTTCGTAGAATGACAAATAGAGTCCTATTCTCCTCGATTCGGGATTAAAACCGGTGATTTGAGACGCCATAAAATTCCCAGGTGGCGACTCTGAAACAAATAAACAAATCCCGTTTCGACTGTCCTTTAATTGGAGAAAACTCCCTTGTACCCTCGCGGGGGCGGAAAAAGGAGGTGTGACAGCTCTGGCGACTCTACTGGGGACTTTAACCCAGAACCACTGGTTCAGGGTTCAAGAATTCGAGCTTAAAATAACTGTTATAGTTGGCTTTATTTATTATCTGATTTTTACATGATATATGCCTAATGTGCTAAATGATGCTTTTACCGCTTTAATATTATCTGAATTATGTATATACAACTGCTACGAAACCCTTCTTCTTTCTGAGTCTTCTGAACTTATGGTGTACACGTGCGCGTGGCCCACCTTTCTGTTAGAAGTCATACCAAATAAGACGAAGTTGGGACAAGTAACTAGGCCGGGCAGACTTTCGTGCTCCCGGTACGTTGCCCCCACTTCGGCTCAAGTTGTCCACTTGGGTGAGCCAGGGCTAGAACAATATGCCTTAGGTTTTTTCACTTAGAATAACTCAGCTTCATGTCGGATCCCTAGTAGGAATGATTATTTGCATCACGTGCATTTGACTTTGGAGACTCAACACAGGGGTTGGGTCTGTCTAGGACAGGTGTACCAAAAATGAAAATGACCATCCTGATGCATCTTACTTGCTCCTACTTGCGCATTTATTTGATTCGGACTTGTATGTTGACTGACTTTTGAATATCAAGAACAATATTTTGAAATGAAAATATGTCTAATTTTAATTTTGTCATAAAGAAATCGGGTGACGCTGTTTTATCAAGACATAGCCGAATCTCTGCCAAAATTTCAAAAAAAAAAAATGTTTTATTAGTTTGTTTTATTAAAAGTAAAGAAAAATAAAAAAAACGTTGTTCTATCTTATTTTTCAAAAAAAAAAAAGGAAAATAGTTTGTCTTCCCCTGAAAAATGACAATGAAAAAAAGTCTTATTTTTAAAATAGTTTTTTTATTTGTTTCTGAAAATGCCAAAAGGAAAATGAAAGAGTCGTGCTTGGAAAGTGGTTTTGTTATTTGCTTTTGAAAAAGAAAAAAAATCATGTTCTAAAATAGTTCGGTTAATTTGTCCGAACTACGCGGGTTTGATTCTCACCGGATGTGAGATACGTAGGCAACCCTCATCGGGTCCAACCCCCTTTTTTGCTAAAATAACCAAAAACCAATAAATAAATAAAAAACGTGTCAAAATTTTAATTTTTGTCATAAATAAGTCAGGCGGTGTCCAACCTCCCCTTTTGCTAAAAAATAGCCAAAAAAAATATGTCAAATTTTAATTTTGTCATAAAGAAGTCGGGTGACGCTGTTTTATCAAGACATAGCCGAATGTTTCCGAAAGGGACGACGGAAGGCTGACTTTGCATAAACAGCCACCTTTGGGTCATTTTTAAGATTTGGTCCAGTTGACCCACACAGCCTTGAAAAATCTTCGTCCCCAAGGCGCTGAAGGGCCGTGTTTGCAATACCAGGTTTTTATTATAATTAGAAAAAAAAAACAAAGAGTCAGCGGTCAGGTGAACACCATTTGGGCTTTTGGTCAAAATAAGTCGAGCCAGCTTCGGCCGCATCTTAAACTGTTCTTGCCAAAATAGCCTTAGAGTATCTTTCAGTTGTCGAAAGGCTATTTTCGTAAAAGAACAGACAAATTTGTAAAGTGTCATAAAAATAATCCTTCCTGGCCTCAAAATTCATGTGAAATTTGGAAGGGGCCACATTTGCAAAAATAACCGTTTGGTTGCATTTGTCAAACGGAGAAAGGAAGCTGGCCGTTTGTTTTTGAGTTTGTAAATCTTTTGACTAGAATATGTGGGTTGTTTGATTTTTGAGTTTGTTGGTCATCTTTCAACCTTTGAAACCCAGTTTGTTTTATTATGAAAATTGAGAAAGAAAAAAAATGTCTCATTGTTGTTACCTTTCATTTGGTCCGAACTACGCAAGGTCTGATTCATGCGGGGTCATGATACGTAGGCAATCTCCATAAGATTCAACCACAAAAAAAAGAAAAAAAAAATGATGAAAAATAAATGAAAAAAAAATCGAAAAAAAAATGATGAAAAAATGAAAAAAAATCGAAAAAAATGAAAAATGAAAAAAAAGATGTTGTTAATAATGGGGACCAACTGAGTCCATTCTAACCTGTTTTGTTTTGAATCGCAAAGAAAGAAGGTGGTTGGTTTGTGGTAAGTCGGAAATACAAGACCCAGAAGCACACTTTGCGGGGATCAGGCATGATAACAGAAGCACTCGAATCCTATTTGGACTTGTTGACTAAGGTTGATGATATCGAAGTTGGAAATGGTCTGGACAATACTGATGCAAAGCTCAGTGGCTAAAGATGCCAATTTCGATAAAGTGGGAGGACGCTCCGTTCCTTGGTTAGCAAAAGAGAAACTGGTGGTGTCTTATTTTGTTGTCATTTCTGTTGTCCGGATTATTCTTAGGGTTGTAATCCGAATATTGTCTTGTGTCAAACCTTCTTATCTTTCCAGTTTGTCATATCTGTTTGTTTAAGTTTTGTCAAGGCTGTGTTAGGATTTTATTCTGGTTGTTTTGTTTGTTTTATTATTCAAACCATTTCGCTGGTAGTCTAATACAAAAGTCGATCTTTTATTGTTTCCAGTCATCTTTTTGTTTAGTCCTTTTATCATTTTTGTTCAGCGCCGATTCTCGTGACATGACATGCGCACACAGTTTGGGCCTAATCTTAAAAGTTAATCATAAAACTCTGGGAAGGTGATCAAAGCATTTAAAGGAAATAAGAACGGTTGAGATTATATGGAGCCCGAGTCATGTGGAACTGGGGCAGTTAAAGCACAAAGAAAACCGTTTAAAAGCAAGATTCGCCAAATTGGCACGAGGGTCATTCATGATAATAAGAGTGAGAGTGTCGCCCAACGGTGCTTTAGAAATGACAAATGAAAAGCAAATGTTTAACATAATTGTCAAGTCCAGCACCACGGGAGAGACTATAAATCTATGTTCAATTATGTTGTTTGCACTTGGCATGTTTTGAAGACTGGAATGACGAAGGCATTTTGTTCTGCTACCTAAACACTTTATCCTTCGTTACCCCTTTTGAGCCTTATTTATTTTCTTTCATACCCCTCGTTCGGAATCAATAGCAATGACTAGGAAATACGAGCCTGGAAGGTAAAAAAAATCAACAAAAAACGAAAAAAGAAAAAGAAAAATGATAACAAAAAAAACAAAAGAAAGTCAAATGAAAAAGAGGAATTTGGAACTACGATTGACCTGATTCCTCAAAGAGGATACGTAGGCGCTTCATGGCTCGGTCATAGGGTGCACAGTGTGCATAGTGTGCATAGTGTGCATAGTGTAATAAAAAGTAAAAAAAATTAATTAATTAATTATAAATAAATAATCCCCAAGCAAGAAATCGGGGCAAGGGTTGCGCTTGTGGGAAGCAAAAAATTGGTTCCGAATGTTGTAATTTTTAACCCCAAATTTATTTTGTTTTGAGCCTTTAATACCCTTTCTTTCTAGCCTATCCAAAAACCCACATTACGGTCCAAAGAAAGACCTTCTGACCAGTCTGCAAAAGATGCCAAGTCAGACAAATGAGAGTCTTACCGGTGAACATAACACTCTGTTCCACAACAGAAAGGACTCTAATCTCCAGCAGAGAGAGCCATACCGGAAACACTCCAAATCCCCAGCGGGAAAGTGATACAAATGAGAGAGTCTTATCGGTGAAAATCTTCACGGACACCATAAGGCGATGAAAGCTGAGAGAAAAACCAAAATGAGAGAGGTTTGATAGTGAAAACCCTTCGGGCACTACAAGTCGAATAAGATTAAGAATCAGATGGGGAATTGTCAAGGGAAGATCTGAAAAGACGATTGACGACGGAGGATAGGCCGCAGGTGCATGTCATGACCATTAGAGTCGGTGTCTGCATTTGATAGGTTTTTATTTATAGTTTTTTTTGTTAAAGAGTCATTTTTTTTTCTGTTGTCTTTTATTCTGTTCCCTTTTATCTTTTCCTTTCATAGAAATTTCCCCAGTAGAGTCTGTTTGGTCAGAACCAGTGGGAAATGACTTCAAAATAGGCCATCAGCTTTCCAAGATAAGATCTGACTAGTACATCCAAGTGGTATAGTCAGAAAGGAACAAGCGCGAGGCCAGTGTCAAGAAAGATATCCCCAACAAAAGGATTGACGAGTGTCAAGAGGGATATCCTTGCCAAAATCAAAAGTTATAAACCTCAAGGCCAAGGCCTGTGGACAAATCAAGGAGAGCAATAAGCATGATTTGGGAAATTCATGCAAGACTAAAAGGTCGAGAAAATGCAAGTTTCCGAGCCATGCCACGAAAGAAGAGGGATATCCCCAACAGAAAAGGATTATCCCCAGCAAATAATATCATCCCCAACAAGTTTTGGAACGCAAAGCAGGGAAGGAGAAAGGGAAAAGCCATCCCAATAGGCGTATCACAACCAACCACCGCATTTCAAACTAACAAATTTTGTTTGATTTGAAACAGGTAAGAGAAATGGCATTTATAACGGAAATGCATGCCATAAGGGAGACTGTCAAACTGGGGCAGAAAATTTTCCTTTCATTTGGAAAATTTTATGGAAATCAGATACCCTTTTGAGGAAGAATAAAGATAACACCAGTCTCAAGGGAAGTGGTCTTTGAACCAGTGTTGCCCCAACATAATAAGTTCCAATGGAGTAAGTTGTTCCCCAGTAGACAGAACCAAAGAGATGAAATTGGTGTTTAGAAAAAGCAAAAGTCATTGTCATCCCCAGCAGCTTCTAGAAGAATGAAGCATCGATTTGAAGGGATAAAATTCCCAAAGTAGCGTTATCCTCAACAACGTTATCCCAAGAAGATAACACTTTTATCCCCAGCAGTGTTGAGAGAAAATTAAAAAAATAATAATAAAAAAAAAACCAAAAAAAAATTGAATTTGAAGGAGGGGAAGAAAGGAGACTCCCACAGTGGTATTATCCCCAGCAAGCAAGAACAAAGCAGCGCAAAGGAAAAAGAAAAGAGAAGAAGAAATTGCAAAGGTAAGTTTCTCAAATCATTGATCTTTACATTTTTCTCCTAGGATAAAAAGTCCTAGTCTGATGAATTTCCCTCCCGATACAATCTTGGTCCGATGAAATTTTCTCCCAAGATAAGATATCAAATCTTAGTCCGATGAAATTTTCTCCTAAGATACCAAATCATAGTCCGATGAATCTTTCTCCTAAGACAGAAATCTTAGTCCGATGAAATTTTCTCCTAAGATAACAAATCTTAGTCCGATGAATCTTCTCCTAAGATCACAACAAAATAGACCTAGTTTGATGATTTATCTCCTAGAGTCACAATCTTAGTCCGATGAAACTTTCTCCTAAGATACCAAATCTTAGTCCGATGAAATTTTCTCCTAAGATACCAAATCTTAGTCCGATGAAATTTTCTCCTAAGATATCAAATCTTAGTCCGATGAATTTTTCTCCTAAGATCACAACAAAATGGACCTAGTCTGACGATTTATCTCCTAGAGTCAAAATCTTGGTCTGATGGAATGTTTCTCCCAAGATAATATAATAAAATCTTAGTCGGATGAATCTTCTCCTAGGATCAAAATCTAGTCTGATGAAGTTTCTCCTAGGATAATTTGAAAAAAAAGAAGAAGTTTGAATTTGAAAAAAAAAAGGTTGTTGAAGTCAGGAGCCCCCTGAAGAATAGAATGGCGATTTATTGGTTAAAGTCAGGAGCCCCCCTGGAGAACAGAATGACGATGTATTGGTTGAAGTCAAGAGCCCCCCTGGAGAACAGAATGGTGATTTATTGGTTGAAGTCAGGAGCCCCCCTGAAGAACAGAATGACGATTTATTGGTTGAAGTTAGGAGTCCGCCTCAAGAAAGGAAAGGCGTTTTTAAAAAAAAAGGGTTGTTGAAATCTCGCCATCCAAAGAAAGGAATGGCATTTTTTGAAAAGTGGTTGAAGTCAGGAGCCCCCTGAAGAATAGAATGGCGATTTATTGGTTGAAGTCAGGAGCCCCCCTGAAGAACAGAATGGCGATTTATTGGTTGAAGTCAGGAGCCCGCCTGAAGAAAGGAAAGGCGTTTTTAAAAAAGGGTTGTTGAAATCTCGCCATCCAAAGAAAGGAATGGCATTTTTTGAAAAGTTGTTGAAGTCAGGAGCCCCCCTGAAGAATAGAATGGCGATTTATTGGTTGAAGTCAGGAGCCCCCTGAAGAACAGAATGGCGATTTATTGGTTGAAATCAGGAGCCCGTCTGAAGAAAGGAAAGGCGTTTTTAAAAAAAGGGTTGTTGAAATCTCGCCATCCAAAAGAAAGGAATGGCATTTTTTGAAAAGTTGTTGAAGTCAAGAGCCCTCCTGAAGAACAGAATGGCGATTTATCGGTTGAAGTCAGGAGCCCTCCTAAAGAATAGAATGGCGATTTATTGGTTGAAGTCAGGAGCCCCCCTGAAGAACAGAATGGCGATTTATTGGTTGAAGTCAGGAGCCCCCCTGAAGAACAGAATGGCGATGTATTGGTTGAAGTCAGGAGCCCCCCTGAAGAACAGAATGACGATTTATTGGTTGAAGTCAGGAGCCCGCCTGAAGAAAGGAAAGGCGTTTTAAAAAAGAGTTGCTGAAATCTCGCCATCCAAAGAAAGAAATGGCATTTTTTGAAAAGTTGTTGAAGTCAGGAGCCCCCCTGAAGAATAGAATGGCGATTTATTGGTTGAAGTCAGGAGCCCCCCTGAAGAACAGAATGACGATTTATTGGTTGAAGTCAGGAGCCCGCCTGAAGAAAGGAAAGGCGTTTTTAAAAAAGGGTTGTTGAAATCTCGCCATCCAAAGAAAGGAATGACATTTTTTGAAAAGTTGTTGAAGTCAGGAGCCCCCCTGAAGAATAGAATGACGATTTATTAGTTGAAGTCAGGAGCCCCCCTGAAGAACAGAATGGCGATTTATTGGTTGAAGTCAGGATCCCCCTCTGAAGAAAGGAATGACATTTTTAAAGTTGTTGTTGAAGTCAGGAGTCCCCCCCTGAAGAATAGAATGACGATTTATTGGTTGAAGTTAGGAGCCCCCCTGAAGAATAGAATGGCGATTTATTGGTTGAAGTCAGGCGCCCCCCTGAAGAATAGAATGGCAATTTATTGGTTGAAATCAGGAGCCCGCCTGAAGAAAGGAAAGGTGTTTTAAAAAAAGGGTTGTTGAAATCTCGCCATCCAAAGAAAGGAATGACATTTTTTGAAAAGTTGTTGAAGTCAGGAGCCCCCTGAAGAATAGAATGGCGATTTGTTGTTGAAGTCAGGAGCCCCCCTGAAGAATAGAATGGCGATTTATTGGTTGAAATCAGGAGCCCCCCTGAAGAAAAGAATGGCGATTTATTGTTTGAAGTCAGGAGCCCGCCTGAAGAAAGGAAAACCGTTTTTAAAAAAAGGGTTGTTGAAATCTCGCCATCCAAAGAAAGGAATGGCATTTTTTGAAAAGTTGTTGAAGTCAGGAGCCCCCCTGAAGAATAGAATGGCGATTTATTGGTTGAAGTCAGGAGCCCGCCTGAAGAGAGGAATGGCGATTATTTTCAAAGTTGTTTTTGAAATCTCGCCATCCAAAGAAGGGAATGGCATTTTTTGAAAAGTTGTTGAAGTCAGGAGCCCCCCTGAAGAATAGAATGGCGATTTATTGGTTGAAGTCAGGAGCCTGCCTGAAGAGAGGAATGGCGATTATTTTCAAAGTTGTTGTTGAAATCAGGAGCCCGCCTGAAGAGAGGAAAGGCATTTTATTTTAGAAGTTGTTGTTGAAGTCAGGAGCCCGCCTGAAGAGAGGAATGACGATTATTTTCAAAGTTGTTGTTGAAATCAGGAGCCCGCCTGAAGAGAGGAAAGACATTTTATTTTAGAAGTTGTTGTTGAAGTCAGGAGCCCGCCTAAAGAGAGGAATGACGTTTATTTCAAAAGTTGTTTATTTGAAGTTGGGAGCCCACCCATAGAACAGAGACATACATTTCAGTCTTTACATTTCAAGCATTGAAGTTGGGAGCCCGCCCAGATAACAGAGGCATACATTTCAGTCTTTACATTTCAAGCATTGAAGTTGGGAGCCCGCCCAGATAACAGAGGCATACATTTCAGTCTTTATATTTCGAGCATTGAAGTTGGGAGCCCGCCCAGATAACAGAGGCATACATTTCAGTCTTTACATTTCAAGCGTTGAAGTTGGGAGCCCGCCCAGATAACGGAGGCATACATTTCAGTCTTTAATTTTCAAGTATTGAAGTTGGGAGCCCGCCCATACAACAGAGGCATACATTTCAAGATCAAGTCAGAGGACAATAAAACAGAGGGTTACAATAGGAATCCCCAGCAGGAAACAATAAAATTCCCCGGCACCGGGAAACAGAAGGTTGCAACAAGAGGTCACAGTACAAACTCAAGTGCATATGTCAAAAGGAAGAAAAGCATCGGAAGAAAAGCCCTGGAAGAAATGCAAGCAGAAAAGAAAGCAAGGCAACAAGAACAAATTGCAGTCTAGCCTAGCTTCTTGTTTTCTTTTAAGCACGGTATAACAAGGAGATCGGTAAGCAGTGGTAATAGCATGCAACAACAGTAACATTGCAGTCCCACGGTAGTCCCAACTACCAAGACTTCCCGAACTACATTGACCTGATTCCTGTTTAGCCCAGGATATGTAGGAAACCTTTGAGGAAAAGGTTCGGTCAAATCTTTTTCAAAAAAATGCTTCATACGGAGTACTCGGATGGGCAAAAATCGCTCGCTTTATCTTTGCACGAAAACCCTTCGTGTCTTCGGGCAAAGAGGGGCAGCTGTAAGCACGTGATTTTTGCCCTATATAAGAATTACTCCCAAAAAAAATTCAAAAATAAATTCATTTTTTCTTGGTGTGCAATTTTGTGATATTTTGAATAATTATTTGTGTTTATCTGTGCATGTTTATTTGTTAAATACAAAAAATATGTCGCATTTTGCATGTAGGATTTAATCCTACAATTGTTAGTAATTAAGTTTGTTTTACAAAAAAATAAAAATCACAAAAATAGGCATCGTTTGCATTTTTAGCAATTAGTGTCCAAAATATACAATTTTATGCTTAATTATTACTTAATTGTGCGTTAATTGTTATTGAGAGTTAATTTGCGCTTTTATAACTTAATTTAGTTCTTAATAATAATTCAAGTATTTTTATAATTTAGTTTTAGATAAATAAAAGAAGAAAAAAAAATACAAAAAATCGGAATTGGGCCTTTTCTTCAAATTCAAGCTACAAGCCCAAAAATACCCAATCTTCCCAAACGACCCAGTCCATTTCGAACTGGGTCGACCCAGTCCAAATACCCAACACCCTTCTTCATTTTTTCAAAACACAAAACAAAAACAAATAATAAAAAAACCCTAAAAGACCCAAAACCATCCGCCCCCCACTGTGGCTTCTTCTCCTCAAAACTCCAAAGCACAACCATGGTTGCCCTCGACCCCACTCCCTCACGTCCAAACGCCACCAACAACCAGCTCCTCCGCTCGCTGCTTCGCCGGAAAGCCCTCGACCAAAAACCTGAAACCCCATCGCTGCTGCTCCTTCTTCTTCCTCGACCTCACCATCGTGAACATCCACCATCGTCGACCTCCCCAACTGCTTCATCTTCCCCATCCAAACGACCAGCTTTACTGCTTCGTCTTCGACTGCGAACAGTCCGAACACTGCTTTCTTCTTCATGTTTCGTCGACACAGTAGCTCGTCGCTGTTGACTCCATGGCTGAGCTGCATCAGTTCCAGCTCGTCGTCCATGGATGCGTTGCTGCATCAGTTCCATCGCTGCTTCTTCTGCCTATCTTCTTCACACGAACAACCGAACGCACCCCAGCTGCTTCTGTTTCGTATCAACTGCCGCTACTGTTTCGACGTGCTTCTTAAAGTCGAGTTCGTCGTTGGTCAGTACGTATGTCGTTCGATCCGGTTAGTAGATTTTGAGTTTTATTTTGTCCGTATCTTATTTTGATATTCTCAAATCCAAAATCGGCAAATGTTTGTTTTGTTCATGTCTATCGTTTGAATTATTTTTTTAGTTTGTTCATGTGTTTTGTTGATTTAATTTTCAGATTTCAAATGGAAATATAATTAGTTTGTGTTTCATGTTTATTTCATGTTTGTATTATTGTTTAAATATTTGTTAGTTTGTTAGATTCAAATTGAAATTTAATTAATTATTTCTTCAATTTGTTTCATGTGTTGTTATGTATTTTCTAGAAATTGTTAATATTGTTAAGTTCAAGTTTAAATTCATAATTGTTAAGTTTTGTTTTGTTATTTGCCTAAAATAACTTAGTTGTAATAGGGAAGTATGTTGGTTTAATCATTTGAATCCGTCGTTTTTATTTTTAGATTTAATTCATGTCCATACTTTGTATGATTATTCTTGAATACGAAATTAGTATAAGTTTGATTTTCTTGTTTATTGTTTATCATTTATGATTATTTCTTGAATTTGTCTCATAATCTTGTTTAAAGTTTAATATAAGAATTGTTTGTTGTAATGTTGTTAGAGTTGATTTTAAGTTCAGTATTATTGAATTTAGAAATCTAAATATACTTGTTTGATTGTTGTTGTTGAATCTGAAAATAGATTTGTTTGTTGCTAAAAATATTGTTCAATCAAATTTTAGTTGTTCTTTGTTGTTCAATTTGTGTTCATGTGATTTGTTGTTAAAATGTTGTTGAAATCATGTTCATGTGATTTGTTGTTGAAATGTTGAAGAAATCATGTTCATGAGATTTGTCATTTGAATTTATGTAGAAATTGGTCATATTGGCTATTTTTTGGTTGAGTTTGATTAATTGATTTGTTATAGCTGATGGGGTAGTTTAGTAATTTGCAGTACATTCAGGGGTAGTTTAGTAAATGCAATAAGGTCGGAGAGGTAGTTTAGTAAATTGTACATTTTTGTAATTTTTTATGTGAAGCATGGGGGACAAAATGTAATGGGGTGGGTTGTGTGTGATATAGTTGTTTAATATAAAGGGGGGACAAGATAACATTTAGTGGGGAGGAATCTTGTATTTGTTTAGTGAAGCATGGGGGACAAAAGATAATGGGGTGGTGATGATATATTTATTTAATGTAATGGGGATGAGTGGGAAGAATAATGGGTTTGGTAGAAAAAAGTATTGATTTTAATTGATTAAAAGATTTATGGGATGTGATATATATAGAAGTCTTGAATCTGATTTAGATAGACAATAGGACACACAGACACAGAAGGGAATACAGATAGAGGAACTAATTTGAATATAGAGAAGAAGAGAAAGAAAATAAGACAGAGAAAAAGGGCTGAATATTTAAGAGAGAAAGAAAAATTCCGAAAAATATTTAAGCTTTCAAATAAGAAAAAAACTAAAAAAAATCTTCTGCTTTCTTTGTTTGAAATCAGTATTAATTGTTGTTGTTTCATTCAAAGCTTGAAGCTTTTGTTTTTGGGATTACTGCTCTACTGGTTTGCAAACTCTTTTCCTGGGTTGTTACTGTTGCTGGGCTGTTGTTGCTGTGCTGTACTGTTATTACTGCTGCTGATTCTCATCTTCATTTTCTTTTGCTTCCAATATCAGGTAGATATCTGTAAACTCATGCCATGAAAAGCTTCAACATGGCAAGTAAATGAAGTTTGGAATTATAAGGATGTCTTCTACTCATTTAAATTTATTAGTTTAAGTTTCAGTTTTGTTTTAGTTGGTTAATATAGTATTATACTTGACATGATAAACTGTTAACTAAATAACCTTCTGGAGTAGTAAATTCCACGATAATCTTATATGTTTTGAGGACTAATGATGACATTTACTGTTTGAATTGTTGAGATAGGGAACATGGCAGAAAGTTGGCCATTAATTACATTTCGTGATATTGTTGGTTAAGCGTAGGATAGTATGGAAATACTAAGAAACTACATTACTAGCATATCTCGTCCAATATTTGATTTTGTTCAAAGCTAGATGATTGTTAGTTGTATTTTGATCATATATGGCGCAATAATGGTTATGTGTATAATCAATAGTTGAAAGGTGAATTGATATAATCCGTTACGATTACAATGTTGGGATATTGCGAACAGATCATGATGTATGTTTGCGTTATATGTGATGTCGTCTTATTAAATCAATTGGTAGATTACTTCTCTTTCTTAATAACAAATGGCCATAGTTATTTTGAGAGTGCGATCAACTCAATTCTAAAAAAAAATAAAATATAAAAATAATGTCAATAATTTTTACAAATTATAGAGTTAGTGTTTACAAATATTCGCATAGGCCGAGAATAAGAATTGGTTTTATTATATTTATCCTAAATTCAATCATCGTGAGCAAATTAACCAAATAATCATACATTTGGATTAAAACCAAGTGGTGTAGAAGAAGATTGGGTTTATAAATTGCAACATTTTAAGAATGTATAAATAGCATTCGCTACAAATAGAATAATGCAAATTCTTCGAAAAAATATTAGTTTGTTTATCCGTTTAAATCTTTCCGAATTTTGCGTGTAATTCACTTTTTATACTAATACCATATTAACTAATAAAATGGTAAGTGTAGCCGCACATTATTTATTCTTTATCATTAATTTCTTAAATTTGAATAATCTCTGAGAGACATAACCCATACGTGTAAAATATAACTCGCGGTCAACGCCTAATAAATTTTGAATTTTTTTTTTCAAGAAATTTGGTGGCATCCCAATCGGTGATTCTCCATGACTCTCACATTTAAAAATAGATGGATGCAATAAACATTTGTAGAGAATTTATATTACCATCAAGAATATTTGCATAATTAGGGATGCGTTCGCGTGACTTGATTATACTTTTAAAGGCAATTCGGATTATGCGTTCGCGCAACTTCGAGCAAATTTTTAATAAAAGGGGTTCCTCGGAGGATGTTAAAATAATTTCATATAACCCGAGATATGCAGTTCACTATTTAATAATACAAGGGTGATGATGTTCTTAATTTTATTTCGAACATATTTTTTTATAACAAAAATATAAAAATATTATCAATCTTATTGTGTACACGTATGCGTGACACAATTCTCTACGTTTATAAAAAATATATAATATGAATATACGTACGCGTGATTCGCTTCAAAGAAGGGTCTATAATTATAAACAATCTAAGGCGGTAACGAAATCAGGCAACAAGAAAAAATATATTTAGTAAATCGAGATAATTAAGCCAAGTATAAAAATGGTTAAGCGACCGTGATAGAACCACGGAATTCGGGAATGCTTAACACCTTCTCCCGGGTTAACAGAATTCCTTATCCGGATTTCTGGTTCGCAGAATGACAAACAGAGTCATATTCTCCTCGATTCGGGATTAAAACCGGTGACTTGGGACCCCATAAAATTCCCAGGTGGCGACTCTGAAACAAATAAACAAATCCCGTTTCGACTGTCCTTTAATTGGAGAAAACTCCCTTGTACCCTCGCGGGGGCGGAAAAAGGAGGTGTGACAAGTAAGGTCTAGCCTTGAGTTATTTTTTTTTTATACTTAGTTTTATGTTTGTCCCTTTATTGTTGCAAAGTTAAACATTTTCATTGATTAAATTCCAAATAACCTTGCTTATTTCCTCAAAAGGGTTATTTTAGTAAGGTGGTTAAGCTGTAAATAGAAAGTGATTATTTATGCAAACTCATTTTGTAAATAACTGGCTATGAATTGCAAATGGCAAGATAAGGCTAGGTATATAATGTGGCTCTAAAAGGCCACAGTCTGCGGATTTAAAGTCCAAGAGCACATGTGCCTCATGGATTTTTCTTGGAAATGAGCCCGTTGGTTTTATCAGCCCAATAATGGACTGTCTCATTTTAATATCACCACATGCCCACATTTTATTAGTTTTAAATAATGTTATTAAAAAATATAGGGAAAAAAAGCTTCCTACACTACTATCTTTCAAACTAGTTATCGTAATAATTGCAATGCCATTTCAATTAGCCATACACTACTCATTTTTTGAATATGTAAATATTTTTCTTATATTAAAAAATAAACCATCAACTTACAAACAAAAAAAATATTTTTCTTCTTTGACTAATTTCATAACATAGTTTTTTAAAATAGTTAATTCATTTTTTTTTGGATATAATTAATTTTGTCTTAACCGATATCGGGAAGACTTGTTTCGGAACAAATACATAAATAAAATGGTAAGGTCGTGAGGACACGTCTTGTCCCCAATTCTTTCAAATAATTCATAGTTGTTGTTTAATTAACTTTAAGTAGACTTCAACTTTAAGTGCGACACACGAACTAAGGTCGGGAATACTCGCCTTAGTTAGTGTAGACTAGGGTCGGAGATACTCATCCTAGTTTATTTTTCAACAATAAAAGCGGATATATACAAAATATAAAAACCAAATAATGCATAGTTTATCCAAAATTAATTAAAACCAAGTTTAAGTCAATAAAGTGTCGGTGGTAGAACCGTAAGACTCGGGAAATTCCATACACCTTCTCCCCGGTCATCAAAATTTCGTTACTCGGACTTTATTTTTACAGGTCCATAATAATAGAGTCAACCTTCCTTTGATTAGGGATTCAAATAAAAGGTGACTTGGAACACCCAAAAATCAATTTCAAGTGGCGACTATGAACAATAAAATAATCCCTACTAAAGTTTGTCAATTTAATTGAAAAAACTCTTTAACCTACAACCCGACATAGCATATATCTTTTGGGGTAAAAAGGGGTGTGACAACTTGTCCGCGTTCGCATAGAGTCTTTTGATGGTAGTGTGTTTTTTTCATTGCGAATGCGATGGACTTCCTGCGTTCACATAAGAGCAGTGCCTGGACAGATTATAAAGTACTCTATTTCGAGGGTTTCGTCCAATTTTACATTTTTGGAGCTATGGAGCTCGAATTGAGATGATTCTTGAAGCAATTTTCACCTTATGAATTGGGGTATGTGTTCTCTACTTGATTTTGGTTATATTTCTGTCATGACTTGGATTTTCCACCCTCGGGAGTCATGATGGCGCCTACTAGTTAAAGCTAGGCAAGCCGATTATTGCAATTATTTAACCTTTTTCATTTTAAATCTATTAACAGTTGTACATTAACATCTTATAACAGCGGAAATTAAATAAGCAAAAGAATGAAATTCAACAATTAAGCCAATACCAACACGAATCTATAACATAAACCACCCAGAATTGGTGTCACAATCTCATGGACTATCTAAGAAAACTACAAATAAAGTCTGAACAAGGAAGTACATGTCTGTCTTTGGAATATAAAAGAACAGAAAGAAACTAGATAGGGAGGGGACGCCAAGGCCTGCGGACGCCTGAAAGTCTACCTCGGGTCTCTTGATGGACTGAAGGCAGCAACCCCTAGCTAAGGTACATATACTCCAGTATTGAGATCTGCACAAAGTGCAGAGTGTAGTATCAGCACAACCGACCCCATGTGCTGCTAAGTGTCGAGCCTAACCTCGTCGAAGTAGTGACGAGGCTAGGATACGACTACCAAATAAACTTGTGCAGTTAAAGTATACATGGCAAGAAATAATAACGGAATCTAGCAATTACAGATGGGAAGGGGAAACATGCTGAGGGGAAATATCAAATACCAACAGTAACTTAGAAGAAAAGCATAAAGAACATTTTAAGGTTTGCATCAATAAGAATAAGGAAACAATAACAAATCAATATCTACTTTTATTAATTATTGTTGCGGTGCGCAACCCGATCCAAATCATATAACACTATTAGGGTGTGCAACTCGATCAAATCATATATCATTGTTGCTGCGTGCAACCTGATCCAATCATATATCACTGTTGCGGCGTGCAACCCGATCCAATCATATATCACTATTGCGGCGTGCAACCTGACCCCTCCTGTCCTCCCTTATTACTCCATGTTGCGGCGTGCAACCCGATCCCATATAATATTATTGTTGCGTTCAACCTGATCCCAATATACAATTTAACACTAAACAAAAATTAATCCCGGCAAGAGAATAATAAGGAAACAACAATGTCCCGATGAGGGAATCAACAATGAGAATGAGCACATCCCGGCAAGGGAACCAACGGTAAGAATTAAATACGTCCTGGCAAGGAATCAACTATAACCAAACTTATACCAACATTTAACTCCACAAATGAAACCTCAATTGGAACCAATACTCAACCACAACCAAATACCACGAGAATAATCATAATTCTTTCCCAACACAGAGAATCAACAACTTAGGCATTTATAGTATTTATTAAAAACACAACGATTACAATTTAAGACTCACGGGCATGCTTGACACCAACGTATAGATAATCGTCACCATGCATATACATCATACTCAAAAATCAACACATAGCAAATAAGACACAACTCCTAATCCCTCAAGCTAAGGTTAGACCAAATACTTAAATTTCACTATTTCTCAACCGAACGTCTGAATCACGTCAAATAAACTCTGATTCTCACCAAATTTCACAGATAATACTTAAATATCATAACAAATCTGTATTGAGCTCCGGAACCAAAACGTGGGCCCGATACCAATGGTTTCAAATATTAATTATTTTCTTTATTTCATTAATAATTCAGCAAAATAATTTCTTTCAAAAATTGATTTCTAAGGCTTGGGACATTGAAATTAAATTTCGGGCACACGCACAAGTCCTATATTTTACTGTGGACCTTCCTGGATTATCGTAAAACCGATCCGGGTCCGTTTACATAAATTGTTGACCAAAGTCAATAAAACTAAATTTAAATTATAAAAATCGTTATTTCTTACATTTTAACATAAAAGCTTTCCGGTTTCACGCCCGGACTGCTCACGCAAATCGATATATTTAAAATTACTCTTTTTGTGGATAATAAACCTAGAACAGAGTCTTAATTAATAAAATGACCCCTTGGATCATCACAATTTCGTGAATATATCTTTATTTTTTGTAATTGGATTGTGAATTTTAAAGAGAAAATTGGAGGTTTTAGCCTAAAATTTCATAAAGCAAGTTTTTGAGTTTTAAATACCGATTTGGAGTTAGATTTAAGTGAAACTAGTATGGTTGGCTAGTAATTTATTGGGTTGTTAGATTTTGTTAGTTTTGGCGGGTTCTAAGGCATGGGCATGGGTGTGACGTTTTGCCGATTTTGGGTTTTGATTAAGGATTCGACTTTTATCGTTTGGAATTACTTCCTTGGGCTTTATTTGATGTATTCGAGATGCTTTTGGCTAGTTTCGAGCCATTCGGAAGTCGGTACACGCGAGATGATATTTTTGGAACATTGCTTGGCTTGCCCGGTGTTGGAATTGACTTTTTCGAGGTAAGTAACACATCTAAACTTTATGTTGAGGGTATGAAACCTCAAATTACATGCCATGTAATTGATGTTAAGGTGACGCACATGCTAGGCGACGAGCATGTAGGCGTGCACCGTGTGAATACTCTATTATTTCTATGGTACTGTGTAGTTACCTGATCTTACCTGTAACCATGAAATTTCTATGTACTTGAGCTATCGAGTTGTGATCCATTCTAGAATCCATGTCTAGGCTACATGTTTATCGTGTTAGGACCCACTGAGGTCATTTCAGCTGTTGGGCTATCTGCTTTCATTGCATTACATGCTCAGTCATACGCATTATGCATATCATATCTCAGTCTATGTTACTATTTATTGATACATCACATCGTTATTTTTGGGGTGATATTTCATGATATTGAGCACCTGAGAGACTGGAGAGATTGATGACTGAGTGAGGCCAAGGGCCTGATAGTAAGGATGTTTATGGGATCGGGCTGCACACCGCAACATATTTTACTGCTTTATACCATTATCGGCTTGTTATAGCGCTTCGGATGAAGGAGCCCCTCTGGAGTTTGTACACTTCCCTAGTGAGCGCAGGTACCTACGGAGTGCTGAATGTCGAGTGCCGAGCGCCGAGTGCTTGGGAGGACGGAATGACTGTGAGGATTGAGTGGTTGTTAGGATTGAGTGGCTGTGAGGAATGAGTGACTGGGAGGACTAAGTGAAATGATACTCTGAGAGTAGGCATATGATTTTATCACTGAGTCGCATTGCATTTGACATGCACATGACATATGGGCATAGAGATGTATTTTTCTCATACCGTACGGTATCACGTCATTCATGACTTTGCACATATATTGACATATGGGCATCGAGAGGTATTTTACACTTGCTATCTGGAGAGAAAATGAAACATCATATTTACTGTTGAAAGGATTTTTGGGAAAACTTACTTGTATTTTCGACGATTTCGGTAAAAGAGTTGAGTTTTCACTGATATACTTGAAAGGCGGAACTATTTTTCCGAAAAATTATGAAAAAGCCTGATGTTTTAAACGTCAATACCACATAAGATGGGGGGTAATTTGTGTTGTACCCAATTTTTGCTTAACTGAACTATAGAAGGACTTGGTTTTTCTATGTGTTCCAACTACTACTGTTTGTGGAATAATAAGTAAAGAAAATAAAAAAACACAGAGATTTTTTACGTGGAAAACACCTGGCTCAAAAGGTGAAAAAACCACGACCTACTACTCAGTTGGAATTTCCCAAACTTCCACTAAAATCACTAAGCCAAAACAGCATTTACAAAACTCTTTGTAAACCTAAGGATTAACACTAATCCCGTTGTGGCACACAACCTCAACTATTGCGATAACTTCAAGTTAACTCTAACTTGAACACTCTAGGTACCTAATACAATTGCTTCTATGAAAGCTAAAAGGTACAATGTAAAATCACCTACTACAATTGAACTAGAGTAAAAGATAGACACTTGGAACTGGTTCTTCTATCTCGTTCAAGTAGCTTCAGAATTGCACACTCAAATCACACATAAATTTCTTGCAGAATCGCCTTGCTCTTTTGCTCTCAATTTAAGTTTAACTTCTGCTTATGTGAATTACCTGTAAAAGAGAACAACACTGATATTTAATGGGTTAGTAATTAAAGATTGACTGCAATTCAAATGCTACTCTTCTATTGTAGAAGAGGTCAAGTTGATCTCAAACTCTAACATTATCTTCTTCCTAAACTGTGTTCTCTTCATGTAAGGAGTCTTCCTCTCCTTATCCAGTATACAACCTTTTCTATCAGATCAAGAGATATTGCTTCTTTATTAGTTAGATTTAGCTCCTTCACGTGCATCTCACATGTGCATGTCAGTCTTCAAAACTTCACCTATTTTTTGGCCAACAAATTCCCCTGTTTTAATGATGACAAACTCTGTGCTTTTTACCTACTTGGATCCTGTAAGAACTTAGCTTAACTATCAATACAAAGTTTAGAAAATTCACTTATCATCAAGGACCAGGTTAATTAGGTTATAAATATCACTTATTCAGAATGTGTAAAGAACAATATCTCTTCCCCCTTTTGGCATCATCGAAAAGCTGCATACAAAGTGTGAGTCCCAGATTTTAATAAATACTCATGGCCACTAGGGCAACTACAAGTGCAATCATGGATCAATTATTAGTAATCAAGCAAACATATTTAAACTATCAAGGAAAGATTAACATTGAACAAGAGCAAAAACAGTAGATATCATTGATAGAAGATATGTTGCTACTACAATCCATAACCAGAAAACAAAAAAACATTTAAAACATGAGCAAAAAGAAAGAAAAATCCCTAATCCAGGTCACTGAAGGTACTAGACAGGTTCAGGAGACAAAGGCTAGAATTCCTAAGGCTTGGGGGGAGCTAGAGGGTTGGTTTTGGGCTTGGAGAAGATTCAGCATATTGTGAAGAATTCCATCATTCTTATCCTTTTCCTTGGTAAGCTCAGTTCTGAGAGTATCCCTCTTAGATTCCACTTCTGCCACACGATCCTTTAGCCTAGCTATCTCAGCATCCTTGGCTTCACATTCCAGAACAAGAGCCCTGACTTTACTGCTGATAAGAGTCTTCTTGGATGAACCAGGTTCATTTGGGATGGCATTGACTAAATAGTCACAAGCAAGCAGAGTATTAATGCCAAAGTGGTCCTTGCTTGAGGCCATTTCCCATTTCTTTAGAGGCACATTACACCTATCCAGAACCGTAGCCAGAATAAAGCCATAAGAGGTAGCATGAGCCTTGGAGCCATTGATGACCCTGTCCAGTAGCTTGATGATGAATGCAGGCCAATTAATTTGCCTTCCACTTTCCAAGAACTCCATCAGAACTAAATCCATATAATTTGCAATATGCCTTCTCTCTTGCTTGAGCAATAGGCACTTGTTGACAAATTCAAACAAGACTTTGTGTTGTGGCCTCATTTCATTCTTCTGAACAACCCTAGCCTCATTCACATCTGTAGCATCACAGAACCTCCTGGTAATTTCAAGTGCAGTAGGAAGGGAGTCCAGACATGGCCACCTTTGCCTTGTATAGTCATTAAACCCTTCAGAGGGTATGTCAAGGATCTCTCCCAGTTTCTCTGCATCAAATGTCACTTGAACTCCTTTCACCAGGCTGATAACTTGACCATCCTTAACCTCTGCATTTTCCATGAACTCAATGATCTTATTCCTGGCTAGCCTTCCATCTATCTGAAGGACCATGTCCTTTTAGCCCTGTGCAGCTAAGGCATCTACCAATCTCATCATGCCTGGTTCCACCAGGTCTTTCAGCAATCTACCCTTTAAAATTTTTCTTTTGCCAAACATGGCAAGCTTGTCTTATTCACCATCAGACTCTTCTTCTTCTTCTTCTCCACTCCATTCCTCATCTTCAGAAAATCTTACTTGTTTACTTTTCATTGTAGACCTTTTCCTTTTGGCCAATGAGGGTTCAGCAGCCTCAGACACAGAGGAAGACTTCTTGGAATAAGTCTTGGGATTTTTGGGCTTGGGGGTCTAAACCTCCACTATTGTAACTGTCTCCTGATGGACCTGTTTCATCTTCTCAACTTCCTCAGCTTCTGAGGACTCTGTAACTTTCCCTTTTCCTTTATCCATCCTTTTCTTCTTACTCTCAACCAGAGCCTTTTGTGGATCACTCTCACTCTATTTCACCCTGTTTCTTGTGGCTATTCCCTTTGTCAAGGAAGTTTCAGTAGTTGTTGAGGATGAAACCTTTCTTTTCTTGGAGGGTTTACGAGCACCGGGCCTTTCGGCGTGGGAGTTCTTCTTTTCTTTGGATCATAACTAGCCCCAACCTTTTTCAACAGGTCTGCTAGGGTCTCTTCAGTTGATTAACCAGGTTCATCTCCTTGCGCTTAGATTAACTAACCCTTCAGCAGCTTCACCAGAACCACTTCCCCCTGACTTCATGCCACTTTCTTCAACATTTTCTTGTTCAACCCCACAGATAGCAGGTACAGACAAATCAACAGTGGGTGAATGATCAACCACTCTTTTCCCTTTTCCCTCTCGTCACCACATGCACCCTCTCTCTCTTTTTCTTTTTCAGATTTCTTTTTACCTCCACTACTTCGTAACTCAGGTAATTCCACATCCCTGATAAGCCCAACCAGAACAAACCTAGTTTTTAAATTCTCAGTTAAAGAAGAACTTACCTTAGAAGGGGATTCTTTAGCCTTCTCCGAGTCAGAAGACCCAGGTCATTCCCTCTCACTAGCAGATTTGTACGACTCAGAATCAAGAGTTAGAGTCAGAGTCTTGGACCTGACTTGCCTGTAATTTCTCATTCAATTTCTTTGAAAGACCCTAGAAGCTACTGTTTTTCGAGCAAGCATTTTTGCCTTTATCAACCTGGGTTTAGGTGATATGCTAGGTGGAGGAGGGGTAGATGAATTTGAGGGAGTGGGTGGTGGAGGAGTTCCAGGGTTGTCTTGTGGGTTTGTCAATATCGCTGATTTCTTGAGAGAATTGGTGAGTTAGAGATTTGGAGAAGAAAGCAAATGAAAGTGAAGAGGGATTTTTGACGGTTTAGAATTATAAATATGGCAGGAGGTAATTATGTGTATTTAAAAATAAATACACATTTAATGTATAATGATAGCTTTAGTAGTGGACAATTAGAGGTCTAATCAACCTGAAATTTTAGGTTTGAATGAACGGTTAAGCTTCCCTTGATTTTAGGCAAATTTTATGGTTTAGAGTTCTAAGGCTTACGAAACTGGTTCAAAAACTAACATATAGAATTTTCTAAGAAGTTGAACAATTGTATGACTTCTGCTCATGATTTAAATATTTATATTTCTAATTGTGTAGAGTATAGAAAACATACCTTAGCATTCAGATGAATCCATACTGATGAACCAGGTTCTTTATTTAGAATTCTCTTAACCATGTTTCAATTTACCATTATAGAGAAAATTGTGTAAGATATCAGTGAGTCATATTAACACATGTCACAGGAGTATACTAATTACAGTATGAAACTGAGTAAAAATTAATCTAGATATTTACACAAGTTCAGATTTCCTAGCCAATATTTTTTTTCATTTTTTTTCAATTTTTTTTCATTGCACATTCTAAGCTGGTCCTATTAGGTGATCTTAATCATCCCTAATTCCAACATGTTCCTCTCAAAGTTTTCTCTACTCAGTGCTTTAATAAAGATGTCAGCAATTTGTTTATCAGTAGCACAGAATTCTATGGAGATCAATCCTTTCTCATAGTTATCTCTTAAGAAGTGGTGTCTAACATCTATGTGCTTAGTCCTCTTATGATGAACAGGGTTCTTTGTCATACTTATAGCACTAGTGTTATCACAAAAAATAGGAATGCACCCAACTTCAATGCCAAAATCTATCAACTGCTGTTTGATCCACAACAATTGAGCACAACAAGAGGCAATAACAACATATTCAGCCTCAACAGCGTATAGGGCCACTGAATTCTACTTTTTAGTGGCCAATGATACCAGACATGAAGTAAAAAAATGAACCATACCTGAGGTGCTCTTCCTATCCATAAGGAAACCTGCATAATCAGCATCAGCATACCCTACTAGATTGAAATTACTATCTTTAGGGTACCAAAGACACATATCAGTAGTGCCTTTCAAATATCTCAGTATCCTCTTGACAGTAATCAAGTGAGATTCCTTTGGATTAGCCTAAAAACGAGCACAAATCCCTACATTGAAAACTATGTCAGGTATGCTGGCACTAAGATACAAAAGTGAACCAATCATACCCCTATACAACTTCTGATCAACAGATGAACCAGGTCCATCTATGTCTAATTTAGTGGCAGTTGCAATGGGGGTGTCTATTTCCTTTGATTCATCCATTTTAAACTTTTTGATCAACTCTTTTGCATATTTCTGTTGATGGATCATGGTTCCCTTTGGGTTTTGATTGATCTGTAAGCCTAAGAAAAAGTTAAGCTCACCCATCATACTCATTTCAAATTCATTCCCCATTGATTTGGCAAAATCCTTACTTAGTTTGTCAGTGGTTGCCCCCAAAAATTATGTCATTAACATATATTTGTACCACAAGAAGATCCTTACCTTTTTCCCTCAAGAATTGAGTACTATCAATTTTACCTCTTTTGTAGCCATGTTCAAGCAGGAATTTGGACAATCATTCATACCATGCTCTAGGAGCCTACTTGAGTCGATAGAGAGCCTTGTCTAATTTGTACACATATTCAGGACATTCCTTGCTCTCAAATCCTGGAGGTTGTTTAACAAACACTTCTTCTTTTAGGTAGCCATTCAACAAAGCACTTTTGACATCCATCTGATGAAGAGTGAATTCCATGTGTGCTGCAAAGGCTATGAGGAGTCTTATTGCCTCTAGTCTTGCAACTGGAGCAAAGGTCTCATCATAATTTATACCATCATCTTGGCTATAACCTTGGACCACCAGTATTGCCTTGTTTCTTGTAACTTTTCCATCTTTGTCAAGCTTATTTCTGAAGACCCATTTTGTGCCAATTACAGATCTGTCCTTGGGTCTTGGAACTAGATGCCAAACTTGACTTCTCTCGAACTGATTGAGTTTATCTTGCATTGCATTTACCCAATCTGCATCCTGCAAAGCCTCAACAACATTTTTAGGTTCAACAAGAGATAGGAAAGCATCAAAAGCACCCAGATTCTTTAATTGTGATCTAGTTTTAACTCCAGAGGTTAGATCAGTAATTATGTTCTCAATGGGATGAGAACTTAGATATTTGGTTTCACAACCAACTGATTTCTACTTGATGTTTCTCCCATGTTTTATTGCTGAGGAATAGGGTCATGAACAGGTTCCTTTAGGGGATTGGTTTCAGTTCCTCTTTGATCAGTTCCCCCTATCAGGTTGCCCTGGATGGAAGAACCTGTTCCATTACCTGTTCCTTCTTTTGGTGCCACTTTAACTTGTGCTGAAACTTCAGTCAAATCTTTCACCAGCCCAATAGCTTCATCTTCATGTTCCTGTCTCTCAGAAAGAATGTTAGTTTCATCGAAAACTACATGTACACTTTCTTCTACACACAAAGTTCTTTTATTGAACACTTTATAAGCTTTGCTATGTGAAGAATATCCCAAGAATACTCCCTCATCACTTCTGGGATCAAACTTACCTAGGGAGTCCTTCCCATTATTATGCACAAAGCACTTGCATCCAAATGCCCTAAGATGGGATATATTTGGTTTTCTCCCTTTAAATAACTCATAGGGAGTCTTCTCTACAAGAGGTCTAGTCTTGCATCTATTAATGATGTAACATGCAGTATTTACAGCCTCTGTCCAAAAGTTGTGGGGTAGTTTACTAGAAAGAAGCATACTCCTAGCCATACCTTCAAGAGTCATATTATTTCTTTCAACTACTCCATTTTGTTGAGGAGTCCTAGGGGCAGAAAAATTATGATCTATACCATGCTTATCACAAAATTCAGCAAACTTAGCATTTTCAAATTCAGTTCCATGATTCGACCTGATTGATGCAAGTTGATTACCTAGTTGTTTCTGAGTTTTTCTAACAAAGACGGTAAACATGTCAAATGCTTCATCCTTAGATGTTAAGAATAGTACCCAGGTAAACCTAGAGTAATCATCAACAAGTACCATCACATATTTCTTATCACCTCTGCTTAAAGTTCTTATTGGACCACAGAGATCCATATGAACCAGTTCCATCGTCCTGGTTGTGCTTACCATTTTCTTGCTTTTAAAGGATGATCTTACCTGCTTCCCCCTTGCACAGGCCTCACAAACTTTGTCTTCCTTGAACTTGATGTTAGGTAGATCTATCACCAGGTCCTTGGAGACTAATTTATTGAGTTGATTCACACTTGCATGACCAAGTCTTTTGTGCCACATGAGGAAATCATTGTCCAACACATTCAGGCAAGTAAGTTCATTTTCTGAAAGAGTGGACAAATCTACAATGTAAATATTGTTAACTCTTTTTCCCTGCAAAACAATTTTGTCAGTGGTAAGATTAATCACGAAGCATTTGGTAGAGGTAAATGCTACAAGGTTACCTCTGTCACACAGTTGTGATACACTGATTAGGCTATATTTTAAGTTATCAATCAAGTAGACATTCTCAATGGAATGTGAGTCTGTCTTACCTACCTTTCTACTCTACAAGAAACAACAATTATTAATAAAATACTGCCTCAGGACGAGCAAGGATTCAAGGGCGGGAGATTTTGATGACTAGAAAGGTGATGACTATAAAATATTCATATATTATATACTTAAAAATAAATTATTTTAAATAATATATATATAATATGTCAATTATCTGTATTTTCTAATAGTATTTTGCAGGAAATAAAAATATCATGATAAAGCAAATAAAGGAATAAAAAGAGAAGCACGAGGCATCATGGCAATAGAAGCACGACGATCATGGCAATAGAAGCACGACGCATCATGGCAATAGAAGCACGACGCATCATGGCAAAAGAACCACGAGGCATCGTATCACCTTATGAGATTTGATTTCTATAAATAGGATGTTTGTGTTGAAAGGGGAGGGAGATCCTACGTGCCTAATTAGAATACTTTTCTCTAATGTTGGTCTTTACTTCTCTCTTTATCTATTTCATTTTATCTTGAAGTTTTTGAATTTTCTAAGAGTGTTGATAGTATTTTAAGAATTTCTTTCTTTGTGAGATTTATATACTCCATAATGGAGTAATCTCTTTTGTTGGGATAGTTGATGAAGCTCGATAGCGTTATAATATTAATCTCAATTTTACTACATGCTTGACCTGAAACTTTCTAAATATATTTCTATATTTTGTTGGAATATTAGTTTTAATTAATTATTATCACTTTTATCTATTTATTCTTTAAAGTTAGTTGTATGTCAATCTTGTAATTCTCACGAAGCAAAATTAATATACGATAACTATTGGGTAAAATAATAGAGTGAGAGTAATTCTTTTTAAGTTGTCATTCCAAGTCTGTAATCTTGCTTACTTCCATTCTAATTCTCACAGAGGAGTTGTAGTTGGCAAGATTATTGATTTTTAGTAAAAATTAATAGCAAGAGGTTTTTGCTTTAGCATAATTCAGGCAAGAAAATTATTTCAGTTTAATCGTCACGAGTCATATATCAATTGATTTACATAACCTTGCGAAGTGTTATTAATTGATTATTTTTTAGTGAGCAAAATATAATTGTATTAGCAATAAACAGTTATTCCTAAGAGAAATACATGTAGAAGCTAAGATTTTATTATTATCACGCTATCGAGTGAATTCAATGATTCCCAACTCTTTTTAAATATAAATCTTCCGAAAGTTATTTTGTTTCAACTTAAGCAATTTAAATTTTCAACAAACAAAACTTCATCAATCTGATTCTCTCAAATAGTAGTAAGAATATTATAAGTTTGTAGCTAGATTCTCCAATCTCTGTGGGACGATATCATAAACTATACTAGAATTTGACAAAGTACGAGTAGCAAAATCTTATACGCATTGGCCTCGTCAAATTTTTGGCATCGTTGCCTGGGACTGGCACAAGTCTACTTCAGACTAAATATTCTGTTACTAATTTGGAAACTTACTATTAGTATTATTATTTTTGCTATCAATGTTTACTAAATATTACTACTATTACTTTTATTATTACAAGTACTAACATCTTATACAAGTGTTATTATCATTTATCCTTCTTATCATCATTATAGCATAGCAGTCACTATGATTAATACTAGTACTACTTGTAACTATATTCTATATTAGTATTATATTATTATTTTCCATCGTTAGTTACTGTTACTACTAACTGATTTCGTTTACCATTTGTTTTCATAACATCTATTGCTAATTAGTACTAATATAATTACTGTTATCATATATTACTACTACTACTATTAATAATAATAATAATAATAATAATAATAATAATAATAATAATAATAATAATAATAATAATAATAATAATAACAAAAAAAACAACAACATTATCATACTCCTATATTTATTTGATCGCTTATTATTTTTGTCATCTTTGTTTTCATTGTTATTCATCACTTTCTTTTAATTATTTTCTTCTAAGTACTACTACTACTACTACCACTTTAGGAGTTAAGTTCAGTCTATTTTTTTTAGAATTTTGAGTAGTTTATGACCCGCTCTTCTATAAAAGAGTTGTTCAATTACGATCCTGAAATTGAAAGATTTCTTCGATTGGGCAGGAAAGGACAAGCATTATCTTCCCAAAGCATAGCTTGTGAAGGTATGGAGAATCAAGAAGTAGAAAATATCAACCCACGCGAAGTACCACCACCAATACAAATAGAGGATCAATTTGATGAAGTGGCGACAAGGCCACAAACAGAATCCTAAGGGATTATGCTAGACCTGACCGCTTCAACTGTGAATCTAGTGTCAGAAAACCTCTAGTGGCAGCCAACAACTTTAAAATCTGGACTGGCCTAATTCAAACAATTCAACAATCTTGCATCTTCACTGGAGATGCAAGTGAAGATCCACACAGTCATTTAATTGACTTTTTGGAACTTGTTGAAATGGCTAAGTATAATGGAGTACCTCCTGAAGCTATCAAGTTAAGGGTATTTCCTTTTTCTTTAAAAGGAGGTGCCAAGACTTGGTTGCGAAGTTTGCCACAAGGTTCCATTACCACATGGGATCAAATGACTCAGAAATTTTTTAAACAAATATTTTTCCCCTGCTAAAACCACAAATTAAGTCAAGACATATCTAATTTCTTGCAGACTGACATAGAGTCAATTTATCAAGCTTGGGAAAGGATAAAAGCAATGTTAAGAAAATGTCCACACCACGATATTCCTGAACATATGCAATTGTATATTTTTTATCACGGGCTAAAACCCTCTTCTAGAAATGTGATAGATGCAGCTGCAGGAGGTTCAGTAATGGGAAAAACAACAGAGGAAGCGTTGCAATTGTTGAATGAATTTTCTGAGAATGCCATCCAATGGTCATCTGAGCGTATAATTATCAAGAAGGCCGCTACAGTAAATCAGGTTGATGTTTTAAATACACTAACACAGCAAATTATTTCTTTGGCACAAAAGTTTGAAACTTTTCAGGTGAATACACAACAACCAAGCTAATCTGAGGCTTGTGACATGTGTGGAGGAAATCATCAGAACCATGAATGTCAAGCAACTAATCACAATGATGAACATGTCAATGGCATCAGTTACAAGCAGTATCCTTTTGGAAGTCCAATGGCACAGAAACATCCAGGATTTCAATGGAGCAATCCAAATGGTGTAGAGGACTCTCAAAGCTTTTAGAAGCAACAAATACAGGGTCCACCCGGATACCAGAATCCAAACCATGGTCAATCAAACTTTATACCTTATCAACAAGCAGGGCCCTATCAGCAAAATACTCAACAAGATCATTCAAGTCTTGATGATCTTCTGTATAAGATATAAAGGTCACTGATGAAAAGATGGAGAGCCAAAATTCATCCCTCAAAAATCTGGAAATATAGTTGATCCAATTGGCAGCTCTTGTTTCAGAAAAGATTCAAGGTCCCTTACCAAGCAATACAGAGAAAAACCTAAAAGAGCACCTTAAGGCAATCACCTTACGATCAGGTAAGGAGCTTGATGAACCCTATGCAGACCAGTCAGAACAACAGCTAAACAACGGTAAGAATGTTGAAATACCCTCTGAACCATCTCAAAAGAATGAAGTCAAGAAAAAAGAAGAAGAAAATATTGAAAAATTGACTCCTCTCCCTGTGAATATTCCCTTTCCACAAAAAATGAAAAGAGAAAAGCTTGACAACCAATTTGCAAAATATTTGGAGATTTTAAAACAAATTAACATCAATATTCCTTTTATTGATGTTTTTTTTACAAATGCCTTCATATGCCAAATTTTTAAAAGAAATATTGTCAAGTAAAAGAAAATTAGAAGAAGTTTCTATGGTAATGATTAGGAAAAAATGTAGTGCTATACTTCAAAATAAGCTACCACAAAAACTTGGTGATCCAGGCAGTTTTACAATTCCATGCACTTTGGGAGGAGTATATTTTGATAAAACACTTTGTGATTCTGGAGCTTCAATAAATTTAATTCTATTTTCTATCTTTAAAAAGTTAGATCTTGGTAAAATAAAAGACACAAGTGTTTCTCTTCAATTTGCAGATCAAAATACTAAGAAACCTAAGGGAATAATTGAAAATGTACTCGTAAGAGTAGATAAGTTTGTTTTCCCTGTAGATTTTATAGTACTTGAAATGAAAGAATATCCTAATGAACCAATAATTTTAGGTAGACCATTTCTTGCTACAGGAAGAGGAATTATAGATGTTCATCAAGGACAATTAATTTTAAGAGTTGATAAAGAAAGAGTCATATTTGATATGCAAATATACGAAGATATTCAGGAGATGAAACATCATCTTTATGTTTTTCAATTGACATGATTAGTTATCTTACAGATGAATTCAAAGATGATCAATTAATTCCAGATTCAATGGAAAGATGCTTGATCAAATCAGGCACCACACAGGACGATGATCCCACCATTAGAAAAGAAGCTGAAATATTGGACAAAGATTCAGAAGAAGAAGAGATGAAATCCGAAAAAGTTCAATCAAAAATTAAAATCAAAAATCTCCTTTCTCATTTGAAATATGTTTATCTTGAGCAAGAATTATTTCCAGTAATTATTTCATCTTCTCTTATTGTAAAACAAGAAAATAATTTGATTAAAGTATTGAAAGCATACAAAGGAGCCTTGGGGTGGACTGTAGAAGATATTAAAGGGATTAGTCCGGCTATTTGTACACACAGAATCCTCATGGAGGATAGCTACAAGCCAATAGTCCAGCCGTAAAGAAGATTGAATCCAGCAATGCAGGAAGTAGTGAAAAAAAGAGATCGTAAAGTTGTTGGCAGCAAGTATTATATACCCCATTTCTGACAGCTCGTGGGTAAGTCCCGTTCAGGTAGTACCAAAGCAAGGAGGTATGACAGTTATAAAAAATAAAAATAATGAGCTCATACCTACCAGGACTGTTACAGGATGGAGAGTCTGTATTGATTACAGACGTCTCAATGATGTCACTAGAAAAGATCATTTTCCTTTGCCATTTATTGATCAAATGTTGGAAAGAATTGCCGGATATGGTTTTTACTGTTTTCTTGATGGCTATTCAGGATATAATCAGATACCAATTGCACCAGAAGATCAAGATAAGACAACCTTCACATGCCCTCATGGAACATATACCTATAGGAGAATGCTATTTGATCTGTGCAACGCCCCTGCTACATTTCAGCGTTGCATGTCGGCAATTTTTGTTGACATAACTGACAAATTTCTTGAACTTTTTATGGATGATTTTACACTATTTGGCAAAACATATAAGGATTGTCTTAACCATTTGACATTAGTTCTTAAAAGATGTGAAGAAACAAACTTAGTTCTTAATTGGGAAAATGTCAT
Source organism: Nicotiana tabacum (assembly GCF_000715075.1). Lineage (NCBI taxonomy): Eukaryota > Viridiplantae > Streptophyta > Magnoliopsida > Solanales > Solanaceae > Nicotiana > Nicotiana tabacum. The sequence goes on along the minus strand of NC_134087.1, from coordinate 151,383,623 downwards.
TTTATGGTTACGGAAGGAATTATTTTAGGACATAAAATCACTACTAAAGGGATAGAAGTTGATAAGGCAAAAATTAATCTTATAGCAGGATTACCCCCTCCCACAACTGAGAAAGGAATTAGAAGTTTTCTAGGTCATGCAGGCTTTTACAGATGATTCATAAAAGACTTCTCAGAGATTTCAAAACCGCTGACTAACCTCTTGATGAAAGACACTAAGTTTGATTTTTCAGGTGACTGTGTGAAAGGATTTGAAATCCTTAAGGAAAAGTTATCAACTGCACCTGTAGTTGTGTCCCCTGATTGGAACCAACCTTTTAAGGTCATGTGTGATGCTAGTGATACAACAGTTGGAGCTGTTTTAGACCAAAGAAAGGATAAGATTTTTCATCTCATTCACTATGCTAGTAGGAGATTGAGTGAGACACAAGTGAATTGCCACGACAGAAAAAAAGTTACTAGCAGTAGTGTTTGCTTTTGATAAGTTTCGCTCCTATTTGATAGGAACCAAAGTCACTGTTTTTACTGATCATGCAGCTTTAAAATACCTCTTAGCTAAGAAATATACTCGACCTAGATTATTAAGATGGATTTTACTTCTGCAAGAATTCGACCTTGAGATAAAGGACAAAAAAGGGACAGAGAACCAAGTAGCTGACCATTTGTCTAGATTAGAAAATCCTCCCCTTGAATTTAATGAGATAAAATAAGAATTTCCTGATGAACATATTTTTTCAGTTGACACAATTGTGACTCAACCACCCTGGCTTGCAGATATCGCGAATTATTTGGTCGGAAAGTGGATACCGCAAGATTACTCTTACCAACAAAGAAAAAAGCTTATATCTGATGCAAAGTATTATCTGTGGGATGAACCTTACTTATTCAAAAATTGTGCAGATAATATCAGTAGAAGGTGTGTACCCGATGAAGAGATGAATAAAATTCTATATCACTGTCATGATGGAGCAATTGGAGGACATTATGCAGCAAATCGAACAACTTTTAAAGTTTTAGAAGCTGGATTCTTCTGACCCACACTCTTTAAAGATGCCCGAGCATATGTAGCACAATGTGACAAGTGTCAGAGAACAGGTAATATCACCAAGACAGATGAGATGCCACTACAATCAATATAGGTATGTGAAATATTTGATGTTTGGGGAATAGATTTTATGGGTCTTTTTCCTTCTTCTCACTCTTTTGAATATATCCTTGTGGTTGGGGATTACGTGTCAAGATGGGTTGAAGCCATTCTTACAAGAAAGAATGATGCTCGTACAGTGTGTAATTTTCTTAGAAAAAATATTTTTACCAGATTTGGCACACCACGAGTCATCATTAGTGACCAAAGAACTCATTGCATCAATAGGCAATTTTTTGCTTTACTGTCAAAATATAATGTGACTCACAAAACAAGAACACCATATCATGCTCAAACTCAAGGGCAAGTTGAGGTTTCCAACCGCAAGTTAAAAGAATTCTTGAAAAACGGTTGGAATCTCAAGAAAAGACTGGCTTTAAAATTAGATGATGCATTATGGGGGTACCGAACGGCCTTCAAAACGCCAATTGGAACATCTCCATATAGATTAGTCTTTGGAAAAGCTTGTCATCTGCCCGTAGAATTAGAACATAAAGCTTTTTGGGCATTGAAAGCACTGAACTTTGATTTAACCTCCGCTAGTGAAAAGCGATTTATTCAGGTTAATAAATTGGAAGAACTGAGATTGGGAGCCTATGAAAATGCTAAAATTTTTGAAGAAAAAACAAAAATATGGCATGACAAGTTGATCCGACCAAAGAGTTTCAAAATTGAAGATCAGGTACTTCTTTACAATAGCCGACTCAGGTTATTCCCAGGAAAATTAAAATCCAGGTGGACGGGTCCTTACAATGTTATAGGTGTTACTCCGTACGGGGCAATTGAAATTCAGAAAAATGGAGGAGACAAGTTTAAGGTAAATGGTCATAGGCTAAAATTGTACTATGGAAGACATTTTGAACAACATCCATTGGTTACTTTGATAGACTGATGAATTCTGCAATTAATAAGTCGAGCTGACGACGTTAAACTAAAATACAAAACCCGTAGCCATTGAGGGAGAAGCAGTGGAGCCTTATAAACCCGACATAGATTTGGGTAATTAAATGCTTAATCAATTGATCTGGTCAATATCCAGGTTATTGTACAACCAGAACATCTCATGAAGGCCTCTACAACAACAGAGTCACATGTGTAGGAGTAACTCCATGATGATCGGTATGCCTAAATAACTGGTTGATTAACTATTTAATGAATCAATTCAAAATGTTGGCACAGGTAAATTTGTTGGTTTATATTTAAACCAGAACCAAAGGACTGATAAGGTCTTAAATTAGTCAGTCTATTACATATTAAAGTATCAAAGTAAAAGTTTACATATTTTTCAAACATAATTTTTTTCATTTATGCCATATAACTTCCAAGTTTGTGATTTTATTTTTGTGAAGGCAAGAACGAGTATCTTTAAATTTGAGAAAGTGTTGGAATTGAGAAGCTTATGATCTCAATAGGTAAAATCAATAAAATTCTGCTAGAACTTGCCCCAAATGTCTATCAAGGCGAAATTTTAGACAACACTATTTTTAGAATGAAATTACGCTTTCTTTGACACCTTTTTTAACCTATCTATTTTTAACCACAAATATTTATATTTTACCTTTTAGCACCCAACTTTGAGCCCCCCCCCCCTCCCCCAAACCCCCCCCAAAAAAAGAAAGAAAAAAAAGAGGGATAAACCAACTTTTATTGATACACCATATTGGTTTACCTTACAAAAAGATTGATACTACTCCTTCTGACTATAGTTGAGCAAAAATGATTATTAAAGCAAGCGATGAAGGAATACTTATGGAGTAAATGTTCTATTTTACTCTTAAAAAAAGAGAAAAATAAGGTGTATATACCTGTAAAATAAATTATTGATTCGAGAAGCTTGAATTAAGAAATCTATTGAGAGAAATGATGAATTAAGTGATGTTAATTATGAAATTGGAGACCGGGACCTTTAGCCCAATCTCTAGAGATATTTTCTTGTGTTGAGTTGTACATAGTTACTTTGATAAAATAATTAGCTCTCATAATAAAGCTGGATGGAACAAAGTCACTACAAATATATCATTTTACCTTACCACCATTAAGCCTATAATTACAAGCCTGAAAAAGTCCTAAAATAATTTTAGAAATTAGTGTTGATTATACATTAGTGGAGACTGACATGAAGGGCAAGCCTATGGACAAAATTTGAGAAACTCGAAATTGTAATCATAATGTTATCAATCTCAAAAGGTTCATCAAAAGAGGAGTTGAAAGTTTTTAGCAAACAAAAGCAGAAGCAGAAACAAGGTATAGATTTGGCGACTTGCAAAACTTATAGGTTTTGAATTTTATGTGAAACTTTATTTTTTTTACTTTTCTACTCTACAAGAAACAACAATTATTAATAAAATTACTGCCTCGAGGACGAGCAAAGATTCAAGTGCGGGGGAGTTTGATGACTATAAAATATTCATATATTATATACTTAAAAATAAATTATTTTAAATAATATATATATATATATATGTCAATTATCTGTATTTTCTAATAGTATTTTGTAGGAAATAAAAATATCATGATAAAGCAAATAAAGGAATAAAAAGAGAAGCACGACACATCATGGCAATAGAAGCACGACACATCATGGCAATAGAAGCACGACGCATCATGGAAAAAGAACCACGAGGCATCGTGGCACCTTATGAGATTTGATTTCTATAAATAGGATGTTTGTGTTGAAAGGGGAGGGAGATCATATGTGCCTAATTAGAAAACTTTTCTCTAGCTTTGGTCTTTACTTCTCTCTTTATCTATTTCATTTTATCTTGTAGTCTTTGAGTTTTCTAAGAGTGTTGATAGTATTTTAAGAATTTCCTTCTTTGTGAGATTTAAATACTCCATAACGGAGTAATCTCTTTTGTTGGTATAGTTGATGAAGCTCGATAGCGGTATAATATTAATCTCAATTTTACTACATGCTTGACCTGAAACTTTCTAATTATATTTCTATATTGTGCTGGAATATTAGTTTTAATTAATTATTATCACTTCTATCTATTTATTCTCCAAAGTTAGTTGTATGTCAATTTTGTAATTCTCACGAAGCAAAATTAATATACGATAACTATTGGGTAAAATAATAGAGTGAGAGTAATTCTTTTTAAGCTATCATTCCAAGTCTGTAATCTTGCTTACTTCCATTCTAATTCTCACGGAGGAGTTGTAGTTGGCAAGATTATTGATTTTTAGTAAAAATTAATCGCAAGAGGTTTTTGCTATCTTTTAGCACAATTCAGGCAAGAAAATTATTTCAGTTTAATCGTCATGAGTCATATATCAATTGATTTACATAACCTCGCGGAGTGTTATTAATTGATTATTTCTTAGTGAGTAAAATATAATTGTATTAGCAATAAATAGTTATTCCTAAGAGAAATACATGTAGAAGCTAAGATTTTATTATTATCACGCTATCGAGTGAATTCAATGATTCCCAACTCTTTTTAAATATAAATCTTCCAAAAGTTATTTTGTTTCAACTTAAGCAATTTAAATTTTCAACAAACGAAACTTCATCAATCTGATTCTCTCAAATAGTAGTAAGAATATTATAAGTTTGTAGCTAGATTCTCCAATCTCTGTGGGACGATATCATAAACTATACTAGAATTTGACAAAGTACGAGTAGCAAAATCTTATACGCATTGGCCTCGTCACATTACATTCATTTTTGTAATGATCAGTCTTGCCACAGTGTGTGCATATTTTGTTTTCAGGAAGAGAGTCAGGTACTTGCTTCTGGGGTCCCACTTAGGTGCTTGGGCCCCATAGCCAAGTCCTCTCTTGTTGCTACTGTGATGTTCTTGTAGCCAGGATAGTGCATCAGAAGTCTTATTCCATTTGCAAGTTCTGTCTAGTTCATGATTTACCTTCCCTAGGTCTTCTTTTAAGACTCTTATATGCTCATCTTTCTTGTACAACTCATCCTTCATTTTTCCTAGGTTTTCTTCTAAGGTGAGATGTGTGTGATCAGCTTTCTACTTATCTGTTCCTAGTTTCAGTTTTAAATTTCCAGTCCCAAGTTCTAAGACACTTGTGTCAAGTTCAAGATTCTGGTTCTTCAACTCAACATTTTTACTGTCACTCTCATTTGCCCTTGATTCTAGATTTTTGCACTTGGCTTTTAAGATCATACACTCCCTAGACAGTTGTTCCTTCTCATTGTTAATTACCTCAGACTCATCAATGAAGTCTAGCAATAGTTTAGATAACTTTTCTTTAGATAGAAATTTAATCTTGTCTTTGAGATGAATCACACTTACCTCTTGTTCATCATCTGATTCTCCGATGGCCATAAGTGGTTGTTCATTTCCAGCTTCATCTTCTGAATCCCCATCTGATGTTTCTCCCCAAGCAGTAACCATAGCTTTTGTTGATCCTTTGTTCCTTTTGAGTTGAACCTGTTCCTTCGCTCAGCCCTTTTCTTCTTCCATTCTATTTCCCACTTAGGACAATTCTTGATCATCTAGTCAGTCTTGCCACATTTGTAGCAGCCCTCGTTTGTCTGCTTTTCAGGAACCCTTGGTTTGTTGAAGGTAGTACCTCTTAAAGGACCCTTTCCTATCATTAGGTACTTCTTGAAATCCCTTGTGATCATGGCCATTTCATCGTCCTCCATATCTACACCTTCAACTATTTTGAGAGCCAAACTCATTTCCTTTTTGGGTGTATCCATTTTCATGGTTTGCCTTCTCAGTTCATAGGCAGTGAGATTTCTAATTAGTTCATCCAACTTGAGAGTAGCAATGTTCTTTGATTCCTGAATGGTTGTGATTTTGCTTTCCCAAGTTACAGGTAAGACCCTTGTTAAGATTTTTTCGAGCTTGTCTTCTTCAAGGATAATTTTCCCAAAAGATTTAAGTTCATTTGTTAGTGTTGTGAACCTTGTGTACATCTTCTGGATACTTTCTCTTTCCTTTATAGTGAAATTCTCATACTGAGAATATAGCAGTGTTTCTCTTGATCTCTTTACTTGAGGAGTTCCTTCATGAGCCACTTGTAAAGTGTCTCATATCTACTTAGCAGTGGTACAGCTTTGAATCCTGCTGTACTCGTCTGGACCTAGTCCACACACAAGCCATTTCTTGTCCTTGGCATTTTTTCCGATTTCTTCAAATCTTCAGCAGTGCAGTCAGCTCTTGTCTTTGGCACGTCCACTCCTTCAGGATTCTTCTTTGTAGTCGCCAGGGGACCATTAGTGACTATGTCCCAGAGTTCATAGTCTTCTCCTATGATGTGATCTCTCATCCTGTTCTTCCACTAAGAATAGTACTGACCATTAAAGAATGAAGGCCTAGCAGTGGATTGCCCTTTCTAGTTTCTAGGTGGTGCACTCATCTTGATCTTTTCCTAAGGTGTTAACCTCTTCAAGGATAACCCGCTCTGATACCAATTGATGTTTTAAACGTCAATACAATACAAGGGGGGTGATTTGTGTGGTACCCAATTTTCTCTTAATTGAACTATAAAAGGACTTGGTTCTTCTATGTGTTCCAACTACTACTGTTTGCGGAATAATAAGTAAAGAAAATAAAGAACAGAGAGATTTTTTACGTGAAAAACACCTGGCTCAAAAGGTGAAAAAACCACGACCTACTGCTCAGTAGGATTTTCCAAAACTTCCACTAAAATCACTGAGCCAAAATAGCATTTACAAAACTCTTTGTAAACCTAAGGATTAACTCTAATCCCGTTGTGACACACAGCCTCAACTGTTGCGAAAACTTCAAGTTAACTCTAACTTGAACGCTCTAGGTACCTAATACAATTGCATCTATGAAAGCTAAAAGGTATAATGTGAAATCACCTACTACAATTGAACTAGAATAAAAGATAGACACTTGGAACTGGTTCTTCTATCTCGTTCAAGTAGCTTCAGGATTGCACACTCGAATCACACATAAATTGCTTGCAAAATCGCCTTGCTCTTTTGCTCTCAATTTAAGTTTAACTTCTGCTTATGTGCATTACCTGTAAAAGAGAACAACACTGATATTTAATGGGTTAGTAATTAGAGATTGACTGGGATTCAAAAATGCTACTCTTCTATCGTAGAAGAGGTCAAGTTGATCTCAAACTCTAACACTATCTTCTTCATAAATCGTGTTCTCTTCATATAAGGAGTCTTCCTCTCCTTATCCAATATACAACCTTTTTTATCAGATCAGGAGATATTGCTTCTTGATCAGTTAGATTTATCTCCTTCACGTGCATCTCATATGTACAAGTTGATCATGACTGTGCTTCACAAGGTGGACCTGGTCCATAACTGAGTTCTTTTGTCAGTCTTCAAAACTTCACCTATTCTTGGGCCAACACAGTTGAACATTTTATCTCTGAGTTACTTCTTTATTTATATGCTTTACATTGTTATGAACTGTTGTTGGCTATTGCTGTTGGACTCGACATGTATTCCAGCTCGTCACTACTTTCAACCTATGGTTAGGTTTGTTACTTACTGAGTACATGGGGTCGGTTGTACTCACACTACATTTCTGCACCTTACGTGCAGATGTTAATTGATGACGTTGCTATGTTCGACGGGAGCTGGACTTGAAGACGTACCTGTGTTCCGGTTGTAGCTGCCGCTTCTTCATGGTAGCCTTAGATTCATAAAAATTTGTTTATGTACTTTTCAGACAGATAAAGTACTAATTTCATACCAATTTTGTAAATTTTATTCTTAGAAACTCATGATTTGTACTACCAGTCATTGGAAAATGTATAAGACTAAGATATTTTCTTTCCTTTACTGTTTCATTAAATTCTATTCAAATTGGATATAGGATAATTGGCTTACCTAGTAGGTTGGGTTAGATGCCATCACGACTAGTTGGATTTTGGGTCGTCACATTTTTTCTTTCTTGCATTCTGTCCCACGCTTCATACCTCCTCTTTCTTCTTAAGGTAAGATAAAGGGCCAGGTATGGTGGGGTAGGATCATCCAGTCGGCAATCTTTTTGGCTTGACCAAGAAGTCTTATGTCCTCCGAGTCGATCGTGAAAGACGAAGTGACTCACCAAGAGCATTGCCCATCAGGGCTGCGGGGACAGGAGCTAGAAGGCTCTTTTCTAATGAAAAAACTGCAAATCTAATCTCAAGCTCTGTCTCTCACTTGGTAAGTGCAAAAATTGCAAGATTAGCAAATTTTACTTGACATTGAAATAGGAGGTCTTGGTTAAGATACTTATATAGCAAGGTGTGGGAAAGTAGGTATACATTCATTTCTTCATTTATTCTACGTATATAGCTAGAGACTTCGTCTAATGGGTAGTAATTTGGTTGAGTGCCTTGTAGCGACGAAAATTTCAGATTTGGATCTTGACAATCTTGTTGGTATTACAACATAATAAGATGCAAGAAGCAAACCTTGATATAGATAAGGTCAAACCAACTTATCAAATGGTTACCGTGCATATCATAACATGTAGATGATGTGGGCCATGACGTTTAGATTACACTTTGCATCTTTCCTTAAATCATTGCGGAATTACATAATATGCTACTCCCTCCGTTTTATCATATGAAGTATTGACTCGGTACGGTTTAAGAAAAAAGAAGAAGATTTTTGAAATTTGTGGTCTTAAAAATTTAAGGGGTAAAAGGTTTGTGGGGCCATGATATTTGTGTAACTATAAAAGTTTCTCATTAAGGGTAAATGTGTAAAACGAAAGAGTTTAAAGTTGAATTATTTCTAAATTTAGAAATGTGTCATTTGTTTTGAAACAGACTAAAAAGGAAAGTACCTCATTTAATATAAAACGGAGGGAGTATTATTTAACGACAAGTTTCTAAAGTCAAACTAGCTTTGGGATCAAAACAATATTCCCATCCTTTAACTTAAAGCTTCTAAACCATCTATGTATTCATTTATAACTTTCTATATTCTTGTTATTAGCTGATCTAGCTAGCTAGCTAACAATGCCTTATAGAATTAAATCAGTAAAGCTGGCAACTCACATGTTGATGTTGTACTCAACTGCTGCATTTCTTGCGTTCTTCATGGATCTTATAAATTGTTATTAAATCCCATGATCCTTCTTCTCTTTTTGCCCTTTTCTTTTTGTCTTTTTAACATTCATTTTCTTATGCGAATAATTATCTGCACATGTAATTCCTAAGAATTCATTCATCGTACAGGTTCGTAGTACGTGACGTTGGTTTAGCATTTAAGTCACTTTGAAAATCTGCAATCGAATTACGCAGAACCTAAATTATCTATTGTCATGTTGACAAATATATTGTCATACGGACACCATTTGAATAACTATTAATAGACCCATGCAGAATCTTTATTTTCATCATAACAACCTCTCATTTAAACAAAACCACTCAACATGGCCAATTTCAAAACCGTGAAATGTACTAATGTTTCTTGGTTACCTTTCTTTTGTTTATTAATACCTTCTTGTTTATCCTACAATGTAGTTAATTTTGGGGCTAGAGGAGATGGCAGGACAGACTCAACCAGAGCGTTTCTTCGCGCTTGGTCTGCTGCCTGCAACTCTGCTAGTCCAGCGAACGTTGACGTTCCACGAGGAACATATTTAGTGAGGACGTTGACTTTCAATGGTCCTTGTCGGAGAAGAATTATGTTTCGAATTGATGGTACTCTCAGTGCTCCGGTCAATTATAACGCAATTGGGAATTCTGAGTTCTGGATTATGTTTTATAAGGTAAGTGGGCTTTCAGTCTATGGATCAGGAGCTATTAACGCCAAAGGACATGGTTATTGGTCTTGTCGAAAAAGTGGAGGTTCTTGCCCTCAAGGAGCTAGGGTACGTATGTAAACCATGCTTACATAGTCTATTGCTCTCTCCATTCCAACTTACATATGCTACTTCTTAGTTATGTTTATATATTTGAACTTTCATCATTACTTCCTCCATGAAGTACTAAGGATGTGATGGCTCACCTTTATTTCTTTAAAGGTCAAAAAGTAATTCTTCCTCCATTATAATTTATGTGAACATGTTTGAATGAGCACGGAATTTAAGGAAAAATGAAGTCTTTTCGAATTTGTGGTCATAAACAAGTCAAAAAGGGGCCCAAAGTATTTGTGTGGTTATAAAAATTTCTCATTAAGGGTAGAATTGTAAGTTTAAGCTAAATTGTTATTAAATTTAGAAAAGAGTCATTCTTTTTTGAACGGACCAAAAAGGAAATAGTTTCACATAAACTGGAACAGAGGGATTAAGTTTTATCATGAATTGATTTTGGATCTCTTTTATCACATCACAATAAGTATTCAACTTTTACGTGGTAATATGTATCTGATAAAAAGATGAAAACATAATGTAATAGTTTTTAAACTCACATGACACACAAGAAGGGTGAACCGGGTCGTTAGAGATTTTCGGCCTTTCCGGAATTTTAACTACTTTTCATGAAGTGTTGAAGAAGTTTCTAAGAACCTGATTTTTTGTAAGCATTGTCAAAATTTGAAAAAAAAAATGAATAAATGAATAATCACTATAATGAAATGTTGTCTTCTTTTATCTTGACAATAACTAAAAGAGACAATGCACATTCGACTTTTACGTGAAAAATCGCCAAGACTCAAAAGGTTATAAAAACCATGACCCACATCCTTGTGATATTTCAACTAAGTTCAAGAAACCAATTACTAGCCAAATGGATTACAATGGGACTCTTAATTAAGGACGTACGGTAAGCCCTTATTACAAGAATCTAGACTGTTGTTATCCTTTCGAGCTACCCCTAGTTTGAAACGAAAAAACCGGCAAAAGTTTAACCTCAACAATTTTTCTATGAAAGTTTCACAAGATTAGAATTCAAACCTAATATATTCATGGTCGACTCAAGAGAACACAATATAATTTTAACATTAAAACTGACTCTTGAAGCTGGTCCAGCCTTTGCTTCACACTTTAATTTAGACTTACTTAGAAACTCAAAAACATTATGTTGATGCTTGAAGTGTTTGTGAATGCGTGAACTTCCCTTCAATACCTAGACTTTATTTATAGAACATAGAACATCTAATTGGCAAAGATAGAAGCCATGTAAAATAGACAGCCAATTCTTTTTCTTATCACAATAGGATTCCCTGGAAACCTATTCCAACTCAAACTCCTTTCGTAAAATTTTAGAATTAAAGTAGAACTAATCCACATGACACCTCACGAAACTGTACCAAAGTTAGCAAATAAAATATCTCACCACGTAATATCTGGAAAATTAAAATTTACACTTTGATACAACTCTCAAGCACTACTAAATTAATTTCCATACAACTTGACATAGATATTTTATCTATCATCTTCAAAATTGTATACTCAACATAATGTCAGGTGAAAAAGGATCTATTATCACTCTACAATCGATAATACTTGTTTAAGGGATCACTAAATCTGATGTGTTTAAATCTTTATATCGCAGTCAATACAATTCATGTGGTGTAACAATGTACTGCTGAGGGGCTTAGCATCACTCCACAGTCAAAGAGTACATGTGGGAATAGGTTACAGCAGCAATGTGAGAGTCGAGTATGTGAAGATAATAGCCCCAAGTGGAAGCCCAAACACCGATGGCATTCATGTACAAAACTCAAGGGGGGTTACCATTTATGGAAGCATTATTAAGACCGGAGATGACTGCATATCTATAGGCTCTGGCTCCATGAACTTATGGATTGAAAAAATTGGATGTGGCCCTGGACATGGCATTAGGTACTTAATTCTGCATTTATTCAATCTCTAGTCATTGAGTTAACTAGGTCCAACTTAGTTGTCTTCATGATCCCGATGCATCTTGCAATTGGGATCAATCCGCTCTAAAAACTTTAAAGTTTAACTAACAGGCTGATAATGAAAAGAAATTTTACAATATCAGCTCACTTCAAATTAAAGTTAATCACAAATAACTTTTTTGCACCAACTACTTACAAGACAAGGTAAAAAAGCAGGTAAAAAAGCAGCCCGGTGCACTAAGCTCTCGCTATGCGCAGGGTCCGGGGAAGGGCTGGACCAGCCCGGTGCACTAAGCTCTCGCTATGCGCAGGGTCCGGGGAAGGGCTGGACCACAAGGGTCTATTGTACGCAGTCTTACCCTGCATTTATGCAAGAGGCTGTTTCCACGGCTTGAACCCGTGACCTCCTGGTCACATGACAACAACTTTACCAGTTACGCCAAGGCTCCACTTCAATTACAAAACATGGTAAAATTAATTAAAAGGTTAAAGTGATCATAATTTTCTTGAACTGTGATCCTTCGATGCAGCATTGGAAGTTTGGGAAACAGCAACAATGAGCCTGGGGTTACGAATGTCACAGTAGCAAATTCGGTTTTCACAAAGACGCAAAATGGCGTTAGGATAAAGTCTTGGGCAAGACCAAGTAATGGCTTTGCAAAAAATCTCATGTTCAAAAACCTTATTATGAGGAACGTTGGGAATCCCATCATCATTGACCAAAACTATTGCCCGCATAATATGTGCCCTCGTCAGGTAAATATGTAGTATTTACTCGGTTTTCAACTTCTTTTCAGTAATAGTAGTAGTTAAGATTTTTAAAGGTAATTGGATTTTGACCTTTGCGAAGAAAGAGGAGTTAATAAGCCATCATAAAGGAATATTATTAGGGAGATAAATATGATTAAGACGGTCAAAAAAGCTTAAAGTATAACTCAGGCCTTGTGATTTTAATTTGTACTTTTTTTAAAGAAAATTCTTTTTTAACATTAAAACATTTATTAAACAAATCTTGAGAAATAAAGATGAGGTAGGACATCAACCTAAACTCACTAAACATATGATAGATGAAGCGAATATCTTATTCACATAAATGTTTCAAATAACAAATTGCTAAAAAAAACTCGCTTTTTTTTTTTCTGTTCGTTAACTTGTTTGGCCAAGCTGCAAAAATCAGCTTATTTTGAGAATTTTTTTTCTTTTCAAAAAGTACTTTTGGTGAAAAGCAGTTTGTGTTTGGTTAACTAATTTGAAAAAAATTTCTGAGCAGCAAAAGTGTTTTTCAAAAAAATGGTTTTAGAGAGAAGCTATTTTTTTCTGATTCTTCAAAACTGCTTTAGCTTCTTCTCAAAAACACCATTTTTCCTTTCAAAAACTTGGTCAAACACCTTAATTTTAGGGGGAAAAAAAAATATTTTTGACCACAAAAAAAATGCATTTGCTTCGAAAGAAGCTTGACAAACAGGCTTAAAAGACAATTATACGACGAAAGAATCTAAGTTAAATGTGAAGATCATCAACCGGTATTGCTGAACAATTCCTTCATCAATTAATTAAAGGTAATTATCCATCAGATAATCCATGCTATCATAACCTCCACTTGCTGTATCGAAAATCCACACACTTTAGTAAAGTTGAGTTCTGTTTCTTCGATTTACATGAGAAGTTCTCATTTTTTGAACCATAAAGGACGGAGTATCATATTCATCTTGCTTGATTAAAACATGCAGAGTTCAGGAGTGAAGGTGAGTCAAGTAACATTCAAGAATGTGAAAGGGACATCATCTACACAAGCAGCCATGAAATTTGACTGCAGTCCTTCAAATCCATGCACTGGAATCAGATTGCAAGATATAAAGCTCACTTACAATGATCGCATGAGAAGGCCAGCCTTTACTTATTGTAAAAATGCAAGGGGAAGCCATGGTGGCAAAGTTATTCCTAGGAGTTGCATCTGAGGATAAAACACCAAAGATTTACTCTTCACACGTGCATATATTTCCCAGGGACAAAATAAAGAAAAAAAAAGGGACTCCCTCCTTTGTTTTAGTACCAATTTCTTAATTGATTTTTTTAGAATTGGTAAATATCTCAATCTTAGCTCTCAATTTAGCAGATCAATCTTGTCTTCGTATGATTTTTATTAATTCCTGTCCTATAGTTTTCTTCTCTCGACCTCTCTTGATTTTCATTGTGTGAGAGAATATTTTATCCCGGATTGATTACTAACTATGAGTTTATAAATAGTACTCTACATCACACATAAAAAGAAAATCTGAAACTTGCATAGGTTTCAAAAGGATTTAAAATATCTCAAAGAATAATCTAGTCACAAGTGGATAATTCAACAAAAGCTATTGGAAGAAATTTATCAAACTAGAGAGACAATGAGGTAGAAGTAGGGTGGAAAGGGGCGGGTGGGCTAGGGCGGGTCAAGATGGGTTAGATCAATAAATAGGGCAGTGTCCAACCCAGCCCAGAGTGTATTTGGGCTAAGATGGTTGGGCCAAGATGGGCTAAACAATGAGTCATAGCCCAACTTGACCTATGTTTTAGAATCATGTTCATCTTGCATAGACAAAGCCTTTTACCCTTTATTCACCTATGTATAAAAGGTAAATAAATAATCTTAGTATTTTGAGAATCAAAATATATTTTTTTAAATAAAAAATTATTATTTAAAATGTGTAAGTTGAAAAATATTTGAGGGGAGGGGGGGGGGAAGAAGAATGAAATGAGAGAAACAAAAAAAATAGAAAACAGAAAATTGAAAATACAAAAATATATATTTTTTTTAGGGGGCTTTGTAGGAGAGGGGGAAGGATAGGGCGGGTGGGTGGTGCAAAAAAATAAAAAAAATAAAAAATTGAAAATACAAAAAAAAAAAGTAAAATTTGGGCAACTAAGTAAATTTCTAGATAAGTTGGGTTGAGATATCTTTGTTTTGGGCGAGGTTCATGGGTTATATTTAGGCTACTTCATGGGTCAGAATGGGCTATAAAAAATAATGAGGTTAACTTGGGTTCAACCTAAATAGACTCATGAGCTAAAATGTTTGTAGCCTGATCACACCTAACTATGCCTTATAAAAAAGGACTAAGCGGTCATTGCAAATATAATCCGATTTACATGTCCAGAGTCGAATCTCACAGAGAATTAAGGCTTAGCTACAATTGTTCAATATTGCTAAGAAGACAAGCTCGATCAATTCTTATGTTGTAAATATTAAGATTCTTGTATCTAATTAACTAACAAATTAAATTAGTAGATTAACAACTACAGATACTAAGGGTTAGAGACAAGGTTAAGAAGGTCTAGAGTTATGATTTCCCCAATTGTCGGAATCTTTCCCGCTACGTTTTCTATAAATTCGCCTAATTATTCTCTATCGATCATGAGCGCTCTGGCTGTCGTAACTCTCTCTAATTACCACAATTTACTAGACATATTCTCCCGAACTATGCAAGCTGGCATTAAGTGCGGCTCACTCGGATCGCACCCAAGGTTTCGTTATCCCTAATCCCACTTTTAAATCCTCCGTATTGATCCATTATATACGTTAGGAGTGATGTTGTTCAACAACTACCTAAATATGCACTCTCTCCCGAGTAATACACACTAAATAGGCACAGTCGATTGAGAGATCTTCAACCAACCACAATAATAATGTAGTTGAACAAATAGAGAAAATATTACAGCAAATTTATATTAACGTAACAGGAAAATCATCCTACAAAAGGTTCCATCAAAACCCTGGATAACAAATTAGCTATTCATAATAGTATGCATTATTACAATGCTAGAATTCATAACCAATAATGAAAATAGGAAGAAGGAAGTAAAAAACTCGTAGATGAATTCTCCGCCTTGCTCCTAGTGTATTCTTGCCTCCTTAGGTCGAATCTTCGATCTCTACGACGGCTCTGTGCTCTTCCTAGGTCTAAAGTTGTATCCAAACTCGATCTCTCTTCAAAATTGATGTTTAATGACTATTTATATGTGTAGGGAAAAAAAATAATTAAGTCCAAAATCAAATAGGAGACAAATAGGCTTAAAACCCGAAACACATGACAGACCGTGCGTTAGGCCTGCAGCGCCTGCTCTAACGCGAGATTTTTGGCTCGCGTCTCCTGATGCTCCGATTCGTTGCCTAACTTTTGCTTCAGCTTTCATTTTTGATTTCCGCCTTTCTCTTTCTCCAATCAATTTCCTTTGAATTCTTTCTTTTTGTCTCGTCAATCATTCTTTTTTATTTTTAAAAAAAAAATTATAATACTAATTGTCCAATAATTAAATACTCATAAACCATTTTTGTAGTGTATTAAATAAACATAAAATTTCTACTTTGCTCCCAATTTCGTCTTCGACGTACCTACACATAAAATAGACTCAATTAAGCACAAATATAGTATAGTTTAGCATTAAAGTCCCAAAATGTAAGGTAAATGCTGCTCATCCTCGAGCAATCAAACTACACTTATAGACACGACATTTTTAAGCAATTATCTTTACTCATCACACCAAGAATCTTTAAAATACACTACAACACAATGGTGTAACATCTTCACCTCAAGATTTGACTCGCAAGTACCATGAGTTATTCACAACTCACTCACTTACTCTAAAATGGAGGTCAATGACATTACATTTCCTTCATGAATCAAGTGCCCTCACAATACCAAAGAGAGTAGTTCCACACACACAATAAAATGTAAGAACTATTAGGAACTCAAGATAGAAAGAATTCACTCACTCTCAGAACTAACATTCATATGCTACAAAAGATGCACCATAGGCTTGCCCGTAGTGTACTGCTCTACTAATCGAGCTCATTCAGTCTATGACCAAGTAGGATGTAATGTAGGCTGCGGGCCGGGTATGATACATTTGAATATAAGAGTGATTACACCTCCCTATGCACTTTAATACATATACTTTAACATTCAAGCACATACTTATGTCAAACCATAACTCCACATTCACATCAATGTATATTAACTCCCAAATTATTTAAACACAATTACATCAACAGTTACCACTTGTCAATGAATATCTGCACACAATACAACTATTTTTTTCCTTTTCTTTTTCAATTCAAGTGGCTCTTACTTTTTTTGTTTTTTCCAACACAGTGCACCTTTCTCCTTATCTCGTTAGTTCCACTCAAATGCTAAACCAATCACCCCACACTTTAACTTTTACATAGTTCATAATAATTCAAGTGCTCATGAGAGGTGAAAAGGTTCAAATAGATGATTAATTCAAACAAAGGGGTAAGGCTTGTAATGTGATTGCCAAATAAACAGGATACGAGCTCAAAGGGGTTAACTACGATACATAACAATTAGACGGGTAAAATATACATATCAGGCTCAACAAAGAAATGTTTATATCACTTTCAAGACTGAGAAAAAACTACTATTTTGCTTGGCAAACATACGGGGCAAGTTCTAGACATCAAATGCAATGCACAGAATAACACACAAACCTTACACCTACATGGGACATAACTCACTCAGGATTGGATTCATCAAGACACTCTAGTCAAAGCAGTTAAGGTTACAAGAGTCAAAAACTAAGCCTAAGCGTCACAACCAAAGTACTCGCTATTTTCAAGGCATAACAAAGTTAAGAGATATCGTTGCAATTCAATTCATCTCACATTAGCTCCTGCTCCCTAAAAAAAATAAAACTAACTACACCCGATTCAAATAAAACCCTTGAAAAATAACAACGGCACAAAAAAAATCAAGGAGGAATTACTACACTACCTACATAAAAAATCTTATTATCTTTTTTTTCTTTAGACTTAATCCATCAAAAAAATTGTCTAGGATATCCATCGTCAGGAAAAGTCCATTTTTTTCTTTTTTTTTCTAAAAAAAATATTTAATCAAAGAAACACAACTAAAATAGCATAGAAAGTCACCCAGATAATCTCCTCACCCCACACTTAAAATTGTGCATTGTCCCCAATGCACACCATACTAATAAGAGGGTAAAAGAAACTCCCTGGTAGGTCAAAGGCCGAAACACTAGCAACTCATGGGGTACTTAGACTTCTCCCAGGCTTGGTCCTTCGTGCGAGTACCTCACACTTAGTTCCAACCATCTGGTTTGTTGTTGCATCCTTCCACTAGCTTTTCTTTCAATGCTCCTAGAAAATCAAAAATCGACACTCAAAAATAATACAATAAATAATAATAATAATAATAATAATAGTAAAAAGAACAAAAAATAAAAGAAAGCAGTAAAGTTGGGTTGCCTCCCAACAAGCGCTTGATTTAATGTCGCGACACGACGCGAATCACTTTCTGCCTCCACTTTGAACTTATAAATTGGACCCCAAGTTTTGACTCAGCTTTGTGATCATGCTCCTGGGGTGGTAGAACGAATCTGACTGACCCAATAAAATAATGTAGTATTCTGTACTTCTTGGCCTTTCGATGAGATGTGTATTCCCGACTTTCTGGCACAATGAATTTCAGAATGTAGGCATCTTGTTCCTTACTCCTTGTCACACCCCTTTTTACCCTAAAAAGAATATATGTGTGTTATGGATTGTTGTGGGTTAAAGAGTTTTTCCAATTAAAGTGATAATTTTGAAATAGGGATTATTTTATTGTTCAGAGTCGCCACTTGGAATTGATTTTAAGGTGTTCCAAGTCACCTTTTATTTGAATCCCTATACAAAGGAATATTTGACTCTTTTATTATTGGTCTGCAAAAATAAAGTCCAGGTAAGGAATTCTATTGACTGGGGAGAAGGTGTAAGGCATTCCCCGAGTCCCGTGGTTCTATCACGGTCGCTTTATTGACTTAAAACTTGGCCTTAATTAATTTTGGACAAACTGTGCTTTATATGATTTTCGTGTTTTACCTATCCGCTTTTATTTCTTGGTTATTAAAATTAAAAAAAAATTGTTAAATTACGTTGTCATAACCACGCTACACAAGCGAATGCGTGATCGAATTGCAAAATAAATTAACTTTTATAATTGCGCCTCGCAAGCGAATCTGAAATCATGATAATTAATTATTTGTAGTACTTTTGAGAAATTACTACATTTGACAAAATTGATTCTTGAAAATTATTAAAAGTCAACTATCGCGTTACGTAAGTGAATCCACGATTTTAACAAAGGATTGATTAAATAACAGAAATTAACTAAAACTAATGATCATG
The DNA here is from genome assembly GCF_000715075.1 of Nicotiana tabacum. Classification (NCBI taxonomy): domain Eukaryota; kingdom Viridiplantae; phylum Streptophyta; class Magnoliopsida; order Solanales; family Solanaceae; genus Nicotiana; species Nicotiana tabacum. The sequence continues at coordinate 151,364,586 of NC_134087.1, read as the reverse complement.
GTATGAGATTATTGAATTAATTTATTGAATGTTAAACATCACGCTACACAAGCGATTCCGTGAAGCTAAAGTGTGCATACTAATTGCCTAGCTATTACAACGGATCATTTCCTGGGAGCAAAGCAAGTCTTTTGTAGTTGAGAAAAATTATTTTCTAAGTACTGAATTTTTGAGAAATTCCTTTAAGTTTCCAAGCTAAGTAGATATTACTATTAAAAATTTTAGTTAATGACTTGCACCAAAGAAACACTCGTTACAAAATGCTCCTAATAATTAGAACTTTAGCTAGCAAAAGGACGTTGAAATAGAGACCCAAACATGAAATTCACTTTTTTATATCTTTATAAAAATAATATTTTGATTAATTTAAAACATCAACCCAAAGAAAAAAACACTTTTATTTTGCTAGATGTATGACCGTGGATTCCTAATTCTTGAAATTAGTAACATTAATCTATATACCATCTCATTATCAAAGCTACTTTTACATGAAAAAAAACCTTCTCAATATGAATAAAGTTGGGGATCTAATTTAGCTCAATGGCATGTTGAGATTAAAATAAATACATTCTTATAACTATACTATAGATGTCATTTGTCATGTAACCACAAAGAAAAACTAATCGGCACCTAAAATATTTAGTCCTTGCTTAATACCATAGGAAGAAAAGTAAGTCAACATGCTATTTTGTCATGGAAATACCTTAAACCGTTAAACGTTCAACAACAGAATTTATAACATTAAAACTAAAAACATAGAAACTTAATGCATCTACTAAGACAAGTTCTTTCATAAAACGTTAATTTACAATAAGAATATAGAGAGTAGAGAATGAGAATACAAACTAACCTTTAGAGCAGAAACTCCCTTTTTTCACTATTGCAATGAAACAAACAACAAACTACAAGCTTCAAATAACTCCAAACCAGCAGTCACAACAGTAAATCAGCAGCCCCGGTAACTCGAAATCAAGGAATCCCTGTAACAACCTGACCGGTCATTTTGAGCTCTAGTGCGTCGTTCAACAGTCTGGGTCCATGGGCAGCTTCATTTCAGGTATTATGACTTGTACGCGTGGTTGGAATTGAATTTCGGGAAGTTCAGAGTTGATTTGGAAAGAGAATTCTCATTTCGGGAGCTTAAAGTTGAAAGAATTAACTAGGATTAGATTTTTGAGTAAACGACCTCGGAATCGGGATCTGAAGGTTCTAGCAGGTTCGTATGATGATTTTAGACTTGGGCGTATGCCCGGATCGGGTTTTGGATGACGCGGGAGCGTTTTGGCGCCTATTGTGGAAGTTAGCATTTTGGAAGAAATTTCATAAGTTTGGGTTGAAGTGCATTTTAGTGTTATCGATGTCCGTTTGGGATTTCGAGTCTGGGAGTAGCTCCGTATGGTGATTCTGGAGTTGGGAGCGCAATCGGAAGTGAATTCAGAGGTCCGTAGGTCATTTTGCTAAAGATAGAAAATTGAAGGTTTTGAGAAGTTTGACCGGAACTGAACTTTTTGATATCGGGGTTGGAATCCAATTTCAGAAGTTGGAGTAGGTCCATAATGTCAAATATGACTTGTGTGTAAAATTTGAAGTCAATCGGACGTGATTTAATAGGTTTAAACATCGAAAGTAGAAATTTGAGATTCTAAAGTTCATAAAGCTTGTATTGGAGGTAGATTCATGATTTTGGCATTGTTTGATATGATTTGAGGTCTCGAGCAAGTCCGTAATGTGTTTTGGGATTGGTTGGTATGATTGGTTGGGGTCCCGGGGGGCCTCGGGTGGATTCCGGGTGGTTAATGGATCGAAAATGGGATTTTTGAGAAGAGCTGAAGGTTGCTGCTTCTATCATAACCGCACCCGCGGTTGGTAAACCGCAGGTGCGAGACCGCAGAAGCGGTCCTGGCATCGCAGAAGTGGCCCAAGCAAGCCAGGCCAGGAACCGCAGAAGCGGCTCCCAAGATGCAGATGTGGCTCCACAAATGCGGCCTCCAGACCGCAGAAGCAGTCCCAGCCTTCTCGCCCCATTTCGAAGATGTGGTCATCTTCTTGCAGATGCGGTCCCCTGACCGCAGGTGCGAAAATCGCTGAGGCAGTGAGGTTCATTTAATACGGGTTCTTAGCCATTTTTATCACTTATACACTCTTCCATTGGCGATTTTGGGAGCTTTAGAGAGAAGACTTCTACTTAGCATTGTGAGGTAAGTTACCCCACCCATCCTTAGTTTAATACTTGCGTATTAGGTAGATTAAACACTAGAAATTAGGTAAAAATCAAGGGGGGTTAGAGCAAGACCTAGGGTTTTAATAAAAGTTAGATTTAACTACGAAAATGGTTATGGAATTGATTAGAAATCATATATTCTTGATCCTTAGGTTATAAAGAGCACTTCCTTTGGAAAATTTCAAAATCCGGGCACGTGGGCCCGGGGATGAATTTTAGGAACCTTGCACTTAAGGTTGGGAAATTGGTTTAATAATTAGAATATAAACTTTTGAGCATGTATTGACTAGTTCTTACCCTATTTGAATAGTTTTGGATCGTTCGGCTCCAAATTGGAGGTTTGGGCACGTTCTTGAGCCGGAATATAGGCTTCGGAGCGAGGTGAGTCTCCTTTCTAACCTTGTAAGAGGGAATTATCCCCATAGGTGATATAACTGGTTATGTGCTTCTATTTGTGGGGGCTACGTATGCACGAGGTGACGAGAGTCCGTGCGTAGCTACTATTATGTTTAAGTCCGGGTAGTCTAGGACCCAAAATCATGCTATACTTGGACTATTTGTAATCTTATTGACAGCTGAATTGCTTAAATCACATCGAATTAGTAAATGAATTTCTAAAAAGATTTAAACTTCATTTTCTTAAATTGTTAAGAGAGAATTGGCTTTTCTTTGGATAATTGTTCCATGTTGACGTCTTGATTAACTGTCTGTGTGTGTTTATTTTTGGAACGGGCCGAATGCCTCGGTATATTAAAGAGATGCATCTATGGTTCATGCCGTTCGACCCTCCGCATTGCACAGTTTAAATATTGTTGGATCGGGCCGTACGACCTCAGCATGATATGCACATGCTTGTATTGCTTGCCTGAGAATGTTATGTGATAATATTTGCCTTCCCTGGCCAGACAAAGTTGATAAGCATAATGAAAAGTAAACCCTAGAAATCCGTATTTATTTGAGATGTTGTTTACCTGCTATCTGGTTTTACGAGTTTATAATTGTTTTATAAAAATCCATGATTTCCTCACATGTTCACTATATTATTATTGGACCATTAGTAAATGTCAAAGTCGACCTCTCGTCTCTACTTCTTCGAGATTCGACGGGATACTCATTGGGTACACGTTGTTTTCATACTCATACTACATTTGCTGTGCATTTTTGTTTCACAGACACATGCATCTCTAGTGGCCTAGTGGGCGTAGCGGCACGGTTGATACGGAGAATTAGGTGAGCTGCACTTCCCGAGATGATCCGCAGCCAGCAGTGTCTCTTTCAAATTACTGTATTTACTTTCTGTCCAATATTGTATTCCGGACAGTTGTTGTACTATATTATTTCCTAGAAATTGCTCATGTACTTGTGACACCGGGTTCTAGGATGATCACAGGATTTTTCAGTAGTTAAATTTTATAAAGACATCCACATTTATCCAGCGGAGTTTATTATTTATTATTTGTTTGTTTAAATGAAATGATTTCAAAATAATTAAAATGAGAAATTGCTAGTAAATTGTGGTTGGCTTGCCTGATAGTGGTGTCCGGCGCCATCATGACCCTTAGTGGATTTTGGGTCCTGACAATCCCAGTAGAAAACAACAAAGAAAAATCCCAGAAACTAATGCTTCAAACCAAAAGCAAATGACTTCTTCCTCTTTTTATTGCTCTTTTCTGGAAAAATAAAAGCAGCTGAAATTTTTATCTTTCCCACTTTTTTCTGATTCCTCCCCCTTCCTTAAAGTGAAAGAAAGACCCTCCCTTTATAGGAGAGGCAGCCTTGAAAGTTATTCAAAGTTGCACCAAAAATCTGTCCAAAATCATGATAAAAGACTGTCCTTTTTCACTAAAATTAGACACAAGTAAGGGTACTTGTACCTCAAACCTACTCCAAATAGTAAAAGGCAACAAAGTTGTACCTTACACTTAAGTACTTAGCTTTTATCAACACATGACTGAAATTCAAGCAAAAACACCCATACTCAAACCAACTATGAATATGCAAAGCTAGGACATGAATTCATTTGCAATTGAACTAAGTACCCGAACGAAATAAACTAAAACTAATCGATTAATGAGAACTAACAATGGGCGATTAAAATAAGGAAATTCTACCCAAGACACAACTTAAGCGAACATTGATAAGTTATCGAACAACGATTAATAGCAATACTAAACAAACGACTAAGTACCTGATTTGAAAATATTAAGCAACGACCAACATTAAAGAATGTTAATGAAAGTAAACATGAACTAATGATCATGGATTAACAATCAATTGAAAACAGAAAATTAAACTAAAACCTAAACTTAAATGGGAAATAACTGAAATTACGAAAAAAAGGGAAAAGATTAGGGTGCGAGCTTATACCAAACTCCGGGACATTCGAAGTCGAATCGAGCAATGAGACGATGCCGAGGATACCAAGTGGTGGCTGTTCGACCCTGAGGCGCATGTTTCTTTTTGGCAGATGCTAAACTAATAGATTTCGGCGTCTTGCCAAAAGGAAACAACTGCCTTTGGTCGAAAAAGAAATAAGAAAGATGGAGAAGCAGCAGCGGCGGGCAGTGGGGGTCGCCGGAGTTTCGGGTTAAGACCAATGCCAAATGATAGCCCTTGTCTAGCTCTTTACGTCTATGTATGTGTTGGCAATGGGGGTGACTCAATCCTCATGAATATGAGGAAAGATTGAAGGCTAAGATTTCGATTTTTGTGAGATTTATAGATTTTGAGAGGGAGTTAGAGGATTTAGGGTCTGGATATGAAAATGGGGAAGTGAGGGGAGGAAGATGATGTAATTTTGAGGTGATTTGGAGCCACCACTGCGGCAGCGGGCGGCGGCAGTGGCGGTGGAGATGGGTGGTGCGGTGGCCAGAGAGAGGGGAAAGGAGAGGGGCTCTAGGGTTTGGTTGAAGTAAAAATGAAGGCCAAAATCTGATTTTAGGGGCCTTATATACCTTTGAGGATATTGAATAAGGTCCATTGGATCAAAGTATGATGAAGGGATGAGATTTGGTTTTAGTTTTATTAAACTAGGTGACATAGTTTCACCTTGAAACTACGTCGTTTTGAATCTTTTCCCGGCAGCCACTCAATTAAACATAATATTACACTCTTAGCCAGCTAATCATTTTAAATTTAGCCCATTTTCCCTTAATCCTACTAATTAAACTAATTTTACACAAATAAATTAATTAAACAACTTATTTAAATGATCAATTAACTAGATTAATTCACCAATTGAGTAGTTAGTTAATTCCTAAAATGCATAAATGAAGAAAGAACTAATTTTTTTGTTGGTATTTTTATGATAGGAAATATGCAATTAAAGACACAAAAATTGAGAAAAAACAATAAAATAACAAAATACTAATGACTTTAGAAGGTGTTAAAATAGTGCAAAAATTAGGTGTACACAGCTGCCCCTCTTTGCTCAAGAACATGAAGAGTTTTCGTGCAAAGAAAAGTGAATTCCATAGCTAATTTTTGCTCACATATCACTCAACTGGAAGCATTTTTAAAAAAAGGTGACCGAACCTTGCTTCCGAGGTTGCCTACATATCCTTGGCTATAAAAGAATCAAATCTGTGTAGTTTTGGAAAATTTGGTAGCTGGGACTACCAGTCACTAGAGCTAAGACTGTCGCTGTTGTTGTTGTTGCTGTTACTGTTACTTGTTGCTTACATCAAAAGGAAAAGAGAAAGAACTATATATGTCTGCAAACTAAGAGTTACAAAATTTCTATCTATATGCCTTCAGGAGTCAAATCTTGATTCTTGACCTGGTCTCTTGTGTTGACCATGATTGGATCTTGATGCTCTTTGAAGAAAAGATTATGACTTAATTTCAGTTGCTTGCTTTTCTGATCTGAAATTGAGAAGATGAATCTTGAGAAGTTGTGTTGTTGACACATTGTCAAAGTTAACTCCAACTATCCCGTGATCGAAAGACTTCTTCCTTATAATGATATCTGAAACTGCAAGCTTTGATTGTCACACCTGTGCTCTATGGCGGGGCCTGCAAAGCCATCAATGTTGAACAAAGTGAATAAAAATTTCTGCCCCAGTTTGGCGCTGAGAAAATTTTGTGAGTTATTGGTAAAGCTGCAGATCAGCTTATTTTATTTGAAAGATGCAAAAATGATACTGAAGACTCTGAATCGAATGTCCTTCTCTTAGGAGTAGAACTGATAAATCTTAGACTTAGAGGTGCATCTCTCATGGGTAGAATTGGAATGACTGTGAGATTAAAGGACTCGAAACTAGGAATTGTGTCTCTTAGGATTATTGATTCATATTAGGAAGTGCGTCTCCTATTAGAATGAATAGGGTTGACTTAGGAAGTGTGTCTCCTACAATGTGAGGTTGATGGACTTGGACTAGGAAGTGCGTCTCCTAAGATTGATGATTCCGATTAGGAAGTGTGTCTCCTACAATGTGAGGTTGATGGACTTCGACTAGGAAGTGTGTCTCCTAGGATTGGAGGTTTAGATTAGGAAGTGCGTCTCCTAATGGAATGACTCAAACTGGGAAGTGCATCTCCTACGAGTGAGGTTGAAGAGCTTAGACTAGGAAGTGCGTCTCCTAGGATTGATGGTGGAGTGGCTTGGACTAGGAAGTGCGTCTCCTAGGATTGGTGGTTTAGATTAGGAAGTGCGTCTCCTACTGGAATGGCTCAAAACTAGGAAGTGCGTCTCCTACGAGTGAGGTTGAAAGACTTGGAGGGAATGTAACCAGGGGTTGGTGCCCTGTATTACTGAGAAAGAAGACAACCAGGGGTTGGCGCCTTGTATCACTAAGAAAGAATGTAACCAGGGGTTGGCGCCTTGTATCACTAAGAGGGAATATAATTAAAGGTTAGCGCCCAAACTAGGAAGTGTGTCTTCTATGAGTAAGGTTGAAAGACTTGGTTAGAATGTAACCAGGGGTTGGTTCGTTAAAAGACTTGGACAGAATGTAACCAGGGATTGGCGCCCGTATCACTGAGAAAGAATATAACCAGGGGTTGGCGCCCTGTATCACTAAGAAATAATGTAACCAGGGGTTGGTACCCTGTATCACTAAGAGGGAATATAATCAAGGGTTGGCGCCCTGTATCAGTAAGAAGGAATGTAACCAGGGGATGACGACTTGTATCACTTAGATAGAATATGACCAGGGATTGGCACCATGTATCGCTGAGAGAATGTAACCAAGGGATGACACCTTGTATCACTTATAGAGAAAGTAACCAGGGGATATGATACCTTGTATGGAAATAGAACCTCACTAAAAATTGTTGTAACTTATATTGGAAAATACATCTAGGGATTGGTGTACCCTATACTAAACATGCGACTAGGGAGTGGTGTGCCCTATGTCAAAATGAGACCTGAACTAAAGACTGATGTACCTTATGCTGGAAAATGCAGTTGCTGATGATATGATTATAGGCATATCTAGAAAGAACAAGCAGAGACTTTGAAGAATTTACCTTTGGTGATATTCGTCCTTTGAGAACTTCAATTATACACTACTTTGTTTCCTGCTTCAAACAAAGAAAGATTTGTGAGTTTAACAATGATGGTCGGTTTGTGGACCTGAATGCCTTGAGCAGTTTGAAACTGCGGCCACCTCGTTGTTAGAGAACTGATTTTCCAGTAATGGTACCAAACGACTAGGAGGCTCTGTATCGTGTTCTGGAAACTTTGGCTTTCTAATGCCTCCTCCGACTATTTTGTAACCGGATGTCTAAGATATTGTTGAACCTTGTCTATAAAGCAAGTCTTCTCTTTGGCAGTTTTTTCCTTTAGAAATCAAACTTGATTATTTTGTACCCGATATCAGTTTGTGTCTGTGGTGCTATCAGCTTTTCCCATGAAGGAAGTCTTGCTTAGCGACCTTTTCGATTTCTTCGATACACTTTCTTCGGCCTATTAGAGGAAATCACAATTGGATTTGTGCCTTTGTCAATGCCATGTATGCCCCACGTCCTTTATTTTGCATTTTCAGGAAACAATGGCCAATTTTGTCGCCATTTCTTTGTTGGCTTCTAAGCAGATAGACCAGCAAAGTTTTGGAACTTCCGTCTCCATGAACCCTCAAATCTTGTTTAACTTCAACAAACTTATTGTGCATGTTGCTTGTTGGGTATATCCTCTTGATGTGCTAGGATAGATAGTTAGAAAGCTGGTAACAGATTTTGAAATCATTTCTTGTTTGTTTTAACAAAGACTGACTCAAAATAATTATACAATGACGCAATGTAAAAATGAGAAGGAATAGTATTTAACTGAAAACACCACTTCAGGGGGAAAAAAGGAAAAAGGGGCTCCTTTGAATATGGTAGCCAACTTTAATGATCATGACATGCATTTTGGATTGAGCAGCCGAATCTATCCAACCAATCTACCATTGCTTCTTGTTGTTCCTTTTCGTCTTTGAAGTTGGCCTCTTTATGCCAATCATTTGCATCAAATCATAGCTCACCTTCGACCAGTAGTGCCCCGAAAGGTTTTCATCAACTGGCTTCTCTCATTTATTTATCTTTACTTACCATCGCCTTACAGTGCCCATGAGGGTTTTCACCAATAAGACTCTCTCATTTTCATTCATTATCATTATTTTTTTCCTTTTGTGCGAGCAACTTGACATCGTTCTATGTCGTGTGAAAACTATTGCTTATTATGTGTCATCCGTGGCATTCTTAAAGACTAATTGGGAGGTCTTTATTCGGAAGGCTTTTGGATAGGGTTAGAAAGAAAATGTCAAGTTAAGGCTCAAAATAGACTCAAGATGATAGGGTTGTATATTTACAACTCTCGGAATCGACTCTTCATAAAAACAACAAAACAAAAAACAAAAAAAATGCTGCCCCAGTTTCAGATATTGGAGAATTTTTGTTTTTGATTTGGTTAGACTGAATCCTAGTGTAGAGCTGTCTATGTATCCTTTAAAGGAATCGAGTCAAATGTAGTTCAAATTAATACGAAAGATTTCGTTGTTGTTTTTCTTTTCTTTTCTTTTTTCATCATTCTTTTCTCTTTTCCTTTGTTTTCTTTATATATATAATCAAATTATCCTAGCTCCTATTTTCTAGTGGCATGGATCTTCGATTCTTTGTTTCTTTTATTTTTATACTTGATTCCAAAAGAGGGGGGTCGAAGAAAAATAAAATAGGCTCAAAAGGGGTAACGAAGGGTAAAACGTTTGTGTAGCAGAAAAAAGGGTCTCCCAGCCTCAAGAATACCAAACATTCTATCTATTCTCAAACTCGGCATTGATGGACATGACTCTTTTCTTGGGTTTGTCAGTTGTATAGTTCCGTAACAAATGACTTTTGATAATTTGGAGCCACCTTTTCTTGGTCCTTGTCCTGATGTAGAAGGGTGCACTTCAGTACCAGCTAATCATTTTAAATTCCCTGGAATGCACCTTCTTTGAGGATTTGGGTCATCTTCCCTGATATGATCAGATTATGCAGGCCATGGCAAAAAGAGTTTCATCGATTAGCCCAACAAAACTTTCAATTATCCTTAAGCCGGTATTCATGATAGATTTGATATAAACATCTTTAACCTCTACGGATATGAGTATTTTGGTTCCATGTGACAGGCTTATCATCAAAGTTCTTCAACCTCTTATTTATCCTCCAAGTGTATTTTCTCGATTCAATTCAAGATTGGACATGCTTTCTCAAATCTAGCCGAAGACTCCGCATGCATGTCATGTCAATAAATTGGCGTGAAAGAACTATATATACAAGAACAATTAAGCACAATGGATTAAAATGTGTTGACACAAAGAAAAAAATTTCATTTCAATGGTTAAAGGATAGAGAGGTTTAATGACAGAACAAACAAACAACATCTGGATCACAACCTCGAAGTAATCCAGATGATAGAAATAATGACAAAATAAGTTACCAAGACTCCTTTACAACAAGGAGAGGAGTGACTTTCCAACTACCAAGCTCGACATCTTAGCTACCATTTGCACATTAGCATCAAACAAGACCTTCAATAATTTTGATCGCTTTGCATTCAGTGGACGGGTCCTTGACCTTTTCGTCAAACTGTCCCCATATTATTTAACATTGTGAATCATCCAAGCATTGCATGATTTGTCATGACATTTAGGGTGCCATTATCTTGGACCACGATCATCCCTTCTTGAATCATCATTTCTATTTCCTTTTTCAAAGCTCGACAATCCTCAGTGCTATGCCCCTGGCATTAGAATGGTACACGCACTGCATAGCAATGTTAAAACCTTTTGCATATGGATTAGGAACATACCCTTGAAGTGGCTCAATCATACCACAATGTTTCAACCTTTCAAACAAACTTATGTAGGATTCCGCGATTGGCGTGAAATTGTCCCTCTGCTTATATTCCCTTTCATACTCTCCTTTTGGACGAGGGTTGTAGGGTGATTGAGAGTTTTGCTGTCATAGATGAAGGTATGTTAAAGCTGGGGCCTGCATCTGTTGGCAATTGGATGGTTTGGCATAATACTGAGCATTGAATGTTGCATACTGTGGAGAACCCGAGTATCGTGGATTCGGGGGTTGAGATGCTCTCCTTTTGCCTCTTTTTGCTCGTGATGCCATCATGGCCTCCTCATCCTTCTTCTTTTGGTTAACAAGGCTATTCGGGCTATTCTGGATTTATTGGGTGGTTGCTTTGAGAGCCTCTTGACTTGTAATTCAGCCAGTATTGAGGCCATTCTCGACCATTTCTCCTATCTTGATTGCATCAGCAAAAGGTCTGCCCATTGCGGATATCATATTTTGAAAATAATCAAGATCCTGAGCATGAAGGAAGACATTGATTAACTCATGATCATCCATGGGTGACATACTCCCTGAAGATTTCAGCCGGTTTTTTCATCATATTGGGCAAGGAATTGCGATCTGGCACAATATCAATGTTGTACTAAAATTGTTTGACAAAGGCCTGGTCCATGCCGTCCCAAATATGTCAGTGAGAGCTATCTTGTTTAATGAACCATTCAGAGGCTACCCCTACCAGACTCCCCCCAAAATAAGCCACCAACAACTTTTCATTTCTTCCTGCAGCACTAAACTGGTTGCAGTACCTTTTCAAGTAGGCGATAGGGTTAGTGTATCCATCATATTTCTCAAATTTTGGGGTCTTGGACCCTGGTGGCAAATGGGTGTGAGGGAACATGTATATATCACTGAATGAAACACTTTTGTGACTACCTATTCCTTGTATGTTCTGCTCAAGACTTTTCATTTTTCTGGCCAACTCATCTAGCTCACCCGTCTTGGCAGCTTTTTCAGTTTCTACAGGTGACTCGTGCTGAGAAGTCTGATTGTATGGAGCCGAGACCATGAAAGTCATGTTTGGAGATTAGTATTGTCCATCATAAGCATGATATTGTGGCTCATTATTTTGCCTCGTCACAGGAGGTGGTGGCGGAATTGTATACACATGCGCACCAGACACGACGGAAGGTGTGTTCCTAAACGGTACAGCAAGAGGATGCACATTAGGGGTACCAGGGCCGACATGGAAGTTGTAGTATAGCACATACTCTGGTGGTAGAATGTGATCGCTCGTTGCAATGAGCGGTGGTTGAGTAGCCTATACTATGGTGGAAGTTCCCTCAAAGGGACCCTGAGGCGGAGGCTGACTAGAGATCCAAGCCTGATACACATCAGTCAGTTGGTGTTTCAATCTTCTTACTTCCTCCGACTCTTGCTCAAACGATTGACCCTAGGGGTCATCACTGACTCGATTTCATCATTATTAGCCATCGCTACTTTCCCCTTAGATCTGGAAGTAATGATGGTTTTTCAGTTTCACCACAAACCGACCACCTTAAGCTTACTATATAAGAGGCAACAAACGTGTTAAGGCAAAGCATTTTACAAATACGAATCACATGTAAAAATGCTATGCTCCTAACATTATCACCGTCTCTAACATGCTTTTGGAAGGCTTAGTGTTTCATTCCGGCTTATAAGGTCGCTGCTTATTGATGCTCTTATTTTAAATTTTTTTAGAGCTATTGAAAAATATTTCAATCGAACCTTTTAGGGGTTGCCTACTTATCATGTCGCCGCATGAATCAGATCATTACGTAGTTCAAAGACACGACCTTTTTTTTCTCTTTTTTTCTTTCTTTTTTTTCTTTTTTTCTTAAAAATTTACAAAACAAAGATTTCCTCTTCTTTTTTATGTACAAAAAACAACACTTTTTTTGGTTCATTTTCAAATTTTTCTAAAACAAAATCATTTTCATTGGTTTTCGATTTCTTTTTTTATACAAGACAAATGAAAATTACATAAAGATACAACCCAAAAGACGAATATTTAAACAAGACCGAACTCGACTCAAACAAGACGAATATTTAAGCAAGACTCAAAACACTAAAAGACTCTTACAAACTCGATGACTACAAATGAATAATCAAAGTGGACTGCCAACTAAAAGAAGACTCTGATCTCCGAAGGAGAATCCACCGGCATCATTGTAGTTAAGGTGCTTATTCCTGCGGCTGACCTCCCATATCATGGTATATGCGCTTCAAGTCTGTGGAAATGTGGCGTGCAAAGTTAGGCGCTACTGTAGCAAATTTCTCTTGGGTCAAACCCTGACAAGTCACACACCATTGAGCGGTATAAGTAGCCACTTCATAGACCCTCCTTCTAACATGCTCCTGGCTCTTACTTAAGAACTGGATCTGTTGCTCATGGTTATTGGCTATGTTCGATATATCCGCCTCGCGTTGTAACACTAGATTCAGCTGGTTCCGGACCTTTGCCAGCTCATTCTCTACCTGGTTCTTACTTGATTCTGCAGCCCTGGCCCGAGCCCTTAGATCATGGATGATAAAGTTGTAATGCATTTCTTCGTGCTTTGGAATGGTTGCATGTTGCTGAGCAGCAACCCTTATTCTCGCTTGCTGCAGTTGTTCTTGAAGCATTTGAACTTTATGTGTCAATCTGATTTTCTCCTCTTTAAACTCAACGCACTGCATATCCCTATTCACATTGACAATACTTATATCCCTATGTTGAGCCCGGATGACGGATTCATAGTCTCTTGTTATTTCTTCCTTGACCTGCCCTACTCTTGTTCTGATTTCAGTATCCCATTCTGTCGTGCTCTTCAGAACTGTCTCCTGCCTGGATCCAAAAACATCTTAGTCATAGAACCACTCGAAATATATAGGGTCTAACTCTCCTCGATCCTGATCTTCCACCATAGTGTGAAATTCAAGCACCTTAATTTCATCCCAAACCTGCTGAGCATATGCCTCACGAACATGATCCTTTGATGTTATCTCCCACGTGAATCTTTGCATGTGCTCCACTATAGGCACTACCTATTTTCGACCTAACTGGCGTAGGGCTCTCATAGGCATATATGGTTGACAAACCCGAAGACCCATCAAAATCAGAAACAAATGGTGGTAAGACCTATATATGACTTCTTTTGGTGAGAACCGGTGGTAGTTCCATGTGATTTCAGTAGCGGTCAACTTTTGAAGATGCCCTCTCCATGCTTTAACTCCCCTGGGGAAGTTACTATCTTCAGTCAAATCTTCAAAACCATCTCCAAGCTCATTGTTTCTCCAATGAACACTAAAATTTACCCGTGATGACTAAGAATGTGCTCTAAAAACCATATTTGGAGTATGATGTCACAACCCTCAAAGAAATCATTTCCTTCTCGACACTTGGTCAGGGCACGGTAAATATCGGATAATATCATTTGAATGATAGTGACGTCCTTTCCATGCAATAAAGTGGTGACTATGCCAGATAATCGAATATCAACATTTTTGTCATGCCTCGGGAAAACCATTGTCCCTAGAAATGCCACTAGGAATGCTTTCCGCCCATGGCTTTGCCAAGATTTGTATCCAATTTTAGTATCAAGCTCTTTTCCATGCTTTGAAAATCCACCTGGACACCCATACATGTCGTACAAGAAATCCAATCGAACGTGCCCTCGTTCCACACTTGCTATTTATTTTGGCTGATTGTCATCTGCTCAAGAAACTTGATGCTAGTGACATCCCTTGGGGCGAAGGGTCTCTTCTTCCGAAGCTCATCACCTAACCTTGTCTATCCAGCTAACTCCTCCAAAGTGGGAGTCATTTCAAAACCATTAAAACGGAATACGTTGTTATTAGGATCCCAGAAATGCACCAATGCCTCGATTAAGTCCCTCCTTGGGTTGATCTCCATAATATTCAAAAAGTGACCCAGATGATCCTTTATCTTTTTCTGCTCACAAATGCCCATATTTTCCACCATTGCCTCAGCAACCGGGGTGTTTTATGCACAAGCCAAATCTGCAAGGGCTCATCATCTTTTGGATTTTTATCGGGTCTTCCACTTACTGAATTCATATCTTACCTAGATAAATAAAAATGTGAGGTCAAGTCCTAATCTAAACTCAAAGAAATGACAGCAAGCAAACCATTGGATAAGACAACAGACAAACTTCTTATTGGAGGAAGGCTAGAATCTAGAAGGATTACTCAAGTATCTCCCCGTGGAAATAATACATGACAAAAAGGGCCAGACAAAGGACAAAATGATAAAAGGTGACGAAGAGGACAAGATGGTTATTTTTATGAAAATGACTCTTCAGTACCTCCAAGAAAAATACTAAGGCTGTCCTGGTAAAAACATCCACACAATGGATAAGCGGGTTAAAAATAAATAAAGCTTATTTTTTTTTTACTAAAACACTCATTTCAAAAAAAACTGTAAGGTTGACTTGGCAAAAATGGCCGATAACAAAGGACGGCATGACAAAAACAAAATGACTATTTTTACGAAAATAGCCCTTTGACACTTCCGAGAGAGGTTGAAAGGCTGTCCCGGCATAAATGGACAAAAATAAAGACGAAATGGTAAAAGATATTAAAAAGGAGCAAAGTAATCATTTTGTATGGAAATAGCCCTTCGGCACTTCCGAAAAAGGTTTTAAGGCTATTTCGGCAAAAATGTTCGACATTGGGGAAAATGTTAAAATATTAGCTAAATTTATGAAAACAGCCATTCGGCGGTTCCGAAGAAGGTTTTGAGGTTGTATTAAAAAACATGATCGGACGCAAAGACAAAAATAATGAAAAAGACAAAAGCAGCAAAACTATCGATTTATTGTTATTATTAAAAATTAAAAAATATTATGTACACACTGATTTCAAAAACTCTTGCAAAAAATGGGGGCCGAACCTGATGAAGGTTGCCTACGTACCACACTGTAATTGTGAGAATCAGTCCTTCGTAGTTCGAACCAAGACTAGACCATTTTTATTATTATTATTATTATTTAGTAAAAACGAATTATCTGCACAAAACTGGGGGAATGATTTTTTTTTCTTTTTTCGCTCAACTAATTTTCTAAAGCCAGTAAACAAATGCAAGCAAGCCTTCCAAATGACACAACAAGTAACACATAAGTGAACATGATGGTCTCAAAAGGATAGCTGTCTTATACGGACCCGACCCCTGTGCCAAGCTTCGCTAAGTCAAATGCACATGATGCAACAAAACGATCCTACTAGGGATAACCAGTCATGTGACTTATTCTTCTAGGTTTTTAAAAATCATAGGGGATGAGGTGTATCTAGACTAGCCATAAAATAAGCGGACAACTCGAGTTGGGAAGGGGTAGTGTACCGAGAGCACTATATCTCAGGCTTAGCTACTGGACCCTCGTCGTTCTTAAATATGGGTGACTAATAATCCTTCACAGGGAGCCCAGGCCCACCGGCTTTATCTCAACAAAGAATGAGGTGCGTATCCGCAATTTCCGAGGTTGTATTCAGAAGACTCTGAGGGGGTGCGCAAGAAGACAATTTATAATACAGTTCAACAATATCAAAGCGGTAAAGATAATCAAGTAGCACATTAGGCCCAAATATATCACAGTTATATACAAAAAATTAATAAAGCCAAATAAAATCAATGTACAAGAATATATGTGTGTTATGGATTGTTGTGGGTTAAAGAGTTTTTCCAATTAAAGTGCCAATTTTGAAATATGAATTATTTTATTGTTCAGAGTCGCCACTTGGAATTGATTTTTAGGTGTTCCAAATCACCTTTTATTTGAATCCCTATTTAAAGGAAGATTTGACTCTTTTATTATTGCTCTGCAAAAATAAAGTCCCGGTAAGGAATTCTATTGATCGGGGAGAAGGTGTAAGGCATTCCTCAAGTCCCGTGGTTGTAGCACGGTCGCTTTATTGACTTAAAACTTGGCCTGGATTAATTTTGGACAAACTGTGCTTTATATGATTTTTGTGTTATACCTATCCGCTTTTATTTCTTGGTTATTAGAATTAAAAAATGATTTGGATAAATTACGTTGTCATAAGCACGCTATACAAGCGAATGAGTGATCGAATAGCAAAATTAATTAACTTTCATAATTGTGCCTCGCAAGCGAACCTGAAATCATGACAAAGAATTATTTGTAGTACTTTTGAGAAATTACTACATTTGACAAAATTGATTCTTGAAAATTATTAAAAGCCAACTATCGCGTTACGTAAGTGAATTCACGATTTTAACAAAGGATTGATTAAATAAAAGAAATTAACTAAAACTAATGAGCGTGGTATGAGATTATTGAATTAACTTATTGAATGTTAAACATCACGCTACGCAAGCGATTCCGTGAAGTTAAGGTGTGCCTCCTAATTGCCTAGCGATTACAACGGATCATTTCCTGGGAGCAAAGCAAGTCTTTTGTAGTTGAGAAAAATTATTTCCTAAGTACTGAATTTTTGAGAAATTCCTTTAAGTTTCTAAGCTAAATAGATATTACTTTTAAAAGTTTTAATTAATGACTTTCACCAAAGAAACACTCGCTACAAAATGCTCCTAATATTTAGAACTTTACCTAGCAAAAGGACGTTGAAATAGAGACCCAAACATGAAATTCACTTTTTATATCATTATGAAACAATATTTTTATTAATTTAAAACATCAACCCAAAGAAGAAAACACTTTTATTTTTCTAGATGTATGACCGTGGATTCCTAATTCTTGAAATTAGTAACATTAATCTATATACCATCTCATTATCAAAGCTACTTTTACATGAAAAAAAACCTTTTCAATATGAATAAAGTTGGGGATCTAATTTAGCTCAACGACAGGTTGAGATTAAAATAAATACATTCTTACAACTACACCATAGATGTCATTTGTCATGTAACCACAAAGAAAAACTAATCGACACCTTAAAAATTTAGTCCTTGCTTAATACCAAAGGAAGAAAAGTAAGTCAACATGCTGTTTTATCATGAAAATACCTTAAACTGTTAAACGTTCAACAATAGAATTTATAACATTAAAACTAATAATGCATCTACTAAGACAAGTTCTTTCATAAAACGTTAATTTACAATAAGAATATAGAGAGTAGAGAATGAGAATACAAACTAATCTTTAGAGCAGAAACTCCTTTTTTCACTAATGCAATGAAACAAACAACAAACTACAAGCTTCAAATAACTCCAAACCAGCAGTCACAATAGTAATCAGCAGCCCCAGTAACTCAAATCAAGGAATCCCAGTAGAAAACAACAAAGCAAAATCCCAGAAACTAATGCTTCAAACCAAAAGCAAATGACTTCTTTCTCTTTTTATTGCTCTTTTCTGGAAAAAAAAAAGCAGCTGAAATTTTTATCTTTCCCTCTTTTTTCTTATGCCTCCCCCTTAAAGTGAAAGAAAGACCCTCCCTTTATAGGAGAGGGAAGCCTTGAAAGTGATTCAAAGTTGCACCAAAAATTTGTCCAAAATCATGATAAAGGACTGCCATTTTTCACTAAAATTAGACACAAGTAAGGGTACTTGTACCTCAAACCTACTCCAAATAGTAAAAGGCAACAAACATGTACCTTACACTCAAGTATTTAGCTTTTATCAACACATGACTCTGAAATTCAAGCAAAACCACTCATACTCAAACCAACTATGAATATGCAAAGCTAGGACATGAATTCCATTGCAATTGAACTAAGTACCCGAATGAACTAAACTAAAACTAATCGATTAATGAGAACTAATAATGGGCGATTGAAATAAGGAAATGTTGCCCAAGATACAACTTAAATGAACATTGATAAGCTATCAAACAACGATTAGTAGCAATCCTAAACAAACGACTAAGTACTTGATTTGAAAATATTAAGCAACGACCAACATTAAAGAATGTTAATGAAAGTAAACACGAACTAATGATCACGGATTAACAATCAATTGAAAACAGAAAATTAAATTAAAACCTAAACTTAAATGGGAAATAACTGAAATTACGAAAAAAGGGGAAAAAGATTAGGGTGCGAGCTTATACCAAACTCCGAGACATTGGAAGTCGAATCGAACAATGAGACGATGTCGAGGATACCAAAGTGGTGGCTGTCCGACCCCGAGACACATGTTTCTTTTTGGAAGACGCTAAACTAATAGATTCCGGCGTCTTTCCAAAAGGAAACAAATGCCTTTGGTCGAAAAAGAAATAAGAAAGATGGAGAAGCAGCAGCGGCGGGCAGTGGGGGTCGCTAGAATTCTGGTCGCCAGAGTTTCGGGTTAAGACCAATGCCAAATGATAGCCTTTGCCTAGCTTTTTACGTCTATGTATGTGTTGGGCGACGGGCATGTCAAAATCCTAACGAATTTGAGGAAAGATGGAAGGCTAGGGTTTAATTTCAGTTTTTTTGAGATTTATAGATTTTGAGAGGGAGTTTGAGGATTTGGGGTCGAGATATGAAAAGGGAGAAGTGTGGGGAAGAAGATGATGTAATTTTGAGGTGATTTGGAGCCACCACAGCGGCGGCAGTGGCGGTGGAGATGGGTGGTGGTGCGGCCAGAGAGAGGAAAAGGAGAGGGCTCTAGGGTTTGGTTGAAGTAAAATTGAAGGCCAAAATCTGATTTTAGGGGTCTTATATACCTTGAGAATATTGAATAAGGGCCATTGGATCAGAGCATAATGAAGGGCTGAGATTTGGTCTTAGTTTCATTAAACAAGGTGACGTAGTTTCACCTTGAAACTACGTCATTTTGAATCTTTTCCTGGCAACTCAATTAAATATGATATTACACTCTTAGCCACTTGACCATTTTAATTTAGCCCATTTTTTCTTAATCCTACTTATTAATCTAATTTTACACAAATAAATTAATCAAACAACTTATTTAAATGATCAATTAACTAGATTAATTCACCAATTGAGTAGTTAGTTAATTCCTAAAATGCATAAATGAAGAAAGAGCTAATTTTTTTTGTTGGTATTTTTATGATAGGAAATATGCAATTAAAGACATAAAAATTGAGAAAAAATAATAAAATAACAAAACACTAATGACTTTAGGAGGTATTAAAATAGTGCAAAAATTAGGTGTTCACACTCCTTGACTCCTCAAGTGGCTCGGACGACTCTATTTCCATATCATCATCCAAACACAATGTGAAAAAATGCTTGTAGTATGGACCACTGCGCTCAAGTACATAAACATTAGAATTGTCAATATCCTCAATACTAATGACACTAAAGTCAACTAAATATGTATCGTCAATATCTTTGGTTGAATCTAGTATCTCTTCTACGACATCGACATCCTCAAAATCTAGTTCGATTGACTGTTGGTGTTCTACTCTGGCCTTCTCCTCTATCTCCTCCCCATATTTTTTCAAATCCTCCAGCATAATGGCAATTTCTGCAGCCAATTCATACTCATATTGGCTACTATCCACAATGTCAACTTGTTGCTCTTTACAAGGTTCAATTAATTTATTCACTTGAGTCTCCAATTTGTGAATAGTTGCCTCTTGCCTTTGTATCTGCCGTGGTTTCTCATCATATTGTTCCACATGGCACTTTAGCATATCCTCGATCTTTTTCGGGTCATCATCCTTGGGTTCTTTGTTCCTATTAACTTCACAAGAAAGAGAAGAACCATCAAAGTAAGGGGTTGGGGGAAGATAAGAAATATAAGCACAACCATGAAAGTGACCATCTTGACCACTACACATATCACACACATTCCACACATAAGGTTGAATTGGTGCACATAACTCGCCCTCGGGAATATTTTGATAATTTTGCCTTGGGTGGTTTCCTTCACAATATGCATAAGGAGGATCAAAAGTAGAATTACCAATATCAAAACTCTCATAATTCCAAGATGCCATATCTCTCAAGTCAAAAATAAAAAATAAACAAAAAAAATCAAATACAAGAAAACAAAAATAAAAAGTTCAAACTTGCAACCTAGAAATATGTACACCTGCAGCTATACCGTTAGTTCCCCGTCAACGGCGCCAAAATTTGATCACGCCCAACTATGCCTTAAAAAAAGGACTAAGCGGTCAATGCAAATATAATCCGGTTTACAAGTCCGGAGTCGAACCCCACAGAGAACTAAGGCTTAGCTACAACTGTTCAATATTGCTAAGAAGACAAGCTCGAACAATTCTTATCTTATAAATATTAAGATTCTTGTATCTAATTAACTAACAAATTAAATTAGTAGATTAACAACTACAGATACTAAGGGTTAGCGACAAGATTAAGGAGGTCTAGAGTTACGATTTCCCCAATTGTCGGAATCCTTCCTGCTACGTTTTCTATAAATTTGCCTAAGTATTCTCTACCGATCATGAGCATTCTAACTGTCATAACTCTCTCTCGAGTAATTACCACAATTTACTAGACATATTCTCTCGAATTACGCTAGCTGGCATTAAGTACGACTTACTCGGATCGCACCCAAGGTTTCGTTATCCCTAATCCCACCTTTAAACCTCTGTATTAATCCATCATATACGTTAGGAGTGATGTTGTTCAACAACTACCTAAATGCGCACTCTCTCCCGAGTAATACACACTAAATAGGCACAGTCGATTGAGAGCTCTTCAACTAACCACAATAATAACGTAGTTGAACAAATAGAGAAAATACTACGGTAAATCTATATTAACGTAACAAGAAAATCATCCTCCAATAGGTTCCATCAAAACCCTAGATAACAAATTAGTTATTCATAATAGTACGCATAACTATAATACTAGAATTCATAGCCAATAATGGAAAGAGGAAGAAGGAAGTGAAAAACTCGTAGAAGAATTCTCCGCCTTACTCCTAGTATGTTCTTGCCTCCATAAGTCGAATCTCCGGTCTCCATAACGGCTAAGTGCTCTTCCTAGGTCTAAAGTTGTATCCAAACTCGATCTTCCTTTAAAATTGATGTTTAATGATTATTTATATGTGTAGGAAAAAAATATAGACAAAATAACCAAATTCAAAATAAAATAGAAGACAAAATAGGCTTAAAACCCGAAACACGCGACAGACGGTGCGTTAGGCATGCGGCGCCTCTAACGCGAGAATTTTGGCTCGCGTCGCCTGATGCTCCGATTCGTTGCCTAACTTTTGCTTCAGCTTTCATTTTTTATTTCTGCCTTTCTCTTTCTCTAATCAATTTCCTTTGCATTCTTTCTTTTCGTCTCTTCAATCATTCTTTTGTCTTTTTTTTTAAAATTTATAATACTAATTGTCCAATAATTATATACTCATGAACCAATTTTGTAGTGTATTAAATAAACATAAAATCTCTACTTCGCTCCTAATTTCGTCTTCGACGTACTTATACATAAAATAGACTCAATTAAGCACAATATAGTATAGTTTAACATTAAAGCTCCGAAATATAAAGTAAATAATGTACTAAAATATGGAATTATAGCCGAACATCATAGCCTAACCCATTAATCTCTGGACGGATTGGGCAGGTTGGCTAGGTTTAGGCTCAAATTGCCTCCCCTAGGGAGAAGGCTCTTTCATTTACTCAAACTCTTGAATCTCTCTACATCATACTAATTATCTCTCAACCTAAGAACTACCTCACAACCTTAGAAAATATGTAGTGATACCCCCATTTATAATTTTACATATTCAAATTTGACAAGTAACTAGGAAACCTATTTCTACATGCCTTGACTAAAAATTAAAGCTTAGTTAGACATAAATAAAATAAAATAGCTAGTGCAAGATTCTAAACAATTTGGGATTACTAATTAATCTTGATTTGATTCTAGCATTACCTCTCTTAAACCAAGATCTTGAAATTTGAGCATGCCATTAGTAATATCGGTCCTTGTAGAAGTTAAGTGCCTTAGACTCTCCAACAATTTTCTAAAATATATAGCATCAACAAAGCCGCGAGTTCCATATCATGTCAACTTCAATTTCTCTTCAACATTGATCATATAATAATATACTGGATTTGGCTTCACCCATGGTAAATCCTTTCAAAAGATCATCATCATATTCTTAGTTCTACCTGAATCATGATAACATCCAACTCTAATCCTAAAAAGGATAAACGATCGTTATAAATATATTTGATTTAAGAGTCCAGAGTCAGAATCCCACAAAGAACAAACATTTAATTATAATTATTAAAGACCACAAAAAGACAAATTCGAATAATTTTCAATTTATAGAGTTTGCGATTTTTGTTTTAAACAAATTAATTACAAATATTAAAAAGCAGTAATATTATCAATTACATGAAGCAAGTTAGCATTCAATAGTAAAATGCATCCAACTATCAATATAAAAACTTAACATGTTCACTATAATCTTGTCGGGTCATCTCTCGTTATAGCAATTATCTTGATGATAGGCTATAATTGCGTATTTTAGTCGCTTATAACGCTCTAATTTATTGCACTTTAATTGAGTTTGAGCTTTAATCGCTAGTGTTTTGCACTAAATATGTGTTTTATGCCTTGTAGGAGTGATTCCGATATATGTAGGCGTTATGGAATGAATTCAAGTGATTTGAAACTTTGAAGTCTGAGTAAAAGCCCAAGACATTAAGCCGGGATTGTGTTCGGAGGTCGTGTACCAAATCCGGATGTTAAAAGAGGACGAAATAAGTTTACTCTGAGAAAATTACCCACGCCGCATGGGCCGCCGCAAGGCGCGGCGCAGCAGTGTAAAATGTTGCCTGATGCGAAAAGTGAAGCCTACTGATAAACTCCATTAGCGCGCCGCAGGGTGCGGCGCGACTGTACAAAATTTACAAAGCCAGAGTCTTATTTCGCGCGGGATAAGGTGTTTTCGTTTGGGACCGACCCTACTTGGTATATATACATGGAAAAACGTTATTTTGGGGATCGAACAGACTTTTGACACATCTTAGACCTAGGGACACACTTATGACGTGGAGGAACACAAACCACGCTTGGAGGAGGCTTCTAACTGGTTTTTCTTCTCTTCTCTTCCTTTAATTTCATAGTTTATTAGTTCTAGAGTTTTGGGTGGTACATGAATGTTGTAGTTTGAATCTTGAATTGTTCTTATTATTTTATCATATTGGTTAATTTATTCAATCTTGTGTTTAATTATTTAATTGCTTGATCACCAATTGAATACTATTTACGAATCTAGGATTGAACTCGGGAGAGGGAATTCTAGATTGCATATAAGATTGAGTAGAGCAAGATCTTAACTCTTAGGGAGGGCGGATTTGCGGTTAAGATATGAATATACCTAATCATCTTTCTTGGTTACTATACGGGAATTATTAATGCGTTCTTGTTAATTCTAATTCCATAGGAATATAGGCGTTTGATTAGCTTGAATAGGCGAGTTGTACTTCGGGAGAAGGCTACGAGCAATATTAACCCTGCGAACCAATAAACCAGATAAATTAATTAGACGATTTAAGTGGAAAACTCAACGGAATTTTTAGCTAACCCATAACTCTAGAATATTCACTCACATTGAATTCGCCATTAAGCTTGTCGTTGTTTTCTTTGATCTCTTAATTTGTTACTTTAGATTAATTTTAGTAAAATATTCATACTTTAGGATTCGCTTGAATAGATTAATTGTTTGGTTTAATTTAGTTGATAGTTAATCACAAGTCCCTGTGGGTACGATATTTAGACTTACAATCCTATATTACTTATCGACCACGTATACTTGCGTGTGCGTTTGGGAGCAACAAGTTTTTGGCGCTGTTGCCGGGGACTTAGAAATTAACTAGACTGCTAGATTAGATTTTTACTCTTTGTCTATTCAAGTATTTTTTAATTTTTATCTTAGGTTAATATTTACTATCTTTGTTAACATGGCATCTTGGAATGATGATTGGTTGAATATTGGTTATTCTTATTATGATGATCCTTGTCCATATTGTGGAGGACCTCACTGGTGGAAAAATTGTCAGAATGTTCCCGGGAGCGAGTTGTGCGCACGATCTCAATCCTTTGACTGGAATATTTATAATTTATGTGCTGGTCAAGATGATCATTGGGATGGTTGTTCTAATTCTTGTTATCCTTCTCAGAGTTCTTATTATAATGTTTCTAATATTGTTTATGAGTTGGATAGGAGCAATGAAGTGGAGGATATGTAAAGTGTGGCTCGCATTATGGACATGATGAGGCAAGTAGCCGATCAACATGACATGATGATGCGGCAAGTAGTCGAGCAACATGACATGATGATAAGGCAAATAGCGGAGCAACAGAATATGATGAGGCAAATAGTCGAGCAACAAAGTCTTGATGCCTTAACGATCAAAAGACTCCAGGCTAGAATGGACGAATTAATGGCCAATTTCCAAGAAGAATCTCAATTCGATGAAGAGAGCGAGTTCCCACAAGAAGATTATTTTGAAGAAGCAGATATAGTGAGCCAATCTTGGCTTGAGGAACAAGCTCAAATTATAAAATCTCATGAGTTTCTCCGTGATGGTCTTTCAAATATGACAGAACAGTTGATAAACGAAAGAACTGAGCTCAGGCAAGAGATAGACCAATTTGGCTCAGATATCCATGACATGCAGGCTCAATTGAATAAAAATGTTGAGGCGTCTGATGCCCTACAACAAATTATTGTGGATACTGGTCAACTTATGGAGCAAAAAGAGGAATCCCAACTATTCGACCAAATTATTCATTATACCAAGGTTTACGAAGAGTGCAAAATTGAGGATGCCAAAAATAATGCAATTTTGGAGTTGGAGCGTATTGGACCTCATTCTAAACACTTTTAAACATTGTGTTTGGTTGGTGACAGGGAAATTGATCCATTCGAGCATATGGAGGAGTCAATAGATGAGGAACAAAGTGTTTATATTTTTAAATTTGCCATATCGTGGAGGCAAAACGACATCCCTCACTTAAAAGCCAAGAAGTGCAAGATGCGATATCTATTGCTTGGTTCCTTTATTTTCACACCACCACCTCATGAACGTGACAGAAAAATTGATGCAAAATTGGGGGCACAATTCATATCCTCAAAGTGGAAGCAAAAGTGGTGAAAGTGATGGCGTCGTGCTGCGACGTTAAATCAAGCGCTTGTTGAGACGCAACCCAATTCTACTTTTTTTCTTTTTCTTTTATTTATTTTTTTAATTTTATTGTGTTGATTTTTTGTTAGTATTAGTTTTGTGATTTGTAGGAGTAGAAGCAGGAGGCAAAGCCAATAGGCATGTGCAAAAGCGAGCAGGTTTGAAACTATGTGTGTGGTACCCGCACAAGGAATCATACGTGGGAGAAGTCTGAGTATCACGTGAGCTGCTAATACTTCGGCCTTTGGCCTACCAAGGAGTCTCTTTTACCCTCTTGTTATTTATAGTGTGCATTGACGACATTACATAATTTTAAGTGTGGGGTGAGGAGATTGTTTGGGTGATTTTCTGTGCTATTTTAGCTTAATTGTAGTAGGAGTTTTTGTAAAAAAAAAAAAACTGGACTTTTCCCGACGATGGATTTCCTAGACAGTTTTCTTGAGGGATTTAAGTCTAAAGAAAAAGGACAAAAAAAATTTCTTTGTAGGTAGTGTAGCAATTCCCCCTTGGTTTTTCTTTGTGCCGCGATTCTTTTCCAAGAGTTTTGTTTGAACCAGGTGTAGGTAGTTTTATTGTTTTAGGAGAGAAGCCATTGTGTTATGATTGAAATTGAAGCAATATCTTTTAACTTTGTCATGCCTTGAGAATAGTGAGTACTTTTGTTGTGACGCTTAAGCTCAGTTTTTGACTCTTATATAAGTACCTTAAATTGTACGATCTTAACTTTGCTTAACTTCTTTGACTAGAGTGTCTTGATGAGTCCAATCTTGAGTGAGTTATGTGCCATGTGTATGTAAGGTTTTGTATTATTGTGTGCATTGCATTTGATGTCTAGAACTTGCCCCGTGTGTTTGCAAAGCGAAATAGTAGTTTTGTTCAGTCCTGGAAGTGATATAGGCATTTCTTTGTTGAGCCATATAAATATTTGATCCGCCTAATTGTTATGTATCATAATTAACCCCTTTGAGCCTGTAATCCTGTTTCTTTGGCAACCACATTACAAGCCTTACCCATTTGTTTGAATGAACCATGTATTTGAACCTTTTCACCTCTCATGAGTACTTGAATTGTTATGAACTTTGTAAAAATTAAAGTGTGGGTGGTTGGTTTGGCTTTTGAGTGGAACTAATGAAATAAGGAGAAAGGTGCACTGTTTTGAAAAAGTAAAAGCCACATGAATTGGAAAAAAAATTAGTTGTATTGTTGTGAAAAATAATTCTAGATGGTGGTGGTTAGTGATATACTTGTGCTTAAAAAAGTGGGGAGTTAATCTATGTTGATGTGAAGGTGGAGTTATGGTTTGACATAAGTGTGGGGTTTTCAATGTTAAAGTGTATGTATTAAAGTGCTTAAGGAGGTATAGTCACTCTTATATCTAAATGTATCCTACCTTTCCTGCAGCCTACATTACAACCAAATAAAGTCCTACTTGATCCTAAACTGAATGAGCTCGATTAGTAGAGTAATACACTACGGGCAAGCCTATAGTGCATCTTTTGTGGCATATGAATGTTATTTCTGAGAGTGAGAGAATTCTTTCTATCTTGAGTTCCTAATTGTTCTTAAATTTTAGTGTGTGGAGCTACTCTCTTTTGTTGTGTGAGGGCACTTGATTCATGAAGGAAAGGTAATGTCAGTGACCTCTATGTTAGAGTAAGTGGGTGAGTTGCGAATAATGCGTGGTACTTGTGAGTCAAATCTTGAGGTGAAGATGTTACACTCTTGTGCTTAGTCTATTTTAAATATTCTTGGTATGATGAGTTAAGAGAATTGTTTAAAAGGTCGTGTCTATATAAAGTGTAGTTTGATTGCTCGAGGATGAGCAATGGTTTGAGTGTGGGGTGTTGATGATAGGCTATAATTGCGTATTTTAGTCGCTTATTACGCTCTAATTTACTGCACTTTAATTGAGTTTGAGCTTTAATCGCTAGTGTTTTGCACTAAATATGTGTTTTATGCTTTGCAGGAGTGATTCCGATATATGTAGGCGTTATGGAATGGATTCAAGTGATTTGAAGCATTGAAGTCTGCGTAAAAGCCCAAGACATTAAGCCGGGATCGTGTTCGGAGGTCGTGTACCAAATCCGAATGTTAAAAGAGGACGAAATAAGTTCACTCTGAGAAAATTACACTGCCGCGCCGCATGGGCCGCCGCAAGGCGCGGCGCAACAGTGTAAAATGTTGCCTGATGCGAAAAGTGAAGCCTGATAAACTCCATTAGCGCGCCGCAGGGTGCGGCGCGACTGTACAAAATTTACAGAGCCAGAGTCCTATTTCGCGCGGGATAAGGTGTTTTCGTTTGGGACCGACCCTACTTGGTATATATACATGGAAAAACGTTATTTTGGGGATCGAACAGACTTTTGACACATCTTAGACCTAGGGACACACTTATGACGTGGACGAACACAAACCACGCTTGGAGGAGGCTTCTAACTGGTTTTTCTTCTCTTCTCTTCCTTTAATTTCATAGTTTATTAGTTCTAGAGTTTTGGGTGGTACATGAATGTTGTAGTTTGAATCTTGAATTGTTCTTATTATTTTATCATATTGGTTAATTTATTCAATCTTGTGTTTAATTATTTAATTGCTTGATCACCAATTGAATACTATTTACGAATCTAGGATTGAACTCGGGAGAGGGAATTCTAGATTGCATATAAGATTGAGTAGAGCAAGATCTTAACTCTTAGGGAGGGCGGATTTGCGGTTAAGATATGAATATACCTAATCATCTTTCTTGGTTACTATACGGGAATTATTAATGCGTTCTTGTTAATTCTAATTCCATAGAAATATAGGCGTTAGATTAGCTTGAATAGGCGAGTTGTACTTCGGGAGAAGGCTACGAGCAATATTAACCCTGTCAACCAATAAACCAAATAAATTAATTAGACGATTTAAGTGGAAAACTCAACGGGATTGTTAGCTAACCCATAACTCTAGAATATTCACTCACATTGAATTCGCCGTTAAGCTTGTCGTTGTTTTCTTTGATCTCTTAATTTGTTACTTTAGATTAATTTTAGTAAAATATTCATACTTTAGGATTCGCTTGAATAGATTAATTGTTTGGTTTAATTTAGTTGATAGTTAATCACAAGTCCCTGTGGGTACGATATCTGGACTTATAATCCTATATTACTTGTCGACCACGTATACTTGCGTGTGCATTTGGGAGCAACAAGTTTTTGGCGCCGTTGCCGGGGACTTAGAAATTAACTATTCTCTCGAACTAACTCTAGCTAGCAATTCAAACGACTCATGATGCCAAAGCTTTATTACATGTAATCCTACTTTTAAATCCGGTCAATTAATCTCTTATTACTTAGAAGTGACATTGTTCAACGACAATCTAATCATGTAAACTCTATCACGCAATACAAGAGTTGACCAAGATAGACATTGAAGTAACGAGAAAACTCAATGATCAATGGATCGATAGGCGGGTTGAATCCTAAAGTAAAAGATTAGGTGTAAACAAACGAATAACCTTCATAATAAGAGGTTATTCGATCGTCAATGCTAAGAGCTATCATAGGGAAATTAGATCTTCAATTGCATTCATGACGAACTAAAGGAAGAAGACCATAAGTGACTAAAGAAGGGTAATGATCGGCAGGGTTAAGTGTAGCTTTGGAAGAGACTTGTTTTCTCATAGCCTCATGGTCCGAAATAAAGGAAATTTTCGGAGGGACAATTTCAAAAATAATAGGTTCTTGCAACGGTTTGTTATGATCTTTACCTCTAAAAAAGGATCTAAGGGTTGAAGAAGTTCTGGCTTTGGAAGAAGAGGGTTTTGTAGTATCTTTTTATGAAGGAGTAGAGTTACGGCTTGATAAAAAACCTAGACTACGAAGTCTACCATCTCTTTTACTCCTAATTAGGGCAGAAGAAGGGGCAAGTTCATCAACGATGATTACTTTATGAGAGTCTGATGATGAAGAGGGATTCGGAGAATGAGAAGTCATATTTAATGGTGAAAACACAAAGAGAGGCAAAAATTGCAAGAAAAGTTGGAATATGAACGCAAGAAAGAAGAAGAATTTTTTGAGTGGTATGTGATACGAGATTTATAAAAAAGGACCGTCATTATGAACCGTCACTTCAAACTGGGCAGCCGCAGGAAACCTTAATAAAACTCTATAAATTACTGAGCCAATTATAACGGGACACGTGTCCCGGGCATTAAATGAAAAGGACGTACATCTCATTGCTTGTGAAGAAAACAATGTGATGGTTGGGAAATGGTAGCAAGATATTACCGGTATAAATGAACCTACCACTTCCCAAATATTCAGTTGAGAATATTCATAAAGTAGGGGGACTATCTGTATTGGTGAAAAAATAGGCATGACATGTGGATTAATAGTATGATGACAGGTGGCATCTATATCGGGTCAATAAAGAAGGATGATGAGGTGCGGTTAAAATACTCATGGGATTTATGAAAGAATGTACCGTACCTGACAATTGGGAAAGAAGAAATAGGCACGAGATGCTTGAAGACCATAAAGGAGAAGATTCATGAATCAATTATAAATATGAAAAGAGAATCAACATTATCTCTGATTATGCGCGATCACATATTATTACCATAGCCGTTATGAGTAGTTTTAGTAATGGGCAATTAATGCATAGTTAGTGTTAGTAACGGATAAGAATTAAGTAAGAGGAACCGTTATATCTGTGTATCCTTATCTAAGGGCCTTTACCTTATTTTGTACGACCATCCGAATATTCTCAAATATATTGCAATCAGTTTTTTACTTTTATATTTCTACTTGTTTGAAGATTCCAACCCATAATTCTGGGGAGAAAACAATGATCATCAATTAGATTTCTTTCCTTCATTTATCATTTCAATTGTTTGTTTTATTCTCGCGTTTTTTAGAAAAATGAAGTAAATTTGGTTATTAGAAACCCGATTTTCTTTATATTTACTGGGACCACAAAAACTATTTTTTGGTTAAACACTTCTCACTAACAAATGAGTACAAAAATAAGAAAACTAAAGGAGAAGGATATTTTCTTTGGGTTCTTTGAATTTGGGAAATATATACACAGGAAGAATAAATCTTGGTGTCTGAGGTTTCTTCTGCTTCCTTAGATGCAACTTCTAGGAGTAATTTTGCCACCATGGCTTCCCCTTGCATTTTTACAATAAGCAAAGGCTGGCCTTCTCATGCGATCATTATAAGTTAGCTTTATGTCTTGCAATCTGATTCCAGTGCATGGATTTGAAGGACTGCAGTCAAATTTCATGGCTGCCTGTGTAGATGATGTCCCTTTCACATTCTTGAATGTCACCTGACTCACCTTCACTCCTGAACTCTGCATTAATAACAAGGCAACAAGTGAATACAAAAAACAGAACACTACTCTAGTAAAACAAGTGATTCCGTTAAACAGAGCCTGAACACATATCGCATTTTACCTGATGAGGGCAACTATTATCGGGGCAATAGTTTTGGTCAATGATGATGGGATTCCCAACGTTCCTCATAATAAGGTTTCTGAACATGAGATTTTTGGCAAAGCCATTACTTGGTCTTGCCCAAGACTTTATCCTAACGCCATTTTGCGTCTTTGTGAAAACTGAATTTGCTACTGTGACATTCGTAACTCCAGGCTCATTGTTGCTGTTTCCCAAACTTCCTATGCTGCATAGAAAGATCACACTTCAAGAAAGTTAGTAATAATAAAATTAGTAACATAATTGTTTTTGGTTATTGAATGCAGAATTAAGTACCTAATGCCATGACCAGGGCCACATCCAACTTTTTCAATCCACAAATTCATGGAGCCAGAGCCTATAGAAATGCAGTCAGCTCCAGTCTTGATGAAACCGCCATAAATGGTAACCCCCCATTGAGTACATGAATGCCATCGGTGTTTGGGCTTCCACTTGGGGCTATTATCTTCACATATTCAACTCTCACATTGCTACTGTAATTAATCCCTACATGTACTCTTTGACTGTGTAGTGATGTTAAGCCCCTTAGCGGTACATTGTTACACCACATGAATTGTATTGACTGCGATATAATGATTTAAACACGTCAGATTTAGTGATCCCTTAAACAAGTATTTTCGATTGTAGAGTAATAATACTTCCTTTTTCACTTGACATTATGTTGAGTTTACAATTTTGAAGATGATAGATAAAATGTCTATGTCAAGTTGTATGGAAATTAATTTAATATTGCTTGAGAGTTGTATCAAAGTGAAAATTTTATTTTTCCAGATATTATGTGGTGAGATATTTTATTTGCTAACTTTGGTACAAGTTCATGTGGTGTCATGTGGATTAGTTCTAGTTTGATAGAATTGGACGTTTAAATATATAAAAGTGAGCCAAGAAGGACGTCTTAAATAAATCATAGACGAAGTATAGAAAAGGTAGAAATACCTAAAGTTTCTTCAATAAAATAGTACTAAATTAAATAAGCACTGTTTACGTACCCTAGCTCCTTGTGGGCAAGCACCGCCACAATTTCGACAAGACCAATAACCATGTCTGTTGGCGTTAATAGCTCCTGATCCATAGACTGAAAGCCCACTTACCTTATAAAACATAATCCAGAACTCAGAATTCCCAATTGCGTTATAATTGACCGGAGCACTGAGAGTACCATCAATTCGAAACATAATTCTTCTCCGACAAGGACCATTGAAAGTCAACGTCCTCACTAAATATGTTCCTCGTGGAACGTCAACGTTCGCTGGACTAGCAGAGTTGCAGGCAGCAGACCAAGCGCGAAGAAACGCTCTGGTTGAGTCTGTCCTGCCATCTCCTCCTAGCCCCAAAGCTGACTACATTGTAGGCTAAACAAGAATGAAGTATCAAATGAAAGAAGAGTAACCAAGAAATTACTCCAATACATCTGTTCATGGCTTTGAAGTTGGCCATGTTGGGTGGTTTTGCTAATTAAAGGAGCTGTTCGTTGCAATCAAAATAAGGATTGTGCATGGTTCAATTTATAGCTATTCATATGGTGCTCCATAAGGCAACTTATTTTGTCCACATGACAATTGATAATTTAGTTTTTGCTTAGTTCGGATGCAGATTTTTAAAGTGACTTAAATGCTAATCCAAAGTCAGGCGTATGTACTCTTGGCACATACATGTGCAGATAATCATAATCACGCGATGCATATATCTTGAGAAGAAGAAGGAATGTGGGCTTAAAGAAGAGATCTCACCATTTATAAGATCCATGAAGTACGCAAGAAATGCATCAGTTGACTAGAACATGAAAAATGCATCAGTTCACTACAACATCAACATGTGACTTGTCACTTCTACAAGTTTAATGATATAGCCACTGTTAGCTATGAAGATCTGTTTTTGCCACAATAAATACGAGGAGGCACCATACGAGTCTGGTGTCTGCCAAGCAAAAACTTGACCTAAGCCTATCAACCAGGCCAGGATACAAATTTGCAAAGAAACTTCAAAGGCTCAACGACCCTTTAATTTTATTACTCGTAATAGATAAAACTGCAAATTCAAATTGAAAACTTACAACTTATAACAAGATTTTCCTAATTTCACCCACTTAAATTAGAAAGAGGAATTTCAAGGTCTTTCATCATTTTGTCAATTAATCTATAATGACATTTGGAGGAATTGGCTCAAGATTATCATAATCTTTATTTCAAAGTTTGGAGTGGATTGCCAAAATGCAACTCTGAGTGATATTATCTGACTAAGGTCTTTGTCTTCTCGCCAATCTTCTACTCTTCTTTTGTATCTTCGTTCCAATCTAATCTAATCTAATCTAATCTAATCTCCGAAACAAACTAAAACACAATAGCATTGCTACCCAATGTGTGTTAATTGTCTTCGAGCTGCTACCTTCCCTAGCTAAATGCACTTTGTGACACTATGGTTGAAAATGAAACATTTATGTCAAATAAAAAGTATGCCAAATAAATATTTATGTCTCTAGCCATAGTGGAAAGAACCAGATATTGCCTTTTGTTGTTCTTCCATCATTACTAACGTGCTAACAATGATTGTGCGGGGCTCCACTACATCTATGTCAAATAAAAATTAAGCTTGTCAAAGTTTTTGTTACTTCATTGTGGAGTAGATACTTCGGATTTCGCTTGCCAAATCTTGTCTTTGAAATATGATTCTACTTTAGTAGAAGTACCATAGGGGACAGGGGTTGGTATAGAGGTATCAAGTAATGCAAAATAATAATTCTATACTTGCTGCATGTAAATAATCACATAAATCACTCAAGCACATTATTTTAGGATGCACCAAGACACAAGAGGGGCGGGTAAATTGTGTTGTACCCAATTTTCACGAGCCAAAGAACCTGGTTCTATACTGAACTATTGTGACACAAAACTGAAAGTCAAGTGCGAAAATATAAACAACACAACAATTTTTATGTGAAAAACTTCTTTGCTTAAGGGAGTAAAAACCACAACCTACCTCGTAGGATTTGCCTTCAAAGTTTTATTAATTTCAAAGAGAAATTTTAGGTTACAACTCAGTAACCAAGGGGACTAACTCTAGCACCCTACCCCCTACAATCAACTCGATTGCAGCTACACTTTAGGTTACAACTAAATAACCAAGGAGACTAACTCTAGTACCCTTCCATACAATAAACCCAATTGTATTGTATCTACCCCTTTTAACTCTAAATCTAGCTTAGAAAGCCAAACAAAACTCTTTAGAATTGTTCTCCTATGTTTATACTTCTTCAAAAGTAAAATAGTTTATACTTTAAGAACAATTGGCTCAACCTAAGCAACTAAAGAAGTTCGGCAATTTCATCTTTAAGACCTGATTTTTCAGTTGAGCAGCTTGAATCCTTGAAAGTACCTTCGTGCTAAGAATGCTATTTTCTTTGGATGATTTTTTGTATTTGTGCAGAATAACATTAGCTTCAATAGCAACAACGTGATGCTTTATATAGGCATGAGATTAGACGAACTTCGTCTCCAATTTATGCTCCAAAATCTAAAAGAAGCTGGTTAAGAAAAAGAATCCTTTTAGGATTTGGTTTCCTTATTTGTTTCCAATTCCTCAAACCTTTGCCTTAATGCAAGTATTTCCATAATTGTTAAATCCTTTTCAAACACAAAATCATCCGCCTAATATTTTCATTGTTGCCCATGAATTTAATTTTCAAGGATTCCAACTTGCATTAGGATTTGACTTTCCTTAAAGGACTCCTTCATACGCTTTTCCTTTCCATGCAAGTATTCTCATAATTAATGAATCCTTGTTGACCATGAATTCCTCTAATTATTACTACCATTCTTACAGTCCACGAAATAACTCCTTCAAGGAATCCAAATTGCAACAGAATTCTAGTTTAACCAACTTGCACTAAGAGTAAGCTTCCAGCTTCTGATCCGCCTCTTCAAGGGATCTGATTCTTTTGATATTTTCATGACACATCTACAACTCTGCATATCAGTACAACAATAATCATCACGAGATCTGGTTCGTTGTCAGCTATTGGTTAATCATCAAAACAACTTTTAATAAAGCACATATTCTTTAGACATCTACTTTAGGGAACCTAGTTCTTTTATTGACAACATAACATATCTGTATACCAATCTAGTAGTATAGTAACATGTTCATGAAACCTGAATTTTTCAACATAGTAAGCCCATGTTTGTTAATCATCAAAATATAATACATGCTCAGCTCAACAAATTCTCCTTTTTGAATGATGACAAACCCATGTGTAGAATAGTCAACAGCTTGCCCGAGTTTTTGTCAATCTTTGGCATTAGAACCAGTTTCATTGGCAACATTCTTCTTCAATATGTCCATGTTTTCACAAGTATAAAGGAATCGCCTTCAATTCATCGCAACCTTGTAGGTGGCTAGGCATAGATCAATATTAGAACCTACAAACAAACAAACTCAACGACATCACCCTTTATTAGTCCATGAGCTTAAGAACTTGTTTCAGTGATCAGCTTGCACATACTTAACTTCCTCCTTTTGGCATCATCAAAAAATAAAATGTTAGTAGAGTCAAAAGTGAGAATTAAGAAATATTAAACCCATGGACACTCAGGCTATACTAACATGCACATAAATCAAGAACTCGAACATTAGTATCGTAATATTATCCATCTTAAGAGATTCATCAAACAAAGAATATAGAAATTCATATATGTAACATATTAATCCTCTTAGACCAAAATCAAAAAAAGTACAAACTGCTTCAAATGTCATAAAAGAAATGTTAAATCAGCTGAGTACAAAAAATAGTAATTCGAAAAAGGACTTGACTCGAAATGGAATGGGTTTGGACTTATCTAGAAAAGATGGAGGACTAGATTCACTGACTAGAAGAGGGTTATTTCTGCACAACATATATATTCTCATTCTATTCTTTCCTTCTTACTTCTGTGAATCGGCACAATGCCTCCTTACCTTGTTGTTTAGCTTACCTCTTCACAAATATGATGTCTGACTTTACCTCAAAATTTTTGGTTTGTTTTCTTCTTCCTTCGAGCTAGTCCTTACCTTATCAAGATTGTCTCTTATTTTTTTCTCTTTTGAAGCAGAGGAATATGTTCTTTTTCAGCTTCTTCATCTATTGCAAGCTCTATAGGCACAACAATATTTTGTTCAACCATTAGTCAGAGCTTGCCTTTTTATTTTCTTAAGTTCCTTAGCAACCAATAGACCTTTTACAATTGTTCTTCCCTATTAAGCTGAGACAGTTCATCAATGTCACCTTCTTTGTTTATATATATATATATATATATATATATATATATATATTACCATCAAACTAAATTTGAGGACTTATGAACCAAGGAACTAGGTTCCTGATTGGACTACTTCTCTTTATCAGCTTCAATTTCATCGGCACCTTTGTTACTAGTACCCTCTCAAATCCTAGAGCATCAGGTTCATCATCCCTGACTTCTTTAACCAGTCTCCCAAACTCATAATTATTCACTCTCACCAGCACCAGAAGAAACTGGTTCATTACCTGGGGCTCCTTGGGTACCTTCTCCCTTACTACAAACTCCCTTGTTATAATCTTTTCTTAGTTCTTTCTCTTAGCTATCTCTACCATTTTTTACTAATATCATGCACATCATATAACATAAACAGATGCTTTTTTCAAAAAACATATCCACTAGGCACAACATCAGGAGTAGTTGCATGTTCTTCTTGAACTTGTGTTAGCATCAATCCTAACTTCAGAATCTTCCCCCTATGAACCTGCTTCTTCACTTTCAGAACTTTCATCCTTCAAGTCTTACTTTCATCTCCATCAAAATAATGAATAAGTCCTAATTTTGATTTTAGGGACAGAGGGTTCTGGAATTTAGGTTTTTGCACAATATTAGAATCTTTTGAACAAATAAATTTAGGGCTTAGTAGATGAAACATCACCAACAAACTTTGTGTGCTTCGATTCAACAAATATAGATTATGAAAGATTTTCTGGTTGAGAACCTCATTCTTAAACAAAGAAGGAAATAACTCAATTTGAAGTTTCAAAAGCAACCCTTTTATTTGTCTAGAGTTGAGAAGGCTGGTATGGAAAGACTTACTAACTTGAGACTTGTACCCTCTTTCATGCAGACTGTTGGAAGTCATAATTATCTTTTAAGAGTCAGATAAGATCAAGATTGGGTGTGGAAACCTGGTTCAATAATATGGCAATTTAACAAGTTAATGCAACCAATGTTGGAAAGGAGGTATATACCTTAACGTCAAAAGAACTAGTTCTTTTGACTGATTTCTTCAATATGGCTGTGTCCTATTGAGAATGGGGATAATATCAACATATCACATCTAAGCTCTATGACCATATCATGCATGTATACTTCTTACAGTATAAGACTGAGTTAGATATTTTTAACACTTAGACACGCTATACACTTTAATCAAATAAAGTAAATAATTTAGGGAAACAAGAATATGCTCAATCCATCTTGATCAAACTAAACTCCAAGTGGTTTCTTTCGAAGTGAACCCTACTAAAATTTTTGATAAATAAATCGGCAATCTACTCATTCTTTTTGCAAAACTCCATAGAGATGTGGCTATTTTCTACATTATATCTCAAAAAGTGACGTCTCACATCAATAAGCTTTGATCTTTTGTGATGAAATGGGTTCTTTGCCATGTTTGCACCACTTTTATCATTACAAAATATTAAACTCTATTCAATCACCATATCAGTCTTCTAGCCGTTGCTTTGATCCATTATTTATGCATAGCATAATGCCGCAACAATATATTCAGCCTCAGCAGTTGACAAAACTACGAAATATTCTTTCTATCAAACACGAACCTAGTAAGTGAGTTTTCACATGTACTCTTTGTATTTGACAGATACCCAATATAATCCATACCTGCAAATTCCACCATGTAAAAAGTACCACCTAGAACGATACCAAAGAACTAGGTCTTGAGTACCTTTGAGATAACTCAAGATCCTCTCCATGACTTTATACGTCACTCCTCGAGATTTGATTGGTGTCACGACCCAAACTCCCATCGGAGGTGTTATGGAGCCTAACATTGCTTGCTAAGCAAGGGCAAACTTCAACCAATAGCAATAAACTCAAATAACAGAACTTAATAATTCTAACAATAAAATAATCACAAAATATCTGAATATAGTAGCAATAACGCAACTACAACCATCCCATGATATGGTGTCAACGAGCACAGAAGCATTATAAAATTTAATTACAGAGTCTAATCTTCAAATACAAAATTGTCTAGATAATAGAACAACGATAACATAAATAAAGCAGAAGGGGACTCCAAGGCCTGCGTACGAAATCAACAACCACTTCGAAATCTCCAATAATCTGGTATAAGTGCCTCCAGCTAAC
This sequence comes from Nicotiana tabacum, assembly GCF_000715075.1. Lineage (NCBI taxonomy): Eukaryota > Viridiplantae > Streptophyta > Magnoliopsida > Solanales > Solanaceae > Nicotiana > Nicotiana tabacum. The sequence continues at coordinate 151,326,152 of NC_134087.1, read as the reverse complement.
AATCACATCTCCAGGCAGCACCTGCATCTGCACATAAAGTGTAGAGTATAGTATGAGTACAACCAACCTCATATACTCAATAAATAACAAGCCTAACCTCGGGCTAAAAGCAATGACGAGCTTGGCAATTTCCCAATATCAAACGCCAATAACCAATAATATAATATAGAATAATAATTGTATAGAGAACTGACTCAAATAATATTAATATTTAACCTTTGCACAAATAACTGAAAAATAGGCATGCTTTTCAAAAATAGATGTAGAGGCATGAATTCGTTTCACATAATTTTGTAATCATGCTGTTATCACCTAGCAATGATTTCCAATTCAAAGTACCGAATTAGGACATCTAGTACCATCAAACATAAGGGAGAATCACCACCTGGTACTTGCACGACGATTAAAAATGATGGGATAAAAAATACCGGGATTAATTCATCAAGTATAACAGATCTCAGTACATACATAGTGCGTGGCACAATTGCCCATGAACCCAGACACACAATATCATCACTCAGCACTCTACGAGTTCCTCACATAAGTACCTCACTCAAGCACATATATATGACCTTTTGCACGCGCTCACTATGAATACCAGACTCTGGAAGGATAGATCCTTGCCCAAGATCTGATTAGATATAAGCTAGCATTCAATATCACATAGCCCAATCATGAGGCTTGCTGCATGTGTCGCCCCCTAGTCAGTACCACTTAGCTCGGCCTAGAGTACGCATCACCTCAAAATCAATACCAAATCATCTATATGGCTCAAGCTGAGTCATCAACCGCTCAAGACTCAGTTAGCAACATATCGCAGTACTCAGTTCAACAGTGTTACATCTATGAGGCGTCAATAACATATGAGAAATCATAATAAGAATGCAATGGGAAAGAGATATCATACACGGATATAGCATCATGACTGAGAGCATGTCTACAATTAAGGCAAATAGCTCATAATAACAATAATAGCCCTATCATGTCTCAAACAAATAAGTACATAGCCTGGATATGATTTCTAACATAAATCATACCTCAAATAATCATACAAGTAGAGAAAACATGGATATACTGAGGCATGATAGCAAACAAGGCAAATAATAACATAAGGTCTACCCGATCCATGTATAACCTCGGTGCGCGCACATACGCCTATCACCAACACATCTCAAATACCATAGCCAATGTTGAAAATTAGCCTAAAACCAAGTATAAGCATATTACTTACCTCAAAGCACGTGAATCAATACTCCAAAAAGCCCTTCCCACGCGAATCGACCTTCGAGCGACTCAAATCTAGTAAAAAATAACTTAATATCGTCAATAAAAGTCATAAGAAACAACCCCAAATAATAATGGCAAGATCATGATTCAAATATACAAAGTCAACCCGAAAAGTCAACCCCGAGCTCGCACCCCGAAATTTGACAAAACTCACAAATCCTGAACACATATTCTGATACGAGTCCAAATATATATATGTTTCATCCAATTCCAACCTCAAATCGACCCTCAAATCATCAATCTTCACTCTCCAAAATCATAGTCAAAAACCCCCCAAGTTTCACTTGTAATTCACATAAACTAGGTGTAATAGTCCATGGGTATTCAATATCCAACATCAAAATCAAGTAAAATGCACTTACCCTTTCAATTGTAGTAAAATGACTCCCAAAAATCACCCCTAGCCGAATTCTACAACTTCAAATAATGGGAAATAACCAATGCCCTCATATGATATATCCTGCCCTTTCCACATTCGCTAACCAAAATAGCACATCTTCGGCTCCGCTTCTACAGTGAAAAGCCCGGATTTGCAGACTCACTTAAACACCCAACCAACGATATATGCTCACCCCATCGCACCTGCACACCCTTTTCTGCAGTCTCTTCATCGCAGATGCGGTCTCACTTCTGCACAAACCTTCTGCATCTGTGGTCCCTGCCTCCTCCTACCCAGTATTGCATATGCTGCCCCATATACGCATCTACGGACTGGCACATATTGAAATACAAGAATAAGTTTGCTAAATAATGTAAAAATGATCCGTAACGCATATGAAACGCACTCAAGACCCTTGCGACCCAGTCCAAACACACCAACTAATCCCGAAAAATAATACGGACCTACTCGAGGCCTCAAATCATACAAAACAACATCAAAACTATGAATTATACCTCAATTCAAGCCTAAGGAACTGAAGAACTTCTAACTTTCAAAACTCATGCCAAACCATATCAAATATCCTCAGATTGACCTCAAATTTTGCATACAAGTCACCAATGACACAACAGACCTATTTCAACTCTCAGAACTACAATAGAAAGCCAATATCAATAAAGTCAACTCCTTATCAAACCTATGAACCTTCCAAACCTTCAACATTCTAACTTTCGCCAAATAGATCCAAATCCACCTACAAAACTCCAAATTCAAATCGGATAAACTCCTAAGTACAAAATCACCACATAAAACTATTGGAACCATCAAAACACCTTTCCGGGGTCGTCTATACAAAAGTCAAACTACGATTAACTCTTACAACTTAAACATCCAGCCTTATGACTAAGTGTCCAAATTTAATCCCAAAACATTCCTGAAGCAAAACCAAACTCTCCCGCAAGTCACATAACAACAAATACACACATGTAAAGTATCGAATAGGGGAAACGAGGCTAAAATGTTCAAAACAAACAGTTAGGTCATTACATTCTCCACCGCTTAAATAAACCTTCGTCCTCAAACGAGTCTAGAATCATACCCGAGGTCTCAAAAAGGCGAGGATAACTGATTCGTGTCTCCTTCTCGGTCTCCCTAGCAGCCTCCTCGACCGGCTGACCTCTCCAATGAACCTTCATTGATGCTTTATTCTTCGACCTCAACTTTGAACATACCGGTCCAAGATGGGAACCGACTCCCCATCATAAGTCAAATCCCCGTCCAAGTGCACTGAAGTCTAATACATATGACGGATCCCCATAATACTTCGGAGCATGGAAACATGAGACACTAGGTGAACCCCCGATTAACTAGGTGTTAAGGCAAATTTGTAGGCCATCTCTCCAACTCTCTCTAGCACCTCAAAAGGACTAATATACCGAGGGCTCAATTTGCCCTTCTTCCCAAATATCATCACACCCTTCATGGGCAAAACTATAAATAGAACCTTCTCACCCACCATATATGCCACATCACGAGCCTTACTGTTAGCATAACTCTTTTGCCTGCATTATACTGTACGAAAACACTCTTGAATCAACTTCACCTTCTCCGAAGCATCACTGACAAAATTAGTGCCCAATAACCTCCCCAGGCTCAAACCAACCAATCGAAGAACGACATCGCCTCCCATATAAGGCTTCATAAGGAGAGAAATAGATGCTCGACTGGTAGCTGTTATTGTAGAAAAACTCTGCTAATTGTAAGAACTGATCCTATTGACCCCCGAATTTAATGACACAGACTCGTAACATGTCCTCCAAGATCTGAATAGTGCGCTCGAACCGCCCGTCTATCTGGGGATGAAATGTTTCACTCAGCTCGATCTGTGTGCCCAATTCACGCTACACTACTCTCCAATAATGCGATGTAAACTACATGCCTCTATCTAAGATAATCGACAAAGGCACACCATGAAGAAGAACAATATCTCAAAGATAAATTCAAGCCAGCTGCTCTCAAAGATAAAGTAGGTACTCATGGCTGGAAAAAAGTGTGCTGGCTTGATCAGTCTATCCATAATGACCTATACCACATCAAACTTCCTCAAGGTCCATGGAAGCCCAACTACAAAATCCATAGTGATGCGCTCCCACTTCCACTCTGGAATATCAAGTCTTTGAAGCAAACCACCCGATCTCTTATGTTTGTACTTCTGCTGCTAACAGTTCAAACACTGAGAAACATACTCAATAATATCCTTCTTCAATCTCTGCCACCAATAATGCTGCCTCAAATCTCAGAACATCTTTGATACACCCAGATGAATGGAATACCGTAGACTTTGGCCCCCCTCAAGAATCCGCTCTCCTTATCTATCCACATTAGGCACACAAATACGGCTTGAAGCCTAAATACCCCATCAGCACCAATAGTAACCTCTTAGCATCACCGTGCTACACCATGTCCTTAAAGACAAGAAAGTGGGGATCATCATATTGATGCTCTCAAACAAGGGCGACCATGATACAACATAAGTAAGAACCCTGCTAGGATCCTAAATATCCAGCCTCATGAACCTGTTGAACAAAGCCTGAACATCCAAAGCTAACGGTCTCTCCCCATCTAGAATAAAAGCAAGACTCCCCATGCTCTTAGCCTTCATGTGCAAAGCATCAGCCACTATATTGGCCTTTCCTAGATGATAAAGAATGAGGATATCATAGTCCTTTAGTAGCTCTAACCACCTCTATTACCTCAAGTTTAGATCATTTTGCTTGAATAAGTGCTGGAGATTCCTGTCATCTGTGAACACCTCGCAAGACACTCCATAAAGATAGTGCCTTAAAATCTTGAGCGCTTGTACAATGACTGCTAATTCCAAGTCATACACTGGGTAGTTCTTCTCGCAAGTCTTCAACTGACGCGAAGCATAAACAATTACCCTACCATCCTGCATCAATTCACTCACAATGCCAACACGTGAAGTATCATAGTAGACTGTGTATGAACCTGATGGCAAAGGCAAAACCAGAATTGGAGTTGTAGTCAAAGCAGTCTTAAGCTTATGAAAGCTCTCCTCGCACTCGTCAGACCACCTAAGTGGGGCACCCTTGCAAGTCAACTTAGTCAATGGGGCTGCTATAAATGAAAACTCCTCCAAAAGTGGTTATAATACCAAACCAACCCAAGGAAACTCTGAATCTCTGCAGCGGTTGAAGGTCTAAACCAACTCTGAACTGCCTCAATCTTCTTTGGATCCACCTTAATCCCCTCACTAGATACCACATGACCCAAGAATGCCTCCGAGTCTAACCAAAACTTGCACTTTGAGAATTTAGCATATAACTTCTTCTCCATCAAAGTCTGGAAGAGGATACTCAAATTTTGCTCAAAATCCTCCCTGCTACGAGAATACACAATTATATCATCACTAAACACAATAAAAAAGGAATTTTGATAGGAATGAAATATGATGATCATCAAGTGCATGAACGTTGCTGGGGCATATGTCAACCCGAATGACATCACCAAATATTCATAATGGCCACAACGGGTCCGGAAAGTAATCTTTGGAATGTTTGAAGCCCTAATCTTCAACTGATGGTACCCTGATCTTAAGTCAATCTTTGAGAACAGCCTGGCACCCTGAAGCTAATAAAATAAGTCATCAATGCGTGATACTGGATACTTGTTCTTGCCGGCTACCTTATTCAATGGCTGATAACCAATACACCTCCATATAGATCCGTCCTTCTTCTTTACAAACAATATCGACACACCCCAAGGTGAAACTCTAGGCCTGATTAACTCCTTTATCTAGCAACTCTTTCAATTGTTCCTTCAATTTCTTCAACTTTTAGAGCCAAAATACACGGAGGAATAGAGATAGGTTGCGTGCCTTGTACCAAATCAATGCCGAAATCAACATCCCTATCGGGTGGCATCATCGTTATGTCTACAGGAAATATATTTGAGAACTTCCTCATTACTGGAACTGACTAAACATTAGGAGTATCAGTACCCCTAAGAAGGCCAAATATGCCAAACACCCCTTCTCAACCATCTGTTGAGCCTTCAGGTATGAATTCACTCTATTGGGAGTATGACTAAGAAAATATCTCCACTCCAACCTAGGCAACCTCGGAATCACCAATGCCATGTCTTAGTGTGACAATCAAGAATATCATGGTACGAAGATAGTCAATCCATACCCAAATCACCTCAAACCCACCATGATGAGGAATAAAAGATAAACTCTAGTCTCATAACCCCCATTGGCAACCACACAAGACTGATATACATGATCCACCATAATAGAATCACTCACTGGTGTAGATAGATGAACATGCATATCCAAAGAATCATGCGGCGTATCCAAATAATGAGAAAAATAGGAAGACACATAAGAGTAAGTGGAACCGATGTCAAATAACACTTAATCATCTGTATGACACACTTAAGCAATACATATGATCATGACGTCGGAAGCAACTGCCTCTGGCCTGCGGAAAATTCATAACAACATGCATGTTCACCACCTGTCGGACCTCCCATTCTAGGGCAACCTTGTCCCGTATGACCTCCACCTTGAGATGGCTAAATGGATGGTGTAGCAGCTTGTGTGGGAGTCATAGTCTATATGTCTTTCTGCAGCGGACCTCTGCAAAAAATGGTACATCTAAGATCTTTTCTACTTTAGCTGAGCCTTTTACCAGTGCCAAAACTATTGTTCCTGAGCCACAATAAGCCCCTACATCACTGCCTACACCAACACTAAGGCTGGTGCCTTTGCCTATAGGCCCACTGTCTGCTTTGCGGGTCTCTCAGACACTAGTTAGCCTTAACAACTGGATGCTGACAGTTACTTCAAAGCTGTCAGAGATATCTAGTACAGCTGCATGGTTGACTTCTACACAACTAGACCCTTCTGAGAAGCTCACTAGGATCTTGGATAATTAGAGGGTAATTATGGATACACTGGTACAACATGGTGCAGTGATTGAGCGGCTGAGCAAGTAGACGATGAGAAAAACACAGGCCAGCAAGAAGTCAGTTGACTCACTCTGAGCTGAGGTGACTAGGATAGCTGAGGCCAACAACTTATCATTTGACACGCTTGGAACTCACCCAGCCTTACCCATATCATCCTTCTCATGAGGTTCACGCAGCTCAAACTGAGGAGCCTTGCCTTGTATCGAGCACTGCTGCTGCAGTATGTGATATGTTCAGCTCTCAGGTAGCTCCCGCACAGGATGATGACATAATTCAGTTAGCCGAGCTGGCTAAGACTTATACTGCTGGTGACACCATGATGACTGAGGACCCTTATGGTATTTTTTTGCCCTCTCTGCTCTTTGATCTTATTTTGTTAAGCATTGGGGACAATGCTTCTCTTTATTTTGGGGGTGGAGAATTCTATATTTGATGACTAATACATTTGATGACATTGGGATATAATAATTGGTTGGTTTTATTTTGCTTTTCTTTAGTAGTTTGTTACATTTAGTAGTAATCTTAAATTTTGATTTTTTTTGGTAATATAAATTTTACACTTTTCCTTCTTTTTTGATAATAAGCCTTTGGTTTTCTTAATGCCACGGTTCTTTTCAAAGGTGGTTCCTTGTGTGAACCGGGTGACTCTTCCCGAGGATGGATAATATGACAACTTTCTTAAGAGAACGAGTCTGTTTCATGTTTAGGTAATAGTAGTAGTAAATAGTAATGAATAAAATCCCTAATCAAGTTAGTCTATAAAAATGAGTTATTTATGTTTCATGTGGCACCAACATACTTAACTGCATGCTTATGGTTTGAGACAAGGTTTATGAAAAAAGCAACTCTAGCAAAATTGACTTTGAGGCTCTTGATTTGTCTTTGATAATCATTAGGTGGTTGAGTGGACCATAGAGATTTTTAACTTGATTGTGGTTATTGTGAATTTTAGACTCTATATCTTTTATGGTCTAGATGCATGAGAGGTGGGATAATACTTTGTTGTTAGTCCAAATACTTGAGTGAATAGTCTTGAACTTGCCCTGAATGTTCTTCAAGTCGAAATTTTAAGTTTACTTGATTTGAAAGATGATTAGACGCTTTCCTTGGACCGTTTGAGCTTTTAGTTGGCACCCTATGATCGTTATCCCTAGTTAATCCCTTTGAGACTTTAGCCTTTCTCTGTTGATAACCATGCTACAAGCCTTTACCCATTTTTAACATGATCTCCTCTTGGTACCCAAACCTTCCTAAGCAATCATGTGTACTAAGTGGCTCAAAGCGTAAGTTTTGGAGGGGGGGGGGGGAGTATCAAGGCATTAAAAAGAAAAAAAAGAAGTGATCTCCGTGAAAAAAAAAAGTAAGAAAAGAAAGTGATGAGAAAAAAAGAAGAAGCCCAAAGAGGGGACAAAAAGGGAGGTTGATGAAAATTGAAATGAGGCAAGTACCTCTAGTATAAACATCAAAGGAAGAAAAAGAATCAAATCGTCAATACAGAGTAATGGTAAGTCTCTCTAACCTCCAAGAAAAAGAAATGCCTCCAAGGGTTTGACAAAAGTGAGCCTATAAATGAGATGTGAAGTGCTTAAGGAAGGGTATAACCACTTGTATCCCAAATAATATCCTACCCCGGACCAAAAGTCTTCATTACAACCCGAAAGAAGTCCAAATTGATTTTGAATTACTTTAGTGGAGATTCACATGAGGGGAAAGCCTATGGTATTTGAAGCTTAACTTGGGACATTCCTTTGTGAGAGAAGAGTGGAATCTTTTAGAAATTGAGTGTTGAAACGTGAAGTGAGATTTGCAAATGAAAGTTAGAAGAGGAAGAGTTTGGAGTCTACCATGATTTACATGAAAGAACAAGAATCCTTGCTGAATGAAGTCAATTGTTGAGGCTCAAATGTCACACTAGAATTACATAAGATGAGCAAGTTGCTCCTTTTTGAAAATTTTGACACCTTCTCGAGAATGCATGAGTATTGTGAGTAATTGTTGGACCCAATTGAGTATAAATGACTTGTAGGTGACTCCTTGAAATTATCATTCATTGAGAGTAGAAGGGAACTAATATCGTTGCTTGAGGGCAAGCAAAGACTTAAGTTTGGGAGAGTTGATAAGTGTAGATTTTAACCACTCATTATCACCTTCTTGCTTTAGTTTTCGTTTGAAAGTAAAGATTTTTGTCCCCGAATCTAATGAATGTGTGTGAATTGCAGGTGTGTTGGAGAATGTGAGCTTAATGAATAAATTTAAGTCAAAGAGGAGATGTTCCAGTTAAGATCAGTTAAGAAGAGAAATGCAAAGAACAGTGCAGTAATGCGGTTGCAGCATATGACATGCGGCCGCAAAGGATAAATTGAAACTTCAGGGTTATCTGGCAGAAGTATGGTCCGCAAACCAAAAAATGCGGTCACACTTGAGGTTCTCTCTAACAAGCCTGAAAAGACATAGAAGATGCAATTAACTAAAGTCTGAAGCCTCGTCAAAATGTGGTCTGTAGCAATCTAGTGCGGCCGTAGAAGCTGAAGTACAGCCGCAGAAGCTTATGATCGACAGTAAAACTCTACCAACTAAAAGCACTTGCAATATGAACCTACCAAAATGCGGACCACATATGATAACGTGCGGCCACAGAACCCTCTAAACACCTTTTTAGGGCATCTTTTATAATATAGCAACGACTAGGTGTTATATTTTGCTATTTTGGCAACATGGAGCTACAATTAGAGAAGATCAATTAACTTTCTACTTTAATTTTAGTTGTATCTCTTCAATTACTTCTTCATTTCATGTTTATATGTCAATTACTATGAGTAGCTAGATTTTATCTAGGGTTGTGATCCAACCCTAGTATGTAAAACTTATGTGTGTTTAATATTAGTGCTTGCTATTAATTGGATTGATGTTATTTAGCCTTGTTTATGCTTGATAGTTAGAATTAATGGTTGCAAACATTGGCTCATCACTATTTGAGCTTGTTGAAGTTTCGATTAGTTTTGATTAAAGGATTTGAACTAGAGACAGGGATAATCCAACTTGGATTCACTTTCAATTGTTTTGATTGCTACTCATTTTGTCTTGGGAAAGCTAGTTTGGTATAATCACTCTTTAATCGAGAGGTATTGAGTGGGTACTTGTGTATTGAGATTCATAACAAACCTCGATCTACCAAGAAAGAATAAATTTATTCTACCCATTAGGTTCACACCTAGGTTATGGTTACAACCATAGGATTTCCTCTATTTGACAAAAATATCAAAAACATTTTAATCATTACTCATTCATTAGTTAGTTAAATTTCCCAGTAGTTAATTTAGAAAACTGTTACCCATTTTTATTTGCAAGCTAAATCTAGTTATTTTGAGTTTCTTCCTTGAATAATTACCTCAACACCCGTTTTGAACTCCTTGTGAATTCGACCTCGACTCGCGTTGGGTTTATTATTATAACGACAGTTTCATATTCCTTAATTGGATGTGAATTGGACGTGATCATCTGCCCTATAGGGATATTAATTTTGGTATTGATTTGGTGTCAGTCACTCAGCCCATCTCTATTCCACCATATCGCATGGCGTGAGCGGAGTCAAAGGAACAGCTGCAGGAGTTGTTAGATAAGGGTTTCTTAGACTAGTATTTCACCTTGGGCTGCACCGATACTATTTGTGAAGAGGAAAGATGGTTCCATTAGGATGTGCATTGACTACAGGAAATTGAATAAGGTTACCATCAAGAACAAATATCCACTACCTCACATTGATGATTTGTTTCTTAAATTCACTATGCTAGGGTGTTCTCCAAGATTGACTTGAGATCGGGTTATCATCATTTGGAGATCAGGGCTTCAGACATTTCTAAGACTCTTTTTAGGACTCGTTATATACATAATGAGTTCTTGGTGATCTCTTTTGGATTGAGTAATGCCCTAGCCGCTTTTGTGCATCTAATAAATAGTGTGTTCCATCCTTATTTAGACTTATTTTGTTACTGTGTTCATTGATGATATCCTAGTATATTCCTGTATTAGGAGGAGCACCAGTAACATTTGAGGATTGTGCTTTAGATTTTGAGGGAGAAAAAGCTGCATGCTAAGTTCTCCAAGTGTGAGTTTTGGTTGGATTATATCGCACTCTTGTGCCACGTGGTGTCTAGTGACGAGATTAAGGTGGATTCGAAGAAAATTGACACTGTTCAGAGTTGGACCATACCTTGTACAGCTATGGAGATCATGAGTTTCATAGGGTTGGCTGGTTAATGTTGCAAGTTTCCGGAAGGATTTTCATCTATTGAGGCACATTTTACTAGATTGACTCAGGAGGGTGCTTTATTTAGATGGTCAGACGTGTGTGAGGAGAACTTTCAGAAGCTCAAGATTGTTGTAACAACAGCTCTAGTTTTGATATTTCCCCTAGGATGTATAAAGTTTATTGTGATGCTTAATGTGTTGGTCTTGGGTGTGTGTTGATGTAGGACGATATGGTGATTGCCTATGCATCGCCCCAGTTGAAGCCCAATGAGAAGAATTATATGTTCCATAACTTGGAGTTGGAAGCTAATGTGCACCACTCAAGATTTGGAGGCATTTTTTTTGGTTAAAATAAAATTTTTATTTCACCAAGTAATGACTTTACATGCATATAAATCATTTGGACTATTGAGTTAGTTTCTCAGATATTTACAACCATTTCTATACTTTCCTAGACTGGGTACCAATTCAATCTATCTAATAAACTTTTCCATTTACAATTATATTGACCTTTAATATGTAACTGTATAGCTATATCTCTTGTTCTCTGTCTGACTTCTGGCTTCTTCAACTAAAACCTTCTCGCATTTCTTTCACCCCATATGTGATAGACTGTAGCTGCAAAGAGGAATCCCAATATGTATGTCCATGGTCTGGTGCTAACTTTGCTTGCCACCCATTGCACTTCTTCCTGTCAGTTCCCTATCCTTCTCTGTATGCCTAGCCAGCTCAATATAGATTTCCACATATGTTGTGAGTAAGTACATTCAAATAACATATGCTCCAATGTTTCATCTCTTCCAGTTGTGCACAGTATACATCTTTTGTCAACTTGGATTCTCTATTTCTCTAGCCTGTCCACAGTAGCCAATCTGTTTTGTATTGCTAGCCATAAAATAAACTGATGCCTGGGTATAATGCTTTGTACCAGTACTGCTTTCTTCCATTCTACTTTCTGAAACTGTGGAGTAAATAATTTGTATGCTTTCTTTATGCTGAACTTCCCTTGTGATTCACAACTTCTTAGGATTGTTGTAGGATCCCCATAATTCTCTAACCAGTTTCTTGCCTCCAATATTTTCCTAACTAGCCAGCTTGCTTGTTTAGGAATAGGGCAATCTGATATAGTCTTCTGCTTTATGTAAAAGCAGTGAATCCATTTCACATATAAACTACCTTTCTTCTGGTTGACAACCCACAATAATTTTCAAATTGCTGACTTATTCCATCTGTAGAAGTCTATTATGTTCAGGCCTCCAGCTGCTTTAGGCATGCATAGTTTCTCCCAAGCCACTAGAGCTTTTCTAGACACCTCATTTGTACCTTTCTAAAGAAATGTTCTACATATACTAGTCACCATGTTGATGACCTTCTTAGGCAGTAAGAAGATTTGAGCCCAGTAAGTCTGCATCTCGAACATAATACTTTTTTATTAGTTGCAACCTTCCACTGTATGATAATAGTTTGGTTGACCAGCATCTAACTCTTGTAATCATCTTCTCTACTAGGGGTAAACACTGATGAATTGTAATCTTCCTTGAAGATAGAGGAACACCTTGGTATTTGAAAGGAATTTCACCAGTAGCAAAGCCCATCTCTTGTATAATCTGGTGTTTGAATTCATTTGATACCCCTGCTATATATAATGAACTCTTCTCCATATTGGCTTTAAGTCCAGACACTTCAGAGAAATGGTTCAAAGCCTACAACATCAACTGGATAGAAATTTTGTCTGCTATACAACACAATAGCAGATCATCTGCAAAAAATATATGAATTAGGTTGAGCTTTGAACATGTGGGGTGATAGTTAAAATCAGGATTAGCATTCAACTTCTTCAAGCTTCTGTTCAAGTACTCCATTGCTAATACAAACAGGTAGGGTGACATTGGGTCCCCCCTGCCTGAGCCCTTTTTTTGCTTGGAATCTGGTAGTCAGTTCTCCATTGATCAATAAGGCATAACTGACAGTTGAAACACAAGTCATTATCCAATTTACCATCTTCACAGAAAACCCAAATTCAAGCAACACCATCTGTAAAAAATTCCACTCCACTGAATCATAGGCTTTCCTAATGTCAATCTTTACCATACATCTAGGAGACACCCCTTTTCTTGAATATCCTTTCACCAATTCATGAGGTACTATGACATTGTCTAGTATACTCCTTCGTTCAACAAAAGCTGACTGAGAAGGGCCTACTATCCTATCCACCACTGTCTTCAACCTTTCAGTTAGTATTTTAGAAATAGTCTTGTATATAGTGGAACAACAAGCTATTGGTCTAAAATCCTTAACCAAGGTGGGGGCTGGTACTTTAGGCACCAGGGTTATAATAGTACAATTAATTTCTTTCAAAAGCTGGCCATTCTCAAAGAATTGCATCACTGCTGTTATTATGTCTTCCCAAATAACACTCCAGTTTGCTTTAAAGAACTCAGCTGGGAAGCCATCAATTCCCGGGGCTTTATCATTGGGAAGGTTTTGAACAATTTTGCTTACGTCCTCTCTAGTAATATGCTTAATCAAAACTTCATGTTGGTCTATAGTTAAGCATGGGCCATTCTTTGCAACAGTTGTATCAATACAAGGTAGTTCCTCAGCAGCAGTACCCAATAACTTTCTAAAGAACTGGAGAAATTCTTGTTGGATAAGTTTTGGATCAGTAAGTAGGACTCTTTGTTCATTCTGTATAGAAGAGATTCTGTTTCTTGCCTGTCTAGCTTTCATATGAGCATGACAGAATCTGGTATTTGTGTCCCCTGAGGAAATCCATGTAGCTCTGGATTTCTGCCGAAGAACATTTTCATGAATAGTGCCCCATTTCTCCATCTCTACTAGTATCTCTTTCTCTTCATTGATCAGGCTACTGTTAAACAAATATTCTACTAATTTGTCTTGAGTTTCCCCCAATTTTTGCTTCAAATTAATTATCCTGCCTTCTAAAGATGAGTATTCTTTATTCAGCTGTTTAGTCTCTACTTCCACCAACTTCAACTTCTGCCACACTTCATACATACAATGTCCCTCAATATTCTGTTGCCACACATTTTGAACAATTGCCTTGAAAGTATCCTATTGTAGTAGGATATTCAGTAGTCTAAATGGCTTCTTAAGGTATTGTTTAGCTATCACAGTGTTAATCACAACTGGAGAGTGATCTGAACACTCAGGATTCAGATAATTAGCCTCAATACTACCATTAGTTTGAAACCATTCAGCATTACCAAACACCCAATCAATATGACTGTATATCCTTTCATTCTCATCTCTTGTGTTGCACCAGGAAAACTACCACCCTTTTCTATTCACCTGTCCCATTCCCAAATCTGTGATGCAATTCTAAAAGTCCACAGTCTCAGCAGGATGCACTGGTACTCCATTAATTCTATCATCACTAGATAGTATAGTATTAAAGTCTCCCAATAGTATCCAAGGTCCATTTATAGAACCTTTAATGTTCCTTAATTGATCCCACAATGGTTTTCTCCCTGCAGTTGTATTGTAACCATACACATATGTCAATTTACAATTGAATTGAGATTGTCTATCCTCAATAAAACAGTGAATCAATTATGCAGTACTATATCTAATATTAACAACAACTGAAGTTTTCCTCCATCCAACCCATATTCTTCCATTAGGAGCATGAGTATAATCTGTATAGAACTCCCAAGAGTTGGAGGCATTACTTATATGATGTGTCTTGTGAGGTGTATACAGATTATCAGAGTCTCCAACATCTATTTAAGCAGAAAGATTTGAATTTGAGACAACGGAGATGGTTGGAGCTATTGAAGGATTATGATATCATTATCCTTTATCCTCCGGGGAAGGGTAATATAGTAGGAGGCGCTTTGGGTAGAAAGGTTGACAACATGGGAAGTTTAGCATTCATACTAACTGTGAAAAGGCTCTTAGCTATGGATATTCCGACATTGGCCAATAGGTTGATGAGATTTGATATTTCGGAGCCACGTAGATTCCTTGCTTGTGTTGATTCACAATCATCTTTATTTGAGCGCATTAAGGCATGTCACTATGAGGATCCCTACCTACTTGTCCTCAGGGACATGGTGCAGACCAATATTTATAAGGAGGTAACTATTGGTGATAATATTGTATTGCAACTTCAAGATCGGGTTTGAGTTCCTAAAGTCGATTACTTAAGAGAGGTTATATGAGAAGGTTCACAGTTCGAGGTATTCTATTCACTAGGTGCTACAAAGATATATTGTGATTTGAAGTAGTATTATTGGTGGATAAGGACGAAAAAGTACATTTTTGGAGATGTAACACGATGTTTGAATTGTCAACAGGGCAAATATGGGCATCAGGAATTGGGTTGTTTGCTTTAAAAGATTGATTTATCAGAGTGGAAGTGGGAGCATATTACTATGGACTTTGTGGTAGGGTTGCCATGGACATTGAGAAAGTTTGATTCCATTTGGATCATTGTGGATCAATTGACAAAATCGGCCCATTTAGTTTTGGTTATGACTTCCTACACCTCAGAGCAGTTGGCCAAGATCTACATCGAAGAGATTGTTTGCTTGCATGGAGTACCTATTTCTATAAAATCTGATTTTGGCACTCAATTTTCATCACACTTATGGAGAGATGTTCAGCGTGAGTTGGACATGTAAGTTGAGTTGAGTACGACATTTCATCCTCAGGTAGACGGTCAGTCCAGGCAGACGTATTAGATCTTGGAGGATATGTTGAGGGCCTGCATTATTGACTTTGGAGGCTAGTGGGATCAGTTTATACCTTTACTGGATATTTCCTACTACAATAGCTACCAGTCCAACATCTACATGGCTCCGGATGAGGCATTATAAGTGAGGCTATATCGTTCTGCGGTTGGTTGGTTTGAGCTTGACAAGTCTAGATTATTAGGCACAGATTTGGTTCGAGATGCTTTGGAGGAAATGAAATTGATTGAAGAGAGGCTTCATATTGCTCAGCCTAGGAAGAAGAGTTATGTTGATCGGAAGGTTCATTATGTGGCATTCATGGTGGTTGAGAAGTTTCTACTTAGTGTTTCGCCTATGAAGGGCATGGTGAGTTTTTGGATGAAGTGCAAGTTGAGCCCTCAGTATATTGTTCCATTTGAGATTTTGAGTGGGAGAGGTGGCTTATAGGCTTGCTTTGCCTAGAAGTTTATCGGGAGTTCATCGATTTTACATGTTTTCATGTTTCAAAAGTATTATGAAAATCAATCACATGTGTTGGATTTCAGCTTGATGCAGTTGGATGAGAATCTGACTTATGTGTAGGAGCTGATAGACATTTTGGATAGGCAGGATTATAAGCTAAGGTCAAAGGACATCGCTTTGGTGAAGGTTTGGTGGAGAGTCCAATCGGTTGAGAAGGAGTCTTAGGAGACCGAGCATGATATGTGGAACAAGTAGCCTCACCTTTTTGTCACTCCAAGTATGACTCTAAACTCATTCAAGGAAAAATGTTTTTTTAAGAGAGGGATAATGTAATGACACGACGGGTCATTTTGTGCATGAGTCCACTTCCCCTATTTCATGTTTCCCCTATTCTATTTTGATATTTTGTGACTTGTGGGGATGGTTTTCTGGCTTTTGGAAGGTTTTAGAGTGAATTGGAATACTTACTTTCATTTTCGAAATCTTTAGTTGTAAGAGTTGACCAAGATTTGACTTTGTGTAGACAACCTCGAAATAGTGATTTGATAGTTCTAGTAGGTTTGTATGCAGATGTTGGATTTAGGCATATATTAGGATTTTGATATGGAGGTCCTAGGATGTTTTGATTCTAATTACCAAAAGTTGGAAATTTGAAGATTTGGAAAGTTCATAAGTTTGATCGGGAGTTGACTTTTATGTTATCAAGACTGTATTATTTTTCTGAAAGTTGGAATAGGTTTATTTTATCATTTGGAACATGTGTGCAAAGTTTGGATGTAACTCGGATTGGATAGGCTAAAATTATATGCTTGGTTTGATGTTGGAATCTCTTGAACCTAAGAGAAGTTCATTTTTTTGTTTGACCTTTGATTCGATTATGTGATGTTATCATATGTGTTTGGAGGCTTTAGTTAAGTTTGGATACTATTTATGGACTTTTTGGCATGATTGGACAGGATCCCGGGTGGCTCAAGTGAGTTCAGACCACCCTGAGCATTGTTGGAATTGCAGAATTTTGTTGGTATCGGGTGGGCTTCACGATCGTAGAGATGGATTTTAGGAAAGGCTGGTTTTGCTCTACATTGCCAGCTAGACGTCACGTTTGCATAGAGATATAGCATTTGATATTCGCATTCGCGCACTGAGCGTTGTGTTCGCGTAGAAGGGAGGATGGCGGGAAGCTAGCTAGATCTTGGCCTTGGAAATCACGGCAGAGGGATTGCGTTCGTGTAGGACAAAGACATCTTAGCAACACGTTCGTGATGGTTCTGCCACGTTGCGATGGGTTTTCTAGGTTGTCATCATTTGTGCTTTGCGAACGCGAGGCAGTGGCCGCGTTCATGAAAGGTAGTGCTAGAGAGACTCTATGAAGTTCTAATTTCGATAATTTAGCCCATTCTCTCGTATTTTTAACCTTAGACTTGGAGAGGGGCGATTTTTCAAGGAGACTTTCATACAAGACTTTGGGGTTAGTGATTTCTACATATTTTTTGTATTGTTTCAAGAATCTAAAACATGGAATTTTGAGGTACATTTGAGGGGTTTTCCCTCAACTTTAGAGAGTGAAATTGAGGACTTGGAGGTCGATTTGGCCTTAGTATTGGAATCTAATCACATATTTGGACTCGTGGGATTATGGGTAGTCGAGATCTATCCCTTGACTGGGTTTGACCATGTTGCCGCGGCTTGGCATTGTTGGATTTTTGCAAATTGAGTAAAGATAGATGCTTTATTATTTGAAATTGATTCCTATATCCTTATTTGATGTTATTGAGTTATTTTTTGCTAGATTTGAGCCGTTCAGATGTCGATTCACGAGGGAAGGCATTTTTGAAGTATTGATTTGGCTTATTTTAGGTAAGTGTCTTGCCTAGCCTTGGTTTGGGGCACTGGTTGCATTAATTGTTGATGATGGCTATGTGCCGAGGGTGACGCACATGCGAGGGATGCGAATTTGTACATAAACCGGGTTTTTGTCCATGCTCGGGGTAGTGCTTAAGTATTACACCCCATGTTTTTGTACGTGAGAGTACGTCGTAAGTCAATTGATGTTAGCTCAGAAATGAGATCATCTTTGAAAGTACATAAAGTAAGTTAATCATGTTACCTTGGAGGTTATAAATATTTGAGATCATGAATAACAAGTACCAAGAGGGTTGGAAGGCTTAGAAGCCAACCAAATTGAAGAAAATAAGTTTCGCAAGAAGTCGACAAGTTGGGAATGTTATAGCATGTAATTTTGGGGTGGGACTAGGGTGGCCAACATGATAAGGAGGTTATGTTATGAGTTATTCTAATCTTACGATAGTCGTGTGTTATGTTTTGAAGTCAAGCGAGCTGTGGAACAAAAGTTGGCAAAGGTCATCACAAGTTACGTTCATAAATATACTGAAACATAGGTCAAATATAGTTGAGTGTTTCTCCAAATATACTTGAAATTAAGGGATGAACCACTTACCAAATTAAATATCTACGAGTCTAGTTTCCAAAACATTAAACCGTTAATTGATACAATATTGGAGTAGAGAGCTATTCAAATTTTCACGAGACTACGCAGAATGGGAGGTGACATTTAGGTTCATCACCTACTTGCCAAAAGGAGAGGCCTCAATTAAAAACTCCTAAAGTGACTAGAGAGAGGCGGCCAAGAGGGAAATTTTAAGGACTTATTAACTCATTTCTTTCACTCATCTTTCAGACCAATAAAACCATATTGATCCCCTGCAACTCCTCTCCAAAATTCCCACACAAACCTTAGGTGATTTCGGGGGATATGATGTGATTATATTATCGAAAACCCCGAACATCTTGCTAGTTTCTATTTATCCTTCTTGTAGCTGCATTGGGGGACTGATTTTGGATGAAGACGAACTAGGTTTCATGGGTTCTACTCAGTCCAAAGTAAGTTTATGCTTCTCTTTCCCTTATCTATACTTCTACGAGTTGTAATTCAATCGTAAAGACTAGACCTAGAAAGTTTCGAAAGAGTGGTATGCTATTTGTTTTTTCATCACTATTGGTTAGTTGTGAACTTATTTTTAAGTTGAATTCCTTGATAGTTAATAAGATAAGAGGCTTAATATATAATGTTGGTGGTGTTGCTCGATTTGAAAGTAAAGACAAGTCAGAAACGTGTTTTAAGTAAACTGAAAAATAAGTTTTGAATTACTAAACATATGGGACTGTTATGGGGTTGTTTTAAAGATGTATTGTGGCTGAAAATTAGTATGGATTATTGAATATGTGGAGGTTGATGTTGTTGATAAATTCTTGAAGGAAGAAGGAGTTTAAAACTACAGTGGTTTAATCACAAACCAAGCTTGTCGCTCGTTGTACTATTATTTGAATTGTTCTTACATTGTTGAGGGGTTGAATGGATAGGATTAGCTGTGAATATTGATGATGTTGTTGTTTGGTGTTATTTTGTATTCAGAGAAGTGAGGAAATATAGGGGAAGTGCTGCCTAATTCTCCATAAGAGAGCTAGTAGCTTAGAAATATGTTTTGAGTTCTTCCACTGTATTAACCATAGTTCATACCTTGATGTAGGTTGAAGTACTACGGGCAGTGTATATTGAGTTGTTTTCAACAAAGGTATGTTATGGCAAACTTTTCCTTTATTTTGGCATGATCTCGTAACTACATGCATTTGATAACAAGACATAGAGAGAAATCTATACTCGTGAAATTATGTACATTACCTTGTCTCATAAGTTACACTATTTCCCCTTATCGGGAATTTATATTCAGTTAAGTATTGTATTCTTCCAGCCAAGAGAGCAGAGGGTCTATATACATATACAGTATTACAGTATTTTCACCACCATTGAGCTATAATCGGTGGGCAATCCCCTATTGGGAAGTATTATAGTATTTTAACCACCATCGAGCTATAATCGGTAGGTAGGCCCCTATTAGGCAACCTCAGATCAGATGGTAAGTTATATACCGAGCCTACTATGGTCGAGCGCCTACAGGAAAGCCTAAAATGGCTGAGATACAAAGCCTAGTATGGTCGAGTGCTTTATGAGCGAGCCTACTACGGCAGAGCAGTTACACTACCGAGCCTTATAGGGCCGGACAACTATTTTACTTACTATATCAAGAGAGTTGAGTTAGTATTAGTAGGTATGTATGTGGTAAAACCGGGGGCCCGATTTCCCCGTCATTAAGTCGCCTCGCGGACATGGTTGTCGATGTTCAAAGCCGAGCTAAAGACCCAGCTTCAGGATCTGTTGGATTTCGACCCCGGGGGGTAGTGCATACTAACGTCTATAATAGGGGAGAGGGAGGGGGGGTTCCCAAGGCACGTAGCTGATATTGACAGAGCCTAATGCTATCTAGTTGTCCCATCCTTCTACCTTTATAATTAATGCATTTTGTACTATGTCGGGATTCCCCCTCTTATATAAAGGGGATCCTTATCATTTTGTAAGGGGGACTGTTGTTGCTCCAACTATTCTATATGAGATAAATAATAACTCTCTCTCTCTCTCCCTCTCTCTCTCTTTTCTCTCTAACGTATTCTCCCGACACTATTTCTCATATTTATTGCCTTCATACTTGTTCTTCATTTATCGTTTGTCATTGGCCATAAAGAGCCTCCCTTAATCATATCCTAACTATTAGCCCTTTCCCAATTATCCCCATAGCTCGAGCCCGAGCCCAGGAATCGGCCTCGAGGGCCCTCATCGGTCAGTCCAAGGCCTAAATCGCCACCCCCCGGTTTGCTTATAACTCTACTTTAGTTCGTGTTCCATCTTTTAAACTTCATATACCTAACATCGACTGCTTAACAACTAGCATAAAAATAGATCACATATTTTTAGAGTCCCATCAATAAATTTAATTGTTATTACCATTTTCATGGTAAGTGGTTTGGCACCCACCATGGGGCTAAAAATAATAGTGACTATTTTCTTGTTGGTTTTGTCACACAACGCAAGTTATCTTTCACACTTTTTCTTGTCCAAGATCTTTGATTTCAGGACCAAATGTCTGGCTCAGTGAACAGAGTTGAGAACAACATCCTCGAAAACCATAAAGATAAGGACATGACTACTCCAGATATCGGTGCAACACCGCAAAACTCAACTCAAGCGGAAAGGGAGACTCTCTGACACGACGTCCATATGATTACTGGAGGAACCAATGTCCCCCAAGGACCCATGTTCAAACGGACAAGAACGTACACCACAGAAAAGGGACCGACCCGAAACCGCGTGTCTGAAGACACCCTCGCGTTCAGTAAGGAGGATCTCGACTCCATGATAGAACAACACAACGACGCATTGGTGATCTTGTTTCTTATAAACAATACCAGGATAAAACGTGTGCTCATGTATCTAGGAAGCTCGGACAACATAATTGGATCAAAGGTAGTAGGGCAACTGGGGTTTCTCTATCGAGTCGCCCCCATCCCTCGAGTCCTCCACGACTTCAACATGACCGACGAAATAATGAAAGGAGAGATCACCCTCCTGATCGACACGTTCGGTGCAATTCAGAACACCGAGTTCCAAGTCATCGATGGCGACATGAGGTAAAATGCATTGCTTGGCAGGCCTTGGATACACAACGTGAGGGCAGTACCGTCAACCTTACACCAGGTGGTAAAACTTCCCACGAAGGACGGCATCATGACCATACATGGAAAACAGCGGGCGGCGAAAGAATTATTCGCAGTTCACCATAAGGCGCCGATCCCCATGCACCCAATCGCAGACGAGGTTAGGAACACACAGACCCCCGAGGACGACAAAGAAGATTTCTTCACTCCTCGGACCTTCGTCACCCCCAAAAAATAGGACGCAACTACATCAACAGTCGAAGAGCTGGAGTAGGCCATTTTAATCGAACACCTCCCGGATCGTAAGGTATACCTGGGAACGCGGTTAACCCCCGAACTCAGGAAAGAGTTCATTCAATTTCTTAGTAAAAATATCAACTGTGTCGCTTGGTCCCACTTAGATATGACATGAATTCAGCTAGAAATAACCTCCTACAAGCGGAGCGTCGATCCCAAGTTTAAACTCGTAAAGCAGAAGAGAAGACCACAGTCCGAGGTAAAACATGCCTTCATCAAAGAAGAGGTAACAAAACTTCTTAAAATAGGATCCAGTAGAGAGGTAAAGTACCCCGAATGGCTGGCCAATGTAGTAGTGGTGCCTAAAAAGGGAAACAAGCTAATAATGTGTGTAGATTATAAAGACTTGAATAAAGCGTGTCCCAAAGATTCATTTCCATTGCCTAACATCGATCGTCTGATTGATGCTATGGCCGTCCACGAGATCCTCACCTTTCTCGATGCCTACTCGGGGTATAATCAAATCCAGATAAACCCCGAGGACAGGGTAAAAGCCTCGTTCATCACAAAGTATTGTACCTACTGCCACAACGTAATGCCCTTTGGGCTAAAAACGTAGGGGCAACATACAAGCGCCTAGTTAATAAAATGTTCGAGCATCAAGTAGGTAAATCAATGGAGGTATATATTGATGATATGCTAGTTAAGTCCCTATGCGTAGAGGACCATTTGACTCATTTGCACGAAACTTTTGACATCCTCAGAAGTTACAATATGAAGCTCAACCCCGAGAATTGCACCTTCGGAGTGGGTTCGGGCAAATTCCTGGGCTTCATGGTATCAAGCAGGGGGATCGAGATTAATCCTGACAAAATAAAGGCCACCGAAGAAATCACGGTGGTGAACAATGTAAAGGCCGTACAACGGCTAACAGGGTGGATAGCGGCCCTGGGCAGATTCATATCAAGGTTATCAGACAAGAGCCATCATTTCTTCTCTTTACTCAAAAGAAAGAACAACTTCGAATGGACTCCGGAATGCCAACACGCCTTAGAGGAACTAAAACAATATCTGACTAGTCCACCTTTGCTGCATATGCCAAAGGAGGATGAAACACTATATCTATACCTGGATGTGTCTGAAATAGCGGGAAGCGGTATACTGGTTCGAGAGGAGCAAGGTACACAATTTCCTATTTATTATGTAAGCTGGACCCTGGGGGACGTCTAAACCAAGTATCCCCATCTAGAAAAATTGGCTCCCACGCTAATAAGCGCCTCGTGAAGGCGGAAGCCCTACTTTCAATCTCACCATATCTGTGTTCTATCGATGTACCCCCTCCGGAGCATAATGCACAAACCCGAGCTATCGGGCCGATTGGCCAAATGGGCCATAGAACTCGGAGGGTATGATATCGAGTATCAACCTCGAACGACCATCAAGTCCCAAATTCTGGTGGACTTTGTGGCCGATTTTTCACCCTCTCTCGTACTCGAGGTAGAGAGGGAACTTTAATTAAAATCAGGCAGGTCTTTTGGGGTATGGACCCTGTTCACAAACGGCGCCACAAATATAAGGGGATCTGGGCTCGGTATAGTCCTAAAGCCGCTCGTTGGAGGCGTAATCAGACAATCCATAAAAACTACAAAATTGACTAACAATGAAGCCGAGTACAAGGATATGATTGCAGGTTTAGAACTGGCTAAAAGCTTGGGAGCCGAGACCGTCGAGGCGAAATGCGATTCACTCATCGTAGTAAGCCAGGTGAATGGGAGCTATGAAGCTCGAGAATACAGGATGCAGAGATACTTGGACAAAATCCACGCCGCACTGCGTCACTTCAAATAATGGACCTTAGTCCATGTACCTCGAGAGCAAAATGGCGAGGCCGATGCCCTCGCGAATTTGGAAACTTCTGTTGAAGAAGAGGACCTGCTCCCCGGGGCTATTGTCTAATTGTTTAAATCAGTGGTCGAGGAATGTCACGCGGAGATTAATTCCACCAGCATAACATGGGATTGGAGGAATAAATATATTGATTATTTGAAGGATGGGAAGTTGCTCACAGATCCAAAAGAATCAAGGGCCCTGTGAACCAAAGCAGCAAGTTCTCGCTCGATGAAAATGAGACTCTGTACAAGAGAACTTTTGATGGCCCCCTGGAGGTATGCCTAGGGCCAGGTGACACAGATTATGTACTCCGAGAAATTTACTAGGGTACTTGTGGAAATCATTACAGCGCTGACTCCTTAGTTAGAAGGTGATCAGAGCAGGCTACTATTGGGCAGCATGGAAAAAGACACCAAAGAATTCATTCGAAAGTGCGACAAATGCCAGAGATTCGCTCCCATGATTCACCAGCCTAGCAAGCAACTACATTTCGTTTTATCAATATGGCCATTCATCAAACGGGGAATAGACATCGTCGGTCCTTTGTCGACGGTGCCAGGTAAAGCTAGATTCATTTTAGTTATGAATGACTACTTTTCAAAATGGGTGGAAGTGCAGGCCTTCGAAAAAATAAGAGAAAAGGAAGTCATCAACTTCATATGGGATCACATCATATGCCGATTCGGAATCCATCTGAGATAACATGTGATAATGGGAGGCAGTTCATCGAAAGCAAGGTAACACAGTTCCTTGAAGATGACAAAATCAAGAGAATCCTGTCGACTCCTTACCACCTATGTGCAAACGGCCAGGCCGAATCTACAAATAAAACCATCATTCAGAACTTCAAAAAGAAATTGGAGAGCACCAAGGGAAAATGGAGAGAAACGCTGCCCGATGTGCTATGGGCATATCGAACAACTTCAAAATCAAGCACCGGGGAAATGCCTTTCTCTCTAGTATACAGTGCTGAGGCTTTGATACCAGTGGAAGTCGCGGAGCCGAGTGCGAGATTCCAGCATACTAATGAGGGCTCGAACAACGAGCACGACAACGGCCCTCGAGCTACTAGATGAAAAATGAGAAGCCTCGCTGATTCGGATGGCCGCCCAGAAGCAGAGAATCGAAAGATATTATAACAGGAGAACAAATATTCAGTATTTCGGGATTGGGGACTTAGTCCTAAGGAAGGTCACTCTCAACACCCAAAACCCTAATGAAGGGAAGCTGGGCCAAAACTGGGAAGGACCGTACCATATCCTCGGAGTAATCGGTAAGAGATCTTATAAGCTCGACACCATGGAGGGCGAACAACTTCTGAGCAACTGAAGTATATCGATGCTAAAACAATATTACTGCTAGGGCATCTGATTAAAAATTCCACAAATATCCTCGAGCAAACGTTGCACTCTTTTCCTTTGACCGTATTTTGTCCCAGAGAGGGTTTTAACAGCAAGGTTTTTTATAAGGCAACACCTACATTCTACCTAAGGGGAACGCAACAAATGTTCGAGGCTTCCTTTGCAATCAAACCCTAACACTAGAGGGCACCCCCTCGAAAGGCCACCCACTCGGAAGAACCAAGGAACGCCAAACTGGATTCCAATAGGAAAATGATGTACCGGGCAAAATGTTCGAATGAGCCGTGCCCGTATGAGCCGGACCCATGGCAACAAAATGATATGTACTTGTGCCAAGCAATAAAAGAACGTCTCTTGTCAAAGAACCTCATACTCCAAAGGAAACTCAACGTTTTCCCAACAAAGACTCCTCCACCGAGGATGCCCCGAAATACTCAGAGACTGGCGTCATCAACTCGGCACCCACATGACCTCAGGGTCGGAACCACAAACTCATAAGCCCTCAATGAGGCAGCACAAAAATCATGGAACATCTCCAGGAAAGAAAAACATCCCGAACACTCGGAGACTGGCGTCATGACCTTAGGGTCGGAATCTCCAAAATCATAAGCCCTCAACGAGGCAATTTTGAGCTTACGAGTAATGGCTCCCGAGCCTAAACAAACTTGATGACTTGGAGACTATCGCTAATCGCCATTCATTAAATAACCTGAGGCCATAAGACCCCAAGCGGGCAGACTCGGTCTTGTAAGGCCTACACAAGGAAACAGTGAAAACTATAAGACCTCAAGCAAGGCATGAATCATACTCGTACCGAGTATCAACAACACAAGCTATAAGACCTCAAGCAAGGTATGAATCATACTCGTACCGAGTATCAACAACACAAACTGTAAAACCTCAAGCAAGGCATGAATCATACTCGTACCGAGTATCAATTACATAAACTGTAAGACCTCAAGCAAGACATGAATCATACTCATACCGAGTATCAACAACACAAACTGTAAGACCTCAAGCAAGGCATGAATCATACTTGTACCAAGTATCAACGAAAACTGTAAGACCTTAAAAGGCATGAAAAATTTGTATGACCTTATTACATGCATAAACACGATCCCGAAGTTTAGGCTATATATCGAATTTGTAAGACCCCTAAAAAGGCATACCCTCAATATAGATGCCTAAACTACTACACTCGGGACCAAAAATGGCTCCGACCAAACATAAGTGACTACAGTCATACGGCTGTACCAGCCAAATTAACGCGACTCGGGGATACCTGACTGTCGCTACAAAATCATAGGCCATTACTTCGAATCGACTTAAAAAAAAAACCGGTTAAACAGGCTACCCTCGACAGGAAAAAGAGATTCGACCTTGTCAGCTCCAAATCACAAGGCTTTGAGCTACTCAGCCTACGAGACAAACCTTCCGAGGTGCTCAAACATCACCCCAAATGACTTGAAATCGAGGTTCTTCCTGAACCGAATACGGGTCAGGCAAAATCATTTGAAAAAGTCCTTAATAAGAGGAAAACAAAGCCTACATATGCCTAAGGGCAAAGCGTAAGAGCCATTGATGCCAGCCTAAAGAGCCCCAGGGCCACACATACTAAAAGGTCGCAATGACCAAAAGCATAAAAGCTACCATCACCAGCTTAAAGTTTGAAAGCTTGAGGGTTAAAATGAGCTCAAGTCATAATCCGATTCGAAGACTGGACCCAAAATAGTTAACTATACATGCCTAAGGGCAAAGCGTAAAAGCCATTATCGCCAGCTTAACGAGCCTTAGGGTCGTACATATAAAAGGTCACTTCAACCCAAGGCATAAGAGCCATTGTTGCCAGCCCACGCAAATACAAAACTTGAGGGTCAATTGTGCTCGAGTCGAAACCCGACTCGGAGACTGAACCCAAAATAGTTAAAATACAAATGCCCAAGGGCAAAGCATAAGAACCCTAATGCCAGCTTATACTAAAGGTCGCATCGATTAGGCGCGTAAAAGCCTCCGAGCCTGCCTAATAAGCCCAGGGCCATATCACGAATCTAAGGATTCTTGCCAACTTTAAAACAGGATCACTCGGCTGAATTCCAGACAAAAAGGGGAGTGGAAGAAGCAAAACCACAGGGTTTACTTTATACATATGACAATATGAAAGTACTATATACAAACAGGAAAATCGACAGAATCCTAATCCATTGTCGAGCCTACATTCTCAATGGCTCCCCCGAGGGTTGCCCCCCGATAGCTACGAGTCCCCCAACGACCCCTTCTCAATAGCATCTTCCCTTTCCGGGGAACCACCCTGATTTTTAGCATCGCCCGAGCTGTCACCCGGCACACCTCCAACAGTCTTCTTTCGAGAACCTGGCCAAGCACGATCCGCAGCTCGAGGTAAATTCGGGCTAGCTTCCTTAGACGCCCTCTCAATGCGAACACTTGTGACAATAGTATCCTCCCCATGCGAGTATACAAGCGCCACAACTTCGGCTTTGATCCTAGATAGTGCAGCTACCAGCTCGGAATGGAGACCTCTATACTTGTCACTATCCTCCTTCGTATCCTGGAGCTGATGCTCGACTGAGGTTACCCTCCCCTGGAGGGTGTCCCTCTCGGAAGCTGTAAAACACTTTGGCCTGAAGCCACGAAAAGGACAAGTTAGAAAAACAAAGATCAGAGTATCCCAAAGCAGCAGACAGAGTTAGCATAAATTACCCGCTCGCAAAGTCTGCCCATCTCGCAAAAAATGAATGAAGCGTCAACCTCAGGGATTCCCTTGAGAGCGGTCGGTTGTCTCTCGAGCTCATATCTGCCTTTGACTAGTGCCCCTACATCAGAGGGCTCTTCACGTGGGGCATCTTGCACTCCATGAGGCGGTAGGATCACTCCCTGAGGAGAATCAATAACGATCACAGGGTTGGCAAGATCAATCAAAGTCTCCATCCCTAGTTTACCCTAGACCCCAGAGTTGGGCCCCTCCGAATTGCCTACCAAAGGCACCTCACCTCGGAGAGAATCCTGGCCACTAGCCGTCTTGGGGGCAGTACTCGATACTCCATGTGTTGCCTCCCCACCACAAAGATGGACTACAGTGACATCAGGCTCTAGTTCGGAAGCCTCCATCCCCACGACCCAAGGATCGGCCGAGTCTATACACTCCTCGGTGGCATTGGAAAACTACTTTCCCCTTCGCTATCAACTCAAAGGTTTCCCGCCGCCTCCGGGGTTAGAGCTTCCGGGTCGACCTTGGATTCTTCCACCTTAACCCTCTTGAACTTTGGCAGCCCGACCGATAAACCCCCCTGCCTTCTCTTCTTCTCGCTAGGCACTAGGGCATCCCCATCAATTGATGGTGACTCTTTCGTCAAAAGGACTTCCCCTAGACCTAAACAAATGCAGAAGTTAAACACAAAGAATGAAGAATGCTACTAATAGAGATTTGCATCAAAGGGTTTGGAGCTTACCATGATCTTTGGATTCCCACCGGGTTGGGGATAAGTCTCGCTACACTCGTTCGGCGTATGGGCAAATCGAGTATAAGCGGCCGACCCAATCAAGGAGATCTAAAACTGCACCGGGGTAGGTTGCTACAACTAAAAAATCAAGAGAAATAGAGTTATATGCTTGGAGAAATATTGTCAAAGAGAAGTGAATGAAGACCTGACAACATGTTTACTTACGCCCCGCATTCCACCTCTCGAGGAACGACATCTTTTCCGTCGCGATCAGGTCAGAAGTCCTTACTCGGATGAATCGGCTTGCCCATCCATCATTCCTAATATCCTCAGTACAGGCAAAGAGGGACCTATGGGCTTGACAGCGGAGTTTGATTAGGCCCCCGCGGAGGAGACGAGGACTATATATCCTAATCAGGTGGTTAAGGGTGAAGGGAATCTCCTCTATCATGTTTGTGTAATGCCTGATCATATAAACAATGTGCCAGAATGAAGGATGAATTTGGCCAAGGGTTACCTGATACCATCGATAGAAGTCGAGAATAACGGGGTTGATTGGGGGTGAGGATGGCCCCACCGGCCCCGAGGTGAATGGACAGGTGTACACACTAAGAAAGTTAGCTTTATGAGTCGTAATATCTTCTTCCAGAGTAGGGATCTCCACTAGCACGATATCCCCCCAGCGACAGTCATCCCTCGCTCTCCCGACGTCTGTTACCGAGCTGATATAACGAGTCACGGGCTCGCGATGCTCTAGCTTCGAGGAAGGTCTATCGACCTTGAAATTGGAGGTCATCACAAAAGATCCTGGTACACATTCCCCAGCACGAGGATGTGTGGCCACTTCACCTTGAGAAAGAAGTGAAAAGGATGAGACCACAACCTCCTGAGAAGCAGAGGTGAAAGTTTTTGCCATCCTTAGAGGATTCTGGAGGAAGAAAAAAAGTTGTGTTCCTGAGAAAAAAAAAAAGAGCAAAGGAAGGGAGAACCTTTTCAGGGATTTGGGCACACAATGGGTTATAGAAAAGAAGAAGGGGAGTATGTATAAAAGCATCGTGTGTGCATTGAAGAAGGCTAGAAGGCAGCCAACTGCCATAGTCAATGTGGGAACCTAAAGGAGCAGCATGCGTGTCGTATCTTGGCATCTCGTTGCCGTTGCCGATTACAAAAATATCGAAGGAGGAAGAAATTCAAGGTCGTTTCTTATCACTTTCACTCCAAGAAATGCAGAGATTATCTGCATACCTTAAAACCGGGGGCCCGAGTTCCCCGT
The DNA here is from genome assembly GCF_000715075.1 of Nicotiana tabacum. NCBI lineage: Eukaryota > Viridiplantae > Streptophyta > Magnoliopsida > Solanales > Solanaceae > Nicotiana > Nicotiana tabacum. Next base: position 151,296,300 of record NC_134087.1, on the reverse strand, counting down.
CATTAGGTTACGTCGCGGACATTCTTCTCGAGGTTCGAAACCGAGGTCGAGACCCACCTTCGGGAGCCGTTGGATTTCGGCCCTGGGGGGCAATGCATGCTAACAACTATAATAGGAGAGAGGGGGATTCCCAAGGCACGCAGCTGATATTGACAGAGCCTAATGATATCTAGTTGTCCCATCCTTCTACCTTTATAATTAATGCATTTTGTACTATGTAGGGATTCCCTATCTTATATAAAAGGGAACCTTATCATTTTGTAAGGGGTACTATTTTTGTTCCAACTATTCTACACAAGATAAATAATAACTCTCTTTCTCTCTCTTTTCTCTCTAACGTATTCTCCCGGCACTATTGCTCATATTTATTGCCTTCATACTTGTTCTTCATTTATCGTTTGTCATTGGCCATAAAGAGGCTCCCTTAATCATATCCTAACTGTTAGCCCCTTCCCGATTATCCCCGATAGCTCGAGCCCAAGCACAGGCATCGACCTCGAGGCCTCTCATCGGTTAGTCCGAGGCCAGAATAGCTAACCCCTTGGTTCGATTATAATTTCATTTTAGCTCGCATTTCATCTTTTATCTTCACATATCTAGCATCAACTGCTTAACAACTTGCATAAAAATAGATCACGTATTTTTTGAGTCCCATCAACAAATTTAATTTTTATTACCATTTTTACGGTAAAAAAGGTAAGCATATCTTCAGATCACCTTTAACTCTCAGTTACTTTAAGTTATATATTATCAGCTCAGTTTCAGCTTTCAGTTATTCTGTTGCCTTACAAACTCGGTACATTATTTCTTGCTGACATCCCTTTTGTTGGGGATGCTGCATTTCATGCCTCCAAGCCATGATAGACAGACGGATAGACCTTCCCAGTAGATAGAGTCAAACATCAGCTTCGTTGGTAAGCTCCACTTCATCGGAGTTACTAGATCTAGACCTTGGAATCTATTTTATATATATGGGTTTGATGGGTATGTCGAGACCCAATCCCGACCATGATATAATTCAGTTGTCTCTATAGGTTTGTGGACGTGGGCTGTATATTTTGTATATTAGTATTGTGGCCTTGTCAGCCCTGTGTACATGTTCAGGTGGAGCTAGTCTCCGCTCATTTTTATATTTTATTTAACAAATTGTCCTACAATGTGGCCTTATGTCCAAAGTATAACATTGTAAGTTTAGAGTCCCTCAGTCTTAGGTTGGTACGCTTTGGCCGAGCAGGGCATCTGGTGCCGGCGACGCCTCTCCAGGTTTGGGGCATGACATTAAGCTATTTTATGCCTTGTAATAAATACTAAGCTTTTTTCTCTCATGCTTTTTATTTTTTACCCCTTCATGAGCTACTTGAATTATGATATATATCACATGTGGGTTAATCTCCTATTAAAATATGAGAACTATTATTTTGTGTCATATTCGCCTAATCTGATCTATCATAGTATACTTTGCACATGCATATACCTTAGCATGTCTCTTTCATCAGTCCATGAGTATGTGATTTGTTATTCATTGTTCATATACATGTATTCTTGTATATGCAGATATGGACTGAATTAAAAGCACGTGAGTGGTATGTACGGTTTTAGTTATGATAGCATGTGAGTGGCCCGTACAATTGTTATATTATGGCACGCGAATTGTCTATGCAATGCGTGGATAAGGATTCATCTAGGGTGGTCCTCTTATGATTTTCACTTGATGATGTACAAATGAGGAAAACAGAGCAGTATTTTTTTGCATCTCTTCTTAATTTGCAAATACCTTGGGCATATACATGTTTTATCCCATATTTTTTCTATTTTCTAGTTTGTAATGTATATGTGCATCTTTCTGCATATCTTCTCTATATGCTCTTTTGACTTAAAAGTAAAATGCACGGTACATATCTTCTCTATACGTTAATCTGTGCACATTGACTTGATTCTTAATGCATATCTTCTCTATATGCTAAGGTTCATGGTCCTTTGGTCATAAATGCATATCTTCTCTTTATGCTGAGTTGTTAAACTGTTATATAACTTATGCACATTTTTTATATGTGCACTGATTTTGCTTTATCGGTATTTCATGCTTAGTTTGGTACCAATGTTGTGTACTTGTATATTAATGAAGTGTACATGCTGTTAAGTTAGTATCACTGGTAATTCTTGCCACTACTAACTCGACGTCGTTACTTATGATACTTAAAGAGCATATAGGGTCGGTTGTACTCATACGATACTCTACACTTAATAATGCATATTTAGGAGTTGGATCTAGTCGAGCTATGTGAGTGGAGATGCTCGTTGTGCTTTAGAGATCGACATAGAGTTGCTTCCTAACTGCAGTCCCTGGCGTCTCTTCCAATGCTTATTTATTGTTGTTGTTTTTTTAGATGTATTTATGTATTTCTGACTTGTATTCATAGTGTAGAGCTCATGACTCAATGTTACCAATTCTGGGGAGTAGTATTATGATTTGGGATTATCTATGGTCATTTGTCTTTCAGCCTTACCTATTCTTTCATTTGTTATCATGTTTCATTATTAGTTTATGATTGGCTTGCCTAGCAAGTTGGTTAGGCACCATCACGACTAGTAGATTTGGATCTTGACACTACCATGATCTCATACCATTATTTAGCTGAATTCCCCACAAGCTCATATAGAACTAACCTTAACGCATTCCATATTATCTTCTACTATCAATTTATTTTCAATCGTGGATGTCGCGCCCCTTTTTCCTCGCAGAAGCAGGTTCATGACATTTGGGAGGACAACTCGTTCCCTTTTATGAATTGGGTTTGGATTGGAGAGTCGCCACCTAATGATTTGAGTGCATTAGGACACTAGGAAGAATTTGATTTAGGAAATCAGATATTGGGTAAAGGCTTAAAATTATCCCGAGGGGAAGGTGTTAGGCACCCCTCAGGATCCACTAGTGTGGTTCCCGGCCAGGCTACGGTTGTGACATTAAGTACAAATAACATGAAGGCGAGTAAGACTTCAAATAATAAGGGATTTGCACATAAGGGTTACAAATAGGTGAAATGTAAAGAAAATAAAAGAAAAGTTGAGTTTTGAGAAAATAATTTGAAGGTAAACAATGAAATAAACAAGTAAAGGAAAAGGGGGTCCTAGGTTTATAAATAATATGGATCACCCCACAAAACATCCGGTAATCACTCCTCAATGAGGGGATACACGAGATGTTATCGCGTGGTCATTATATCCATATCTACCCTTTCCCATCCCGTTAAGGTATTAAAGCGCGGAATAATCTCGTTTACTTATTACATGCTATTACTCACTCCAATCCTATCAGCCCCAGAGGTACTTGGGACTACTAATCCTAAAAAGGAGGAAAAGTTGGCTTATTTGTGGTTTCAAAGGTAAAAATGCTTGGGCGACAATCAAAAACACGTATAACAAGTATGGGGAGGCACATAAACAAATAAGGCTCAAACAGACCTCCTTAATACAAAGAAAGCATATAGTTTAGCATGTCTTGCACATACTGATTAAGGTCGAATTAAACTTAAAGGGTTGAGGCAGATTGATTTATTACACATTTCAGATAAGAAATCCGAATTAGGCCTGCCTGCTGGTTGTAATTAACAAAAATCTGATTCAGTTTACAAGTTTACCTTATTGCTTGCCTAAGTGTTAGACGAAACCTATAGGATGATATCTATTGGTTTCAAAAAAAAGAAGTATGCTGATTTTAGGGAAAGAAATTGTTAGTCAATCAGGAAAGCCGAGTTTTGGTAAAAGAGCATAAGTTCCGCAGACGTTAGGCATCATTGTTACTGATTTTAGACTTATAAGCAAGTGAAACGATTCAGGTTTGGTTGATAGTTCCTATAGGCATGCTTTCTAGGCGTTGTTGATTTTAAACATTTTTTTACAGACGTAGTAAGAGTTCAGAAAATCCTATAGGCATGGCATCTAAATATTGTACTTCATTAAACCTATGAAAATATTTACCTAGTGACAGATGTATATGCAAAATTCGGAATGGCCTATAGACATGTTTTCTAGATGCATATGCAGGATTCAGGTTTCGAGTAATTACAGACATGGTAACATATGAAAGTGCAGAACTCTATAGACATGGCATCTACATGAAGGTGCAGAGGTTCTTATAAGCGTGGTATCTACGTATGAAAGTGCAGAACTCTTATAGGCATGATGTCTATATGAATGCAGAATCATGTAAACCTATAAACAGGATATCTACAAATGAGAGTGCAGAAATATGTAAACCTATAGGCAGGATATCTACCCTTTGTATATAGTTACCCCTCCCTCTTTTCACTAGCCATCCCCAATAGTTTATTACAAAGTTATTATAGCCCAGAATAAAATAAGAAAAATACATCAGAAATTGAAAGATTACAACCAAGGAGAGCCTGATTCAGACTTCCTGTCTGAAGCATGAAGTAAACCACCTCCAAAGATCAAGATCCAAAGTCTTCCTATCATTTGAATGTGTCAGAGTTCCCTAAGAGCCTCAAATGGACTCCGGGCAGTGCTCACACCCAAATGCATTGCAAGATTAAGTCATATTGCAGTGTGGAAGGGCCAGTACTCAAGCGTCCATATTCAGAGAGAACTCAAGGTCCCAAGGCATGGATCACAGGAGGGGGGCAGAACTTAGAATCTAAGAGTGAGTGCAAGTGCAAAAGGGGAATTCTGAAAGGGCAAGGAGAAGGAAGTAACTTAAAACCATTGCACATAGGGGTATAGGGGAGTGGGGAATTTGCAGGAAGAGCAGGCAAAGGGGCATACCCAGCAATGAGACATACTGGCACACCCTCTAGCCTACTTAGAGGTTAAGACCTCAAGGGTTCAAAACTCAGTTCATAGACAACAATTCTTGTTGCCATACCCTAAGTCTCGACTTACAAACCCATAGGGGTAATGGGATAGGGAGCAAGTGTTCACAGAAAGAGGCAAGCAGTAGCACATAAGCATATTAGGTTTGATGCTAAACTTTACAGAAAATAATAAAGTAGACATGGATACAAAGACTGTAAGTAAACACATTGGGGTGATGAAGAAAATTAAGTTAGGACATACCAGTTTCAAATGGACAAGTAAAGAAGAAAGCAGTAGTCTTGTAAAAGCCAAAGTGCAGACAAGAAGCAAGAACACTCTATGTATGAATTCAGAAGAGGTTGTGAGCTTGTGAAGTGTGAAGTGTGTAATGGTGAAAATGGGTTGTGCCTTTTATAGTATAGAAATCAAGCAGAAATAAGGTAAGAAAATAGTTTGAAGACTGATTGTCAATCAATTACACAAGGTTTCCCTTAATTAAGGGATTCAGATTCAAACGGGTAAAACTAATTAAGGAAAGAAAGTAGTCAAACACTTTGTGCAAAGTCGTAAATTAGAGGAAAATACATAAAGATTATTTAAGGACACGGTCTTGACAGTACACGATTTGTGCAAATAAGGCAAGGGAATCAGTTAACAGCCAGGAAATCAGAGATCACAGATTTGGTATGAATGAACCAAGTCAGAAAGGTGGAAAAGGTTTTAACCTAAGAAAAATCAGTAACAATCAATTAGGCCTATTAAAAAGGAATTCTGAATCAATCACTAGTTTGAAAACTTCTTTGAAGAAAGAATCATCACACGTATAAAAGCATACATACACATTTGAACATGAAAGAACTTTGTCATGCCCTTGCAAAATCAGTAGAAAGCCCAGTGTAGGAGAGTTTTAAAAAAATTTCAGAATTGTACGAAAACAAAGATGTCCAAACTCAGTTTGGACTCAAAATCAGTCATGAAAGAGTTAAGGGTTCTAAAAAGATAGAACCCTAGTTCACATAATCAAACCTCGGCAGAATACCCAAATTCTAGGGTTTACACCTTGAATCAAATACATAGATAAGGAGGCAATTAGTCGAAACAGGCTTAGGGTTTTCTTTCAGAAACTCATGAGAAAGCATGCAAACACAGTAGAAGATTCAAAGCAAACAGAGTGAAGATACTAATTCGAATCATAATGAGAGAACAACTGATAGTAGAAGCAACAATAGAAGAAAACATGCTTAAGCAGGTATTTAGAAGAAATTTTAAACAAGGTAAAATAGCAAGAACACTTAAGAACATGGTAGAAGGAAGCAATAGGCGAAGCATATCAGATCCTAGTGGAAGAAAATAGCAGAGCATAGTGAAAAGCATACAGGCGCATAGTGTAGAAACACAGTAGAAGAACATGCGTGGTAAAAGAAGAACATAAGAACACAGTAGAGACAAACATACACAAAGGAAAAGGAAAAGAAAAGTCAGAGAAACACCTTAAACATTTCCAGAAAATCCTAAATCGGAAAGAAGTGATTTTGAAAGAAAAGTTGGGGAAATCATTTGAAAACTCAAGTAGAGCATAGATACATAATAGATCTAAAAAGATCGGAGAAAACCTCGAAGAGTTAGGGTTTCAGAATAGCCCTAGAAATGAGAAAGGCTTGGGAAAAGGTTCGATCTGAGTCGGAGAAGTCAGAACCAGGCTCGAAACACCATTGTACGCCGGAGCAAGGCCGGAGATGGACGTACAACCTTGAAACGGCAAAGATCTGAGCAAAAACCTTCGAGGTCAGACCTCGAATCTTCAAGTATCAAGTGTATAAGAGCAAAGAGAGGTGAGTTTAAGAATCTCATGGCCTGGGAGGCCATGGATTCTGGTGGTTTCAAGGTTTGAAGACGGTGAGAGGGGCTAGTGTTAGGGAATGTTCGAGAGAGTCTAAGAGAGGAGAGGATTTCAGATGCAGCGGGATAGGGGAAAATGATTTTAGGGTTGGGTGTTTGTGAATTAAAAAAGAAAAGGAATGATTGTGGCCGTTGATCAAAACGATCAATGGCCTGGAACAAAAAGGGGAGGTCGGGCGGGTTAGATTAGTTGGGTCAGGGGCAGGTTAAATTGAAATTGGACCGGTCAATTTGGGATTTGAAATTGGGTTAATTGGGGTGTTGATTCAGGCTATAATTGAAATGAAATAAGGCTAGCATTTAAATAACCACTTTCTCCCTTTTATTTTATAAAAAAGAGTAAAACGACTTCTAAAAATAAATTAAAGGTACTAACTTAATTAATAATATATACATATTAAATTAAAAATACTGGAACCAATTTCATAAGTATAAAATGCAATTAAATCTTAAAATAGGCTAAAATTGCAATTATATGCAATTTAGCCTTAAAAATACTAAATAAATTTGTAAAAATGTACAAAAATTACCTTAGCTATATTTTGGTATAAATATGAGAATAAAATACATTAAGCACCAAAATGATAATTTGAGGAACAGTTACTGGTTTTTGTACTGTTAAAATAGGCAATAAGTTGATTTAAAATTTTTTAAAAAATTAGGAAAAATACTAAAACACTTGGGCATACTTATATATGCATATATATGCTATTTTGAAAGTATTTTGCATATATAAAATATACAGGAAAAAATTGAGTATCAACATTGTGCCAACTGCCTCAAGCGATTCGAACTCTAATTGTGGTACATGCATTCCACCAGATAGAGTGAAAATTCTTCATATGCACCTCATAAGAAGTGATACCACTTCAAACTTTTTCACAAGAGATAATCCACATGTTTAGCCTTAATTCGACATCTTCATATAACCATTCCAAGGTTACAATCACTATGAAATCAATTGATTCTCTTGAGTCTACACTCATTAACAAAATATAGGAATATACTTCATTCCGTAAATGAACAACTGAAAGGTCCATCAATCACTCACAACTCAAGACTATATTGTACATCAAGATGATAATCTAACATCTGTATTCCCATTTGAATATCAAGCAAATCCTTCTGTTCATATTCAAACTATCTAAGTGTAGTCCTCCATCACATAATACGTATCACATAGCTATCTTGGAACTCACTGAGCCATCCCAACACTAGGGAGATTACCGGATATAAGAATCTGAAATCACATATTTACATAACTGAATCTATCGAACCAAAGCTGCAGTCTAAACCTGACCTCAAGTCCTTTAGACTCACCAACTTTCGGTGCACAATTGATACCTAGTACTCAAAATGACATACGAATGAATGAAAAGAAATAAAAAATATAGAATTGAATCTAAAATAAAGCCGCACAATAAGGAAAGAAAGAAAGGGAAGTTTTGAGTTATATTCGATGTATAAATTTATTTGCTAGTTGCATGTGGGTAATAGATCCGTCCCTCTATAGTTACTGAACATCAAAATTTTTCTAGCAATATGCACACAAGGTTTGTGGACACATGGATTTATATCAATTTTGGTATAAAGATGGAGCCTTTATCATGCACATAAATTGTAGACTCTAGTTGATGCATCCCTTGTTAATGTTATTTTATGCATATTACTTTTATATGTTCTTTTGATGCTCTAATATATGTAATGGTCATGATATATGCATTATCTCTCATACTTTGACTCTGCTTAGTAGATATGATATTTCTTGTTATTCTCTCTATTATTGTCTATGATAATAAATTGCATAGATTTATGAAAGTGAGTATTCTTGTCAAAACCTCGCAACTATTAGTTGGGGTTGACTTGATATTTACTGAGTACACATTTATTCTTGTACTCATACTACACTTTTATATATTTTTATGGAGATACTAATTTAGAATCCAGAGGGGACCGGGAGGGCGCTTAGTAGCTACCTACTTGAGAGACTCAAGATAGAGCTGCCATATTGTCTGCAGTACGTTGAAGTCACTTTCTTTTATATATTAATGTTATCTTGTTCGGGAAGTAGTGTACTTTAGATATTTATGTATTTTGTTACTCTTAGCACTTATGACGTTATGACACCAATTCTTAGGGATAATTATACTTGATTTTGCACTTATTATTGTATTTATACCTATGTTATGACAATACTTCTTCTATGACTTATTCTAGTTTTATAGTATTGTGTATGGTTTTGGATTTTGTTGGTTCAGATAGTAGATTGGGGTAGGTGGCATGACGACCGGGTGACATTTGCGTCAATACAATTTATTTTATTTAATTAATAAAATTAGCTACTGAACAACAAGCTTAGTAGCCTTTATTTAAAAAGAAGAATTCTATAGAGAAAGAGGAACATTCCCAACACTAATACACTCCAAGGTAATATTTTCCATTTTCCATTGTTTTGTGCCAATTTCAACATCTTAATACTAGAATTAATACCTCCTGCTCATGAAATCTATAAAATTTTAAGGAATCTTCTCAAGAGCTCAAGCTAAGAATTTCGTGAGTTTCGTCCAAAAGGTAATTCTACACTCTTTAAACTTACATGGATATGAGTAAAAAATAGGTGATAGAATTTATACGATGGTGATTGGAAGCCATAAATATCTAATCTAAATTAATGAATATTGTAGAAATTGTGAAATGTAATAATTAACTTAATTGGATGGATATGAGTTAATCGCTAGTTCTGCATATGCTAATTGAGGTTGTTAGTAGCCCAAGTGTGTAGTATTATTTATTAGCATGAAGACTGGTTGTTGGGAAAATAAATACCACTGATGAAGGTTGTAGAAATAGTACATGCCAGGTGTTTGATAAAATATCTAAGTGACTTGCTAGTATTGACCCAAAAAATTTACATTATTGTAGATTGACATTATAAAGTTGGTTGGGCATCGTAGCACTATTAGGAAGAGAAGTAAGGTATGTTCGCTAAACTTTCTTTTGTAAAATTGTCCTCTATATTATTCCCATGTTATCTTTCAATTATTTATGTTTATATAGTATACCGACTATGATAAAAATACTATAAATATGGTTTACCCTCAAAATCGGATAACAATTGAATTTGTAAGTAATTTTAAGGATACATGGATTAATTTGACACAAAGTGATAAATTAAATTACAACTAAAGTGAACAATGATAAAGTAAATTCAAAATACACAACTTGAATAGCTACAGCCTTGGAAAAGTCAATTACACTTGAAATGGATGCTATTTGATCGATATCAAGATACTGAAGAACAAGAGCTTAAAGAAAGAAAGAAATATAATGCTTTGGAATACGTGTGACCATGTGTTTTACTAGTAATCAGACCCCTTTTATAATGTAGGGGAGTCCTACTTTAGGTACAATTCTATAGAAAGTAAAAATCTTCTAATTTGCTGATTTGTCGGTTCCTCATTGATACACTCCAAGAATCCCGCTGTAATATCTTACCGGTCACAGCTATTTTGGCTTTCTCTTATTCCGGTCTTCTGTTGGTTACACTGACAATGTTTCATCGGGCTCGTTCGGGGTCAGGGTCGATTCCGGGATCACGACTTCAATGTTCTCGAGGACGGACATTCTAATCTCGGGTTCTTGTCTTGTGGGATCAGGGGTCGATCTTTAGTCTCTCATGTTCTGAGTCTGATCTAGCACATCGTAGACGAGCCCGATTTCTACCATATACAGATAGTATCCTCATTTTTTGGAGAGTAGATAATGAGAAACGACATGAGCTCCCAATTCTCACCTCGATATCATGCAACAGAAACGACAAAATAAACAAAACACCACATTAGTCAAGTCTTAATGCCATTAACGCTCGTCAGTTGTTGGTCGGCCACTCCTTGATGGGAACCGTCGCTTCAAAATTATAAGTACCCCCTTTTTTATTCATTCAAACTTTACTTCCAAACTTTCTACTCGTGCTTCTTAGAAATTTCTCTATTTTCTGGCAATTATACTCTTATTTCGTGAGATCCTTTGTGAAGAATTTTGCTTGTCTCCACCGTAAATCATCAAGCGTATTGCTCTAACTCCCTCTTCTTCTTTTCCGTCATTTTAAAAAGAAACAGTAAAGACTTCAAATATTGTTCTCCAAAAAGAAACCGTTTCTACATCACGACCGATCGGCGAGGAGACCATTTCATGTACCTCTGAGCACGTTCATCCATGGTGGGTGCTCGGTAATCGCTGATTTTAAGGTTGAAAAACCTCCCACTGTACCCAGCTGATGTGAGAAGGTATCAAGATATGTGTGCTCGATCATCAAAGAAATCCTCCCCACGGTCAAAAAGGATTTCAACTAGGTTGATAAGCACGCGGTGGTTCCCGGAACTGGGGAAAATATCACCACCCACGTCGAGGGATACTTAAGTGTTAATAATTATACCTTTACGCTGGGACCATTGGGCCCGGTTATCATCCATCCATTTCTGCAAAAGATACGAGGTATGCCTCGGTCAAATTCACCCTTCATTCTGGAGAATCGTGATCCTTTTTTGGTTCTTCGTGAGAAAGATCGATGAATGCTCGTTCACCATCGATCACCTCATGCCCTATACAGTCCCCAACTCAATTGGGGGGAGGGGTGATCAAGTTTGCTCGCGGGCTAGTAAAACCCCATTATCGAGCATCGATTAAAATTGGGATCGAGGCTGGCTAGGTCGTTTCGTCTGAGTGAGGACCTCAGATCTGATCCCAGCAGAGTGCATGCCGTTCCCCGAGTAGTGGAACTCAAAACGTAAGTAAAATTTTATTTTTCTAAAATTTTATTTTACTCTCTTTTCCTTCTTTCTTATCGGTGCTTGGTGGTGGTGCAGTTGTTACTCCGGTCCTGGACGCAATTCCCCAACTCAAAGAGTGGGTTGAGGACATTGTGTCATAAAAGCCATATTCTGAGTGCGTATGGCGCAAACTTTTGAAGGGCCGGTGGGAGGCCCATTCTCATAGTGAGATTTGCTTACCTGAGTGATTAATACTTGGGTCTTTTTGGTGCTGCTGGGTTCATATCTATTTTGTTTCCCTTTGTAAGTTTATGTCACAATGAGGCCTCCATCCCCTAACCAGGATTGCCCCACCAAGTCCCCTGCTACGAGACAGGGTGGTGAAAGGAAAAGAAAAAGGGTTTCGAATTATCTAAATTTGGAAATAATAAATTGAGGAGAAGGCTGGTGTGCAAATCTAAAGAAAGCACCATTTCCCGAGTGCCATCATTGGACTCTCTTCACCAGCGGATAGACGAATCTGAAGAAGAAGAAAAAGAAGAAGCATCTAAACTCGTGGCCCGCGTGTGGTCGCAGTTTGAGGGACAAGGGGCCTGCGAGATAAGGAGAGGGGAGGCCGATCTGCCTCAAAACAGGGAGGCCGATAAAGAGGCCACAACCAAGGCTTCTAAACCATAGAGGGCAAGGCTGTTTTGGCTTAAGTTAGGGATGCCGACGAGGAAGCCATGTTTTTTGCTTCCCGGTTAGTGGGCAATGCCCCAAAGGAAGTACTCGGTGTGATAGACCTCTCTGAGTCGCCTTCGTTCATTGAGTCCATGTTTAGCGAGGCTCAGATGATGAAAGGACCCCCCAACAAGGGGCCCCAAGGGGCCGCAGACCTCTTCCACAATTTTTTTATAGAGTAGACTCTACCGCCATGGAGGACGTCACCGGGTTGGGTGACTTAGCGGTACCAAGGAAGGGCCCATCTTGGGGAACAAGCAGGACTTCCTCAAGTCCGGAACTAGTCAACCAGTTCCTAGCTCCAAGCGCGAAGCGTGACTAGAAATGGTCAATCATTATGTATATTCCGGAGGATGCCCAGTTCATCTCTACAGAGTGGCTAGTTACCTTCGATGCTTACTAATCAAGGAAGACCAAGCCAAGAACGAGGTGGAAGCGCCCTACCTGTTCAATGAAGCTCAACATACGCTAAATCGGGTAATTTCAGATACCTCTCGATGACTTCCAATTTTTACTTAGATTAATTTATAGATGATCATAACTTTTCTCTTTATGTTTGTAAGCCTTGGTGCTTCATCATGAGACTTTTCTCCGGTACCGAGAAGAGCTAAACCAGTATGAAGCTGAGGTTCGAGGGCATACTGAGAAGAGATATGCTTACAAACATCTCAGCGATCAACGTGAAGTGGAGGCTAAGAGCCTCTGAGTTGAGCTAGAGGCGACTCGGAAAGAGCATGCCGACCTGATGGAGAAGGTAAAAGGTTGTGAGGTTAGTGACGATAAGCTAGACTTAGTGACTAACGCTTCGAATTAGGAGGTCCAAAAGAATCTTGATCGGATCGATCAATTTCGAGCAAAGATGGACGTGGTAAAGGCCAAGGCCAAAGAATGGAAAAAGCAAAATGGACCACTTGGCCTCGGAAAACGAAAATGACCGGGCACAATTGGCTTCGGCTAAGGTACAACTTCGAGCGGCAAAGGAAAGGGCCTTGGTGCAGGCCAAAAAAATTGAGGAGCTCCAGTCTCAACTGAGTTCGGTCATATCCAATCAAGAAAATTTGGCCAATGAGCTTGAAATGGCCAAGTTAGTGGCCGAGGTGGTTAAAACCGATGCCGATGTGATGGTAGCTCAATATAAGGCCAATGCTGAGGTGGCCCAAATTCGAGCAAAGGATATCGTTGAGCACAAAAAGCAGCAATCTTGAAGGGAAGCCCTCGAGAAAATTCATGCTCTGGATTTTGACTTATTAGCTAAAATTGAAAGTGCCACGGAGATCGAAGCCGAGGACAAGAAATTAGATTATCCCAAGGATGATGAAGATTTTGAAGATTTGAGCGAGCCCGAGGGTGGAGGAGACCCTCGACAGTCCTGGTGATGAGGCGGGCTCCGATAAATTTCAGGCCGTTTAAATGCCTTGTACATTTTTTCTTTGTTTTTTGTATCTTTGTACTTGTGTATTTTTCTTTTTTGTTGAGGCTGTTTGGCCTTTGTAAAAATTTGTATCGAGGCAGTTTTGGCCCCCGTAAAAATCTTTTAATATGTATATGAAGCTTTTTTCCCTCCAGCAATTTCTTTGCTTTATTATTTAAGTTTGCAAGGATTAAAATGCCTTAGCACGAAATTGTTAGGTTATGTTCAGAGGTTCGATCAAACCTTGCGTTCAACATTATTTTGTTTTTTTTTCATGCCCCAACCTCGGGAGGCGCGATCGGCGCTCAATCGAGTGAACCCAACTAGGCAAGCCTTTTAACACTCTCTACCCAACTTACTATGACCAAGAAAAACCGTGCTTTCATTTATTTATTTAGACAGTAGGAAAGATCGTACGTATAACATTGCCAGTTCATTCATATTACCACCATCAAACTATAGTTATGTTTCCAGGATTTCATACAGTTCCAGATTAGAGAAAACAAGAGTTTAGAATTACAACATAGTCTAGGGACCCATCCAATGCCTGTACATAACCCACACAAACGTCTACGAAGCCTCTAAGGATACAAAAGGCAGTTATGATAATGCCGCCAACAAGGCCCCGACCATACCTTAAAAGTGGTAATTTATAACAAAAGATGTACAGCATAGCCCCTGGAAGAAAAAGGGCTCACCAAGATTTTCTGAGGGGCGACACTGTCCGCTATAGAACCACCTACATTCATTTCAAAAATGTAGTGCCCCGGCAAAAGGGACGCTAGTACCATGGAATAGTACTAGTATGTATAACTAAACGCCATCTTATTAGAAAGAACTATCATACAAGAACTAGAAAATCACAAGAGATAATCAGAAGCTTTAACCGAACACCACATCATCAAATAAACGAATCATATAACTTTTACATAACTTCCATAATTTTAGTTTGGGGCATTTCATATTGTTCATAATCATTCATAATACCACCGCTTTCTTGAGTGGAGTCCAATCACGACCCGATCGTCTAGGTTACCTCATTTGAGACATGTACCTCAACCACAATCTCATTCTCCCTTTTCGGAATTCAATATCAGCACAATACCACCATGTGTGCGGCATGACGTCCGATCACGGCCCGATCGGCTAGGCCACCCTTCCAAGACGTTGTTCCTTTCTCATTAATCATCTCATTTCAATCATTATTTCACATATATCAATTCATATGCACTTAAGGACACAATTATCACACCATTTCCACTTTCAAAGTTAACCTTGCAATTTAGGATCATAGGAACATACAAAAGCAATTCAAGTTGTAAGCATAAGTAAGATTTCACATAGTTGGCATGACAATCTCAGTTTTAATCTTGACGTGAAGTCTAAGCATTTCAACACATGGTTCATATTCTTTGCACATCTTTAAATATCTAGAATAGTACATTGCACACATTGAGGCGCACCTTTCATGTATATATATATAATTTCAAAACGAATTCATGTGAAATACAATCAATACATCAATCAAATTTTAGTCTTATCACATTTGCATAGATACCAACAGAGAACAATTTCTAAGAAGAGAGAGTTTTAGCCATACATACCTCGATAGAGCTTTCCTTAAATTCTTACAAAATTCCGGAACTCTTAGCAACTGTGATCTATTTTATGAGAATTACAAGATGAACCAAGAATTAGAGACATGATTAAGATTCTAGCTCATTTGAGTATATTATCAAGCACTAAGTGTGCATTGTGATTTTAGGACCCTTTTGTTAGAGATTTTTATCATCTTACACCCCAATTGCTATCTTTTTAACTCACAATCTCCCCACACCCTATTATCATTTGTGCATCCAAGATAATCAATCCCTATACCCCTGAACCCAATTGTTAATCACTTATTTTAATAGAAATTTCGAAATAATAGATTAGGGCACAAGTTCTTACCTCTTAGGATGAAGGCCTAGCAAATTTTACTTAAAAGACTTCAAAGATTTGGGCAAGGATTGTGGTGACATGGTGAGAGTTAGTTTCTCCCTCTAGAACTCCCTCTATCGCTCTAATTGTAGTAAAATAGCATAAAAGGGGTCTAATGGGGTATTTTTAATGGGACAGGGTCGGGTTTTAAAAGTTAGAAAATAGGAGCCCTAACACAATCTGCGATCGCATATGCGATCGAATAATTGACATACGGACCGCAAAAGGGACCGCAAAATGGCCCCCAAAACATGAACAAACTGCCCGGGTATGCGACAAGAATGTGGTCTGCATCCTGTTCTGTGGTCACATAATGCACCGCAGAACTATCCCTCACAAAATTCCAAGGAGATTATGCGATGACTATGCGGCCCACATATTGATTATGCGATCGCATAATTGGCCACATAGTTGACCTCAAAATTAACCATCAAATTGCCTCACTCTGCGGTGACTATGCGGTCCGCATAGCTATTATGAGACCACATAATGGACTGCAGAAACACGCACTTCTGAAAAACATTATTCCTTAACTCTTTAGTGCATAGATCAATCCAAAGGGTCCGAACCGCGACACATATTCCTAACTTGGCACTACGAGATCTCGGGTTTTTGAGAAGAAGTTTCATGGGGCCTTACATCCCCCCCACTTAAAATCATTCGTCCTTGAATGAGGATGAAGGTTTACTCATTATAAATCCTTATGCAACTTCAGCTATTTCACATCATGGAACATATCAACAACCCCAATTCGGCTAATTCCCTAAATTTTCAAAAAAATTCCAGAGTTTCCTTTGTTACTAGGCCTATCCACCAGTCAGAGAGCCCCAGAAATATATCCTAAATGCATATACACAATCTATAGACATGACTTAACTTGTAATGACACCAACCATGGCCGCATAGGCAACATACAACCAAAATAGAACAGTTTTACATAGAGAAAACCAAAGGATACAGAGTTCATAGGAAACAAATTCATAAAAGCTATTACATGGCTATATAAACAAATGTGGGTACTTCTTTTTCATTTCTTCCTCTGCTTCCTCAACCTACTGGTTCTGCCATGACACTTTTACGGAGGCAATTTCCTTATTTCTCAATTTCCGGACTTGCCTGTCAAGAATGGCAATTGAAACTTCTTCATATGACAGTTCTTCATTAACCTTAATAGTTTCAACCAGCACAATAGTGGACGGATTTCCCACTACCTTCTTCAACATAGACACATGGAAGACTGGGTGTACCAATGACATCTCGGGTGGCAGCTCGAGCTTGTATGCCACCCGACCGATCCTCTGAATGATTATGTACAGTCTGACATACCTCAGACTCAATTTTCCTTTCATTCCAAACTACATGATACCCTTTATGGGGGAAACCTTCAAAAATACCCAATCATCTTCTTTGAACTCCAAATCTCTGCGATGAACGTCCGAATAAGACTTTTGGTGACTTTGAGTAGTTTTCAACCTTTCCTTGATACTTTCTCCATAGCCTGATGCACAAGGTCAGACCCTATCAATTTAGCTTCTCTAACTTCGAACCACCCAATGGGAGATCTACATCTCCTACCATATAATGCTTCAAATAGTGCTATCTGGATACTAGTATGGAAGCTGTTATTATAAGCAAACTCTATGAGTGGCAAATAATCATCCTAGCTACCTTTGAAATCAAGAACACGAGCACGCAACATGTCCTCAAGCGTTTGAATAGTCTGCTCTGCTTCCCCTTCATTTTGAGGATGAAAAGTTGTACTAAGATTTACCTACGTACCCAAACCTTGCTGAAATTTCTTCCAAAAGTTGGCCGTGAACTGAGCCCCTCAATCAGAAATGATTGAAACTAGAGTGCCATGCAACCTGACTATTTCTCTGATATACAACTGAGCATACTGTTCCGCTGTGTCTATAGATTTGACTGGCAAGAAGTGTGTTGATTTTGTGAGTCGATCGACGATCACCCAAACTGAGTCGAACTTGCGCGGAGTGCGCGGTGACCCTAACTCAAAATCAATGTTGATCATTTCCCATTTATACATTGGAATTTCTATCCTTTGAGCCAATCCATCGGGCCTTTGGTGTTCGGCTTCCACTTGCTGACAGTTCGGACATCTAGCCACAAAGTCCACCACATCCCTTTTCATGTTGTTCCACCAATAAACTTCCTTGAGATCATGATACATTTTTGTAGAACATGGGTGCGCAGAATATCTGGAAGTGTGAGCTTCTTCCATGATCCTTTCCCGAAGACCGTCAATATCCAGAAGGCATAGGCGACCTTGGTACCGTAGGGTACCATCTTCCGTGCCAAAAGAAAAAGTTGTGGTCTTGTGTTTATGAACCCCTCCTTTAGCTGTGCCAACAATGGATCGTTGAACTGCTTTTCTTTCACCTCCTCCACAAGCGATGATTCAACCCTATTCTGCACAATTACTCCTCCTTCATTAGAGTCCGCAAGGCGAACTCCCAAACTAGCCAACTGGTAAACCTCTCGGGCCAACGGCCTTTGATATGCCTTCAGATGAGCCAAACTTCCCATAGATTTTTGGCTAAGAGCATCTGCCACAACATTGGCCTTTCCTGGGTGGTAGAGAATATCGATATCATAGTCCTTGAGCAACTCGATCCATCTCCTCTGCCTCAGATTCAAGTCCTTTTGCTTGAAAAAATATTTAAGGCTCTTGTGGTCCGTAAATAAATCCACATGGACCCCATACAAATAATGTCGCCAAATCTTTAGTGCAAACACCATTGCCGCAAGCTCTAAGTCATGGGTTGGATAGTTCTTTTCATTTTTCTTGAGTTGCCTAAAAGTGTAGGCTATAACCTTGCCGTGTTGCATTAGCACACACCCAAGCCCAATCCTTAAAGCATCGCAATATACCACAAACCCCTCTATACCCTCTGGCAGGGTTAATACCGGTGTTGTAGTCAATCTTGATTTCAATTCCTGGAAACTCCTTTCACAAGCATCGGACCACTGGAAATTAACTTCTTTCTGCGTCAATTTAGTCAATGGAGAGACAAGAGTAGAAAATCCCTCCACAAATCTTCGGTAGTACCCGGCCAAACCTAGAAACTGCGACTCTTTGTTGGAGTGGTAGGTCTCCAATTCTTCACTGCTGCAATCTTTTGAGGATCAACCATAATTCCTTCCCTGGAGATGACATGACCCAAGAACGCAACAGATTCAAGCCAAAATTCACATTTTGAAAATTTCGCATACAATTGGTGCTGCTGAAGAGTCTGCACAACTGCCCTGAGATGGTCAGCATGATCTTCTTGACTTCGGGAATACACAAGAATATCGTCAATGAACACTATCACAAAAGAGTCTAGAAAAGGCTTGAAGACTCGATTCATAAGATCCATGAAAGCTGCCGGGGCATTTGTTAGCCCAAAAGACATCACCAGAAATTCAAAGTGCCTATATCGAGTCCTGAAAGCTATTTTTGGAATATCCTGCTCCCTTATCTTCAATTGATGATACCTGGATCGTAAGTCAATTTTTTGAGAAACACGTAGCACCCTGCAATTGATCAAACAAATCATCTATCCTTGGTAGAGGCTATTTTTTTTATTGTGCTTTGTTAAGTTGCCGGTAGTCAATACACATTTGTAGCGACCCATCTTTTTTCCTTACAAACAAAATTGGTGCGCCCCATGGTGAAACACTCGGCTAGATGAAGCCCTTCTCTAGCAAATCCTTCAATTGTTCCTTTAGCTCCTTCAATTCTGCATGCGCCATTCTGTAATGTGGAATTGATATAGGCTACATGCCTGGCATCACGTCGATCCCAAAATCAATCTCCCTGTCTGGTGGGATTCTAGGGAGCTCATCTAGAAAGAAATCCAGAAATTCATTTACAACTGGTACAGACTCAAGGCTAGGTGCCTCGGCATCGGTGTCTGTAACCCGAACTAAATGATAGATACACCCCTTCTTGATCATCTTTGCGGCCTTAAGGTAAGAAATAAACTAACCCTTAGGTACTACATTATCTCCCTTCCATTCAACAACGGGCTCATTAGGAAACTCAAGCCTCATAGTTCTTGTCTGACAATCCAGTTTGGCAAAACATGAATAAAGCCAATCCATTCCCATTACTATATCAAAATCGACCATCCCTAATTCAATAAGATCGGCCATAGTATCCCTACCACGCACCGTAAAAACACAACCTCTATAAACTCGAGTAGCAGTAATAGACTCACCAACCGGAGTAGACACCTAAAATGTCTCATGAAGCTGATCTGGTTTTATCCCAAATTCCATAGCAACAAAAGGGGTAACATAGGACAAGGTGGAACCGGGGTCAATAAGTGAATACACATTAGGATATTGGACATTCAAAATACCTGTAACAACATCTGGAAAAGCCTCTATGATCTGGCGACCACTCATAGCATAGAATCGGCTGGATCCTCCTGAACTCTACGCACCACCCCTAGCTGCACCACGCCCTGCGGGTGCTAGGGTACCTCGAGCTGGAGAGGGGGCTGAAGATATAGCAGCTGCCGAGCTGGCTGGCTATGCTGTGCCTCTACCCGCTTCCTAGCAGGATACACGACAATGCCTCTAAATATGACCCCTCATCCCACATCCATAGAATACGGGTAACTCCAAGTAGCAAATCCCTGAGTGCATCTTCCCGCGCCTGGGGCACGAGGACCTCTGCTGCTGCTGGGATCTTTCTCCTGACCGACCCCGCTGGAAGGATCCCTTGTTGCCCTGACCAGGCCTGAAACGACTCCATTGCTGCTGCTGGCTAGGCCCTAATGGTGGTGCACTAGCCAAAGACTGTGCAACAGAATAGGACAGCCCTGATGATCCTCCCCTAAAAGCTGATCTTCCCCCACCTAGTGACTCTCTCATGTTGCCCGTAGACCGGGCCTTGCTGTTACCCTTTCTCTCCATTCTGTTCTTTAGTTTACGGTTCTCTGTGGCCTGAGAAAATGCCATCATCTTCCCATAATTCATGTCAAAATTCAAGGAAGCTGTAGAAGCCTCATTAATAGTCAAAGGATTAAGGCCCTGAACAAACCGGCGCACCCCGGCCTCCATTGTGGGAAACATGTGAATAGCATACTTGGACAGACGGGCAAACTCCATGTGGTACTCCCACGCACTTTTGCTACCTTACTTCCGATCCTCAAACTCTACTGCACTGATAGGGTCAGGTTTTAAAAGTTAGAAAATAGGAGCCCCGACACAATCTGCGATCGCATAATTGACATACGCCACAAAAGGGACCACAAAATGGCCCCAAAAAAATGAACAAACTGCCTGGGTGTGCGATAAGAATGTGGTACATATACTTGTTCTTGCGGTCTCATAATGCACTACAGAACTTCCCATCGCAAAATTCTAAGGAGATTACGCGATGACTATGCGGCCTGCATATTGATTATGCGATCGCATAATTGGCCGCATAGTTGACCTCAAAATTAACCATCAAACTGCCTCACTCTACCGTGACTATGCGGTCTGCATAGCTATTATGTAACGCATTATGGACCGCAGAAATGCACGCTTCTGAGAAACATTATTCCTTAAGTCTTTAATGAACAGATCAATCCAAAGGGTCCGAATTTGGCACTATGAGATCTCGGGTTTTTGAGTAGAAATTTCACGGGGTCTTAAATTTTTATGCATCGTGGCTGTTCGGTGTGACCAAAAAAATTTTCCCAAAGTATTTATACTTTTTCAGATTATAGTTTGTCGAGGGTAGGCTTTAGAAGATTAAGAAATTTTAAGGCCTTATTGTTTTTGTTACGGGTCTCGGATGTCTCCGGGCCATTTTAATTTGGCCGTAGATTTTTTAGTTTGGGTGCTACCTAATGGGCTTGTAACCCCGAGTTATCCGGACTTGCCTAAGATAATAGTCCACGACTTGCGATAGTCGTAGCCTTTAAAATTCGGGCGTTGCCTAATAGGTCTTGTGCCACTGAGCTCCGATAGCCCAGACCGTCCGAGTTTGTTTTAGGACGACCGTACCGGAGTGAGAGTGATTGTTCGTACTCAGATTAAGGTGTCCCTTGTGCTCGATACCTTTAGGAGATCGGATGTAGGAAATTCCTTGAGAAATGCAAGAAAACTTTTAAGGGACAAGATATTTATCCGCAAAGAAGAGACTTCTTTTTATTCTTGTGCATAATAGTTATACATGTGTACATGCTTTGTGCCAAGGCTCGAGTAGTCTATGTGGGCATGGTTCATTTGATCGTTTGACCCTTACCGTAAATCCTATCGATCGAGCCGAGACCATTCAATCATAGAGTCCATGTCCTTGCTAAAGTCGTTATCTGAGGTTAATTCCCCTCAATGTTCGAGGATGATCATAGAGAAGCCTCGGATACTGTTGATGTGATTTTTGACACTAATGCATGACTGGCCTTCGATTCTAAGTTAGCACGATCCATTGTTGCCTCGTTAAAAACCTTGCTAGAAAACCCATTTGGGACAAAACCGGTTCAACGGAAAAAGAGTGCAACGCTTGCTTTCAGGCCTAAAAATCGTACCGTTCTGTAAGGCCTCGTGAAATTTCTACTCAAAAAACTCGAAAGCTCGTAGTAAGAAATCAGGTATATGTGTTAGAAATTTGTAAAATTCTTGCGATTCTGACCCTTTTGATCGATCTGTGCATTAAAAAGTTAAGGAATAATGTTTTCCAGAAAAGTGCATTTCTGCGGTCCATTATGCGATCGCATAATAGCTATGTGGACCGTATAATCGCCGCAGAGTCAGACAGTTTGAGGATAAATTTGAGGTCAACTATGCAGCCAATTATGCGATTGCATTATTAATATGAGGGTCGCATAGTCATCGCATAATCTCCTTGGAATTTCTAGAAGGGGCATTTCTGCCGTGCATTATGCGACTGCAGAACAAGTATGTGGACCGCATTTCTATCACATACCCGGATAGTTTATTTAGGTTTTTGGGGCCATTTTCACGGCCCTTTTGCGGGCCGCATGTCCATTATGCGATCGCATATTTCATCGGGGCTCCTATTTTCTAACTTTTAAAACCCGACCCCATCCCATTAAAAACACCCTATTAGACCCCTTTTATGTTATTTTGCTGCAAATAGAGTGAGAGAGGAAATTCTAGAGAGAGAGGGTGATCTACATAAAGTCACCACTCAATCCTTGCCTAAACCCTTGAAGATTATCAAGTAAAGCTGCTAGACCTTCACCCCAAGAGGTAAGAACTTGAGCCCTAACCTTTAGTTTCGAAATTCACACTAGAATGAGTAATTAGCTTAGGGGTTCATGGGTATAAGAATGGATTTTCTTGCATCCTTAAAAGATAATAGGGTATGGGGAGGTTGTGAACTAAAAAGATAGCAGTTGGGGTGTAAAATAATAGAAATCTCTCACAAAAGGGTCCTATAATCACAATGCACACCTAGTGCTTGATAATGTGCTCAAATGAGCTAGAATCTTAATCATGTCTCTAATTCTTGGTTCAATTTGTAATTTTCATAAAATAGATTGAAGTTGCTAAGAGTCCCGGAATTTTGTAAGAAATTAAGGAAAACTTTATTGAGGTATGTATGGCTAAGTACCGGTTATGCTCTTCGGCCCAAGTAACAGCCGGATATTCTATTAGATTTTGCTTTAACTATTGTGAAGCTACCGAGCTTCGAATATTGAGCCCCTAGGTGAAAGCTTGAACGGCCCAATCATCAACGACTAGTGGCAGGTCCATCCATTCCATTTGAAACCGGGAAACGAACTCTCTGAGCATCTCATTATCCTTTTGTCTTACTTTGAAAAGGTCCGACTTCCTGGTCTCGACCTTGATAGCCCCGGTGTGTGCTTTCTTTCATAAGCGAGTATGCAAGCGTAGCAAATGAGTCAATAGAATTAGGAGGTAAGTTGTGATACCATATCATAGATCCCTCTGATAGGGACTCTCCGAATTTCTTCAACAGGACAGACTCAATCTCATCATCCTCTAGGTCATTTCCTTTGATGGCGCATGTGTAAGAGGTAACATGCTCGTTTGGGTCGGTCGTTCCATTGTACTTAGGAATTTCCAGCATACGAAATTTTTTGGGATCGGCTTTGGAGCCGCACTGGGGGTGGGTTGAAGGTTTTTGCATGAACTTCTTGGAATCCAAGCCTTTCAGTATCGGCGGTGCTCTCGAGATTTGGTCGATCCTGGAATTTTAGATTTCTACTTTTTTGTCAATTGCTTCGATTTTCTTCTCTCCTGATTCTAGCCATTTTGTTAGCTCCTCAAGCATTTTTATGATCTCAGGATTAGTCTTCGATTCGTTTCCATTCGACCTTTCTGCGACCGGTTCATCCCTGCGGGTGACTTCCCGGGACGGATCGGGTTCAATTATACTCGGTGCGCGACTTTGTTTTTGTAGCTGAGCTATTACCGCCTGTTGAGCCTGTAATATTTCGAAGATCATCCTTACATTAATCCCGTATCCTCCATTGTATTGAGTAATTTGCGCTGCCGATCGGGCCCTACCACAGATACTATTCTCGGGGTCGGTAGGTAGATTTGTGTTGATAGCCACATGGAGTTAGCATCTAACGAGTCCGCGACTAGAATTCCGATGGGATAAATAGGCGATACCTTGTTACCAGGAACTATGTTGTTATTTTCGTCGTGCTGACTAGACTCATTGTCAACAGGTAGGAGCGCCAATTGTGAGTTTGACATTATGAGCTTCTCTTCGCAAATGCGGCCTAACTGTCGCAAATGCGAAGGGACCAGAAATTCCCAGGTTCCCAATTGCGAACCCCTGATCGCAATTGCGATAACTGCACCTGTTAAGTGAGATTTCAGACGGGATTTTTCAATACTTTTCACTTTTATCAAACTCTAAACATCCTTAGGCGATCTTCCAAAGGCTAAAACTTCTCCAAATCATAAGTAAGTGATTTCTAACTCATCTTCTTCAATCTAATTCATCTTTTTACATAATTTCACTTCAAAATCTAGGGTTTTTCATGGGAAATTGGGTGTATTTGGGTAGAAGTTAGGATTTTCGAATTTTGGGGATTTAGACCTCAAATTGAGGTACAATTTCAAAACTAATTGCATATTTGAGTTCGTGGGTGAATGGGTGATCGAGTTTTGGTTCGAACTTCGAGTTTTGACGAAGCGGCCCTGGGGTCAATTTTTGACTTTTTGGGGAAAATATTGGGAAATCTATTTTCATGCATTAGAATTGCTTTATTTAGCATTTATTGATGTTATTAAGTAAATTATGACTAGATACAAGCGGATTGGAAGTGGAACCGAGAGGTAAACCAGTAATTAAGGCTTGATTTTGTCCATAGAATTGAGGTAAGTGTTGGGTCTAACCTTAGCTTGAGGGAATAGGAGTTGTGGTCTTAATTTTTATGTGTTAATGTCGAGTATCTATACGTTGGTGTCAAGCATGCTCGTGAATCTTATACCATATTGTTGTGACTCTATTGTTTATTGTCCATGCTTGGGTTGATGATTATCGATGTTGAACATGATTCATGATAATTTCTTGGTAATTGACCATTGTTGAGTATTGGCTCAAGTTGATATTCATTTTGTGAAGTAACTATTGAAATGGGATTGGTTATAGTTGATTCCCTTGCCGGGATGTTATTGTTTATATTGTTGATTCCCTTGCCGGTACGTATTGTTTCTATTATTGGGTGAGGAAGAGTGTAAAGCACGAAGAGTGATGTCGTGCATGATGTCATGAGTGAGTGTTAATGCACGAAGGGTGATGTCGTGCCGATACCGAGAGTGTTAATACACGAAAGGTAATGTCGTGCCATGAATTGAGAGTTAATGCACGAAGGGTGATGCCGTGACGATATTTTTAATAGTTAATACACGAAGGTGACAAGCAGGTTACAGTGGGAGGTGATGGAGTTTTGAGGATGCAGGGTCGAGTTTGTGTACCTAATGTGGATGGACTTTGAGAGTTGATTCTAGAGGAGGCTCAAAGTTCCCGGTATTCTATTCATCCGGGCGTCGCTAAGATGTATCAGGACCTGCGACAGCATTATTGCTGGAGGAGGATGAAGAAGGACATTGTTGCCTATGTAGCTCGGTGTTTGAATTGTTATTAGGTATAGTACGAGCATTAGAGACCTGGTGGTTTGCTTCAAAAGATTGAGATTCCTAAGTGGAAGTGGGAGCATATCACTATGGACTTCGTTGTTGGACTCCCACGGACTCATGAGAAAGTTCGATGTGGTATGGGTTATTGTCGATAGGCTGACTAAGTCAGCGCATTTCATTTATGTGACAGTCTCCTATTCTTCAGAGAGGTTAGCTGAGATCTATATCTAGAAGATCATTCGTCTTCATGGTATGCTCGTGTATATTATTTCTGACCGAGGTACGCAGTTTACCTCACATTTCCAGAGAGCAGTTCAGAGTGAGTTGGGTATACGGGTTGAGTTGAGCACAACATTTCATCCTCAGATGGACAGATAGTCCGAGCGTACTATTCAAATTTTGGAGGATATGCTCCGAGCATGTGTTATTGACTTTGGAGGTTCGTGGGATCAGTTCTTGCCATTATAGGAGTTTGCCTACAACAACAGCTATCAATCGAGCATCTAGATAGCTCCATATGAGGCATTATATGGTAGGCAGTATCGATCACCTGTTGGGTGGTTTGAGCCGGGAGAGGCTCGGTTGTTGGGCACAGATCTAGTACAAGATGACTTGGATAAGGTTAAGATCATTCAGGATAGTCTTCGTGCATCTCAGTCTAGGCAAAAGAGTTATGCCGACCGTAAGGTTCGCGATGTGGCATTCATGGTCGGGGAGCGAGTGTTGCTTCGGGTGTCGCCCATGAAGGGCGTGATGAAATTTGGGAAGAAGGGCAAGCTAAGCCCTAGGTTCATCAGTCCTTTTGAGATTCTTGATCGAGTGGGAGAGGTGGCTTACAGACTTGCATTGCCGCCGATTTTATCAGCTGTGCACCCAGTGTTTCATGTGTCTATGCTTCAGAAGTATCACGACGATCAATCCCACGTGTTAGACTTCAGCACTGTCCAATTGGACTAGGGCTTGATCGATGAGGAGGAGACAGTAGCTATACTAGACCGGCAGGTTAGTTATGAGATCGAAGAATTTACCCTTCAGTTCATGTGCAGTGGAGAGGTCAGCCTGTTGAGGCAGCGACCTAGGAGTCCGAGTCCGATATGCGGAGCCGTTATCCTCATCTTTTCACCGACTCAAGTACTTTTCTATATCTGTTCGAGGACTAAGGGTTGTTTTAGAGATGGAGAATGTGATGACCGAAAAGGTCATCTCTTGTTTTAGAAGTCAAATCTATGTTTTGAGGCCTTAAAAACCTCTATTTGTCTCACCTCGATTTGCGTGTGCAGTACGGGCACATCTCCGGAAAGCTTTTATGAGAACTTTAAGAGAAATATTGAATTTAGCCTTTAAAATTGATTAAAGTTGAATTAGATCAACATTTTTGGTAAACGGACCCGGACCCGTGATTTTACGATCCTGTAGGGTTTGTAGTAAAATATGGGACTTGGGTGTATGCCCGGAATCGAATTCTGAGGTCCCAACCCTGAGAAAAGAATTTTTAAAGAAAATTATTTGTTGGAAAATATAAAGACATTTGGAAATGAAATGGTGTGTGTTCTTGATGGTATCAGGCTCGTATTTTGGTCATAGAGCCCGGTATAGGTTGAAAATAACAACTAAGTCAAATCTGTGAAATTTGGTAAGAATCGGAGTTGATTTGACATAAATCGGACCTTAGGTTGAGAAAATGGAAAATTTGAACTATCTTATGAATTTCATGAATTTGAGGTTAAATTCGTAGTTGTTAATGTTATTTTGATGATTTGATCGCACGAGCAAGTCCATTTGATGTTTTTAGACTTGCGTGCATGATTGGTTTAGAGCCCTGAGGGCTCCGGTGAGTTTTGGATAAGCCACGGAGTGAGTTTGGACTTAGAAAATTTCTGATTTGCATCTGGTATTTGTTGCAGGCTATGATCTCGCAATTGTAAGGTCAGGCTTCATAATTGCGAGCCTGTCAGATTTGGTAATTGCGAGGGCGCTGATTGCAATTGCGATGAATGCCCTGGCCAGCCTTGCTTGCATTTGCGAGCTTTTCTTCGCAAATGTGAAAGTCTCAGTAGTCGCAAATTCAAAGGGAGTAGAAATTCCCAGGGTTCTCAATTTCGAACCCCTGATCGCAAATGCGATAACTGCACCTGTTAAGTGAGATTTCAGACGGGATTTTTCATCATTTTTTACTTTTCTCAAACCCTAAACATCCTTAGACGATCATTCAAAGGCTCAAACTTTTCCAGATCATAAGTAAGTGATTTTTAACGCATCTTCTTCAATCTAATTCATCTTTTTACATAATTTCACTTCAAAATCTAAGGGTTTTCATGGGAAATTGGGTGTTTTGGGTAGAAGTTAGGATTTTTGAATTTTTGGGATTTGGACCTCAAATTGAGGTCCAATTTCAAAACTAATTGCATATTTGAGTTCGTGGGTAATCAGGTTTTGGTTCGAACTTCAAGTTTTGGCCAAGCGGGTCTAGGTCGATTTTTGACTTTTTGGAGAAAACATTGGAAAATCTATTTTCATGCATTAGAATTGGTTTATTTAGCATTTATTGATGTTATTAAGTAAATTATGACTAGATACAAGCGGATTGGAAGTGGAACCGAGAGGTAAAGTGGTAATTGAGGCTTGATTTTGTCCATGGAATTGAGGTAAGTGTTGGTCTAACCTTAGCTTAAGGGAATAGGAGTTGTGGTCTTAATTGCTACGTGTTAATGTCGAGTACGACGTATAGGTGTGGTGACGAGTATCTATACGTTGGTGTCAAGCATGCCTGTGAAACTTATACCATGTTGTTGTGACTCTATTGTGTATTGTCCATGCTTGGGTTGATGATTATCAATGTTGAACATGATTCATGATAATTTCTTGGTAATTGACCATTGTTGAGTATTGGCTCAAGTTGAGAGTTATTTTATGAAGTAACTGTTGAAATGAGATTGGTTATTGTTGATTCCCTTGTCGGGATATTATTGTTTATATTGTTGATTCCCATGTCGGGACGTATTGTTTCTATTGTTGGGTGGGGAAGAGTGTAAAACACAAAGGGTGATGCCGTGCATGATGTCATGAGTGAGTGTTAATGCATGAAGGGTGATGCCGTGCCGATACTGTGAGTGTTAATGCATGAAGGGTGATTCCGTGCCATGAATTGAGAGTTAATGCACGAAGAGTGATGCCGTGTCGATATTTTTAGAGTTAATGCACGAAGGGTAGTGTCGTTCCATGACTATGAGAAGTAATGCACATAGGTTGATACTATGTCGTTTCTGTTGTTTCATATGGTGAGAACGAGAGTAAAAGCACGAAGGGTGATGTCGTGCACGTGTTACTATTTCATTATTCTTGTTGATAGAAATATGATGTTCATTATGCTTCTCTATTAGTTTATTGTTAGACCTTTATATTCCCCGCAACATGTCCCCTTCCCATCTTTATCTGTTATTTCCTATTTCTATTGTTCTGTTTGTATATGATTTAACTGCACAGGTTTATATGGTTGTCGTGTCCTAGCCTCGTCACTACTTCGCCGAGGTTAGGCTCAACACTTACCAGTACATGGGGTCGGTTGTACTGACACTGCAATCTGCACTCTTTTGTGCAGATTTCGGTGCCGGACCTGGTGAGTAGCTTGAGGTAGCTATCTTCAGTCCAGGGACACCAAGGTAGATCTGTTGGCGTTCACAGAGCCTGAAGTTTCCCCTTCCCCATTTTATTTTCTTCTGTCTCATCTATTTCGAGAGCAGTTGTATTTCTTTCAGACTTGTATTTGTAGTAAAAATCTTAGTCGTTCGTAAATTGTGACACCCGATCTATTGGGGGTAGCTATGTATTAGACTGTTGGTTTGCTATGCCTCTTCCACGTTTCTTAATTATCTTGCTCAGCTAATATCTGCTTTTGTGTGATTAATAAAAATGGTGGTAACAACTGTAATTGTTGACTTGCCTAGCTTTTACGGGTATGTGCCATCACGACTCTCGAGGGTGTGAAATCTGGTCGTGACAAAATCATTCCATAGGTTTCCCGGACGGGTTAGTATTTCAGCCACTGTTGGAATCCCCTCATCTTCCGCCGCCTCTGCTCCTTCTCCGAGAATGGGCGTGTCATTTTTCGGCATCGGAGTTTCGACGGGTCTGTTATTGTGGGAAGAAGTACCAGCCATTTGTCTCGATTAATCGGAGTAAATGAGTAAGAAAAAGGGAGAGAAAGACGATGATGGCGTCAATTTTTGATTGGCAGTAGAATGAACTCAGAAATTTGAAGTATTGAAGAAGGTAAAGACTTGCAAAACTCCTTTGGTAAAATGAAAAGTGTGGCAATAGAATGGTGTTTTCTCCCTATTTATAGGAACATAAATATCCTGAGCGGGAAACCCAAGAGCTGCCAATCGAAACTAATAGGGCACAAGAAACGTTACAATTTTTAGGAAACGTGCGCCTTAATGATAGTGGTTGTCCGTACGCATCGAATCGACATAACGGTGCAAGTCCAAACAGACGTAACAGTTCAATGGTATCGTTGAAGCATCACGCTGTCATGCCCTCTTTTTTCGTCTGCGGAGAAAGTCCGAGTTTCGACATTCATCGGGGTAATAACTCATTTCCTTTTGGGAATTTGGGTTTTGAAGAGTTGCCACCTAACGGATTATGGTGCATTAGGGCACCCAGAGTAATTAACTCTTGGATTGGTTTGAATTACCAGAGATTTAGGGTAAGGGCTCGAAATAACCTGGAGGGGAAGGTGTTAGGCACCCTTCTTGGTCCACACGGTGGGTCCCGGCCGAACTTATACTTATGAACTAGTCCTTTAACAAATAAATAGCTTAAACACATAATTACAAATAAGAGCAGGTTTTTGGACATTACATGACTCAAATAATAAGACAAAGGAAAGATTGAACAAACTGTGTTCACCCCAAATTACGCAACAGATATAGCTACCCACCTTTTTTTACTAATCACCCCAAAATTGTTTACAAATAATTATTACAGACCAGCTGAATAAATTACATAAGCAATAAATAAAATAAGAAATTAACTATAGGGAGCCTGAAGCAGGCCCAAATGACTCCCCAAGCCTCCAATAGCCTCAAATGCCAAATTCTATGACAATATCACTGTCTAGGTGAGTCAGAGTTCCCTAAGGATCTCAAGGATCCCGGGAAGTACTCACACCTAGACTTTATAACCATAATGGAGTAAGTGCAGC
This sequence comes from Nicotiana tabacum, assembly GCF_000715075.1. Taxonomy (NCBI): domain Eukaryota; kingdom Viridiplantae; phylum Streptophyta; class Magnoliopsida; order Solanales; family Solanaceae; genus Nicotiana; species Nicotiana tabacum. The sequence continues at coordinate 151,265,420 of NC_134087.1, read as the reverse complement.
GTGGAAGAGCCAACGCCAGTGCATCAGAGTTCAGAGGGATCTCATAGGGATCCCAAGGCAATCACACACTGGAGGGGCAGAACTTAAGGACTTAAGAGTAGAGTAGGAGTGCTTGACATGGTTTTGAAAAGGTTTTAATAGGAAAGCAGTATTTGAAAGACACATTAGTTTTATGAATAGGAGAATTGTTCAGTAAAACAGTTTTTGACAAGAGTTGTGTAATCACACAAACAACAGATCAAACATAGGGCCAAAACAGGTTCAACAACACTCAAATAACAAACCTTCATACATGGAGTAATTGGGGAAGGGAACACTCAATACAAGTAACAGAAATTTTTGCAATTAAGAGGGTAGCTAATAGTGCAAATAGTAAGACATGGATTCAGGGGTGCTAATCAGAACATAGTTATAGAATTAGAGGTGCTTTAAGGGGTTCATGGGATTAGGGATAGCTAATGATAACACAATAAGAATTTTAGAACCAAAACAACTTAGAATTACTTTGCAAAGAAATGTTCATACTAGAGACTAAATTGTAAGCGAACCAACATTCAAAAACAGGGTAGAGTCAAATTTAGATAGACTACAAGTTCATAAGACATGTTGATCCTAGAAGTAATAAGACATAACTAGGTGAAGTAATAGGTCAATTACATGTTGAACAGCAAAACAAGAGATAAAAACAGATTAGGAATATGATAAACTGAATCAATAGGAAACACATTGGTTTGAAAGCTTGAATTTAAAATCTGAACATACTAGTAAAGAGAGTAAACGAAAGGTAAAGAACATGAGAGTGTAATAATTAGCTTTGGCTTTCAACCGGCTAATTCAGTAGCTATAGTAAGTAACAAAGAAAGCAGGAGAGCTTTTGAGTGTAAGATAGATGTGAACTAATGTCTGTATTCTTTCAAAACTGTAGAAGAGAGCAATATATAGTAGTTTGAAAGCTAGGTAAATAAGGTAAGAATCAAATTGTTCAGTAATTATAGAATTCAGAGTAAAATCAGTTCGAGTCCTCCCTTGATTAAGGGAAATAGTTCAAATGGTAAAGATTAGGTGACAAGTAAGGAAAGAAATCATACATAGCTATAGTATAACAAATAAGGAAGGACTTCAAACAGTGCAAGTATAGAACAGGTAATTAGGGCTAGGTTCAGAAAATTCTAATTAAGAAAATAATCAGTAAGAATGAAGTAAAATGCAGACAAGGTAAAGGAAAATTAATTAAGGCAAGCAAATCAATAAAATTATATAGAAAGGTAAGAATCAAAGGTTTAAGGGAAAGTGTTCAAATCAACCCAAGAAATAAGGAATTCAGAATATTACATAGCTCAATCAAAGAGAAAGTCATGAAAAGAGTCAGCATGTTTAGCATATAAATAAGGTGAAATATGGATAGTCAAGAATCAACACCTAACCCTAGCAAGAATAAAAGTTAAACAATTACTGATTCGATGAGAAAGAGGCAAGTCTTGATGTGAACGGTCGAGATGATCATAAGCACATAGAATCAGTGAAAGTTTAGACTAAGAAAGTCAAGAGAAGCATATCAAGGCAAGACAATCACGAGAAATCACAAAAATTGAAAATGAGAACCGGTTAGTCATGCTAATACTAAAAAAAAACAAACGAAAAACCCTTAAAAAATTAGAGCTTTCAGCATAGGCGAGTTAAGGCTTTAGAAGTCTCATAGAATCAGTCAAAATATGTGAGAAATAGAAGCTTAAACAAAAAGAGTCATTTAACAAAGTTTTTAAAAGAAATTCCGAAAACCCTATTTTTAGAAGAAGATGAAGAACACTTGAAATCATATGATTCTTGTAAAGAATCTCAAGGATAATATAAAATACTCAAGAAACAAACTCAAATCGTCCTAGATCTGTACAGATCTAGGAGGTATAGAAAAGAAATTAGGGTTTCGAAAGAGACCCATATAGAGATGAATAAACCTGTCTAGAAACCCATATAGCGTAGCAAATATAGAACGATTTCACTTGAAATCACATTGTAATAACCAGGAACAGGCAGGAGATGAACCCTAGATGCAAGTCGGCATGGCCCTGGTCCCTTGAGGGCCTTAGAGAAGGAAAGAATGACATGAGAGAAGCCATTGAAAGCCTGAGAGATGATGAGAGGTCAGCAGAGATGGCTAGAGATGGGGGTCGGCATTTGAAGATTAGGGTTTATGTTGAGAGTGTTTTGAGAGAAGAGAGGATTTTAGGGCGGCGGGGGAGGTGGTGAAATGAATTAGGTTTGGGGGGTATTGTCTAGTTTAATTAGGAAAACGTAAATCTGGGCCGTTGATCTCGGAGATCAACGGCCAAGATTAAGGGTGCCTGGATCAGGTAAATGTATTTGGCACCTGGGTCACGTAATTTAATTAGAAATTGAGCTGGTGTGTACGGCGAATTCGGGGGGCTCGATTTCCCCGTCATAAGGTCGTCTCGCGGTCATGCTCCTCGAAGCTCGAAGCCAAGGTCGAGACTCACCCTTGGGGGTCGTCAAGTACCGGTCCGGAGGGCGTTGCATTCCAAAGGCTGTAGCAGGCTATAGCAGGTGAGAGGGGAGTTCCCAAGGCACATGGCTTAATCTGACAGGGTTGAGCTATCCAAGGCCTATCTCAAGATGTCACGTCTAGCCGTCCTATCTCCATGCCTTTATAGTTAACACATTTTGTACTATAACGGGATTCCCCTCCTATATAAAGGGGATCCCCATCACTTTGTAAAAGCCCAACAGATGCTATAGCTCAAACTATTCCACATAAGATCAATAATATATCTCTCTCTCTCTTTTCTCTCTAACTCATTTGCTAGAGGCCACTCTTGGCATTTATTGCTTTCATACTTGTTCTTCATTTATTGCTTGGTATTGGCCATAAAGAGCCTTCTTTGATTATATAATAACTGTTATCCCCTTCCAGTTACCCCCGATAGCTCGAGCTCGAGCCGGATATCGACCCCGAGGCCCTTCATCGACCAATCCGAAGCCCGGGCAGTAAGCCCCTCGGCTCAATTACTGCCCGTTTTAGCTTTCATCTTTTTGTTAAACTTCATACTCCTAGCATCAACTGCTCTAAACAACTAGCATAAAACTAGAACACGTATTTTTAGAATCACATTTACAAATTTAATTGTTGTTACCATTTTCATGGTAAACAGTTTGGCACCCACCGTGGGGCTAAAAATAATAGTGAATATTTTCTTGCTGGTTTCATTACAAAAATGCAAGTTATCTTGCACACTTTTTCTAGTCCAAGATCTTCGATTTCAGGACAGAGCGCCCAGCAAGGTAAGTAAATTGGGAAGCTGGAACCTTGAAAACAACAGAGAGAAGGACACGACTGCCCCAGATGCCAGTACACCACTAAATTCAACCCAGACGGAAGGGAAGGTTCCCCAACATGACATCCACATGATCATTGGGATAACCAACGTTCCCCAAAGACCCATGTTCAAACGAACGAGAACATCCACTACGGGAGATGGACCAATCCAAAACCGTGTGCCCGAAGATACCCTCGTATTCAGCGAGGAGGACCTCGAGGCCATGATGGAACCGCACAACGACGCGCTGGTGATCTCGTTTCTCTTAAACAATACCAGGATAAAGTGCGTACTCGTGGATCCGGGTAGCTCGGCCAACATAATTAGATCAAAAGTAGTAGAACAACTGGGGCTGCTCAGTCAAGTCGTTCCCCTCCCCGGAATCCTCCACGGCTTCAACATGACCGATGAAGTAAAGAGAGGAGAGATCACCCTCCCGATCAACATGTCTGGTGCGATCCCGAACACCGAGTTCCAGGTCATCAAGATGGCGACATGAGGTACAACGCCTTACTCGGCAGGCGTTGGATACACAGCATGAGTGCAGTGCCCTCAATCTTGCACCAGGTGATAAGGTTTCCCACGCGAAATGGTGTCACGACCATACATGGAGAACAACAGGCAACGAAAGAAATGTTCGCAAACCACTATGAGGCGCCAACCCCACATGCATGGTCTCGGACTAGGAGAGAAGCGTACAGATCCTCGAAGATAACGAGGAAGATTTCTTCGCCCCCCTGAACATTCATCGCCCCCGAAGAATTAGATGCGACCAAATCAACAGTCGAAGAGCTGAGCAGACCACTTTAATTGAGCACCTATCGAAAGTAAGGTATACCTAGGAACGGGGTTGACCCCCAAACTCAAGAAAGGGATTATTCAATTTCTTAGTAACAATATCGACTGTTTCTCCTGGTCCCACCTAGATATGACAGGAATCCCGCCGGAAATAACCTCATATAGGCTAAGCGTTCATCCTAAATTCAAACCCGTAAAGCAAAAGAGAAGACCGCAATCCGAGGTAAAACATGCCTTCATCAAAGAGGAGGTAGCGAAACTTCTTAATATTGGATCCATTAGAGAGGTAAAGTATCCCGAATGGATGGCTAACTTATTAGTAGTGCCCAAAAAGGGAAACAATCTACGAATATGCGTAGATTATAAAGATTTGAATAAAGCGTGCCCCAAAGATTCCTTCCCTTTGCCTAACATCGATCATCTGATCGATGCTACGGAGAGCCACGAGACCCTCACTTTTCTCGATGCCTACTCGGGGTATAATAAAATCCAGATGAACCCTGAGGACAGGGAAAAACCTCGTTCATCAAAAAGTATGGTACATATTTCTATAATATGATGCCCTTCGGGCTAAAAAACGCAGGAGCAACATACCAGTGCCTAGTTAATAAAATGTTCGAGCATCAAGTAGGTAAATCAATGGAAGTATATATTGATGATATGCTAGTCAAATCCCTGCACGCAGAGGACCATTTGACCTATTTACAGGAAACTTTAAACATTCTTAGAAGCTACAACATGAAGCTCAGCCCCGAGAAGTGTTCCTTTGGAGTAGGTTCAGGCAAATTTCTGGGCTTCATGGTTTCAAATAGGGGGATCGAGATCAATCCCGACAAGATAAAAGCCATCAAATAGATCACGGTGGTGAATAATGTAAAAGCCGTCTAACAATTGACAAAGCGGATAACGGCCCTAGGCAGATTCATATCAAGGTCATCAGACAAAAGTCACCATTTCTTATAGCGGCCCTAGGCATATTCATATCAATATCATCAGACAAAAGTCACCATTTCTTATAGCGGCCCTAGGCAGATTCATATCAAGGTCATCAGACAAAAGTCACCATTTCTTCTCCCTACTCAAAAGAAAGAGCAACTTCGAATGGACCCCATAATGCCAACACCCCCTAGAAGAACTGAAACGATTCCTGACTAGCCCGCCTTTGCTTCACACACCCAAGGAGGATGAAACGCTATACCTATACCTGGCCATATCTGAAATAGCGGTAAGCAGCTTGCTAGTTCGAGAGGAGCAAGGTACACAATTTCCTGTTTATTATGTAAGCCAAACCTTGGGGGACGCCGAAACCCGATATCCACATCTAGAAAAATTGGCTCTCGCACTGTAAAGCGCCTCGCGCAAGCTTAAGCCTTATTTTCAGTGTCACCATATCTGCATTCTGTCAACTTATCCCCTCCGGAGCATATTGCATAAACCTGAGTGATCGGGTCAATTGGCCAAATGGGCCATTGAACTTGGAGGGTATGATATCGAGTATCAACCTCGAACGGCTATCAAGTCCCAAATCCTGGCGGACTTCGTGGCCGATTTCTCGCCATCCCTCGTGCCCGAGGTAGAGAAGGAACTTTTATTTAAATCGGGCACGTCCTCCGGGGTATGGACCCTGTTCACATATAGTGCCACAAATACAAGAGGATTCGGGCTCGGTATAGTCCTAAAGCCTCCCGTTGGTGTCACAATCAGACAATCCATAAAAAATGCAAAACTAACTAACAATGAAGCCGAGTACGAGGTTATGATTGCAGGTTTAGAATTTGCCAAACGTTTGGGGGCCGAGACTGTCGAGGCAAAATGCGATTTGCTCCTCGTAGTAAGCCAAGTGAACGGAAGCTACGAAGCTCTAGAGGACAGGATGCAGAGGTACTTGGACAAAATCCAAGTCACATTACGTCACTTCAAAGAATAGACCTTAGTCCATGTAACCCGAGAATAGAACAGCGAAGCCGATGCCCTCGCGAATCTGGGATCTTCTGCTGAAGAAGAAGAAGACCTGCTCCCCGGAGCTGTTATCCAATTGTTCAAATCAGTGGTCGAGGAAGGTCATGTGGAGATCAACTCCACCAGCCTGACATGGGATTGGAGAAATAAATATATTGGTTATCTAAAGGACGGGAAGCTACTCGCAGATCCAAAAGAATTGAGGCCCCTACAAACCAAAGCAGCATGATTCTCGCTCGATGAAAATGTGACTTTGTATAGGAGAACTTTTGATAACCACCTGGCGGTATGCTTGGGACCGGGCTACACGGATTATATGCTCCGAGAGATCTACGAGGGCACCTGCAGAAATCATTCCGGGGCCGATTCCTCAGTCCGAAAGGTGATCAGAGCGGGATACTATTAGGATAGCATGGAAAAAGATGCCAGGTAATCCGTCCGATAATACGACAAATGCCAGAGGTTCGCTCCTATGATCCACCAGCCCGGCGAGCAACTACATTACACTTTATCGCCATGGCCATTCATGAAATGGGGAATAGACATCGTCCGCCCTTTGCTAACGGCACCAGGTAAGGCTAGATTCATTCTATTTATGACTGATTACTTTTCAAAATGAGTGGAAGCGCGGGACTTCGAGATAATAAGGGAGAAGGAAGTCATCAATTTTATACGGGATCACATCATATGCTGGTTCGGAATCCCATCCCAAATAACTTGTGATAACGGGAGGCAGTTCATTGGGAACAAGGTAACATAGTTCCTTGAAGACAACAAAATCAAGAGAATCTTGTCAACGCCTTACCACCCGTGTGCAAAAGGCCAGGCCGAATCTACGAATAAAACCATCATTCAGAACTTGAAAAAGAAACTGGAAAGCACCAAGGGAAAATGTAAAGAAATACTGCCCGAGATGCTATGGGCATATCGAACAACTTCAAAATCGAGCACCGGGGAAACACCTTTCTCTCTAGTGTATGGCGCCGAAGCATTGATACCAGTGGAAGTCGGGGAACCGAGCACCAGATTCCATCACACTAATGAGGGCTCGAACAACGAGGCCATGACAATGGCCCTCGAGCTGCTCGACGAAAGACGAGAAGCCTCACTGATTCGGATAGCTGCCCAGAAGCAGAAAATCAAAAGATACTACAATAGGATCAGGGACTTGGTCCTAAGGAAGGTTACCCTTAACACCCGAAACCCTAATGAAGGGAAGCTGGGCCAGAATTGGGAAGGGCAATATCGTATCCTTGGGATAGTTGGCAAAGGATCCTATAAGCTTGGCACCATGGAGGGCGAACATCTTCCGAGCAACTGGAATGTATCGATGCTTAAGCAGTATTACTGCTAGGGCATCCGATCACAAAATCCCACAAAGATCCTCGAGCAAACATCGCACTCTTTTCCTTCGATCGAGTTTTTTACCCCGAAACGGGTTTTTACCAGCAAGGTTTTTAACAAGGCAACGTCCACGCACTTCCCGAGAAGGATTTAGTGAGCCTACCGGACTTTCTTCACAATCAGTCTCGTTCTGGGAAATGACAAACGAGATTCCAATAAGAAATGATGTACCGGGCCAAACGGTCGAACGAACCGTGTCCGCACAAGCTGGGCTTATGGCAACCCAACGGCATGTATTCACGATAAGAAATCAAAGAACATCTTTAACCAAAAGCGCCTTGTACCATTAGAAAGTTCAGCATGCTCACAGAAGGGGTCCCTCCACCGAATACGTCCCGAAATACTCGGAGACTTAGCATTAATAATTTGGCACCCGCACGACCTCAGGGTCGGAACTTCGGACTCATAAACCCCAACGAGGCAATGCCGAACTCATGAGGAGCGGTCTTCGAGCCCAAGCAAACTCGATGACTTAGAGACTGTCGTCAATCGCCATACACTATAAAACCCGAGGCCGTAAGACCTCGAGTGGGTAGACTCGGTCTAGCCAGATCTATTTTACATAGCAATAAAACCGTAAGACCTCAACAAGCATGGCAAGCTGTAAAACCTCAACAGGCATGACAAACTGTAAGACCTCAATAGGCATGACAAACTGTAAGACCTCAACAGGCATGGCAAACTGTAAGACCTCAATAGGCATGACAAACTGTAAGACCTCAATAGGCATGAAAATTTTGTAAGACCTTAGTACAAGCATAAAACTCAATCCCGAAGTTTAGGCTACATATTGCATTTGTAGGACTCTCGAAAGGGCATACCCTTGATGTAGATGCCTAAACTATCACTCGGGATCAAAAATGGCTCTGGCCAAACACATATGACTACGGTCAAAATGACTGCACCAGCCAAATTAACGCGACTCGGGGATGCCCGACCGTTGCTAATAAAATCACAGGCCATCACTTCGAATCTACTTCGAAAAGAACTAGTTAAAACAGGCTACCCTCAATAGTCAAATGAACTTCGACCACGTCAGCTCCAAATCACAAGGCTTTGAGCTACTCAGCCTACGAGCTAAACCTTCCGAGATGCTCGAACATCGCCGCTAAAGACTTGAAATTGAGGTTCTTCCCGAACCGATGAAGGGTCAGGAAAAATTATTTCAAAAAGACCTAAACGAGGGGAAAACAAAGCCTATAATATGCCCACGGGCAAATGCGTAAGAGCCATTTTTGCCAGCCAAATGAGCCTCAAGGCCACACACTAAAAGGTCTCAAAGACCAAAAGCATAAGAGCCATTGTCGCCAGCTAAAAAACTGAAAACTTGAGGATTAAAATGAGCTCGAGTCGTAACTCGATTTGGAGACCGGATCCAAAATAGTTAACTATACATGCCTAAGGGCATAGCGTAAGAGCCACCGTCGCCAGCTTCAAGAGCCTCAGGGCCGCATACCTAAAAGGTCGCTTCGACCCAAGGCATATAAAAGCCATTTTCATCCGCTCATGCAGGCACAAAATATTGAAGATCGAGTAGGCTCGAGTCAAAACCCAACTCGGAGACTCAACACAAAACAATTGAGCAAAGGTGTAAGAGCTCTGACGGTAGTTTACATTAAAGGTCTCATCGACCAGGCACGTGAAAACTCTTGAGCCAGCCTAAACAAGCCACAGTGCCATATCGCGGGTCTATGGTTTCTCGCCGATTCTTGCTAAATTTAGGGCAGAAAGGGGAATAAGGGAAACAAAGCCGCAAGATTCACTTTATACATATGCCAAAATGAAAGTATTGTATACAAACAGGAAGACAATAAATATCCTAATCTATTTCCGCGCCGGCATCCTCAATGGCTCCCCATGGGTTACACCCAGGTGATTATGAGTCCCCAAACGGCATCCTCTCTCTCCGGGAATCCACCCCCATTTTTAACACCACTCGAGCTATCTTCCAATGCTCCCCTGACGGTCTACTTTCGGGAATTCGGCCAGACATGATCTGCGGCTCGAGGCAAAATAGGGCTAGCTCCCTTAAACGTCCTCTCAACGCAAGAATCCGCAATGACTGCTCCCCCCCCCCCCCGTGCGAAGATACAAGCGCCTCGGCCTCAGCTTTGATCCGAAATAATGCGGCCACCAGTTCGGAATGGAGGCCCTTGTACTTGTCACTATCCTCTTTCGTATACTGAAGCTTATGCTCGATTAAGGTAACCTTCCCCTGAAGGTTGTCCCTCTCGAAAGCCATCTCGCTCACGCGCTGACTAAGCTCGGAGATTTCAGTATCTTTGGCCCAGAGCTCCCCTCTCAGCAGGGTGTTCTCCTTCTCAAACTGCACAAATCAAGGCCCGAGAAGCTAAAAGCGGTGGAATCTCACAAGGTCTCAAATGATAGTAAAAAAAGGGGATGAATAACCTGCTCGGTAAAATAGGATTTCTCGCATTCGCGGCGGCTCACCTCATCCTGATACTGGGTAAGAGCCTAGTTATAAAGCATTTTAGCCTGAAACCACATAAAGAGACAATTTAGGAGAACGAAGACTGGAACAGCCCAGAACGGAGGACAATGCTAGCAAAAGTTACCCGCTTGTAAAGTCTGCGCATCTCGCCGATAATGAATAAAGCATCAACCTCAGAACTACCCTCAAGAATGGTAGCCGACCTTTCGAGTGCATCTCCACCTTTTATTAGTACTCCTGCCTCAGAAGGCTCCTCACAAGGGACGTCTTGCACTTCATGGGATGGAAGGATCTCTCCCTGAGGAGAATCGACAACAATCAACGGGTTAACAGGATTAGCCAAAATCTCTGTCCCTTGTTCACCCTGGATCTCAGATTGAGGCCCCTCGGAACTGCCTGCCAAGATCGTCCCAGCTCGAAAAGAATTCCGGCAACTTGCCAACTTGGGGGTAGTGCTCGATACTCCATCTATTGCTTCACCGCCAAGAAGCTGGGCCACGACAGCATTAGACTCCGGTCCGGGACCATCCATCCCCACGGCCCGAGGATCAATCAAGTCTATACACTCTTTGGGGCCTGTTGAGAAGCTTCTTTCTCCCTCACCTTCAACTTGAGGGTTTCCCGTCGCCTCGAAGGTCAGAACTGCTTGGTCAACCTTGGAATCTTCCACCTTGACCCTCTTGGGCTCCGTAGGCCCAACAGGTAGATTCCCCTGCCTTTTCTTCTCCTCGCCAAGCGCCAGAGCGTCTCCTCCAATGGACGGTGCCTCCCTCGTCAAAGGGATTTCCCCTAGACCTACATAAATGCAGAGGTTAAATTCAAAGGATGAAGAAGGCTACTAACAACAAATTACGTCAAAATATGCGGATGCAACAAGGCTTGAGGCTCACCACAGTCTTTGGATTCCCACTAAGCTCGGGACAAATCTCGCCACTCTCGTTCGGTATACAAGCAAATCAAGTATAAGCGGCCAACCCAAACCTGGAGATCCGACACCGCACCAGGGTAGATTGATACGGATGAAGAGGCAAGAAAAGCAGAGTTAGATGCGTGGGGAGGTATCGTCAAAAGGGAGCAAAGACATCACGTCTACTTACACTCAGCATTCCACTTATCAGGCAACGGTATCTTTTCCACTACAATCAGGTCAGACATCCTCACTCGGACAAATAGACTTACCCATCCCTCGTCCCCGAACTCCTCGGTGCAGGCAAAAAGTGATCTCGGGGCTCAGCAGTGAAGCTTGATTAAACCCCCACGAGAATCACGGGGTCGATCGGGGGCGAGGATGGCCCCACCGGCATCAAAGTAAATGGGTAGGAATACACATTCAGAAAGCCGACTTTATGAGCCGTAATATCTTCCTTCCGAGCGGGAATCTCCACGAGTACGGTATCCCCCCAGCGACAGTCGGCCCTCGTTCTCTCAATGTCCGTTATAGAGCTGATATACCGAGTTACAGGCTCGCGGTGCCCTGACTTCGAGGAAGGTCTCTCAACCCTGAAATCGGAGGCCATCGCAAAGGATCCTGGGACACATTCCTCAACGCGAGGGGAAGTGGCCACTTTGCCTTGAGAGAAAAATGAAGAGGATGAGCCCGCAACCTCCTGGGAAGCAGAAATGGAAATTTTTGCCATCCTTGGGAGAATCTAAAGGAAGAAAAAAGAGTTGTGTTCCTGAAAGGGAGCAAGAACAAAGGAAAAACAGACCTTATTAGGGGGTTTTTGCACGAGATGGGGCCTATAAAGAAAGAGGGGAGTATTTATAAAATCACCGTATGTATATCAAAGAAAGCGGGATTTCAGGATCATTTATTATTGTTCCTTGCCGCTTTCACTCTAAGAAACACAGAGACTATCTGTGTACGGCGAATCCAGGGGTCCGATTTCTCCGTCATAAAGTCATCTCGCGGTCATGCTCCTCGAAGCTCGAAACCAAGGTCGAGACTCATCTTTGGGGGTCGTCAGGTACCTGTCTGGAGGGAGTTGCATTCCAACGGCTGTAGCAGGCTATAACAGGCGAGAGGGGAGTTCCCAAGGCACATGGCTTTATCTGACAGGGCTGACCTATCTGAGGCCTATCTTAAGATGTCACGTCCAGCCATCCTATCTCCATGTCTTTATAGTTAACACATTTTGTACTATAACGGGATTCCCCTCCTATATAAAGGGGAACCCCATAACATTGTAAAAGTCTGGCAGATGCTAGAGCTCCAACTATTCCACATAAGATTAATAATATCTCTCTCTCTCTCTCTTTTCTCTCTAACTCATTTGCTCGAGGCAACTCTTAGTATTTATTTCTTTCATACTTGTTCTTCATTTATTGCTTGGTATTAGCCATAAAGAGCCTTCTTTGATTATATTCTAACTGTTATCCCTTTCCCGGTTACCCCCGATAGCTCGAGCTCGAGCCGGATATCGACCCCGAGGCCCTTCATCGACCAATCTGAAGCCCGGGCAGTGAGCCCCTCGGCTCGATTTCTGCCCTGTTTTAGCTTGCATCTTTTTGTTAAACTTCATACTCCTAGCATCAAATGCTCTAAAAACTAGCATAAAAATAGATCACGTATTTTTAAAATCTCATTTACGAATTTAATTGTTGTTACCATTTTCACATTAAACATCTGGGTATTGGGATTGCTTTGGGTTGAATTTAGGCTGAAATTGAAATAAATTTGGCTAAATTTTAAATAGCCACTTTCAGTACTATACAGTTTTTATAAAAATAATAAAATTATTTCTAAAAAATATTTCATGTAGTGAAAATGATTAAAAATAATTTCTTAATATTTTAAAAATATAAAAGACCCTTTTATGAATTAATAACGTAATTAAACATTAATAGAGCTAATATTGCAATTATATCTAAATTGGCTTAGAAAAATATAAACGCAATTATAAAAATGTAGACAAAATATTTAAATAATATTTTGGCATAAATATAGGATTTAGATGGCTAAATTACCACAATAATAATTTGAAGGATAATTACTGGAAATTTTATAAATAAAAGGGGAAGAAATAAATTAATTTAAAGCCTTTAAAAATTATAGAAAATTATAAAAAGCTTGATCATGCTTATATATGCATATATGCTATTTTGAAAGTATATATGTGTATTAAAAATATATAGAAAAAAATTGAATATCAACAGCTGCCCCTCTTTACCCAGAAATGATGAAAGAGTTTTCGGGTAAAGAAATGATGGCCAATTTTGATCGGGCAATTGTTGATACCCAATTTTTCCCTATATATTTTTTAATATGTAAAAGACCTTCAAAATAGAATATATATACATATATAAGCATGTTCAAGTATTTTATTATTTTTTCCATAATTTTAAAGATTTAAATTGATTTATTTTATCCCTTTTTACCCAAAATATCCCCAATAATTATTTTCAAAATTATTATTTTGATAATTCATCTACTGGATTTTTATATTTTATGCCAAATATGGCTAAATTATTTTTACATATTTTTACAATTATATTTACTATTTTAAAAGCTAAATTGCACATAATTGCAATATTAGCCATTTTAAGGTTTAATTGTGTTTTATATGCATAAAATTGGATCCTGTATTTTAAAATTATTAATTATGTATTATAAATCATTTTAGCCCTTTAAATTAATTTTCAAAAACTATTTACTATTTTTTATAACTTAATTGGAAAAAATGGCTATTTAAATTATAGCCAAATTTGGCTTTTAATTATAGACAAATCAAGACCCCAATTCCCAGACCAATTAAAATCCACCCAACCCAAGCCCAAACCCAATTTTATAACCTGACCCCCAAACCTTTCAATCCTGGTCGTTGATCACAGAGATCAACGGCCACCGTTCACCCTTACCATAATTAATCCCAAACGACCCCTCCAAACCCCCTCATTCTTACAATCTGCCGCCCTTGAATCCCCTTTCCTCTCCGACTCTCTCTGAAACCTAGAGCTAACCCTAGACGCCACCACCCAAACTAACCCTTATTCCTTCAATCCTCACTCAATCCATGGACTTCCATGGCCGTTTGAGACGTATACTTGTCTCCTACGTCTCCTGGTTGCCCATTTTTGTGATTTCGTGGAAAGATCTCGAAGATATCTAGTCTTGATCTTGGTCAACTTCTATCCATGGCCTTTTTTATACTACTTTATAGCCTTCCATGGCTGTTCAAGTAAGGTCCATGACTTTTCTGGCTGAAAACGGTAACGATCTAATGTTTTCTCATCCTCTTTGAGTTCTCTAAAACCCTAGTTCTTGATATTTTTTTACTTTTCTCTAGATCTGTCTTCAATCTAGGTATATCTATGGGTTTTAACCGATCTTTTCTTCGTCTATATTATTTTCAGAAAAAACCTAGCTATAAATCCTCCGATCTTTTTAGATTCGTGATGGATCTATGGGTTTCTTAAGGTTTTCACTTGTTTTCCTCAAAATGTCTCTCCAATTTCAAACGGTTTCTTCATTTTCCAAACTAGGGTCTCAAAACCCTTTTTGCAAAAGCGATTTCTTTCTGATTTAAGCAATTACTTTGATTTTTAGCATGTTTAAACATTACCTGAGCCTTTCCTTTTTGCTCGATTCATTTTTGTAAAGAACCCCTAATACTTCTGGGTTTGATTCGATGTTTGAATTTGTTTGCGGTGTGTTTGCATGACTATCATGAACATTTTGGCTTTATGTGTGTTCTATATGCTCTTGTGCTTCTTGTTTTAATTTGTTCTTAAGGTTTTTTTGATTTTGTCCAAACCTATGCTATTTATGGGTCCGACCATTTGTTTATTGATCGTTCACATAATTTATGTTGATTCTGCGTAATCTCCTTAAACCTACATCTTTGATTTTGTATATTTTCCTTGTAATTTTGTACTGATTTTTCGAAATTACTTCCTTACTTTTGTGATACTTTCCTTAGTTAGTGTTGATTCCCTGTTATTTTCAATGTCCTTCATGATCCTCTGAATTAATTTTCAAAATCAAATTGTACTCTACCTTGTTTGTATGCACAAATATGTTGTTATTAACGTGCACTTTTCTTATGTTAAAACTATTTTATACTTAGACCTTATTACATGCTACGTGCTTTTACTATTCCTATTATGGAAAAATCAGTCTTACAAGCAACTCTTTTCCTTATTTGATACAACTTGTACCTGTTTGAACCATGGCTCCTTAATTGAAGGAAGTCCGGGTCTTTAATTGATTCTGATTTGTATTATTTCTATAATTATTCTAAGTCAAGTACTTATTAACTTATTTTTCTGCCTGTTTTCAAAAACTATAAATACTCTACCCTCCTTTTAGCATAACACGAACAATTGTTTCAGAACACACACAAACACACTAAAACTCTCTCTTCTTTCTCTACTACTTGTGCTACTGTTTTGGCGAGCCGGCTGAAAGCTAATGCTGGACTGTGGAAATCTAATTTCTTTGCTTTTTCT
Source organism: Nicotiana tabacum (assembly GCF_000715075.1). Classification (NCBI taxonomy): domain Eukaryota; kingdom Viridiplantae; phylum Streptophyta; class Magnoliopsida; order Solanales; family Solanaceae; genus Nicotiana; species Nicotiana tabacum. Next base: position 151,250,027 of record NC_134087.1, on the reverse strand, counting down.
GCACTTTGCTTTCTTAACTGGTATGTTCCTAGTTCAATTTTGAAACTCAACTCTATGTGCCCCCATTGTATGTCAATGCCTCTTTCTGCATGGCTCATGTTGTTTAATTGCACTTCTTATTCACTGCTCTGCTCAGCATGTTTAAGTTTTGCCCTCTCTTGTTCAAATGTAACCAGCATGTCTACTTGGGATTTGGTTATGTCCCTCAATTAGTATGTCTCCTAATGCACTAATTCATGACTAATTATGTGTAATAGACCCTTGCATGACTACTCCCACACCCTGTCTCTATGTCCTATTACAAATATAATTTCAAGCATGATTCCTTTGTTAACTCTTTGAAGTAATTGCTTGTATTCTAAAAGTCAATCAGCCCCTACTCACTCCTTGTATTTGCTGGTCTATGTGCATCTCTTCTCAGCCATGATTATGTGTTTCTGATTTGGGCCCTCTATGTCCCCAACCCTTACTTTCATGTATGTAACTTCTGAATTGTACTATTCTTTGAACTTGTTCTGTGTGTGTGCTGGCTAGTTCCAAGCTGTTGTTGCTCCTATATCCTTCCCCTTTCAAAATTATTTTTCCAAGCATCACTCTGTTGTCTGTTGAAAACTTATTTCAAACTAATCATTTTCAAAAACTGCTTTTTTAACTCAACTCCTTTGAGTCTATGTCAAGCACTCTTAGACCATTAGGTTCTGCCCCTTTGTGTGAGCCTTACCTTGGGACCCTTAAGCTCCCTCTGAACTTGGACACATAAAAGTTGGCCCTTCCACACTGCACTTACTCTATCTTGGTTATGCAATCTGGTGTGAGCACGTCCCGGGATCCTTTGAGGCCCTTAGGGAACTCTGACACACCCAGATATGAGAAAGGCTATGGAACAATATTGGCACTTGAGGTGGTTTATTACGTAACTCAGAGAGGAAGTCCTAATCAGGCTTCCTATAGTATAACTTCTTTTTTCACTTCTACATATGTAATTCACTCACAGGGCCTGTAATAATTTGTAAACAAGTATTGGGGTGGCTAGTCAAAAGGGATAGGGTAAATATGCATGCTATAATTTGTTAAGGGTAGAAAACATGTTATTAGGTTTATATTCCTAATTGTGCAATAGAAACCATGCTTAGGATTCATACATGCATTAGAAATCATGTTCTTAGGATCTATGTTCTTGCTTCAGCGCCTCATTCATTGATCCATGCTTTTTGTCTATCACTTAGAAATCCTGCTCCTAGGACAATAACAACACTGGCATAAAGCTATTATTCATGTACTTCATAAAGTCGTATTTCAACGATTCTGCAACTCTTATGTACATTTAGCAATCATGTCTTAGGGACTCTGTTTTCAACAACCCTGCCATTTGCATATTAGATATCATGTTCTCAGATCCTGTTTGGCATTTTGTTTAAAACGCCTAGTTAATTACTGATTCATGAAAGGGTAGTAAAGTAATAATTTTCACATTGTGATGCTTTCTGAATAAAGCTGGTAACAATCTCTGCATTCGTATCAATTAGAACAACATGTTTTAGGTAAAAAATAACCTCCAAACTGTCTTAATAACTCGGAATAACTACTGCATATCGCTTTACGCCTAGGAAAACCTTAGGTAATAACTTAAATAAAACTGGAACTGCCTTTGTTTAATTATCAACTGTTAAGGTCAGTAGGCAGGCCTAATTCATACTTCTTTTCTGAGTCAGTTAATAAATCTGGTTTTGATGTTATCACTCAAACACCCTGCTTTAGTACTCTGATTTCAGACTTTAGTTGTGCATGAGTCATGCTATCTATAAGCGTTGTTTGTGTAGGTATAATTGAGCCTTCTACTTGCTTCTATGTTTTCCCCCTAAGTGCAGTCTTATATGTTTTGTATGTCGCCTTAGTATTTTGCCTTTAAATCTGAGGGTCTACCTTGAACCTCCTTCTTATAGGATAGGAGTCCTAAATTCCTCCGGGACTGATAGGAAGGGACGGGTAATAGCATGCAATAGGGGTCGAGACCAACCTTCACTCTAATTACCTTCACGGGGTAGGAAAGGGTAGATATGGATATGATGACCGATGCGCTAATACCACGTGTAGCCCCTCTTTGAGGAGTGTCATAACGGGTATTGCATTGATGTGATCCATATAATAAACAAACCTAGGACCCCCTCCCTTTTTTATGCTTAGATTGTAATTCTTCTCAAAAATATTGCTCTTCACTAATTGTTTTCAAACACTTGTGTATTTAAACTTAAATCTCCTACTATTTGAGCCATACTTGTTTATTTGCTTATTGCACAAATTCACAAAAACCGTATGGCCGGGAACCACACTAGTGGATCCTGAGGGGTGCCTAACACCTTCCCCTTAGGATAACTTCAAGCCCTTACCCTATCTCTGGTTACCAAAACGTAGTTATAAATGAACCCCATAGGTGTCCTAACTCACCTTAAAATCATTAGGTGGCGACTCTTCTCTTTTAATACCCATTCCTTTAAAGGAGTTGTCACATGTCTAAGCCCACTTTCGCGAGAAAAAGGGTGTGCTACAGTATGGCGACTCTGCTGGGGATTTTTAGGTTTTTACCATTTTAGATTGTTCTTGTGAATTTATACCTCCCTATGTGCAATTATTTGTTTAATTTCTTTAAGCATTTAATTTCTTCTTCAAAAGAAAAACTGACATATCTTTCTTCTTTCATTCCTTTATAACTGCTTTAAATTATGAAACTGCTGTATTTATCACTTTCTTAACGTGCAAATACATGTCTACATGCTTTTAATTATTGCATAATCATGCTCAACATCATACCCCACTCGTGCCAAACAAATACTATAGCAACGCTTGATGAGTGGTTGCGCTCTTCCTATATCATTACCTCCTAAATTCGGAAAGACATATTTGCGGTAAAACTAATCGATCAACGGTGCAGTCGACAGTTCCGTGCCTTCCCCCTTGAGTTGTCCGCTCAAGGGTACCAGTCTAATACCCCATAGAAATTGTGCATGCATCATGGTCAAACCTAGCCGGGTCAGTTATGTTGTCCACATAATGATCTTTTTAATAGCCTTGTCCAAAAGTCCACTGGGTTTCCCTAAACCCAAACGGACATTATCACGTTCTGTGCATTTATCTGGAGAACTAAATGCTTCATGCTAATTGTTGATATTAAATAGTCGAGTTTGGTGGGGGTAAGGGCCTAACCTTGTCTGTCTTGCAGAAATATGAGACACGAAGTCCCCAGATTTGGCATGGTCGCCAACATCCACCCAAGGTTGCTAAGTTGGTGGGAAGATTTACATTCTAGTGACAAAACCCTCGTCAAAAAACATCTGGGCAATCTACCATCCCTCCTGGAGATCCAGCCTAACAACATGATAATAGAAGCTGCTACATTATTTTGGGATTATGAAAGGGCCGTGTTCCGCTTTGGGGACATCGAAATGACACCTTTACTAGAGGAGATAGGGGGACTAGCTGGTCTAGTGTGGGAAACTCCGGGTTTGCTAATGCCTGAGAACCGCACAGGCAAGGGGTTCCTTAAAATGATGGGTTTGAAGAATAATGCAGAATTGATATGCCTGAAGGAATCATACATCCCTTTTGACTACCTGTATGAAAGGTACGGTCACATCAAATCCTACCGTACCTACCGTGATGAGTTTACCACTACGTCCTTGGGACACATCCATCGTAGGGTTTTTGTCTTTATGTTTTGCTTCCTGGGTCTGATCGTGTTTTCGATGAAAAAAGGTAGAATCCATACTAGGTTGGCTATGGTAACCAAAACCCTAATGGAGGGGATTAGTAGGAAGACATTCAGCATTGTACCCATAATCATTGCAGACATATACCGAGCCTTAGAGAAGTGTCAACGAGGAGCGAAACACTTCGAAGGCTGCAATCTATTACTTCAGCTTGGCACATGGAACATCTCCAAAAGGGCGAATATCGGCAAGAAATTCAGCGAAGGGCCTGGGATGATCACATCACTTTCTACCACACAAAGCAAATGAATTATATCCTCGACATGTTCGCTCAGCCTGAGAATGCCAAAGGATGGGTTGACTGAAGAACAAGTTCAATGGATGTTTGAGTGGTTTCCGACAGAAGAGTTCATCACCCGATCCAGAGATGCACATTTCCTGATACTGATTGGTCTAAGAGGAACATACCCTTACATCCCTCTTCGAGTAATGAGGCAAGCAGGTAGGAAGCAAGTCATACCTAGGGTCGACAAGATGAGCCACTTCCGAGCTGACTTCCAAAATGATGATAGTCCCTACAAGTGCCAAGCCCAACACATGTGGCATAGCAAGATCGTAATGGGAAAAGACACCATCGAAACGAATAGATATCATGCCAGTTGTACTCCTTTCTATTCAGGTTGGTTGAAAGACAATTGGGATGTCCTGGGCCAGCCAGGGTTCTCGAGGTCACAGAATCATAGATGAAAAGGCCGAGGTGCAAGTTAAGTACAACCAACTGTGAAAAAAGATCCGTGAATGCGAGAGCGAACACCGCGAGATAAAAGAGTCCAACCAGAAGCTGATTGAGGAATGGAAGGACATGGTTGTCAGTGCCAACAAAAGGCTAGGATACTTGGAGCGAGGCATAGTAGAACTGGAGAGAAAATTTCTCACAAGGGTTGAAGATTGTCAAAAGACTGAAGGGACCGAAGGCGGACATCTAGCCAGAGCATACCTGTTGCTGGGACTTTGTGAGTTGGGGAAGCTATTCAACGGAGCCAAGGATGTCGAATTTGGGGAAGGTCCTTCTGGGACTAAGTAGATAGGAGTTTATCCTTTTCGCTTTATAAATGTAATAAGGCCAATGACCATTAGTGACCTTTATTCCTTGCTTATTTAGTGTCATTTTCGGATTCATCTATTTTTATCAATAAAATGAGGCATTTAGCATTCTAAGTTTTCCAAATCAATTTGTCGCTAGGCCTACCTCGGGCACAAAGAGGTTCCCAAATTAGGACACGCTTTACATTCCTGCACTATGTGTTTAAATATTGCAATACTTTTTATAATCCTCACTGACTTGATTGCATTTTGTTTTATTTTTATTTTTTATTATTCCCCTCCCCAAAGGTTAGTTTGTGCACTCTAGCATCATCATCTTATTTCACAAGATCCAAGGGTCCTCCACCCACTCCTCCTCTTAGTCCCATTAAAGGAAAGAACAAAGGCAAGATGGAAGATTTGAACAACATCAGGAAGGAGAACACAGCTGAACGGGTAGAGGCCACTGTTGGCTAGGGTATTCTGGTTCCTAACGAGAATGTGTCACAACTTGAATAGAAACTACTAAATTTCGGGAAGAGCTCGATCAAGTTCGGAATCTGACTAACCTGTCATTTTCCTTTAACACCCCAGATGTCAACTTCCCCAACACTCAAAACCCTACCCCTCCTCAAAATATCCCAAAACAGTAGAATCATCCCGCGCCTCATCATCACGTTGCTCCATCAAAGAACAAATGAAACACCTGCCATACCCCAAACAACACCCCACTACTCATCCCAGAACCTCAGAACCTTAGAACCCCACAAACGACCATTTTCATACCCATACACCAGGCCACCATAACACTCTTATCTACGTGGAAACCATGCCACACCCCACCCAACCTATCTCATGCACACCTGAGTCTGATGAAAAGGGTCTACTTATCAGGAACTTGGTCGAGGAACTTAAGAAACTGACCAGCCGGATTCAGGGCGTTGAAGGAAGCAAAGGAATCGAGGGGCTAAATTATGAGGATCTTTTCATAAGCCTGATGTCGAACTGCCTAAGAGGTACAAACCTCCTAAGTTCGAAATGTTTGATGGTACGGGTCATCCAAGGGTCCATATGAGGACATATTATGACAAGCTGGTTGGAGTAGGGAAGGATGAGAGAATCTGCATGAAGCTGTTCATGAGGAGTTTGAAAGGAGATGCATTATCTTGGTACATCAGCCAAGATCCCAATAAGTGGTCAAGCTGGGTAGGTATGGCATCTGACTTTATAGACAAATTTTGGTTTAATACATAGAATGCACCAGACGTGTTCTATATCCAGAATTTGAAGAAGAAGCCCACGAAGACATTTCGCGAGTATGCTACTCGCTGGAGGTCCGAAGATGCTAAGGTCAGACCCGTCTTAGAAGAGGAGCAAATGAACAAGTTCTTTGTCCGTGCTCAGGACCCACAGTACTATGAGCGGCTGATGATGATTGAGAATTACAAGTTCTCAGACATTATCAAATTAGGTGAAAGAATTGAATAAAGCATTAAAAGCGGTATGTTTACAAACTTTGAGGCCTTGCAAGCTACAAATAAGGCTTTGCAGTCCGGTGGTGTGTCCAAGAAAAGGGATGTAGGGGTCGTGATGGTTGCACAAAGGACCAAATCTCCTCTCAAATACCAAACGTATCCAACACCTCCACTCACATACCAACCGAACCCAAATTACCAAGCACCCTCACCCTCATACCAAGCTCTGCCACCAACTTATAAGTCATCTTCACCTCCTACATATCAACCTACTTCACCCAGCTACTCCTAACCCGCTCATGTCTACCAAACTTATAATGCTCAACAATCACACTATCAATCACCTTCTACACGCCAAAATTTTCCTAGACCTCGACCTAATTTTGATCGCAGACCTCCAAAACAATATACAGCCATCGCTGAACCCATCGACCAGCTATGAGAGACTCAAAGTTGCTGGTTATGTCACCCTCATCCCTGCTGCAACCCCTGAGAATCCTTCTCAGTGGGTTAACCCAAACAAATTCTGTGCATATCACTCCGGCATGAAAGGGCACACCATCGATGAATGTTGTTCCTTGAAAGATAAGATACGATCTTTGATTGATAAAAAGATCATTGTGGCAAAAGAACCTGCTCCAAACGTCCGCAACAACCCTCTGCCAGACTATAAGGGTAGAGGTATCCACATGATTGAAATAAAAGATGACTAGGATCCCGAGGGATCAATCGGGTTGATCACAGAAGGTGATGACCCAAAGAAACCAACAATTACTCTCAATCCAATCATAGTCTAGGTCCAACCGTCTGAGCACACTGAAGTGAATATGTCCGTACCACTTGAGTTTGAAGCAGCACCATCCGCGAAGACACCAGCACCAATTGAGGTTAAATTCGTGTCTATGGCAAATGCACCCGCACCATTTGAGGTTGCAGTCTTGCCACCCAAGGCACATGGTCCACTCGAAGTGAGGATAGTCGCGCCAATCCCAGTGGCAATGTCAACCATGACACCATTCAATACAAATGCCGTACCCTGGGACTATGCAATCGAGGCGAGAAGGAAAGGCAAGGTCAGGATTAAAGAAACTGTCGCAGCACAGGGTATGACAAGAACTGGTAGAGTCTATACCCCTGAACATCTAGTTGAATCAAGTAAGCAGGCCTCATATCGGTTGCCCCTCATTGAGATAGGTCTGGACAACCTTTGGAGGAAAATACAAGCCAAGGAATATTCGGTCATCGACCAGTTAAACAAGATGCCAGCACAAATATCCATTCTCTCCTTGCTGCAAAATTCGGAGGCACACAAGAATGCTCTGTTAAAGGTGCTGAATGAAGCGTACGTGCCGAGTAACATCACTAGAGGGAAAGTGGCTAATATGGTAGGACAAGTGCTGGAAAGCCACAAGATAACCTTTCATGAGGACGAGCTACCACCTGAAGGGCTGGGGCACAACAAGGCACTGCACATCACCGTGCAATGCGGAGATTATTTCATCACCAGAATCCTGATCGATGGAGGTTCGAGTCTTAACATTTGTCCGCTGGTAATACTCAATAAGTTGGGTAAAGGGATGCATGAGATTGAAGATGGAGCAATCAATGTGAAAGCCTTTGATGGTTCTCAGAGGTCCACCATTGGTGAGATTAGTCTATGCCTGCGGATGGGACCAACCTGGTTCGCGGTTGATTTCCAAGTAATAGATGTGTCAGCATCTTACAACTTGCTGTTGGGACGGCTATGAATTCATACCGCTGGGGCCGTAGCATCAACGATGCATCAAGCAGTAAAGTTTGAATGGAATCACCAGGAAGTGATCATTCATGGTGACGGTAGCAACCCCATATACAGTCGCCAAACCATTCCGGCAATAGAGGGAAGAAGGAAGCTGGGTGGAGAAAATTACCACCACATTGAACGGGTCAATGCTATCGACAAAGACAAATGGTGGGATAGCAAAATTGAGAGTATACTAAGTTGGAGTGGGTACGAACCCGACAAAGGGCTCGGCAAGAACCTCCAAGGAATCTCTAAACCCATAAAACTCAAGAAACATGGCACCACCTTTGGTTTAGGTTATGAATACACCTGGGAATAATTCAACAACTGGTCACCACCATGGCATGGTCCTTACTATCCATTAGAGCAGCCAATACCGCATCTGGAGCAGACTTTCCAATAGGCTGACATTATTTATGGGTCAGATGAAGAAAAAGCACTTGCAGCGGTGAAGAACTTGTTTCTAGAGGACAATGATATGGACTGTTGTGTTATTCTCGAGGAGGAGGGGGAGGAAGACCCTTCCATAAATGCTGTGAGCAGAGGGACCCATCTCAAGAATTGGACCATCAGGACAACCAAAGCCCGACGTGCCTCGAAGTAGCAAGGCTAAAACAAGCATTATTCATTGTTTTTACTAAATGATTTTCTTTTCGCATTTTCGATTCTCGCAATAAGATCTTCAATGTTCAAAACAGTTATTAAACTTATCAAAAGCATTTAATTTTTCTTATGAATTAATACTTATTGCTATCATTTTCTCTCATTACTTTACCTATACAACATTACTATTACTTGTATTGATGAACCAATGATTGTGACATGCAATGAGATAATGCAACAAACAGATATTGATTTAGAGAAAGATGACATACCTGACGAGATTGTCAAAGAAGTTGAGAACTTTGAGAACAAACCTAAGTCCAACTTGGACGAGACCAAAATTGTCAATCTGGGGGATGCAGAAAACGTCAAGGAAATGCGAATCAGCATTCACCTATCGTCATCAGAAAAGAAGGAATACACAGAACTTCTAAAGGAGTATGAGGACATATTTGCTTGGTCATATGATGACATGAATGGTCTAAGTACGTCCATTGTAGCTCACAAACTGCCAACCGATCCAACGTGTCCACCGGTAAAGCAAAAGCTCAAAAAGTTCAAGCCTGATATGAGTCTGAAAATCAAGGAAGAGGTCACCAAGAAGGTCAAAGATAAGGTTCTCAGGGTAGTAGAATACCCGACATGGTTAGCCAACATTGTGCTAGTACCAAATAAGGATGGAAGGATCAGAGTCTGCATCGACTACCGGGATCTCAACCGGGCCAGTCCAAAAGACGACTTCCCTTTGCCAAACATACACATCCTAATTGACAATTGAGCCAAGCATGAGTTACAATCATTCGTGGATTGCTTCGCTGGTTATCATCAGATCTAGATGGATGAGGAAGATGCTGAGAAAATAGCTCTCATTACGCCATAGGGAATGTACTGTTACAAGATGATGCCATTCGGCCTGAAGAATGTAGGGGCCGCCTACATAAGGGCTATGACTACCATCTTCCATGATATGATACACAAGGAAATATAGGTATATGTGGATGATGTTATTATCAAATCCAATAAGGCCACTGACCACATAGAAAATCTGAGGAAGTTCTTCAATAGATTGCAGAGGTACAACCTGAAACTGAACTTCGCAAAGTGCGCATTTGGGGTTCCTGCTAGGAAATTGCTTGGGTTTATTGTGAGCCGCCGAGGAATAGAACTGGATCCATCAAAAGTCAAAGTCATTCAAGAACTACCACCCCCAAAGAGCAAGAAGGATATGATGAGTTTCTTGGGAAGGCTTAACTACATCAATCGGTTCATAGCATAGTCTACAGTTATCTATGAGCCAATCTTTAAAATTTTGAAGAAATACACCGCTACCAAATGGACTGATGATTTCCCAAAGGCCTTCGACAAAATCAAGGAGTACCTATCAACACCACCAGTCTTAGTCCCCCTGAGCCAGGTAGACCCTTATTACTCTACTTTAAAGTGTTAGATGGAGCTTTCGGTTGCATTCTAGGGAGCACGATGAAACGGGGAGGAAGGAGCAAGCCATTTATTATCTCTCTAAGAAGTTCACCCCGTACGAGGCCCGGTATTTTCTATTGGAATGCACCTATTGTGCTTTGACTGGGCTAGCCCAGAAGCTGAGACATTACCTTTGCGCCTATACTACATATCTCATATCGAGAATGGATCCCTTGAAGTACATCTTTCAAAAGCCCATGCCCACCGACAAGTTAACCAAGTGGCAAATCCTGTTGAATGAGTTCGACATTGTTTACGTAACTTAGAAAGCGGTCAAGGGACATGCACTAGCAAACCACCTTGCTGAAAACCCCGTGGATGGAGGATACGGACCCCTGAAAACGTATTTTCCTGATGAAGAGGTATCATTCATAGGAGAAGACATTGCGGAATCTTATGATGGCTGGAGAATGTTCTTCGATGGAGCAGTAAACTTCAAAGGAGTTGGCATAGGAGCAGTCCTAATATTAGAAACCGATCAGCATTATTCGGTGTCTGTCAAACTCAGGTTCCCCTGCACTAACAATATGGCCGAGTATGAAGCCCGCATCTTAGGACTCAAAATAGCCATTGACATGAACGTTCAAGAGCTACTAGTGGTTGGAGATTCAGACTTTCTTATACATCAGGTATGAGGAGAATGGACAACCAAGAACTCCAAGATACTCATGTATCTGCATCATGTACAGGAATTGAGAAAGAGGCTCACAAAGACAGAATTCCAGCATGTTCCTAGAGTCTAGAATGAGTTCGATGATGCATTGGCTACCCTATCATCTATGATACAGCATCCAGACAAGAATTTCATTGATCCCATTCCAGTGAAAATTCATAATCAGCCAGCTTACTGTACCTATGTCGAAGGGGAAGTAGACGAAAAGCCTTGTTTTTATGATATCAAGGAATATTTGGCAAAAGGAGAGTACCTGAAGCTTGCGAATCCTGCTTAGAAGCATACACTTTGGAGATTGTCCAACAACTTCTTTCACAGTGAAGGATTCCTATATAGGAGGACTCCTGATTTGGGACTATTAAGATGTGTCGACGCAAAGGAAGCGTCTAGGCTGCTAGAGGAAATTCATGCTGGGACTTGCGGTCCACATATGAACAGTTTTGTCTTTGCAAAGAAGATACTTCAGGCTGGTTACTTTTGGATGACTATGGAAACGGACTGCATCCAGTATGTTCGAAAATGCCACTGCTGTTAGATACATGTAGACATGATAAAGGTACCTCCAAGCGAGCTTCACACAACAAGCTCACCGTGGCCGTTCGCCGCCTGGGGGATGGATGTTATTGGACCAATCGAGCCTGCTGCTTCCAACAGACACAAGTTTATCCTGGTAGCCATAGACTATTTCACCAAATGGGTCGAAGCAGCATCTTACAGAGTAGTGACTAAGAAATTCATGGCAAGACTTTGTCCGCGACCGTATTGTTTGTCGATTCGGAATTCCAAAATCAATCATTACTGATAATGGTTCCAACCTCAACAGCGACTTGATGAAAGATATGTGTGAAACTTTCCAGATCAGACACAAGAATTCCATAACCTACAGACCTCAGATGAATGGAGCTGTTGAAGCCACTAACAAGAATATTAAGAAGATATTGAGGAAAATGATATAGAAGCATAAATAGTGGCACGAGAAGTTATCATTTCCACTACTGGGGTATCGCACCATAGTACGCACATCAACTGGGGCAACCCCCTATATGCTGGTTTACGGTATAGAGGTTGTCATTCCCGTTGAGGTAGAAATTCCTTCCCTAAGGATCATACAAGAAACTGAGCTCGACGACACAGAGTAGGTAAAAAGCCGTTATGAGCAACTAGCCCTTATAGATGGAAAGATAATGAATGCAGTCTGCCATGGTCAACTCTACCAGAACAGAATGTCCATCCTTCAACAAAAGAGTCAAGCCAAGACAGTTCACACCGGGGAAGCTGGTGTTAAAGAAAAATTTTCCGCATCAAGATGAAGCCAAAAAGAAGTTCTCTCCCAACTGGCAGGGTCCATACATGGTTCACCGGGTTCTGACAGGAGGAGCCCTCATACTTGCAAAAATGGACGGGGAAGTCTGGCCAAAACCGATCAATTCAGATGCAGTCAAGCGTTAGTGTATGTAATCTTTATGCTTTCCTTATATGATGTAAATTGAACTATGCCTGACCTGATTCCCGTTTAAGAGGGGATATGTAGGCAGCCCTATGGGTTCGGTCACAGTTCAATAAAAATTCCATTCCCCCCACCCCCCACAATTGGAAACTGGGGAAGAATTTTGAGGAGGACCCTCAAAATAACGAAGCAACTTCAGTCGATCGCCGCATGAGCAACAATCAGAAATATCAACCCACCAAACTTGGGCAGAATTTTGAGGACCCTCAAAATTCCGTAGCAGCAGAGGTTGCATTGTCCTGAGCTACGTCACAGTCGTCAGTTCATCTAAAAGTTATTTTAACTATACATTTATGTCATACTTTTACAAAATCATGCAAGTTTATTATTGAAATTGCTTTGCTTAGCAACGCTACCCTAATGATATAAACGGTATCACCAGATCAAAGCCGAATGAGTCAAGCAAAGCCAACGGGGATACGAACTAACCTCCCCCCTTGCAAAACTCATGATTTCTCTTTGGATGCAGGCACTAGAATTGCAAAATCATTAAACATACTGTACACCCATGGAACAAACATTGTTCAAAAATACGCCTCTCAGAATCGTTGCACTTGCCAGCATTTGCTATCAGCACACACCAGTGATGTTTCGTACGTCACAATGCTCCCAGTAATCACAACGTCGTAATTTGCTATCAGCTAAGAAACCTCTACTGTTAGTTGTTATCTTATTTTTTGCATAAGGATACAATTCTGCCTTCCGAGACTAAACGCTGTCTCCATCTGTATTCTTTCGTAAGGATACTATTCTGCCTTCCGATTTGCATAAGGCTACCATTCTGCCTTCCAAGACTAAATATTATCTTCATCTGCATCTGCATTGCATAAGGCTACCATTCTGCCTTCCAATTAGCATAAGGCTACCATTCTGCCTTCCGAGACTAAACGTTGTCTCTATCTGCATTTCTTCATAAGGTTACTATTATTCCGAGGTTAAGCTCTACCTCCGTCTGCATTCGCAACTTTGCATAAGGCTATCATTCTGCCTTTTGAGGCTAAGCTCTGCCACCAATTTCTTTGAAACTAAGCACTATCTCAAGCACTATTTATCTCGTTTTTCTTACAGGCTAAGCTCTGCCCTTCAATTCACAAGACTAAGCTCTGCCTTGTCCGCATCATACTACTGCATCTTTCATGGACTGAATATTGCCAACTCATCCAAAGGCGTCATCGCTCGGAGGCACCATTTTCATAGCCCGAAAACACCATGTCATGGTCTGATGATCTCTTTCAATCTTTTGCATATCATTATTCAAAGGCGTCATGGTTCGAAGGCACCATCCTCATAGCCCGAAAACATCATTTCATGGCCCGCGAATCCTTTATCATACACTTCATGGCCCAGTACATCATGGTCTAAGGACGTCATCCTCATCGTCCGAAGACAACATTCATGGTCCAACGGGAATTTGCATCATGTTTAAAATCTACGCACAATATATGTTTGTATTGCTTATTTGCAGGTAAGACGGCGAGCAACGGCCATCCCGGTAGGAACGATCCCACTCCAATTCCCGTAGCCATATCAAACCTAACCATTCCTGTAAACCATCCACCCACCTGAGCCTAGATATTGCGTCCGTTCCTGAAATGTCTTCATCGGCATACTCCGCTGACGGATCCTAAACTACATACGACCTGATTCCTGTAAGACTAGGAATATATAGGTAGCTCAGAAGCCAGGGTGTGGCCTAAATCTCTTCAAACCATTTTGCTCGGTCAAAATTGGCCATCATTTCTTTACCCGGAAACTCTTTCATTCTTCCCGGGTAAAGAAGGGCAGCTGTTGATACCCAATTTTTCTCTATATATTTTTCAATATGCAAAAGACCTTCAAAAGAGCATATATAGTCATATATAAGCATGTCCAAGTGTTTTATTATTTTTTCCCATAATTTGAAAGGTTTAAATTGATTTATTTTCTCCCTTTTTACCCATAAAATCCCCAATAATTATTTCTAAGATTATTATTTTGATAATTCATCTATTGGATTTTTATAGCAAATATGTCTAAAGTAATTTTTACATATTTTTACAATTATATTTAGTATTTTTAAAGCTAAATTGCACATAATTGCAATATTAGTCATTTTAAGGTTTAATTGTGTTTTATACGCATAAAATTGGATCCTGTATTTTTAAATTATTAATTATTTATTATAAATCATTTTAGACCCTTTAAATTAGTTTTCAGAAACTATTTACTATTTTTTATAATTTAAATAGGGAAAATGGCTATTTAAATTATAGCCAAATTTGGCTTTTAATTATAGCCAAATCAAGACCCCAATTCCCAGCCCAATTAAAACCCACCGGACCCAAGTCCAAACCGAAATTTATAACCCAGCCCCCAAACCATTTAATCCTGACCGTTGATCATAGAGATCAACGACCACCGTTTACCCTTACCATAATTAATCCCAAACGACCCCCCAAACCCTCTCATTCTTACAATCCGCCGCCCTTGAATCCCCTCTCCTCTCCAACTCTCTCTGAAACTTAAAGCTAACCCTAGCCACCGACACCCAAACTAACCCTAATCCCTTCAATCCTCACTCAATCCATGGACTCCCATGGCCCTTTAAGACGTATACTTGTCTCCTACGTCTCTTGGTTGCCCGTTTTTGTGATTTCGTGGAAATATCTCGAGGAGATCTAGTCCAGATCTTGGTCAACTTCTATCGATGGTTTTTTATACTACTTTTCGGCCATCCATGGCTGTTCAAGTAAGGTCCATGGCTTTTCTGGCTGAAACCGGTAATGATCTAATGTTTTCTCATCCTCTTTGGGTTCTCTGAAACCCTAGCCTTTGATATTTTTTTTACTTTTCTCTAGATCTGTCTTCGATCTAGGTGTATCTATGGGTTTTAACCGATCTTTTCTTCGTCTCTATTATTTTCTGAAAAAAAACTAGTTATAAATCCTCTGATCTTTTTAGATTTGTGATGGATCTATGGGTTTCTTAAGGTTTTCACTTGTTTTCCTCAAAATGTCTCTCCAATTTCAAGCGGTTTCTTCATTTTCCAAACTAGCGCCTCAAAACCCTTTTTGCAAAAACGATTTCTTTCTAATTTTAGCAATTACTTTGATTTTTAGCATGTTTAAACATTACCTGAGCCTTTCCTTTTTGCTCGATTAATTTTTGTCAAGAAACCCTAATACTTCTGTGTTCGATTCGAAGTTTGAATTTGTTTGCGGTGTGTTTGTACGACTATCATGAACATTCTGAGCTTTACGTGTGTTCTATATGCTCTTGTGCTTCTTGTTTTAATTTGTTCTTAAGGTTTCTTTGATTTTGTCCAAACCCGTGTTATTTATGGGTCCGACCATTTGTTTATTGATCGTTCACATAATTTATGTTGATTCTGTGTAATCTCCTTAAACCTACATCTTTGATTTTGTGTATTTTCCTTGTAATTATGTACTGATTTTTTGAAATTGCTTCCTTACTTTTGTGATACTTTCCTTAGTTAGTGCTGATTCCCTATGATTTTCAATCTCATCCGTGATCCTCTGAATTAATTTTCAGAATCAAATTGTACTCTACCTTGTTTGTGTTCACAAATATGTTGTTAATTAACGTGCACTTTCCTTATGTTGAAACTATTTTGTACTTAGACCTTATTACATGCTACATGCTTTTACTATTCCTATTATGGCAAAATCGGTCTTACAAGTAACTCTTTTCCTTATTTGACACAACTTGTACCTGTTTGAACAATGGCTCCACAATTGAAGGAAGTCCGGGTCTTTAATTGATTTTGATTTGTATTATCTCTATAATTATGCTAAGTCAAGTACTTATTACCTTATTTTCCTGCATGTTTTCAAAAACTATAAATACTCTACCCTCCCTTTAGCATAACACGAACAATTGGTTCAGAACACACACATACACACTCAAACTCTCTCTTCTTTCTATATTACTTGTACTACTGCTTTGGCTAGCCGGCTCCAAGGCTGGACTGTGTGACTCTAATTGATTTGCTTTTTCTGCACTTTGCTTTCTTAACTGGTATGTTCTTAGTTTAATTTTGAAACTCAACTCTATGTGCCCCATTGTTTGTCAATCCTTGTCATTTTCTTCATATCTCATGTTGTTTAATTGCACTTCTTTTTCACTGCTCTACACAACATGTTTAAGTCCTGCCCTCTCTTGTTCAAATGTAACCAACATGTCTACTTGAGTTTTGGTTATGTCCCTCAATTAGTATGTCTCCTAATGCACTAATTCATGACTAATTATGTGTAATAGACCCCTGCATGACTACTCCCACACCCTGTCCCCATGTCTTATTACAAATATAATTTCAAGCATGATTCCCTTGTTAACTCTTTGAAGTAATTGCTTGTGTTCTAAAAGTCAATCAGCCCCTATTCACTCCTTGTATTTGTTGGTTTATGTGGATCTCTTCTGAGCCATGATTATGTGTTTCTGATTTGGGTCCTCTATGTCCCCAACACCTACTTCCCTGTATGTAACTTCTGGAACTATACTAATCTTTGAACTTGTTCTGTGTGTGTGCTGGCTGGTTCCAAGTTGTTGTTGCTCCTATCTCCTTCCCCTTTCAAAATTATTTTCCAAGCAGCACTCTGTTGTCTGTTGCAAACTTATTTCAAACTAATCATTTTCAAAAACTACTTTTTCAACTCAACTCCTTTGAGTCTATGTCAAGCACTCTTACATGCACTCTTAGACCATTAGGCTTTGCCCCTTTGTGTGAGCCTTACCTTGGGACCCTAAAGCTCCCTCTGAACTTGGACACATAAAAGTTAGCCCTTCCACACTGCACTTACTCTATCTTGGTTATACAATCTGGGTGTGAGCACTGCCCGGGATCCTTTGAGGCCCTTAGGGAACTATGACACACCCAGATATGAGAAAGGCTATGGAACAATATTGGCACTTGAGGTGGTTTATTACGTAACTCAAAGAGGGAGTCCTAATCAGGCTTCATATAGTATAACTTCTTTTTTTCACTTCTACATATGTAATTCACTCACAGGGCCTGTAATAATTTGTAAACAAGTATTGGGGTGGCTAGTTAAAAGGGATAGGGTAAATATGCATGCTATAATTTGTTAAGGGTAGAAAACATGTTATTAGGTTTATATTCCTAATTGTGCAATAGAAACCATGCTTAGGATTCATACATGCATTAGAAATCATGTTCTTAGGACCTATGTTCTTGCTTCAGCGCCTCATTCATTGATCTGTGCTTTATGTCAATCACTTAGAAATCCTGCTCCTAGGACAATAACAACACTGGCATAAAGCTATTATTCATGTACTTTATGAAGTCGTATTTCAATGATTCTGCAACTCTTGTGTACATTTAGCAATCATGCCTTAGGGACTCTGTTTTCAACAACCCTACCATTTGCATATTAGATATCATGTTCTCTGATCCTTTTTGGCATTTTGTTTAAAACTCCTAGTTAATTACTGATTCATGAAAGGGTAGTAAAGTAAAAATTTGCACATTGTGATGCTTTCTGAATAAAGCTGGTAACAATCTCTGCATTCATATCTATTAGAACATCATGTTTTAGGTAAAAAATGACCTCCAAACTGTCTTAATAACTCGGAATAACTACTGCATATTGCTTTACGCCTAGGAAAACCTTAGGTAATAACTTAAATAAAACTTTGCCTTTGTTTAATTATCAACTGTTAAGGTCAGTAGGCAGGCCTGATTCAGACTTCTTTTCTGAGTCAGGTAATAAATCCGGTTCTGATGTTATCACTCAAACACCCTGCTTTAGGACTCTGATTTTAGACTTTAGTTGTGCATGAGTCATTATATCTATGAACGTTATTTATGGAGGTATACTTGAGCCTTCTACTTGCTTCTATGTTTTCCCTCTAAGTGTAGTCTTATATGTTTTGTATGTCACCTTAGTATTTTGCCTTTAAACCCGAGGGTCTGCCTAGAACCTCCTTCTTATAGGATAAGAGTCCTAAATTCCTCCTGGACTGATAGTAAGGGACGAGTAATAGCATGCAATAGGGGTCGAGACCAACCTTCGCTCTAATTACCTTTACGGGGTGGGAAAGGGTAGATAAGGATATGATGACCGGTGCGCTAATACCACGTGTAGCCCCTCTTTGAGGAGTGTCATACCGGGTATTGCATTGATGTGATCCATATTATAAACAAACCTAGGACGCCCTCCTTCTTTAGTCTTAGATTGTAATTCTTCTCAATAATCTTGCTTTTCACTAATTGTTTTCAATCACTTGTGTATTTAAACTCAAATCCCCTACTATTTGAGCCATACTTGTTTATTTGCTAATTGCACAAATTCAAAAAAACCGTCTGGCCGGGAACCACATAGTGGATCTTGAGGGGTGCCTAACACCTTCCTCTTAGGATAACTTCAAGCCCTTACCCTATGTCTGGTTACCAAAACATAGTTATAAATGAACCTCATAGGTGTCCTAACGCACCTTAAAATCGTTAAGTGGCAACTCTTCTCTTTTAATACCCATTCCTTTAAAGGAGTTTTCACATGTATAAGCCCGCTTTCGCGAGAAAAAGGGGGCGCGACAGCGATATGCATTGAAAAATAGAGGCCGGACTCTGATCTTAGAGTTTCCTACATATCCCTGCTTTTACAAGAATCAGGACATGTGTAGCTCTGGATTCGTCGGCGGAATATGTCGATGAAATCATTTGTAAGCCGGACACGAGGTTGCCGAAGCGGCTATGGTGAGCGGTTAAGGTCCGAGATAGTTGAAGGAACTGGAGTGAGATCGCTCCTGCTAGGATAGTGGTTGCTTACTGGTTACCTGTAGATATAAGATGCTACAAACATGTATTTGCAAAAATTTAAACATGATGCAGATTCCCTTTGGACCCTGAAGGTTGTCTTTGGACGGTTACAAATGACATCCTTAGACCATGACATCCTAGGACATGAATTATTTAGTAAAGGATTTGCAGGCCATGAAATGATGTTCTCGGGCCAAGACAAATGGTGCCTCCGAACCATGACGCCTTTGAATAATGATATGCATATTTGAGGGATCCTCAGGCCATGGCATGGTGTCTTCCAGCTTTGAGGATTATTCCTTTTAGACTATGGTACCTTTGGATAGATTGGCGATATTTCAGCCCACGATATGCAATAATCATGATGTTAACAAGAAAAGGCTTAGTCTTGTGAAATGAAAGGCAGAGCTTAGCCCGATTGAAAAGCGAATAGATAGTACTAAAAACAGAGCAATATTTGTGCAAAGGGGGACAATGCTTAATCCCATACAGATATGGAGGCAGGGATTAGCCTCATGCAGGTGTGGAGGCAGGGATTAGCCTCATGCAAATATAGAGGCAGGGATTAGCCTTATACAGATATGGAGGCAGGGATTAGCCTCATGCAGATAGGGAGGCAAGGATTAGCCTCATGCAAATACGGAGGCAAGGATTAGCTTCAGGCAAATACGGAGGCAAGGATTAGCCTCATTGAAATATGAAGACAAGGATTAGACTTATGCAGATATGGAGGCAGGGATTAGCGTCAAGCAGATATGGAGGCAGGTATTAGCCTCAGGCAGATAGGGAGGCAAGGATTAGCCTCAAGCAAATACGGAGGCAAGGATTAGCCTTATGGAAATATGGAGGCAGGGATTAGCGTCATGTAGATATGGAGGCAGGGATTAGCCTCATGCAGATATGAAGGCAAGGATTAGCCTCATGCAAATAGGGGAGGCAAGGATTAGCCTCATGCAAATAGGGGAGGCAAGGATTAGCCTCATGCAAATATGGAGGCAAGGATTATCCTCATGAAGATGGAGGTAAGGATTAGCCTCATGCACATACGGAGGCAAGGATTAGCTTCATGCAAATAGGGGAGGCAAGGATTAGTCTTATGCAGATATGGAGGCAAGGATTAGCCTCATGCAAATGGGGTAGGAAAGGATTAGCCTCATGTAGATATGGAGGCAAGGATTAGCCTCATGCAAGTGGAGAGGCAGGGATTAGCCTCATGTGAAGAGCAAATAGCAAGTAAAAGTAGGATGTTCCTTAGTTGGGACTACGTTCAGTGTCTGGTGGCCCGTTTGGTAGTGATTTTGCTTCATGTATATATATTTGCAAACGCTATTGCTGCGTCAGATGTGCCTGCATTCAAAGGAAAATTGTAAGTTTTGTGAGGGGAGGTTGGTTCGTGCTTTCGTCCTCTAACCTTGCTTTGCTCTACTCTGGAGGCCTTTTCGAGTTTCCCTGGGTAACACCTGATTGTTATGGAAATAGAGTTTTCGAAAATATGCAATTATTGGTAAAAATAGAGTCATTTTGGAACGTATTGATATATCAAATAATTTTTATGAACTAGTGATTGTAACACATCTCAAAGGCATTGCAGCACTCTTATGCTAGAATTTTGAGGGTCCTCCTCAGAATTCTACCCCAGTTTAGTAGCTGATCCTTCGGCTGTTTGCGGATAATAGGCCTTGCTAAACCTTTTTTGGAATTTTGAGAATCCTTCTCAAAATTCTGTCCCAGTTTCTTAACTGATTGTTGATCGTCTGACGCATGGTGGCGTTGGCTGGACTTGCTCCAAAATTTTGAGGACCCTCCTCAAAATTCTGCCCTAGTTTCTGATCTTGGGAAGGGGGGGGGGATGAAAATTTTATTATGATATGACCGAACCCATAAGGCTGCCTACGTATCCCCTCTTAAACAGGAATCAGGTCAAGCGTAGTTCAATTACATCAGATGAGAAAAATGTAAATAATCTAGGCATAGTATCTCTTGACTGTGTCCGAATTGATTGGTTTGGCCAGATTTCTCCATCCATTTCTGCGAGTATGAGTGCTCCTCCTGCCAGCTCCCTGTGAACCATGTACGAACCTTGCCAGTTGGGAGAGAATTTCCCTTTGGCATCATCTTGATGTGGGAAGCTCTTCTTCAGCACCAACTGACCTGGCACAAATTGCCTTGGTTTGACCCTTTTGTTGAAAGCTATGGACATTTTGTTCTGATAAAGGTTGCCATGACACACTGCGTTCATCCTTTTTCCATAGATGAGGGCCAATTGTTCATGGCGGCTCCTTATCCACTCTACATCGCTGAGTTCAGCTTAATGTATGACTCTGAAAGAAGGAATCTCTACTTTGGTTGGGATGACAGCTTCGGTACCATAAACCAGCATGTAGGGCGTTGCCCCATTGATGTGCAAACTGTAGTGCGGTATCCCAATAAAGCAAAAGGTAGCTTCTCATGCCATTGTTTGTGGTTTTTTACCATTTTCCTTAGTATCTTCTTGATATTTTTGTTGTCGGCTTCTACGGCTCCATTCAGTTAAGGTCTGTAGACTGTGAAATTCTTATGCTTTATTTTGAAAGTTCCACATATAGCTTTCATCATATCACTATTGAGGTTGGCGGCATTATCAGTAATAATGGACTCAGGAACCCTGAATCGGCAGACAATACGACCCTTGACAAAATCTGCGACGACTTTCTTGGTTATAGCTTTGTAAGATGCAGCTTCTACCCATTTTGTGAAGTAATCAATGGCTACCAGAATAAATCGGTGTCTGCTTGAAGCAGTGGGCTCAATCGGACCAATAACATCCATTCCCCAAGCGGCGAATAGCCAAGGTGAGCTTGTTGCATTGAGCTCATTTGGTGGCACTTTTATCATATCGGCATGCACCTGGCATTGAAAGCACTTGCGAACATACTGGATGCAATCTATTTCCATGGTCATCCAAAAGTAATCGGCCCTATGTATCTTCTTATCCAAGATGAAACCATTCATGTGCGGGCCACAAGTCCCGGTATGTACATCCTTAAGTAGCTTAGAAGCTTCCTTTGCATCGACACACCTTAGTAAACCCAACTTAGGAGTTCTTCTGTACAAGTTCCCTCCACTATGGAAGAAGTGATTTGACAATCTCCGGAGGGTGCGTTTCTGAGTGTGGTTTGCATGCTCCGGATATTCTCCCTTTGACAAATACTCCTTGATGTCATGAAACCAAGGCTTTCCATCAGTTTCTTCTTCAACATGAGCACAATATGCCGACTGATTATGGATCCTCACCGGAATGGGATCAATATAATTCTTATCTGGATATTGTATCATAGATGACAAGGTGGCCAATGCATCACAAACTCATTCTGAATTCCGGGCACATGTCGGAATTCTATCTTCATGAACCTCTTTCTCAATTCTTGCACATGGTGCAGATATGGCAATATCTTGGAATTCTTGGTGGCCCATTCTCCTTGTACCTGGTGCACAAGCAAATCTGAATCACCGATCACCAGCATCTCCTGAATGTTTATGTCGAAAGCCATGTTGAGTCGTAGTATGCAGGCTTCATACTCTGCCATGCTTTTGGTGCAGGGAAATCTGAGTTTAACAGATACTGGATAATGTTGACCCATTTCTGATACCAAGACTGCTCCAATACCCACTCTTTTGAAATTTGCAGCTCAATCAAAAAACATCCTCCAACCGTCGTATGCTTCGATAATGTCTTCTCCTACGAATGATACTTCTTCATCAGGAAAATACATTTTCAAGGGTTCGTATTCTCCTCCCACCAGGTTTTCAACAAGGTGATCTGCCAATGCTTGTCCCTTGATCGCCTTTTGAGTTACGTAGACGATGTTGAACTCACTTAATAGTATCTACCATTTGGCCAACTTTCAAGTTGTCATGGGTTTCTGGAATATGTACTTCAGAGGGTCCATCCTAGATATGAGGTATGTAGTGTAGGCATAGAGAGTAATGCCTCAATTTTTGAGTTGTCCAGGTCAAAGCACAGCAAGTCCGTTCAAGCAGAGAGTACCGTGCTTCATAAGATGTGAACTTCTTACTCAAGTAATATATGGCTTGCTCCTTTCTTCCAGTCTCGTCATGTTGTCCCTAAACACATCCGAAGGATCCATCTAATACAGATAGATAGAGTGGCGAAGGTCGTCCTAGTTCTGGCAGAACCAAAACTGGTGGTGTGGACAGGTACTCCTTGATCTTGTCATAAGCTTTCTGACAATCCTCGGTCCAGCTTGTTTCGGCATCCTTCCTTAGCATCTTGAAGATAGGTTCACATATGACTATGGATTGGGCTATGAAGCGACTGATATAGTTGAGACGTCCTAGAAAGCTCATCACGTCCTTTTTGCTCTTAGGTGGCGGTAACTCCTGAATAGCTTTGACTTTAGATGGATCTAGCTCGATCCCTCGACGGCTGACAATGAATCCCAATAATTTCTCTGCGGGGACCCTAAATGCACACTTTGCGGGGTTCAGTTTCAAGTTGTACCTCCTTAGTCTGTCAAAGAACTTCCTCAGGTCAGCTATGTGATTTGTGGCCCTCTTGGATTTGATAATGACATCGTCCACATACACCTTTATTTCTTTGTGGATCATGTCATGGAAGATAGTTGTCATGGCTCTCATGTAAGTGGCCCCAGCATTCTTCAGACCGAACGACATCATCTTGTAACAGTATACACCCCAAGGTATAATAAAAGTTGTCTTCTCTACATCTTCTTCATCCATTCAGATCTGGTGATAGCCTGCGAAGCAATCTACAGAGGATTGGATTTCATGCTTGGTGCAATTATCGATCAGGATGTGTATATTTGGCAGTGGGAAGTCATCCATGGGACTTTCTCTGTTCAAATCTTGATAGTAAACACATATTCTGACCTTCCCATCCTTCTTCGGAACTGGCAAAGTGTTAGCTAACCAAGTTAGGTACTCAACCACCCTGAGAACTTTGGCTTTGATCTGCTTGGTAACTTTCTCCTTGATTTTTAGGCTCATGTCTTGTTTGAACTTTCTGAGTTTCTGTTTTACTGGCAGACACATGGGATTAGTGGGCAGCTTGTGAGCCACTATGGACGTGATCAAACCGGTCATGTCATCATATGACCATGCAAAAATATCCTTAAACTCTTTTTGGAAGCGAATATACTCTTCCTTCTCTCTTGGTGACAAGTGAATGCTGATGCGAGTCTCCTTGACGGTCTCGGCGCCTCCCAAATTTACTGCCTCGGTTTCGTCCAGATTGTACTTAGGCTTATTCTCAAAGTTTTCAACCTCCCTGACAATTTCCTCGGGTATCTCATCTTCTTCGTTTGAATCACTATCCTTATGTTGCATTGCCTCATTACATGTCACAGTCACGGGTTCATCAGGAAAAGTAATAATAATGTTGTAGAAAGAAAAGTGAAAAAATAGTAATGAATAATAAAGAACAAATGCATTTGATTAAGACTGAAAAAAATCATCCAGACAAGTACGGCTCGATGAATCGGCATTTATTTGCAACAAGTAAATCTTAAAATAAATTAATAGAAATCTTTAAATGCTTAGAATGGCTATAAAGTAAAAATCGGCCAAGTTACCCAAGGACTCGGCGGGCTAGAGATGGTGTGGCAGTCCAGTTCCTAAGAACGGTTCCCTTCTTTACGGTCTGAATGGTGAGGCCTTCTTCCTCCTCCTCCTCGATTATGGCACTACAGTCCATATCCTCATCTTCTAAGAACAAATTCTTCAACCCAGCTAGTGATTCCTCTTCTGTAGTCCCCCATATCATATCAGCTTGGTGAAAAGCTTGTTCCAAATGTGGCACTGGTTGCTCAAGAGAGTAGTATGGTCCACGCCATAGAGGCCACCAATTTCTATACTCTTGCCATGTGTACTAGTATCCAAGCCCAAAGGTGGTACCATGATTTCTCAACTGTATTGGTTTGGTGATACCTTGGAGGTTCTTTCCCAATCCTTTGTCGGGTTCATATCCAGACCAGGCCAATATACTTTCTATTTTACTGCTCTACCATTTATCCTTCTCGATGGAATTGATCCGTTCAATGTGATGATAGGTTTCCCCTCCTAGCCTTCTTTTATGTCCAATAGCCGGGATGGTTTGACTAGTGTAAATGGGGTTACTCCCGCCTCCGTGAATGATCACCTCCAGACGATTTCATTCGAATTTCACGGCTTGATGTAGTGTGGATGGCACGGCTCCAGTGGCATGTATACATGGTCGGCCCAATAGAAGATTATACGAGGTTGATATGTCAAGCACCTGAAACTTGATGTCGAACCAAGTTGGCCCCATCTGCAAGCAAAGGTTGATTTCCCCGATTGTGGCCCTTTGGGACCCATCGAAAGCTTTCGCGTTCATGCTTCCTACCCGTATTTCATGAAAACCTTTTTCCAACCTTTTCAGAGTGTCCAACGGATAAAATATTGAGGCTTGAACCTCCATCAACCAAGACCCTAGTAATGAATTTATCTTCAAATTGTACTGTAATATGTAATGCTCGGTTGTGATTCAACCCCTCTGGTGGTAGCTCATCTTCGTGGAAGATAATCTTATGACTTTCCAGTACTTGCCCTACCATATTGGCCATTTCTCCACCAGTAATGTTATTGGGTACATAAGCTTCACTCAGCACTCTCATCAAAGCATTCTTATGCGCCTCTAAATTTTGCAACAATGACAGGATAGATATCTGAGCTGTGGTTTTGTTCAGATGGTCAACGACGGAATACCCCTTTGCTTGTACTTTCCTCTACAAGTCATCCGGCCCTGTCTCAATGACGGGCTGCCTGGTAGTGGTATCCTTGCTTGATCCTCCCAAGTGTTCATGTGTATAGACTCTTCCATTCCTAGTTATCCCTTGTGCAGCGTCAGATTCTTCTACTTTGGCCTTCCCTTTTCGCCGAGCCTCAACAACATAATCCTAGGGTATTGCTTTTGAGTTGAATAGAGGTGTGGTTGAGACCATCACAGTGAAAGTTGTAACCACTTCTACTTCAAATGAAGCGAAGGTGGACGCGGGCGGAGCCACCTCTACCTCAAATAGAACTGATGCAGTTACCTCAACCTCGATTGGTAACTGAGTCTGTACCACGATAGGAGTAAGTGTGACTGCAATTTTAAAGTCATCGCCTTCTCGAATAAGCCCAATCGACCCCTCAGGGTCCCATTCTTCGTTCGTCTCTATTACATGTACTCCACCACCTCTATGATCAGGGAGGGGGTTGTCGCGGACATTAGGTGAAGCTTCCTTTGCCAGTATGACCTTGTTGTCAATTAGCGTCTAGATCTTATCCTTCAATGTTCAGCACTCAGCAGTGGTGTGCCCCTTCATACCGGAATGGTACACACAAGTTTTGTTCGGATTGACCTATTGGGATGGGTTTTCTAATGCCACAATAGGAACATGAGTGACATAACCCGCGGCTTTCAACCTTTCATACAACTGGTCGATGGGCTCAGCAATGGCGGTATATTATCTGGGTGGCTTGCGGTCGAAGTTGGGTCTTGGTCTTGGAAAGTTTTGGCGAGTTGGAGGTGAATGGAAATGGGATGGTTGGGAGTTATAGGTGTGGTGGACAATGGCTGGTTGGGAATATTTGGGAGATGAGGGTTGATATGTGGATGGAGGTGCTTGGTACGTGGGTGGAGGTGTTTGATATGTGGGTGGAGGTTTTTGATATGTGGGTGGAGGTGTTTGGTACGTGGGTGGAGGTGTTTCATATGTAAGTGGAGATTTCGGGCCTTGGGCTACCATTACTTCCCCTACCATCTCTCTTCTTTGATGTGCCGCCTGATTGCAATGCCTTATTTGTGGCCGGTAGTGCCTCAAAATTCGTTACCATCCCGCTCTTGATTCCTTCTTCGATACTTTCTCCAAGTTTGATGATATCAGAGAATTTATGATTTTCGATAACCATCAACCTTTCATAATATTGCGGATCATGTGCTCTGACGAAGAATTTGTTCATTTTTTCCTCGTCCAAAGATGGCCTGACCTTGGTCGCTTCCGACCTCCAACGAGTAGCATACTCACGGAAAGACTCAGTAGGTTTCTTCTTAAGATTCTGAATGTAGAAAACATCTGGTGCATTCTCCGTATTGAACCTAAACCGGTCCATGAAATATGACGCCATACTTACCCAATTAAACCATTTCTTGGGATCTTGGCTGATGTACCAAGACAAAGCATCCCTGGTAAGACTCCTCATAAAGAGTTTCATTCGGATCTTTTCGTTTTTCCCGACCCCGACAAGTTTGTCGCAATAGGTCCTCAGATGGACCTTGGGATCTCCTGTGCCGTCAAACATCTTAAACTTGGGAGGTTTGTATCCTTCTGGCAATTCTACATTCGGCTGTATGCATAGGTCTTCATAGTTCAAACCTTCTATTCCTTTTCCGCTTTCGACACCTTGAACTCAGCTTGTCAACTTCTTGAGCTCTTCAGCCATGTTTTTAATGAGCAGGTCCTTTTCGGAGGATTCCGGTGTATAGGAGATGGGTTGAATGGAGTGAGGTACGGATTCTATGTATATAGGGTTACTTTGACAGGTGCTAGGGATTTGGGTGTAGTGATGGTCGTTGGTTGAGTTTTGGGGATAGGGAATGGGTTGTGGTGTGTTTTGGGGAGTGTGGTAAGTGGTGGTTAGTGGGCACTGAAATGGTTGATGGTGATGTTGTGGCGGAGTTGGTATTGGCAATGGATTGAGATTTTAGCGTGGAGTTGCGTATTGATTTGGTGCGGGAGAATTTTGTGGATGTTGGTTTTGTGTGTTTTGGGGAGGTGCTGGGTTCTTTGTGTTTTGTTGGTGGATGTCGGGGACATTTAAGGTGAGTGACAAGTTTTCCAAGTTGCGAACCTGCTCAAGTTCTCCTTGCAATTCCAATATATTTTGTTCCAATCTCACGACTAGATCGTTTGGGGCCGGAGTACTATGGCCATCTGAGGTTTCTGCATTCTCAACATTCTCCTTTCAGATACTACTTAAGTCGTCCATTTTTGCTTTTCCTATGCCTTTTTTTATTGCTTGGAGGAGGAGGAGGTGGTGGAGGGCCTCTAGATCTGGTATGATATGCTGATGAGGCCAGTATAAGTGAACCAATATAAGGGGATGAGAATAATAAAAAAATAAGCAAAAACAAAAAGGTAACAAGTCAGTGAGGATTCTAAAATGTTTGCAGTATTTAAACACATATTGCGGAAATATAAATTCGTGTCCTAATTTAGGAGCCTCGTTACGCCCGACGTAGGCCTAGCGACAAATAAATTTAGAGAACTTTAAATACCAATAAATGCTTCATTTCATAATATAAAAATAGACGAATCCTAAAACGAGTCTAAGATAACTGAAAAATAAGTCACTACTGACACTTGGCCTTATTACATTTAGGAAAGCAAGTAAATCTAGCCTATTTGGTCCCAAAAGTACCTTTACCAGATTCAATCTTCCTAACTCCATCACATAGGTCCCACAGGTCGCCTCCTTATGACTTTACCTTCCAGCGTTCTGGAAATCCTCGATCCTCCTTATGACTTTACCTTCCAGCTCCACTATTCCTCGCTCTAGATACTCCAGTTTCCTGTTGGAAGTGACTACCATCTCTTTCCATTCTTCAATCAATCTCACATTCTTCTCATGTATTTCTCGATGCTCATTCTCAGAGTCGTGGACCCCCTTGTGCAGCCTGTTGTATTTGAATTGGGCCTCAACTTCTTCATCTGTGATCCTATTCCCTCGACTAGTTCCTGGAATCACCATCCCCTTCAGATTGTCCTTCAACCATGCTGGGTAGAGAGGTTCACACCCTGCATGATACTTGTCTGGCTCGACAATTTTCTTTTCCATAATAATTTTGCAGTGCCACATATGCTGAGCTTGGCACTTGTAAAGGATGTCGTCGTCTTGAAAGTTTGCCCTGAAATGACTCATCTTGGCAACCCTTGGTACAACCTGTTTCCTACCTGCTTGCCTCATAACTCGGATAGGGACATAAAGGTATATCCCTCTCAACCCAATCAGTACCAAGTGTGGAGCGTCTCTGCATTTGATGATGAATTCGTCTATTGGGAACCATTCAAACATCTATTGCACTTGTTCATCTGTCAGATTGTCGAAGACCTCTACCCATTCTTTGGCATTTTCTAGTTAAGCAAATCTATTTGGAATGTAAGTCATCCGCTTGGGGTGATGGAAGGCAATATGGTCATTCCAAGACCTTCGTGGAAATTCTTGGCGGTAGTGACCCTTTTAAAAATGTTCTAACAACCACAATTGCAACAACAAGTTACAACCCTCGAAATGTTTGACCCCTCTTTGGCAGAGCTCCAGAGCCCTGTAGATGTTGGCTATGATCATGGGGACTACAATGTATGTCTGTCCATTGATCCCTTCCATCAAAGTCTTGGCGACCATGGCCAACCTAGTGTGGATTCTTTCCCTTTTCATTGGGAATACTATCAGGCCCAAGAAGCATACAATGAACACGAACACTCTGCGGTGGATGTGGCCTAGAGAAGTGAGAGAGATCTCATCATGGTAGGTACGGTAGGACTTGCTATGGCCATACCTCTCATACAAATATTTGAAGGGTATGTAAGATTCCTTCAAGCATACCAGGTCAGCATTCTTCTTTAATCCCATCATCTTTAAGAACCCTTTACCGTTATGGTTTTCCGGCACTAGTAACATGGGACTATCCCAAGCCAATCTCGCAAGACCTCCAATTTCTTCTAGAAATGGTGTCATTTCTATGTCGCCGAAACGGAACACATACCTCTCACTATCCCAAAATAAAGTGGTAGCCTCAATCAACTTGTTGTTTGGCTCAATGTCTAGAAAGGAAGGCAAGTTACCCAGGTACTTCCTTACATGTTTTTTGTCACTTGAGGAAAGATCCTCCCACCAATCTAGCAGCAATGGTGGAATGTTGCTAACCATACCGAATCTGGGGACCTCGTGCCTCATTTTCTGCAAAACAAAAGGGTTAGGCTTTTCTCCCCAACCAGACTTATCTATTTATACATTCATGATCAACATATCGACATTTAGTTCTCCAAATTAATGCACAGAAAGTGACTATGTCTGTAGGGATTATGGAAACCCCGGTGGACCTTTGGATAAGGCTTACCTTAAAGGATCATTATGTGGACAACATATTGATCCGGCTAGGTTTGACCATGATGCATGCACAATTTTGACCAGAGTAAGGTTACTATAGGGGTCTAGACCGGTACCCTCAAGCAGACAACTTGAGGGGGAAAGGCACGGAATAGTCGACTGCACCGCTGATCGACTGATTTCACCACAAATAAGCCTTTTTGAATTCAAGGGTAACAAATAGAAAGAGCGCAACCACTCATTAAGCGTTGTTATAGGATTTGATACGCACGAGTGGAATATGATATGGAGCATGATATATGCAGCAATAAATAGCACGTAGTCAAGTATTTGTATGTAGGAAAAATAAATACAGTATTTAAATAATTGAAAGACAGTTATAGAAAAAGAAAACAAAGAGACAAGTCAGTTTTATGAATAAAAGAAACATAAGTGCTTAAAATAGGCAGTTAAATTCAAATAAGGGGAAAGGGTTTAGGATAGAGCATGCTTGGAATAATTCATAAAAAAAAGTTTGTTACGGTAAGAGCCTAAGATATTCCCAACAGAGTTTCCATGTTGTCGCACCCCCTTTTTTCCTCCGCGGAAAAAGTTCGGGTTTCGACATTCATGGGGGTAATAACTCATTTCCTTTTGGGAATTTGGGTTTTGAAGAGTCTCCACCTAATGGATTATGGTGCGTTAGGGTACACAGAGCGATTAACTCCTGGATTGGTTTGCATTACCAAAGATTTAGGGTAAGGGCTCGAAATAACTTGGAGGGGAAGGTGTTAGGCACCCTTCTTGGTCCACAACGGTGGGTCTCGGCCGAACTTATACTTATGAACTAGTCCTTTAAAAAATAAATAGTTTAAACACATAATTACAAATAAGAGTAGGTTTTTGGACATTACATGACCCAAATAATGAGACAAAGGAAAGACTTGAACAAACTGTGTTCATATAGAAAAGTAAAGTTTAAGCCAAGGGAATTTGGGAAGGAGGGGTCCTAGGTTGGTTAGCCTACAGGATCACCCCATGCAATGCCCGGTAAACACTCCTCAATGAGGGGCTACACGTGATATTAGTGCGTAGTCATCATATCCTGTTATACCCAAGTGCCTCCCCTTGGTCATAGCCTAAAGCGTTCTATTAACTTTGACAATGTCCTATATGTGCACTACCTGTCCCTTCCTCGTGGCCTTGGAGGTACTTTAGGACCTCTATTCTTTGGACAGTTCTAGATTTTCCTAAGGTTTTAAAGGATAAAAATCTAGGCGTCAATCAAGAACAGTTAGGACTGCATATAAAAAACAAGTTATAGGCTCACAGTTACCTCCTCAAACATAGCAAGTAAGTGCACGTCTTCAAACAACATTCCAACACTTAATAGAAAGTCCTAGAACATAATATCTAGGTGAGCAGGGGTTACACAACCTTGAATTAGGATAAAGTGTCAAAATCCTATTTAGCTTGCCTACTGGTTTAAACCTATTAAATCTGGACAATTTTAAATAGCAAAAGCACAATTTCAGAGTTGCAGAATTTAAAAAGCCCTATAGGCTTGCCTAAACGCAGAACAGTGATGTCCTAAAAGCAAGATAACTACGTTGATGTAGTAAAATGGTGAACAGTTTTTAAACGGACTCTTGAGTTCCTATAGGAATGCTATCTAGTAAATTAAGGCAGTGCTTGAAAAATTTATTTAAGGAAACAGACAATTGATTAGGCCAGTTTCAAAGCCAACTAACATGAATTAGACCGACTTGTTTAAACTAGGTTGATTTTAAGTTCTATAAGTGGAATTTTTGATTTTAAGCCCTATAAGCGTGATATCTAATTGTTAAAAGCTTATGTTGGAACTTATAGGCATGATTTTAGTGAGACAAATGCAAATATATGCACTAGCAGAATTGAACTCAATCACTTTACATTTTATAGGCATGGTATCTAATCATGAAGTTGATTTTAAACCTATAGACATGGTTTCTATTATTGAATCCATTTAAATCCTATAGACATGATCTCTAATGTTGTGAAAGTAAACATGGCAAGTGCACTAATACAATCCTATAGGCATGGTCTCTACCCAAATTACCCAACAGATATAGCTACCCACCTTTTTTTTACTAATCACCCCAAAATTGTTTACAAATAATTATTACAGACCAGCTGAATAAATTACATAAACAATAAATAAAAGAAGAAGTTAACTATAGGGAGCCTGAAGCAGGCCCAAATGACTCCCCAAGCCTCCAATAGCCTCAAATGCCAAATTCTATGACATTATCATTGTCTAGGTGCATCAGATTTCCCTAAGGATCTCAAGGATCTCGGGCAGTGCTCACATCTAGACTTTATAACTAGAACTGAGTAAGTGTAGTGTGGAAGATCCAGATCCAGTGCATCAGAGTTCAGAGGGATCTCATAGGGATCCCAAGGCAGTCACACACTGGAGGGGCAGAACTTAAGGACATAAGAGTAGAGTGGGAGTGCTTGACATGGTTTTGAAAAGGTTTTAATAGGAAATCATTATTTGAAAAGACTTTGTAGCTTTATGAATAGGAGATTTGTTCAGTAAAACAATTTTTGACCAGAGTTGTGTAATAACACAAACAACAGATCAAACATAGGGCCAAATCAGGTTCAGCAACCCTAAAATAACAAATCTTCATATAGGGGGTAATTGGGGCTGGGAACACTCAATACAAGTAACAGAAGTCTTTGCAATTAAGGGGGTAGCTAATAGTGCAAACAGTAAGACATGGATTCAGGGGTGCTAATCAGAACATAGTTATAAAATCAGAGGTGCTCTAGGGGGTTCATGGGATTAGGGATAGCTAATGATACAACATAGTAAAAATTGCAGAACTAAAACAACTTAGAATTACTTTGCAAAGAAAGGTTCATACTAGAGACTAAATTGCAAGTGAACCAACATTCAAAAATAGGGTAGAGTAAAATTTAGACAGACTACAAGTTCATAAGACATGCTGATCTTAGAAGTCATAAGACATAACTAGGTGAAGTAATAAGTCAATTACAAGTTGAACAGCAAAACAGTAGATAGAAATAGATTAAGAATATGATAAACTGAAGCAATCGGAAACACGTTGGTTTGAAAGCTTGAATTTAAAATCATAACATACTAGTAAAGAGAGTAAACGAAAGGTAAAGAACAGGAGAGTGTAATAATTAGCCTTGGCTTGCAGCCGGCTAATTCAGTAGCTATAGTAAATAACAAAGAAAGCAGGAGAGCTTTTGAGTGTGAGAGAGATGTGAACTAGTGTCTGTATTCTTTCAAAACTATAGAAGAGAGCAATATATAGTAGTTTGAAAGCTAGGTAAATAAGGTAAGAATCAAATTGTTTAGTAATTATAGAACTCAAAGTAAAATCAGTTCGAGTCTTGATTAAGGGAATTAGTTTAAATGGTAAAGAGTAGGTTACAAGTAAGGAAAGAAATCATACATAGTTGTAGTATAACAAATAAGGAAAGACTTCAAAAAGTGCAAGTATAGAATAGGTAATTAGGGATAGGTTCAGAAAATTCTAATTAAGGAAATAATTAGTAAGAATCAAGAAACAATGCAGACAAGGTAAATGAAAATTAATTAAGGCAAGCAAATCAATCAAATTGAGTAGAAAGGTAAGAATCGAAGGTTTAAGGGAAAGTGTTCAAATCAACCCAAGAAATAAGGAATTCAGAATATTACATAGCTCAATCAAAGAGAAAGTCATGAAAAGAGTCAGCATGTTTAGCATATAAATAAGGTGAAACATGGATAGTCAAGAATCGACACATAACCCTAGCAAAAATAAAAGTTAAACAATTACTGATTCGATGAGAAAGACGCAAGTTTTGATGTGAATGGTTGAGATGAACAAAAGTACATAGAATTAGTGAAAGTTTAGACTAAGAAACTCAGTAAAAGCATATCAAGGCAAGACAGTCACGAGAAATCATAAAAACTCAAAACGAGAACCGGTCATTCATGCTAATACTCAAAAAAAAAACGAAGAACCCTTAAAAAATTAGGGCTTTCAGCATAGGCAAGTTAAGGTTGTAGTAGTCTCATTGAATTAGTCAAAATATGTGAGAAAAACATAAAGAGTCATTTAAACAAAGTTTTAAAAAGAAATTCCGAAAACCCTAATTTTAGAAGAAGATGAAGAACACTTGAAATTATATGATTCTTGTAAAGAATTTAAAGGATAATATAAAATACTCAAGAAACAAACTCAAATCGTCCTAAATCTGTATAGATCTAGGAGGTATAGAAAAGAAATTAGGGTTTCGAAAGAGACCCATACAGAGATGAAGAAACATGTCTAGAACCCCATAGAGCGTAGCAAATATAGAACGATTTCACTTGAAATCACACTGGAATAGCCATGAACAGGCAGGAGATGAACCCTATATGCAAGTCGGCATGGCCCTGGTCCCTTGAGGGCCTTAGAGAAGGCAAGAATAACATGAGAGAAGCCATTGGAGGCCTGAGAGATGATGAGAGGTCACCGGAGATGGCCAAAGATAGGGGGTCGGCATTTGAAGATTAGGGTTTAGGTTGAGAGTGTTTTGAGAGCAGAGAGGATTTTAGGGCAGCAGGGGAGGTGATGAAATGAATTAGATTTGGGGGGGTATAGTCTAGTTTAATTAGGAAATGGTGAATCTCGGAGATCAACGACCAAGATTAAGGGGGCCTGGGTCGGGTAAATGTATTTGGGGTCTGGGTCGGGTAATTTAATTAGAAATTAGGCTAGGTATTGGGATTGGATTGGGTTGAATTTAGGCTGATTGAAATAAATTTGGCTAAGTTTTAATTAGCCACTTTCAGTACTATACAATTTTTATAAAAATAATAAAATAATTTATAAAAAATATTTCGTGTACTAAAAAAGATTAAAAATAATTTTTTAATATTTTAAAAATATAAAAGACCCTTTTATGCACTAATAACATAATTGTACATTAATAGGGCTAATATTGCAATTATATGCAAATTGGCTTAGAAAAATATAAATGCAAATATAAAAATGCACAAAAAATATTTAAGCAATATTTTGGCATAAATATAGGATTTATATGGCTAAATTACCACAACAATAATTTGAAGGATTATTACTGGAAAATTTATAAGTAAAAGGGGAAGAAATAAATCAATTTAAAGCCTTTAAAAATTATGGAAAAATTATAAAAAGTTTGGGCATGCTTATATATACATATATGTTATTTTCAAAGTATATATGTGTATTAAAAATATATAGAAAAAAATTGGGTATCAACACACACCATCACCTCGACATAAAGGCCCCGCTCAAGGTGTAAACATCTAAATTTCTCCTAACTTCCGAATCGGTAAAATTCGCCCATTGAGCCCGCTAAGAGGTGACCTCGATGGATGGAGTGACTAACTGTATGGATCAAAATCTGATCAGACAAGAATCGGTGTGGGAAGGGACGGTGAAAGATTACTTGGAATTGTCGTATCCATACCACTGTAACAATACGCACCTCGGCTACGGCCGAGGTCGAGTATTTAGGATATCTGAGGCGAATTGGGTATCATGGAATTTCAAGGGATCGGCCCATAATATAGCCGAATGACTTAAATACTATAGGTAAAGACCGTTGGGTAAGGGAGAAGATCTAGTATATAAATTAAGGGAGAAGAAGAAGAGGGGGGGGGGGGGGACAAATCAAAACACAGACATTCCCCAAAAAGAGGAAGGATCATCAACTCTCTCTCAGCATAGATCTTTAGTCTTATCACACCCAATGTATAGGGTTCTACCTTATTAAAGATCGGTGACCTTTTCCATCCATGTATTCCTCATTGATTGTTAAACATTATGGAAACCGTTATCTCCTTATTATATAATGTGATTTAATCAATATTACAGTCTAATCTTATGTGTGTCATGCTTGCTTACTCTCATCTTCTATTTTAGATCTACAATAAATTATCGTTGTCTAAGATTTACCTAAAGTATTCTTATGTAATTAGTTTAGCAAAAAGTTCAATACTTTTTGGTCAAAAGATATGTAGCCCCTTAAACATGTCCATTTTTTTGTCACTTGAACTTGGATTAGGTCCTATTGAGCACTTTAACTCATCTAAAAGTGTACCTATTATACATATTTTGCTGACATGGCAAAGTGTTTGCTTTCCACACTCTTTGAGTGCATCCAACACTGAAATATAAAATTATTTTTTTCTTATTCTCTTCTTTATTTATTCTTTGTCATCTGAAACCATGAACACGATGATCTCCAACAAACTTTTTGTGGCCAATTACACCATCCCTCACAATCCGCCAACCCAAATCTTTTTCCCCACATCCTTAATGCGAGATCTTGATTGTCCCTGGCTGAAAGGAATGAGTAACCTTAATCCACCAAAGTTTACAAGAACTTTGATCACCCCAACAGTGAATTGAAGCTCCAAGCGAACTAAGTATAATTCTGGAGACCGCACATCCATGTTCTTCACAATTAATGTGTGCGAGTATTATCAAAATCAGATATCCAAATTAAGACTTCAAAATAATAAACAAGTTTGCTGATGAATTCATTTAGCATTAAAAATGTCTATAATAATTTTTCCACATATATAAAAGTACAAAAATCAATATACTGAGAACGCATTAGTAAACTGAAAAATTCAAAATAAACTGAAAAAGTTTCAGCGCTAAATATTAATCAGAGTTTCACTGAGATGATGAAATAGACGGGGGTTTTGGGGGGGCTAGTTTTCGGGCTAAAGAAGATGATGGAAGAAGAAGGCGAGTAACGAGATGAATTTAGGGTTTGGGGTTAGGTTTTTTCTGTTGGGAGGGGGGGAGTCTTTGATCAGAGAAAACCGAACGTCAAAGGTTATTGGGAGGGGATGATTATTTTCTATTTTCTCTTTTGTTTCACAATCTCCTTTTTAATATGTTTTTGGGCCAAAAATTCACATGGCATCGTCTCATTTGTCAAGGCGCCAAGTCATCCGCGAGTGACTTACATGCATGTTATTTTTTTGACTGATTCTTGGTGAGTGCTTCAAATTTTAATTAAAGTGCCTAAATGTAAAAAATACACAAGTTTAAGGGGACGGATATGTATTTTGCCTAATAAATAATTATGTTATATTAAGTTTCATTTTTTCCATTGTAATATGATATGAACAGTTTAATTGTTTTATTTTTACATTTATCTTTCATGACTTCCCTTTATGTTATTGTCCCTATTTCCACACCTATTATTAATTTCAAACCCATTTACCCATTTACGAATCACCCATTCTCAGTACCATCACAATAAACTGCTCCCACTTCTATGAAAAATTGATAAGATAGACAAATAAAATTTAGTATACTTTGTATATTAAATTTGTGGGGTCCAGCGCATAAATTAAGGAAGACAATTTTCTTTCTTTGTCTTCTTTTTCTAAAATGGCAGCCACCATTGTTTTTGAATTGCTTAAAAGTCATCCTTTGAAATCTTTTTTCCTTTCTTTTGATGTCACTGATGACATTTGTAGGGGTATAGAATCTCTATAAATAGAGAGCTTCTGAGCCATTTGAATTACACCAACAAAGAGAGAAAGAAAGAGTGAGGTTTTACAGACAGGGTATAAGAAAATAATCTGTGAGAAAAATAGAGAGTGTGTGATATTGTAGTGAAGTGGGAATATCAAAAAGGGATTATTTATTTTGAGTGTTGTAGTGGTCTTTGGAGTATTTTACTCGGACCTACAAAGTGTAAAATTCATTACTATAGTGATATCAGTTGCTCCTTTCGGGGCCGTGGTTTTTCCCTTATTAAAGGGTTTTTTCACGTAAAAATCTTGGTATCAATTTTACTCTTTTATTCTTGTTAATTACCGTATCTCGGTGCTACATTATTATTTCACTTTTATTACCGTGAATATTATTTTTGTTGGGGTTTATTCCCAATAACTGGTATTAGAGCACAGGTTCTGCTCGTTCACTGAAATACTATTCACTGTCAGTAGTACTATACTCGGTGAAAACTAAAAATGTCCGGAGTAAAGTATGAAGTAGCAAAATTCAACGGAGATAACGGTTTCTCAACATGGCAAAGAAGGATGAGGGATCTGCTCATCCAACAAGGATTACACAAGGTACTAGATGTTGATGCCAAAAAGCTTGATACCATGAAAGCTGAGGATTGGGCTGACTTGGATGAAAGAGTTGCTAGTGCAATCAGGTTGCACTTATCAGATGATGTGATAAATAACATCATTGATGAAGACACTGCACGTGGAATTTGGACAAGGCTGGAAAGCCTATACATGTCCAAAACGTTGACAAATAAACTGTACCTGAAGAAGCAGTTATACGCCCTACACATGGGTGAAGATACAAATTTTTTTTCACATTTAAATGTTTTTAACGGACTAATCACACAGTTTGCCAACCTCGGAGTAAAAATCGAGGAAGAAGATAAAGTCATCTTGCTATTGAACTCGTTGCCATCTTCGTACGATAATTTGGCAACAACCATCCTGCAAGGTAAGACTACTATTGAGTTGAAAGATGTTACATCGGCTCTTCTACTCAATGAGAAGATGAGAAAAAAGCCTGAAAATCAAGGACAAGCTCTCATCACAGAAGGTAGAGGCAGGAGTTATCAAAGGATTTTGAGCAACTATGGTAGATCCGGAGCTCGTGGGAAGTCAAAGAACCGATCCAAATCAAGAGCTAGAAATTGCTACAATTGTGATCAACCAGGTCACTTCAATAGAGATTTCCCAAATCCAAGGAAGGGCAAAGGTGAAACCAGTGGCCAGAAGAATGACGACAACACAGTCGCCATGCATGCACCTTCCAGGTACAGAGTCAGAATGGGTGGTTGACACAGCGACATCTTACCATGCCACCCCGATAAGAGATCTTTTTTGCAGATATGTAGTAGGTGATTTCGGCACAGTGAGAATGGGTAACACAAGTTACTTAAAGATTGCGGGGATTGGTGACATTTGTATCAAGACAAATTTCGGATGCACATTGGTTCTAAAGGATGTGCGGCATGTACCTGATTTGCGGATGAAATTGATCTCAGGAATTGCTTTAGACCGAGATGGATACGAGAACTATTTTACAAATCAAAAGTGGAGACTCACTAAGGGATCATTGGTGATTGCAAAGGGAGTTGCTCATGGCACGTTGTACAGGACAAATGCAGTAATATGCCAAGGTGAATTGAACGCGGCACAAGATGAGATTTCTGCAGATTTGTGGCACAAAAGAATGGGTCATATGAGCGAGAAGGGATTGCAGATTCTTGCAAAGAAATCACTCATTTCATATGCCAAAGGTACAACGGTAAAACCTTGTGACTACTGTTTATTTGGTAAGCAGCATAGAGTCTCATTTCAGACATCATTTGAAAGAAAATTTAATATACTTGATTTAGTATATTCTAATATTTGTGGCCCAATGAAAATTGAATCAATGGGTGGTAACAAATATTTTGTTACTTTTATTGATGATTCTTCACGAAATTATGGGTTTATATTTTGAAAACCAAAGATCAGGTGTTTCAAGTTTTCTAGAAGTTTCATGCTCTAGTAGAAAGGGAGACGAGTCGAAAGCTAAAGCATCTCCGAAGTGACAATGGAGGTGAGTACACTTCAAGGGAATTTGAAGAGTACTGTTCAAGTCA
This sequence comes from Nicotiana tabacum, assembly GCF_000715075.1. Taxonomy (NCBI): domain Eukaryota; kingdom Viridiplantae; phylum Streptophyta; class Magnoliopsida; order Solanales; family Solanaceae; genus Nicotiana; species Nicotiana tabacum. Next base: position 151,210,158 of record NC_134087.1, on the reverse strand, counting down.
TGGGATCAGACATGAAAAGACAGTTCCTAGAACCCCACAACACAATGGCGTAACCGAGAGAATGAACCGCACCATTGTGGAGAAAGTGAAAAGCATGCTCAGAATTGTTAAACTGCCTAAGTCATTCTGGGGTGAAGCAGTTCAGACAGCATGTTACCTGATCAATAGGAGTCCATCAATTCTGTTGGCGTTTGACATCCCAGAGAGAGTTTGGACCAACAAGGAGGTATCCTACTCGCATCTGAAGGTGTTCAGTTGAAGATCTTTTGCACATGTACCAAAAGAGCAGAGAACAAAGCTGGATGATAAATTTGTTCCTTGCATATTTATCGGATATGGAGATGAAGAGTTCGGGCACAGATTGTGGGATCCTGTAAAGAAGAAGGTCATTAGAAGCAGAGATGTAGTTTTCCGAGAAAGTGAAGTTGGAACTGTTGCTGATATGTCAGAAAAGGCGAAGAATGGTATAATTCCTAACCTTGTTACTATTCCTTCTACTTCTAACAATCCCACAAGTGCAGAAAGTACGACCGACAAGGTTGCCGAGCAGGGGGAGCAACCTGGTGAGGTTATTGAGCAGGTGGAGCAACTTGATGAAGGTATCGAGGAAGTGGAGCACCCCACTCAGGAAGAATAACAATCTCAACCTCTGAGGAGATCAGATAGGCCAAGGGTAGAGTCATGCAGGTACCCTTCCACAGAGTATGTCCTCATCAGTGATAAGGGGGAGACAGAAAGTTTTAAGGAGGTGTTGTCCCATCCATAAAAGAACCAGTGGATGAAAGTCATGCAAGAAGAGATAGAATCTCTACAGAAAAATGATATGTACAAGCTGGTTGAACTTCCAAAGGGTAAAAGACCACTCAAATGCAAATGGGTCTTTAAACTCAAGAAATATGGAAATGACAAGCTGGTCAGATACAAAGCTCGATTGGTGGTTAAAGGCTTCGAGCAGAAGAAAGGTATTGATTTTGACGAAATTTTCTCACTTGTTGTCAAAATGACTTCTATTCGAACAATCTTGAGCTTAGCAGCTAGCCTAGATCTTGTAGAGCAGTTGGACGTGAAAACTGCATTTCTTCATGGAGATTTGGAAGAGGAGATTTATATGGAGCAGACGGAAGGATTTGAAGTAGCTGAAAAGAAACATATGGTGTGCAAATTGAATAAGACTCTTTCTGGATTGAAGCAAGCACCAAGGCAGTGGTACATGAAGTTTGACGCATTCATGAAAAGTCAAGCATACCTAAAGACCTATTCTGATCCATGTGTATACTTCAAAAGATTTTCTGAGAATAACTTTATTATATTGTTATTGTATGTGGATGACATGTTAATTGTAGGAAAAGACAAGGGGCTGATCGCAAAGTTGAAGAGAGATTTGTACAAGTCATTTGATATGAAGGACTTGGGCCCAGCACAACAAATTTTAGGGATGAAGATAGTTCGAGAGAGAACAAGTAGAAAGTTGTGGCTATCTTAGGAGAAGTACATTGAACGTGTACTAGAACGCTTCAACATGAAGAATGCTAAGCCAGTCAGCACATCTCTTGCTAGTCATCTAAAGTTGAGCAAAAAGATGTGTCCTACAACAGAGGAGGAGAAAGGGAACATGGCTAGAGTTCCTTATTCTTCAGCAGTCGGAAGCTTGATGTATGCAATGGTATGTACTAGACCTGATATTGCTCATGCAGTTGGTGTTGTAAGCATGTTTCTTGAAAATCCTGGAAAAGAATATTGGGAAGCAGTCAAGTGGATACTCAGGTACCTAAGAGGTACCACAGGAGATTGTTTGTGCTTTGGAGTATCGGATCCAATCTTGAAGGGCTATACAGATGCTGATATGGCAGGTGACATTGATAATAGAAAATTCACTACTGGATATTTGTTTACATTTTCAGGGGGAGCTATATCATGGCAGTCGAGGTTGCAGAAGTGTGTTGCACTCTCTACACTGAAGCGGAGTATATTGCTACTACTGAAGCTAGCAAAGAGATGGTATGGCTCAAACGGTTCCTTCAAGAGCTTGGATTGCATCAGAAGGAGTATGTCGTCTATTGTGGCAGTCAAAGTGCAATAGACCTGAGCAAAAACACCATGTATCATGCAAGGATGAAGAATATCGACGTGAGATATCATTGAATTCGAGAAAGGATAGAGGATAGGTCTATGCAGGTAAAGAAGATCCATACAAGTGAGAATCTTTCGGATATGCTAGCCAAAGTGGTACCAAGAGACAAGTTTGAGCTATGCAAAGAACTTGTCGGCATACACTCAAACTAGAACCTCCGGTGTTACCTCCTTCGGGTGAATGGGACTGGAGGGGGAGATTTGTGGGGACCAGCCCATAAATAAAGGAAGATAACTTTCTTCCTTTGTCTTCTTTTTCTAAAATGGCAGCCACCGTTGTTTTTGAATTGTTTAAAAGTCATCCTTTGAAATCTTTTTTTTCCTTTCTTTTGATGTCACTGATGACATTTATAGAATCTCTATAAATAGAGAGCTTCTGAGCCATTTGAATTACACTAACAAACAGAGAAAGAAAGAGTGGGGTTTCACAGACATGGTATAAGAAAATAGTCTGTGAGAAAAATAGAGAGTAAGTGATATTATAGTGAGGTGGGAATATCAAAAGAGGGTTATTTCTTTTGAGTGTTGTAGTGGTCTTTGGAGTATTTTACTCGAACCTACAAAGTGTAAAATTCCTTACTATAGTGATATCAGTTGCTCCTCTCGGGGCCATGGTTTTTTCCCTTATTAGAAGGGTTTTTCCACGTAAAAATTTTGGTATCAATTTTACTCTTTTATTCTTGTTAATTGTCGTATCTCGGTGCTACATTATTATTCTGCTTTTATTACCGTAAATATTATTTCTGTGGGGATTTATTCCCAATAGAATCTGCGTCAGAGGATATTGAAAATACATTTTTTTACATAATTTTAAAAGTAAAACATATTATTGCTGTTGTAAGGTATATATGTACAACTTTATTGGAGTAGACCAAGTAAGCCTTCTTTCTATTGGTAATAACACTTGCTTGTTAAAAAGAAGGGGCACCTTCCTCCCCTAACGTACACACATCAAAAGTAGAAGTGTATTCATATACAACTGTCAGGCAAAATGACTCCTCTTTTACTTCCTCGAACATTCTTGCAAAAAGATTGTGCCTTTTTGTTCATATGAGTGAGCTTTATGTCTTTTATCTGGATTCCTTCGCATGGATTGCTGGGACTGCAGTCAAACTTCATAGCTACTGGAGTTGTTGACGTCCCTTGTATATTTTCATACGTTACTTGACTAATCTTTACACCAGAAGTCTGCAATTAACCAAACAATAAATAATAACATAACAACGTAACTTAGATTCATCATTACCTCTATAGCAGTTAGAAGACAATATTTCTACAGAGGAAACCAATAAACAAATTGAACAACAGGTTAAAAAAGTACTCAATCAGCTCAATATTGATATATCAAAATATGCCCTAATATCGTGTAAAACTCTTCTCGAAAGGAAAGCAAAGAAAACACCCATTTTTTTCTGTTCGTTCGAAGAATATTTACCTCGCCAGGGCAATCTTGGTTGTTGGGGCAGTAATTCTGATCAATGATGATTGGATTGTCAACGTACTTCATGACTATGTTGCGGTAATTAATGTTGGTGACAAAACCAGTGCTGGATCTTGCCCAAGATTTTATTCTTAACCCATTATCAGATCCTGTGAATATCGAGTAAACCAATGTCACATTCTGCACGCCATCTTCTTCATAATTCCTTGCTAGACTTCCAATGCTGCAATAGAAACAATAAATGTACATCTTCAACATAAAATACGAAATAAATACACAAAAAATAAACCCTAAACTAAATGTCAAATAAAACAACATTGATTGAATAAGAGGATGGTCAAATTGCAACTTTTAGGAGTGTATATATATATTGAACGTAATGACCATATAAGTCTAAAGATTTTTGGGTGAAACCGCAAAAATGAACTATGACTCACATGATAAGGCCAACATCGCTTCGATTAATTAACTAGAAGTCATTAGTTTCCACTTATATGTTTCCCAATATATCATGGTACTTGAAATATATATCGAGATATTGACATTAACCACCTGTCAAATAATATTTTCCTCTGTATTGGAAAAAGTCGTATAGCTTCAAAAACAAACCACCAATATAATCCATGTAGCCGAGTATAATGAAACCTAAAAATTGATCATTGATCCCTAGTCCCTCATTTGAGTTTGAACAAGTGAAGCTTAATTAGTAGTCAAACTTCTTATAATTAACTACATTTTCTCCCACTTCTAAAAGTTGATGTGATTATGAAAGATTGTGATTTAGTATTTTCAATGTAGTTTATGAAAACATAATTTTATATTAATTGTAGAATCAATATCCAAAGTAGAATTAATATCTTAAATTATTTGATCCTAGTGTTTCTAAGAAATGTTACGCTATTCTAGTTTTAACATGTAGCACAAGTTCCTCGAATTGCCCAATCCCTTCTTCTCCTCCTCGAATTGTGCTGTAATAGCAAGAGAATGTTACTATTACAGCAGTATACAAAAAAAAAATCATACTCGTTGTACGAACCTAAGGAGATCGAAACATACGCACGCACGCACATGTACACACAGTAAATAAAAGTGTGGATCTTTAATAGTTTAAGTTTTTAAATGGGATGACTGCCCACTTCAATATGCTATCAAAGTAGATAAAAATTATTGGTTCGAGTCTCCTCGTTGTCCTTTATAAAATAAAATAAAAAAATAAAGAATTTCTGCATGCTTGACTCATAAGAAAGAATTAGGCTTGAAAGTGATACAATTGCTCTAAACATAATTAAATAAATAAAGCATAATCTTTTCAATAGTTTAAGCTTTTAAATATGATTGTCGCTATACGGTCATGGTAGTAACATGAAGTGCTTACCTAACACCATGTCCAGGTCCACAGAGAATGTTCTCCATCCAAAGATTTCTAGTGCCAGGTCCAATAGATATACAGTCATCTCCAGTTTTGATTCTACTATTTATGATAGTAACCCCAGTTGATGATTGAACATGAATGCCATCGGTGTTTGGGCTCTGATCGGGGGCTATTATTCTTACATTTCGAACCATCACGTTGTTGCAGCTATTGAACACAATATGTGTTAGCTGGCTGTTGATTGATAGTAAGCCACTTATCACAACATCATTAGCCCAATTGAAGGTTATTGACTGCACTTTTTACATAAGAAATTAAGATTACTGAAATATTTTACGTTTATATTATTTTTGTTTTCTTCATGAATAGTTACTACATGGTACTTTCGATGTACTAAAATGGACTGAGATATGTATTATGTATTAGGATATATGTAGAATGAAATGGAAAGAGTATAAACATGTGTAATATTTATGTCAGGAGGAGAGAATGTGTGTGCGTATTTTTAAGTCCATATTTCACATGATGTCAATAAAAGGTTAGGAACCATAATAAAAGTCGAAGTAGAGAAATTTTTTAAATGAAAAACCTTAGTATTTTTACTGTTGAAATTGAATTACAACATGAAGATTTAATCTTTCTTCTTCTACCATCACCACGGCACACGCTTTACAACTCTAATTCAAGTACTAGAAGACGAAAAAATGATTTCTCAATAATGAATGATTATATTTAACGAAGAAAAGATACCTACCAGGTATAGTTTAAGACCTAAACCTTCAAGAAAAGTTGGTCATTTTTCAATTTTGATCAAATAACTACTTTATTTATGGGACATACTTTTCTTTTTATTTTATTTAAAAAAGAATTACACATTTCTTGATATTTTCCATATATATTTGGTTAAGCCTTTCTTAATTTCATAAACATATTGTGCCCAGTCAAATATTAATACATAAATTGGGACAGAGAGAATTTCGTAGTGCATGAAATCTAGTTATTAAAAAACATACCCTAGCTCCAACTGGGCAATTATTGCCTGATTTCCGGCAAGCCCAAAAAGCTGCTCCTTTAGCATCAAGATTTCCACCGATGACCGAAATCCCATTGACCTGAATGAACAAAAGCCAGTAGCCGGAGTTGCCAATGGCCCAATAATCCAATGGAGCCACAAGGGTTCCATCATTCCTTACAGTTATTCTATTTTTACATGGCCCTCTAAATGTAGCTGCCTTTATTAGATAACGTCCTCGGGGAACATAAATGGTCGCTGGTTGCACTGAGCTGCATGCAGCGCCCCATGCCTTCAGAAATGGCTGAGTTGCATCAGTTTGGCCATTTGGTTTTGCACCAAAGCTTAACACATTGAAGGTTGATGTTGCATTTGATTGCAAGAACAGAAATATAGAAGATAAGAGGACAGTAATGCAAGATATTATCAGGTTATCCATTTATACCAAAAATGGACTTCTTCCTTGGGTTTTCTTGTGGCAATACAAACAAAAGTTGATATTTCGAATTGGGAAAAACGGATAACTAACCATAATATTTATAGGATTTTCAGATATCTTTCTTGAATTTATTGCCTGTAATTGGGCAATGATTGGAGAAATTAATGCATGAATGAACTTAGAAGTGTATGTCACACGTCGACGGCATACTATGATATGTACGGCAGCCATGTTAAAGGTTATTTTGCAGTTAATAGAGCATGTTCGCTTCAAACTTTCCTTCAACAAAGTATGCGGTTAAGCGCATGAAAACTAACGTATCTTATGTACTATAATAAAAAAATAATTACGACTTTGAGTACGGCTTTACTTGACGGCTTTAATTATAAAAAGGGAAAACACTCAAATCCCCAAATTTATAAGAAGGAACAACAAAAACAACGAAGAAAGAAATGGAATATTAAGAAGATTTAACGCTGTGAGCACGTGATTTTTGTGTTTCGCACGACAATCGCTCCAAAAGGAAATAAAAAAATAATAATTGGCCCTGCTGTACAAATTTTGGATTTCTGTGCGGCACCTTGTTGATTTATTTGTGACTTCGGCCCATTTTTATTTATTTACTTTATTAAAAAAACAAAATTCAAAAAAAATATATGTGTCCTGCATAATTCGAACCGTAATCCGGTCGTTGAATAAGAAAAACACGAATGGGCATCTTCGTCCGTGATTTTATTTTGATTAACTTTACCTGTTTTGAAATATTTTAGTGTGTGTGCAAATAATTGTATTGAGTGTGTATTTAATTTTTAATTTTTGATTTTTTGCTTAGTTTTGCTTTTAAAAATAAAAAATAAAAATAAAAAAAAGAGAAAAACAAGAAAAATCAGCAATTATTCCGGATTGGGCCAATTTTAATAAATTGGCCCAAACAAACAACGTTCAAACCAAGCCTGCCCGGTCCAGGTCCACCTGATGCCCAGGATGTCCAAACGACGTCGTTTGAGTCATGCCTGATCTGGGCCGTTGATCTCAGATTGATCAACGGCCAAGATCAATTCCCCATAACCCACCAATAAACCCGACCCGTCTCACCCGGACCGACCCCAACCCTCAACCCTCAAAACGACACCGTTCCATTTAAGCCTTCAGATCCAGACCGTAGATTTAGATTGATCTAACGGTCGAGGTTCACCCACCCACTAACTATATAAACCATTCACCATACCCTGCCCCCCTAGCCAACACCCCCGCCTTCGTCTTCACCGAACCCATCCCCTTCAAACCCTAGCCGCCCCTGCACACCTTCACCAGAAACCCGGCGGCCTGAACGCCGGTGACCTCCACCTGAACACCATAGAACCCCCATGCCATCCTGAACCTAAATCTACCAACCACACCCTTCGAATCCTACCCCACCTGCTCGAATCTTCATTTGAAGATTCGAGTCGGAACCTAATCTACACCAATCAACCCAAGCTTCACACCAGACACTCCCCAGACCCCCCTCGTGACCAAACCATACTTGGTTTGGTCCGAATCTGATCAGGGAAGCCTGAATCCCAGATCTAAGTTTAAGAGGTTTTGTGTCCTTCGTCACTGGTTCATACCGGTTCAACCGAAGAGATTAAGGTCTAATGGACTTCAATCAAAGTGTTTCTCATCTGAGAAACACTTCGATTAAAGTCCATTTAGCCTTAAGAAAGTTTGTCCAAATCCAAGTTCAAACTGTTAAACTTTTCGAGTTTTAAGGTAAGTCTGCTTGCTTTTCCTTTATTTGTTTTTAGTCCGTATGATCTGTTTTAAAAGACTGTTCATATTTGTTTAATTTTTTATCAACTTTTGTTTGTCCACTTTGTTTGAACATCTATGTTTGTCTGAATCCCTCTCCTCCTATTCTGATACGGCATGCGTATTGGTTGTATTCCAAATTTGCACTGACTAACTGATTCCTCGAAGTACCATTCTATTTTAATCAGTATAAGTCGAGTCATGTGTCCCATACTTCTGAATGTCTGATTTTTGGCTACGATTGTGTACGTTAATGCTAATATAGTCGAGTCGACATGAGTCATCAATTAGTTTCAACTGTCCGAGCATAGTAAATCGATTGGCTTCTGTTGAACATTTGTTAAATCAATTAAGAACCAATTTTGTTTACTTATAGCTGTTGATTTGGATTAGTAATATAAAAGAGATGTTTGGTTTAAATGCTGAATTGGAAGGCATGTGCACTCTTGCACAGCATTTGCATTGGTGCACCTCATGTGCATTGGTGCACCGCATGTGCATTGTGCACAGCCTGGGGCCTGCATAAAGGTCCTTGTTTAATTTTAAAATGGTTTGACAGCATATGCTGTCAACATATCCTACTGCCCATACTTGGCTTTAGTTTAAAGAAGTATTTAAACCTTTTAAAAGTGAAATCTGCCAGGGAATGTTGATGGGGTTTAATACTTAATTAGCTAAAGTTTGGAATTGAAAATAGAAGGCACATGGGAAGGGTACTGGATTTCTGAAAACAGGCTGTTTAAAAAGAGTTGGATAGAGACTTATAAGTGAGGAGATAGAAAAACATCTGAGAGAGGGGGGAGAACCTTGAGAGCTGAAAAGGAAAAAACACAAACACAGAGAAGAATTAGAGGCAGAGGGATTAGAAGATATACATACACTGTGAGAATAGGAAAGAAAAGAGAGAGTTGACAGAAATAGAAAGAGAGCAAGAAAGAGATAAAACAGATTAGGAAATCAGAAATTTGGTTTCGTTGGTCTGAACTTCATCTATTGTCAATACATTAAGCAGTGTTGCTCCTCCTAAAATTCAATCGAGATTATTGTTAGTTGTTTTGTGGCATTTGGTATATTCCGGAATTGGATTGTCTGGAGCGTTGTTGCCATCACACTGTGTGCTGTTTCATCGAGTTGTTTCTCCTTCAACTCTAGTTCCATCTCGCAACAAAATCCTTTCTGTTGTGCTTTTCTGATTGCTGCTGCTATCTTGCTCGCTATTGCTGCTGCATTTTTGTCCTGCTGCTACTGTTAATTCTGCCCTTTTGCTGCTGCTGATTCCCACCTTCTTCTTCTTCTCCTTTGCACTTTCAGCATTTTCAGGTACACATTTCAAGTCCCATATTGATGTAATTGGAACAGTTTGAAAGCATGAAATGAAAAAGGTTGAAGAAGTTCAAACATTTGCTGTAATATTCATAGTACATTAACAGGCCTTGTGGAAATTGATTTAGCTTATGTTTCAATAGTTCAAAGAGTATACTGATAGCCGACTGAGTTTCACCCCTTTGTATTTGAGCTCGACAATTGTCTGTTAGTATAAGTATGCATATTTCGACTTTACACAATACTGTTTTCTGTTTCATTTAGTTTTTTTTTTAGTAAGACTAGTCCATATAAGTTTGGTTAAGTTCAATACAAGAAATGCTCAGATTAAATGTTGTATTTCGCTAACTCGTATATGATTCCTTGTCAAATTAAAGCATTTTACTTCGCCAGTTATCCTTTAACCTAGTTCAAATAAGTTCAGTTAAGTTCAAATTAAGAAATGTTCAGATTAAGTATTGCATTTCATCTATCTCATATGTAATCTTTTATTCGACCAAATCATTTTTCGTAAAAGGCATGACGTTTCTTTTACTTTAAAAGTAATCAATCAAAATTGACAGGAGTTTGGTTTAAGCTGAAGTATATACTTCAATTAGCACACACATTTTCCTTTCTTCTATCTCTGGAAATAAAAATAATAGAAATGTAGTCACTGTAGGATACCCTTCTAAAAATAATAAGACAAGCCTCGCCAAATCAAAAGGCAAATTGCGGGGCCCTCAATAATTGGTCATAATAAATACATAGAATTTGGGACGGGCTGTTTAGTGAATCCCACTGCCTCCCCGAAGACAATAACGCGTTAGATTCTTTAGGCGCGACTTAATCAAATCACATTCTTAAATTCGGGTGCGCATTTATGTGACCCAATTTCAAATCTCAACGGAGTCGAAATGTGTTAACAACTACGGGTGCATTGATTGTGACGTGGTTCGAGATACATTTTCACGACGTTGCAATTCTATAAAAGTAAATGATAATAATAAAAGCGGTTAAAACTTAATAAAAGCACATAAGTCACAACATGTATTTAAATCAGATATTTAGCCATTATAACAATTTAAGCGACCGTGCTAGAACCACGGGATTCGAGGGTGCCTAACACCTTCCCTCGGGTCAACAAAATTCCTTACTTAGAATTTCTGGTTCGCAGACTTCATTTGGAAAAGTCGAAAATTTCCTCGATTTGGGATTTAAGATAAAACCGGTGACTTGGGACACCAAAAAGCCAAACCTTTCCCAAGTGGCGACTCTGAATTAAATAAATAATCCCATTTCGAATATTGTCACTTAAATTGGAAAAACTCCACCCGCGCATCTAACCCTTCGGGGCCGGGCGCGCGAAAAGGAGGTGTGACAGCTCTGGCGACTCTGCTGGGGATTTTCTACCCAGAACCTCCGGTTCAGGGTTCAAGAATTCGAGCTTAGAATAATTGTTATATTTGGCTTTATTATCTGATATTTATTACATGTTTTGACATAACGTGCTGCAATGTTTTTTTTACTGCTTTGATATTATCTGAACTGTATATAAACTGTGCCGAAACCTTTCTCTCTTCACCTCCGGGGAGAAGCTCGCTGGTCGAGACTCCCTATTCTGTTAGTGTCAATACCCGAAATAAGAAAGAGGACGGATAAGTTACGAAGCCGGACGGCCTTTTGGTTTCCGATAAGTTGCCCCTCCTCAACTCGAGTTGTCCGCTCGGGTACACAGTCTAGAACAAATACCAAGGTTTAAACCTAGTATAACTCGACTTCATGCCAGATCCCTAGTAGGAACGCTTATTTGCATCATGTTGCATTTGACTTAGGGGACTCAACACAGGGGTTGGGTCCGTCTAGGACAGGCAACCTGAAATGGAAAGACCATCATGCTGCATTCCTATCAGTGTTATGCATTTATTTGCTTCGGTTCCGCATGTCGACCGGTTCTTAAAAAAAAGGGGGAAATAGCAGCATAGGGGAGATAATTACTTATTTTGGAAAAATAAAACCAAAAGTTGCCTTTTAGTCTGAAAAAAAACATATAAAAAATTATTTCTTTTCTTTTAAGAAAAAGAGGGTATTTATTTCAAAAAAAAAAATGGAAAACTCATAATTCAAAAATGTGTTGTTTCTTTTGTAATACCCTTTTATAAATTCGGACTAATAATCAAATATTGCAAAAAAAAAAACAAAAAAAAATAATATTTTTTTTTAGTATTTATCTTTCTCAAAAAAAAAACAATAAAAATGTTTATTCTTGATTACTAGGTTTATTTAATTTTCTCTATGACCGAACTACGCCGGTTTGATTCTCGCACGGGGTGAGATACGTAGGCAACCCTCGGCGGGTCCGACCTCCCGTTTTCAAAAAATCTAGATAATTGTAATTTTTTGAGTCTAATAAGTTTATCGCCTTAAATAAATGTGCAGGATGAGCACGATACAAAATGAATCGTTTTCAATAATGACCAAGATCCCTTTTGAGTTGCGATTATGGTGGAACGACTTAGGCAAAGAGGGGCAAGGCAAAGTGAGGAAATATCTGAAAAATCTCCCGGATTTACTAGACATTCAGCCTCGGGGTGATATTATCAGATCATTGGTCACTTACTGGGACTCGGCGCACAATGTATTCCATTTTTCAGACTTCGAACTCACCCCGACGTTGGAGGAAATAGCAGGATACATTGGGAGTGATGAAGCTCCGTTAAGGTTCAAGTACTTGATTGCACCTAGGGCCGTCACGGTATACCGATTTTTGGATTTTCTGAAAATACCCCGAACATTTCACCATCCAGATCTGGCCAAAGGTTTCTGCAGTCTCCATCTCATGTATGCTAGATACGGTCATGAGGGCGGGTTCAATAAGCCGGATTTCAAACTATGTAGTAAAGGCAACCGACAAAAATGGGACGAACACAGGCAGTTGGCTTTCATGACGGCCTTCTTAGGTCTTATAGTGTTCCCAAGGAAGGACGGCCACATCGATCTAAGAATGACTGGGGTTGTCAGTACTTTGCTTACCCAAGATAAAAGTACTCTGGCGCCTATGATTATGGCTGACATTTTCCGGGCTCTCACTGTTTGTCGAGCCCGAAGTGACTTTTTCGAAGGATGTAACCTACTGTTGCAAGTGTGGATGACCGATCATTTATGTCATCGCTCCTCACTTTTGGGTTATGGTTCGCCAGAGAAAACTTGTATTGGAGAATTCTACATGAGAATCAAAGGGCTCAATTTACCTGAGGGAGTCACATCATGGACCTCATTTCTCCGAACTCTCACCGCCAGCCAAATCCAATGGACGCTCGGATGGTCACCTATCGAGGAAATCATATACATGCCGGCAACCCGGCCTCATTTTCTGTTGATGGGACTGAAAAGTATCCAACCCTACGCACCGTATCGGGTTTTGAGGCAACTTGGGAGGTACCAAGTGGTACCGAAAGACGAAGATTTGAGTACCCAAGTGATTGAAATCAGTCCGCACGGTCATTTCCCTGAAGAAGAAGTTCGCCAAATCTGGAGTGAATGCCAACATCTGACAGCAAACACTTGTGTGATCGATACGGCGAAAGGGGAGGTCGCCCCAGGATATCACGCTTGGTTTAGAGGCAGCCTGTCTTACGAAAGACCGGCTAAGAAGCCGCATCTCAAAGATTTCGTAGAATCATCCCAAGGGCAATGGAACTGGTTAGCAAAAGAGAAGGGTTATCGAGCAGAAATTGGCGATTTGAAGCTACAAATAGATAGTTTGAAATTCGATAACAGCATACAAACCGCAGCGAATCGAAGCGAAAAGAATAGGTTGATCCAAGAGAATGAAGAACTTAAGGCCAAAGTCCAAAAAGTGAGATTGTCTCTTGATGAGCAACCCAGAAGTCAATCAGACCAGCGGTTGATAAAGGGTTTGAAAAGAGAGATCACGGAATGGCGAGACAGGTTAGAAGAATCCGAAAAGGTCATGACAGAATTCAAGGCACAGTGGAAAACAAGAGTAGATAAGCATCGCCGATGTTTGAGCCAATTGAAACGTGATCACGAGAAGGCTGTTGCCAAAATAAAAAGGGAGATGGCTACACTTGAGTTTAAAGCAGTTAAGCAAGCCAGGGATTTCCAAACGGAAGTTAGATACTGTTACGACTTGTTGGCCCAAATGAAGGAAGAAGTGCGGCAGTTGAGGGATCAGCACATACAGGACTCACAGGTGTTCAAGACGAGCAGTGATCAGATAAGGCACCTACTCATAGAGAAGAAGCAAACCAGAGATAGGATCAAGGCCATTGCCCATGCCATCACCAGACGATGTCTACGATGTGAGAACATGTCCAGCACTACCGTCCTCTCGGCAGTAATGGGTTATGTCAAGCAGACTATGTACGAGCTGGAACAACTTGAGAGGGATCTCGCGCCTAGGACCGCGGCGAGGCCGAACGATGCCCCGCGGAAACCAATTTTTAAAACCATAATGCATTCATAGGTCAAATTTGTATTTTTAGCATCTTCTGCTCGTTTTTTTTATCAAGGTGATTTTCAGTCTATTTTGAGTCTAGGTTCATTTTCCAAGTTTGCTTTTCCTTTTGCAGAATGTAGCTTGTAATAGAACATTTCAACAATGAAGAGGTTGTTTCTTTCACGTCCATTTGTGTTTTTCGAACTACGTAATGATCTGATTCACGTAGGCATCGTGATACGTAGGCAATCCTCATCGGATCCGGTCGCATTTCTTTTACTACAAAAAAAAAGGAAAAAATTTTACTACAAAATAAAAAAAACAAAAAGAAAAAAAACAAAAGAAAAAAAAAGGGAAAAGGAAAGAAAGGAAAAACTAATAAAAGAAAAAAATGCCGGAATGACGCATGCTCTCGTAGCAAACATATAGTAATCCACTTAACTGTATAGGTGCATCATGCCCAACGTGAGATTAACTATCTATTATTTGCTGCAGAATTAACCGTGCGTTTGTCATTGAGCATTTTCTCCCAGGGTTTTTGAAAAGACGGTTGGTTTGGTGAAAGTCTGGCCTCGCACTCATACTTCACAAGGTCAAGGAGAGGTGTTCAACTACCTATTGTTGGGACCAGAAGCAGTACTCACACTTACTTCACCAGGTCAAAAGGAAGTGTGGAAATGTCTTCGGAAATTCCATTGCAAACAGTCCCCGTCTCTGAGGAGAGCTCAATCTCAGCCGTCCTCACACCTGAATCCGCAACTGCGGAGGAAAATAGGATCCTACGGCTCCGCATGTTGGAAATGCTGGATGACTGGAACAATGGGAAAGAGCCGCCAAGTGTCGTCCCCGGATTCCCTGAACTATTCTCCAGGTCAAGTGGGACTTCTAATGTTCCCATAAATTACCCCGCTACCCCATTTGGGTACCCAGCCACCTCCGCCTTCTCTGCAGGATCACCTTCTGAGCCTCATCCCCGAATGTCGGCCAATGATGCAAGCATGAACATCTTTACTGCATCGCCTTGCCCAGCTACGGCACAGCCTGCCACGTACAAGCCAAGCCTTGACTCATCCTCTTTTACATTCCAAGCACCGTCGTTCTCAATGGAACCAAATAGGTTCGCTACCAGTACTAATCCTCTACCACCTCAGTGCGAGCTTGTACCAGGGCAGGATCAGAACCCCAGAGTTGTAGAACAAAACGAGATGTCCAAAAGGATGAGAAGCCTTGAGCAAAGTCTGAAGAATATGCAAGGATTGAGCGGGCAAAAGAGCGTCTCTTACGCCGACCTATGCATGTTTCCTCACATACACCTGCCAACGGGTTTCAAGACCCCCAAGTTTGAGAAGTACGATGGGCACGGTGACCCCATTGCACATCTTAAGAAATACTGCAACCAATTGCGAGGAGCCGGCGGAAAGGAAGAATTGCTAATGGCATACTTTGGGGAAAGTTTAGTAGGGATAGCCTCGGAATGGTATATGGATCAGGAAATGTCCCGATGGCATATATGGGATGATCTCGCCAGAGATTTTGTAAAACAATTCCAGTATAACATCGACATTGCGCCAGACCGAAACTCTCTTTCAAATTTGAAGAAGAAGCCTTCAGAAAGCTTTAGAGAGTATGCTATTAAGTGGCGTGAACAGGCATCGAGAGTGAAGCCTCCCATGGATGAAGTGGAAATGGTCACTACCTTTCTCCAGGCTCAAGAGTCTGACTATTTCCAGAACATGATGTCGGCCATGGGTAAGCCATTCGCGGAAGCGATCAAGATTGGAGAGATGGTGGAGAACGGTTTGAAAACGGGAAGGATTTTGAGTCAAGCAGCCATAAGGGCGACCTCCCAGGCCGTCCAAAGTGGGTCTGGAGGAACAACAAGGGGGAAGAAGAAAGAAGAAACGACTATGGCAGCCTCTGAAGCAAGGGAGTATCGTCATCCCAGGCCCCATTTTTCGGGAAGAGCCCCACAACACTACTACCCCCATTCAAATTCGGCATATGCTCATCAACCTTATATGGTCATGAATGCCCAACCTTATAACCATCCACCGCAACAAGCCAACCGAGGCCCAGCTCCACCTCCCAGAAATCAGCCTCACTACCGCAACCACTATAACCCACAACCCCCGCAAAATAACTACCGCCCCCAAGAGCCACCTCGACGGCGGACTTTCACGCCCATCGGTGAGCCATACTCAACTTTGTTCCCAAAGTTGGTTCAGTTGGGTTTCTTGCAACCCATCCCTCAAACAAGGCAAAACCCGACATCTCCTTCTTACAAAGCCGGAGTCAGATGCGCCTATCATTCAGGGGCCGAGGGGCATGATACAAACGACTGCTGGTCATTGAAAAGAGTGGTCGAAAATTTGATAGAGCAGGGGAAAATAGTGCTAAGGGACGAGGAGATCCCGAATGTAACAAACAACCCATTGCCCGCTCACAATAATGGGCCATTGATCGGCATGATTTGTGAAGACAAAGAGTTCGACCCTGCTTTGAAAGCCATAATTGCCATTGTCGACACGGGGAAGAGGCCTGAAATAGACCAAAAATCAGAAAAAGAGGAGGAGGCCAAGGTCGCAGAGAGCAAGTCTGAAAAGAAGGTGGAAAAGAAAGTAGTACCAGCAAAGGGCGGAGTTCTTTACGTACCACGGGGTCAAGCTGAGAAGACGCAGAAATCCGGGATCAAAAAGACAAAACCTATGTACGTGCCAAAAGGGGCCTATGTGGTCCGGGGGACGATTCAACCACCTCGGCTGAATGAGCCAGTGGTTATCGGACGCGTGCCACAAAAGCCAATGACCAACCCGACCACAGTGCCGTGGAATTATAAAAAGACTTTGGTGATGTACAAAGGAAAAGAGGTCGTGGGAGAACTTCCAGAAAACACTTTCATCAGAGGGTACTCAAATACCCAAGAACTGAACGACGCCACACAAAGGCGCTTTCCTCCAAAGAAGCCTGTGAGTGTTGAAGAGGCGGAAGTGTTCTTCCAACAAATGAAGATGCCGGATTACGAAGTGATAGATCAGTTGCGCAAGCACCCTGAGCAGGTGTCCATGCTATCATTATTGACAAGGTCGGCCGAGCATCAAAAGATCTTACTGAAGACCCTGAATGAGGCATATGTGCCGGTTGAAACCTCGGTGGAGCAATTAGAGCGGATGACAGAAAAATTCTTCGCCGTCAACCAAATCTCCTTCAGCAAGAACGATCTACCCCCGGAAGGAGCAGCACACAACAAGGCATTGCATTTAACAATCAAATGTGAGGACTACTATGTCAAGCGGGTAATGCTGGATGGGGGATCAGGTGTTGACATTTGCCCGCTCTCCACGCTGCAAAGAATGGAGATTGAGGCTGGAAGAATCCGACCCAACAATGTCTGCGTAAGAGCTTTCGACGGCATCAAGAGAGACACTATGGGAGAAATAGACCTGCTGCTGGTCATAGGACCAGTCGAATTTCGAGTCACTTTCCAAGTGATCGACATGGACACGTCCTACAATTTCCTCCTTGGCAGGCCTTGGATCCATGCGGCAGGAGCCGTGCCTTCCACTCTTCACCAAATGGTGAAGTTCGAGTACGAAGACCAAGAGATCGTGGTCCATGGGGAAGACGAACATGCCATTTATCGGGACCCATCCATCCCGTATCTTGAACCGAGAGAAGGGAGCGAACATACGGTCTATCAAGCTTTCGAGGTGGTACTGGCAGAGCAGCACGAAGAGGGAGTACCTTGCCCCCAGCCTTTCTTGTCTAACGCCTCGGTCATGGTGGCCAAAGAGATGATCCGGCACGGATTTAGGCCAGGGAAGGGACTTGGACGAACCCTTCAGGGAATAACAGAACCCGTTACTTTGCCAGTCATCAAGAAACCTTTTGGGCTAGGTTTCAAACCTACTCCAACAGACGAAAAATGGGCAAAGAAAAGGAGAAATGAGGGCTGGAAGCTGCCTCAACCGCTGCCGGATTTATATGCGACTTTCGTCAGGCCAAGGTACGCTGAAGAAGAAGATGATGAGGTCTTCACAGCGGAGGAAATCGAGGAAATATGTGGGGCAATGAGGGAAATGCTCTACGAGGTCCACATGGTTCAACCAGGCGAAGGCACGAGCACTGCTGAGATGATGTACATGGGGCCAAACGCCAAACTCCAAAACTGGGAGATCACGCCATTCCCAACTAGACGGAAGTCCGGGTAGACCTGTCCTGCCACCTTTCCTGTATCACAAGTTATCTCCGGGACCTGACTTGAACGTTTTCTTCTTTTCAATTGTTGTTCCTAGTTGTAAACATTATTGTCTTCCAATTTTCCAAAGAAAATATACAAAAAAAAATCATCATTGCTTTCCTATTATTTCTTTGTTCTGATTTTTATTAGTTTTCCTTTCATCTTCCTTTTCAGTCCTAATAACGCGGCTTTAAATATGACATGCTCGCGGACTTCACGCCCAGATCACAATGAGCTATTTAACTGCGAATTAATGAACCCAGAACCAGAATATGATGCGGAAGAGGCTTTTAGGGAGATAAACCGAGAGTTGGAATATTTTGAGAATAAACCTAAGCCGAATCTAAATGACACTGAACCGGTAAATTTAGGAACCCCGGAAGAAATCCGGGAGACCAAGATAAGCATTCACACGGACAAGAAAACGAGAGAGGCGATAATTCAACTTCTTTTCGAATTCAAAGACGTGTTTGCTTGGTCATATGATGACATGCCGGGACTAGGTGTCGATCTAGTGGTTCACAAATTGCCAATTCATCCTGATTGTCCTCCGGTTCAACAAAAGCAACGAAAGTTCAAAACCGAGGTCAGTGACAAAATTAAAGAGGAGATCACCAAGCAACTGAAAACAGGAGTGATCCGGGTAGTCCAATATACAACATGGTTGGCGAATGTGGTTCCAGTACCGAAAAAGGACGGGAAAACTCGGGTATGTGTAGATTACCGAGATCTGAACAGAGCAAGTCCCAAAGATAATTTCCCGCTACCCAACATCCACATCCTCGTTGATAATTGTGCCAAACACGAGATACAGTCTTTTGTAGATTGTTATGCTGGGTATCATCAGGTACTGATGGATGAAGAGGACGCCGAGAAAACCGCTTTCACCACGCCTTGGGGCACCTACTGTTATCGGGTCATGCCATTTGGTCTAAAGAATGCTGGGGCTACTTACATGAGGGCCATGACCGCCATTTTCCATGACATGATGCATCAGGAAATAGAGGTGTACGTGGACGATGTAATAGTCAAGTCCAGGACGCAGGATAATCACATCCAAGACTTGAGGAAATTCTTCGAGAGGCTAAGAAAGTATGACTTGAAGCTAAATCCAGCCAAATGCGCTTTCGGAGTTCCGTCGGGTAAACTTTTGGGTTTCATCGTAAGCAGGAGAGGTATCGAGCTAGATCCGACTAAGATAAAATCTATCAAAGATCTACCTCCCCCGAGAACGAAGAAAGACGTGATGAGTCTTTTGGGCAGGCTGAACTACATCAGTCGATTTATTGCCCAGCTGACAAGCACGTGTGAGCCCATATTCAAGTTGTTAAGAAAAGATGCGGCGATTAAGTGGACAACAGAGTGTCAAGAAGCCTTTGATAAAGTCAAAGAGTACCTTTCGAATCCCCCAGTCTTGGTCCCTCCAGAACCAGGGAGGCCACTCTTCTTGTATCTGACAGTCTTGGAGAACTCTTTTGGCTGCGTCCTCGGGCAACACGACGTAACCGGGAAAAGGGAGCAGGCGATCTACTACCTGAGCAAGAAATTCACCAGCTACGAGGCCAAATACACTCTGTTGGAAAAGACATGCTGCGCTCTCACATGGGTTGCTCAAAAGCTGAGGCATTATCTCCAAGCCCACACTACATTCCTCATAAGCAGGTTGGATCCCTTGAAATATATATTTCAGAAACCAATGCCTACTGGGAGACTGGCTAAATGGCAAATCTTGCTTACGGAATTCGACATAGTTTATGTCACTCGCACGGCAATGAAATCCCAGGCGTTAGCAGATCATTTGGCCGAAAACCCGGTCGATGAGGAATACCAGCCATTAGATACCTACTTTCCAGATGAAGAGGTAAACACCGTAGAAGTGATCTCGGAGGAAGCTCATGTTTGGAAGATGTTCTTTGACGGAGCCGTGAACGCCAAGGGTATAGGGATTGGGGCAATTTTGATCTCACCTGCCGGTCAGCATTATCCCGCCACAGCTAGACTTCGTTTCTTCTGCACAAATAATACAGCTGAATATGAAGCCTGCATTATGGGCATACATATGGCAATCGATCAGGATGTCAAAGACTTACTGATTATGGGAGATTCTGACCTGATCATCCGGCAAGTTCAAGGCGAGTGGGAAACTCGGGATGTCAAGCTTATCCCATACCGACAACATGTAGAGGACCTCAGTAAGCGCTTTACCTCAATAGAGTTCAGGTATATTCCGAGGTGTCACAATGAACTGGCAGATGCACTTGCTACTCTGGCTTCTATGCTACCCTACCCGGGCAACGTCCACGTCGATCCTTTGGAAATCCAAATCAAGGAAAGACACGGTTACTGCAGTGTAATCGAGGCGGGATCAAATACGCAGCCTTGGTACCATGACATCAAGAGGTTCCTGAAGACGCAAGAATACCCCGAGCATGCTACTGGAGATCAAAAGAGGACCATTAGGCGACATGCAAGTGGTTTCTTCTTGAGCGGTGAATTGTTATATAAGAGGACTCCGGACCTCAATCTTTTAAGATGTGTCGATATCGAGGAAGCAAGAAAGATCATGCACGAAGTACACGCAGGTGTGTGCGGACCTCACATGAACGGGTATGTCTTAGCGAAGAAGATCCTTAGAGCAGGTTATTACTGGATGACCATGGAAAAGGATTGCTTTAGCTTTGTCCGGAAGTGTCATCAGTGTCAGGTGCACGGTAATTTGATTCATGCACCTCCCACGGAACTGCATCCCATGTCCGCACCTTGGCCATTTGTCGCTTGGGGCATGGACGTCATTGGACCAATTGAACCAAAGGCTTCGAACGGACACAGGTTTATACTGGTTGCCATCGATTACTTCACAAAATGGGTAGAAGCTGTCACTCTCAAGTCGGTCACCAAGAAAGCTGTGGCGGATTTTGTACACTCAAATCTTATATGTCGCTTCGGTATTCCTGCGACTATCATTACGGATAACGCAGCAAACTTGAACAGTCACTTGATGAGAGATGTGTGTGAGCAATTCAAGATAACACACAGGAATTCCACTCCTTATCGGCCAAAAGCCAATGGTGCTGTAGAAGCTGCAAATAAAAACATCAAGAAGATTTTGAGGAAAACAATACAAAGTTCCCGACAGTGGCATGAACAGTTACCTTTTGCATTATTGGGGTACCGCACTACGGTACGCACATCGGTGGGAGCGACTCCTTATCTTTTGGTTTATGGGACCGAGGCTGTAATACCGGCAGAGGTAGAAATTCCTTCGCTTCGAATCATTGTCGAAGCAGAAATCGAGGACAGCGAGTGGGTTAAGACTCGGTTAGAGCAATTGACGTTGATTGATGAAAAGCGGATGGCTGCAGTTTGTCACGGACAGTTATACCAACAAAGGATGGCCCGTGCTTACAACAAGAAAGTCCGACCCCGGAATTTCGAAGTAGGTCAGCTGGTACTGAGGCGTATTCTGCCGCATCATGAAGAAGCAAAAGGAAAGTTTGCCCCAAATTGGAAAGGCCCATACATCGTAAGGAAAATATTGCCAAGAGGAGCATTGTATTTAGGTGATCTCGAAGGAAATGACCCCGACACAGCAGTAAATGCAGATGCGGTCAAGAGGTACTACGTCTAAATCATACTCCAATAGTCCTGACACGTTGAAAATGGCGAAGGTGTTTATTCCCCATTACTCCCCAAAAAGAAAAAAACTACCCAATTCTCTCTACCAACTTTTGAGCCGCTTACAAAAAAAAAAAACAAAAACAAAAAAAAAAACAAAAAAAAAACAAAACAAAGAAAAACAAAACAAAATTTGATTGAGGCCTGAACTACGTTTGACTTGATTCCGAAAGGATACGTAGGCAGCCTCTCCCTGAGGTTCAGTCACACCAACAACAAAATCCCATCCACCCTGAAATTGAAAACCGGGGCACGTCGGACACTTGAGAAGTTTAATATCCACTACCATCTCTTTACCAAGCACAAGCCTTCAAATCAATTACCGAATATGGTGGGGAACCAATAAGCGTCACAAATGGAGACCAGCACACTCTGAATTGAGAGAGATAAAATGAGAGAGTCTCGGCGGTGAAAACCTTCGGGCACCATGAGGCGACGGGAGTAGAGAAACCAAAATGAGAGAGCTTGTTTAGTAAAAACTCGCAAAGAGTGCTATCAAGCGATGACAGGAAGAGAAATGAGAGAGGTCAGCCAGCGAAAACCCGCAAAGGGCGCTGTTGGCCGAAAAGGAATGACGCCACCCCAAGAAGGTCTCGGCAAAGTTCCACCGGTTTTGGAATCACAGATCTGTTCTGGTTCAGGAAAACGCAAGTTCATGGAAGGTCGGACGTCCAGTCCAAAGAGCATGTCATGTCATTTAAAGCCAGCGTTATCTTCCTCAGATAAGTCTTTCTCGTCCCGAAAAGGGGTATTCCTTTTCTGATTTGTTTTCCCCTGCTTTGTTTCTTTTCGAATCCCTTTTGCATTTTAACCCCGAGTTCAGGACACACCGGAAAGAGTAGGTGGCATGGTTTGTTTGCACGGAATCCCGTCTCATGAAGGAAAACACCTCATCTCGGTGATATGATTACCCAAGCATGATGAATCATGACGTTTGATGGTGTTCCGGAGTAAAGAAGAAAGAGAGAAATCTTGAAATCTTCCCCAGCAAGTCCACCTTCGGACAAGTCCCCACAGAGTCTCCCCCTGTACAAAACCCCACAGAGTCTCTCTTTTTGTACAATCTCCCACAAAGTATCCCCAGTAAAAAAAAAAAAAAAATCCCTGTTGGAATTTCATCAGCACATCCCCAGCGAGTTCTTTTGTAAATATTCCCCAACAAGCTTACCCCAACAAACCCTGGGAAACCCGTTTTGAAACCAAAACCCAGCATACCCCATTGTACAGAATCCGCACAAAGAATCCACTTTGTAAATATTTCCCCCACATAGCTTCCTCTTGTACAAGTTCCCACAGAATACCTCCAATAAAATCCCCGTTGAGAACCTTCAATCAAAACGGGACAAAAAGAAAAAAGGGCCTTACGAGGCAAATCATCACAGAATCCGGAAATACAAGCCTGAGCAGTCTAAAGGTTTCGCCGTTCAATTCGAATCAATGGCGGGACTTCGCAACAGAAGTAAAGACGCAACGAAGCAATTGGGAACGATCAAGGTCACCAAACCGACCGTCATTTTCGAACTAACAATTGTTCTTTGTCTGAGAAATTGAAACAGGTGTTAATCCAAGACAACCGTGCAAGAAGCAGGTGTCGCCCAAAGAAGAAGGTACACGGGTACAAGAAACATTTTGGCAATAAGGAATTCACTCGAAAGGTAGGTTTCCACGAAACTCCCTTTTATCTTCTACTAAAACAAGAAAATTCAAAAAAAGAGGTCGCTTAACTTTGTCCCCAGCCAATCAGCATTAGGGTTTTAAACCCTAAACTGAATTTTCCGTTCCAATCAGCATTAGGGTTTTAAACCCTAAACTGAACTTTTCCCTTTCAGCCAGCATTAGAGTTTTAAACTCTAAACTGAGCTTTTCCATGCAATCAGCATTAGGGTTTTAAACCCTAAACTGAATTTTCCTTTTAGTCAGCATTAGGGTTTTAAACCCTAAACTGAACTTTTTCCTTTCAGCCAGCATTAGAGTTTTAAACTCTAAACTGAGCTTTTTCCATGCAATCAGCATTAGGGTTTTAAACCCTAAACTGAATTTTCCTATTAGTCAGCATTAGGGTTTTAAACCCTAAACTGAACTTTTCCCTTTCAGCCAGCATTAGAGTTTTAAACTCTAAACTGAGCTTTTCCATGCAATCAGCATTAGGGTTTTAAACCCTAAACTGAATTTTCCTTCTAGTCAGCATTAGGGTTTTAAACCCTAAACTGAACTTTTCCTTTCAGCCAGCATTAGAGTTTTAAACTCTAAACTGAGCTTTTTCCATGCAATCAGCATTAGGGTTTTAAACCCTAAACTGAATTTTCCTTTTAGTCAGCATTAGGGTTTTAAACCCTAAACTGAACTTTTCCCTTTCAGCCAGCATTAGAGTTTTAAACTCTAAACTGAGCTTTTTCCATGCAATCAGCATTAGGGTTTTAAACCCTAAACTGAATTTTCCTTCTAGTCAGCATTAGGGTTTTAAACCCTAAACTGAACTTTTTCCTTTCAGCCAGCATTAGAGTTTTAAACTCTAAACTGAGCTTTTCCATGCAATCAGCATTAGGGTTTTAAACCCTAAACTGAATTTTCCTTTCAGCCAGCATTAGAGTTTTAAACTCTAAACTGAGCTTTTCCATGCAATCAGCATTAGGGTTTTAAACCCTAAACTGAACTTTTCCCTTTCAGCCAGCATTAGAGTTTTAAACTCTAAACTGAGCTTTTCCATGCAATCAGCATTAGGGTTTTAAACCCTAAACTGAATTTTCCTTTTAGTCAGCATTAGGGTTTTAAACCCTAAACTGAACTTTTTCCTTTCAGCCAGCATTAGAGTTTTAAACTCTAAACTGAGCTTTTCCATGCAATCAGCATTAGGGTTTTAAACCCTAAACTGAATTTTCCTTTCAGCCAGCATTAGAGTTTTAAACTCTAAACTGAGCTTTTCCATGCAATCAGCATTAGGGTTTTAAACCCTAAACTGAACTTTTCCCTTTCAGCCAGCATTAGAGTTTTAAACTCTAAACTGAGCTTTTCCTTTTAATCAGCATTAGGGTTTTAAACCCTAAACTGAACTTTTCCCTTTCAGCCAGCATTAGAGTTTTAAACTCTAAACTGAGCTTTTTCATGCAATCAGCATTAGGGTTTTAAACCCTAAACTGAATTTTCCTTTTAGTCAGCATTAGGGTTTTAAACCCTAAACTGAACTTTTCCCTTTCAGCCAGCATTAGAGTTTTAAACTCTGAACTGAGCTTTTCCATGCAATCAGCATTAGGGTTTTAAACCCTAAACTGAATTTTCCTTCTAGTCAGCATTAGGGTTTTAAACCCTAAACTGAACTTTTTCCCTTCAGCCATCATTAGAGTTTTAAACTCTAAACTGAGCTTTCCCATGAAATCAGCATTAGGGTTTTAAACCCTAAACTGAACTTTTTCCTTTCAGCCAGCATTAGAGTTTTAAACTCTAAACTGAGCTTTTCCATGAAATCAGCATTAGGGTTTTAAACCCTAAACTGAATTCTTCCTTTGTTCGGCGTTAGGGTTTTAAACCCCAAACCGAACCTCTCCCCAGCTAGCCGGTGTTAGGGCTCCAACCCTGAACTGAGCATGCATATCCTCTTTCATCAATTTTATGAATTTCCTGGTGAATAATTAACGAAATTTTCCTAGTGAAACTGGGGCAGAAAATTTCGTTCGTTGTTTGTTTTTTCCCGCAGGTCTAACCTCGAGCCACACGGATCGAAATGACCTACGAGATGAGTCTCAACTCAGAATCAAAGAAGAAAAAGACAGAAGAAGACATCCCGAGATATCAGAGTGAATGGAGAGCAGATCGACTCCAACACTAGACTAAGGGCTTGAACCTTGCCAATCGCGTCTCACTCAGTATCCCGGAGGTTACACAAGTCGCCGCAACTCGCAAGCATCAAGATTCAGATCGGAGTCTACAAGCAGAATCAGCTAAGACCCAAGATCAAGTCGTAAAAGAATCATAGATAGGAATCTTGTAACTAGCAGTTGACATACATATAAGTAGTCAGTTCAGTTTCTAATTTTCGTTTGGTTGTAATAAGGCGGTCAGTGACGTAGCAGTGACAACAGCAGCAGCAGTAGCAGCAAGCATTGCAATCCCATGGTAGTCCCAGCTACCAAAACTTCCCGAACTACATTGACCTGATTCCTGTTTAGCCCAGGATATGTAGGAAATCTTTGAAGCAAGATTCGGTCAGATCTTTCAAAGAAAAAAAAACATGCTTCATACGGAGTAGTCCATAGGCAAAAATCGCTCATACACGCTCACTTTATCTTTGCACGAAAACTCTTCGTGTTTCCGAACAAAGAGGGGCAGCTGTGAGCACGTGATTTTTGTGTTTCGCACGACAATCGCTCCAAAAGGAAATAAAAAAATAATAATTGGCCCTGCTGTACAAATTTTGGATTTCTGTGCGGCACCTTGTTGATTTATTTGTGACTTCGGCCCATTTTTATTTATTTACTTTATTAAAAAAACAAAATTCAAAAAAAATATATGTGTCCTGCATAATTCGAACCGTAATCCGGTCGTTGAATAAGAAAAACACGAATGGGCATCTTCGTCCGTGATTTTATTTTGATTAACTTTACCTGTTTTGAAATATTTTAGTGTGTGTGCAAATAATTGTATTGAGTGTGTATTTAATTTTTAATTTTTGATTTTTTGCTTAGTTTTGCTTTTAAAAATAAAAAATAAAAATAAAAAAAAGAGAAAAACAAGAAAAATCAGCAATTATTCCGGATTGGGCCAATTTTAATAAATTGGCCCAAACAAACAATGTTCAAACCAAGCCTGCCCGGTCCAGGTCCACCTGATGCCCAGGATGTCCAAACGACGTCGTTTGAGTCATGCCTGATCTGGGCCGTTGATCTCAGATTGATCAACGGCCAAGATCAATTCCCCATAACCCACCAATAAACCCGACCCGTCTCACCCGGACCGACCCCAACCCTCAACCCTCAAAACGACACCGTTCCATTTAAGTCTTCAGATCCAGACCGTAGATTTAGATTGATCTGACGGTCGAGGTTCACCCACCCACTAACTATATAAACCATTCACCATACCCTGCCCCCCTAGCCAACACCCCCGCCTTCGTCTTCACCGAACCCATCCCCTTCAAACCCTAGCCGCCCCTGCACACCTTCACCAGAAACCCGGCGGCCTGAACGCCGGTGACCTCCACCTGAACACCATAGAACCCCCATGCCATCCTGAACCTAAATCTACCAACCACACCCTTCGAATCCTACCCCACCTGCTCGAATCTTCATTTGAAGATTCGAGTCGGAACCTAATCTACACCAATCAACCCAAGCTTCACACCAGACACTCCCCAGACCCCCCTCGTGACCAAACCATACTTGGTTTGGTCCGAATCTGATCAGGGAAGCCTGAATCCCAGATCTAAGTTTAAGAGGTTTTGTGTCCTTCGTCACTGGTTCATACCGGTTCAACCGAAGAGATTAAGGTCTAATGGACTTCAATCAAAGTGTTTCTCATCTGAGAAACACTTCGATTAAAGTCCATTTAGCCTTAAGAAAGTTTGTCCAAATCCAAGTTCAAACTGTTAAACTTTTCGAGTTTTAAGGTAAGTCTGCTTGCTTTTCCTTTATTTGTTTTTAGTCCGTATGATCTGTTTTAAAAGACTGTTCATATTTGTTTAATTTTTTATCAACTTTTGTTTGTCCACTTTGTTTGAACATCTATGTTTGTCTGAATCCCTCTCCTCCTATTCTGATACGGCATGCGTATTGGTTGTATTCCAAATTTGCACTGACTAACTGATTCCTCGAAGTACCATTCTATTTTAATCAGTATAAGTCGAGTCATGTGTCCCATACTTCTGAATGTCTGATTTTTGGCTACAATTGTGTACATTAATGCTAATATAGTCGAGTCGACATGAGTCGTCAATTAGTTTCAACTGTCCGAGCATAGTAAATCGATTGGCTTCTGTTGAACATTTGTTAAATCAATTAAGAACCAATTTTGTTTACTTATAGCTGTTGATTTGGATTAGTAATATAAAAGGGATGTTTGGTTTAAATGCTGAATTGGAGGGCATGTGCACTCTTGCACAGCATTTGCATTGGTGCACCTCATGTGCATTGGTGCACCGCATGTGCATTGTGCACAGCCTGGGGCCTGCATAAAGGTCCTTGTTTAATTTTAAAATGGTTTGACAGCATATGCTGTCAACATATCCTACTGCCCATACTTGGCTTTAGTTTAAAGAAGTATTTAAACCTTTTAAAAGTGAAATCTGCCAGGGAATGTTGATGGGGTTTAATACTTAATTAGCTAAAGTTTGGAATTGAAAATAGAAGGCACATGGGAAGGGTACTGGATTTCTGAAAACAGGCTGTTTAAAAAGAGTTGGATAGAGACTTATAAGTGAGGAGATAGAAAAACATCTGAGAGAGGGGGGAGAACCTTGAGAGCTGAAAAGGAAAAAACACAAACACAGAGAAGAATTAGAGGCAGAGGGATTAGAAGATATACATACACTGTGAGAATAGGAAAGAAAAGAGAGAGTTGACAGAAATAGAAAGAGAGCAAGAAAGAGATAAAACAGATTAGGAAATCAGAAATTTGGTTTCGTTGGTCTGAACTTCATCTATTGTCAATACATTAAGCAGTGTTGCTCCTCCTAAAATTCAATCGAGATTATTGTTAGTTGTTTTGTGGCATTTGGTATATTCCGGAATTGGATTGTCTGGAGCGTTGTTGCCATCACACTGTGTGCTGTTTCATCGAGTTGTTTCTCCTTCAACTCTAGTTCCATCTCGCAACAAAATCCTTTCTGTTGTGCTTTTCTGATTGCTGCTGCTATCTTGCTCGCTATTGCTGCTGCATTTTTGTCCTGCTGCTACTGTTAATTCTGCCCTTTTGCTGCTGCTGATTCCCACCTTCTTCTTCTTCTCCTTTGCACTTTCAGCATTTTCAGGTACACATTTCAAGTCCCATATTGATGTAATTGGAACAGTTTGAAAGCATGAAATGAAAAAGGTTGAAGAAGTTCAAACATTTGCTGTAATATTCATAGTACATTAACAGGCCTTGTGGAAATTGATTTAGCTTATGTTTCAATAGTTCAAAGAGTATACTGATAGCCGACTGAGTTTCACCCCTTTGTATTTGAGCTCGACAATTGTCTGTTAGTATAAGTATGTATATTTCGACTTTACACAATACTGTTTTCTGTTTCATTTAGTTTTTTTTTTTTTAGTAAGACTAGTCCATATAAGTTTGGTTAAGTTCAATACAAGAAATGCTCAGATTAAATGTTGTATTTCGCTAACTCGTATATGATTCCTTGTCAAATTAAAGCATTTTACTTCGCCAGTTATCCTTTAACCTAGTTCAAATAAGTTCAGTTAAGTTCAAATTAAGAAATGTTCGGATTAAGTATTGCATTTCATCTATCTCATATGTAATCTTTTATTCGACCAAATCATTTTTCGTAAAAGGCATGACGTTTCTTTTACTTTAAAAGTAATCAATCAAAATTGACAGGAGTTTGGTTTAAGCTGAAGTATATACTTCAATTAGCACACACATTTTCCTTTCTTCTATCTCTGGAAATAAAAATAATAGAAATGTAGTCACTGTAGGATACCCTTCTAAAAATAATAAGACAAGCCTCGCCAAATCAAAAGGCAAATTGCGGGGCCCTCAATAATTGGTCATAATAAATACATAGAATTTGGGACGGGCTGTTTAGTGAATCCCACTGCCCTCCCCGAAGACAATAACACGTTAGATTCTTTAGGCGCGACTTAATCAAATCACATTCTTAAATTCGGGTGCGCATTTATGTGACCCAATTTCAAATCTCAACGGAGTCGAAATGTGTTAACAACTACGGGTGCATTGATTGTGACGTGGTTCGAGATACATTTTCACGACGTTGCAATTCTATAAAAGTAAATGATAATAATAAAAGCGGTTAAAACTTAATAAAAGCACATAAGTCACAACATGTATTTAAATCAGATATTTAGCCATTATAACAATTTAAGCGACCGTGCTAGAACCACGGGATTCGAGGGTGCCTAACACCTTCCCTCGGGTCAACAGAATTCCTTACTTAGAATTTCTGGTTCGCAGACTTCATTTGGAAAAGTCGAAAATTTCCTCGATTTGGGATTCAAGATAAAACCCGTGACTTGGGACACCAAAAAGCCAAACCTTTCCCAAGTGGCGACTCTGAATTAAATAAATAATCCCATTTCGAATATTGTCACTTAAATTGGAAAAACTCCACCCGCGCATCTAACCCTTCGGGGCCGGGCGCGCGAAAAGGAGGTGTGACAAACGCTATGTATATATTGTAATGAATTTTATATTTTCGATATATTTTAACTGATTATAGCATATTCTTTACTGCATCATTTACATTACGAATTAAGATTAATGTATACATATAAATATCCTAAGTTATTTTAATCTGATAGTGTAAGAAACTTACAATGTCAATGAGGTAAACTCGGCAACAATAAAGAAATGAAATGGCTTGTTTAGCTGTTTTAAGGTGCAAGACGTTGAATATAGTTGGAGTAGAATATGATACTTTTGACGGACCGATGGCAGAGCCTTTTCAGGCAAAATGATCGCCGATTCATCTCAACCTCCTTGCCACGACTCCTATATTAGACAAACGATTTGTTATATCTTCTAATGACCTTTACTGTCCTATTTCGTCTTGTTCCCTTCTACTTATTTCATTTCTTTCTCTCTCTCTTTTTTAGTATTAACAAATTATAAATGAACTCATACTTAACAATCTCTTATGTAATTGCAGGTACTTAATGGACCAGATGGGGAAGCTGAAATTAAATGAGGCGTGGTTTCATGAAAAAATAATTATCACGCCCTGTTAGGATTTTATCCTGATTTTCTTTTATATTTGGATTTTACCTTTTCTTGAAGTAATGGAAAATAGTTTACCATAATTAATTTTACTTTCCTATAAGGAAAATATAAATCTCTTCCATATATGACAGATTCATTTCTTGGAGGAAAAGATTGCGGACCTCTATAAATTGAGGGTCCCTCATTCATAAAGAAAACACAAAAAAAACATTCACAATGTAGTCCTTAAAGAGTGGGAGAGTTTTTTCTCTTAATAATCTTTTTTCTTTTATATCACTAGATCGTTGTAGGCCAATTGACCTAAACCATATAAAGTATGTATGCCTCTTATAGAATATTTTTCTTGTTGTCTAATTTATCGTCGTTCAAGGTTTGTTTGGCTAGCTTCCGCATGACGCCATGTTATTTCGATCTTAATAAGTTGTATCAGGGCTAACGATTTAATGAGATGAGCTTGACCACTGAGGTCTCCTCTATTTTCTCTTCTTTGTCAGGATCTCCTTCCAGAATTTGGCATAAGTTAGCATTTGTGAGAGCACTTATGTGAATGATAAGTTTACATGAACTAGTTTCATCATAACTTGAAATCTCTCAAACTGCTTGTCTAGCTTTTCTCTCTATGGCTTTTGGAGGAAATCTAAAGCATCCATATGCTTGATATCTTCATGTTCCTACTTTCTCGAATTCTGTTCCTTCTTCTTTTTCTCAGCTCCCTTCTTTCCTTTCTTCTTCTTATCAACATCCCTTTTCAACTGCTCCCCACTTTCTTTTTAAAGTTACACATTTTTTTGGATCGGAGTAGGATCTTTCAACACTTGCCCACTTCTCAAGGTTACAACATTCACTATTTCCTTGGGGTTTCATTCAATATTAACGGGAAGAGTACCTGGAACTATCTCATATAATATTGTTTCAATCTTTCCACTTGCTTCTCTAGATTTCAAATTATCACCTTGTACTTGTTCACAATAAAGGCCTTCATGAGATCTTCTAGACAAGGCTGATTAGGCTGTTGAGGCTGAAACTGATGCCTTGGCTAATTCACAAAACCAAAAGCTTATTGTCCCTGAAATGTGGGGTTGTTTTGTTGCCATGCATTTGTTGTACCCCCAGGTGAACTACATGAAAAATCTGGGTTTTTATGACCATTTGCATTAAAATTGTAATGTCCCACAATATTCATATCCAAACTTGAAGCTTGATACTCGTGAGTAGGGTGTCCTCTTCAACATATATCATACGTTGCGTGAGGCTCACTTTTTATCGTGGCTAAGGTCAGCTTTCCTATTTCTTTGGCCAGAGCATCAAGTTGTATCCGCACAAATGTATTAGCATCAACTTGGTGAACACCAGTCGATCTTCTTCTTTCAGCACTCTCAGAGGGCCACTTATTTGCATCTTCAAATAACTCATCAAAAATTGTAACTATCTTCTCTGGAGTATTCTTCATCAAATGGCCTCCAGCTGCATTGCTCAGTGTTCTACGTGAGGCTGGTTGCAATCCATCCCAATAGTTCTAGAGTTGCATCCAAAGTTCAATTTCGCTATGTTGACACTTTTAAAGAAAATCCCCCCTAAACCTCTCGCCTTCAAAAACAAATTCAGTCTCTTTCTGGAAGAAAGTTTGGATTTCTCTTCTAAACTTGCCCGTTTTAGCTGATGAGAAATATTTATGAAGAAATTTCCTGGTCATCTTATCCCATGTTTTAATCGATCCCATGGCACTAGCACCAATACCTCCACTCGTAAAAGAGCCAAACTATAATCAAACTACGTATTCGATTATGTCCGATTAAACAAAGCAACAGGACCATACCGCGTCCTCATCACAAGCGAATGGGACATATCGAAGCTCGAAATATTGCCGACACATCCCACACTAAGGTATAACCATCTCCCTTTTCATTTTATATTTCACACTAACCCTTATGCAGGCGCCCGACTGAAGCAATCAAAGCTCTAGCCCATCCCGAAGACCTTATGGTTTTAAAGCATTCCTTGTATTTTTTCCTTTGACCGAGTTGTTATCCCGAAAAGGGTTTTACCGGTAAGGTTTTTAATGAGGCAACATCCACATGCCACCTAAGGAAGACTCAACAAGTATTGAAGGTTTCTTTTGCAATCGACCTCAAAAACTGGGGCGCATCCGCCCAAAGGCTCATCCACTCGGAAAAGCCAAGAAACACAAAATGGGGACCCAATAGGAAAACGATGTACCGGGCCAAACGGTCAACCAATCATGTCCATATACCCGGGCTCCCAACACCGAAAAAATGTGTACTTGTACCAAGTAATCGAAGAGTACCTTTTATCAAAGCATCTCACACTCCAAGAGAAACTCAGCATTTTTGAAATAGTGACTCCTCCGTCGAAAACGACTCGAACACTCAGGGACTAGCGTCAACAATTCAACACTTGAATGACCTTCGGGTCGGGACTTCAAACTCTTAATCCCTCAACAATGCAGCGTGAAACCACAAAACGTCTCCAAGGTCAAAAGTGTCTCGAACACTCGGGGACTGGTGTCAAAATCTCAAAATCGCATGACCTCAGGGTTGGAATCTCCAAAATTGTAAGCCCTCAATGAGGCAATACCAAGTTTACGAGTAACGACTCCCAAGCTAGAATACCCTCTATGACTCGGGGACTATCGCCAATCATCATTCATTACAAAACTTGAGGCCATAAGACCCCAAGCGGGCAGACTCGATCTCGTAGGACCTACATAAGGCAGCAACTGTATCTGTAAGACCTCAAGCAAGGCATGAACCATACTTGTACCAAGTATCTGAAAACTGTAAGACCTCAAAAGCATGAAATTTTTGTAAGACCTTACTAAAGGGATAAACCCGATCTCAAAGTTAAAGCTATATAACGAACTTGTAAGACCCCTAAAAGGCATACCCTCGATATAGACACCTAAACTACTTCAATCGAGATCAAAAAGTGGCTTCGGCCAAGCACAAATGACTACGGTCATAAGGCTGTACCAACCAAACTAACGCGACTCGGGGACGCCCGACCATCGCTACAAAATCACAGGCCTTCAATTACTTCTAATCTACATCAAAAAGAACTGGTTAAATAGGCTACGCTCGACATAGGCAAAAGAGCTTCGACCATTTCAGCTCCAAATCACAAGCTTCGAGATACTCAGCCTCTGAGCCAAACCTCTCGAGGTGCTCGATCATTGCCACTTAACTACTCGTAATTGAGGTTTTGATCAAACCATCAAAGAGTCAAGCAAAATTTACTTCAAAAAGTCCTTAATGACAAAAAAATAAAGCCAATTAAGGTCACTTCGACCCAAGGCGTAAGAGCCATTATCGCCAGCCCGCATAAATGGCCGTATCGGCCCAAGGCATAAGAGCCATTATTGTCAGCCCGCATAAAAGGCCGCATCGGCCCAAGGCGTAAGAGCCATTGTCTCCATCCAACATAAAAGGCCGCATCGGCCCAAGGCGTAAGAAGCATTATCGCCAGCCCGCACAAATACAAAACTTGAGGGTCGAATGAGCTCGAGTCGTAACCCGACCCGGAGATTGAACCCAAAATAGTAACTAAAATACCTAAAAGCAAAAACGTAAGAGCTAAAACGCCTGCTAACACTAAAAAGTCGCTTCGACCCAAAGCATAAAAGCCATTGTCTCCAGCTTGTGCACACACAAAAACTTAAGGGTCAAATGAGCTCGAGTCGAAACTCGACTCGGAGACTAAACCAAAAATAGTTGATCAAAACGCATTTAAAAACAAAAGCATAAGAGCTCATACACTAGCTTATATTAAAGGCTCGCATCGGTCGAGTACATAGAAGCCTACGGGCCAGCCCGATGAGCCTCAGGGACATATCGCAAATCTAAGGATATCTATCCACTTAAAATTCCAGTTCACCCGGCCAAATTCAAGACATAAGGGGATAGAGAAGAAGTAAATCTATGGGGTTTTCTTTTATACACATATGTGAAAAAACACAATTTCCATCTACAAACATTCTTTGAAAATGCTATATACAGATGGAAAAATCTACGCCCTCCCCCTGGGAGCTATGACCTGTCGGCCTCGTCTTCGCTTTCTTTGGTGTCGGACAGAAGTTACTGAGCATCTCACTCGCACACCCTCTCATGCCAACTCTTCCGAGAGGACAAAACCCCTAGCACAGACCTCCTCGAGATTCTTCCTTCGAGACTTACAACGAGCATATTCTTTGATTCTCTCTTTGCGGTCAAGGTTCCTTCTTAGCTCAGCTTGAGCATCGGTAGCATCCTTTAAATAAATCTCCATCTCCTGGTCAGCCTTAGTTTGGCTCATTGCAGCTCCATCCGTGGAATCAACGATCACAGCCCTGACCCTCAAAAGCTCGGACTCGAGCTTCGTAATCATATCTGTTTCAACCAAGGCGTTGTCACGAGATAAGCGGAGTTGAACCTCAAAGGCAGCAACTTTAGCGAGGCCACCCTTCTCTTCTAAAGCCTGAATCTTCGCCTAAGCTCTTAGCTCATCATGTTCACTCTTGGCCCGGCCGGCTTCATCCTGAAGACGCTCTAGGGCCTCCGCCTTTTTCTGCAACTAAGATAAATGAAGTATAAGCCTCAGAAGCTAGAAGGCGGAACGCACACTCACCTATGAAGGAAAAATACCTGCTCCTTCAAGTAGCTCTCATAATTCAAGCTCCAGCCCACCGCATACCGTAAGTGTGCCAGCTCGACTTCCTTTACGTCGGAAAGGAGCCTAAGGGATCTCTCCTCATCCAGAGCTTTCCGCATCCTGGCATCACGATGAAGCAGACTGGACTTAATCCTGTCGAAGGCCCGCAAAAAAAACCCAATAAGGAAGGGAAGACGCGAAATTCAAAAGGCCTATGTAAAAACTCACCACGTAGTGAAGCCACCGTACTTCTTCGAAAGTTGAGTGAACATCTATTAATCTATCTCCCTCAGCCCTAAAAGAGTTGACTCTGGTCGAGGCATGCTCGCTCGGAGTGTGTGACCCTGGGTTTCTAGTACCCCTCGAAGTATTGTCGATGGAAAAAGAAGGCGACGACAATGGAGAAACCACATTTCTAGAACCACGAGCGCGGCAGGCTTAGACGACACTTCCGCTCAGACGCCACAATCTCGTTTCCCCTTGATTTGAGTGCCATCGCCCTGTAAAGGCACCTATCACTTATTATTGTCGTTCTTTAGCCTGGAAGCTAGCAGCCCTTCCCCCTCTCCAAAGGAGCGCGGCCTCTCCTCGGAAGGCTCCTTGATGCCTAGAACAACAAGATTAATGTGCAGAAAGGGAAAATGCCTCCCCAAATAATGGAAGGAAAAAGAAAAAAATAACACAACACACACCATGATGTTTTTCTTCACATCGTCTCCGGGATAAAGCTCACCACTTGATCTCATCACAAGTCAAGTGGGTCGCCAACTTCCGAACACAATCTGGCATATCAGGAACGTCGCCTGGCGCCCATGGAACTACTGCAGAAAAAAGAAAGGAAGGCACAGTTACGAAATCAGTCTTCGCCATAAACAAAACTGAGAAGGCACAGAATGTACCACTTACGTGTATAGTTCCATTCCTCAGAGAATGGCATAAGCTCCACAGGGATAATGTCAGCGGTCCAGACTCGGACGAATCGACTTATCCATTCCTGATCTCCATCTTCCTCTTCATCAACAAC
Organism: Nicotiana tabacum; assembly: GCF_000715075.1. Taxonomy (NCBI): domain Eukaryota; kingdom Viridiplantae; phylum Streptophyta; class Magnoliopsida; order Solanales; family Solanaceae; genus Nicotiana; species Nicotiana tabacum. The sequence goes on along the minus strand of NC_134087.1, from coordinate 151,173,743 downwards.
TAAGGGCATGGTCGACCATCATTGCAGGGTTAGCAGACCTTGATGGTAAAAGGGCCGGTACAGCCTAATAGGATGACTGAGCGTAAATTCAAGCCCCGCCTTCTCCGCAAAAAAACTCCTCATCAACATTATTCGCCAAAATGACGAGTGGATCTATGCCAAGGTAACCTGATACTTTAAACAGAAGTCGAGCACAACCCTATCAAGGGGGCCTAGTGTGAAAGGATACGTGTATACATTGATGAATCCATCAGCATGATCCGTGATGCCCTCATCTTGGGAAAGTATCTGTAACACCACTTTCTCCCCCCAGCTACAATCTTTTATCACTAACTTAAGATGCTCTTCTCCTATCAAAGAAGTAATCTTCAAGGTATACTCTCGATGGTCCTGAATGTCGGAGGCGGAACTCTCCCCTCTCTACCGAACATACCCCGATGCAACAATCATGGCTAAGGCAAAATTAGAGAACTAAAGTAGGAATCTGTGCAAGTACGTTAGTACTGAAGTAATAAAAGGCTTAACGCCAAAAAAAAGGGTAACTACGTAAAATGGTGGGATCTCCTAAGGAGTAGAAATAACCCTATATATGGAAAAAACGGCAACGATCCGCCTGCCTAAAATGCCAACAGCAACATCGCAATTCCTGAGGTGGTACCCGATCTCGAGGACCTCCATCATAAAAAAGTTAGGCTCTAAGAAGCCAACGGCTTCGCCGCAAGTCCCGAGGTGGTACCCTACCTCGAGGACCTCTACAAAAAGAAAGAAGATAGACTCCAATTAAACAATTAATATCACTATGAATGCCGAGATGGTAATCGATCTCGAGGACCTCCACCAAGAGGAAGATTAGCTCCAGAGAGCCATCAATATCACTACAAGTCCCGAGATGGTACCCGATCTCGAGGACCTCCTTCAAAAAGAAGTTAGGATGCATGAAGCCTTTAGCATCATCGCCAGACCAGAGATGGTACCCGATCTCGGGGATCTCTCCAAGGGGCCATCGACGTCATATCAAGATTCGAGATGGTACCCGGTTTCGAAGGCTCCTCTCAAGGAGAAAAATAAACACTTCAAACTCTGTTTGCAGGGGCTTGGCCTCAGGATATCATCTAAACCTGGGCAGTCCCTTATTAGGGACCTATCTACAACGCCTTAAGGATATATACACTAAGTTAAAGACATGTTTCCAGATGCCCCGACTTAACCTCACTTAGGGACTGCTTTGAAAAGCCTAAAGGCAGTCTCCATTCTCGAGCTTCCGAGCGAATCCCCCCTCGAAGAATATCGTAGGGTTTAAAGGCTAAGTCTTGATTTAGGGGTTCGAAGCCCTACTCTCATCCGACTCGAAGTCGGCGTCCCAATGACCCGAGTTTATCAGTCCAACCCCGGCTCGATATTTGCACCAACCGATGGAGTCATGCACCTAGATTCTACACAAGCATAACTAAAGGGAAAATAGTATGCATCAAAGACAAATTAAAGGAACATTTTTCATTCATAAGAATTCGATTACAAAAGCCCTCGAGAGGTCCTTACATATGATTACAAAAGCCCACAAAGGGTCCTTACACAGAAGCAAAGAAGCGAAAAGGTACACTTATAGTAAACTCCTAGAGCCTAGCCTAATCTCAAGGGTGCTTCCTTGGCGGCATCATCTCCTCGGGCAAGCATCCTCGGCGGCAATATCTTCGACCTCCACCTCCACTGGGATTTCATCTCGGTCCTCCCGAATAATATCTCTAGGGGTGAAGATGAAGAAGGGGAAAGTGATGCAGAAGAAGCAGAAAAAAGAGACATAGCCCGCCGAAGCCAGAGGTTGAAGATTCGGCGGGCATCAACCCTACTTGCACGGCCGCTCCGAGTCCACATTTTGGGACATTGTGTTGTGCAAGTTTAGCAGCCGGTTGTGCCATTTTATCCCTTGGGAAAAAACCAAGGGGATGAAGTGCCACACTAGGCCAGGGTAGGAGTGTGAGCAGCGGTGTACAGTCCAAACACTCTCCCCAGTAATGGTGTATAGTCCAAACATCCTTCTAAGTCAGAAGAAGTCGGCCCCCTATCTCACTGCTCTAACCAACAACAACAACATTAACAACCGTAACAACAATAACAATAGCGACAAGATAGTATAATCTCGCTCGGCAAGGGAAAGCAAAGGCAGAAGGCCATGGCGCGGCTGATGTTAATGCCGCTATGCAACCTTAAGGCCGTAGACCCCAAACAAGGTGGGTAGCAATGGAGGAGCATAGTGAAAATAGAAGGATGGATAGATGTTGAAAGGCACTTAGATAAAAAGATAGTACCGTAAAGCCCCCATTTATAGGGGGGATAGTATGGCCAACGACGCCATCAATGCATTTGAAAGATGGATCGACAGGCGTAATCAATGTGCTATTGAAAACTGAATCGACGGTGATATTGTCAGTTTGAAGAATAGGAATTAGTAGCACATTGAATGACGCTGAAAAGACAAGTCCATAGGATGCCCCGGTTATCGTGAAGGCTTACGTCATAAGCATGATATCATTAACGTGATGTCATCACGGGAAGTCCTAAGAATCAGGTTTCAAAATCATTTATTATCGCTCCTCTCTAGGAAGCGCGGGGACTATCTGCATACGGTAAAATCGTAGGGTCCAATTTGTCGTCATCGAGGCACCTCGGGAGATAACTGTCACACCTCCTTTTTCTACTACACCCCCGGAAGGGAGTATATGATGGAGTTTTTCCAATTAAAGGACAATCGAAACAGGATTATATTTATTAAAGATTCAGAGTCGCCACTTGGGAGATTTATGGTGTCCCAAGTCACCGGTTCCAATCCCGAATCGAGGAAAAGATTGACTCTATTTAACAGTCCGCAAACCAGAAATCCGGGTAAGGAATTCTGTTAACCTAGGAGAAGGTGTTAGGCATTCCCGAGTTCCGTAGTTCTAGCACAGTCGCTCAACTATTATAGTCGGCCTATTATTTGATTTTAAAACACTTTTGAACCTATGTGCATTTTAACTTTAAACTACTTTTAATTATTTTAAGAAAGATTTCAATGCTATCTAAAACATATCTTTGGACCGCGCCACATGAAATGCACCCGCAATCCGGAACACATTTTATTCAACGTTGTTAAGATTTGGATTTGGGTAACATGAAATGTACACCCGAGTTTAGCAAGGTAATATTATTAAAATAACACGCCTAAAGCAACTATGCATTTTTAACTTTGCGAGGGCCATGAAAAATTCAACTAAATGGCATACCTCGATTTCTAAAGAATTAAAATATTAATTAAGTGAGGGCCATGCATTTCAAGATTTTATTTGGCACGACACACCTCGATTTATTCGAACTTTTAGATCCTATTGTGAGGGCCATAACTATTTCCTATTTAATACAGCACACCTCACCATGTAATTAGTGAAAATTCAATTAATTAAAGGAAAGAATTATCAATACAATTTAGATGAAAAGCTCATACCCATTTAAAATTAATAGACCAACACCAAGGCTTTCAACCAAACCCAACATGAGCCCAAGGCTTTAGACAATCGGATATGGACTAAGGCCGGACTCGAGATCGAGTCTCCCATTATGCGAAGGCATCAGAGTATTTGTGCACAATTCCTTTAATGCAGGGAAGGTCACTAGCAATCTCAAATGGCATTGATTTCATTAATTGGGCCAACGCTGGGCCTAAGTTTTCTGAACCCGTCTTTATGCACAGTGAATTAAATATAAATCCATCAAGACATTACATGAAGCATAAGATGGAATTAACTCTTTACTTATGTATTCAAGTTATTCAAGTACAAGATAACTAATTAGCCATTCAGAAATTCCAACACCATTTCTAATCGAAACTGCCCATGCATAACTGATTAAAAAAACGCACCTGCCATTTATATCTCCAATTAATTAATGAACTCAAATTGAAATAGGCATGTTCCCAATACTATCAAAGTCCCTGAACCTAACATACAAATCACTTGGGTCTCAACAAGATACCCAAACTCTCACTCACATGGATTAATACTCTTAACAAATGAATACAGAGAGATCAATATTATTTGTGGAAAACAAGCTTTGATCTAACACTATTAGGCGAACATATTTACTTAACAGACATTAAGACTACTCCATACAATCCCTAACAGATAGCTCTAGCACAGATTGAATGAATGAACACCAAACAGAGTCCAATTACAAGTCCCAAAATAAATCTCAAAGGTTCATGGCATAACATTATTTTACACCTACTAGAACAGAACACATGGACTAACAAATCAAATGAAAACGAACAACAGAGAAAGACATCTAGCAAGTAACAAGAATCCTCATTTCTTCATAACACTTGAAACCTCTTTACATGTCTAGAATCAAGATGTGTACCTGGAATTGAAGAAAGAATAAGGAGAATAAGAATTTAATCAACAACAGCAGTAGAGTCAGCCCGAAAATAACCAATGAAACCAGCTTTTAACCAAACTTTAAATCAACAGAAATATCAATTGATGCCCAACAATAAAAAAACAGCCAAAATTTGAATCAAACATTTGAAAACCAACCAAGCTCAAACCATTTTAGCCCCTGATTGTTCAGAGATTGTTTCAGAAGTGAGAGCCTCAAGAATTACATAAACTTTCAATGGAACAGTAATTTTTTGCTTTTCCAGCAGTTTTTTGATTTTATGTATTTTTCTATCTCTTTTGGTCTGCCTTGAATGACAAGAAAATGAGCCTTTATAGGCAAGGGAGTAGGGCAGCAATAGAGAGATTAAATTTGTACTTCTACCCTTCTGCAATTTGCATTTCAGCTTAAAAATCCCTAGCCTAATTTCCTTTTTGCTTAACTGTCCCTAATGTAGTTACCAGATTATCAAAACAGCCCCAACCCAGCTTCTTAGGAAGCTTCCTATTCTGTTATACAAAGATTCCCTCAACCAATTACCCCAAATTACCCCTCAGACCTTTGATATTTACCCTCCCAACCTAAACCAACTATGGGTCATAGATTTGCAGACCCAAATTAAATCCCCATCTGGGCTAATCCCTTCCCCTTTGGACCCAAGTTAATTCAAATACCCAAACAAAAGAACTAAAAGCAGAACCAAAAATAGCAAAAGAAAATGTTTGAGCTCAAATGGATTGTAAACCCGAAGAACATTTCATCAATTAACAAATTAAGCTAAAAGACTTACTAGTTAAAATTTAACCAAACCGACCAAAACAATTTCATAATTAACCATGCAGGACTAAATGAAAAACAAAAAAAATAGAAAAAAAATCAAGAAGAAAAGGAGAAACCGAGAAATGGAAGGAAAGAAAGAAAGCTAGCTTAAACCGAAAAGAAGTAAAGGAAATACCTACTGAGACTCGAGCAATTGAGGAATGGAGCTTGAATCATCAACTTCTCAAATTTTCCGGCCAACTATGATATTAATCATGTGTGCTTAATAAGAACACACGAATAATATCAAAACAAGCCTAAATCTTGAAAGCAGACTTGAATCAGGAGCTTTTGGGAATCAGGGTTCATCCCTTCAATCTAAGATTCGAGAGACTCTGGAGTGATTCAAGGGAAGTGGAGTTGGGATTCGGAATGAGGGAAGGGAAGGGGTCCTAGGGTGTTAATTTGATGGCGTTTAGGATGGACGCCGCCGGTGGAGACGGTGGGAATTTCAAGCGGCTCTAGGATTTTTCCAAGTCTCTGAATTGAGAGAGGAGGAGGTGGGAGACGACTTGGGGGGGGGGGGGTTAACAGATTCAGACATTTATATATTAAAGATCCCCTAACTTCCCAGCCGCTAGAACAATTAACCTCGATGGCCCAGATCTGTTGACTATTTAAACAGTGTCGTTTTGTTTAGTGGGGAGGGAAACGGACCTGGTCAAGGGGAAACTGGGCTGGGTTAAACGTTTTTGGATGGGAATTTTGAATTGGCCTGAGACAAACCAATTAATTGGCCCAAAATTCTATCCCTTCCTTTTCTCTTTTAATTCCTTCACAATTCCCTTTTTTTTTCTTTTATAAAACAAAAGAAAATAAAATCTAAGCTAATTCCAAAATCAAATTACTCCTACCAAATTTAATTAACTAACTTAAAATTGCCATCATTAATTAAAAACCAAATTAAAGGAAAAACTACCAAAGTTCAAAATTAAAAATGAAAGGTGCAAATTGAACTATTTTTTGTGATTTTCCTTTTTATAAAACAAACAAATAATTACTAATCAATTCTTAAAAATTCAAAGTCAAATCCTAAATGCAAATGCAACATATATTTTTTGTATTTTTCATTAATTAAATAAAATAAACATGCACAAACAAATGTAAACAATTAACGGAAAATGCCACAAAATTTCACAAAATTGCAAACAATGAAAAAAACCAATTATTTTGTGAGAGTAATTCATATAAGGCAAAAATCACGTCCTCACAATAACCTCGAAGGCTGGAGGCCGCGGTGGAGTATCCTCCCTCGAGGGTCGTTGACACTTGACCTCAGGGTAGTAATGATTGCGGTAATGGTAGAAATGGGGAGTTCCCAAGGCACGCAACTAGTACTCATAGAGCCTAGTGGACTACTCTAAACCCAAACCAGGGCGTCATCTAGTTGTCCCATCTCCATATCTATGTAATTAATGCATGTTGTACTATGTTGGGATTCTCCTCTTATTTAAAGGGGATTCATGTCATTTTGTAAAGCCATGTTGCTTCAGTTGCTCCACATGAAATATACAAGAACATTCTCTCTGCTCTCTAACATATTCTCTTGATATTATTGTTTGCATTTACTATCTTCATTATTGTTCATCATTTATTGCTTATCATTGTCCATAAAGAGCCTTCGCTGATTTTATTATAACTACTAGTCATACCTCGACCACCTTCGATAGCTCGTAGCCGAGCTCCAGAATTGACGTCGAGGCCCCCGAATCGACAAGCTTGAGGCCCCCATTGCTAACCTATCGTTTTGATTTTCACCCTATCATTAGCTCTTATTTCATTTCTAAGTCTCATACACACATCATCAACTGCTTAACAACTAGCATAAAAATAGATCACGTATTTTTAGAGTCCCATAAACAAATTTAATTTTTATTACAATTTTCATAGTAAACAAATCAAATATAGTATACTATAGTATAATATCGTATCTACAGGGATGGGAGTTAAACAATATTCTTGTAATTTCTAGGTTGATTGCTATCCAATATGATCAACAATTGAGATTTATACTATTAATACTAAAATTAATTAAGGATATAAAGCTGTTGACTAATGACAATTGACACGAGGAATAAGCAATGAAAGACATCAATGGGAGAAGATAGGGTTTTAATAGGATAGGTGCGGTGCAAGATAATTGTCTGGAATCTAACTCTAGATAATTCACTTCTATTGTCATGTGACTATCTCAAATTCACTCAATTATTAGTTCAAATGTTTAGTAGAAACTCCTTTATCGATTAAGTCTCAACCCCACAAGATGAACAAATTTAAGCTCAGTGAAGATATGCAAGAATGTGTAGTAGATTGGTCTTTAGTCTCGATTATCCTCCTAACTAGGGTTAATCAATGACTCAGCTAGCCTCTTTCGATTACTAAGAAGAATTAATGAACCCAGCAAACAATATAATGCATAGATATCACAAGTTATGCCTCTCCTAATTACATGAACAAGTGAATATAGATGCAACAACTAGATCATCCAAAACGCTTCAATACATAAAACTAGAGTTTTAATCATATATGCCACACAAGACGTCCATAGGATTGCAAGTTGTTTACTACTATCTTAATTGAGCTCAATCAATCAAGGATCAAGTAGGACCTTAACTAATTGTAGTGTAAACCACGGGACGAGTAAGATACATTTTAGATATAAGAGTGACTACACCTCCCTATGCACTTTAATACATACAATTAGCCGTTTAAAACCCCACACTTCTGTTAAGCCATAACTCCACCTTCACATCAATATACATCAACTGCCTACTTCTTTATGCGCAAATACATCAGGAGTTAAAACTATTCAAGAATATTTGCACAACAATACAACTATTGTTTTTTTCAATTCAAGTGCCTCTTTCTTTTACAAAAGATTACACCTTTCTCCTTTTTTTCAATAGTTCCACTAAAAATACTAACCAACCACCCCACGCTTTTACTTTTACCAAGTTCATAACAAATTCAAGTTCCCACGAGATGCTCAATTTAGACAAATGGGTAAGGCGTATATGGGGGAACTTTGGCATGAGAATTTTCACGTCCACTGTTCTACTTTGTTAAAGATAGTAATCAACTCAGCAATTGCTTACAAAATACTAGTTGCCTGTATACGGTAAAATTGGAGGGTCCAATTTTATCGAATGTTATGATGGCTTGTAAGCATATTTCACAATGTTAGAGACTAGGGTTGAGGTTCACCCTCGAAGGCTATCGACGCCCGACCTCAGGGCGAAGCAGACCAACGACTATGACGAGAAGGTGGGGAGTTTCCAAGGCGCACAATTAGGGCTGATAAAGGCTAGTGAGCTAAGTTTATATCCAAATCATGGTGTCAACTAGCTGTCCCATCCCCATATCTTTGTAATTAATGCATTTGTATTATGTGGGATTCCCCCTCTTATATAAAGGGGATCCTTGCCATTTTACAAACATCTGTTGCTCCATACTAAATACAAAAGAACATTATTTCTACTCTCTAACACATTCTTTTGATATTATTGCTTCCATTTATTACCTTCATTCATTGTTCTTCATTTATTGCTTATTATTGGACATAAAGAGCCATCATTAATTTTATCATAACTGTTATTCGCTCATCAATTGCCTTCAGCTCCTAGTCGAGCATCAGAATCGACCTTGAGGCCCCGAATCGACAAGCTTGAGGCCCTGATTGCTACCCTATCGATTTGGTTATCACCTTGTTCTATGCTCTTATCTTGTTTCTAAGCCTTTCACATAGCACCAGCTGCATAACAACTAGCATAAAAATAGATCACGTATTTTTAGCATCCCATAATCAAATTTAATTGTTATTACCATTTTCAGGGTAAATAGTTTGGCTCCCGCCGTGGGGCTAAAAATAATAGTGACTATTTTCTTGCTGGTTTTACTACACAACGCAAGTTATTTTTCACACTTTTTCTTGCTCAAGATCTTTGTTTTCAGGTCAAAATGCCTAAACCAATAAGTGTGCCCAAAAACAACAACCTCAAAAACTATGCAAAGGGCGGTACAATTACTCCAGGTATGGGTGTGCCACCACAAAACCATGAGAACACACCGGAGCCGATTTCAAAGGGTACGACCTCGTGCGATGCCCAAGACGCTAACACCGGTCCTGACATTAACTAGGGAGCGCACCGAGAAATTCAGCAGGAAACTCGGAAATATCCATCCCGGGAAAAAGAGAGATTCCTCAGAATGTCGTTCATATGATTATCGGGGGGACCGACATTCCCCAAGGACCCATGATCAAATGGATAAAAATATTTGCTGCAATCGAGAGGCCGATTGAGCTTGGCATGTTGTTCAAATTAAATGTGTGCTCGTGGATCCAGGCAGCTTGGCCAACATAATTATGTCAAAGGTAGTAGAACAGCTTGGGCTACATGATCAAATCATACCCGTTTCTCGGGTCCTCCATGGCTTCAACATAGCCGGCGAAGTAACGGAAAGAGAGATCGTCCTCCTGGTTGACCTGTCCGGTACAATTCAAAATACGAAGTTCCATGTCATCACTGATGACATGAGGTACAATGCATTGCTTGGCAGGTCGTGGGTATACAGCATGAGAGCGGTGCCATCAACTCTACACCAGATAATAAAATTTCCAACAAAAAATGGAATAACAACCATATATGGCGATCAACATGTGGCAAAAGAAATGTTCATAGTTTACCAGGAGCCACCAAGCCCCATACGCTCCACCTCGGATGTGTCTAGGAGCATACAGGCCCCCGAGAACAATGAAGAAGATTTCCTCGCCCCTCGAACTTTCGTTGCACCCGAAGAGTCGGATGCAACGAAATCAACAATTGAAGAACTGGAGAAAGATGTTTTGATTGAGCATCTCCCAGATCGGAAGGTATACCTAGGAATGGGATTAACCCCCGAACTCAGGAAAAAACTCATTCAATTCCTTATCAACGCATCGACTATTTTCCTTGATCCCATTTAGATATGACAAGAATCCCACCAAAAATAACCACCTGCCGATTGAGTAAAACAAAAGAGAAGGCCCGAGTCCGAAGTAAAACACGCATTCATCAAGGACGAGGTAACAAAACTCTTTAAAATAGGGTCTATCAGAGAGGTAAAGTATCCTGAATCGCTGGCCAACATAGTGCTAGTTCCCAAAAAGGGAAATAAGTTAAGAATGTGCGTATATTATAAAAAATTAAATAAGGCGTGCCCAAAGGATTCTTTCCCATTGCCTAACATCGACCGTCTGATCGATGCTATGGCCGGCCATGAGACCTTAACCTTTCTCGATGCCTACTCGGGGTATAATAAAATTTAGATGAACCCCGAGGATAGGGAAAAGACTTCATTCATCACGAAATATGGTACCTACTGTTACAATGTAATGCCCTTCGCGCTGAAAAAAGGCAGGGGCCACGTACCAATGTCTAGTTAATAAAATGTTCGATCATCAAATAGACAAATCCATGGATGTTTATATTGATGACATGCTAGTTAAATCCCTACGCGCAAATGACCATTTGACTCATTTGTAGGAAACATTCGACATCCTCAGATGTTACAGCATGAAGCTTAACCTAAGAAATGTGCCTTCAGAGTGGGTTCAGGCAAATTCATAGGCTTCATGGCATCGAATAGGGGGATCGAGATCAACCCTGACAAAATAAGGCCATCGAAGAAATCACGGTGGTAAATAATATAAAGGTCGTGCAATGGCTAACAAGGCGAATAATGGCTCTAGGTAGATTCATATCAAGGTCGTCAGACATGAATCACCATTTCTTCTCTTTACTCAAAAAGAAAAACAACTTCGAGTGGACTCCGGAATACCAACGCGCCATAAAGGAACTAAAGATGTATCTAACTAGTCCGCCTTTTGCTCCACATACCAAAAGAGGATGAAACGCTATATCTATACCTGGCCATATCCGAGATAGTGGTAAGCGGTGTGCTGGTTCGAGAAGAGCAAGGTGCGCAATTTCCTATTTATAATGTATGTTGAACCCTAGGGGATGCCGAAATCAGGTATCCACACCTAGAAAAATTAGCACTTGCATTAATATGCACATCGCAAAAACTTAAACCCTATTTTCAATGCCACCATATTTGCGATCTAAAAACGTGCCCTCTCCGAAGCATATTTCATAAGCCCGAACTATCGGGCCAATTGGCCAAATGGGCCATCGAACTCGGGGGGTATGATATCGAGTATCAACCCCGAACGACCATCAAGTCGCGGAGTCTAGCAGACTTCGTGGCTGACTTCTCACCCTCCCTCATGCCCGAGGTAGAAAAGGAAGTCTTGCTAAAATTAGGCACATATTTCGGGGTATGTACCCTGTTCACCGACGGTGCCGCAAACGTAAGAGGATCCGAGCTCGGTATAGTCCTGAAGCCGCCCACGGTTGGCATAATCAGGAAATCTATAAAAACTACAAAATTTACTAACAATGAAGCCGAGTATGAGACTGTAATTGCAGGTCTGGAATTGGCCAAAAGCTTGGGAGTTGAGTTCGTCGAGGCAAAATGCGATTCACTCATGGTAGTAAACCAGGTAAATAGGAGCTACGAGGTTCGAGAAGACAAGATGCAAAGGTATTTGGACAAAATTCAAATCACATTATGTTGTTTCAAAGGATGGACCCCGGTCCACATACCTCGTGAGCAGAACAGTGAGGCTGATGCCCTCGCAAACTTGGGATCATCTGTTGAAGAAGATGTTCTACTCCTCGAGGCTATTATTCAGCTCTCCAAATCAGTGGTTGAGGAAGGTCATGCCAAGATTAATTCAACTAGCCTAACATGTAATTGGAGAAATAAATACATTGACTATCTGAAAGACGGAAAATTACCCGCGGACCCAAAGGAATCAAGGGCCCTGCGAACCAAAGAAGCTCGGTTCACACTCGATGAAAATGGGACTCTATATAGAAGAACCTTCGATGCCCCCCAGCAGTATGCCTCGGGCTAGGGGATACAGACTATGTACTATGAGAAATCCATGAGGGTAATTGTGGAAATCACTCCAGCGCCGATTCCTTAATCCGAAAGGTGATCACTACTATTGGGACAACATGGAAAAAGACACTATGGAATTCGTTCGAAAGTGCAAGAAATGCCAATGATTTTCCCCTATGATTCACAAACCCAGCAAACAGCTACACTCGGTCTTATCGTCGTGGCCATTCATGGAATGGGGAATGGACATCGTCGGAACCCTGGTAACAGTGTCAGGTAAAGCTAAATTCATTTTATTTATGACTGACTATTTCTCAAAATGGGTGGAGGCACAGGCCTTCAAGAAGTTAAGAGAAAAAGAAGCCATTAACTTCATCTGGGATCACATTATGTGCCGATTCTGGATTCCTTTCGAAATAACATGAGATAATGGGAGGAAGTTCATCGGAAGCAAAGTAACATAATTCCTTGAGGATCACAAAATCAAGAGAATCCTTTCAACGCCTTACCACCCGTGTGCAAACGGCCAGGTCGAGTCCACAAACAAAACCATCATCCAAAACATAAAAAAGAAGTTTGAAAGCGCTAAAGGAAAATGGAGAGAAATATTGTTCGAAGTGTTGTAGGCATATCGAACAACTTCAAAGTCAAGCACAGGGCAAACACCTTTCTCTCTAGTATATGGCGTCGAGGCCTTGATGCCGGTGGAGGTCGGGGAGACAAGCACCAAATTCTGACACACCACTGAGAGCTTGAAAAACAAGACCATGACTACGGCCCATGAACTATTAGATGAAAAGCGAGAAGCCTCGCTGGTCCAAATGGCTGCCCAAAAGCAAAGGATCGAAATGTATTATAACAAGAGAACAAACATCCGACATTTCGGAGTCAGGCATTTGGTCCTAAGGAAAGTCACCCTCAACACCCGAAACACTAATGAAGGAAAGCTAGGCCAAAATTGGAAAGGACCGTACCGCATCCTCAGAATAATTGGCAAAGGGTCCTACAAGCTCGGTACTTTGGAAGGCGACCAACTTGCAAGAAACTGGAACATACCAATGCTAAAATGATACTACTGCTAAGGTGTCCGATGAAAGATTCCGAAATACATTCAAGCTCGATGACCTCGGCCTCTTAAAAGCATGCGTTGCACTCTTTTCCTTCTACCGGATTTTATCCCCGGAAGGGTTTCACCGGCAACGTTTTTAACGAGGTAACATCCATATGCTACCTAAGGAAGACTCAACAAGTATTCAAGGTCTCTTTTGCAATCAACCTCAAATACTGGGGGGCATCCCCCGGAAGGTCACCTACTTGGAGAAGCCGAGATACATCAAATGGGGTCTTGATAGGAAAATAATGAACTGGGCCAAACGGTCGAACGAACCGTGTCCATATAGAGTAGCTGAGCCCTTAATAGCAAAGGCATGTATATGTGTACGAAGTAATTAATGAATACTTCCCAAAAGCATTCTGCGTTTCTAGAAAGATCGATATTTTTTGTAAAAAACGACTCTAGAGCCAAAAACGTCCCGAATACTCGGGGACTGGCATCGATAACTTGAAACGATGTGACCCCCGGGTAGGAGCTACTAACTCATGAGCCCTAAAAGAGGCAACCTTACCATTAATATCACTACGAGCCCCGAGATGGTACCCGATCTCGAGGACCTCCATCAAAAGAAGTTAGGCTCCAGGAAGCCATTGGCATCATTGCAAGTCCCGAAATGGTACCCGATCTCAAGGATCTCCGTCAAAAGAAGTTAGACTCCAGGAGGCCAATGCCATCCTAACTCATAAACCCTCAAAGAGGCAACATCAAGATCACAAAACGGCTCTAGAGCCAAAAATGTCCCAAACACTAGGGGACTGGCGCCCAAAACTCAAGGCCACATGAACCCCGGGTCGGAAACTCCGAAATTTTAAGCCCTCGAAGTGGCAATAGTAAGTATACAAATAACGGCTCCTAAGCCAAGAAATCCCCGATCACTTGGGTACTGCCGACAATCGCCATCGCCATTGACTTATCAAAACCCGAGGCAAAAATCACATACGAGCAGCCTCTGTCTCGTAAGACCTATATAAGGCAACAAAAATATCTGTAAGACATCAAGCAAGGCACGAACCACACTTGTACCAAGTATCCCAAACTGTAAGACCTCAAGGGCATGTAAAACTTGTAAGACCTTACTAAAGGCATAAACCCGATCTCAAAGTTTAGGCTATATATAGAACTTGTAAAACCCCTAAAAAGGCATACCATCAATATAGACGCCGAAACTATTTCACCGGGGTCTTAAAATCTCCGACCAAACGCAAACAACTACGGTCGCAAGGCTGTGCCAGCCAAATTAACGCGACTCGGGGATGCCCGACTGTTGCTATAAATTGATACCTCCCACTTGTATATCTTCGAGAGTTCGCCTCCGAGATTCTAACCAAGCATGATCCACATCTCGAGTCAATTTCAACTCGGCCTCCTCAGGCGTTCTCCTAGCTTGAGCATTTATCGCAACGACATCCTCTTCATGCAAAGATATAATAGCGCCTCAACTTCAGCTTTGATCCCGGATAGTGCAACTACTAACTTAGAATGGAGACCTATATACTTGTCACTATCCGCCCTCGCATCATGTAGCTGGTGCCTGGCTAAGGATAGCTTTTCCTGGAGGGTATCCCTATCAAAAGTCATCCCTCTTACGCGTCGTTTGAGTTCAAGAACTTCAGAGTCTTTGGCTCAGAGCACCTCCCTCAGTAGGGCACTTTCCTTCTCAAACTGCATAGATCAAATCCAGGACATTAAAACATTGGGATTTGGCAAACATTCGGACGATAGCAAAATGGAAACTACGTAACCTTTTCAATAAGATGAGACTTCTCACGCTCATAACGGGTCACCTCAGCCTGAAACCGGGCAAGAGTCTGGTTATAAAGTTCCTTATCCTGAAGCCATGAAAAAGAAAAGTTAGAAAGACAAAGACCATAGCGACAAAAATCAGAGCGGAAGACAAAATTTACAAAAGCTACCTGCTCGCAAAGCATACTCATCTCGCCGAAGATGATTGAAGCATCGAGCCCAGGAATTCCCTCGGAGAGGCTGAAGGTCTTTATAGCACCTCTCTGTCTCCGATAGGCACCCCCGCACGGGAAATTCTTCAATCGGGACATCTTGCATACCCTTAGGAGGTAAGGTCGTTCCTTGAGGGGAATCACTCACGACAACGGCACCAGCAGAGTCAATTAGGGCCATCTCTTTTCCATGAAGGGCTCCAGAATTGGGATCCTCCGAACCGCCTACCAAATGAGTTCCATCTCGAGGGGTATTTTGGCTATCGGCCGACTCGGGGACATCGCCCGATACCCCCTCATTGGCTTGCTCATTCCGAAGTTGGACCACGGCGACATCAAGCTCTAGATCAAGAGCCACCATCTCTACGGCCTGAGGGTCGGTCAGTTTTTCCACTCCCTCAGGCGGTATCAAGAAATTATTTTCCCCCTCGCCTTCAATTTGGGGGATTCCAGCTACTCCCGGAGTTAAGGCTACCAGGCCGGCCTTAGTTTCTTCCTCCTTGATCTTCTTGGATTTTGGAGGTTCATTCAACAATTACCATTGTCTTTTCTTCCCTTCATCGGACCCCGAAGTAATCTCTTTACGAAGCAATGTTCCCTTCATCAAAGGGATCTCCCCCAGACCTACACAAATGAGAGAGGTACGCACAGGGAATGAGAGCGCTATCAGTAGCGATTCACGTCAAAATGTACGACTGCAACAGAGGCGAAAGCTTACCATGGTACTTAGCTTTCCACCGAGCTCAAGAAAGGTCACGCGACACTCGCTCGGCGTATGGACGAATCGAGTCCAGTCGACCAACCCAACCCAAGAGGTCCATGACCGCGCCAGGGTAAATTGCCACGACCACATTAGTGGAGAAAATTAAGAGAATGGAAAGATGTACCTAAAAGGAAGAAAGGAAATGCTAAATAGTGTATCTACTTACGTTCCATATTCCACCTTTCGGGGAACAACATCCTTTCCACCTGATAAGTTGGTATTTACCAACTTATCTTGTCTTTAAGCCTATATTTTTGATATGTTTGTGTTATAAAGTCACGTGTTTAATGCCATTTACTTCTATATTATAGGTTCTATCTGATTTATAAGTTATGTTGAAGAAACCAAGTGAAACAAGTCGAAAAGAAGCTAAAAAGAAGAAAATCTGGGAAGGGGCCTCAGGTGTTGCAATTGCAACATATTTATGGGAAATGAGAACAAAGTAGTCAGAGAATTGTGAGTGGACCTTCACAAATGTGAAGGAAGATAAATCAGGTAGCCTTCGCAAATGCGAAAAAGACTTCGGAAATGCGAAGTCAACCAGGATAGTCAACCTTCGCAAATGCGAAGTCCTCTTCACAAATGCAAAAGTAAGCAGTGTAGAAAATCGTGCTTCAATTCTGGGCACTTTTGGAATTTCACATTTTTTTCCCCAAACCCATTTAATACCCAAACCAGCTCATTTGTGAAGTATCTTTTGGCATATTTTCAGTTCTAAAGACTAGAGAGAACAAGGTTGGAAGCTAGGTTTGTACACACACTTTGGTCTTGAAGATTTGAAGCATTTGGTTGAGAATTTCTTACCCATTCATGTTTATTTCTTAATTTCCTTGCTTTGAAATGTATATATAAGTGTGTAGTATTTTATCCAACACTTGAATCTTGTTTATGGGAATATTCATATTTAAAGTGTGGATTAAATACCTTGTTGTGCTTATGTATTGAATGATTTTTATTCTTTTATGAAGTGAGTTATTGTTACTTTAATTATTCTTGTTCTTTAATGTTTTCAAAGGGATTAGCTAATCCTAGGACTTGCCCATTAAATCAGAATTAATTTTGGGAAAGATTATTTGGGGTTGGAAAAGATTAATTAACAAGAACTTGAGGCGTTAACCCTCATTTTATAGATTCTACCTAGGGATAGGATTGAAATACTTGTAGTCGTTCCGGGTGTGCTTAATCTCTGTATTGTTTTAGGGATAATTCAATTAGGAAGTCTTGTTAGTCTTTGGAAGAAGATAATATAGAATTATTACTCGTGGTTAATTAACATTAACTCGCTCATATTTGTAAAATCATGAAATACATTGGATTGTTACTTGAGTGTTATTCCCGATGCACCCATCCTTGTAGCCATTGATCCTTTTACTTGCTTTCTAGGTTAGTTTACATTTCCGCATTTAGGTATAAATCTTTTCTCAAATCAATTCTAAGTGTTTTGCATTGCATAACAAGTGATAATTCTCTTACATTCCTAATCGCCTACATATTGCTCCAAACTTGTGAATATTTGTGTAATTAATTTTTCTTACCTTGGTCTATTTTTCTTGTTTGTCTCTTGTTTATTTTTTTATTTTTGAAAAATGGTATCATTTAATAAAAATTGATCGGATGGTAGTTGTTCATACTTTGATGACCCTTGTCCTTATTGTGGAGTACCACACTCGTGGCAAAATTGTTTAAATTCTCCCGGGAATGGAATGTGCACACAATCTCAAACCCATGAGTGGATTATTTGTGTAACACCCCATATTTTCGTACTTGAAAATACGCCATAAATAAATTAATGAGAGCCTGGAAGTGAGGTGGCACGTCCCGTAGTACTACATTACGACGATGTTGCACCCTGTGGTATTGTACGTTGAATTTGTCATAAGGTAACTAACATCAGTCCAAGGAAAAGATTATTTGGAGATTATAAGGATTATGCTATTTCAATCAAGTAATAAGTAAATTCGTAAAGGTGAAAGGGGAAGCAAGTCAAAGAAAACGAGTTTCGTTGAAAATGGACAATTTGGAATAAAATATGGGTCGAACAATAATACCCGATAATTATAAACTAATACCATGCAAGGTACTATGATCACGGTAGTACAATATATAAAGTACATATCAAGTATTTTGAAAATAAATAGAATTTTAGGTAATTTGTGATAATTCTTAAGTTATGCGGGTAATAGATTAATTATTGGGTAACGAAATATTACCCGGTTAACTAATAAGTAGATAAAATTAATAAAATCATCTTCCCCAAACCAAGACGTGGCAGCCATGAAAACCACCAATAATGACTCATTAAGTCCATTAATAGGTGGCATGTGTAGGGAAAGTTTGGATTAAATAAATCCTAAAAGTGGGGCCTACAAGTGTTGAAGATAAAAGCTCATTTTGTGTATATAATATAAAAGGATTCTTGAATCAAAACAAGGTAATGGCTGGATAAGCTCATAATTCTGAGACATTTTATATGACTTCTCCAAACGTGAGGATTTTTCCAAAAGCCTTCAACAAAGTCATACAGAGATTCCAACGTTGGCAACGTAAATCCAACAAGATTTCAAAGAGATTTCTTAGCACCTTAGCAACATGAGATTTTAAAATTCTAAAAGAGCACGGTATAATCTTTCTCAAGAATATCATACAGATTTTACCTACCTTAATTCGTCGTTACGTGTTGTTGCAATTGACGTGTGTTAGAGGAATTGTCAAGAGAATCAACGCAGGTATGTTAAGACCCTCCCTTCTTTCTTTTGACATGTCCAAATTATACTGAAGAAACAAGCAAATACACAGTTATCTATAAATTAATCTATTTATAGAAATAGTAGGGGTGTCTATATTCTCGACTCCACATGAAAAATATTATTATCTTTTGCTCGTGGGTCTCAGAATAATACGCAATTGGAAAAATTTATCCGGAAGAAATATTGAGATTATTCCGTATTTTTCATAATACATGTGCATTGACCCATGACCAGATGGGGTTATATACGTGTATATACGTAAATATATGTATATGGGATATGAAAAAAGGTTACGGCGTTATATACGCACCACCACCCGATGGGCTGGTATATGAAGATGTTGCCCACAGTGGCTGAAATATGATTCAAACAGTGTTATATACGCGTATATATGTATGTATATATATGTATATAGGATATGGGAAAGGTTATGGCATTGTATACGCACCACCACCTAATCAGCTGGTATACGGTGATGATTTTGCCCACAGTGGCCGATATGATATGATGGGATGCCCTCAGAGGCTGATGATGTTATGAAACATATACTTATGCACCACATGACATTCATACGCATATGCATGACGCTAAAAGTAATTTATGATTTACAAAGTTATTTAGACTTATAGGTTTAGTCATGTACACTATATTTCTTCCATGTCTGTTATATACTTATTTATGTGCCTTACATACTTGATACATTATTCGTACTGACGTCCTTCTTGACTGGGGACGCTGCGTTTCATGCCCGCATTTCCCGATAAATAGGTCGAGAGCCCTCCAAGTAGGCTATCAGCTCAGTGGAAGATGTTGGTGTGCTCCATTTGCTTCGGAGTTGCTTGTTTGGTTAGTACGATTTAGACGTGTATTGTTTGGTATGGCGGGACTCTATCCCGACTTTTATGACATTTATGTACTCTTAGAGGCTTATAGACATATGTCGTATACGTGAAACATTATACGACCTTGTTGGCTTATATTTTGAGTTTATATATGATTATGTTGGCCTATTAGGCCCGTATGTCACGTGTATATGATAATGTAATAAGAAAGATACGTTACGTTGGTACATCGATCGAGTAAGGTACTGGGTGCCCGTCGAGACCCACTGGTTTGGGTCATGACAAAAGTGGTATCAGAGTAGTTCTGTCCTAAGGAGTCTACAAGTCGTGTCTAGCAGAGTCTTGTTTATGAGTGTGTCGTGCACTACACTTATAAGCAGGAGGCTACAGGGCATTTAAGACTGTCACTCTTTCTTCTTACACTAGATCGTGTGGTAGAGCTCACTTATAATAATTGAAGTCCCAAGCTTCTATTTTTATTCATAATAAGACGATGCATACATTCAGAAAGATGATCGATAAGAGATATAACTGTGGAAGTGTTGAATTAGTCTCATGCCCCAACCTCGGGAGGCGCGACCGGCGCTCAGTCGAGTGATCCCAACTGAGAAAGCCTTATCAAACACTACCTGCCCAACTAAATATGAATAATGAAACCATGAATCCATTTATTTAAACAAGGGAAGATAGTACATCCCACATTACTAGTTCATTTTAAATCACCACATTAAACCGTAAATGAGTTCCGAGATACCATACATTTATACTTTAGAGAAACGGGAGTTAGAATTACAACATAGTTAGTACTCCCATCCAACACCCGCACATGACCCACACATATGTCTACGGAGCCTCTAAGGATGAAAAGACAAGTTATGACAATGCCGGCAATAAGGCCCCGGCTATAACTCAAAAGTAGAAGTCTACAACAAAAGATGTGCAATATAACCCCTTGAAGAAGAAAGGGGCTCACCAAGACTTCAAGAAGAAGGTACTCCGCTACGCGCGACCCGCACTATCTGCAATGGAGCCGCCTACATTCATTTAAAAATGTAGCGCCCCCGACAAAAGGGACATTAGTACCATGGAATAGTACTAGTATATATAACTAAATACCATCTAGTTAGAAAGAACTTTCATACAAGAATAAGAATTCACATGTACACAAATATAACTCAAACTTAGAACGATTACCACATTATCAATCAAAAGAATTATACAACTTTCACATCATTTTTCCATTGCTTTTAGTTAGGGGTATTACGTACTATTCATCATTTGTTTCCAATACCACCGCTATCTTGAGCGAATTTCGATCTCTACCCGATCGGCTAGGTTGCCTCATTCAAGACATAAACTACAATCACGATCTCGTTTTTCTTTTTGGCGTAATTTATTCACAATACCACCGCTATCTTGAGCGTAGTCCGATCTCGGCACGATCGGCTAGGCCGCCTTGCCATGGCGTTGTTCCCTTCTCAGTAATCATTTCATTTCACATATATCATTTCATAGGAACTTGGGGCCACCACTTATCACATCATTCTTGGCACTAGGACGCATTTTACATTATTCCCAATTCCAATATTAGCTTTGCCATTTAGGACAGAAGGTGCACGCAAGAGCAACTTTAAATTGTAAGCATGTATATGACTTCAGATATGTAGCACAACATATTCAGCCGCAATCTCGATTGAGGGTCTAAACATTTCAATACATAATTAATACCTTTTCCATTTTCAAATTGTCAAGATAGCACGTTGATCATGTTGAGACACATTTTTCACACATAAGGTTACAAGACCAATTCATGTAAAATAACAAGCAATGCAACAATTCAACTTTAATCTTACCATGTTCATACAATCACCGATGAAGCTCAATTTCTAAAACACGGGGTTTTAGCCATACATACCTCAACCGATCTTTTCTTAATCCTATAACGTTCCGGAATATTCGCACTTCAATCTATTTAAGCAATATAGCACAATTTAACTCATAATCAAGAAAATATCATAATATAAGCTCTCTTGAGCATTTTACCGAGCAATTAGTGTTCATTAAGGCCTTATGGTTCTTTTATGCAATATTACACTAGCCCATTACCCATGCCTCTTCTTTAATAATTGCTCATACTCTTCAAGAACACATGCATGCAATGCAGCCCCCCTTACTCCCATTAATTACCTCACTAATGATCCTTTGTAGCTATGTGTAAAAATGAGAGCTGAGGTGATGAAGCTTTACCTCTTGGGATGAGGGTTTAGGTCCCTCACTTGATTATCTTCAATGATTTACCAAGGATTCATGGAGTAATTGATGGGAAGCGCTTCCCCTCTCTTAGACACTTCTCTCTATCTCTAAAAATATTAGGAAATGGGCTCAAAATGAGCTATTGCACAGGTTATAACGACAAGGGGTTGGGTTTAAAATTTAGAAAATTGGATCCCTGACTCGAATCTGCGATCGCATTTGGGATCGCAAAACTGACATGCGGTCCGCATAATGGACCGCAAAAATGCTCTTCAAAAACCTAAACACATTGTCTGGGCATGCGGTAGAAATGCGGTCCGTATACCCATTTTGTAGTCGCATAATGCACCGCAGAACTTTCCCTTACAAAATCCCAAGGGAAATATGCGACGACTATACGGTCTGCATATTGGTTATGCGATTGCATACTCGACCGCATAGTCGACCTTAAATTTGACCAACACACTAACTCATTTTGTGGCGACTATGCGGCCTGCATACCTGTTATGCGACCGCATTCTCGACCGCAGAATCACACTTTTCTGGAAAATATTATTTCTTGCCACTACGAGCTTTCGGGCTTAGAGTGAAAATTTTCACGGGGCCTCACATCTCCCCCACTTAAGATCATTCTTCCTGAATGATGATCAAGGTTCACTTATTAGGAGTCTTTGTATAATCTTCTTCTCTTTGCAACCTGAAACATATTCATAGACCCCAAATTTAGCTAACTCCCTAAATTTCCAAAAATTTCGCTAGAGTTTCCTTTGTATTTAGGACTTTCCACCTGTCAAAGAGCCCCAGAAACATATCCTAACCGCATGTACACATTCCATAGACATAAGACATAACATAACTCGTATAATACTAACCATGGCCGCATGGGCAACATATAACAGAAACAGGACAGTTTTACATAGATCAACCCAGAAGATATGAGTTCATAGGAGCTAAATGCATAAAAGCTATTACATGACTATTCAAACAAATGTGGATACTTCTTTTTCATCTCATCCTCGGCTTCCCAAGTGGCTTCCTCAACTTGCTGGTTCTGCCATAACACTTTCACAGATGTAATTTCCTTATTTCTCAATTTTCGAACTTGCCTATCAATAATGGAAACTGGAACTTCTTCATACGACAGCTCTTCGTTAACCTCAATAGTCTCAACTAGCACAATGGTGGATGGATCTCCCACTACCTTTCCCAACATAGACACATGGAAGACCGGATGTACCAATGACAGCTCGTGTAGTAGCTTGAGCTTGTATGCCACCTGACCAATCCTCTGGATGATTTTATATGGTCCAACATACCTCGGACTCAATTTTCCTTTCTTCCCAAATTGCATGATACCCTTCATGAGGGAAACCTTCAAGAATACCCAATCATCTTGTTTGAACTCCAAGTCCCTACGACGAATGTCACAATAAGACTTTTGGCAACTCTGAGAAGTTTTCAACCTCTCCTTATTGATCTTGACTTTCTTCATGGCCTGATGCACGAGGTCCAACCCTAGCAATTCCGCTTCTCCAACCTCGAACCACCCAATGGGGGACCTACATCTCCTACCATACAATGCCTCAAATGGTGCCATCTAAATACTAGCGCGGAAGATGTTGTTGTAAGCAAACTCTATGAGTGTCAAATGGTCATCCCAACTACCTTTGAAATCAAGAGTACAAGCACGCAACATGTCCTCAAGCATCTGAATAATCCGCTCTGCTTGCCCGTCAGTCTGGGGGTGAAAAGTTGTGCTAAGATTCACCTACGTGCCCAAACCTTGCTAACATTTCTTCCAAAAGTTGGATGAGAACTGAGCCCCTCGATCGGAAATGATGGAGACTGGAGTGCCATGCAACCTGACTATTTCTTTGATATATAACTAAGCATATTGTTCCACCGTATCGGTAGATTTAACTGGCAAAAAGTGTGCTGATTTTGTGAGTCGATCCACAATCACCCAAATTGAGTTAAACTTGGTCGGATTCCGTGGCAACCCTACCATGAAATCCATGTTAATCATCTCTCATTTCCACATTATAATTTCTTTGCTTTGAGCCAATCCATCGGGCCTTTGATGTTCAGCCTTCACTTGCTGACAATTCGGACATTTTACCACAAAGTCTGCCACATCCTTCTTCATATTGTTCCACCAATAAATTTCCTTGAGATCATGATTCATTTTTGTAGAACCTGGGTGCACGGAATACCTAGAAGTGTGAGCTTCTGCCATGATCCTTTCCCGAAGACCGTCAATATCTGGAACATATAGGCGGCCTTGGTACCGTTGGGTACCATCATCCATGCCAAGGGAAAAAGCTATTGTCTTGTGTTTGTGAATCCCCTCTCTCAGTTGTTCTATCAATGGATCATTGTATTGTTTTTCTTTCACCTCCGCCACCAACGATGATTCAGCCCTATTCTGCACAATTACCCCTCCTACATTAGAGTCATCAAGGCGAACTCCCAAACAAGCCAATTGGTATACCTCCCTGGCTAACGGCCTCTGATATGCCTCCAAATGAGCCAAACTTCCATAGAATTTTGACTAATAACTCCTGCCACAACATTAGCCTTTCCCGGGTGATAGAGAATATCAATGTCATAGTCCTTGAGTAACTCTAGCCATCTTCTTTGCCTCAAATTCAACTCCTTCTGCTTGAAAATATATTGAAGTCTCTTATGATCCGTAAACACATCCACATGGACCCCATACAAATAATGTTACCGAATTTTAAGCGCAAACACCACCGCCACTAGCTCTAAGTCATGGGTTGGATAGTTCTTTTCATGATTCTTGAGTTGCCTAGAAGCATAGGCTATAACCTTGCCGTGTTGCATTAACACACACCCAAGCCCGAATTTTGAAGAATCGCAATACACCACAAATCCCTCTGTACCCTCTGGCAGGTTTAACACCGGTGTTGTTGTTAACCTTGACTTCAATTCTTGGAAACACTTTTCACAAGCATCAGACCATTGGAATTTAACTGCTTTCTGCATCAATTTAGTCAATGGAGAGGCAAGAGTAGAAAACCCCTCCACAAACCTCCTGTAGTACCCAGTTAAACCCAAGAAACTATGAATTTCAGTTGGAGTAGTAGGTTTAGGCCAATTCTTCACTGCTGCGATCTTTTGATGATCAACCATAATTCCTTCCCCGGAAACAACATGACCCAATAATGCGACAGATTCAAGCCAAAACTCACATTTTGAAAATTTTGCATATAATTGATGTTGCTGAAGACTCTGCAAAATTGCCCTGAGATAGCTAGAATGATCTCATTGACTTCGGAAATATACGAGAATATCGTCAATGAATACTATCACATAGGAGTCTAGAAATGGCTTGAAGACTCGATTCATAAGATCCATGAAAGCTGCCGGGGCATTTGTTAGCCCAAAGGACATCACCATAAATTCGAAGTGCCCATTCCGAGTTCTGAAAGTCGTCTTTGGAATATCTTGCTCCTTTATCTTCAATTGATGATACCCGGACCGCAAGTCAATCTTTGAGAAACACGTAGCACCTTGCAGTTGATCTAATAAGTCATCTATTCTTGGTGGAGGGTATTTATTTTTGATTGTGACTTTGTTGAGCTGTCGGTAGTCTATACACATTAGCAACGACCCATCTTTCTTCCTTACAAACAAGACCGGTGCGCCCCATGGTGACACACTTGACCGGATAAAACCCTTTTCTAGCAAATCCTTCAATTGTTCCTTTAGCTCTTTCAGTTCTGTTGGTTCCATTCTGTAAGGTGGAATTGATATATATGTTACGTATAGACTCAAGGCTAAGCACCTCGGCATGGGTGTCCGTAACCTGAACTAAATGATAGATACACCATTTCATGATCATCTTCGCGGCCTTAAGGTAGGAAATAAACCGACCTCTAGGCACTACATTATCTCCCTTCCATTCAACAACGGTTTCATTGGGAAATTCAAGCCTCATGGTTATAGTCCGACAATCAAGCTTGGGAAAACATGAATAAAGCCAATCCATTCCCATTATTACATCAAAATCTACAATTCCCAATTCAACAAGATCGGCCCTGGTATCCCTACCGCACACCATAACAACAAAACTTTTATAAATTCGAGTAGCAAAAATGGACTCACTAACCGGAGTAGACACCGAGAATGGTTCATAAAGTTGTTCTGGTTCTTTCCCGAATTCCATAGCAACAAAAGGGGTAACATAGGACAAGGTGGAACCGAGGTCAATAAGTGCATACACATCATGAGATTGAACAGTCAAAATACCTGTAACAACATCCGGAGAAGCCTCTGCAGTCTGGCGGCTACTCATAGCATAGAATCGGCTGGGTCCTCTTGAACTCTACGCACCACCCCTAGCTGCACCTCGCCCTGCGGGTGCTGGGGTACCTCGAGCTAGAGAGGGGGCTTAAGATGTAGCAGCTGATGGACTGGATGACTAAGCTATGCCCCTACCCACTCCCTGGCGGAATACTCAACAATGTCTCTGAATATGACCCCTCATCCCACATCTATAGCATATAGGTAACTCCAGATAGCAAATCCCTGAGTGCATCTTCCCGCACCTAGGGTACGGGGACCTCTACTGCTGTTGGGACCTCTCTCCTAACCAACCCCGCTGATGGGATCCATTGTTGCCTTGACCGGGCCTGAAATGACTCCACTGCTGCTAGTTGGGCCCTGATGGCAGTGTACTGGCTGAAGACTATGCAATAGACTAGGAAGTCCCTGATGATCCTCCCTTGAAAGCTGGTCTTCCCCCACTTAGTGACTCTCCTATGTTGCCCGCAGACCATGCCTTCCTGTTACCCTCTCTCTCCATTCTGTTCTTCAGTTTGCGGTTCTATGTGGCCTGAGCAAATGCCACCATCTTCCCATAATTTATGTCAGAATTCAAGGCAGTTGTAGAAGCCTCATTAATAGTCAAACCATTAAGGCCCTAAACAAATCGACGCACCCTAGCCTCCATTGTGGGCAACATATGAATGGCATACTTGGACAAGCGAGCAAACTCCATGCGGTAATCTCACACACTTTCGTTACCTTGCCTCAAATTTTCAAACTCTGCTGCACGAGCTGCCCTTCTCTCAGAGGGCAGGAAATGATTAATGAAGGAATCAACAAACTCGTTCCACCTCACCGGAGGGCTCCCCTCCTCGTAGGAATCTTCCCATAACTCAAACCACGCATAGGCCACCCTTTCAGGCAGTAGGCAGCCAACTCTACTCCATCTACCTCAGTTGCACGCATGACCCTGAGAGTCTTGTGCATCTCATCAATAAAATCATGAGGGTCCTCTTCTGGATTGGCACCCGAAACCATTGGAGGGTCTAATTGAAGAAATCTGTTTAACCCGGAACTAGTGGAATCCCCTTGCTGGCTAGATGAACTGGGTGCAGCATTTGACCTCTGGGCCTGGGAGGACACTAGCTGAGTCAGCATCTAAATAGATCCCCATTAGAGATACCAGAACCGGAAGCTGGGGCTGTAGGCGGGACAGAAGTATCAATGGAAGCGATAGTAGTATCCCCCGCAGGTGCAGGAACCGGGGTAGTCTATTCTGGAATAGGAGTACCATGCAGGGTGATAGCAGGGCGACTACCCTCACCCATAGTATCAAGCAGTGATTCATCAGCCACTCTTGAGGTGGCATTGGCTCCTTGGCCAATTCTCACTTTCTTCTTAGGTGCCATTTACTGAAAGATTGAACAATGCACTAATTAGAGAGGGAACAAGTTCACCGCACGATCCAGAATACCAAATAAGGGTGTTATTCCTAAATGCCCAAAGTAGCCTCCAACTTATAGATATGAACGACTACACACCGATAAAGAGAACTCTACCAGACACGTCTCCGAGACATCCTAGGACACTTTAAAACCTTAGGCTCTGATACCAAGTTTGTCACGCCCCAACCTCCGAAGGCGCAATCGACACTCAGTCGAGTGATCCCAACTAAGCAAGCCTTATCAAACACTACCTGCCCAACTCAATATGAATAATGAAACCATGCTTCCGTTTATTTAAAGAAGGGAAGATAGTACATCCCACATTACTAGTTCATTTTAAATCACCACATTAAACCGTAAATGAGTTCCGAGATTCCATACATTTATACTTTAGAGGAACGGGAGTTAGAATTACAACATAGTTAGTACACCCATCCAACACCCGCACATCACCCACACATATGCCTACGGAGCCTCTAAGGACGAAAAGAAAAGTTATGACAATGCCATCAACAAGGCCCCGGCTATACCTTAAAAGTGGAAGTCTACAACAAAAGATGTGCAATATAACCCCTTGAAGGAGAAAGGGGCTCACCAAGACTTCAAGAAGAAGGTACTCCGCTACGAGCGACCCGCACCATCTGCAATAGAGCCGCTTACATTCATTTAAAAATGTAGCACCCCCAGCAAAAGGGACGTTAGTACCATGGAATAGTACTAGTATGTATAACTAAACACCATCTAGTTTGAAAGAACTTTCATACAAGAATAAGAATTCACAAGTACACAAATATAACTCAAACTTCGAACTATTACCACATTATCAATCAAAATAATTGTACAACTTTCACATTGTTTTTCCATAGCTTTTAGTTTGGGGCTTTCCATAGTATTCGTCATTTGTTTCCAATACCACAACTTTCTTGAGCGGTGTCCAATCTCGACCCGATCGGCTAGGTTGCCTCATTCAAGACATACACTCCAATCACAATCTCGTTTTCCTTTTTTTTACGGAATTTATTCATAATACTACCGCTATCTTGAGCGGAATCCGATCTCCGCCCGATCGGCTAGGACGCCTTGCCAAGGCGTTGTTCCCTTCTCAGTAATCATTTCATTTCACATATATCATTTCATAGGCACTTGGGGCCACCACTTATTACATTATTTTTGGCACTAGGCCTCATTTTACATTATTCCCAATTCCAATATTAGCTTTGCCATTTAGGACAAAAGGTTCATGTAAGAGCAACTTTAAATTGTAAGCATGGATATGACTTCACATATATAGCACAACATATTCAGCCGTAATCTCGATTTAGGGTCTAAAAATTTCAATACATAATTCATACCTTTGCCCTTTTCAAGTTGTCAAGATAGCACGTTGATCATGTTGAGACACATTTTTCACACATATGGTTACAACACCAATTCATGTAAAATAACAAGCAATGCAACAATTGAACTTTAATCTTACCATGTTCATACAATCATCGATGAAGCTCAATTTCTAAAAGACGGGGATTTAGCCATACATACCTCAACCGAGCTTTCCTTAATCCTATAACGTTCCGGAATGTTCGCACTTCAATCCATTTAAGCAATATAGCACAATTTAACTCATAATCAGGAAAAGATCATAATCTAAGCTCTCTTGAGCATTTTACCGAGCAATTAGTGTTCATTAAGGCCTTATGGTTCTTTTATGCAAGATTACACTAGCCCATTACCCATGCTTCATCTATTATAATTCCTCATACTCTTCAAGAACACATGCATGCAATGCAAACCCCCCTTACCCCCATGAATTACCTCACTAATGACCCTTTGTAGCTATGTGTAAAAATGAGAACTGAGGTGATGAAGCTTTACCTCTTGGAATGAGGGTGTAGGTCCCTCACTTGATTATCTTCAATGATTTACCAAGGATTCATGGAGTAATTTGATGGGAAGCACTTCCCCTCTCTTAGACCCTTCTCTCTATCTCTAAAAATGTCAGGAAATGGGCTCAAAATGAGCTATTTCACAAGATATAACGATAGGGGGTCGGGTTAAAAATTTAGAAAACTGGAGCCCCGACTCGGATCTACGATCGCATTTGCGATCGCAAAGCTGATATGCGGCCCGCATAATAGACCGTAAAAATGCTCCCCAAAACCTGAATACATTGTCTGGGTATACGGCACAAATGCGGTCCGCATACCCGTTCTTTGGTCGCATAATGCACTGCAGAACTGCCCCTTACAAAATCCCAAGGGGAAATATGCGACGACTATAAGGTCCGCATATTGGTTATGCGATCGCATACTTGACCGCATAGTCGACCTCAAATTTGACCAACACACTGACTCATTTTGCGACAATTATGGAGCCTGCATACTTCTTATGCGACCACATTCTCGACCGCAGAATCGCACTTTTCTGAAAAACATTATTTCTTGACTTTTTTGTGCATAGATCAGTCCAAAAAGGTCCGAACTGCGCCGAGCAAGATCGATGCAAATAATTTTATGCATCTCTAACACATGATCATAATTGCCACTACGAGCTTTCGGGCTTAGAGTGGAAATTTTCATGGGGCCTCACAATTAGAGGAACTCGACTTTGTATCATCCTTATGATAAGTAAATGTGAGGTCTTCAGCAAATCATGTGCGTACTGAAAGGTGTAAGCCTCTTGATAAGGAGCCTTATGGAAATAATGCCTATCCACCTTTATGATGAAAGACAATGAGAGATTAAGAAGATAAATACAAGATTCAACAAGCAAAAGAAGCAAGATGAAGAAGGGTACGAGGCACCTAGTTAATGAAGGTTAACAACGTTTATAATTGAGGTAGAGGAACATAAGCCTTTTGAGTTATATTCAACAGTAACAGAGGTATGTACAATTGGTCAGACCCATTTCAGTTATGCCCTGTGGGGGCTAACATGTATAGTTAAGAGAAGGATGGAGTATCAAGATCCGGCTGGGGTTAGGGTAACCTAAATTGGTAAATGGATTACTTTAATTTGTTGGCATTTCCGAAGGGCATTACAAATGTGCCAATAGATCTTCTTGTGAGACACCCAGATGGTGCACCCTAGAATATTATGGTTAGATGTGAATACTAGAATTTAGAAGATGGGCACTGAAAGCTTCGATGGGATAATTATTACCTTAAGTGTGGCTCTCATCCCTAGTAGAGCGAGGATGTTGAGCAACCCAAAGAGCCATTGGATAGAGCAAATGGAAGCTAAAAGCGAAAGAATGTAGTATTGAAGTTTTCACAAGAAAAGGGATATGCAGAAATATTAGCAAAGTAATGAGAAAAGAGATAAGGAAGCATTATTAATAAGGTGTGATACATGGATGAAAACGGTAGAGTGTTACAGAACCTATAGTCAAATGAAGGAAGAGACGAAAGGTGATGGGCCATAAGACAACGAAAGAGTATAGGCCATAAGGTTATATCCACATTTCGAGAAATAAGTTCGTGACTCCAACACGACTACTAGAGGGGAGAGTTAATCCCCAGAGTAACAGAAATCAGTATGGACTGGTAAACAAGATAAACTAAATATGAATTAGGGATTGAATGATTGGAAAGTACTCGGCATCATGGGAATTTCAAATTTCGTTCTGGCGGTTATAGAATGGACCACAGAAGAAGATTCACTATGAATTCAGAGAATAGTCATTCAGGGAGACGCTTCCCTAGAGCAAGCAATGTGAGCAAAGTTAAGCTTAAGAGATTTTATGTGTCAGTTACACAATGTGTTACCCTCGTGAGTAAGGGAATTTGTCATCCTTGGTATAGAAGAATTGTTGTGAGGCAAGTAAGGATCATTAATGTTGAGAAAGGACGCCAAAGATGAAGAGGTAAACATCTATAGGTAGATCCTCGTGGCTTCAACTTTTAGTACACCTCCAAAGGGGGAAATATGGAGTAATGTGGCACTAAGTCATAATTAAGTGGTTCTAGTGACTATGGAATGGTAAAGGAAGAATGCGATAAATGAAAGAGGAAGGAGATGGCAATTATCCAAATCTTATAGATACACTACGATTCAAGAATATTGTGCAAACACGACGTCAAGGAAAGGGAGTAAAGGTTCCTGCCCGAGTTGTTATTAATAAATAAGGAGCTAGTGCAAGACATAAGTTAAGACAAAGTAAATAACCCAAGAAAGATTACGAGGAACATTGATGTGAGAATGGGCCAACGAGTAGTTAGCAATCGGTCAGGAAGATCCCAGTTATGGCTAAATAGGAGGTTACAGACGAGTCATTATATCATGTAAAATAAATATAGTAGAACCCAACATGGAGAATTCAGCCTCAAATAATATCATTATAATACTTGAGATATATTCAAACAAGAGTCGGGGTAGTTAAAGGTGTTATATGAGTGCTATGGGGATAAAAAAAGTGCCACTAGGAAGGCAGTCAAAATATCAGTTTAGAAGCAACCATACAAGCACAAGGGTATGGAAGTAAGCAACTTTAGATTATTATAGGCAAGTAATGACATAAAAAAGGTCCGTAATAAGCTCACAACTTTACGAGAGTCAAGGGTTCTCCCTAAGTACTACAACAAAAGACTAGCTGAATAGATAAGAAAGAAAGCTTCAACCTAAGAACAACGACCTAAAGAGGAAATGGTCGTGTAACAACAATCTCGCAACAACATTGTAAGCATTCCAAAGGAAAGTGGCACCTACCATGGCTAATGAACATAAAGTAAAAATTAAAAGTAATAATCGAGTTCATATGAGTTGCATGAAGACTCTGGCATGTATCGGCACTAAGATGATCTAAGTATGGATGCAACAAGGGGGGCAAAAGGACCAGAAAAAGTAATAGCTTACGTTGAAAGAAAGCTAAAATGGAATGGAAGAAATTATTCGATCAATGATCCAGAGTTGGTTACGTTATGAACTCACTTAAGGGTTCAGAGTTTTATACATGTAACATATACAGCCATAGAAGATTCTGGTATACATTAAAGGAAGGAATTGAGCTCAGGTAATAAACGAAGGATTAAATTATTAAAGGATTGTATCATGCATATTCCTGTGCCCAGGAAAGGCTAAATAAAATAACTGATACCAGGTGTCACACCTTCTTTTTGCGCGCCCGCCCCCGAAGGGTTAATGCGCGAGGGGAGTTTTTCCAATTTAAGTGACAATATTCGAAAATGGGATCATTTATTTAATTCAGAGTCGCCACTTGGGAAAAGGTTTGGCTTTTGGTGTCCCAAGTCACCGGTTTATCTTGAATCCCAAATCGAGGAGATTTTCGTCTTTTCCAAATGAAGTCTGCGAACCAGAGATTCTAAGTAAGGAATTCTGTTGACCCGAGGGAAGGTGTTAGGCACCCTCGAATCCCGTGGTTCTAGCACGGTCGCTTAAATTGTTACAATGGCTAAATATCTGATTTAAATACATGTTGTGACTTATGTGCTTTTATTGAGTTTTAACCGCTTTTATTATTATCGTTTTTTATTTTTATAGAATTGCAACGTCGTGAAAATGTATCTCGAACCACGTCACAATCAATGCACCCGTAGTTGTTAACACATTTCGACTCCGTTGAGATTTGAATTTGGGTCACATAAATGCGCACCCGAATTTAAGAATGTAATTTGATTAAGTCGCGCTTAGAGAATCTAACGCGTTATTGTCTTCGGGGAGGGCAGTGGAATTCACTAAACAGCCCGTCCCAAATTCTAAGTATTTATTATGACCAATTATTGAGGGCCCCGCAATTTGCCTTTTTATTCGGCGAGGCTCGTCTCATTATTTTAGAAGGGTACCCTACAATGACTACATTTTTACTACATTTTATCTTTAAAGAGAAGGATGATGCCGAATTTTGCTGGTTTAGACAAATACGGACTGAATCCTTATTATGTTTGCCGAACCTAAACTTGTTTGATTACCTGATTGATTGTTCATGAGGTGAGGGCTACCGCATGCTTTTTCTTCAACAAGTGAATAAGCTTATTAATTCGCTAAGTGAGATTGCAAACAAACTAACAACATATATTGAGTTATGTTTAACGACCTCCAAGTTCTATTCTTAACACTCTAACCTATTTGAAATTGATAAAAGAAATCGGCTGTTTTATTAGGAAAATTACTACTAATTGAACTCAAAAATGATTATTAGTTTTTCTCAACAATCATTACATCATTTCGAAATAAAGAATCTGTACCGAAACCCAGTATCGAACCTGCATTGGGACGAATAAACTGACAGGAGAACTGGCATTCATAGCCATACTCTTAATGTGACTGTATGGGAGTTTGTTTGGGATACATTTATCCCGGACCCAGTACCACAGTTTTGTCAATTCAGTGGTCTAGGCAAAATACATACAAGTGCTTACCATGACTCTATGTTATACAGTCATACTAAATCAAACAAGTGTTATACTGAACTGAATGTATACTAAATCAAAACATGCTGTCTATGTCATACTGTCATTACTGTTGAGCCATGCTATCTAACAGTTCATCTTTAAACAGAAATGTATGCTAGTTTATACAGAATATTTGCAGTTCGCAGTAAAAATACAGGCCCAACCAACATTCGAACTATCTTTTTACACCAATACTATAACATAAACTGGTGTTCATTTCTTTATTTCTGCTTCAACTTCAAACTTTCAACAATACAAGGTTCGAAGGTTGTGTACCTGGGAATATTTGCAATTGAAGACAAAGGAGCAATCAGTAGAGTAACAATGAACCAATGCAGCAGCAGTAACAGCACTGTCAGTAGCAACAGGGCAGAATAGCAGCAGGCAAAACAATACAGCAAGAAACAGGCTCGAGTGCAGAGATGCAACTATGGCCAATAGAAAGCAATAGCCAAATAGCAGCAACACCCAGTGGGATAGAATCAGAAATCCAGACAGGCCAAACCAGTAGTAAACCAATGAAAACACTCGACTAATAGACACAACTGGAATTTCAAAGAATCAGAATTGATTTGAACAGGTTGAACAACTGAAACCCAGTAATAATAGGAGGAAAAAGCTTCTGATTGTTGGTTGTATCCCTTCTATCCCTTAAACTCTCTCTATCTATGTGTATCTATTTGTATGTATTTCAAGCTCTCCTGTCTAAACTCCTCACAGTGTGTTTTTTTTTTTTTTTACAAGCTTCAGAAATCAGTCCCCCCTGCTTTTTTATCTCCTCACCTCTCTCTCTTATAGGCCTCAACACTATCCCTTTTAAACAGCCTGTTCAGACTATTACCATACCCCTCCCATGTGCCTTTAAACTTTTTCAGTTCCACTTTAGTTAATTAGGTATAAAAAACCCCATCATTCCCTGGCAGATTTAGCTTTTCCATTTTATTTAACTAAAAGCAAGTATGGGCAGTAGGATATGTTGACAGCATATGCTGTCAAACCATTTTAAAATTAAACAAGGACCTTTATGCAGGCCACAGGTTGTGCACAAAGCACATGAGGTGCACCAATGCACATGAGGTGCACCAATGCAAATGCTGTGCAAGAGTGCACATGCCCTCCAATTCAGCATTTAAACCAAACATCCCTTTTACATTACTGATCCAAATCAACAGCTATAAGTAAACAAAATTGGTTCTTAATTGATTCAACAAATGTTCGACAGAAGCAAATCGATTTACTATGCTCAGACAGTTGAAACTAATTGACGACTCATGTCGACTCGACTATATTAGCATTAAAGTACACAATCGTAGCCAAAAATCAGACATTTAGAAGTATGGGACACATGACTCGACTTATACTGATTAAAATAGAATGGTACTTCGAGGAATCAGTTAGTCAGTACAAATTTGGAATACAACCAATACGCATGCCGTATCAGAATAGGAGAAGAGGGATTCAGACAAACACAGATGTTCAAACAAAGTGGACAAACAAAAGTTGATAAAAATTAAAACAAATATGAACAGTCTTTTAAAAACAAATCATACGGACTAAAAACAAATAAAGGAAAAGAAAGCAGACTTACCTTAAAACTTGAAAAGTTTAACAGTTTGAACTTGGATTTGGACAAACTTTCTTAAGGCTGAATGGACTTTAATCGAAGTGTTTCTCAGATGAGAAACACTTTGATTGAAGTCCATTAGACCTTAATCTCTTCGGTTGAACCGGTATGAACCAGTGACGAAGGACACAAAACCTTCAAACTTAGATCTGGGATTCAGGCTTCCCTGATCAGATTCGGACCAAACCAAGTATGGTTTGGTCACGAGGGGGGTCTGGGGAGTATCTGGTGTGAAGCTAGGGTTGAACCGTGTAGATCGAGTTTCGACTCGAACCTTCAAATGAAGATTCGAGAAGGTGGGGAGGGATTCGAACTATAGGGTTAATGGATTCATGCTCAGGATGGCAAGGGGGTTCTAGGGTGTTAAGGGGAAGGTCACCGGCGTCCATGCCGCCGGTTTTCATGGTGGAGGATACAGGGGCGGCTCTAGGGTTTGATGGGGATGAGGTTGAAGACGGGAGCTGGGGTATCTGATGGGGGGGCAGGGTAAGGTTATAGGCTTATATATGGAATAGGCGGCTGATCTCAGCCATCGGATTAACTGGAATCAATGGCTTGGATCTAAAGGCCTCGGGGAAACGATGTCGTTTCAACTAAAGGGGGTTTGGGTTGGTCCGGGTGGAAACGGGTCGGGTTCTGTTCGTGGGTATAGGAAATGTGATCTTGGCCGTTGATCAATCTGAGATCAACGGCCCAGATCAAACTGTATCCATACGACGTCGTTTGGACTCTCTCTGGGCATCATCTGGACTGGACCGGGCAGGCCTGGGTCTTGGGCTGTTTGTTTGGGCCAATTTTGTTAAAATTGGCCCAAATCCGGAAGAATAAAGGGACCCTTTCTTTTTTTCTTTTTTTTTTATTTATTTCCTTTTTTTATTTTAAAACAAAACTAAGCCAAAAATCAAATTAAAATTAAATACACACTCAATACAATTATTCGCACACTAAAATATTTCAAACAAGTAAAGTTAAACAAAATAAAATCACGGACGAAGATGCCTACTCATGATTTTCTATTTAACGACTGGATTACGGTTTGAATTATGCAGGACACATATATTTTTTGAATTTTATTTTTAATAAAGTAAATAAATAAAAATGGGCCGAAGTCACAAATAAATCAACAAGGTGCCGCACAGAAATTCAAAATTGTACAGCAGGGCCAATTATTATTTCTTATTTCTTTTTGGAGCGATTGTCGTGCGAAAAACAAAAATCACGTGCTCACAGCTGCCCCTCTTTGTTCGGAAACACGAAGAGTTTTCGTGCAAAGATAAAGTGAGCGTGTATGAGCGATTTTTGCCTATGGACTACTCCGTATGAAGCATGTTTTTTGAAAGATCTGACCGAATCTTGCTTCAAAGATTTCCTACATATCCTGGGCTAAACAGGAATCAGGTCAATGTAGTTCGGGAAGTTTTGGTAGCTGGGACTACCATGGGATTGCAATGCTTGCTGCTACTGCTGCTGCTGTTGTCACTGCTACGTCACTGACCGCCTTATTACAACCAAATGAAAATTAGAAAACTGAACTAACTACTTATATGTATGTCAACTGCTAGTTACAAGATTCCTATTTATGACTCTTTTATGACTTGATCTTGGGTCTTAGCTGATTCTGCTTGTAGACTATGATCTGAATCTTGATGCTTGCGAGTTGCGGCGAGTTGTGTAACCTCTGGGATACTGAGTGAGACGCGATTGGCAAGGTTCAGGCCTTTAATTAAACGTTGGAGTCAATCCGCTCTCCATTCACTCTGATATCTCGGAATGTCTTCTTTTGTCTTTTTCTTCTTTGATTCTGAGTTGAGACTCATCTCGTAGGTCATTTCGATCCGTGTGGCTCGAGGTTAGAACTGCGGGAAAAAACAAACAAACGAACGAAATTTCTGCCCCAGTTTCACTAGGAAAATTTCGTTAATTATTCACCAGGAAATTCATAAAATTGATAAAAGAGGATATGCATGTTCAGTTTAGGGTTGGAGCCCTAACAACGGCTAGCTGGGGAGAGGTTCGGTTTGGGGTTTAAAACCCTAATGCCGAACAAAGGAAGAATTCAGTTTAGGGTTCAAAACCCTAATGCTGGCTGGAAGAAAAAGTTCAGTTTAGGGTTTAAAACCCTAATGCTGACTAAAAGGAAAATTCAGTTTAGGGTTTAAAACCCTAACGCTGACTAAAAGGAAAATTCAGTTTAGGGTTTAAAACCCTAACGCTGACTAAAAGGAAAATTCAGTTTAGGGTTTAAAACCCTAATGCTGACTAAAAGGAAAATTCAGTTTAAGGTTTAAAACCCTAATGCTGATTGCATGGAAAAAGCTCAGTTTAGAGTTTAAAACTCTAATGCTGGCTGAAAGGAAAATTCAGTTTAGGGTTTAAAACCCTAATGCTGATTGCATGGAAAAGCTCAGTTTAAAGTTTAAAACTCTAATGCTGGCTGAAAGGAAAATTCAGTTTAGGGTTTAAAACCCTAATGCTGATTGCATGGAAAAGCTCAGTTTAGAGTTTAAAACTCTAATGCTGGCTGAAAGGAAAATTCAGTTTAGGGTTTAAAACCCTAATGCTGATTGCATGGAAAAGCTCAGTTTAGAGTTTAAAACTCTAATGCTGGCTGAAAGGAAAATTCAGTTTAGGGTTTAAAACCCTAATGCTGATTGCATGGAAAAGCTCAGTTTAGAGTTTAAAACTCTAATGCTGGCTGAAAAGAAAATTCAGTTTAGGGTTTAAAACCCTAATGCTGATTGCATGGAAAAGCTCAGTTTAGAGTTTAAAACTCTAATGCTGGCTGAAAGGAAAATTCAGTTTAGGGTTTAAAACCCTAATGCTGATTGCATGGAAAAGCTCAGTTTAGAGTTTAAAACTCTAATGCTGGCTGAAAGGAAAATTCAGTTTAGGGTTTAAAACCCTAATGCTGATTGCATGGAAAAGCTCAGTTTAGAGTTTAAAACTCTAATGCTGGCTGAAAGGAAAATTCAGTTTAGGGTTTAAAACCCTAATGCTGATTGCATGGAAAAGCTCAGTTTAGAGTTTAAAACTCCAATGCTGGCTGAAAGGAAAATTCAGTTTAGGGTTTAAAACCCTAATGCTGATTGCATGGAAAAGCTCAGTTTAGAGTTTAAAACTCCAATGCTGGCTGAAAGGAAAATTCAGTTTAGGGTTTAAAACCCTAATGCTGATTGCATGGAAAAGCTCAGTTTAGAGTTTAAAACTCCAATGCTGGCTGAAAGGAAAATTCAGTTTAGGGTTTAAAACCCTAATGCTGATTGCATGGAAAAGCTCAGTTTAGAGTTTAAAACTCTAATGCTGGCTGAAAGGAAAATTCAGTTTAGGGTTTAAAACCCTAATGCTGATTGCATGGAAAAGCTCAGTTTAGAGTTTAAAACTCTAATGCTGGCTGAAAGGAAAATTCAGTTTAGGGTTTAAAACCCTAATGCTGATTGCATGGAAAAGCTCAGTTTAGAGTTTAAAACTCCAATGTTGGCTGAAAGGAAAATTCAGTTTAGGGTTTAAAACCCTAATGCTGATTGCATGGAAAAGCTCAGTTTAGAGTTTAAAACTCCAATGCTGGCTGAAAGGAAAATTCAGTTTAGGGTTTAAAACCCTAATGCTGATTGCATGGAAAAGCTCAGTTTAGAGTTTAAAACTCTAATGCTGGCTGAAAGGAAAATTCAGTTTAGGGTTTAAAACCCTAATGCTGATTGCATGGAAAAGCTCAGTTTAGAGTTTAAAACTCTAATGCTGGCTGAAAGGAAAATTCAGTTTAGGGTTTAAAACCCTAATGCTGATTGCATGGAAAAGCTCAGTTTAGAGTTTAAAACTCCAATGTTGGCTGAAAGGAAAATTCAGTTTAGGGTTTAAAACCCTAATGCTGATTGCATGGAAAAGCTCAGTTTAGAGTTTAAAACTCCAATGCTGGCTGAAAGGAAAATTCAGTTTAGGGTTTAAGACCCTAATGCTGATTGCATGGAAAAGCTCAGTTTAGAGTTTAAAACTCCAATGCTGGCTGAAAGGAAAATTCAGTTTAGGGTTTAAAACCCTAATGCTGATTGCATGGAAAAGCTCAGTTTAGAGTTTAAAACTCTAATGCTGGCTGAAAGGAAAATTCAGTTTAGGGTTTAAAACCCTAATGCTGATTGCATGGAAAAGCTCAGTTTAGAGTTTAAAACTCTAATGCTGGCTGAAAGGAAAATTCAGTTTAGGGTTTAAAACCCTAATGCTGATTGCATGGAAAAGCTCAGTTTAGAGTTTAAAACTCCAATGTTGGCTGAAAGGAAAATTCAGTTTAGGGTTTAAAACCCTAATGCTGATTGCATGGAAAAGCTCAGTTTAGAGTTTAAAACTCCAATGCTGGCTGAAAGGAAAATTCAGTTTAGGGTTTAAAACCCTAACGCTGACTAAAAGGAAAATTCAGTTTAGGGTTTAAAACCCTAACGCTGACTAAAAGGAAAATTCAGTTTAGGGTTTAAAACCCTAATGCTGACTAAAAGGAAAATTCAGTTTAAGGTTTAAAACCCTAATGCTGATTGCATGGAAAAAGCTCAGTTTAGAGTTTAAAACTCTAATGTTGGCTGAAAGGAAAATTCAGTTTAGGGTTTAAAACCCTAATGCTGATTGCATGGAAAAGCTCAGTTTAGAGTTTAAAACTCTAATGCTGGCTGAAAGGAAAATTCAGTTTAGGGTTTAAAACCATAATGCTGATTGGCCGAAGAAGCTCGAGAATGCTACCGATCGGACCTAATGCTCCCTTTTAATAGAAGATAAAACCCTAATGCTCCCTTTTAATAGAAGATAAAACCCTAATGCTCCCTTTTAATAGAAGATAAAAGGGAGTTTCGTGGAAGCTTACCTTTCGAGTGAATTCATCATTGCCGAAGTACTTCCTGTACCCGTGCACCTTCTTCTTTGGGCAACACGTGCTTCTTGCACGGTTATCTTGGATCGGACCTGTTTCAAACTTTCAAACAAAGAATCATTTGTTAGTTTGGAAATGACGGTCGGTTTGGTGACCTTGATCGTTCCCAATTGCTTTCTTGCGTCTTTATTTCTGTTGCGAAATTCCGCCATTGATTTGATTCGAATAGCGAAATCTTTAGACTACTCAGGCTTGTATTTCCAGATTCTGTGATGACTTGCCTCGTAAGGCCTCTTTTTTCTTTTTGTCCCGTTTTGATTGGAGGTTCTCAACGGGGATTTTATTGGGGGTGTTTTGTGGGAATTTGTACAAAAAGGAGGCTCTGTGGGGAATATTTACAAAGTGGATTCTTTGTGTGGATTTTGTACAATGGGGCATGCTGGGGATTTATTTCAAAGCGGGATTTCTAGGATTTGTTGGGGTAAGCTTGTTGGGGAATATTTACAAAAGAACTCGCTGGGGCGTGCTGGGGAGATTCCTTTTTTTTTTTATTGGGGAAGCTCTGTGGGAGTTTGTATAAAAGGAAAGACTCTGTGGGGATTTGTACAGGGGGAGATTCTGTGGGGATTTGTCCGAAGGCGGACTTGCTGGGGAAGATTTCAAGATTTCTCTCTTTCCTCTTTACTCTGAAACACCATCAAATGTCATGATTCATCATGCCTGGGCAATCATACCGTGCAAACAAACCATGCCACCTGAGACGGGATTTCGTGCAAACAAACCATGCCACCTGTCCTTTTCGGTGTGTCCTGAACTCGGGGTTAAAATGCAAAAGGGATTCGAAAAGAAACAAAGGAAGGGGAAAACAAATCAGAAAAGGAATACCCTTTTCTGGACGAGAAAGACTTATCTGAGGAAGATAACGCTGGCTTTAAATGACATGACATGCTTTTTGGACTGGACGTCCGATCTTCTAAGAGCTTGCGTTTTCCTGAACCAGAACGGATCTGTGATTCCAAACTGGTGGCACTCTGCCAAAACTTTCTTGGGGTGGCGTCAATCTTTTTCGGCCAACAGCGCCCTTTGCGGGTTTTCGCTGGCTGACCTCTCTCATTTCTCTTCCTGTCATCGCTTG
Source organism: Nicotiana tabacum (assembly GCF_000715075.1). Taxonomy (NCBI): domain Eukaryota; kingdom Viridiplantae; phylum Streptophyta; class Magnoliopsida; order Solanales; family Solanaceae; genus Nicotiana; species Nicotiana tabacum. The sequence continues at coordinate 151,132,149 of NC_134087.1, read as the reverse complement.
ATAGCACTCTTTGCGAGTTTTTACTAAGCAAGCTCTCTCATTTTGGTTTCTCTACTCCCGTTGCCTCGTGGTGCTTGAAGGTTTTCACCGCCGAGACTCTCTTATTTTATCTCTCTCGATTCAGAGTGTGCTGGTCTCCATTTGTGACGCTTATTGGTTCCCCATCATATTTGGTAATTGATTTGAAGGCTTGTGCTTGGTAAAGAGATGTAGATGATACTAACTCCTAAACTGCTCGACGTGCCCCAGTTTCAATTTCAGGGTGAATGGGATTTTATTGTTGGTGTGACTGAACCTCAAGGAGAGGCTGCCTACGTATCCTTTCGGAATCAAGTCAAACGTAGTTCAGGCCTCAATCAAATTTTTATTTTTATTTTCTTTTTTTTTCTCTTTTTTTTTTCTTTTTTTTTGTAGAGAGGATTGGGTAGTGTTTGGGAGTAGTGGGGGATAAAACCTTCGCCATTCTCAAATGTGTCAGGACTGCTTGGAGTATGATCTAGACGTAGTATCTCTTGACTGCATCTGCATTCACCGCTGTGTCAGGGTCATTTCCTTCGATATCACCTAAATACAATGCTCCTCTTGGCAATATTTTCCTTACGATGTATGGGCCTTTCCAATTTGGGGCAAACTTTCCTTTTGCTTCTTCATGATGCGGCAGAATACGCCTCAGTACCAATTGTCCTACTTCGAAATTCCGAGGTCGGACTCTCTTGTTGTAAGCACGGGCCATCCTTCGTTGGTATAACTGTCCGTGACAAACTGCAGCCATCCGCTTTTCATCAATCAACGTCAATTGCTCCAGTCGAGTCTTAACCCACTCACTATCCTCGATTTCTGCTTCGACAATGATTCGAAGTGAAGGAATCTCTACCTCTGCCGGTATTACGGCCTCGGTCCCATAAACCAAAAGATAAGGAGTCGCTCCCACCGATGTGCGTACCATAGTGCGGTACCCCAATAATGCAAAAGGTAACTGCTCATGCCACTGTCGGGAACTTTGTATTGTTTTCCTCAAAATCTTCTTGATGTTTTTATTTGCAGCTTCCACAGCACCATTGGCTTTTGGCCGATAAGGAGTGGAATTCCTGTGTGTTATCTTGAATTGCTCGCACACATCTCCCATCAAGTGACTGTTCAAGTTTGCTGCATTATCTGTAATGATAGTCGCAGGAATACCGAAGCGACAGATAAGATTTGAGTGTACAAAATCCACCACAGCTTTCTTGGTGACCGACTTGAGAGTGATAGCCTCTACCCATTTCGTAAAGTAGTCTATGGCCACTAGTATAAACCTGTGTCCGTTCGAGGCCTTTGGTTCAATTGGTCCAATGACGTCCATGCCCCAGGCGACGAATGGCCATGGTGCGGACATGGGATGCAGTTCCGTGGGAGGTGCATGAATCAAATCACCGTGCACCTGACACTGATGACACTTCCGAACGAAACTAAAGCAATCATTTTCCATGGTCATCCAGTAATAACCTGCTCTAAGGATCTTCTTCGCTAAGACATACCCGTTCATGTGAGGTCCGCACACACCTGCGTGTACTTCGTGCATGATCTTTCTCGCTTCCTCGATATCGACACATCTTAGGAGATTGAGGTCCGGAGTCCTCTTATATAACAATTCACCGCTCAAAAAGAAACCACTTGCATGTCGCCTAATGGTCCTCTTTTGATCTCCAGTTGCGTGCTCGGGGTATTCTTGTGTCTTCAGGAATTTCTTGATGTCATGGTACCAAGGCTGCGTATTTGATCCCGCCTCGATTACACTGCAGTAACCGTGTCTTTCCTTGATTTGGATTTCCAAAGGATCGACGTGGGCGTCGCCCGGGTAGGGTAGCATAGAAGCCAGAGTAGCAAGTGCATCTGCCAGTTCATTGTGACACCTCGGAATATACCTGAATTCTATTGAGGTAAAGCGCTTGCTGAGGTCCTCCACATGTTGTCGGTATGGGATAAGTTTGACATCCCGAGTTTCCCATTCACCTTGAACTTGTCGGATGATCAGGTCAGAATCTCCCATAATCAGTAAGTCTTCGACATCCTGATCGATTGCCATATGCATGCCCATAATGCAGGCTTCATACTCAGCTGTATTGTTTGTGCAAAAGAAACGCAGTCTAGCTGTGGCGGGATAATGCTGACCGGAAGGCGAGATCAAAATTGCCCCAATCCCTACACCCTTGGCGTTCACGGCTCCGTCAAAGAACATCTTCCAAACATGAGCTTCCTCCGAGATCACTTCTGCGGTGTTTACTTCTTCATCTGGGAAGTAGGTATCCAATGGCTGGTATTCCTCATCGACCGGATTTTCGGCCAAATGATCTGCTAACGCCTGGGTTTTCATTGTCGTGCGAGTGACATAAACTATGTCGAATTCCGTAAGCAAGATTTGCCATTTAGCCAGTCTCCCAGTAGGCATTGGCTTCTGAAATATATACTTCAAAGGATCCAACTTGCTTATGAGGAATGTAGTGTGGGCTTGGAGATAATGTCTCAGCTTTTGTGCAACCCATGTGAGAGCGCAGCATGTCCTTTCCAGCAGAGTGTATTTGGCCTCGTAACCGGTGAATTTCTTGCTTAAGTAGTAGATTGCTTGCTCCTTCTTTCCGGTTACGTCGTGTTGTCCGAGGACGCAACCGAAAGAGTTCTCCAAGACTGTCAGATACAAGAAAAGTGGCCTCCCTGGTTCTGGAGGGACCAAGACTGGGGGATTCGAAAGGTATTCTTTGACTTTATCAAAGGCTTCTTGACACTCTGTTGTCCACTTAATCGCCGCATCTTTCCTTAACAGCTTGAATATGGGTTCACACGTGCTTGTCAGCTGGGCAATAAACCGACTGATGTAGTTCAACCTACCCAACAGACTCATCACTTCTTTCTTTGTTCTTGGAGGAGGAAAATCTCTGATGGATTTTATCTTAGTTGGATCTAGCTCGATACCTCTCCTGCTTACGATGAAACCCAAAAGTTTGCCCGACTGAACTCCGAAAGCGCATTTGGCTGGATTTAGCTTCAAGTCATACTTCCTTAGCCTCTCGAAGAATTTCCTCAAGTCTTGGATGTGATTATCCTGCGTCCTGGATTTGACTATCACATCGTCCACGTACACCTCTATTTCCTGGTGCATCATGTCATGGAAAATGGCAGTCATGGCCCTCATGTAAGTAGCCCCAGCATTCTTCAGACCAAATGGCATGACCCGGTAACAGTAGGTGCCCCAAGGCGTGGTGAAAGCAGTTTTCTCGGCGTCTTCTTCATCCATCAGTACCTGATGATACCCAGCATAACAATCTACGAAAGACTGTATCTCGTGTTTGGCACAATTGTCAACGAGGATGTGGATGTTGGGCAGCGGGAAGTTATCTTTGGGACTTGCTCTGTTCAGATCTCGGTAATCTACACATACCCGAGTTTTCCCGTCCTTTTTTGGTACTGGAACCACATTTGCCAACCATGTTGTATATTGGACTACCCGGATCACTCCTGTTTTCAGTTGCTTGGTGATCTCCTCCTTAATCTTGTCACTGACCTAAGTTTTGAACTTTCGTTGTTTTTGTTGGACTGGAGGACAATCAGGATGAATCGGTAATTTGTGAACCACTAGATCAACACATAGTCCCGGCATGTCATCATATGACCAAGCAAACACGTCTTTGAATTCAAGAAGAAGTTGGATTATTGCCTCTCGCGTTTTCTTGTCCGTGTGAATGCTTATCTTGGTCTCTCGGACTTCTTCCGGGGTTCCTAAGTTTACCGGTTCAGTGTCATTCAGATTTGGCTTAGGTTTATTCTCGAAATATTCCAACTCTCGGTTTATCTCCCTAAAAGCCTCTTCCGCATCATATTCTGGTTCTCGGTTCATTAATTCGCAGTTAAATAGCTCATTGTGATCTGGGCGTGAAGTCCGCAAGCATGTCATATTTAAAGCCGCATTATTAGGACTGAAAAGGGAGATGAAAGGAAAATAAAAATCAGAACAGAGAAAGAATAGGAAAGCAATGATGATTTTTTTTTGTATATTTTCTTTGGAAAATTGGAAGACAACAACGTTTACAACTAGGAATTCAGAACAACAATTGAAAAGAAGAAAACGTTCAAGTTATGTCCCGGAGATAACTTGTGATATAGGAAAGGTGGCAGGACAGGTCTACCCGGACTTCCGTCTAGTTGGGAATGGCGTGATCTCCCAGTTTTGGAGCTTGGCGTTTGGCCCCATGTACATCATCTCAGCAGTGCTCGTGCCTTCGCCTGGTTGAACCATGTGGACCTCGTAGAGCATTTCTCTCATCGCCCCACATATTTCCTCGATTTCCGCAGCTGTGAAGACCTCATCATCTTCTTCTTCAGCGTACCTTGGCCTGACAAAAGTCGCATGTAAATCCGGCAGTGGTTGAGGCAACTTCCAGCCCTCATTTCTCCTTTTCTTTGCCCATTTTTCGTCTGCTGGAGTAGGTTTGAAACCTAGTCCAAAAGGTTTCTTGATGACTGGCAAAGTAACGGGTTCTGTTATTCCCTGAAGGGTTCGTCCAAGTCCCTTCCCTGGCCTAAATCCGTGCCTGATCATCTCTTTGGCCACCATGACCGAAGCGTTAGACAAGAAAGGCTGGGGGCAAGGTACTCCCTCTTCGTGCTGCTCTGCCAGTACCACCTCGAAAGCTTGATAGACCGTATGTTCGCTCCCTTCTCTCGGTTCAAGATACGGGATGGATGGGTCCCGGTAAATGGCATGTTCGTCTTCCCCATGGACCACGATTTCTTGGTCTTCGTACTCGAATTTCACCATCTGATGAAGAGTGGAAGGCACGGCTCCTGCCGCATGGATCCAAGGTCTGCCAAGGAGGAAATTATAGGATGTGTCCATGTCGATCACCTGGAAGGTTACTCGAAATTCGACTGGTCCTATGACTAACAACAGGTCTATTTCTCCCATGGTATCTCTCTTGATGCCGTCGAAAGCTCTCACGCAGACGTTGTTGGGTCGGATTCTTCCTGCCCCAATTTCCATTCTTTGTAGCGTGGAGAGCGGGCAAATGTCAACACCTGATCCCCCATCCAGCATTACCCGCTTGACATAGTAGTCCTCGCATTTCACTGTTAAGTGCAAGGCCTTGTTGTGTGCTGCTCCTTCCGGGGGTAAATCGTTCTTGTTGAAAGAGATTTGGTTGACGGCGAAGAATCTTTCTGTCATCCGCTCTAGTTGCTCCACCGAGGTTTCGACCGGTACATATGCTTCATTCAGGGTTTTCAGCAGGATCTTTTGATGCTCGGTTGACCTCATTAATAACGACAGCATGGATACTTGCTCAGGGTGCTTGCGTAGCTGATCTATCACTTCGTAATCCGGCATCTTCATTTGTTGGAAGAACACTTCCGCTTCTTCAACACTCACGGGCTTCTTTGGAGGGAAGCGCCTTTGTGTGGCGTTGTTCAGTTCTTGGGTATTTGAGTACCCTCTAACGAAAGTATTTTCTGGAAGTTCTTCCATGACCTCCTTACCTTTGTACATTACCAAAGTCTTTTGATAATTCCACGGCACTGTGGACGGGTTGGTCATTGGCTTTTGTGGCACACGTCCGATAACCACTGGCTCATTCAGCCGAGGTGGTTGAATCGTCCCCCGGACCACATAGACCTCTTTTGGCACGTACATAGGTTTTGTCTTTTTGATCCCGAAGTTCTGCGTCTTCTTGGCTTGACCTCGCGGTATGTAAAGAATTCCACCCTTTGCTGGTACCGCTTTCTTCTCCACCTTCTTTTCAGGCTTGCTCTCTGCAACCTTGGCCTCCTCCCCCTTTTCTGATTTCTGGTCTATTTCAGACCTCTTCCCTCTGTCGACAATGGCAATTATGGCTTTCAAAGCAGGGTCGAACTCTTTGTCTTCACAAATCATGCCGATCAGCGGCTCATTATTGTGAGCGGGCAATGGATTGTTAGTCTTATTCGGGATCTCTTCGTCCCCTAGCACTATTTTCCCCTGCTCTATCAAATTTTCGACCACTCTTTTCAATGATCAGCAGTCGTTTGTATCATGCCCCTCGGCCCCTGAATGATAGGCGCATCTGACTCCGGCTTTGTAAGAAGGAGATGTCGGGTTTTGCCTCGTTTGGGGAATTGGTTGCAAGAAACCCAACTGGACTAGCTTAGGGAACAATGTAGAGTATTGTTCACCGATGGGCGTGAAAGTCCGCCGTCGAGGTGGCTCCTGGGGGCGGTAGTTATTCTGCGGGGGTTGTGGGTTATAGTGGTTGCGGTAAGGAGGCTGATTTCTGGGAGGTGGAGCTGGGCCTCGGTTGGCTTGTTGTGGTGGATGGTTATAAGGTTGGGCATTCATGACCATATAAGGTTGATGAGCATATGCCGAATTTGAATGGGGGTAATAGTGTTGTGGGGCTCTTTCCGAAAAATGGGGCCTGGGATGACGATACTCCCTTGCTTCAGAGGCTGCCATAGTCGTTTCTTCTTTCTTCTTCCCCCTTATTGTTCCTCCAGACCCGCTTTGTACGGCCTGGGAGGTTGCCCTTATGGCTGCTTGACTCAAAATCCTTCCCGTTTTCAAACCATTTTCCACCATCTCTCCAATCTTGATCGCTTCCGCGAATGGCTTACCCATGGCCGACATCATGTTCTGGAAATAGTAAGACTCTTGAGCCTGGAGAAAGGTAGTGACCATTTCCACTTCATCCATGGGAGGCTTCACTCTCGACGCCAGTTCACGCCACTTAATAGCATACTCTCTAAAGCTTTCTGAAGGCTTCTTCTTCAAATTTGAAAGAGAGTTTCGATCTGGCGCAATGTCGATGTTATACTGGAATTGTTTTACAAAATCTCTGGCGAGATCATCCCATATATGCCATCGGGACATTTACTGATCCATATACCATTCCGAAGCTATCCCTACTAAACTTTCCCCAAAGTATGCCATTAGCAGTTCTTCTTTTCCACCGGCTCCCCGCAATTGGTTGTAGTATTTCTTAAGATGTGCAATGGGGTCACCGTGCCCATCGTACTTCTCAAACTTGGGGGTCTTGAAACCCGTTGGCAGGTGTACGTGAGGAAACATGCATAGGTCGGCGTAAGAGACGCTCTTTTGCCCGCTCAATCCTTGCATATTCTTCAGACTTTGCTCAAGGCTTCTCATCCTTTTGGCCATCTCATTTTGTTCTACAATTCTGGGGTTTTGATCCTGCCCTGGTACAAGCTCGCACTGAGGCGGCAGAGGATTAGTACTGGTAGCGAACCTAGTTGGTTCCATTGAGAACGACGGTGTTTGGAATGTAAAAGAGGATGAGTCAAGGCTTGGCTTGTACGTGGCAGGCTGTGCCGTAGCTGGGCAAGGCGATGCAGTAAAGATGTTCATGCTTGCATCATTGACCGGCATTCGGGGATGAGGCTCAGAAGGTGATCCTGCAGAGAAGGCGGAGGTGGCTGGGTACCCAAATGGGGTAGCAGGGTAATTTATGGGAATATTAGAAGTCCCACTTGACCTGGAGAATAGTTCAGGGAATCCGGGGACGACACTTGGCGGCTCTTTCCCATTGTTCCAGTCATCCAGCATTTCTAACATGCGGAGCCGTAGGATCCTATTTTCCTCTGCAGTTGCGGACTCAGGTGTGAGGACGGCTGAGATTGAGCTCTCCTCAGAGACGGGGACTGTTTGCAATGGAATTTCCGAAGACATTTCCACACTTCCTTTTGACCTGGTGAAGTAAGTGTGAGTACTGCTTCTGGTCCTAACAACAGGTAGTTGAACACCTCTCCTTGACCTCGTGAAGTATGAGTGCGAGGCCAGACTTTCACCAAACCAACCGTCTTTTCAAAAACCCTGGGGGATATTGCTCAATGACAAACGCAGGGTTAATTCTGGGCAAATAATAGATAGTTAATCTCACGTTGGGCATGATGCACCTATACAGTTAAGTGGATTACTATATGTTTGCTACGAGAGCATGCGTCATTCTGGCATTTTTTCTCTTATTAGTTTTTCTTTTCTTTTCTTTTCTCTTTTGTTTTCCCTTTATTTTATTTATTATATATATATTTATTTATTTTTTTATTTTTTTATTTTTATTTTTTATTGTAGTAATGCGACCGGATCCGATGAGGATTGCCTACGTATCACGATGCCTACGTGAATCAGATCATTACGTAGTTCGAAAAACACAAATGGACGTAAAAGAAACAACCTCTTCATTGTTGAAATGTTCTATTACAAGCTACGTTCTGCAAAAGAAAAAGCAGACTTGGAAAATGAACCTAGACTCAAAATAGACTGAAAATCACCTTGATGAAAAACACGCAGAAGATGCTAAAATACAGATTTGAACTATGAATGCATTATGGTTTTAAAAATTGGTTTCCGCGGGGCATCGTTCGGCCTCGCCGCGGTCCTAGGCGTGAGATCCCTCTCAAGTTGCTCCAGCTCGTGCATAGTCTGCTTGACATAACCCATTACTGCCGAGAGGACGGTAGCGCTGGACATGTTCTCACATCGTAGACATCGTCTGGTGATGGCATGGGCAATGGCCTTGATCCTATCTCTGGTTTGCTTCTTCTCTATGAGTAGGTGCCTTATCTGATCACTGCTCGTCTTGAATACCTGTGAGTCCTGTATGTGCTGATCCCTCAACTGCCGCACTTCTTCCTTCATTTGGGCCAACAAGTCGTAACAGTATCTACTCTCCATTTGGAAATCCCTGGCCTGCTTAACTGCTTTAAACTCAAGTGTAGCCATCTCCCTTTTTATTTTGGAAACAATCTTCTCGTGATCACGTTTCAATTGGTTCAAACATCGGCGATGCTTATCTACTCTTGTTTCCCACCGTGCCTTGAATTCTGTCATGACCTTTTCGGATTCTTCTAACCTGTCTCGCCATTCCGTGATCTCTCTTTTCAAACCCTTTATCAACTGCTGGTCTGATTGACTTCTGGGTTGCTCATCAAGAGACAATCTCAATTTTTGGACTTGGGCCTTAAGTTCTTCATTCTCTTGGATCAACCTATTCTTTTCGCTTCGATCTGCCGCGATTTGTACGCTGTTATCGAATTTCAAACTATCTATTTGTAGCTTCAAATCGCCAATCTCTGCTCGATAACCCTTCTCTTTTTCTAACCAGTTCCATTGCCCTTGGGATGATTCTACGAAATCTTTGAGATGCGGCCTCTTAGCCGGTCTTTCGTAAGACAGGCTACCTCTAAACCAAGCGTGATATCCTGGGGAGACTTCCCCTTTTGCCGTATCGATCACACAAGTGTTTGTTGTCAGATGTTGGCATTCACTCCAGATTTGGCGAACTTCTTCTTCAGGGAACTGACCGTACGGACTGATTTCAATCACTTGGGTACTCAAATCTTCATCTTTCGGTACCACTTGGTACCTCCCAAGTTGCCTCAAAACCCGATACGGTGCATAGGGTTGGATACTTTTCAGTCCCATCAACAGAAAGTGAGGCCGGGTTGCCGGCATGTATATGATTTCCTCGATAGGTGACCATCCGAGCGTCCATTGGATTTGGCTGGCAGTGAGAGTTCGGAGAAATGAGGTCCATGATGTGACTCCCTCAGATAAATTGAGCCCTTTGATTCTCGTGTAGAATTCTCCAATACAAGTTTTCTCTGGCGAACCATAACCCACAAGTGAGGAGTGATGACATAAATGATCGGTCATCCATACTTGCAACAGTAGGTTACATCCTTCGAAGAAGTCACCCCTAGCTCGACAAACAGTGAGAGCCTGGAAAATGTCAGCCATAATCATAGGCGCCAGAGTACTTTTATCTTGGGTAAGCAAAGTACTGAAAACCCCAGTTATTCTTAGATCGATGTTGCCGTCCTTCCTTGGGAACACTATAAGACCTAAGAAAGCCGTCATGAAAGCCAATTGCCTGTGTTCGTCCCATTTTTGCCGGTTGCCTTTACTACATAGTTTGAAATCCGGCTTATTGAACCCACCCTCATGACCGTATCTAGCATACATGAGATGGAGACTGCAGAAGCCTTTGGCAAGATCTGGATGGTGAAATGTTCGGGGTATTTTCAGAAAGTCCAAAAATCGGTGTACCGTGACGGCTCTAGGTGCAATCAAGTACTTGAACCTTAACGGAGCTTCATCACCCCCAATGTATCCCGCTATTTCCTCCAGCGTCGGGGTGAGTTCGAAGTCTGAAAAATGGAATACATTGTGCGCCGAGTCCCAGTAAGTGACCAATGATCTGATAATATCACCCCGAGGCTGAATGTCTAGTAAATCCGGGAGATTTTTCAGATATTTCCTCACTTTGCCTTGCCCTTCTTTGCCTAAGTCGTTCCACCATAATCGCAACTCAAAAGGGATCTTGGTCATTATTGAAAACGATTCATTTTGTATCGTGCTCATCCTGCACATTTATTTAAGGCGATAAACTTTATTAGACTCAAAAAATTAAAATTATCTAGATTTTTTTTGAAAACGGGAGGTTGGACCCGCCGAGGGTTGCCTACGTATCTCACCCCGTGCGAGAATCAAACCGGCGTAGTTCGGTCATATCGCGAATAGAGAAAATCAAATAAACCTAGTAATCAAGAATAAGCATTTTTATTGTTTTTGGAGAAAGATAAATACTAAAAAATATTTTTTTTTTGTTTTTTTTTGCAATATTTGGACTATTAGTCCGAATTTATAAAAGGGTATTACAAAAGAAACAACACATTTTTTGAATTATGAGTTTTCCAGATTTTTTTATTATACTTTTTTATTATTTTTTTTATTTTTTTTTCGAAAATAAATACCCTTTCTTAAAAAGAACAGAACAATTTTATATTTTTTTTTAATGAATCAAACTAAAAGACAACTTTTGGTTTTATATTTTTTTTTTTAGAAAAATTCCGACGAGGTTTCGACACTACTTGGACATTGGTTTTATTTTTCCAAAATAAGTAATTATCTCCCTACGCTGCTATTTTTCTTTTTTTTTTTTAGAAACCGATCAACATGCGGAACCGAAGCAAATAAATGCGCAAAACAAATAAGATGCAGCAGGGTGGCCTTTTCATTTCTGGTTGCTTGTCCTAGACGGACCCAACCCCTGTGTTGAGCCCCCTAAGTCAAATGCAACATGATGCAAATAAGCGTTCCTACTAGGGATCCGGCATGAAGTCGAGTTATACTAGGTTTAAACCTTGGTATTTGTTCTAGACTGTGTACCCGAGCGGACAACTCGAGTCGAGGAGGGGCAACTTACCGGGAACCAAAAGGTCGTCCGGCTTCGTAACTTATCCGTCCTCTTTCTTATTTCGGGTATTGACACTAACAGAATAGGGAGTCTCGACCAGCGAGCTTCTCCCCGGAGGTGAAGAGAGAAGGGTTTCGGCACAGTTTATATACAGTTCAGATAATATCAAAGTGGTAAAAGACAATATTTAGCACGTTATGCAAAAATATGTAATAAAGATCAGATAATAAAGCCAAATATAACAATTATTCTAAGCTCGAATTCTTGAACCCTGAACCAGTGGTTCTGGGTTCCGTCCCCAGCAGAGTCGCCAGAGCTGTCACACCTCCTTTTTGCGCGCCCGCCCCCGAAGGGTTAATGCGCGAGGGGAGTTTTTCCAATTTAAGTGACAATATTCGAAAATGGGATCATTTATTTAATTCAGAGTCGCCACTTGGGAAAAGGTTTGGCTTTTGGTGTCCCTAGTCACCGGTTTATCTTGAATCCCAAATCGAGGAGATTTTCGTCTTTTCCAAATGAAGTCTGCGAACCAGAGATTCTAAGTAAGGAATTCTGTTGACCCGAGGGAAGGTGTTAGGCACCCTCGAATCCCGTGGTTCTAGCACGGTCGCTTAAATTGTTACAATGGCTAAATATCTGATTTAAATACATGTTGTGACTTATGTGCTTTTATTGAGTTTTAACCGCTTTTATTATTATCGTTTTTTATTTTTATAGAATTGCAACGTCGTGAAAATGTATCTCGAACCACGTCACAATCAATGCACCCGTAGTTGTTAACACATTTCGACTCCGTTGAGATTTGAATTTGGGTCACATAAATGCGCACCCGAATTTAAGAATGTAATTTGATTAAGTCGCGCCTAGAGAATCTAACGCGTTATTGTCTTCGGGGAGGGCAGTGGAATTCACTAAACAGCCCGTCCCAAATTCTAAGTATTTATTATGACCAATTATTGAGGGCCCCGCAATTTGCCTTTTTATTCGGCGAGGCTCGTCTCATTATTTTAGAAGGGTACCCTACAATGACTACATTTTTACTACATTTTATCTTTAAAGAGAAGGATGATGCCGAATTTTGCTGGTTTAGACAAATACGGACTGAATCCTTATTATGTTTGCCGAACCTAAACTTGTTTGATTACCTGATTGATTGTTCATGAGGTGAGGGCTACCGCATGCTTTGTCTTCAACAAGTGAATATGCTTATTAATTCGCTAAGTGAGATTGCAAACAAACTAACAACATATATTGAGTTATGTTTAACGACCTCCAAGTTCTATTCTTAACACTCTAACCTATTTGAAATTGATAAAAGAAATCGGCTGTTTTATTAGGAAAATTACTACTAATTGAACTCAAAAATGATTATTAGTTTTTCTCAACAATCATTACATCATTTCGAAATAAAGAATCTGTACCGAAACCCAGTATCGAACCTGCATTGGGACGAATAAACTGACAGGAGAACTGGCATTCATAGCCATACTCTTAATGTGACTGTATGGGAGTTTGTTTGGGATACATTTATCCCGGACCCAGTACCACAGTTTTGTCAATTCAGTTGTCTAGGCAAAATACATACAAGTGCTTACCATGACTCTATGTTATACAGTCATACTAAATCAAACAAGTGTTATACTGAACTGAATGTATACTAAATCAAAACATGCTGTCTATGTCATACTGTCATTACTGTTGAGCCATGCTATCTAACAGTTCATCTTTAAACAGAAATGTATGCTAGTTTATACAGAATATTTGCAGTTCGCAGTAAAAATACAGGCCCAACCAACATTCGAACTATCTTTTTACACCAATACTATAATATAAACTGGTGTTCATTTCTTTATTTCTGCTTCAACTTCAAACTTTCAACAATACAAGGTTCGAAGGTTGTGTACCTGGGAATATTTGCAATTGAAGACAAAGGAGCAATCAGTAGAGTAACAATGAACCAATGCAGCAGCAGTAACAGCACTGTCAGTAGCAACAGGGCAGAATAGCAGCAGGCAAAACAATACAGCAAGAAACGGGCTCGAGTGCAGAGATGCAACTATGGCCAATAGAAAGCAATAGCCAAATAGCAACAACACCCAGTGGGATAGAATCAGAAATCCAGACAGGCCAAACCAGTAGTAAACCAATGAAAACACTCGACTAATAGACACAACTGGAATTTCAAAGAATCAGAATTGATTTGAACAGGTTGAATAACTGAAACCCAGTAATAATAGGAGGAAAAAGCTTCTGATTGTTGGTTGTATCCCTTCTATCCCTTAAACTCTCTCTATCTATGTGTATCTATTTGTATGTATTTCAAGCTCTCCTGTCTAAACTCCTACGAGTGTTTTTTTTTTACAAGCTTCAGAAATCAGTCCCCCCTGCTTTTTTATCTCCTCACCTGCCCCTCTTATAGGCCTCAACACTATCCCTTTTAAACAGCCTGTTCAGACTATTACCATACCCCTCCCATGTGCCTTTAAACTTTTTCAGTTCCACTTTAGTTAATTAGGTATAAAAAACCCCATCATTCCCTGGCAGATTTAGCTTTTCCATTTTATTTAACTAAAAGCAAGTATGGGCAGTAGGATATGTTGACAGCATATGCTGTCAAACCATTTTAAAATTAAACAAGGACCTTTATGCAGGCCACAGGTTGTGCACAAAGCACATGAGGTGCACCAATGCACATGAGGTGCACCAATGCAAATGTTGTGCAAGAGTGCACATGCCCTCCAATTCAGCATTTAAACCAAACATCCCTTTTACATTACTGATCCAAATCAACAGCTATAAGTAAACAAAATTGGTTCTTAATTGATTCAACAAATGTTCGACAGAAGCAAATCGATTTACTATGCTCAGACAGTTGAAACTAATTGACGATTCATGTCGACTCGACTATATTAGCATTAACATACACAATCGTAGCCAAAAATCAGACATTCAGAAGTATGGGACACATGACTCGACTTATACTGATTAAAATAGAATGGTACTTCGAGGAATCAGTTAGTCAGTACAAATTTGGAATACAACCAATACGCATGCCGTATCAGAATAGGAGGAGAGGGATTCAGACAAACACAGATGTTCAAACAAAGTGGACAAACAAAAGTTGATAAAAATTAAAACAAATATGAACAGTCTTTTAAAAACAAATCATACGTACTAAAAACAAATAAAGGAAAAGAAAGCAGACTTACCTTAAAACTTGAAAAGTTTAACAGTTTGAACTTGGATTTGGACAAACTTTCTTAAGGCTGAATGGACTTTAATCGAAGTGTTTCTCAGATGAGAAACACTTTGATTGAAGTCCATTAGACCTTAATCTCTTCGGTTGAACCGGTATGAACCAGTGACGAAGGACACAAAACCTTCAAACTTAGATCTGGGATTCAGGCTTCCCTTATCAGATTCGGACCAAACCAAGTATGGTTTGGTCACGAGGGGGGTCTGGGGAGTATCTGGTGTGAAGCTAGGGTTGAACCGTGTAGATCGAGTTTCGACTCGAACCTTCAAATGAAGATTCGAGAAGGTGGGGAGGGATTCGAACTACAGGGTTAATGGATTCATGCTCAGGATGGCAAGGGGGTTCTAGGGTGTTAAGGGGAAGGTCACCGGCGTCCATGCCGCCGGTTTTCATGGTGGAGGATACAGGGGCGGCTCTAGGGTTTGATGGGGATGAGGTTGAAGACGGGAGCTGGGGTATCTGATGGGGGGGCAGGGTAAGGTTATAGGCTTATATATGGAATAGGCGGCTGATCTCAGCCATCAGATTAACTGGAATCAATGGCTTGGATCTAAAGGCCTCGGGGAAACGATGTTGTTTCAACTAAAGGGGGTTTGGGTTGGTCCGGGTGGAAACGGGTCGGGTTCTATTCGTGGGTATAGGAAATGTGATCTTGGCCGTTGATCAATCTGAGATCAACGGCGCAGATCAAACTGTATCCATACGACGTCGTTTGGACTCTCTCTGGGCATCATCTGGACTGGACCGGGCAGGCCTGGGTCTTGGGCTGTTTGTTTGGGCAAATTTTGTTACAATTGGCCCAAATCCGGAAGAATAAAGGGACCCTTTCTTTTTTTTTTTTTTATTTATTTCCTTTTTTTATTTTAAAACAAAACTAAGCCAAAAATCAAATTAAAATTAAATACACACTCAATACAATTATTCGCACACTAAAATATTTCAAACAAGTAAAGTTAAACAAAATAAAATCACGGACGAAGATGCCTACTCATGATTTTCTATTTAACGACTGGATTACGGTTTGAATTATGCAGGACACATATATTTTGGAATTTTATTTTTAATAAAGTAAATAAATAAAAATGGGCCGAAGTCACAAATAAATCAACAAGGTGCCGCACAGAAATTCAAAATTGTACAGCAGGGCCAATTATTATTTCTTATTTCTTTTTGGAGCGATTGTCGTGCGAAAAACAAAAATCACGTGCTCACACCAGGAACCATAGATCGGAAGATAGCTTAAGCCTACGTAAAGGATAATTAGAAGGAAGTGAAAACTAAAGAATTATATCACCTAAGTAAATCAAGTGTCTGATTATTGGACCTAGAAAAATTATCGAAGTTGTGATGAAAAACATGACAAAATCACTCTTAATATCAGATGTTCAAGGGAAATAACACAACAACCATAATCTATAATGGCTCTACAAGGAAGCCAGTTAGAAGAAGTACCGGCCTCATAAGAAGTCAGTCCGAAGCTCCCACCGGATTGTGTATGCAGTAGAGGTGCGAGTATTATAATAGAGCCTCAAGTTATGGACGTGAATTACACCTAGGTGGAAGGGAGGTTATGAAGAAGATAAAAGATATGATATGAGATTTTAAACAAGTAAGGTAAAAGTGAACAACATATGAGCTACTCAAATGCAGAAAGTTGTAAATAGTCCATAATTTGGATAGAAGGATATACGCACGGGATCCAATAATCGAGAATGATAGCGGCATCGTCGGTGACATGTCTTTCAGCCTATGGTTTCTAAGTACTAAGAGATCCAGTTAAGAGAATAGAGAAAAGTTGGAGACGATGTGATGTCTCGCTTAACATTCCAGAATAACATAAGGAAATCTATGGTGCAAGCAAGTTGAAGGAAAGTTTATAAATGAATATGTATAGGTCGCAAGCTATAGTATGGTAGAGCGACAAAGTTTTAAGGAAACATGAGGATGAGGAAAGGCAAGTGAAAATGTGACGAGAATGGATATGTATTTAGGATTAAGCCCGTGAAAACAAGAAGAGCAAAAAGTTTCTCTGTGTTATACAAAGCTCACTATAGCCTTAATGAACTCAAAGGAGTCTAAGATTAATAGCATTTAGAAGGAATGAAATACTGACCTGGTAATAAAATGAGGGTATAATTGTGACAGGTATAAGATAAGGTTTGGGCCTTCGATTGAATAAAGATTATAAAAAAAGAAGAAGAGAAGGAGAAAAGATTTCACTGGCGGCATGAAATTAGGATACCCCCATAAGGTGAATCACATTGAGACACTATGAAATACGATTATGAAAATCACTTCAAATATTCCTTAATGCAATGTATGCCCTAGTGCAATATATTACGTAAGAAATTTCAAGTCATCAAATGGTAGATTGTACAACAACATTAAGGTGAATCAATAATGGATGGGTAAAAGTTGCAAAGTACGAGATGAGACTGGGCCATCATCCTTAAGATGAACAGTAATGAAGAAGCGTTAAAGGATTTAACTTTATGCATATAAGATAAACAACAAGAGTAACCTGGAGTTCGGTAGCAGACTTCAGTAATGATAAATCAAAGTAAGAATTATGGTATAGTATGACCTACTTAGATATAGTAAAGCTAATGATGCCTAGAGGGACATCTTGACATAATTTTGTATATGTTCATAAAGTGAAGCCTAGAGATTGGCTAAAAGCTGGAGAAAAGAGAAAAGAAGAGTTGCATAGGCGCACATCCAAAGTTAGAGTCCTAAAAGTTGTATGATAGAAGGTAGCAACAATTACGAGATCAGAAGGATTTCTACTACAAGTCATGGTGTGAAAAAGAGGCTTAAAAGGGGGGAATGCCCTAGCCTTTGGACTTATTCACAAAACAGTTGCCCAGATGGAAAAAGGACTACTAAAGTATTCGCAAGAGCTATGAGATATGAGCACAATAAGTGCATTAGTCAACATTCGAGGACGAATGTTCCAAAGGGGGGAATGATGTTACATCCCATATTTTGGTACATGAAAGTACGCCAAAAATAAATTAATGAGAGCCTGGAAGTGAGGTGTCACGTCTCGCAGTACTACATTACGACGATGTTGCACCCTGTAGTGTTGTACGTTGAATTTGTCATAAGGTAACTGACAAATAATCATGTTATTTGGAGATTATAAGAATTATGCTATTTCAATCAAGTAATAAGTAAATTCGTAAAGGTGAAAGGGGAAGCAAGTCAAAGAAAATGAGTTTCGTTGAAAATGGACAATTTGGAATAAAATACGGGTCGAGCAATAATACTCGATAATTATAAACTAATACCATGCAAGGTACCATATGACCACGGTAGTGTATATATAAAGTATATATCAAGTATTTTAAAAATAAATAGAGTTTTAAGTAATTGGTGATAATTCTTAAATTATGCGGGTAATAGATTAATTATGTCACGCCCAACCTTGTGAGGCGCGACTGGTGCTCAATCGAGTGAACCCAACTGAGCAAGCCTTATCAAACACTTCCTACCCAACTCAATATGAATAAGGAAACCATGCTTTCATTTATTTAGATGAGGAAAGATAGTACATTCAACGTTGTTAGTTCATTTTATATCACAACGTTAAGCCGTAGTTACGTTCCAAGATTCCATACAATTACACTTTAGAGAAGCAAGAGTTAGAATTACAACATAGTTCGTAGACCCATCCAACACCCGTACATAACCACACATATGTCTGCGGAGCCTTTAAAGATAAAAAAGACAAGTATGACAATGCCGGCAACAAGGCCCCGGCTATACCTCAAAAGTGGAAGTCCACAAACAAAGATGTGCAATATAACCCCCTTGAAGGAGAAAAGGGCTCACCAAGACTTTGAGAAGAAGGTACTTCGCTACGCGCGATCGACACTATCCGCAATGGAGCCACCTACATTCATTTAAAAATGTAGCACCCCCGGCAAAAGGAACATTAGTACCATGGAATAGTATTAGTATGTATAACTAAACACCATCTCGTTAGAAAAAACTTTCATACCAAACATAGGTAAAGCACCATTATAACTCAAAAGCTTTAAACGATCACACATTATCAACGTAGAAGAATCATACAATTTTCACATTATGTTTCCATAGCCTTTAGTTTGGGGCATTTCATATTGTTCATCATTGTTCGCTATACCACCGCTAGCTTGAGCGGAGTCTGATCTTGACTCGATCGGCTAGGTTGCCTCATTTGTGACATACACTTCAATCACAATCTCATTTTCCCCTTTTTACCTGGGGTTCAATATCAACACAATACCACCATGTATGCGGCATGGCGGCCGATCTTGGCCCGACCAACTAGGCCGCCTTACCAATGCGTATTTCTTTTCCATCAGTCATCTCAATTCAATCTTTGTATCACATATATAATTTCATACGCACTTGGGGCCATAGCTATCACGTCATATATTTGGCAGAGGCCACATTTCACATCATTCCAAATTTCAATGTTAGATTGGTAATTTAGGATAATATGTGCACACAAGAGCAAATAAAGTTGTAAGTGTAGATGAGACTTCACATAGAGGACACGACATATACAACTTCAATCTCAATTTAAGGTCTAAGCATTTCAGTACATAACTCATATTCCTGGTAGCCTTTCAAGTTATCAAGAATAGCACATTTATCATATTGAGACACATCTTTCACACATATAAAGTTGCAACCCCAAATTCATGTGAAATAAAAATCCATACAACAATTCAACTTTAATCTTACCATAGTTACACAAATACCGACGGAGCTCGATTTCTAAAAGACGGGGTTTTTAGCCATACATACCTAAACTGAGCTTTCCCTAATCCTATAACATTCCGGAATGTTCGCACTTCAATCTATTTAAGCAGTATAGCATAATTGAACCCATAATCAGGAAAAGATCATAATATAATCTCACTTGAGCATTTTATCAAGCATTCATTAAGGCCTTATGGTCCTTTTATACAAGATTATACTTAGCCCATTCCTCATGCCTCTCTATTAATAATTTCCCCATATCTTCTAAGAATACATGCATGAAATGCAATCACCCTTATCCCTATGAATTTCCTCACTAATGACCCCTTATAGCTATATATAACATTAAGAGCTGAGGTGATGAAGTCTTACCTCCTGGGATGAAGGTTTTGGTGCTCCACTTGATTATCTTCAATGTTTTTGACAAGGATTTGTGGAGCAATTTTGATGAAAGGCATTTGCCCTCTCTTAGACCCTCCCCCTTACGCTAAAAACACCAGGAAATAGCTCAAAATGTGCTATTGCACAGAATATAACGATAGGGGGTCGGGTTTAAAATTAAGAAATCTGGAGCCCCGGCTCAGATCTACGATCGCATATGTGATTGCAAAATTGGCATGCGGCCCGCAGAATAGACCGCAAAAATGCTCCCAAAAACCTGAACAATCTGCCTGGATATGTGACCAGAATGCGGTCTGCATACCCGTTTTGCGGTCGCAAAATGCACCGTAAAACCGCTCCTCGCAAAAGTTCCAAGGAGATTATGAAACGACTATGCGGCCCACATATCAACTATGCGATCACATATTTGGCTGCATAGTTGACCTCAAAATTAACCTTTACACTGCCTGACTCCGCGGTCCGCATAGCTATTATGTGACCGCAGAGTTGTCCGCAGAATTGCACTTTTTTTGGAAAACACTATTCTTTAACTTTTTAATGCATAGATCAATCCAAAGGGTCCGAACCGCGGTGAGCTATGAATTTCTAACACATAATCCTAACTTGGCACCACAAGACTTGGGTTTTTGAGTAGAAATTTCACGGGGCCTTGCATCCTCCCCCACTTAAGATCATTCGTCCTCGAATGAGGATCAAGGTTCACTTATTAGCAATCTTTCTACAATTTCAGCTCTTCATAACATGAAACATATCCACAGGCCCAAATTTGGCTAACTCCCTAAATTTCCAAAATTTTTGCTAGAGTTTCCTTTGTAACTAGGCCTATCCACCTGTTTGAGAGCCCCAGAAACATATCCTAACAGCAGGTACACATTCCATAGACATAACATAACTCGTACAATACTAACCATGGCAGCATAGGCAATATATAACCAAAACAGGACAGTCTTACATAGATCAAATCAAAATATAATAGCTCATAGGAGCTAAATGCATAAAAGCTATTACATGACTATTCAAATAAGTGTAGGTACTTCTTTTTCATTTCATCCTCAGCATCCCAAGTGGCTTCCTCAACTTGCTGGTTCCGCCATAACACTTTCACGGAGGCAATTTCCTTATTTCTCAATTTCCGAACATGCCTATCAAGAATGGCAACTGGAAATTCTTCAAACAATAGTTCTTCATTAACCTCAATATTTTCAACTGGCACAATAGTGGACGGATCTCCTACTACCTTCTTCAACATAGACACATGGAAGACCGGATGTACCAATGACATCATGCGTGGCAGCTCGAGCTTGTATGCCACCTGACCAATCCTTTGAATGATTCTGTATGGTCTGACATACCTCAGGCTTAATTTCCCTTTCTTTCCAAATCGCATGATACCCTTCATTGGGGAAACCTTCAGAAATACCCAATCATCTTCTTTGAACTACAAATCTCTGCGACAAACGTTTGAGTAAGACTTTTGACGACTTTGAGTAGTTTTCAACCTCTCTTTAATAATCTTGACTTTCTCCGTAGCCTGGCGTATGAGGTCCAGCCCTATCAATTCAGCTTCTCCAACCTCGAACCACCCAATGAGAGACCTACATCTCCTACCATACAATGCTTCGAATGGTGCCATCTGGATACTAGCATGGAAACTGTTGTTGTAAGCAAATTATATGAGCAGCAAAAGGTCATCCAACTACCCTTGAAATCAAGGGTACAAGCATGCAACATGTCCTCAAGCGTCTGAATAGTCCGCTCTGCTTGCCCGTCAGTTTGAAGGTGAAAAGTTGTGCTAAGATTTATCTGCATGCCCAAACCTTGCTGAAATTTGTTCCAAAAGTTGGTTGTGAATAGAGCCCCTCGATCTTAGATGATTGAGACTAGAGTGCCATGTAACCTGACTATTTCTTTGATATATATTTGAGCATACATTTCCGTTGTGTCGGTAGATTTAACTGGCAAGAAGTGCGCTGATTTCGTGAGTCGATCCACGATCACCCAAATTGAGTCAAACTTGCGCGGAGTGAGCGGTAATCCTACCACAAAATCCATGTTAATCATCTCCCATTTCCACATTGGAATTTCTATGCTTTGAGCCAATCCCCCGGGTCATTGATATTCAGCCTACACTTGCTGATAGTTCGTACATCTAGCCACAAAGTCCGCCATATCCCTTTTCATGTTATTCCACCAATAAAGTCCTTGAGATCATGATACATTTTTTTAGAACTTGGGTGCACGGAATACCTGGAAGTGTGAGCTTCTGCCATGATCCTTTCACGAAGACTGTAAATATCAGGGACACATAGGGGATCTTGGTACTGTACGGTACCATCATTCCTGCCAAAGGAAAAAGCTATGGTCTTGTGTTTATGAATCCCCTCCTTCAGTTGTGGTAACAACAAATAGTTGAATTGCTTCTCTTTCAGCTCCACCACAAACGATGATTCAACCCTATTCTACACAGTTACCGCTCCTTCATCAGAGTCCGCAAGGCGAACTCCCAAACTAGCCAACTGGTGAACCTCCCTGGACAACAACCTCTGATATGACTCCAAATGAGCCAAACTTCCCATAGATTTTCGACTAAGAGCATCTGCCACAACATTAGCCTTTCCTGGGTGATAGAGAATATCAATTTCATAATCCTTGAGTAACTCTAGTCATCTTCTTTGGCTCAGATTCAACTCCTTCTCCTCGAAAATATATTGAAGGCTCTTATGATCCGTAAATACATCCACATAGACCCTATACAAATAGTGTCGCCAAATCTTTAGCGCAAAAACCACTGCCGCCAACTCTAAGTCATGGGTTGGATAGTTCTTTATGTGATTCTTGAGTTGTCTAGAAGCATAGGCTATAACCTTGCCGTGTTGCATTAATACACACCCAAGCCCAATCCTCAAAGCATCGCAATACACCACAAATCCCTTTGTACTCTTTGGTAGGGCTAATACCGGTGTTGTTGTCAACTTTGATTTCAATTCTTGGAAACTCCTTTCACAAGCATTCGACCATTGGAATTTAACTGCTTTCTACGTCAATTTAGTCAATGGAGAGGCAAGAGTAGAAAATCCCTCTACAAATCTCCTGTAGTATCCAGCCAAACCTAAGAAACTGCGAATCTTCATTGGAGTGGTAGGCCTAGTCCAATTCTTCACTGCTTTAATCTTTTGAGGGTCAACCGTAATTCCTTCCCTAAAAATGACATGACCCAAGAACGTGATGGATTCAAGCCAAAATTCACATTTTGAAAAATTTGCATACAATTGATGTTGCTGAAGGGTCTGCAAAATTGCCCTGAGATGGTCAGCATGGTCTTCCCGACTTCGAGAATACACAAGAATATCGTCAATGAACACTATCACAAAGGAGTCTAGAAAAGGCTTGAAGACTCGATTCATAAGATCCATGAAGGCTGCCGGGGCATTTGTTAGCCCAAAAGACATCACCATAAATTCAAAGTGACACATACCAAGTTCTGAAAGTTGTTTTTGGAATATCCTGCTCTCTTATCTTTAATTGATGGTACCCAGACCGCAATTCAATCTTTGAGAAACACGTAGCACCTTGCAATTGATCAAACAAGTCATCTATTCTTGGTAGAGGTTATTTGTTTTTGATTATGACTTTGTTGAGTTACCGGTACCCAATACACATCCGCAACGGTCTTACAAACGAGCCCGATGCGCCCCACGGTGACACACTCGGCCGGATGAAACCCTTTTTCTAGCAAATCCTTCAATTGTTCCTCTATCTCTTTCAGTTCCGCCGGTGCCATTCTGTAAGGTGGACAATATAGCACGATTGAACCCATAATTAGGAAAAGATCATAATCTAGGCTCACTTGAGCATTTTAGCAATCATTGAGTGTTCATTAAGACCTTATGGTCCTTTTATGCAAGATTATACTTAGCCCATTCCCCATTCCTCTCTATTTATAATTTCCCCATATCTTCTAAGAACACATACATGCAATGCAATTACCCTTATCCCCATTAATTTCCTCACTAATGACCACTTATAGCTATGTATAAAATTTAGAGCTGAGATGATGAAGTCTTACCTCCTGGGATGAAGGTTTTGGTGCTCCACTTGATTATCTTCAATGTTTTTGACAAGGATTTGCGGAGCAATTTTGATGAAAGGAACTTGCCCTCTCTTAGACCCTCCCTCTCACTCTAAAAGAACCAAGAAATAGGCTCAAAATGAGTTATTGCACAGAATATAACGACAGGGGGTAGGGTTTAAAATTTAGAAATCTGGAGCCCCGACTCAGATCTGCGATCACATATGCGATTGCAAAATTGACATAAGGCCCGCAGGATGGACCGCAAAAATGCTCCCAAAAACCTGAACAATCTACCTGGGTAGGCGACCAGAATGCGGTTCGCATACTCGTTGTGCGGTCGCAAAATGCACCGCAGAATCGCTCCTCACAAAAGTTCCAAGGGGACTATGCAACGACTATGCGGCCCGCATATTGACTATGTGATTGAATATTTGGCCGCATAGTTGACCTCACAATTAACCTTCATACTGCCTGACTTTGCGGTGACTATACGGTCCGCATATCTATTATGCGATTGCAAAGTTGACTGCAGAATTGCACTTTTCTGGAAAACACTATTCTTTAACTTTTTAATGCGCAGATCAATCTAAAAGGTCTAAATCGCGGTGAGCTATGAATTTCTAACACATTATCCTAACTTGGCATCACAAGACTTGGGGTTTTTAGTAGAAATTTTATGGGGCCTTACAAATTACCGGATAACAAAACATTACTCGGTTAACTAATAAATAGATAAAATTAATAAAATCAGCTCCCCTAAACCATGACGTGGCAGTTATTAAAACCACCAATAATGACTCATTAAGTCCATAAATAGGTGGCATGTGTAAGGAAAGTTTGGATTAAATAAAACCCAAAAGTGGGGCCCACAAGTGTTGGAGATAAAAGCTCATTTTGTGTATATAATATAAAAGGATTCTTGAATCAAAACAAGGTAATTGCTGGATAAGCTCATAATTCTTAGACATCTTATATGACTTCTCCAAATGTGAGGATTTTTCCAAAAGCCGTCAACAAAGTCATACAGAGATTCCAATGTTGGCAACGTAAATCCAACAAGATTTCAACGAGATTTCTTAGCACCTTAGCAACATGAGATTTTGCAATTCTAAAAGAGCACGTTATAATCTTTCTCAAGAATATCATACGGATTTTTTCCTACTTTAATCCGTCATTACGTGTTGTCTCAATTGACGTGTGTTAGAAGAATTGTCAAGAGAATCGACTTAGGTATGTTAAGGCCCTCCCTTCTTTCTTTTGGCATGTTCCAAATTATGCTGAAGAAACGAGCAAATACACAGTTTTTTTATAAATTACTCTATTCATAGAAATAGTAGGGGTGTCTATATTTTTGACTCCACATGAAAAATATTATTATCTTCTGCTCGTGGGTCTCAGAATAATACATAGTTGGAAAAATTTATTCGGAAGGAATATTGAGATTATTACGTATTTTTCATGCATTTCATACATGTGCATTGACCCATGACCATATGGCGTTATATACGCGTATATATGTAAATATATGTATATGGGATATGGGAAAAGGTTATATACGTACCACCACCTGATCAGCTGGTATATGATGATGATGTTGCCTACAAGTGGCTGAAATATGATTCAAACGGCGTTATATACGCGTATATATGTATGTATATATATGTATATGGGATATGGGGAAAGGTTATGGCGTTATATACGCACCACCACCTGATCAGCTAGTATATGATGATGATTTTTCCCATAGTGGCCGATATGATATGATGGGATACCCTCAAAGGCTAATGATGTTATGAAACATGTACCTATGCACGACATGACATTCATACACATATGCATGACGCCAAAATTAATTTATTATTTACAAAGTTATTCAGACTTACAGATTGAGTCATGTACTTTATATTTCGTCCATGTCTCTTATGTACTTATTTATGTGCCTTACATACTCGGTAAATTATTCGTACTGACGTCCTTTTTGCCTGGGGAAGCTAATTTTCATGCCCGCAGGTCCCGATAGACAGGTCTAGATCCCTCCAAGTAGTCTATCAGCTCAGCGGAAGATGTTGGTGCACTCCATTTGCTTTGGATTTGCTTGTTTGGTTAATATGATTTAGACGTGTGTTGTTTGGTATGGCGGGACTCTATCCCGACCTTTATGACATTTATATACTCTTAGAGGCTTGTAGACATATGTCGTATACGTAAAAGATTGTACGGCCTTGTCGGCCTATGTTTTGAGTTTATAAATGATTATGTTGGCCTATTAGGCCCGTATGTTATGTGTATATGATAATGTAATTAGAAATATATGTCACGTTGGTACATCGGTCGAGTAAGGTACCGTGTGCTCGTCGCGGCCTATCGTTTGGGTCGTGACAATTTGTGATAAGTGTGGTTGTCAAAATGGTCATTGGGAGTATTGTGCTTATTTGTCCTTCCCTTCCCCAAGCCCCTGCTATGATGATTCTAATTTTTGTTATGAAAATTATAGGGCTATGGAAATGGAAGAAGTTGAGCATGGTCAAAATGGAGAGTTCAAGCTTATGTTAGAATGCCTACTTGAAGGGGGGGACAAAGAGCAAAGTGCTTTGGAGGAGCTTTTGGAAAATAGTCCCCAAAATGACTTGGCACTTGAACGGTTGCACTCACAAATGAGAGAATTGCTTGAAGCTTTAGAGGTCCAAAAGCCTCGGAATTTAATGATAGCCAACAATTTTCCTTAGATGTGAAAGCCAAAAATCCTTCCTTGGCGCTTGATCAAAACCAAGCAGAACTCTAAAATGCTCAAAATGAGAAGATGATGCTCATGTTGGAGACCATTCTTGAAAATGAGGAGAAGCAAAACTTTACACTCGGGACTTGAAACAAGTCTTGGCTCACAGTGATAAATATATCCGCACATTGTAATATCAAATGAAAATATTGGTCGAGGCTCACTATGCCCACCAACTTGAGAGTGTGGAAGGAAGTCAAGAAGAGTCCAATTTCGACGAAGAAAGTGAGCTCTACTTTAAGGAATCAAGAATCGAACATCCACCAACTGACTCCATTAGCGTTAATGATGCCAAGAAAAATATGGAATTAGAGTCAACTGGTGTAAATGAAAATTTAGTTGAAATTGACTATAATCCGGGGGAAATAAAGGATGTCAATATCTGGGAAGAATTGCAACTTGGAGGTTTGATGTCACATTCCAAGCATTTTTCAACACTGGAATTGTGTGGTGATATGGGAATTGAACTACACGAGTCAATGATGGATTGCGAGGAGGAAAGGCAAAAGCCATACATTCTACAATTTGAGGGAACAAAAAGGCAAAATGACATTTCTCGCATAAAAGCCAAAAAGTGCAAAATGAAGAAATTAAGTCTTGATTTGACCATCTACTTACGACCCCCCACCGCTCGTGGTCACAAGCTTGATTCCAAGTTGGGTGCCCAATTAATATCGTCCAAGTGGCGAGAAAAGTGGTAAAGTTGATTTTCATCGTGCCACGACGTTAAATGCGGCGCTTGGTGAGAGGCAAACCATCGTTTTTCAAAAAATTTAGTCATTTTTGAAATTTTTCTTTTTTAGAATAGCTTATTATATTGTGTCTAACCAATCCGCCAAGTTTCAAAAATTTTGGAGTTGATTTGGGCAGGTCGGGGTAATAGAGCAGCCAAAAACAGTAGCTGGTGAAATTGCAGGGGCACAATATTCGCATTTGTGAACACTGGTTCGCATTTGCAAACCTGGCCCTTCGCAAATCCCAACTTCTTATCGAAACTGCGACCAGTACAGCGTTCACTTAATTTAGCAATTGCGTAGTTATTGTCGCAATTGCGACATCAGAGTATTAAATCAGGTTGGTTCACCCATATTGAATAAAAGTGAAGAAAAACACTAAGGCTCTCCAACCTCTGGCCCCCTCACTCTCCCTACTATAAAAAAATACACCGTTTCTCCCTCCTAATTGCAAGAGTCCAGGTATGGAAGCTTAATCACTGCTTCTTCTTCTTCTTCTTCTACTTCTTCTTCTTCTACTTCTTCTTCTTCTTCTTCTTCTTCTTCTTCTTCTTCTTTTTCTTCTTTTTCTTCTTCTTATTTTCTCTTAAACCCTAGGTTTTCAAATGGGTAATATTTCCTTTACCTAAAATTGTTCAAATCATAAGTTGATTTCTGGGTGAGGTTGGTTGAGAGTGTGTATTTTGTTCTTTGTTAAAAAATTTGGGATGTCTGAGTACCCAAGGCTTGTCAAATAGAAGTGATTTTTTGCGCTTCTTATGTGATCGATGAAAGGCCCGAATGAGATTCTTGGCTGAATCATTGATATTTTTGTTGATTCATAGTTGTCTATGAAGTCTAGTGCATGATTTATGTTTAAAAGATGATTGGGTTCATTAAGAATGGCTTGGATTCCAAAATTTTAGGGCTTAGAACTGTTCTCTAAAAAAATGTGAGGCTGGGGACGACGATATCACATTTGTGATTGCCTTTTCCCATTTGCGACTTCGCATATGCGAAGAGGTGGTTGCAATTGCAAAAAATCCCAAATCCAGCAACCTTTGCAATTGCGAAAATGTCATCGCAATTGCAATCTTATCAGAAGTATGTTGTCTTTGCATTTGTGAGAAATTTTTCACAATTTCGGCTTCTGATGAATTCGCAATTGCGAATATTTCTTGGCATTTGTGACATCAGAGAGTAGTCAGGTCAAAATACCAAAATCCTAAAAAAATTTCTTAGGCTGGGTTTCGACTGTCCGATCATTCCTTTGGCATAATTGATTCATTTTGCACTATTCTTCATAGCCATACATTGTTTTCACTCCTATCATTTGTTGACAGGTATTATAACTGAAAATGAGCGCTAACTCTGACGATTCAACAAGTGACAACCCCTTGGAAGTTGAGCAAAACTATGACCAACACCGGTTCTTGTCATTGGAATGCCAAGAATGGTATTTTGCTAACTTGATCTCAAAAAAGGTGCTCCCGAAGAGTGGTATACTGCTAGACAACGTCTAGGAACATCTTCCCTAGTTCTATAAAAGGTTGATAACCATGGGATAGAACTGCTTTGCCCCTAAACCTTGCCAAGAAAATGAGCAATAAGTGAGGGGATTTTATGACAACCTCCCACATATCAATCTAAGGAAGCCCAAGAAGAGAATTCGCGGCAAAATGGTGGACTTTGGAGCTGAAGCTGTGAATCAAGTGTATCACCTGCCATACCACGACATGGCCCCATTCCATACAAAAGACTGTTCCTTAGGGGAGTGGTTGGTGTCCAAATTATGCCCGGGTGCAGATGTTCTATGGGCAGCTGAGAAACGAGGGATCACATCCAAAGAGTTCACGACAGAAGCAAAGATATGGCTAGCCATCATATGCAGTCGTATCTCCCCTGTATCGAACATATGTAATGTACCGGTTACAAGAGCTCAAATGATAGCCTGCATCCTTGATGGTATTCAGCTAAATATTGGTAAAATCTTCGTCAAGGAACTGAGGGACTATCAGCTCCAAAATAGTCCATCATTGATATTCCTATCGCTTATCACTGAGATGTGCCAGCTTGCTGGGGTGGAAGAAGCTTCGGGAAACAATTGGATAGAGGCGGGAAAGCCTCTAAACCCTTTGAATAAAAGAGGAGAGGGCGGTGCTATTAAGAGAAAAAAGAGAAAGATGGTGTCTTCTTCTCAGGTTGATCAGAGTAGTCAGCAATCATTATCTGCAGGAGGACCATTTTTTGTGCTTAGTGAGGAGATGCATCGCGCGAGCTATTAGCTAGCCTTCCACCAGGACCTGGGGAGACATCTGAGGGACCCGCTTACATATTAAAGAAAGATTTTCAAAAATACATTGATGATAAGAGGAAGCAGGGGGATTACCTTAAGATGATGGAGAAGGCATACACTAAGTTGGCCAAGGCGCATGGTGAGTTGAACAATTCGTATGGAACTCTAGCAAATGCACACACCCAGATGAAGAAAAGGGAGAAGAAAAGAGACAAATTTTTACTCGTATGTGGAAGGGTGTGAAGGGGCTGTGGAAAGTCCTTAAGCCTCAAGATCCAATGCCATCGACCAGGCCGGTAGATGATGATAATGCTCCTGTTGCTTGGTCCGAGGAAGAAGGAAAGGAGGATGACTCTGAGTCAGACAGCAAGGAGAGCACCTGATGCAATATTCAGGGAGCATTTTCCACCATTTTACTCTATCATGTTTAGTTGCATTGGGGACATTTCAACATCTTTAGTTGGGGTGGCTTTTTGTATAACTGTTGCTCTTATATAATTGTGGATAACTATGGATATGGTAGATTGGTACTGTGGTTCTTTTCATTTTGTTGTTATTGTATTTTTATGTGATGTGTGATATTGGTATGTTTATTAGTTTTTAAAATTCTTGTTTTGAAATTCATTATGTTTTAGTTACTTGATGTTTATTAGCTTCTTAATTTTTTTTTACATATAGTATGTTTTATGTTAGTGGCGATATCCTTGGTTTTCTTTGTACCACGGTTCTTTTTTCAAGGATGCCAATTTTCTTATTGAACCGGGTAATTTAGTAAATTTTTGTCGACTTTTCCCGATGATGGATAGATAGACAACTTTCTTAAGGGAATTAATCTTGGAGTTTAGATATAACTTATGCAAATTTAGGAAGAATAAATGGTTTGAGTTGGGGTTTGTGCCCATTGACCAAGTTGTGGCTTGCTTGGTACCAGCATGATTTAAACCTCGGCATATGAATTTTTGGTTGTTGAAAAAGAAAAAATAATTAAAGTAAAGGTGTCATGACTTTTAGACTCAAATTTTGGCTCTTTAATTCACTAAATTGCTTCCAATTCTATATGTAACCTCTTTGAGTCATTGGTTTCAATTGGATTTTGGATTTGTATTCCACTTGAGTGTTCATGTGCCACGTGCGGTGAGATTTATTGTGAGTTCTTTTGCATTACTTGTAGTCTAGAACTTGCCCGGAATGTGCTTCAGGGTGAAATCATAGACTAACTCGGTTTGAAAAATGATATTAGGCCTTCCTTGGACCGCTATTATGCCTTAAATTTCCTACTCTTGAATATTTTTCCTAGTCAACCCATTTTAAGCCTTTAAACTTGTTCTTTAGCAACCATGTTACAAGCTTTAATCATTTGTTCGTTATTGATCTAGCTTTTGGCACCCTACCTCCCTAAGTACTTTGAAAGTGTAAACATAGGCTAAAAGCCTAAGTTTGTGGGTGAAGGTTGGAAAAGTTGTGATATGGAACTTGTTTAAAAGGTGGAAGGTAGAGAAGAGAAAAGATAAAAAGTGAAACCTTCCTTGATTTTGAAAAAGAAGGAAGAAAATCCTCTTACGAAAAAAATAATAATAATAAGAAGTTGTGAATAAAGGGAAGATTAGGTGTGGAATGAAAAGTGAAGAAAGGATGGAGAATATATTTGAAGGAAGTGGACTTTAATTGTAAATTTTGTAGTGCTTGGGGAGGTATTGAGTCACTCTAACCAAAATTATGCCCTACCTTAACCAAAAGCATAAACTACAACCCTTTATATACTAATTGATTTTGAACCAAGTTGTCTATATTAGTGGAGAAATACATGAAGGGCAAGCATATAGTACTACTTGTATGCATTTGAACATCTTTGTGAGAGAGAGTTAATTCTTTCCATTTGATATCCCATTTTTATTTTGAATTAAGATTTATGAGTGTAGGATTCTCCCCTAAATGTGAGGGCACATGATATTTGAGTTGTGAATTTAATCCCATTTTCAATTGGAATGAATGACCAAAGAATGATAATTGTGATAGAGAGACAAATTTTGAAGCTTTAGTGTCATGACTTGATTTGCTACTTTATTTGCATCGTGCTTGAGCACTTGAAATGTAATGAAGTTCATGAAAAGTGTTCGGCAATTCATATGCATTGGTTTAATTGTTTGTACCAATCGAAGTCACGCATTTGTCCTTATAGTAAACCTTTTTGGATTGGTATGATAGGATGCAATGTTGAGTTAAATACTTGGGAGGAAATTTTGTCGTTTAAGTTTGGGGGTTTGATAAGTTGGTATTTTACCAACTTATCTTGTCTTTAAACCTATATTTTTGCTATGTTTGAGTGATAAAATAGCGTGTTTAATGTCATTTACTTCTATATTACAGGTTCTATATGATTTAGAAGTGATGTTGAAGAAACCAAGTGAAACGACTCGAAAAGAAGCTAAAAAGAATAAAATCTTGGAAGGGGCCTCATTTGTCGCAATTGCGCCATATTTATGGGAAATGCGAACAAAGTAGTCAAGGGAATTGCGAGTGGACCTTCGCAAATGCGAAGGAAGACAAATCAAGCAGCCTTCGCATATGCGAAAAACACTTCGCAAATGCGAAGTCAACCAGGACAGTCAACCATTGCAAATGCGAAGTCCTCATCGCAAATGCGAAAGTAAGCAGTGTAACCATAGTTCGCAATTGCAAACTTTTGTTTGCAAATGCAAAAATTGTGCTTCAATTCTGGGCACTTTTGGAATTTCACATTTTTTGCCCCAAAACTATTTAATACCCAAACCAGCTCATTTGTGAAGTATCTTTTGGCATATTTTCAGTTCTAAAGACTAGAGAGAACAAGGTTAGAAGCTAGGGTTTGCACATACACTTCGACCTTGAAGATTTGAAGCCTTTGGTTGATAATTTCCTACTCATTTATGTTTATTTGTTCATTTCCTTGCTTTGTATTGTATATCTAAGTATGTAGTATTTTATCAAACACTTGAATCTTATTTATGGGAATATTCATATTTAAAGTGTGGATTAAATAGCTTATTGTCCTTATGTATTAAATGATTTTTATTCTTTTATGAAGTGAGTTATTGTTATTTAATTATTATTGTTCTTTAATGTTTCCAAAGGAATTAGCTAACCCTAGGACTCTCCCATTAACTCTAAATTAATTTTGGGAAAGATTATTTGTGGTTGGGAAAGATTAATTAACAAGAACTTGAGGCGTTAACCCTCATTTTATAGATTCTACCTAGGGATATGATTGAACTACTTGCAGCCATTCTGGGTGTGCTTAATATCTTAATTGTTTTAGGGATAATTCAATTAGGAAGTCTTGCTAGTCTTTGGAAGAAGCTAATATAGAATTATTACGCGTGGCTAATTAACATAAACTCACTCATATGTGTAAAATCATGAAATACATTGGATCGCTACTTGAGTGTAACTCCCGATGCACCCATCCTTGTAGCCATTGATCATTTTACTTGCTTTCTAGGTTAGTTTACATTTTTGCATTTAGGTATAAATCTTTTATCAAATCAATTCTAAGTGTTTGGCATTGCATAACAAGTGATAATTCTCTTACATTCATAATCGCCTACATATTGTTCTTTGTGGGATTTGACCCCGACTCATAGTTGGGTAAGTTATATTACATGCGACCATGTCCATTTACTTTTTAGTAGTAGATTTGGACGTCATCACCACCGGGATAAGGTCCGAAGTCCTTATTTGGACAAAGCGGCTCATCCACCATCTGTTCCCAACTTCTTCGATACAAGCAAAGGGAGCCCTCACAGCTCGGCAGTGGAGCTTAATCAAACCCCCACGGAAGAGGCGGGGGCTGTACATCCTAATCAGGTGATCGAGGGTGAAGGTCATCTCCCCAATCATGTTCACATAGTACCTGATCATGTAGACAATGTGCCAGAACAAAGGGTGAATTTGGTCGAGGGTCACTTGATACCGTTGGAAAAAGTCGAGAATTACGGGGTTTGTCGGAGGCAAGGATGGCCCCACCGGCCCAAGGGTAAATGGGTAAGTATACACACAGAGAAAATCGGTTGTGTATGTTGTTATATCTTCCTCCAGAGAAAGGATCTCCAAAAGCACCGCATCTACCCAGCAGCAATCAATCCTCACCCTTTCGACGTCTGTTATTGAGCTGATATACTGAGACACAGGCTCTCGACGCCCCAACTTCGAAGAAGGTCTCTCGACCTTGAAATCGGAAGCCGTCGCGAAAAATCCTGGAACATATTCCTCAGCACGAGGAGGCACTGCCGCTTTGCCCTTTGATGGAATCGAAAAGGAGGAGGTCACACTTATCTGCGAGGCAGAGGCGGAAGTTTTCGCCATTCCTAAAAGATTCTTGAAGAGAAAGGGAAGTTGAATTTCTAAAAAAGAACAAAAGTAAAGGTAGGAGGAACCTTTTTGAGGGCTTGGTGGTGCAGTAGGTTTTAAAGAATGAGAAGAAAAGTATTTATAGAAGCCCCGCACGCACGTTGAAGGATGCCAAGGGACAACCAACCGTCAAAATCAATGCGAAGGCTTCAAGGTATGTATGTATGTCATCTTTTGGCACCTTATGACTGCCGTCATTACGGAAGTACCGAAGGGGCAGGAATTCAAGATCGTTTCTTATCACTTTTACTCTAAGAAATGTGGGGACTATCTGTATACGGTAAAATCGGAGGGTCTAATTTTATTGAACTATGATGCCTCGTAACCATATTTCTCAAGGTTCGAGACTAGGGTCGAGGTTCACCCTCAAAGGCTATCGACGCTCGACCTCAGGGCGAAGCAGACCAACGGCTATGACGGGAAAGTGGGATGTTCCCAAGGCGCACAACTAGGGCTGATAAAGGCTAGCGAGCTAAGTTCAGATCCAAATCATGGTGTCAACTAGTTGTCCCATCCTCATATCTTTGTAATTAATGCATTTGTACTATGTTGGGATTCCCCCTCTTATATAAACGGGATCCTTGCAATTTTATAAATATCTGTTGCTCCATACTAAATACACAAGAACATTCTCTCTGCTCTCTAACACATTCTTTTTATATTATTGCTTCCATTTATTAACTTCATTCATTGTTCCTCATTTATTGCTTATTATTGGCAATAAAGAGCCATCATTGATTTTATCATAACTGTTAGTCGCTCATCAATTGCCTTTGATAGCTCCCAGTCGAGCGTCATTATCTACCCCGAGTCCCCGAATCGACAATCTCGAGGGCCCGATTGCTAATTTATCAGTTTGATTATCACCTTGTTCTACGCTCTTATCTCATTTCTAAGCCTTTCACATAGCACCAACTGCATAACAAGTAGCATAAAAATAGATCACGTAATTGTAGAATCCCATAATAAAATTTAATTTTTATTACCATTTTTACGGCATACATTGCCAAGGATAGAATCAAACACAAGAAACACACATTTCCCCGATTTCCATGGATGAGGTAGTGTATTTCGAAGGACTTCATAGGGTACATAAGCTGAACAACATGTAGCTGCTCTACACCTACAACATTATATGCAAGGAAGAGGTTTCAGGAGGAGATTCACACATAGGGCCAGGAATCAAGCTGTAATTTTGGACAGAAAAGGTCATGGTCACAACACCCAGTTTTATTTGGGCAAGGCACTACTTTTCAAAAGCGTATATGGGCTACAAGAGATGGACAACATGGAGTTACTTAGAATCAACAACGCCTACAACACACAGGGAAGGTATCCAGTGGGGAGTTTCCCAATCAAAGGCAGGGATTGTTGATACCTAATTTTTCCCTCATATTTTTAAACTCTATATATATGCTTTCAAAATAGTATATTTACATCATCATTTAGTTTATAAACCTATACTGGAATTTTACATAATTTTCTATAACTTTTTAAAGGTTTTAAATCAATTTCTTTCTACATTTTATTATATAAATACCCAATAATTAGCCTTCAAATTATTATGGTGATTTAATCATCTAAACTTATCATTTTCATCAACATGTTTATTTTTTTAATATTTTACCGCATTTTTTATTATTACATTTGCATTTTTAGGCTATTTGCATATTTTTGCAATAATAACCTATATTCATGTATAATTACATTATTTATGATTTTTTTTAATGATATGTTATTATTTTTAATCATTTAAGTGCACAAATAATATTTTTGCTATTTATTAATTACTTTTATAAATTATTTCTTACTAGATATTGGGTATTTAAAAACTAGCCTAAATTCCTAATCAATTTCGGATCTAATAACCCAGCCCAATTACCCTAGCCCAAGACCAAAAAACACTGTCTAACACCCGGTCGGTACCCGTTTCATTTTAACTCGCCCCGTTCGTTTTTTGGTCCCAGTTGTCGATATTTCAAGATCAACGGCCCACATCCTTCCCCCCCGCTTTTAATTAACCAAACCCCCAAAACCCTAGCCATTCCCTCCAACCGGCTACCCTCGTATGCTATCATCTCTCTTATCTTTTGAAGAACCCTAGCCGCCTCTCCCAAATTCCCTCTCTTAATCCCGCTGATAATGGGATTTTACCATTATTTGCTTATCTTATCGGTCTCCTCTCACTACTGGTTGCTCGTTTATGGTATTACCTAGTTTCTTGCCTAAACATGGCAAGAAAATCCCATCAAAATCGAACCAAAATTGGTTCAAATCCTTCACCTTTCTGCTATTCCGTCTATATTCATCCTTTGTTCTATTATGGGTACTAATGTCTTTGTATTTTCTGTTGATTCTTACTTACCCTAATACTATTGTTTTCACATCTCTATAGATCAAACCAAAGTTAGTTCAATTCTTTGAATTTAAGAGTTATTATGTCTATATTCGCCCTATGTTACTTTTTCGTGTATATTCTGGTGATATTTGCGTTCCCTAAAATTGGGGTTTACCTATTTTTCCCTAAATCCATTTTTATTCATTCTGCATGTTATTGCTTCCTGTTTTATGGTTTATTTTACAGTGTTTTCTTATTTACTTGTTAAATTCCTATTGTTATATAAACCCCTCCCCATTCCCCTTTAAGACAGACTGGAAGCATTAAAAGGTTTACTAAAAAATAGAAGTTATTTGCTCTTAGTTATCTGATTCTTTTGTTCTATATTCTGGTTCTTGGCCGGCTGAAAGCCAATGCTACTGAAATTATGGGGTTTTGCTCTTCGTTGATATTCAGAATAATGTGGATTTTTGTTCTTTCTTGTATTTTTGCTTAACTGGTAAGTTACTGGACTTCGTAGTTTCATTCCTATGTATATGTTATTTCAATATATTTTCACTTCTGGAGGTTGTAGTTTAATATGTTTTTTGGGTTGTTCTTGTGTGAAATTCTGATTGCTTTACTTCATCTTTAGGTCTTTGTAACCTTTGAATTCATTATGTTGGTTATTTGAAACGTGCCTAACCTAATTTGAGTTAATTAGATTCTTTTCAAGTTTATCTAACCTATGTGTTGCAACTTACTAATGTTTAGGACCTTTGTACTTTAGTCTCTCTTCGGTGTTTAATTTTGCCATCAACCCTGTTACTTGAATATTCTTAACGGACATAATTAGTATCTCTTTAAGGCTAGTTGATTGTGTTCAAAAGCACGAGTGTATTCATTCACTATAGAGCACAAGCATGTTTCTTATCCTATTCTGAATTTGTTCTCTACTAGTATGCTTCTAGTATGTCTTGACTTCCTTGACTTCTTAGTAGCTGTAACAACCATGTTCTTATCATGTCTAAATTTTGTTACCTATTTTGAATTTTTCTTCTTGCTATGACTCTATGTACACCGATCCTGCAAACCTGTTCTATAATGTGTGACTACTTATGCACTATGTGTTAAACATTATCTCCTGAATCTTTGCTAAGTATGTCCTTAAAACCTAAAGCATGTTCGATTATCTACTCTATGTGTTTCAACTTGACTATGTTTGCATCCTTCAAGTGTTGTCCCTCAACCTTAGTTTACTCTCTCTCACTTGTTACCTGGGTTCTATGGATTCTCATTCTTAGCTGGGTGAAAGCCAAGGCTACCTATGTTTTGTCGTTGACCTCCCTAGTGTGAGCACTTCTCGGGGTCCAATTGAGACCCTTGTGAACTCGGACACACTAGGATTTGGTCCTTAGTCATTTCCTAAATCTCCTCTATCAACCTCCCTAGTGTGAGCACTGCTCGGGGTCCATTTTGAGACCGTTATGAACTCTGATACACTAGTGTCTATCAACCTCCCTAGTGTGAGCACTGCTCGGGGTCCATTTTGAGACCGTTATGAACTCTGATACACTAGTGTCTAAGGTTCCTTGGCACTTTGTCCTAACTGCTCCATCCTACTCCCTTTCTACTTACTGAATGAGCCAATTGGATTGTCTACATGGTTGTTTTCCTGAATCTTTGATGGCTACTGTGTTTTTTCTATGAAGATTGTTTTCTGGGTTATTGTGAATCTATGTGAACTTGAGATTGAAGGTTTGTCCTGACCGGGTATACATTGGGCCTACCTTAGGCCTACTATAGCTATGTATACGGTAGAAATGGACGGCTTGATTTCACGAGCATCAAGGCATCTCGAGGGTTTCCAGTAATCAACTCCAAGAATTCTCGATGGGAGACTTCGAGATAGTATATGTAATGATCGGCCCCGAGGCAAGGTGAATTAGCGGTCTCAGCGGATTAAGGTGGAGTTCCCAAGGCGCGTACATATAGCTGGCCAAGTCTAGTGGGCTAGTCAGAAAAGCGAATCAAGGCATTAAAAGGTTGTACCAAGCCCATATCTTTGTAATTAATGCATTTGTACTATGTTGGGATTCCCCCTCTTACGAAAGGGGGATCCTTGTCATTTTGTAAAGATCTTTTGGTCTATACTAAATACACAGGAACATTCTCTCTAATCTCTAACATACTCTCTCGATATTATTGCTTCCATTTATTGCCTATATTTATTGTGTTCTATCTATTGTTCTTTATTTATTGCTTATTATTGGCTATAAAGAGCCGTCATTAATTTTTTTATAGCTGTTAGGCACCCATTGATTACCCTCGATAGCTCCCTGCCGAGCTTCAGACTCGACCCCAAGGCCGTCGAATAGGCA
Source organism: Nicotiana tabacum (assembly GCF_000715075.1). Classification (NCBI taxonomy): domain Eukaryota; kingdom Viridiplantae; phylum Streptophyta; class Magnoliopsida; order Solanales; family Solanaceae; genus Nicotiana; species Nicotiana tabacum. Next base: position 151,093,582 of record NC_134087.1, on the reverse strand, counting down.
AGCTCGAGGCACCGATTATTAATCATTCTGTTTGGTTATCATTTTGCTCTCAAGCTCTTATCTCATTTCTAAGTCTTTCATAAAGCATCAATTACCTTACAACTAGCATAAAAATAGATCGCGTATTTTTAGAACTACAAAATCAAATTTAATTGTTATTACCATTTTTACGGTAAACAGTTTGGCGCCCACGTAGGGATAAAAATAATAGTGATTATTTTCTTGCTGGTTTAACAACATAACGCAAGTTATCTTTCACACTTTTTCTTGCCCAAGATCTTTGATTTCAGGTCAAAATGTCAGACTCAGCGAACAACAATCTTGAGAACCACAAGGAGAATGGCCTGGATGTTCCAACAACGAGCAGGTACCTGAGATATCAAGCAACAATGGGTCAGAAGTCGACCCCGCTATCGTGAAGATGCTCGAAGACCTCACAAGCAGGATCGAATCGGGCGAGAAGAAGATAGAGGCCAAAAATAAGAAGGTCGTGACCTACAACTCAAGGGTCGACAAAATTCCGGGAGCACACCCGATCTTGAAAGGTGTGGAATCAATGAAGTTCGTATAAAAGCCGTTCCGGTAGGAAGCGACCCCGAAGTCCATTCCAAAGAAGTTCAGAATGCCAGACCTTCCAAAATATAACGGAACCTCGAACCCCAATGAGCACGTTACCGCTTACATTTGTAAAGTGAAGCGTAACGACCTGAAAGACGACGAGATCCAGTCCGTCTTGTTGAAGAAGTTTGGGGAAACACTTTCAAAGGGGCAATGATATGGTATCACAACCTGGCCCTAAACTCGACAGATATATTTGCCATGCTGGTGCCATCAAAGTTGCAACAAGGAAATCCGACGTCTTCAAGATTAAGCAGATGGAGAATGAAATTCTACGAGAGTTCGTATCTAGCTTCCAAATGGAACAAATGGAACTACCAACAGTCTCCGATGATTGGGCAGTGTAGGCATTCACTCAAGGTCTGAATGAATGAAGCTTGGTGGCTTCGAAGCAACTGAAAAAGAATTTGGTTGAATATCCTGCCGTTACCTTGTCGGACGTTCACAACCGATATCAATCGAAAATTAGGGTCGACGATGACAAACTAGGAGCCCCCTCGGGCTCGGTATACCCAAGCAGGGTTTTGGCAAAGGAGCCAAAACCAAATAAAGAAAGGTACCAGCCATAAACTGAAGACTGGAGAAACGCCCCGAGGCATAACATACTCCGCAACGATCAAAGGATTGACCAAGGACAGAACCCTCAGGGACTTGTAAACAGAGCTGGGTTCGATAGGTACATAGGGCCGATGGAAGAACCCCGTTTGTTGGAATATAACTTCAACATTGATGTATTAGACATCGTGTTCGCCATCAGTAAATTCAGAGACACCGGGTGGCCAAGGACGGTACAATAAGATCCTTCACATAGGAACCATAACTTAGTGTGTGAATTTCATAACACACACGGCCACAGGCCCGAAGATTACCGACAACTCCAGGAATAGGTAGCCCGACTACTCAGCAAGGGTCACCATTGAGAATTCCTTAGCGACCGAGCCAAAAATCAGTTTCGGGAAAGAAAGGCAACCAAAAAGAATGAAGAAAATGATCCACAACATGTCACCAATACGATTTTTTTTAAAAAAAAGTGTCAGTGCTATCACGCCCCAACCTCAGGAGGCACGACCGGTGCTCAATCTAGAAAACCAAACTGAGCAAGCCTTATCAAACACTTCCTACCCAACTCGATACAAATAAGGAAACCATGCTTTCATTTATTTATTTAGACGAGGAAGGACAGTGCATTCTACAACGTTAGTTCATTTTAAATCACAACATTAGACCGTCGGTAAGTTCCAAGATTCCATACAAGTACACTTTAGAAAAATGAGAATTAGAATTATATCATAGTTCGTGGACCCATCCAACGCCCGTACATAACCCACACATATGTCTACGGAACCTTTAAGGATGAAAAGACAAGTTATGACAATGCCGGCAACAAGGCCCTGACTATACCTCAAAAGTAGATGTCTACAACAAAAGATGTGCAATATAACCCCTTGAAGGAGAAAGGGGCTCACCAAGACTTCAAGAAGAAGGTATTCCGCTACACAGAACCCGCAATATCTGCAATGGAGCCACCTACGTTCATTTAAAAATGTAGCGCCCCCGGCAAAAGGGACATTAGCACCATGGAATAGTGCTAGTATGTATAACTAAACACCATCTAGTTAGAAAGAACTTTCATACAAGAGTAAGAAATCACAAGTATCACTCAAACTTTAAACGATCACCACATTATCCAATAAAAGAATCAAACAACTTCCGCATCACTTTTACATAGCTTTTTGTTTGGGGCATTTCATACTATTCCTCATTGTTCATAATACCACCGCTGTCTTGAGCGGAGTCCGATCTCGACTCGATCTGCTAGGTCACCTCATTTGAGGCATATATTTCAATCACAATCGCATTTTCCTTTCTGGTATTCATTCACAAAACCACCGCTATTTTTAGGCAGAGTTCGATCTCGGCACGATCAACTAGGCCGCCTTGTATTGGGAAAATTGTATTTAAATATAAAGGTGACATGTCGAATACTTGTCGAAACACGTAGACTGGTCAAATGGTCAAAGAATTACAAGTTTCCAAGAGACACAAGTTGCAACATATACGAGCAAATAGCAGAGGAAGAGTCACGGGCAGGAATACAAATAACTCAGCACCCGTACCTATCTAAGTCATTTATGTCCGAGAATCAAAAGGAATGAATCTGATAATAGAAAAAAGTGCAGATACGACATTTAATAGGCATTAAATGTGGAATACGTTAGAGAATTTATATTGAATATAATGATTATGTAACATAGAATCAAATGTCTTTAATTACTCATAATAGCCTCATTATGATTTGGGCAAAACGTATATCTCCAAGATATCTATAAAAGGGAGACATCTGATCAATTGTGGGGACACGAAATACTATTGATATAAACTTTGGTTTACTTGTTTTTCTCTTGATTACTCTATTGCTACCTATATTACTTCTTTTTATACACTCTTTTGATTATTAGTAACCCGTGTTCTTTTAAATTCTAGCTTTGACTAAAATTTCATTTTTTGGGTAAACAAATTGGTTCCGTTACCGAGAATCTGATAATTTATTTTCTTTTCGCTTAACTTTCCTCGTTGCATGAACTATGTCGAACAACAATTACAACATTCAAGGAAACCAAGAAAACCAAATAAACCAACAACTTTAGAGAGACCCTCAGGATAATAACGACTGATTATTTCTCCACAAGGCTCTCCTCGGCGATCTCGTGAAGGCACTCCTGAGGGATCTCATACTGATGGACAGGATCAATTTGAAAATGTTGAAGCTATGGATGAGGTTTTGCAAAAATTATTTCCACACAGGTCAATAAAGTTGTTCAGGCATTGGTTAGCCAGTTACCTGTTGCCCCCCCCAATACCTACTCCAAGTAACAACACTCTAGAGAACCCTCGTTCTGGGCTTGTTAATTCAGGCAGTAGTGGAACCCCCAGTGCATCGCAGGATGGAGAACCAGGTAGTTTAGTTAATTCAAATTTACAAAACTTAGTACTAACATTGCAGAAACAGCTCAAGGAGCAAAGTGAGCGCATAGAGCAGATACTCGGGGTGCTGCCCATAATCAAAGGGGTAGCTATAGATAGATATTCACAACAACCCTGGAAGCCCAGTGCTGCTCCACTCCCAATTCCAAAAAAGTTCAAAATGCCTGATATTCCAAAATATTATGGAACAACAGACCTGCGAGATCACATGACTGCATTCACGACGGGTGTAAAAGGCAACGATTTGACTAAGCAGGAGACTGAATCAGTATTAGTCAAAAAATTTGGTGAAACACTTACCAAAGGAGCGCTAATATGGTATTCTCTATTACCCGAAAATTTTATAAATTCTTTTGCTGAGCCTGTAGATTCTTTCATCAAAGCACACTCGGGAGCTCAAAAAGTAGAGAAAAGAATGGAGGATATTTTCAAAATCAAGCAAAGGGACTCAGAACTGCTTAGAGAATTCGTGGATAGATTTCAACGAGAATGAATGACATTGCCCCGTGTACTTGACAACTGGGCAGCTATAGCTTTCACAAGTAATTTGAATGAAAAAGCTCAGAAGCTACGAGGAGGCTCAAAGAAAGCCTTCGAGAATTCGCAGGTACAACGTGGAATGATGTTTATAATAGGTATAGCACGAAGTTGAGGATTGAGGAAGATACTGTTCCACGATTTCAAAAAGAAGAAAAGGTAAGTTTGAGATGTGCGGAGACCGAAAAAAGATATAGTAAAAACAGGTACGAGCCTTACATGGGACCTGCGGGAAAGGATTCACAGTCAAAGTAGGATAATCAAAGGTACCATCACAGATCAAGAAACAGAGAATCAGGTTCTTCATCAAGATTCAGGAACGAGCGAAATAACTATGAGTCACGAGATGATGATAGTAATTTAAAAGCGAAATTCGGTGGTTACAACTTCAACGTCAGCACCTCCGAGCTCGTAATCGTTTGGAGAAGCATGGGAGATAAGGTTTGATTGCCAAGGAAAATGAGATCGAACCCAAACAGGTGCAACCGTGACCATTGGTGAGAGTTTCATAAAGACTACGGACATAAAACAGCAGATTGCAGATTTTTACAAAGTGAAGTTGATCATTTATTAAAACAAGGGTATCTTACTGAGTTGTTCAGTGAGAAAGGCAAGCAAGCTTACATGAAGAACAGGTAGGAACCTCCAAAACTACCTTCTCCCAAAAGAAATGTCAACGTTATAAGTGGGGGTGAATACGTCAAGGGTATATCATATACTACAGCTAACAAAATTTCCAAAGTAACAATTACCTAAGGGAAATGGGTGCGGAATGTTTTAGAGGAAGACAACATTACATTCAATGACGCAGATGTAGATGGCGTATTAACCCCTCATAACGACGCATTGGTAATAGCGTATTAACCCCTCATAACGATGCATTGGCAATATCTTTAATTATACATGATACTAATGTGAAACGAGTTTTGATTGATCCAGGTAGTTCCGTAAACATTATTTTACTGAGAGTATTACATGAGATGCAACCTGAAGATAAAGTGATACAAAAGGCGTATACTCTATCTGGATTTGATAATTGTAGTGTCCTCACGAAAAGAGAGGTAATACTCACCACATTCGCTGAAGGAGTCGTTAAAGATACAAAGTTCTAGGTGGTAGATATGGAAATGGCTTACAATATGATCCTTGGGAGACCATGGATCCACGAAATGGATGTTGTTCCTTCAACCTTGCATTAAGTTATTAAATTTCCATCGCCATGGGGAATCTATCAAATTCGTGGTGATCAACATACAGCCATCGCTATCAACTCTGTTGCAGATACAAGCACGAGAAATGAAGGTAAATAGCAATCACATAAGGCGGTTAAGGTCCCCACAACACAAACCTCAACTTAACAAGGGCAAACAGATGTATATTCAAGGCCCGATACCATTCAAGAACTAGAAGAGAATGAAAATATCAAAACAACAATAGAGGAATTAGAGTCGGTCGTGTTATTTGCTCAATGGCCTGATAAAAAATCTATGTTGGAGCCAATCTTAGCCAATGTATGAGAGGTACGTTAATTGAATTTTTGAAAACTAACGTGGATAGCTTTTCTTGGTCACATTCTGACATGACAGGAATACCCCCGGAGGTGATGACCCATAAACTAAATGAAGATCCATCACACCCTCCTGTCAAGCAAAAGAAAAGAAAACAAGGACTTTTAAGAATCAGGTGATTCAGGTTCCATACAGGTTTGTGTAAAAGAAAGTAGAAAGCAAGGACTTTGCTAAAAATTGGTTCCATGCGCGAGGTAAAATATCCTAACTGGTTAGCTAACACTGTTGTAGTTCCAAAGAAGAACGGTAAGTGGCGGGTTTGTGTAGATTACACAGATCTAAGTAAAACCTGCCCTAAAGATTGTTTTCCACTCGCACACATAGATCAATTAATTGATGCAACTACAGGTCACGAACTATTAAATTTTTTAGATGCATATTTAGGTTATAATCAGATTAAAATGGATCCGGGAGATGAAGAAAAAACTTCATTCATAATAGATAGGGGGACTTACTATTATAAAGTAATGCCCTTTGGTCTAAAGAATGCAGGTGCAACGTATAAGAGGTTAGTTACCAAAATGTTTCAAGAGCATTTAGGAAAGACTATGGAGGTATATATAGACGATATGCTTGTTAAAACTCAGTATTCAAAAGATCACATATCATACTTATCTAACACATTTTCAATTTTGCACAAATTTAATATGAAGTTAAATCCCGAAAAATGTGTGTTTGGGGTTGCATCAGGCAAGTTTTTGGGTTTTCTTATTTATAACCGTGGTATTGAAGTAAATCTTGCACAGATCAAGGCCATTGAGGAAATCCCTTATATACTTTCAAACAAGCAAGAAGTTCAAATATTAACAGGGAGAATTGCAGCCTTGGGAAGATTCATTTCTAAATCATCAGAGAAGTGTTTTAAATTCTTCTTAGCCCTTAAGAAGCAGGATCATTTCGAATGGAATGAGGAATGTCAACAGGCACTCAGGAATTTGAAAACGTACTTATCAAATCCACCTTTGCTGGCAAAACCAAAGGCTGGGGAAAGACTACTCATTTACCTTGTTGTTTCGAAAGTTGCGGTAAGCGCTATTTTGGTCTGAGAAGAACAAGGTAAACAATCCCCTATATACTATGTTAGTAAATCTTTGTTTGATGCGGAGATGCGGTATCATCAGTTAGAAAAACTTGCACTTGCATTAATCATAGCTTCTAGAAAGTTAAGACCTTACTTTCAGTGTCATCCTATCACCGTAGTAACTGCCTACCCTTTACGTAATATATTACATAAGCATGAGCTATCATGTATGTTAGCTAAGTGGGCAATAGAGTTAAGTGAATACGAAATTTTAGCTATAAAATCATAAGTGTTAGCTGATTTCGTGGTCGATTTTAGGTAAAAGATGCAATTAGAAGCAGAAAAAGAATTACAGGTATTCAATGGGGCTAACCCGGAAACTTGGACTTTATTCACTAATGGCTCATCTAATGTAAAAGGTGCAGGTTTAAAGATTGTCTTGGAACCAACTACGGGTGAGACCATTCGACAAGCTATTAAATGTCACTCCATAACTAAAAATGAAGCGGAGTATGAGGCTATGATTGTAGGTCTAGAATTGGCATGAGAGCTTGGCATAAATCAGATTATAATTAAGAGTGATTCGCAACTTGTGGTTAATCAAATGTTGGGGACTTATACAGCTAGGGAAGCAAGGATGCAACAATACCTAGAAAAGGTATGGGAATTGATAAAGCAATTTCAAACCTAGAAAGTTATACAAATACTAAGGGATGAAAATGTTGAAGCGGACGCCCTAGCTATTCTCACATCTGAAGCTGATGTGGCAAGCGATGCAAATGCCTCAGTTATACATTTGTTTCATTCAGTTGTCGATCTTCATAAGTATGAGGTAAATTTTAATAATTTAACTTAGGATTGGAGGAATGAGATTGTTGCTTTTTTGCAGTATGGTACCGTCCCTGATTATAAGAAGAAAGCTCATGTGCTTCGAAAGAAGGCTGCTCGGTACTGCTTAAAGCAAGGCAATTTATATCGTAAAATGTTTGGTGGTCCCTTAAAAAGATGCCTCGGACCTTCGCAAATGGAGTATGTAATGAAAGAAATACACGAGGGACATTGCAGGAATCACACAGGAGGAAGGTCATTGGTAAGAACCTTAATTAGGGAAGGTTATTACTAGCCTAAAATGGAAAAAGAAGCAGAAAGTTTTGTGGCCAAATATGATAAATGCCAAAGGTACGGTAACAATATGCATAGACCTACGGAATTATTACACCCGGTCATTGCCCCATGGCCATTTATGGAATGGGGAATGGATATCATGGGTTCATTACCACAAGCAAAAGGATAGGTAAAGTTTCTGCTCGTACTCACTGATTATTTTACTAAATGGGTGGAGGCAGGAGCATTTAAACAGGTGCGAGAAAAGGAAGTCAAAGATTTTCTTTGGTGGAATATCATATGCCGATTCGGTGTACCAAAGGATATCGTGTGTGATAATGGCCCTCAATTTATTGGAGCTCAAATCACGGAATTCTTTCAAAGTTGGCAAATTAAAAAGATTACATCAACACCTTATCATCCGGAGGGTAATGGGCAAGCAGAGTCAACGAACAAGGTTATTATCAATAATTTAAAAAAAATGATTAGAGGAATCAAAAGGTAACTGGCCTGAAGTGTTACCTGGAGTTTTATGGGCATATCGCACAACTGCAAAAACAAGTACAGGAGAAACACCATTTTCATTGGTTTATGGAGCTGAAGCTTTAATTCCAGTTGAGATAGGGGAACCAAGTACGTGGTTCACATAGGCAACACAAGAATCTAATGACGAGGAGATGCGGATCAAACTAGATTTACTCGAGGGGAAGAGAGAAGTTGCATTGATATGAATGGCAGCATAAAAGCAAGTCATAGAATGATATTACAACCGAAAAGCACGCCTCAGATTCTTCAAAGTGGGGGACTTCGTGCTTAAAAAGTTTTTTCAATCCACAAAGGCAACTAACGCGGGTAAATTAAGTCCAACATGGGAAGGACCCTATAGAGTTTGTGATATTGCAGGCAATGGAGCATATGAGCTGGAGACAATGGATGACAAAATACTACCTTCACATTGGAATATTGTTCATTTGAAGAGATACTATTTCTAAGGAATACCCACGATCAGGTATCACTATTTCAAATTTAATTTTTGAATTGTTAAAATTTTACTAACGATTTTAGATGAGGCAAAAAGCTAACCCGTACTAAATGATGAGTCACGACCTATAAGGCACACAGAATAACCTAAAATTCATGGCCTAGGGTTACAATTATTCTAATAGAAATTCATACGGGTTAAGCAGCCTTCATCTAAAATCGCACTTCTGAGTCCCGTATGTTTTTCCTTTTCAGGAAAAGGACCAAATAAGAGAATCTATCAAGTGCTCGAGGTTTCATACTTCAACACTCAAACACTTGGGGGACTACATAATATACACAGATATGTGTATAAAGAAGGCAAAGAAGATTAAGAGAAATCAAGCCTAAAAGAGTCAAGTGCAGAGTAAAAGTCACAAGGTCACGAGATAAAGTCATGAGCTAAGGCCAAAGAAAAACCTCACTATAGTTATGGTAAAGGCTATGTACTAAAATAGGTTATAAGAAAAAACCCCGTGTCTATTATTCTTCTTTTGAAAAAATTTGTTACAAGAAAAACAGTTACGAGAAAGTTATAGATGTAATTCAAATACATGTAAGGTATTATTCAAAACTAGTCAAAGTTATTTCTGGGAAACATGTGTGTTCCTATTTCTTTTATCGTATGACAACCCCATTATGAAGTTGAGATGTCTTCTTCATTTAGTGTCGAAGTATAAAAGGGCCCTATTTTATAAAACTCATATTTAAATTAATTAGTCATGAGTTTAACAGAAGCATTTTTGAAAAATAAAAATGCAAATTATTCTGTAAGTCCTTAAAAATAAAGGCAAGAATAAAGCAAACAGAAGTTTAATATAATAACATGAAAAACTTCTTAATATGTAAAAAATCTAGGACTAAGTTCAAACTTAGTCATAAAACTATGAAATTGTTTATACAGATTGCCCCATAAAAGACTTGGGGACTTGCGTTTCCAAAATCAACCCTCAAATGAAGCTAAGGGTTTGATTACAATTTTCAAAAATAAAAACAAGAACAAAATCATTCAAATGATTAAAACTGGTCACTGAGAAGTTTGTGGAACTGAAGCAGGAACATCAATAGCAGCGGGCTCAATTTTGGCAGGTGCATCAACAGATGCGGTTTCAATTTGGCTTGTAACAACAGGCTCGATTGGGCTTGAAAGAGTTGGGATACCCGTATCAACTTCAACATTCACAGGAGCTTCAACCACGGGAGAAGGGAAGTCCTGAGTTTGCTGAGCTTTTTCAATGGTTTCATTGATCTTAGCTAACTCCGACTCTAGGTTGAAGTTTTCTTGGCCAGCTTCAATTAGGGTATCTCGACATGAATTAAAAAATGCCCAACTTACCTCAACAACAGATTTTTCTTCAAGGGTCTCATAATCCTTTTCCCAATCAGCAATCTCATTCTTTAGCTCTACATTTTCAGCCAAGGCGGAGTTGTAAGAAGCTTGAAGAGAGGCATAGGAGCTCGCTAAAGTACGAACCTTATCAGCCGAGACTCGAAGGTCTTCTTGTACTTGAGTTAAGCTTTGCACGAGCTCCCCAGTGTAAACTTCTTTTTGACTCAAAAGCGCCTTCAACTCTCTGTTCTCTTCGCTGGCCTTAGATAGTTGCTTTGAGAAGGAAGATTCGAGATGTACTTTGTCTTTCTCTACTTAGCTTGAGGAAGCTTTTGAAATCGCTAACTCTGAAGTTAAAACCCGCACCTGCTGTTCTAGGGTACTCTTGCCTTCTTGTAAATCTTCCATATCAATTTGTTCACTCTCAAATTGTTCCTTCCAATTGATCGCCTCCAACTGAGAATCACGTGCTACCTTCTCCAAGAGAGGGATTCTGTTCATCATTTCTCTGCCGATAAGATTGTCCTAAAAAAGGGGAAGGGAACGTTATTCTTACCCACTAAATTAGCAGTGGGGGCAGCAACAAATCGGGCGTACCAGCCATGGTTTTCGTCATCTTCAAGGCTCACTAAAACCCTCTTACTCATGGCCACTAGGGTAAAAACGCCATTACGGAAAAGTCTAGGGGAGTAAAGATGAATAAGGTGAGGGAAAGTAAAGGAAACGTTAGCCAAATTGGTTAAATGCCTCAAACAGGCAACATCCCTCCATATGGTTTGGCCAATTCGACCCAAACAGACATTAACGAAACAGCAAAATTCAAGAATAACTGGGTCAATAGCTGGTTTCCCTAAAGTGAAAGGGTATGTATAAACAAAAGAGAACCCAGTCAAGTAAGAAGTAATTCTCTTATTTGGATTAGGGATAATAATGGGAAAATCATTACTCCAATGGCAGTCTTTGCGAACTACCGGATTCAAAACTTCTGTAATTTGATTGGGGTAAGCGTCTGCACGATCTAAGGCGGAAACCTGGTTTCTAAGAGATTCCCTATCATGGTAAAAAGATAATTCTGTAGGGACTATCTCCTCTAATAAAGGTTCACGTAATGGTTCAGAAGGTTCTTTATCCCTAGAAGAAGATCTGTGAGAAAGGGAACCTCTGGTTCTGGAAGAAGGACCAGAACTAGGAGAAGGTATAGACGAACCACCGCTGCGAGTTTACCTTCCCTTCTATGTCTAATGGGGGCACTAGGGAATGTATCAAAAATGGGAACTCTCCTAGGGTTAGGATTTGGTGAAGACATGGCGAAGAAGAATAATGTGAGGAATTAAGTCTTCAATAAGCTTTATGTGGTAAAAGACAAGGAACGAAGTTATATTTATATTAATACGTCACCGCCAAAGGTAAAAGTGCAGTGATGGAAGGACCATAATAATGATAACTAGCACTTTGTGAATAATGGAGTCGTAAAAAGCCTTTAAAAGGGCTGCAAAACTGCAAAACCAATGGAAAAAAGACACGTGTACGGAATATTTAATGGAAGCAACAATTGAAGCGTCAATTTTGTCATAGTATTAATGGTGACAAAAATTCTCTTTTAATGAAATCCACTTCCCAAATATTCAACTGATGAATAAATGGAAAGTGGGGGGACTATCTTTATTGGGAAAAATTGTATTTAAATATAAAGGTAACGTGTTGAATACGTGTCGAAACACGTAGACTGGTCAAATGGTCAAAGAATTACAACTAGTCAAGAGGCACGAGTTGCAACAGATACGAGTAAATGGCAGAGGAAGAGGCACGGGAAGGAATACAAATAACCCAGCACCCATACCTATCTAAGTCATTTATATCCGAGAATAAAAAAGAATGAATCTGGCAATAGAAAAGAGTGTAGATAGGGCATTTAATAAGCATTAAATGTGGAATACGTCAGAGAATTTGTATTGAATATAATGATTATGTAACGTAGAATGAAATGTCTCTAATTACTCATAATAGCCTCATTATAATTTGGGCAAAACATATATCTCCAAGATATCTATAAAAGGGAGACATCTAATCAATTGTGGGGATACGAAATACTATTGATATAAACTTTGGTTTACCTATTTTTCTCTTGATTACTCTCTTGCTACCTAAATTACTTCCTTTTATATACTCTTTTGATTATCAGTAACCCGTGTTCTTCTAAATTCTAGCTTTGACTAAAATTTCATTTTTTGGTTAAACACGCCTTTCCAAGGCATTGTTCCCTTCGCATCAATCACTTTGTTTCACATATATCATTTCGTAGGCACGTGGGCCCACATTCAATGTTAGATTTGTAATTTAGGATAATAAGTGCACACAAGAGCAATTAAAATTATAGGCATAGAGGTGATTTCACATAGATGGCACAACAATGCAACTTCTATCTAAATTTAAGGTCTAAGCATTTCACTACATAATTCATATCTTTTGCCCCTTTCAAGTTATCAAGATAGCACGTTGATCATGTTGAGACATATCTTTCACGCATATAAGATTACAACACCAATTTATGTAAAATAACACTCAATGCAACAACTCAACTTTAACCTTACCATATTCACACAAACACCGATGAAGCTCAATTTCTAAAAGACAGGGTTTTAGCCATATATACCTCAACCGAGCTTTCCTTAATCCTATAACGTTCGGAAATGTTCGCATTTCAATCTATTTAAGCAATATAGCACAATTTAACTCGTAATCAAGAAAAGATCATAATCTAAGCTCTCTTGAGCATTTTTCCGAGCATTTAGTGTTCATTAAGGCCTTATGGTTCTTTTATGCAAGATTACACTAGCCTATTAACCAAGCCTCCTCTTTTATAATTCACCATACTTTTCAAGAACACATACATGCAATGCAAACCCCCTTTTCCCCATGAATCCTCACCAATGACCCTTTGTAGCTATGTGTAAAAAAGTGAGAGATGACATGCGGCCTGCATAATGTACCGCAAAAATGCTCCCCAAAACCTGAACACACTGCATTGGTATGAGGCAGAAATGCGGTCCGCATACCCATTCTGCGGTCCCATAATGCACCGCAGAAACTGCACCTTACAAAATCCCAAGGGAATTATGCGACGACTTTGCGACCCGAATATCGAGTATGCGACCGCATAATTGGCTGCATAGCTAGCATCATTTTGGCCAACACACTGATTCACTTTGCGGAGACTATGTGGTCCGCATAGCCGTAATGCGACCGCATTTTCGACCGTAAAAACCCACTTTTCTGGAAAACATTATTCATTTGATATACAACTGAGCATACTGTACCACTATGTCGGTAGCTTTAACTGGCAAGAAGTGCGCGGATTTCTTGAATCGATCCACGATTACCCAAATTGAGTCAAACTTGCGCAGAGTGCGCGACAACCCTACCACAAAATCCATGTTAATCATCTCCTATTTCCACATTGGAATTTCTATGCTTTATGCCAATCCACCGGGCCTTTGATGTTCAGCCTTCACTTGCTGACAATTCAAACATTTTGCCACAAAGTCCGCCACATCCTTCTTCATGTTGTTCCACCAATAAATTTTGCCACGAAGAATTTTACACATCTCTAACACATGATCCTGATTGCCACTACGAGCTTTCGGGTTTAGAGTGGAAATTTTCACGGGGCCTCACATCCTCCCCCGCTTAAGATCATTCGTCCTCAAATGAGGATTAAGGTTCGCTTATTATCAATCTCTTATGCAACCTTCTGATTTTTTTCTCAATCTAAACATACTATTAGTCTCCAAATTTGGCTAACTCCCTGAATTTTCGAAAATTTTGCCAGAGTTTCCTTTGTATCTGGGCCTTATCCACTTGTGAGAGAGCCCCAGAAACACATCCTAATAGCAGGTACACATCCCGTAGGCATAACATAACTCGTACAATACAAACCATGGCCGCATAGGCAACATATATATAACCAAATGTGGGTTCTTTTTAATTTCATCCTCGGCTTCCCAAGTGGCTTCCTCAACTTGTTGTTTCTACCATAATACTTTCACGGATGCAATTTCCTTATTTCTCAATTTCTAAACTTGCCTATCAAGAACGACAACTGGAACTTCTTCATACGACAGCTCTTCATTAACCTCAATAGTTTCAACTGGCACAATAGTGGACGAATCTTTTACTACCCTTCTCAACATAGACACATGGAAGACCGGATGTACCAATACCAGCTCAGGTGGCAGATCGAGCTTGTATGACACCTGACTAATCCTCTGAATGATTTTGTATGGTCCGAAATACCTCGGACTCAATTTTCCCTTCTTCCCAAACCGCATGATGCCCTTCATAGGGGAAACCTTCAACGATACCCAATCATCTTCCTTGAACTCTAAATCTCTGCGACGAACATCTGTGTAAGACTTTTGGCGACTCTGAGTAGTTTTCAACCTCTCCTTAATAATCATGACTTTCTCCATGGCTTGATGCATGATGTCCGTCCCTATCAATTCCGTTTCTCCAACCTCGAACCACCCAATAAGAGACCTACATCTACTACCATACAATGCCTCAAATGGTTCCATATGGATACTAGCATGGAAGCTGTTGTTGTAAGCAAATTCTATGAGTGGCAAATGGTCATCCCAACTACCCTTAAAATCTAGAGTACAAGCATACAACATGCCCTCAAGCGTGTGAATAGTCCGCTCTGCTTGCCTGTCAGTCTGGGGTGAAAAGCTGTGCTAAGATTTATCTGCGTGCCCAAACCTTACTGAAATTTCTTCCAATAGTTGGCTGTAAACTGAGCCCCTTGATCTGAAATGATCGAGACTAGAATGCCATGCAACCTGACTATTTCTTTGATATTCAATCGAGCATACTGTTCCGCTGTGTCGGTAGCTTTACCTGGCAAGAAGTGCAGTGATTTCGTGAATCGATCCACGATTACCCAAATTGAGTCAAACTTGCGCGGAGTGCGGGAAAACCCTACCACAAAATCCATATTAATCATCTCCCATTTCCACATAGGAATTTCTATGCTTTGAGCCAATCCACCGGGCCTTTGATGTTCGTCCTTCACTTGCTAACAATTCAGACATTTTGCCACAAAGTCCGCCACATCCTTCTTCATGTTGTTCCATCAATAAATTTTGCCACGAAGAATTTTACGCATCTCTAACACATGATCCTGATTGCCACTACGAGCTTTCGGGTTTAGAGTGGAAATTTTCATGGGGCCTCACATCCTCCCCCACTTAAGATCATTCGTCCTCGAATGAGGATCAAGGTTCGCTTATTAGCAATTCTCTTATGCAACCTTCTGATTTTTTTCTCAACCTTAACATACTATTAGTCTCAAAATTTGGCTAACTCTCTGAATTTTCGAAAATTTTGCCAGAGTTTCCTTTGTTTCTAGGCCTTATCCACCTGTTAGAGAGCCCAAGAAACACATCCTAATAGCTGGTACACATCCCGTAGGCATAATATAACTCGTACAATACTAACCATGGCCCCATAGGCAACATATATATAACCAAAACAAAATAGAACAGTTTTACATAGATGAAATCAAAATATAATAGTTTATAGGAGCTAAATGCATAAGAGCTATTTCATGACTATTCAAACAAATGTGGGTACTTCTTTTTAATTTCATCCTCGGCTTCCCAAGTGGCTTCCTCAACTTGATGGTTCCGCCATAACAGTTTCACGGATGCAATTTTCTTATTTCTCAATTTTTGAACGTGCCTATCAAGAATGGCAACTGGAACTTCTTCATACGACAGCTCTTCATTAACCTCAATAGTTTCAACCGGCATAATAGCGGACGAATCTCCTACAACCCTTCTCAACATAGACACATGGAAGACTAGATGTACCAATGATAGCTCGGGTGGCAGCTCGAGCTTGTATGGCACCTGACCAATCCTCTGAATGATTTTTTATTGTACGACATACCTTGGACTCAATTTTCCCTTCTTCCCAAACCGCATGATACCCTTCATAGGGGAAACCTTCAAAAATACTCAATCATCTTTCTTGAACTCAAAATCTCTACGATGAACATCCGAGTAAGACATTTGGCGACTCTGAGCAGTTTTCAACCTCTCCTTAATAATCTTGACTTTTTCCATGGCTTTACACACGAGGTGCGGCCCTATCAATTCCGCTACTCCAATCTCGAACAACCCAATGGGAAACCTACATCTTCTATCATACAACGCCTCAAATGGTGCCATCTGGATACAAGCATGGAAGTTGCGGTTGTAAGCAAATTCTATGAGTGGAAAATGGTCATCCCAACTACCCTTGAAATCTAGAGTACAAGCACGCAACATGTCCTCAAGCATGTGAATAGTCCGCTCAGCTTTCCCATCAGTTTGGGGGAAAAACTGTGCTAATATTTATCTGTGTGCCCAAACCTTGCTGAAATTTCTTCCAAAAGTTGGCTGCGAATTGAGCCTCTCTATCTGAAATTATCGAGACTGGACTGCCATGCAACCTCACTGATTTCTTTAATATACAACTGAGCATATTGTTCCACTATGTCGGTAACTTTAATTGGAAAGAAGTGCACTGATTTCGTGAATCGATCCACGATTACCCAAATTGAGTCAAACTTGTGCGGAGTGCGCGACAACCCTACCACAAAATACATGTTAATCATCTCCCATTTCCACATTGGAATTTCTATGCTTTGAGCCAATCCACCGGGCCTTTGATGTTCAGCCTTCACTTGCTGACAATTCAGACATTTTGCCACAAAGTCCGCCACATCCTTCTTCATGTTGTTCCATCAATAAATTTTGCCACGAAGAATTTTACGCATCTCTAACACATGATGCTGATTGCCACTACGAGCTTTCGTGTTTAGAGTGGAAATTTTCATGGGGCCTCACATCCTCCCCCACTTAAGATCATTCGTCCTCAAATGAGGATCAAGGTACGCTTATTAGCAACCTCTTATGCAACCTTCTTATTTTTTTCTCAACTTTAACATACTATTAGTCTCCAAATTTGGCTAACTCCTTGAATTTTTTAAAATTTTGCTAGAGTTTCCTTTGTATCTGGGCCTTATCCACCTGTTAGAGAGCCCCAGAAACACATCCTAACAGCAGGTACACAACCCGTAGGCATAATATAACTCGTACAAAACTAACAATGGCCCCATATGCAACATATATATAACCAAAACAAAACAAAACAGTTTTACATAGATGAAATCAAAAGATAATAGTTCATAGGAGCTAAATGCATAAGAGCTATTTCATGACTATTCAAACAAATGTGGGTACTTCTTTTTAATTTCATCCTCGGCTTCCCAAGTGGCTTCCTCAACTTGCTGGTTCCGCCATAACAGTTTCACGGATGCAATTTTCTTATATCTCAATTTTCGAACCTGCCTATCAAGAATGGCAACTGGAACTTCTTCATACGACAGCTCTTCATTAACCTCCATAGTTTCAACCGGCACAATAGCGGACGAATCTCCTACAACCCTTCTCAAGATAGACACATGGAAGACCGGATGTACCAATGATAACTCCGGTGGCAGCTCAAGCTTGTATGCCACCTGATCAATCCTCTGAATAATTTTGTATTGTCCGACATACCTCGGACTCAATTTTCCCTTCTTCCCAAACTGCATGATGCCCTTCATAGGGGAAACCTTCAAAACTACCCAATCATCTACCTTGAACTCAAAATCTCTACGATGAACATCCGAGTAAGACTTTTGGCGACTCTGAGCAGTTTTTAACCTCTCCTTAATAATCTTGACTTTTTCCATGGCCTGATGCACGAGGTGCGACCCTATCAATTCCACTACTCCGACCTCGAACAACCCAATGGGAGACCTACATCTTCTACCATACAACGCCTCAAATGGTGCCATCTGGATACAAGCATGGAAGCTGTTGTTGTAAGCAAATTATATGAGTGGCAAATTGTCATCCCAACTACCCTTAAAATCTAGAGTACAAGCACGCAGCATGTCCTCAAGCGTCTGAATAGTCCGCTCTGCTTGCCCGTCAGTCTCGGAGTGAAAAGCTGTGCTAAGATTTATATGCGTGCCCAAACCTTGCTGAAATTTCTTCCAAAAGTTGGTTGTGAACTGTGCCCCTCGATCTGAAATGATCGAGACTGGACTGCCATGCAACCTGACTATTTCTTTGATATACAACTGAGCATATTGTTCCGCTGTCTCGGTAGCTTTAACTGGAAAGAAGTGCACTAATTTCGTGAATCGACCCACGATTACCCAAATTGAGTCAACATGCATGGAGTGCGCGGCAACCCTACCACAAAATCCATATTAATCATCTCCCATTTCCACATAGGAATTTCTATGCTTTGATCCAATCCACCGGGCCTTTGATGATCGGCCTTCACTTGCTGACAATTTGGACATTTTGCCACAAAGTCCGCCACATCCTTCTTTATGTTGTTCCTCCAATAAATTTGGCCACGAAGAATTTTACACATCTCTAACACATGATCTTGATTGCCAGTACGAGCTTTCGGGTTTAGAGTGGAAATTTTCACGGGGCCTCGCATCCTCCCCCACTTAAGATCATTTGTCCTAGAATGAGGATCAAGGTTCGCTTATTAGCAATCTCTTATGCAACCTTCTAATTTTTTTTCTCAACCTAAACATACTATTAGTCTCCAAATTTGGCTAACTCCCTGAATTTTCAAAACTTTTGCGAGAGTTTCCTTGGTATCTAGGCCTTATCCACTTGTCAGAGAGCCCCAAAAACACATCATAACAGCAGGTACACATCTCGTAGGAATAACATAACTCGTACAATACTAACCATAGCCTCATAGGCAACATATATCTAACCAAAACAAAATAGAATAGTTTTACATAGATCAAATCAAGAGATATTAGTTCATAGGAGCTAAATGCATAAGAGCTATTTCATGACTATTCAAACAAATATGGGTACTTCTTTTTAATTTCATCCTCGGCTTCCCAAGTGGCTTCCTCAACTTGCTGGTTCCGCCATAACACTTTCACGGATGCAATTTCCTTATTTCTCAATTTATAAACTTGCCTATCAAGAACGACAACTAGAACTTCTTCATATGATAGCTCTTCGTTAACCTCAATAGTTTCAACCGGCACAATAGTGGATGAATATCCTACTACCTTTCTCAACATAGACACATGGAAGACTGGATGTACCAATGACATCTCGGGTGGCAGTTCGAGGTTGTATGCCACCTGACCAATCCTCTGAATGATTATGGTCCGACATACCTCAGACTTAATTTTACCTTCTTCCCAAACTGCATGATGCCCTTCACAATGGAAACCTTCAAAAATAACCAATCACCTTCCTTGAACTCTAAATATCTGCGACGAACATCAGAGTAAGACTTTTGGCAACTCTGAGCAGTTTTCAACCTCTCCTCAATAATCTTGACTTTCTCTATGGCCTGATGCACGAGGTGCGGCCCTATCAATTCCGCTACTCCAACCTCTAACCACCCTATGGGAGACCTATATCTCGTACCATACAATGCCTAAAATGGTGCCATCTGGATACTAGCATGGAAGTTATTGTTGTAAGCAAATTCTATGAGTGGCAAATGGTCATCCCAACTACCCTTAAAATCAAGAGCACAAGCACGCAACATGTCCTCAAGCGTCTGAATAGTCCGCTCTGCTTGCCCGTTAGTCTGGGGGTGAAAAGTTGTGCTAAGATTTATCTGCGTGCCCAAACCTTGCTAAAATTTCTTCAAAAAGTTGGTTGTGACCTGAGCCCCTCGATCTGAAATGATCGAGACTGGACTACCATTCAACCTGACTATTTCTTTGATATACAACTAAGCATATTGTTCCGCTGTCTCGGTAGCTTTAACTAGCAAGAACTGCACTAATTTCGTGAATTGATCCACGATTACCCAAATTGAGTCAAACTTGCACGGAGTGCGCGACAATCCTACCACAAAATCCATATTAATCATCTCCCATTTCCACATAGGAATTTCTATGCTTTGAGCCAGTCCACCAGGCCTTTGATGATCGGCCTTCACTTGCTGACAATTCGGACATTTTACCACAAAGTCTGCCACATCCTTCTTCATGTTGTTCCGCAAATAAATTTTGCCACGAAGAATTTTACACATCTCTAACACAACATCCTGATTGCCAATACGATCTTTCGGGTTTAGAGTGGAAATTTTTACGGGGCCTCACATCCTCCCCCACTTAAGATCATTTGTCCTCGAATGAGGATCAAGGTCCGCTTATTAGAAATCTCTTATGCAACCTTCTGATTTTTTTATCAACCTAAACATACTATTAGTCTCCAAATTTGGCTAACTCCCTGAATTTTTTAAAATTTTGCCAGAGTTTCCTTTGTATCTGGGCCTTATCCACTTGTCAGAGAGCCCCAGAAACACATCCTAACAGCAGGTACACATCCCGTAGGAATAACATAACTCGTACAATACTAACCATAGCCGCATAAGCAACATATATATAACCAAAACAAAACAGAACAGTTTTACATAGATCAACTCAAAAGATAATAATTCATAGGAGCTAAATGCATAAGAGCTATTTCATGACTATTCAAACAAATGTGGGAACTACTTTTTAATTTCATCCTCAGCTTCCCAAGTGGCTCCCTCAACTTGCTGGTTCCGCCATAACACTTTCACGGATGCAATTTCCTTATTTCTCAATTTCCAAACTTGCCTATCAAGAACAGCAACTGGAACTTCTTCATACGACAGCTCTTCATTAACCTCAATAGTTTAAACCGGCACAATAGTGGACGGATCTCCTCTTACCCTTCTCAACATAGATACATGGAAGACTGGATGTACCAATGACAGCTCGGGTGGCAGCTCGAGCTTGTATGCCACCTGACCAATCCTCTGAATGATTTTGTATGGTCCGACATACCTCGGGCTTAATTTTCCCTTCTTCCCAAACGGCATGTTAGGGGAAACCTTCGAAAATACCCAATCACCTTCCTTGAACTATAAATCTCTGCGACGAACATCCTAGTTAGTCTTTTGGCAACACTGAGCAGTTTTCAACCCCTCCTCAATAATCTTGACTTTCTCATGGCCTGATGCACGAGGTGCGGCCCTATCAATTCCGCTTCTCCAAACTCGAACCACCCTATGGGAGACCTATATCTCTTACCATACAATGCCTCAAATGGTGCCATCTGGATACTAGCATGGAAGTTGTTGTTGTCAGAAAATTCTATAAGTGGCAAATGGTCATCCCAACTACCCTTGAAATCAAGAGTACAAGCACGCAACATGTCCTCAAGCGTCTGATTAGTCCACTCTGCTTGCCCATCAGTCTGAGGGTGAAAAGCTGTGCTAAAATTTATCTGCGTGCCCAAATTTTGCTGAAATTTCTTCCAAAAGTTGATTGTGAACTGAGCCCCTCGATCTGAAATGATCGAGACTGGACTGCCATGCAACCTCACTATTTCTTTGATATACAACTGAGTATATTGTTCCGCTGTGTCGGTAGCTTTACCTGGCAAGAAGTGCAGTGATTTCGTGAATCGATCCACGATTACCCAAATTGAGTCAAACTTGCGCGGAGTGCGGGAAAACCCTACCACAAAATCCATATTAATCATCTCCCATTTCCACATAGGAATTTCTATGCTTTGAGCCAATCCACCGGGCCTTTGATGTTCGTCCTTCACTTGCTAACAATTCAGACATTTTGCCACAAAGTCCGCCACATCCTTCTTCATGTTGTTCCATCAATAAATTTTGCCACGAAGAATTTTACGCATCTCTAACACATGATCCTGATTGCCACTACGAGCTTTCGGGTTTAGAGTGGAAATTTTCATGGGGCCTCACATCCTCCCCCACTTAAGATCATTCGTCCTCGAATGAGGATCAAGGTTCGCTTATTAGCAATCTCTTATGCAACCTTCTGATTTTTTTCTCAACCTTAACATACTATTAGTCTCAAAATTTGGCTAACTCTCTGAATTTTCGAAAATTTTGCCAGAGTTTCCTTTGTTTCTAGGCCTTATCCACCTGTTAGAGAGCCCAAGAAACACATCCTAATAGCTGGTACACATCCCGTAGGCATAATATAACTCGTACAATACTAACCATGGCCCCATAGGCAACATATATATAACCAAAACAAAATAGAACAGTTTTACATAGATGAAATTAAAAGATAATAGTTTATAGGAGCTAAATGCATAAGAGCTATTTCATGACTATTCAAACAAATGTGGGTACTTCTTTTTAATTTCATCCTCGGCTTCCCAAGTGGCTTCCTCAACTTGATGGTTCCGCCATAACAGTTTCACGGATTCAATTTTCTTATTTCTCAATTTTTGAACGTGCCTATCAAGAATGGCAACTGGAACTTCTTCATACGACAGCTCTTCATTAACCTCAATAGTTTCAACCGGCATAATAGCGGACGAATCTCCTACAACCCTTCTCAACATAGACACATGGAAGACTAGATGTACCAATGATAGCTCGGGTGGCAGCTCGAGCTTGTATGGCACCTGACCAATCCTCTGAATGATTTTGTATTGTACGACATACCTCGGACTCAATTTTCCCTTCTTCCCAAACCGCATGATACCCTTCATAGGGGAAACCTTCAAAAATACTCAATCATCTTTCTTGAACTCAAAATCTCTACGATGAACATCCGAGTAAGACATTTGGCGACTCTGAGCAGTTTTCAACCTCTCCTTAATAATCTTGACTTTTTCCATGGCTTTACACACGAGGTGCGGCCCTATCAATTCCGCTACTCCAATCTCGAACAACCCAATGGGAAACCTACATCTTCTATCATACAACGCCTCAAATGGTGCCATCTGGATACAAGCATGGAAGTTGCGGTTGTAAGCAAATTCTATGAGTGGAAAATGGTCATCCCAACTACCCTTGAAATCTAGAGTACAAGCACGCAACATGTCCTCAAGCATGTGAATAGTCCGCTCAGCTTTCCCATCAGTTTGGGGGAAAAACTGTGCTAATATTTATCTGTGTGCCCAAACCTTGCTGAAATTTCTTCCAAAAGTTGGCTGCGAATTGAGCCTCTCTATCTGAAATTATCGAGACTGGACTGCCATGCAACCTCACTGATTTCTTTAATATACAACTGAGCATACTGTTCCACTATGTCGGTAACTTTAATTGGAAAGAAGTGCACTGATTTCGTGAATCGATCCACGATTACCCAAATTGAGTCAAACTTGTGCGGAGTGCGCGACAACCCTACCACAAAATACATGTTAATCATCTCCCATTTCCACATTGGAATTTCTATGCTTTGAGCCAATCCACCGGGCCTTTGATGTTCAGCCTTCACTTGCTGACAATTCAGACATTTTGCCACAAAGTCCGCCACATCCTTCTTCATGTTGTTCCATCAATAAATTTTGCCACGAAGAATTTTACGCATCTCTAACACATGATGCTGATTGCCACTACGAGCTTTCGTGTTTAGAGTGGAAATTTTCATGGGGCCTCACATCCTCCCCCACTTAAGATCATTCGTCCTCAAATGAGGATCAAGGTACGCTTATTAGCAACCTCTTATGCAACCTTCTTATTTTTTTCTCAACTTTAACATACTATTAGTCTCCAAATTTGGCTAACTCCTTGAATTTTTTAAAATTTTGCTAGAGTTTCCTTTGTATCTGGGCCTTATCCACCTGTTAGAGAGCCCCAGAAACACATCCTAACAGCAGGTACACAACCCGTAGGCATAATATAACTCGTACAAAACTAACAATGGCCCCATATGCAACATATATATAACCAAAACAAAACAAAACAGTTTTACATAGATGAAATCAAAAGATAATAGTTCATAGGAGCTAAATGCATAAGAGCTATTTCATGACTATTCAAACAAATGTGGGTACTTCTTTTTAATTTCATCCTCGGCTTCCCAAGTGGCTTCCTCAACTTGCTGGTTCCGCCATAACAGTTTCACGGATGCAATTTTCTTATATCTCAATTTTCGAACCTGCCTATCAAGAATGGCAACTGGAACTTCTTCATACGACAGCTCTTCATTAACCTCCATAGTTTCAACCGGCACAATAGCGGACGAATCTCCTACAACCCTTCTCAAGATAGACACATGGAAGACCGGATGTACCAATGATAACTCCGGTGGCAGCTCAAGCTTGTATGCCACCTGATCAATCCTCTGAATAATTTTGTATTGTCCGACATACCTTGGACTCAATTTTCCCTTCTTCCCAAACTGCATGATGCCCTTCATAGGGGAAACCTTCAAAACTACCCAATCATCTACCTTGAACTCAAAATCTCTACGATGAACATCCGAGTAAGACTTTTGGCGACTCTGAGCAGTTTTTAACCTCTCCTTAATAATCTTGACTTTTTCCATGGCCTGATGCACGAGGTGCGACCCTATCAATTCCACTACTCCGACCTCGAACAACCCAATGGGAGACCTACATCTTCTACCATACAACGCCTCAAATGGTGCCATCTGGATACAAGCATGGAAGCTGTTGTTGTAAGCAAATTATATGAGTGGCAAATTGTCATCCCAACTACCCTTAAAATCTAGAGTACAAGCACGCAGCATGTCCTCAAGCGTCTGAATAGTCCGCTCTGCTTGCCCGTCAGTCTCGGAGTGAAAAGCTGTGCTAAGATTTATATGCGTGCCCAAACCTTGCTGAAATTTCTTCCAAAAGTTGGTTGTGAACTGTGCCCCTCGATCTGAAATGATCGAGACTGGACTGCCATGCAACCTGACTATTTCTTTGATATACAACTGAGCATATTGTTCCGCTGTCTCGGTAGCTTTAACTGGAAAGAAGTGCACTAATTTCGTGAATCGACCCACGATTACCCAAATTGAGTCAAACATGCATGGAGTGCGCGGCAACCCTACCACAAAATCCATATTAATCATCTCCCATTTCCACATAGGAATTTCTATGCTTTGATCCAATCCACCGGGCCTTTGATGATCGGCCTTCACTTGCTGACAATTTGGACATTTTGCCACAAAGTCCGCCACATCCTTCTTTATGTTGTTCCTCCAATAAATTTGGCCACGAAGAATTTTACACATCTCTAACACATGATCTTGATTGCCAGTACGAGCTTTCGGGTTTAGAGTGGAAATTTTCACGGGGCCTCGCATCCTCCCCCACTTAAGATCATTTGTCCTAGAATGAGGATCAAGGTTCGCTTATTAGCAATCTCTTATGCAACCTTCTAATTTTTTTTCTCAACCTAAACATACTATTAGTCTCCAAATTTGGCTAACTCCCTGAATTTTCAAAACTTTTGCGAGAGTTTCCTTGGTATCTAGGCCTTATCCACTTGTCAGAGAGCCCCAAAAACACATCATAACAGCAGGTACACATCTCGTAGGAATAACATAACTCGTACAATACTAACCATAGCCTCATAGGAAACATATATCTAACCAAAACAAAATAGAATAGTTTTACATAGATCAAATCAAGAGATATTAGTTCATAGGAGCTAAATGCATAAGAGCTATTTCATGACTATTCAAACAAATATGGGTACTTCTTTTTAATTTCATCCTCGGCTTCCCAAGTGGCTTCCTCAACTTGCTGGTTCCGCCATAACACTTTCACGGATGCAATTTCCTTATTTCTCAATTTATAAACTTGCCTATCAAGAACGACAACTAGAACTTCTTCATATGATAGCTCTTCGTTAACCTCAATAGTTTCAACCGGCACAATAGTGGATGAATATCCTACTACCTTTCTCAACATAGACACATGGAAGACTGGATGTACCAATGACATCTCGGGTGGCAGTTCGAGGTTGTATGCCACCTGACCAATCCTCTGAATGATTATGGTCCGACATACCTCAGACTTAATTTTACCTTCTTCCCAAACTGCATGATGCCCTTCACAATGGAAACCTTCAAAAATAACCAATCACCTTCCTTGAACTCTAAATATCTGCGACGAACATCAGAGTAAGACTTTTGGCAACTCTGAGCAGTTTTCAACCTCTCCTCAATAATCTTGACTTTCTCTATGGCCTGATGCACGAGGTGCGGCCCTATCAATTCCGCTACTCCAACCTCTAACCACCCTATGGGAGACCTATATCTCGTACCATACAATGCCTAAAATGGTGCCATCTGGATACTAGCATGGAAGTTATTGTTGTAAGCAAATTCTATGAGTGGCAAATGGTCATCCCAACTACCCTTAAAATCAAGAGCACAAGCACGCAACATGTCCTCAAGCGTCTGAATAGTCCGCTCTGCTTGCCCGTTAGTCTGGGGGTGAAAAGTTGTGCTAAGATTTATCTGCGTGCCCAAACCTTGCTAAAATTTCTTCAAAAAGTTGGTTGTGACCTGAGCCCCTCGATCTGAAATGATCGAGACTGGACTACCATTCAACCTGACTATTTCTTTGATATACAACTAAGCATATTGTTCCGCTGTCTCGGTAGCTTTAACTAGCAAGAACTGCACTAATTTCGTGAATTGATCCACGATTACCCAAATTAAGTCAAACTTGCACGGAGTGCGCGACAATCCTACCACAAAATCCATATTAATCATCTCCCATTTCCACATAGGAATTTCTATGCTTTGAGCCAGTCCACCAGGCCTTTGATGATCGGCCTTCACTTGCTGACAATTCGGACATTTTACCACAAAGTCTGCCACATCCTTCTTCATGTTGTTCCGCAAATAAATTTTGCCACGAAGAATTTTACACATCTCTAACACAACATCCTGATTGCCAATACGATCTTTCGGGTTTAGAGTGGAAATTTTTACGGGGCCTCACATCCTCCCCCACTTAAGATCATTCGTCCTCGAATGAGGATCAAGGTCCGCTTATTAGAAATCTCTTATGCAACCTTCTGATTTTTTTCTCAACCTAAACATACTATTAGTCTCCAAATTTGGCTAACTCCCTGAATTTTTTAAAATTTTGCCAGAGTTTCCTTTGTATCTGGGCCTTATCCACTTGTCAGAGAGCCCCAGAAACACATCCTAACAGCAGGTACACATCCCGTAGGAATAACATAACTCGTACAATACTAACCATAGCCGCATAAGCAACATATATATAACCAAAACAAAACAGAACAGTTTTACATAGATCAACTCAAAAGATAATAATTCATAGGAGCTAAATGCATAAGAGCTATTTCATGACTATTCAAACAAATGTGGGAACTTCTTTTTAATTTCATCCTCAGCTTCCCAAGTGGCTCCCTCAACTTGCTGGTTCCGCCATAACACTTTCACGGATGCAATTTCCTTATTTCTCAATTTCCAAACTTGCCTATCAAGAACAGCAACTGGAACTTCTTCATACGACAGCTCTTCATTAACCTCAATAGTTTAAACCGGCACAATAGTGGACGGATCTCCTCTTACCCTTCTCAACATAGATACATGGAAGACTGGATGTACCAATGACAGCTCGGGTGGCAGCTCGAGCTTGTATGCCACCTGACCAATCCTCTGAATGATTTTGTATGGTCCGACATACCTCGAGCTTAATTTTCCCTTCTTCCCAAACGGCATGTTAGGGGAAACCTTCGAAAA
Organism: Nicotiana tabacum; assembly: GCF_000715075.1. NCBI lineage: Eukaryota > Viridiplantae > Streptophyta > Magnoliopsida > Solanales > Solanaceae > Nicotiana > Nicotiana tabacum. Next base: position 151,065,821 of record NC_134087.1, on the reverse strand, counting down.
TACCCAATCACCTTCCTTGAACTATAAATCTCTGCGACGAACATCCTAGTTAGTCTTTTGGCAACACTGAGCAGTTTTCAACCCCTCCTCAATAATCTTGACTTTCTCATGGCCTGATGCACGAGGTGCGGCCCTATCAATTCCGCTTCTCCAAACTCGAACCACCCTATGGGAGACCTATATCTCTTACCATACAATGCCTCAAATGGTGCCATCTGGATACTAGCATGGAAGTTGTTGTTGTCAGAAAATTCTATAAGTGGCAAATGGTCATCCCAACTACCCTTGAAATCAAGAGTACAAGCACGCAACATGTCCTCAAGCGTCTGATTAGTCCACTCTGCTTGCCCATCAGTCTGAGGGTGAAAAGCTGTGCTAAAATTTATCTGCGTGCCCAAATTTTGCTGAAATTTCTTCCAAAAGTTGATTGTGAACTGAGCCCCTCGATCTGAAATGATCGAGACTGGACTGCCATGCAACCTCACTATTTCTTTGATATACAACTGAGTATATTGTTCCGCTGTGTCGGTAGCTTTACCTGGCAAGAAGTGCAGTGATTTCGTGAATCGATCCACGATTACCCAAATTGAGTCAAACTTGCGCGGAGTGCGGGGAAACCCTACCACAAAATCCATATTAATCATCTCACATTTCCACATAGGAATTTCTATGCTTTGAGCCAATCCACCGGGCCTTTGATGTTCGTCCTTCACTTGCTAACAATTCAGACATTTTGCCACAAAGTCCGCCACATCCTTCTTCATGTTGTTCCATCAATAAATTTTGCCACGAAGAATTTTACGCATCTCTAACACATGATCCTGATTGCCACTACGAGCTTTCGGGTTTAGAGTGGAAATTTTCATGGGGCCTCACATCCTCCCCCACTTAAGATCATTCGTCCTCGAATGAGGATCAAGGTTCGCTTATTAGCAATCTCTTATGCAACCTTCTGATTTTTTTCTCAACCTTAACATACTATTAGTCTCAAAATTTGGCTAACTCTCTGAATTTTCGAAAATTTTGCCAGAGTTTCCTTTGTTTCTAGGCCTTATCCACCTGTTAGAGAGCCCAAGAAACACATCCTAATAGCTGGTACACATCCCGTAGGCATAATATAACTCGTACAATACTAACCATGGCCCCATAGGCAACATATATATAACCAAAACAAAATAGAACAGTTTTACATAGATCAAAAACATGAATGGCACCCCAATTATAGCCTAGTGAACTATTGATCTTCCAACTTTAAAAATAATGTCGAAACACACCAAACCAACTCTGATTGACCTAAAAAATTTCACAAAATTCAAAAATGACGTAATGGACCTATTACAACTATCGAAACAAAAATTCGAGCCCAGTAACAACAAAGAGAACTCTTGGTTAAACTTCTCAACTTTCCAACCCTTAAACTTTCCAATTTTTGCCAATTCAAGGCAAAATGACCTACGGACCTCCGAATCAAAATTCGGACATACACCGAAGTCCAAAATCACCATCCGAAGCTACCAGAACCATCAAAACTCCATTCCGAAGTAGTCTACTCATAAGTCCACATCCGATTAACTCTCTCAACTTAGGCTTCCAACCTTGGGACTAAGTGTCCCAATATATTATGAAGCATCTCCGAAACCAAACAAATCCAACCATCCCGGCAGGTCACATAACCAAAATTGAACATAGAATAAGTAATAAATGGGGGAACGAGGCTATAATACTCAAAACATTTGATCGGGTCGTTACAGTCTCCCCTTTTTAAACAAGCGTTCATCCTCGAACGGGTCTAGAGTCATACCTTGAGACTCAAATAGGTGTGGATATCTTCTCTACATCTCCCACTCAATCACACAAGTAGCCTCATCTACTGGCTAGACTCTCCACTATACTTTCATTGAAGCTATATTCTTTGATCTCAACTTTCGAACCTACCAATCCAAAATGGCCACGAGCTCGACATCATAAGTCAAATATCAATCTAATTGAACCGTCCTGAAATTCAAAACATGAGACGGATCACCATAATACTTCTGGAGCACGGAAACATGAAACACTAGGTGACCACTCGAAAGACTAGGTGGCAATGAAAGATTCCAGGCCACCTCTCCAATCCTCTCAAGCACCTCAAAAGGGCCAATATAATGAGGGCTCAACATGCCCTTCTTCCCGAACCTCACAACACTCTTCATGGGTGAAAATTTGAGCAATACCTTCTCTCCCACCAAGTAGGCATCATCACAAACCTTCTGATTGGCATAACCTTTCTATCTAGATTGTGCCATGCAAAGCTGAGCCTGAATTAACTTGACCTTTTTCAAAGCATCCTGAACCATATCTATTCCTAATAACCTAGCCTCTCCCGGCTCAAACCACCCAACTGGAGATCGAAACTACCTCGCATATAAGGGCTCATACGGAGCCATCTGACTACTCGATTGGTAATTGTTATTGTAGGCAAACTCTGCAAGCGGCAGAATATGATCCCAAGAACCCCCGAAATCTATAACGTAGGCACATAGCATATCCTTCTATATCTGAATGGTGCGCTCAGACTGCCCGTGCGTCTGAGGGTGGAATGGTGTACTCAACTAAACCCTTGTGCCTAACTCTCGATGTACTGATCTCCAAATGTGCTATGTGAACTATGTGCTCTGAATAGAAATAATGGACAATGGTACACCAAGAAGGCGAACAATCTCACAGATATAGATTTCAGCCAATTGCTCGGAAGAATAGGTAGTCACAACTGGAATGAAATGTGCGGACTTTGTAAATCGGTCCACAATCACCCAAATAACATAAAATTTCTTCAAGCTCCATGGGAGTCCAGCAATGATGTTCATAGTGATACCCTCTTAATCCACGCAGGAACCTCAATACTCTGAAGCAAATCACCCAGCCTTTGGTGCTCGTACTTCACTTACTGACAGTTCAAGCACCGAGCTACAAACTCCACTATATATTTCTTCATTCTTCGCCATCAATATTACTACCTCATGTCCTGATACATCTTTGCGGCACTCAGATGAATCGAATACAACAGACCATGGGCCTCCCCAAGAATTATCTTAAGTAACCGATCCATATTAGGCTCAAAAATATGACATTGCATCCGCGACACCCCATCATCTCTAATAGATATCTCCTTGGCATCACAGTGCTGAACCGTATCCTTAAAAACAAGTAAATGGGGGTCGTCATACTGATGCGAGATCCTAGTCGCGAACGCAATTACCCACTCAATAGTGCATACGCGAATGTGATTACACCCTTACAAAATCAGAGGCCAAAGGAAAGATCCCCCTTCCAGCCTTCCTTCTACGCGATATCGACACCCAACTCGCAATCATGAAGGCCAAATAGAATGACATGGATGGTCATTTTGAGTATTTTAGCTCTGATTCCCTATTTATTGCCTCGAATATGTTTCATTTTTGTTATGTGATTTTCCGGGAGAGTTTAGTTTTAGTTCGAGTTCGTTTTGGAGTAAAATGGGACATATAGTCCCTAAGTTGAAAGCTTAAGTTGAAAGAGTTCGTTGTATGAATTTTGTGTAGACGACTCAAGAATAGAGATTTGATGATTCCAATAGCTCTGTATGGTAATTTTGAGTTAGGAGCATGTCCTAATGTTTATTTGGAGGTTCGTAGGTCATTTCACCTTGAATTGGAAAAAGTTAGGAAGTTGAAGGTTTGAAAGGTTGAGAAGTTTGGTCGGAGTTGACTTTATTGATATCAGGTTCGGGTTAAAATTTCATAACTTGGAATAGGTCTGACATGTAATTTTTGACTTGTGTGAAAAATTTGAAGTCAATCGGAGTTGTTTTGGTATGAATTGACATTAGTTTTGGAATTCAGAAGTTCATAGTTTAAGTAGGCTTGAATTGGCTTGCGATTCGTAGAACCAATGTTGTTTGATGTATTTTCTGGCCTCGAGTAGATCCGTTATGTTTTTTATAACTTGTTGGTACATTTGGACAGGGACCTGGGAGCCCCGAGTGTGATTCCGATTGCATTCAGAACCAAATTTGACTTGATCAGTTGGCTGAAGCATGGTCCTGAGAGCCCCGAGTGTGATTCTTATTAAATTCGGAACCAAATTTGACTTGATCAGATTGCTGAAGCATCACCCCTTCTGGGGTTAGTTCACTTGCAGAGGCATTGGCCGCATGTGTGGACTTGTGGCTGCGAGTGGTGAAGTGCAGAATCGGGGAGGGAAGCCCAGGTCTAAGGTCGCAGGCATACCTCCGCGGGTGCAAATTTGACTACCGCAGAAGCAGAATTTGGGAAGGGCCTTGCGTAGGACCGTAGGTACGATCAATATCTCCGCATAAGCACTTGCACAGAACCTCTATATGGTCTGCAGGTGCGAGTCTTTGATCTTAAGTTATAACTGCACATGTGATGGATTTTTCGCAGGTGCGGCATCGCATATGGGACAGAGTGACTGCAGAAGTGGAATCACTAGGCAGAAAAGGCCTAAGTTCGAGGGTTTGATTTCATTACCCATTTTTGGACCTAGAGAGCTCGGTTTGTGGAGATTGTTCGAGAGATTTTCAAGAAATTCATTGGTCTAAGTGATTCTAACATGGTTTTGACTATATTAAACGAATCCATTGTTATTTTCATCATTTAATTAGTGAATTGAGTTGGAAATTAGGGGAAAATGCGAAAACTTCCAAGACTAAATTTTGGGGTTTTGAAAAGCGATCTGAGATCAGATTTGAGTAATTGTTGTATGGTTGGATTCGTTATCGAATAAGTGCTCGGATTGAGTAATTTTGATCGGGTTTCGAGACACAAGCCTGAGTTGACTTTTTGAGTTCTCTATTTATTTCTTTGTAAATATCGTAACTTTATTGTTCGAAATAGTTTCCTATAGTTTAAATTTATGGTATGAAGTTGTTTTGGCTAGATTCGAGTCGTTCCGAGTTGGATAATCGAGGGAAAATATTATTAGTGGATTGAGATAGCATGTTTTGTGGTAAGTGTCTTTCCTAACTCGGTGTGGGAGAATTACCACCTAGGCTTTGTGTTGTTTTGTGTTAATTGTGATATGTGGAAGCCGTGTAGGCAAGGTGACTAGTGTGTACACGGGCTAAATTTGAAAATTTACCTGGTTTAGCTATGTAGATTTCCTTTCATGTCTTAATTGAGTGACCTTAACATGTTATAATCGTCATTATTGGTCTATCTTCACATGCTCTACCTGTCTTATCTCTTATTTGTTAGTTCCCTTTACATGTTTAGTCGAAGTAATATTTCCTCTATTCAATACTAATTAATTAACCGTTTCAGTTCTTTACTTGAAGGTGTTATTTTTGGGAATATCTTACTGTTGAATTGGTATTAAGGTATAAAGGTTGTGATTTACATTGAGGCAAAGTTGTAAAGTTGTAAAATACTATTCTTTTTGAGTTATTCACTTCTGGTTGTCATTGTGAGACTCTTATACATATTATGGTTGAGTCATGAACTATTTGTTATGAAAACACTATTGTTGTTGGTTTCTTGGAAAGTTGTGATATTAGGTACTAGAGATGCGAATTTTATGATACGTTGTGATATTTATACACATGCGACTGTATGGGGATTTGGGGTTAAAATGCATGCGCTGAGATAAGATGGGCTTGATACGCGTGTTGCTAGTTGGGTAACTGCTTGAATCCACAGGGTGTGATAAGGTGGGCTAAAACGCTGGAAACTATTTCAGAAAAAATTATTTTCAAAACTAAATGCAAGGCTCCTGTGGTGATATAAGGAATGCTAGTGAAAAGTTTTGTGATTTGAGACTACGAGGCGGTACCAAAGTGGTAATTCTTGTTGATACTTTTCTATTACTTCACTTGTGTTTGTTGGTTTATTCTTTTTCATAGCATTCCTTGTTTTTCTTATGTGATGCATTATTTACCTTAGTTCAGTGTAGCTAATCTCGATGTATTTTTTTCTTGTATTATTTCTATTGCTATCATTATTTCACTGTTATATACCTGTTCAGCTTCTTATTTATACCAATAGAGACTTAACCTTATCTAATCGCTACTCTATCGATGTTAGGCTTGGCACTTACTGGGTACCGTTGTGGTGTACTCATGTTACGCTTCTGCACATTTTTTTGTGAAGATCTAGGTACCCCCTACCAGTCCAGGCACATATGAGCTCATCTTCGGAGACTTCAAGGCCTGCTGACGTCCACAAGCCTCAAAGTCCCCCTCTATCTAGTATACTTCTTTTTCTACCCCTTTATACACACATTGTTGTATAGGGATGACCATTATTTATTCATAGAGCTTGTGATTTGTTATCATCATGTTTTGGGAAGTTTGTATATTCTGAGCTGCAGAGTTTATTTTTATAATAGTTATTGAGTATTTGAGAGTTTATTCGTTATTTTAGTTATATTTCGTATGTATGTTAGGCTTACCTAGTCTTAGAGACTAGGTGCCATCACGACATCCTATGGAGGGAAATTGGGGCTGTGACACCACAACTTTCTCAATCTATGGGAACGCGATTTTCCCTTCGCGACCGCGATGAACAAAAATGCCTGCCACCAAATTACTTTTGAACACGACACATTAGTCACGATCGCAATGAACAAAACTAGATATTAGAAAAACAACAGTTGGAAGTAAGATTAAATAATCTGAAACTCATCCATATTAAATAGTCTGAAACCCATCCGAAACATAACTGAGGCCCCCGAGACCACATTCAATCATACTAATCTATCCCAAAATATATCACGGACCTATTCGAGTCCTCAAATCACATCAAACAATATCAAAACTACGAATCACACCTCAATTCAAGCTTAATGCACTAATGAACTTTTAACTTCCAAAACTCATGCCAAACCATATAAAATCAACTTGGAATGAGCTCAATTTGCATGCAAATCCCAAATGACATAACAGAACTATTACAACTCCCGAAACAAAAAATTGAGCCCGATATCCACAAAGTCAACACTCGATCAAACCTATCAACCTTCCCAACCTTCAACTTTACTACTTCTGTCAATTCAAGCCAAAACAACCTAAGAACCTCCAAATTTAAATCTGGACATACACATAAGTCCAAAATCACCATACAAACTATTGGAACTATCAAAATGCCATTCCGAAGCTGTCTACATAAAAGTCAAACTCCGGTCAACCCTTACAAATTAAACCTCCAAGCAATAAACTGGGTGTCCCAAATCAATCTAAAATTCTCCCGAAACCAAATCAATCACCCAGTCAGGTCGAAAAATCACAAATACACATATGCAAAGGGAAAAAGGGATATGTTACCATTCTTCAGGCCAAAGGGTGGGATATTTGATCTTGTTAATTAGCCCTTTATCAATTTAGTATTTACTTCTAGTAAATTTTTTATTTAATCAATACTTTGACTAATTATTAACAATGAATAGCTTAAAAAACAAAAGCACTTCTCAATATACCAAACAAAGCAAGAGTCTTTAATTAATATGTGGCTCTTATTCTTTTTACCATTTGTTACATTTTTTAACAAAAAAAAATTTATTCTTATTTAATGCACAACATACACAAACGTTAAATAGCTTCAACTTTCTTTTGTCTTTAACTTTTCCAAGCCACCGCCCAGAAATTCTGTTACTTCTTAAAAGATTTCAACAGTGGATTTGAGATGTTCGCAACTCTAATATATCAGAGATCACTCCACCTGAAAAAGATTAAGAATAAAAAGAGTGGAGATGGCAATAAAAGCTGCGTGCACAGCACTAGCCTTTTAGTGCATGCAAATGCATGTACCATTTCACGCGTAAAAGCTACCAAAAAAAATAATAAGAAAGAAAATGAAATGAACATCCAATTTCTTGGTTAGGAGAAAAACGAGTTTCCTCCACTAAGAAAAGGATGACAAAAAGTGAAGGTGGTCACCACCTATACAACACTTTCTCATTTGGTATTATTATGGGAACCAACTATATGCAGTTTGCCACTTGACATAATTAGGTAGTTCCTAGTTTCCTCAATATCTTCACTTGCTTAACTATGTTGTGTCCACTGCCGACGGCCATGCCAATCTCTCCTCTATCACTTTTTCTTTATCATTTCACGTGATTTCACTCACAATTAGTTGACTTTGTATCACGATCAAAAATCCCTTCAAGTCGTGATGATACATAATCTAATCCGCTAGGTAAGTCAAACATTATAAACTGCTACAATAATGAGAAATCATCAATATATTAATAAAACTATAACAAAATTCAATACAACTACCCCAAAAATTGATAGTAGAAGTCATGAGTCATTATGATTTAATACAAAGCTAGTAAAAGAAATTAATAGAATTTGTGTGAAGGGTACATAAACATAAACGAGGTCCAAATATACCATGAACAAATGGTAGCTTGAATATGAGACACAACTACAACCCCAATGCATGTTTTCGTTATCCACAACAACTCAGCTCCAAGAATCTGCACACAAGGTGCAGAAGTATAGTATGAATACACAACGGTTGGTACCTAGTAAGTATCAGGACTAACCTCGATGAAGTAGTGATAAAGTTCAATTCATGTGACACTTACTAGACAAAAAACCTATGCAATATATCAAAGACCGGAAATATAAAGTATAACAGAAATAATAAAAATAATCTTCATCATAACAAGTGATAACAATTAAATGCAAATAACGACTCAGCTACAACAACAAGTCATTAATTAGGAACACAAACATATGGTACCTCGAACCCGCATTAATAGTTACATTTGCATGAGAAAGACCTTGTGCCACAATACCAATCATACTCGCACGATAAAGATATCGTGCCAATATCAATCACACTCGCAGGACAATTATCTTCTGCTCACACGGAAAATACATCTTGCTCAATCACACTCACACGGCAAAGATCTTGTCAATATTAATCACACTCGCATGGCAAAGACCTAATGGAATACCCAATCAATCCGCTCAACATGTTCACATGTGCTAGAAAATCACAAACAATAATGGTAACGTTATTATCACGAATATGAGTTCATAATTTATCAACAAAGTGCCCACATAAAAAATTGTAAAATGTGAAAGAGTATTTAACAAGTAAAGTACTACTACGGCTAAAAAATGTGTAGTGATCATGTACCATATCCACCAAATGATTAAGCATGTTTTCACACACAAATACATCCTCAAAATTAAGGCATATTAATGGTCAAAGATCTAATCTTGTCACAAACCACAAATAACACCTGTATACACGCTCGTCACCTCGTATACATGTTGCTTTTCACATAACATAAATAGGCAATTAAGGCCAAATACTAAGGGGCATTCTCCCATACAAGTTTAGGCAATATATTTAACTCAAACAAGCCAAAATAATACTCTACAATGCCTTCCTGCATGATTCGACCTACAAACTGCTCGAATCTAGCAACAACCAACTTATATAATGCCATAGGAATCAAATCTGAATGATAAACGCCAAATCTTTAATCAAATACTCAAAATCAACAAAAAATTAAACTCGGTCCCGCACCCTAAATCTGACAAAACTCAAAAATTTCGACAATCCATTCGAATATGGGTCCAATCATACAGGTTTTATCCAAGTATAAATCTTAGTTGATTTTCAAATCTTAATTTTATATTTAGAAAAATTTATCCAATAATCCCTAATTTTCTTTGTTAGATTCACCAATCAAATTCAAAAATCGAGAAAGAAATCTTGAATGATAATCTATAGCTACCCGACCGATCATTTTAAGCATTTGCACATTGCTCGCCTGTTTTCGGGCATGACTAGCCCTGTATGATGTATTAGGACTTATGTAAATCGTCGATTTTGGATTTCAAGTTAATCGGAACAGATATGGAAGAGTGATTCTCAACTTGAAGTTTAAATTTGAAAAGTTTGATCATGTTTTTACCTTTTGGTATTCGATCTCAGATTGGATTTCTGATGATTTCATTAGATCCGTTGGGTGATTTTGGACTTAGGAGTGCGTCCGAATTGTAATTTGGAGGTCCATGGTAGATTTAGTCTTGAATTAGCGAAAGTTCGAAATTTGGTAATTTTGGTCGGCAGTGAAACAATTTTGACTCATGTGACAAATTTAAGGTCATTCGGACGTCATTTGGCGGGTTTCGGCAGCGTTGGTGGAATATGAAAATTTACAAGTTCTTAGGCTTGAATCCGAATGTAATTTGGTGTTTTGATGGTGTTTTGAGTGTTCCGAAGGTTCGACTAAGTTTGTGTGTTGGTATGTGATTTGTTGGTATTATTAGTTGAGGTCCCGAGGACCTCGAGTGTGTTTCAGATGGTTGAGAGATTGGTTTTTTGTGTTTAAGGGCTGATGGTGTGATTTTTGCTGGTGTTCCCACACTTGCAGAAGGGGAGCCGCAGGTGCGAGGCCGCACGTGCGTAAGGATCCGCAGATGCGGATGCTGTGGAGTTTGGACTTTTCCGCAGCAGTAGAAGATGAGTCGCAGGTGCGTTGGGTTGACCGCAGGTGCGGAAATGGTTCATTAAGTGGGTTCCACACCTGCGATGGAAATTCCGTAGGTGAGATGCCGCATAAGTGGGAATATGACCGCAGGTGTGGTTTTTGCTGGGTAGAAAACCCAGCTCGAGGTTTTGTCCTCCATTTTTGATTTTGTGTTTTAGGAACTCGGGAGAAAGGCAATTTTTCGAAGGATTTGAAGAAGCAACGTTGGGATAAGTGATTCTAACCTATAATGGTTTAAATTTCATGAATCTATGGTTTTATTCATCATCTAATCGAGAAGTTGAGATAGAAATTTGGGAATTTTGGGCTTGAAAGTTGGAGAGTGGATTTTGAGGATTTGAATGACCAAATGATGTCGGATTTTGAAAAATTTTGTATGTATGGACTCGTGAGTGAAAGGTTTTTCTAGTTTTGTGATTTTTGTCAGATTTCCAGACATGGGCCTTAGCCGGGTTATGGTGAATTTCGGGATTTTGTTCTAAATTGATAGTTTTCATATGGAATTGGTTCCTTGGCCTAGATTGATTACATTGTATTTATTTTGGTTAGATTCAGGACATTTGAAGGCCGGTTCCAGAGGCAAGGGCATCGCAGAATAGGGATTTGACCGGTTTGAGGTAAGTAATGATTGTAAATCTAGTCATGAGGGTATGAAAACCTAGACACCTTGTTGTATGACTATTTTCTTGAGGTGACGCACATGCCAGGTGACGAGCGTGTGGGCGTGCACCATAGGAATTGTGACTTGGTCCGTCCCGTGAGACTGTGGAATCAATTGGCCTACTGTTTAATACATATTCCCTCGGTTTTCATGAAAATTGACTGTACTTCGTGTTATAAATCATGTTTAGGCCTTATATGATCACTGTTGAGACATGCGACATCATGTACTTGCTAAATTTGCTTCTTGTTTACCTTGAAATTGGTAACTACAATTACATTTGATTTTTGGATCTAAAAATATGTGATTTATCTTGATATTAGTTGTTAGGCAATAGATGCTAAGTGAGAGTGAAGAAAATTAGTAATTCAAACCGATAGGGTTCCGAAGTTGGGCCTCGAGCTAGTTGGAGCAGGGCCTTGAAGTCTAGATGGAATAATAGTTATGAACAACCGATGAATGATCAATGATAATGAGGGCCTTAAAGATGGTCTTTTCTGGTTAATGATGAGTAATAAATGAAGAACAACAATGCATAATGAATGAACAATGAAAGAATAAGCAATAAATGCAAAGAACAATAGTTTTAGTAACGAGAGCATAGAATGTTGTATTTTATTCAATGTGTTGTGTAATAATCCGAATTCCCTTACAAGATGAAAAGGGTCCCCTTTATATATGAGGGGAAATTCCAACATATTACATGTCTCATTAATGGTGAAGAAAAGCTACTTGTACAGCTATACAATGACCCAGTACGGATTTGTACTATTATTGCAGACCTAGTTTGTTTTAGCCACGTGTCTTTGAGAGTTTTCTCTCCTTTCCATGACGATCATCAATTGTACTGATACGAGGTCGACCATGGTAAGCTTTCGATGCGCTCCCTCAAGGGACACACCTCGGGATCGCACCTCAAACTCTACTCCAGGCTTCTTCGAGGTTAGGCGTGGAGCGGCATGGTAGCCCCAAACAACCCCCCCAAATTGGTATCAGAGCTATGAAAAATAAACATTTATATTAAGAAGCAAATCATGAAAAATAACACTGACATTAATAGTACAAACCCGCAAAACAGTGAAACAATCAAAATAACTAAGAAATCGCAGAAAATTAGGAAGAAACTAAAGAAACTATATATAGAATATGAATACTTAAGTATCACAAAAATAAACAAAGCTAGGCTGTCCAAATTAATCGATATAATATCTAAAACAGAATATAAATATGTTTGTTATCTAAAGGATAAAAGATGAATAAAGAAGAATTCGCATTAGAAGAGAAAACATATGAGAATCCAGAAGGATTAAAAATAACAATAATATTTTCCAACTTAGGAAGAAGATATAAAAAAATAGGAAATAACCTAAACTTAATGTTAGAAAAAGAAACTGTAAAACTAGAGGATAGTTTAACCGCCATGGTTAGAATAACAAAAGAAAACGAAGAAATAGATAAAAAACGAGAGATTAAAGAAATACAACAGCAAGCTAAAGAAAAAATACAACAGATAGAGGAAGTAAAAAACACTAAAATAACAGAATTAGAAAAAGAATTAGAGATGCTAAAATAGATGTATGCAAATAAACTAAAAGAAAAGGAAAAACGTAAAGAAGAAGAAGAAGAACTAAAACTAACAAATGAGATAGAAAGATTCAAATTACAGTTAGAAGAAGTACAGGAGAGTCCATCAAAAATAAGTATAAACGAAATAAATGACCAAAGTGATAAAGACACAGAACTAGGAGAAAACTATTCAGAAACAAGTGAAACATACACAGAACTTATAGAAAAAACAGAAAAGATAAAAATAAACCCAGAAATAAATACAGGAGATATGAACGAAGATAAACCAAGCATATCAGAATAAAAAATCCAAAACAATTAAACCCAACCTATTACAGAGTAAGTTATGATTCATATGATAGAAATAAAACATTATGGGATAAAAGGTTAAATAAGAAATGGGCACCAAGACAGATAACTGAACAATATAATTTTTTAGATCTAGATTGTGTAGCAGATATAAATAAAACAATACAATTATGGATAGGATATATCTCAAAACAACTAATAGATAATAAAATAACAATAGCGGAAACACCAGGATATATAGAAAGAACATTAATAGGAACTGTAAAATTATGGTTACAAAATTTATCAAGTGAAAGCTTAGACACATTAAGGAGTAATAAAAAACTTGACGGTACAACTACAACAACAGTTACAGATATATTAAATAAATATGAAATAGCAATAAGAAATGAATTTAGTAGTATGACAACAGAAGTAGAAGAACAAAATAAAGAAAAAATTACAAATAGAAATTTAATGACAAAATTAGCAATATGTAATATGTGTTATATAGATGAATATACTTGTGCATTTAGAGACTATTATTATAAAGGAACATATAGTCCAGATGAAAGTAAAGAGATAAGAAAATTATATTTTACAAAATTACCAAAACCCTTTAGCTCAAAAATAATAAAAAATTGGAACGAAGCAGGACTAGCAGATACATTAGGAGCAAGGATAAAATTTCTACAAAACTGGTTTATAGAATTATGTGAAAAATATAAAGAAAACATGAAAATGGAAAAAATATTAGTAAAAAATTTGGCATGTTGCAAAAGTAGAATAGCACCCCAATTTGGATGCACAGATAAATATTACAAAAAAAAAGGAAAGAAAAAGAAATTTAAATCAAAATATTCAAAATATAAATATAGGAAACCAAGAAGAAGATATTATGTAAAAAACTATAAACATAAAAAACCATATAGGAAAAAGAAAAAACTAACAGAGTGTACTTGCTATAATTGTGGAAAGCTAGGACACTTAGCCAAAGATTGTAAATTACCAAAAAACCCAAAGAAGAAACAAATTACCGAAATACTAATTGATAATGATAAATATACACAAATAGAATATGTAGATTATGAATTAAGCAGTGAAGACAGCATATATGAGATATCAGAAAATGAGTTCTCTGAAAATGAAATAAACAAGGATATAGAAGAGTCAGATGAAGAAAATTATGACTGAAAAAGATATACAAATTATACAACAAGAAGAACACCAAGATGAACAATCTTCAGAACAAAAAATAATATTTGACGCTAATATATTTGAACAAATAAAAGGAAAAGAATTGGATCTAAGTATAGACAAAATATTAGAAGTACCAACAATAAAGAATTGGTTTAAAAGACAAAAAGAAGAATACTATGTAGTAAGCCAAAGAGAACATATAATAGATTGTAAATACATCAAAGGTAAAGCACAAATACCAATTTTAAATAAAAGACTACTAAATAAAGAAATACAAGATATAAAAGCAAAAAATCCAATAAAATATGTACACTTAGGAGGAACGGAGATCCTAATAAAAGCATGTTTTAGGGAAGGAATAGATACCCCTATAGAAATATACTTGGCAGATGATAGGATTGTACAACCTATAGAAAAAAGTATAATAAGTGCTGTAAGAGGTAACTTAATATACCAAAAATTTAAATTTATAGTAAGTGCTAACTATTCAGTAGCAGTAGATGATAAAAATATAGATAAATCATTAGTATTATACTGGAAAATGTCTGGAATAGAATTAGCACCAGGAAGTAAAATATTCACAGCAAGATGTAAAAATCTATATGTCTTAACAACAAAACATAAGATAACAGCTAAAAATAAAATAAAAAAAATAAAAATAGAAAATCCATTCGAAAGAATAGTATCAGTTATAGACAACAATGATTACAGTTATACATAAATAGACATGGATGAAGATTTAGAAATAGTAAAAGAAAGATTAAGCACATCAAAACGAATAAATAATGAAATGCCAGAAACATCATCAAGAAGTACATCAAGAAGTACATCAAAAAGAATAAATTATACCACTCCACAAAAATTAATAGAACAAAAAAGAAGAAATAAACACACATCATTATTATATAACAGGAATAATGGACCAAAGAAAATATTTAATACTAATAAATACAGGGCAGGAAGAGAATTATGTTATAAGAGAACTAATACCACAACAAGAGATAGTAACAATAGAACAACAAAATTCAGAACTACCAAAAGCGTTAAGAAAAAACGAAGAAACAACTGAAAAAGAATTAATTATTGGAGGAATACCAATATTAATAAATTTTAAAATATATCAAGGAGATAAAAATATTACACTAGGGATAAAATGGTTAGAAAAAGTCAAACCATATAAATTAGAAGATAGGCAATTAACAATAAGTTATGAAAATAAGAAAATAATAATAAAAAGAACTTTGATATAATGCCAAAGATATACATACTTGCCAAAATAATAGTAGAAGGATATTATAATAGATATTATACACCTATGGTGGATACAGGAGCAGAAGCTAATATGTGTAGACATAATTATTTTCCAGAAAGTAAATGGGAAAAGCTAAAAACCCCCATAGTAGTAACAGGATTTAATAATGAAGGAAGTATGATAACATATAAAGCAAGAAATATAAAAATACAAATATGGGATAAAATATTAACCATAGAAGAAATATATAGTTACGAATTCACAAATAAAGATATATTATTAGGAATGCCATTTTTAGATACATTATACCCACATATTATAACAAAAACACATTGGTGGTTTACTACCCCGTGTAAACAAAAATTAGGAGCAAAAAGAGTAAATAATAAAGTAAGAAAAACAACACCCTGGATTAAAGGAAGTGAAAAGATTACCCAAAAATTAGAAAATGTAATACAAAGTAACCATAATATAGAGATAATCATTTTCTCAATAAATAAGATAAAACCACTACAAGATAAACTAGAATTACTATATAATGATAATCCACTCCAAGGATGGGAAAAACATCAAACAAAAATAAAGATTGAACTAATAGATGAAAATAGCATAATAACACAAAAACCTTTAAAATACAATTTTAATGATTTAACAGAATTTAAAATGCATATAAAAGAATTATTAGATAATAACTACATACAAGAAAGTAATAGTAAACATACTAGCCCAGCATTTATAGTAAATAAGCATAGTGAACAAAAAAGAGGAAAAAGCCGTATGGTTATAGATTATAGAAATTTAAATGCAAAAACAAAAATATATAATTATCCGATACCAAATAAAATACTAAAAATTAGACAATTACAAGAATATAACTATTTTAGTAAATTTGACTGTAAATCAGGATTTTACCATTTAAAACTAGAAGATGAATCTAAAAAGTTAACAGCATTCACAGTACCACAAGGATTTTACGAATGGAACGTATTACCTTTTGGATATAAAAATGCACCAGGTAGGTATCAATATTTTATGGATAATTACTTCAACCAATTAGAAAATTGTATAATATATATAGATGATATATTGCTATATTCTAGAACAGAGAACGAACATATAAAACTACTAGAAAAATTCATACACATTGTAGAAATATCAGGAATAAGTTTAAGTAAAAAGAAAGCAGAAGTAATGAAAAATCAAATAGAATTTTTAGGTATACAAATAGATAAAAACGGGATAAAAATGCAAACCCATGTAGTACAAAAAATAATTAACTTGAATGAAACACTTGATACAAAAAAGAAGTTACAATCCTTTTTAGGATTGGTTAACCAAGTAAGAGAATATATACCTAAATTAGCAGAAAACTTAAAACCATTACATAAAAAATTAAAAAAGGACATAGAATATCATTTTGACGAAAAAGATAAAATACATATACAGAAGATAAAAAATATGTGTAAAAAATTACCAAAACTATATTTTCCAGATGAAAAGAAACAATTTACATATATTGTAGAAACTGATTCTAGTGATCACAGCTACCGAGGAGTTCTAAAATATAAATATGATAATGAAAAAATTGAACACCATTGTAGATATTATTCCGGATCATACACGGAACCACAATTAAAATGGGAAATAAATAGGAAAGAACTATTTGGATTATATAAATGTTTGTTAGCATTTGAGCCATATATTGTTTATAACAAATTTATAGTAAGAACAGATAATACACAAGTAAAATGGTGGATAACTCGGAAAGTACAGGATTCAGTAACTACAAAGGAAATAAGGAGACTTGTATTAAATATACAAAATTTTACATTTACAATTGAAGTAATACGAACTGACAAGAATGTTATTGCAGACTACCTATCAAGACAAAGGTACCCAAACAGATGAAAGCCAAGAATCAAAAGACATATTTACAATCCTTACTACTCTATCCTTACAGATGGAGAGTATGGGAAAAAGATTACAACAGCTAGAAAGTCAGCAGCATGACTATAAAAATGCGGAGCTAAGTCGATTGGAAGACTCTAAACTTCCAGAGGTAGAAGGAGACGTTGGGAAACTCCAAAAAACCCATAACACAGTTGCTTTATATACAGCTGCAGGTACAAGCAAACAAGTTAGCAAAAAACCACATATCAATGTAAACCTAAATACCGTATTTGATAAGCCATTTACATCAAAAAAGCCAAGAGAAGCAATAGTTATAGCCCCACAAACTTCAACCTATGCTAATAGCCTACACCACAACAAAAAGGTATATAACCATATTACTCAAACATATATTGAGAATATATATAAAATCCAGACATTTCTGAACCTAAACCCTAGATCAACGACTACTACAGATCCAACACAAGATTATGTAACCCAAAAACTACAGGGATATAATAGGCTTATAGCCCAGCCAAAAACAAAAGCAAACCTAGTAAAAACATGTTACAACTACGGACTACTTAGCACAGTATATACCCATGACGGAGAAGAAATAATTGGAATACCAGAGCTATACAAAGCATTTGTCACCTTCAAGAGAATTACAAAAGGCAACCTATTCTTCATCATATTCTATACAGCACCAGCGGAAATACTATATGATGAAATAAAACCCATAATACAGGTGATAAAGATAGGACTAAGACGAGATATGATAATACCGGAAGGGACAGAGAAACAACCGGAGATACAGAAAATGGAGATACCAAGTTTCTATGCTAATAAAAGAATAATTGGTATAGCAACTATTATTCAAGAACTAGCTAACAATTATCTACAAGGAAATGCTATCTGGAGCTACTATTCCAGAGACCAGTTGATGATATATGCCAACTCGAAGGAACTACGACAAGGAGATATGGATGAAGTCCAGAAATGGATTTTATCATTATTAAAACCAGAAATGCAACCAACTACCAGAGCATTGAAAAAAGAATTTATTTCAAACGAGTTATTAACAAGATACTACAAACTAGTAGGACACAAATATCCAGACCACATATGTTCAAAGTGCAACGGAGATGATAACTATGTACCAGAAGTCCAACTAGAATGAAGGTATCAACAAGAAGACAAAAGAAGAAGACAGCTACTGGAAACATATAATGTAAAGTAAATAGTACTAGTCGCATTCATGAACAGTAAAGGTCGTTCATGAATAGTAAGAGTCATAAAGTAAACAGTATATGTCATAATCATGAACAGTAAAGGTCGTTCATAAATAGTAGGAGTCATTTGTAAACAGTAAGAGTCGTTTTAATTTTCTTTATATAAAATGTAAATCCGAGGAAGGAGGACATCCTCACCCTTACCTTCTCTCTCTAATATTCTCTCTTATCTTCTCTCTTGTAAGAAATATCTGAGTTATTTACAAGTATCTAAAACAGCTATGGAGCATTCAAACGAGTTACAAAACCAGGTAAGTTTATTTATAATCATGTTTAACTAAACTCTTATATTCCTTATAATCTCTTAAATATCATAATTGTTTATCATGTTATAGTACTGTTATAAAGAACATCTTGAGAAAGTTTGCCTGTCTAATAATGCTGAGAGTAGTTAAGCCCAGACTATGCCATCCTAAAGTGGAAACCAGTAGGCAAGGAAGCCGTTTAGAGGAGTACACAGAGTTGAGGCGCTGTTAGGGTAAATGATTGAAGCATGAAAAACATGGTAGTGACCAGAAAAGATTGTTCAGTATAACTTATTAAAATATGATAAACTCTATGATAAACAAAGAGGTTAGAGGGAATATGTTTAGTAAACACATGATAAGGATAAATAATAAATCTAAATGAACAACCACACGTATTTATTAGAAGAAAATATTGACTACAAAATACTTATGTTATATATCTTTAAGAGACTTAATAACGATGTTAAAAGAAAAATTTACGATATTTTAGTTACTTTTGAAATAATATATGTAATGGAACAAGCATTTACGAAACTAATTGTATCACATGAAATAGATATATTAGATCTATATGAACTAGATTTATATTCAGACTAATGATCACATATCAAGTTAATAAAATCTGTTTATAAATGAAACATAACACTTTTCATTATATAAGATTCTATAATATCCAGAAATGGAAACTTCTTACAAAACTAAGTAACATAAATAGAAAAATAGATTGTGTTAAATACAATATTAAAACCTGCAAAGATATTATTAGATATAATAAATTACGTAATAAAGTTTTATTAACTATAGAAAATGAAATTGAATTTTATGAAGATAAACTTGAAAGTTATCAACACAGAAAAGAAATAACACTGAGAAATATAGAAACCATGGATATATGTATCAACAGGTATACATCTCAGTATTAATATGAACAAATCAAAAATTGATAGTTACAAATATTTTAAGTACTGGTTAGAAATTCTAAAACATATAAATATGTCAAAAATAATATTAGAAGAAAATATAGAAGAATATCAAAAAACTAAAGATATTAAATACTTAGAATACACACTTGAAAATATAAAAGAAATTTCAAGGTTAATTTCGTTAGCTACAGATAATCATGAAAAAGCATTTAATTCCACAACTACATAAAATAGATCCTATGAAAAATAAGATGAACTCAAACAACCCCCCTCAAAATGTTCATATTAATACTGAGATGTATACCTGTTGATACATATATCCATGGTTACATTTCCCCAAAGGCATTGTTTGCGCCGTTGATACGTTTCCCCAAAGGCATTGATTGTGCCGTCAATTACATTTCTGCCCCTTTATAAATGGGAATTGCTTGAGCCAAGGCTTTACTCAGTTTCTCTTCAACAACCTTTTTTTAGCCCTTCCTTTTTCTACATTTTGCACCAAACTCCCATTTTTATGGTTCAAACTTGTGACCAGAAGGTCATACGACAACGACTTTGCCAGTTATGCAATGACTCTTTTTCAAAGCTTTTCCACACTGAGTGGGGTTATACTGAATTGTTGTTGTTATTGGCCCAAGATAATGAGAGAGAGGCCTCAAATTCTTCCCGCATCAGAAGATATATGGACTGCAAACCACTGCTCATCTCTCTTAACTTCAACCTAGTATGGTGCCTCATTCCTTTTACTTTCCATGGAGTGAGATGACATCATCTACTAACTTTTGCATCCCACACCGGTGCAATGTCTCAAGAAGTGGCTTCACAATAGTAGTGTTGACGAGACCCATACTCGCAAAAATTTTCACCAAGACACAATTTTCCTTGCTTGTTAAAAGCTTTTTCTCTTTAATAGGCTATAGCCCATCTTTCATATATTGCTGTTTCTGAAGATATTCTTGAAGACGTCACTCTGAAGATTGAGATGGGATCCCCGAGGAAACGGTTCTTGCATATGTCGATCCTAGGGATATACCTTCGAAAGTAGATTAGGCTTTTTAGCTATTGTTTTTTGCTTCTCTGTTTCTGTGTAAGGACATCTCATGGACTTTTGTAATCGTCTTTTATTAATACAAAAGTTTCTTTGATTTGCCTTTGACCTGTGCTGAACTTCCATTTTACTTTTGATCTGTCTGAATACTAGATACAAACATCGTAATCCCTTTGGTTCTCGATTGGTTAATATGATATTCCTTGAAATCCTTTGTCATCCCTCAGACTATGTCTGGATTGATCTGATATAAACATAGGTCGCCGGGACTTTTGAGTTTGAGTTGAGGGAGAGTAGGGTCTTGATTTCCTTTGAAATAAAGCTTAGCCGTTTTAGGCCTCGTTGCTAGTCCTCGAGTAAGAGTTTGCTTGATCATTTGAAAATAAAGATAGTCCCTTAGTCCTTTACAAATAATCCCCGAGTGAGAGTTTTCTTGAACTTGGGTGGCCTCCAATTGAGCGAAAATTTGATTTGAACTTAAAATGAAGATAAACCTAACACTTTATAGATAGTCCATGAGCGAGGATACACTTGAACTCGGGTGGCCCTTGGGCTTAATAATTGAGCGGGCATTTGCTCAAACTCGAAGTAAAGATAGCCCTGAGGCTTTGTGCATAGCCCCTGAGCGAGAACTGGCTCGAACTCGGTCGCCCAGGGGCTAAATAATTGAGTGAGTATCCGCTCGAACTCGAGAGAAAAGGGTAACCCTGAGGCTTTATTCATAGTCCCCGAGCAAGACCTGGCTTGAACTCGGGTAGCTCGGGGGCTAAATAATCGAGTGAGTATTCGCTCGAACTCGAAAGAAAAAGATAACCTTGAGGCTTTATACATAGTCCCTGAGCGAGAACTGGCTCAAACTCGGTTAGCTCAGGGGCTAAATAATCGAGTGAGTAACTACTCGAGCCAAACTCGTAGATTGTTCTCAATAGTTTATGACAATCCAATTCCCGATGCTTTAGTTCTGATGCCAACATTATGACGTAAGCGGTTGAAGTGACTGAAGGATTGCTTTGGCACGATTCTCAAAATCATTAATTGTAGGCAGCCAATGGTCGGCCTTCTGGCTTCCTCTGCATGTTCAAACAATCTTTATAAATAGACAAAACCTCATACTTTGCCAATATTACACCCTTAGTGCTTCCAAGATTTCATTTAGCCCCTTTCAGTTTCCTTGAACTCTCCCTTTCCTTTTCTAACGACAATTCCCATTTTCTCGGATCCTTTGATTTAAAAAATGGCAAATACCTCTAAAACTATTCCTTAAAAGGAAAAAGCTTCATCGTCTTCTCGAACGACTAAAGGTAAAACGGTAGTTCCTCCTAGTATCGAGGAGTGTACTCCCGAGCCTTGTGACATATCTTCTGATTTCCAAGTT
Organism: Nicotiana tabacum; assembly: GCF_000715075.1. Taxonomy (NCBI): domain Eukaryota; kingdom Viridiplantae; phylum Streptophyta; class Magnoliopsida; order Solanales; family Solanaceae; genus Nicotiana; species Nicotiana tabacum. The sequence goes on along the minus strand of NC_134087.1, from coordinate 151,043,587 downwards.
GAAAACCCCTCCTCTGTTCCAGGGGAATGCGAGCCCATGGCTCGATATATCAGTTTAATAACTAAAATCGAGAAGGTGAAGGCCGATTACCATTGGGAGAAGGCAGTGCTGGTAGAGATTCCTTCACGAGGGGAAGACATAACCAAGCATAAGGCTGGCTTCCTTAGTGTATACACATATCCTTTCACCTTAGGCCCGGTAGAAGCCTCTTTACCGTTGATAGATTTAGTGATCCTTGACTTCTGCAGCCAATATCAGGTGATACTTGGGCAAATCTATCCATCGTTTTGGCGCAATGTTTATATGATTATGTATCTCTCGAACATGGTCAAGGGGATGCCTTTTACCCTTGACCATCTAATTAGACTATATAGCCCCCAACTTTATTGAGGTGGCCTTATTAAGCTGAAACGTTGATCCCCAAAGGCCTTTTTCTCTAGCATCGATGAAGACAAAGATTGAGGGTGGATGAGCCTCTTTGTATGAGTCAAGACCTCAAACCTGATCCCTACTAAAAGAATTCCATTTCCCGAAAAATGTAATATGAATCGTAAGTAAACACATTCCTTTTATCAGATACCTTTTCCTGACATTGAATTAACTGTCTTCAATGATACAACTATCGAGTGGTACCCCACTGCTGTCAACAATCTTCTGGGATGTGTCAGATGACTTGATTTGATCCGCCAGTACGCTAAGCGCGTGTGGTGTAATTTGGCTAAGACCCGTTGGTAGGCTAAAAAACATGGTGAGTTCTTACCTTTGTCCATACTTGAATTCTTTAGAGAGGACATCTCTCTCTAGTATTCTCATCCTTTGTTCCTACGTAGGCTTTGGAGAGGCTGTTTTGATGTGGGAACCCCCGCTTGGGGAAGCAGATAACCCAAAGCCTGTTAAGGAGAAAAAGAGAAAGAAGAAGTCACCAGCTGGGTCCCCGAAGCCAAAAAAGGCTAAAACTCAAAAGACTGAGGCCGATTCAGTGGCCTTAATTTGGGAGGCAGCCGAGTATCTCTGTGCCGAGGGTGAAGAGAGTGATGACTGCCCTTTGGCATTTAGAGGAGAAAAAATGTTGCTGCCTCGAAATCTATTGAGCTGAAGGTGCATGAGTCGGAGGCCGCCGAGGTGGTCACATCCTAAGATGAGGGGATTTCGGGCGATGTCCTCGAGCCGACCAACGATATAAGCGCATTTGGTGCTAAGGGGCACCTGGCTGACGAGCCTGAAGGTACTAATGTTGAAGCTTTTCGGAGGGGGGAGGGCTCCTGTTCAATTAGTCGAGGTGATCAATGTAGATGAGACTCTACCAGGCCCTTCATTCTCTCCTAGGCAGATACAGAATGCCCTAGATATGAAAATTCCCATCGAAAGGGCATCCCAGGAGGGAACAACATATTTGAAGGATGTTTTGTCGTGGTTGAGGAAGGCCCTAATATCGACGCCTCTTTGGTCTTTGAAGAAGCCGAGAAGCTTCATCAACAAGTGATCTCGACTTGACCGCCGTATTCTGTGTTTCGATTCTGTTTTTCTGACTTCCATTCTCTGTGTTTCCAAACCTTAAAGTTTCCCAACCAAGCCTTCTCCAAGTCACAAGCAGAGTTTGCCCATTATGAGGATGAATTCAGGAAACTCGTTTCTGAATTGGGCGAACCTAAGGCCCTTCACGCCCAAAAGGAGGGGGAACTAGGTAACCTTCAAGCATATTTGGAGAGGATATCTCGAGAGCGGGCCTATCTCGATAAACAGGTAGTACGATCCCTGTGGGCTTATTTTTGTGCTTCAGTCAATTGAGTGTTTGATATCTTAATTTGGCTTTCTTTAGCTTAAGAAAAAAAATGATTTAATGCGAGAGGAGATTAGAGCTAGAGATACCTAAATCCTTGGGCTGAAGCAGCGTGTTGATGAGGTGTCTTCCAATAGAGAAGTCCTTCGAGAGAAATTGTCCTCGGTTGAATGCCAACTCCAAGGGGCGAGGGAAGAAAGATGAAAGTATAAAGACCTCCATACTGAACCAGTCGCTGAGCTATCTGCAGCTAAGTTCGACACCGCTGAGCTCACATCCTCATATAGAAAAGATGCTGCTTCTGCGAACGCTCGAGCCAGGAAGGTATTCGAGGAGGCCGAGCTTAAACTCTCTTGAGCTTTGGAACATGCCCAATTAAGATATCGGATACATGCTCTCAATGATATATACGCAGGGGGCATCAATTTGTCCGCCGAAATTGTGAGGGTGAAGGCCTTATAGGAAGTATCAGCAACTCTGCTTTCTCCCGAGGATGGTTCAACCAGTGGTTCGACCAACGGATCCGAGGATGATGAAGGCAAAGGTGAAGTCACTGAGGGGGAAGAGGTCGTCGATGACCTGGGGGTCGAGGGCCAGGCCGTTGAAGGCACAACTTCTGAAGGAGCTCTATTTGGTCAAGTAACCCCGATGGTAGATTAGGCTCTCGTTTGTTCCTTTTTTGTGTAAGGGCTCTAGGGGTGAGCCTTGTAAACGTGACTTTATGAAACTTTATCATATATATATGGATTTTTGCTCCTCGCCATTCTTGTTTTCCTTTTGCCTTTTTGGAATAAATTTTGATGTTTGTTGATGACCAGTTCAATTTATCGGACTAATGATATAAACCCCTCGAATTTTCATGTTCGATGAGCGATTGATGATAGTTAACCGTTCAGGGCTCGATCCTCGAATCAAGTTTTGACTCGGGCTTATTGACCCTTAGGTTTTCGACATACATGCCCTTAGGCTCTTACATATTGGCCCTTAGGCTCTTAGGCTAGCCCTTAGGTTCTTACACATTGACGCTTAGGCTCTTTGGGCTGGCTCCTAGGCTCTTACACATTGGCCCTTGACTCTTTTTAAATTGGGTTGATGAGACCTCTGATGTGGCTATAGTTTTCTCCATTTCGGCTAAAATTTTGATATGCCTTGGCATGTTTTTGTTCTTTCGACTTTTCGACGACTCAAATATTGATGTCGATTATGAATTGACATGCAACGATAATTGAGTACCTCGGGAGGTTTTCATGTAGGCTGATTTTTCGAAGCCTTTTGCTCAAGGCTGATTGTCTCAAAGCCTTGTCATTGTTTAAAGCTGATATGATCGAAGCTCTTTTGCTTATGCTGGGGGTATCCTGATTAATCGGTTCTTTTTGAAGTATTTAGAGGCCTTTAGTTTTACGGTGGCAGTCGGACGTCTCTGAGCCGCGCTAGTTTGGATGGATCCTTTTGATGCGATCGTAGTCGATAGTCCCCGGGTGTGATGACCTCAACATCTATATCGAGGGTATGCCTTTTAAGGGGTCTTACAAGTTCGATATATAGCCTTGGCCTTTATATCGAGTTTTTGCCCTTTTAAGGTCTAACGAATTTTGGCATGCCTCGTTGAGGTCTTACAGATTTGGTGTTGCCTCGATGAAAGCTTGCAAATTCGAGTTTTTGATGGCTCAATGAGCTGACTGTTGATGACAGTCCCCGAGTGTTCGAGAGTTTTTTGGCCCGTGTGCCATTTTTGCGTGAAAGTAGTGAACTTCTTCGAGACACAAAGTGCTTTAATAAGCAAAAAGGCTTCCTCAATTACTTGATATATGCGTACATGTTTTTTTCCTTCGGAGGCCCAATTATTATACATGGACACGGTTCATCCGACCGTTTGGCCCAATACATCATTCTCCTATCGGGGTCCTCCTTTACATAGTTTGAGTTCTTTGAAGAGGCAATCTCCGGTGGTGATGCCCCCAGTATTTGAGGTTGATCGAAGGGAAGCCTTCAATACTTGGTGCGTTCTCCTTAGGTAGCATATGGGTGTTGCCTCGTTAAAAACCTTGCCAGTAAAACATGTTCTGGATAAAATCCGGATCTAAAGGAAAAAGAGTGCAACACATGCTTTAAAACCCAAGATCTTCGAGATCTTCAAGATGGAAGATGCTTCGATTCCCTATCAATCGGGCACCTGCAAAATAAGTTAGTACTAAACATAAATGAAACGGGAGAAGGTTCTACCTTAGCATTGAGAGTGTTAGAGCATCGATTCATTTTTTATTACTTGCTCCGAGGACGCGGAACGATCCTTTATTTAATGATTCAAATGAGACCGAACACGTAGGTTGTGGTTGCTATTTGTCTGTTTGCTTGTCTTTTTACCTCTTTGATGTAGAGGGCATATGTGCCGGTATTGCGTCATGCACCGCAAACATCTCTCTTGCTGCGTGTTGTTCCACGTACACATGCTTTTACTCCATCTACTATTGGAAACTTCATTTGATGAAGGGTTGGCGATTGTGCCCTTATACTATGTATCCATGGCCTTCCAAGTAAGGCGTTGTATCTCATGTCGCCTTCGATGCCATGAAACTTGGTCTCTTGGATTGTTTTGGCTATGTTGATCGGGAGGATGATTTCCCCTTTTGTTTTCTCGCTCGTCATGTTGAATCCATTGAGTAATCAAGAGGCAGGTATGATCTAGTCGAGTAGTCCAAGCTGGTCCACTACCTTCAACTTGATTATGTTGGCCAAGCTACCTGGATCCATGAGTACACGTTTAATCTGAATTTTATTCAAAAGAAAAAAAATTACTAGTGCGTCATTGTGAGGCTGAGACAAGGTCTTGTGATCCATGAGTACACGTGAAGGCATCCTTTGGTATGTAACTCCGAGTTCGCCTTTCCTTGGTGATGGATATCTTTGTCCGTTTGAAAATAGGTTCCTGTAGGGCGTCGGCCCCTCCAACGATCATATGGATGATGTGATGTGGTTCTTCTAGTTTGTTTTCCTGTTTGCATCTCTTTCTCGGAAATGGTTCTTAGCACAGTCACTGAGAAACTCACGAAGATGCCCTTCATAGAACAAACGGGCTACCTCCTCCCTAAGCTTCATGCAATCCTCGGTCCTATGACTGTGAGTGTCGTGATACTTACACATAAAGTTTGGGTTCCTCTGTGAAGGGTCTGATAGCATGGGTTTTGGCCACCTATCATCTTTGATTTTCCCTATGGCTGATACGATGCCCGAGACATCGATGTTGAAGTTATACTCAGATAGTCGGGGTGCCTCCACCGGTCCAGTGAGCTTATCGAACCCGGCCATACCCATGAATCCCCAAGAATTTTGACCTTGATCTACTCTTCGATCACCTTGAGGTATATTACGCCTCAGTGCATTTCTTCGATCTTCTACGTACGACTGACATCTTTCTTTGTTTGATCTTGGTTCCCTTTTTGTAAACCTTTGCTCTTTTGTAAGGAGCATGCTAGGATACACTGAGCCCGAGGGGGCTCCTAGTTGGTGGTCTTCGACCCTGATCTTTGATTGGTACCTTTTGTGCACATCTGCCCAAGTAACGGTAAGATAATCGATCAAATTTTGTTTTAACTACCTTGAAGCTACCGAGCTTCGTTTGTTCAAGCCTTGAGTGAAGGCCTGTACTTCCCCAGTCATTGGAGACTGGTGGTGTTTCCATTCGCTCTATCTGAAAATGAGATACGAATTCCCTTAGCAACTCGTCCTCCCTCTATTCGATTTTGAAGACATCGGACTTTCTGGTGGTGACCTTGATGGCATCGGCATGTGCCCTCACAAAAGAAACTGCCAGCATGACAAATGAGTCTGTTGAATTTGGGGGTAGATTATGATACCACATTATAGCCCCTTTCGATAGTGTTTCTCCCAATTTCATCAACAAGACGGACTCAATTTCATCGTCCTTCAAGTCGTTCACTTTTACGGCACAAGTATAAGTGTTAACGTGCTCATTGGGGTCCGTGGTCCCGTTATACTTTAGGACATTGGGAATTCTGAATTTTTTCAAAATGGGCTTCGGAGCCACACTTGATGGGAGTGGCCTCTACATGAACTTCTTTAAATCTATACCCTTCAGAATCGGGGGGTATGTCGGGGATCTGATCGACCCTCGAGTTATAAGTCTCTACCCTTTTATCATTATCTTCTATCTTTTTTTCTCCTAATTCAATTCTTTTTGTGAGATGCTTGAGCATCTTCATAATAGCAGGGTCCGTTGCTGACTTGTTGTTGTTCGATCTCTCCTGTAACTACTCGACTCAAGGAGCTGTCTCTGGTGTCTCCGGTGCCACTGTGCTTGGGATTTTTTGTTGGCTTTGCAGTTGAGCAATAGCCATTTGTTGTGCTTGTAACATTTCAATAATGCCTTGGAGACTGACTCCTCCTTCTTCCACTCCTCGTGCTTCTTGACCTCCGGCCTAGTCTTCCCCGCATCTATTCCTCACGGGGTCTGCACTCGTTTCCATATTCAATACGTTGTAGGAGCTGTTATCATCTGGCTCTACATTTGGTACTCCCTCAGGATTTACAGGTGGTACACCCATCCCTATTCCGCTATTTTCTTCAAGTTCTTCACTGTTGTGAAGAGGTGAATTTTGTGTGCGAGACATGATTAACCCTGAAGTCAAATAATCTTTGACAAGAAAAAGTGTGAAGAGTAACGTGTGTTATCAAAGAACTAGCACCAAAATAATCACTATTATTCTTAGCCCCACGGTGGGTGCTGAACTGTTTACCTTGAAAATGGTAACTACAACTATATTTGATTTGTGGTTCTAAAAATATGTGATTTATCTTGATATTTGTTGTTAGGCAATATATGCTAACTGAGAGTCAAGAAAATAAGAAATGCAAACCGATAGGGTTCCGAAGCTGGGCCTCGAGCTAGCTGGAGCAGGGCCTCGAAGTCTAGACGGGTGAATAGCCATGAACGATCGATTAAGAATCAATGATAATGAGGGACTTAATTATGGCCTTTTGTGGTTAATGATGAGCAATAAATGAAGAACAACAATGAATAATGAATGAACAATAAAAGAATAAGCAATAAATGCAAAGAATAGTAGTGTTAGTATAGAGAGCAGAGAATGTTGTATTGTATTACCTTACAAGATGACAAGGGTCCCCTTTATATATGAGGGGTAATTCCAACATAGTACATGTCTCATTAATGGTAAATAAAAGCTACTAGTATAGCTACACAACGACCCAGTACCGATTTGTACTATTATTGCAGACCTAGTCAATTTTAGCCACGTGTCTTTGGGAGTTTTTCCGCCTTTCCATGATGATCATCGATTGTACTGATTCGAGGTCGACCATGGTGAGCCTTCGATGTGCTCCCTCGAGGGACACACTCGGGATCGCACCTCACACTCTGCTCCGGGCTTCTATGATGTTAGGCGTGGAGCGGCATGGTATCCCCAAAGTCGAACTCCCCAATTTTGGCCATATACACTGCTAAATGCTATTTTATACGTAGTCATAGCTTTTCTTGCTTATTATGCCTCCGTATCTTATTGTTCATTATTGATACATGACATTATTTCTGTTAGGCTATTTATATGATTTCTGAGAGCCCGTGAGACTGGAGATATTGATGACTGAGTGAGCCCGAGGGCCTAATTTTTAGGATATTGAGACTATAGCACGTTTGTTGTCCTTACAGATACTGATACTGATACTATAGCACATGAGTCGTTCGCGTGGATTCTGATACTGATATCATAGCACGTGAGTTATCTGTGCAGATTATAGTGCTTGGGCTGAAGGAGTCCCCCCCCTCGGGAGTTTGCACACCCCTAGCGAGCGCGGGTACCTTGAGTGAGTGATATGAGCTATGGCCGAGGGGCTGTATATGAGTAACTTCGAGTTATGCCCGAAGGGATGGATCTGAGTGATGTTATGCTCGAGGGGTTGTTTATGATTTATGTTGCCCGAGGGGCTATATACGGCGATGTTTGCCCAAGGGGATGTTTCTGATTTTATCAGTTTTACTCTCTTTTGCATTGAGCGTCTCTTGAAAGTGTTGGAAAAATATATTCAAATGAATTTTACCAAAAACTGGATTTATAAACGAGATGATTTGACTCAAGTACTGATTTGAAAGCATGTTCTACTTACTGAGATTTCATGATGTGGACTTTATGTGTTTCTTACTGCCCAGTCTTTATTTACCTTTTTACTTATTGATTTGGCGTACTCACATTACTCCCTGCACCTTGTGTGCAGATCTAGGGGGTTGCTGGACGTGCTAGTGAGTGTGAATTTCATTTGTCACAGATCTGTTAGAGTTAGCAAGGTAGCTGCATGTCGATCGCAGCCCTGCTCTTCTCCCTCCTATCTTCCTATAGATGTTATTAGTTGGTTTCCAAGTAGTATTAGTCTTTGTATTATCGGATAGTTCTTAGTAGATGTTCATGACAAGTGACACGCCGATATCGAGTTTTTCTTTTCGCACTTCGTTATTCAGATTATCTTATACAGTTTTATTAACTATATAACTTGAAGTAATCTTTAAATTGGAATATCAGGTTGTTTTGGTAAAAGAGCTAGCTTGCCTAGTTCCACGATAGGCGCCATCACGACAGGGTTAGTTTTTGGGTTGTGACATAATTGAATCTGAGTCAAGAATAATTACGCCCATCCAAGTGGTGAAAAATTGCTTCAATATGTGCTCCTAATCTCAAAATATAATAAATAAGCTCAAAGTCCTAAAATAACAATTTATATGCACTATCCAGCAGTAGCCTATGCGATCGCGGTTGTACCCTCGCGATCGTGATGCACAAAAATATATTGTCTTAGTGTGATGACCTGATAGATTGTTTTGAATACTAGCCTTATTTTCAGTATTTCGAAACACCTCATAACGTCATTTGATATTTCTTGATTTACGTGCATGATTTGTGTCGCTTTTTAGAAAGGTTTTACGTAAAAATTTAATGAACAACTAATTTTTGACATAAAACAAGGTTTGAGTTGACCACGATTATCATTTTTTGTAAACAGCCTCAAATTGGCATTTTGACGATTTTGATAGGATCGTATGATATTTTTGGACGTGAACTCATGTTTGTTGGGGTTACCGAGTGATCCGAGCACATTTCAGCATATTATGTATAAGTTGGTCAAAATTTGAGTTTTAAGTTAAAATCTTCAATTTTGATGATCCATTCTTGTTATTTGATGTTATTTTGATGACTTGATGTAGCGATCAAGTTTGTAGGATGTTATTATACTTATGTGCATATTCGACTTGGAGCTCGAGGGTCTCGGGAATGTTTCTTATATGTTTTGGGAAGTTTTGGAATGTCTGGTAGCAAAGTTTAGTCTAATGCTCAGCGAGAGCATTATAATTCGGTTAAGAATATAATCAAATACTTAAAAAATGGTTAGGAATTATATATTAGTCTATCATTCGGATGACCTCATTTCTATTGGGTACATTGATTCAAACATCCAATCGGATAGAAAATCTAGATAACCCACCCTAGGAATGCATTTACTCTGAGAGGTGGAGACATAAATTGGAAGAGATTCAAGCAATCTTACATTGCTGATTCCAACATGGAAGCCGAATACGTTGGCTCAAAAACTTTCTAACAAAGTTGGGTATAAATACTCGATTCAAGCACCTTTTAGATTTTACTATGATAACAATGGTGGAGTTGCAAATTTGAAAGAACTACGAAGCGGTAAAAGATCAAAGTTCATTAAGCTTAAATATCTTTTATTTCGAGATATAGTGTTGTAACGACTCGGCCTGCCATTTCACGAATTTGCATTTGGTTTAATGGTTTGAGGTCACGAGTAGCTTCATATGGTGTATTATGACTTGTGTGTAGTCTATTTTGGCTTTTGAGTGGTTCGGGGATAGATTTAGAAGAATGATCCTTAATTTAAATGCTTTAAGCTGAAAGGACTGACCAAAGTTGACTTTTGTGTATTTGACCTCAGACCTGGAGTTTTGTATACCAACCTGAACAGTCATTTTGAAAGTTAGCATCCAGTTCGATGGTTTAAGGTCTTGAGTAGCTTCATATTAGGTATTATTAGTTGCGTATATGGTCGGCTTTGGTTTTGAAGCGATTCAAGATTGATTTGGAAGAATGATTCTCATTTTAGAAACGTTCATTTGAAAGAGCTGGCCAAGTATTACTTTTGTGTATTTGATTTTTGACCGGAGTTTATCCGTTTTATTAAGTCCGGATGGCAATTTTGGACTTAATCATATGCCCGGATTTGAATTCGGAGGTTCCTAGGTTGATTTATCTTATTTCGGCGAAAGTTGGCAATTTGAAGGTTTAGAATGTTCCTATGTTTGGCCATGGTTTTAATTTATGGCTATCGGGTTGGGATTTTTGTTTCAGGACTTGGAATATGTCTGTTTTGATATTTGGGACTTGCCTGCAATGTTCGGCGTCATTCCGAGTTGATTTGGTAAGAACCAGATGCGTGGTTGTGTTTTTAGAAGTTCTTAAGTTTCATTAAAAATTTCATGTGTTTTGAGGTTTTATTCTTGGTTTTGGAGGTCATTTTTGTATTTTGATCTCTTGAGTGAGTTCGTATGATAGTTTTACACTTGTGTGGATGTTTGGTATGGAGCCCCGAGGGCTGGGTGAGTTTCAGACACATTTTGGCGAGTTTGAGAGAGTTCGGATTTTGTTGGTGTTCAGTTCTCGCATTTGTGAGATATTTTCTCGCTTTTGCGAGTAGGGTTAGGGACTGGGGACTTCTCATTTGCAAACTATCCGATTACATTTGCGATGGCACCTGGGCAGGGAGTTTTCGCATTTGCGACATTCCTATCGCTTTTGCGAAGTGCTTGTGTTCGCATTTAAAAACTATATGTCGCTTTTGAAACTTATTCAGAGTTTGTGAGTGGTCGCTTTTGTGATCATATTTCTTCATTTGTGAGGTTCGCATTTGCAAACCCCAAGTCGTAAATGTGATACCTACACCTAGTGACAAGTTTTGTGTTTCGGGACTTAGCTTTATGTTATCACTTTTTGAGCCCTAGACATAATGGGAGGCCATTTTGTGGAGAGATTTTGATACCAACTTTCTGGGTATTTTTTTTAATCCATATTTTATTACATAACATGATTTTTTTTATGAGTTTTAACATCTAAATCATGAGAATCTAAGATAAATTTTTGGAGTTTTTTACTATGTTTTGAGAAATAAAAATTTTAGATTTGGCAGTCGAATTGAACTCGGATGTGAAAACAAAATACATATATGGATTCGTGGGGTTATGGGTAGTCGAGATCTACCCTTGGACTTGGTTTTGACCGGGGGTAGAGTTAATTTTTGGGGAATTGTGTAAAGATCTGAGGGGTCATGTTAATACTGAGATGTATACCTGCTGATACATATATCCATGGTTTCTATATTTCTCAGATTTATTTCTTTTCTGTGTTGATAACTTTCAAGTTTATCTTCATAGAATTCAATTTCATTTTCTATAGTTAATAAAGCTTTATTACGTAATATATTATATCTAATTATGTCTTTGCATGTTTTAATATTGTGTTTAACACAATCTATTTTTCTATTTATGTTACTGAGGGTTTTAAGAAGTTTCCATTTCTGGGTGTTATAGAATCTTATATAATGAAAAGTGTTATGTTTCATTTATAAACAGATTTTATTAACTTGATATGTGATCATTAATCTGAATATAAATCTAGTTCATATAGATCTAATATATCTATTTCTTGTGATACAATTAGTTCTGTAAATGCTTGTTCCATTACATATATTATTTCAAAAGTAACTAAAATATCATAAATTTTTCTTTTGACATCGTTATTAAGTCTGTTAAAGATATATAATATAAGTATTTTGTAGTCAATATTTTCTTCTAATAAATACGTGTGGTTGTTCATTCAGATTTACTATTTATCCTTATCATGTGTTTACTAAACATATTCCCTCTAACCTCTTTGTTTATCATAGAGTTTATCATATTTTAATAAGTTATACTGAACAATCTTTTCTGGTCACTGTGAGCACGTGATTTTTGCCTTACGAAAACTACTCCAAAACAAAAAAAAATAATAAAATAAATTTCTTTTACTGTGTAATTTTTGAATTTTTGCGTGGTGTTAAACACTTGTGTTATGTCCGTAAGTGTTTACTTTGACATAATAAAATGAAAAAATAAAATAAAATACATATTGCATGCATATAGGATTTAATTATGCATTTAAAAGATAATTTAAATAAAATCACAAAAAATATGCAATAGTTCTATTTTAAATATTCCATTGTGTGATTGATGTCTTGTCTATGTGTTAAATAATTGTTATAGAGTAATTAATATATTTTTGAAATTAAAATTGTTTTATAATTAAAATTAGAAATTTAAATTAGAAAAAAATGAAAAAAAAATGTATATATATACAAAATCGGACCTGGATTAAAATCCAGGCCCAAATGATTTAATTCCCCCCCACAGCCCAATCCAGATGACCATGTCCGGTCCAATTCAGCTACGCCAAACGACGTCATTTGGTGATCATTCATCAAGGGCCGTTAGATTAGATCAATTTAACGGCTGAGATACACTACCCTTACCCTTACCCGTAACCCGACCCTTTGACCCAATCCAGGCCGACCCTGAACTTAGACCAAACGACGACGTTTGGTTAAGTGGATTGATCTCAACCGTGCATCTTAATTGATCCAACGGATGAGATCAATCCACCCCACCCCTATATAAAGACCAAACCCCTACCCCGGCCACTAACCAAACACCCCCCCTCTCACTATTCATCATCGTCCCCAAACCCCACTCCTAACCCTAGCCGCCCTAGGATCCTACCGCCTGAAACCCGACGGCATCAACGCCTCCGGTCACCAAAATAACACCCTAGAATCCCCTGAACATCCTCTACACAGATCTAACATTGGTTTCCTTCGAATCAGGCCCCAACTCTTCGAATCTTAAATCGAAGGTTGGCCTGAAAACCTTACCTTCTCCGATGGCTTCCAAAATAACACCATAGTACCCCCTAGCATGCCTTGTTGTGGATCTGAAGTTTGTTTGGCTCGAATCAGTTCCGAGCTTGTCGAATCTTCTTTTGAAGATTCGGACCAAACAAGAACAAACTCAGATCCGTTTTAAGCTGACACCAAATGACCCCTAGGCTACCCTCACCCTTGTATCATATTTGGTTCTCCTCGAATCTGACCAGAAATGGTTAAGTCCCAAATCGAACTTTCAAGAACCCTAAAAATACCAAACTTTTGGATTCTGTTCAGATTGAATAAAGATTGAGGTTTAATCGACCTTAGTCGAAGTATTTTCAGTGGAAAATACTTCGACTAAGGTCTGTTTGATTTCAAACAAATCCGAAGCCAAGTTGAGTTCGAGTCTGATTAAAATTCAGAGGTACTTTTCTATTTCTGTTTGTGTATTCTGTATGTATTTTCGTTTGTTTTAATAACTTGTTAATTTTTCATATTTTGCTTTGATTAATTCTGTCATCTTTGTCTCATGCCCGTCTTATGATCAAAATATGAAACTGTTTCTGTTGGTTGTGATTATTCACAATTTAAGTAATCGACTCGATTAAGTTCGTCGATTAGTTATATTATGAATTCTCATTTATGATAATGCTGATTGAAACAGTCTGTTTCTATTATTTTTAGACTGATTATGGACAAATGTTGTAAATAGTCAACTGATTAATACTCTTCAATTAAATCATGTTTGTTTGCGAATCAGTGAATTCAAATGTATGCTGTATATATTGTTTTCTGAACAGGGCATTGTCAGTATATTGACAATGCTCCTGTGTATGTTTGATCTTGATTCAATGTTTAAGTCCAGTCTGAATTGTTATAATGATTTCAGTGATATGTTGTTAGTTTTGAATTCAGTGTGATTTTACAAGTGTTGACTAAATGTAATTGTGTTAGAAAGTTACATCCTTAGTTAAGATTCAGTCCAAAACTTTAGGATTGGTTATAGCTGCTTAAACAGATTTTAAAATCTGTATTGTGAGATTCTGAATTTAAGACAGTAATAACAGTAGAAAATCTGGGACATTTTGGACAGAGTAGTGAGGGTAATATGATATAATAGTGAGCTGATAGTGGAGTGATAATGGCTATTAGTTAATGAGTACTAATGGGGAACAAGGGATAATGGGCTGCTGAAAAACAGGATAAATAGCACTCAATAGGATTTAAAGTATTCAAAAGTAGTTTTAATGGAACTTTTCTGATTTTTAAAAAAGAGAAAGGGTCCAGGCAACACTTAAGAGAGGGGGACATACCTGTATAAATACAGGGACAGATTTAAAAGGAAGGGGATCAGTTTTCAGAGAAAGAGAGTTTAGAGACTCAGATTTTGAAAGAGAAAAATCTGATTTAAGAAGCTTTTCAAAGAAAGATTGAGAGAGATACATTGAGAAAAATCAGAAATAGAAATCTGAAAATTGAGAAGAATAGAATCAGATAAAAGATAGAAAGAAAGGAAAACAGAAACATTAAAACAGAATTCTACATCGGAAGTTAATATTGAAGCTGATTCTGTGTTTTGAAATTGAAAGCTTTTTCAGTCTGCTTTGTTTTAAGTCTCAAAATCAGAAATATTACTCTTTGTATTAAATCTGTCCAGATTAGTTCAATCTCATTGTTCAGTTAAAAATCTGAAATTTCTTAAAAGTACTGTCACTGTGCATCTGGATTCCTCGGGTCTTATTATTGCTCAAATCTGTGGGAATACTGGTATTTTGCTGATTTTGTCACTGCTGCAACTGCTGAAATTTACTCCTTCTGCCTTCATTTCCAGGTACATATATTTTAAAACCTACGTTGTGAAGGGTATCAACATGACAACAAATAAAGTTTGAATTGTAATACTATCTTCTATTCATTTGAGCTCTTTAGTTAAAAATTCAGCTTTGTTTCATGTTGGTTTAATAGTAGTATATTTCGACGTAATGGCTGTAAGATAAATGTCATTTCTTGAAATTTGTATAAGTGTTGTAATAGGGTTAATTTCGAAATTTTCATTAAAGGAAGGTATAATTAAGATTGTCAAGGTAGGAAACATGGCATAAAGTGGACCATTATTTAAATTTTATGGTGTTGTTAGCTAAGTAAAGAGTACTGTAGAAATATCAAGAAAACTACATTACTAACTCTCGTTGTTAAATAAGGTTAAGATGGTATTGATGGTATATTTTTATAAGATAATAGATGTGTGTATAAACGTTGGCGAAAGGTGATATGATATAGCTTGTTACGATGTTAAAATGTTATGAATGTTTACGACATACAGTTAGGTTGCATGTAAGGTAATTTTATTGAATTGACTTGTATAATAATTCCTTTCCTATAAACTCGATGCCTATCTACCTTCATAAAATAAATTAACCAAATAATTAGGCCTATTAGATTAAAAGCGAGTATATGAGAATGAAACGAGATGTACAAGCATAAATTGCAACACTTTATATCAATGGTAATTAGAAAAAATAGAATTTGCACTAAGTAATAATGAAAATTCTTGGAAAATATTTCCTCCCTTTATAATTCATTTTCAGTTTCATATACAATTCATTCTTTGGCATATATATGTTATATTTGTCAAAAATAGCATTAATCATATTTTTATTCTGTTCTTTGAATTTGAATAGTTGGAATGAATATAATTTATACTCGGAAATTATAATCGACGGGCAACCTTTAATAGATTGTGAATTCTTTTTCAAAGAATTTATAGGCCTCTAAAATGGGAGTTCTCATGATTTTCACATAAAAATATATGAATATAATAAACAATTTGTGGAAAATCCCTAATACCATTACAAGTATTTTGCGCAATTAGGGATGCGTTCGCATACCCTGATTATATTTTTAAAAGCAAACTCGGATTATGCGTACGCGCAATTTCGAACGAATATTTAAGAAAAGGATTTTTCCAAAGGCGTTAAAACAATTTCATAAAAAACTCGAGATGTGCGGTTCACTATTTAAGAAAAACAAATTTTCTTGATTCGACACAATTTCGAAAAATGATTGTTTAATAAATATATTATCAAAAGTTATCGTGTACACGTACACGTGACACAATTCCGCATTTTTAAATTTATAACACGAATATACGTACGCGTAATTCGATTCAAAGAAGGGTCCTTAATCACAATAAGTATAAGCGGTAGTAAAATTACGTGATAAAAAATATATTTAATAAAAATCGAGATAATTAAGCCAATAATAAAAACAGTTAAGCGACCGTGCTAGAACCACGAAATTCGGAAATGCCTAACACCTTCTTCCGGATTAACAGAATTCCTTACTCAGGATTTCTGGTTCGCAGAATAAATAACAGAGTCATATTCTCCTCGATTCAGGGATTAAAATCGGTGACTTGGGATGCCCTAAAATTCCCAGGTGGCGACTCTGAAATTAAATAAATCCCGTTTCGACTGTCCTTCAATTGGAGAAAACTCCCCTACGCGCCCCCGCGGGCGCGGTAAAAAGGAGGTGCGACAGCTCTGGCGACTCTGCTGGGGAACGAACCCAGAACCATTGGTTCAGGGTTCAAAGAATTCGAGCTTAAAATATCTGTGTTAATTGGCTTTATTTACTATATGATTTTCAACTGTTTATATGCTAATATGCTAAATGTTGTTTTTTACTGCTTTAATATTATTTGAATTGTGAATATATACAACTGCTACGAAACCCCCTTCTTTCTGAGTCTTCTGAATTTATGGTGTATACGTGCGCGTGACCCACCTTTCTGTTAAAGTCATACCAAATAAGACGGAGTTGGGACAAGTAACTAGGCCGGGAAGACTTTCGTGCTCCCGGTACGTTGCCCCCGCTTCGGCTCAAACTGTCCGTTTGGGTAAGCCAGGTTTAGAACAATCAACCTAAGGTTTTACACTTAGAATAACTCAGCCATGTACCGGATCCCTAGTAGGAACGTCTATTTGCATCATACACATTTGGCCTTGGAGACTCAACACAGGGGTTGGGTCTGTCTAGGACAGGTGAACCCGAAATAAAAAGACCATCATGATGCATCCTACTTGCTATTTGTGCATTCATTAGCCTCGAACATGCTTGTTGACCAGCTTAAATGAAATCATGGTGAGAAGAGAGGAATAAAATGGGTTGTTGTTTTTTTTAAAAAAAAAATAAAAAAAAAAAAGAAAAATAGTTTTAAATCTTGAAATAAAGGTATTTAATAAATAAAAAAAAATTCGAAAATGATTTTTTTTAGTATAAATTTTCAAAATGAATTTTGACTTTATTAAAATTAAATTTCCAGATACAAAATGAGCACCACACAAAGCCCCTCGTCCACGAGTACAGAAGAATTTCTATTTAACTTCAAATGTGGTGGTATGATTTAGGCGAAGACGGTCAAAAATTGGTCGTCAAGCATTTGGGAAATCTCACGGACATTATGAAAGTCAAACCCCGTGATGATCTGATTGCGGCACTAGTAACTTTTTGGGACCCTGTTCACAATGTCTTTCGTTTCTCTGACTTCGAGCTTACTCCTACTTTAGAGGAGATAGCTGGATATGCTGGTTTTGACGGAAGTTTAAGAAATCAAAGCTTGATATTCACAAAGGCTCCTTCGGTACATCGATTCTTTGGTCTTCTGAACATCAGCAGTCAAATCAGGAAAAATAATGTCATCAATGGATGTTGTTCCTTCAACTTTTTGTATTCAAGGTTCGGAAAGTCAGATGGGTTCGAAATTCATGAGAAAGGCCTTACCAATAAGCAAAACAAAGACACTTGGCAGATTCACCGTCGCTTTGCTTTCATGGTGGCTTTTCTAGGAGTCATGGTCTTTCCAAACAAAGAGCGAACAATTGATATTCGCACCGCAAAAATTGTGCAAATCCTCACCACCAAAGAAAATCACACCTTTGTCCCCATCATTCTATCAGACATTTATCGAGCTTTGACTTTATGTAAATCAGGAGCAAAGGTCTTCGAAGGATGCAAAATTTTGTTGCAAATGTGGGTGATGGAGCATCTCCAACAACAGCCCAAGATCATACAGTATGGGTCAAACAATGATAATTGCATCGAGAGCTATGAGGAAAGAACAAAAAATTATCAGGCTCCAGAAGGGATAGAAGCATGGGTATCTCATCTAAAGGCTTTAACGGCAAATCAAATTGAATGGACTCTGGGATGGCTCCCGATGAGGGAAGTAATACACATGTCAGCCTCAAATAGTTATCTACTACTATTGGGATTGAAAAGCATTCAGCCGTATGCACCACTGAGAGTCCTAAGGCAATTAGGGAGATATCAAATAGTTCCTGATGATGAAGATTTGAGTGTGCAAGTAATCGAATTACACCCAGAAGCCACTATTCCCGAGGCTCTACTTCAGCAGATGTGGAATGGATGCCGATACTTGAAAAGTGATACTCAAGTCCCAGATGCTACAAAGGGTGAGATAAATCCTGGATATGCAAGGTGGTTTGAAAAGCGGTCTCGCGTGGATGATGTACCAGAGCCTGAGCTAAGAAGGCCAACAAAAAGACCCCATGATCAAAACTTCAATGATAAAATCCAAGAACGGTTGATCTGGGGAGAAAAGGAAAAAGGGTACAAAGCAACTATCCATGCCCTAAAAGAAAATCTAAGAAGCCTCAGTTTGGAGAAAGATTTGCAAGAACAAGAAGCCGAAGGCGAGAAAAAGAGTCTAGCTTGTGAGAATGAAAATCTTCATGCTCGATTCCAAAAAATGAAAAGAGTTTCTGAAACGCCAAAGAGGAGCTGGAAGGATCAAAAAACCATCGCCAATCTCTTTGAAAAAATGCAAGATTATGATTCCATTCTTGCGGAAAACGAAAGGGCATTGAGCAAAGCAAAAGAAAGGATCCAACAATTAAACGAAGAAGCCAGATCTAACAAGGAATGCCAAGATAGGCAATTCGAAAAAGACAAGGCACAATTCAAGAAGGAAAAAGATTATTGGATGTGATCAGAAGACCAGCTTCGTGCACAACTAAGAGAGGCAAGAAGATGCAACAGAGAACATCAACAAGCAGACATCGACAGGGAAAGATCGCAAGCAAGATTAGAGCAGGCTAGACTCCGAGCTCTGTTAGAATCAGCTCTAGATCGTGAAAACCGTGTCAGAGATATAACCACCACTCGTCAGCAGCAATTGCAAGACCAAGACCAACGTCTCCAAGGTTTCAGGGCACAAATCCACGACTTGGCAGTCTTCACATCTCAAAGTTATGTAAACTGCCAAGGAATGGATTATGAAAGGTTTACAGAGCATGCGCCCACTTTTGCTCGTCATCTAGCAATGGAGTTGGAAAGGATGTATCGTACGCTGGGAGGCCATCCAGGTCAAGCCCCACATTGAGCAGATAATCCAATGTTTGACAAACAAAAGTGGAAAGTGGGGCATGTTGTGAGATGTTAAGAATTGTATCTTTTATTTTGATTTAAGTGTGTGTGTTTCAAGCCATTTTCTTAAAAGTTTTCAAATGTAATTCCATCTTTGTGTAATGAATAAAAGTGATTGCCTTTAGTCCGAACTACGCAAGGTCTGATTCATGTGAGGCATGATACGTAGGCAATCTCTAAGATTCGACCACCACGATAAAAGATATATATAATAAATAAAAGTGAATAACAATAAAAATTTCAAGAAAGCTGGGACGACACAAGCAGCCGAGCAAATGCATAATAGAAAGGGATTATTTGTCTAGGAGCATTGCATCTCAACGTGTGATTATATATGTGTTAAACTCTCAAAACTAACAAGTTTGTTCATTTCCAGAATTCAAGCAGTTAGTTTCTCTAAAGAGTATACTGGCATATTATCACTATCACACAAGATCAAAAGGACCAATACCCGAAAGTATGTCTATCCCAGATGTTGACACAGGTATGGAGCTAGAGGAGATGGATGTCGGGAAAATGAAAGAAGAGATGTTTAAGCTCAAGCAGCAAATGGCTGAGATGTACCAAGCATGGTCTACAGGACAGCTACCCCCATCTTACCCAAATAACCCTGCTCCATCAATGACCCAAGCTCGGGATAATATCACCACTGAATTATCCCCAAACTTCCCCATTTACCAGCACTACCGAGGCACCACCTCTCAGACATCGCAGTCTCCACCTCCAAAACCTGTTCCATATTTTCCTCCACCTATGACTCCTGTTTTCGTAGCACCTCCCCCTGCTACATTCCACAAATCTCCTAGTGAGCCTACATTCCAGGCCCAGGACAACCAATATTACCCCCCGGAGCCCACCCTCAAAGCCTCCGAAATTCATTCAACCACTCCTCGTTTTGATCTCCCAACCGAAATTGACAAGCCAGCCAAAAATGCTGAGCAAGAAGAGATATTCAGGAAGGTCAAGAGTCTAGAACAATCGTTCAGAGACATGCGAGGATTAGGTGGGCAAGTCAGTGTAGCATACAAAGATTTGTGCTTATTCCCCAATGTACAATTACCAGTTGGCTTCAAGATGCCCAAATTTGACTTATACAACGGGCACGGCGACCCAGTAGCCCACTTAAGAGGTTTCTGTAGCAAGATGCGAGGAGCTGGGGGAAAAGATGAATTATTAATGGCTTACTTCAGTCAAAGTTTAAGCGGATCAGCTTTGGAGTGGTATACACGCCAGGACCATGGGAGATGGTACACCTGGGATGACCTGGCACAGGCATTCGCATACCATTTCCAATACAATCTAGAAATCATCCCAGATCGATTATCTTTGACAAAATTTGAGAAGAAACACAATGAAAGTTTCAGAGAGTATGGTTTTCGGTGGAGAGAACAGGCAGCAAGAGTGGATCCTCCTATGAAGGAGAGCGAAATGGTAGACTACTTCCTCCAAGCCTTGGAACAGACTTACTATGCCCATTTGGTTTCAGCAGTTGGGAAATCATTCAACGAAGTAGTGAAGATGGGAGGTATGGTGGAAGAAGGCCTCAAGACAAGTAAAATCATGAGCTATTCAGCAATTAAGGCAACTACTCAAGCTATTCAAGGTGGGGTAGGAGGAATCAGAAGAAAGAAGAGGGAGGAAGCAGCAGTAGTTGATTCAGGAATTTGGCAGGGACCCAGAGGTTCACCGCTTTACTATAATCAACAACGACCTCGCCAATCAGCTTACCACCATGATTCATCCCAACACTACTATCACCCTTCAGAGCCTCATTTTTCCATTAACCATGCTTAAGCATACAATCAGCCACCTGTTCACACCAATTGGCGTGCTCCTGTCACACCAAATACTTACCCACGAGCCTATCCCGGACCAGGTTTCAGGCCTAGGCCAGCATTCAGGGGAGAAAAGGAACAGAAAAAGAAAACTTACACTTCATTGGGAGAGTCTTACACTAGTCTGTTCCACAGGCTGAGACAGCTAGACATGCTGAGACCAATACAATCCAAGCTACCCAATCCTCCTCCAAAGAATCTGGATTACACCATTAGCTGTGAATATTGCTCCGGTGCACCAGGACATGATACGGAGAAATGCTGGCATTTGAAAAATACAATACAAGAGCTGATTGATACTAATAAAATCGAGGTTCAAACCCCCGAAGCCCCAAATATCAATAGAAATCCAATGCCAGCCCATCAAGAGGCTAATATGATAGAAATCATACAAACTGATGGGGATACAAAGAAGCTGTCACAAACTGTCATGATGATCAAGTCTCATGAAACCAAGACAGATAAGCAGTTAATGGAGGAGAAGCCGGTGTCTAAGCAGAACAAAAATGGTGATGAACCATCTACGATAGTCGATGAGGGATCATCGAGCAAAGTTGCCGCAAAACAAGAAAGGCCGAAAGTGATAGTACCAGGGGTTGCTAACAAACCCATTGTATTCGTGGAAGGAGCCTGTACAGATCGGGTTATTATTATTGCACCTGTAATCCAGCTATCGGTCATCAACAACAAAGCCATCCCATGGAACTACGAATGGGTGACTGTAATGTACAGGGGAAAAGAAATCAAGGAAGAAGTGTGTGAGGTGCAAGGATTGACTCGTTCGGGAAGATGTTTTACTCCCGAAGAGTTAAGAAAAACTAAAAACAATCCAACGCCAACAAAGAGAGCTGTGATGGAAGAAGAGGCGGAGGAGTTTTTAAGAAAAATGAAACTCCATGATTATTCTGTTGTGGATCAATTAAAGAAGACCCCTGCTCAAATTTCATTGTTGTCATTACCGATCCATTCAGAGGAGCACCGTCTGGCTTTGATGAAAATCCTGAATGAGGCTCACATTCCTGAAAAGATCTCTGTAAATCATTTGGGAAAAATAGCCAACAGAATCTTTGAGACAAACAGAAATACATTTGCTGATGATGAATTACCTGTGGAAGGTACCGAGCACAACAAAGCTCTTTACCTCACCGTGAAATGTGAAAACTCCGTAGTAACCCGGGTATTGGTTGACAATGGGTCAAGTGCAAACATATGCCCTCTCTCCACTTTAAACAAATTAAAAATTAAAGAGGAGAGGATCCAGAAGAATAGTATCTGCGTACGGGGGTTTGACGGTGGAAGCAGAGATTCATTTGGCGACATAGTGTTGGAACTAACAATAGGGCCAGTTGAATTCACAATGGAATTCCAAGTGTTGGACATAACTGTTTCTTACAACTTGTTATTGGGTCGACCATGGATCCATGCTGCTAAAGCAGTCCCGTCAACACTACATCAGGCTGTCAAGTTTGAATGGGATCATCAAGAAATAGTCGTGTATGGAGAAGAAAGTTTAAATGCTCACAGCAGTACCATTGTACCGATCGAGGGAACAGAAAATGACCAGGGACCATGGGTATTCCAAGTGACCGACACAGTGTCGATAGAGAAAATTCCAGAGGGGAAATACCTTCCAAATCCAAAGATATCCTCTACATCAGTCATGGTAGCTTATGAAATGTTAAAGAATGGCTTTATACCCGGCAAAGGTCTGGGTTTATCTTTGCAAGGAATTATACAACCAGTATCTCTCCCCGAGAACTGGGGAACATTCGGTTTGGGGTTCATACCCACTGCCAATGACGTGATAAGGGCTAGGAAGCTGAAACACCAAGCATGGGTTCTTCCAAAACCAGTCCCACATCTGTCAAAGTCTTTTGTCAAGACCGGTGCTAAGAATCGCCCGATAACAACAATTCCTAAATCCCGGGTCAATCCTGAGAAGGAATTAATTGAAAGGTTCGAGAAATTGTTTAGTGATGTGAATATGTTGGAAAGCGGAGAAGGGTGTAGCAACGCAGAAGTTCAATTTGTTGGGCCAGAAACAAAGCTCAATAATTGGAAAGCCACTCCTCTCCCAATTCGAAAGGAGTCTTGGTAGTTTATTTTTATTTTCTTTCAGTTTGTTTGGGTTACTTCAGGGTTGTAATCCCAAAGCTTATCTTACAGTTTGTTTGAAGTGTGCAAAACCTTGTTATCTTTCATCATCCAATAAAAAGCAGTTTCCTTTTTTATCATTCCTGATAGTTTTCCTTTTTTTTTCTTTCTTGTACAGTTCCTTTTACGCTGGCTCTAGTGATATGGCATGCATGAGGAATCCTCGGCCCAGTCTTAAAAATCAATCTGGTTCCGAAATATTAATTCAAGAAATATATTGTGATTATGAATCAGAATATGATGAAGATGAGGTTTTTGAAGAGATTAGTAAAGAGTTAATTCACTTTGAGGAAAAAATCAAACCTAACTTGAGTGATACCAAGGACATCAATATAGGGGACCCGAGTAATATCCGAGAAACTAAAATAAGTGTCCATATGGAACCAAAGATCCGAGAGGAGTTAATTAAAGTACTCATAGAATTCAAAGATGTTTTTGCATGGTCGTATGACGACATGCCGGGCCTGAGCACTGATTTAGTGGTTCACAAATTGCCCACCGATCCAACGGTGCCTCCTGTCAAGCAGAGGCTGAGAAAATTCAAACCTGACATGTGTGTGAGAATTAAGGAAGAAATCACCAAACAATTGGAAGCAAAGGTCATTCGAGTCACTCGATATCCTGTTTGGTTGGCTAATATCGTTCCTGTACCAAAGAAAGATGGCAAAATTAGAGTATGCGTCGACTATCGCAATCTCAACAAAGCAAGTCCAAAGGATAACTTCCCATTACCCAATATCCATATTTTGATCGACAATTGTGCCAAGCATGATATAGGGTCTTTCGTGGATTGTTATGCCGGGTATCATCAAATTCTAATGGATGAAGAAGATGCCGAAAAGACGACATTCATCACACCATGGGGAACTTATTGCTACCGAGTAATGCCATTCGGTTTAAAGAACGCCGGAGCAACCTATATGAGAGCAATGACCATAGTGTTTCATGATATGATACACAAGGAGATTGAGGTATACGTGGATGATGTGATCATAAAATCAAAGCATCAGGCCAACCACGTTGGGGATTTGAGGAAGTTCTTCTTAAGACTTCGCAGGTACAACCTCAAGCTTAACCCTGCCAAGTGTGCATTTGGAGTTCCATCTGGAAAGTTGCTGGGATTCATAGTCAGTCGACGAGGCATCGAGCTAGACCCATCAAAGATCAAAGCCATCAAAGAACTGCCACCTCCAAGAAGCAAAACTGAAGTAATGAGTTTGTTGGGAAGGTTAAATTACATCAGCAGGTTTATTGCTCAGCTCACAACAACCTGTGAGCCAATTTTCAAATTGTTGAAAAAGGATGCTGCGATCAAATGGACCGATGAGTGTCAAGAAGCGTTCGATAAGATAAAAGGGTACTTGTCGAACCTACCCGTGTTGGTCCCGCCAGAGCTAGGAAGACCTTTGATTCTTTACTTGACGGTTTTGGAAAATTCATTTGGTTGTGTATTGGGGCAACATGACCTCACTGGCAGAAAAGAACAGGCCATCTACTACCTTAGCAAGAAGTTCACAGCTTATGAGGTTAAGTATACTCATTTGGAAAAGACATGTTGCGCCCTAACATGGGTAGCTCAAAAATTGAAACACTATTTGTCATCCTACACTACTTACCTCATTTCTCGGTTGGATCCATTGAAATACATTTTTCAAAAGCCTATGCCAACGGGAAGACTTGCAAAGTGGCAGATATTGCTCACAGAATTCGACATCATCTATGTGACTCAAACTGCAATGAAGGCTCAAGCACTGGCCGATCATTTAGCCGAAAACCCGGTCGATGAGGAATATGAGCCGTTGAAAACTTATTTTCCTGACGAAGAAACAATGCATATCGACGAGGTGGAGCGAATTGAAAAGCCTGGCTGGAAACTTTTTTTTGATGGAGCCGCTAACATGAAAGGAGTCGGAATAGGAGCTGTAATCATTTCTGAAACAGGGCATCACTATCCTGTTATGGCTCAATTGCGATTTTATTGCACCAATAATATGGCTGAATATGAAGCTTGTATTTTGGGGTTAAGGCTAGCCGCAGACATGGGTATCCGAGAAATCTTAGTCATGGGAGATTCAGATCTTTTGGTACATCAAATTCAATGAGAATGGGAAACCCGAGACTTGAAGCTCATACCATACCGACAATGTCTACATGATCTTTGTAAGCGGTTTCAATCAGTGGAATTCCAACATATTCCAAGAATCCATAATAAGGTTGCCGATGCATTGGCTACCCTGGCATCAATGTTGCACCATCCGGACAAAGCTTATGTAGATCCAATACATATTCAAGTCCACGATCAGCACGCTTATTGCAATATGGTTGAAGAAGAATTTGATGGTGAACCATGGTTCCATGACATCAAGGAGTATATCAGGATGGGTATATATCCCGCACAAGCCACAGGAGATCAAAAGAGGACCATTAGGCGATTGGCAAATGGATTTTTCTTAAGCGAAGGAGTTTTGTATAAAAGAACACCAGATCTTGGATTATTAAGATGCATAGATGCCAGACAAGCTACAACTGTCATGTCTGAAGTACATTCAGGAGTTTGCGGACCCCACATGAGTGGATATGTGTTGGCAAAGAAAATCCTCCGAGCCGGTTACTATTGGCTTACCATGGAGCGAGATTGTATCAGTTTTGTGCGCAAGTGTCATCAATGCCAAATACACGGAGATTTGATTCATTCTCCACCATCCGAGTTGCACACAATGTCGGCACCATGGCCTTTCGTTGCCTGGGGCATGGATGTGATTGGACCAATTGAGCCGGCAGCATCCAATGGGTACAGGTTCATTCTGGTAGCTATTGATTATTTTACCAAATGGGTTGAGGCCAAGACATTCAAATCAGTGACCAAGAAAGCTGTGGTCGATTTTGTCCACTCAAATATCATATGTCGATTCGGAATCCCGAAGGTGATCATCACAGATAACGGTGCTAATCTTAACAACAACTTAATGAAGGAAGTATGTCAACAGTTTAAGATTACACATCGTAACTCTACCCCATATCGGCCCAAGGCGAATGGAGCAGTAGAAGCAGCCAACAAAAACATAAAGAAGATACTTCGGAAAATGATAGAAGGTTCAAAACAATGGCATGAAAAATTACCATTTGCATTATTGGGATACCGCACTACTATTCGCACTTCAGTAGGAGCAACTCCTTATTTGTTGGTATATGGCACTGAAGTAGTAATTCCTGCAGAAGTTGAGATTCCTTCCCTTCGGATCATCGCCGAAGCAAAGATTGATGATGATGAATGGGTCAAAACCCATCTGGAACAGTTAAACTTGATTGATGAAAAACGATTGGCCGCAGTATGTCATGGTCAATTATATCAAAGAAGAATAGAAAGAGCATACAACAAAAAGGTGCGTCCCCGGAAGTTTGAAGTAGGTCAGCATGTGCTGAAATGTATTCTTCCACATCAGGTCGAGGCTAAAGGCAAATTTGCCCCGAATTGGCAAGGACCATTCATTGTGACCAGAGTAATATCAAATGGTGCACTATGTTTAAAAGATATTGAAGGCAAATGCATAGATATGGCGATCAATTCTGACGCGGTAAAGAGATATTATGCATAAAATTTTTGAATATTTGTATTTAGCATTATTTCGAAGATTGAAATGACAAAGGCCATTTATTCTGCTATCCAAACACTATACCCTTTGTTTCCCCCCTTTGAGCCATACTTGTTTCTTTCCTACCCCCTTTTGGAAGCAATAAAAATAAAAAAATAAAAAAATTTCACTATCATTTAGTGAACTACGTTTGACCTGATTCCTAATTACTATTATTTAGTGAACTACGTTTGACCTGATTCCTCAAAGAAGGATACGTAGGCGCCTCACGGCTCGGTCATAGGGTGCACAATATACATAATGTGCACAAAAAGTTATGTCAAGCGACCCCAATCAAAAAACTGGGGCAGAGAAACTGTATTGCAAATAAGAGAAAGATTCCAAGAGTTGTAATTTTAACCCATACCAAGAACTATTTAGCTTTTAATACCTTTTCCATTTCTAACCCCATACCAAAAGACCTTTCGATCAATCTTAGAAAAATGCTGAGACAAGCAAATGAAGATGGTTCATAATACTCTGGTACAAACAAGAAAAGAAAGTAAAAATGAGAGAGTCTTATAGGTGAAAACCCACACGGGCACCATAAGGCGACGGAAGTTGAGAGAAAAGTAAAATGAGAGAGTCTTATTGGTGAAAACCTTCGTAGGCACCATAAGGCGAAAAGGAAGTGAAGAAGTGAAAAATGAGGAAAGTTTATCGATGAAAACTCCTTGAGACAATTGAAAGGAGATTGATTAAAAGACTGGGTTGATTAATTCGAAATGCATACCCTGATCATTGGTGCCAGTAATTCCAATCAGATAAGTCCTTTATTCCTTTTCCAACAGTCATCCAAAATTTGGATTTTTCTTTTCATTCTATAATTGTCGAAATCAGCGTATTTTGTTACTAATAATCTTACTTTCTAAAAGCTTTGAGATAAGTTTTATTCCAAACAAATAAGAAGGAATGTCAAGGTATACTACCAAGATTCAAGGTTACAAAATACAGCCACGAAAGGTGGGAGATAAAAATATGGGTGTAAGAAAGGTGAAATCAAAAGTGGATCAGCAAAGTCAGAAGGGACATGTGATAACAGTTAAAAGGTTTTGAAGGAAAACATACAGAGGGGAATCCTATAGTCAAGAATCAATTACAAGGACAAACAGTCTTTTCAACCATTCCAAGGCAATAAAGAGAGACGAAGAGAAGCATCGCCATCGGCAAGAATACCCCAGTCAACCACCCTGCTCTAAACTAACGAAGTTTTCTTTGAAAACAGGGGCAAATACAATATTTGTGTCAGGAAATACCTGGTAAAGAATTAAAGAAGTCAGGCGTCCACCTGGAGAATGAGGATGAGAATTAAAGAAGTCAGGCGTCCACCTGGAGAATGAGGATGAAGGAGAGAAGAAGTCAGGCGTCCACCTGGAGAATGAGGATGAGAAAAGAAGAAGTCAGGCGTCCACCTGGAGAATGAGGATGAAGAAAAGAAGAAGTCAGGCGTCCACCTGGAGAATGAGGATGAGAATTAAAGAAGTCAGGCGTCCACCTGGAGAATGAGGACAAAGGGAAAAATAAGTCAGGCGTCCACCTGGAGAATGAGGATGAGAAAAGAAGAAGTCAGGCGTCCACCTGGAGAATGAGGATGAAGAAAAGAAGAAGTCAGGCGTCCACCTGGAGAATGAGGATGAAGAAAAGAAGAAGTCAGGCGTCCACCTGGAGAATGAGGATGAAGAAAAGAAGAAGTCAGGCGTCCACCTGGAGAATGAGGATGAGAATTGAAGAAGTCAGGCATCCACCTGGAGAATGAGGATGAGAATTAAAGAAATTAGGCGTCCACCTGGAGAATGAGGATGAAGAATTAAAGAAGTCAGGCGCCCACCTGGAGAATGAGGATGAGAATTAAAGAAGTCAGGCGTCCACCTGGAGAATGAGGATGAGAATTAAAGAAGTCAGGCGTCCACCTGGATAATGAGGATGAGAAAAGAAGAAGTCAGGCGTCTACCTGGAGAATGAGGATGAAGAATTGAAGAAATCAGGCGTCCACCTGGAGAACAAGGATGAAGAATTAAAGAAGTCAGGCGCCCACCTGGAGAATGAGGATGAGAATTAAAGAAGTCAGGCGTCCACCTGGAGAATGAGGATGAGAAAAGAAGAAGTCAGGCGTCCACCTGGAGAATGAGGATGAAGAAAAGAAGAAATCAGGCGTCCACCTGGAGAACGAGGATGAAGAATTGAAGAAGTCATGCGTCCACCTGGAGAATGAGGATGAGAATTAAAGAAGTCAGGCGTCCACCTGGAGAATGAGGACAAAGGGAAAAATAAGTCAGGCGTCCACCTGGAGAATGAGGATGAGAAAAGAAGAAGTCAGGCGTCCACCTGGAGAATGAGGATGAAGAAAAGAAGAAGTCAGGCATCCACCTGGATAATGAGGATAAGAATTAAGGAAGTCAGGCGTCCACCTGGATAATGAGGATGTCAGGCGTCCACCTGGAGAATGAGGATGGAGAAAAGAAGAAGTCAGGCGTCCACCTGGATAATGAGGATAAGAATTAAAGAAGTCAGGTGTCCACCTGGAGAATGAGGATGAAGAAAAAAAGAAGTCAGGCGTCCACCTGGAGAATGAGGATGAAGAAAGAAAAGAAGCAGTCAAGGCACCCACCTGGAGAACGAGGGAATACAATTGAAGCGTTGAAATCAAAAACCCGCTCATATGATAAAGGAGCACATTTAGAATCAATAAAGCAGAGGAGTCCAACAAAATCCCCAACAAGAAACAACGAGAGTCCCAAAAGAAAATACGGGACACAATAAAAAGGAATACGGAATAAGCCAAATGCCCAAGAGTCACCAAGATATCAAGACAACAAGAAACGCAAGGGCATGATCTAGATAAGATTTTTTTATAATTCATGTACCATAGACTAGTTTAGCTTTTTTTGTATTACCTTTGAATTAAGGTGTAATAAGAAGGTCAGCAAGCAGTAAAAACAGCACGAAGCAGCAGTAACATCACAGTCCCACGGTAGTCCCAGCTACCCAAAACTTCCCGAACTACATTTACCTGATTCCTTTATAGCCAAGGATATGTAGGAAACCTTGGAAGCAGAGGTTCGGTCAAATCTTTCAAAAATGCTTCCCACGGAGTATTTGAACGGGCAAAAATCGCTCGTATCCGCTCACTTTATCTTTGCACGAAAACTCTTCGAGTTTCCGCACAAAGAGGGGCAGCTGTGAGCACGTGATTTTTGCCTTACGAAAACTACTCCAAAATAAATCAAAAAAATAAAATAAATTTCTTTTACTGTGTAATTTTTGAATTTGCGTGGTGTTAAACACTTGTGTTATGTCCGTAAGTGTTTACTTTGTCATAATAAAATGAAAAAATAAAATAAAATACATATTGCATGCATATAGGATTTAATTATGCATTTAAAAGATAATTTAAATAAAATCACAAAAAATATGCAATAGTTCTATTTTAAATATTCCACTGTGTGATTGATGTCTTGTCTATGTGTTAAATAATTGTTATAGAGTAATTAATATATTTTTGAAGTTAAAATTGTTTTATAATTAAAATTAGAAATTTAAATTAGAAAAAATGAAAAAAAAATGTATATATATACAAAATCGGACCTGGATTAAAATCCAGGCCCAAATGAATTAATTCCCCCCACAGCCCAATCCAGATGACCATGTCCGGTCCAATTCAGCTACGCCAAACGACGTCATTTGGTGATCATTCATCAAGGGCCGTTAGATTAGATCAATTTAACGGCTGAGATACACTACCCTTACCCGTAACCCGTAACCCGACCCTTTGACCCAATCCAGGACGACCCTGAACTTAGACCAAACGACGACGTTTGGTTAAGTGGATTGATCTCAACCGTGCATCTTAATTGATCCAGCGGATGAGATCAATCCACCCCACCCCTATATAAAGACCAAACCCCTACCCCGGCCCCTAACCAAACACCCCCCTCTCACTATTCATCATCGTCCCCAAACCCCACTCCTAACCCTAGCCGCCCTAGGATCCCACCGCCTGAAACCCGGCGGCATCAACGCCGCCGGTCACCAAAATAACACCCTAGAATCCCCTGAACATCCTCTACACAGATCTAACATTGGTTTCCTTCGAATCAGGCCCCAACTTTTCGAATCTTAAATCGAAGGTTGGCCTGAAAACCTTACCTTCTCCGATGGCTTCCAAAATAACACCATAGTACCCCCTAGCATGCCTTGTTATGGATCTGAAGTTTGTTTGGCTCGAATCAGTTCCGAGCTTCTCGAATCTTCTTTTGAAGATTCGGACCAAACAAGAACAAACTCAGATCCGTTTTAATCTGACACCAAATGACCCCTAGGCTACCCTCACCCCTGTATCATATTTGGTTCTCCTCGAATCTAACCAGAAATGGTTAAGTCCCAAATCGAACTTTCAAGAACCTTAAAAATACCAAACTTTTGGATTCTGTTCAGATTGAATAAAGATTGAGGTTTAATCGACCTTAGTCGAAGTATTTTCAGTGGAAAATACTTCGACTAAGGTCTGTTTGATTTCAAACAAATCCGAAGCCAAGTTGAGTTCGAGTCTGATTAAAATTCAGAGGTACTTTTCTATTTCTGTTTGTGTATTCTGTATGTATTTTCGTTTGTTTTAATAACTTGTTAATTTTTCATATTTTGTTTTGATTAATTCTGTCATCTTTGTCTCATGCCCGTCTTATGATCAAAATATGAAATTATTTCTGTTGGTTGTGATTGTTTACAATGTGTGTAATCGACTCGATTAAGTTCGTCGATTAGTTATATTATGAATTCTCATTTATGATAATGCTGATTGAAACAGTCTGTTTCTATTATTTTTAGACTGATTATGGACAAATGTTGTAAGTAGTCAACTGATTAATACTCGTCAATTAAATCATGTTTGTTTGCGAATCAGTGAATTCAAATGTATGATGTATATATTGTTTTCTGAACAGGGCATTGTCAGTATATTGACAATGCTCCTGTGTATGTTTGATCTTGATTCAATGTTTAAGTCCAGTCTGAATTGTTATAATGATTTTAGTGATATGTTGTTAGTTTTGAATTCAGTGTGATTTTACAAGTGTTGACTAAATGTAATTGTGTTAGAAAGTTACATCCTTAGTTAAGATTCAGTCCAAAACTTTAGGATTGGTTATAGCTGCTTAAACAGATTTTAAAATCTGTATTGTGAGATTCTGAATTTAAGACAGTAATAACAGTAATTACAGTAGAAAATCTGGGACATTTTGGACAGAGTAGTGAGGGTAATATGATATAATAGTGAGCTGATAGTGGAGTGATAATGGCTATTAGTTAATGAGTACTAATGGGGAACAAGGGATAATGGGTTGCTGAAAAACAGGATAAATAGCACTCAATAGGATTTAAAGTATTCAAAAGTAGTTTTAATGGAACTTTTCTGATTTTTAAAAAAGAGAAAGGGTCCAGGCAACACTTAAGAGAGGGGGACATACCTGTATAAATACAAGGACAAATTTAAAAGGAAGGGGATCAGTTTTCAGAGAAAGAGAGTTTAGAGACTCAGTTTTTGAAAGAGAAAAATCTGATTTAAGAAGCTTTTCAAAGAAAGATTGAGAGAGATACATTGAGAAAAATCAGAAATAGAAATCTGAAAATTGAGAAGAACAGAATCAGATAAAAGATAGAAAGAAAGGAAAACAGAAACATTAAAACAGAATTCTACATCGGAAGTTAATTCTGTGTTTTGAAATTGAAAGCTTTTTCAGTCTGCTTTGTTTTAAGTCTCAAAATCAGAAATATTACTCTTTGTATTAAATCTGTCCGGATTAGTTCAATCTCATTGTTCAGTTAAAAATCTGAAATTTCTTAAAAGTACTGTCACTGTGCATCTGGATTCCTCGGGTCTTATTATTGCTCAAATTTGTGGGAATACTGGTATTTTGCTGATTTTGTCACTGCTGCAACTGCTGAAATTTACTCCTTCTGCCTTCATTTCCAGGTACATATCTTTTAAAACCTACGTTGTGAAGGGTTTCAACATGACAACAAATAAAGTTTGAATTGTAATACTATCTTCTATTCATTTGAGCTCTTTAGTTAAAAATTCAGCTTTGTTTCATGTTGGTTTAATAGTAGTATATTTCGACGTAATGGCTGTAAGATAAATGTCATTTCTTGAAATTTGTATAAGTGTTGTAATAGGGTTAATTTCAAAATTTTCATTAAAGGAAGGTATAATTAAGATTGTCAAGGTAGGAAACATGGCATAAAGTGGGCCATTATTTAAATTTTATGGTGTTGTTAGCTAAGTAAAGAGTAATGTAGAAATATCAAGAAAACTACATTACTAACTCTCGTTGTTAAATAAGGTTAAGATGGTATTGATGGTATATTTTTATAAGATAATAGATGTGTGTATAAACGTTGGCGAAAGGTGATATGATATAGCTTGTTACGATGTTAAAATGTTATGAATGTTTACGACATACAGTTAGGTTGCATGTAAGGTAATTTTATTGAATTGGCTTGTATAATAATTCCTTTCTTATAAACTCGATGCCTATCTACCTTCATAAAATAAATTAACCAAATAATTAGGCCTATTAGATTAAAAGCGAGTATATGAGAATGAAACGAGATGTACAAGCATAAATTGCAACACTTTATATCAATGGTAATTAGAAAAAATAGAATTTGCACTAAGTAATAATGAAAATTCTTGGAAAATATTTCCTCCCTTTATGAATCATTCATTTTCAGTTTCATATGCAATTTATTCTTTGGCATATATATATATATATATATATATATATATATATATATATATATATGTCATATTTGTTAAAAAAAATAGTATTAATCATATTTTTATTTTGTTCTTTGAATTTGAATAGTTGGAATGAATATAATTTATACTCGGAAATTATAATCGACGGGCAACCTTTAATAGATTGTGAATTCTTTTTCAAAGAATTTATAGGTCTCTAAAATGGGAGTTCTCATGATTTTCACATAAAAATATATGAATATAATAAACAATTTGTGAAAAATCCCTAATACCATTACAAGTATTTTGCGCAATTAGGGATGCGTTCGCATACCCTGATTATATTTTTAAAAGCAAATTCGGATTATGCGTACGCGCAATTTCGAACGAATATTTAAGAAAAGGATTTTTCCAAAGGCGTTAAAACAATTTCATAAAAAACCCGAGATGTGCGGTTCACTATTTAAGAAAAACAAATTTTCTTGATTCGACACAATTTCAAAAAATGATTGTTTAATAAATATATTATCAAAAGTTATCGTGTACACGTACGCGTGACACAATTCCGCATTTTTAAATTTATAACACGAATATACGTACGCGTAATTCGATTGAAAGAAGGGTCCTTAATCACAATAAGTATAAGCGGTAGTAAAATTACGTGATAAAAAATATATTTAATAAAAATCGAGATAATTAAGCCAATAATAAAAACAGTTAAGCGACCGTGCTAGAACCACAGAATTCGGAAATGCCTAACACCTTCTTCCGGATTAACAGAATTCCTTACTCAGGATTTCTGGTTCGCAGAATAAATAACAGAGTCATATTCTCCTCGATTCAGGGATTAAAATCGGTGACTTGGGACGCCCTAAAATTCCCAGGTGGCAACTCTGATATTAAATAAATCCCGTTTCGACTGTCCTTCAATTGGAGAAAACTCCCCCACTGGAGAAAACTCCCCCACGCGCCCCCGCGGGCGCGGTAAAAAGGAGGTGCGACAGTCTCTACCATGTTTTTCATGCTTCAATCATTTACCCTAACAGCGCCTCAACTCTGTGTACTCCCCTAAACGGCTTCCTTGCCTACTGGTTTCCACTTTAGGATGGCATAGTCTGGGCTTAACTACTCTCAGCATTATTAGACAGGCAAACTTTCTCAAGATGTTCTTTATAACAGTACTATAACATGATAAACAATTATGATATTCAAGAGATTATAAGGAATATAAGAGTTTAGTTAAACATGATTATGAATAAACTTACCTGGTTTTGTAACTCGTTTGAATGCTCCATAGCTTTCAGAAGTTTGTATATAATCAGATATTTTATTGAGAGAAGATAAGAGAGAGAAGGTGAGTATGAGGATGTCTGAGGATGTCCTCCCTTCCTCTGATTTACAAAATATATAGAAAATTTAAACGACTCCTACTGTTCATGAACGACCTTTACTGTTCATGAATGTGACTCGTACTATTTACTTTACGACTTTTTTACATGACTCTTACTATTCATGAACGACCTTTACTGTTCATGAATATGACTAGTACTATTTACTTTACGACTTTTTTACATGACTCTTACTATTCATGAACGACCTTTACTGTTCATGAATGTGACTAGTACTATTTACTTTACATTATGTGTTTCCAGTAGCTGTCTTCTTCTTTTGTCTTCTTGTTGATACCTTCATTCTAGTTGGACTTCTGGTACATAGTTATCATCTCCGTTGCACTTTGAACATATGTGGTCTGGATATTTGTGTCCTACTAGTTTGCAGTATCTTGTTAATAACTCGTTTGAAATAAATTCTTTTTTCAATGCTCTGGTAGTTGGTTGCATTTCTGGCTTTAATAATGATAAAATCCATTTCTGGACTTCATCCATATCTCCTTGTCGTAGTTCCTTTGAGTTGGCATATATCATTAACTGGTCTCTGGAATAGTAGCTCCAGATAGCATTTCCTTGTAGATAATTGTTAGCTAGTTCTTGAATAATAGTTGCTATACCAATTATTCTTTTATTGGCATAAAAACTTGGTATCTCCATTTCTGTATCTCCGGTTGTTTCTCTATCTCTTCCGGTATTATCATATCTCGTGTTAGTCCTA
Source organism: Nicotiana tabacum (assembly GCF_000715075.1). Lineage (NCBI taxonomy): Eukaryota > Viridiplantae > Streptophyta > Magnoliopsida > Solanales > Solanaceae > Nicotiana > Nicotiana tabacum. The sequence goes on along the minus strand of NC_134087.1, from coordinate 151,007,899 downwards.
TCTTTATCACCTGTATTATGGGTTTTATTTCGTCATATAGTATTTCCGCTGGTGCTGTATAGAATTTGATGAAGAATAGGTTGCCTTTTGTAATTCTCTTGAAGGTGACAAATGCTTTGTATAGCTTTGGTATTCCAATTATTTCTTCTCCGTCGTGGGTATATATTGTGCTAAGTAGTCCGTAGTTGTAACATGTCTTTACTAAGTTTGCTTTTGTTTTTGGGTGGGCTATAAGCCTATTATATCCCTGTAGTTTTTGGGTTACGAAGTGTTGTTTGGGTGGCTGGTGAAGTTGGTCTATGCTTTTGCGAGATTTGGTCTGGGATCACGAGCCTTGGGGATTTAGTGCTACGCGAACGCATAAGCGGTGTGGCATTCGCGATAAAGAAAGAGAAGACCTGGGAAGTCAGACGTGTTGTTCTACGCAATCACATATGTGTGTCAAAATCGTGGGTTAGATTAAAATTTCATATTTGAACTTGGGGAGCACAGGTAGGGGTGATGTTTGAGAGGGATTTCACTACTAATCAAGAGGTAAGCTATTTTGATCACTTTTGTCCAATAATATTGAATACTCATTGATTTCTACACCTAGATTATGTGTCTTTAGGGTGAAATTTGGGGGATTTTGGACTAGGAATTTGAGGGTAATATTTGGGGGTTTGAGGGTCGAATTGTAGTTGAAATTGTTTGATTTTGGTATGGTTTTAATCGTTATTTTTTAGGTATTCGGATTTTGTGAATTTTTTCAGGTTCCGAGGCATGGTCCCGAAGGTCGACATTTTGAATTTGGTTAAAGAACTTAGCTTTATCATATGGAATAGACTCCCATAGCTTGTATTGATCATATTAAGTTGTTTGTGACTTAATTCAAGCGTTGAGTTGGATACTTCAAGGCAATTAACACTTCTAAACATTGTTCTGAGGGTATGAATCCCTGAAATACATTTTATGTTGTTGGTGTGTACCTGAAGCACATGCTAGGTGATAGGAGTTTGGGTGTGCACCGTGGTAATTATAACCTTGTGGATTTTGTGGTACAGTGTAGTCATCTAGTCTTGTTCTACCCGTGGAATTTCTATGAGTTAGAGTAATGAGCCGTAATTCATGTCAGAAATGATGTTTAGGCTATGTGCTTATTATGTTCCGACTAACTGAGGTATTCTATGCAATTGAGTTATTTCCTATGTTGCAATTATGTACTCAGTCATATTCATCGTTTACATATCATATCTCAATGTATGTTATCAATTACTTTCGCATCATGCTATCATTGTTTGGGGTAAGTGATATGAGAGTTGAGAGCCCGTAAGACTAGAGAGATTGTTGATTGAGTTGGGGCCTGAGTGCCAGATTATGAGAGATAATTATGGGATCAGGATGCACGACGCAACAGTTATTTATCGGATCGGGCTGCACGCTACATAAGGCCTTACTAGTCATTTATGGGATTTGGTTGCACGCCGCATAAAGCAATTTTGACCTATTTTGGGATTAGGTTGCATGCCGCATTAGGACATTTTGGTGATTCACCCCTCCGAAGTTTGACAAACCAGCAGTTAGCGCAAGTACTATAAAGTGCTGAGTGATTGTGTGTGATGAGTAGGAGTTGAGATAAATAGATTGAGTATTCTGAGAGTGTTAGTATCTAGGAGTATCACTTCGATGTGTTACATTTGACATGTAGTCAAAGAGAAGTAACATTTCGCATGCTAGCTATACTTAGCATATTTTATCATTGTTGAACTCGAAACCATGTCTACATTTCTACACTGCGTACAAAATGATTATGGAATTTCTCTAAGTTATTACTATCATTTCCCTATTATGTCCATACTATCATTATCTGGATTCAGACTGTATCTTTATTATCTCATCACTCCTGCGGGCCAAAGTTAGTCTTGTTACTTATTGAGTACATTGGGTCAGTTGTACTCATACTACACTCTGCACTTCGTGTGCAGATCCATGTACATCTGGATACGACGGTTGCTAGATTTGGTGCAGTATCTGCTTGGAGACTATTGAGGTAGCTGCTATGATGCCCACAGACCTTATTGACTGTCCAATCGCAAGATGTAGATGCTCTTTTTGATCCCGAATCCGCTATTGCTATGGAAATTGGGATAGAACTAGAACAACTTCATGAGTCGTTCTCTATATCTACTCAGGTTGGTGAGTCTATTGGTCGCGCATGTTTATAAGTATTTTGTTGTCATGGTGCATGGTCAGGACACCATAGTCAATCTCATTGAATTGGGGATGGTTGATTTTATGCAATAATGGGGATGGACTGTCTCTATTCACCTTTTGCCAACCTTGATTGCTGAACCAGGACCGTTAGGTTTGAATTTCCTAATGAGATAGTTATTGAATGGAAGGGGGATGTTGTAGTACTGAAAGTTATTTCTTACCTTCAGGCCAGGTAGTTTATCAACAAAGGTTGTACTTCCCATTTGGTCCAGGTTACAGGCACCGATACTGAGGCACCTACACTTGAGTCTGTTCCAATTGTGAATGAATTTTCAGAGGTCTTTCTTGATGAGATCCTTGGGATCCCACCAGACAAGGAGATTGATTTTAGGATTTATGTGATGCCAATCACGCAGCCTATATCTATTCCACTCTTCAGAATGGCACAAGCAAAATTGAAGCAACTAAAGGAACAATTGAATGTTTTGTTAGAGAAGCGTTTTAGCCTGCCGATTGTGTCTCCTTGGGGTGTACCGGTTCTCTTTGTAAGAAAGAAAGATGGATCACTGAGAATGTGTATTGACTATCGGTAGCTCAACAAGGTCACAATCTAGAATAACCACCCACTGCCAAGGATATATGACTTGTTTGATCAATTTCAGGTTGCTAAGTATTTCTCCAAGATTAACGTAAGGTTGGAGTATCACCAATTGAAGATCAAGGAGCATGATAGTCCAAAAATAGCTCTCAGGACTCGTTATGGACACTTTAAATTTTTGGTGATGTCTTTTGGGCTGACGAATGCTCCGGTAGCTTTCATGGATCTTATGAACCGTTTCTTTATGCCTTTTATTGACTCCTTTGTGACAGAGTTCATTGATGATATTCTTGTTTATTCACGAAGTCAAGAGGACCATGTCGATAATCTCAGAGTAGTTCTACATACCTTTATCAACACAAATTGTACGCGAAGTTTTTGAAGTGTGAATTTTGGCATGAATCTTTCACATTCTTAGATCATGTCGTCTCGAGAGAAGGAATTAAGGTTGATCCTTAGAAGGTTGCAGCTGTGAAGAATTTGCCTAGACCTACAACTCCAACACAGATTCGCAATTTCTTGGGCTTAGCTTGGTATTATAGGAAGTTTGTGGAGGGGGATTCTCTACTCTAGACACTCAATTGAATTAACTAACATAGAATAAAGTTAAATTCCAGCGGCCATATGCTTGTGAAAAGAGCTTCCAACAGTTGAAATCAAGATTAACTACGACACGGTGACCTTACCAGAGAGTACATATGGGTTTGTGGTATATTTTGATGCTTTAATGATTGGACTTGTATGTGTAGTGATGCAACATGGAAAGGTGATTGCTTATGCTTCAAGGCAACTGAAGGATAATGAGAAGAACTATCCAACACATGACTTACAACTTGGGGCGGTGGTTTTTTCATTAAAGATTTGGTGTCTTTATTTGTATGGGGTCCATGTGGATATATTCACGGAACATAAGAGTGTTTAATATATTTTCAAGCGGAATGAATTGAATGTGAGGTACAGAAGATGACTTGAGTTACTCAAGGATTACAATATCATTATTCTATATCATCTTGGGAAAGCTAATGTTGTGGCGGATTGTCTTAGCCAGAAATCCATGAGTAGTTTGACTCACTTGGAGGCATATCAAAGGGCTTTGTCCAAGGAAGTTCAGTGGTTGGATAGTCTAGGAGTTCGTCTTGCGGACTTTAGTGAAGGAGGGGTGATTGTGCAAAATAGGGCTGAATCATCACTTATTGGGGAAGTCGAGGAGCCGTAATACAACAATATGTTGTTGGTACGATTGAAGGAGGAGATTCATATACATAGGACCATGGCTTTTTCACATGGCATAGGTGATGGTACACTAACGTACCAAAGGCGATTATGTGTTCCAAATGTAGATGGTCTCCGGGAAAGATTTATGATTGAGGCTCACAATTCAAGGTATTCTGTGCATCTAGGCTCTACAAGGATGCACCATGATCTCAAGGAGATATACTAGTGGAATGATATAAAGAGGAATGTTGCAGATTTTATGAAAAGGTGTCCAATTTATCAGCAAGTGAAGGCCAAATACCAAAGGCCCGATGGACTAGCACAAAACATAGAAATTCCAATGTGGAAGTGGTAAATGGTCAATATGAACTTTGTGGTAGGACTGCCTCGCACTCCTAGCAATTTCGACTCCATTTGGGTGATTGTGGATCCACTCTAAAAATCCGCACATTTCTTACTTGTTAAGGCGACCAACTGTCAGGCGTACCAACTTTCATACCAACTTGGGACACAGGGACTCTAAATACACAATGTCATACTTAGGCCATAGATCCACATTGCAAGACAATTTACGAAACAAAATATAACACTAAACAGAAACTAGCTCTGATTTAACATCAATATAAAGTTGGGCCGATAAGGTCGTCATAACTACTACAACTGACAAACCAACAATAATATACATACAAGGCCTACAAGCCCAACATATTGCACTAACTAACAAGATGTTTCTACAAGCCTCTACTAATTGATGTACTATGGTCGAAACATGTCCCTAACCTATCCATGATATATATACATATATACACAATATGTACTCAAAACCCTAGACCCAGCAAATCCGAAATATATGGAGCTTACCGATCAAGTTAATCACAGACAACACCTACGGAGGAGGTCTACCTGTTTGTCTATCTTAACCTATATGCATGAACTGCAGCATCCCTAGGAATGTGACATCAGTACGAAATAATGTACTGAGTATGTAGGGAAATAAAATAACTGAAAGCTAAAACTAAACTAATAAAAAAATAACTGAAAGTAATCGGGAGTCAAAGATGATTTAGAGATATACTTACATGCTGATACTGACTCAACTTTCTTAATAGAGTAAGTAAAATAGATGTCCGACTCTATAAGGCTTGGAACGTGTAACTGCTCTGCCATAGTAGACTCTCTCATAGGCACTCAGCCATACTAGGAACTGTATCTCGGCCATTCTAGGCTCACCCATAGGTGCTCGGTCATAGTACGCTCAGTATATAACTTACCATTTGATCAGAGGTTGCCCAATAGGGGCCTGACCACCGATTATAGATCGGTGGAGATGAAAATACTATGATACTATATATATATATAGACCCTATACCCTTTTGACTGAAAGAAGATAATACTTAACTGAATAGAAAGTCCAAATAAGAGCGAATACTGTAACTTCTGAGACAAGGATAATATGAATAAATTTAGGAATACGAACTTCTCTTTATGTCGCATTATCAAACACATGTAGTTATGAGATCATGCTAAAATAAAGGAATGTTTTAGCCTTAATATACCTTATCACAATCTTTCCAATAACCATGTTGAACTCGTCTCTTCGCACCTTATTCTAAAATAACTATAATAATACTATCATTAACTTACGAAAGGCACAACTATCGCATAACAAACGATAGGCTTATTTTATATTAAAACGGGCAACATCTCCCCTATAATCTTTATTTCCACCAAATTCAAGATAACATTAGCACCATAAGAACACAACGATAACAATATATATATATATATATATATATATATTATTTTCCAACCTTATATAAACCACAAAATACTACAAAACATCCCAAAACACCACAATCTCCTCATAAACAAAACGACCACCGTTGTAGTGTCAATCATCCCGAAAATGTTATGATGAATGAGCAGCCCACCACCCTACATTTATGTGGTGTTTCTCCACACCCTTTCTCCTCCAAAAATTCCCTGTGATAGTAGCAAAACACGCAATCCAACAGCAACACAAAATAGCATATAAAACAGTCCACTACGAGTTGAATAACTCGAACACACAACTTCCGATCACCATCCTATGAGTTCTTACAATTATAGAATGACTTACCATACGTTTCCAGCAGAAAAAATGATAAAATAGAGAAGTAAACGTACCTTATTTTTTGAATAACTCATCCCCTATCTTGGTTCTTCAAACTCTAGGTTTTTCCTCCAACTAGAACTTGAAAAGGAGAGAAAATCAACTAGGGTTTGTGTGCAATTTTCGGAGGATTTTTGCTGGGGCTTATGTCTTATTATTATGCCCTATTATCATTGAAATATATGAAGAAAATAGGCCTTTAAAAGGTTTCTTTGGACAACCCTAACTACCCATTTTTGGATCCTATCATTTAAGCAAGTAGGTGGCACACCTACTTTTCACCTAGCAGTTTGTGCAATCTCGCAAAAAATGATATATCTCTCATCGACTTTTGTTTCACAACTTGCTTTGCCTCAAAACTTAACACATGACTATCATAAAACTAAAATAAATCATAACATAAACCTCTTATTATTCTAAGAAGCCTAGTCTCACCCCAAAGGTACGGGTTAAAACATTCCCAATTTATCGACATTCGGCGAACCATTATTTTCTTAAATTCCTTTAGCTTCTGAACCTTCCAACCCTCTTTTTACTTGTTGTTCATGATCTTCAATGTTTGTAACCTCTGAGGTAGCATGATAACTTACTTTATATACTTCCAAAGATGAACTTATTTATAGTGTTACATTAGTTTGCTTACGAGGCACTTTTACGTATGAAAATATGGGGTGTAACACCGACACAACATGATAGTATGCTTAGTTGTATATTAGGCAAATAGTCAGGTTTCAAGGAACTCTAGTTTCTATCCTATCTGATCAGGGGGCACAGTTCCCAACTAATTTTTGGAAGATATTTCATCAAGATTTTGGTACTCAGGTAAATCTTAGTACAACCTTCCATCCATAGACCGACGGGCAGGCATATCAGACTATTTGGACGCTCGAGGATATGTTGAGAACTTGTGTTCTTTACTTCAAGGGTAGTTGGGATGATCATTTGTCACTCATATAATTTGCCTACAATAACATTTTTCATGCTAGCATTCATATTGCACCGTTCGAGGCTGTATATGGTAGTAAATGTAGATCTCCCATATGGTGGTTCGGTATTGGAGAAGTAGAGTTGATAAAGCCAGACCTCGTGCTTGAGGCTATGGAGAATGTTACAATAATTAAGGAATGGTTGAAAACTACCCGGAGTCGGCAAAAGTCTTATTCGGATATACGTCGTATGGATTTGGACTTCAAAGAGGATGATTGGTTATTATTGAAGGGTTACCCCATTAAGGGTATAATGTTGTTTGGTAAGAGAGGGAAATTGAGTCTGAGGTATGTACAGCCGTATAGAATCACTCAGAGGACTTGTCAGGGGGCTTACAGGGTTGAGCTACCACAATAGATGTCGTTGGTGCACCTGGTGTTTCATGTATCTATGTTGAAGAAGGTAGTTGGAGACCCAACGCTCGGTGTTCCAGCTGAGGCTATACATGTTAGTGTAGAATTGACTTATAAAGATATTCCATTTGTCATTCATGATAGGCAAGTCCGAAAGCTGAGAAATAAAGAGATTTCCTTCATGAAAGTGCTATGGTGAAACCAACTGGTTAAAGAGGCCACCTGGGAGGCTCAGGAAGAGATGAAGAAGAAGTACCCTCATTTTTGTGAATAACTATGTAATTGTTTCTATGGAATTGGTTTTTATGAATTATGTTTCCCTTGTATAGTTTATGTTAAGGATGTTCCTTTTGGTAATATAAGATTTCTTATATCATAGTCGATGTTTTTTTCATGTTGTGTTACATCATTGTGTTGTGGTTATGCTATTAGGACATGTTTCTGGAGTTCTCTGATAGGTGGATAAGCTTAGATATAGGGGAAACTCTGCCAAATATTTTGGAATTTTGGGAGTTAGTAAGATTTGCGACTGTTGGTGTGTGAATTTAGAGTTGAGTCATTTTTTATTCTAATGGTGGATTTTAACCTCATTCGAGGACAAATGATCCTAAGGGCGGAGGAGGTAAGGCCCCGTAAAATTTTAACTAGAACCGAGGGTTTCATGGCGTCGAGGTAGGATAATGTGTTTGAGTTGTGTTGTGGTACGGACTTTCTGGGGTGCACAATATTTCGCGAAGTTGAAAGAATTTTTTTGCAAAATATCGCATTTATGCGGTCCACTATGTTACTGCAAAACCTCTTCGCGGACCGTAGATTAGTCGTAGAATGCAATAGAACTTTAGTCCATTTACGAAGATCAGTATGCGGTCTATTATGCGACCATTTAATCATTTTGCAGGCCACAGAATTCATTGCAGATTCAGCATGGAAATTTGGTGGGAGATTTTGCGGTACGTTACACGACCGCATAATCGTTCTGCAAGCTGAACACCTGGCCAGGCCTGCTTAGTTTTGGGAAAATTTCTACGGTCCACAAATTTGCTTTGCGGTCTGATATGCGATCACACACCTGATTTCGTAGACCTATAATTGGGAAAATTTTACCCGATCCCATTTTTATAAAACGACTTTGAAGTTCATTGGGGCTGATTTAAACGACTATTTTGGAGATAGAGGAGTATCTTAGAGGGAGATAAGGAAGCCCCAACCCTCCTTTGTTCATCAAAGTCTTTCTCAGGCCTTGAAACTCAACAAGGAAAGCTCACAAGGTCTTCATCCAGAGGAAAGGTTCCATACCATAGTCTCCAATTTCGTGTTTGGGCAGAAGTTGGGTAATGGGGAGTGTGATTCTTGGGTATGAGAGTTGTTATTGATGGATGCATGCAACAATAAGGATGGAGAGGAGGTCATTGAACTAATATGGGTAAACATTTGGTATTAAATTGGTTGAGGGGTGAAGGAAATCTTGTAGAAGAATCATGTAGTTAAGTTTGCACATATATTGTTTGATCAAATGCTTAAATGAGCCGAGCCCATGAACCTCTTCCTAATATGGTTCAATTTTGTCATTTCTCTGATAGATTGAAGTTGCAAGGATTTCCAAAATATTGTAGTAATTTAAGGAAGATCTCAAGCGAGTTATGTTTGCTAAACTCCTCCTTTATAATTGAATCTCACGATGTTCTCGTTAGTTTCAAGTATGATGGGCCAAACTCTTATTTCTCATGTTATGAGTTATCCCTTATAAATTTTACTATTAGGAATAAGCTTGTATTGAAAGTTATATACTAAGAATTTGTGCCGAATGCTCCTATCATATTGTGTTCTCCTTCAGGAATGTATTAAAATGTGACCAATGTATCGAAATATTATGATTTCAATCATGTTTTAACTGCAAGTTATTGTGCCAAATTGTGGAAGAAAACTCAATGTGCTTAATACTATTATTGCTCATATGTATACGTAAAGTCTTGATTAGAAATGCCTTGTTGTTGATAATCCACGATGATACCTGAAAGTGAAAGGAGTTTGCATGAAATATGAAATACGATCGACATGCCAAGAACGAAATTACAGTTGTGGCCACTAGTTCCAATGGAATAAAAAGATGTGTGAAAGATTATGAAATGAATTGTAACTCCTTTTTATAATAAATGTTTTTTGGAGTAAAGTTTAGTCTCCTGTGAAGGGTAAGTTTAAATAACCTAACCTCGAATCTACATGTTCCGATGTAGGAGAGATTGAGGGGTAAATCCCGTATTGATGTGTTGATATTATTCCCCTTAAATGGTATGAGATTGATGTGTGGAGATTGTTTCCCTTAATTGAGATGAGATGTTTTCTAGCAAAAAGTGATGTAGACCCACATGGCATTGTGGTGATACGGCTTAGCCAATTGGGCTGAGATCAGACGCCATGCCACACACATGGTGGTGTTGTGATTCGATGTCTTTGGGTGAGATGGCTTAGCTGATCAAGTCGTGATCGGACACCATGCTAAAATCCACGGTGGTATAATCAGTAATAAAGATCTCCCAACCTAAACCATTGTTATTTACTTTAAAATTTATCCTTATCTTAAATTGACGCTTATATATTATTTGGGGTTCTCATTGATACTATGTTGTTTATCCGTGTGTTGTTTCTTGATTATTGAGAGGGTGTTTAGTTTTACATACTAGCACTATTCCATATGTACTAGCATCCCTTTTGTCGGGGGCGCTGCATCTTTAATGAATGCATGTGGTTCTAATGTAGTAGGCAGCGATCAGTGATAGCGGTACACCCTCTTCTCATCTGAGTTGCTGAGCCCCACTTCATCTCGGGGTCTTGTATCTTTTTTTCCTTATGTATAGTATTTTGAGGTATAGCCGGAGCCTTGTTGTCGGCTTCATCGTATCACTCTTGTGTATTATTAGAGGCCATGTAGACACAGTGTGGGTTGTATCGTTCTTTTGGGAAGTTAAACTAGAAATGTTGTATATGTATCAATTGTTTCCACTTCTAAACTATGATTGTGTAATATAGGTTTTTAGAAATTGTAAATGAAGTAACTATGGGTTATGAAATTGGTATGGTTCATGTGATCATTTCATTGTCTAACTAATAGGATACATCTTTACTTTATTCATGGGTATGATTGTGCAGACAACATCATTTGAGCTTGCTTGACTATAAATCGATTGAGCGTCAGTCGCGCTCCCCAAGGTCGTGGCGTGACAATTTATATGGGGTAAATTATGTTATAATAAGTGATCGAGAAAGTGACACATGGTGTCGAAGATAGAGGATGGATGAAACCAAAGGCAACGCTTTCGTCTGTTACCGGAGAGAATAGTACTCACAAATATAAAATAAATGATTGCCACTCGGTAGCGTTTAATGAAAAATATTCATCAGCATTTAGTACACTGCCCGTTACAAAAGAATATGGCATTCAAGCCCGCCATTACACACTCTTTAATGGCCGTCGTAATTAATATTAAAGATGGGCTTGATCATAGGACCTTGTTCCGTAGGTGCAAAAACAAATAGAGTTATATTATCGTTGTAAGGATACAAATCTTCTGGCAAATATAGGCTACATTCTATTCAAAGCTTAATATTAATCTTATAAGGATACATTCTATTCAAAGCTTAATATTAATCAAGGCAAAGTTGTAAGGCCCCGCAGAATTAGATAATGACTTAAGACTTTATTGTGCACCAACAATAATTGGGAATAATATTTTTGAGTTCTAAAGGAGACCTATGGGATAGAACCATATTATTTTGACTTGAAAATACAAATGGAGAGTGTTTTGGAACATATTAAGGAGGTTTGTAAGTGGGAAAAAGTTGTTTGGAAAGAGTTGGAAATATTAAGTGGAAAAGATGTCTAAATTTTTGCACTACACTTTGCATTGAATTCGTATATCTCTCATATTATTAAAGTATTTTCCATGAATTTTACCCCTAAATCATAGCTCTTTGACTCTAGTTTTTAACGCATCAAACTGTTCGTCATTTAGTCATTCCTACTAAAAGTTATGATCAAATAGCCAAAAAAAAACCACCTAGTTATTTTGGTGGATAGCGAAGCAAGGATCGCTTCGCCAGACCGGTGCGAATCATGTCTTCCCTTGTATGTTGTGGACAGCAAAGTGAGGCTGACTTTCCCAGACCGGGTGCACCCCAACTTAAGGTCTTTATAAGTAGTTTCATGGGCTCATTTTTCCCATTTCATTTGGACGAATTAAGGAGCTTTCCTCCACTCTCTCAAGGACTCCAACTCCTTCCATCTTCAAGGTATGAAAACCCTATTATCTTGGTGTGAATCCTATCATTTTCACACTAGAACTAACTCAATCCACCATGAAATCCTTAGATTTTCAAGAAATTTATTCAAGAACTCAAGAGAGGGTTTTGCAAGATTTCTTCCAAAAGGAAATATTACACCCTTAGACTTACATGCATGGGTTTATTATGGGAATATGTGTAAGAATTAAGTATTGAAACTTATGGGATGGTGATTGGATGTCATAAGTTCCCAATTTAAAAGCTTAGCCATTGTAAAGATTGAAAGGTGATTATTTTATGGAATTTTATTGGTTGGGTGTAGATGGATGGTCATGCATGTGATGTTGGAAGTTATAAATTATTCAACAGTGATGGTAGGATAAATTATTGGTGACTGGCGGTAGTTAGATGAACTAATTCTATGGTTAAGAAATGTGGAGATTTATGCCTGCTAGGTGTTTGATAAAATGCTTAAATAGCCTAAATTATGGAATTTGTTATTAATATTGGTCCTGTTGAATTTTGTTATTGTATATTGAAGTTTCTTGGTGTAGTGGACCATTGTAGTATATCATTAAGGGGTGAATTTCAGGTGTGTTAGTTAAATTTTCTCTCTTAGAATTGAATTCGATGATGTCCCCGTATGTTTCACGTATGGTTGGCTCACGTTCCTAATTCCTATATCCCAAGTTATCCTTAGCAAACTGAGGAAGGGTGGGTTATAAGGCCCACAACTGAAACTATACGTGCCGATGTAGGGTGGATTGTGATTATTCCCCTTATTTGGGATGAAATTGAAATACTGGTGCAAATTGTGATTATTCCCCTTTATTGGGATGTAACTGATAATAGCTGTGAATTGGAAACGTCAACCCACAAGGCATATGTTGGAAGGCGGCCTAGCTGATCGGGTGGAGATCGGATGCCATGCTACGCACATGGTGGTACTACTCTTGGTAACACGTTTCTTTCGCATCACATGTCAAAGATCAAAGCTTTGTTTATTGGGAAGGTCGCCTAGCTGATATGGGTTTTGACCGGGCGAGCCAGGGGTTGACTTTTGTTAGCTTTTTGGAAATTGTGTAAAGATCAAAGTTTTGTTTATTGTGATTGGTTTCCCTTGCATTTTTTGATGATATTAAGTCACTTTTGGTTGTATTTGAGTTGCGTCAATGAGAATTTTAGGGGAAAAGCTATATTTGAGTGTTGATTTGGCCTAGTTGAGATAAGTGTCTTACCTAACATTGTGTTGGGTAAACTACCCCTTGGGATTTGGGTTGTTGTGCTAATTGTACTATGTGAACGACGTGTACACAAGGTGACAAGTGTGTACATGGGCTATATGTTGTATTTTGACCGGTTTAGACTTTTAGACTCAGTCCATGCATCTACTTGAATGTGTTAGAACACCTTATATTTTTATTGTTATATTTACTCTCACATGCTCTAATTGATGTTGTTAGCAGCATTTGTTGCACTCTTTTATTGTTGTAATTGCTCATATATGCTTAGTTGAATATTTTACCTTCCTTATTGCCTTGTTACTCCTTTATATTGTTGAAGTACTCTTACTTAAAGTTGTTATTTCGTGGAATACCTTCTTGTCGAGTTATTGGTGTTGAAGTTGTGGAATACATTCACATTGAGGTTAAGATTGGTAATTGTTGAGCTATCTTTCCTTGATAAGTATTCCTCATTCATTTTGTTCTTATTAAGATATTGTACATGTTGTGATTGAGGAATGGGATAGATGTTGTGACAACATCAGTATTGTTAATTTTGGCAAGTGTTGTGGCTTATGGGCGCATGTGGTTCGAGTTGATTATTGTGTTGTGATACTAATACGCATGCGATGGCATAAGGACAGGGGTTGATATGTATGCAGTGAGATAGTGTGTGTACTTATACACATGTTGCTAGTAAGAAAATTACTTGAAGCCATGCGGTGATATAAGTGGCTTAAATGTGTGTAGCTATTTTGGAAAAATGATTTCAAAAATAAATGCAAGGCTCACGCGGTGATATATGTAAAAATTGTGATTGAAATTGTGAAAAGTTAATATGAGGCGGTACCTCAGTTGGTATTCTTGATATGCTAAAAGAGGCTTGTTGGTTGAATAGTTCTTGTTGTTTTTTTCATTGTCTTACATGTAATTGTACGTGTTTGACTACTTGTTATTTCATCATGTGTTCAGTACTTTTTGTCTAATGACCCGACCGGTTGTTTTGAGTTTTAGCGTTTCGTTTGGTGGTTTGAAAATTTGAGTAGCTTCATATGTATTATGACTTACGTGTATGATTGGTTTAGGTTTTCGAGCGGTTCCAGGTTTTAGGTTGGATAAGTTGACCAAGATTTTACATTTTGGTAAGCGGACTCGGGATAAGATTTTAATTATCTCAATAAGTTTGTATGATGATTTTGGACATGTCCACAAAGTTTGGTTCAATTTCATTGAGTTTTGGATAAGTTTTGGGTTGTATGGTGATTGTTTCTGGTTTCGACGTCGATTTGAGCATCAGGGTTACCATATTGAACAAACGGCCTCTAACTCTTGTTTCGAATAAACCATTATATGTGTTGCGTAATTTTGGAACCATAGCAACTAAAATCATAAAGTTTGGACATCGTATGACTAATTTTTGGTTATTTTACTATGAATTGGGTTGCTATATTTTTTTGAGATTAATCACAAAATTGCCACTGAATTTGTATTTAAAAATCTGCACTATTTTTAAATATTGAAACCAGCATATCTCCTTTATTATAAAGTCAATTGGAGTGATTTAAAAGCCTAACTTGACTGGAATTTTATGAGGAATCCATTGGAGGCATAGAAGGCGTATTTCGAGATTGTTTGGCAGAAAGAAACAATGTCGAACAACTGGGCATTATTGGCTATAATGTTGTTGGAGTTTTTCTCATCTTCAAAGTTTGGGATTGGGAGAATTCAAGGATGTTCTTCAAGTTTCTTCCATGGGGTAAGGTCTAAACATAACCTAAGTATTTTCCTTTGATTCATTCCCTTTGTTTAAGATTTAATCCATAATTTTAATTGAAAACCCATTTAATTCTTTAAATAAGCCCTAAGAGTATGTCCTAAATTTTAAAAATTTAAAATGAGTTAGAGGTATTTATTTCCTGATTCTTTTTGGGGTATTTTTCTCCTATATTCGAAGAACAACATACTCAAATTTGGTGAGTTTTGGAGGACTATTTCAGGAGATATGGGACCCAATTATTGTTGGTTGGACTCTTGGGTTACGGACACCCAAGAGCGATGTTTTGGTGAATTGGTTGAGCTATCAGACTCTGATTGAGTCGGCTATCATTCGTATGAGATTTTATTTTTTTGGGTAAGCTCGGATTTAGAATCCTAGGCAAGCCCGACGTTGACATTTGTTGACTTTTAGGGGAAAATGTAAAGTTCATAGCTTTATTCATTGTAATTGTTTTATCTTGCATTGTTTGATGTTATTAAGTAATTTTTTGTTAGTTTTGAGATGTGTGGGGGAAAATTTTAAGGGAAAACATATTTTAGAGGGTTGAGTTGGCTTAGTTGAGGTAAGTATCTTGCCTAACTTTATATGGGGGAAACTACCCCTTAGGATTTGGGTTGATTGTGCTATTTGTGTTATATGAAAGCCTTGTACGCAAGGTGACAAGTGGATACACGAGCTATATGTGGTATTTGACCGGTTTAGATTATTTGGACTCTTTCCATACCTTTAATTGAATTGTCATAACATGGTATATCTCTCATTTTTAATCTAGTCTTACATGCTCTATTTCACATTGTTATGACTTATTCTACCTCTTACTTGTTATTTTGCGTTTGTATGCTTTAGTTGAAGTTATTGCTTTCCATAATGTCTAGTTACCTCTTAATTGTTTAATCACTTTAAATTGAAGTTTTTATTTCGTGGAATATCATCTTGTTGAGCTATTGGTGTTGAAGTTATAAAAGTTATTATCACATTAAGGTGACGTTGTTAATTTTTGAGAGACCTTTCCTTGTTGAGCATCCTCATTCATTTTATCGTTGTTGAAATTCTTGTATACATTGTGGCTGAGCCATGGGCTATTTGTTGTGGAAGTATTGGTATTGTTGACTTTCTGGCAAGTTGTGGCATACATGCACTTGTGGTGCGAGTAGTGATTGCGTTGTGATATTGATACGCATGCAGTGGTATAAGGCTAGGGGTTGATACGCTTGCGATAAGATAAAATGGGCTTGATATGTGTGTTGCTAGTAGGGCAACTGCTTGAAGCCACATGGATAGATAAGGTGGGCTTGATACGCGTGTTACTAGTAGGGTAACTACTTGAAGTCATGTGGTGAGATAAGGTGGGTTAAAATGCGTGTAGTTATTTCAGAAAAAATGATTTTCAAAACTAAATGTAAGGCTCATGCGGTGATATAAGTAATGATTGTGATTTAAATTGTGAAATGTGAATACGAGGCGGCCTCTCAGTTGTGATTTTTATTGTACATTCCATGTTGGAACAACTTTTTGATTTGACCATTCATTGTTCTTCCTCCAATCATTCAGACGCATTTTTATTATGTTTGGTTATTCGTTGTTATCAAGGTGTTGGACCTATTGTGATTTCTTGTGCGAGTCATGCATTCTACATGATTTGTTGTGTTGCTTTAACATGCCAATCTGTGCTTCCGTTCTTACTTGGTGAATTGATGGAGAATGTGAATTTAATTGCGTAATTTTGGAACCATAGAAACTAAAATCATAAAGTTTGGACATCGTATGACTAATTTTTGGTTATTTTACTATGAATTGGGTTGCTATATTTTTTTGAGATTAATCACAAAATTGTCACTGAATTTGTATTTAAAAATTTGCACTATTTTTAAATATTGAAACCAGCATATCTCCTTTATTATAAAGTCAATTGGAGTGATTCAAAAGCCTAACTTGACTGGAATTTTATGAGGAATCCATTGGAGGCATAGAAGGCGTATTTTGAGATTGTTTGGCAGAAAGAAACAATGTCGAACAACTGGGCATTATTGGCTATAAATGTTGTTGGAGTTTTTCTCATCTTCAAAGTTTAGGATTGGGAGAATTCAAGGATGTTCTTCAAGTTTCTTCCATGGGATAAGGTCTAAACATAACCTAAGTATTTTCCTTTGATTCATTCCCTTTGTTTAAGCTTTAATCCATAATTTTAATTGAAAACCCATTTAATTCTTTAAATAAGCCCTAAGAGTATGTCCTAAATTTTAAAAATTTAAAATGAGTTAGAGGTATTTATTTCCTGATTCTTTTTGGGGTATTTTTCTCCTATATTCGAAGAACAACATACTCAAATTTGGTGAGTTTTGGAGGACTATTTCAGGAGATATGGGACCCAATTATTGTTGGTTGGACTCTTGGGTTACGGACACCCAAGAGCGATGTTTTGGTGAATTGGTTGAGCTATCAGACTCTGATTGAGTCGGTTATCGTTCGTATGAGATTTTATTTTTTTGGGTAAGCTCGGATTTAGAATCCTAGGCAAGCCCGACGTTGACATTTGTTGACTTTTAGGGGAAAATGTAAAGTTCATAGCTTTATTTATTGTAATTGTTTTATCTTGCATTGTTTGATGTTATTAAATAATTTTTTGTTAGTTTTGAGATGTGTGGGGGAAAATATTAAGGGAAAACATATTTTAGAGGGTTGAGTTGGCTTAGTTGAGGTAAGTATCTTGCCTAACTTTATATGGGGAAAACTACCCCTTAGGATTTGGGTTGATTGTGCTATTTGTGTTATGTAAAAGCCTCGTACGCAAGGTGACGAGTGGATACACGAGCTATATGTGGTATTTGACCGGTTTAGATTATTTGGACTCTT
Organism: Nicotiana tabacum; assembly: GCF_000715075.1. NCBI lineage: Eukaryota > Viridiplantae > Streptophyta > Magnoliopsida > Solanales > Solanaceae > Nicotiana > Nicotiana tabacum. The sequence goes on along the minus strand of NC_134087.1, from coordinate 150,990,270 downwards.
TCCATACCTTTAATTGAATTGTCATAACATGGTATATCTCTCATTTTTAATCTAGTCTTACATGCTCTATTTCACATTGTTATGACTTATTCTACCTCTTACTTGTTATTTTGCGTTTGTATGCTTTAGTTGAAGTTATTGCTTTCCATAATGTCTAGTTACCTCTTAATTGTTGAATCACTTTAAATTGAAGTTTTTATTTCGTGGAATATCATCTTGTTGAGCTATTGGTATTGAAGTTATAAAAGTTGTTATCACATTAAGGTGACGTTGTTAATTTTTGAGAGACCTTTCCTTGTTGAGCATCCTCATTCATTTTATCGTTGTTGAAATTCTTGTATACATTGTGGCTGAGCCATGGGCTATTTGTTGTGGAAGTATTGGTATTGTTGACTTTCTGGCAAGTTGTGGCATACATGCACTTGTGGTGCGAGTAGTGATTGCGTTGTGATATTGATACGCATGCAGTGGTATAAGGCTAGGGGTTGATACGCTTGCGATAAGATAAGATGGGCTTGATATGTGTGTTGCTAGTAGGGCAAATGCTTGAAGCCACATGGATAGATAAGGTGGGCTTGATACGCGTGTTACTAGTAGGGTAACTACTTGAAGTCATGTGGTGAGATAAGGTGGGTTAAAATGCGTGTAGTTATTTCAGAAAAAATGATTTTCAAAACTAAATGTAAGGCTCATGCGGTGATATAAGTAATGATTGTGATTGAAATTGTGAAATGTGAATACGAGGCGTCCTCTCAGTTGTGATTTTTATTGTACATTCCATGTTGGAACAACTTTTTGATTTGACCGTTCATTGTTCTTCCTCCAATCATTCAGACGCATTTTTATTATGTTTGGTTATTCGTTGTTATCAAGGTGTTGGACCTATTGTGATTTCTTGTGCGAGTCATGCATTCTACATGATTTGTTGTGTTGCTTTAACATGCCAATCTGTGCTTCCGTTCTTACTTGGTGAATTGATGGAGAATGTGAATTTAATTGCGTAATTTTGGAACCATAGAAACTAAAATCATAAAGTTTGGACATCGTATGACTAATTTTTGGTTATTTTACTATGAATTGGGTTGCTATATTTTTTTGAGATTAATCACAAAATTGTCACTGAATTTGTATTTAAAAATTTGCACTATTTTTAAATATTGAAACCAGCATATCTCCTTTATTATAAAGTCAATTGGAGTGATTCAAAAGCCTAACATGACTGGAATTTTATGAGGAATCCATTGGAGGCATAGAAGGCGTATTTTGAGATTGTTTGGCAGAAAGAAACAATGTCGAACAACTGGGCATTATTGGCTATAAATGTTGTTGGAGTTTTTCTCATCTTCAAAGTTTAGGATTGGGAGAATTCAAGGATGTTCTTCAAGTTTCTTCCATGGGATAAGGTCTAAACATAACCTAAGTATTTTCCTTTGATTCATTCCCTTTGTTTAAGCTTTAATCCATAATTTTAATTGAAAACCCATTTAATTCTTTAAATAAGCCCTAAGAGTATGTCCTAAATTTTAAAAATTTAAAATGAGTTAGAGGTATTTATTTCCTGATTCTTTTTGGGGTATTTTTCTCCTATATTCGAAGAACAACATACTCAAATTTGGTGAGTTTTGGAGGACTATTTCAGGAGATATGGGACCCAATTATTGTTGGTTGGACTCTTGGGTTACGGACACCCAAGAGCGATGTTTTGGTGAATTGGTTGAGCTATCAGACTCTGATTGAGTCGGTTATCGTTCGTATGAGATTTTATTTTTTTGGGTAAGCTCGGATTTAGAATCCTAGGCAAGCCCGACGTTGACATTTGTTGACTTTTAGGGGAAAATGTAAAGTTCATAGCTTTATTTATTGTAATTGTTTTATCTTGCATTGTTTGATGTTATTAAATAATTTTTTGTTAGTTTTGAGATGTGTGGGGGAAAATATTAAGGGAAAACATATTTTAGAGGGTTGAGTTGGCTTAGTTGAGGTAAGTATCTTGCCTAACTTTATATGGGGAAAACTACCCCTTAGGATTTGGGTTGATTGTGCTATTTGTGTTATGTAAAAGCCTTGTACGCAAGGTGACGAGTGGATACACGAGCTATATGTGGTATTTGACCGGTTTAGATTATTTGGACTCTTTCCATACCTTTAATTGAATTGTCATAACATGGTATATCTCTCATTTTTAATCTAGTCTTACATGCTCTATTTCACATTGTTATGACTTATTCTACCTCTTACTTGTTATTTTGCGTTTGTATGCTTTAGTTGAAGTTATTGCTTTCCATAATGTCTAGTTACCTCTTAATTGTTGAATCACTTTAAATTGAAGTTTTTATTTCGTGGAATATCATCTTGTTGAGCTATTGGTATTGAAGTTATAAAAGTTGTTATCACATTAAGGTGACGTTGTTAATTTTTGAGAGACCTTTCCTTGTTGAGCATCCTCATTCATTTTATCGTTGTTGAAATTCTTGTATACATTGTGGCTGAGCCATGGGCTATTTGTTGTGGAAGTATTGGTATTGTTGACTTTCTGGCAAGTTGTGGCATACATGCACTTGTGGTGCGAGTAGTGATTGCGTTGTGATATTGATACGCATGCAGTGGTATAAGGCTAGGGGTTGATACGCTTGCGATAAGATAAGATGGGCTTGATATGTGTGTTGCTAGTAGGGCAAATGCTTGAAGCCACATGGATAGATAAGGTGGGCTTGATACGCGTGTTACTAGTAGGGTAACTACTTGAAGTCATGTGGTGAGATAAGGTGGGTTAAAATGCGTGTAGTTATTTCAGAAAAAATGATTTTCAAAACTAAATGTAAGGCTCATGCGGTGATATAAGTAATGATTGTGATTGAAATTGTGAAATGTGAATACGAGGCGTCCTCTCAGTTGTGATTTTTATTGTACATTCCATGTTGGAACAACTTTTTGATTTGACCGTTCATTGTTCTTCCTCCAATCATTCAGACGCATTTTTATTATGTTTGGTTATTCGTTGTTATCAAGGTGTTGGACCTATTGTGATTTCTTGTGCGAGTCATGCATTCTACATGATTTGTTGTGTTGCTTTAACATGCCAATCTGTGCTTCCGTTCTTACTTGGTGAATTGATGGAGAATGTGAATTTAATTGCGTAATTTTGGAACCATAGAAACTAAAATCATAAAGTTTGGACATCGTATGACTAATTTTTGGTTATTTTACTATGAATTGGGTTGCTATATTTTTTTGAGATTAATCACAAAATTGTCACTGAATTTGTATTTAAAAATTTGCACTATTTTTAAATATTGAAACCAGCATATCTCCTTTATTATAAAGTCAATTGGAGTGATTCAAAAGCCTAACTTGACTGGAATTTTATGAGGAATCCATTGGAGGCATAGAAGGCGTATTTTGAGATTGTTTGGCAGAAAGAAACAATGTCGAACAACTGGGCATTATTGGCTATAAATGTTGTTGGAGTTTTTCTCATCTTCAAAGTTTAGGATTGGGAGAATTCAAGGATGTTCTTCAAGTTTCTTCCATGGGATAAGGTCTAAACATAACCTAAGTATTTTCCTTTGATTCATTCCCTTTGTTTAAGCTTTAATCCATAATTTTAATTGAAAACCCATTTAATTCTTTAAATAAGCCCTAAGAGTATGTCCTAAATTTTAAAAATTTAAAATGAGTTAGAGGTATTTATTTCCTGATTCTTTTTGGGGTATTTTTCTCCTATATTAGGAGAACAACATACTCAAATTTGGTGAGTTTGGAGGAGTATTTCAGGAGATATGGGACCCAACTATTGTTGGTTGGACTCTTGGGTTACGGACACCCAAGAGCGATGTTTTGGTGAATTGGTTGAGCTATCAGACTCTGATTGAGTCGGTTATCGTTCGTATGAGATTTTATTTTTTTGGGTAAGCTCGGATTTAGAATCCTAGGCAAGCCCGGCGTTGACATTTGTTGACTTTTAGGGGAAAATGTAAAGTTCATAGCTTTATTTATTGTAATTGTTTTATCTTGCAGTTTGATGTTATTAAGTAATTTTTTGTTAGTTTTGAGATGTGTGGGGGCAAATTTTAAGGGAAAACATATTTTAGAGGGTTGAGTTGGCTTAGTTGAGGTAAGTATCTTGCCTAACTTTATATGGGGAAAACTACCCCTTAGGATTTGGGTTGATTGTGCTATTTGTGTTATGTAAAAGCCTTGTATGCAAGGTGACGAGTGGATACACGAGCTATATGTGGTATTTGACCGGTTTAGATTATTTGGACTTTTTTCATACCTTTAATTGAATTGTCATAACATGGTATATCTCTCATTTTTAATCTAGTCTTACATGCTCTATTTCACGTTGTTATCACTTATTCTACCTCTTACTTGTTATTTTGCGTTTATATGCTTTACTTGAAGTTATTGCTTTCCATAATGTCTAGTTACCTCTTAATTGTTGAATCACTTTAAATTGAAGTTTTTATTTCGTGGAATATCATCTTGCTGAGCTATTGGTGTTGAAGTTATAAAAGTTGTTATCACATTAAGGTGAAGTTGTTAATTATTGAGAGACCTTTCCTTGTTGAGTATCCTCACTCATTTTATCGTTGTTGAAATTCTTGTATACATTGTGGCTGAGCCATGAGCTATTTGTTGTGGAAGTATTGGTATTGTTGACTTTCTGGCAAGTTGTGGCACACATGCACTTGTGATGCGAGTGGTGATTGCGTTGTGATATTGATACGCATGCAGTGGTATAAGGCTAGGGGTTGATACGTTTGCGATGAGATAAGATGGGCTTGATATGTGTGTTGCTAGTAGGGGAACTGCTTGAAGCCACATGGATAGATAAGGTGGGCATGATACGCGTGTTACTAGTAGGGGAACTACTTGAAGTCATGTGGTGAGATAAGGTGGGTTAAAATGCGTGTAGTTATTTCAGAAAAAATAATTTTCAAAACTAAATGTAAAGTTCATGCGGTGATATAAGTAATGATTGTGATTGAAATTGTGAAATGTGAATACGAGGCGGCCTCTCAGTTGTGATTTTTATTGTACATTCCATGTTGGAACAACTTTTTGATTTGAGCGTTCATTGTTCTTCCTCCAATCATTCAGCCGCATTTATATTATGTTTGGTTATTCGTTGTTATCAAGGTGTTGGACCTATTGTGATTTCTTGTGCGAGTCATGCATTCTACATAATTTGTTGTGTTGCTTTAACATGCCAATTTGTGCTTCCGTTCTTACTTGGTGAATTGATAGAGAATGTGAATTTAATTGCGTGGAGTCACTATATCATATGTTTTTGAGTTATTGGTAGCATAATGGTTTAAATAAAAGAATTATTAACACGAATTATTCTGTGTGCCTCTTAAGATAGAACTCGTTATCTCGATGCCTTATTATTGTAAATGGTTAGCGCAATTTCACTATAATTGGGTTCTAAAATTATACTCATCACCCTGTTAGATGTTTACTTACTTAAAATTGTTATCATTTTTGTCTTTAACAAATTATATATTTAATTCGTTAATTTAACTTATACTTTTCTTTGTTTAAAAATGACAATTTTATTGATTTCTAAACTAAAGTCATCATATACTCTGTTTCATTCAAATTGTATATTATTTTACTTTACTTGATTTCTAAAATTAGCTCATTATTTCATTTGGCACCTTACCATATTCAAGATTGTTATTATGTTTTATCCCGGCTTAATCCCTTGGTCTTTTACTCAGATTTCAAAGCTCCAATTAGCTCGAATCAGTTCCACAACATCTACATAACTCGAAATCACTCCTACAAGGCATAAAACACATAATAAGTGCAAAACACTACCAATTAAAGCTCAAACACAATTAAAGTGTAGTGAATTAGAGTGCAATAAATGACTAAAATACACAATTATATCCTAAAAATCAACACCCCACACTTAAACAATCCTCCTAAATCATTACACCAAGAATATTTAAAATTGACTAAGAACAATAGTGTAACATCATCACCTCAAGATTTGACTCAAAAGCACCACACATTTTTCACAACCCGCTCACTTATTCTAAGGTAGAGGTCAGCATTATCTTTCCTTTATGAATCAATTGCCCTCACATAATAAAAGAGAGTAGTTCTGCACTCATTAAAATTTAAGAATAAATTAGGAACTCAAGATAGAAAGAATTTTCTCACTCTGAGACACAACATTCATATGCCACAAAAGATGTACCATAGTCTTGCCCGTAGTGTACTGCTCTACTAATCGAGCTCGTTCAGTCTAAGATCAAGTAGGACTTTAATTCGTTGTAATGTAGGCTGTGGGATGGGTATGATACATTTAGATATAAGAGTGACTACACCTCCCTAAGCATTTTAATACATACACTTTGACATTTTAAACCCCACACTTATGTCAAACCATAACTCCACCTTCACATCAATATATCAACTCCCTACTTTTTTAAGCATAATTACATCAAGACTTACCATTTTCAAGGAACAATTTTTGCAACAATACAACAATTTTTCTTTCTTTTCTTTTTTTAATCCAAGTAGCTCTTACTTTTTCAATACAGTTCACCTTTCTCCTTATTTCATTAGTTCCACTCAAAAGCCAAACCAACCACCCCACACTTTAACTTTTACAAAATTCATAACAATTCCAAGTGCTCATGAGAGGTAAAAAAGTTTAAATAGATGGTTATTCAAACAGATGGGTAAGTCTTTTTAATGTGGTTGCCAAAGAAATAGCATTACTGGCTCAAAGGGGTTAGCTATAATACATAACAATTAGGTGGGTAAAAGTATATATAACTGGTTAAACAAAGAAATGCCTATTTCACTTCTAAGACTGAACAAAACTACTATTTTGCTTTGCAAACACACGGGGAAAGTTCTAGACATCAAATGTAATGCACACAATAACACACAAACCTCATAGACATATCGCACATAACTCACTTAGGATTGGACTCATCAGGATACACTAGTCAAAGAAATTCAGAAAAGTTAAGATCATACAATTTAAGGGACTTATGTAAGAGTCAAAAACTGAGTTTAAGCGTCACAACGAAAGTACTCACTATTCTCTAGGAATAACAAAGTCAAGAAATATTGCTTCAATTCAATTCATATCACAATGGCTCTTACTCCTAACAAATGAAACTAATTACACCCGGTTCAAACAAAACCCTTGAAAAAGAACCGTGACACAAAGAAAAATCAAGGGGGAATTATTACACTACCTAAATAATTTATTTTTCTTTTGACTTAAATCCCTCAAGAAAACTGTATAGGAGATCTGTCATCAGGAAAAGTCCCAATTTTCTAATTTTTTTTCAACAAAAAACTACTACACTAAGAACGAGTACTACAACTAAGCTAAGATAGCATAGAAAATCTCCCAGACAATCTCCTCACCCCACATATAAAATTTTGCAATGTCCTCAATTCACATTATAATTAACAAGAGGGTAAAAGAGACTCCTTGGTAGGCCAAAGGATGAAGAATTAGCAGCTCACGGGTACTCACACTTCTCCCGATTGTTATCCTTTGTGCGGGTACATATCACTTAGTTTCAACCACCTGCTCGATTTGCACACGCCCATTGGCTTTGACTCTATACTCCTAAAAACCACAAAAATAACACTACAAAAAATAACAAAATAAAAATAAATAAAAATAAAAAGAAAAAGAAAAAAAATTGAACTGGGTTGTCTCCCAACAAGTGGCTTATTTGTAGTCGTCGCATGACGCTATCACTTTCACCACTTTTTCCTCCACATTGAGGAAATAAATTGTGCACCAATTTTGCATAAATTTTTCTGTCACATTCTTGGGGTGGTGGTGTTGAAATAAAGGAACCTAGCAATAGGGGTCGCATCTTGCACTTCCTGGCCTTTAAGTGAGAGATGTCGTTTAGTCTCCTTGACATGGCAAATTTCAGAACATATGCACTTTATTTCCCATTCACTGACTCCTCCATAGGCTCGAATGGATCAATTCTCTAGTCACCAACCAAACACATTGTTGAAAAATGGTTAGAATGAGGTCTGATGCGTTCCAACTCTAAAATCTCTTCACTTTTGACATCCTCACTTGTGCACTCGTCAACTTTGGCATCATTAATATTATTTTTGTCGAGTAGTTGGAATTCCTCTTTCGGCTCCACAAGCTAGCCGGTATTGTCACGCCCCAAACATTGGGGCGAGACTGGCATCCAATGCCTCACCTATCCTTGCGTACCAACTTGTAATTAAGGGATTCCGAACATATGATGTCATACTTTGGCCTTGGGCCATATTGCAAGACAACTGCAAATTCTGACTAAATGTTAATATAAAACTGGGCCGACAAGACCGTCATAATTATTACAGCTGACAAACCAATCAAATATACATACAAGGCCTGCAAGCCCAACATACTGCACTAAATGACAGGATATGTCTACTAGTCTCTACTGATGGGTGTTTTGTGATCGGAATAGGGCTCTGACTTACTCATAACATATATACATATATACACAAGATGTACATAAAGCTCTATACCCGGCAACTCCGAATGGCATGGAGCTTACCGATCAAGTTGAACTCCGGCAACACCTAATGAGGAGATCTACCTGCTTGTCTGTTTGAACCTGCACGTATGAAATGCAGTACCCACAGGAAAAGGACGTCAGTCCGAAATAATGTGCCTAGTATGTAAGGCAAGATACTGAAAGTTGAAACTGAACTGGTAATATAATAACTGAAAGAAACTGGGAGTCAAAGATAATCTGCTGATACTGACTCAACTCTCTCAATATTGTAAGTAAAATAGCTTTCCGGCCGTATAAGGCTCGGTATATATATATAACTGCTCTGCCATAATAGGCTCGCTCATAGGCATTCAGCCATACTACGTTATGAATCTCGACCAACTAGGCTCGCTCATAATCGCTCGACCACAATCGGCTTGGTATATAACTTACCATCTGATCAGAGGTTGCTCAATAGCGGCATGCCCATCGATTATAGCTCGATGGTAATGAAAATACTGTAATACTATAAATATAGACTATCTGTTCTCTTAACTGAAAGAAGGAAATACACAATTGAACTTTGTACTTACAAGACCAGGAAAAATATACGTAAATTCCGGGACATAAATTTTTCTTTATGCCTTGTTATCAAATTTGTATGATTACGAGATCATGCAAAATGAAGAAATAGCTTTTCCTTAGCATACCTGGAGCAGGGAAAAATCCGTATGATTTTCTAGGAAAAGATTGCACCGTACTCCATTAGAATCACAAAATCCTGTTATTAATACGCAATGTAATTTCGTATGAATTTCTTTACTAATCTAAGAATTGTCGTTGCTACTGTAACATGAAGTCTTATGTGAGCTTCCAACATCTCCTCCAAAAATGAATTTGATACCAATTTAATTTCATTTGTAAAGATGACTAACTTGAAATTCCTTCTACGTTTTTTAATGGCAAAGTGTAATTTCCATTTGTTATCTTGATAGATTGCCCAAAGACCCCTTAATACCACCTATCCTAATGACTAATGAGTCATCAACTTGGCCTTAATTTGCTGCCACGCTGAAGTGTAATGCTTATCCATATGTTCTTAATTAATCACCCAATAATTTCTTAATTAACTAGGTAATCTTCCATTATCCAATAATTAACAAATTTCTCATATAATTAAGGATTATCTAAAAGTACTTAAAATACTACTTATTTTTAATACACCCTTATACATTATACTATTATGGTCATATGTTACCTTGTATGGCACTAGTCCATAAATACGGGGTATTATAGCTTAGACCGTATTTTATCCCAAATTGTCAAACTTTAACGAAACTCGTTTTCTTCTATTTGCTTACCTTCTCTCCTTCACGAATTTACTCGTCACATGTTTGAAAATAGCATAAAACTTATAATCCAAAAATAATGTCATTCCCGGACTTACGTCGATTACCTTATGTAGAAACTTTAACATACGAAAATGCAGGATGTAATATCTCATTCGGAGTTTTTATCAATTTACTTATGGCATATTTTCACGTACGAAAACATGAGGTGTCACAAGAATCTACAATAATTGGTTGTAGGGCATCATACACCTCAACCTTTTTATTCAATTTAGCCTGCAGGTCATGGATATCTAAGCCTAATTGGTCTATCTCTTGCCTGAGCTCGATTCTTCCTTCTATCAGTTTTTCTGTCATATTCGAAAGACCATCACGAAGTAACTCATTAAATTTTATTAGCTGAGCTTGTTTCTCTAGCCAAGATTGGCTCACTATATTTGCTTCTTCAAAATTATCTTCTGGTGGGAACTCGCTCTCTTTAGCCAATTCTTCCGCCTTGGCCTTCATTCTAATGATTGTTGCACTAATTATTTGTATAGCCTTCTGATTTTTATCTTGTTCCTCGGCTACTTGCCTCGTCATCATGTCATGTTGCTCAGCTACCTACCTCATCATGTTCATAATACAACCAACGCGTTCCATATCCTCCACTTCATTTCTCCTATCAAACTCATAAACATTATTAAAAACAGTATAATAAGAGCTCTGAGATGGATAATAAGAATTAGGATAACCATTTCAATGGCACCTTGACAACCACACACATTACAAAAATTCCACACACAAGAATGAGATTCACAATTTTGCCACAAGTGTGGTCCTCCACAATATGGACATGGATCACAAAAATAAGAATAACCAATATTGGACCAATTCAAATTCTAAGATTGCATGTAAAAAAAGATAATAAAATATTAAACTAAGCTAAAATTTAAACTTGAATATATAAAAAATAAAAATCTTATCTGGTAGACTAGTTAATTTCTAAGCCCCTGACAACGACGCCAAAAACTTGTTGCTCCAAAACGCACATGCAAGTATACGTAGTTGACAAGTAATATAGGATTGTAAGTAGATACCATACCTATTCAAGAGATTTTCTAAAGATTATTAACTACAACTAATATAGAGTAGCAAACTAAGAGATTAAAGGAAACAAGTTTTCCATCTTAGAGATGAATCCAATGGGCAAAAATATTTCTGAGTTATGGGTTAGCTAACAATCCCGTTGTTTTTTTCACTTAAATCATCTAATTAATTTATCTGGTTTATCTATTGACAGGGTTATTATTGCTCGTAGCCTTCTCCCAAAGTACTACTGTATACGGGTGAAATCAGAAAGCCCGATTTCACGATCATTATGTCTTTTCCATAGCTTCGCATTGAAAGGCCTTGAAGGCCCAGGGGCACAGTTTGAGGTTTTGACCTCGAGGGTTCTTTATCCCCGCCCTCGGTGCAGCACGAGTCGATTGTTATTATGGATAAACGGGAAGTTCCCTAGGCACGTGGTCCAAACTGACAACACCTACAAGAATAGTAACAGTTTGTACCAGACTGCTAAGTAGCTGTACCAGCTACATTTATTTGTAATAAATGCACATGTACTATGTTGGGATTCTCCCCTCCTATATAAAGGGGACCTTTACTATTTTATGCACACATGACATAACACAATATACAATATTGAATACAAGAACAAGAACATTCTTTGCTCTCTAACTTAAACATATTCTCCCTTGATTATATTTCTTACATTGATTGCTTACTTTTACTGTGTTCTATTGATTGTTTTTCATTATTGCTCATTATTGATCATAAAGAGCCTTCACAAAAGCTCCCAAAACTGTCAGCCTTTCATCGGCTGTCCACAACCTCATAGCTAGCTCAACCTCAACGTCCCATATAACTTGGCTCGAGGCCCAGATTCTCAGCCACTCAGTGAACGCACATGAAAATAACGGTCTTGAGGACCGGAGAAAATGGTGTAGTTGTTCCAGGTATTCGTGTACCACCAAAAAACCCCGAGAGTACGCCAGAACCAATCTCTGCGGGTACGGTCTCACGCAACGCCCTACACATTGACGTCATTACCCACATTAACGAGAATTCACGCCAAGAAAGTCAATAGGAAACTCGGGGAAATCCCACCCGGGAAGAAAGAGAGGCAGACAAGAGAAACAGAGCGGGAAAACCTCAGCACATAGTTTATATGATCATTGGGGGGGACCGACATCCCTCAGGGACCCGTGATCAAACGGGTAAAAGTGTCTGCTGCAACAGAAGGGTCAATTCGGGGCCGCATGCCCGAAGATATCCTTGCATTTAGCGAGGACGGTTTCGAGACCTCGACTTGACCACATAACAATGTGCTGGTAATTTCTTTTCTCTTGAATAACATTCAAATTAATCATGTACTCGTGGATCCAGGTAGCTCTGCCAACATAATCAGGTGGAAGGTGGTAGAGTAGTTTGGACTGCTCGATCAGATTATACCTACCTCCCGAGTCCTTAACGACTTCAATATGGTCGGTGAAGCTACGAAGGGGGAGAACACCCTCTCGGTAAACGTGTCCAAGGTAGTTTAGGACCCCAAATTACATGTCATCGACGGTGACATGAGGTACAACACATTTCTTGGAAGGCCGTGGACACACAACATGAGGGCAATACTGTCAACTCTGTATGAGATGATGAAGTTTCCAATGAAGGACGATATAAAAACAGTATATGGAGAACAACATGCGGGGAAAGAAATGTCACGGTCCACTAGGAAACGTCAAATTACATACACTCTACCTCGGAAGATCCGGGAGACAAACATACCCCCGAGGAGGATGAGGAATATTTCCTCGCTCCCCGAACCTTCGTTGCCCCTGAAGAGTCCGACGCAACAAAGTCGACTATTGAAGAACTAGAGCAAGTTATTTTGGTCGAACATCTCCCATATTGGAAGGTATACCTGCGAACGAGACTAACCCCCGAACTCAGGAAAAAACTCATTCAATTTATCATTAATAACATCGATTGCTTCACTTGGTCCCACTTAGATATGACATCGATCCCACCGGAAATAACCACCCATCGACTAAGTGTTAACCCCAGATTCAAATCGGTGAAGCAAAAAAAAAGACCCTAGTCCGAAATTAAACCCGCATTCATCAAGGACGAGGTAACAAAACTCCTCGAAATAGGGTCTATTAGGGAGGTAAAGTACCCCGAATGGATGGCCAATGTGGTGGTAGTTCTCAAAAAGGGAAATAATTTAAGAATGTGCATAGATTACAAAGAGATAAATAAAGCGTGCCCCAAGGATTTATTCTCGTTGCCTAGCATCGATCGTTCGATCGATGCCACTACCGATCATGAGACCCTCACTTTTCTTGATGCCTACTCAGGGTATAATCAAATTCAGATGAACCTTGAAGATAGGGAAAAGACATCGTTTATCATGAAGTACGGTATATACTGTTACAATGTAATGCCCTTCGGGCTGAAAAACGCGGGAGCCACGTACCAGCGCCTAGTTAAAATGTTCGAACATCAAATAGGCAAATCCATGGAGGTTTATATTGATGACATACTAGTTAAGTCCCTGCACGCAGAGGACCATTTGACCCATTTGTAGGAGACATTCGACATCCTCAGAAACTATAAATGAAACTCAATCCCGAGAAATGTGCCTTGGGAGTGGGTTCACGCAAATTACTAGGCTTCATGGTGTCAAACACGGGTATCGAGATCAACCCTGGCAAAATCAAGGACATCGAATAAATCACAGTGGTAAACAATGTGAAGGCCATGCAACGGCTGACAGGGCGGATAGCAGCCTTGGGCCGATTCATATCGAGGTCATTAGAAAGGAGTCATCATTTCTTCTCCTTACTCAAAAGAAAAACAACTTCGAATGGACTCCAGAATGCCAACATACCTTGGAGGAGTTGAAGCGATATCGGACTAGCCCCCTTTACTCCACACAACAATGAAGAATAAAATGCTATATTTATACCTGGTCGTATCCGAGATAGCGGTAATTGGTGTGCTAGTTCAAGAAGAGCAAGGTACACAATTCCCTAATTATTATGTAAGTTGGACCCTGTGAGATGCCGAAACCAGGTATCCGCACCTAGAAAAATTAGGTCTTGCATTAATAAGCGCATTACGAATATTGAAACCTTACTTTTAATTCCATCATATTTGTGTTTTAACGACATATCCTATTCAAAGCATATTGCATAAGCCCGAATTATCGGGACGATTTGCCAAATGGTCCATCTAACTCGGGGGATATGATATCGAGTATCAACTCTGAACGGCTATCATGTCCCAAATTCTGGCGGATTTTGTGGCCAACCTTTTGCCCTCCCTCGTGCCTGAGGTAGAGAAAGAATTTCTACTAAAAGCAGGCACATCTTCCGGGATGTGGACCCTGTCCACTGACGGTGCTTTGAACATAAGATGATCTGGGCTCGACATAGTTTTGAATCCGCCTATGGGTGGCATAATCAGGCAATCTATAAAAAATACAAGGTTGACTAACAACGAAGCCAAATATGAGGCTATGATTCCAGGTCTAGAATTGGCCAAAGGCCTAGGAGCCAAAGTCATCGAAGCAAGATGTGATTCCCTCCTGGTAGTAAATCAGGTAAATGGGACCTTCGAGGTTCGAGAAGAAAGGATGCAAATATACTTAGACAAAATTGAAGTCACATTGCACCGCTTCAAAGAATGGACTCTAGTCCACATACCTCGAGAGCAGAATAGCGAGACCAATGCCCTAGCAAACCTAGGATCATTTATTGCAGAAGATGACCTACTCCATGGGGCCGTTGTTCAGCTCTCCAAATCAGTGATCAAGGAAGGTCATGCCGAGTTTAACTCCACTAACCTGATATGGGTTGGAGAAATAAATACATTAATTATTTGGAAAGTGGGAAACTACCCGCAGATCCGAGTGAGTCGAGGGCCCTGCAAACCAAAGTAGCCCGATTCTCGCTCGATGAAAACATAACTCTATACAGAAGAACCTTTGATGGGCCCCAAGTAGTATGTCTGGGGCCGCGACATACGGATTATGTGCTCCGAGAAATCCACGAGGGCACCTGCAAAAATTACTCAGGTGCCGATTCTATAGTCTGGAAGGTGATCAGAGCAGGCTACTATTGTTACAACATGGAAAAGGATACCAAAGATTTCGTCCATAAATGCAACAAATGCTAGAGATTTTCCCCAATGATTCACCAACCCGGTGAACAACTGCATTCGATCTTGTCGCCATGCCCATTCATGAAATGGGGGATGGACATCGTCGGGCCTCTACCTAGGTCACATGTAAGGCTATATTTATTTTATATATGATTAACTACTTCTCAAAGTAGGTGGAAACGCAAGACTTCGAAAATATAAGAGAAAAAGAAGTCATTAACTTCATCTGGGACCACATCATGTGCCGATTCAGAATTCCTTCTGAGATAACATGTCACAACGGGAAGTAGTTCATCGGAAGCAAAGTAACATAGTTCCTCGAGGATCATAAAATAAAAAGAATCGTGTTGACGCCCTACTACCCATGTGCTAACGGTCAGGCCGAAGCTACAAACAAGACCATCATTCAAAACTTAAAGAAGAAATTTGAAAGTGCTAAGGGAAAATGGAGAGAAATATTACCTGAAGTGCTATGGGCATATCGAGCAACTCCAAAATAGCGCATATGAGAAAACCCTTCTTTCTAGTATATGTTGTCGAGTCTTTGATGCCGATAGAGGTCGGGGAGCCAAGCGCCAGAATACAACACACCACCGAGAGCTCAATATGCTACCAAAGGGGAACTCAACAAGTATCCAAGGCATCTCTTCAATAAACCTCAAATACTGGGGGGCATCCCCCCGGGATGCCGCCTCCTCGGAGGAGTCAAGATGTGATAAAAAAGTATCTCGATAGGAAAATGGTGTATCGGGCCAAACGGTCGAACGAACCGTGTTCGCATAGTATAAATGATCCCTTGACAAAAAAACATGTATACTTATGCCAAGTAATCAATGAATATTTTCTCCTCCATCAAATTACGCTTCAATGAAGTCTGCTATTTTCTGCAAGAAACAGCTCCACAGCAAGAATGTTCCCGAACACTCAAGGACTGTCATCAAAAGCTCGAAGACATATGATCTCCAGGTCGAAGATTTCGAGCTCATAAGCCCTCAATGAGGCAACACCAATTTTTCAAAGAATGGCTTTACAGCCAAAAAACCATCGACATCTCGGGGACTGTCGTCGACTGTCTTCCCTTCGAACAATCAGTAACTCATGACTGTAAAACCTCAAGCAAGGCATGAACCATACTTGTGCCAAGTAACTTATCTGTAAGACCTCAAGCAAGGCAAGAACCATACTTGTACCAAGTAACTTATCTGTAAGATCTCAAGCAAGGCATGAACCATACTTGTACCAAGTAACTTATCTATAAGACCTCAAATAAGGCATGTTAAACTTTGTAAGACCTTAAAAAAGGAATAATCCCGATCATAAAGTTAAGGATATATATCCGAACTTATAAGACCCCTAAATAGGCATACCCTCGATAGAGACGCTGAAACTACTTCACTCAAGGACTAAAAGGGTACGGCCAAATACAATGTCTACGGTTATAAAGCTGTACCAGCCAAACTCACGTGATTCGGGGACACTCGACCATCGCTATATATCATAGGCCTTCAATTACTTCGAAAAAACTTCTAAAAGAACCAGTTAATCAGGCTACCCCCGGCATAAGCAAAAGAGCTTCGATCATATCAGCTCCAAATAATAGGCTTCAAAACAATTTAGCTATCGAGCGAAATCTCCCGAAGTGCTCATTCAGTGCTACATAACGCCTCACAATCGAGGTTTTTATCGAGCCGTCGAAGACCCGGGCGAACACAAAACTTCAAAAAGTCTTTAGCTAGTGAAAAATAAAGCCTACATTAGAGGTCGTACCAACCAAACGTGTAAGAGCCACTGTCGCCAGCCTATATAAGAGGTCGTACCAACCCAATGCGTAAGAGCCACTGATACCAGCTTACATTAGAGGTCGTACCGACCCGACGCATAAGAGCCACTGATGCCAACTTATATTAGAGGTCGTACCAGCCCGACGCATAAGAGCCTAAGAGGCAGCTTAAATTTTGAAAACTTAAGGGTCAATAAGCTTGAGTCAAAATATGACTTAAAGATTGAGCCTGAAACAGTTAATTAAAAAGCATAATGGAGCATAAGAAGTCGTACCGACCCAATGCGTAAGAGCCGCTGATGCTAGCTTAAATGAAAAAGTCATACCGACCTAACACGTAATAGCGCAACAACTATTCTGTCCACAGTCCCAGGGTCTTAAACGGCCTCTTTCCCTGTGGGGATTCTGCCTTCATTCTCATTATCTCCTGAGCCACTATTCGACATACCTTCAGAAGCAAGCAGGGCAGTAGCTTTCTTCTCTAGAGTCTTCACCCTCTCAAGCTCGGCAGATAGATTAATGCCCCTGCATGTATATCCTCAAGAGTCCGCCTCTGAGATTCTAACCGAGCATGTTCCATGGTTCGAGACAATTTTCGCTCAGCCCCCTCGGGCACCCTCCTGGCTTGAGCATTTATTGCAATGTCATCCTCTTGGTGCAAGGATATGAGAACCTTTTCTTCAGCCTTGATCTCGGATAGCACAACAACTAACTCAGTATGAAGACCTCTATACTTAGTACTCTCCACCTTTGTATCATGAAGTTGATGCCCGACTAAGTCTATTTTTCCCTGGAGGGTATCCCTCTCGGAAGCTATCTCACTCACGTGCTGTTTGAGTTTGAGAATTTAGGAGTCTCTGGCTCGGAGCTTCTCCCTTATAGGGCATCTTCCTTCTCAAACTGCACAAATCAGATCAAAGGTGTCAAAATGTTGAGATCTGGTAAACATTCAAACAAAAGCAAACGGAAATTATGTAACCTACTTAGTGAGATGAGTCTTCTCACGCTCGTAGTGAGTCACCTCAGCTTGAAACTAGGCGAAGGTAAGATTATAAAGCACCCTGGTCTGGGACCATGAAAGAGACAAGTTAGAAAGACAAAGATCAGGATGACAAGTAGAATTTACAAAATTACCTTCTCACAGAGCCTATCCACCTCACTGAAAATGAGTGAGGCATCGAGCTCATGGATTTTCTTGGGCACATATAAAGGACTTTGAAACTCATCTTTATCTCCGATGGGTACCCCCACATTGGAAGGTTCTTTATTCCGGGCATCCTGTGTTTTCTTAGGAGGTAAGGTCGGTCCCAGAGGAGAATCGATCGCGTCAATAACACCGGCGGGATCAATCAAGGTCGTCGCTTGTCTCTGAAGAGTTTCAGAACTGGGTTCCTCCGGACCGCCTTCCAAATGCACCTCAGGGACATTACCTGATACATCCTCGAAGGCCTCTTCAGCCCGAGGTTGGACAACAACAGCAACAAGTTCCGACTTGGAAGCCAATGTCTCTATGGTATAAGGGGCGATCAGGTTTTCCCCTCCCTCAGATGCTATCGAGGAATCATCTTTCTCCTGACCTTCAGCTCGGGGACTCCCCGCTACTTCTGGAGTTAAGGCTTCTGAATCAGCCTTAGGTTCTTCCACTTTGGCCTTCTTGGATTTCAAAGGCTAAGTCGATGATTCCCTTCATATTTTCTTCTTTTCGTCGGGTCTCGGGGTATATGCTTCACCAAGATGTGCTTCTCTCATCAGGGGGACCTCCCCTAGACCTGCACAAATGAAAAATATAAACACAGGGAGTGAGGACGCTATCAGTAGTTGTTCTTTTAAGAGATACAATTACAACAGAAGGAAAGGCTCGTCGTGGTCCTTGGCTTCCCATCGAGCCTGGGATAGATCGTACCACACGCACTCAACATATGAGCAAATCAAATCCAACTGGTTGACCCAACCCGAGAGGTCCTTAACCATATTAGGGTACACGGCGATGTCTGTATCAGTGGAAGAATTCAGTTCGTAGGAAGATGTACCCAAAGAGAAGTAAGAGAATATTTAATTAACATATCTACTTACATTTCATGTTCCACTTTTCGAGGAACAACATCCTCTTCGCTAGAATCAGGTCCGAAGTCCTAACTCGGACAAAATGGCTCATCCACCCTCTATTCCTAACCTCGTCAGTACAAGCAAAAAGGGCTCCCGAGGCCTGACAGTGAAGCTTTATAAGGCCCCCCACGCAAGAGTCGGGGGCTATACATTCTGATCAGGTGGTCGAGAGTGAAGGACATCTCCTTAATCATGTTCGCATAATATCTGGTCATGTAAACAATACGCCAGAACGAAGGATGAATGTGGCCAAGGGTTACTCAATATCATTTGCAGAAATCGAGGAACACGGGGTCTATTGGAGGAAAGGGTTCCTCCATCGGGCCAAGGCTAAACGGATAAGTATACACACTGAGGAAGCCAACCTTGTATGTCGTTGTGTCCTCCTGAGAAGGAACTTCCACAAGCACCGCATCCCCCCAACGACAGTTGGCCTTCACCCTTTCGACGTTTGCTATTGAACTAACATATTGGGACACGGGTTCCATCGCCCTGACTTTGAAGAAGGGTGTTCAGTCTTAGAATCAGAGGTCATTTCAAAAGCCCCTGGAATGCATTCCCCAATGCAAAGGGGTATTGTTGCTTTACCCTAAGACGAGTGCGAGGAAGAAGAAGGCACATCTTCCTAAAGAACAGGGGTGTAAGTTTTCGCCATTCATTTTAAAAGGTTTCAGAGGACAAATGAAAATTGCGTTTCGGAAGAGAAAACAATGGAGAGGTAAGAATAACTCTTTTGAGGGATTGGTGGTGTAGTGGAAAATAAGGAGGGAAAGAATTAGTATTTATAGAGGTCTAACACGCATGTTGGATCAGGCCAAAGGACAACCAGCCGCTATAATTAATTCGAAGGATTTTAGGGTTGTGTGGACACGACCTTTAGACACCTCATTTTGTCATGTCAATCACTTGATAGGGCGTGACTACCGTCATGGTGGAAGTATTGAAGGGGCAGGAATTCGAGATCCTTTCTTATCATTTTACTCTAAGAAATACATGGACTATCTGTATACGGGTGAAATTGGAAAGCCCAATTTCACGATCGTTATGTCTTTTCCATAGCTTCGCCTTGAAAGGCCTCAAAGGCCCGAGGGCACAGTTCAAGGTTTCGACCTCGAGGGTTCTTTATACCCGACCTCGGTGCAACACGAGTCGATGGTTATCATGTATAAACGAGAAGTTCCCTAGGCACGTGGTCCAAACTGACAACACCTACAAGAATAGTACTAGTCTGTTCTAGACTGCTAAGTAGCTATACTAGCTACATTACTTTATAATAAATGCACATGTACTATGTTGAGATTCCCTCCTCCTATATAAAGGGGACCTTTATTATTTTTTGCACACATGATATTATAGAATATACAATATTGAATACAAGAACAAGAACATTCTTTGGTCTCTAACTTAAACATATTCTCCCTTGATTATATTTCTTACATTAATTGCTTACTTTTACTGTGTTCTATTAATTGTTATTCATTTATTTATCATTATTAATCATAAAGAGCCTTCATAAAAGCTCTTAAAACTGTTATCCCTTCATTGGTTGTCCACAGCCTCATACCTAGCTCGACCTCGAGGCCCTGTATAACTTGGCTCGAGGCCCCGATTCTCAGCCACTTGGTTTGCTTAAACGTACCGCATTCGAGTTATTATCTTGTTTTCTAATCTCGCACGTAGCATCAATTTCCTAACAACTAGCATAAAAATAGATCACGTATTTTTAGAACCACAAAATCAAATCTAATTGTAATTACCATTTTCAAGGTAAACAACTACTCGTCTATTCAAGCTAACCTAACGCATGTATTCCTATTGAATTAGAATTAACAATAACACACTTTTAATTCCCGTATCGTAACCAATCAAGGAGATTAGGTATATCCCTATCCTAACCGCATATCCATTCCCGATGCTCGAGTTCATAATCTTGGTCTACTCAATCTTATATGCAATCTAAAATTCCCTCTCCCGAGTTCAATCCTAGATTCATTGATAGTATTCAATCGGTGATCAAGTAATCAAATAATTAAGCGCAAGATTGAATAAATAAACCCATATGATAAAATAATTAGAACAATTCAAGCTTCAAACTACAACGTTCATATAGCACCCACAATTCTAGAACTAATAAACTACGAAACTAAGAGAAGATAAAAGAAGAAAAACTAGTTAAAAGCCTCCTCCAAGCATGGTGTATTCTCGTTATGTCTAAAGTATGTCAAAAGTCCAAAAGTATCTCCCCAAATAATTTTTACATGTATTTATATTAAGTAGGGTCGGGTCTAGATGAAATATCCCTTTCCTAGCCAAAATAGGAAAACTTGCAACTTTTGTTTTTTCCATGCATCCCACTGTGTGTCGCACTAATGCTTTTTCCTGTCAGACCACAAAAAATCCAGTATCTGTACTTTAGAAATTTCTGACAAAAATTTGCACTAATGCGTCTCACAGTGCCTCACACTAGTGCATTTCCTCAGCAATTGCTTCTTCCTTGAATTTTGACGTCTAGAATTGATCCTTGACCCTCGAACACGATCCCAACTTAATCCTTTGGGCTTTTACTCAGAATTCAAAGCTTCAAATAGCTCGAATTAGTTCCACACATCTACATGACTCAAAATCACTTTTACAGGGCATAAAACACACAACAAGTACAAAATACTAACAATTAAAGCTCAAACACAATTAAAGTGTAGTGAATTAGAGTGCAAGAAGCGACTAAAATACGTAATGATAACCTGCCGTCAAGGATCCTTCGATAGGTGGTGTTTTGTGGCTTATATGGATTGGGGAGACGTGGGATCACCTATGGTTATGTGTATAGTGAGGTTATATGGAGATTTAAAGGCTTTGGAAAAACTTTTAGCACATTCGAGGACAAACGTATGTTTAACGACCTGACCGGTCATTTTGAGATTTATCATTTCATTCGATCGTTAGTTCTTTCAGTAGATTCATATTATGTATTTATGACTTGCGTGTATGATTGGTTTCGATTTTAGAGCGGTTCAGAATTGATTTGGAAGAATGATTTTCATTTTAAAGGCTTTAAGTTAGAAGTGTTGACCAATCTTTGACTTGTAGGTAAACGGACTCGGAATCAGGTTAATTTATCTCAATAAGTTTGTATGATGAATTTGGACATATACAGAAAATTAGGTTAAATTCCGATGAGTTTTGGATAAGTTTGGGTTGAATGGTGATTGTTTTCGATTTCGACATCAATATGAGCATAAAGGCTACCATATTGAGCAAATGACCTTTGTTTCATGTTTTGACTAAACCATAATATCTATGTAGTAATTTTGGAACTATAGCAACTTAAATCATCAAGTTTCGACATCATATGAGGAATTTTTGGTCATTTTACAATGAATTGGTTTGCCAGATTTTTTTTCAAATTATTTACGAAAATTGCCACTGAATTTGTAATTAATAATCTGCATTATTCCCAAATTTTGAAACCAACATATCTCCTTCATTATAAAATCAAATGTTACCACCCAGAAATTTCACCGTCGAGACCGTGATGGTGCCTAACATTTCATTTGGTAGGCAAGCAAACGTTAGAACATATTATCCATTTTTAACAGTTTAAAATTAAATAATGAAGAAGAATTGAGTTAACTGCAATAATGCAGAAGCTAAAACAACCATTAGTTCACGAGTGCACGAGCTACTAGGATACTACATACAAGGGTCAGAAATAAATACAAGGCTATATGATTAAAAATACACATCTAAATAAAATGGAGGGGGACTGCAGGATCTATGGGCACTGAGCAGCTTGTATGCGGCAAAATCAGAGGGTCTAATTTCTTTCTATTAGTTCGTTTCCGAAGAACATCTCGAGGCCTCGAGGACGCGAAGCTGTGATCGAGTTCCCTCCCTCGAAGCTCGTTGAGGTCCGCCTAAAGGGAATATCGATCGAGGCTAGAGTAAAAATGGGGAGTTCTCAAGGCACACCGCTATGTCTGGCCAAGCCGGCCTGCCTAGAATCCATATCAAGGTGTCACGTCTAGCCGTCCCATCTCCATATGTTTGTAATTAATGCCTTTTGTACTATGTTGGGATTCCCTCCTATATAAAGAGGATCCTTACCATTTTGTAGAGGATCTGTTGTTGCTCCAACTATTCTACACGAGAAAAATATTAACTCTCTCTCTCTCTCTTTTTTTTTTCTCTCTAACATATTCTCTCGATCTTATTGCTCCTATTTATTACTTTCATACCTATTCTTCATTTATTGCTTGTCATTGGCCATAAAGAGCCTCTCTTAATTATATCCTAACTGTTTGCCCTTCCCGATTATCCCCAATAGCCCGAGCCCGAGCCCATGCATCAACCTTGAGGCCACGCATGGATCAGTCCGAGGCCCGAATGGCTAACTCCTCGATTTGGTTATAACTCAACTTTAGTTCGCATTTCGTCCTTAAACTTTACATGCCTAGCATCAACAGCTTAACAACTAGCATAAAAATAGATCACGTATTTTTAGAGTCCCATCAACAATTTAATTGTTATTACCATTATCACGGTAAATAGTTTGGCGCCCACGGTGGGGCTAAAAATAATAGTGATTATTTTCTTGCTGGTTTTATTACACAACGCAAGTTATCTTTCACACTTTTTCTTGTCCAAGATCTTTGATTTCTGGTCAAAATGTCTGGCTCGGTGAATAGAGTTGAGAACAACTACCTTGAAAACCACGGAGAAAACGGTGTGGCTATTCCGATTGTTGGTGTGCCACCACAGAACCCCGATAATGCACCTGGACCGATTCCAACGGATGCGGATTCGCAAGACACGAAGCAGGTCGACAAAACCTCACATACCTACCGGAGCATACAACATGGCGACCAACAGGAAGCCCATAAAACCCCAGCTTAGGAAGAACGGGAAGTTAGCCTTCATGTTATTTTTGAAATGTTGTTGTCACAATAGCTAGCTATCGCTCAGATGCAAAGCCACCCGAAGACTCCCATAGTAGCACCGGAAGCTACTCCCCCGGCCGAATAGGTACCAGAGATATCGAGTAATAACGGGTTGGTAGCCGATCCTGCCATCGTAAAAATGCTCGAGGACCTCACCTAAAGGATCGAGTCAGGCGAGAAAATGATAGCAGCCAATAACAAGAAGGTCAAAACCTACAACTTCAGGGTCGACCAAATCCAAGGCATACCCCCGGTCCTAAAAGGTGTAGATTCGAAGAAGTTTGTGCAATGGCCGTTCACAGAGGAAGCGGCTCCGAAACCCATTCCTAAGAAGTTCAGAATGTCAGAACTCGCAAAGGACAACGGGACAACAGATCCCAACAAATACCCTCGAAGGGGGCCATGCTGTGGTATCACAACCTATCTCTCAACTCCATAGACTCATTTGCCATGCTAGCAGACTACTTCATAAAGGTACACGCCGGTGCCATCAAAGTAGCAATAAGGAAGGCCAACGTATTCAAGATCAAGCAAAGGGAGAATAAAATGCTGCCAGAATTCGTATCTCGCTTCCAAACAGAACAAATGGGACTACCCATATTCTCTGACGACTGGGCGGTGCAGTCCTTCACTCAAGGCTTGAATGAACGAAGCTCAGTGGCCTTGAGGCAGCTGAAAGAGAATCTGATCAAGTATCCCACCGTAACCTGGTCGGACGTCCACAACCGGTATCAGTCAAAGGTCAGGGTCGAGGATGACCAGCTGGGAGCCCCCTCGGGCTCAGTATATCCAAGCAGGCTCCTGGTGAAGGAGTCGAAACTGAATTGAGAGAGGTATCTGCCGTACCCCGAAGATAGGAGGAATGTCCCGAGATGCAACCCGCCTCGCAACGATCGATTAGTGAACCGAGGACAAACAGAACCAGATTCGACGCGAATACAGGGCCAATAGGGGCACCTCACCTATCAGAATACTACTTCACCGTCGATGTGTCAAACATCATGTTCTCCATCAGCAAAATTAGAGACACCAGATGGCCCAGAACTATTCAGTCAGATCCTTCCCAGAGGAATCAAAACATAGTATGTGAGTTTCATAATACGAACGTCCATAATACCGAATATTGCCACCAGCTCTGAGAGGAAGTAGCCAGGCTACTCAATAAAGATCACCTCTGAAATTTTTTGAGCGATCGGGCTAAAAATCAGTTCCGAGAAAGAGAGGAGGCCAAAAGAACAAAGAAAATGAGCCACAACATGTTATCCCTATGATATTGGGGGGTGTCGACACTCCTCGGGAACCCGTGATGAGAAGGACAAAAATATCCATCACCAGAGAAAAGCGAATTAGAGGATACGTACCCGAAGATGCCTTCACATTTAACGAGGAGGACTCCGAAACCTTGTCCCAACCTCATAACGACGCACTGGTAATCTCTTTTCTCGTTAATTCGTTTCAAATGAAACGTGTACTCGTGGATCCAGGTAGCTCGGCCAACATTATCAGGTAGAGGGTAATAGAGCAGCTCGAACTGCTAGACCAAATCATGCCCGCCTCTTGAGTCCTTAACGGATTCAACACGGCGATCGAAACAACGAAAGGAGAGATCACTCTCCCAGTCAGCGTGGCCGACACGACCCAAAATGTCAAATTCCATAAAGGAGACATGAGATACAATGCCTTATTCGAGCGACCATGGCTACACTGCATGAGAGCAGTACCATCCACGCTGCACCAAATGATGAAATTCCTGACAAAGGATGGGGTTAAAACCATCTACGGGGAAGAACACGCGGCAAGGGAAATGTTCGTGGTGCATGACATAGCGCCGATACAAATATCTCCACTATCGAAAGAGCCAAAGGATAATCACTAAATCTTCGGCTAAGCCCGATTAAACACAACAGAGGATCATACCAAGTCCACTCTACGAACTACAGGGACACAACAGACCTCAAAACATCACCTGTGCATCCCACGATAAGGTACAACCACCTCCCTTTTCATTATTTTACACTAACCCATATGCACGTGCCCGATCAGAGCATTCGAAGGTGCTAACCCAACCCGAAGACCTCAAGGCCTTAAAAGCATCCGTTGCACTATTTTCCTTCGACTGAGCTTTTGTCCCGAAGAGGGTTTTACCGACAAGGTTTTTAACGAGGCAACACCTATATGCTACCTAAGGGGGATCCAACAAGTGTTAAAGGATTCTTTTGCAATCAACCCCGAACAATAAAGGGCATCCTCTTGAAAGTTCATCCACTCGAAAAAACCGAGGATCGCCGAACAAGGTTCCATTAGGAAAATGATGTACCAGGCCAAACAGTCAAATGAACCATGTCCGTATAAGCCAGATCCACGGCAACAAAATGACATGTACTTGTGCCAAGCAATCAAAGAATATCTTTTGTCAAAGCATCTCGTACTCCTAAGGAAACTCGGCATTTTCACAACAAAGATCCCTCCACTGAGAATGCCCCAAAATACTCAGAGACTGGCGTCAATAACTCGGCACCTGCATGACGTCAGGGTCGGAACTCCAAACTCGTAAGCCCTCAATGAGGCAGCACAGAAATCATGAAACATCTCCAAGAAAGAAAAACGTCCCGAACACTCGGAGACTAGCGTCATGACCTCAGGGTCGGAATCACCAAAATCGTAAGCCCTCAACGAGGCAATTCCGAGCTTACGAGTAATGGCTACCGAGCCTAAACAAACTCGATGACTCAGACACTGTCGCCAATCGCCATTCATTAAAAACCCTGAGGTCGTAAGACCCGAGCGAGCAGACTCGGTCTTGTAAAACTTACACAAGGCAACAACACAAACTGTAAGACCTCAAGCAAGGCATGAATCGTACTTGTACCATGTATCAACAAAAACTGTAAGACCTCAAAAGGCATGAAAATTTTGTAAGACCTTACTATAGGCATAAACTCGATCCCAAAGTTTAGGCAATATATCGAATTTGTAAGACCCCTAAAAAGGCATACCCTCGATATAGATGCCTAAACTACTACACTCGGGACCAAAAATGGCTCCGGCCAAGCACAAATGACAACGGGCATATGGCTGTACCAGCCAAATTAACGTGACTCGGGGATGCCTGACCATCACTACAAAATCATAGGCCATTACTTCGAATCTAGTACAAAAATAACCGGTTAAACAAGCTACCCTCGACAAGCTAAAGAGCTTCGACAATGTTAGCTCCAAATCACAAGGCTTCGAACTACTCAACCTACGAGCCAAACGTTCCGAGGTGCTCGAACATCGTCACAAACAACTTGAAATCGAGGTTCTTCCCAAACCAACGATGGGTCAGGAAAAATCATTTCAAAAAGTCCTTAACAAGAGGAAAACAAAGCCTAAATATGCCTAAGGGCAAAGCGTAAGAGCCATAGTCGCTAGCCTAACGAGCCTCAGGGCCACACACATAAAAGGTCGCTTCGACCCAAGGCGTAAGAGCCATTGTCGCCAGCCCATTTAAATACAAAACTTGAGGATCGATTGAGCTCGAGTCGAAACCTGACTTAGAGACTGAACTCCAAAATAGTTAACTACATATACCTAAGGGCAAAGCGTAAGAGCCATCGTCGCCAGCCTAACAAGCCTTAGGGACACGCACATAAAAGATCGCTTCGATCAAAGGCGTAAGAGCCATTGTTGTCGGCCCATGCAAACACAAAAGGTTGAGTGTCCAATGAGCTCGAGTCAAAGCCCGACTCGAAGACTAAAGCCAAAATTGTTGAGCAAAAGCATATGAGCTCTAATGCCAGCTTACACTAAAGGTCGCATCGACTGAGCGCGTAAGAGCCCCCGGGCCTGCCTAAATGAGCCCCAGGGCCATATCATGAATCTAAGGATTCTCAGCAACTCTGAAACCAATCAACCTGGCCAAAAGAGAAACAAAAAGGGGTATAGAAGAAATAAAGCTGCAAGTTTTCTTTTATTTACAGAAATGAAAAAGTGCATTCTCTATCTACCAACACGCTCTGAAGATATTACATAAAAAATGGCAAAGTCTATGCCCCGTCCCTAACTGATACGGCATATCGGCCTCATTTTCACTCTCCTCGGTGTCGAACAGGAGTAGCCGAGCGCCACACTCGTCCGCCCTCGCTCGCGCCAACTCTTCCGGGAGAACAAAACCCCTGGCACCGATCTCCTCGAGAACCTTTTTTGGGGATTTGCAACAAACATATTCTTTGATCCTCTCTTCACGATCTAGGACCCTCTTCAACTTGGCTTGGGCATCAGTAGCATCCTTCAAATAAATCGCCATCTCCTGATCTGCCTTAGTCAACCTCAGTGTTGCTTCGGTCCGATTATCAACGATCTCAGCCCTGACCTTCGAAAGTTTGGATTCCAGCTTCGTGATCATATCCGATTGAACTAAAGCATTATCAGGAGCTAAGAGAAGTTTGACCTCGAAAGAAGGAACTTTAGCCAAGGCACCTTTCTCCCCTGAAGGTTGAACATGCGCCCGAGCTCTTAGCTAGCCATAGTTATTCCCGATTCGGTCGGCTTCACCCCTAAGACATTCCATGGCCTTCATCTTTTTCTGTAGTTGGGATAGGCAAAGAGATAACCTTAAAATTTAAATAGCGAAATACCTACTCGCCTGGGACAGGAAGTTACCTGCTCCATTAAATAGCTCTCGTAATTCGAGCTCTAGTACACCTCATATCGCCAGTATGCCATCTCAACTTCCTTCTCCTCACAAAGGAGCCTAAGGGACCTACCCTCATCAATAGCTTTCCGGAGCCTAGCTCAATGACGGAGCAGCTCAGACCTAAGCTTGTCAAAGGCCTAGAAATGAAAAACTCGATAAGGAAGGGAAAACGCAAGATTCGGAAGGCCTATGCCAAATCTCACTGCAAAGTGATGTCGGCGGACTTCCTCGAAGGCCGAGCACACCTCTAATAATCTAGTACCCTCGGCCTTGGAAGAATCAACCCCGGTCTAAGCACGATCGCTCGGAGGAACCATCTCTCCAAAACCAGAAACTTTGGGTACAGCAGGCTCGGACGATGTTTCCTTCTCAAAGACTCGGCCCCATTTTGCCTTGCTGTGAGGGCCATCACCCTGCAAGTACACGTCCCATTTATTATTGTCGTCCTTTAGCTTGGAAGCTGGGAACCCCTCCCCCTCTCCGGAGGAGCACAACCTGGCCCTTAAATACTCTCTGATACCTACGACGACAGGATTAATACGTGAAAAGGGAAAAATGTCTCTTCAAATGAATGAGGGACAAAGAAAAGTCAATATACACACATACCGTGATGTTTTCCTTCCCATCTTCCCCGGGACACAACTCACCACCTACACTTATCACAAGTCGAGTGGGTTGCCAGCTTCCGCACCCAACCAAGCAAATCAGGAACTTTACCTGGTGCCCATGAAATTGCTGTAGAAAAGGAGGAAACACGATTACGAAACTAGCTTCCACCATGAGAAAATCTGAGAAAGCGCTGGACGCTCCACTCACATGTATAATTCCATTCCTCGGGGAATGGCATAAATTCACAAGAATAATGTCAGCCGTCCAGATTCGGACTAACCGACTAATCCTCTCCCGATCTCCATCTTCCTCATCATCAACAACAAAGGGCGTAGACAAACCACATCGCAAGGTTAGCAGACCTTGATAATGAAATGGCCAGTACAGCCTGACGAGATTGTTGAGCATGAATTCAAGCCCTTCCTTCTCCGTAAAGAACCTCATCATCAACACTATTTTCCAAAACGACGGATGTATCTGCACCAAAGTAACCCAATACTTTAAACAAAAGTCGAGCACGACCCTATCAAGGGGGCCCAATGTGAAAGGGAACAAGAACACATTTAGGAATCCATTGGCAAGGTCCGTGATACCCTCATTCGAGGGAAGCACCTGTAATGCTACCTCCTCGCCCCATCCGCAGTCTCTCCTCACCAACTCAATGTGCTCCTCTCTTATCAAAGACATAGTTTTCAAGGTAAACTCCCGTGGATCCTGAGCGCTGGGAGTGGAACTCTCCCCTGTCTGTCGGGCAGACCTTGAAGTAGCAGTCATGGCTATGGCAGGACTAGAGAGTTAAAGCGAGAACCTACACAAACACTATGATGCTAAGGTAACGAAGTACTCAATGCCAAAATAGAAGGATAGCTATCTAAAATAGTGGGATCTCCCAAGAAGCGAAAGCGACCCCATATATGTGGGGAAACAGCAACGGTCCGCCTGACCAAGATAGGCCCGGGGAGGCCAATAACTTCAATGCGAGTCCCAAGGTAGTTTCTGACCTCGAGGACCTCCATCAAAAGGAATTTAGGCTTCAAAAGGCCAACAACATCATATCCAGTCTCGAGATGGTACCCATCCTCGATGACCTCTATCAAAATGAAGTTAGGCTTCAAAAGGCTAACAACATCATCTCTAATCTCGAGGTGGTACCCAACCTCGAGGATCTCCATGAAAAAGAAGTTAGGCTCTGAAAAGCCAATGGCACCATCTCCAGTCCCGAGGGGGTACCCGATCTCGAGGATCTCCATCAGCAAGAAGTTAGGCTCGAGAAAGCTGTCAACACCATTACAGAGTTCGAGATGGTATCCAATCTCGAAGGTTCCTCTCAAGAAGAGAGATAAGAGCTTCGAGCTTCGTCCATGAGGGATCGACCTCAAGACATCGCCTAAATATGGGCAATCCCTAATTAAGGGCATATCTACAACGCCTTAAAATATTATCTACATCAAGTTCAAAGTAAATCTCTAGGTGCCTGAAGCTGACCTTCACTCAGAGAGCCGAGTCTTTTGGACCACTTTAGTCTTTGTCCAAGGAACAATGGTGGGATCAGAAAGGAGCCATTTCTATCAATCAAAGACTGGAAGGAATACTCGCATTTGAGTTAGATTACAATCATCAGCAGCGACATATATTCAGAATCCCCACAAATATAAAAGAATACGAAAAGCATCAAAGGCAGAAGTCAAGAAAATATCTTTATATTCATAAACATTTGCTTACAACGGCCCTCAAGGGGTCCTTACATATGATTACAAAAGTCTACAAAGGGTCTCTACACAGAAACAAAGAAGCGAAGGAATACACATAGTAAAAGACTAAGAGCCTAGCCTATTCTCAAGAGTCCACCTCCTGCAACAATGCCTTCGGACATCCTCTCTTCGTCCATGCGTCCTCAAAGACAATATCTTCCAAAGTGCTATTTCCTCGGGAGCCTTATCCCGGTCTTCCACACTGATATCCCCAAGGGATAAGTCGATGAGGAGGAAAGGGGAGAATTAGGAAGGGATGAAAAAATGCCATAGCCCGCCAAAGGTTGAGGACCCTTACTGGCCAAGAGAACCTCAGAGAGGCAACAGACCTGACGAACCTCGGCCTCGCTTGCACGACTACTTTGAATTCACTTCTTGGGACATTGAGTCGTGCAAGCTACCAGCCTGGGGCAAAATGCCACACCGAGCCAGGGTATGAAGGTGGGGCGCGATGTATAATCCGATCCCCCTCGTGAGCAGCGGTGTATAGTCTGAAAAACTTTCTAAAATGGAGAAAGTCGATCCCCCGTATATCAATCATCCCGAGCCAATAACGATAGTAGTAGCAGTCGTAACAACAACAACAACAATGATGAAATAGTATAATCTCGTTCAACGTAGAGAAACTCAGGCAGAAGGCCATAACACAGCTGATGAGAATTCTGCCATACAACCTTAAAACTATGAACCCCAAACATGGTGGTTAACAATAAAGGAAGATAGTGAGAAGAGAGGGATGAATGAATGAAGAAGGGCACTTGGATAGGGAGATAGTGCCGGAATGACCCCCATTTATAGGAGGTAATGACACGGTCATCAACGCCTTTGAAAGACTGATTGGTAGGTGCAATCAATGCATTCTTGAAAAACTAAATCAACGGCATTACTGTCACTTTGAAGAACAGGAATCGGCAATACATTAAATGGTGTCGAAAAGACAAGTCCATGGGATGTCCCGATTATCTTGAAGACTCACTTCATAGGTTGCGTCATCGGTATGACATCATCACGAGGAGCCCAAAGAGTCGAGCATCAGAATCATTTCCCATTGTTTCGTTCTAGGAAACGTGGAGACTATCTATATGTGGCGAAATCAGAGGGTCCAATTTCTTGCTATTAGTTTGTTTTAGAAGAACATCTTGAGGCCTCGAGGACACGAAGCTGTGACCGAGTTCCCTCCCTCGAAGCTCGTCGAGGCCCGGCCTAAAGGGAATATCGATCGAGGATAGAGTAAAAATGTGGAGTTCCCAAGGAACGCAGCTAAGTCTGGTAAATCCGACCTTCCCAGAATCCATATCAAGGTGTCACGTCTAGCTGTCCCATCTCCGTATCTTTGTAATTAATGCTTTTTGTTCTATGTTGGGATTCCCCTCCTATGTAAAGGGGATCCTTACCATTTTGTTGAGGATCTGTTGTTTCTCCAACTATTCTACACGAGATAAATAATATCTCTCTCTCTCTCTTTTCTCTCTAACATATTCTCTCGATCTTATTGCTCATATTTATTACTTTCATACCTGTTATTCATTTATTGCTTGTCATTAGCCTTAAAGAGCCTCCCTTAATTATATCCTAACGGTTAGCCCTTCCTCGATTATCCTCGATAGCTCGAGCCCGAGCCCAGGCATCGACCTCG
The DNA here is from genome assembly GCF_000715075.1 of Nicotiana tabacum. NCBI lineage: Eukaryota > Viridiplantae > Streptophyta > Magnoliopsida > Solanales > Solanaceae > Nicotiana > Nicotiana tabacum. Next base: position 150,957,724 of record NC_134087.1, on the reverse strand, counting down.
AGGCCCCGCATCGGTCAGTTTGAGGCCCGAATAGCTAACTCCTTGATTTGGTTATAACTCTACTTTATTTCGCATTTCGTCCTTAAACTTTACATACCTAGCATGAACTGCTTAACAACTAACATAAAAATAGATCATGTATTTTTAGAGTCCCATCAACAAATTTAATTGTTATTACCATTTTCACGGTAAACACAATTGTACCTCAACTCTCCGTTGCGCTGATTAATCTAAGTACGCTAATAGCCGCCACTGGGACCGACTCCAAAATCTACACAAGAAGTGAAGAGTGTAGTATGAGTACAACCAACCCCATGTACTCTATAAGTGCCGAGCCTAACTTTGAAAAAGTAGTGACGAGGCTAAGGCAGGTCACCTACACTACAACTTGTACGCATTATACAATAAAGACAGAAATGGAAATACATGACAAAATAAGAGAGTCAACTGAAAATAATAACTACAGCCTTAAGTAATAAGCTAGTGTCATCCAGAATTACCAATCCTTAGCATTTTAAATGAGAATACCGAAAACCATTACAGCTCAGGGAAATATAAACACATAGGTTGTTGCGGCGCTCAACCCGATCCCACTAGACACAGAATCCTCCCTTATTTCACCGTAATAAGATCAACAACAGCAATACAATATATATATATATATATATGTGTGTGTGTGTGTGTGTGTATATATATATAGCCGCCCGCAATCCGATCCCACCATATATCAATATCATTATCACAACTCAACCTTATTTCACCATGTCAATCCACCCTTATTCCACATGTTGCGGCGTGCAACCATATCCAACCGTACAATACTAATTTACCCTTATTCCACCATATCAATCCACCCTTATTTCACTTGTTGCGTCGTGCAAGCCGATCCCACCATATCTGTACCAAATACTCAATGTGCATAGTCAGATTAACAATTCAAACCATGAAAACCTTTAAGATAAATAAATACCGAACTGACCCAAAAAAGAAACCTTGTACAACATAGGAATCTACATAAGTAATACTACACAAGGAGACCAATCCTGAAATTTACAATTAGAAAATGCAAGTAAGTCAGTTAAGCAAATAGCAGGGAATCACGAAACTATGAAAAGGGCTAACATCATTAACAGGAGAGAACATTGATTAACAGGTAGCAATAAGGCATGAAAGCATTTAGGGCATGTAAAATTCAAGACAGGGAAGAAGATAATTAAAGAACAATGAAAATCAGGGAATACAAATAATATGGTGGCGTATAAGAACTCATCACCTCGCATATACGCCGCTCACATTGAATTTACATAGCACATAGTCTGAGGGTTCCTAGTTACCTCAAGTGAAGGTTAGACACAACACTTACCTTGCTCCAAAGACCACTCAAAGCTCAACCACAACTTTGCCTTTCAAACAAGACGCATAACCAAAAATATCTAGCAAATTACCAACCAAACGATTCAAAGTAACCCTTAGGGATTACTCATGATTGCAAAAGATTCAATTTAGGTCATTATTGAAAAAGTCAACTCTCGTGCCTTCCTGGTCCAAACCTCGATTCGGACCAAAACCCAAGTTCCCATTCACCCCTGAGCCGGGTTATGTAATTTATTTTGGAATCCGACCTCAATTTGAGGTCTAAATCCTAATTTTCCAAAAATCCCTAATTCTACTAAACCCCCAGTTCCACCATGAAAACACTAGATTTTAGGTCGAAATCTTAGTTAATGAAATAAAAGTTTGAAAGAGAATAGACTAGAATCACTTACCAATGCCTTAGGGAAGAGGGGTTCTTGGGAAAATTGCCTCTAGGGTTTTCTAGTATGAAAATTTGAAGAATAAAAAAAATCCCGTCTAACTCAAGTTTTACACGGTTGCAGATGTCACAAATTGCGATATTATGTTCGCAATTGCGAAATCCTTCCAAAATTCGAGTAATCGCATTTGCGATAAAGTGGTCGCAAGCGAACCCTGGTGCCCTCGTAAATGCGGACCTTTCTTCGCAAATGCGAAGATCATCCCAAAAGGTGGTTAGTCGAAAATGCGACTCTACCTTTGGTAAAAGCGAAATCGACTTGTTTGCAAATGCAAAATTTTACCTCGCAAATGTGAGTACTCCCTACCATGCCAGGGTCGCAAATGCAATGGTCTCTTCACTAATGCAAGCAAGATCTCGCAATTGCGAGATCTGCAACAGACACCCAAAATAAAATGCATCAGTTATGTTTCTAAGTCAAAGCTCACTCTATTGCCTATCCGAAACTCAGCAGACCATCGGGTGTCCAAACCAAACATGCTCACAAGTCTAAAAATATCATACGAACTTGCTCGCGTGATCAAATCGTCAAAATAATAACTAGAACTGCAAATTTAGCATCAAATCAAAGGAAATTTTCAAGAAAATTTATGAACTTCTATTTTGACAATCGGACGTACAAATCTCGTCAAACCAACTCCGTTTCTCACCAAATTTTACAGACAAGTCATAAATATAGTATTGGACCTATACCAGGTTCGAGAACCAAAAAATGGACCTGATATCAATAAAGTAAAATTGGTAAAACTTTTAAAGTCATCAAGCTTTTAGACTTTCAAACTTCACCAAAATGCAATAGCTCAAGCTAGGGACACTCGAATTCGATTTTGGACACACCCCCAAGTCCCAAATCATGAGGAAAGTTCAATAAAGGAAGGATGACACGGGATACAGAGGGACTACGCCTAAACTCCCCACGAAGTGAAGTCGAAGAACTTCTTCAAAATCGGAACACACTCCTGTTGATCCTACCTCTTTGGTCCCAGAAGAACCAACCTCGGGAACAGTATGCTCAATCAAAGGAATCGTCGACCGGAAATCAGGAACTCCGAGAGTAGCAGACTCGGGCGATGCCCTTTCCTCGGAAACACGGGCCCGATCAGCACAACTAAAAGTTCCATCACACCGCGGGTGTCGATCCCTCTTATTGCCTTCACCCCTCGGCTCGGAGGCCGACAATTCCATCCCCTCTACGGAAGAGCACTGCCTCATCCCAAGGAATTGCCCGATGTCTGCAAGAGGCGAATCTAGTACAAATGAAAGGGGAAAATGTTACCTCAAATATATGGAGGCCGAGGCAGAGGCAGCATGCACACATACCTTGGTATTTCGCTCCCCATCTAGCACGGAATACAACTTACCTTGGTATGGAGGCCGACGCTCATCGTAGGACGAATAGGTCACCAGCCTCCGGACCCAGCCGGGTAGGTCAAGGACTTCGCTCGGCATCCATGAAGTTGCTGCAACAAGAGAGACAACGTTATTACTCAACTGATTTTTATTATAGGCAAAATCTGAAAAAGCAATAGACGCTCCACTCACGTGCATAATTCCACCTTTCGGGAAATGGCAAAAGCTCCACAGGGATAATATCAACCATCCGGACCCGGATAAACCAACCGGCCCACTCTTGGCCCCCGTCCTCTTCGTTATCAACTACAAAGGGCGTGGATGAATGGAACCTGAGGGTTAGCAGGCCTTGGTGATAAAAGGGTCGGTATAGCCTAACGAGATAGTTAAGCATGAATTCGAGCCCAGCCTTCTCCGCAAAGAACCTCACCATCAGCACCACCCCCCAAAACAACGGGTGTATCTGCACCAAAGTAACCTAATACTTTGAGCAAAAATCAAGCACATCACTATCAAGGGGACCAAACAAGAAAGGATATAGATACACGCTCAAGAATCCATCAGCAAAGTTCGTGATACTCTCATCCGGGGGAAGCACTTGCAGCACTACCCCTCGCTCCATCCGCAGTATGTTCTCACCATCTCCAGATGCTCCCCTCTTATCAAAGGTATTGTCTTCAGAGCGAACTCCCGTAGTTCATGAGCGCCGGGAGCAGCACTCCCCGTTCCCTGCCAGGCCGGCCCCGAAGTGGTTGCCATGACTATGGTAAAACAAACAGATCAAAGCAAGGGCAAGCACCAATGTTTTTTGCACCTAAAGAAATGAAGAACCCTATGCCAAAGCGCAAGAGCATATATCTAAAAATACTGAGTTCTTGCGAAGAAGCGAAGCTGCCCCACATATATGCAATAAGCAGTGACAACTCGCCTACCCGGAGTAAGCCCCGATAAACCTACAGTCTCTATGCAAATCGACAGGGTGGTACCCGATCTCGAATGCATCCTTCAACGAGGAGCCAAGACTCGAGGTGCCGTATGTATTATCTCCAAGCTCGAGATAGCATTCTGCCTCGAGGATCCTCGACCAAAAGAAGTCGGACTTCATGAAGCTTTCAACACCATCACTCGATGCAAGGCAAGTACCTGGTCTCGTGGCCCCCTTTTTTAAAAAAAAGAGTAATAAACATGGGAAGCTCCAACCACGAAAGCTCCACGAAGGTCCGAGGCAGCACCTGAGTACAGGCAACTCCTCAGCAGAAGTTTATCCTACACATTTAAAAAAAAGGGTATCTACATCAAGATCAAAAGGGACTCCCAGGTACCCGAAGCTGACCTTCATTTAGGATAACATTCCCAAAGGCCCGAAATTCGGCGTATTATCTCCTTACAGTTTGGAGGGCCCCGACTGCCCGGGCCTATCAGATCAATCCAAGATTGGTCAGAGGTACGACGATGGTTGAAAAGAGAACTGTGTCGATCAGCAGAGGATCGAAAAGAACGCTTGCACCCAAGTCAGATATTAGCGATCAATAAATAAAAGAAGGCATTCAAAGGGCCTCAAAGGGCATGAGAACATGCAATTACAAAGCAAGAATTGAAAGTAGAAGTCAATGAAATATATCCATTTTCATAAAGATTCGTGTACAACAACCCTCGAGGGGTCCTTACATACAATTACAAAAGCCTATAGAGATCTAGAGGAGGAATGGAAGGATGTACATGTGATGAAACCCGAGGGATCAGTCCACCCTCGAAGATCCATCTCGGATATCAGCATCCCCGAGCGCCTCCCCCTCGAGCACGCATCCTCGAAGGTGATTCCTTCGACCTCTACCTCCTCTAGGTTCCTAGCTCAATCCCCAAAGGATTCCTACCGGAGAAGATGAAGAAGAAGAAAAAGAGGGTAGGCAGAGAGAAGAGACATGAACCGCCGAAGCAAAAGGTTGAAGATTCAGCGGGCCCCAGCCTCAACGGCTGGTAGTGCCACTTTATCCCTTGGGAAAGAAAAAAGAAAAAACCCTAGGGATGAAGTGCCATACCAAACCTAGGTAGGAAAGTGAGCAGCGGTGAATAATCCGAACGACTGTATACATGAGGGCGAAACAGACTCCCGGTCCATCATCGCCTCAGGACAACAGCAGCAGTGAAGGCCAGCATATCAACGACCACAGCAATAGCGGGACAGCGCGATTACGCTCGACAAAGGGAAGTCCCTGCAGGAGTCCACAACACAGTCTAAGTAAGCCCATCCAAACGGCCTTGAGGCCTTGAGCCCCAAGCATTATGTTCAAAGACAGAAGAAGATGGTAAGAGGGAATAGGCAAGCAAGCCAACAAAGGCATTGAGATAGGAAAGATAACACCAAAACACCCCCATTTATAGGGGGTTACGATATGGTCGTCGAGGCTTTGAAAGATTTACCAATGGATGCAGTTAATTCATCCTTGGAAAAACGAACCGACAGCAGTACCTTCACCCTGGAGAGCGGGAATCAGGAGTGCATTGAATGAAGTCGAAAATGCATGAGCTCGTGGATGCCCCAGTTTCCACAAAGCTTGCTCCAGGAGTCGCATCATCAGAATGATGTCACCGTAAGGAGCTCGAGGAGCCAGAATCATTTCCCATTACTTCGTTATAGGAAATGCAGAGACTATCTGTAGGCGGCAAAATCAAAGGACTTGATTTCTTGCTGTCAAGTCACTTCCGAAGGACGCCTCAAGACCCCGAGGATGGGAGGCCACAACCGAGTTCCGGACCCCGAGGCTCGTCGAGGCCCGACTTAGAGAAAATAGAGATCGAAGCCAGGACGAAGGGGGAGCTCCCAAGGCACACGGCTAGGCCTGTCATGGCCAGCCTATACATAGCATATGATAAGGCATCGCGTCAAGCCATCCCATCTCCATACTTTGTAATTAATTTCCACGTACTTGTAGCCGAGTTACCCTCTTATATAAAGGGGACTCACACTACCTTGTAACAGACTGATGTTGCTCCATTTCTCCAGAAGTGCAATAATATCTCTCTCTTTTCTTTCTAAGCTTGTTCGTTCTCACTAGTCCGAGGCCACCTCGATATTCATCGCGTTCTTACTCGTTCTTCATCATATACCTTAGTATTGGCCATAAATACCCTTGTTTGATTATATCTTCAACTGTTATCCCATCCCCGACATCCCCAATAGCTCAAGCTCGACCCCAACGTCGACCCCGAGGTCCTTCATCGATCAGACCTATACCCGGGCACCAAGCCCTATCGTTCGATTACTATCTCGCTTTAGCTTGATTTTCATCATTAGATTGCATATTGTTAGCATCAACTGCCCAAACAACTAGCTCGAGAATAGATCACGTATTTTTAGAATCCCATTTACAAATTTAATTATTGTTACCATTTTGACGGTAAGCAGAAGACCAAGCGTCGGTACAAGCTAAAACACGTCTAGACTGAGAATCATCAAACCTCACGAACTGATTGGCCAAGCTTGAACATTTAATGCAAGCGGTCTCTCACTGATTGGAATGTACGCATGGCAGCCTATACTCACTGACTTTCTACTCAAGGCATCGGCTACCACATTGTCCCTCCCGGGCTGATACAAGATGGTGATATAATAGTATTTCAATAGCTCCAACCACCTCCTCTACCTCAAATTGAGTTCCTTTTGATTGAACAAATACTGCAAGCTCCGATGATCCATGAATACCTCACACGACACGCAGTAAAAATAGTGCCTCCAAATCTTTAGTGCATGAACAATGGCTACAAACTCTAAGTCATGAACAGGGTAATTCTTCTCATGAACCTTCACGTATATGCAATCACCCTGCCATCTAGCATCAATTCCGCACAAAGTACAATACGAGATGCATCATAATATACTGTGTAAGATCCCAAACCCGTGGGCAACACAACCACATTGGCACCGTAGTCAAAGTATTCATGAGCTTCTGAAAGCTCGCCTCACACTTGTCTAACCATATGAACTGGGCTGACTTCTGGGTTAACCTGGTCAATGGGGCTGCTATAGATGAAAACCCCTCCACAAAGTGATGGTAATATCCCGTCAAACCCAAGAAACTCCGGATCTCCGTAGCTGAAGTGGGTATAGGCCAGTTTTAAACTTCCTCAATCTTCTTAGGATCGACCTGAATGTCCTCTACGGATACAACGTGCCCCAAGAAAGTGACTAAGCTAAACCAAAACTCGTATTTTGAAAACTTAGCATATAATTGGTTGTCTCTTAGAATCTGACGTACGATACGAAGATATTGCTCATGCTCCTCTCCACTACGGGAGTAATCAAGATATCATCAATAAACACAATCACAAAGGAATCCAAATAGGGAATGAACACCCGGTTCATCAAACCCATAAATGTTGTTGAGGCATTTGTCAGCCCAAATGACATCACTATAAACTTATATTTCCCATATCGAGTCCGAAAAGTTGTCTTGGAGAGATCGTATGCCCTAATCCTCAACTGATAGTAGTCATACCTCGAGTCAATATCCGAAAACACTTTGCCTCCGTGAAGCTAATCAAATAAGTCATCAATCCTCGAAAATAGATATTTGTTCTTGATGGTGAATTTGTTCAACTGCCGATAATCTATGCATATCCTCATCGATCCATCCTTCTTCTTCACAAACAACACAGCCACACCCCAGGGCGAGACACTAGGTCTAGTGAATCCTTTATCAAGAAAATCTTCCAACTTCTCTTTCAATTCTTTCAACTCTAGCGGGGCCATACAGTATGGCGGAATAGAAATGGGTTGAGTGCCCGGATCCAAATTAATACAAAAGTCAATATCATTGTCAGGTGGCATTCCCGGCAGGCCTGCAGGAAACACCTCTGGAAACTCCCAAACAACTGACACTGAATCCATACAAGGAACCTCCACACTGGAATCGTAGATGTAAGCCAAATAAGCTAGACACCTCTTCTCGACCATATATTGAGCCTTCACGTAAGAGATAACCCTATTAGTAGAATGGCCAGGAGTTCCTCTCCACTCTAATCATGGCAACCCTGGAAAGGCTAAGTTCATCGTCTTGGTGTGACAATCCAATATAGCATGATAAGGAGACAACCAATCCATATCCAAAATGACATCAAAATCAGCCATATCGAGAAGTAGAAAATCTACACTTGTCTCAAGACTCCCAATAGTAACCACACATAAATGATAGACACGATCTACAATAATAGAATCTCCTACAGGTGTGGACACTTACACGGGAGCACTCAAGAAATCACGAGGCACAACCAAATATAAAGCAAAATAGGATGACACGTAGGAATAAGTAGAGCCCAGATCAAATACAACTGAAGCATCTATATAGCAAATTGAAACAGGGCATATGATAACATTGTTTAATGACTCAGCCTCAGGCTTGACTAGAAAAGCATAACATTGGGGATGTGCCCCACCACTCTTAATCACATCCCTAGGACGACCTCTATCTGGTTGTCCACCATCTCTAGAACACTGACCTCCACCTCTAATGGCCTGACCTCCACCTCTAATGGCCTGACCTCCACCTCTGGCTGCCAAACCCCTGCCTCTAACTGGCTGAGCGTGTGGTGGTGCAACCGGTGCCGGAATTATGGAATAAGAACTCTGTTATGGCGCGTCTCCCAATAATATCTGACAAGCCTCCTAATATGCCCAAAGCCACCACACACAAAACATCCATCCTGGTGTTGTTGCTGCTAAAATTGAGATTGACCCAAACGGGCTGAAAAACCATAGTGATAACTCTGATTATGAGGTACAATTATAGGAGTTGGTACTAGGGAGCCATCTACTCCAGAGTGTTAGTAGCGAGAATCTGTGCTCCTTCCCCAGCCTGAGAGATGGCTCGTGCCATGGGAAATGTGTTGGCCTGGGCCACACTCTCCATAAGGCCCACCAAACGGACCAAAGCTTCTTGAAGCACTAGGGTGGCGATGAACCCCTCCAAGACTTGAGTTGGTTCGACAGGCACACTCTGGGCAAGAACCTCCTCATAAAACTCCACCTGAGGCTCTACCGCTGGTATTGTTACTCGATCTCTGGGCTAAGTTCTGCCCCTACCTCGGCCTCTGGCACGACCTTGGCCTCGAGTTCTGCCCCTCGTAGGAGCTGCTTCTGGGGGCTCTGGCTACTGTCCAGCTAAAGATGTGGTACGTGTTCTCGCAATCTACGAGAGAACAGAATAGAAGGGTTCAATCAGTAATGATAGAATAAAACCGCACAACAGAGAAGAATAAAAGTGAAATTGTATTGTTCTTAACTCCATAGCCTCTTGAAGATAAGTACAGACTTCTCCGTACCGATGATCTAGACTCTACTAAGTTTGCTCGTGACTTGTGATACCTATGCAACCTAGTGCTCTGATACCAACTTGTCACGATTCAAAATTCCCACCGTCGGGACTGTGATGGCACCTAGCATTTAACTCGCTGGGCAAACAAACATTAGAACATATTTCCATTTTTAACGGTTTAAAATTAAACAATGAAGAACAGAGTTAGATGCAACAATTAACATGATTAATCTAAGCACGCTAATAGACGCCGCTGGGACCGAATCCAAAATCTGCACAAGAGGTTAAGAGTGTAGTATAAGTACAACAGACCCCATGTACTCTGTAAGTGCCGAGCCTAACCTCGACGAAGTAGTGATGAGGCTAAGGCAGGTCACATACACTACAACTTGTACACAGTATTAATAAAGACAAAAATAAAAATACGGGATGAAATAAGACAGTCAACTGAAATTAATTACTACACCTTCAAGAAATAAGCCAGTATCATCCAGAATTAACAATCTTTAGCATTTCAAATGAGAATACCGAAAACTAACATAGCTCAAGGAAATATAAACACATAGGTTGTTGCGGCGCGCAATTCGATCCCACCGTACGACATAGAATCCTCCCTTATTTTACAATAGCATCTGTTAACGACAATATATATATATATATATATATATATATATATATATATATATATGTGTGTGTGTGTGTGTGTGTGTGAGAGATCGGGTTGCACGCCGCAAAGATATTGAATATCAGTGTCACAATTCACCCTTATTTCACCATGTCAATCCACCCTTATTCCACATGTTGCAGTGTGCAAACCGATCCCACCGTACGGTACAAAATCACCCTTATTCCACCATATCAATCCACCCTTATTTCACTTGTTACAGTGTGCAATCCGATCCCACCATATCAGTACCAAATATTCAATGTGCAAAGCCAGATTAACAACTCAAACCACGAAAACCTTTATGATAAAAAAATACAGAACTGATCAAAAAAGGAAACATCGTACAATATAAGAACATACATAAGTAATACTACGCAGCGAGAACAATCCAGTAATTTACAATTAGAAGGTGTAAGTAAGTCAGTAAAGCAAATAGCAGGGAATCATGAAACTATGAAAACGTCTAACATCATTAACAGGAGAGAACATTGATTAACAAGTAGCAATTAGGCATGAAAGTATTTAGGGCATATAACATTCAAGACAGGGAAGGAGATAATTAAAGAACATCAGAAATTAGGTAAAACAAGTAATTCGGCGGCGTATAAGCACTCGTCACCTTGCATATACGCTGCTCACATGGAATTCACATAGCATATAGTCCGAGGGTTCCTAGTTCCCTTAATTCAAAGTTAGACACAACACTTACCTCGCTCCAAAGACCACTCAAAGCTCAACCACAACTTTGCCTCTCAAACAAGCCTCCGAACCAACAATATCTAGCAAATAACCAACCAAAAAATTCAAAGTAAGCCTTAGGAATTATCCACGATTGCAAAAGATTCAATTTAGGTCATTACTAAAAAATTCAATAAAAGTCAACTCCCGAGCCTGCTTGCTCCAAACTCAAAATTCGGACAAAATCCCAATGACACCTTCACCCCCGAGCTCGTTTATGTAATTTGTTTTGGAATCCGACCTCAATTTGAGGTCAAAATCCCAATTTTATAAAAATCCCTAATTCTACCGAAACCCCCAATTTCAACCATGAAAACACTAGATTTTAGGTTGAAATCTTAGGAAATGAAATGAAAGATTGAAAGAAAATAGATTAAAATCATTTACCAATGCATTGGAGAAGAGGGGTTCTTGGGAAAATTGCCTCAAGGGTTTTCTAGTTTATAAATTTGAAGAATGAACAAAAATCCTGTCTAACTCAAGTTCTACAGAGTTGCAGATGTCGCAATTGCGATATCATGTTTGCAATTGCGAACATCGCAATTCCGAGAAAGATGTCGCAATTGCGAACTCCTTCCAAAATCCTACTAATCGCATTTGCTATAAACTGGTTGAAAATGCAAACCCTGATTCCCTAGCAAATGCGGACCTTTCTTCACAACTTGAAAGATCATCCAAAAAGGTGCTTAGTCACAAATGCGATTCTACCTTCGCAAAAGCGGAATTGACAAGTTTGCAAATGCGAACTATTACCTCACAAATGGGAGTACCCTCTATCATGCCCAGGTTCGCAAATGCGATGGTTTCTTTGCAAATGCAAGACTCACAAATGCGAACAAGTTCTCACAATTGCGAGATCTGCAACAGGCACCAGAACTAAAATGCGTCAGCTATGTTTCTATGTCCAAACTCACACTGTAGCCTATCTAAAACTCACCGAGCCCCCTGTGCTCTAAACCAAACATGCACGCATGTCCAAAAACATCATAAGAACTTGCTTTTGTGATCAGTTCGTCAAAATAACACCTAGAACTATGAACTTAGCATCAAATTAAAGGAAATTTTCAAGAAAACTCATGAACTTCTATTTTCAGAACCGTAAATTTGAATCACATCAAACAAACTCTATTTCTCACGAAATTTGACAGACAAGTCAAAAATAAAGTATTGGAGCTACACTGGGTTCTGTAACAAAAATATGGACCCGATATCAATAAAGTCAGACATTGGTCAAACTTTGAAAGTCACTAAGCTTTTAAACTTTCAAATTTTAACAAAACGCGATAACTCGAGCTAGGGACCTCCGAATTCGATTCCAGGCATACGCCCAAGTCCTAAATCACGATAAAAACTAATAGGGACCATCACGGATCCGGGTCCCTTTTCTCAAAATATTGACTGAAGTCAACTCAAACGGATTTCAAGTCAAAAATTTCATATTTATCAGTTTTTAACATAAAAGCTTTCCAGAAAAACACCTGGACTGCGCACACAAATTGTGGAGAACGAAAATTAACTATTTGAGGCTTCAAAGCACAGAATTAGCTTGTAAAATATAAGATGACCTACCGAGTCATCACATCAAATAGATTGATTCAAAAGCCTAACTTGACTAGAATTTCATGAGGAATTCATTGAAGGCATCAAAAGCGAGTTTTCAGATTATTTTGCACAAGAAACAAGGCCAAACAACTTTGCATATTTTGGCTATCAATATTGTTGGACTTTTTCTCATATTGAATGTTTGGAATTGGGAGAATTCAAGGATGTTCTTCAAGTTTCTTCCTTGGGGTAAGGTCTAAACCATAACCTAAGTATTTCCCTTTGATTCATTCCCTTGGTTTAAGCTTTTATCCATTATTTTAATTGAAAACCCACAAAATTATTTAAATCAAGACCAAGGTTATGTCCTAAAATTTAAAAATTGAAAATGAGTTAAAGGAGTTTATTTCCCGATTCCTGTTGGGGTCATGTTCTTCTATATTCGGAGAACAACATACTCAAATTTGGCGAGTTTTGGAGGAGCATTTCGGGAGATAAGAGACATGACTAGTATGGTTGGACTCTTGGGTTATGAACACCCAACAACAATGTTTGGAAAATTGGTTGAGCTATTAGATTCCAATTGAGTCCATTTTCATTCATGTGAGCTTGTATTGGTTCGGTCTTCGCTCGTGTAATCTTGGATTCGGAATCCAAGGTGAGCCCGATGTTGACTTTTGTTGACCTTTTGGGAAAACTGTAAAGATCATAGATTTATTTATTGTAATTGGTTTCTCTTGCATTGTTTGATGTTATTAAGTCATTTTTATTAGATTTGAACAGTGTGGAGGCAAATTTTAGGGGAAAAGCTATATCAGATGGTTGAGATGGCCTAGTTGAGGTAAGTATCTTGCCTATCTTTGTGGGGGGAAAACTACCCTTTAGAATTTAGATTGATTGTGCTAGTTGTGTTATATGAAAGTAGTGTACGCAAGGTGACGAGTGGGTACACGGGCTATATGTGGTACTTTATCGATTTAGATTATCTAGACTCTTTTCATGCCTTTAATTTAATTGTCATAACATGCTATATCTCGCATTGTTAATCTACTCTTGCATGCTCTATTTGACGTTGTTACCACTTGTTCTACCTCTTACTTGTTATTTTGCTCTTATAAGCTTTAGTTGAAGTTATTGCCTTTTTTTTAGAAAATATACCACTAGGCAGGCTGCCTAGTGGCTATTATATAAATAAAATCCCAAAATGTGTCCAAAGCTTACAAGATGTACAACAAAAATGGAAGTTGCATGAAGCTACTAGCTACTAAAAAGATAGAAAAGCTAAAGTCTAATGAACAAGTTATTACATTGTCCGCTGAATTCTTTCTTCTCCTGTCAGTGTATGTGAATCCAATTGCCAGTGGCAAATACCAAGCAATACTTATCAAGCTCTCACCAGGCGCCAGGGTATGCAGTCCATAAGCTAAAATGAATTCCAAACATCTCCACCACAGAATTGAAGCCAGCATAGTCTTCCAATCATTAGTGTTGCTACAATATGATCTCCATAGGTAGTGTACTGAGTCTATCCAAGTATAAATCATGTTCTCCCTCATCAATATTATCATGTAAAAGAGCCTGGCTGCACCTGTCTTTAAGCTGGCTTTATGCTGGCTTTGCAAGGCAAAAGCCAGGCTGGGACTAGCTTTAATCTAACTTTGCAAGGAAAAACTCAGGTTGGGGCTGGCTTTGCAAGGTAAAAGACAAGATAGGGCTGGCTTTAGGCAGGCTTTGCAAGGCAAAAGCCAGGCTGGGGCTGGCTTTAAGCAGGCTTTGCAAGGAAAAAACCAGGCTGGGGCTAGCTTTAGGATGGCTTTGCAAGGCAAACGTTAGGCCAAGGCTGGCTTTAAGTTGGCGACACCAGGATAATGCCAGGTAGGGGCTGGCTTTAAGCTGGCGATGCCAGGGTAACGCTAGGGTATCATCGGGCTTTAGCCTGGCGCCGCCAGTCCTGTGGTGCTGGATGATTTTATGATCTTGTAAGCTCAGATCCTTTTCTTCCCAAACCTTTAATGTAGAAATCATTCATAATATTGCTAAACCATCCTCATATTTAGCGTGAAGACATGCTAATACCACTGAGAATCACTTGTCTTGTTACCTTTAATTGTTATGAATCACTTTTAATTTAAGTTGTTATTTCATGGAACATCATCTTGTTGAGTTATTGTTGTTAAAGTTGTAATGGTCATTTTCACATTAAAGAGAAGTTCTTAATTGTTGAGATACCTTTCCATGTTGAGCATACTCATTCATTTTGTCATTGTTGAATTTTTGTACTCATTGTGGTTGAGCCATGGGATATTTATTGTGGAAATATTGGTGGTATTGACTTTGTGGCAATTTGTGGCATATGGGCACTTGTGGTGAGAGTTGTAATTATGCTGTGATATTGATACGCATGTGGTGGTTTAAAGATAGGGGTTGATATGCATGCGGTGAGATAAGGTGGGCTCGATACACATGTTGCTAGTAGGGGAACTACTAGAAGCCACGCGGTGAGATAAGGTGACCTTGATACGCGTGTTGTTAGTAGGGAAACTACTTGAAACCACGCGGAGATATAAGGTGATCTAAAATGCATGTAAATATTTCGGGAAAAATGATTTTCAAAACAAAAAGGCTCACACTAGGATATAAGGAAAGATTGTGATTGAAATTGTGAAATGTGAATACGAGGTGGTACCTCGGCTGTGATTTTCATCGTACATTCCATATTGGAACTACTTGTTGATTTGAAAGGTCATTGTTCTTTCTTCAATCATTCATCCGCATTTTGATTGTTTTTGATTATTTGTTGTTATCTTGGTGTTGGAATGATTGTTGTTTCTTGTTTGAGTCATGCCTTGTACGTGATTTGTTATGTTGCTTTAACATGCCAATATGTGCCTCCGTTATTACTTGGTGAATTGATTGTCAGTGTGAATTTAGTTGTGTGGAGTCACTATATCATATTCGGTTGAGATGTTGGTAACATATGGTTTAAATAAAAGAATTATTAACATGATTTATTGTATGTGCCTCTTAAGATAGAACTAGTTATCTCACTCGATGCCTTATTATTCTAAATGGTTACCGCACTTTCACTATAATTGGGTTCTCAAATTATACTCGTCACCCTGTTAGATGTTACCTTACTGAAAATTGTTATCATATTTTTTTTTAACAAATTCTATATTTAATTCATTAGTTTAACTTATGTTTTTCTTTGTTTAAAAATGATATTTCGCTCAATTTTATTGATTTCTAAACTAAAGCCATCTTATACTCTGTTTAGTACAAATTTTATATTATTTTACTTTACTTGATTTCTGAAATAAACACATTATTTCATTTGACATCTTACCTTATTCAAGATTGTTATTATATTTTATGGTGTCTAAATATATTTTTCGTTTATCTAAATTAATATTTATCACGGTTACAAAGTACATGGTAGCACGTGGTCTTTTCCATGCGAAGGTGATTATTATTGTGGGCATGAGGTGTCATATGTGTATGATTTGAAAATTGTGGTTCATGATATGTGGTTTATGAGGTGCGGTTTCTCGAGGTAATTCTTGTTGTAGGTCCATGCATTGGGAGGAATTTGATTATTTGTATTGTCATCTGATTTTTTCCTTATTTGAGTTCATTTACATCACATCGGTATTCTAATTATGTTCTTTCTTTATTACTCGTTTACTACATGCTGCCATTTATGTTTCTATTACTTCATTGATGGTTGTAATCAATGATTATTCTGCCGGTAGTCTTACATTGATTTTCATTCCATTGTTAACTTATGTATACCTTGAACATGTTTCTATGTCTAGTAGGTGTCTTGACCTAGCCTCGTCACTACTTGTCGCAACCCCAATTTGCCCTCCCTGAACTATCGTGACAACACCTAGTCTCTACGACTAGGTAAGCCTAACAATTGCGAAAAAAGGAAAAACAACAGATAAAACTAATAAAAACTGCGGAATAAACATAATGAAGGTTTAAAATGTCGCTCGACATATACAAATATAACTTTCAAACTGAACAACTTCCCAAAACCTGAAATCTCATGAAATCACAAGCTATGAATATTACATTGTGCTCTAACTCCAGAATGTCAAGATCAAAGTAAATACAAAAGGGCTATAACTACTAGACAAAATGGAGAGGGACTCCTCGGTCTGCGGACGCAGCAAATATACCTCAAAGTATCTGGAGAATCGCCTCACCTCAAGAATGATAGTAAAACAGTATAGAATACGACAATATAATTAAGTGCTAACAGTATGAAGTAACATAGGATAATAAAAATAACAACAACTGCAATAGAGAGAGAAAAACACAGAGAGAATATAACTCTACACAGAAATAGCAACCGGGGATCTCCCAGGATACCGTCCTGTAATCCCCAAATGTAAATATCCGGTGGATCTCCTGGGTGTCGTCCCGTAGTCCAACTAATAGTGTGTGAGGATCTACTGGAATACCGATCTGTAGTCCCAAATATAAATACCCAGTGGATCTCCCAGGTGTCATCCCATAGTCCAACTCATAGTGCGCGGGGATCTACATGAATACCGATCCGTAGTACCAAATATAAATTCCCAGTACTGGGGGAATCTGCCAGGTGCAATCCCGTAGTTCCAATATAAATGTGCAGGGGGATCTACCGGAATACAAATCCGTAGTCCTAAAGTAAACATGCAGGGGGATCTCCCTGGATACCGTCCCATAGTCCCAAAGTAAACAAACAGTAGCAACACGAAGAATATTAAGTTCAATCAAAATTTCATACCAAGGCAAAACAGGTATTTCTAACCTAGCATGCTGCACAGAATTAAAATAAAGCAGTTTGAGCAAGTAAAACAATTAAGTCAATTAGACATGTTTCCCTAAGCTAATAGTAGGCTTAAATTTCAAGTAGTATAAACAGTGAAGAAAACACAGTTATAGTTATTTAATGAAATTATGATTTTCAACAATTAGCACATGTACGCACTCATCACCTCACATACAAGGCATTTCATATATCAACAATACCAAATCCTAAGAGAAGTTTCCCCCACACAAGGTTAGGCGAGCCACTTACCTCGAACCAGCTCATTCCAATCAATACCATGTTCTTGCCAAGAGTATCCGACTCCAAGTGGCCCAAATGTATTCAAAGTAATTGCATAATGTAAATATAACCTCAAGTAACTAATTCAACTAATTAATTCGAAGCTAATACGCGAAATTAGAAAAAATCGCCCAAAAGCCCCGGGCCCACGCCTCGGAACCGGGTAAAATTTATAAATTCGGAATCCTCACACTCTCACGAGTTCATATATACAAAAATTACTCAAATCCTACATCAAAACCTTGTTCAAACTCCAAAATTAGGCCTAAGAACTTTTTCCAATATTTATCCAAATCTTCACCCCAAATTTGAATTTAAATGACGAATTTAAGCATAGATTTGTAGAAATTAATCAAAACCAAGTAATAATTACTTACCCAAAACACCCAGGTGATTATCTCTCCCAAAATCTCAAATCCCGAGCTCCCAAATCAATTTCTAAGGTTTTGAGACTAAACCCTCGTTTCTGCCCCTTTTTGACCAGTGAAACCACAACTGCGGCTATGGGACCGCACCTGCAGTCTCGCTTCTGCATAGACCAAGTCGCACCTACGACTTTTCATTAAACAGAGATTTCCGCACCTACGATTCTTTTCCACCGATGTCGTGTCGCTTCTGCGGTGCCGGACCGCATCTGCGGTCAAATCCCATTTCGCCTCATACCGCATCTGCGGTACTTTAACCACTTCTGCGGTGCCGATGATCACCGATTTAAAGTCTCGCTTGATTAAATGCGCTCTCTGATGCCACTGTTGAAGTTTGAACACTTAAAGTGCCAAACGGTTGAATTTTGATGGCCAACAGCTAGATTTTAAAAATTTGACCGTTGGTAATTTTTTTTTTAAAAAATAGTCGTTGGGGCCCGTTTGGCCCGGTTGAACCGGTCCCAAGCTTAACGGTCCCGAGCTCATAGGCTATTTGGGTTGGACCGGCCTACTACGGGCTTATGCACCACTAGAGACCGGGCCCGCTTGAACCGACCCGTTTGGCCCGCGGTCCTGGGCTAGGTCCGGACCACAATACAACCTTACTCTGGCCAGCCATGGATATTCGAGCCTGATCTCGACTTCTCCTACTTAGATCAAAGACATTCAAAGCCTTTCTCACCATCTGGGTTCTTCTGAAACCCTAACTTTTGAGGTTATTCTGATTTCTTTAGATCTATTCTAGATCCATGTTTTTCCTAAACTTTCAAATGCTTTCTCAAAGTTTCTTTCAAAACTCTGGTTTCAAAACCTTTATCTTTTCCGATTTAGGGTTTTAGCAAGATATTTAGAAGTCTCTTTGATCTTTATCATGTTCTACTATGTTTATTATGTTGTTCTTCTACTATGTTTCTTATGTTGATTCTTCTACTGTGTTTCATTATGTTAAAGTCTTAAGTTCTTTCTTAGGGTTTCTGATTTTTTTTTCTTTATTGATATTTTTTCCTGATTCTCTTGTCTTTCACCTCTACACTCGATTGATGGCCAAAACCCTAAGATTTGGGGTTCATTCGAGTTCTGATATTATTTGCTCTGTGATTTGTTTGTTCTTCATCTCCGAACTTGTTTGGTTTCAAAATCCTAATTTCTTTGGACCTATTTGAGTTTCTGAAGTTGTTTCATCTGTTCCCGACTGAATTTCAAAATCTTTTGTTTCTTTATATGATTCTGAATCCCTACTAATCTCTTCTGAGGTCTTTCTACTGGACCCTTTGCATGCTATTTGATACTCTCTCCCTTCTCCATTGCCGAGTTACTGAAATTGACCTATGTGACTACCATGTTCCTATAGTCCGCACTTAGTGATTTTGCAATTGCATGACACTTTTCTTTGTCCTAAATTCAACCTCGCATGCCTAATACTTATGTGCTCTTTATATACGTTGAGCTTCTCCTCTAAAATGACTTTCAATTTTTGACTGATTTCATACCTCCTTGTGTAAGTCTGATTGATTCTTTCCTTGTTTTACTAATTTCCTTGTTTCTTGGTTTGATTTGAAAACTTTCCTTAGCCTTTTTGACTTGGCTTATTCATGAACCAGTAATTTTGAATCTCTGACTCCTTGATTTACTATGTACTAATTGATTCTTACCTTATTTGTTTAACCGTGTATTTCAAAGATTTTTCTCTTAATTAAACTCCTATGTATTTACCCCTAATTGTCTACTTTGCATAAGATGCTTATTTGATCTCTTTCCTTAAATGATTTCTGTTCATTACCGTTTAAGTTTGAACTCCTTAATTAAAGGAAGTTCTTCTACTGATTGTTTTTAATTGGTACATGGTTATTTTTTTGCCTTATTCTCTACCTGTTTTCAAACTATAAATACCATGCTCTTTCATTGATACAAACACACGAACACTCTTAGTTTTTTGAACTCACCCTCACATTCAAAAAGCACTCTATCTCTTGTTACTTGTACTGTGGCCTGTTTTCTTTCAAGTACTACTACTGCTTTATTTTGCTCCTTTGAAACTGGTATGTCCTGATTAAGGGTTTCAGCAACCACAATAATGTGTTTATTTAATACCTTCACTTGCATGTCTGCCTATTGCTTATATTTAGTTCGGAATTTACTTTAGCCTGCTGCAATTTCCTTCCTATTATGAATCCCAAACCCCCTACCCTAATTTGTTTGATGCTAATGGTTTGTTTGAGGCATGACAGTATTAAGTATTATTGTCCATGTCTCAAACTTGATTCCCCTGGAATCATACCTCCATGTCACTATCATATGTTGTGTATTCTTGTTGATTTGTAAGCATAACAGCACTCTCTATTGATGTGCATGCCCAGAATAAGCTAAATGTCTAAGCACATGGACTCTTTGCAACTTCCTTATTCCCCTGAACCCATTTATTGTACTTGTTTGTAGTTGTTTCCCTCTCCTTCACCCCTTTAGAACTCTATTCCTCACTTGCTCTCTCTCTTAGACTTTAAGTTCTGCCCCCCTCTTGTGAGCCTTGCCTTGGGACCCATTGAGCTCCCTCTAAACTTGCACACTTGAGGGTTGGCCCTTCCACACTATACTTATCACCATTCTGATAATGCAATTTGGGTGTGAGCATTGCCCGGAGTCTCATTGAGGCTCTTAGGGAACTTTGACACACTCAGATTAGAGAAAGGCTTTGGATCAATGGTCTTTGAGTTGGGTCTATCAAGTAACTCAGAGAGGAAGTCAGAATAAGGCTTCCTCTAGTTGTACTTTTTTTTACTTTTCCTGATGTAATTTTATTTATTTTGGCCTGTAATAATTTGTAATAAATATTTGGGGCTGGTTGGTGAAAAAGGGTGGGTAACTATGTATGCAAAGGGTAGAAATCATGACTATAGGACTACTATATTCCTGCATATTCAACCTTATATAGAAACCATGTCTATAGGATTCTGCATATTCAACCTCATATAGAAACCGTGTCTATAGGATTCTGCATATTCAAACTTCACTTAGAAATCATGTCTATAGGATTTTGCATATTCAAACTTCATTTAGAAATCATGTCTATAGGATTCTGCATATTTAACTTCACTTAGAAATCATGTCTATAGGATTTTGCATATTCAAACTTCATTTAGAAATCATATCTATAGGATTCTGCATATTTAACTTCACTTAGAAATTATGTCTATAGGATTTTACATATTCAAACTTCACTTGGAAATCATGTCTATAAGGCTTCTGCATTTCGACGCTACGTCTACAAGGTCTTAAAATCAGTAACGCCTAGAAAGCATGCCTATAGGAGTTTCTAATAAAAAATCTGATTCGCCTCACTCAGTGTTAGATATAAAACCAGTAGTAATGGTTGCTATCATTTGCAGAACTTTTAATCAATTCGTTTAAATTTCGCCTCTCTCTTTCAATAATTTGAGTCCCTCACTTAGCAAGTTTAATGAGTATGCATTCAAACAGTTCATTTCGAGCCTTACTGTTCCATTGCTTTCTGAATCCAGCAGATACCATGCTTATAGGATCCTTGTACAACACTTAGGCAAGCCCTAGGGTAATAAATATAAACTTAATCTGCTTCTATTAATAATTACGACCAGCAGGAAGGCCTGATTCGAACTTCTTATCTGAGTTATGTGATAAGCTGAAACTGTCTCAACAATTTCCTCTCACTCGTCTTTAATACCTTTTAAATCATACCTAAACAGTATGTGTAAGTCATGCTAATTACGTGCTTCTTTGTTTAAGGAGGTATATATGAGCCTCTACTTGTTATATGCTTTCCACAATTGCAATACGTATTTTGTATGTCGCCTTAGAGTTTTTCCCTTTTAAACTACAAATAAACCTAATATCCCTCCCTTTTAGGATTAGTTATCCTAAATGCCTCAAGGACTGATAGGATTGGGACGGGTAATAGCATGAAATAAGTAAACGAGACCAATTCGTGATGTACATACCTCAACGAGGTAGGAAGGGTAGATATGGATATGATGACCATGCGATAATGTCACGTGTAGCCCCTCATTGAGGAGTGATTACCGGGCATTGTGTGGGGTGATCCATATTGTTAATAAACCTAGGACCCCTGTCCTTATTTCTTTATTTCTTTCAACTCCTTCTTTAAAAAAAATCAGCTTTCTTTGCTCGTCCAAACTTTGTTTATTTGCAAACCATTATATGAAACCCCCTCTTATTTGAGCCCTATTTGTCTACATGTTAATTGCACCCCAAATTCACAATAATTATCTGGCCGGGAACCACAGTGGATTCTGAAGGGGTGCCTAACACCTTCCCCTTGGAATAATTTCAAGCCCTTACCCTAATCTCTGGATATTCAAAATAAACTCTTTCGGTGTCCTAATGCATCCTAATCATTAGGTGGCGACTCTTCAAACGTAAACCCAATTCCCAAAAGGAATGAGTTGTCCCTCCAAATGTCATGAACCCGATTCCGCGAGGAAAAAGGGGGCGCGACAGGACATGATATTCTTCTCATGTACCTTCAACTGTCTGGAGGCGTAGGCAATCAACCTACCGTCCTGCATCAATACCGCTCCAAGGCCAATCCTCGAGGCATCACAGTAGACAGTATAAGACCTTGAACCTGTAGGCAATATCAAAACTGAGGCTGTAGTCAAAGTTGTCTTGAGCTTCTGAAAGCTCACCTCACACTCTTCCGTGTACTAGAATGGAGCACCCTTTTGAGTCAGCCTGATTATAGGTGCTGCAATAGATGAAAACCCCTCAACAAATCGACGGTAAGAACCTGCCAAGCCAAGAAAACTACGGATCTCTGTAGCTGAGGATGGTTTAGTACGAAAGGGTACAAGTACACATTCAGGAATCTATAGGCAAGGTCTGTGATACACTTATTCGAGGGAAGCACCTGTAACGCTACCCCCTCGCCCCATACGCAGTCTCTCCTAACCAACTCAAGGTGCTCATCTCTTATCAATGACATAGTCTTCAGGGTAAACTCCCGTGGATCATGACCACTGGGAGTGGAACTCTCCCCTCTCTACCAGGCAGACCCTGAAGTAGCAGTCATGGCTATGGCAAGACTAGAGAGCTAAAGCGAGAACCTACACAAACACTCTGATGCTAAGGTAACGGAGGACTCAAAGCCGAAATGAAAGGATAGCTATCTAAAATAGTGGATCTACCTAGAAGTGGAAGCGACCCCATATATATGTGGGGAAACAGCAACGGTCCGCCTGGTCAAGATAGGCCTCCGGAGGTATATAACTTCAATGTGAGTCCCGAGGTGGTACCGACCTTGAAGACCTCCATCAAGAAGAAGTCATGCTCTAAGAAGCCAACGACATCATCTTAAGTCCCGAAGTGGTACCCGACCTCAAGGACCTCCATCAAGAAGAAGTCAGGCTCTAAAAATCCAACGCCATCATCTCCAATCCCGAGGTTGTACCCGACCTGGAGGACCTCCATCAAGAAGAAGTTAGGCTCCAAAAAGCTTTCAACACCATTACAGAGTTCGAGATGGTATCCATCTCGAAGGTTCCTCTCAAGAAGAAAAATAAGCGCTTCGAGTTCCATCCACGAGGGCTCGACCTCAAGACATCACCTAAAATATGGGCAATCCTTCATTCGGGGCATATCTATAATGGCTTAAAATATTATCTACATCGAGTTCAAAGTAAATCTCTAGGTGCCTGAAGCTGACCTTCACTTAGAGACCACTCTCAAAAATTTCAAGTATCAAGGTGCTATCTTCATGTGACTCGAGGGTCCCGACATCCCGAGTCTATTGGACCACTTGAGGATTGGTCCAAGGAACAATGATGGTCTTAAAAATGAGCCATTTCCATCAACCAAATACCAGAAAGAATACTCGCACCCGAGTTAGATATAGACAATCATTAGCAAAGGCCCATATTTAGAATCCCCACAAATGTAAAAGAATACGGCAAGCATCAAAGGCGAAAGTCAAGAAACTATCTTTATATTCATAAACATTTGCTTACAACAGCCATCGAGGGGTCCTTACATATGATTACAAAATCTCAGAAGGGGTCCTTACATAGAAACAAAGAAGAGTATGGGTGCACACCCATAGTGAAAGCCTAAGGGCCTGGTCTACCTTCGAAGGTTCATCTCCGGTAGCAGCATCCCCGAGCGCCACCTCCTCGAGCCTGCATACTCGAAGGTAATTCCTTTGATCGCCACCTCCTCTAGGTTCCTAGCTCTATCCCACGGAATAACATCCCCGAGGGAGAAGATGGAGAAGAGGAAAGGGGGAGGATGCATAAGAGGCAGAAAAAAGAGATATAACCCGCCGAAGCCCAAGGTTGAAAATTCGGCGGGTCTCAGCCTCGACGGCCAGTTGTGCTATTTTATCCCTTGGGAAAAACCCCAAGGAATGAAGTTCTACACCAGGGTAGGGTAGGAGAGTGAGCAGATGTGTATAATCCGAATGCTCTCTCGAGCTGCGGTGTAGAGTCCAAACGCCTTTCTAGATTGGAAGAAGTTGGTTGCCCCTGTGTCATCATCTCGAGCTAATAAGGATATCAGTAACAGGCATAACAGCATCATCAGGAACAACAAGACAGTATGATTTTGCTCGACAAGGGGAAGGTCAGGTAGAAGGCCGCCACACAACTGATGAGAATGCTTCCATACAACCTTAAAGCCATGAACCCCCAAACATGGTGGTTAACAATAAAGAAAGATGGTAAGAAAAAAGGGATGAATGAATGAAGACGGGCACTTGGATAGAGAGATAGTGCCAGAATGCTCCCCATTTATAGGGGGAAATGACACGGCCTTCCATGCCTTTGAAAGACTGATCGACAGGTGCAATCAATGCGTTCTTGGAAAACTGAATCGACAGCGGTACTGTCACTTTGAAGAACGGGAATCGACAATGCATTGAATGACAACAAAAAGACAAGTCCATGGGATTTCCCGATTATTGTGAAGGCTCACGTCATAGGTTGCTTCACTGGTATGATGTCATCACGGGGAACCCGAAGAGTTGGGCATCAAAATCGTTTCCCATCTCTACGTTCTAGGAAACCCGGAGACTATCTGTATGCGGCAAAATTAGAGGGTCCAATTTCGTGCTATTAGTTCATTTCGAAAGATCATCTAGAGGCGTTGAGGTCGTGAAGTTTTGACCAAGTTCCCTCCCTCGAAGCTCGTCGATGCCCGGCTTGAAGGGAACATCGACTGAGGCTAGAGTAAAAAAGGGGAGTTCCCAAGGAACACGGCTAAGCCTGACAAAACCTAACCGGCCTTCCCTGAACCCATAGCAGGGTGTCATGTCTATCCGTCCCATCTCCATATCTTTACAATTAATGCATTTTGTACTATGTTGATATTCCCCTTCTATATAAAAGGGATCCTTACCATTTTTTAACAACTGTTGTTGTTCCAACTATTCAACACGATATAAATAATAATTCTCTCTCTCTCTCTCTCTCTTCTCTCTAACATATTCTCTCGATCGTATTGCTCCTATTTATTACATTCATGCTTGTTCTTCATTAATTTCTTGTTATTAGCCATAAAGAGCCTCCCATAATTATATCCTAACTGTTATCCCTTCCCCGATTATCCCCGATAGCTCGAGCCCGAGCCCAGGCATCGACCTCGAGGCCCCGCATCAGTCAGTCTGAGGCCTAAGTAGCTAACTCCTTGGTTTTGTTATAACTCTACTTTAGATTCGCATTTCGTCCTTAAACTTTACATACCTAGCATCAACTACTTAATAACTAGCATAAAAATAGATCACGTATTTTTAGAGTTCCATCAACAAATTTAATTATTATTACCTTTTTCACGGTAAACATACAGCTAGTTGACGCCCTGATTCAGGCTTAGACTAGCCTGATAGAATTTGTCGACTCTAGCCACACGCCTTGGGAACTCACCACTTTCACTATAACCGTCGGTCTGTATCTCCCTGAGATCAAGCATCAACGACCCTCAAGGGAGGAGGCTCGGTCTCAGTCTTGAGCCTTCGAGACATGCTTTGAGGTGTCTCGATGACGAGAAATTGGACAATCTGATTTCACCGTATACAGATAGCCCCCGCATTTCTTAGGGTGGAACAATATGAAACGGCTTCGATATCCATCTCTTCGAACTTCCCGTGATGGTGTCATACTGATGATGTAAGCCTTTGTGATAATTGAGATGTCCCGTCAGTCCACTTTTCCATAATTGCTCTCTACACTATCGACCTTTATTCTTCAAAGCAATAATATCATCGTCAGTCTATTTTTCAAAAAATGCACTGATTTCTCCTATTGATACGTCTTTCAAAGACATTGATGGCGCCGTCGGTTACGTTATTCGTAGAGCATTGATTGTGCTTGTAGGTTATGCTCCCTTTTTTCAATAAATGGGAGCTTTCTCGAATTAATTCTTCATCCAATTGCTTTCTAATATCCTTTCACCCCTTTCTTATCTCTATCCCCATCCATGCTTATTTCCCATGCTTGATCACCGCGGCCTTAGCGCCGCATGGTGGCATTTTCACCAGCCATGCCACGGCCTTTTCCTAGGGCTTTCTTTTACCAAGCGATGTTACATAGGCTCGTCATTGTTGTTGTTGTTGTCGTTGGCTCGAGGTGATGAGGTAGGGGGTTGACTTCTTTCGACTCACGAGGGTGTTTGGATTCTACACTGCTGCTCGGGAGGGCGTTCGGACTATACACCGCTGCTCACCTCCCTATTCCGTCCTGGTGTGGCCCTTTATTCCCTTTGCTTTCCAAGGGATGAAATGGCACAACTGACCACTTAACTTGCACGACACAATGTCCCAAGAAGTGGACATAAAGTAGTCGTTTAGGTAGGGCCAGTTCCCGCCAAATCTTTTATCGGGCCATGATTTCCTCGGCCTAATAGAAGCCTTCGGTCTTTGGCGGGCTATGTCTGTTTTTTTGCTTCTTCTGCATCACTTTCCTCTTCTTCATCTTCCCACTTTCTTCTTCTTCATCTTCGCCCTCAGAGATATTATTCTATAGGAATGATATGAGACCACCGTGGATGCATACCCGAGGAGATGGTGCTCGAAGATACGACCACCGAGGATGAACCCTTGAGAATAGGCTAGGCTCTAGGCTTTCACTATATGCGTACGTTTTTGCTTATTTGTTTCTATGTAAGGACCTCTTGTGGGCTTTTATAATCATATGTAAGAATCCCTTGCGGGCTTTTGTAATCACGAGCTTATGAATATAAAGACGTTCCTCCAATTTTGTCTTTGATTTATGCTATGTTACCTTTTATTTGCATTTTTGGAGATTTAGGATTCATGACTCTACCGGTTGGTGCCAATACTGAGCCCAAGTGTAAGTGTTTTTTCTGGCCTTTTATTGATTAACGTGGTTCACCACGAAACTCTTTGTCGTTCCTTGGACCGGGCCCGGGTTGGCCTGATAAACTCAGATCATCGGGACCCTGACTTTGAGTTGAATGAGAGTATGGCTTTGAACCTTCAGATCGAGACTTAGTCTCTAGGCCCTGCCCTAATCTTTGAGAGGGAATTCGCTTGGAAATATGAGAATAGAGACTGTCTCTAGGCTTTCAAGAGCAGTCTCGGAGCGGGGGTTTGATCAGACTCGGGCCATCTGGAAACTTGTTTTGAATTTGATATAGAGATCCTTAAGGCATTGTAGATAGATTTTGGATGAGGGTTTAGCCGGAGTTAGATGGTACCTCAAGCCTGTATGAGTCTTGTAATGATATCGATGGCCTATTGGAGAGGTCCTCGAGATCGGGTACCATCTCTGGACTGGCGATGATGCCAATGGCTTCTTGGAGCCTAACTTCTTTTT
Source organism: Nicotiana tabacum (assembly GCF_000715075.1). Lineage (NCBI taxonomy): Eukaryota > Viridiplantae > Streptophyta > Magnoliopsida > Solanales > Solanaceae > Nicotiana > Nicotiana tabacum. Next base: position 150,929,962 of record NC_134087.1, on the reverse strand, counting down.
GATGGAGGACCCCAAGATCGGGTACCATCCCTGGACTAGAGATGATGCCAATGGCCTCCTGGAGCCTAACTTCATTTTGATGGAGCACCCCGTGATCGGGTACCATCCTCAGGACTTGTAATGATGCCAATGGCTTCCTGGAGCCTTACTTCTTTTTTATGGAGGACCCCAAGATCGGGTACCATCTTGGGACTGGCGGTGATGCCAATGGCGTCCTGGAGCCTAACTTCTTTTTGATGGAGGACCCTGAGATCGGGTACCATCTTGGACTGGCGGTGATGCCAATGGCTTCCTGGAACTTAACTTCTCTTTTATGGAGGACCTCAAGATCGGGTACCATCTCGAGACTCGGTTGGTGCGGGATTTTCAACCACGATATGTCGTATAGCGGATCGTTGCCGCTCTTTTTCGTATTTAGGGTTGTTTCTGCCCTTTTGGAGATTCCATCATTCTGAGCAGTTACCCTTATTTCATGCGTTAGGCCTTTCATTATTTCAGCATTCACGCTCTTGCCCAAATTCCTGCTTCAGTTCTCTAATTTTGCCACAGTCATGACTACTACATCAAGGTCTGTTCGCCAGGGAGAAGAGAGTTCTGCCTCCGGTCCTCGCCTTGTTGGTGGAGCACCGCTGATGCCAGGCAGGCCTGCTTGGGGCATTTTTCTTTGAGAGGGGACTTCTCGTCAGAGAAGTACCCTGATGTTCAGGACCAACGAGAGCATGCCTTGAAGTTTAATTCTTTGATAGGATAAGAACACCTTGGGTTAGTGAGAAAAGACTGTGGATGGGGGAATGGTATTGTTATAGATACCTTCCCCGAATGAGGGCATAACGGACCATGCCGACGTGTTTATAAATGTGTACATATATCCTTTCACACTGGTCCTCTTGATAGGATTGTGCTCGACTTATGTTTAATGTATCGGGTTACCTTAGCACAAATTTACCCGTCATTTTGGCGAATAGTGCTGATGATGAGAATCTTTGCGAAGAAAGCAGGGCTTAAACTTACGCTCAGTCATCTTATCAGGCTGTACCGGCCTTTTCACCATCGAGGTCTGCTGACCTTACAATGCCAATCGAACACGCCCTTCGTCATTGATAATGATGAAGATGGAGATCGGGAGTGGATGAGTTGATCAGTCCGAGTATGGATCGCTAATATTATCCCTATGGAGTTTATGCCATTCCCTAGGGAATGGAATTATACACGCAATTGGTACACTCGTGCCTTCTTAGTTTTGTTTATGGCGAAGGTTGACTTCGTAAACGTGCCTTCTTTTTGTTTTTTGCAGCGATTCCATAGACGCTTGGTGACGTTCTTGATCTGCCGGATTGGGTTCGGAAGTTGGAGACCTACTCGACTTGCGATGAGAATAAGTGGTGAGCTTTGTCCGTGGGTAGACGGGAAGCAAAACATCATGGTACGTGTTGTGTGATTTTTTCCTTTCCCTCTTTTCATTTGGACAAACACTTTCTCTTTCTGTGTACTAATCCTGCTAATGTAGGCATCGGGAAGCCTTTCGAGGCGAGGTCATACTTCCTCGGAGAGGGGGAAAGGCTGCTAGCTTCCGGGCTAAAGAATGATAACAGTAAGTGAGAGATGCCTTTGCAGGGTGACGGTGCTCAAAGCATGGAGACACTAGACCGGGTCCACGAAGTGGAAGTATTATCGGGACCTACCGCGCTCGTGGCTACTGATTTTGGAAAAATGGTTTGTCCATCACTGTTATCCTCTTTTACCGTCGAAAGTGCTTCGAGCGGTACTAGAAACTCGGGATTGCATGCACCGAGTGATTGTGCCTCGACTGGAGTTTACTATTTTAGAGCTGAGGGAGCTAGGTTAGCAGATGTGCTCTCGGCCTTTGAGGAAGCCCAGTGGCTTCACTCTGTGGTGATTTTCGGTACAAGCCTTTAGAGCTTCGCGCCTTCCCTTCCTAATTGTGTATTCTTTTGCAGGCTTTCGACAAGCTTAAGTCCGAGCTGCTTTGCTGTGAAGCCGGGCTGCGGAAAGCTCTAGATAAGGAGAGATCCCTTAGGCTCCTTTGCAACGAAAAGGAAGTCGAGTTGGTAAACTTACGGTATGAGGCGAGTCAGAGCTTGATTTATGAGAGCTACTTGAATAAGCAGGTAGTTCTTTGTCCCAAGTGAGAGTGTGTCCTTCTTTCTAGCTCATGAGGCTAACGTTTCTTTTATCTCAGTTGATGAAAAAGATGGAGGCCCTAGAGCGCCTTCGGGATGAAGCTGGCCAAGCCAAGCGCGAGCATGATAAGTTAGAATCTCATGCGGAGGTTCAAGCTTCAGAGAAGAAAGGTGCTCTGGCTAAATCTTCCGCCTTTGAGGCCCAACTTTTCTTAGCTCATGACAATGCCTTGGTGAGAACAAATATGATTGCGACGCTCGAATCTAAGCTTTTGAAGGTCAAGGCCGAGGTGGTTGATGCTCGGGCTAAAGCCATAATAAGCTGAACTAAGGCTGACCAGAAGGTGGCGATCTATTTAAAGGATGCTGCTTATGGTCAAGCTGAGCTGAGAAGGACCCTCGACCACGAAGACAAGATCAAAGAATATGCTTGTTGTAAGTCTCGGAGGAAAATTCTCGAGGAGATCTGTTCTAGGGGATTTGTCCTCTCAGAAGAGTTGGCTCGAGCGAGGGCGGAAGAGCGTGATGCTCGGTTACTTCTGCCCGGCACCGAAGATAGCAAAGATGAGGCCGATGGGCCATAGCCCCCAAGGGGACGTGGATTTTGCTTTCTGATTCTGTATATAGCATTTTCACGTTTGTAGGTGGAGCTTGTGTTTTTTGTATATGTGTACAGAAGAAAACCTTGCGACTTTATTTCTTCTATATCTATTTCTGTCTCGAATTTAGCCAGATGAACTGATATTTGAGTTAGAAGGAATCCTTAGATTCGTAGTATGGTATTGAGGCTCATTGGGCTGGCCCGCAGGCTCTTATGTGCTTGGCCGATGCGAGCCTTTAGTATAAGTCGGCATTTGAGCTCTTATGCCTTTAATTTGACATGTTTTGATCAACTGTTTTGGGTTTAGTCTCTTAGTTGGGTATCGACTCGAGCTTTTTTCACCCTCAAGTTGTTGAATTTTAGGCTAGCGACAGTGGCTCTTACGCTTTTGGTCGGTGCGACCTTTTAGTGTAAGCTGGTGTTTGAGCTCTTACGCTTCTTCTCTCAAGCATACTTAGTTAGCTGTTTTGGGTTCAGTCTCCAAATCGGGTTTCGACTCGAGCTCATTCGACCCTAAAGTTTTATAGTTTCAAGCTGTCCCTTGGGCTCTTACGCATTGGGTCGGTATGACCTTTGATGAGGGCTAGCAATAGTGGGTCTTATGCTTTCGGTCGATGCGACCTTTTATGTGGGCTGGAGACAGAGGCTCTTACGTGTTAGGTTGATGCGCCATTTTATAGGCATTATGTTTTCCTTGTTAAGGACTTTTAAAATAATGTTTGCCTAACTCTTCGACGATTTAATAAAAAACCTAGATTACGAATCGTTATATGGCGATGATCGAGCACCTCGAGAGGTTTGGCTTGGAGCTGACATGGTCGAAGCTTCAACATGGCCCATATCTTCTTCCCGGCACCGAAGATAGGAACTGACATGGTCGAAGCTCTTTTGCCTATGTCAAAGGTAGCCCATTTTAACCGATTCTTTTCGAAGTAGTTGAAGTCCTGTGTTTTTGTAGCGACGGTCGGGCGTCCCCGAGTCGTGTTAGTTTTACTGGTACAGCCTTATGAACATAGTCATTTATGCTTTGGCCGGAGCCATTTTTAACCCCGAGTGAAGTAGTTTCGGCATCTATATCTAGGGTATGCCTTTTAGGGTTCTTACAAGTTCGATATATAGCCTTAACTTTGAGATCGGGTTATGCCTTTGGTGAGGTCTTACAATTTTTACTTGCCTTTGAGGTCTTACAGTTTTTGATACTTGGTACAAGTTTTGTTCATGCCTTTCTTGAGGTCTTACAAATATTGTTGCTACCTTATGTAGGTCTTACAAGACTGAGTCTGCCCGCTTGGGGTCTTACGGCCTCGTGTTTTAATAAGTGGTGATTGGCAATAGTTCCCGAGTCATCGAGGGTATCTTGGCTCAAGAGCCATTACCCGTAAACTTTGTATTGCCTCATTGAGGGCTTACAATTTCGGAGATTCCGACCCTGAGGTCGTGCGACATTTGAGATTTTGATGCCAGTCCCCGAGTGTTTGGAACACTTTCGGCTTTGGAGACGTTCTGTGATTTTGATGTTGCCTCGACGGGGGCTTATGAGTTTGGATTTCCGACCCGGAGGTCATTCAGGTGTTGTATTGTTGACGCCAGTCAACGAGTGTTTGAGACGTCTTTGACAGAGGAGTCATTTTTGCAAAAATGCCGAATTTCTTTTGAAGCACGAAACGCTTTGATGAAAAGTATTATTCGATTACTTGGTATAGGTATACATGTCTTTACTGTCGGGGGCTCGGCTATCCTATGCGGACACGGTTCGTTCGACCGTTTGGCCCGGTATATCAATTTCCTATTGGGATCCCACTCAGCATTTCTTGACTTCTCCGAGTGGATGGCCTTACGAGGGGGATGATCCCCACTATTTGAGGTTGAATGCAAAAGAAGCCTTGAATACTTACTGAGTCTTCCTTAAGTAGCATATGGATGTTGCCTCGCTAAAAACCTTGCTGGTAAAACCCTTTTTTGGGATAAAAACCCGGTCGAAGTAAAAGAGTGCAATGGATGATTTAAAACCTTAAGTTTTTTGAGCTGGATCAGCGTTTCGACTGCCTCGGTCAAGCGCCTGAATAAGGGTTAGCATGAAGTATAAAATGAAAAGGGAGATGGTCATACCATAGTGTAGAATGTGACGGCGGTGCTTCGAGCCCTGATGCCCCCGAGGTGTTTCAGTCGCTTGTGATGAGGACGTGGTACGATCCTTTGCTTTGTTTAGTCGGGCTCAACCAAAGATGTAGTTTGCTATTGCTAGCTTACTGCTTGATTACCCTTTGGCTCCTTCGGGGGTGGAGGTACTGGTGTCGGCGTTACATCATGCACCGCAAACATTTCTCTCACCGCATGTTGTTCCCCGTTGATGGTTTTGATCCCATCCTATGTCGGGAATTTCATCATTTGATGGAGGGTGGATGGTACTGCTCTCATGCAGTGTATCCACGGCCTCCCGAACAAGGCATTGTATCTCATGTCTCCTTCGATGACATGGAATTTGGCATTTTGGGTTATGCCGGCCACGTTGACTGGGAGGATGATTTCCCCTTTTGTTGTTTTTCTCGAGATACCGTGCTAGGAGTCTTTTGGTGGCCTTGACTCTTGACTTGATAATATTGGCCGAGCTACCTAGATCAACAAGTGCACAATTAATTTGAAACGTATTTACAAGGAAAGAGATTACCAGTGCATCGTTGTGAGGTTGCAACCCGAGTTCGTTTTTCTATGGTGATAGATATTTTTGTTCTTATTATTATGGGCTCCTGTGGGGCATCGATGCCTCCCAGGATCATGTGAATGACATGTTGTGGCTCATTTGTTTCATTCTTCTTGGTTGTCTTGCTCCCGTAATTGAGTTTGTCACGCCCCAAATCGAGGGGTGCGAGAAAAGGAGTTGAACACTTATGAGATTATTATATTGCAAACAGCCTCACCTTTCCTAATAATTGACCCTATATGAGAGAACTAAAGATACGACAACTGATCTTCCAAATCGATATGCTCATGATATGTGAAAAAATCTGAAGGTATCTAATCTCAATCTTTCACGAGTGAAACCACATAGCTAGGAACTCCTACCATAGGGGTGCAATCATTTATCGGTTAGAGGGGTTTTAATGGTTGACGTAACGCTCTGGGAGGAAAGACAATTAAAACTCCTATCCTCCATAGGGAGGTGAAATGCCAGGGGTAGAAAGATTTCCCGCACATGACAATGACGTTGTTAATAATCCTAGAAGCCGAGTGAGCTGAAGGCCACGTAACCCATCCAATCCGACCCATTTAAGACTTTTGAAAAGGGGATGCACTTTTGATTGAAATCATGGCAATATATGCCTGAATTTAAGGGAAATCGTCACATTTGGAACCCATAAGACAAGCCTAAGTAGCCTACAAAATCATTAACAATGTCGAGAAAGTACTTAAAACCATTACGAGTTGGTATAAAACAAGGCCTCAAAGTGCCTACATGGATAAGCTTGAAAGATGAGACATCTTAATGCATTTATCGGAGAAAAGTAACCTAGGTTATCTAGTCACAGGGACAAGCAGAGCAGACAAATGAAAAGAAAGTGAGAGAGCCTATGGAAGTAACCTTTACATTGTAACCACTAGGAAGGGTGGTAATATAAAGAAATTACGAGAAGATAAATTTTCAAAAGAATATCTCTATATGTAGTCACGTGATGTATAGCTCTAGAATTCAAAAAGAAAATCAAATTATGTTTCGCAACTCTACTCACAATGAAGAACCACAACACACTTCTCCACAACCAGCTATTACCAGCCACATTGGGAGATGCTATAAGACTGGACTGAGAGAAAGGCTTTGACATATGAATGTGTTACTAGGTGTATTGCTCCTCGGTCAACCCAAAAACAAAAGGCTAGAGTTAGACTGATAAGCAGATCGTTGGACTAGCATATGTGTAGATAATCCATTATCGAAAGGAGATCATTCTATCTGAACAATTGTGGCTTGCTATCAACCCTTGATGAACTTGAAGTGAGGTGGGAACCCAATGAGATAGTATAAAATAATCATGGAAAGTTTGCAGATGTTCATGATGAGTTCTCCATGGATTTTGACTTGAGAAATGCCCAGATGCTAATAAAAGACAGAAAAAGATGAAACAACAGGCGTTGTGCTACGTTAACCTCCAAAGGTGCACTTGGTCTTGACGCAGAGCCTAGTAAGGGTCCTTATGAGAAGGGAAGTGTTACAATAACACATAGAAAGATATGTTCTCTCATGGTTATCGAACAAGTGTTGGGAAACTAGCACAAAGAATTCACTAACTAAGGAACACAATTAACACATGTTGTGGAGGTGTAAAGAGAAAATAAACATTTGTTATGAGCTGGACATGCTTCTGCTATATTAACTCCCAACTGCAATACACGACCACATCATGAGCAACCACAATACTAGGAACAAAGTGAGATACTTATAGCGGGATGTCCCAAGTGGACATGAAAGTCATACTAATATGGCTTCACAAATTCTTCCTATGATGGGAGTGCGAGGATCTCAATTTTTTTATGAGAGATATTATGCACACGGTGACCATTCTGATTGACATGCACTCATATGATAGGTGCTAATGTATGCTCTTATGTTACTAGATAGTGAGAAGGTTTCATGATGATACTCGCAGGAGAATAGAGTGATTGTTCAAACCATAGAATCCATATACACCAGTGAGAAAAAGAGTGACTCGAGAAGGATCGCAACACTGGAATGACTTACATGGAACTTGACACCACATAGGTAAACTTTACGACGGAGCATGCATAAGCACAAATGAGCAGATATTGTCCATTTAAATAAAAAGATCCTGTAAGATATATTAGGTATAGTCCCTCGTTGAGAATTTAGGAGAGTAAGTGGAAAGTGTTAATCCTAGAGTTAAAACTCAATTCATGGACATAATTATAGAACTTAATTCCATAAGAGTATCTAAATAAGAGAATTTGTGATAGAGTGGATTCACGAATAATGTGTCTCTTTCAAAGAGTCGATACATGCAATGTTTTGTAACTCAACATCTTATTTCGACCATGTTCATGAGAACTCTTCAAGATGGGTGCACATATACAAAAAGGAAATCGTGCGGTGTTCATAATGATATAGCAAGGAGTGACTTACTTGGTAACTTTATATTGGTGGGGCAGTGCCTTAACTGATTCACCCTAACTCCACATCTGTAACATACATTCATAACATACTAATATACTACATAATTCGGTGGTGCAGTCACATTAATAGGAACAAGGATACTCCCCTTAGAAACAAGTTCTACCAATCCCTCCATGGCTAGATACATTCTTATAACAAACTCTTAGGCAATCTCCCTCAGACTCAATGGTGGGATCAATCCCTCCTTGCATGCTTCAAATTCGCGAATTATGGTATCAAGATTACTAATCTTGGGAATAAGACTTAGAGAGGAAATCAGCTCCCTATCTTGAGCTATATCGCATGATCTGGAGTATCAAAGAAGGGTGAAATTCCTAAATGTCCGAATAGCGTCCAACTTATAGATGCGGTCGACAACACACCAATAAGAAGGACTCTACTAGACACGGCTCCGAGACATCCTGGGAAACTTTAAAACCTTAGGCTCTCATACCAAGTTTGTCATGCCCCAAACCGAGGGGCGCGACCAGTGCTCAACCGAGTAAACCTGACTGAGCAAGCCTGTTAGGTTTCATACTACCCAAATTTGTCTTTGAATAAAGAGGAAATGTACACCATTAATCAAATTCTATAAACCTGTCATTAACAATTTCCATTTCATTTCCATTTACAACTTCGTTCACAATTTTGAAGATATTACAAGTTTTATACATCATTGTCAAACATCAATATTTCTACTTTAGTTCCAATACCCGACACTACCCACAACCTATCTACGGAGCCTCTAAATAAAACTGAAGAGTAGTATGGAAATGCCGGCAACAAGGCTCCGGCTATACTTCAAAATACAAAGTACATAATAAATAATTGATACAAGACCCCGAAATGAAGTGGGGCTCACCATGTCAGCTGATAGGAAGATGTGTCACTAGCTGCGACCACCACTGCCTGTTATGGAACCACCTACATCCATTTAAAGACGTAGCGCCCCGGCAAAAGGGGTGTTAGTGCCATTGAATAGCACTAGTATGTATAACTAAACACCATCTCATTTGAAAGAACACACATACAAGAATAAAGAAATCATAAGGATTCAATAAAATTTTTAAACAATCACCACATCAGCAAATAAAAGGAATCACATAGATTTCACATAATTTCCATAGCTTTAGTTTGGGGAATTCAATATTGTTCATCATTATTCATAATACGACCGCTTCCTTGAGCGGAGTCCAATCACAGCCCGATCGGCTAAGCCGTCTTGCCAAGACATTACCCTTATTTCTTTCTCACTTTCCAGTTTCAATTATCAATGCATTACCACCATATGTGTAGCATGGCATCCGATCACGGCCCGATCGACTAAGCCGTCTTACCAAGACGTTACCTCAATAACAATTTCATTCTCACTTTTTGATTTCAATATCAGCACAATACCACCATGTGTGTAGCATGGTGTCCGATCATGGCCTGATCGGCTAAGCCGTCTTACCAAAACGTTACTCTTTTTCCTTTAATCATCTCACTTAAATTTTTGTTTCACATATATTAGTTCATAGGTACTTAGGGCCACAATTATCACATCATACTTGGTAGTAGGCCATATTTCATAACTCATATTCCACATCACTTTCACTTTCAACATCAAACTTGCAATTTATGATAATGGGCACATACAGGAGCAATTCAAGTTATAAGCATAGAGGGGAATTCTCATGATTCGGCATAATAATCACAATTTAAACTTGACTTGAAATCTAGGAAATTTAGCATATAGTTCACATTCTTCACATATCTCCAATTTACCAAGAATAGCACATTGAACATTTTGAGATTCCGGACTTACATCATATGCAAGGACACCATGGGAGCTTAATTTCTAAGAAGAGGGGGTTTTAGCCATACATATCTTGTTTAAGCTTTCCTTAAGTTACTACAACGTTCTAGAGATTCTAGCAATCCCAATCTACTTCGATACATAACAAAAATTAACACAAATTATGAAGATATTCACAGTTTCGGCTCATTTGAGCATTTTATCTAACAGTAGTCGTGTATCTTGATTTCAAAGCTCTTTTACAAGATTTCCTTCACTACCCAACCTAATCTTTACTTATTCGTGTTCAACAATCTTCTCACAAACCTAATTTGTACATGCATGTATACATAATACTATTACACCCAAGAATCATGCCTCAATAGCCCATCTTATACCCCAAACACGAAATTAATATCAAATATATAGAATCTTACCTCCTAGATGAATAGCATGTGATTGTGTTCTTTGATTCTTGAAGACTTGAGCAAGAGATGGGTGATTATGAAGCTAGGCTCCTTCTCTCTCTTTCTCTCTCTATATGCTCTCAACTCTCTCTAAAATCAGTAGAAAAAGACCCCAAATGAAGCACCAAAGACTATATATTGAAATGGGGCCTGGTTATAAAAATAGGAAAAATAAGCCGCCGAAATTGGGTCTGCAATCGCAGAATGGACCGCAAAACAAGAATGTGGGATGCAGAATGCATCACGAAATAGGTGCCCAAAACTGTGCAACAAAAGCCCAATCTGCGACAGAACTGCGATCGTAGAGTCAAAAATGCGACATATTTGCGATCGCAAAATAGACACAGGATTGCATTTTTTCATCCTATGGTAATTTGATAATAACTTTGTGTAGCAATGTCCAAATGATGAACAGTTTGGGGCTCTAGAAAATAGACTCGAAGACCTTTCATTTGATAGGCTTTTCATCACATAAAACCTTAAATAAATATAGATATGCTCATTCAAAGTAGGGACTTGTGCGAACTCATTTGGAATCTTAACCTATTACGAAATTTTTCAATTTTACTTAGACTTAGGCCCTTCCTTGGACCCAAAATTACTTACCATAAGACTTGTACACTTATTTACCAAATCCAATTGATGTTCATCATGTTAATAGCACGTAAAATATTATAATTAGCCTACCTGGTACCACAAAATCCTAAATTACTTATCGAAATTTTCCGGGTCATTACAGATTTTTGGCCCGGTCTCTTAGGAATCCTCGGAGGTGACCTTTATTGAGTAGTCTGTCTACTTATTCTTGGAGCTGGTGTCAATCCTCGGTCCTGTGGCCGTGTGTGTTGTGAAATTCACATACTAAGTTATGATTCCTTTGCGAAGGATCCAATTGTACAAGCGTGGGCCTCCTGGCATCTCTGATTTTACTGATGGCGAACACGATGTCTGATATATCGATGTTGAAGTATTATTCCAATAAGCGAGGTTCCTCCGTCAGCCCTGTATTCCTATTAAGTCCGGCTCTGTTGATGAGTCCCCGAGGATTCTATCCTCGGTCTATCTTTCAATCGTTGAGAGGTAGGTTGCGCCTCAGGGCGTTTCTTCTATCTTCGATGTATAGCTGGTACCTTTCATTGTTTGACATTGACTCCTTTGTTAGAAGCCTTCTTGGGTATACCGAGCCCAAGGGCGCACCTAGCTGGTCATCCTCGAACCTTATCTTTGACTGGTAACGGTTGTAAACGTCCGACCAGGTCACGGCGGGATATTCGACCAGATTATGTTTCAGCTACTTCGAAGCTACCGAGCTTCATTCATTCAGACCTTGAGTGAAGGCCTGTACTACCCAGTCATCAGAGACTGGTGGTAGTTCCATTTGTTCCATCTAAAAGTGAGATACGAACTCTCGCAGCATCTCATTCTCCCTTTGCTTGATTTTGAAGACGTCAGATTTCCTTGTGTCCACCTTGATGGCCCCGGCATGTGCCTTTATGAAAGAATCCGCTAGCATGCCAAATAAGTTTGTAGAGTTTGGGGCCAGGTTGTGATACCACATCATTGCCCCTTTAGAAAGTGTTTCCCTGAACTTCTTCTCCAGGATGGACTCGGCAGGTGTAAGCGGTAACGTGCTCATTGGGGTCCGAGGTACCGTTATACTTCGGAAGGTCTGGCATTCTGAACTTCTTCGGAGTAGGTTTCGGGGCCGCTTCCTGCGGGAACGACATTTGTAAGAACTTCTTTGAGTCCACACCTTTCAAGATTGGGGGTGCTCCCATAATTTGGTCGACCCTGGAGTTGTAGGTCTCGACCTTCTTATCATTGGCTTCTACCATTTTCTCGTCCGATTCGATTTTTCTGGTGAGGTCATCAAGCATCTCTACGATGGCGGGATTGACTATCAACCCGTTATTGCTCGATCTCTCTAGTACCTCCTCGGCTGGGGGAGCTGTCGCCGGTGCTACCGTGCTAGTAGTTTTTTGGTGACTTTGCAGCTGAGCAATAGCTAGTTGTTGTGCCTGCAACATTTCAAAATTAACATGAAGGCTAACCTCCTGTTCTTCCCTAGTCTGGGTTTTTAGGCTTTTTGTTAGTCTCCTTGGTGCACACTCCTGTTGGTGTGGGAGCTTATATAGACCTGTTGGGTGTCGCGCGAGACTTCATCCACTGGAATTGGTCTTGGTGCATTCTCAAGGATTCGTGGTGGCACACCAACACCCAGAACAACCATACCATTCTCTCTGTGGTTTTCGATATTGTTGTTTTCACATCCATTTACTGAGTTAGACATTTCAACCTGAAATTGAAGATCTTAGACAAGAAAAAAGTGTGAAAGATAACTTGCGTTGTATAATGAAACCAGCAAGAAAATAATTACTATTATTTTTAGCCCCACGATGGGTGCCAAACTGTTTACCATGAAAATGGTAATAACAATTAAATTTGACTCTAAAAATACGTGATCTATTTTTATGCTAGTTTTTAGGGAGTTTATGTTACGTGGAAGACTTAGAAATGAGATAAGAGCTTAGAACAAGGTGATAACCAAACTGCAAGGTTAGTAATCGGGGCCTCGAGTTTGTCTACTCGGGGGCCTCAAGGTCGATTTTGGAGCACGACTGGGAGCTATCGAAAGCAGTTGAAGAGCGACTAACAGTTGCGATAATATCAATGAAGGCTCCTTATGGACAATAATAAGCAATTAATAAAGAACAATGATGAAGATAATAAATCATCGCATGCCTAGCCGCACGCCTTGATTCAGGTTTAGACTAGCCTGATAGAATTTGTCGGCTCTAGCCTCACGCCTTGGGAACTCCCCACTTTCACTATAACCGTAGGTCGGTATCACCCCGAGGTCGAGCATCGATGACCCTCGAGGGAGGAAGCTTGGCCATAGTCTCGATCCTTCGAGACATGCTTTGAGGTGTCTCGATGACGAGAAATTGGACCCTCCGATTTTACCGTATACACACCTCCAGGGCCACAGGTAAAGTATGGGTAGTGCACACATCAGATACGTATTCGATACAGTTAGAATGCTTAGGTAATAATTAAGGGGAGGGTAATCGAGTAGTAAAGGAAATGATGACCTGTGCGCTAGTGCTGTGTGTAGCATCCCAATTTATGGACGATTACCAAATATTGCACAGAAGTGATCCTGTAGGCTAAAAAAACCTAGGACCCCTTTTACTCCTTGTTTTTAAATAGTAACATCTGTTTGTTTATCTGCTTATAAGACTAATTCGCTTAAATTGAGTTTGGTCGGGACCCACCGTTTTAGACCTTAAGGGGTGCCTAACACCTTCCCCTCACGGTAATTTCGAGCCCTTACCCAATCTTTGGTAATGTAAACTAGTACACGAGTTATTTGTTCTAGGTGCCCTAACTCACCTTAATCTGTTAGCTGGGGACTCTTCAAATCTCACAACCAATTCCCAAAAGGAAAGGAGTTGTCCCCAAAATGTCAAAATTCGGACTCCGCGAGGAAAAAGGGGGCGCGACAATGAACCATGTTTGGATGCCATAAAACACGGTTATTAAAGTATAATATTGTCCCTAGGTGGATCAGGAAAATCACTCCAGATGTTCCCTGATGAAACATGAGCCCTAGTGATAATGTATTATGTAAGAGGTTTCTAGTTATCAGTGGTAGATTATATATCAACGTTAAGGTGAATCAACAATAGATGGATAAAAGTTACAAAATATGAGATGAGATTAGGCTATCATTCTTAAGATAAACGGTAATGCGGAAGCATTAAAGGGTTTTGATTTATACATGTAGGATAAGCAGCGAGAGAGTAACCTAGAGTTGGGTAACAGACCTCGGTATAATAAACCGAAGTAAGTGTTATGGTATAGTCTAACCTACCTATATGTAGTGAAGCCATAAGCCTAGATAACCGATGTTTACCGTGAAAATGGTAATAACAATTAAATTTGTTGATGGAACTCTAAAAATACGTGATCTATTTTTATGCTAGTTGTTTAGGCAGATAGTGCTTTGTGTATGAAGTTTAGAGATGAAATGCGAGCTAAAAGAAGCTAAAACAGAGTTATAAACAAACTGATGGGTTAGCTATTCGGGGCTTCGGACTGAACGATACGGGGCCTCGAGGCCTATTCCTGGACTCGGGCTCGTGCTATTAAAGGTAGTCCGAGACAGGATAAAAGTTATAAAAAAATCAACAAAGGCTCTTTACGGCCAATAATAAGCAATAAATGAAGAACAAGTACGAAAATAATAAATAAGAGCAATGATATCGAGAGAATATGTTAGAGAAAAAAGAGAGAGAGTTCTTGTATATTTCGTGTGAAGTAGTTGGAACAGCAGTCCCTTACAAAGTGTCAAAGACACCCTTTATATAGGAGAGGAATCCGCTCATAGTACAAAATACATTAATTGTAAAGAAATGGAGATGGGACAGCTAGACATGACACCCTGATTCGGGTTTTGAGCAGGCCGGCTAAGCTTTGTCAAACTTAGCCATGTGTCTTAGAAACTCCCCGTTTTTGCCTCAGCCAAGGTCAATATTGCCTCTAGACCGGGCATCGACGAGCCTCGAGGGAGGGAACTCGGTCACAACCTCGCAACCTCGAGGCCTCGAGATAATCTTTTGAAATGAATTAATGACGAGAAATAGGACCCTCCGATTTCGTTGTATACATATAGTCTCTGTGTTTCCTAGAACAAAGCGATAGGAAACAATTTTGATGCTCAACTCTTTGGGCTTCCCGTGACGATGTCATACTGATGTTGTAACCCATGACGTAAGCTTTCATGATAACCGGGACATCCCATAGACTTGTCTTTTTGGCGTCATTCAATCCACTGACGATTCCCATTCTTCAAAGTGACAGTACCGCCGTCGATTTCGTTTTTAAGAACACATTGATTGTGCTTGCTAATCCGTCTTTCAAAGGGTCGTGTTATCACCCCCTATAAATGGGGGCATTCCGACACTATTTCTTTAACCAAGTTCCCTTCTCCATTCATTCATCTCTTTCTTCTCACTATCTTCCTCCATTGCTAACCACCATGTTTGGGGTTCACGGCTTTTAAGGTTGTATGGCAGCATTCTCATCAGCTGTGTGGTGGCCTTCTGCCTGAGCTTCCCCTTGTCGAGCGAGATCATACCGTATTATCGTTGTTGTTGTTGTTGTTAATCCTGCTACTGTTGTTGTTAGTGGCTCGAGGTGATGATATATGGGCGGCCGACTTTTTCCGATCTAAAAGAGCATTTGGATTTTACACCGCTGCTCGGGAGAGTTTTCAGACTATACACTACTGCTCATTCTCATACCCTGGTCTGGTGTGGCACTTCATTCCTTGGGTTTTTTCACAAGGGATAAAATGGCACAACCGACCATTGAGGCTGGTGTCCGCCTAATCTTCAACCTTTGGCTTTAGGGGGCTACGTCTCTTTTTTCTGCCTCTTCTTCATCCTTCCACTTTCCTCTTCTTCACCTTCTCCCTTGGAGATATCATTCTGTGGGATCGAGCTGGGAACCTAGATGAGGTGGCGGCCGAAGGAATCACCTTTGAGGATGCGAGTTCGAGGAGGTAACGCTCGGAGATGCTGCTACCAGAGATGAACCTTCAAAGGTAGACTAGGCCCTTAGGCTTTTACTATGGGTGTGCACCTCTTTGATTCTTTGTTTCTGTGTAAGTACCCCTTGTGGACTTTTGTAATCATAGGTAAGGACCCCTCGCGGGCTGTTGCCACCAAACATTTATGAATATAAAGATATTTTCTTGACTTTCATCTTTGATGCTTGCCATATTCTTTTACATTTGTGGAGACTCTGAGTGTATGCCTCTACTAACTATTGTCCATATCTAACTCGGGTGAGAGTATTCTTTCTGGTATTCGGTTGATAAAAATGGCACCTCTTGGAGCCCTCTATTGTTCCTCAAACCAAGTTTGAACTGGTCCGATAACCTCGGGCCATCCGGACCCTTGGGTCATATGAAAATAGTACCTCGAGCCTTGAAAATTTCGAGAGCGATCTCTGAGTGACGGTTAGCTTTAGATACCTGGAAACCTGTGCGACGACCCAACCGGTCATCTTAAGAATTTATTTATGCCATTTTGATTTGCCGGGATGTTCGGTTTGAGTTTCAGAGAGTTTTGGGACACTTAGTCCCTAAATGAGAGCTTAAGTGTTGGAAAGTTGGTCGTAGTCGGAAAAGTGTGAAGATAGCCTCGGAATGGAAATCCAATGATTCTGTTAGCTCCATTGCGTGATTTCGGGCTTAGAGGTATGTTCGGATTGTGTTTTGGAGGTCCGTAGCATATTTAGACTTGAAATGCCGAAAGTGGAATTTTTGAAGTTTCTGGTCCGATAGTGAGATTTTGATCCGAGGGTCGGAATGGAATCGGAAGTTGGAGTAGCTCCGCAGTGTTAAATGTGACGTGTGTGCAAAATTTTAAGTCATTTGGATAAGGTTTGATAGACGTTTTGATCGAAAGCGTATTTTTAGAGTTTTTGGAATTCTTAGGCTTGAATCCGATGTAAAATAGGTGTTTTGATATTCTTTTGAGTGTTCAGAAGGTTGGAACAAGTTTGAATAATGTTTTAGGATTGGTTGGCAGGTTTGGTTAAGGTCTCGGGTGCCTCGGTTGTGTTTCGGATGCTCAACGAATCACTTTTGGACTTGGAAAGACAACAAATTTTTTGTTGTTATATTGCAAAGAAAACATTCATCGCGTTCGCGAGAGGGTCTCGCGTTCGCATAGAGCATCTGGGTGAAGCAGCTGAAATGTGTTTCGCATTCGTGATGATGTCCCGCATTCGCGAAGGTAAGGACCCGTTGGTCTTTGCGTTCGCAACATGGTCCTCGTGTTCGCATAGGGTCTGCCCCTGTAAGCTACGCATCCGCGAGTGGACCTCACGTTCGTGAAAGAGGAATTTGTCCAGCAGGACTTTTGTGCATCGCGTTCGCGAAGAAGAACACGCCTGGGCAGATATAAGATTTCAAATCGACGGTTTTAGCCATTTTTATCAAAACTTTAGCTTGGGAGCTCGGATTTGAGGGATTTTCAGAGATATCGATTGAGTAACGATTCTTAACTCTTTTTTGCTTGTAACCCATTAATCTAAACATGAATTCATCCTTTAATTTCAAAATTTGTATGAAAATTGGGGAAAAGTTCTTACACCAAGAAATTGAGTTTTGATTGGGGATTTGACATCGGATCTGAATAATTTTGGTATGGTTAGACTCGTGAGAGTTTGAGGATTCTGAAACTATAAATTTTACCCGATTCCGAGACGTGGGCCCGAGGGGCGTTTTGGTCAATTCACATAATTTCGCGTATTAGCTTAGAATTTCTTTGTAGAATCAATTACTTGAAGTGTTATTTACGTTATGAAATTGAATTGAATAAATTTGGGTCATTTGGAGTCGAGTACTCATGCCAAGAGCATGGTTTCAGGTTGATTTTGAGCCGGTTTGAGGTAAGTGGCTTGTCTAACTTTGTGTGGTGGACCTTCCCATTAGGATATGATACATTTGATAATTGAAATCCCTTGTATGTGAGGTGACGAGCATGTACTTGAGCTAATTGTTGAAAATCCGGTTTTTCCATAAGTATTTCAATTAAGTTCTTTTTCCTATTTTATTCTACTTGTGAAATTAGCATGTTTCTAGTTTAGAAAAGCATGTTTAGTTGACTTAATTGCCTATTTGCTTAAACTACCTTAATTGCATTACATGAAGCATGTTAGGCTAGGATTAACTGTTAACTTGGTATGAAATTTAGCTTAATTGGGTATTCTTTTATTGCTGCTGTGTGTTTTTACTTTGGGACTACGGGATGGCATCTTGGGAGATCCCCTATATGTATTTATGATCTGAACTGAGGTGTGGGATACCAAGAGATCCCTGGCACGTATATTGAGGAAACCAAGAGATCCCTGACTTGTATATTGAGGATACTAAGAGATCCTCGGGATACCAAGAGATCTCTAGCATATATTGAGGATACCAAGAGATCATCGGGATACCAAGAGATCCCTAGCATATATTAAGGATACCAAGAGATCCTCAGGATACCGAGAGATCCCTAGCATATATTGAGGATACCAAGAGATCCCCGGGATACCAAGAGATCCCTAGCATATATTGAGGATACCAAGAGATCCTCGGGATACCAAGAGATCACTAACATATATTGAGGCTAACAAGAAATCCACGGTTATCATCTCTGTTTCCGTTATTGTATTCTTATTATCCTGTGTATATTCTTACTGTAGATTTTCAATTGTACTGCTTATCTTATCCTGTCATCTCTATATTTATTTAATCTTAGTAGGGCCCTGATCTTCCTCATCACTACCCAACCGAGGTTAGGCTTGGCACTTACTGAGTACCGTTGTGGTGTACTCATGCCTCTTCTGCGCATGTTTTTCATGTGCAAATCCAGGTACTTTTACTCAGGACTACCATCCTTAAGGGAGGCGACTACTTAGAGACTTCGAGGTACATCTGCCGCGTCTGCAGACCAAGGAGTCCCTTTCTATTCCTGCCTTTTAGTATTTAGCCCTTTGTACTTTCTATTCTTATTAAACAAATTCCGGAGTTAGAGCTATGTAGTATTTCCTTTTCTTAGCTTGTGATTCGTGGGTTTTAGAGTCATGGGTTTGGATATTTGTTTTGAGATTTTTATATGGTGTATGCCGAGCAGCACATTTAAACACTTTTATTGCCTTATTTCTATTTTTAAATTGTTTACTTCCATAAGTTTTAGTTATCTTCCGCAGTTTAGGCTTACCTAGTCGTAGAGACTAGGTGCCATCATGATCGTTCACGGAGGATGAACCGGGGTTGTGACAAGTTAGTATCAGAACTCTAGGTTCATAGGAGTCATGGATCAAAAGCCGGTTTATTAGAGTCTCACTGATCGGAACAGAGACGTCTGTACTTATCTACGAGAGGCTATGTAACTGTTAGGAAAATTCCACTTCATTTGATTTCGTTGTCGTGCAATATTTTGACATCACCATTCTAAACTTCTATATTCTATTCTCTCACAAATGGTGAGGACACATGCCATCCGAGATGATTAGGCACCTGCAACCCCTACTGTAGTCGTCAGAGGTCGGGGTCGGGGTAGAGGTACCACCAGCAGTTCTAGCTGAAGTCCAGGCACCTGATGCCTACTACTACTACTCTAGCTCTTTAGGAGACTTTGCACAGTTCATGAGCATGTACACCACTTTGGCTTAGGCAGGGTTGCTTCCCCTTGCTGCAGCTACTTCTCAGGCCGGGGAAGGAGCACAGACTCTCGCCGCCCGTACTCCTGAGTAGCGAGTGCATGTTAAGCAGGTCCCTGAGATTATTTTTGTACCGCCTGCAGTGCCAATTCAGCCCGAGGACAAGGCAGCGGCTTCCGAGTATGAGCAGTTGAGGCTTGAGAGATTCAAGAAGTACAAGCCCCCTATATTTAGTGGTCTAGCATCGGAGGATGCTCTAGGATTTCTTGATGAGTTTTATCGCATTCTCCATACCATGGGTATTTCAGGATTGAGCGGGGTTTCTTTCACTACCTTCTAGCTTGGAGGAGCCGCCTATGAGTGGTGGCGCAACTATGAGCTAGACAGTCTAGATGAGGCTGCTTCACTGACTTGGGCTCAGTTTTCATATTTGTTCCTGAGGGAGTATCTTCCTCACAGCCTCAGGGACGCATGGCGCGCAGAGTTTGAGCATTTGCGCCAGGGTGCTATGACTATTTCAGAGTATGTTGTCCGTTACACTAGCTTGGCTAGACATGCACTAGCCTTGGTTTCTACTGTCCACGAGAGGGTTCGCCGGTTTATTAAGGGCTTTATTCCCACCATCAGATCTAGCATGGCTCGTGAGTTAGAGATGGATATTTCTTATCAGCAGGTGGTGAGCATTGCTAGGAGGATCAAGGGTATGCATGCTAGGGAGAGAGAGGAGAGGGAGGCCAAGATGTCTCGAGAGTCGGGCCACTATTCTAGTGCTCGTACCCCAGCTGCAGGTCATCATGGCAGGGGTTATACGAGTCACCCTGTTCATTCGGCTCTTCCAGCAGCCAGGGGTATTCCAGCTCCTCCTAGGCCTCAGGAGCCTTATTATGCACCTCCGGTTTCTAGCGCGCCTCCGACGTGGGGTGCTTTCAGAGGTTAGTCCAGTAGACCTGGCCCTAGCCAGTCGTAGCCAACACGTCCTCCCAGAGATTGTTGTGAGTGTGGTGACATACGCCACATGGTGAGGGATTTCCCTAGACTTGGGAGGAGTGCAACTCCACAGACTTCTCAGCCACAGCGTGCCCCGCAGAGTTCTCAAGCTATGATTACAGCTCCAGTTGCTACCCCACTTGCTTAGCCAGCTAGAGGTGGAGGTTGGAGAGGTATAGGTCGCCCTAAAGAGGAGGCCTAGCCAGATACTATGCCCTTCCTGCCCGTACCGTGGCTGTTGTCTTCGATTCTGTCATCATAGGTATTATATTGGTTAGCCACAGAGATGCATCGGTTCTATTCGATCCAGGCTCTACTTACTCTTATGTGTCTTCTTATTTTGCTCCGCATTTGGGTGTACCTCGGGATTCTTTTAGTTCCCCTGTTTATGTTTCTACTCCTGTGGGAGATTCTCTCATTGTGGACCGCATTTATCAGTCATGTTTGGTTGCTCTTAGTGCTTTTGAGACCAGAGCCGATTTATTGTTACTCAGTATGGTTGACTTCGATATTATCTTGGGCATGGACTGGTTGTCGCCCCATTATGCTATTCTTGATTGTCATGCCAAAACCATGCTGGTGGCTATGCCTGGTGTACTATGTGTTGAGTGAAGAGGTACTTTAGATTACACTCCCAGTAGAGTTATTTCTTTCCTTAAGGCTCAGCGTATAGTTGAGAAGGGGTGTGACGTGTATTTACCTTATGTGAGAGATGTCAGTATTGATACCCCTTCTGTTGATTCAATCCCTGTAGTACGGGATTATCCCAATGTGTTCCCAGCTGATCTTCCAAGCATGCCGCCTGATAGAGATATTTATTTTGGCATTGATCTGTTGCCGGGAACTCAACCCATTTCTATTCCTCCGTATCGTATGGCTCCTCTTGAGTTGAAGGAGTTAAAGGATCAGTTGCAGGAATTGCTTGATAAGGGTTTTATTCGGCCTAGTGTTTCACCTTGGGGTGCTCCTATCTTGTTTGTGAAGAAAAAGGATGGTTCTATGCGTATGTGTATTGATTACCGCCAGTTGAACAAGGTTACAGTGAAGAACCGTTATCCCCTACCTTGTATTGTTGATCTGTTTGACCAGCTTCAGGGCACATGGGTATTTTCTATGATTGACTTGCGCTCAGGTTACAATCAGTTGAAAATTTGGGAGCCAGATATCCTGAAGACTGCTTTCAGGACTCAGTATGGTCATTACGATTTCTTTGTCATTTCATTTAGGCTGACCAATGCCCCCAACAACCTTTATGCATTTGATGCACAGTGTGTTTCGGCCGTATCTTGACTCGTTCGTCATTGTCTTTATTGATGATATTCTGGTGTATTCCCGGAGTCGGGAAGATCATGAGCACCTGAGGACTTTGCTTCAAACTTTGAGAGAGAAGAATTTATATGCGAAATTCTCGAAATGTGAGTTTTGGTTGGATTCAGTGACGTTCTTAGGTCACGTGGTATCGAGTGAGGGTATTGAGGTTGATCCAAAGAAGATAGAGGTCGTGCAGAGTTGGCCCAGACCATCTTCAGCTACATAGATCTGCAGTTTCCTTAGCTTGGCGGGCTATTACCATCGATTTTGTGGAGGGGGTTTTATCGATTGCAGCCCCTATGACCATTTTGACCCAGAAGGGTGTTCCATTTCAGTGGATGGAGAAGTGTAAGGCGATCTTTCAGAAGATCAAGATAGCTTTGGCCATAGCCCCAATTTTGATACTACCTAAAGGTTCGGGGTCTTATACGGTCTATTTTGATGCCTCGAGGGTTGGCCTCGGAGTGGTGTTGATGCAAGATGGTAGGGTGATTGCCTACACGTCCAAACAGTTGAAGATACATGAGAAGAACTACCCTATTCACGACCTTGAGTTAGCTGTCATTGTTCACGCCTTGAAGATTTGGCGCCATTATTTATACGGGGTTCCCTATGAGATTTATACTAACCATCGGAGCTTGCAGCACTTGTTCAAGCAAAAGGATCTAAATTTGCGCCAGATAAGGTGGTTGGAGTTGCTAAAGGACTATGATATCACTATTTTGTATCACCCGGGCAAGGCCAATGTGGAGGCCGATGCTTTGAGTCACCAGGCAGAGAGTTTGGGGAGTTTGGCTTATTTACCTGCATCAAAGAGGCCTATGGCGATCGATATTCGGGCCTTAGCCAGCCAGTTTGTGAGATTGGATCTTTCAGAGCCTAGTCGCGTTCTAGCTTACGTGGTTTCTCGATCTTCGTTATTTGATCGTATCGGGGAGCGGCAATTTGATGACCCTCATTTGCTTGTCCTCAAGGACAAGGTTCAGCACTGTGATGCTAGAGATGTGACTATTGGTGATGATGGGGTATTGAGGATGCAGGGTCGGATTTGTGTACCCAATGTTGATGGGCTTCGAGAGTTGATTCTAGAGGAGGCCCATAGCTCGCGGTATTCCATTCATCTGGGTGTCACGAAGATGTATCAGGATTTGAGACAGCTCTATTGGTGGAGGCGGATGAAGAAAGATACTATTGGATTCGTAGCTCGGTATCTCAACTGTCAACAGGTGAAGTATGAGCACCAGAGACCGTGTGGGTTGCTTCAGCAGATAGAGATTCTGGAGTGGAAGTGGGAGCGGATCTCCATGGACTTTGTAGTTGGGCTCCCACGGACGTTGAGGAAGTTTGATGCTATTTGGGTGATTGTGGATCGACTGACCAAGTCTGCTCACTTTATTCCTGTGTGTACCACTTATTTCTCAGAGCGACTAACGGAGATCTATATCTGGGAGATTGTTCGTCTACATGGTATTCCGATTTCCATCATTTCATATAGAGGTACCCAGTTCACATCACGGTTCTGGAGAGCCGTTCAGCATGATTTAGGTACTCGGGTAGAGTTGAGTACAACATTTCACCCTCAGACGGACGGACAGTCCGAGCACACTATTCAAATTCTTGAGGATATGCTTCGTGTGTGTGTGATTGAGTTTGGAGGGTCTTGGGATCAGTTCTTGCCATTGGTGGAGTTTGGTTATAACAACAGCTATCAGTACAGCATTCAGATGGAACCGTTTGAAGCTTTATATGGGAGGCGGTGTAGATCCCCGATGGGTTGGTTTGAGCCAGGTGAGGCTAGACTATTGGGCACAGACTTAGTTTAGGATACTTTGGAGAAGGTTATGGTGATTCAGGATAGGCTCCGTACAGCCCAGTCCAGATAGAAGAGTTACGTGTACTGGAAGGTTCGTGATGTTTCCTATATGGTTGGAGAGCGGGTTCTGCTTCGGGTTTCGCCTATGAATGGCGTTATGAGATTTGGGAAGAAAGGGAAGTTGAGTCCGAGGTTTATTGGCCCTTTTAAGATATTAGGGCGTGTTGGGGAGGTTGCTTATGAACTTGCCTTACCTTCCATCTTGGCAGGAGTTCACTCGGTATTTCATGTTTCGATGCTCCGGAGGTATCATGGTGACCCATCACACGTGTTTGATTTAAGTTCAGTCCAGTTGGACAAGTATCTATCTTATATTGAGGATCTAGTGGCAATATTGGATAGGCAGGTTAGAAAGATGAGGTCAAAGAACATTGCATCAGTGAATGTTCAATGGCGGGGTCAGCCGGTCGAGGAGGCAACCTGGGAGACCGAGCAGGATATGCGCAGTCATTACCCTCATCTTTTCACTACTTTAGGTATGTCTCTATGCCCGTTTGAGGACGAACGAATGTTTAAGTGTAGGAGAATGTGATGACCCGGCCGGTCGTCTTAAGAATTAATGCCCCGATCCCCTATCAACTGCTTTCCCCAAGTTTATTCTGGTATTTTGATTTGCCGGGATGTTCAATTCTGAGTTTCGGAGAATTTTGGGACACTTAGTCCCTAAATGAGAGCTTAAGTGTTGGAAAAGTGACCGTAGTCGGAACAGTGCGGAGATGGCCTTAGAACGGAAATATGATTGTCCCGTTAGCTCCGTTGGGTGATTTCGGGGTTAGGAGCGTGTTCGGATTGTGTTTTGGAGGTCCGTAGCTAATTTAGGCTTCAAATGCCGAAAGTTGAATTTTGGAAATTTCCGGTTTGATAGTGAGATTTTGATCCGATTACCGGAATGGAATTCTGAAAGTAGCAATAGTTCTGTTGTGTCATTTGGGATGTGTGTGCAAAATTTCAGGTCATTCGTACGTGTTTTGATTGGGTATTTGATTGAAAACGGAATTTAGAAGATTTAGAAACTTACGCTTGAATCCGATGTGTTTTAGTTGTTTTGATGTTGTTTGAGGTGTTTTGAAGATTTGTACGAGTTTGAATAAGGTTTTAGGATATGTTGATGCCTTTGGTTGAGGTCTCGGGGACCTCGGGATGAATTCAGATGGTTAACGGAAGAAATTTTTGGAGTTGAAGTTGCTGCAGCAGCTGGTCTTCTGGTATTTTTGCATCTGCGGTTTGGGGACTGCTGATGCGGTGCCGCAGAAGCGGCTTTGTGTCAATTCCTTAGCAACCACAGATGCGGTGAGGGCTCGCTGAAGCAGAACCGCTCCTGCGGTTAGGGGTCCGCAAATGCGGAAGCTGGCATTTTAATGAATGTCGCAGATGCGACGTTGTGTCCGCATAAGTGGCGCCGCAAAATGCGGAAATCGCTGGACAGAACATATAAATAGTTGTCTTCGCGAATTTGAGGGATTCTTTCATCATTTTCATCCGGGTTTGAAGCTTTTGAGAGAGATTTTTTAGGAAAACAAAGGGGAATCGATTGGAGGTAACATCCCTGACTTTATAACTCATTTTCATTTGATTAAAGACCTAATTAGTGGTGAGAAATCTGGGGAAAAATGGGTAATTAGGGCTTGAGTTTAAGAGGCCTTTAATTGAGGATTTGAGGGGTCATTTGGACTCCGATTCCATTGTTCTTGTTATGTATAGACTCTTGAGAGTACGGGGTTTCTGAAAATGTAAATTTCACCCGATTCCAAGATGTGGGCCCGAAGGGCATTTTGGTTATTTTACATAATTTCGCGTAATAGCTTAGAATTTAATTGTACAATCAGTTACTTGAAGTGTTATTTACATTATACGATTGAATTGAATAGGTTTGGGCCATTTGGAGTCGAGTACTCGTGCAAAGACGTGGTGTTGGGTTGATTTTGAGCCGGTTCGAGGTAAGTGGCTTGTCTAACCTTGTGTGGGGGACCTTCCCCTTAGTATATGATATATTTGGTAATTGAAATGCAATGTTCTATTGAGTTCCTTTTTCCTGCTTTAATATGCTTGCGAATTTAGCATGTTGTAGATTAGAAAAGCATGTTTAGTTTAGTTGTTTAGTTGTTTAGTTGGTACGAAATTTTGCATTTAATTGAGTATTCTTGTGTTGCTTCTATGTGTTTTTAATTTGGGACTACGGGACGGCATCCCGAGTTATCCCCTGGACGTATTTATGATCTGGACTGAGGTGCGGGATACCAAGAGATCCCTGGCACATATATTGAAGATACCAAGAGATCATCGGGATACCAAGAGATCACTAGCATATATTGAGGATACCAAGAGATCCCTAGCATATATATTGAGGATACCAAGAGATCCTCGGGATACCAAGAGACCCCTAGCATATATTGAGGATATCGAGAGATCTTCGGGATACCAAGAGTTCCCTGGAATATATTGAGGGTACTAAGAGATGTTCGGGATACTGTGAGATCCCCAGTTACTTCCTTGTGGTTTGCCTTCATCTCTGTTTCCGTTATTGTACTTTTATTATCCTGTGTAGATTTTTACTGTAGATTCTCAATTGTACTGCTTATCTTATCCTGTCATCTCTATATTTAATTAATCTCAGTAGGGCCCTGACCTTCCTCGTCACTACCCAATCGAGGTTAGGCTTGGCACTTACTGAGTACCGCTATGGTGTACTCATGCCTCTTCTGCGCATGTTTTTCATGTGCAAATCCAGGTACTTGTACTCAGGCCTACCATCCTTGAGAGAGTCGACTGCTTAGAGACTTCGAGGTACATTTGCCGCGTCCGCACACCGAGAAGTCCCTTTCTATTCCTGCTTTTAGTATTTAGGCCTTCTGTACTTCTGTTCTTACTAGACAAAATTCCAGAGTTAGAGCTATGTAGTATTTCTTTTTCTTAGCTTGTGATTCGTGGGTTTTCGGGTCTTGGATTTGGATATTAGTTTTGAGATTTATATATGGTGTATGCCGAGTGGCACATTTAAATACTTCTATTGCCTTATTTATGTTTTTAAATTGTTTACTTCTGCAAGTTTTGGTTATCTTCCGCAATTTCGGCTTACCTAGTCGTAGAGACTAGGTGCCGTCATGATGGTTCACGGAGGGCGAACCGGGGACGTGACAAAACTTCTGGGCATTCTCTGCTCTGTTCCACCGAATATTTTCCACCAGTCATAGAACCATCTGGGTATGACTGATTTGTGGGCTTGTTCAATGTATTTGTCAAACCAAGTGTGTGTTTTCGGACGTAGTTATAAGAAATTAAACCAGGCATCCATGTAGTCTTTAAAGTTATTGGTCTGGGGCCTATATTGCACTGATATCCCTATCGGGGCATGTAAATGATCCATTCCCCATTCAAAGGGGCTTATCACCCTATTGTTGGTGAATTTTGAAATTCTGATTCCGGTTGGGTCTTTATTATCGTAAAGAGTGTGTTCAATTGAAATCTATTTTGTATCTGTTAATATTAATTCATAATATCTCCTTGTTTTTGGGGGGTCACTGGTGTCGACGTAGTTCCTGTCTGTATAACAGGGTCTAATCAAGTCTGGTAGGTCATAATTTTCATAACCTTTATCTAAAGCCAAAACCTTAATTGGTTCTTCTTAAATTAATTTGAACGTTTCCTTTTCTAAGGAAACGGGCCTTTTTTCTTCCACTTTTGATGGTGTATGGGGTTTGACTTCTTGGGCGAAGGACTCTGGGACCTTCATTGCATAGTCAGCACTAGTCAATACCTTTCCAGGCTGGCTTGTTGAAGCTTTCGAAGAAGCTTGTTGAAATGGACAATCATTTTTCGGGATAGATTCGAGCACTGTCATGGTAGAGGGTTTATTTAGTGTGGTTACTCTCGGAGGGGTAACCATTATATTTATAGGTGGTCTCACAGGTAAAGATGGGTAGTATTCGGCGAGTGCAGAATACATGTTCTCTCTTTTGAGAGAGGCCCTGAACGGACCCTTTTGGTTCGGTCTCATTCTTTCCTTGTAGAAATTCTCTAGTTAGAAAATCAGGTAAAGAATTATCTTCTCCTTTTATAAATTCTATTTCAAAATCAAAGTTGGATAATAGTGCTTGCCATCTGGCAAAAATCTGCTTCGAAATGAGATTTTTGACATCTTTTTGCAAAATTTCTTTAGCTGATTTACAATCAACTCTTAATAAAAATTCTTTATTTATTAAATCATCTTGAAATTTCGTAATACATAGTACTATAGACAAAATTTCATTTTTGATTGTTCTATAATTCTTTTGAGTTGGATTCCAAATACTAGAAGTGAAACGAACTAATTGTTCGGAAGACTCTAAAGAAATTCGTTGTTTAAGAATTCCACCGTACCCTTCATCAGAAGCGTCAGTTTCGCATATCATAAAGGCCTCAAGATTTCGAATACCTAGGCATGGAAGTTTTTGGAAAATAGATTTAATTCTTTTGACTGTATCTGTTTGTTCTTGACTCCATGGAATTGGATTCTTTCTGAGTCTTTTATAAAGAGGTTCGCAGATATTTTTAATATTTGGAAAAAAAATTGCTACATAGTTAAGGCTTCCTATGAACCTTTTTAGTTGTGCTTTTTCAGTGATTTCGTCAGGAAATTTGGATGAGAACTCGATGGCTCTACAGATTGGTTGATAAGTACCTTGGTATAGATCGTGTTCTATGAATTTGATGGTTGTTTGGAACAACTTAATCTTTTTGGCACTAACTACTAAACCATTATGTTTTACTATCTTAAAAAAGTATTATGGTGCTTAAAGTGAGAATCTATATCCTCAGAAAATATTAATACATCGTCAATGTAAACTATAGATATATTACTATAAGGATTGAATATATTATTCATTATGTTTTGAAATTTGGATGGGGCATTTTTTAACCCAAAAGACATTACATTCCATTCGTATTGTCCAAATGGGACATTGAAGGCATTTTTGCATTTATCTTTTTCAGCAATTTGTATTTGCCAGAAACCCGTCTTCTGTGATGACCCGACCGGTCGTCTCATGAGTTACCGCTCGGTTTCCCCCATTTCTGCTTCTTTATGCTTTGTTATCCGTGTTTGGGGGTATAAGGTTGGTCGGATCGAGTACGGAATGAGTTTGGTGAAGTTTGAGACACTTAGTTTCTTTTAAGAAGGCTTAAGTTGGAAAAAAGTCAACCAGATGTTGTCTTATATGTTAAAGGGCTCAGATGTGAGTTCTGATGGTTCAGTTAGCTTCAGAAGCCGATTTGTGACTTAGGAGCGTGATCGGAATGGGTTTTGGAGGTTCGGAGTAGAATTAGGCTTGAATTGGCGAAGTTGATATTTTAATGATTTCCGGTTGATAGGCGAGATTTTGATACAAGGGTCGGAATGGAATTCTGAGAGATGCGGTAGCTTCGCCGTTTCATTTGGGATGTATGGGTAAAATTTCAGGTTATTCGGACGTGGTTTGGTTAGGTTTTTGATCAAAAGCGTATTTCGGAAGATTTTAGAAACATAGGCTTGAATCTGATGTGATTTGGTAAATTTGATGTTGCTTGAGGTGTTTTGATTATTGGAACAAGTTTGAATAAGGTATTGGGTTATGTTGGTGCTTTTGGTTGAGGTCACGAGGGCCTTGGGGTGATTTCGGATGGCTAACGGAAGAGTTGAAGTACAATTGCAGCTGCTGAAGTTGCTGCTTCTGGTGTTTTCGCACCTGCGGTTCGGGGACCGCAGGTGCGGTGCTGCACGTGCGGGAGAATAGCCGCAGAAGCGGTTTTAGGAGGATTCATTAGGAGCCGCAGATACGGTTGAAGGGTCGCATCTGCTAGGCCGCAGGTGCGGAAGCTTGACCGCTGATGTGGTTTGGGTCTTTTAAGTGACTTCCACAGGAGCGGACTAATGGCCACAAATGCGGTACCACAGAAGCGGTTATGAGAAGCAGATGCAAAAAGGACTGGGCAGAATGTATATATTTCATCCTTCGCGATTTTTGAAGGGTTTAACCATTTTTAAACTCAGAATTGGGAGCTTTGGGCGATTTTGAAGAGAGAATTCAAAGAGACTTCGTTGAGGCAAGGATTTTGGACTTAAACACATTTCTATGGTAGAATTTCAGGAATTAAGGTTGTAATTAATGGGATTAAAGGGCTAAAAAATGGAAGATTAGGGCTTGAGTTTAAGAGGCCTTTAATGGAGGATTTGAGGGGTCATTTGAACTCGGATTTTGGTATTCTTAATATGTATGGACTCGTGGGGAGATGAGGAATCTAATAATGTAAAAAATTTTGAGTTTCGAGAAGTGGGCCTAGGGCTCGGGTTTTTGCTAATTTTGGGATTTTTGGTATTTTTCGATTATTTTCCCTTGGGCTTTGTTCCCTTAGCATATTGTGACATAGTCGTTCTGATTTTGGATAGATTCGACGCGAGCGGAGGCTGATTTGAGTGTCAAGGGTGTCGCGGAGTAGTATTTTCACCGGTTTGAGGTAAGTAACCATTGTAAATCTGGAACTGATGGTACAAAACCCCGGTATTTGACTTGATTTGATAAGAGCGGTGTCGCATATGCTAGGTGACGAGCATGTGGGTGTGCACCGGTAGGGATTGTGACTTGGTTCGTCGCATAGCGATTATTAAGCCACATATTTGATTTGGAAATCTTACATTATTTTGTATTTTAGTCTTTTATATTATAGTATGGGATGTATGCCATGTTTGGGGCCTTGTGTCGACATGTAGAAACCCTTAGGGGAATTTTGACTATTCTTCCTCACTTTACTTGTTGAAAACCATATCCTCAGTCATGTTTTTACATGTTTAAATGATTAAAGCTGGTTTTATCACTCTATTCCTAAATGCGAGGATTGTTTGGGCTGAGATCCCTACCTTCTATTATTGTGCCTGAGAGGCTGTGAGGTTAATGACTGAGAGAGGTTGATAACCCAATTGTGAGGATATTATATCTATATATTATGGATCGGGCTGCACGCGCACAGCGATATATATATTGGATCGGGCTGCACGCCGCTGTGATATGATGCTTGAGATGTAGGAGCCCCTCCGGAGTCTGCTCACCCCCAGTGAGCGTAGTCGACTATAAATATATGGATCGTGCTGCACACCGCAGCGGTTACTATGATTCTAATATTATGAGGTTATAAGTGAGCCGAGTGTTGAGAGTGAGTACTTTGTGATGAGAGTTGAGTCACGAGTGACTGAGAGGCTGCCCGAGGGTCCATATTTTGAGTGATTTCTTGCCCGAGGGGCCTTGTTATTATGTTTTCACTATTTCACTCTTCCTTTAAACTAAGCCTCTATTGGAAAATACTGCTAACTATATGATTTCAAGTTTTAAACTGAAAGTGTGGATCTTATGACAGAAACTGGTTATAAACTGTAAGTTGAGCTACAATCCTGTTGCTATTTTTAGTTATATGATTTTAAACTGCTCGTTACTACTTTCACTATTTATTTAGTTTAGTAACTTACTGAGTTGTCGTACTCACATTACTCCATGCACCTTGTGTGCAGATCCAGGTGCCCGAGGGGCAGAGTGAGGGCTTTCTGCTGATTCAGTGTTCGTCAGAGATTACGAGGTAGCTGCATGGCGTCTGCAGCCCTGTCTTCTCCTCTCTATCCAGTTTATTTTCACTTGTGCTAGAAAAATGGCTCTAGACTTGATGTAGTAGATGTTCAGTTATGTATTAGAGGCTCTAGACTCGTGACACTAGATTGTTGGGGTTGTGTAGGATCTGCTATTTTGATTTTCCGCATATTTCTGTCATTATAATACTTATAAAGAATTCTGTATTAAAAACTTGTGCTAGAAAAATGGCTTTATGTTAATAGCAAATGGGTTGTGGTTATGGATTTGTCGGCTTGCCTAGTAATGTGATAGGCGCCATCACGACCGATATTTGGGGTCGTGACAACATCATATAAAATTTACTATAAATATTGACTTTGTAAGTCCTTTTTAGTAAATCTCTTTTATTAGGTATCGAGTATCTAATCCATTGTAATACTTTATTTAATGGTTTGTAATTAATAACTAGTCTCGGAGCTCCTCTTTCCTTTTCTGCATTATTGTTAACGTAGAAGGCTGCACAACTCCAAGGTGACTTAGAAAGTTCATTGATTTCTCTTTTATAGATTTCCATTAATCATAATTCATTTGAATAGGTCTTGCCTTAGTAGGTATAGCCTGTTCGTTAAATTCTTTAATATAAGGGAGGATAACTATGTGTCTTTTTCGCTCCCAAAAGGCGTTGGGGTAAATCAGAACAAACTTCTAGTTCGAGTTTTTGTTGAAACTATTTAATCTTATCTTCTACCTCCGCCAACTTACATAACTGCATCGGCCCAAAGCGTAAGAGCCATTGTCCCCAGCTCATATGAAAACTTCAGGGTCCAATGAGCTCTAGTCGTTACCCGATTTAGAGACAGAAACCAAAATAGTTAACTACATATGCCTCAGGGCAAAGCGTAAGAGCCATTGTCGCCAGTCTAATGAGCCTCAGGGCCACGCACACAAAAGATCGCTTAGATCAAAGGCGTACGAGCCATTGTCGCCAGCCCATGCAAACATAAAAGCTTGAGGGTCAAATGAGCTCAAGTCGAAGCCCGACTCGAAGACTAAACCCAATAAAGTTGAGCAAAAGCATAAGAGCTCTAACATCAACTTATACTAAAGGTCGCATCGAGCGAGCGAGTAATAGCCTTCAGGCCAGCCTAATGAGCCCCAGGGCCATATCACGAATCTATGGATTTTCACCAACGCTGAGGGCAGTTCACCTGGCCAAATTCAAGACGGAAAGGGGTACATAAGAGGTAAAGCCACAAGTTTTCTTTTATACACGTACACGAAAAAACACATTTTCCATCTACAAACATGCTTTGGAAACGCTACATACATGTATGCGGCGAAATCAGAAGACTTGATTTCTCACTGTCGAGACATTTCAGAAGCATGCCCCGGGGCCCCGAGGGTAGGAGGTCACGACCGAATTCCCTACCTCGAGACTCGTCGAAGCCTAACTCGGAGAAAATGAAAAACAAAGCCTGGACAGAGGGGGAAGCCCGCTAGGCACATGGCTACGTCTGACAGGCCCGGCCTATCCAGAGCCTATAATGAAGCATCATGTCAAGCCATACCATCACTGTACTTTGTAATTAATCCCCACGTGCTTGTAGCGGAGCCTCCCCTTCTATATAAAGGGGACTCACCCCACCTTGTAATAGACGGACAGAGCTCCAATTATCCTACTCAAGTTCAATAATATCTTCTCTTTTCTCTCTCTCTCTCTCTTTTCTAAATTGCTTATTCTCCTTGGTTCAAAGTCATTTATCTTTAGTCATTCTTCTTATCACTTGGTATTGGCCCGAGGCCGCCCCCGTATTCATTGCCTCTTAAGTTGTTCTTCATTCTATAGCTTAATATTGGCCGAAAGAGCACTATCTTATTATACCTTTAACTGTTATCCCATCCCCGGCTGTCCCCAATAGTTCGAGATCGATACCAATGTCGGCCCCGAGGTCCCATTGACCATCTCTACATTCGGGCAACAGGCCCCTTTGGTTTGACTACCGTCTCGATTTAGCTCGCATTTTATCATTACCCTTCACGTTCTTAGTATTAACTGCTTTAACAACTAGCTTGGAAATAGATCATGTATTTTTAGAATCCCATTTACAAATTTAATTATTGCTACCATTTTCACGGTAAACAGTTTGGCGCCCACCGTGGGGCTAAAAATAATAGTTATTATTTTCTTGTTGGTTTTGTCACACAAACGCATGTTATCTTTCACATTTTTTCTTGTGCAAGATCATTTGATTTCAGGCCAAAATATCCGGCTCGACAAACGGAGTTGAGAATAACAACCTAGAAAATCACGGAGAAAATGGCGTGGCTATCCCGGCCGTTGAAGCACCTCTGTGGAATCCTGATATTGCTCTCGGACCAATCCTAGCAGACGCAGATTCATAGGACGCACAACAAGTCGACGAAACATCTCACACCGACAGGAGCGTACGACACAGCGACCAACAAGAAGCACAAAAAACCCCGGCCCGGGAAGAACAAGAAGTTAGTCTTCATGTTATTTTTAAGATGTTACATGCACAACAACTGGACATCGCTCAGCTACAAAGCCACCCGAGAACCCCCAGCACAGCAGCACCGGAGACGGCTCCTCCCGCCGAGTGAGTACTCGAAAGGTCAAGCAATAAAGGATCAGTGGCTGATCCTGCCATCTTAAAAATGCTCCACGACCTCACCAAAAGGATCGAATCAGATGAGAAAATGATTGCAGCCAACGATAAAAAAGTGGAGACCTATAACTCTAGGGTCGAAAAAATACCAAGAGCGCCCCCCGTCCTCAAAGGTTTGGATTTAAAGAAGTTCATTCAAAGTTCGTTCTTCGAGGAAGCGGCCCCGAAGCCTATCCCAAAAAAGTTCAAAATGCCGGAACTCCCTAAGTACAACGATACCTCTGACCCTAACGAACACGTCACTGCTTACACCTGCACAGTAAAAGGCAAGGACATGAAAAATGACGAGATCGAGTCTGTGTTGCTGAAAAAATTTGGAGAAACACTTTCAAAGGGGGCCATGATGCGGTACTACAACTTGGCTGCCAACTCCATAGATTTGTTCTCCATGCTAGCAGACTCATTCGTAAAAGTGCATGCCGAAGCCATCAAGGTAGAAATGAGGAAATCTGACATTTTCAAAATCAAACAGAGAGAGAACATCACCAAAGGCCTGAACGAATGAAGCTCGATGGTGTTAAAACACCTAAAACAAAATCTAATCGAATATCCGGCCGTGACCTGGTCGGAAGTTCACAACCGAAACTAGTCAAAGATTAGGGTCGAGGATGACCAGCTGGGAGCCCCTTCGGGCTCAGTATACCCAAACAGACTCCTGGCAAAAGAGACTAAACCAAACAAAGAAAGGTACCAACCGTACCTTGAAGACAGAAGGAACGCCCTGAGGCGCAACCTACCCCACAACGATCGGAGGATAGATCGAGGACAGGACCCTCAGGGGCTCGTCAACAAAACCAGGTTTGATTGAAACATGGCGCAGATGAATGCGCCCCACTTATCGGAATACAATTTTAGCGTCGACATATTAGACATGGTATTCGCAATCGGCAAAATCAGGGATGCCAAGTGGCCCAAACTAATACAGTCGGACCCTTCGCAGAGAAATTACAACTTAGTGTGTGAGTTCCACAATACACACGGTCGCAGGACCGAGGATTTCCATCAACTGCGAGAAGAAGTGGCCCGGCTACTCAACGAAGGGCACCTTCGGGAATTCCTTAGCGATCGGGCCAAAAATCTCTTCCGGGACAGGGAGGCAACCAAGAAAAAAGAGGCAAACGAGCCGCAACATGTCATCCACGTGATCATGGGGGGCGTCGATGCCCCGTAAGAACCCATATTGAGGAAAACAAAAATATCCATCACTAGGGAAAAATGGACTCGGGGATATATCCCCGAAGACACCCTCACGTTCAGCGAAGAAGATACCGAGGCTCTGTCTCAACCCCACAATGACGCCCTGGTAATATCCTTTCTTGTGAATTCTTTTCAGATAAAACCTGTACTCGTGGATCCAGGTAGCTCGGCCAATATTATCAGGTCAAGGGTGGTTGAACAGCTCAAACTAACTGAACAGATCGTGCACACCACTCGGGTCCTTAATGGGTTCAACATGGCGAGCGAAACAATGAAAGGAGAAATCATCCTTCCGATTACCGTGGCCGGCACAACCCAAGACACTAATTCCATGTCATCGAGGGAGATATGAGGTATAATGCCTTGTTTGAGCGACCATGGATACACTGCATGAGAGCAATACCATACACTCTCCACTAGATGATAAAATTCCCGACAAAGGACGGGATCAAAACTGTCTATGGAGAAAATAACGCAGCGAATGGAAGGAATGACTTGAGGTGCAACCTACCTCGCAACAATAGGGAGATTGCCCGAGGACATCACCCTCGAGGAACCTCCAATGGAACCAAATAACAAGGCACACCTGGTAGGGAAACATCGCCCAGCCGAGTGCGATGTTGGCATTGCTACACCAAACATCGTGATCACCATAAGCGAAGCCGGGAATGCCAAGCAGCTCAGACCTGTTCGACCAAGCCCCTTCAAGAGAACTATGGCCCGAAGCAGGAACCGCAGGGCGCGCGCGGTCACTGGCTTAAAAGAACGATAACCGTGATATTCAATAGAGGTTGCCACCAAGTATCATCGAGCGGTCAGGCTCGAATCCAGCTCCAAAGAAGGAAGGATATCGGGAAAAATGAAGCCGACAAACCACAGTGTATTGCCATGACGGTAAAAGGGCGACGACACCCTTCAAAGATCCATAAAATGCAGAAAGAAAGTGCTCATCCCCGGGAAAAGACAGGTCTGGGAAGTATACCCAAAGGACACCCTTGCATCCAAGGAAAGGGATGCCGAGACTTCGCCTCGGCCTCGTATTCACGCATTGGTAACCCCCTCCCTCATTTAGCCTATTCCAAATAAAGCATGTGTTCATAAGTGCAGGTGGTTCGACCAACTATACCGACGGCGTTAGGCCAAAGCCAATAGGGCAGTTCGGACTGACGAATCAAATCATTCGCACACCTCGAATATTCGGTGGATTCCCGGTGCCGATCGCCACAATAATCAGGAAGGTCGCTCCCTCTATACAGCTCGCTTGAGCTCGGACTGGAATGCCGAGCCTGCAAAGCCCGGACGTTTTATTCGGATGACAACATGCACACCACCTAGAGGCGATTTCGACCCTACTCCGACAAAGGGATGAAACGACCCGACAAAGGTAGGACTAAGGCATTAGACAAAAAGCTACACTCGACGAGAGGAAATCCCTCACCATATGACCCATCGCCGGTATCAATGCCTCCGCCCTCGAAGGGATCAAGGGGTAAGCAGAACCACATTTTCGGCCAAGCTCGGTTGACCACAGTGGAAGGCTGCATTAGGGCTCGTGCCTCGAAATGGAAGGAACATACCTGACCTCGAAAACATCACCTACACGCCCCGCAGCAAGGAAGGACTACTCTGCTCCTTTGTTGTTTCTTTCCTTTTACTAACCTACATGCAGGCAGTCAGCCAAGGCATTCAGAAATTCTAAACTCCACTCGAAGATCGAGGCCTCTGCAGAACTCGCCGAACTCTTTTTCCTCGATTGAGTTTCCAACCTAAAGGTCCCGCCAGCAAGATTATTAACGGAGAAACATACCCCCAAGAAAGATATCCGACAAGATCGCAGTCCTTTTTTCTACAGTCGGACAACGTGCGATGACCTCCTCTTATGGACACCATCCCCTTGGAAGGGCCAATAAATGGCGGGCTAAGTTTCAAAATGGAATCATGTAAACAGATCAGATAATCAGAGGAGCCTCACCCATGCAGGTCGAGCTCACAACAACGGGACAATATTTATTTACAACATATATTTACACCAAGCAATAAAGAATACCTTTTTGGAATTTCGTATTTCGGATAAGGAGATTTTGACATACTCGCGGAAAATGCTTCTCCATCAAATGAGTCCCGATATACTCGGATACTTAGCATTAATAATTCGACAACTTGCATGACCCCAGGGTCGGAACTCCAAGCTCATCAAGCCCCTAGAAGGCAACTCCGAGCACACGAGAAGCAGTCTTCAAGCTTAAACAAACTCGATGACTCGGAAGCTGTTGTTAATTGCCATACAACTGGAAAACCTGAAACTGTAAGACCCCTAGGGGGAAGCCTCGGCATAACCAGATCTATTCTACAAACTGTAAGACCTCAATAGGCATGACAAACTGTAAGACCTCAATAGGCATGACAAACTATAAGACCTCAATAGGCATGACAAACTATAAGACCTCAACAGGCATGAAAAGTCCCGAAGTTTAGGCTATACATCACATTTGTAAGAATCCCTAAAGGGCATACCCTCGATGTAGATGCCTAAACTATCTCTAGGGATCAAAAATGGCTACGGCCAAACGCATATGACTACGGTCAAAACGGCTGATACAGCCAAAATAATGCGGCTCGAGGACACCCGACTATCGTTAAAAATTGGAGGCCACTACTCCGAATATACTTCGGAAAGAACCGGTTAAAACAGGCTTCCCTCGATTGGCAAAAATGAGCTCTGACAATGTTGGCTCAAAATCGCAAGAGCGTCGATCTACTCGACCTACGAGCTATGAACCTTACGAGGTTCTCAAAACATCGCCGACAAAATGGCAAAATCTACACTCTGCGATAAAGGGATACAGCTTGTCAAATTCGCCCTCCACGACATCAACAAGAAGTGACCGAGCAGCATGCTTGTCTGCCCTTGCTCGAGCCAATTCCTCCGAGAGAACGAAGCCTCTTGCACTGACCTCCTCGAGTACCTTTCTCCGGGATCTACAGCAAACATATTCATTGATCCCTTTCTCCTAGTCGAAGGCTCGCTTAAGTTCAGCTTGGGCATCAGCAGCATCTTTCATACGAATCGCCATCGCACGATAAACCTTGGTTCGGCTTAACGTCGCTTCTGCCCGGGCATCAATTATCTCGACTCTGACCTTCGAAAGATCATATTCAAATTTCCTAATCATATCCGCTTGAACTTTGGCATTGTCATGAGTCAAGCTGAGTTGGGCCTCGAAGGCAGGGAACTTAGCCGAGATGCTCATCTCCTTTAAACTCGAGCCTGCACCTGAGCCCTTAGTTCCTCGCAAGTAACTCTGACGCGATTGGCATCGCCCTTGAGGTACTCCAAGGCCTCCAACTTTTTCTGCAACTGATACGGAAAAAGGGAATTAGCCTTGAGGTTAGAAAGGAGCGAAGCAAGCACTACATGAAGTTACCTACACCATCAAATAGCTCTCATAGTTTGAGCTCTAGTACGCCTCACTCACGTGCATAATTCCACCCTTCGGGAAATGGCAAAAACTCCACATAGATAATTTCGGTCGTCCAAACCCAGATAAACCAACTGGCCCATTCTCGATCCCCACCGTCCTCGTAATCAACAATGAAGGGTGTGGATGAACAACACCTCAGAGTTAGCAGGCCTAGATGATGAAAGGGTCGATACAGCCTGACAAGGTGGTCAAGCGTGAATTCAAGCCCGGCCTTCTTCGTGAAGAATCTCATCATCAGTGTCGTTCCCCAAAATGACAGATGAATCTCTGCCAGGGTAACCTGATACTTCAAGAAAAAATCAAGCACAACCCTATCAGGGAGACCAAATGCAAAAGGGTATAGGTACAAGCTCAAGAACCCATTAGTGGAGTCCGCGATGCCCTCATCTGAGGAAAGCGCCTGTAGTGTTACCCCCTCACTCCAGCCGCAGTACGTCCTCGCCATCTCCAGGTGTCCCTCTCTGATCAAGGACGCCGTCTCCATAACTAAATCCCTCAGTTCTTGAGCACCAAGAGCAGCGCCCCCCGTCACCTACCGGATTGGCCCCAAAGTAGTTCCCATGACTATGGCGAAACTAACAGATCAAGGCAAGGGTGCGCACACCTAAAGAGATGAAGTATCCCGCGCCAAAGCACTAAGGCAGCTATCTAAAAGTAGTGAAATCTTGCAAATGAGCTAAAGCCGTCACACATATGTGCGAGAAGCAACGACGATTCGCTTGTCTGAGGCAAGCCCTGGAAATCCAACAGCCTCGATACAGATCGATGGGTCGATACCTGATCCAGAAAGCATCCTTCAATGAGGATTCAAGACGCAAGGGGTCATTCATATTATCTCCATGCTCGGGGCAGCACTCTA
This sequence comes from Nicotiana tabacum, assembly GCF_000715075.1. NCBI lineage: Eukaryota > Viridiplantae > Streptophyta > Magnoliopsida > Solanales > Solanaceae > Nicotiana > Nicotiana tabacum. The sequence goes on along the minus strand of NC_134087.1, from coordinate 150,890,626 downwards.
CGTCAAGAACCCCCGTCTCAAAGAAGTCGGGCCTCGATGAGCTTTAAACGTCGACACTAGATGCAAGGCAAGTAAGCCAACAAAAGCATTGAGATAGGAAAAACAAAGCCACGGCACCCCCCATTTATAGGGGATTACGACACGGTCATCTATGTTTTGGAAGACTGACCGACGGGTGCGGTTAATGCATCTATGAAAAACTGAACCGACGGTGGTACCTGTACCTTGGGAAGAAACAATCAAGGAGTGCAATGATTGAGGTTGAAAATCATGAGCCAGGTGTCTCATCATCAATATGGCATCGCTGAAAGAAGCTCGATGAGTCAAGTGTCAGAATCATTTCCCATCACTTCCATATGGGAAACGCAGAGACTATTTGTACGTGGCGAAATCAGAAGACTTGATTTCTCACTGTCGAGACATTTCAGAAGCATGGACTGGGGCCCTCTAGATACATGGCTACGTCTGACAGGCCCAGCCTATCCAGAGCCTATGATAAAGCATCATGTCAAGCCATCTCATCACCATACTTTGTAATTAATCCCCATATACTTGTAGCCGAGTCTCCCCTCCTATATAAAGGGGACTCACCCCACCTTGTAAGAGACGGATAGTGCTCCAATTATCCTTCTCAAGTGTAATAATATCTCTCTCTCTCTCTCTCTCTCTCTCTCTCTCTCTCTCTCTCTCTTTCTCTCTTCTCTAGATTGGTTATTCTCATTGGCTCAGGTCATTTATCTTCAGTCATTCTTTTTATCACATGGTATTGGCTCGAGGCCGCCCCCGTATTCATTGCCTCTTAACATGTTCTTCATTCTATAGCTTAATATTGGTTGAAAGAGCCCTATCTTATTATACCTTTAACTGTTAACCCATCCCCGACTATCCCCGATAGTTCGAGATCGATACCAACGTCTGCCCCAAGGTCCCTTCGACCATCTCTGCATTCGGGCAACAGGCCCCTTTGGTTTGACTACTACCTCGTTTTAGCTCGCATTTTATCATTACACTTCACTTTCTTAGCATTAACTGCTTTAACAACTAGCTCGAGAATAGATCAAGTATTTTTAAAATCCCATTTACAAATTTAATTGTTGTTACCAATCTCACGGTAAACAATACAGAATGGCAAAATCTACGCCCTACCCCTAGGAGCTACGGCCTACCGGCCTCATCTTTACTCTCCTCGATGTCGGACATGAGTAATCGAGTGTCACGCTCGTCCGCCCTCGCTTGTGCCAACTCTTGCGAGAGGACAAAACCCTTGGCGCGAATCTCCTCGAGAATCTTCTTCGAGATTTGCAACGGGCATATTCTTTGATCCTCTCTTTGCGATCAAGGACCCTCCTCAACTCAGCTTGAGCATTGGTAGCTTCCTTTAAATAAATCGCCATCTCCTAATTAGCCTTATTTTGACTTAGCACTGCTCTGGTCCGGGCATCAACGATGTCAGCCCTGCCTTCGAAAGCTCGGATTCGAGTTTCGTGATCATATTCACTTTAACTAAAGCATTATCACAAGCTAAGCGAAGTTGAATCTCGAGGGCAAAAACTTTAGACAAGGCATCTTTCTCCTCTGAAGCCTAATCCTCCGCCCAAGCTCTTAGTTCGCCACAATCATTCTTGACTCGGGCGGCTTCATCCCGAAGACGTTCCAAGGCTTCTGTCTTTTTCTGCAATTGGGATAGACGAAGAGTTAACCTTAGAAGTTAAAAGACGGAACGCATACTCGCCTGGGATGGAAAATTACCTGCTCCATCAAGTAGCTATCATAGTTCGAGCCTCGGTACGCCTCACACCACAAATGTGCCAGCTCGGCCTCCTTTTCCTAACAAAGGAAGGCCTATGTCAAAACTCACCGAGTGCGGCAGGCTTGGATGATGTTTCTGTCTTGAAGCCCTGACCCCACTTTGCCTTACTCTGAGCGCCATCGCCCTGCGAATGCATGTCCTGCTTATTATTGTCATTCTTTAGTCCGAGAGCTGGCAACCCCTCCCTCTCTTTGGAGGAGCACGACCGCACCTCAGAAGGCTCTTCGATACCTACGGCAGCAAGATTAAAACGCAAAAAGGGAAAATGTCTCTTTGAATGAACAAAGAGTAAGGAAAAGGTAGTACACACACATACCGTTATGTTTTGCTTCCCATTTGGCCCGGGACACATCTCTCCACCTACGCTCATCACAAGCCTGGCGTCCATGAAATTGCTACAGAAAAGGAGGAAACACGGTTACGAAACTAGCCTTCACCATAAGCAAATTTGAGAAGGCATGGGATGCACCACTTACGTGTATAGTTCCATTCCTTAGGGAATGGCATAAATTCCACGGGGACAACATCAGTAGGTCGGACCAGGACAAACCGGCTAATCCACTCCCGATCTCCATCTTCCCCATTGTCAATACTGAAGGGCGTGGTCAAACGGCACCGCAAGGTTAGCAGACCTCGGTGGTGAAAAGGCTAGTACATCCTAATGAGATGACTGAGCGTGAATTTAAGCCCTGCCTTCTCCGCAAAGAACCTTATCATCAACACTATTTCCCAAAACGACGGGTGTATCTATGCCAAAGTAACATGATGCTTTAAACAGATGTCGAGCACAACCCTACCAAGGGGGCCCAGTGTGAAATGATACGTGTACACATTCAGGAATCCATCGGCAGGATCCATAATGCCCTCATCCGGGGAAAGTACCTGTAGCGCCATCTTCTCCCCCCATCCGCAGTCTCTCCTGACTAACTCAAGGTGCTCCTCTCTTATTGAAGAAATAGTCTTCAAGGTAAACTCTTGTTGATCATGAACACTGGGAGTAGAACTCTCCCCTCCCTGCCGGACAAACCCCAAGGTAGCAGTCATGGCTACGGCGAGACTAGAAAACCAAAGCCGGAACCTGCACAAATACTTCAATGTTAAGGTAATGAAGGGCTCAATGCCGAAACAGAAGGATAACTATCTAAAATAGTGGGATCTCCCAAGAAGCGGAAACAACCCTATATATTTGAAGAAACAACATCATCGCCAATCCCGAGGTGGTACCCAACCTCGAGGATCTCCATCAAAAAGTAGTTAGGCTTTAAGAAGCCACTGGCATCATCTCTAGTCACGAGGTGGTACCCAACCTAGAGGACCTCCATCAAAAAAAAGTTAGGCTTTAAGAAGCCAACGTCATCATCTCCAGTCCCAAGGTTGTACCCGACATCGAGCATCTCTATCAAAAAGAAGCTAGGCTTTAAGAAGCCATCGACATCATCTCCAATCCCGAGGTGGTACCCGACCTCGAGGACCTCCATCAAAAGAAGTTAGGCTCCAGGAAGCCTTTAGCATCATTACAGGATTCGAGATGGTACCCGCTCTTGAAGGTTACCCTAAAGAAGAAGAATAAGCACTTTGAGCCCCATCCATAAGGGTTCAACCTTAGGATATCGCCTAAATCTGGGCAACCCCTCATCTGGGACCTATCTACAACGCCTTGAAGATTATTTACATCAAGTTCAAAGCACGTTTTCACGACCCCGGGTTTTCCCTCCGTGAACCATCGTGATGGCAGCTAGTCTCAACGACTAGGTAAGCCTAAATTGCAAAAGGGATACACCATATATAAATCTCAAAACCAATATCCAAATCCAAGACCCGGAAACCCACGAATCACAAGCTAAGAAAAGGAAATACCACATAGCTCTAACTCTAGAATTTGTCTAATAAGAACAGAAAGTACAAAAGGGATAAATACTAAAAGGCAGGAATAGAAAGGGACTCCTTGGTCTGCGGACACGGCAGATATACCTCGAAGTCTCTAAGTTATCGCCTCCCTCAAGTATGGTAGGCCTGAGTAGAAGTACATAGATCTGCACATGAAAAACATGCACAGAAGAGGCATGAGTACACCACAGCGGTACTCAGTAAGTGCCAAGCCTAACCTCGGTTGGGTAGTGACGAGGAAGGTCAGGGCCCTACTGAGATTAAATAAATATAGAGATGATAAGATAAGATAAGCAGTACAATTGAAGAATCTACAGTAAGAATCTATACAGGATAATAAGAGTACAATAACGAAAACAGAGATGAAGGCAAACCACAAGGAAGTACCACTCATAACAAGGATGATAACCGGGGATCTTTTTGTATCCCGAGGATCTCTTGGTATCCTCACTACATGCTAGGGATCTCTTGGTATCCCGAGGATCTCTTGGTATCCTCAATATATTCTAGGGATCTCTTGGTATCCTCAATATATGCTAGGGATCTCTCCCTATCCAGAGGATTTCTTGGTATCCTCAATATATGCTAGGGATCTCTTGGTATCCCGAGGATCTCTTAGTATCCTCAATACACATGCCACGGATCTCTTGGTATCCCGCACCTCAGTTCAGATCATAAATACGTACAGGGGATCTCCCGGCATGCCATCCCTTAGTCCCAAAGTAAAAACACACAGCAGCAATACAAGAATATCCAATTAAGCTAAATTTCGTACCAAGTAAACAGTTAATCCTAGCCTAACATGCTTCGTGTATGCAATTAAGGCAGTTTAAGAAAATAGGCAAATAATTCAACTAAACATGCTTTTCTAAACAATCAAAAGGCTAAATTCACAAGTAGACTAAAATAGGAAAAAGAACTCAATTGAAATACTTAAGGAAAAATCGGATTTTCAACAATTAGCTCAAGTACGCACTCGTCACCTCACGTACAAGGCATTTCAATTATCAAATATATCATATCCTAAGGGGAGGGTCCCCCACACATGGTTAGACAAGCCACTTACCTCGAACCGGCTTAAAATTAACCCAATACCACGCTCTTGCCACGAATACTCGACTCCAAATGGCCCAAATCTATTCAATTAAATTTCATAACATAAATAACACTTCAAGTAACTGATTCTACAAAGAAATTCTTAGCTAATACGCAAAATTATGTAAAATGACCAAAATTCCCCTTGTGACCATGTCTCAGAATCGAGTAAAATTTATAGTTTCAGAATCCTCAAACTCTCACGAGTCTAATCATACCAAAATTATCCAAATCCGATGTCAAATCCCCAATCAAAACTCAATTTCTTGGTCTAAAACTTTTTCCCAATTTTCATACAAATTTCGAAATTAAAGGATGAATTCATGTTTAGATTAAAGGGTTACAAGCAAAAAAGAGTTAAGAATCGTTACCCAATCGATATCTCTGAAAATCCCTCAAATCCGAGCTCCCAAGCTTATGTTTTGATAAAAATGGCTAAAACCCTCGATTTTAAATCTTATATCTGCCCAGGCGCGTTCTTCTTCGCGAACGCGAGGCTACTATTGCGAATGCGATGCACAAAAGTCCTGCTGGCCAAATTCCTCTTTTGCGAACGCGAGGTCCACTCGTGAACGCTTAGCTTACAGGGGCAGACCCTATGCGAACGCAAGGACCATGTAGCAAACGTGAAGACCAACGGGTCCTTACCTTCGCAAACGCAGGACATCATCGCGAACGCGAAGCACATTTCAGCTGCTTCACCCAGAAGCTCTACGCAAACGCGAGACCCTCTCGCGAACGCGCTTCTCTGCAACACAACAGGAGAAAATCTATTGTCTTTCCAAGTTCAAAAGTGGTCCGTTGAGAATCCGAAACACACCCGAGGCCCTTGGGACCTCAACCAAACCTGCCAACCAATCCTAAAACATCATTCAAACTTGTTCCAACTTTCGGAGCGCTCAAAAGAACATCAAAACACCTATTTTTCATCAGATTCAAGCCTAAGAATTCCAAAAACTCTAAAAACATGCTTTCGATCAAAAAGTCAATCAAATCTCGTCCAAATGACCTGAAATTTTGCACACACGTAACATTCAACACTATGGAGCTACTCCAACTTCCGAAATTCCATTCCCACCCTCGGATCAAAATCTCACTATCGGACCGGAAACTTCAAAAATTTCACTTTCGGCATTTCAAGCCTAAATTTGTTACGGACCTCTAAAATACAATCTGAACACGCCCCTAAGCCCGAAATCACCCAACAGAGCTAACAGAATCATTAGATTTCCATTTCGAGGTTGTCTTCACATTGTTCTAACTACGACCAACTTTCCAACACTTAAGCTCTCATTTAGGGACTAAGTATCCCAAAACTCTCTGAAACTCAAACCGAACATCTCAGTAAATCAAAATAGCAGAAAAAAACTCGGGGAAAGCAGTTAATAAGGATCGGGGCATAAATTCTTAAGACAACCGGCTGGGTCGTCACATCATCCTACACTTAAACATTCGTTCATCCTCAAACGAGCCTAAAGATATACCTGAAGTAGTGAAAAGATAAGGGTAACGGCTACATATATCCTGCTCGGTCTCCCAGGTTGCCTCCTCGACCTGTTGACCCCGCCACTGAACCTTTACTGCAGCAATGTTCTTTGACCTCATCTTTCTAACCTGCCTATCCAATATTGTCACTGGCTCCTCAACATAAGATAGATCCTTGTCCAACTGGACTGAACTGAAATCCACAATGTGCGACGGATCACCGTGAAACCTCTGGAGCATCAAAACATGAAATACCGGATGAACTCCTACCAAGTTGGGAGGTAAGAAGCTCATAAGCAACCTCCCCAACACGCCTCAATATCTCAAAAGTGCCAATAATCCTCGGACTCAACTTCCCTTTCTTCCCGAATCTCATAACGCTCTTCATTGGCAAAACTCGAAGCAGAACCCACTCTCCAACCATATAGGAAACATCACGAACCTTTCAGTCCGCATAACTCTTCTGTCTGGACTGGGCTGTGCGGAGTGTATCCTGAATCACCTTAACCTTCTCCAAAGCATCCTGAACCACGTCTGTGCCCAACAATCTAGCCTCGCCCTACTCAAACCAACCCACCGGGGATCTACATCGTCTCCCATATAAAGCCTTACACGGTGCCATCTGAATGTTGGACTGATAGCCGTTGTTGTAAGCAAACTCTGCCAATGGAAAGAACTGATACCAAGACCCTCCAAACCCGATCATACACGCACGAAGCATATCCTCAAGAATCTGAATAGTACGCTCGGACTGTCCGTCTGTGTGAGGGTGAAATGTTATACTCAACTCCACGCGAGTACCCAACTCATGGTGAACGACCCTCCAGAACCGTGATGTGAACTGAGTACCTCTGTCCGAAATGATAGACACTAGAATACCATGCAGCCGAACAATCTCCCGGATATAAATCTCCGCCAACCGCTCTAAAGAATAAGTAGTACACACAGGAATAAAATGAGTGGACTTGGTCAACCGATCCACAATCACCCAAATAGCATCGAACTTTCTCAAAGTCCGTGGAAGCCCAACTACAAAGTCCATGTTGATCCGCTCCCACTTCCACTACGGCATTTCCATCTACTGAAGCAAACCATCATCTCTATTTTCGTTATTGTACTCTTATTATCTTGTGTAGATTCTTACTGTAGATTCTCAATTGTACTGCTTATCTTATCATGTCATCTTTATTTTTATTTAATCTCAGTAGAGCCATGACCTTCCTCGTCACTAACCAACCGAGGTTAGGCTTGGAACTTACTAAGTACAGCTATAGTGTACTCATGCCTCTTCTACGCATGTTTTTCATGTACAGATCCAAGTACCGCTACTCAGGCCTATAATCCTTGAGGAGGCGACTGCTCCAGAGACTTCGAGGTATATCTACCGCGTCCGTAGACCGAGAAGTCCCTTTCTATTCCTGCTTTTAGTATTTAGCCCTTCTGTATTTTTGTCTATTCTTATTAGACATTCCAAAGTTAGAGCTATGTAGTATTGATCTTAGCTTGTGATTCGTGGGTTTCCGGGTCTTGGATTTATGTATTGGTATTGAGAGTTAAACATGGTGTGAGCCTAGCAGCACATTTAAACACTGTTACTACTGTATTTTTGTTTTAAATTGTTTTACTTCCGCTAATTTTGGTTTTTCTTCCGCAAATTAGGCTTACCTAGTCGTAGAGACTAGGTGCCATCATAATGGTTCATGAAGGGCGAACCGGGTCGTGACATGGAGCTACAAGGGAAGATGAGAAAGAGATTTGGGATTGTCAAAGCATGGACGGCGATGAAGGAGGAAAGCTAGAAAAAACTTACTTATTGTTGGACATGCGCGATCTGGGAACATGATTGATAGGGTCAAGAGAGCCAAGCATGGAGAAGGTCCTTTAGGGACCAAGTAGATTAGGATATGATGTTTTCTACTACTTTCTAGTTTAGATTAGATTTCTATGCAATAAGGCTTAATGCCATTAATGATTTTACTATTATTATTGTCGACTTAGTAAAGCATTGTTTTGGCTCATTTCGCACTAATGAAATGAAGCAAAAGTTGGTATCAATTTTGGCACTAATATTTATGACTTTTCTTCAAAATTTGGTGAAAACTGAGTTGGTTTAACGTGATTCGGAAGTCTTGTACTGAAATAGAAGTTCTTAAGTTTCATCTGATTTGGTGTCTGATTCATAGTTCTAGGTGTTACTTTGGTGTTTTAATCACGCGAGCGAGTTCCTACTATACCTTTGGACTTGTGTACATATTTGGTTTGGAGCCCCGTGGGTTCGGGTGAGTTTCGGATAGGCTACGAAAGGTTTTTGGACTTAGAACCATAGCTGAAGCCTTTGTGCTTTTGGTGTCTGCTCTAGACTTTGCAATTGCGAGGTTTGGCTCGCAAATGCGAGGCAAACATTGCATTTGCGAAGGCAGCAGAAATGTGGAGATTTTGCATTTGCAAAGGATTATTCGCATTTGTAGGGTTCGCAATTGCGACATCTGCACCTGGTCAAAAGTTGAGTTAGACAGGATTTTCCTCATTCTTTCAAATTTTCAAACCTAGAAATCTTAGAGGCAATTTTTCCAAGAACTCTTCTTCCACAATTCAGTGCTAAGTGATTCTAACTTACTTTCTTTCAATTACCCAATACATTTCATAAGATTCCAACCTAAAATCTAGGATTTTCATGGTAGAAATTGGGGATTTGGGTAGGATTAGGGATTTTTGAAAAATTAGAATTTAAACCTCAAATTGAGATTGGATTTCAAAATAAATTATATAACCGGGCTTGGGGTGAATAAGTAATTGGGGTTTGGTCTGAATTTCGGGTTTGGACAAAGCGAGCCTGGGAGTTGACTTTTGTTGACTTTTTCAATAATGACCTAAATTGAACCTCTTTCATTCGTGGGTAGTTTCTAAGGCTTATTTTGAATCATTTGGTTGTTAAATTGCTAGATTTGATTGGTTCGGAGGCTTGTTCAAAAGGCAAGTCATGGTTTTGAATCCATTTTGTAGCGAGGTAAGTGTTGAGTATAACCTTGATTTGAGGGAATTAGGAACCCTTGAACTATGTGCTATGTGAAATTCATGTGTTGCGGAGTATATGAGAGGTGGCGAGTGCTTATACGCCGTCGAATTACTTATTTTCCCTGATTTTCCACTTTTCCATACTTATTTCCTTCCATGCCGTAACTGTTATGTTCTTTAAATGCCTCCCATGTTTTATTTGTCGCTTGTTAATCATTTTTTCTCGTGTTAAAAATGTAGACCTTTCCATGCTTTCATGACTCATTTTTATTTTCCCTAATTGACTTACTTGTACTTTTTAATTATCATTTACTGGACTATTCTTGCTGTGTAATGTTACATATGTGAATTCTCAAGTTGGTACGAGGTTTCTTTTCTGATTCAACTTCATATTCATCAATCGTAGAGGTGTTTGTGATTTGGGTTATTGATTTGATTGTACTCATTAAATATTTGATACTAATATGGTGGGATTGCGTTGCACGCCGCAACAAGTGAAAAAGGGTTGGTTGATATGGTGAAATAAGGGTGAAAGTACTGATATGGTGGGATCGGATTGCACGCCGCAATAGGTGAAATAAGGGTGGATTGATATGGTGGAACAAGGGTGAATTATGATAATAATTGTGTTATATGGTGGGATTGGGTTGCGCGCCGCAAAATATATATATATATATTGTATTATTATTATTATTATTATTATTATTATTATTATTATATATATATATATATATATATATATATATGTGTGTGTGTGTGTGTGTGTGATTATTGATATTGTTACGGTGGAATAAGGGAGGATTGTGTTGTACGGTGGGATCGAGTTGTGCGCCGCAACAATCTATGTGTTTCTATCTCCATGCGCTGTGTTGGTTTTCGGTGTTCTTCATACGAAACCCTAAGGATTGGTAATTCTGACCTTCATTTGTCTTCTTTGAGGATTGAGTTATTTCCTTTAGTTAACTGCCTTATTTCATTTCGCATTTTCTTTTCCTGTCTTTATTTTATACTGCATACAGATTATAGTGTAAGTGACCCTCCTTTTCCTTGTCACTACTTCATCAAGGTTAGGCTCGGAACTTGTAGAGTACATGGGGTCGGTTGTACTCATACTACACTCTGCACTTCTTGTGTATATTTTAGAGTCGGTCCCACTGGCCATTAGCGTGCTCCGGTTGGCTAACAGTGTGGAGTTTTGAGGTACAGCTTCTCCACGTCCGCAACCTCTAAAGTCTCCTTCCCTTTTTATTAGCTATGTATTTTCTCAGAAACAGCTCTATGTTTTATTCAGACATTTATTTGTACTATCCTATAGCTCGTGCACTTGTGAAACCGGATCAAGGGTTGTATTAGATATTTTAGTTGTTATGGCCTCTGCATATTACTTTAGATTATTACAATTATTTCAGCTTCTTTTTTATCATTTCATTTGAACTTTTGAAAATGGATAAATTGTTCTAACGTAGCTTGCCTCGCAAGTGAAATATTGGGCGTCATCACGATCCCAAAGTTGGAAATTCCGGGTCATGACACTTTTAGGCACCAAGATAATGACTATATTGTTCATAGCCCTCAGCTTCTTTGTCACGACCTGGATTTCCCACCGTTAGGAATCGTGATGGTGCCTACTCTTGAAAGTTAGGCAAGCCAACAGTTACAGTTTTACCACCTTTATTATTAATCAACAGGAACAGATAATAACTAAAACCAAACAAATATAGAATGCGGAAGTGATATAGTAATTCGACAACTCTAATACATACCTACCACAATGATCTGGTATCACAATCCACGAACGTCTAAGAAATTCTACAAATATTGTTCTGAAAGAAGTACATCTATTCTAAAAATAGAAAGAGACAGGAAAAACTAAAATAGAGGAAAGGGGACTCCAGGCTCTGCAAACGCCGGCAGATCTACCTTGGGTCTCCCTGGACTGAAGGCAAAAACCACAAATCTACTCACAAGATCCGGCACCTAAATTTGCACAAAAAGTGTAGAGTGTAGTATCAGTACAACGACCCCATGTACTGGTAAGTGTCGAGCCTAACTTTGGTGAAGTAGTGACGAGGCTACAACACGACAACCATATAAATCTGTGCAGTTAAATCATATACGAGCAGAACAATAATAACAGAAAAGTAACGGATAAAGATGGGAAGGGAAAACATGTTGTGAGGAATATCAAGTTCTAATAGTAATTCAATAGAGAAGTAAAGTAAACACCATGTTTGAACCAACAGGAATAATGAAGTAGTAACACGTGCACGGCATCACCCTTCGTGCTTTTACTCTCGTCCTCACCATAAGAAACAACAGAAACGGCACGGCATCACCCTTCATTCATTAACTCTCATAATCATGGCATAGCATCACCCTTCGTGCATTAACACTCTCAATATCGACACGGCATCACCCTTCATGCTTTAACACTCACTCACAATATCGTGTATGGCATCACTGCTCGTGATTTATACTTTTCCTCACCCAAACAGAAGAATCAAATACATCTAGGCAAGGGAATTAACAATAACCAATCTCATTTCAACAGTTAACTTCACAAAATAAGTCTCAGCTCGAGTCAATACTAAACAATGTTCAAACACCCAGAAAATATCATAAACCTTGGTCAACATAGAGAATCATCAATTTAAGCATGAACAATACGTGACAGGAAACACAACGGTCACAATATAAGACTCATTTGCATGCTCAACATCAATGTATAGATACTCGTCACCACACCTATACGTCGAACTCAATACTAACACGTAGCAAATAAGACAACGACACTTATTCCCTCAAGCTAAGGTTAGACAAAACACTTACCTCGATTCCACGACCAAACTCAAGCCTCAAATACTGCTTTTCCTTTGATTTCCACTTCCAAACAGCCCGAATCTATGCATAATTAACTAATTAACATCAATTAATGCTAAATAAACCAATTCTAATGCATGAGTATATATTTCCCAATGTTTTCCCCAGATAGTCAAAAACCGACCCTGAGCCTGCTTGGTCAAAACTCGAAGTTCGAACCAAAACCCGATTACCCATTCACCCACGAACCCAAATATGCAATTAGTTTTGAAATCCAGCCTCAATTTGAGGTCCAAATCCCCAAATTTTGAAATTCCTAAATTCTACCCAAGAACACCAAATTTCCCATGAAAACCCCTAAATTTTAAGATGAAATAGATTGAAGAAAGTGAGTTAGAAATCGTTTACCTATGATTTAGGGAAGAACTCTCCTTTGGAAAATCGCCTATGGGAGCTTTGGGTTTGAAAATTTGAGAAATGAGTTCAAAATTCCGACCAAGTGATGTTTTGATCAGTTACCGATGTCGCATTTATGACTGGAGCTTCGCAATTGCGAAGCTCGCAAGTGCGAGACAGGCTTCGCAAATGCGAACCTGCTGCAATGTCTGCTTCTATCACAATTGCGAGCTATTTGTAGCAATTAAGAAGGTTGACTTCCATGTTGAGTTCGCAAATGCGAAGGAAATGTTTGCAAATGCGAACTATGCTGGCTAGGGCTTATTCGCAATTGCGATTGAGCCCTCGCAATTGTGAGATCGGAGACTGCAACAAATACCAGATGCAACAGCAATTTTTCTAAGTCCAAACTCACTTTGTGGCCTATCCAAAACTCACCCGAGCAGTCGGGGCTCCCAACCAAACATGCATACAAGTCTAAAAACATTATACGGACTTGCTCGTGCGATTAAATCTCCAAAATAATAACATCTTAAGCAACAAATTTAACACCAAAACTCATGAAATTCTTAAGAACTTTGAAATTTCTATTTTCTCAACCAAGGGTCCGAATTATATCAAATCTCTTCCGTTTTTCACCAAATTTCACATATAAGGCTCAAATACTATATCAAACATGTACCGGGCTCCGAACCAAAATACGGGCCCGATATCAACGAGATCACACACTATTCTATTTCTAAAAATACTTATATTTTCCAGCTAATAATTTTCTTCAAAATTTCATTTCTCGGGCTAGGGACCTCGGAATTCAATTTTGGGCATACGCCCAAGTCCCATATTTTAGTACGGACCATACGAGACCATCAAATCATGGGTCAGGGTCTGTTTACCAAAAAGGTTGACCAAAGTCAACTTTAATCAATTTCAAAATCCAAATTCAATATCTTTCTTAAATTTCTCATAAAGGTTTTCCATAAATGCGGCCGAAATGTGCACGCAAATCGAGGATAAAGGAAATGAGGTTTTCAAGGTCCCAGAACCCATATTTAGGTTCTAAAACAAAAGATGACACTTTGGGTTCATAATATTCTCCGCCTCTAAAACAACCGTTCGCCCTCAAACGGACATAGAAAAGTACCTGAGTCGGTGAAAAGATGGGGATATCGTCTCCGCATATCAGACTCGAACTCCCGGTTTGCTGCCTCAACAAGCTGACCTCTCCATTGCACACGAGCTGAAGGGAAATTCTTCGATCTCAACTGACGAACCTGCCTGTCTAGAATATCTACCGGCTCCTCTTGTAGTTCAAATCCTTGTCCAACTGGATAGTGTTGAAGTCTAACACGTGGGATGGATCGCCATGATACATCCAAAGCATGGACACATGAAACACTGGATGCACAGCTGATAAACTTGGCGGGAACGTAAGTCTGTAAGCCACCTCTCCCACTCGATCAAGAATCTCAATAGGCCCGATAAACCTAGCGCTTAGCTTTCCCTTCTTCCCAAATCTCATTACGCCCTTTATGGGAGACACCCGAAGCAACATTCGCTCTCCGACCATGAATGCCACATCACGAACCTTATGGTCGGCATAACTCTTTTGCCTAGACCGAGCTGTACGAAGCCTATCCTGAATGATGTTAACCTTTTCCAAAGCGTCTTGTACCAAATCCGTACCCAACAATCGAGCCTCCCCCAGCTCAAACCACCCAATTGGCGATCGACACCGCCTACCATATAATGCCTCATAGAGAGCCATCTGGATGTTGAACTAATAGTTGTTGTTGTAGGCAAACTCCGCTAACGGCAAGAACTGATCCCAAGAACTTCCAAAGTCGGTAACACATGCACGGAACATATCCTCCAAAATCTAAATAGTACGCTCTGACTTTCCGTCCGTCTGAGGATGAAATATTATTCTCAACTCGACCCGTGTACCCGACTCATGCTGAACTGCCCTCCAGAAATGTGAGGTAAAGTACGTACCTCGATCAGAAATGATAGACATGGGCACACCATGAAAACGGACAATCTCCCGGATATAGATATCAACTAACCGCTCTGAAGAATAGGAAACTGCCACAGGAATGAAATGCACTGACTTAGTCAGTCTATCAATAATAACCCATACCGCATCGGACTTCCTTTGAGTCTGTGAGAGTCCAACAACGAAGTCCATGGTGATACGCTCCCGCTTCCACTCAGGAATCTCAATCTTCTGAAACAAACCTCTAGGTCTCTGATGCTTGTACTTTAACTGTTGACAAGTCTAACATTGAGCTACATACACAACAATATCCTTCTTCATCTTTCTCCACCGGTAATGCTGCCGCAAATCCTTATACATCTTGGCAGCGCCCAGATGAATAGAATATCAGGAACTATAGGCCTCCTCTAGAATCAACTCATAAAGTCCATCCACATTAGGCACGCAAACTCGACCCTGCATCCTCAGAACTCTGTCATCTCCAACTGTAACCTACTTGGCACTACCGTGCCGCACTGCATCCCTAAGGACAAGCAAATGAGGATCATCATACTGTCGATCCCTGATACGCTAAAATAATAAAGACCGAGCGACTGTACAAGCTAGAACATGGCTGGGCTCCGAGACATCCAACCTCACGAACTGATTGGCAAAAGCATGAACATCTAAAGCAAGCGGTCTCTCATCGACTGGAATATATGCAAGGCTACCCATACTAGCCAACTTCCTACTCAAAGCATCGGCCACCACATTGGCCTTCCTAGGATGATACAAGATGGTGATATCATAGTCTTGCAATAGCTCCAACCACCTCATCTGCCTCAAATTTAGCTCCTTCTACTTGAACTAATACTATAGACTCTTGTCATCCATGAACATCTCACATGACACGCCATATAAATAATGCCTCTAAATCTTCAGCACGTGAACAATGGCTGCTAGCTCCAAATCATGGACTGGATAATTCTTCTTGTGAATCTTCAACTGCCGCGAAGCATAAGCAATAACCTTGCCATTCTGCATCAACACCGTACCAAGTCCAATACGAGATGCGTCACAATATACTGTATATGGCCTTGAACCTGTGGGCAAAACCAGCACCGGTGTCGTAGTCAATTCTGACTTGAGCTTCTGAAAGCTCGTCTCACACTCGTCCAACCACCTAAACAAGGCACCCTTCTGGGTCAACCTGGTCATCGGGGCTGTTATAGATGAAAACCCCTCCACGAACCGATGGTAATAACCCACAAACCCAAGAAACTGCAGATCTCTATAGCCGATGTGGGTCTAGGCCAGTCCTTGACTGCCTCAATCTTCTTAGGATCCACCTAAATACCCTCTGCTGATACAACGTTACCCAAGAAAGCAACAGAACTCAACTAAACTCACATTTCGAAAAATTAGCATACAACTAACTGTCTCTTAGAGTGTGAAGAACGACTCGAAGATGCTGCTCATGCTCCTCTCGGCTGCGGGAGTAGATCAAAATATCATCAATAAAGATAATCACGAAGGAATCCAGATACGGCCTGAACACTCGGTTCATCAAATCCATGAATGCTGCTGGGCATTTATCAACCCAAATGACATCACCAGAAACTCATAATGCCCGTACCAAGTGCGAAAAGTTGTCTTAGGGACATCGGATGCCCTAATCCTTAATTGGTGGTAGCCAGATCTCAAATCAATCTTCGAAAATACCTTGGCACCCTGAAGCTAATCAAACAAATCATCAATCCTCGGCAATGGATACCTATTCTTGATGGCGACTTTGTTCAATTACCGATAATCTATACACATCCTCATCGACCCATCATTCTTCTTAACAAACAACACCGGCGCACCTCAGGGCAAGACACTAGGTCTAATAAAGCCCTTATCAAGAAAGTCTTGCAACTGCTCCTTCAATTCTTTCAACTCTGGAGGGGCCATGCAATACGGCGGAATAGAAATGAGTTGAGTGCCCGGAGCCAAATCAATGCAAAAGTAGATATCCCTGTCGGGTGGCATCCCCGAGTGTTTTGCAGGAAATACCTCTGGAAACTCCCGAACAACTGGCATAGAATCCATAGAAGGAGCCTCAGCACTAGAATCACAAACATATGCCAAGTAAGCCAAATGCC
The DNA here is from genome assembly GCF_000715075.1 of Nicotiana tabacum. Lineage (NCBI taxonomy): Eukaryota > Viridiplantae > Streptophyta > Magnoliopsida > Solanales > Solanaceae > Nicotiana > Nicotiana tabacum. The sequence continues at coordinate 150,874,002 of NC_134087.1, read as the reverse complement.
ACTTCTCGACCATATGACGAGCCTTCATCTAAGAAATAACCCTAGTGACAGAATGACCAGGAGTCCCTCTCCACTCCAATCGAGGCAAACTCGACAAGGTTAAGGTCACGGTCTTGGCATGACAGTCCAATATGGAATGATAAGGTGACAGCCAATCCATCCCCAAAATAACATCGAAGTCAACCATATCGAGGAGTAGGAGGTCTACACTAGTCTCAAGACTCCCAGTGTAGACACAAACACGGGAGCACTCAAAGAATCACGAGGCACAACCATATATGGGGAAAAATAAGATGACACATAAGAGTATGTAGACCCTGGATCAAATAGAACTGAAGCATCTCTACTACAAACTGAGATCGTACGTGTAACTGCATCGAAGGCCTCAGCCTCAGGCCTGGCTAGAATAGCATAACATCGAGGCTGGGCCCCACCTGAACTACATGCCTAGGACGGCCTCCTGCTGGCTAGCCTCCACCTCTAGCGGCCTGACCTCCACCTCTAACACCTCTACCCCCACCTCTAGCTGTCTGACCCCTGCCCCTGGCTGGCTGAGCGGGCGGTGGAACACCCGGTGCCTGAGCCATGGTATGAGAACTCTGATGTTGAGAACTGCTCGATGCACGAGGGCAAAATCTAATGATGTGCCTCAGATCACCATAAGTTTAACAAGTCCTCGACTGCTGGGACTGCTGACCCTGGAACTGACCTTGACGGCCTGAGAGGCCACCTTAAAAACTCTAGAGTGGAGGTGCACTAATAGGACATGGTGATGCACTATAGGATAGCTGATCTGAATATGGCATATGAGAACCATGGCCACCTGAAGAACCGTGAGAAGTCTGAAGTGCTGAATGAAACGCCCTAGGAGGATGGCCCCTACCAAAATAATCCCTGCCTCCAGACGAAGCGCCACTGAACCTACCAGAATGACGAGGCCTCTAGTCATACCCCTGTCCGCTCACCTAAGCTAAAACCATCTCAATTCGCCTGGCCGCATCCTGGAATGCAATCTCGCTCCATGTCTCCTTAGCCATCTACAATCGAATAGGTTGAGTGAATCCCTCAATGAACCTCCTAACTCTCTCTCATGGTGGGGAGTATAAGAAGATCATGACGAGCCAAATCAACAAACCTAGTATCATACTGGGTGACAGTCATAGAACCCTGCTGAAGATGCTCGAATCGCCTGCGGTAGTCCTCTCTCTGAGTAACCGGAAGGAACTTCTCGAGAAAAAGCTGAGAGAATTTATCCCAAGTCAGAGCTGGTGACCCAGCTAGTCTGGACAAAAATTAAATCCCTCCACCACTTCTTGGCAGAACCTAACAGATGAAAAGCAGCAAAGTCGACTGCATTGGTTTCCACTACCCCCATGTTTTGTAGGACCTCGTGACAACTATCCAAATAATCTTGGGGATCCTCTAAAGGTGTACCGCCATATGTAATAGTAAAAATCTTGGTGAACCTGTCCAGCCTCTACAAGGCATCAGAAGACATAGCTGACCCATCACCAGTCTGTGCTAGGACACCCGGCGGAATTACCCCAACTGGCTGAGCTGCTGGAGTCTGAAACTGGGGAGCCATCTGCTCTGGAGTGCGAGTAGCAGGAGTCTATGCTCCTTTTCCATCCTGAGAGACGGTTAGTGCTACAGGAAATATGTCGGCCCAAGCAACACTATCCATAAGGCCCACTAGACGGACCAAAGCGTCCTGGAGTACCGAAGTGGCGATGAACCCCTCTGGAACCTGAGCTGGCCTTGCTGGAACGGTCTGGGCCGGAACCTCATCCTAAAACTCTACATAAGTCTCAACCACTGGTGCTGCTACTCGAGCTCTGGGCTGAGTCCTGCCTCTGCCTCGGCCTCTAGCACGGCCTCGATCTCTGCCCCTCATAGGATATGCCATTGGGGGCTCGGGTTGATGGTCAGCTAATGAAGTAGTACATGTTCTTACCATCTGCAAATGAACAGAGTGGAAGTTCAATTAGTATTGAGAAATCAAGTCGCACGACAGGAAAGAATAGAAGTGAAGTTTTCCTAAACTCTGTAGCCTCTGGGGATAAGCACAGACGTCTCTGTACCGATCCATCATACTCTACCTAGCTTGTTCGTGAATTTTAAGACCTAGGCAACCTAGTGCTTTGATACCAACTTGTCACAACCCGGATTTCCACCATCGGGAATCGTGATGGCACCCATTCTTGAAAGCTAGGCAAGCCGACAGTTACAGTTTTACCACCTTTATTATTAATCAACAGGAATAGATAATAACTAAAACCAAACAAATATAGAATGCGGAAGTGCTATGCAATTCAACAACTCTAATACATATCTACCCCAATGATCTGGTGTCATTATCCACGAACGTCTAAGAAATTCTACAAATATTGTTCTGAAAGAAATACATCTGTTCTCAAAATAGAAAGAGACAGAAAAAACTAAAATACAGGAAAGGGGAATCCAAGCTCTACGAACATCGGAAGATCTACCTTGGGTCTACCTAGACTGAAGGAAGAAACCTTAAATCTGCTCACAAGGTTCGGCACTAAAATCTGCACAAAACGTACAAAGTGCAGTATCAGTACAACCGACCCCATGTACTGGTAAGTGTTGAGCCTAACCTCGGCGAAGTTGTGACCAAGCTAGGAAACGACAGCCATATAAACCTGTGCAGTTAAATCATATACGAGAAGAATAATAATAATAATAGAAAAGTAACAGATAAAGATGAGAAGGGGAAAGATGTTGCGGGCAATATCAACTTCTGACAGTAATTTAATAGAGAAGTAAAGTAAACACCATGTTTGAACCAACGGGAATATATACGGTAAAATCCGAGGGACTGATTTTATGGTCATTTCGGGGCTCTAAGATGCACCTCCTAAAGCCCGAGGCAGAGCTCGAGGTGCGATCTCGTAGAGTTTCCAAAATGCTTGGATCACAGACAATATGGATCGATGGCTGCCATAGAAAAATGGGGAGTTCCCTAGGCACCTGATGGAAGTTGACAGGCTGTTGTGCGCCCGTACCAAGGCATTAAATAGTTGTATCAATCTCGTATCTTTGTAATAAATGCACTTGTACCATACTAGGATTCCCCTGATCTATAAAGGGGTTCCTTATCATTTTGTAAAGGTACACAAGATACTTCATTCAAGAAAAGAACATTCTTCCTGCTCTCTAACTCAAACATACTCTCTATTTGGCTTTATTGCTTACATTTATTGCTTTACTTACATTCATTGCATATATTCATTGTGTTCTATTTATTGTTCTTCATTTATTGCTCATTATTGGTTTTAAAAGGCTTCCATCAAAGTTATCGTAACTGTTACCCCCCCCCCCCCCCGACTACCCTAAGTCGGGCATCCGACTTGACCTCGAGGCCCCGTGTACGCCAGCTCGAGGCCCCGACCTCTGACCATTCGGTTTGATTATTACATTACCTACAAGCTCTTATCTTATTTTCCAGTCTTCCACTTAGCATCAGTTGCCTAACAACTAGCATAAAAATAGATCACATATTTTTAGAACCACAAAATCAAATCTAATTGTCATTACCGTTTTCAAGGTAAACAGTTTGGCGCCCACCGTGGGGCTAAAAATAATAGTGATTATTTTCTTGTTGGTTCACTCCATAACGCAAGTTACCTTTCACACTTTTTCTTATCCAAGATCTTTTGATTTCAGGTCAAAATGTCTAAATCAGTAAATGCACATGAAAACAACAATCTTGAGGACCATGGAGAGAATGGTGTGGATGTTCCAGGAGTTGGTGTACCACCACAAAACCCTGAGAATGCACCAGAACCAATTACCATGGACGTGGTCTCATACAATGCTCAACACGTCAAAATAAGCTCCCACACCAACAAGAGCATACACCAACGAGATCACAAGAAGCTCAAAAAACCCCAACTAGGGAAGAATAGGAAGTTAGCCTTCATGTTATTTTTGAAATGTTACAGGCACAACAGCCGGCGATTGCTCAACTGCAAAGTCACCAGAAAACTCCCAGCACGGTAGCACCGGAAGCGGCTCCCCGAGCCGAACAGGTACTAGAAAACTCAAGCAATAACGGGTTGGCAGCCGACCTCTCCATCATAAAGATGCTTGATGACCTCACAAAGAGGATCGAGTCGGGCGAGAAGAAGATAGAAGCCAACGACAAGAAGGTAGAGACCTATAACTCGAGGGTCGATCAAATTCCAGAGGCACCCCCGATCCTGAAAGGTGTAGATTCGAAGAAGTTCCTACAAAAGCGGTTCCCGCAGGAAGCAGCTCCAAAACCCATTCTAAAGAAGTTCGGAATGCCCGACCTTCTGAAGTACAATGGAACCTCGGACCCCAACGAGCACGTCACTACTTACACTTGCGTAGTGAAGGGCAACGACCTAAGGGATGATGAGATCGAATCCGTCCTACTGAAGTAGTTCGGAGAAACACTCTCGAAAGGGGCCATGATGTGGTATCACAACCTAACTCCTAACTCTATAGATTCATCTTAAATGCTGGCAGATTCTTTCATAAAGGCACATGCTGGAGCCATCAAAGTAGCTACAAGGAAATCCGATGTCTTCAAAATCAAGTAAAGGGAGAACAAGATGCTGCGAGAGTTCGTATCTCGCTTTCAAATGGAACGAATGGAACTACCACCGGTCTCCGATGACTGGGCAGTGCAGGCCTTCACTCAATGTTTAAACGAGTGGAGCTTGGTAGCTTCGAAATAGCTGAAGCAGAACTTAGTCGAGTATCCCGATGTGACTTGGTCGGATATCCACAACCTATACCAATTAAAGATCAGGGTCGAGGATGACCAATAAGGAGTCCCCTTGGGCTCGTTATATCTTAGCAGGCTTCCGGCAAAGGAGTCAAAGACAAACAAAGAAAGATACCAACCATACACTGAAGATAGAAGAAACACCCCAAGGCACAACATACCCCACAATGACTGAAAGATCGATCGAGGCCAAAATCCTCGGGGACTCGTCAGCAGAGTCGGGTTCGATAGGTACACAGGTCCGATGGAGGTACCCCACTTGTCGGAATACAACTTCACCTATTCTCCATCAGTAAAATCAGAGACACCAGGTGTCCCAGGCTTATACAATCGGATCCTTCACAAAGGAACCATAACTTAGTGTGTGAATTTCACAACACACACAGCCACAGGACCGAAGATTGCTGGCAACTCCGGGAAGAAGTAGCCTGATTGCTCAGCAAAGGTCACCTCCGAGAATTCCTCAACGACCAGGCCAAAAATTAGTTTCAGGCAATGAGAGGTGACCAAGACGGATGAAACAAATGAGCCACAACATGTCATCCACATGATCTTAGGAGGCATCGATGCTCCACAAGAACCCATGATCAGAAGAACAAAAATATCCATCACCAGAGAAAAGTGAACTTGAGGACGCACTCACATTCAGCGATGAGGACATCGAGGCCTTGTCTCAGCCTCACAACAACGCACTGGTAATCTCTTTCCTTGTAAATACATTTCAAATTAAACATGTACTTGTAGATCCAGGTAGCTTGGCCAATATTATCAGATCGAGGGTGGTAGAGTAGCTCGGACTGCTTGACCAAATCGTGCCCACCTATCGATTCCTCAACGGGTTCAACATGGTGAGCGAAACAACGAAAGGGGAAATCACCCTCCCAGTTAACGTGGCTAGCATAACCGAAAATGCCAAATTCCATGTCATCGAAGGAGATATGAGGTACAACGCCTTGTTCGGGAGGCCATGGATACACTGGATGAGAGCAGTACCATCCACCCTCCATCAAATGATGAAATTTCCAACAAATGATGGGATAAAAACCGTCTACGGGGAGTAGCATGCAGCAAAAGAGATGTTCGCAGTGCATGATATGGCACCAACACCAATATCTCCACCATAAAAGGAGCCAAAGGATAAGCAAACACTATAATAGCGATAACAAGCTACATTCTCGGCTAAGCCCACCGAACGAAGAAAAGGATCGTACCGCGTTTTCGCAATAAGCGACTGAAATATATCAGGGCTCGTAACACTGCCAGTACTAAGGTATGATCGTCTCCCTTTTTCATCTACATTTTGTACTAACGTGAGTGGAGTTATCCGATCGAAACGGCCAAAGCACTTTCCAACTCGAAGGCCTTAGGTTCCAAAAGCATATGTTGCACTCTTTTCCTTCGATCGGGTTTTTATCCCAAGAAGGGTTTTACCGGCAAGGTTTTTAATAAGGCAACATGTATATGCTACCTAAGAACGACTCAAAAAGTATTCAAGGCTTCTTTTCAATCAACCTCGAATAATAGGGGGCATCCCCCTGGAGGAACATCTCCTCGGAGAAGCCAAGATGCGCTAAATGGGGTCTCGATAGGAAAATGATGTGCCAGGCCAAACGGTCGAACGAACCGTGCCCGTATAGAATAACCGAGCCCTTAACAGCGAAAACATGTATACTTGTACCAAGTTATCGAAGAATACTTTCCATCAAAGAATTTCGCGTTTCACAAGAGTCCGCTATTTTTTACAAAAACGGCTCTAAAGCCAAAAAATGTCCCGAACACTCGGGGACTGGCGTCAACAATTCAAAGTCATATGACCTCCGTGTTGGAGCTTCAAACTCGTAAGCCCTCAATGAGGTAATACAAAGTTTACAAGAAATGGCTCCCGAGCCAGGAAATTTTCAATGACTCGGGGACTGCCACCCCCATCAACTTATCAAAAACCCGAGGCCATAAGACCTCGAGTGGGCAGCCTTGGTCTTGTAACACCTATATAAGGTAGTAACAATATCTTTAAGACCTCAAGCAAGGCATGAACCATATTTGTACCAAGTAACAATATCTGTAACACCTCAAGTAACAATATCTGTAACATCTCAAGCAAGGCATGAACCATACTTGTACCAAGTAACAATATCTGTAAGACCTCAAGCAAGGCATGAACCTGATCTTAAAGTTAAGGCTATATATCGAACTCGTAAGGCCCCTAAAAGGCATACCCTCAATATAGACGCCGAAACTATTTCACTCGGGGATTGAAAGGCCCCGGCCAAACACAATGACTACGGTCACAAGGCTGTACCATCCAAACTAACGCGACTCGGGGACACCCGACCGTCGCTATAAAATCACAAGCCTTCATTTACTTCGAAAGTACTTCGAAAAGAACCAGTTAAACAGGCTACCCTCAACATAGGCAAAAGAGCTTCAACTATGTCAGCTCCAAACTACAGGCTTCGAGATACTCAGCCACCGTGCCAAAACCTCTTGAGGTGATCATTCACCGCCATATAACGACTCACAATCGAGGTTTTTATGGAACCGTCGAAGAGTCAAGCAAACACAATCCTTAAAAGTCCTTAACAAGGGGAAAATAAAGCCTATATTAGAGGTTGTCTGACCCAATGCGTAAAAGCCATTGTCGCCAGCCCATATAAAAGGTCGTACCGACCCAATGTGTAAGAAACATTGTCACCAGCACATATAGAAGGTCGTATCGACCTAGTGCATAAGAGCCACTGTCTCCAGCCCATATAAAAGGTCGTACCGACCCAATGCGTAAAATTCACTATTGTCAGACCATGTAAAAGGTTGTACCGACCCAATGCATAAGATCCACTATCGCTAGCCAATATAAAAGGTCATACCAACCTAAAGCAAAAGAGCCACTGCCGCCAGCTCATATAAAAGTCGCACAAACCTAAAGCGTAAGAGCCACTGCCGGCAGCACATGTAAAAGGTCATACCGACCAATCGCGTAAGAGCCTAAGGGCCAGTTTTTAATTCAAAAACCTAAGGGTCTATAAGCTCGAGTCAAAACCTGACTTGGATACTGAACCCAAAATAGTTAACGGAATATGTCTAAGAGCAAGAGCATAAGATCTTAAACGTCGGCTTATACTAAAAGGTCGTACCGACTAGACGCGTAAGAGCCTACGGGCCAGCCCAACGAGCCCCATATAAACTTAAGGGTTCTTTTATCCCGAAAACCAGTTCGCCTGGCTAATAACTGACAAACATCAAAGCAAAGGGAAGTGTATGAAAAATGAAACCGCAAGGCTTCCTTTTATACACATGTTTGAAAAAATAGAAAGATCCATTTACAATGTCGGCACTACGTACAAAATTAGAAAAGAAAAGTCCAAATTTACATCCCCCTCGGGGACTATGGCACATCATCCTCTTCCTCGCTATCTTCAGCATCAGACAAAAGGAACTTAGCGTCATACTCATCCGCCTTTGCCTGCTTTATCTGTTCTGAGAGATCAAAGCCCCTAGCATGTATCTCCTCGAGAGCTTCCCTCCGAGATTTATATCTGACATACTCTTTGCTCTTACTCTCCCGGTCGAGAGCTCTTCTCAGCTCAGCTCGGGCGTCGACGACTTCTTGCAAAAAGACGGCCACTTTCTTATCGTCCTTGGCTCGGACCACCTTGGCTTCAGTCCTAGCGTCTACGTCCTCTACCTTCATCTTTAAAATTTTAGATTCGAGCCTCGCAATCATGCTCGTTCGGACCGGCTTGTTCGCACGAATGTTCCGGATCTGCACTTCAAGGGCGGTGGCCTTGGCCGAGGCATCCTTATGGGACTCAACCTAGGCTTCTAGATTGATACGCTCACGATTAACCTGGCCAAATTCGCCCCAAAGATGTTCCAAGACATGTTTTTTTCTCTGTAGATGAAATAGGAAAATATTAGCCTGCGAAAGTAGAAGGAGGAACATGCATCAGCTCAAAATAAAGGTTACCTATCTTTCGAGATAGTCCTCGTAGTTCCGACTTCTATCTGCCTCATACCGTAGGAATACCAGCTCATCTTCCTTTTTCGTGCAATGAAGCCAAGGGATTTCTCCCCATCCAAAGCTTTCCGCAGCCTGGCCTCACGGCGAAGCAGCTAGGACTTAAGCTTGTCACAAAGCCTGCAAAAGAAAGCTCAATAAGAAAAGGAAGATGCAAAACTGAAAGAAGCCTATACAGGCTACCAAAGCTTACCATAAAAGTCAAGCATACATCTGATGGATTAGTTTCCCCCGAAGTTCCTTCGGTAGGATAAGAGGGAGACGGCAGATAACCCTTGTCCTCGAAGTACCTTCGACGGGAATGGGAAATGGTGGCAAGGTTGGAACTGTTTTTTCAAGAATAAAGGCCCCCAAAGCTGGAAGCTCGGCCGACTCGTCTCTTTTGAACCTCAGAAAAGGACTCGCCTCGCTGCGAGCAACCTCATACCTCGAAGATTCTTTCCATTTGTGATCGATTCTCAACCCCGAGATTGGCAATCTATCCTCCTCCCCAAGGGGACATGGCCTCATCTCGAAAAATTCTCCAATACCTGCATTGGCAGAATCAGTGCGCTATAAAGAAAGTACCTTTCTAAGAAAACAAGCCACTAAGCACCTACCATGATGTTTGGCCTCCCATCTCCCCTTGGACAAGTCTCGCCATTTGTGTTTGTCGTAAGTCGAGCAAGCTGACAGCTTACGAGACCATTCCGCCATATTGGGAACCTCGTTCGGCAGCTAGGGGATCGCTACAAAAAGCAAAAGTGAGAATATCTTCACAAAGCTTACCTCCATTATGGACAAAAATAGTAAAAGCGCAAGTGTACCAGTTACGTGCGAAATTCCATTTCTAAGGAAATGGAAAAAACTCTTCGGGGATAACATCGACTATTCGTAATCGAACAAGTCGATTCATCCACCCTCGGTCCTCATCTTCTTCATCATTAACAGTAGGGGACCGAGTGGATCGACGCTGCAGATTAATCAAGCCTCGGTAATGCAAAGGCCGGTATAACCTAATGAGATGACTAAGGGTGAACTCGAGCCTGACCTTGTCTGCAAAATACCTTATCATCAGCACTATCTTCCAAAAAGACGGGTCAGCCTGTGCCAAGGTAACATGATACCTCCTACAAAACTCGATCACGACCCTATCAAAAGGGCCCAATGTAAAGGGGTATGTATATACGTTCAAAAATCCCTCGACATGAGCCATAACGCCCTCATCCGACGAAGGTACCTACCGCACCACTTCTTCTCCCCATCCGCATTCTTTTCTGACTGCCTCGAGGTGCTCTTCCCTTATCGAAGAGATATACCTCGATGCATGCTCCCGGCAGCCAGAACATTAGGAGGCTTCGCTAATGTAAAATCCCTCTTCGAGATGAAGCATCTCGACATTCGCTCGCCAGACGCCGGCGGTGTGCCACCGACCGAGTGTGAAATTAGAACAGATTTCTCCTCTCCTTGGCAAGTGGATTTGGGCTCAGCAGCCATGATTGTGGTGAAACAAATAAAGGGGAAACAAAAGACACAGGCGAAAGCTTTGAGTTGAAGGAAACTTGGCACATGGAGGAGAAACCCTATAAATAATATAATCACCTAGTAGAACAGTATTTTCAAAAGAATGGAAGGCAAGTACATATATAGAGCAGGTTAAGACCGTTCGCCTGCCCTATGGACCAATGAAATCTGACCATGTCAGTACCATTTTCTTGGGAGATGTACTTTTGAGTCCACCTCAGTCATATCACTTAAGTGATACTATTGCACCAACACTCGGGAGTCATTCGACCCCGAGGGCTTTCGATATTTCCAGGGCATCGACCCTGTAAAAACTTTCGGCCCTATTTTAAGATGGTACCCGATCTCAAAGGCCTCAACTGCTCCGAGCATATGTTCCGAAGAACCAACAATCAGAATTTGAAGACAAAAGCAATAAAACATAGCGCTCAAAAACCTGGAAGCGGAAAGAAAAAAACATTGTATTCCCGAAAAATACATGTACAATGGGGGAGCATTTACAAAGTCTTTCCCTAAGAAACCCTGGAACAAAAAGGGAAAAGGACGACCTAAATTTACTCTTCACCATCGGAATCATCATCGGAGCCCTCGTCCGCAGCATCTGAATAGGTAGTTTCTTCCTCCACAATTCGGGCCTCCTCGATCTCGACTGAGAAATCGATGCCTTTGGCACTCGCTTCCTCAAAGGCATGCTTCCGTTCTTGCGCACAAGCATGAGCAACAGCTCGAGTCAGTTTCTACTCGACCCTCGCTAGTATGTCTCGAGCCTTTTCATTCACAGTAGCGGCAACTATCTTATACAGAGATGCCTTTTCCTCTGCCACAGACCTAGCCGAAGACAGTGCAACAATCTCCTCCTTGGCACTCTTCAAGAGGTCTCGGGAAGACGACAGCTCCGTCTGCAGAGAGTCCCTCTCCGAGGCCACAACCCCATTCTGCCTCCTCAGGTCAAGAACCTCCGCATCCTTGACAACTATCTCCTCCTGAAGATGCCCCACGAGAGCGTTCTTTTTCCCAACCTACAAAAGGCGAAACAAGTTGATTAGTATCAAGTCAAAATAAAAGGCAGGTTCGTAAAATACAGTACTAACGGCTCAACAAGGTTGTCTTTGTCTCAACTTATTTCTTCCAACCTTGCTCGGAGCACTCTCAGCTCCTCCTCCTTTCGGGCGAAAAGGGCCTCTGACTCCTTTAAACTCGAGGTATGACCCTCGACATCATTCTTACAGCCTATAAGCTCATCTCGCAACTTGGAGACGGCATGGTAATACAACTTTTTAGCCTACAACAAAATAAATAAGTTAGATAAAAAAAGGAAAATACTTGAAAGCGCCAAAATATATTAAGGTATTACCTACCGCAGGCACCCCTCCGCTTCATCAATGGCACCGGGAGCGTCAAGGCCAATATTCTCGCTAACCCCGTCGAGGAAGTTTCTGAGCTTGCCTTCCCCCTTGTGAGAGCCTCCCGCTCTGGCGATGTTCAGGTCTTGTGCATCCCTAAGCTCTCTGGGTGAGAATCGGGGACCCAAATTAAGGCTTCCCAGAACGTCAAAGAACCCGAAGGACAAGTCCTGTCCCCAAAAAGCTCTGGGCTAGGGTCCTTTGGAGCCGACAGTAGCAAGTTCCCCGGCAAGGACTGTGCCGTGTCCGATCGAGGATTCAGGGATTGTATCCGTACCCTCCTCGAGGTCCTCCGAAGCATGGGCTCGAGCAAAATCAGTCGTTCCCGACTCGACGGCCCTCGGCGCAGACACCTGGGGGGCATCCGTGCTCGACCTCTTCCTTTGTACCAAATGGTTATCGTCGTTATCATCATCCTTATCCTCATCATTGGAACTTGCTCTGGAAGCTGAAGACGAGACCTCGGCCTCATCTCGATGCCTGCGAGACTTGGGATTCTTTGAAACAGGGGATTTGGCAGCCGTCCCATTTTTCTTCTTCTTACCCTTATCTGGCTTAGAGGACTCTCCCTCGCCAGCAGGACACGGTCTCATCAACACTCCATTGCCAAGGCCTGTGCAAGCATAGTAATCAAAATTTATCAGCACGTCGGATATAGGGAAGAAATATGAAAACATGATAGAGGCGGCAAGGATGATCTTACCATGATTCTTGGCCACCCACCCCATTTTAACCAAGAATGCTCGAGATAGGGGAACAAGGTATTTAATCCCCTAATCCACCCCAACAGGTCCGGAACAGATTCGGGATACCAAAGGGCGGTTGCGTGAACAAAGGGAAAGTTAGTTTTTTGAGAAGAAAGTAAGAAGACAATAAAGCAGACTCAAATAAGAGGTACGTACGCTTCATGTTCCACTCTTCCAGGAACGGCATCCATTCAGCCGGAATAATGTCCGAGGTCCTTACTTAGACAAACCGGCTCATCCACCCTCGATCCTTGTACTCATCGATACTTGAGAAAAAGGGTTTTGATGATCGAGGGTGAAGCTTGATCAAGCCTCGAAAAAGACGGGGGATGTACAGCCTGATCAGATGATCAAGGGTAAAAGTCGTACCCTTGACTTTGCTAGAAAAGTGGCGAAGCATGTAAACTATCCTCCAGAAAGAGGGGTAAATTTGGCCAAGTGTCCCCCGGTTTTTACAACAGAAGTTGAGAATGATCACGTCTATAACCGGAGAAGAAGGGTTCGAGGAGTCGACGGGGCCCAAGGTGAACGGGTATGTGTATACATAAAGAAAACCGGCCTTATGGTCTAGTATGCTCTCGTTAGGGCTAGGGATCTCAACCAGCACTTTCTTCTCCCATTGGTAGTCCTCCCGCACTTTGTCTATATCCTTCACAATGCTAATGAACCGGGACATGTGTTTGCATCGACCCGGAGTATATGAAGGTCTCTCGATGGAAAAATCCTTCATACTATCGAACTCGGTGGGTGTACACTGTTTAACGGTAGGAGCAACTTTGGGCTTACCCTTGGATTTATTCTTGGATGTTCGAGATGAAGAGGCAGCTTCATCTTTCCAACGCACTATCTTGGAGGTTCTGGCCATGGCAACCAAAAGTTTTCTTTTTCTCGAGAAGGAAGGCAGGAAACCAAGAACAAAAGAAAGAAGGGCGTAGAGGAAGATGGATTTGGCTCTAAAAGCTTGAAGGAATCACAAAAGTGTGAGTCACTAAGCCATTTAGGTATTTATAGAAGCCGTATGGGCAGCGGAAAAATCGAACCAATAACAGTTCGTGGGCTTTTCGATAGTCGTGTTGATAGCAACCCTTGCGTGGCTGTTGAGTTATGGCATTTAATGCCCTGATAGGCTGACATCATGATAAGTGCGAGAGTTTAAAACCGTTTCCTATCATCTTACTCTAGGAAACGCGGGGACTATCTGTATACGGTAAAATCCGAGGGACCGATTTTATGGTCATTTCGGGGCTCCATGATGCACCTCCTAAAGCCCGAGGCATGGCTCGAGGTGTGATCTCGTAGAGTTTCCAAAATGCTTGGCTTAGAGATAATATGGATCGACGGCTGCCATAGAAAAATGGGGAGTTCCCTAGGCACCTGATGGAAGTTGACAGGCTGATGTGCGCCCGTACCGAGGCATTAAATAGTTGTATCAATCTCATATATTTGTAATAAATGCAGTTGTACCATACTAGAATTCCCCTAATCTATAAAGGGGTTCCTTATTATTTTTTAAAGGGACACATGATATTTCATTCAAGAAAAGAACACTCTTCCTGCTCTCTAACTCAAACATACTCTCTATTTGGCTCTATTGCTTACATTTATTGCTTTACTTACATTCATTGCATATATTCATTGTGTTCTATTTATTGTCCTTCATTTATTGCTCATTATTGGTCATAAAAGGCTTCCATCAAAGCTATCATAACTGTTAGTCCCCCCTCGACTATCCTAAGCCAGGCATCCGGCTTGACCTCGAGGCCCCGTGTACGCCAGCTCGAGGCCCCGACCTCTGACCATTCGGTTTGATTATTACATTACCTACAAGCTCTTATCTTATTTTCCAGTCTTCCACTTAGCATCAATTGCCTAACAACTAGCATAAAAATAGATTACATATTTTTAGAACCACAAAATCAAATCTAATTATAATTACCGTTTTCAAGGTAAACAATGAATAATGAAGTAGTAACACGTGCACGGCATCACCTTTCGTGCTTTTACTCTCATCCTTACCATAAGAAACAACAGAAACGGCATGGCACCACCCTTTGTGTATTAACTCTCATAATCATGGCACGGCATCACCCTTCTTGCATTAACTCTCAAATCGTGGCATGGCATCACCCTTCGTGCATTAACATTCACAATATCGGCACAGCATCACCCTTTGTGCTTTAACACTCACTCACAATATCGTGCACAGTATCACCCTTTGTGCTTTACATTCTTTCTCACCCAGAAAGAAGAATCAAATACATCCCGGCAATGGAATCAACAATAACCAATCTCATTTCAATAGTTAACTTCACAAAATAAGTCTCAACTCGATTCAATACTCAACAATGATCAAATACCCAGAAAATATCATAAAAATTGCTGAACATAGAGAATCATCAATTTAGGCATGAACAATACGTGACAAGAAACACAACGGTTACAATATAAGACTCATTTGCATGCTCAACATCAACGTATAGATACTCGTCACTACACCTATACTCGAACTCAATACTAACACGTAGCAAATAAGACAACAACACATATTCCCTCAAGCTAAGGATTGACCAAACACTTACCTCGATTCCACGGCCAAACTCAAGCCTCAAATACCGCTTTTCCTTTGATTTTCACTTCCAAACCGCCCGAATCTATGCATAATTAACTAATTAACATCAATTAACGCTAAATAAACCAGTTCTAATGCATGAGTACAGATTTCCAAATATTTTTCCCAAAAAAGTAAAAAACCGACTCTGGAACCGCTTGGTCAAAACTTGAAGTTAGAACCAAACACGATTACCCATTCATCCATGAACCCAAATATGCAATTGGTTTTTAAATTCGACCTCAATTTGAGGTCCAACAAATCCACAAATTTTGAAATTCCTAAATTCTACCCAAGAACACCCAATTTCCCATGAAAAACTCTAGATTTTGAGATGAAATTATGTAAAAAGAAGAAATAGACAGAAGAAAATGAGTTAGAAATCGTTTACCTATGATTTGGGGAAGAACTCTCCTTTGGAAAATCGCCTATGGGAGCTTTGGGTTTGAAAATTTGAGAAATAAGTTCAAAATCCAGACCAAGTGATGTTTTGATCAGTTGCAGCTGTTGCATTTGCGACAGGAGCATCACAATTGCGAAGCTTGCAATTGCGAGATAAGCTTCGCAAATGCGAACTTGCTGCAATGTATGCTTCTATCGCAATTGCGAACAATTTGTCGCAATTGCGAAGGTTGACTTCCATGTTGACTTCGCAAATGCAAAGGAAATGTTCGCAAATGGAAACTATGTTGGATAGGGCTTCTTCACAATTGAGATAGAGCCCTCGCAATTGCCAAGCCTGTGAGGCTCGCAATTGTGAAGCTTCATCTCGCAATTGCGAGATCAGAGCCTGCAACAAATACCAGATGCAGCAGCAATTTTTCTAAGTCCAAACTTACTTTGTGGCTATCCAAAACTCACCCGAGCCCACGGAGCTCCCAACGAAACATGCACACAAGTCTAAAAAATATTATAGGGACTTGCTCGTGCGATCAAATCACCAAAATAACATCTTAAACAACGAATTTAATATCAAAACTCATGAAATTCTTAAGAACTTTGAAATTTCTATTTTCTCATCCAAGGGTTCGAATTATATCAAATCTCTTTCGTTTTTCACGAAATTTCACAGATAAGGCTCAAATACTATATTAAATCTGTACTGGGCTCCGGAACCAAAATACGGGTCTGATACCAACGAGATCACATACTATTCCATTTCTAAAAATCCTTATATTTTCTAGAAAATAATTTTCTTCAAAAATGGATTTCTCGGGCTAGGGACCTCGGAATACGATTCAGGCATATGACCAAGTCCCATACTTTACTACGGACAGTAAGGGGCTATCAAATCACGGGTCAGGATCCGTTTACCAAAAAGGTTGACCGAAGTCAACTTTAATCAATTTTAAAGGTCAAATTCAATATGTTTCTTAAATTTCACATAAAGACTTTCCAGAAATGCGCCCGGACTGCACACGCAAATCGAGAAGAAAGAAAATAGAATTTTCAAGGACTCGAAACCCAGATTCGGGTTCTAAAACAAAAACTGACTCTTTGGGTTATCACAATCTTCCCCGGTGAGAAGAATTCTAACACAGCCTCAGTCAAGTCTTCACCAATTATCCCCCAAGTATATTTGAAGAATTAGCTTCAAAAGCCAGCAGGCCCTAGTGATTTATCTCCTCCAATAGCTCATAGAGCCTGTTTTACTCTTTGCCAGTAAATTTTGCCACCATCTTATCTCTCCGTACTTGTGAGATTGTTCGTTCTCTCCTAACCAGATCACTACACACATGTTGTCTTCCTTCTTTATTAGTACCCAGTAAATCAATGTAGAAATTGATAAATGCCTTGAATTGCTGTTTTGCTCGACATCCTGATGATTTTGCCCTTGAATTACATTATCAATTATCGATTTCTTCGAATCCGCTGATTGTAGGATTCCAACCTTTTCCGATTTGCTGTTTTGCTCGACATCCTAATGATTTTGCTCCCTCCCTCTAGCCTGCGATTTCCTAGTCATCTTCATCTTCCACTGATAGGAGAGCTCAATATTCTAGAGAGAGAAAGTTTAAACTTCCATAACAATCGCATGTATATACATTAACTCTAAGAAAAATTTAGTCTAAAATCATATTTGAGTTACAAAAATATATTTTGGTAATTCGTAAAAGATATCATTTTTCGGGAATCTTTTACATGTAATTTTTCAGAAAATGAGAGAAAACAAGGATCATATTATAGAAAAGAACCTAAATTGTAAATTGATATGAAGTTCCTAACATTAGGACTTCTTTTTTACTTTTCTTAAAGAGAACTCTTAACCGACATTGTGTCTTTTCTCTTTTTTTTTAACCCATCTGGATGACCCAAATCATTTCCTCCAATAATGTATTTTTGTGTAAATCTCATTGGTATATATTTATAGTTTCCCATAATAATATCGGTGATGACTTTCCTTCATGCCCTCAACTTTTGTCTTACAAAGAACTATCCGTGAGAACGATAGAGTTAGAATTTTAATATGGTATTAATACAAATTCTCTAGTAAAACAATTCAAATATGCGTACGTACTTAGGTAGATTATTGAAGTTTAGAAGGAAATTTTGGTGAGACGGCTTTCATAAACGTATCCCATATCCTTCCAAACTTAATATTAAAATTTAAAATGATAATCTTACTGAACCGAAATATTTTGTGTCAATTCCAATTCAGAATTGAACTCATCTCCGTTCTAGGAAGCCTCTTGAAGTCTGAGGAAAGAAGGAATGATTTAATTATTAATTTAAAACTTTTAATGACACCAAATACCTAAGAATTAATGCAACATGAATATTTTCTTTATTAGCAATACTTTTGTCCCACTAATTTTAAAACGTATAACGTGTCAATAATGAACATGCAATCAGCACTTTAATCAACATGCACTTAAAATTATCATAATACTGACTTTTGTTTTGTAAGGTGGAGAGATGAATTATGGACCACTATTTCCAACTTTTTTCCAATTTTTTAAAATGGCTAATTGCATGTGCGTAGTCCTTTTGTACTTGTATATATAGCATCCATTTGTTATCAACTCCAAAATGATCAATCACTTAATATATATCGTGTATAAAACACCTAAAGGGCTAGTTATAAGAAATGGGAAAGTATGAGTTGTTAATGGTGATATTGTCGATGGATATAATAGTGAGTGGAGGGAGGTTTGATGGAGGAGGATATGGGTTCGTAGATGGTCTGAGAATGGAATACTACATGATGAGTTGCCCATTTGCAGAGGGAATAGTGAAAAACACTGTCAATAGGCATTTGCAAGCTGATCCCACTCTTGCTGCTGCCCTTGTTAGGATGCACTTCCATGATTGCTTCGTTCAAGTTACTTCTAATTCTCTCTCTTTCTATATTATCATCTGCATGTCTTCTTTTTGGAGAATCACTTTTATTTTATCGTCTAGCTATAAAAGATTTCTTACCAGTTCTTCACATGCAGATGCATAGTTTCTAAATGGAAATAGCTAGTAAGACGTACGTCTGACCTTTTTAATAAATAGAGAACTAAGTAATTTCTCACTCTAGTGTACAATAATATACCGTTACGTCCATGCATGAGACGTGAGATTTGTGTTCAGTCTATATATGTAGTAACAACATTTTTTACATATTAGTATTATTTTACTTAGTTATTTTTTTATCATTAAAGCAAGGTTATCCGAAATTATTTTTCTTCCGAACACTTATTTTCTTCTTACATAAATTGCTTTGGTGTTTGATGGAAAATAGGGATGTGATGCATCTGTGTTGATAGATTCAACAAAGGGTGGTAACGCAGCAGAAAAGGACTCGCCAGCAAATTTGAGCTTGAGAGGCTATGAAATCATTGATGAAGCCAAGGAAGAGCTCGAAAATCAATGCCCTGGAGTCGTCTCTTGTGCTGATATTCTTGCCATGGCTGCTAGGGATGCTGTCTTCTTTGTAAGATAGATACATTATACGGAAAAAGGTCAAAACTGCGCTTGAACTAGTGGCCAAGGGCTAAATATAGCCTCCGTCCACCTATCCATCCAAAAATGCCCTCAACGTTATCTTTTCGGTTCATTTCTGCCCTTATGGCTAACGGTCAACTTGAATTTTTTTTAATAATTATTTAAATTCCATGTTTCATTTTATTATAGGTCCAATTCAATAAAATAAATGAAAAGGGCCAAAATTGCCCTTGAACTATTGCCCTGAGTTAATACAACTTCCGACCATCTATGGGTTAAAAAATATCCAATTTTCTAACTTACTCGATTCAATCCCTACCCGCCGCAAAAACATGAAATCTCATCGGAAAAATTATTTTTCGGCCATTTTCATTTTACTTCCTTCCTCTTCTTTATTCTTTTTAATATTAAATAGATCTTAGTATAACAAGGAATAAAGAAGAGGGAGAACGAAAAATGAAAATGGTCGAATAAAATAATTTTTCCGATGAGATTTTATGTTTTTCGGGCAGATTAGTGATTGGGTCGAGTAAGTTAGGAAACCGGGTATTTTTGAACCAATAGGTGGACAGAGTTTATATTTAGCCGTGACCAATAGTTCATGAGGGCAATTTTGGCCCTTTTTCATTTACTTAATTGGATTGGACCAATAATAAATGACGTGAAATTTAAATAAAAATTTTAATTGAAGTTGACAGTTAGTCATAAAGGCATAAATGAGCCGAAAAGATAATGTTGGGGTTATTTTTGGACCGATAAGTAGACGGAGGATATATTTAGCCCTTGGGTAATAGTTCAGAGAGTTTTAACCCTTTTCCGTACATTATAGTATGATATTATTAGATAGATAGATACATTATATTATGATATTCATAGATCTCTTACAATTCTATTGGAATATTGAATAATAATGTTATGATAGGCTGGAGGTCCGGTGTATGACATACCAAAAGGAAGAAAAGATGGAAGAAGGTCAAGAATAGAAGACACAATCAATCTGCCTTCCCCTACTCTCAATAGTTCTGAGCTTATCAGAATATTTGCCCAACATGGTTTCAGTGCTCAAGATATGGTGGCCTTATCAGGTACAATAAAATATTCTTAATGCTTCTTCACTAATGTCATGCATATCAGGCGCGCTTGCTTTTGTTTTTGTCCCATTTGTCCTCTATCACAAGCTCACAACTAGATCTGTCTTGGTAAATCTTCACTCCCCTGATTATTATTACTAAAAAGAAATTGGGTCAAAATTATCAATCTATTATCCCAAATTGAGTAACTTTATTCCGTTTAATATATTACCTCGCTACTAGAGAAAAGTCTCGATATTGTCCTTGATCCCTAACGGGGCTCATATCTAAGAGTAATTGTAAATCCTCGTCAAAATTGAGGGATATATTTGGACATTTTCTGCCAAGAATTTGGACATGTGGAAGTCCACCAATTTTAATAAAGTGTATTATCTGTAGGCGCACATACACTGGGAGTGGCAAGATGCTCATCATTCAAGCACAGATTGAGTAACTTTGACTCCACACATGATGTGGATCCAACTTTGGACGCCCAATTTGCAAAGACTCTGTCCAAAACATGCGGTGGTGGAGACAAGTCTGAGCAGGCCTTTGACACCACAAAGAACGATTTTGACAACGACTACTTTAATGCACTGCAAAGGAAGAGTGGTGTCCTTTTCTCTGATCAAACACTTTACAATAGCCCAAGGACTAGGGGGATTGTGAATGGTTATGCCTTTAATCAAGCCATGTTCTTCCTTGATTTCCAACAAGCCATGGTTAAAATGGGTTTACTTGATGTCAAAGAAGGGTCCAGCGGGGAAGTACGCAGCAACTGCCGTATCATCAATTGATATTATTATTGGTATAGATGTAATGTTGGTTGTCTGTTTGGTCCATAATATGTATGTTCTGTTGTTAATATAGACAACTGAAATTTCTCTCTGCTTTAACAATATGTGGGTTTCAAAAGGAAAATTGAGTTTGTATCTCAGAGAATAAAATTAATGTGAAATAGTCTTAAGGAAAAAGTTCCACTATGATCACAAAACAATCTTTTCACTTTTGCCGGAAAAAATAAAAAGAAAAGAAAAGAAGACCAACATGAATTCATCTGGCTCTACCTTCCACCCGAGTCTAAGCCTTGCCAATAGCAAAGTCGAACGGGTTTTAAAATCACTATTAGAAAACTGCCAAAAACGTTCATGAAAACCGATCGAAACTGCTCGGAAACATTGGAAAAGCGACCGATTTTCGATCGATTTTAATTCGTCGAAATAAAATTGATCGGTAAATGAAAGCAACCACAGTTGGTCGAAATTTCCGACCGAAATCGGTCAGTCTCTTCAACCAAGAGTTACCACTTTATCTGGCATATTTATTGAAACATTAAATATACCGACGAAATTGGTTGATAATTCTTAAATTAATTTTATTTAATGTTTAAAAAAGCGACTGATATCTGTCGGAAATTTATAATCAGATAATTTTGCATTTATTTTAAAAGTTTACTATATCGATCGATATCGGTCGGAATTGTTAAAATATAAATAAATAAATAAAATATTATTTCTAACCGAAGTTGGTCGGTAATTTCAAATTTCTACAAATTACACATTGAAATTACCGATCGAAGTCGGTCATTAATTATGAATTTTTGGGTTTTTAATATGAGCATTCCAACCGATATCGGTCGGAAATCGGTCGGTTTTTTGGGAAAAAACCCTGGCACAATATGTCTGTTTTTAAACTATATCACCTGCCAATTACGTCTCACAACCATCCTATAGTGGCATCACTACATTGATGCCATTCAACCACAATTAAACATTATAACATAGCCAACAACAATAATTAAACAACAACAACAACAACGTCAACAACAATTAACCAACAACACTAACAACAACAACAATACAAATGTTCAATAACAAAAGAATATCAATAATACAAAGATCATTCAAAACTATGCCAACTAAATTTTCACAAGTTCAAGACTTTGTTTAGCAATACACACCATTCAAGGAGTGTTTTGTACTGCATCATCATCGTCTCCACTACTAGAAGCTTCATCATCGGCACGGTTTGAAGGATCACGATAAGAAAGAGTAGCATCTGGAATGACCTATCAAGTGCCTCGCCCTAGGCGGAAGTCCTTATACCTTGCAATCCAACCAGGTAGGATCTAAATGATCTCTCTGGAAGGATGTACACTATCCCTTTTTTAGGACCACCGACAACATCCAACAAAATCTTTTATGCTTTTTCGTCTAAAATAGAAGGTGGGTCGCCCTACTCATTCGGTGGCAATCTCTGACTATACTCCTCCACAGTAGTCTTATAGCGACCCTTTATTTAGAAGATAGTAAATTAATATTAACTATATAATATTATAAATATTAATTTTTATTTATAGTAGTTATGAAACTTACATGGGTAGTCTCCACCCGATCCTCGACCCATCTACTTAGATCTGTTGGTGTCTTCTTCTTACGGATGTGAGTCCCCATGAAGAACTCATTATGAGTCACCTTCCTCCATATTGTTTTTCCTAAAAATATGATAAAACATGTTAACTAAATTAAAATAAATATAGTTCGATAAAAATAGATTTAAATGCTTTAAGGAATTACCAGTAGTCTCCCCGCATTTCCTATGCTCCTTGCACCCATACAGTGCAAAGAGCCATCCTTCTCAGATGCTCGGGCCTTCTTTCTCTAATCACTCTTCTTCTCAAAATTCTCAGTGGCCCACTGCCTCAGTAGATCCTCCCATAAATGCGGTAGAACCCAGGAAGGCTTCTTGTTTTTCTTCCAAGTAGAATAGAAGGAATCAGCTAGTCTCTTACTACATTTGAACTCAAAATTTATAAGAATTGCACTGTTATGTCGTCCTCCCATGCACACTTAGTCTGCAAATGAAGTGTGTAACATTAAATGAAAATATTATTAATATAACGCTTAAATAGATAAGAATTATATTAAAACCTTAAATTGGTTAAAAATCTGCTCCACGAGCTCCAGTGGAATATTACTCCAAATCTCATATGGTGCATCACACAACCGGTCAAGAGCTTTAATGATTATTTTTGTAGTCTCATGAATAGGTAAGAACCTGCAATATAGCAATTATATTAAGTAAACAAGAATAACTATTATAATTCAGTAAAAACAAAGAAGTAATAAATAATTTTACCCATTGCCCTCAGGCCTGATGATCATCCTATGATAACGATCATACTGCACTGCATCTGGATCATCATCCTCATGTGTATCTGAAGTGTTCATAGAAGGGGAGGCATCTGGCTCAGAGCTACTATCTTGAAGGCGAAGTCTTTAAATGCTAGGAGACGCACTCCGTCATAGGGAGACGGGGTCGCTGATAAAGATGGATACGATCTAGACTCCTGTTGCGATCCAGACCCCTGCTGCGATTTGGATGGATGTAATCTAAATGGATGCGATCTAGCTGGTGGTGAATCTAATGGTATGCTATAATCTCGTGTTTTAGTCGCTTATTGTACTCTAATTCAATGTACTTTACTTGTGTTTGAGCTTAATTGCTAGTGTTTTGAAATTATTGTGTGTTTTATGTGTTGTAGGAGTGATTCAAAGTTATGTAGATGTTATGAAATTAATTCGTGCTATTTGGAGCTTTGAAGTCTGAGTAAAAGCCCAAAGAATTAAACCCGGATCGCATTAATCAAGCAAAAAGCCAAGATCTAAGGATTGTACACAACCACAACGCATGGGGTGGTGCATTGGGCGTTGTGGCTGTGCATTTTTTCTACCTGATGACTTTTACATGCTCCCTAATAACCCCCACAAGGGTCATGTGTGGCGCATTGCCCCATGCGGCATGCTTGTGAAATTTTTCCAGAGCGATTTTCCTATTTCGGCTAGAAAAAAGGTGGTTTCGTCTGGGCCCGACCCTACTTGGTATAAATACATGAAAAATGTTATTTTCTGGACTTTTGACATATTTTAGACCTTAGAAAGCTAAGGAGGAGTTGGAAGAGCAAAAGCACAAGGATTTCATCATTCCTTCCTTACTCAAGACCTGAGTTTGGATTGAATTTATATTTTCCTATACTCTTATTATATTTGTGATGAATTACTCCATGTCTATGGAGTAGTTCTCTTTAGGGTTTGATGGATTTGGTGTATTGATATTTGTTTGTGGATTACTCTAGTTTTATGTATTGAAGCGTTTTGGATGATTTAATTGTTGCATCAATATTCACTTGTTCATGTAATCGAGAGAGGCATAACTTGTGATATTTGTGCATTATATTGTTGGTTGAGTTCATTAATTCTTCTTAGTAATCGAAAGAAGCTAGTTGAACCATTGATTAAGCCTAGTTAGGAGGATAATCAAGAGAAGTTCTCCTAAATACCAATCCCCTACGCATTTTTGCTTATCTTCACAGAGCTTCAATTAGTTCACCTCGTGAGGTTGAGACTTAATCGAGAGACGAGTTTCTACTAAACGTTTGAACTAATAATTGAGTGAATTTGAGAGACTCAATTGAACATTAGAAGTGTATCTAGAGTTAGTGATAAGTTATGGTACTTTGAGTTTTGATGATTTGCCAAACAGTCTTGAGGAACCAGTTGTGATCAGCTCCTTACGTTTGGTTCTCATGGGGAATATGGCTTATTCATAGGGGGAACAATGTGGAGATCTAGTTCTCAGGGGGAATATCAATTCTAAGTTTGTCATCATCAAAAAGGGGGAAATGGATAGGTTACAAGTACCTTGGGCATAAGTACTTTACTTTATGTTTTGATGAGCTAACAAACTTACCATCCAGAACCAGATAAGGAAGCTGTTACACACTTACAAGACCTTGAGATCACAAAGTTCCAGGTTGGGATCCAACCCTTGGGATAGTAAGGTGAATGCTATTACTGAATTAAAGGACTTGCAGGAGCTGACCATAGAAGAGCTAGTTGGAAATCTGAAGACCTACGAGATGAAGAGGAAGATAGACAGTGAAAGGAATAGCTGAGGGAACAGGACCCTACCAGTTCCCGAGGAGACTGTATGAAGTCAACTCTCCAGTAGGAAAGTTGCTGTCTGCACATGCTATTGTACAGGAATAATGCAATAGTCAACTTTTTGTGGAAGGCTTTTTACCTACCTTGCTTACATCATTGTAAGTGATGTCACACACGTATAAATAAAATCAAGGAAGGTAAAATAACTTACTTCATGAGAGAACTAGATAAAAGGACCTGAAGCATGCCTGGTACAATCATTCAAGTTAATCGACTCAAGATAATCTAGGCAGTGTGCCTTTAGACTCACAAGAACCAGATTAGGGACCTGATCCCTTGGTGTTCCCCTGACAGAAGTATAAGTCAACTATACAGCTTGAAAGTAACTACAGAAAGTGACTTCCTGCAACTGTACACGCAACAGTGCAGCAGTCACTTCCCATTGGGAAAAGACATGTACTAACCAAGATTTGACATCACCATTGTGATGTCTTTTGTAGTATAAACCTTGTGCAAGGCACAAGACATTCTTCTAGCACTTGTAAAATTAAAAAGAAGACATTCTCTCAAGTGCTTGCCACAACCTCTCTCAAGAACAAAGCTGCTGCAACCTCAAGGACCGGATCCAAGATTGAAGATATCTTAAGTCCTTAGGTTTGTTGAGTCTTTGTTATTTGTTTTTCATTTGTAACTCTTATCTTGCTTTCTTAGAAGCTGTGTTTTAGGAAACCCAAAATCACAAATCCTCTATGTTTGTGTGTTGGCTAGAGTTAGTCGAGTTGTAAAGCCTTTGTAATAGAGTTATTATAAAGTGGCTTGTAATAGTGTTATTACAAGTTAGAGTGATTAAAGTCTTTGTAATAGATTTATTACAAAGTGGCTTGTGGTGAGAGTATCACAAGTTAGTTAAAGTCTTTGTAACTAGAGAGTCACAAAGTAGTTTGTGGTGAGAGTACCACAAGTTAGTTGAGTTGAATCATTTGTAATAGAGTCATTACAAAGTGGCTTGTGATAGGTGTTTACAAGTTAGTGAAGTTAAAAGCCTACAAGTGTAGGTCGTGGTTTTTGCCCCTTGAATTGGGATTTTTCCACATAAAAATCCTCTGTGTTCTTTACTTATTGCCGAGCTACTGTGGGAACAATTAGAGAACCTGATTCCCTATACTGGTTGGCTTTACAGTCTGTTGCTTACAGTGAGAATTTATAGAGAATCTGGTTCTCTAAATAGTGGGACCTTATCCTGTGTTTCATTTACATACTTGTTTAGTAGTTAGCACTATAGGAACTGATATAGGACCAGATATCTATACCCAATTTTTTCATATATATATTAAATATGCATAAATACCTTCAAAATACCTTATATATATATATATATATATATATATATATATATATATATATATATATATATAAGCATGCACAAGGTTTTTATAATTTTTTCCATAATTTTAAGAATTTAAATTGATTTATTTTCTCCCCTGTTATTCATAAAATTCCCAGTAATTATTTCCAAAATTATTGTTATGATGATTTATTCATCTAATTTATATACTTATGCCAAAATATGGCTAATATATTGTTTATGCATTCTTATAATTACATTTAATATTTTTTAAGCTAAATTGCATATAATTGCAATGTAGCCCATTTTAATGTATAACTATATTTTATATGTGTATAATTGGCCCTTATATTTTTAATATGATAGTTACATATTTTCAATCATTTTGGTATAGAAAAAATTATTTTCAAAAAATTATGTTTAATTTATTATAATTAAAATAGGGAAAATTGGCTATTTAATTTATAGCCAAATTTGGCTTTCGATTTTAGCCAAATTGAACCCACTTCCCAGCCTAATTTCCTACCCAATTAACCCGACCCATACCCTATAAACTCCTACCCAAACCAGGAACCCGTCTACCCGGTCAAATCCTGACCGTTGATCCCCTAGATCAACGGTCCAAACGAGTCCCTTCCTTTTTTAATCCTAAAGACCACTAAACCTATCTCATTTCTGATATTCCGCCGCCCTCAAACTCTCTCATCTCCTCTCTTCTCTTAACCTAACCGTAATCCCCTTCACTCGCCGTCTCCCTCTCCGATCATCTCCGGCGACCACCTGTCAACCCCAAGCCTCCAATGGTCCCTCTATCGCCTTGCTCATCATCTCTGAGGCCTTCAAGGGCCCTGGGCCATGACGATTTGTGTCTAGGGTTTCTATTTTGATTATTCATGGCTTCTCCGGTGTGATTTTGGGCAAAATCACACCATACTTGTTACAATCTTTGAAGTTTATAGCAGGTTCTTCCGTTTCTATTTGGGTTTCCTTTAAAACCCTAACTTTCATTTGTATCTCTCTGATCTGTGCTCTTTTTAACGATTTAAGTTTGTTTCTTTTTATGTTTTACACTATTCTCAAACTTCTTTTGAAAAAAACCATCAATTTTAAGTCGTTTTTACTTTCTTTAAAGTTAGGGTTTCTCGGAGTTTCTTCAAACACTTGTTTAAACTGATTTTTCTTTATGGTTGCACCTCTTTCCTTGCATGTCTTGACTGATTCTATGTTCTTACTGCTTTTTAACTCGCCTATGTTATAAGCCCTATTTTTTAGATCTTCTTTGTTTTGATTCTTTGTGTTAGCATGACTACTCGACTATTTGTTAAGTTTTTGTAGTTACCACGCTTTGAATGGGTTTTTAATGAGTTTTAGCCTACTTGTATGACCTCTGTGTGATTGTATTCATCTTGATTTGTTCATCTATTGCCTCTTTCTGTCAATATTGCTGACCTTGCCTATTTGCTACGTTTGTTTGTCCTTCTCTATTTATATGTTGAAGTATAGAATCATAACCCTCTCTTGATTCGATTCTGATTTCCTTAATTGATGGTTTGGTTGAAAGATTTTCTTTTAAAACCCTAAAATTCTGCCTCGTCTGTTTAAATTGACTTATTCCATTACTTTATTTGTTGTGGTACTTCATTCTTACTGAATCCTTTCCTTAATTAGAGTTTCCTGAACCTAGTCCTAATTGACTACTCTATGCTTACTGAACTTTGATTCTTTCCTTATTAGTCATGTACTGATTTTTCTTGCCTTATATGATACTAGTTCTTACCGTTTGATTTGATTCCCTTAACTTAAGGAGTACTTGCTTGATTTCTGACTAACTGATTCTGAGTTCCTTAATTAACATGCTACTATAATTCTTACCTTATTTTACTACCTATTTTCCAACTATAAATACTCTAGTCTTTCATTAACACAAAAACACGAACACTTGGTTTCAAAAACTATCTCTCTTACTAAAAAAATCTCTCTACTCTCTCTTGTGCTAGTTGCTACTGTTAGCCGACTGCAAGCAAAGGCTAACCATTTGTGCTCTTTGTTCTTTTATTCTGCTTACTCTCCTCTTCACTAGTATGTCCTAGTTTCAATTTAAAGTTCCAACAACAACATGCTTCTTCTATTGTTTCAGTTTCTCTTATTTCTGGTTTGCTTCTATTTGTGGTTCTGTTGTGAAATTTGTAGTTAAGAGTTACATTATCAGCATGCTATTATGTCTTCCCCTTCCTTTAAATTAGTACATTCCCCTTATGTGTGTTTCTGAGCATGCCTTACCAATTGTCTCTTACTTGTTGTATACTTACCATCCTATATCCCATGGATCCCTAAATCCCTATCACCCCTCTATGTGTTTATGTTCTTCATGACTGGTTCTGTGACTATGCCAGTGTCAGTTGTTTCTGAGCATGTCTAAACCAGTCCTAAGAACTTTGATGGGTTATGTGTTTACAATCAAATGTTCTATGTGTCCCAAACCCCTTGCTTCTACGTGTGACTACTAAATTCACTTGGTTCTGTGAGCTAGCTGTGTATGATCCTATCCTAAGGTGCTTGAACTTTGTTTATTATTACAATCTCCTTTTCAAACAATCTCTGTTGCTTTACTAAATTACTTTCTAAACAGACTTTCTA
This sequence comes from Nicotiana tabacum, assembly GCF_000715075.1. Lineage (NCBI taxonomy): Eukaryota > Viridiplantae > Streptophyta > Magnoliopsida > Solanales > Solanaceae > Nicotiana > Nicotiana tabacum. The sequence goes on along the minus strand of NC_134087.1, from coordinate 150,845,022 downwards.
ATACAGTCTTTTTCTAAACCTTTTTCAACTTGTGTCCTTCACTTTCTCTTTACTCTTAGTCAATATGTTCTTCCCCCTTTAGTATGTTTACTGCCTTGGGATCCTTTTGAGAACCCTCTGAACTCTGGTATACTGAGGCTGGCCTTTCCACACTGCACTTGTTCAATTCTTTGGTTACTAAGTCTAGGTGTAAGTACTACCCGGGATCCTTGAGATCCTTAGGGAACTTTGTGCACCTAGACTCTGATTTTGTCTATGGAACTGAGGCTTATGATACCATTGGAGGCTTTGAAAAACCTAGGCCTAATTGAAGGTTCCCTATAAAATAGCTTCTTGATTTTATATTTCACTTACGTAATTCATTCATTGGCTTGTAATAATTTGTAAATAGATATTTGAGGTATTTAGTAAAAGGATGGGTAGATGCATACTTTCTGGGTAATACGGGTAGAAATCCTGCTCTTAGGACATTATTTTTAAAGTCTGATTGCTTGCCTAAATAGAAAACATGCCCATAGGTTTGCTCTTTAATCTGATTGCTTTGCCTAATAGAAATCATGTCCATAGGATTTCACTTTTAAGTATGTTAGCATCAAGTAGAAACCATGTCTATAAGGTTTGACACTCGGTCATATTTAGAAACCATGCATATAGGTCCCAAACAATCATGTCTTAAAATCAGTTCAATAATAGATGTCATGCCTATAGGACTTAATTCCAACTTTCAGTTACAACGAGTGTTTATGTATGTTTTATGCCTTCAAATCATTAACCATCAGTAATACGCTTAAATATCATGCCTATAAGGATCCATACTCGAAATTATGTCTAATTTAGTCTAATAATCAGCTTGATCACGCCTAGTTCGTTTACTGAATTAGTCTTAAGCATTTCCTAGAACAAGTTCTTTCAAATTGCCTCAATTTCGTTAGATATCATGCTTATAGGTATCCATTTCAAAACCTGCTTTGTTTATGTATTAATATAGACAACCAGTATTCTGCATATAAGCAAGCCTTAGGGCATTTTCAAAATTTGCATTCCTCTGAAACTCTCTCTGTCGCTTAACGTTTCTGATCCTAACAGGCTTTTAAAAGAGTCCCTAGGCAACTACTAGGGTATAACTTCTGTGTCTGAAAAGTTTTTGTCTGTTTCTGCATATTCGCTTGGATATCCTACTTTAGGACATTGATTAATAAAAGACATTAACTGTGTTTGAGCCGTGCTGCTTGTGTGTTTGTTTGAGGAGGAAATTCTGAGCCTCTTAATTGCTCCCATTATGTGAAAGTCCTAAATGTTTTAATTGTCGCCTTAGAATTTTTGCCTTTCTAAACCTTAGGGGTACGTCTTGAACTACCTATAGGTAGAGGTCCTAACTCCCTCCAGGACCATTAAGAAGGGACGGGTAACAGCAAACAATAGGACTCATTGACCAAACACTCGCTTTGCATGACCAATAAGGGGATGTGAAGGGTAGACATGGGATATGATGACTACGCATTAATGTCACGTGTAGCCCCTCATTGAGGAGTGTTTACCGGACATTGCGTGGGGTGATCATATAGGATAACCAACCTAGGACCCCTCCTAACCAAATCCTCTCTTTATTTAAGCCTTTTGTTTTTACAACTTGTTCAAACCTTTATCTTATTACTTGATTTATCTAACGTGTTTTACTTGCAACTTGTTTGATTCAACTGTTTATCTAAAGTTCGGTCGGGACCCACAGTTGTGGACCAAGAGGGGTGCCTAACACCTTCCCCTCGGGGTTACTTCGAGCCCTTACCCTAATCTCTGGTAATGCAAACCAACCCAAGAGTTAATCGCTCTAGGTGCCCTAACGCACCATAATCCGTTAGGTGGCGACTCTTCAAATACCTAATTCCCAAAAGGAAATGAGCCATTACACCCCATGAATGTCGAAACCCGGACTCCAAAAGGTAAAAGGAGGCGCGATATCATGGCGACTCTACTGGGGATATTTTTTAGGCTCTTACCATAACGAACTTGTCTTTTACAAATTAGTCCAAGCATGTTTATCCTGTACCCTGCTCCTTTATTTGAACTTAACTACCTATTTTAAGCATTTATGTTTCTTTTATTCATGAAACTGACTTGTCTCTTTGTTTTCCTTTTTCTGTAACTGCCTTTTTCAATTATTTAAATACTGTATTTATTTTTCCTACATGAAAATACTTGACTACATGTTATTAATTGTTGCATAAATCATGCTCCGCATCATATTCCACTCGTGCGTATCAAATACTATAGCAACGCTTTAATAAGTGGTTGCGCTCTTCTTATTTATTACCATAAAATTCGGAAAGGCTTATTTGCGGTAAAACCCAGTCAATCAGCGATACATCCGAAGGTTCCATGCCTTCCCCCTCAAGTTGTCCGCTTGAGGGTACCAGTCTAAAAACCCATAGAGCCCTTACTTTGTTTAAATTATGCATGCATCATGGTCAAACCTAGTCGGATCAGTTATGTTGTCCACATAATGATCCTTTAAAATAAGCCTTATCCAAAGTCCATTCGATTTTCCATAATCCCAACGGATGCAACCACATTCTGTGCATTAATTTGGAGAACTAAATGTCGATATGCTGATCATAAATGTGTAAATAGTCGAGTCCGGTGGGGGTACGGTCTAACCCTTTTGTTTTGCAGAAAAATGAGGCACGAGGTCCCCAGATTCGGTATGGTTAGCAACATCCTATCATTGCTGTTAGATTGGTGGGAAGATCTTCCCTCAAGTGACAAGAAGCATGTGAAAAAGTACCTCGGTAACTTGCCTTACCTACTAGATATTGAACCAAACAACAAATTGATCGAGGCTGCCACCCTATTCTGGGATAGTGAAAGAGTTGTATTCCATTTCGGTGACATAAAGATGGCACCGCTTATAGAGGAAATAGGAGGACTTGTAGGGTTGACTTGGGACAGTCCTAGGCTTTTGGTGCAAGAAAACCATACGGGCAGGGGATTTTTTAAGATGATGGGGCTGGAAAAAGAATGTCGACCTAGTGTGCTTGAAGGACTCCTACATACCTTTCGAATATCTGTACGAGAGGTATGGCCATAGCAAGTCTTTTTGCACTTACCATGATGAGATCGCCCATACTTCATTGGGTCACATCCACTGCAGAGTGTCACACCTCCTTTTTGCGCGCCCGGCCCCGAAGGGTTAAAATGCGCGGGTGGAGTTTTTTCCAATTTAAGTGACAATATTCGAAATGGGATTATTTATTTAATTCAGAGTCGCCACTTGGGAAAGGTTTGGCTTTTGGTGTCCCAAGTCACCGGTTTATCTTGAATCCCAAATCGAGGAAATTTTCGACTTTTCCAAATGAAGTCTGCGAACCAGAAATTCTAAGTAAGGAATTCTGTTGACCCGAGGGAAGGTGTTAGGCACCCTCGAATCCCGTGGTTCTAGCACGGTCGCTTAAATTGTTATAATGGCTAAATATCTGATTTAAATACATGTTGTGACTTATGTGCTTTTATTAAGTTTTAACCGCTTTTATTATTATCATTTATTTTACAGAATTGCAACGTCGTGAAAATGCATCTCGAACCACGTCACAATCAATGCACCCGTGATTGTCGACACATTTGGACTTCGTTGAGATTTGGATTTGGGTCACATCAATGTGCACCCGAATTTAAGAATGTGATTTAATTAAGCCGCGCCAACAGAGTCTAACGCGTTATTATCTTTGTAGAAGGCCATGAAATTTATTAAATGGCCTATCTTGAATTCTAAATAATTATCATCAGTTGTTGAGGGCCCCGCAATTGTTTTTTTTTATTTGGCGAGGCTTGTCTTATTATTTTTAGAAGGGTATCCTACAGTGACTACATTTCTATTATTTTTATTTCCAGAGATAGAAGAAAGGAAAGTGTGTGTGCTAATTGAAGTATATACTTCAGCTTAAACCAAACTCCTGTCAATTTTGATTGATTACTTTAAAAGTAAAAAAAAAAAGACGTCATGCCTTTTACGAAAATGATTTGGTCGAATAAAAGATTACATATGAGATAAATGAAATGCAATACTTAATCCGAACATTTCTTAATTTGAACTTAACTGAACTTGTTTGAACTAGGTTAAAGGATAACTGGCGAAGTAAAATGTTTTAATTTGACAAGGAATCATATACGAGTTAGCGAAATACAACGTTTAATCTGAGCATTTCTTGTATTGAACTTAACCAAACTTATATGGACTAGTCTTACTAAAAAAAACTAAATGAAACCGAAAATAGTATTGTGTAAAGTCGAAATATGCATACTTATACTAACAGACAATTGTCAAGCTCAAATACAAAGGGGTGAAACTCAGTCGGCTATCAGTATACTCTTTTGAACTATTGAAACATAAGCTAAATCAATTTCCACAAGGCCTGTTAATGTACTATGAATATTACAGCAAATGCTTGAACTTCTTCAACCTTTTTCATTTCATGCTTTCAAACTGTTCCAATTACATCAATATGGGACTTGAAATGTGTACCTGAAAATGCTGAAAGTGCAAAGGAGAAGAAGAAGAAGATGGTAATCAGCAGCAACAAAAAGGAGAATTAACAGTAGCAGCAGGACAAAAATGCAGCAGCAATAGCGAGCAAGATAGCAGCAGCAATCAGAACAGCACAACAGAAAGGATTCTGTTGCGAGATGGAACTAGAGTTGAAGGAGAAACAACTCGATGAAACAGCACACAGTGTGATACTCCAGACAGTCCAATTCCGGAATATACCAAATGCAGCAGAACACTAACAATAATCTCGATTGAAATTTAGAAGAAAGAACACTGCCTAACGTATTGACAATAAATGAACTTCAGACAAACAAGACCAAGTTTCTGATTTCTTAATCTGTTTTCTCTCTTTCTTGCTCTCTTTCTATTCCTGTCAACTCTCTCTCTTTTCTTTCTATCTTCACAGTGTGTGTGTGTTTCTTTTTCTAATCCCTCTTCAGAAAATCCAGTCCCCCTCCTTAAACTCCTCACCTCCCCCTCTTATAGGCCTCAACACTATCCCTTTTAAACAGCCTGTTCAGACTATTACCATACCCCTCCCATGTGCCTTTAAACTTTTCAGTTCCACTTTAGTTAATTAGGTATAAAAACCCCATCATTCCCTGGCAGATTTAGCTTTTCCATTTTATTTAACTAAAAGCAAGTATGGGCAGTAGGATATGTTGACAGCATATGCTGTCAAACCATTTTAAAATTAAACAAGGACCTTTATGCAGGCCACAGGTTGTGCACAAAGCACATGAGGTGCACCAATGCACATGAGGTGCACCAATGCAAATGTTGTGCAAGAGTGCACATGCCCTCCAATTCAGCATTTAAACCAAACATCCCTTTTACATTACTGATCCAAATCAACAGCTATAAGTAAACAAAATTGTTTCTCAATTGATTCAAAAAATGTTCGACAGAAGCAAATCGATTTGCTATGCTCAGACAGTTGAAACTAATTGACGACTCATGTCGACTCGACTATATTAGCATTAACGTACACAATCGTAGCCAAAAATCAGACATTCAGAAGTATGGGACACATGACTCGACTTATACTGATTAAAATAGAATGGTACTTCGAGGAATCAGTTAGTCAGTACAAATTGGAATACGACCAATACGCATGCCGTATCAGAATAGGAGGAGAAGGATTCAGACAAACACAGATGTTCAAACAAAGTGGACAAACAAAAGTTGATAAAAATTAAAACAAATATGAACAGTCTTTTAAAACAAATCATACGGACTAAAAACAAATAAAGGAAAAGAAAGCAGACTTACCTTAAAACTTGAAAAGTTTAACAGTTTGAACTTGGATTTGGACAAACTTTCTTAAGGCTGAATGGACTTTAATCGAAGTGTTTCTCAGATGAGAAACACTTTGATTGAAGTCCATTAGACCTTAATCTCTTCGGTTGAACCGGTATGAACCAGTGACGAAGGACACAAAACCTTTCAAACTTAGATCTGGGATTCAGGCTTCCCTGATCAGATTCGGACCAAACCAAGTATGGTTTGGTCACGAGGGGGTCTGGGGAGTATCTGGTGTGAAGCTAGGGTTGAACCGTGTAGATCGAGTTTCGACTCGAACCTTCAAATGAAGATTCGAGAAGGTGGGGAGGGATTCGAACTACAGGGTTAATGGATTCATGCTCAGGATGGCAAGGGGGTTCTAGGGTGTTAAGGGGAAGGTCACCGGCGTCCATGCCGCCGGTTTTCATGGTGGAGGATACAGGGGCGGCTCTAGGGTTTGATGGGGATGAGGTTGAAGACGGGAGCTGGGGTATCTGATGGGGGGCAGGGTAAGGTTATAGGCTTATATATGGAATAGGCGGCTGATCTCAGCCATCGGATTAACTGGAATCAATGGCTTGGATCTAAAGGCCTCGGGGAAACGATGTCGTTTCAACTAAAGGGGGTTCGGGTTGGTCCGGGTGGAAACGGGTCGGGTTCTGTTCGTGGGTATAGGAAATGTGATCTTGGCCGTTGATCAATTTGAGATCAACGGCCCAGATCAACCTGTACCAAAACGACGTCGTTTGGATTCTCTGGGCATCAGGTGGTGTTGGACCGGGCAGGCCTGGGTTTTGGGCTGTTTGTTTGGGCCAATTTTGTTAAAATTGGCCCAAGTCCGGGAGGGAAAGGGGTCCTTTCAATATATTTTTTTTCTTTTTTTTTTCTTTTTTTTTCTTATTTATTTTAAAACTAAGCCAAAAAATCAAATTAAAATTAAACACACACTCAATACAATTATTTGCACACACACTAAAATATTTCAAAACAGGTAAAGTTAATCAAAATAAAATCACGGACGAAGATGCCCATTCGTGATTTTCTTATTCAACGACCGGATTACGGTTCGAATTATGCAGGACACATATATTTTTTTGAATTTTGTTTTAATAAAGTAAATAAATAAAAATGGGCCGAAGTCACAAATAAATCAACAAGGTGCCGCCCAGAAATCCAAAATTTGTACAGCAGGGCCAATTATTATTTTTTATTTCCTTTTGGAGCGATTGTCGTGCGAAACAAAAATCACGTGCTCACAGCTGCCCCTCTTTGTTCGGAAACACGAAGAGTTTTCGTGCAAAGATAAAGTGAGCGTGTATGAGCGATTTTTGCCTATGGACCACTCCGTACGAAGCATTTTTGAAAGGTCTGACCGAATCTTGTTTCAAAGATTTCCTACATATCCTGGGCTAAACAGGAATCAGGTCAATGTAGTTCGGGAAGTTTTGGTAGCTGGGACTACCATGGGATGGCAATGCTTGCTGCTACTGCTGTTGCTGTTGTCACTGCTACGTCACTGACCGCCTTATTACAACCAAACGAAAATTGGAAACTGAACTAACTACTTATATGCATGTCAACTGCTAGTTACAAGATTCCTATCTATGATTCTTTTACGACTTGATCTTGGGTCTTAGCTGCTCCTGCTTGTAGACTCCGATCTGAATCTTGATGCTTGCGAGTTGCGGCGACTCGTTCAACCTCTGGGATACTGAGTGAGACACGATTGGCAGGGTTTAGGACCTTAGTCAAACGTTGGAGTCGATCTGCTCCCCATTCACTCTGATATCTCTGGATGTCTTCTCTTTTTTTTTTTTTTGATTTTGAGTTGAGACTCATCTCGTGGGTCATTTCGATCCGTGTAGCTCGAGGTTAGACTTGCGGGAAAAAACAAACAAACGAACGAAATTTTCTGCCCCAGTTTCACTAGGAAAATTTCGTTAATTATTCACCAGGAAGTTCATAAAATTGATGAAAGAGGATATGCATGCTCAGTTTAGGGCTGGAGTCCTAACACCGGCTAGTTGGGGAGAGGTTCGGTTTGGGGTTTAAAACCCTAACGCCGATCAAAGGAAGAACTCAGTTTAGGGTTTAAAACCCTAATGCTGGCTGGAAGAAAAAGTTCAGTTTAGGGTTTAAAACCCTAATGCTGACTAAAAGGAAAAGTTCAGTTTAGGGTTTAAAACCCTAATGCTGACTAAAAGGAAAATTCAGTTTAGGGTTTAAAACCCTAATGCTGATTGTATGAAAAAGCTCAGTTTAGAGTATAAAACTCTAATGCTGGCTGAAAGGAAAAAGTTCAGTTTAGGGTTTAAAACCCTAATGCTGATTGCATGAAAAAGCTCAGTTTAGAGTTTAAAACTCTAATGCTGGCTGAAAGGAAAATTCAGTTTAGGGTTTAAAACCCTAATGCTGATTGCATGGGAAAGCTCAGTTTAGAGTTTAAAACTCTAATGCTGGCTGAAAGGAAAAAGTTCAGTTTAGGGTTTAAAACCCTAATGCTGACTACATGGAAAAGCTCAGTTTAGAGTTTAAAACTCTAATGCTGGCTGAAAGGAAAAAGTTCAGTTTAGGGTTTAAAACCCTAATGCTGACTGCATGGAAAAGCTCAGTTTAGAGTTTAAAACTCTAATGCTGGCTGAAAGGAAAAAGTTCAGTTTAGGGTTTTAAAACCCTAATGCTGATTGCATGAAAAAGCTCAGTTTAGAGTTTAAAACTCTAATGCTGGCTGAAAGGAAAAAGTTCAGTTTAGGGTTTAAAACCCTAATGCTGATTAAAAGGGAAATTTAGTTTAGGGTTTAAAAACCCTAATGCTGATTGGCTGGGGATAAAGCTCGAGAATACTACACGATCTATTTTTTTGAGTTTTCTTGTTTTAGTAGAAGATACAAGGGAGTTTTGAGGGAACTTACCTTTTGAGTGAATTCCTTATTGCCAAAATGTTTCTTGTACCCGTGTACCTTCTTCTTTGGGCGACACCTGCTTCTAGCACGGTTGTCTTGGATTAACACCTGTTTCAACTTCTCAGACAAAGAACAATTGTTAGTTCGGAAATGACGGTTGGTTCGGTGACCTTGATCGTTCCCAATTGCTCCGTTGCGTCTTTACTTCTGTTGCGAAGTCCCGCCATTGATTCGATTCGAATGGCGAAACCTTTAGACTGCTCAGGCTTGTATTTCCGGATTCCGTGATGATTTGCCTCGTGAGGCCCCCTTTTTTTTTGTGTCTCGTTTTGATTGAGGGTTCTCAACGGGGATTTTATTGGAGGTGTTTTGTGGGAACTTGTACAAGAGGAAGCTATGTGGCGAAATATTTACAAAGTGGATTCTTTGTGCGGATTCTGTACAATGGGGTATGCTGGGTTTTGGTTTCAAAACGGGTTTCCCAGGGTTTGTTGGGGTAAGCTTGTTGGGGAATATTTGCAAAAGAACTCGCTGGGGATGTGCTGATGAAATTCCAACAGGGATTTTTTTTTTTTTTTTGCTTGGTGTACTTTGCGGGAGATTGTACAAAAAGAGAGACTCTGTGGGGTTTTGTACAGGGGGAGACTCTGTGGGGATTTGTCCGAAGGTGACTTGCTGGGGAAGATTTCAAGATTTCTCTCTTTTTCCTTTACTCCGGAACACCATCAAACGTCATGATTCATCATGCTTGGGTAATCATATCAACGAGATGAGGTGCTTTCCTTCATGAGACGGGATTCCGTGCAAACAAACCTGCCACCTGTCCTTTCCGGTGTGTCCTGAACTCGGGGTTAAAATGCGAAAGGGATTCGATAGGAAAACAAAGAAAGGGAAAAACAAATCATAAAAGGAATACCCTTTTCGGGATGAGAAAGACTTATTTGAGGAAGATAAAGCTGGCTTTAAATGACATGACACGCTTTTTGGACTGGACGTTTGACCTTCTAAAAGTTTGCGTTTTCCTGAACCAGAACAGATCTGTGATTCCAAACTGGTGGCACTCTGCCGAAACTTTCTTGGGATGGAGTCATTCTCTTTGGCCAACAGCGCCCTTTTGCGGGTTTTCGCTGGCTGACCTCTCTCATTTCTCTTCCTGTCATCGCTTGATAGCACCCTTTGCGAGTTTTTACTAAACAAGCTCTCTCATTTTTGTTTCTCTACTCCCGTCGCCTCGTGGTGCCCGAAGGTTTTCACCGCCGAGACTCTCTCATTTTATCTCTCTCAATTCAGAGTGTGATGGTCTTCGTTTGTGACGCTTATTGATTCCCCACCATATTTGGTAATTGATTTGAAGGCTTGTGCTTGGTAAAGAGAGGTAGTGATACTAACTTCTCAACTGCTCGACGTGCCCCGGTTTTCAATTTCAGGGTGGATGGGATTTTATTGTTGGTGTGACTGAACCTCAGGGAGAGGCTGCCTACGTATCCTTTCGGAATCAAGTCAAACGTAGTTCAGGCCTCAATCAATGTTTTGTTTTGTTTTTCTTTTCTTTTTTTTTGTTTTGTTTTGTTTTCTTCTTTTTTTTTTGTTTTGTAAGCGGCTCAAAAGTTGGTAGAGAGAATTGGGTAGTTTTTTTGGGGAGTAGTGGGGAATAAACACCTTCGCCATTTTCAACGTGTCAGGACTATTGGAGTATGATTTAGACGTAGTACCTCTTGACCGCATCTGCATTTACTGCTATGTCGGGGTCATTTCCTTCGAGATCACCTAAATACAATGCTCCTCTTGGCAATATTTTCCTTACGATGTATGGGCCTTTCCAATTTGGGGCAAACTTTCCTTTTGCTTCTTCATGATGCGGCAGAATACGCCTCAGTACCAGCTGACCTACTTCGAAATTCCGGGGTCGGACTTTCTTGTTGTAAGCACGGGCCATCCTTTGTTGGTATAACTGTCCGTGACAAACTGCAGCCATCCGCTTTTCATCAATCAACGTCAATTGCTCTAACCGAGTCTTAACCCACTCGCTGTCCTCGATTTCTGCTTCGATAATGATTCGAAGCGAAGGAATTTCTACCTCTGCCGGTATTACAGCCTCGGTCCCATAAACCAAAAGATAAGGAGTCGCTCCCACCGATGTGCGTACCGTAGTGCGGTACCCCAATAATGCAAAAGGTAACTGCTCATGCCACTGTCGGGAACTTTGTATTGTCTTCCTCAAAATCTTCTTGATGTTTTTATTTGCAGCTTCCACAGCACCATTGGCTTTTGGCCGATAAGGAGTGGAATTCCTGTGTGTTATCTTGAATTGCTCGCACACATCTCCCATCAAGTGACTGTTCAAGTTTGCCGCATTATCTGTAATGATAGTCGCAGGAATACCGAAGCGACAGATAAGATTTGAGTGTACAAAATCCACTACAGCTTTCTTGGTGACCGACTTGAGAGTGACAGCCTCTACTCATTTCGTAAAGTAGTCTATGGCAACTAGTATAAACCTGTGTCCGTTTGAGGCCTTTGGTTCAATTGGTCCAATGACGTCCATGCCCCAAGCGACAAATGGCCATGGTGCGGACATGGGATGCAGTTCCGTGGGAGGTGCATGAATCAAATCACCGTGCACCTGACACTGATGACACTTCCGAACGAAACTAAAGCAATCCTTTTCCATGGTCATCCAGTAATAACCTGCTCGGAGGATTTTCTTCGCTAAGACATACCCGTTCATGTGAGGTCCGCACACACCTGCGTGTACTTCGTGCATGATCTTTCTCGCTTCCTCGATATCGACACATCTTAAGAGATTGAGGTCCGGAGTCCTCTTATATAACAATTCACCGCTCAAAAAGAAACCACTTGCATGTCGCCTAATGGTCCTCTTTTGATCTCCAGTAGCGTGCTCGGGGTATTCTTGCGTCTTCAGGAACCTCTTGATGTCATGGTACCAAGGCTGCGTATTTGATCCCGCCTCGATTACACTGCAGTAACCGTGTCTTTCCTTGATTTGGATTTCCAAAGGATCGACGTGGGCGTTGCCCGGGTAGGGTAGCATAGAAGCCAGAGTAGCAAGTGCATCTGCCAGTTCATTGTGACACCTCGGAATATACCTGAACTCTATTGAGGTAAAGCGCTTGCTGAGGTCCTCTACATGTTGTCGGTATGGGATAAGCTTGACATCCCGAGTTTCCCACTCGCCTTGAACTTGCCGGATGATCAGGTCAGAATCTCCCATAATCAGTAAGTCTTTGACATCCTGATCGATTGCCATATGTATGCCCATAATGCAGGCTTCATATTCAGCTGTATTATTTGTGCAGAAGAAACAAAGTCTAGCTGTGGCGGGATAATGCTGACCGGCAGGTGAGATCAAAATTGCCCCAATCCCTATACCCTTGGCGTTCACGGCTCCGTCAAAGAACATCTTCCAAACATGAGCTTCCTCCGAGATCACTTCTACGGTGTTTACCTCTTCATCTGGAAAGTAGGTATCTAATGGCTGGTATTCCTCATCGACCGGGTTTTCGGCCAAATGATCTGCTAACGCCTGGGCTTTCATTGCCGTGCGAGTGACATAAACTATGTCGAATTCCGTAAGCAAGATTTGCCATTTAGCCAGTCTCCCAGTAGGCATTGGTTTCTGAAATATATATTTCAAGGGATCCAACCTGCTTATGAGGAATGTAGTGTGGGCTTGGAGATAATGCCTCAGCTTTTGAGCAACCCATGTGAGAGCGCAGCATGTCTTTTCCAACAGAGTGTATTTGGCCTCGTAGCTGGTGAATTTCTTGCTCAGGTAGTAGATCGCCTGCTCCCTTTTCCCGGTTACGTCGTGTTGCCCGAGGACGCAGCCAAAAGAGTTCTCCAAGACTGTCAGATACAAGAAAAGTGGCCTCTCTGGTTCTGGAGGGACCAAGACTGGGGGATTCGAAAGGTACTCTTTGACTTTATCAAAGGCTTCCTGACACTCCGTTGTCCACTTAATCGCCGCATCTTTTCTTAACAACTTGAATATGGGCTCACACGTGCTTGTCAGCTGGGCAATAAACCGACTGATGTAGTTCAGCCTGCCCAAAAGACTCATCACGTCTTTCTTCGTTCCCGGGGGAGGTAGATCTTTGATAGATTTTATCTTAGTCGGATCTAGCTCGATACCTCTCCTGCTTACGATGAAACCCAAAAGTTTACCCGACGGAACTCCGAAAGCGCATTTGGCTGGATTTAGCTTCAAGTCATACTTCCTTAGCCTCTCGAAGAATTTCCTCAAGTCTTGGATGTGATTATCCTGCGTCCTGGACTTGACTATTACATCGTCCACGTACACCTCTATTTCCTGATGCATCATGTCATGGAAAATGGCGGTCATGGCCCTCATGTAAGTAGCCCCAGCATTCTTTAGACCAAATGGCATGACCCGATAACAGTAGGTGCCCCAAGGCGTGGTGAAAGCGGTTTTCTCGGCGTCCTCTTCATCCATCAGCACCTGATGATATCCAGCGTAACAATCTACGAAGGACTGTATCTCGTGTTTGGCGCAATTATCAACGAGGATGTGGATGTTAGGCAGCGGGAAATTATCTTTAGGACTTGCTCTGTTCAGATCTCGGTAATCTACACATACCCGAGTTTTCCCGTCCTTTTTCGGTACTGGAACCACATTCGCCAGCCACGTTGTGTATTGGACTACCCGGATCACTCCTGTTTTCAGTTGCTTGGTGATCTCCTCTTTAATTTTGTCACTGACCTCGGTTTTGAACTTTCGTTGCTTTTGTTGAACTGGAGGACAATCAGGATGAATCGGCAATTTGTGAACCACTAGATCGACACCTAGTCCCGGCATGTCATCATATGACCAAGCAAACACGTCTTTGAATTCGAAAAGAAGTTGAATTATCGCCTCTCTCGTTTTCTTGTCCGTGTGAATGCTTATCTTGGTCTCCCGGATTTCTTCAGGGGTTCCTAAATTTACCGGTTCAGTGTCATTTAGATTCGGCTTAGGTTTATTCTCAAAATATTCCAACTCTCGGTTTATCTCCCTAAAAGCCTCTTCCGCATCATATTCTGGTTCCGGGTTCATTAATTCGCAGTTAAATAGCTCATTGTGATCTGGGCGTGAAGTCCGCAAGCATGTCATATTTAAAGCCGCATTATTAGGACTGAAAAGGAAGATAAGAGGAAAAGTAATAAAAATCAGAACAAGAGAAAGAATAGGAAAGCAATGATGATTTTTTTGTATTTTTGTATATTTCTTTTGGAAAGTTGGAATACAACAATGTTTACAACTAGGAATTCAAAACAACAATCGAAAAGAAGAAAACGTTCAAGTTATGTCCCGGGGATAACTTGTGATACAGGAAAGGTGGCAGGGCAGGTCTACCCGGACTTCCGTCTAGTCGGGAATGGCGTGGCCTTCCAGTTTTGAAGTTGGGCGTTCGGTCCCATGTACAGCATCTCAGCAGTGCTTGTGCCTTCACCTGGTTGAACCATGTGGACCTCGTAGAGCATTTCTCTCATCGCCCCACATATTTCCTCGATTTCCTCAGCTGTGAAGACCTCATCATCTTCTTCTTCAGCGTACCTTGGCCTGACGAAAGTCGCATATAAATCTGGCAGCGGTTGAGGCAACTTCCAGCCCTCATTTCTCCCTTTCTTTGCCCATTTTTTGTCTGCTGGAGTAGGTTTCAAACCTAGTCCAAAAGGTTTCTTGATGACTGGTAAAGTAATGGGTTCTGTCATCCCCTGAAGGGTTCGTCCAAGCCCCTTCCCCGGCCTAAATCCGTGTCAGATCATCTCTTTGGCCACCATAACCGAAGCGTTAGACAAGAAAGGCTGGGGGCAAGGTACTCCCTCTTCGTGCTGCTCTGCCAGTACCACTTCGAAAGCTTGATAGACCGTATGTTCGCTCCCTTCTCTCGGTTCAAGATACGGGATGGATGGGTCCCGATAAATGGCATGTTCGTCTTCCCCATGGACCACAATCTCTTGGTCTTCATACTCGAACTTCACCATTTGGTAAAGAGTGGAAGGCACGGCTCCTGCCGCATGGATCCAAGGCCTGCCAAGGAGGAAATTGTAGGATGTGTCCATGTCAATCACTTGGAAAGTGACTCGAAATTCGACTGGTCCTATGACCAGCAGCAGGTCTATTTCTCCCATGGTGTCTCTCTTGATGCCGTCGAAAGCTCTTACGCAGACGTTGTTGGGTCGGATTCTTCCGGTCTCAATTTCCATTCTTTGCAGCGTGGAGAGCGGGCAAATGTCAACACCTGATCCCCCATCCAGCATTACCCGCTTGACATAGTAGTCCTCACATTTGACTGTTAAATGCAATGCCTTGTTGTGTGCTGCTCTTTCCGGGGGTAGATCGTTCTTGCTGAAGGAGATTTGGTTGACGGCGAAGAATCTTTCTGTCATCCGCTCTAATTGCTCCACCGTGGTTTCAACCGGCACATATGCCTCATTCAGGGTCTTCAGTAAGATCTTTTGATGCTCGGCCGACCTTGTCAATAATGATAGCATGGACACCTGCTCAGGGTGCTTGCGCAACTGATCTATCACTTCGTAATCCGGCATCTTCATTTGTTGGAAGAACACTTCCGCCTCTTCAACACTCACAGGCTTCTTTGGAGGAAAGCGCCTTTGTGTGGCGTTGTTCAGTTCTTGGGTATTTGAGTACCCTCTAATGAAAGTATTTTCTGGAAGTTCTCCCACGACCTCTTTTCCTTTGTACATCACCAAGGTCTTTTGATAATTCCACGGCACTGTGGTCGGGTTGGTCATTGGCTTTTGTGGCACGCGTCCGATAACCACTGGCTCATTCAGCCGAGGTGGTTGAATCGTCCCCCGGACCACATAGGCCCCTTTTGGCACGTACATAGGTTTTGTCTTTTTGATCCCGGATTTCTGCGCCTTCTCATCTTGACCTCGCGGTACGTAAAGAACTCCGCCCTTTGCTGGTACCACTTTCTTTTCCACCTTCTTTTCAGACTTGCTCTCTGCAACCTTGGCCTCCTCCCCCTTTTCTGATTTTTGGTCTATTTCAGGCCTCTTCCCCGTGTCGACAATGGTAATTATGACTTTCAAAGCAGGGTCGAACTCTTTGTCTTCACAAATCATGCCGATCAGCGGCCCATTATTGTGAGCGGGCAGTGGATTGTTTGTTACATTCGGGATCTCCTCGTCCCTTAGCACTATTTTCCCCTGCTCTATCAAATTTTCGACCACTCTTTTCAATGACCAGCAGTCGTTTGTATCATGTCCCTCGACCCCTGAATGATAGGCGCATCTGACTCCGACTTTGTAAGAAGGAGATGTCGGGTTTTGCCTTGTTTGAGGGATGGGTTGCAAGAAACCCAACTGGACCAACTTTGGGAATAAAGTTGAGTATGGCTCACCGATGGGTGTGAAAGTCCGTCGTCGAGGTGTCTCTTGGGGGCGGTAGTTATTCTGCGGGGGTTGTGGGTTATAGTGGTTGTGGTAGTGAGGCTGATTTCTGGGAGGTGGAGCTGGGCCTCGGTTGGCTTGTTGTGGTGGATGGTTATAAGGTTGGGCATTCATGACCATATAAGGTTGATGAGCATATGCCGAATTTGAATGGGGGTAATAGTGTTGTGGGGCTCTTTCCGGAAAATGGGGCCTGGGATGACGATACTCCCTTGCTTCAGAGGCTGCCATAGTCGTTTCTTCTTTCTTCTTCCCCCTTGTTGTTCCTCCAGACCCGCTTTGGACGGCCTGGGAGGTTGCCCTTATGGCTGCTTGACTCAAAATTCTTCCCGTTTTCAACCCATTTTCCACCATCTCTCCAATCTTGATCGCTTCCGCGAATGGCTTACCCATGGCCGACATCATGTTTTGGAAATAGTCAGACTCTTGAGCCTGGAGAAAGGTAGTGACCATTTCCACTTCATCCATGGGAGGCTTCACTCTCGACGCCTGTTCACGCCACTTAATAGCATACTCTCTAAAGCTTTCCGAAGGCTTCTTCTTTAAATTTGACAGAGAGTTTCGGTCTGGCGCAATGTCGATGTTATACTGGAATTGTTTTACAAAATCTCTGGCGAGATCATCCCATATATGCCATCGGGACATTTCCTGATCCATATACCATTCCGAAGCTACCCCTACTAAACTTTCCCCAAAGTATGCCATTAGCAGTTCTTCTTTTCCGCCGGTTCCCCGCAATTGGTTGCAGTATTTCTTAAGATATGCAATGGGGTCACCGTGCCCATCGTATTTCTCAAACTTGGGGGTCTTGAAACCTGTTGGCAGGTGTACGTGAGGAAACATGCATAGGTCGGCGTAAGAGACGCTCTTCTGCCCGCTCAATCCTTGCATATTCTTCAGACTTTGCTCAAGGCTTCTCATCCTTTTGGCCATCTCATTTTGTTCTACGACTCTGGGGTTCTGATCCTGCCCTAGTACAGGCTCGCACTGAGGCGGTAGAGGATTAGTACTGGTGGCGAACCTAGTTGGTTCCATTGAGAACGACGGTGCTTGGAATGTAAAAGAGGATGAGTCAAGGCTTGGCTTGTACGTGGCAGGCTGTGCCGTAGCTGGGCAAGGCGATGCAGTAAAGATGTTCATGCTTGCATCATTGGCCGACATTCGGGGATGAGGCTCAGAAGGTGATCCTGCAGAGAAGGCGGAGGTGGCTGGGTACCCAAATGGGGTAGCAGGGTAATTTATGGGAACATTAGAAGTCCCACTTGACCTGGAGAATAGTTCAGGGAATCCGGGGACGACACTTGGCGGCTCTTTCCCATTGTTCTAGTCATCCAGCATTTCCCACATGCGGAGCCGTAGGATCCTATTTTCCTCCGCAGTTGCGGATTCAGGTGTGAGGACGGCTGAGATTGAGCTCTCCTCAGAGACGGGGACTGTTTGCAATGGAATTTCCGAAGACATTTCCACACTTCCTTTTGACCTGGTGAAGTAAGTGTGAGTACTGCTTCTGGTCCTAACAATAGGTAGTTGAACACCTCTCCTTGATCTCGTGAAGTATGAGTGTGAGGCCAGACTTTCACCAAACCAACCGTCTTTTCAAAAACCCTGAGAAAAATGCTCAATGACAAACGCACGGTTAATTCTGCAGCAAATAATAGATAGTTAATCTCACGTTGAGCATGATGCACCTATACAGTTAAGTGGATTACTATATGTTTGCTACGAGAGCATGCGTCATTCCGGCATTTTTTCTCTTATTAGTTTTTCCCCTTTTTTTTTCTTTTCTTTTCTTTTCTCTTTTGTTTTCCTTTTATTTTATTTATTATATATATATATATATATATTTTATTTTTGTAGTAAAAGAAATGCGACCGGATCCGATGAGGATTGCCTACGTATCACGATGCCTACGTGAATCAGATCATTACGTAGTTCGAAAAACACAAATGGACGTAAAAGAAACAACCTCTTCATTGTTGAAATGTTCTATTACAAGCTACATTCTGCAAAAGAAAAAGCAAACTTGGAAAATGAACCTAGACTCAAAATAGACTGAAAATCGCCTTGATGAAAAAAAAAACAGGCAGAAGATGCTAAAATACAGATTTGACCTATGAATGCATTATGGTTTTAAAAATTGGTTTCCGCGGGGCATCGTTCAGCCTCGCCGCGGTCCTAGGCGTGAGATCCCTCTCAAGTTGCTCCAGCTCGTGCATAGTCTGCTTGACATAACCCATTACTGCCGAGAGGACGGTAGCGCTGGACATGTTCTCACATTGTAGACATCGTCTGGTGATGGCATGGGCAATGGCCTTGATCCTATCTCTGGTTTGCTTCTTCTCTATGAGTAGGTGCCTTATCTGATCACTGCTCGTCTTGAATACCTGTGAGTCCTGTATGTGTTGATCCCTCAACTGCCGCACTTCTTCCTTCATTTGGGCCAACAAGTCGTAACAGTATCTATTCTCCATTTGGAAATCCCTGGACTGCTTAACTGCTTTAAACTCAAGTGTAGCCATCTCCTTTTTTATTTTGGAAACAGCCTTCTCGTGATCACGTTTCAATTGGTTCAAACATCGGCGATGCTTATCTACTCTTGTTTCCCACCGTGCCTTGAATTCTGGCATGACCTTTTCGGATTCTTCTAACCTGTCTCGCCATTCCGTGATCTCTCTTTTCAAACCCTTTATCAACCGCTGGTCTGATTGACTTCTGGGTTGCTTATCAAGAGACAATCTCAATTTTTGGACTTGGGCCTTAAGTTCTTCATTCTCTTGGATCAACCTATTCTTTTCGCTTCGATCTGCCGCGATTTGTACGCTGTTATCGAATTTCAAACTATCTATTTGTAGCTTTAAATCGCCAATCTCTGCTCGATAACCCTTCTCTTTTGCTAACCAGTTCCATTGCCCTTGGGATGATTCTACGAAATCTTTGAGATGCGGCCTCTTAGCCGGTCTTTCGTAAGACAGGCTACCTCTAAACCAAGCGTGATATCCTGGGGCGACTTCCCCTTTTGCCGTATCGATCACACAAGTGTTTGCTGCCAGATGTTGGCATTCACTCCAGATTTGGCGAACTTCTTCTTCAGGGAAATGACCGTGCGGACTGATTTCAATCACTTGGGTACTCAAATCTTCATCTTTCGGTACCACTTGGTACCTCCCAAGTTGCCTCAAAACCCGATACGGTGCATAGGGTTGGATACTTTTCAGTCCCATCAACAGAAAGTGAGGCCGGGTTGCCGGCATGTATATGATTTCCTCGATAGGTGACCATCCGAGCGTCCATTGGATTTGGCTGGCAGTGAGAGTTCGGAGAAATGAGGTCCATGATGTGACTCCCTCAGGTAAATTGAGCCCTTTGATTCTCGTGTAGAATTCTCCAATACAAGTTTTCTCTGGCGAACCATAACCCACAAGTGAGGAGCGATGACATAAATGATCGGTCATCCATACTTGCAACAGTAGGTTACATCCTTCGAAGAAGTCACCCCTGGCTCGACAAACAGTGAGAGCCTGGAAAATGTCAGCCATAATCATAGGCGCCAGAGTACTTTTATCTTGGGTAAGCAAAGTACTGACAACCCCAGTTATTCTTAGATCGATGTTGCCGTCCTTCCTTGGGAACACTATAAGACCTAAGAAAGCCGTCATGAAAGCCAATTGCCTGTGTTCGTCCCATTTTTGCCGGTTGCCTTTACTACATAGTTTGAAATCCGGCTTATTGAACCCACCCTCATGACCGTATCTAGCATACATGAGATGGAGACTGCAGAAGCCTTTGGCAAGATCTGGATGGTGAAATGTTCGGGGTATTTTCAGAAAGTCCAAAAATCGGTGTACCGTGACGGCTCTAGGTGCAATCAAGTACTTGAACCTTAACGGAGCTTCATCACCCCCAATGTATCCCGCTATTTCCTCCAGCGTCGGGGTGAGTTCGAAGTCTGAAAAATGGAATACATTGTGCGCCGAGTCCCAGTAAGTGACCAATGATCTGATAATATCACCCCGAGGCTGAATGTCTAGTAAATCCGGGAGATTTTTCAGATATTTCCTCACTTTGCCTTGCCCTTCTTTGCCTAAGTCGTTCCACCATAATCGCAACTCAAAAGGGATCTTGGTCATTATTGAAAACGATTCATTTTGTATCGTGCTCATCCTGCACATTTATTTAAGGCGATAAACTTTATTAGACTCAAAAATTAAAATTATCTAGATTTTTTTGAAAACGGGAGGTTGGACCCGCCGAGGGTTGCCTACGTATCTCACCCCGTGCGAGAATCAAACCGGCGTAGTTCGGTCATATCGCGAATAGAGAAAATCAAATAAACCTAGTAATCAAGAATAAGCATTTTTATTGTTTTTGGAGAAAGATAAATACTAAAAATATTTTTTTTTTGTTTTTTTTTTTTGCAATATTTGGACTATCAGTCCGAATTTATAAAAGGGTAAAAGAAACAACACATTTTTTTTTTTGAATTATGAGTTTTCCATTTTTTTTTTTGAAATAAATACCCTCTTTTTTCTTAAAAGGAAAAGAAACAAATTTTTATATGTTTTTTTTTAATCAGACTAAAAGGCAACTTTTGGTTTTATTCTTTTTTTTAGAAAAATTCCGACGAGGTTTCGACACTACTTGGACATTGGTTTTATTTTTCCAAAATAAGTAATTATCTCCCTACGCTGCTATTTTTTTTTTTAGAAACCGATCAACATGCGGAACCGAAGCAAATAAATGCGCAAAACAAATAAGATGCAGCAGGGTGGCCTTTTCATTTCTGGTTGCTTGTCCTAGACGGACCCAACCCCTGTGTTGAGCCCCCTAAGTCAAATTCAACATGATGCAAATAAGCGTTCCTACTAGGGATCCGGCATGAAGTCGAGTTATACTAGGTTTAAACCTTGGTATTTGTTCTAGACTGTGTACCCGAGCGGACAACTCGAGTCGAGGAGGGGCAACTTACCGGGAACCAAAAGGCCGTCCGGCTTCGTAACTTATCCGTCCTCTTTCTTATTTCGGGTATTGACACTAACAGAATAGGGAGTCTCGACCAGCGAGCTTCTCCCCGGAGGTGAAGAGAGAAGGGTTTCGGCACAGTTTATATACAGTTCAGATAATATCAAAGCGGTAAAAGACAACATTTAGCACGTTATGCAAAAATATGTAATAAAGATCAGATAATAAAGCCAAATATAACAATTATTCTAAGCTCGAGCTCTTGAACCCTGAACCAGTGGTTCTGGGTTTTATTCCCCAGCAGAGTCGCCAGAGCTGTCACACCTCCTTTTTGCGCGCCCGGCCCCGAAGGGTTAAAATGCGCGGGTGGAGTTTTTTCCAATTTAAGTGACAATATTCGAAATGGGATTATTTATTTAATTCAGAGTCGCCACTTGGGGAAGGTTTGGCTTTTGGTGTCCCAAGTCACCGGTTTATCTTGAATCCCAAATCGAGGAAATTTTCGACTTTTCCAAATGAAGTCTGCGAACCAGAAATTCTAAGTAAGGAATTCTGTTGACCCGAGGGAAGGTGTTAGGCACCCTCGAATCCCGTGGTTCTAGCACGGTCGCTTAAATTGTTATAATGGCTAAATATCTGATTTGAATACATGTTGTGACTTATGTGCTTTTATTAAGTTTTAACCGCTTTTATTATTATCATTTATTTTACAGAATTGCAACGTCGTGAAAATGCATCTCGAACCACGTCACAATCAATGCACCCGTGATTGTCGACACATTTGGACTTCGTTGAGATTTGGATTTGGGTCACATCAATGTGCACCCAAATTTAAGAATGTGATTTAATTAAGCCGCGCCAACAGAGTCTAACGCGTTATTATCTTTGTAGAAGGCCATGAAATTTATTAAATGGCCTATCTTGAATTCTAAATAATTATCATCAGTTGTTGAGGGCCCCGCAATTGTTTTTTTTTTATTTGGCGAGGCTTGTCTTATTATTTTTAGAAGGGTATCCTACAGTGACTACATTTCTATTATTTTTATTTCCAGAGATAGAAGAAAGGAAAGTATGTGTTCTAATTGAAGTATATACTTCAGCTTAAACCAAACTCCTGTCAATTTTGATTGATTACTTTTAAAGTAAAAAAAAAAGACGTCATGCCTTTTACGAAAATGATTTGGTCGAATAAAAGATTACATATGAGATAAATGAAATGCAATACTTAATCCGAACATTTCTTAATTTGAACTTAACTGAACTTATTTGAACTAGGTTAAAGGATAACTGGCGAAGTAAAATCCTTTAATTTGACAAGGAATCATATACGAGTTAGCGAAATACAACGTTTAATCTGAGCATTTCTTGTATTGAACTTAACCAAACTTATATGGACTAGTCTTACTAAAAAAAAACTAAATGAAACAGAAAACAGTATTGTGTAAAGTCGAAATATGCATACTTATACTAACAGACAATTGTCAAGCTCAAATACAAAGGGGTGAAACTCAGTCGGCTATCAGTATACTCTTTTGAACTATTGAAACATAAGCTAAATCAATTTCCACAAGGCCTGTTAATGTACTATGAATATTACAGCAAATGCTTGAACTTCTTCAACCTTTTTCATTTCATGCTTTCAAACTGTTCCAATTACATCAATATGGGACTTGAAATGTGTACCTGAAAATGCTGAAAGTGCAAAGGAGAAGAAGAAGAAGATGGGAATCAGCAGCAGCAAAAAGGCAGAATTAACAGTAGCAGCAGGACAAAAATGCAGCAGCAATAGCGAGCAAGATAGCAGCAGCAATCAGAACAGCACAACAGAAAGGATTCTGTTGCGAGATGGAACTAGAGTTGAAGGAGAAACAACTCGATGAAACAGCACACAGTGTGATACTCCAGACAGTCCAATTCCGAAATATACCAAATGCAGCAGAACACTAACAATAATCTCGATTGAAATTTAGAAGAAAGAACACTGCCTAACGTATTGACAATAAATGAACTTCAGACAAACAAGACCAAGTTTCTGATTTCTTAATCTGTTTTCTCTCTTTCTTGCTGTCTTTCTATTCCTGTCAACTCTCTCTTTTCTTTCTATCTTCATAGTGTGTGTGTGTTTCTTTTTCTAATCCCTCTTCAGAAAATCCAGTCCCCCTCCTTAAACTCCTCACCTCCCCCTCTTATAGGCCTCAACACTATCCCTTTTAAACAGCCTGTTCAGACTATTACCATACCCCTCCCATGTGCCTTTAAACTTTTCAGTTCCACTTTAGTTAATTAGGTATAAAAACCCCATCATTCCCTGGCAGATTTAGCTTTTCCATTTTATTTAACTAAAAGCAAGTATGGGCAGTAGGATATGTTGACAGCATATGCTGTCAAACCATTTTAAAATTAAACAAGGACCTTTATGCAGGCCACAGGTTGTGCACAAAGCACATGAGGTGCACCAATGCACATGAGGTGCACCAATGCAAATGTTGTGCAAGAGTGCACATGCCCTCCAATTCAGCATTTAAACCAAACATCCCTTTTACATTACTGATCCAAATCAACAGCTATAAGTAAACAAAATTGTTTCTCAATTGATTCAAAAAATGTTCGACAGAAGCAAATCGATTTGCTATGCTCAGACAGTTGAAACTAATTGACGACTCATGTCGACTCGACTATATTAGCATTAACGTACAGAATCGTAGCCAAAAATCAGACATTCAGAAGTATGGGACACATGACTCGACTTATACTGATTAAAATAGAATGGTACTTCGAGGAATCAGTTAGTCACTACAAATTGGAATACGACCAATACGCATGCCGTATCAGAATAGGAGGAGAGGGATTCAGACAAACACAGATGTTCAAACAAAGTGGACAAACAAAAGTTGATAAAAATTAAAACAAATATGAACAGTCTTTTAAAACAAATCATACGGACTAAAAACAAATAAAGGAAAAGAAAGCAGACTTACCTTAAAACTTGAAAAGTTTAACAGTTTGAACTTGGATTTGGACAAACTTTCTTAAGGCTGAATGGACTTTAATCGAAGTGTTTCTCAGATGAGAAACACTTTGATTGAAGTCCATTAGACCTTAATCTCTTCGGTTGAACCGGTATGAACCAGTGACGAAGGACACAAAACCTTTCAAACTTAGATCTGGGATTCAGGCTTCCCTGATCAGATTCGGACCAAACCAAGTATGGTTTGGTCACGAGGGGGGTCTGGGGAGTATCTGGTGTGAAGCTAGGGTTGAACCGTGTAGATCGAGTTTCGACTCGAACCTTCAAATGAAGATTCGAGAAGGTGGGGAGGGATTCGAACTACAGGGTTAATGGATTCATGCTCAGGATGGCAAGGGGGTTCTAGGGTGTTAAGGGGAAGGTCACCGGCGTCCATGCCGCCGGTTTTCATGGTGGAGGATACAGGGGCGGCTCTAGGGTTTGATGAGGTTGAAGACGGGAGCTGGGGTATCTGATGGGGGGGCAGGGTAAGGTTATAGGCTTATATATGGAATAGGCGGCTGATCTCAGCCATCGGATTAACTGGAATCAATGGCTTGGATCTAAAGGCCTCGGGGAAACGATGTCGTTTCAACTAAAGGGGGTTCGGGTTGGTCCGGGTGGAAACGGGTCGGGTTCTGTTCGTGGGTATAGGAAATGTGATCTTGGCCGTTGATCAATTTGAGATCAACGGCCCAGATCAACCTGTACCAAAACGACGTCGTTTGGATTCTCTGGGCATCAGGTGGTGTTGGACCGGGCAGGCCTGGGTTTTGGGCTGTTTGTTTGGGCCAATTTTGTTAAAATTGGCCCAAGTCCGGAAGGGAAGGGGTCCTTTCAATATATATTTTTTTTTCTTTTTTTTTCTTTTTTTTTCTTATTTATTTTAAAACTAAGCCAAAAAATCAAATTAAAATTAAACACACACTCAATACAATTATTTGCACACACACTAAAATATTTCAAAACAGGTAAAGTTAATCAAAATAAAATCACGGACGAAGATGCCCATTCGTGATTTTCTTATTCAACGACCGGATTACGGTTCGAATTATGCAGGACACATATATTTTTTTGAATTTTGTTTTAATAAAGTAAATAAATAAAAATGGGCCGAAGTCACAAATAAATCAACAAGGTGCCGCCCAGAAATCCAAAATTTGTACAGCAGGGCCAATTATTATTTTTTATTTCCTTTTGGAGCGATTGTCGTGCGAAACAAAAATCACGTGCTCACACAGAGTGTTCGTGTTCGTTGTGTACTTCCTAGGGCTGATAGTGTTCCTAATAAAAAAGGGAAGAATCCATACTAGGTTGGCCATGGTTGCCAAAACTCTGATGGAAGGGATGAATGGGAAAACATACATCATAATCCCCATGATCATAGCTGACATCTACAGGGCTCTGGAGCGCTGTCAAAGAGAGGTCAAACATTTCGAGGGTTGCAATTTATTGTTGTAGTTATGGTTGGTGGAGTATCTCCAAAAGGGTCGTTATCGTCAAGAATTTCCGCGAAGGGCTTGGAACGAACACATTGCCTTCCATCACCCTAAGGATATGACCTACATTCCAGACAGATTTGCTCAGCCAGAAAGTGCCATCGAATGGGTAGAGTTCTTCGACAATCTGACCGAGGGACAGGTGCAATGGATGGTTGAATAGTTCCCAACAGACAAGTTTATTATCAGGTCCAGGGATGCTCCGCACTTAGTGTTGATCGGGTTGAGGGGCATATATCCATATGTACCTACACGAGTTATGAGGCAAGCAGGCAGAAAATAGGTTGTACCAAGGGTCTCAAGATGAGTAATTTCAGGGCAGATTTCCAAGACGGCGACATACCTCACAAGTGCCAAGCTCAGCACAGGTGGCGCTGCAAAATCATTGTAGAGAAAAGCACTGTCGAGCCAGACAGATATCATGCGGGGTGCGAGCCTCTCTACTCGGCATGGTCGGAGGACAATCTAAAAGGAACGGTGACACCAGGGACTGGTCGAGGGAACAGAATCATAGATGAGGAAGCTGAAGCCCAAGTCAAATACAACAGGCTACACAAGAGGGTCCACGACTCTGAGAATGAGCATCGAGAAATACATGAGAGGAACGTGAGGTTGATTGAGGAATGGAAAGAGATGGCAGTCACTTCCAACACGAAACTAGAATATCTAGAGCGAGGAATAGTGGAGCTGGAGGGAAAAGTCATAAAAAGGATTGAAAACTGCCAGAATGCTGAGGGAGCCAAGGGAGGACTTCTGGCCCGAGCCTACTTGCTGTTGGGACTGCGCGAGCTGGGAGATCTGTTTGATGGAGTCCGGAAGATCGAATCTGGGGAAGGTCCTTCTAGGACCAAATAGATTAGATTTACTTGCTTTCTTAAAATGTAATAAGGACAAGTGCCGGTAGCAACTTGTTTTATTTATTATGTTAGTGTCATTTTTGGATTCGTCTACTTTTATATTATGAAATAAAACATTTATTGGTATTTGAAGTTCTCCAAATTTATTTGACGCTAGGCCTACCTCGGGCACAATGAGGCTCTCAAATTAGGATACGAGTTTATATTTCGCAATATGTGTTTAAATACTGCAAGCATTTCAAAATCCTCACTAACTTGTTACATTTTTGTTTTTGTTTATTTTTATTATTATTCCCACCCCCTTAGGTTGGTTCATCCATAATAGCCTCATCAACATATCATACCAGATCTAGAGGCTCTCCACGTCCTCCTCCTCCAAGAAACACAAAAAGCAAAGGGAAAGCAAAAATGGACGACTTAAGTGGAATAAGAAAGGAAAATGGCAAAAACACAGAGACTTCCGACGGTCGCAGTACTCCGGCCCCGAACGGCCTGGTTTTGATATTGAAACAAAAAATACTAGAACTGCAAGGAGAACTTGAGCAGGTCCGCAATTTGGCAAACTTGTCACTCACCCTCAATGTCCCTGATATCCACCAACAGAACACAAAGAACCCAACACCTCCTCAGAACATACAAAACCAACAGCTACAAATTCCTACCGCGCCAAATCAATACGCAACTCCACCCCAAAACATCAATCCGCTGCCAATACCAACTCCACCTCAACATCATCATCAACCAATTCCATACCCACCAACCACCACTTACCACACTCACCAAAATACACCACCACTTGTTCCCGATCCACAAAACTCCACCAATGACCATCACAATACCAAGTCCCTGGCACCTATCAGAGCAACCCCATATACGTGGAAACCATACCACATTCTACCCAACCCATCTCCTGTGCAATGGAACACTTCGAAAAGGAAATGCTCATTAAGAACATGGCCGAAGAACTCAAGAAGTTGACAAGCCGAGTTCAAGGTGTTGAAGGAGATAGAGGAATAGAAGGTTTGAACTACGAAGATCTGTGCATACAGCCCGATGTGGAATTACCAGATGGGTACAAACCTCTCAAGTTCGAAATGTTTGATGGTATAGGTGATCCTAGGGTTCACCTAAGGACCTACTGTGACAAGCTTGTCGGGGTTGGAAAAGATGAAAAAATTCAAATGAAGCTCTTTATGAGGAGCCTTACTAGGGACTCTTTGTCTTGATATATCAGTCAAAATCCTAAGATATGGTCCAATTGGATAAGCATGGCGTCAGATTTCATGGACCGGCTCAGGTTCAATACAAAGAATGCACCGAATGTCTTCTACATTTAGAATCTCAAGAAGAAACCTACTGAGACTTTTCGCGAATATGCTACTCGTTAGATGTCAGAAGCAGACAAGGTCAGGCCCGCTTTGCACGAAGAACAGATGAATAAATTCTTTGTCAAAGCACAGGATCCGCAATATTATGAGAGGTTGATGGTTATTGAAAATCACAAATTCTCGGATATCATCAAGCTCGAGGAAAGGGTCGAGGAAGGAATCAAAAGCGGGATGGTAACGAATTTTGAGGTACTGCAAGCCACGAATAAGGCACTCCAATCAGGCGGTATATCGAAGAAGAGAGATGTTGGGGTAGTAATGGTAGCCTAGGGCCCCAAAACTCCACTCACATATCAAACACCTCCACCCACATACCAGACACCTCCACCCACCTATCAAACACCTCCACCCACCTATCAAACACCTCCACCCACATACCAAACACCTCCACATTCATACCAAACACCTCTACCCACGTACCAAGCATCACCACCTACATATCAGCCTTCATCTCCCAGATACTCCCAACCAGCCACTGTCCATCACACCTATAATTCCCAACCATCCCACTTCCAATCACCACTAACTAGCCAAAATTATCCAATACCAAGACCCAACTTCAATCGCAAGCCACCCAAACAATACACCACCATTGTTGAGCCCATCGACCAATTGTATGAAAAGTTAAAGGCCGCAGGTTACGCCACTCTTATTCCCGCTGTGGCACTAGAAAATCCATCCCAATAGGTCAATCCGAGCAAGACCTATGCATACCACTCCGGTATGAAAGGGCACACCACTGCTGAGTGCCGAACATTGAAGGATAAGATCCAGACACTCATTGACAACAAGGTCATACAAGCAAAGAAAGCCGCACCTAATGTCCGCAACAATCCCCTCCCTGATCATAGAGGTGACGATGTACATGTTATAGAAACAAATGAGGAGTGGGACCCTGAGGGGTCAATCGGACTTATCCGAGAAGACGATGACTTTAAGGTTTTAGTTACCCTTACTCCTATCGTGGTTCACACTCAGGCACCTATTGATGTTGAGGTAACTGCATTAGTTCCATTCGAGGTGGAAGTAGCTGCGCTCGCAGCCACCTCCGCTCCATTTGAAGTAAAAGTGGTCATACCTTTTAATGTGACGGTGTCAACCACACCCCATTCAACTCAAAAGCAATACCCTAGGATTATGTCGTCGAGGCTTGGCGAAAAGGGAAGACTAAGATAGAGGAATCTGACGCCGCACAAGGGATGACTAGAACTAGAAAAGTCTACACACCTAAACACCTGGGAGGTTCAAGTAAGGATGCCACTGCTAGGCAGCCTGTCATTGAGACCGGGCCAGATGACCTATGGAGGAAAGTACAGGAAAATTCTGTTGTTGACCATCTGAACAACGTCCCTACTCAGATATCTATCCTATCGCTATTATAGAATTCAGAGACACACAAGAACGCCTTGATGAAAGTACTGAGCGAGGCTTATGTACCCAATAATATCACTGGTGGAGAAATGGCCAATATGGTTGGTCAGGTGCTGGAGAGCCATAATATTATCTTCCACGAAGATGAGTTGCCACCCAAAGGTCTAAATAACAATCGGGCATTGCATATTACGGTATAATTTAAAGACAAGTTCATTGCCAGGGTCCTGGTTGATGGAATTTCGAGTCTAAATATTTGTCTGTTGGATACCCTAAAAAGGTTGGACAAAGGTTTCCATGAAATAAAGACCAGAAGCATGACTGTGAAGGCTTTTGATGGGTCCTAGAGGGCCACGATTGGGGAAATCAACCTTTGCTTGCAGATGGGGCCGACTTGGTTTGACGTTGAATTCCATGTGCTTGGCATACCATCCTCATAAAATCTTTTGTTGGTCCGCCCATGGATCCATGCTGTTGGAGTCGTGCCCTCCATACTACATCAAGTCGTAAAATTCGAATGGAACCATCAGGAGGTAATCATTCATGGAGATAGGAGTAACCCCATCTACACTAGTCAAACCATTCCGGCCATTGGACATAGAAGGAGTCTAGGAGGGGAACCTATCATCACATTGAATGGGTCAATGTCGTCAAGAAGGATAAGTGGTGGAGTAACAAAATAGAAAGCATACTAGCATGGTCCGGATATGAACCCGTCAAAGGGTTGGGAAAGAACCTCTAGGGTATCACCAAGCCGGTACGGCTGAAAAACCATGGTACCACCTTTGGGCTCAGATACCAGTATACATGGAAAGAGTACAGGGAGTGGTCGCCTCTATGGCGTGGACCATACTACCCTCTTGAGTAAATGGTACCATGTCTGGAACAAGCTTTCCATCAGGCGGACGCAATACGGGGAACTGTTGAAGAAGAAGCACTAGTTGGGCTGAAGGATCTGTTCTTGGAAGACAAGGACATGGACTGTTGTGCCATAATTGAGGAGGAGGAAGAAGAAGGCCTCACCATTCAGACTGCGGAAAAGGGAGCTGTTCTCAGAAACTGGACCACCACACCATCCCGAGCCCGTCGAGTCCCTAGGTAGCTTGGCAGAATTTATAGCCGTTCTAGGTATTTTTAAATTTCCAGCAATTTTGTTTTAAGAATTCTTTGTTTCAAAATAAATTCTCGATCCACAGAGCCAAGCTTTGTTCGAAAATTTTTCTCAATTTTAATCAAATGCATTTATCCTTTATCATTATTCATTACTATTTTTATACTTTTCCCATCTACAGTGTTATTATTACTTTTCCTGACGAACCACTAACTGTGACATGTAATGAGAAAACGCAACATGAGAATACTGATTCAGAAGAGGAATATGAGATACCTTTGGAAGTTGTCAGAGAAGTTGAGAATTTTGAGAACAAGCCTAAATCCAACTTGGACGAAACAGAAGCAGTAAATTTGGGAGACGCCGAGACCGTCAAAGAGACCCGCATCAGCATTCATTTGTCGCCAACAGAGAAGGAAGAATACATCCATTTTCTAAAGGAATATGAGGATATCTTTACATGGTCATATGATGCTATGACCGGTTTGAGCACATCTATAGTAGCTCACAAGTTGCCTACCAATCCCATGTGTCTGCCAGTCAAGTAGAAACTCAGAAAATTCAAACCAGACATGAGTTTGAAAATCAAGGAGGAAGTTACCAAGCAGATCAAATCCAAGGTTCTCAGGGTGGTTGAGTACCCAACATGGTTATCTAACATTGTGCCAGTTCCGAAGAAAGACGGGAAGGTCTGAGTATGTGCTGATTATCGGGATTTAAATAGAGAAAATCCCAATGATGATTTTCCACTGCCAAATATACACATCCTGATCAATAACTATGCCAAGCACGAACCCCAATCCTTTGTAGATTTCTTCATAGGGTATCACCAGATCTGGATGGATGAAGAAGATGCCGAGAAGACAGCTTTTATTACGTCGTGGGGTGTGTACTATTACAAGATGATGCCATTCGGTCTAAAGAATGTTGGGGCTATGTACATGAGAGCCATGACAACCATTTTTCATGATATGATACACAAATAAATAGAAGTGTATGTGGACGACGTCATTAACAAATCCAAGAGGGCCGCAAATCACATAGCAGACTTGAGGAAATTCTTCAACAGGCTCAGGAGGTACAATTTGAAGTTGAACCCCGCAAAGTGCACATTCGGGGTTCCTGCAGGAAAGTTATTAGGATTCATTGTCAGTCGCCAAGGGATCGGGCTAGATCCGACTAAAGTCAAAGCTATTCAAGAGTTACCACCACCTAAAAGCAAAAAGGACGTGATGATCTTCTTGGGACGGCTCAACTACATTAGCCGATTCATAGCACAATCCACAGTAATATGTGAACCCACCTTCAAGATACTAAGAAAGGATGCCGAGACAAGTTGGACCGAAGATTGCTAGAAAGCTTTTGACAAGATCAAGGAATACTGTCCACACCACCAGTTATGGTCCTGCCAGAACCAGAACGACCTTTGTTGCTTTATCTATCCGTGTTTGATTGAGTCTTTGGATGTGTTTTAGGACAACATGATGGGACAGGAAGAAAGTAGCAAGCCATATATTACCTGAGTAAGAAATTCACACCTTATGAAGCACGGTATTCTCTTCTTGAACGCATTTGCTGTGCTCTGACCTGGACAACCTAGAAATTGAGGCATTATTTCTGTGCCTACACCACATACCTCATATCCAGGATGGATCCTCTAAAGTACATATTTCAGAAGTCTATGCCTACTGGGAAGTTAGCTTAATGGCAGATACTCTTGAGTGAGTTCGACATCGTCTATGTAACTTAAAAGGCAGTCAAGGGACAAGCATTGGCAGATCACCTCGCTGAAAATCCGATGGGAGGAGAATACAAACCCTTAAAAACGTATTTTCCTGATGAAGAAGTATCATTCGTAGGAGAAGACATTACAGAAGCATACGACGGTTGGAGGATGTTCTTTGATGGAGCCGCAAATTTGAAAGGAGTAGACATTGGAGCAGTTTTGGTGTCAAAATGGGTTAGCATTATCCCGTATCTGCTAAACTCAGATTTCCATGTACCAACAATATGGCGGAATATGAAGCCTATATACTAGGGCTCAACATGGCAGTCGACATGAACATTCAGGAGTTGTTGGTGATCGGTGACTCAGATTTGCTTGTGCACCAGGTACAAGGAGAGTGGGCTACCAAGAATTCTAAGATATTGCCATATTTGCACCATATACAGGAATTGAAAAGGAGGTTCATGAAGATAGAGTTCTGATATGTGCCCAGAATTCAGAATGAGTTTGCCGACGTATTAGCCACTTTGTCATCCATGATACAGTATCCAGATAAGAACTATTGATCCCATTCCATTGAAGATCTATAATCAGTTGGCATATTGTGCTCATGTCGAGGAAGAAGCAGATGGAAAGCCTTGGTTCCATGACATCAAGGAGTACTTATCAAAAGGAGAATACCCAGAGCATGCAAATCACACTCAGAAATGCACGCTCCGGAAATTGTCAAATCACTTCTTCCACAGCGGAGGAAACTTGTACAGAAGAACTTCGGATCTGGGTTTGCTAAGGTGTGTCGACGCAAAGGAAGCTTCTAAGATACTTGAGGATGTGCATGCTGGGACATGTGGTCCGCACATGAATGGCTTTGTTCTGGCCAAAAAGATACTCAGGGCAGGTTACTTTTGGATGACCATGGAGACAGATTGTATTCAGTATGTCCGCAAATGCTTTCAATGCCAAGTGCATGCCGACATGATAAAAGTGCCGCCAAACGAGCTCAATGCAACAAGCTCACCTTAGACATTCGCCGCCTGGGGAATGGATGTTATTGATCCGATTGAGCCCACTGCTTCAAACGAACACCGGTTTATTTTGGTAGCCATTGATTACTTCAAAAAATGGGTAGAAGATGCATCTTACAAAGCTGTAACCAAGAAATTCATCGTTGATTTTTTCAAGGATCGTATTGTCTGCCGATTCGAAGTCCTCGAGTCCATTATTATTGACAATGCCGCCAACCTCAATAGTGATCTGATGAAAGCTATATGTGAAACTTTCAAAATCAAGCACAAGAATTCCACCGCCTATAGACCACAGATGAATGGAGCCGTAGAAGCCGCCAACAAAAATATTAAGAAGATACTAAGGAAAATGGTAGAAAATCACAAGCAGTGGCGTGAGAAGTTACCCTTTGCTCTGTTAGGGTACCGCACCATAGTTCGTACGTCAACAGGCAACCCCCTACATGATGGTTTATGACATTGAGGCTGTCATCCCAGTCGAGGTAAAGATTCCTTCTTTAAGAGTCATACAGGAAGCTGAACTCAGCGATGCAGAATGGATAAGGATCCGCTATGAACAATTGGCCCTTATCGTTAGAAAGAGGATGAATGCAGTATGCCACGGTGAACTCTATCAAAACAAAACGTCAAAAGCTTTCAACAAAAGGGTCAAACCAAGACAATTCGCACTAGGGCAATTGGTATTGAAGAAAATCTTCCCGCATCAAGATGAAGCCAAAGGGAAATTCTCTCCCAACTGGCAAGGTCCGTACATGATTCACAGGGTCCTGACAGGAGGAGCACTCATACTTGCAGAAATGGATGGAGAAATCTGGCCAAAACCAATCAATTCAGACGCAGTCAAGAGATACTATGCCTAGATCATTTCATATTTCTTTTCTGATGTAATTGAACTATGCTTGACCTGATTCCCGTTTAAGAGGGGATACATAGGCAGCCTTATGGGTTCGGTCATATCATAATAAAATTTTCATTTTCCCCAAAATTAGAAACTGGGGCAAAATTTTGAGGAGGGTCCTCAAAATTCCGAAGCAAGTCCAGCCAGCGCCATCACATTCCAGGAAGTCGGTAATCGGTCAAGAACTGGGGCAGAATTTTGAGAAGGATTCTCAAAGTTCCGAAGAAGATTCAGAAAGGTC
The DNA here is from genome assembly GCF_000715075.1 of Nicotiana tabacum. Lineage (NCBI taxonomy): Eukaryota > Viridiplantae > Streptophyta > Magnoliopsida > Solanales > Solanaceae > Nicotiana > Nicotiana tabacum. Next base: position 150,810,773 of record NC_134087.1, on the reverse strand, counting down.
CGCCATCCGCAAACAGTTAAAAAATCATCTACCAAACTAGGGCAGAATTTTGAGAAGGACCCTCAAAATTCAAATATAAGAAAGCTGCAATGCCTTTGAAATGTGTCACAGTCGCTACTTTATCAAAATTACTTGATATATCAATACGTTTCCAAAATGATTCTATTTTATCAATGAATGCATATTTTTTGAAAACTCTATTTTTTGTAATGGTCAGGTGCTACCTAGGGGAACTCGAAGGGGGGCTTACAGAGCGGAGCAAAAAAAGGTCGGCAGACGAAGTAAGAACCAACCTCACCCATAAAACTTATGATTTTTCTTTGAACGCAAGCACATTTGACGTAATGGTAGCATTCGTACACAAAGCAAACTCATCAGACATTGAATATACCTACAGCTAAGACATGTTCTACCCTTATCTGCTATTCTCTCTTTGCATGAGTCTAATCTCTGACTCTATATTTGCATGAGTCTAATCCTTGACTCCACATTCGTATGAGTCTAATCTCCGACTCCATATTTGCATGAGTCTCATCTCTGACTCCACATTTTCATGAGACTAAGCTCTGTCTCCAATCTTGCATGAGTCTAATCCCGGACTCCATATTTGTATAAGGCTAAGCATTGCCTTCCACTTGCATGGGACTAAGCCCTGTCCCGAATCTTGCATGAGGTTAAGCTCTACCTCCATATTTGCATAAGGCTAAGCATTGCCTTCCATTTGCATGGGACTAAGCCATGTCCCGAATCTTGCATGAGGTTAAGCTCTACCTCCATATTTTTGTAAGGCTAAGCACTACCTTCCTTTTGCATGAGTCTAATCTCTGACTCCATATTTGCATGAGTCTAATCCTTGACTCCATACTTGCATGAGTCTAAGCCATGACTCCATATTTGCATGAGTCTAATCCTTGACTCCATAGTTGCATGAGTCTAAGCCCCGACTCCACGTTTGCATGAGTCTAATCCTTGCCTCCATACTTGCATGAGTCTAAGCCCCGACTCCACGTTTGCATGAGTCTAATCCTTGACTCCATACTAGCATGAGTCTAAACCCGGACTCCACATTTGCATGAGTCTAATCCTTGACTCCATACTTGCAGGAGTCTAAGCCCTGACTCTATATTTGCATGAGGTTAATCCTTGCCTCCATATTTGCATGAGTCTAGTTCTTGACTCCATATTTGCACGAGGCTAATCCTTGCCTCCCCGCTTGCATAAGGCTAATCCTTGCCTCCCCACCTACACGAGACTAAGCACTGTCCCTTCTTTGCACAAATATCGCTCTATTTCTACTACTATCTAGTTGCTTTTCAATAGGGCTAAGCTCTACCCTCCACTTCGCAAGACTAAGCCTTGTCTTGTTACATCATATTATTGCATATCATGGGCTGAAACATCGCCAATTTTTCCAAAGGCGTCATAGTCTAAAGGCATCATTCACATAGCCGGAAGACACCATGCCATGGCCTGAGGATCTCTCGAACTTGCATATCATTATTCAAAGGTGTCATGGTTCGGAGGCACCATTTTCATGGCCCGAGAACACCATTTCATGGCCTGCGAATCCCTCACTAAGCAATTCATGGCCTAGGACATCATAGTCTAAGGACGTCATCTTCAAAATAACATATATATTCCGTATATATTTCAAATGTGCATAAATATCTTCAAAATAACATATATATTTATATATAAGCATGGACAAGGTTATTATAATTTTTCCCATAATTTTAAGGATTTAAATTGATTTACTTTCTCCCCTTTTATTCATAAAATCCCCAATAATTATTTCCAACATTATTTTTATGATGATGTATTCATCTCATTTCTATACTTATGCCAAAATATGGCTAATACATTTTTTATGCGTTCTTATAATTACATTTAGTATTTTTTAAGCTAAATTGCATATAATTACAATGTTAGCCCATTTTAATGTATAATTATATTTTATATGTGTAAAATTAGCCCCAATATTTTTAAAATGATATTTACATATTTTAAATCATTTTGGTATAGAAAAAATTATTTTCAAAAAAATATTATTATTTATTATAATTAAAATAGGGAAAATTGGCTATTTAATTTATAGCCAGATTTGGCTTTCAATTTTAGCCAAATTGAACCCACATCCCAGCCCAATTTCCTACACAATTAACCCGACCCAGACTTTATAAACTCCTACCCAAACCCAGAACCTGTCTACCCAATCAAATACTGACCGTTGATCTCCCAGATCAACGGTCCAAACGAGCCCCTTCCTTTTTTAATCCTAAAGACCACTAACCCTATCTCATTTCTGAGATTCTGCCGCCCTCAAACTCTCTTATCTCCTCTCTTCTCTCAACCTAACCCTAATCCCCTTCACTCGCCGCCTCCCTCTCCGGTCATATCTGGCGACCACCTTTCAACCCCAAGCCTCCAATGGTCCCTCTATCGCCTTGCTCATCATCTCTAAGGCCTTCAAGGGCCCTGGGCCATCCCGATTTGTGTCTAGGGTTTCTGTTTTGGTTATTCATGGCTTCTCCGGTGTGATTTTAGGCAAAATCACACCATACTTGTTACGATCTTTGAAGTTTATAGCAGGTTCTTCCGTTTCTATTTGGGTTTCCTTTAAAACCCTAACTTTCGTTGGTATCTCATAGATCTGTGCTATTTTTAATGATTTAAGTCTGTTTCTTTCTATGTTTTACACTATTCTCAAACTTCTTTTGAAAAAACATCAAGTACTTTAAGCCGTTTTTACTTTCTTTAAAGTTAGGGTTTCTCGGAGTTTCTTTTAACACTTGTTTAAACTAATTTTTCTTTATGTTTGAACCTCTTTCCTTGCATGTCTTGACTGATTCTATGTTCTTACTGCTTTTTAACTCGCCTATGTTAAAAACCCTAATTTTAGATCTTCTTTGTTTTGATTCTTTGTGTTAGCATGACTATTCGACTCTTTGTTATGTTTTTATAGTTACCACGCTTTGAATGGGTTTTTAATGAGTTTTAGCCTACTTGTATGACCTCTATGTGATTGTATTCATCTTGATTTGTTCATCTCTTGACTCTTTCTGTCAATATTGCTAACCTTGCAATATTGACAAGGCAAGTACTCCTTAATTTGCTATGACTATTTGTCCTTCTCTATTTATATGTTAAAGTATAGAATCATAACCCTCTCTTGATTTGATTCTTATTTCCTTATTTGATGGTTTGATTTAAAAATTTTCTTTTAAAACCCTAAAATTCTGCCTCGTCTATTTAAATTGACTGATTCCATTGCCTTACTTGTTGTGGTACTTCATTCTTACTGAATCCTTTCCTTAATTAGAGTTTTCTGAACCTAGTCCTAATTGGCTACTCTATACTTACTGAACTTTGATTGTTTCCTTATTAGTCATGTACTGATTTTTCTTGCCTTATATGATACTGGTTCTTACCATTTGATTTGATTCCCTTAACTTAAGGAGTACTTGCCTTGATTTCTGACTGACTGATTGTGAGTTCCTTAATTAACATGCTACTATGATTCTTACCTTATTTTACTACCTGTTTTCAAACTATAAATACTCCAGTCTTTCATTAACACAAAAACACGAACACTTGGTTTCAAAACTATCTCTCTTACTAAAAAAATCTCTCTGCTCTTTCTTGTGTTATTTGCTAATGTTAGCTGGCTGCAAGTCAAGGCTAACCATTTGTGCTCTTTATTCTTTCATTCTGCTTACTCTCCTCTTCATTGGTATGTCCTAGTTTCAATTTAAAGTTCCAACAGCAATATGCTTCTTCTATTGTTTCAGTTTCTCTTATTTCTAGTTTGCTTCTATTTGTGGTTCTGTTGTGAAATTTGTAGTTAAGAGTTAGATTATCAGCATGTTATTATGTCTTCCATTTCCTTTAAATTAGTACATTCCCCTTATGTGTGTTTCTGATCATGCCTTACCAATTGTCTCTTACTTGTTGTATACTTACCATCCTATATCCCATGGATCCCCAAATCCCTATCACCCCTCTATGTGTTTGTGTTCTTCATGATTGGTTCTGTGACTATGCTAGTGTCAGTTGTTTCTGAGCATGTCTAAACCAGTCCTAAAACCTTTGATGGGTTATGTGTTTACAGTCAAATGTTTTATGTGTCCCAAACCCCTTGCTTCTACGTGTGACTACTGAATTTACTTGGTTCTGTGAGCTAGCTGTGTATGATCCTATCCTAAGATGCTTGAACTTTGTTTACTACTCCAATCTCTTTTTCAAACAATCTCTGTTGCTTTACTAAATTACTTTCAAAATAGACTTTCTAATACAGTCTTTTACTAAACCTTTTTCAACTTGTTTCCTTCACTTTCGCTTTACTCTTAGTTAATAAGTTTTGCCCCCTCTAGTATGCGTACTGCCTTAGGATCCTTTTGAGAACCCTCTGAACTCCGGCATACTGAGGCTGGCCTTTCCACACTGCACTTGTTCAATTCTTTGGTTACTAAGTCTAGGTGTAAGCACTGTCTGGGATCCTTGGGGAACTTTGATCCACCTGGACTCTGATTTTGTCTATGGAACTGAGGCTTATGAGAGCATTGGAGGCTTTGGGAAACCTGGGCCTAATTGAAGGCTCCCTATAGAATAGCTTCTTGATTTTATATTTCACATACGTAATTCATCCACAATTAATAACGCTTTATTATTTTTAAGAAAGTTTGGCCGAAGTTGCATGAACGCATACTCCGGTTTAATCGCAATCATGTCACGCGAACGTGTCCACAATCACAACGATATATTAACGGGCCTAGAGCAACTACGAGCATTTGTTATTTTTATATCTAGGTTATGAAATTAATACGAGGGCCATGTATGATTAAATTATGGATGGCACACATCGGACTATATGAACTAAAATTAAATTAGTGGTTTATTAACAACAATTTTATTATTAAGAAAGTTTGATCGAAGGTTTGCGAACGCATACTCCATCTTGATTTTTAGAATCGTAATTATGTCACGCAAATGTGTACACAATCACGATGATAAATTAAAATGTGCTTAGAGGATTTTCCACGGATATTCATTTCAGAAACCGTAATTATGTCACGCGAACGTGTAAATAGTCACGATAATAAATTCAAAATGCACCTAAAGGTTCGCCTATACGGGTGTTAACGGCCTAGCATGCTCCTAACGGTTGTAACAAAGTAAATAAATAAAAGAGTACTAAAAATGTAAACAACTTAATTAATTTATTTTATTTTCCCCACTCCCACGGATTCAACAAACATTCTGAAACTAAAAGTAATACCGTAGCTTGCTAATACGCCCACAATTTGATGAAATTCAAGCTCTTTTCTCAACAAATTCAATCATAGACAAAGATCAAGAATAGTTAACCTTCTTATATCTTCTAAATTCAAGAGTTTAACTACATGGATTACTAAAGCCATTACGAGAGAACAAACAAATTTTATCTCCAATATAGGGAAACTAAATCCAAGATAACTATACAATAAAACTTCAAACATTCAGCACAAATCCGACATAGTAAAGTTAAGTCCAAAATCAGAAATGGGTCGTATTGCGAATGCATATGAAACCAGCCAACAACGAAGAGAATAGGTCAACAACATATTTCGATCACAACCACGAAAGTAACAAAGCAATTTCCAAATTTCAATTCGATTTAATCACATCATTAATTTCAACATCAACTCAATGTAGATTCGAAACCCAGTAGCTATTTCTTTTACGCAAACCTTCAGTTCAACAACAACTCTAAAAAAAGAGCTCCAATCCAGAAGAAGAGAAGTAGAATTGGTGTCAAACCCAACAAAATAGAAGGAAAATAATGGCAGTGCCTCAACGACATTTCAATGTATAAAAGCAACCACTCATTATCAAACCAAAAGCTACCAAACAAAATAAAGTTATTCAAGTAATTATCATACACATAACAAGGACTAAAACAAGAGGAAACAAACACAAATATTCACATGAAACATGATAAAAGAGGAAGAGTTTGGAATCAGACCTCAATAATATTAACAAGAACTCAATTACAGCAAATTTTGGCAGACTAAATCTGACCGGAAAAAAGAGACGATAGCAGAAACCTGGACCGCAAACCCCGTTAGCAACCTCGAAATCAAAACGGAATCAACCTCGTCTCAAACCGAACCCTCTGAATCGGTGGTCTTCGACTAATTTTTGTGAGTGATGGGATTTTGGAGTAACTAGCTGCTGTTTCGAAGAATTATTGCCAGATTTCCAGCGAGCTGGGCTGGGTTCGGTGAGAGATGGAGACGGGGGCTGCTGTGTACGCCTGGTCTCCGGAGTTATGGTTAGGAAGACGGGTTGGATCTCTCCTAGAGTTCTTTTGTTTTCTGATTTTTGGAAGATGGCGAAGAAAGGTCTAAGGGGTCTGATTTTGGTTAGCAGCGGCGGAGGGCTTCTTCCATTCTCTAGGGGTCTTCAATGTTTTTCATTTTGTTTTTATAGGAAGAAGGAGAATGTTCAGGGGGTGGGATTTTTGATGGAGCGGTGGATCTGATGTGTGTAAGGTTTTAGGCGTAGGTGTAGGGTCTATTTATTTTTCTCCTTTTTTTCCTTGTAGAGTGTAGGGATATAGGTTTTTGTAGGGTTTTTTTAGGTTAAGGGGTATGGGCTTGGGAATTATGGGCTAGGTCCGAAATTTAGGCCTAAAAATGGGTCGTTTGAGCCTGAATTTTATTCTTTCCCCGCGAACGAGATGAAAATACGATCTCATTTATTAATTAGTCCTACTTAAGTAAAATAAATGTTAAAATAAGACTGACCGTTAAAACAAAACTATTTTTGGTATTTTTCAAGATTAAAAATGACTACAAAACATTAATGAAACTATTTTTTTTGTAATTTTTATTTTTTGTAATAAAATAAAGTAAAAGAGTCAAAATTAGTTGAGATAGAGATATTAGGCCTAAATTAAATATTTACGCGCTAAAATATGAAAAATCTTGGGGAGGGTTTAAAATCACATGTCTACAGTTGCCCCTTTTTGGCTTAAAATACGAAAGAGAAACTAAGACAGGTTTTTTGACCCGACCCTTATTTAGGGAGACCAAAACTAAGAGAAAGGGGAATGTGACCGAGCCCTGGTATCTGAGATGTCTACATATCCTTGGCTATAAAGGAATCAGGCCACGTGTAGTTTAGAAGTAGAAACAGTGATGGAGTATACTGAGGTGGAGAGCCGGTCAAGGTGCCGTTCCGCCGAGGTTCCGGTCTGTGGTCCTGTTATTACATCAAAAATCAAAAAATGAAAAAGACTAGCTAAGCCTGTCAACTAAGAGTTACAAGATTCCTATCTATAAGCCTTCTGAAGTTTGATCTTGAGTCTTGATGGTTCTTCATGCAGACTTTGGATTTGAACCTTGAAGCTTGCTAGTTGCAGGTGCTAGTTCATTTTTCTTCAGCTTTTCAGATCAAAATTGGACATACCATGCTTGTGACTTTAGTCATGTCTTGAGCAGCCCACATCTTTCATCAACTTCTGCATTTGGATTCACTTCTTACCTTTCTCTTTTTTTTATTCTGGATTGTGACTAACTTTCGTTGATCATCTCAGACTGTTGACTCACATTCTTGCTGGAGTTTCTTTTGTTGCTGACTTGTATTGCATTCTGAAGTGAATTCCCTTATTCTCCAGGTAGGTGCCTGATTGCCAATACTCGAACTGTCTTTCAAAACTTGGACTGCCTTCTCCTTGTTCTCCAGGTGGGCGCCTGATTGCCAATACTTGCACTGTTTTTCCTCAAAACTTGAACTGTTTTCCCTTGTTCTCCAGGTGGGCGCTCGGTTGCCAACATTTGAATGGTATTCCTTCCCTCTGAAACTTGAATTGTTTTCCCTTTGTTTTCTAAGTGGGTGCCTGATTGTTGAACTTGAACCGTCTTCCTTAGAACATTGTTGCTTTCCCTTTGTTCTCCAGGTGGACGCCTGATTACTAACATTTGAATTGTATTCCTTCCCTCTGAAACTTGAATTGTTTTCCAGGTGGACTCCTGATTGCTGAACTTGAACCGTCTTCCTTTGAACATTGCTTCTTTCCCTTTGTTCTCCAGGTGGGTGCCTGATTACCAATATTTGAATTGTATTCCTTCCCTCTGAAACTTGAATTGTTTTCCCTTTGTTTTCCAGGTGGCGCCTGATTGCTAAACTTGAACCGTCTTCCTTTGAACATTGCTGCTTTCCCTTTGTTCTCCAGGTGGGCGCTTGATTACCAACATTTGAATTGTATTCCTTCCCTCTGAAACTTGAATTGTTTTCCCTTTGTTTTCCAGGTGGGTTCCTAATTGTTGAACTTAAACCGTCTTCCTTTGAACATTGTTGTTTTTCCTTTGTTCTCCAGGTGGGCACCTGATTACCAACATTTGAATTTTCTTCCTTTCCTTTGAAACTTGAATTGTTTTCCCTTTGTTTTCCAGGTGGGCGCCTAATTGCTGAACTTGAACTGTCTTCCTTTGAACATTGCTGCTTTCTCTTTGTTCTCCAGGTGGGCGCCTGATTACCGACATTTGAATTGTATTCCTTCCCTCTGAAACTTGAATTATTTTCCCTTTGTTGGTGGGTGTCTGATTGCTGAACTTGAACCGTCTTTCTTTTAACATTGCTGTTTTCCCTTTGTTATCCAGGTGGACGCCTGATTACCAACATTTGAATTGTCTTCCTTTCCTCTGAAACTTGAATTTTTTCCCTTTGTTTTCCAGGTGGGCGCCTGATTGCTGAACTTGTACCGTCTTCCTTTGAACATTGCTGCTTTCCCTTTGTTCTCCAGGTGGGCGCCTGATTACCAACATTTGAATTGTATTCCTTCCCTCTGAAACTTGAATTATTTTTTAGGTGGGCGCCTGACTGCTGAACTCGACCCGCTTTCCTTTAAAACTGCTTTCCCTTTAAACTTGAACTGTCTTCCCTTGTTCTCCAAGTGGGCACCTGATTACAATAAAACAGAAAAAATAAAGGAAATTTTTCTGTCCCAGTTTTATATTGGGAACATCTGTGAGTGTTAACCGATTCTTGTTATCAAAATTCGACTTGTAGTGCCCGAAGGGTTTTCACTATCAAGCCTCTCTCCTTTTGTTCTTTTTCTCAACTAACCATCGCCTTATGGTGCATGTGAAGGTTTTCACCAATAAGACTCTCTCATTTTGTTCTTTTCTTCTTATTTCCTCTGATTCTACAGATGACAAGGCATTAACCATGGTAAAAACATCATATACCCTTGGCATGTCTAAACTCAACACTCTCAAAGATTATCTGAGAGGTCTTTTTTGGACAGTAATGTGGCTTTTGGACAGGATTAGAAAAAAGGATATCATAAAGGCTCATACTAACTATGACAATGAGGTTAATTTATTTACAACTTTTGGAATCCATTATAAAAAAATTTCCCCAATTTCTAAAATAGGGGAATTTGAATCTATTTTTCCCTTTCTTTTTTTATTGTTTTTTTGGAATTTCCCACTCTCGACTTCGTGGGATTATGAAATATTTTATTTGGTATGACCGAACCATAAGGTTGTCTACGTATCTTGTGGTGACAAGAATCGGGTCAAACGTAGTTCACAAAACTACTCTTTGTTACTATTTGCCTTTTTCTTTTTTCCTTTTTTTTCTTTTTCCTTTTTCTTCTTCTTTTTTTCTCTTTTTCTTTCTTTTTCTTTTTTTTATCTCTATTTTTTCTCTTCTTATTTTTTTTTTAATTTTCTTTTTGGAATGAACTTTCTAAAGTAAACCTATGGGGACATGAATCTTCTTTTCTTTTTATGACTCCGACTTGATTCCAAAAGAATGGAGGTCAAAGAAATTAGTACAGGCTCAAAAGGGTATTCGAATGGTATAAGTGTTTGGGTAGCTGAAAGAGGGCCTCCCAATCTCTAAGAACACCAAGTAAAACACATGCAACTTGAAAATGAAAATGAAGATCATGCATAGCATTTCTTTTGCAGCATCGGCATTGGCATCACTGATATGCCTTCCACTCTTCTTTTTTTAGTGTCTTGTCAAGTACAGAACTCTCATTGGATGATTTCTTTTTCACGATGGATACCCTCCATCTGCTTGGAGCAAACTCCCTTGACTTTATCTTATTACTTGAGGTACACTTGAACTCAAAACTGCTCGCTTTAAATTGTCCGGGATGCCTCTCCTTTAACGAATTCTTGTCACCCTATTAACTTCCCAAATTATCTGCCCCAATTTCACATGGTTCGGGCTTCAAATGATCTCAAAATGTCCAAATCTGTACTTATTTCCCTCAAGTGTCCCTATCATCTTCAAAATTGTTTCATTGTTTCCTGATTAAACTAACTTTTAAGACCAGGCTGAGAATTACGCATGCATTTCATGTCACTAGAGTCAGTAGGAAAAGAACTATAAAAGGGAAAGATAACTAAACAAACACTGACTAGAAATAACAGAAAACAGGAAATTGTATTATACAGATGGTGAAAGGGTCTGAACAACAAAACAAGTAAAATAAACTGGGGTACAACCCTGGAACAAACCTAGATAACACTAAATGAGTTACTACGACTAAAGGAACTAGGCAAAATAGAAAGGATATAAGGGTTTGAGGCACAAGACAATATCCGTATTACAACCCCGAAATAATCCGGACAACAGAAATGACAGCAAAATGAACCACCAAGACTTGTCCCTGGGTGGCCAAGAAAGGAGCATCTTTCCAATTACCAAGCTCGACATCTAGCCACTGGGTTCCGCATCAACATTACTAGAACCTTCACAAGTCTTCATCGCATTGTCCTTAGCAAATTGCTTTTAGGTCCCTTTGGCCGGCTCATTCTTAGGATCAACTTCCAGAACCAAGAGTGATAGCGCTGAATGCTTTGCGGCAAGTGGCCCTCCGAGGACCTCAAAAGAGCTCTCATATTCCTTTTCCACACAAATCATGTCCACTATACCCGTCTCATTATAAACAGGCAATGGACTTTGGCTAGTATCTGCTGCATTTGAATTTTGCACGGTAATGTCACCTGCATCAATAAGCTTCTAGACTGCTCCTTTCAGATGCCAACACTTTTCTATGTCATGCCCCGGGGCATTAGAGCAATATGCGCACCTTTGAGAAAAATCAAAATTCTTTGGAAAAGGGTTTGGCATTTTTATCTGAATCGGCTTTAACATGTCCAATTGCCTCAACCTTTGGAACAGACTGGCATATGATTCCCCAATAGGAGTGAAAGACTTTTTTATTTGATGCTGCCTTCTCATTTTGTACTCTGTCCTCAGTTGAAACCTTTTGCGGGTAGGTGGTTGATGTGCTTGAGGAGGCGGGTAAGATATTTGCGGAAATGGTGCAGGCCATCGCAGGTCTCGTGGGTGTGGAGCATATGGCGGTGCATTGTGGATAGGGTACTGGGAAGGTGAGGTATGACTTTGGGGATTTTGTGGAGAGAAGTAGCATTGAGGAGAAATATTTGGAGCACGAGAATATCCATGGGGTCGATATTGAGGCTGAAAGCGTTGAGCGGGAATGCCCACTGGATCCTGTGGTTGGCGGGGCTTAGCAACATCTTTTCTATCAATGGGAGGACTATCCCAAGAAACTTGTTCGTTCCATCTGAACCAAAACTCCCTAAAACTTTCCTCCGATTTCTTTTCCATATTAGATAGGGAGGAGCGATCTATGGTAATGCCTATATTGTATTGAAAGGGTCGAACAAAATCTTGAGTCATGCCATGCCATGTAGGCCACTTACTAACATCTTGACGTGTATGCCATTCCAAGGATTCCCCAGTCAGGCTCTTAATGAAATACGCCATCAGCAACTCGTCTTTCCCTCCAACACTTCTCATTTCACTACAATAACCCCTCAGATAGGCTACCAGATCTCCACACCCCTCATACAAATTAAACTTTGGCACTTTAAACCCTGCAGGCAGATGAACATCAGGGAACATATTAATCTGATTTCCCATCTCTTGCATGCTCCTTAAGGACTGTTCTATACCTTTCAGCTTCCTGGATATCTCATCTCGCCCTTCTTTTCCTGTGAACTTTTCATTTTCAACATGAGGATCATCCTGAGGGCTCTGCTTGTATGAGTCGGGAACCTTGTGGGCAACCTCTGAGGGGTAATATTGGGCATCATGAGCTTTGAGTGGGTGTTCATTGTTGGATCTATGAAGGGAAGATTGTTGAGCAGTTGTGATCGTGGGGATAGTGGATATGACAGGAGGGAAATTTTTGGGAAAAGTAATTGGAGGACGACTGATAGAGCTACTAGGGTGGTTGGGAAAGCTGTGATAAGCGGGTGGATTTGGAGAGTATGGGGAATCGTCTGGCACTATGACCGGAGTTTGGGTAAGGTAGCATCTAAGAAGCTAGGTGGTGGCGGGGGTGGTACCTTCCTAGTCATCCAAGCCTGATACATGTCTGCAATGTGTTGTCTTAACATCCTTACCTCTTCAACCAACCCATTGCCTTGTTCAACCGATTGCTTTTGGGCACCAGTATCAACCGACTCGATTCCGTTGCCGTCTGCCATTTCCTTTCAACCTTATGTTGTAGAGAAGAGTTGCCACTTTAAGAACCACAAACCAACCACCTTTCTGCTATGAAGATGAAGTAATCACGCTAGCGTTAGGGCATTTAATATAAGATAATCTCACTTTATGTGCAACGCACCTAGCCACAGTTATTGGTTCTAAAATGACTTCGAGGGTACGGAGGTCAGTTGGCATCATCCCAATTTGTTCATTTCAATCTTCTCTTTTATTTGCTTTTCTAACACTCTTGGCTTGCTTATTTTCCTTCCCTTTTTTCTTCTAATTATCACTTTTTTCTTTCCTCTCATTTCTCACATCCCATAATTACACCTCTTTTTTTCTTTTCTTCTTTTTTTCCTTTTTTTCCTTTTCTTTTTTTTTTTCTTTTTCTCTTAAATTTTTTTAAAAAATGATTCGATCGAACCCTATGTAGGTTGTCTACGTATCATGACGCCGCATGAATCAAATATTTGCGTAGTTTGGGAAGAACGAAAATAAAGTAAACAAATTAACGTTCTCATTTTCTTTTCTTTTCATTTTCTTTTTCTTTTTTTACCTTAATGACTACTCTGATGAGAAACGAGAAATAAAAGAAGCAAATCCTTCTTTTTTTTTGAATTTTCTAGACTTAATGTTCTATTACCTATTCTAAACTCAAGCTTAACGAGCATATATTTTCTCCTTTTTTTTTTGAAACAAATACTCTATGGGAATTATTAAGGAATAATTCCTAGAAGAGAAAAATATTTTTGATTCTTTTTTTAGGAAGGAAGTCTAAGGATAAACCAAAGAAAAATATTTTGAATTTTCATTTGATATCCCTGAAGAAAGATTTCGAAACGAGAAATGAAAAAGATAAAAACTGTATTTGGATTTCAATTTTTAATTACCTAAAGGAGAAATTCTAAACATAAACAAAAGATAAGGTATGTTATTTTCTTCTATGTACAATGTCCTAAAGTTCTAGTAAAAATAAAAGAAATTTTTTTATTCATTTTTCATTAATTTCGCAAAGAACCTCAAAAGAAAATCTTTTTGGATTTTTTGAATTAATATCTTAAAAGAAAATTTAGGTACTAAAAAAAGAACTCTTTTCTTTTCTTTTTTTTTTTTGATTTTTAGTCTTAATATACTAAAGGAAATATAAAAGCAATTTTTATTTTAAGTTCTAGATATTAATTTCCTAAGAAAAACCACAAAAGATTTTTTTGAACTTCTAGAGTTAGTATTCTAAAGAAAACATCTAACAGAAATACAAAAACCCAAAATCTCTTTTTTTGGATTTTTGATTTATTACACTTTTTTTTTCAAATACAAAATAGGAAATACTATAATAAAAGACTCGACATTACTGTACAAAACTAGAAGGTAAAAGATGACATAAAAGAAAAACAAACTCAACAAAAAAAAATATCCTTAAGCAACTCCTGGATGAGCGATCCTGACTGGATGGTCCCGGGGTGTCTGCCATGCTCAAACTCCGGTAAATAGACCCACACCTATATGAGAAAACTTTAACCAACACTATGTGAGAAAATAACACTCCCTATTAGACACATGCAAGACATGATTGAGGCTATTTTTGTAAAATGATTTATGTGGTCAAAAGGTGGCTAGAAGTGCAAAATCTGGCTAAGACCCCGTAAAGCCAAGAACCTAAGATTTACTAGGAAGACCTGACCCTATGTGGGTTGCCTACATATCACACCCCGAAAGACGAAAATCAGGCATGCGTAGTTCGGGCAGATTGGATACGGTCGAGAATTAAAAAAAACAACTAATTTAGAGAAAACATAGTTTGTCCTTTTTTTTTTGAAAAATGATGAAACATGTAAACTCTTTGTGAATTTTCTTTTCCCCCCTTTTTTGGTTTTTTGATTTTTTGAAAATAATGAAAAAGTGCAAAATCCTTTTTTTGAGTTTTTCATGTTTTTTTTCTTAACAAAAATGTGACAAAAAACATAAATGGGCCCTACTTGCTTTATTTTCACACTTCACCCTCTCTTTTTTCTTTTTTTTTCATTTTCCCTCAACTATCATTGGTCCGCCAAATGACCCTTTTACCCTTGAAGAAATGCAATATGTAGCACATATGATGCATCAAGATGGTATGTTATTTTGGGTACACCTGTCCTAGACGGACCCAACCCCTGTGTTGAGTCCCCTAAGTCAAATGCACGTGATGCAAACAAACGTTCCTAGTAGGGATCCGGCATGAGTCTGTGTTTTTCTAGGTTTAAATCCTGCGGTTGTGTTCTAGACCTGGCTTACCCGAGCGGACAATAGGGGCCGAAGAGGGGGCAACATACCGGGAGCACTAAAGTCTACCCGGCCTTGTTGCTTCCCCAGCCTCGTTCTATTTGGAATAATTTTTACAGAAAAAGTGGGCCACGCGAACGTGTGCACCATTTTTAGAAAACTCAGAGGGGTGGCGTAAGAAAATAGTTATATATAATTCAAATAATATTAAAGCAGTAAACAGAGAGCATTTATCACAAAAGGTGCACAGAATACAGTAATATCAACAATAAATAAAGCCAAGCAAAATCATATTAATAAGCTCAAATTCTGAACCCTGAACCAGAGATTCTGGGTTCGATTCCCAGCAGAATCGCCAAAGCTGTCACACCTCCTTTTTAAACTAAAATCAGAGTCGCCACTTGGGACAATTTATGGTATCCCAAGTCACCGGTTTAAAATCCCAAATCGAGGAAATTTGACTCTAATTATGGTTTGCGAATACAGAAATTCGGGTAAGGAATTCTGTTAACCTAGGAGAAGGTATTAGGCATTCCCGAGTTCCGTGGTTCTAGCACGGTCGCTTTGATCATACTTGGCTTATTAACAATAATTTCATTATTAAGAAAGTTTGATCGAAGTTGTGTGAACGCATACTCCGACTTAGTTTTTAAAATCGTAATTATGTCACGCAAACGTATACACAATCACAATAGCATTTTAAACGCTCTTAGAGGCTTTTCCACAGATATTCATTTCAGAAACAGTAATCATGTCACGCGAACGTGTACATAATCACGATAACAAATTCAAAATGCGCCTAAAGGTTCGCCTATCCGAGTGTTAACGGCCTAGCATGCTCCTAACGATTGTAACAAAGTAAATAAATAAAAGAGTACTAAAAATGTTAACAAATTAATTAATTTTATTATTTTCCCCACTCTCACGGATTCAACAAACATTCTGAAACTAAAAGTAATACCGCATCTTGCTAATACGCCCACGATTTGATGAAATTCAAGATTTTTTCTCAACAAATCCAATCATATACAAAGATCAAGAACAGTTAACCTTCTTATATCTTCTAAATTAGAGAGTGTAACTACATGGATTTCTAAAGCCATTACAAGAGAACAAAGGATTTCTAAGTATTACTTAATTAAATTTTATCTCCAATATAAGGAAACTAAATCCAAGATAACTACACAATAAAATTTCAAACATTCAGCACAAATCCGACATAGTAAAGCTAAGTCCAAAATCAGAAATGAGTCGTATAGAGAACGCATGTGAAACCAGCCAACAACGAAGAGAATAGGTCAACAACATATTTCGATCACAACCACGAAAGTAACATAACGATTTCCAAATTTCAATTCAATTTATTCACATCATTAATTTCAACGTCAACTTAATATAGATTCAAAATCCAGTAGCTATTTCTTTTACGCAAACCTTCAGCTCAATAACAATTCTAAAAAAGAGCTCCACTCTAGAAGAAGAGAAGTAGAATTTGTGTCAAACCCAACAAAATAGAAGGAAAATAATGGCAGTGCCTCAATGACATTTCAATGTATCAAAGCAACCACTCATTATCAAACCAAAAGCTACCAAACAAAATAAAGTTATTCAAGTAATTATCATACACATAAAAAGGACTAAAACAAGAGGAAGCAAACACAAATATTCACATGAAACATGATAAAAGAGGAAGAGTTTGGAATCGGACCTCAATAATATTAGCAAGACCTCAGTTACAGCAAATTCCAGCGGACTAAATCTGACCGAAAAACGAGACGATAGCAGAAGCCTGGACCGCAGACTCTGTCAGCAACCTCGAAATCAAAACGGAATCAACCTCGGCTCAAACCGGAACCCTCTGAATCGGTGGTCTTCGACTGATTTTCGCGAGTTTGATGGGATTTTGGAGCAACTAGCGGCTATTTCGGAGAATTGTTGCCAGATTTCTGACGAGCTGGGCTGGGTCCGGTGAGAGATGGAGACGGGGGCTGCTGTGTACGCCTGGACTCCGGAGTTATGGTGAGGAAGACGGGTTGGATCTTTCCTAGGGTTCTTTTGTAATTTGATTTTTGGAAGATGGAGAAGAAAGGTCTAAGAGGTCTGAATTTGGTTAGCAGCGGCGGAAGGCTTCTTCCGTTCTCTAGGGGTCTTCAACGTTTTTCATTTTGTTTTTTTCGGAAGAAGGAGAATGTTCAGGGGGTGGGATTTTTGATGGAGCGGCGGATCTGATGTGTGTAAGGTTTTAGGCGTAGGTCTAGGGTTTATTTATTTTTCTCCTTTTTTTCCTTGTAAATTGTAGGGATATAGGTTTTTGTATGTTTTTTTAGGTTAAGGGGTATGGGCCTAGGAATTATGGGCGTGGGAATTATAGGTTAGGTCCGAAAATTAGGCCTAAAAATGGCTCGTTTGAGCCTGAATTTTATTCATTCCCCACGAACGAGACTAAAATACGATCTCATTTATTAATTAGTCCTACTTAAGTAAAATAACTGTTAAAATAGGACTGGCCGTTAAAACAAAAATATATTATATTTTTCAAGATTAAAAATGACTACAAAAAATTAATGAAACTATTTTTTGTAATTTTTATTTTTTGTAATAAAATAAAGTAAAAGAATCAAAATTAGTTGAGATAGCGATATTAGGCCTAAATTAAATATTTACGTGCTAAAATATGAAAAATCTTGTGGAAGGTCAAAAAACACATGTCTACACCTGTAATAATTTGTAAACAGATATTTGAGGTATTTAGTAAAAGGGTGGGTAGATGCATACTTTCTGGGTAATACGGGTAGAAATCCTGCTCTTAGGACATTATTTTTAAAGTCTGATTGCTTGTCTAAATAGAAAACATGCTCATATGTTTGCTCTTTAATCTGATTGCTTTGCCTAATAGAAATCATGTCCACAGGATTTCACTTTTAAGTTTGTTTGCATCAAGTAGAAACCATGTCTATAAGGTTTTACACTCAGTCATGTTTAGAAACCATGCATATTGATTCCAAACAATCATGTCTTAAATCAGTTCAATAATGGATATCATGCCTATAGGACTTAATTCCAACTTTCAGTTACAACGAGTATTTATGTATTTTTTATGCCTACAAATCGTTAACCATCAGTAATATGCCTAGATACCATGCCTATAAGGATCCCTACTCGCAATTCTGTCTAATTTAGTCTAATAATCAGCTTGATCACACCTAGTTCATTTTCTAAATTGGTCTTAAGCATTTCCTGGAACAAGTTCTTTCAAATTGCCTCAATATTGTTAGATATCATGCTTATAGGTATCCATTTCAAAACATGCTTGTTTCTGTATTAATATAGACAACCAGTATTCTGCATATAGGCAAGCCTTAGGGCGTTTTCAAAATTTGCATTCCTCTGAAACTGTCTCTGTCGCTTAACGTTTCTGATCCTAACAGGCTTTTAAAAGAGTCCCTGGGCAACTACTAGGGTATAACTTCTGAGTCTGAAAAGTTTTTGTTTGTTTCTGCATATTCGCTTAGATATCCTGCTTTAGGAAATTGATTAATAAAAGACCTTAACTGTGTTTGAGTCGTGTTTCTTGTGTGTTTGTTTGAGGAGGAAACCCTGAGCCTCTTAATTGCTCCCATTATATGAAAGTCCTAAATGTTTTGACTGTCGCCTTAGAATTTTCGCATGTCTAAACCTTAGGGGTACGTCTAGAACTACCTATAGGCAGAGGTCATAACTCCCTCCAGGACTATTAAGAAGGGACGGGTAGCAGCACACAATAGGAATCATTGACCAAACACTCACTTTGCATGACCAATAAGGGGATAGGAAGGGTAGACATGGGATATGATGACTATGCATTAATGTCACGTGTAGCCTCTCATTGTGGAGTATTTACTGGTTCAGTAGTTAGCACTATGGGAACTGATATAGGACCAGAACGCTATACAGCTTGGTTCATTAGTATTTTCAATGGAAACTCATAGAGAACCCGGTTCTCTATGCAGTCTGGTGGACGCTTAGTTTCTAACAATTCGTATTAGAGCAGGTTATTTCTAAAAGGTTAACACCTAGAAAGGATCTACATGGTTGCTCCACCAAACTTCGAGGAAAGTCAATTAACCAATAGACCACAAAGATTTTAGAAAATGGTTCGTAGAAATGGAGGCACTCCCGAGAAGGGTAGTTCTAGCAGAAACACTAAAGGATACGATTGTTGTCACAAGTGCGGAAAACCAGGGCATTTCATCAAAGACTGCCCATTTCTGAAACAAAAGCATTACAAACACAACTCTGACAAAGTAGCAAAAAGGAACCCGGTCCTTGACAAACGATTTAGCTGAAAACGTGCAGCTGACAATGTTGTGAAGCAAGCTCTTGTTGCATGGGGAGACTCCTCCAGCGAATCAGAAGAGGAACCAGATGCAGGAAGCAGCTCCATGATGGCAGGGGAAAATGAAGCAAAGGAATATGATTCATTGTTTGCATTGATGGCTCAGTCCTATGAGGATGAAGAGGATGACAATAATGAGGTAAATTTCAGGGATGTTCAGAGAAATCTGAAGTCCTACTCTTCGAAGAAATTGATGGCATTAGCAAATGTTCTAATTGATACATATTATAGTTTTGTTAATGATAAATATGCCCTAATCATAGAGCTAGGAGATGCTGAACAATCTAGAGATGATTTGATGGCAGTGGTTGTTGACTTGAAGGAAATCATAGAGAACCTTAGCAAAGAAAAGAATACTCTAGTAGAGAAAATTGCAGCTACTGAGCAAGAAAGGGATGATATGGTAGTTTCCATTGTAGATTTAAGGGAACAAGTGGAAGAAGTAACTATAGAACATAACTTGATGAAAAAACAAACAAAAAAATGGATGGACAACACTGAGGGAGAGGAAGTGGCTAGTAAGGCTCAACTTGAGCTTGAGAGTGAGCTTAACAAAGTTAAAACAAATCTTGTTGATGAGCTTGAAAAGAATATACAACTTCAGGAGGATTTAAAAAGGGTTAAAAATGATATTGATAAGTCACTTAAATGGACCCGGTCCTCTAATGTAATAACGTCTATGTACAGGAATACTGGTGGAAACAGGCAAGACATCGGGTTTCAAAAGGCTAAAACCTCCTATAATCCCCATAGGAAGTATGTAATTGTGGCTGATAATAGGTTGTGCACTCACTATGGTCAAACTGGTCATTACAAGGACTCTTGTAAAGTTAAAATTCAGTCTTTACAGAAAAACAAAGTTTTTGTTGAAAAGAGGCGTACTGATGAGGAACCTGGTTCCCTGAAAAGAAAATATGTGTTGCCTGTATGGGCAAAAAGAAGTTTGATCTGCCCATTCTATCATTATAAGGGACCCAAGCTGGCTTGGGTTCCTAAGTCTAATCATTGATGTAGTGTGCAGGGAATAGTGAGAGGGAGCAGTCAACAGTGGTACATGGATAGGGATTGCTTGGAGCTCATGACTGGAAGTACAAATGATTTCCTTTCACTGAAGGCCCTGCAATGAGGGAGTGTATCTTTTGAAAATGGCAAGAAGGGATACATTCTGGGAGTTGGAAGGATCGAGAAGCCTCTTTCCCGCTTTATTGAACATGCGTACTTCATGAAGGGGTTGAAGTATAGCTTGCTGGGTATTTCCCAAATATGTGACAAGGGGATCTTAGCTGTCTGAATGCTGCTAATGATAATGCTGAACTATGGCACAGAAGGCTGGGTCATGCAAGTTTCACGCTGTTGAACAAATTAGTCAAGAAGGACCTAGTTCGTGATCTGCTCAAGTCAAATTTCAAGGAGCACAGAGTGTGTGATGCATGTACTAAGGTAAATATCTGATGTTTCAAATGGCAAGTCTGATATGATGAGCCAGATGAAGGAGGCAAGTGAAGACAATGTCACATCCTCTTCCACTTCTCAAGAGAAACCTAGTACCCCAATTACTACCACTGAAGTTGAAGAAAGAGTTGGAGATACAGCGCAAGGCACTCCACAAGTAACAGATCAAGGAGTGCAGAGAAATCTATTGCAATGCAAAAGGAACTGCATCAATTTGAAAGAAACAAGGTATGGCACCCGGTACCTAGACCCTCAGACAGAACCATCATAGGGACCAGGTGGGTATTCAGGAATAAGCTGGATGAACAAGGAAATACTATAAAGAACAAAGCAAGGCTTGTTGTCCAAGTATACAATCAGGAGGAAGGGATCGATTATGATGAGACTTTTGCCACAGTAGCTCACATGGAAGCTACTAGGATCCTCATTGCCTTTGCTTCACATATGGAATTATTCCAAATGGTTGTGAAGAGTGTCTTTCTGAATGTTTTTCTCAAGGAAGAAGTCTATATCAAGTTATCTCCAGGTTTTGAACGTCATGTACACCCTAAACATGTATTCAAATTGGATAAGGCACTGTAGGGGTTGAAGCATTCCCCTAGAGCCGGTACGAGAGACTATCCAAGTTTCTCTTGGAAAATGGCTTCAAAAGAGGAAAGATTGACAATACACTGTCTTTGAAGAAACTGGTAAGGAACCCGCTCATAGTTCAGATTTTTGTGGATGACATCATATTTGGAGCTACAACTAACTCATTATGCGAAGAATTTGCTAAATTCATAGGAAGTGAGTTTGAAATGAGTATGATGGGGGAACTGAATGTCTTCCTAGGTCTTCAAGTGAAGCAGTCCATAAAAGGAACGTGTATCGGTCAGCAAAAAAGCATCAAAGAACTCTTGAAAAGGTTTGATATGGAAGCATCAAAGGGGAATCATTGGATCTCTACTCTACCTTACTGCCAACATGTCAGACATTGTATTTAGTGTGGGATTATGTGCAAGGTTCCAATCAAATTCTAAGGAATCTCATCTGAAGGCAGCTAAGAGAATTCTAAGATATTTTAAGGGGATACAGAACCTGGTTCTGTACTATCCTTCAGGTGACAATTTCAACCTTATTGGTTATGCTGACTAATTATGCAGGATATCTGGTGGACAGGAAAAGCACATTTGGAATGGCTCATTTCCTTGGATTATGTTTTATCTCATGGGGTACTAGGAAACAAAACTCCATAGCTCTCTCAACATCTGAAGCAGAATATGTTGCATTTTCCTCGTGCTATGCTCATTCACTATAGATCAAGCAACATCTTGAAGACTTTAGTGTATTTATAGCTTGAACCCGGTACAATACAATAGGACAAAGTGCATTGACGTGATCATCACTTTTTGAGGGATAATATGGAAAAGATTCTGATTTGTATGAAATTCTAGAAGACGGAGGACGGGGTAGTAGACTTCTTCACCAAGGCGCTGGCACTGAACATTTTGAAAGAAATCGTCCGGAGTTGGGGTTGATCAAGCTCAACTAAGGACCTGGTCCCTTGATAATTGGGCTATGTTAATAAGGAAAGGTACAATGCTAAAAAAGTATTTTTCGCCGACATCTAACTCAAATCTATACTGTTACAGGGATACACATACGGCAGTTTCAGGACAAAACAAGTAAGAGTGACATTGCACTTCTGGGAGTCTTTGCTCAAAATTTTCAAAAACTATCAAGGAACCTGGTTCCTATGACTCAGGTTAGTAGTCTCTCCAATACTTATATGCCTTTTTAAGCTGCTGAAGTGTCATGTCATTAATTTATTTCTGCCTTTCTCTTGCCTCTCCTCCTAACTTTTGAAGTCCAAAATGTTAAACCTTTTCTGAACTAACCCGTTACCCCAAAAAGGAACTTCTTTATCTTACACTCAACTAAAACTGATTCTTTTATTCAAAACCAAAATCAACCTTGTCTCAAAAGAATCCTTCTTCTCAAATATGCCAGAAGTAAACCCAACTCTCTCACTTTCCAAAATCCTAACTCCATTAGAATCAAAACCCCAAAAAGCCCTTGGTAGATTTTGATGGAAGTTTAACTGAAAGGAAACAGGGTAGATCTAATATTCTAGAGCGTGAGGCTGGAGTTATTATTGGATTTGTGAAAGTCTTGAAGGATGGAAAAATTGGTAAATGTGAGGACTGAATGAGAAACTTGATCCCTCAAGCCCTTCACATGAAGTCAATTTTAATGATGATCTTCTTCTCTTTGAAGTTTTATGTTTAAACGAACTTTCGATCCAGTAAAGAGGATTGATGAAAAGCATGCAGATTGATGATGATGTGGTGTGACCTGCTGATGTAATTGTGAAAGAGAGAATTAAGTAATAAGCAAAAAAATAATAATAATTGGAGAAAAGAAAGTTGGCTGAGAAAGATGTAGCAGATGATAAGGGTGAACAGATTGAGAAGAAGAAGAGGGAGGCATGGACGCTCTGGGAAAGAAAGGGTAGTGTGAGTGAGAAACCTGGTTCCTTACAGAAGCAAAAGGTTGAGTCATCAGGTTTGGAGAGGTAGAAGACTCAGAAGTTTCAAAAAGTGATGTTAGGCAGAGTATTGACTCTGATATTGCTGGGAAAAAATGGAGGAACTTCTTGACATTGTTGAGTTCCAAAAATAGAATCACCTCTTTGATCTTCCAAGTTCCAACATTTATGAAGAAGAAGTAAAAACTTCTATGTTTTATATGATACTCTGATGCTATATGTGCATGGGACTGAGTTTGTTCTTTATGAGAAGAAGCTTGGGGAGATTCTTGGTGACCTGATTGATGGTTCAACCTGCTCAGATAGGTTGAGAACCAGGTCCTCGTGGACTCTTGGCAGAATAGAATGTTAAGTTGAAGGGTGAGAATGAAAGATTGAGGAAATAGGAGGGGAACTGAGAGAGCAGATGATCATTGATCAATGGAAAGTGAATGAACGAATGGACAAGCTCAATCAAGGCCTTAGCCCATTACTTTTCCTCCTACCCAGTGATCCATGTCTTTCACTCCTTCCAAATTCCCTTGAATTCTTATCTTCTTTTGATCCCTATATTTGATGACATTGGTACTTTAGTTGTTTAAATTGTCATATTATGTGTTGTTGAAAATACTATGATTTTATTATAATTACTCCACTATGGGCAATCACTCTATTTTGTGCAATGATATTCACTTGTTGTTCTTGTTATTATTTATGTTGTGTTGCCCAAGTGGCATGAGTTAATGTTGCTGAACTTCTTTTTGGTTATGCTTCTTCTGTTACTCTTTTCGATTATGCCAAAAGGGGGAAGTTATATAGGTGTCAACATGAAAGTTAGCTCAACATGGGTGTGAAAGTTAGCTCTGCATGGTGAAAGATGGATGTGCATGAAAGTTATATAGGTGTCAACATAGGGGAGGGACAGAACCAAATTGATATGGTCTGTTGTGCATGAAAGATAACTCTGTTTCGCAGGGGGAACGTTGCTGATAATATGTTGCTTATAGGTCTGATCCGTAAGGAAACATGTGAGGAATCTGGTTCTTAAGAGGAATATTAATTTTGGGTTTGTCATCATCAAAAAGGGGGAAATTGCTCTAAGTTACACTATGTCATGTTTTGATGATGATAAACGTTCTCAACGAACTGGGTACAGACCAGATGTGATCAGTGCATGTAAGGAATCTGATTCTCACGGGGAATAATTCTGGGTTTGTCTTTCATCAAAAAGGGGGAAATTGATAAGTTATGGTACTTTGAGTTTTGATGATTTGCCAAACAGTCTTGAGAAACCAGTTGTGATCCGCTCCTTAGGTTTGGTTCTCATGGGGAATATGGCTGATTCGTAGGGGGAACAATGTGGAGATCTGGTTCTCAGGGGGAATATCAATTCTAAGTTTGTCATCATCAAAAAGGTGGAAATTGATAGGTTACAAGTCCCTTGGGCATAAGTACTTTACTTTATGTTTTGATGATCTAACAAACTTACCATCCAGAAATAGATAAGGAACCTGTTACACACTTATAAGACTTTGAGATCAGAAAGTTCCAAGTTGGGATCCAGCCCTTGGGAAAGCAAGGTGAATGTTATTACTGAATCAGAGGACTTGCAGGAGCTGACCATAGAAGAGCTGGTTGGAAATTTGAAGACCTACAAGATGAAGAGGAAGATTGACAGTGAAAGGAACAGCTGAGGGAACAGGTCCCTACCAGTTCCCGAGGAGACTGTATGAAGTAAACTCTCCAACCGTAAAATTGCTGCATGCACACGCTATTGTACAGAAACAGTACAACAGTCAACTTTCTGTGGAAGGCTTTTTACCTACCTTGCTTACATCATTGTAAGTGATGTCATACACATATAATACAATCAAGGAAGGTAAAATAACTTACTTCATGAGAGAACCAGATAAAGGACCTGAAGCATGCCTTGTACAATCATTCAAGTTAATCGACTCAAGATAATCTGGGTAGTGTGCCTTTAGACTCACAAAAACCAGATTAGGGACCTGATCCCTTAGTGTTCCCCTGACAGAAGTATAAGTGAACTATATAGCTGGAAAGCAACTACAAAAAGTGACTGTCTACAATTGTACACGCAACAGTGCAGAAGATAGTGCAGCAGTCACTTCCCATTAGGAAAAGGCATGTACTAACCAAGATTTGATATCACCATTGTGATTTATTTTGTAGTATAAACCTTGTGCAAGGCACAAGACATTCTTCTAACACTTACAAAATTAAAAAGAAGACATTCTCTCAAGTGCTTGCTACAACCTCTCTTAAGAACAAAGCTGCTGCAACCTCAAGGACCAGATCCAAGATTGAAGATATCTTAAGTCCTTAGGTTTGTTGAGTCTTTGTTATTTGTTCTTCATTTGTAACTCCTATCTTGCTTTATTAGAAGCTGTGTTTTAGAAAACCCAAAATCACAAACCCTCTAAGTTTGTATCTTGGCTAGAGTTTGTCGAGTTGTAAAGCCTTTGTAATAGAGTTATTATAAAGTGGCTTGTAATAGTGTTATTACAAGTTAGAGTGATTGAAGTATTTGTAATAGATTTATTACAAAGTGGCTTGTGGTGAGAGTATCACAAGTTAGTTAAAGTCTTTGTAACTAGAGAGTCACAAAGTGGTTTGTGGTGAGAGTACCACAAGTTAGTTGAGTTGAATCCTTTGTAATAGAGTCATTACAAAGTGGCTTGTGATAGGTGTTTGCAAGTTAGTGAAGTTAAAAGCCTAAAAGTGTAGGTCGTGGTTTTTTTCCCCTTGAGTTGGGATTTTTCCACGTAAAAATCCTCTGTGTTCTTTACTTACTGCCGAGCTACTGTGAGAACAATTAGAGAACCCGATTCCCTATACTAGTTGGTTTTATAGTCTGTTGCTTACAGGTGGAACTTATAGAGAATCTGGTTCTCTATATAATAGGAACTTATCGTGTGTCTCATTTACATACTGGTTCAGTAGTTAGCCCTATGGGAACTGATATAGGACCAGAATGCTATACAGTTTGGTTCATTAGTATTTTCAGTGGAAACTCATAGAGAATCCAGTTCTCTATGCAGTCTGGTGGACGCTTAGTTTCTAACAATTGGTATCAGAGCAGGTTGTTTCTAAAAGGTTAACACCTATAAAGGATTTACATGGCTGCTCCACCAAACAACGAGGAAAATCAATCAACCAATAGACCACAAAGATTTCAGAAAATGGTTCGTAGAAATGGAGGCACTCCCAAGAAGGGTAGTTCTAGTAGAAACACTAAAGGATACGATTGTTGTCACAAGTGTGGAAAACCAGGGCATTTCATCAAACACTGCCCATTTCTGAAACAAGAGCATTACAAACACAACTCTGACAAAGTAGCAAAAAAGAAATTGGTTCCTGACAAATGATTCAGCCGAAAAAGTGCAGCTGACAATGTCATTAGTCAATAGCTTTAGATTCTTAGTTAATTTTAGTATTAATCATATAAATCTCAAATGTTGATCATATTGGATAGCAATCAAGCTAGAAAGTATGAGAATACTATTTAATTCAAATCCCTATGGATACGTTATTATAATATATTATATTTGATTAGCAAGCATAATTTAAGTGTGTGTTTCGTGTTCGCCAAATTTTAGCGTCGTTGCTAGGGATTGGCGATCAATAGTGTTTGAAATACAGTGCAAATTCAGAAAAAAATTTTTATTTTTCCCTTTTTACGCTTGGTGTTCGTTGACTGTACGCAGGTTACAGGTTAAGATTGGTGCATGACTTGAGCATCTACGAAAGAAGTGCTACCATACGAGCCAGAGATAGAAAAACAACTGCAACAATTGAGAAAAGAGAAAGATCTAATCGAGACATCAGAAAAGGTTAGGCAATCCTCAACCAAAGGAACTATGGCTGGAAACGGTGATAATAACGTAGATTTGGCTGCAAGAGAGGCAGCCCAACAATGAGCAAAAGCTGCAAGGGATGCTGAAGAAGCAGCTATCAGAGATGCGCAGATTATCTATGAAGAAGAGAGGGTTCGGAGAATTGCTCAAAATCAACCCTTGGTTGCAGACCAGTTTGAAATATAGATCCCGGGCCTGGGAGATCACTAGGTGATTATGCTACATCGGTCTACAATCAAGGCTTATCAAGTGTTAGACCACCTCCAATTGAAGCTAAAAACTTCGAGTTGAAGCAAGGGTTGCTTTAAACCATTCAAAATTGTTGTGTCTTCATAGGAAATATGAATGAAGATCCAAATACACATCTAATGAAGAGGAGATTATGAACACCTTTCAATACAGTGGTGTGTCACAAGATGTAGTGTACTTAAGGGCATTCCACTTTTCAGTCAAATATGACGCAAAGTAGTGGCTTCTAAGCTTGCCCACGGGATCGATTAGAACATAGGATGAGATGAATAGAAAATTCCTTGATAAATATTTCTCCTCACCTAAGGCAAAAGAAATATAGAAGCTGACCTTAGCTACAGTACAAAGTAAGCCTCACGCAGCTTGTGATATATGTGGAAGAGGAAACCCTACTTATGAGTATCAAGCCTCAACTGAGGAAGTTAATGCTGTGGAAAATTATAATTTTAATGCAATAGGTTAGAAGCACCCCGGTTTTTCATGGAGATCACCTAGGGGTACTCAAATGCATGGCAATAAAACAACCCTAAATTTCAGGTACAAGGAGCTCCGGGCTTTATGAATTAGCAGAGGTCGCAGTTTCATCCTCAGCAGCCCAATCAGCCTGGTCTTGAAGATTTAGTGACGGCCTTTATTGTGAAAACTGATGAAAGATTTGGAGTATAAGGGGTAGCAATTCGAAATATAGAGAAGGAAGTAGGACAGATTGCAAAAATATTATCTGAGAGAGTTCCAGGAACTCTTCCCGCTGATACTGAGAGAAACCCCAAGGAAATAGTGAATGTTGTAACCTTGAGAAGTGGGCAAGTGTTGAAAGATCCCACCCTGAAACAAAAAGATGTAATACTTGAAAAAGAAAGTGTGGAGCAGCTGAAGAATGATGTTGATAAGAAGAAGAAAGGCCAGATGAAAGCCGAGAAAAAGAATAAGAGAGAAACTTCGAGAAGGGAGGAACATGATGTGAGCGAGCATTGTTTACCTTGAAAATGGTAATTACAACTAAATTTGATTTTGTGGTTCTAAAAATACGTGATCTAATTTTATGCTAGTTGTTAGGTAGTAGATGCTAAGTATGTGACTAGAAAATAAGATAAGAACTCGAAAGCAGTATGTTTGAGCAAACCGAGTGGCTGAGAATCGGGGCCTCGAGCTAGGTTATACGGGGCCTCGAGGTCAAGCTAGGTACTGACTGAGTTGTGGACAGTCGATGAAGGACTAAGAGTTTTGAGAGCTTTGACAAAGATCTTTATGATCAATAATGAGCAATAAATGAAGAATAATTAATAGAACACGATAAATGTAAGCAATAAATATAAATAATAGAATCAAGAGAGAATGTGTTAGAGAGAAGAGAAAGTTCTTGTATTGAATGTTGTGCATAGTATCATATGTGCAAAAAATAACAAGGGTCCCCTTTATATAGGAGGCGGAATCCCAACATAGTACAGACGCATTTACCACAAGGATTTGAGGCTGGTACAGCCATTTAATGCCATGGTATGAACTTGAATTAGCCTAATAGACTTGGTCAGCTTTAATCGTGTGCCTTGGGAACTTCTCATTTGTCCATCATAGCCTTCGATGTGCACTACCTCGAGGTCGATCATTAAGAACCCTCGGGGTCGAACCTCGAGCTGGGCCTCGAGGTTTTAGGGGACGGTCTCATGAAGCACCATAATGATCATAAAATTGGACCCTCTAATTTTACTATATACAGATAGTCCTCGCGTTTCTTAGAGTTAAATGATAATAAACGATTTTGACGTCGATCTCCTCGGTCCCCTCGTGATGTCATCATGCTTATGACGTAAGCTTTTGTGATAATTGATATATCCCATTAGTTTGTCTTTCCAGAAGCATTCAATATAGCGCCGGTTTATTTTCCAAAAAGCGATAATATCACTGCCGATCCATTTCCCAAAATGCATTATTTGTGCCCGCCGATACGTTTCCCAAAGGCATTGATCGCGTCGTCGATTATGCTACCGCCTTTCTATAAATGGAAGCTTTCTTGAATCCAAACTCCATCCAGTCATTCTTCAACAGCCTTTAACTCTTTTCTTCTCTTCATCCTCTTCCAACTCTATTTTCCATGTTCCAAGCCTGTGACCTTAAGGTCGCACGGCAGCGGCCTCGCCAGTTATGCCATGGCTCATTTTCAGAACCTTTCCCCACTGAGTGGGATCATATTGGTTTGTTGTTGTTGTTGCTATTGTTGGCCTGGAATAATGAGAGGGGCGCTTTGAATTATCCTCGTATTAGAGGACATGTGGACCATGAACTGCTGCTCATCTCCCTTAACTTCAACCTAGTATGGCGCTTCTCTCATTTTGCTTTCCATGGAGTGAGGTGGTGCCATATAGTAACCTTTGCATCCCATACCAGTGTAATGTCTCAATAAGTGGCTTCCCAATAGTAGTGCTGGCAAGACCCGTACTCGCCAAATTTTCACCAAGCCACAATTTTCCTTGCCTATCAAAAGCTTTTGCTCTTTGATAGGCTGCAGCCTCTTCCTCATC
The DNA here is from genome assembly GCF_000715075.1 of Nicotiana tabacum. Taxonomy (NCBI): domain Eukaryota; kingdom Viridiplantae; phylum Streptophyta; class Magnoliopsida; order Solanales; family Solanaceae; genus Nicotiana; species Nicotiana tabacum. The sequence continues at coordinate 150,781,013 of NC_134087.1, read as the reverse complement.
TTTTTCTGCTTCTTTTTTCTGCTTCTTCATCTATTTTCTACTTTGGACGAGGTTCTCGAAGATGTCATTTGGAAGACCTAAATGGGGTCCCAGAGGAAATGGTTCTCGCATATATTACTTCCGATGATACCTCCGAGAATAGATTAGACTTTTAGCTATTATTTTTTGCTTCTTTGTTTCTGCGTAAGGACCCCTCGTGGGCTTTTGTAATCATCGTTTATTAATACAAAAATGTTTCTTCAATTTGTCTTTGATTTGGGCTAGATTTCCTTTTGTCTGCGTTTGTAAAGAATCTGAGCATGTGATTTTGCCGATTGGTCTGAATACCAGACCTGGGCTTAGGTATTCCCTTGGTTCTTGATTGGTTAATATGATATTTCTAGAAACCCTTTATCGTTCCTCGAACTGAGTCCGGATTGAATTGATACAAACTTAGGTCATTGTGACCCCTAACTTCAAATTGAGTGAGAATGGGGCTTTGAATTTTGGAACGAAATTTAGCCTTTTAGGCCCCGTTGATAGTCCTCAAGGGAGAATTTGCTCGAGCATATGAGAATAAAGATAGCCCTTGGACTTTCACAGACAGTCCCCGAGTGAGAGTTTGCTTGAGCTCGGGAGGCCTAAAAACTTTATTTGAACTTAGAGTGAAGATAGCCCTAAGGCGCTATAGATAGACCTCGGATAAGGATACTCCTGGACTCGGATGGCCCCTGGACTAAAGTAACCGAGAGAGCGTTTAATTTTATCTGAAGGAGAAAATAGCCTTAAGGTAGTAATTCTCAAGTGAGAACTCGCTCGGGCTCAGGTAGCTCGAGGGCCAAATAATCGGGTGAATGACCCGCAATTGTAATAGCATAAATCCTCGAGATAGGGTACCACCTCGTGGTTAGGTTTATATGAATAGCTCTTTAGATCTTATTTTTTGTTTTGACAGAGATCCTCGAGATCGGGCACCATCTCAAGTCTTAGAGTGATATTGATGGCTCCTTAAGGCCTACAATCATAGTAGCAGAGATCCTCGAGATCGGGTACCATCTCGAGGCTAGGTTGATGCGGGGGTCTTTGATCCCTCGAACATTGTACGACAATGTTAATCGTATGACACGGTCATGAAATGATCGAGGTGATCCTGTTGGTACATCTCCCTAAAAATAATAATGGCCTAGTCGGAATTAATTGCCTTTAGGGTAGGCGGACAGTCGCCGCTTGCTCTATATATGAGTTTATTTCCTTCTTTTTTGAGGATTCTGCTATTTGAGCTGCTATCCCTTTTCATAGAGTTCTTCTTCCTTGCGTCAACCTTTCCATCATTTTAATTCGAAGTTTCCGCCTGAGTTTTCATTTTCCTTCTCTTGTTTTATGATAGCCATGGCTTCTATGCCCAAATTCGTTCACCAAAAAGAGTAGGGTTCCACCTCTTCTTCCCACTCAATCGGTGGTACACCACAGGCGTATGGCGAGCCAACCTCAAGATGTTTTGTCTCAAGGAGGGACCTTTCGTTAGAGAGACCTCCCAATGTCGAGGGTCGTTGGGATCATGCATCAATGTTCACTTCATCAATAGGAGAGGAGAGGAACACCTTGAGGCAGTGAGGAGAGATTGCGGAGAGGGAGAACAGGTGGTACTACAGGTACCTTCCCCGGAAGAGAACATCACAGCTCATACAGAGGGGTTTTTACATGTATACACCTACCCCTTCACGTTGGGCCCTCTAGACAAAGTCGTTCTTGACTTTTGTCGAAGATATCGGGCTACTTGGCACAGGTTCACCTATCGTTCTGGAGGACAGTGCTGATGATGAGGTTCTTTGCAGAAGAAGTCGGGCTCGAGTTCACCCTTAGCCATCTCATCAATTGTACCGACCCTTTCATTGCCGAGGTCTGATAGCTTTACGATGCCGATCCACCAGGCCATTTGTTGTCGATGATAAAGAAGATGGGGACCGAGGGTGGATGAATCGATTTGTTCGAGTAAGGATTCCTGCCATTTCCTGAGAAATGGAATGTCACACGTAAGTAGTACACCTGTGTTTTTATCGTTTTTGCTCATGGTGGAGATGGATTCTGTAAAGACTCTTTCTTTTTCTTTTTTGCAATAACCATGTGGATGCCATACGAGGTCCCTGACCTGATAGAATGGGCTTGGAAGCTGGCAGCCCACTCGACCTATGATGAACGTAAGTGGCGAGATCTATCCAAGCGTAAATGGGAGGCAAAACACCACGGTACGCGCTGTGTGGTTTGCTTCTTTGGAGGGTACTTTCCTCTGTGTGTAACAACTCCATCATCGCAGGCATTGGAGAAATTCTTTGAGGTGAGATCATGCTTCCTCGGAGAGGAGGAGGGGTCGTCGGCTTCAGGACTGAGGAATAATAACAAACAGAAGGAACCCTCGTAGGGCAAAGGTGCTCATAGCGAGACAAGACCTACCCGGAGGCCCATAGAAAATGTCTTGGTCAAGCCTGCAACACCCGAGGCTTCCGGCCTTGGAAAGATTGTTCCTCCTTTGCCGTCGTCTTCTTTTCCCGGTGAAGGTACTTCGATGGACAAGGATTCTTTGCTGCCGTCTTCTCTTCCCGTCAAAGGTACTTTGAGGGGTGTTCAAGGCCAGGGGCCACCTGACTCAAGTGAGGTCTTGAATGATCACGTTCCTATTGGGAGCGATTCTGCTGGAGCCAATGAGATCAGGCCGGTATGTGTGCGTTCAACCTTTGAGGAGGCTCAATGGCTCTGTTCCGTGGTGAGTTTTGGCCGATTGTATCAGTTTTTCAGTTTTGCACTTCCACTTTCTCATTGAGCTCCTTCTTCATAGGCCTTTGACAAGCTCAAGTTCGAGATGCTCCACTATAAAGCCAGGTTGAGGAACGCCTTGGATAGGGAGAGATCCCTCAGGCTTCTTTGTGATAAACGGAGAGATGAGTTGGTATACTTATGGTACGAGGCAAATCGAAGCCTAAACTACGAAAGCCATATGGCTCGGATAGATGCCCATGTTACGGCCAAGACGAATGCTCTGGCCAAGGTTTCTGTACTCGAGGTGCAGCTCCAGAACACCCGTGAAAATATCTTGGTTCAGACGAGCAGGATTGCAAGGCTCGAGTCCGACCTTTTGGAGATGAAGGTTTAGGTCGTGGACGCCCGGGCTGAAGCTGAAGAGATTCGGGCTAAGGCCGACAAGAAAGTGGTCATCTATTTAAAAGATGTTGCTGATGCTCGAGCTAAGTTGAGAGGTGCTTCCGATCGAGATAGCAAAAGCAATGAATATGCCCGGTGCAAATCTCAGAGGGAAACCCTCGAAGAGATTCATGCTAGGGGCTTCGATCTCTCAAAAGAGATAGTGCAGGCCGAGGCGGATAAATACGATGCCAAGTTCCTTTTGTTTGATGCCGAAGATAATGAGGAAGAGTCTTATGGGCCACAGTCCTCGAGGGGGACGCAGACTAGGCTTTTTTTCTTTTTGATTCTTTGTACAGGTCTCTTAGAGAGCATTTGAAAATGTAGCCTTACGTTGTTTCATATGTGCATATATAAAGAAACCTTTCGGTTTTCTCCTTCCATGAATTTCTATTTGCTTATGTATGCCCTTCTTTGTCTTGAGTTTTGACATTTTGTCAATGATTAGCCAGACGAATTGTCCTTTGAGTAAAAACCCTTAGGTTTATAATTCGGCCCAGGGGCTTGTTAGGCTGGCTCGTAGGCTCTTACGCATTTGCCCTTAGGCATTTTTAGTTAACTATCTTCAGGCTCAGTCTCCGAGTTGGATTTCGACTCAAGTTCATTGACCCTTAAGTTTTTAAGCTGGCTCTTAGGCTCTTACGCATTGGGTCTGTATGACCTCTAAATATAGGCTGGCGACAGTGTCTCTTACGTGTTGGGTCGGTACGACCTCTAAATATAGGCTAGCGACAGTGGCTCTTACGCATTAGGTCGGTACGACCTCTTATGTAGGCTTTGTTTTTTCCTCTCTATAGATTTTTTTAAGTTTTTGTGTTTGCTCGACTCCTCAACAGTTCGATAAGAACCTCGATTATGAGCCATTATGTAGCGATAAGTGAGCACCTCGAGAGGTTTCTATAAGGCCCCGTGAAAATTTCTACTCAAAAACTCGAATCCTGTGGTGCCAAGTTAGGATCATGTGTTAGGAATTCATAAAATGGGAGATGATTAATATAGATTTTGTGGTAGGGTTACCACGCATTCCGCGTAAGTTTGACTCAATTTGGGTAATCGTGGATCGACTCACGAAATCAGCGCACTTCTTGCCAGTTAAATCTAGCGACACAGCGGAATAGTATGCTCAGTTGTATATCAAAGAAATAGTCAAGTTGCATGGCACTCCAATCTCAATCATTTCAGATCGAGGGGCTTAGTTCACTGCGAACTTTTGGAAGAAATTTTAGCAAGGTTTGGGTACGCAACTAAATCTTGGCACAACTTTCCATCCTCAAACCGACGGGCAAGCAGAGCGGACTATTTAGGCGCTTGAGGACATGTTACGTGCTTGTACGCTTGATTTCAAAGGTAGTTAGGATGACCATTTGCCACTCATAGAATTTTCTTACAATAACAGCTTCCATGCTAGTATCCAGATGGCACCATTCGAGGCATTGTATGGTAGGAGATATAGATCTCCCATTTGGTGGTTCGAGGTTAGAGAAGCGGAATTGATAGGGTCGGACCTCATGCATCAGGCTATGGAGAAAGTCAAGATTATTAAAGAGAGGTTGAAAACTGCTTAGAGTTGCCAAAAGTATTATTCGTATGTGCGTCGCAAAGATTTGGAGTTCAAAAAGGATGATTGGGTATTTTTAAAGGTTTCCCTCTTGAATGGTATCATGCGATTTGGAAGGAAAGGGAAATTAAGCCCGAGATATGTCGGACTGTACAGAATCATTCAGAGGATTGGTCAAGTGGCATACAAGCTCGAGATGCCACCCGAGATGTCATTGGTACATCCGGTCTTCCATGTGTCTATGCTGAAGAAGGTAGTGGGAGATCCGGCCACTATTATGCCAGTTGAAACTATTGAGGTCAATGAAGAACTGTTATATGAAGAAGTTCCAGTTGCCATTCTTGATAGGCAAGTCCAGAAATTGCGAAATAAGGAAATTGCCTCCGTAAAAGTGTTATGGCGGAACCAGCAGGTTGAGGAAGCCACTTGGGAAGCCGAGGAAGAAATGAGAAAGAAGTACCCACATTTGTTTGAATAGTCATGTAATAGCTTTTATGCATTTGGTTCCTATGAACTCTTATCTTTTGGTTTGATCTATGTAAAACTGTTCCATTTTGGTTATATATGTTGCATATATGGCCATGGTTGGTGTTGTACAAGTTATGTTACTTCTATGGAACATGTATATGTTGTTAGGATATGTATCTGGGGCCCTCTGACAGGTGGATAGGCCTAGTTACAAAGGAAACTCTGGCGAAACTTTTTGGAAATTTAGGGAGTTAGCCAATTTGAGGTTGTTGATATGTTTCAATCAATTTTTGGACTTATAACATTTGCACGGGCACCATGGAGGCTCAATTTCGAAGTTGATAGGGAATTCCGGAATTTTTTTTAAGGATTTAAGGAAAGCTCTATTGAGGTATGTATGGCTAAAACCTCCTCCTCTTAGAAATTGAGCCTCCATGGTGCCCGTGCAAATGTTATAAGTCCAAAAATTGATTGATGTGATACTTTTTATGTCAAATGAATTGATGTTGTGAAAATGTATGTGGAAGGTGTTTCTCCATGTGTGTAATGTGTTATTCGTTGTAAATTGAGGATGTGTGGAAAACATGAGCTATGTGCTAAATGTCAAGTCAAGGTTACAGGGTGATAAATTGCTTTCATGTTGTGAAAAGCTAAGGTTGCATAGAGATTGCTAATAAGTGAACCTTTATCCTCATTCGAGGACGAATGATCTTAAGTGGGGGAGGATGTAAGGCCCTGTGAAAATTTCTACACAAAAACTCGAATCCCGTGGTGCCAAGTTAGGATCATGTGTTCAGACCCTTTGAATTGATATGTGTACTAAAAAGTTAAGAAATTATGTTTTCCAGAAAAGTGCATTTCTGCGGTCCATTATGCGGTCGCATAATAGGTATGCGGACTGCATAGTCTCCACAGAGTTAGTCAGTGTGATGGTTAATTTGGGGTCAACTATGCAGCCAATTATGATATCGCATAATCAATATGCGGGCCACATAGTCATCGCATAATCCCCTTGGAATATTTGTGAAGGGCAGTTCAACGGTGCATTATGTGACTGCAGAACAGGTATGCGGACCGCATTTTCGTCGCATACCCATACAGTTTATCCAGGTTTTGGGACCATTTTTGCGGTCTATTTTGTGGGCCGCATGTCCATTATGTGATCGCATATGCGGTCGCAAATCGTGTCGGGGCTCCTATTTTCTAACTTTTATAATCCGACCCCATCCCATTAAAAACACCTCATTAGACCATTTTCTTGTTATTTCACGGCATATAGAGTGAGAGAGGAAGTTCTAGAAAGAGAGGGAGTGATCTTCATCAAGTCCCCACTCCATCCTTGCCCCATATCCTTGAAGATTGTCAAGTGAAATTGCTAGGTCTTCAGCCTAAGGGGTAAGAGATTGTACCCTCATCTATAATTTCGAAATTTCCATTAAAATAAGTGATTAGCAAGGGGGTTTATGGGTATAAGGGCTGATAATCTTGCATGCATAAAAGATAATGGGGTATGGGGTGGTTGTGAACCAAAAGAGATAACAATTGGGGTATAGGATGATGAAAATCTCTCATGAAAAGTGTCCTAAAATCGTTGTGCACACTTAGTTCTTGATAATTTACTTAAATGAGTTAGAATCTCTTTCATGCCTCTAATTCTTGGTTCAACTTGTAATTTTCATAAAATAGTTCGAAGTTGATAGGGAATTCCGGAATTTTTTTTAAGGATTTAAGGAAAGCTCTATTGAGGTATGTATGGCTAAAACCTCCTCCTCTTAGAAATTGAGCCTCCATGGTGCCCGTGCAAATGTTATAAGTCCAAAAATTGATTGATGTGATACTTGTTATGTCAAATGAATTGATGTTGTGAAAATGTATGTGGAAGGTGTTTCTCCATGTGTGTAATGTGTTATTCGTTGTAAATTGAGGATGTGTGGAAAACATGTGCTAAATGTCAAGTCAAGGTTACAGGGTAATTAATATGCCGAATAGATGAATTCCTCTTTGTGCTTATAACTTAAATTGCTTTTGTATGTGCCTATGATCTTAAATGGCAAGGTAAATGTTGAAAATGGGAATAATGTGAAATGTGAGTTATGGAACGTGGTAATTGTGGCCACAAGTGCCGAGGAACTAATACATGTGAAACCAAAGATTGAAGTGAGAATGAAATAAGGGTAACATCTTGGTAAGACGATTTAGCCGATCGGTCCATGATCAGACGCCATGTTATCACACATGGTTGTAATGTATTGATAATTGAAACTGGAAAGTGAGAATGAAATAAGGGTAACGTCTTAGTAAGATGGCTTAGCTGATCGGGCCGTGATCAGACTCTGCACAAGGAAGCGGTGGTAATGTGGATGATGATGCAACGATGTGGAATGCCCCAATCTACAAATTTCAGAAATTATGTTAAAACTATGTGAATATCTTATATTGTTGACGTGGTGCTTATTTGAAGCTTTGTTGTTCTTATGATTTCCATGTACTCTTGTGTAGTTGTTCTTTCTAACTGGATGATGTTTAGTTATACATACTAGTACTTTTCCATGGTACTAACATCCCTTTTGCCGGGGGCGCTATATTTTTAAATGAATGTAGGTGGCTCCATAGCGGAAAGTGTCGATCGCGCATAGCGGAGCATCCTCCTCTCAAAGTCTTGGTGAGCCCCTTTCTCCTTCAAGGGGTTATGTTGTACATCTTTTGGTTATAGATATCCACTTTTGAGGTATAACCGGGGCCTTGTCACCAGCGTTGTCATTATTGTCCTTTGTATCCTTAGAGGCTCCATAGACGTTTGTGTGGGTAATGTAAGGGTATTGGATGGGTCAATAAACTATGTTGTAACTTTTTACTCTAGTTCTTCTAAACTATAACTGTATGAAATCTTGAAACTTAACCATGGTTTTAGGCTTGTGGCATGAAAATGGATTAATAATGTGAATGTTCGATTTTGCTATTATCTAAATAAACGAAAGCATGGTTCCCTTAACCATATTGAATTGGGTAGAAATGAATGAGTAAGGCTTGCTCAGTTGGGATTTACTCGATTGAGCACCGGTCGCACCTCTCGAGGTTGGGGCGTGACAGTTTCGCTCGATGGCTGAATTGTTTTGAAGCATATTGTTTGGAGCTGATATAATCGAAGCTCTTTTGCTTATGCCAAGGGTAGCCTGATTGACTGGTTCTTTTCGAAGTTTTTTCGAAGTAATTGAAGGCCTGTGATTTTATAGCGACGGTCGGTCGTCCTTGATTCACGTAAGTTTGGCCGGAGCCTTATGACCGTAGTCATTGAGTTTGGCCGGAGCCTTTCAGTCCCTGAGTGAAGTAGTTTCGGCATTTATATTGAGGGTATGCCTTTTTAGGGGTCTTACAAGTTCGAAAATATAGCCTTAACTTTAAGATTGGGATGGTGCCTTTTTGCAAGGTCTTAAATTTTAACATGCCTTACTTGAGGTTTTACAGATTTGGTTACTTGGTACAAGTATAATTCAGGCCTTGCTTGAGGTCTTACAGATTTGGTTACTTGGTACAAGTATAATTCATGCCTTTCTTGAGGTATTACAGATTTGGTATTTTCCTTATGAAGGTCTTGTGAGCTCGAGGTCACCCGCATGGGGTCTTATAGCCTCGGGTTTTTGACAGATCGATGGGGGTAATAGTCGGCGACAGTCCCCGAATTATTAAAGGTTTCTTGGCTCTGGAGCCGTTTCTTGTAAACTTGGTATTGCTTCATTGAGGGCTTACGAGTTTGAAGTTTTCGACCCGGAGGTCATGTGGCCTCGATTTTTTGGCGTCAGTCCCTGAGTTGTTCGGGAAATCTGTCTCTGGAGCCGTTTCTTGTGAAAGTAGCATACTTCTTGAAGCACAAAGTGTTTTGATGGAGGGGAAATATTCTTCGATTACTTGGTACAAGTATGCATGTTTTTGCCATCAAGGGGTCATTTATTCTATGCTTACACGGTTCATTCGACCGTCTGGCCCGATACATCATTTTCCTATTGAGACCCTTTTTGTCTCATCTTGACTTCTTCAAGAAGGTGATCTTCCGGGGGGATGCCCCCCAATGTTCGAGGTTGATTGAAGAGAAGCCTTGAACACTTGTGAAATTCTCCTTAGGTAGCATATAGATGTTGCCTCGTTAAAAACCTTGTTGGTAAAACCCTTCTTGTGATAAAACTCGATCGAAGGGAAAGAGTGCAACATATGCTTTTGAAACCTTAAGGTCTTCGAGCACTTTGACTGTTCTGATCAGACATCTACACAAAGTTTAGTGTAAGATGTAAATAAAAAAGGGAGATGGTTATACCTTAGTGGTGATGGCGCTTTGAGCCTCGATATGCTTCAAACATTTGTTTTGGGGGCACGGCACGGTCCTTTGCTTGTTTTATCCGAGTATAGCCAAGAATGTGTCTCGCGATTGCTACTTCACCATTTGCGTATCTTTTGGCTCCTTCAACGTTGGAGGTGTTGACATTGGTGCCACGTCGTGTACCGTGAACATTTTCCTCGCCTTATGTTGTTCCCCATATATGGTTTTTATTCCGTCCTTCGTTGGAAACATCATCATTTGATGAAGGGTTGATGGTACTACTCTCATGTAGTGTATCCATGGCCTTCCGAGCAAGGCGTTGTACCTCATGTCTCCTTCGATGACATGGAATTTGACATTTTGGGTCGTGCCGGCCACGTTAACCGGGAGGGTGACTTCCCCTTTCGTTGTTTCGCTCGCCATGTTGAATCCGTTGAGGACTCGAGAGGCGGGCACAATCTGGTCGAGCAGTTTGAGCTGCTCCATGACCCTTGACCTGATAATGTTAGTCGAGCTACCTAGATCAACGAGTACATGTTTTATTCAAAATATATTCACAAGAAAAGAAATTACCAATGCATCGTTATGAGGTTGAGACAAGGTCTCGATGTCCTCATCACTGAATGTGAGAGCGTCCTCGGGTATGTAACCTCGAGTCCACTTTTCCCTGGTGATGGATATTTTTGTTCGTTTGACAATGGGTTCCTGTGGGATGTTGACTCCCCCAACAGTTATGTGGATGAATTATTGTGGTTCTTCTGTTTCATTTTTCCTGTTCGCCTCTCTTTCCCTGAACTGATTTTTGGCTCGGTTGCTAAGGAACTCTTGAAGGTGCCCTTTGCTGAGTAGCTGGGCTACTTCTTCTTAGAGTTGTCTGTAGTCTTTGGTCCTGTTACTGTGTGTGCCGTGAAATTTGCACACTAAGTTGGGGTTCCTCTGCGACGGATCTGATAGTACAGGTCTTGGCCACCTGATGTCTCTGATTTTACCTATGGCAGATACAATGTCTGAAATGTCAAAGTTGAAGTTATATTCCGATAGGTAGGGTGCCTCTGTCGGTCCTGTGAGTCTGTCGAATCCGGTTCTACTTACGAATCCCCGAGGATTCTGACCTCGATTTGTCCGTCGATCATTTCAGAGTATGTTACGCCTTGGGGAATTTCTCCTATCTTCGGTGTATGGTTGGTACATTTCCTTGTTTGGCTTTGGATCCTTTTCCAGGAGTCTGCTTGGATATACCGAGCCCGATGGGGCTCCTAGTTGGTCATCCTCAACCCTGATCTTTGATCAGTATCGGTTGTGAACATCTGACTAAGTCACAACGGGATATTCAACCAAATTTTGCTTTAGCTGCTTCGAGGCCATCGAGCTTCATTCATTCAAGCCTTGGGTGAAGTCCTACATTGCCTAGTCATCAGAGATAGGCGGTAATTCCATTCGCTCCATTTGGAAGAGAGATACAAACTCCCGCAGCATCTCATTTTCTCTTTGTTTGATTTTGAAGACATCGGATTTCCTTGTAGCCACCTTGATGGCACGGGTATGTGCCTTTAAAAAAGAATCTGTCAGCATGACAAATGAGTCTATCGAATTCGGAGCTAGGTTATGATACCACATCATGGCCCCTTTCGAAAGTGTTTCTCCGAACTTTTTTAGCAGGACGGATTCGATCGCATCGTCCCTCAGGTCATTGTCCTTCACCGCACAAGTGTAAGCAGTGACTTGCTCGTTGGGGTCTGAGGTTCTGTTGTATTTAGGAAGGTAGGGCATTCTGAATTTCTTCGGGATGGGCTTTGGAGTGGCATTTGAAGGGAATGGATTTTGTACAAATTTCATTGAATCAACACCCTTCAGGATCGGGGGTGCGCCCGGGATCTGGTCGACTCTTGAATTGTAGGTCTCCACCTTTTTGTCGTTAGCTTCTATCATTTTTTCGCCCGATTCAATCCTCTTTGTGAGGTCCTCGAGCATATTCATAATAGTGGGGTCGGCTGCTGACCCATTATTACTCGATCTTTCCGGTACTTGTTCAGCTTGGGGAGTCGTTTCTGGTGTTGATGTGCTTAGAGTTTTTTGGTGGCTTTGCAGTTGAGCAATTGCCAGCTATTGTGCCTGTAACATCTCAAAAATAACGTGAAGGCTAACCTCTTGTTCGCCTCGCGCTGGGATTCCCTGAGCTTCTTGTTGGTTTTCTTGGCGTATACTCATGTTGGTGTGGTAGCTGATGTCGACATGTTAAGTGTTGCCTGAGACCACGTCTATGGGAACTGGTTCTGGTGCATCTTCAGGGTTTTGTGGTGGTATACCAACGCCTGGAACAGCTACACCATTTTCTCCATGGTCCTCAAGACCGTTGTCTAACTCTACACCATCTTCAGAGTTAGACATTTTGACCTGAAATCAAAGATTCTTGGACAAGAAAAAGCGTGAAGGATAACTTGTGTTATGTAGTAAACCAACAAGAAAACAATCACTATTATTTTTAGCCCCACGATGGGCGCCAAACTATTTACCTTGAAAATGGTAATTACAAATAGATTTGATTTTATGGTTCTAAAAATACGTGATCTATTTTTATGCTAGTTGTTAGGCAGTAGATTCTAAGTATGCGACTAGAAAATAAGATAAGAACTTGAAAGCAGTATGTTTGAGAAAACCGAGTGGCTAAGATCGGGGCCTCGAGCCAGGTTACACTGGGCCTCGAAGTCGAGCTAGGTACTGAGCTGTGGACAGCCCATGAAGGACTAACAGTTTTGAGAGCTTTGATGAAGCTCTTTATGATCAATAATGAGCAATAAATGAAGAACAATTAATAGAACATGATAAATGTAAGCAATAAATGTAAATAATAGAATCAAGAGAGAATGTGTTAAAGAGCAGAGAATGTTCTTGTATTGAATGTTGTGTGTAGTATCATGTGTGCAAAAAATAACAAAGGTCCCCTTTATACAGGAGGGGGAATCCCAACATAGTACAGACGCATTTATCATAAGGATTTAAGGCTAGTACATCCATTTAAAGCCACGGTACAGGCTTGAACTAGCCTAATAGACTTGGCCAGCTTTAATCGCGTGCCTTGGGAACTTCCCATCTATCCATCATAGCATCTGATTTGCACTACCTCGAGGTCGATCATTAAGAACCTCGGGGTCGAACCTCGAGCTAGGCCTCGAGGCTTCAGGGGGCGGTCTCACAAAGCATCATAATGATCATAAAATCGGACCCTGTGATTTTTACCGTATACAAGCATATGCCTGCTTTATCTTTCCCCCAAAAGCTATATAAAGAAAAGTTGGACAAGCAGTTTGAGAGATTTTTGGATAAGAAAAGGTAATTTCATTAACCTCTGTGTTAGAGTAAGTAAGTGGGTTGTGAAAAATGCGTGGTACTTTTGAGTAAAATCTTGAGGCGAGGATGTTACGTCATTGTGCTTAATCTATTTTAAATATTCTTGGTATGATGAGTTAGGAGAGTTGTTTAAAAAGTTTGTGTTTATATAAAGTGTAGTTTGACTACTCGAGGATGAGCAATGGTTTAAGTGTGGGGTGTTGATTGTAGGCTATAATCTCGTGTTTTAGTCGAGTATTGCACTCTAATTCATTGCACTTTACTTGTGTTTGAGCTTTAATTGCTAGTATTTTGCACTTATTGTGTGTTTTATGCCTTGTAGGAGTGATTCCAAGTTATGTAGATGTTATGGAGCTAATTCGAGCTATTTGGAGCATTGAAGTTTGAGTAAATACCCAAAGGATTAAGCCGGGATCGCATTCGGGGGTCGAGAACTACGTTTGGACATCCAAAATCAACCAAAAATCGAAGCTCTGAGGATTTTACACAGCCATTGCGCATGGGGCAGTGCGTGGTGCACCGTGGTTGTGCATTTTTGCTGCCTGGTGACTTTTACATGCTCCTTGATAATCCCCACAAGGGCCCTATGTGGCGTGTTGCCCCATGTGGCACACCTGTGCAATTTTTCTAGAGCATTTGTCCTATTTCGGCAAAGGTGGTTTCGTCTGGGCCCGACCATACTTGGTATAAATACATGAAAAACATTATTTTCTGGACTTTTGACATATTTTAGACCTAAGGAAGCTAAGGAGGAGTTGGAAGATAAAAAGCACTAGGATTTCATCATTCCTTCCTCACTCAAGATCCGAGTTTGGATTAAATTTATGTTTTCCTATACGTTTATTATATTTGTGATGAATTACTCCATGTCATAGAGTAGTTCTCTTTAGGGTTTGATGGATTTGTTGTATTGATATTTGTTTGTGGATTATAAATCTAGTTTTATATATTGAATCATTTCTGTATGATTTAATTGTTGCATCGATATTCACTTGGTCATGTAATCGAGAGAGGCATAACTTGTGATATCTTTGCATTATATTGTTGGTTGAGTTCATTAATTCTTCTTAGTAATCGAAAGAGGCTAGTTGAATCACTGATTAATCCTAGTTAGGAGGATAATCGAGAGAGGTTCTCCTAAAGACCAATCCACAATGCATTCTTGCATATCTTCACAGAGCTTAAATTGGTTCATCTCGTGAGGTTGAGACTTAATCGAGAGAGGATTTTCTACTAAACATTTGAACTAATAATTGAGTAAATTTGAGATACTCACTTGAACATTAGAGTGAATTATCTAGAGTTAGATCCCAAGCAATTATCTTGCACCTATCATATCAAGACCATATCTTCTCTCACTGATAACCTTCTTTGCTTGTTCCTTGTTTTGATTATTATTAGTTTATAGATTTTGATTCTTAGTTAATTTAAGTATTAATCATATAAATCTTAATTGTTGATCATCTTAGATAGCAATCAAGCTAGAAATGACGAAAATACTGTATAATTCCAATCCATATGGATACGATTTTATACTATACCATATTTGAGGAGCGAGCATAATTTAAGTGTGTTTCGAGCTCGTCAAATTTTGATCCAGCTGGTGGTGAAGCAAATGGAGCAGATGATGGGCGTATCATCACATGGCCCTGTGACTGCTGATAAGATGTAGCAATGTGACTATATGTAGGATTATGTCTGTGGTGGAGAATGGTAAGAATATTGTTGGGAGGCGAATGGTAGGTAGTATGATGATTATATGGATGTGGTGGAAAGTATGTGTGCCTAGAAGATTGTTGTCGGCCATCTACAACAGTGGGATGCAAGTGTGGAGTGGAAGGAAGCGAGGGTGTAGCACTCTCCTCCTGATCAATACACCTTTTATCCTTCATAGACCTACCTCGACCCCTACCGGTCATCTGTATAAATTAAAAAAATATTAGAATTGAGAATATAAATATATATAAGCTGAGAACCCTTGAAAAAACTAACATGCTAGTCGTCTTCGAAATATCCTTCCTCGTCCGAAAATTCTTCCTTTCACTTATTTTATTTTCATTAGCTGATTCTTCGTCCTCATTTTCTATGGTTGTTATTTCCTCCATATCAACTTCTTCTAATATACGTTGAGGATGCTCCAAGTCATTTTCTAACTGATCGTATACCATTTGGTTAACACTTGAGGTATCATTTTGGCAAGCAACATCTAGCACATTCTCAACTTCCACCCTACCAACAGGCTTAGTTTTGATTACAACTAACCAATTTATTCCTCCACAAAATATATGGAGCATAATACATTTTCCTAACATTTTCTGCAATTATAAAAGGATCATATCGATCATACTCCCTTTTTTACTAACCTTAATTATGTTGTACTGCAAGTGTACATTTGTATCTCTTCTAGGTGTTGGGTCAAACAACTTGCATCGGAAAAGTATGATCTTCTTATTTGGCCAACCTGAATATGATAATTCTAAAATGTCACGACCCAAAATCTGACCTATCGTGATGGCACCTATCGTGGTACAAGGCAAGCCTCAACTCAACATTTCAATACAGTAGAACTTTTAAATAAAGGCGGAAGCAGTTAATATTAAATAAAACCTTTTAGAACAGAAGATAACTCCAAAAGTACTAAACAATCTAACCCCAAAACCCGGTGTCACTGAGTGCATGAGCATCTAAATGATAACAGCATCCGACTGATAAAACACTGTCTGGAAATATAGAATAGTACAACATGAAAGGAAAGGAGAGTCAAGGTCAGCGAACGCCATGCAGTTACCTCAATAGTCTCCTGAGTCTGACTCCTCAATCAATAACCGTCGTGACTAGAAGTGTCTAGATCTGTACACGAGGTACAGGGGGTAACGTGAGTACACCAACTCAGTAAGTAACAGAAAAAAATAAGGAACTGAGAAATAGTGACAAGCTATACAATAGAGTTATCTCAATAACTTTCAAATAAGAGTAGTCATACTTTCAATTTAACAGTTTAAGTCACATCAGTACGTATTCAATAAACCAAATATCAAATTTGACTGAGCAGTAAATAACATCTTTCAATAATTTTCAAAACATTGATATGACATCTGCGATGCAACAGTAATGAAGTAAATGTATTTTCTCAAAATAACAGTCACTCTGTCCTCCCATTCACTCCAACCTCATAATCACTCATTCCTCCCAGTCGCTCAACACTCAGCACTCACACTCAGCACTTGCACTCAGTAGGTACCTGCGCTCACTAGGGGTGTACAGACTCCGGAGGGGCTCCTTCAGCCCAAGCGTTATAACAAGCCACCTCGTGGCATAAATCACTCAGGCCCTTGGCCTCACTCAATCATAAATCAGTAACAACATGTTGCAGCATGCAGCCCGATCCCATAAATATCCTCACAGATCAGGCCCTCGTCCTTACTCAGTCATAAATCAGTAACAACATGTTGCGGCGTGCAGCCCGGTCCCATAAATATCCTCACAGATCAGGCCCTTGGCCTCACTCAGTCATCAATCTCTCCAGTATCTCGGGGTCTCAAAAATCATATAAACAGCCCAAATAGAGGTAATGTCATGTATCAACAATGAACAGCAAGAGACGGAGGCATAATAAGCAAGAAAAGCTATGACTAAGTACAAAACAGCAATTAGCAGCTAATTCAGTAAGTACACGACCTCGCAAATCTCAACAGTGATCGCATAAGGCCTAAACATGATTTCTAACATGAAGTACAGTCAATTTCTATGAAAACAGAGGGAACATGTATTAAACAGTATGCCAATTAATTCCACAGTCTCGCGATAATAATTCGGCCTCCAAATCTTCAAATCTTATTTTCAAATCCCTAGGTCTAAATCCCCAATTTACACCTCAAAAACATGTAATCTAGTCGGATTATTCGATGATAATTCAATATTATGGAGTAGAAATGACCACAAGTGACTTACCTCAAGATTTCCCATGATTTCTTGCTCAAAAATCACCCCAAGCCGTGTTCTTTTACCAAAAAAATGTCAAAATGAGCTAAAAAATAGAAACAACATTAAAAACCCGATTCTGGTCGCTAAAAGTCAATTCTCGTCGCTAAAAGTGGTCAAATCTGGTCGTTAAAGGTGCACACCAGATCTGTTGCACCAGCAGTCTTTAATTTCACTAAAAAGGCTCTAACTCCATCATACGAACTCGGAATTCAATGATTATTCTTTCTATAAGTCACAAATAATAATACAAACATAGTCCTTCAATCGAAACTCAATTCGGAGCTTATTTGCTTAGTGAGATTCTCATTTCGCTCGTTAAACAATTAACTCATGTTTCGCGCACAATCACGACTTGATGAAATTAGACCAAACTTTCCAGATCACTCCTATAATTCATTATCAAAATCCTGGAAGTCTCAAAATCAAATTTTGATCTCTATAACTGAAAATGGACCTTTGGATCATTACATGCTTATGCTCAAAATGCCAAAATCTTCCAAAAACTCTTCCAAAATTTATCCGAGCCTCATGGGACCCCAACCAAGTATACTAACAAGTCCCATAATATGACACAAACTTAGTCGATGCCTCAAATTACATCAAACAATGCTAAAACCATGAATCACACCCCAATTCAAGCTTAATGAAACTAAGAACTTCCAACTTCTATATTCGATGCCGAAACCTATCAAATCAATTCCGATTGAACTTAAATTTTGCATACAAGTCATAATGACATAACGAAGCTATGGAAATTTTCAGAACTAGATTCCGACCCCGATATCAAAAAGTCAACCCTTGGTCAAACTTTCCAAAAATCTTCTATTTTCCAACTTTTGCCAAAATGCGCCAAATTATCCTACAGACTTTCAAATCCAAACCCGAACATGCGCCTAAGTCCAAAAATCACCATACGAAGCTATTGGAATCATCAAAAATCTAATCCGGGGTCGTTTGCTGAAAAGTCAAATCTCCGGTCAAACTTAAGAAATCTTTAGCCTTAGATTTTTAGATTCCGTTAATTGCCGATAATTTGATCTAGGGACCTCCGAATTCGATTTCGGACATATGACCAAGTCCCAAATCACGATACAAAACTACCGGAATGGTCAAAACTTGTATCCGAGTTCATTTGCTCAAAATGTTGACCGAAGTCAACTCAGTTGAGTTTTAAAGCTCTAATTCACAATTTAATCTATTTTTCACATAAAAACCTTCCGAAAAATTATACGGACTGCGCACACAAGTCGAGAAATTATTGATACCGCTTTTCAAGGTCTTAAAATACCAAGATGATTATTTAATTTAAAGATGACATTTTGGGTCATCACATAGAATCCCTTTGATCACACCATAATAATCATTATCCCCATCCTGGTTGCCTTCACCACCTTTAACACACACCTCATTATTATTGTTTTTTTATACTTGGAGTATTCCTTGGTGTGAAATTTGTAACCATTCACAAAATACTTAAACATAGTTGTAACTGTAGGTACAGGTCCCCAAGATGTATCTTCAAAAATTGATTAACATCGTTGTTTGGATTATTGACCTACATATACTGTTTAAAAAATCACAAGTGTGAAAGTATATTCACAAGTTACTGAGTATGTATATTCACATGTGAACATGTATGTAAGTTAACTCTTTAAATCATGTCTCAAATGTAGAATATACAGCATCATGGGCAAATTGACTCACGAATTCACCAAGCGAATCATTGAAAATTTTGTTAGCTGCATCAACCTTATTAAATAATAGTCCATAAAAAATTAATATTTTGTCAACACTTACTTAAGAAAAGGTTGAACTTCTGGACAATTTAGCAATACATGCATTGAAGCTGATTTGTACTCCATATTACTTGGACCTCTTTTTTATCTATCTTTAGAACCTCAGCTTAGTTGATTGAATATGGACATTGGTAGATATAATGGATCATTCTCAATCAAGACATTGTCCTGACTGGGCCTATTTCTAGAACATGGCACATGACTCTCGAAGTAGTAAGAATAAAAATGGGCAGTTTTCTTTGCAAGATAGGCTTCGTATATAGATCCTTCAATCATGTTCCTCTGTTTAAGAATTCTCTTACACTTACCGATAGTCTTGTACAGTGTTATATTAGACGATAACGTTAAAGAAAATTACAAGAATGAATCAAGGTTTGATCATTACCTCTCGAATAGATACATCCAACTACATTAACCGTCCCTCTAAGTCATGCCTTGTGCACAAGGTGAATTAGAAGGTGGTCCATCACACCACAGAAATCACATGGAAAAAATCCTTTCCAACTTATTACTAATTACAGGAATGTTCTGATTCATTTGAAATAGATTTTTTTCCCTTAATGTGGTAGAATATAAGTTTTTGAAGAACAAACTTATCTCTGTATTGGGTTTCCAAATTTTTTCAAACAAACCACAAAATGAAATAGGGATTAAAGTTTCCATGAATATATGACAGTTATGACTTTTCATATGAGTCAACTTTCCTTTAACCATATCTGCATGTTTTTCCAGGTTCGGAGCATAGCCCTCGGGCATCTTTAGGTTTGTTACCCGCTCACAAATCAGTCGTATCTGTTCCTAAGTGAATATTTGTTCCTAAGTGAATGTGTAGCTTGCCTTGGGCTTGAATACCTTACCATTGTTCGCTGAATGCAAATGTAATTCAGGTCACCTGCAATATTCTTGTAAGTCTAGCCTAGCCTTCGGGTTATCTTTTGTCTTATTCTTATCATCCATCACTCTATTGAATAAATTGTCAAAATAGTTGTCCTCAATATGCATGATATCACGATTGTGTTGGAGAAGATTATCCTTCCAATATGGAAACTCCCAAAATATACTTTGTTTTGTCCAGTTATGAGTAACACCATATCCAGGGAATCTAGAATGTGGAGCCTCGGTAACTTTAATGAAGCTCTAAACCCTCTCCCAAATTTTCTCACCGGACAAAATTGGAGGTGGCAAATCATGTTCAACTGTATTCTTTTTGAATGCATTCTTCATCCTTCTGAACTCATGATCAACTAGCAAGAACTGACGATGACAATCAAACCTATGACTGCTTTCGGTCATGTCTTAAAGTAAACGCTTTTCCATTTTCCATGCAGTAAGGACAAGCTAACTTTTCAGTAGTCATCCACCCAGACAACATTCCATATGTAGGAAAATCATTAATAGTCCATATTAAATTAGCACTCAAGTTGAAATTTTGCTTAGTTGATATGTCATATGTCTCAACTCCATCATACCATAACTACTTTAGCTCATCAATCAGCGATTGCAAATATACATCAATCAAATTTTTTGGATTGCGAGAAATGGGGATAACACAATTTGAAAAAATATATGGTCTAGTCATACACATTTTAGGCGAAAGATTATATGGCATAATAAAGACTGGCCAGCATGAATATGGTGTTGCAGAAAAAGAAAATGGTGTGAAACCATCAGCACACAAACCCAACCGAACATTCCTCGGTTCACTAGCAAAATCCGGATACGTCCTATCAAAATACTTACAAGCTTCCCTATCTAAAAGATGACACATAACACCGGGCGGCCTTCTATTTTCATAGTGTCATCTCATATGAGGAGCGGAACTCATCGACGCGTACAACATTTTTAATCTAGGAATAAGAGGTAAATAATACATCGGCTTCACAACAACCTTCTTCTCGCTGGAAACCCGCTTTAAACGAGATTTTTCACAAATTTACAACTTTCTAAATCAACATCACCGTTATAATACGACCATCTTCAAAACAATCGATTCTCATATACGAGAGTCGTAACTTAGAAACCAATCTTTTAGCCTTATAGAAATCATCAAGTATGTTGAACGTTGGATCAACTAGTTCACTCATAAGGCCAATGGAAGAATCTATACCCGCTTGAGAAATAATTGTATCTGATTTGATAATTAATAATATAACCACAATAGAAAGATGAGAGTGCATACTCCCTTCACATAATGGACGACTAGTGGCCTCTAAATATTCATAAAAATATTTTGCTTCTTCGTTAGGAGCTTGTTCAACACTTTCATGGGGTTCAAACTCGAAGTGCATCCCAAAATCATCCGCAACTATTTCATGGTATCTAGGATGTTGAACTCTATTCTCCACCAACCTACTACTATCACGAACAACTACATTATGGAATGCACCATCACTACCATCAACCTCTCCATAACTAGTCTACATAAAATAATTATCCATAAACCCCTTTCTATAAAGATGAGTCGTAACATCTCCAAACCCAAAAAATTCAAACACTTGCACTTCATACAAGGACACATAATCATCTCTCCAATACGAAACGGTTCAAGTGACATTACATGCCTAATAAATTCCTTAACCCCTTCTACAAATTCCTCCCTTAAAAATCGATGATTAGGATAATTTCTATTGTACATCCAACTACAATATTCTATCTACACAAAGACAAATAAATTACATGTTATATTAATTGACTATTCAAATTAATTTATAGTTTAAGTTACATAATAAACTTTAATTACAAAGTAGTTAATTTAGATAATTTGAGTGCATATTAATTTTAAAGTTCTCACATATATCCCTAAATAGGTTCTTTTCAAATTTAATTAGACCATTAACGTACAATATAATTGAAAGACTTGCTAGATAGCTAACACTAGCATTAATCGTAATATACTAACTCATTCAATTATAATTTATTAACACATTCAATTAGACTAACACAATTAGTTAACTCTAATTTTCTAAAAGCAATAAACACTAATAGAACAATATAAGTATCCCCTAAATTAATAAACCCTAAATTTCTAAAAGCATTAAACACTAATAGAACAATAAATTAAACCCTAAATTTAAGAATTAAAGTAACTTTAAAAAAACTAGGTGACTAACCTTCAGGTGGTGGAAGCAGCGGCGGCGGCGGAGCAATGGTGGTGGAGAAGAAAGTGAGGAAGCGGCGGCAAGGAGGTGGCAGCAGTGTCGGTGGATGGGATAGGGATGATGGGGGGCTTTGATTTTGGGGGGAAGGGAGGCAGGAATCGATTTTGCGTGGGATTAGGATGAAATCGCCTTAAGGTGGAGGAGAGAATGAGAGATAGAGAAAATAGAGAAATGGGGAAGAAAGCCCGTTGTTGGGGCTCTAAGTTATAGATTTCCATCCGACTCCGGTCGAAAAAGCGGTCGATACATTTAAGTGACTATTTGACCATGAACTAACCGACCGATTTTGGTAGGTAATCTGATTTTTACATTTTTTTAATTTTTTTTATTAACATAATCGACGGAAGTCGATCGGTATTTAGTGAAATAGTCAAAATTATATATATATATATATATATATATATATATATATATATATATATATATATATATATATGTGTGTGTGTGTGTGTGTGTGTGTGTGTGTGTGTGTGTGTGTGTGTGTGTGTTTTGTACCTCTGTGATTTGACTTAGTAAATGTTGTCGTTGCTACAACTTATGTTTTAATATAGCACTACATCTTATAGCACTATACATTTTTGTTTTTAAATGTATTATAGCGTGTTGGATGCCGATACTTAGACTTGATCGTTCCCATATTAAAACTCAAAATTTAATTTAATAAGGTCATTAATATGTCTGGGCATCTTGCCAGTTAAAATCAAGAATGATGCATGTTCTAGGTTAAATAAAGTGATGAAAACCATATCATAGGTTAATAGAATATAATTGAATTTCCAATTGGCCCATCGATCAAGTATCCGAGCAAAGTACTAATAAGGTGATCGAAAATAAAATATCCTTTTTCGTTTTACACTACATTATCTGAGGGCCTTACATACTTACATACTCTAAGAGTGTGTTTGGTACGAAGGAAAATGTTTTCCATGGAAAACGTTTTCCTAGAAAATCTTTTCATGAAAAATGAGTGGTTCTATCACTTATTATCCCTTGTTTAGTTGATGAGTGGAAAACTTTTTTCGGAAAATATTTTCTAGTGTTTGGTTAGAGAATAAAAAATATTATTTTAGGAAAATATTTTTTATGCTAAGCTCCTCGCCCTCCCCCCTTCCCCCAAGTCTCTAAAAATTCATATAAACCCAAAGGAACTGATGTGTTGCTTTACTTTTTTACGCAAAAATAACATTGAAATTTGTGCTCCATAACTAAAAAGAATATACTCTTTTTTGGGTTCAAAAAGAAAGTACTCTTTCTACAACATGAAAATAAAGTACTCATTTTATTGAAATAAAAGAAAAGACTTTTTCTACATCATGAAAAAAATACTCACTTTGTTGAAATTAAAAAAAATACTTTTTCTACATGAAACGAAAGTATTTTTTTGGTTAAAATAAAAAACAAATCCTTTTTATATCCTAAAAAAACTCATTTGTTGAAATGACAAAAAAACTATCTATAACATGAAAAGAAAGTACTACTAATAATATTTTTATTTAGGGTGGGGTGGGGTGGGGTGGAGGGGGTGTAGTGGGTGGGTAAGTGAGGGTGGGTGGGGGTGGGGTGTGGGGTTGGGTTGGTGGGGATAGGGAATAGGGTGGGGAAGGTTGAGAAGGAATTTTGGAAAATATTTTCCCTTCTCTTGATAGGGAAACATTTTCCTCCAATTGGAGGAAAATGAATTGATGAGATAATATTTTCTAAAACATTTAAGTCAACCAAACATGAGATAATTGGAAAATATTTTCCGGAAAATGTTTTCCTTCATACCAAACACACCCTAAGTCATTTATGCTTGGATGTTTTATTCTCGATCACCTTATTAGTACTTGCTCGAATACTTGATCAATTGAAAATTCAATTATATTCAATTAACCTATGATATGTTTTTCTCACTCAATCAACTTCTCCCTGGGCAA
This sequence comes from Nicotiana tabacum, assembly GCF_000715075.1. Classification (NCBI taxonomy): domain Eukaryota; kingdom Viridiplantae; phylum Streptophyta; class Magnoliopsida; order Solanales; family Solanaceae; genus Nicotiana; species Nicotiana tabacum. The sequence continues at coordinate 150,757,299 of NC_134087.1, read as the reverse complement.
GACTAATTATCACCAAGTATGGAGAGAATTGCCCTAAAGTGAATCTCTCCTTTATCTGGAAGGCCATCTTAAAAGGATGGAAATTATGCAATAAAGGTATAAGATGGTCTCCTCATCTTAAATCCAATAAAAAACATTTGGGATAACAAATGGATCCAAACTCAGATAAGCTTAGGAGTATAATTGAGGGTCCCATTAGATCGGAAATATACAACCTAAGAATCAAAGATATCTTGCTTAACAACCAATGGGATCTCACAAACCTCTCCATAGACATCCTTCCGGAAATTCATCAAAACATTCTTAAGACAAAAATTCGTACAAAGGGCCCCTTAAATGATATTGCTATTTGGTCTCTTTCCTCCAAAGGAATCTTCACTAGTAAAAGTTGTTACAACCTTATGGGACAAGTAGAAACAAACCAATTGGAATATGATTGGATTTGATCCTCATCATACCCAAACAAAATGAAATTCTTCCTTTGGCAATGTCTCCATAATAGACTTCCTTGTAGAAAGTACCTTGCTCATATTGGTATCAACATTGACCAAATTGTCCCATATGTGATAAGAAAGAAGAAGAGACTATCACACATATTTTCATGACTTGCACTATAAGTAGAACTTTTTGGGACAATTTGGGAGGGTTAACCATGCATGATCCATCTAGAGGCCACTGGATAACTCATTTAAAAAATCAAAAAATGACAACCAAATTGAATGGAATTATATCCTCCCCTTCATCCTATGGGAAATTTGGATTACTAGGAATGCCAACAATCAAAATAATTTGAAGAATGATGTTTTCTTTAAAAATATTACTCAAAAAGAAGTGGAGTACAAGATGCTCACGGAATACAATCCGCTTCCCATCCAAAAGATTCGACTTCAAATTAAGTGGCAAAGATCTCTAAAGGGATGGTACCAACTAAACGTCGATACTAGTCACAACAACTTCCAAAGCTCTCAAGGAGGAGTATTCCGTAACAATAATGGGCATTGGGTCGTTGGTTTTAACAAACTCATTCATGTTATGGGATCATTGGAAGCTGAAATAAAAGCAATTAAGGAGGGACTCAAAACTGCCCATGAGTAGGACTTATTTCCACTACAAATTGAAACAGACTGTGCGGAGGCCATTCAAGCTATGTGGTAATAAACTGTTTGATAATGTTGTTAATATTTGCAGGTCGTTAATGCACCAAGGGAAGGTGACCCTCCTCCAGCACACGTTTAGGGAATGCAACAGTGTTGCCCACACCATGTCTAAGATGGAAGGAAGTCCAGGAGTGAAGAAGAAAGTTTTTTTAGTATCTCCAAATGTGGTTTTTAATCTTGTAAATTATGATGTAGACAATGGTCGTTGGTTTGTTAAGTACTTATCTATGGATGCTTGCAATGGTTTAGCAAGCCTAGCAATCAATGTGACCTAAGTGGCACACTACTAGTCAATGATTTAACAAACTCTCTTTAGCTTTTAATATATATGCTTCATGTTTGCTCAAAAAAAAAAACCTATGATATGTTTTTTATCGCTTTATTTAACCTAGTACATGCATCATTCTTGAATTTAACTGACAAGACGCTCGGGCATACTAACGGCCTTAGTAGATTAAATATTGAGTTTTAATGTGGGAGCGATCGAGTCTAAGTATTGGCATCCAACACGCTATATTTAAAAACAAAATGTATAGTGTTATAAGATGTAGTGCTATATTAAAACTTAAGTTGTAGCAATAACAACATATACTCGATCAAATCACACAATGTGTGTGTGCGCGCGCACGTGTGAGCGTATGCGTTTATGTGTGTGTGTGTGTGTATGTGTGTATACACATATTTAGAACGTTAAATATATGTAGATTGTAAATAAAAATAATCTATCAGTGGTTGATCATTTTTTACCATAAATACCAAATAATTTTCGGTCGGTAACTTCATAATTATTTTAAAAATAATTTTTTGTTACAAAAAAAAACAATTGACACTGGGCATAAAAAAATAAATTAAATTTTCCAACCGATTTCAGTCGGTATTCTTAAAAAAATTTAATTAAACTTTTTTTGGTAGATAATATGCAAGTCTAACCAGGTTTTGGTCAAAGATTGACCATTTTCCAACCAACATCGGTCAAAATTTTCATGTGTCAGACATAGCAGTGTTTTTTTATTGTGGGACCACTTTTTCCGACTGATGGTGGTCGGTATCTTTATGTAAAAAAAATTATTTGACTTTTGCAACCAATTTATGTATTTCCGATCGATTTCAGTCGATTTCCTCTTCCGACCGATTTCGGTTAGTATACTGTGGACAGTTTTTGACAGTTTTTTAGCAGTGAGTGAAAAGGGTCAACTGAAGCAAAATGAATAGTGATAATTGATAATTTATGTAATCGACCAAACTGACTTGAGACCATATTAGCTTAGCTGTTTACAAACGAGAAATCCTTATTACCACAAACTTGAATAATACATATTCCATTAACTAGCGGAGACCCTGGGTACTGGTTCTCTAATTCAGCTGTTTTGACCATTCTCTAGTACATCGAAATCATATTTACTGAAACTGTAACACCATATTATAACAACAGAATTGCCTCAAATGTCCCAGGTGTAGCAATACTTAATGCCCAAAGTTAGTTCTCCTCATCATCCTCATGAAGTCATCAACATTAACCTCTCCATCACCTGCAATATTTACAGCCAAGAGTTCCTCAATATATTCCGTAACATGCAGCAACAGATTCAGGGGAAACGGAAAAAAAAAATTAGAACATCCCCTCCCTCCCTCCCAACCAAGGGGAGAGACAGAGCGGTGCAGAACTGTGAGTTATAGTCAAATTCAGCAACACCCAAAGAGAATTGTCCAAGGTGAACATCCAATCTTACGTGCACTGATATTTAATGAGGTGGATGTTGCATTGCATGCCACCTCAGTGCCCCTAATCCATATATAAAAACTAAAATTTAAAATACAATATTTTTCATGGTAGGGGTAATGATAGCAATAGTGGTGGAGGGGAAGGAAATTTTAGTGTTGGAAAAAATAGAAGGGAGGGCTAAAATGAGTTAGGGGTGCTGAGGTGGCAAGTCATGTGGCATCCACCTCAACAAATGTCAGTGTCACGTAGGATTGAATGTCCACTTTAGACAAACTTAACGGAAAGAGGTATATTTGAACTAATAATATAATGACAAGGCTATATTTGGACTCAAAGTATAACGAGGGGTACATTTAAACCTTTTCTGCTAGTACAGGGATATATTTGGCCCTTTTCCGTACATATAATCTAAGTCATGGGGTGTCGATGACCAGTACAAGAGTTGTGAGGTTCACTAATCAGCCAGTAAGATTTTACCAAGTGGAACTGCCTGGAGATAAGTAGTCCTGCAACATATTTCAACAACATTGACCTTGTTTACTGTTATCATATAGCTATGCTATTATTGAAATGTGTTCAGATCCCTCAATCGCATCACATGCTATAGTTTATGTGACCGAAGGCATAATGTCCACTGGAACCCCCATGGATTTTATCATCAACTTGATGAGTTAATTTCAAGATAGTTTGTGAAACATTAAACCAATCAACAATTCAACAGCTAACTGAATATTTATCTCGAAAAAAATAAAGTACAATGTCCTAAGATTAGAATTTTAATGTAAAAGGGACTCTCAAAGATTTCATGGTATTAGTATACAGCATCTGTTTCAGAGTTAGTAACAGTAACATATACAAACAATATAAAATCTTAATGTATTTGTAGCTAAGAGAAACTCAGGGGAAGACAAACATTAGACAAGGTCAACAACTAAGGTTTGGAAAAGATAAGACTTTCTTCTTAGTACGTCTGTTATATTATCTTAAACAAGTGGTAATATATATTAAGATGTCAATTTTTGGAATTTGGGTATAACAGTTTTTGGATTAGCTAGGTCTTTTCAGAAAGCTCCACCAGTAAAATATCTTAAATACCAACATATATTGAAACAAGTAAAGCACTAAAGCATAAAGAGGAAAACTAGATAATAAAGCCTAACTTACGATCTTGATCTGCCGCTTCTATCATTTCCTGGATTTCTCTGTCAGTAAATCGCTCCCCCAACTCATCGGCGATTCTTTGAATGTCTGCAAAAGAGATCTTCCCCTGCATTTAAATTATCTGATGATTAGTAACCAATAACAGAACTGTCAGGAAGACAACCAAATAAGCAGAAAGCAGGAGGGCAAGAAAAAGCAGGCACATTTTTATCTTGATCAATAACGTCGAATGCTTTCTTGAGCTCCTCTTTAGTATCCCTTTCTCCAAACTTGGCAGTCATCATGTGCACAAATTCATCAAAATCAATTGCACCACTGCCATCCTTGTCAACTTCTGCAATCATTCGATTGATCTCCTGGAATAACAAACACAGAGATCATAAGTGCACTAACACATACGAGAAGACCTGACAAGAAGAAGAAAAACTAAAATCAAGTTTTTAAGCCAGAAATAGACAATATGACACGATGGAAAGGCTCCAAATTAACAAAATGAGAGCGAGAGAGAGAGAGAGAGTAAATGATGAACTTATTCGCAAAATGACGCGTCAAATAACAAGTGAATGAGTAATCAAATAATATTAGAAATGTTAAAATAGTGATACAGGCACCTACAGTCCAAATCTTCGAGATTTTGCCGGTGGGATCAGCCAACATGTTATAGGCTAGGAATACAGAGCAAACAAAAATACAAAATGAAAATAAAAATAAAAAATCCTTTTCAATAATCTATAGATTCCTTTATTTCCCTGGATCAAAACAATAAGCTGCACATCCTTCAGTGCAACTACCTAAAGATCTTTGGCATCACTTCAGCACAGATAAACACAAAATAATGCAACTCAATTTATGTTTCAAGATCAAAATCACTCTGAAATTTGTAACCAGGCTGTCTACTTTGACAATCATGATGTACAAAGTGGAAGAGCTGCTAAACAGTCACTAGTAATTCATTATTTGATAGCCACACAAGACATCTACTAAGAATCCGGCTTAGTGTAGCAATGGAAAGAGCACACCCTTAAAATAAGCTCAACGTGTCCAAACAGGAAAAAGAATGAAAGATGAAAGAAATTTATGTTAATCATTGCAGGGTATGCAAACCTTTTTTGATAAGTAAAGATTAGCTTTTACTGAAATATCAGCAAAAAGATAATGCTGGGGAAAGTTACAAATCAAAATATAGAGGAGGCCATTACATGCAGGGTATAGGAGCATCGACGGCAAAAGAGGAAACAAAAAAAACCTGCATAAATATGCAACTTGAACATGAAAAACCAAAAGAACCAAACACAAATTCAAAAATCATAGAATCTTTCAGTCAGCAATAATAAAGCAAGAAAACTGCTATCTGTAATAGGACAAAAAGTAAAGTATTGAATCACATAATTCAAATTATACGCTTCAGAAACAAGTACAGATATTGTTGTCATTCCGTATCTTCTAGACTTCTACTGTATGAAATGTGCTGTTAAACAGAACGATACAGTTGAATATAGAACTAGCATATAAATACCTCTTCAGTTGCTTCAAAACCCAGGGCCCTTAAAAAAAAAAGCATATTAGTTTTATTTATCAATAAAATGAAGCAGGAAAGATACCACAGACCATGAGAATGTGGGAGAAAGTAGAATTATCAAAAAGTCAAAGAAGGTTATTTAATAGATATCGAGGACGTTGTAACCAAAGCAAGAAATTATCACAAACCTCATAGCAACATTGAGCTCTTTGGCATCAATGGTTCCTAAATAAGTTGCAAAAAATTAACACAGTCAGAAAGAAGTTTAAATATCAATAACCACATCTAGTATGGATCTCCTTGAGGTTTATTTTACTACCAGAGTTGTCTGTATCAAAAAGCTCAAAAGCCTCTCTTATTTCTTGCCTTTTCTGTTGAGTTAACCCCTGATTACGTCCTCTGGGTTTCTCTCTCCGTGATGCACCTCTGTAAAGGCTTGCCTGCAGGACGCCATAATTCAGGTGAGTGATACAGACTAAGATCAGAGATGGAGTAGTATCAAGCACATATCCAATATCACACAGTGTCCAGCCAGCTATCTTTCTATAGCATATTTCTTTCTCGATACATCTATTTAATTCTTTTCTTTTTGTGATGAAAGTGGTATCTGGGCTAGCTTGCGCTTACCTCGACTATTCCATCAGATACCTGCTACCCTCCCATCAGCACAATTACCAAGTAACTCTACCCGCAATGGCTCAGGCATGGGAAGAAAATCACCTAGTGTTTTTTGCCTCCACGAAAATCTGAACCCGAAATCTCATGGTTTTCATATCAGACCCCTAAACCACCCTTGGGTGCAATTCAGATCTATATGTTATATCAATTGTTCAACTCGAACCAAGAGAATAGCATTGTAGACCTTTAGACGTCTGTGTGCGATAGAAAATTTAGCTACACTCATAGAATTAGGTCGATAGAGGTAAAGGATGCCATAAAAAAATATGAAGATTCGCAAAGCTTGTGGTCCAGATAGCATCTATATAGAGGTCTGGAAGTGCCTGGTAGAGATCGGAGTAGAATGACTCACATTCACAAAGCTATTTAATGCTATACTAAGAAGTGGTAGGATGCCCAAAAAGTGGAGAAAGAGTACCCTGATACCAATTTATAAAAATAATGGAGATATTCAAAGTTGTGCGAACTATGTGGCACTAAACTCATAACTCAAATGATGAAACTCTGGGAAAGAGTGATAAAGCGTAGACGGATAAATACGACAAGAGTGACAGAGAACCAGTTTGGATTTATGCCCGGTAGATCTATAACGGAAGCCATATTCTTGCTATGAAGATTGATGAAAATTTATCACGAAAGGAAGAAAGATCTATCCATGGTATTTATTGATCTAGAGAAAGCATATGATAGAGTGTTACGGAAGGTCCTTTGGTGCGGGAAGGAGAAGAAAGGAATTCATAATAACCAAGTCAGTCCTTTACGAGGGGATTCATTTGACATGTTTTAATTGAGGGAGAAGGGTCGGGCAGGTATGGGTAACCGAGTCTGGTTGGGTTTTCTTAATTATGGGTTGGTTCTTTCACTCAGACAATGCCATGTGTCATGTCCTTTAAAACATGGGTAAATGTAGAACTTTGATGAACGGTAAAGGTATTATATGAACTGAAAGTATAACAAGAGACACGATTGAACAATAAAAAAAAGTAAAGGCGTATATCCGACCCTTTTCTGTTATATAAATGCCATAAAGGATATGTATCAAAGAGCCATCACTAGCGTGAGAATAGTAGTAGGAGATACAGAAGGTTCCCTAAAATAAAGGGTTTATACCATGGTTCGGCATTGAGCCCCTACTTGCTTACCCTAGTTTGATGGATGAGCTAACCAACACAGTACAAGATGAGGTCCCATAGTGTATCTTATTTGTTGATGACATTGTGTTAATTGACAAAACTAGTGAGGTTGTCAACCAAAAGCTTGAGATATGGAGAAGCGCCTTGGAGACTAAGCTATAGAATAAATAGAAGTAAGACTGAATACATGCATTGTAAGTTTAGTCAGCATGAGAAGAACGAAGTTAAGGTGAGACTAGATGGGATTGTGGTGCCAAAATGCAAATAATTTAAATACATAGGTTTGTTGTTTCGAGAGAATGGCATAATAGATGAAGATGTTACCCATAGGATTAAAATCGGATGGATGAAATCGAAAAGTACTAATGGAGTGTAGTGTGATAGAAGGATGCCTACCAAAGAGAAAGGTAAATACTATAGAACAGTTATAAAATCGCAATATGATATGATAGTGTATATTAGGCTACTAAAGTCTAACATATTCATAAGATGAGTGTTGCAGAGATACTGTGCTAAGATGGATGTATGGCCATAAAAGATTAGAAAAGATAAAAAATGACCACATTCGCCAAAAGGTTCAAGTAGCATGCATTGAGGATAAAATAAGAGAAGGTCGCTTGAGATGGTTTGATCATATCTTGCGCCGCCGTACAGAGGCACTGGTATTTAGGTGTGAAACTATTGTAAGTGAAGGTATTAGAAAGGGGCGAGGTAGACCTAAAATCACATGTAAGGAAGTTGTCTCGAAAGATCTACAAATCCTTGGAATTAGTACACACTTAGCTAAAGATTTGGCACAATGGAAGAAAAAGATTCATATATGTAATACTTACTAGTTAGGAATAGGCATAAATATTACTATGTTTCTTATTATTATTACTATTATATATATTTTATTTTGGCATGATGATGATATGAGCTAAGCTTAAGGAAAAAAGTGAGGATTCATCTTGCCAACCCCAACTTTGTTTGGGACTGAGGCGTAATTAATGTTGTTTGTATCATGTCGTTCTCCTGGAATACTAAGTTAGATATCTGAATTGTCTGCATTTAGACACCACATCCCATCTAACCACACTTTATTCTTTCTAGACCAGGTTGTTTTGTTTTTCAATCTCATTCTTCTAAAGAAAAGGTAAAGAAAACTTACAATTTTAATTTACTTTCCCAAGTATTTAAACGCAATGCATAAGAAAACACAAGAGGAGAGGCTATATAAGTCGCAGGATTTAGAACTTGTTGGTTCAACAAAATGTTTTTTGGCACCATATACTGCCATCATAGCGGATTTTCTTTTTGATAAGGGTAAATTTTATAAATGGAAAGGACAGCACTAAGAAAGTGACCATTTCATAGCCAACATATACTGTTAGAGAGGACAAAAGGGAGATACATTTGGAGAAGGATGATGAAGATAAGGGATGAGAATCAGAGAGTTGGAAGCAAGTTCTTATGTGTCATCAGAGGATCATCGGCGGTTATGTTTGAAGTGCTAATTGGAGATAAAAGACTTGCTCCATGCTTAGATTAATGTGTTGTCAACAACTTATATTACTCTCTAGAGCATGGTGTTTGATTAATATTTAACACCCACTTGACTAGCTTTACAGCACGTCATACTACAGATTTTTCGAAAAGAGAAATAACCAGGTGGAGTGGCACGGCATCAGAGCTTGGGTTCCTTGAGATATATGAAAATTTTCACATAGCACAAGATTCTCAAAAAAGAAGAAAAAAGAGGTCTGAAGACCTATAGCTAAACTATCTAATTGAAACCTTAATGTAATATGATAGATTACTTTTTTTAAATTACCCATACAACTTAGGGAGTATCGGCACGTCGAAAAACATAAACATGAAGGGGAACAAACACAAGAAAATGAAGTAGCTGGGTAAGACCACCTTCCAGCATAAACTATCTTTCCCGTTTTTAATCTTGTATTTTTGTTCCCTTTTAGTTGACAAATCATAAACCGGACATGTTTCTTTTCCTAGTGACATAATCTGATTTTCCAATCAGATCAACAGCTCAAAAGAGCTCTATGCTTCTATCACAAATGAAAACAACCACAGCTCAGGATGTTTTCATATAGATTGCAGTTACGGAAGAAAGTAAAAAAGGAAATAACAGCGGCGTTTCACCCCTTGTGAAAGCTCTTCATGTATTTCTACCTAATTATAAGCTGAAACGAACTTTCTTTTTCTTTTCTTTTCAAGTGCTAGAACCCCCCCCCCCTCTTCCCACCTCTCTTCGTCTCCGGTTTCGTTCAGGGGAGGAGCTAGAAACCCAAATACGAGTTCGACTGAACCCACTAATTGTATTAGTATTAAGAAATTCATTAAGAGTCTATTGAAAAGCGGTGCATAATTATTAATTATTGCTAGGGTCGTAATTATACACCCAGGTAAATATGTACAAACATTAAATTTAGAATTCAGTTACTTGAAGTTATCTTCTAAATTTCAGAAACTCATAAAGTTGAAATCCTAGCTCCACCTTTGGGTCCTTTCCAACAACAATCTATTTCCTTTTACCTCAAACAAAGAAAGCTACCAACAAAAGATCAACACCTCCACATAAACATAAATAAAAATATTCAAAGAAAAGGACATTCAAAAAGGCTAGAATCATTACCGTTGATCTTTCTTCTAAATAAGTCTGCAAAAAAATCAAAAGGAAAAAAAAGAAGGATTAATAACATCCAAGCAGTATTAGAGAACTCCAAAAGGGTATTAGCAGAAATTGTATTAAACAGTAAACTGAGGCAAGTTTCTCCATGCGTTATAGTAATTCTTGAACTTGTGAAAAAAGTAAATCAAAACGAAGAGAATCTTATGAAATTGAAGAAGAAGCTAGTACCATTTTGATAAAGACTTAGAATGATGAGAGGGAGATCTAGGAGATGGTCGTCTGGGTAGAGTTGTACTGCTTCTTCTAGGAGGAGGAAACGCGTTGGACTATTTCTGAAACTGAAAAGGATTTTCAATAACTCCCATGTTTTTTATTTTATTTTGGGAAAGGGTAATTTCACTTAGACCCGTGAAGTTCAGATTCTTACCTCTATTGGCTGCCCCAAGTGCAAGGCTGGAAAAAAAGATAAGCATAAAGGAGGGTATCTTTACTTAGACCCCTGAAGTTTTAAATTCTGAAAGTTTCACCTCAAATAGTAGTAGTAGTAGTGACGACCTCAGTAACTATACCTGGGATTTCAGGTATTATTTGGAAGGATTTATGAATTATGATCCGGTAATTATTTGGATCAACAAATTTGAACCTAATTTCGAAAAAAAAATTGATGAAATAATGTGAAGACATTATATGCGAAATGATACCATATGATGATTGTTTACCCTTAAAACGGATAACAATTAAATTTATACGCGGTTTTAACGATATGTGGATTGCTTCAATACAAATAATCAAGAATATTAGATAAACGATTTAAAAACAAAATGAATAATCAAACCAATTGTAATATTACGACCCAGCTCGAACTTAGGTCGAACAGTAGTTTTGCCCTCGATCGGATCTTTGGTTCAAAGCCAATTGTGAATGAAAAATAAACAGTAAAGTAAGAACTTTGCAATAGTTAGAAAGCAGAAAAATAAATTTGTATTGCCTTGATTTGCGTCTTAGAATATGTGTTATCAAAGAAAGACTTCCTCTTATATAGTAGGAGAGTTTCATTCCTAGTACAAGTCTAAAAAAGATAAAAATCTTCCTTTCTTGTTAATTACTGATTTGTAACGGACATCAGGCGAGATCTACACCGTGATATCCTATTAGGTACGGATATTGCGGCCCTCTGTTAGTCATGCATAATCGTTTGCCATATTTCCCGAAGTCTTAGAGCTCGTTTTGGGTCCGAGGAGCATTGCTTTATCATGCCCGATGATGAGCACATCGTTCACCTTTCATGGGTCTCGGTACGAAAGACTCCCATCCTCGATTTCAACCTCGTGTGCCCGTGCCCTTCTTCCGTCTTCTTCACCGGGAAATCGGAGTATGCATTGTCCCCCATTTTACCCGTATACAGATAGTCTCCTCGTTTTCCGAAGAGTAGGTTTGCTGGAACAATGGGAAACGAATAGATGAACCCTGGTTTCTTCCCTAGTAAGTTATAACTGAGATGGCGGGTAAATCGAAAAGTCCCATCAGTCGCGTCGTTCTAACTTCGGACACGTGTTGGTTATCGGCTGGCTGTCTTTGAATATGAAAGTCGCGCATTGATTGCATTTTCCCCTATAAAAGCTTCAACCCTCTTCATTTCTTCCACTTTCTGATTCTAGACTTTACCTTCGATCACTCTAACGGCTTTTAAATTCTCCAGATCTTCTTACATTGTTCATTGAGCCTTTATATCTTTATCTTCATACTTCTTCTTTGAACTTTTATCCCAAACCTTCATATTTTCATTCTATCTTCAAATCTCTGTATTTTCCTTAGACCTATATTTTCCAGATTATAATGGCTAAAACATCCAAGTCAATGCCTCAACGGGCCATCCCTTCATCTTCCCACCCGATCGCAGATGCCGAGGTGGTCGTTCCCAAGGTAGCTCAAGAGCCCCCCATGAAGAGCTTCATACCTAGGAGCTTCTCAATCGCGAATGACTTCAAGGTCGAGAAGGCCTCTAGTCAACAAGATCGAGGCGAGGAAACATGGAGATACATATGCTCCGTTAATTAATAAACCCTACCCGTAGTCGAGCGGACTGTAAATGGGAGGGTAAGGACGTGGTCATTGTCACACCCCAAACTCAGGGAGCGCGGCCTGCGCTCAACCGAGTGAATCTTGTCAAGCAAGCCTGTTGAACACTTTCTACCCAACTCACCCATGATTTAAAGAGAATGCATAACTTGAAAATTGACCAACAAAGAGATCACGTAGACAATACCAAATACCTAACCATTAGTTACTTCATTTAATAAGTCTCCAAAATAGTAAGTTTCACAACCATAGTTTACAAATGGGAGCATGTGATACAATTAGGACATTTTTAGGTCAATTTTTCCCACACCAATACTGTATGCGGCGAAATTAGAGGGTCTAATTTCTTGCTGTTAAGTCACTTCAGAAGAACACCTCGAGGCCCCGAGGACGCGTAGCTATGACCAAGTTCCCCCCTTCGGAGCTCGTCGAGGCCCGACCTGAAGAGAATACTGATCGAGGATAGAATCAAATGGGGAGTTCCCAAGACACGCGGCTACGTCTGACAAAGCTGGTCTGCCTAGAACCTGCCCAGAACCAATACCAGGGTGTCATGTCTAGCCGCTCATCTCCATATCTTTACAATTAATGCATTTTGTACTATGTTAGGATTCCCCTCCTATATAAAGGGGATCCTCACCATTTGTAAGGGACCTGATGTTTCTCCAACTATTCTACATAAGGAAAATAACAACCCTCTCTTTTCTCTCTAACTTACTCGCCCGAGATTACCACTTTCATTTATTACATTCATACTTGTTCTTCATTTATCGTTTGTCTTTGGCCATAAAGAGCCTCTATTAATTATATTCTAACTATTAGCCCTTCCTTGGTTGTCCCCGATAGCTCAAGCTCGAGCTCAGGCATCGACCTCGAGGCCCCTCATCGGCCAGTCTGAGGCTCGAATAGCTAACCCCCCCCCCCCTCGTTTGATTATAGCTCCATTTCAGTTTGCATTTCATCTTTTAACTTCATACATATAGCATCAATTGCTTACACAACTAGCATAAAAATAGATCACGTATTTTTAGAGTCACATTAACAAATTTAATTGTCATTACCATTTTCACGATAAACAGTTTGGCGCCCACCATGGGGCTAAAAATAATAGTGATTATTTTCTTACTGTTTTCATTACACAACGCAAGTTATCTTTCACACTTTTTCTTGTCCAAGATCTCCGATTTCAGGGTCAAAATGTCTGGCTTATTGAACAGAGTTGAGAATAACAACCTCAAAAATCATGGGGAAAACGGGGTGGTTGTTCCAATTGTCGGCGCGCCACCACAGAACCCTAATAATGCACTAGGACCGATTCCAGCGGACGCGGGTTCGCAAGACGTACAGCAGGTCGATGAAACCTCACACACCGACGAGAGTATACAACATGGCGACCAACAGGAAGCCCAAAAAACCCTGGCTCGGGAAGAAAGGGAAATTATCCTTCACGTTATTTTTAAAATATTGCAGGCACAACAGCTGGCTATCGCTCAGCTGCAAAGCTACCCAAAAACTCCTAGCACGGTAGGATTGAGAGTTACTCCTCCGGCCGAACAAGTACTAGAGAGATCGAGCAATAACGGAATGGTAACCGATCTCGCCGTCATAAAAATGCTCGAGGACCTCACCAGAAGGATCGAGTCAGGCAAGAAAATGATAGCAGCTAACGAAAAAGAGGTTGAAACCTACAACTTCAGAGTCGACCAAATCCCGGGCGCGCCCCCGATCCTGAAAGGTGTAGATTCGAAGAAGTTCGTGCAGCGGCCATTTCCAGCGGAAGCAGCCCTAAAACCCATTCCAAAGAAGTTTAGAATGTCAGAACTCCCAAAATACAACGGGACCTCAGATCCCAACGAACACGTCACTGCCTATACGTGCGCAGTAAAGGGCAATGACATAAAAGACGACGAGATTGAGTCCGTCTTGTGAGCACGTGATTTTTGCCTTACGAAAACTACTCCAAAATAAATCAAAAAATAAAATAAATTTCTTTTACTGTGTAATTCTTGAATTTGCGTGGTGTTAAATATTTGTGTTATGTCCGTAAATGTTTACTTTGTCATAATAAAATGAAAATTAAAATAAAATACATGTTGCATGCATATAGGATTTAATTATGCATTTGAAAGATAATTTAAATAAAATCACAAAAAATATGCATTCGTTCTATTTTTAAATATGTTACTGTATGATTAATGTTTTGACTATGTGTTAAATAGTTGTTATAAAGTAATTAATATTTTGTGTAAGGTTAAAATTGTTTTATAATTTTATTAAGGATTTTTTAATGATAAATAATAAAATAAAATAAGTTGTAAATAAAAATTGGACCTGGATTAAAATCCAGGCCCAAATCAAATTACCCCCCCCCCCCCACAGCCCAAACTCAGATCTAAACCTAACAGCCCCAAATCGACATCATAGCTTCCCCTAACCACCCTAGGTATGGATTTGTTGCTTGTTTGGATCGAATCACTTCCGAGCTTCTCGAATCTTCTTTTGAAGATTCGGACCAAACAAGAACAAACTCAGATCTATTCTAAATTGACACCAAATGACCCCTAGGTTACCCTCACCCTTGTGTCGTATTTGGTCCCCCTCGAATCTGACCAGAAATGGTTAAGTCCCAAATCGAATCTTCAAAAAAAACCTAGAAATACCAGACTTTTGGATTCTGTCCAAATTAAATAAAGATTGAGGTTTAATCGACCTTAGTCGAAGTATTTTCAGTGGAAAATACTTCGACTAAGGTCTGTTTGATTTCAAACAAAGTCCGAATCCAAGTTGAGTCCGAGTCGGAATAAAATTGAAGGATTCAAAGGTATTTTTTCTGTTTCTTATGTGTATTCTACATGTATTCTATGTTTGTTTCATTAGTCTGTTTAATTTTTCATGATTTTCTAGTCAATTCTGTTATACTGTCTCATACTCGTCTATTTGATCAGAATTATACTATTGTTTCTGTTGTTTATGAATGTTCATAATATGTGTAATCGACTCGATTAAGTTCGTCGATTAGTTGTTTTGTAAATTCTTATTGCCATTAATGCTGTTTGTAATACCCTGTTTATCTGTTTGGAATTGTTTATTGTCATTGAACTCAGTCAATTAGTTCTTCCCAATTAATTGATTCTCGTTTAATAATTCAGAAAGTTTTTCAATGGTGTGTATATATTATTTTCTGAACAGGGCATTGTCAGTATATTGACAATGCTCCTGTGTATGTTTGATCTTGATTCAATGTTTAAGTCCAGTCTGAATTGTTATAATGATTTCATTGATATGTTGTTATGATGTTAGTTCTGAATTCAGTGTAATTTTACAAATGTTGATTAGATGTAATTGTGTTAGAAGGTTACATTCTTAGTTAGGATTCAGTCCAAAACTTTAGGATTGGTTATAGCTGCTTAAACAGATTTTAAAATCTTTATTGTTAGATTCTGAATTTAAGGCAGTAATAACAGTAATTACAGTAGGAAATCTGGGACATTTTCTGGGATAAAACAGTAAGGGTAATGTGACATAATAGTGGGCTGAAAGTGGTTTGTTAATGGTTTTAATTTAATAGGATAGTGGGAAACAAAGGGTAATGGGCTGCTGAAAAACAGGATAATAGCACTCAATAGGATTTAAAGTATTCAAAAGTAGTTTTAATGGAAACTTTTTGATTTTAAAAGGAGAAAAGGGTCCAAGAAGCACTAAAAGAGTATAGGACCAGCCCTGTATAAATACAGGGAGCTGGACTGATTTAAGGGACAGACTTGAGTAGATTTTAAAGAGAGAAAAAAAGAGTGCGAAATTGAGGAGGAAAAATCAGAGTTTAAGGTCAGATTGTAAAGAGAAAGGAATAAGTTTTAAGGATTAGATTTTAAAACTGAAGAGGAGGGCTTTCAGACAGAAAGGAAAGAAGAGAAGAAAACAGAAACAGAAAAAAAATCAGAAATAGGAATCCGAAACAGGAAGAAACTGAAAATCTGAAAAAATGTTATCCTTCTAGAATCTGTCTGTTGTTTATTTTTTTTGTGGATATTATTCAGTCTGAATCTGAAATCTTTCCCTCAAGTGTCTGTCACTATTCATCTGGGTTAACGGGTCTTGTTCAGACTTGCTGTGTTATTGGTATATTCTGCTGGTTTTGTTACTGCTGCAACTGCTGAAAATTTACTTCTTCTACCTTCATTTTCAGGTACATATCTCTTAAATTCTATGTTGGAAAGAGATTCAACATGACAAATAAATAAAGTTTGAATTGTAATACTATCTTCTATTCATTTAAGTTCTTTAGTTAATAATTTCAGCTTTGGTTTCATGTTGGTTAACCAGTAGTGAGTTCGACTCGATGGCTACAAGTTAATTGTCTTATTTTGAAATTCATATAAAACTTTATAATAGTGTTATCCATGTCAAAATTTCATTAGTTTAGTTATCTTTGAGTTGTGTAAATAGGAAGCATGGCAGAAAGTTGGCTTTTATTTACACTTTATGGTATTGTTAGCTAGGTATAGTATAATATGGAAATATCAAGGAAAAATACGCTATTGGTTTATTTTGTTAGTAAGTTAGTTGTTGTTGAAAGCTAGATGATGTTGGTTGCAATTTGCTATCTTTTGGCACAACCTTGGTTGTGTTATAATCAATAGTTGAAAGACGCGTTAGTATAATCCGCTATGTTCACAATGTCAAATATGATGAGTAATATTGTATGCAATATCTTTTTATTAAGTCAACAAGAAGATTTGTTTTCTTTCCTAATAATAAAGGGCCTAGGAACTTATACAATGTGAAAGATAATGCTTAGTAATAATTCATATAGATTGAGAATCAAATTGGTTTGATTATATATATCTATCCCAACTCAATCATAAGCATAATTAATCAAAATAACTTCGCCCATTAGATTAAAATGAGTATATGAAAAATAAGATGAGATGTACAAAAACAAATTGCAACACTTTATATCAATGGTAATTAGAAATAGAATTTGCACTAAATAAAAATAATAAAAATTCTTCAAAAAGTATTTCTTCCCTTCATAAATCATTTTTGTTAGTTTCATATGCAATTCATTCTTCGACATCATATGTATGTTGTATTTGTTAAAAATCATATTTTTCTTTTCTTCGAATTTGAATAGTGTGGATGAACATAATTAATTCTCGGAAATTATAGTCAACGAGCAATACTTAATAAATTGTGAATTCTTTTAAGAATTTAAAGGCATCCCCTAAAATATGAATTTTACAGGAATTTCATATAAAAAATGTGTAGATATAATAAACAATTTTGTGGAAAATCCATAATATTATTACAAAAATTTTACACAATTAGGGATGCGTTCGCGTACCCTGATTATATTTTTAAAAGCAAATTCGGATTATGCGTACGCGCAATTTCGAGCGAATATTTAAGAAAAGGATTTTTTTTTTCAAGGATGTTAAAATAATTTCATATAACACGAGGTGTGCAGTTCATTATCTAAATAAAAAGGGTGATGATGTTCCTGATTTTATTTTTAAATTTCGAACATATATTTTTTATAAAAACTATAACATGGACAATTTTATTGTGTACACGTACGCGTGGCACAATCCCCGGTAATTATAAAAAATATATAATACAAATATACGTGCGCGTAATTCGTCCATATAATTGTAAACAATAAGTAAAAAGCAGTAGTAAAATCATGCAATAAAAACGTATTTAGTAAAATCAAGATAATTAAGCCAATAATAAAACAGTTAAGCGACCATGCTAGAACCACGGAATTCGAAAATGCCTAACACCTTCTTCCGGATTAACAGAATTCCTTACTCAGGATTTCTGGTTCGCAGAATAATAAACAGAGTCTTATTCTCCTCGATTCAGGGATTAAAATTGGTGACTTGGGACGCCTTAAAATTCCCAGGTGGCGACTCTGAAATAATTAAATAAATCCCGTTTCGACTGTCCTTCAATTGGAGAAAACTCCCCCACGCGCCCCGCGGGCGCGGGAAAAAGGAGGTGCGACAACTCTGGCGACTCTGCTATGGATAAAAGTGAAACCCAGAACCACTGGTTCAGGGTTTAAGAATTCAAGCTTAAAATAACTGTTATAATTGGCTTTATTTATTATCTGATTTTTACATGATATATGCTCAATATGCTAAATGAAATTTTTACTGCTTTAATATTATTTGAATTATGCATATACAATTGCTACGAAACCTCCCTCTTTCTGAGTCTTCTAAATTTATGGTGCACACGTGCGCGTGGCCCACCTTTCTGTTAAAGTCATACCAAATAAGACGAAGTTGGGACAAGTAACTAGGCCGGGTAGACTTTCGTGCTCCCGGTACGTTGCCCCCGCTTCGGCTCAAACTGTCCGTTTGGGTAAGCTAGGTTTAGAACAATCAACCTCAGGTTTTTCACTTAGAATAACTCAGCCATGTACCGGATCCCTAGTAGGAACGTATATTTGCATCATGTACATTTGGCCTTGGAGACTCAACACAGGGGTTGGGTCTGTCTAGGACAGGTGAACCCGAAATAAAAAGACCATCATGATGCATCCTACTTGCTACTTGTGCATTCATTTGCCTCGAACATGCTTGTTGACCAGCTTAAATGAAATCATGGTGAGAAGAGAGGAATAAAATGGGTTGTTTTTTTAAAATCTTGAAATAAAGATATTTAATAAATAAAATGATTTTTTTTAGTGTAAATTTTCAAAAATATAAAATTTTGAAAATAGTTTTTTTGTTTTATTTTTCAAAATGAGTCTTAACTCTATTAAATTAAACTTCAGATACAAAATGAGCACCACACAAAGCCCCTCCTCCACGAGTACAGAAGAATTTCTCTTTCGGCTTCAAATATGGTGGTATGATTTAGGCAAAGACGGTCAAAAATGGGGCGTCAAGCTTTTGGGAAACCTAACGGATATTATGAAGGTTAAACCCCGTGATGATCTGATTGCGGCGTTAATAACTTTTTGGGACCCTGTTCACAATGTCTTTTGTTTCTCTGACTTCGAGCTGACTCCTACATTAGAGGAGATAGCTGGATATGCTGGTTTTGACGAAAGTCTAAAAAATCAAAGCCTGATATTCACAAAGGCTCCTTCGATACTTCGATTCTTCGGTCTTCTGAACATCAGCAGTCAAATCAGGAAAAGCAATGTCATCAATGGATGTTGTTCCTTCAACTTTTTGTATTCAAGGTTCGGAAAGTCAGATGGGTTCGAAATTCATGAGAAAGGCCTTACTAACAAGCAAAACAAAGATACTTGGCAGATTCACCGTCGCTTTGCCTTCATGGTGGCTTTTCTGGGAGTCATGGTCTTCCCAAACAAAGAGCGAACAATTGATATTCGCACCGCGAAAGTTGTGCAAATCCTCACCACCAAAGAAAATCACACCCTTATCCCCATCATTCTATCAGATATTTATCGGGCTTTGACTTTATGTAAATCAGGAGCAAAAGTCTTCGAAGGATGCAAAATTTTGTTGCAAATGTGGGTGATTGAACATCTCCAACAACAGCCCAAGATCATACAGTATGGGCCAAACAATGATAATTGCATTGAGAGTTATGAGGAAAGAACAAAAAATTATCAGGCTCCAGAAGGGATAGAAGCAACAAAAAATTATCTAAAGGCTTTAACGGCAATCAGATTGAATGGACTTTGGGATGGCTCCCGATGAGGGAAGTAATACACATGTCAACCTCAAATAGTTATCTACTACTATTGGGATTAAGAAGCATTCAGCCGTATGCGCCACTAAGAGTCCTAAGACAACTAGGGAGATATCAAGTAGTTCCTGATGATGAAGATTTGAGTATGCAAGTAATCGAATTACACCCAGAAGCCACTCCCGAGGCTCTACTTCAGCAAATGTGGAATGGATGTCGATACTTGAAAAGTGATACTCAAGTCCCAGACACTACAAAGGGTGAGATAAATCCTGGATATGCAAGGTGGTTCGAGAAACGGTCTCGCGTGGATGATGTACCAGAACCTGAGCTAAGAAGACCAACAAAAAGACCCCATATTCAAAACTTTAATGATAAGATCCAAGAGCGATTGATCTGGGGAGAAAAGGAAAAAGGGTACAAAGCAACTATCCATGCCCTAAAAGAAAATCTGAGAAGCCTCAGTTTGGAGAAAGATTTGCAAGCACAAGAAGCCGAAGGCGAGAAGAAGAGTCTTGCTTGTGAGAATGAAAATCTTCATGCTCGATTCCAAAAAATGAAA
The DNA here is from genome assembly GCF_000715075.1 of Nicotiana tabacum. Lineage (NCBI taxonomy): Eukaryota > Viridiplantae > Streptophyta > Magnoliopsida > Solanales > Solanaceae > Nicotiana > Nicotiana tabacum. The sequence goes on along the minus strand of NC_134087.1, from coordinate 150,736,984 downwards.
AGAGTTTCTGAAACGCCAAAGAGGAGTTGGAAGGATCAAAAAACCATCGCCAATCTCTTTGAAAGAATGCAAGATTATGATTCCATTCTTGCGGAAAACGAAAGGGCATTGAGCAAAGCAAAAGAAAGGATCCAGCAATTAAACGAAGAAGCCATATCTAATAAGGAACGCCAAGATAGGCAATCCGAAAAAGACAGGGCACAATTCAAGAAAGAAAAAGACCATTGGGTGCGATCAGAAAACCAGCTTCGTGCACAACTAGAAGAGGCAAGAAGATGCAACAGAGAACATCAACAAGCAGACCTCGACAGGGAAAGAGCGCAAGCAAGATTAGATCAGGCCAGACTCCGAGCTCTGTTAGAATCAGCTCTAAATCGTGAAAACCGTGTCAGAGATATAGCCACCACTCGTCAGCAGCAATTGCAGGACCAAGACCAACGTCTCCAAGGTTTCAGGGCACAAATCCACGACCTGGCAGTCTTCACATCTCAAAGTTATGTAAACTGCCAAGGAATGGATTATGAAAGGTTTACAGAGCATGCACCCACTTTTGCTCGTCATATAGCAATGGAGTTGGAAAGGATGTATCGTACGCTGGGGGGCCATCCAGGTCAAGCCCCACATTGAGCAGATAATCCAATATTTGACAACAAAAGTGGAAAGTGGGGCATGTTGTGAGATGTTAAGAATTGTATCTTTTATTTTGATTTAAGTATGTGTGTTTCAAACCATTTTCTTAAAAGTTTTCAAATGTAATTCCATCTTTGTATAATGAATAAAAGTGATTGCCTTTAGTCCGAACTACGCAAGGTCTGATTCATGTAAGGGAATGATACGTAGGCAATCTCTATAAGATTCGACCACCACGATAAAAGACATATATAATAAATAAAAGTGAATAACAATAAAAATTTCAAGAAAGTTGGGACGACACAAGCAGCCGAGCAAATGCATAATAGAAAGGGATTATTTGCCTAGGAGCATTGCATCTCAACATGTGATTATATATGTGTTAAACTCTCAAAACTAACAAGTTTGTTCATTTCCAGAATTCAAGCAGTTAGTTTCTCTAAAGAGTATACTGGCATATTATCACTATCACACAATATCAAAAGGACCAATACCCGAAAGTATGTCTATCCCAGATGTTGACACAGGTATGGAGCTAGAGGAGATGGATGTCGGGAAAATGAAAGAAGAGATGTTTAAACTCAAGCAGCAAATGGCTGAGATGTACCAAGCCTGGTCTACAGGACAGTTACCCCCATCTTACCCAAATAACCCTGCTCCATCAATGACCCAAACTCAGGATAATATTACCACTGAATTATCCCCAAACTTCCCCATTTACCAGCATTACCGAGGCACCACCTCTCAGACACCACAGTCTCCACCTCCGAAACCAGTTCCATACTTTCCTCCACCTATGACTCCTGTTTTCGTAGCACCTCCGCCTGCTACATTTCACAAATCTCCTAGTGAGCCTACATTCCAGGCCTAGGACAACCAATATTACCCCCCGGAGCCTACCCTCAAAGCCTCCGAAATTAATTCAACTGCTCCTCGTTTTGATCTCCCAACCGAAATTGACAAGCCAGCCAAAAATGCTGAGCAAAAAGAGATGTTCAGGAAGGTCAAGAGTTTAGAACAATCGTTCAGAGACATGCGAGGATTAGGTGGGCAAGTCAGTGTAGCATACAAAGATTTGTGCTTATTCCCCAATGTACAATTACCAGTTGGCTTCAAGATGCCCAAATTTGACCTATACAATGGGCACGGCGACCCAGTAGCCCACTTAAGGGGTTTCTGTAGCAAGATGCGAGGAGCTGGGGGAAAGGATGAATTATTGATGGCTTACTTCAGTCAAAGTTTAAGCGGATCAGCTTTGGAGTGGTATACACGCCAGGACCATGGGAGATGGTACACCTGGGATGACCTGGCACAGGCATTCGTATACCATTTCCAATACAATCTGGAAATCATCCCAGATCGATTATCTTTGACAAAATTTGAGAAGAAACACAATGAAAGTTTCAGAGAGTACGGCTTCCGGTGGAGAGAACAAGCAGCAAGAGTGGATCCTCCTATGAAGGAGAGTGAAATGGTAGACTACTTCCTCCAAGCCTTGGAACCAACTTACTATGCCCATTTGGTTTCAGCGGTTGGGAAATCATTCAACGAGGTAGTGAAGATGGGAGGTATGGTGGAAGAAGGCCTCAAGACAAATAAAATTATGAGCTATTCAGCAATTAAGGCAGCTACTCAAGCTATTCAAGGCGGGGTAGGAGGAATCAGAAGAAAGAAGAGGGAAGAGGCAGCAGTAGTTGATTCAGGAATTTGGTCAGGACCAAGAGGTTCACCGCCTTACTATAATCAACAACGACCTCGCCAATCAACTTACCACCATGATTTATCCCAACACTACTATCACCCTTCGGAGTCTCATTTCTCCATTAACCATGCTCAAGCATACAATTAGCCACATGTTCACGCCAATTGGCGTGCTCCTGTCATACCAAGTACTTACCCACGAGCCTATCCCGGACCAGGTTTCAGGCCGAGGCCAGCGTTCAGGGGGGAAAGAGAACAGAAAAAGAAAACTTACACTCCATTGGGAGAGTCTTACACTAGTCTGTTCCACAGGCTGAGACAGCTGGACATGCTGAGACCAATACAATCCAAGCTACCCAATCCTCCTCCAAAGAATCTGGATTACACCATTAGCTGTGAGTATTGCTCCGGTGCACCAGGCCATGACACGGAGAAATGCTGGCATTTGAAAAATGCAATACAAGAACTGATTGATACTAATAAAATCGAGGTTCAAACCCCCGAAGCCCCAAATATCAATAGAAATCCAATGCCAGCCCATCAAGAGGCTAATATGATAGAAATCATACAAGCTGATGGGGAGACAAAGAAGCCGTCACAAACTGTCATGATGATCAAGTCTCATGAAGCCAAGCCAGATAAGCAGTTAACAGAGGAGAAGCCGGTACCTAAGCAGAACAGAAATGGTGATGGACCATCTATGATAATCAAGGAGGGATCATCGAGCAAAGTTGCCGCAAAACAAGAAAGGCCGAAAGTGATAGTACCAGGGGTTGCTAACAAACCCATTGTATTCGTGGAAGGAGCCCGTACAGATCGGGTTATTATCGCACATGTAATCCAGCTGCCGGTCATCAACAACAAAGCCATCTCATGGAACTACGAACGGGTGACTGTAATGTACAAAGGAAAAGAAGTCAAGGAAGAAGTGTGTGAGGTGCAAGGCTTGACTCGTTCGGGAAGATGTTTTACGCCTGAAGAGTTAAGAAAAACTAAAAACAATCCAACACCAATAAAGAGAGCTGTGACGGAAGAAGAGGCGGAAGAGTTTTTAAGAAAAATGAAACTCCATGATTATTCTGTTGTGGATCAATTAAAGAAGACGCCCGCTCAAATTTCATTGTTGTCATTACTGATTCATTCAGAGGAGCACCGTCTGGCTTTGATGAAAATCCTGAATGAGGCTCATGTTCCTGAAAAGATCTCCGTAAATCATTTAGGAAGAATAGCCAACAGAATCTTTGAGACAAACAGAATTACATTTGCTGATGATGAATTACCTGTGGAAGGTACTGAGCACAACAGAGCTCTTTACCTCACCGTGAAATGTGAAAACTCCGTAGTAACCCGGGTATTGGTTGACAATGGGTCAAGTGCAAATATCTGCCCTCTCTCCACTTTAAGCAAATTAAAAATTAAAGAGGAGAGGATCCAGAAGAATAGTATCTGCGTACGGGGGTTTGACGGTGGAAGCAGAGATTCATTTGGCGACATAGTGTTGGAATTAACAATAAAGCCAGTTGAATTCATAATGGAATTTCAAGTGTTGGACATAACTGGCTCTTACAACTTGTTGTTGGGCCGACCATGGATCCATGCTGCTAAAGCGGTCCCGTCAACACTACATCAGGTTGTCAAGTTTGAATGGGATCATCAAGAAATAGTTGTGCATGGGGAAGAAAGTTTAAATACTCGCAGCAGTACTATTGTACTAGTCGAGGGAACAGAAAATGACCAGGGACCATGGGTATACCAAGTGTCTGACACAGTGTCGGTGGAGAAAATTCCAGAGGGGAAATACCTTCCGAATCCAAAGATATCCTCTACATCAGTCATGGTAGCTTATGAAATGTTAAAGAATGGTTTTATACCCGGCAAAGGTCTGGGCTTATCTTTGCAAGGAATTATACAACCAGTATCTCTCCCTGAGAACTGGGGAACATTCGGTTTGGGGTTCATACCCACAGTAAATGACGTGATAAAGGCCAGAAAGCTGAAACATAAGGCATGGGATCTTCCAAAACCAGTCCCACCTCTATCAAAGTCTTTTGTCAAGACCGGTGCTAAAAATCGCCCGATAACAACAATTCCTAAATCCCGGGTCAATCCTGATGAGGAATTAATTGAAAGATTCGAGAAATTGTTCGATGATGTGAATATGTTGGAAAGCAGAGAAGGGTGTAGCAACGTAGAAGTTCAATTCGTTGGGCCAGAAACAAAGCTTAATAATTGGAAAGCCACTCCTCTCCCCATTCGAAAGGAGTCTTGGTAGTTTATTTTGATTTTCTTTCAAGTTTGTTTGGGTTACTTCAAGGTTGTAATCCCAAAGCTTATCTTACAGTTTGTTTGAAGTGTGCAAAACCTTGTTATCTTTCATCATCCAATAAAAAGCAGTTTCCTTTTTATTATCATTCCTGATAGTTTTCTTTTCTTTTTCCTGTACAGTTCTTTTTACGCTGGCTCTAGTGATATGACATGCATGAGGAATCCTCAGCCCAGTCTTAAAAATCAATCTGGTTCCGAAATATTAATTCAAGAAATATATTGTGATTATGAATCAGAATATGATGAAGATGAGGTTTTTGAAGAGATTAGTAAAGAGTTAATTCACTTTGAGGAAAAAACCAAACCTAACTTGAGTGATACCGAGGACATCAATATAGGGGACACGAGTAATATCCGAGAAACTAAAATAAGTGTCCATCTGGAACCAAAGATCCGAGAGGAGTTAATTAAAGCACTCATAGAATTCAAAGATGTTTTTGCATGGTCGTATGACGACATGCCGGGCCTGAGCACTGATTTAGTGGTTCACAAATTGCCCATCGATCCAACGGTGCCTCCTGTCAAGCAAAGGCTGAGAAAATTCAAGCCTGATATAAGTGTGATAATTAAGGAAGAAATCACCAAACAATTGGAAGCAAAGGTCATTCGAGTCACTCGATATCCTGCTTGGTTAGCTAATATCGTTCCTGTGCCAAAGAAAGACGGCAAAATTAGAGTATGCGTCGATTACCGCAATCTCAACAAAGCCAGTCCGAAGGATAATTTCCCATTACCCAATATCCATATTTTGATCTATAATTGTGCCAAGCATGATATAGGATCTTTCGTGGATTGTTATGATGGGTATCATCAAATTCTAATGGATGAAGAAGATGCAAAAAAGACGGCATTCATCACACCATGGGGAACTTATTGCTACCGGGTAATGCCATTCGGTTTGAAGAACGCCGGAGCAACCTACATGAGAGCGATGACCACAGTGTTTCATGATATGATACACAAGGAGATTGAGGTATACGTGGACGATGTGATCATAAAATCAAAGCATCAGGCCGACCACGTTGGGGATTTGAGGAAGTTCTTCTTAAGACTTCGCAGGTACAACCTCAAGCTTAACCCTGCCAAATGCGCATTTGGAGTTCCATCTGGAAAGTTGCTGGGATTCATAGTCAGTCGGCGAGGCATCGAGCTAGACCCATCAAAAATCAAAGCCATCCAAGAATTGCCGCCTCCAAAGAACAAAACTGAAGTAATGAGTTTGTTGGAAAGGTTAAATTACATCAGCAGGTTTATTGCTCAGCTCACAACAACCTGTGAACCAATTTTCAAATTGTTGAAAAAGGATGTTGTGGTCAAATGGACCGATGAGTGTCAAGAAGCGTTCGATAATATAAAAGGGTACTTGTCAAACCCACCCGTATTGGTCCCGCCAGAGCCAGGAAGACCTTTGATTCTTTACTTGGCAGTCTTGGAAAATTCATTTGGTTGTGTATTGGGGCAACATGACCTCACTGGCAGAAAAGAACAGGCCATCTATTACCTTAGCAAGAAATTCACAGCCTATGAGGTTAAGTATACTCATCTGGAAAAGACATGTTGCGCCCTGACTTGGGTAGCTCAAAAGTTGAAACACTATTTGTCGTCCTATACTACTTACCTCATTTCTCGTTTGGATCCATTGAAATATATTTTTCAAAAGCCTATGCCAACGGGAAGACTTGCAAAGTGGCAGATATTGCTCACAGAATTTGACATCATCTATGTGACTCGGACTGCAATGAAAGCCCAAGCACTGGCTGATCATTTAGCCGAAAACCCGGTCGATGAGGAATACGAGCCGTTGAAAACCTATTTTCCTGATGAAGAAACAATGCATATCGACGAGGTGGAGCGAATTGAAAAACCTGGCTGGAAACTTTTCTTTGATGGAGCCGCTAACATGAAAGGAGTCGGGATAGGAGCCGTAATCATTTCTGAAACAGGGCATCACTATCCTGTTACGGCTCAATTGCGATTTTATTGCACCAATAATATGGCTGAATATGAAGCTTGCATTATGGGGTTAAGGCTAGCCGCAGATATGGGTATCCAAGAAATCTTAGTCATGGGAGATTCGGATCTTTTGGTACATCAAATTCAAGGAGAATGGGAAACTCGAGACTTGAAGCTCATACCATACCGACAATGTCTACATGATCTTTGTCAGCGGTTTCAATCAGTGGTGTTCCAATATATTCCAAGAATCCATAATGAGGTCGCCGATGCATTGGCTACCTTGGCATCAATGTTGCATCATCCGGATAAAGTTTATGTAGATCCGATACATATTCAAGTCCACGATCAGCACGCTTATTGCAATATGGTCGAAGAAGAATTTGATGGTGAACCATGGTTCCACGATATCAAGGAGTATATCAGGATGGGGATATATCCCGCACAAGCCACAGGAGATCAAAAGAGGACCATTAGGCGATTGGCAAATGGATTCTTCTTAAGCGGAGGAGTTTTGTATAAAAGAACACCAGATCTTGGATTATTAAGATGCATAGATGCCAGACAAGCTACAGCTGTCATGTCTGAAGTACATTCGGGAGTTTGCGGACCCCACATGAGTGGATATGTGTTGGCAAAGAAAATCCTCCGAGCTGGTTACTATTGGCTTACCATGGAGCGAGATTGTATCAGTTTTGTGCGCAAGTGTCATCAATGCCAAATACACGGAGATTTGATTCATTCTCCACCATCCGAATTGCACACAATGTCGGCACCATGGCCCTTTGTTGCTTGGGGCATGGATGTGATTGGACCGATTGAGCCAGCAGCATCCAATGGGCACAGGTTCATTCTGGTGGCTATTGATTATTTTACCAAATGGGTTGAGGCCAAGACATTCAAATCAGTAACCAAGAAAGCTGTGGTCGATTTTGTCCCCTCAAATATCATATGTCGATTCGGAATCCCAAAGGTGATCATCACAGATAACGGTGCTAATCTTAACAGCAACTTAATGAAGGAAGTATGTCAACAGTTTAAGGTTACACATCGCAACTCTACCCCATATCGGCCCAAGGCGAATGGAGCAGTGGAGGCAACCAACAAAAACATAAAGAAGATACTTCGGAAAATGGTAGAAGGTTCAAAACAATGGCATGAAAAATTACCATTTGCATTATTGGGATACCGCATTACTGTTCGCACTTCAGTAGTAGCAACTCCTTATTTGTTGGTATATGGCACTGAAGCAGTAATTCCTACAGAAGTTGAGATTCCTTCCCTTCGGATCATCGCTGAAGCAAAGATTGATGATGATGAATGGGTCAAAACCCGTTTGGAACAGTTAAACTTGATTGATGAAAAACGATTGGCCGCAGTATATCATGGTTAATTATATCAAAGAAGAATAGAAAGAGCATACAACAAAAAAGTGCGTCCACGGAAGTTTGAAGTGGGTCAGCATGTGCTGAAACGTATTCTTCCACATCAGGTTGAGGCAAAAGGCAAATTTGCCCCGAATTGGCAAGGACCATTCATTGTGACCAGAGTATTATCAAATGGTGCACTATGCTTAATAGGCATTGAAGGCAAATGCATAGACATGGCAATCAATTCTGACGCGGTAAAGAGATATTATGCATAACTTTTTGAATGTTTGTATTTAGTATTATTTCGAAGATTAGAATGACAAAGGCAATTTATTCTGCTATCCAAACACTATACCATTTGTTTCCCCTTCGAGCCATATTTGTTTCTTTCTTACCCTCTCTTGGAATCAATAAAAAAAAATCATCACTATTATCTAGTGAACTACGTTTGACCTGATTCCTCAAAGAAGGATACGTAGGCGCCTCACGGCTCGGTCATAGGGTGCACAATATACATAATGTGCACAAAAAGAAACATCAAGCGACCTCAATCACGAAAACTGGGGCAAGAATTGTATTGGAAATAAGAAAAGATTCCAAGAAGTTGTAATTTTAAACTCATACCAAAGCTATTTAGCTTTTAATACCTTTTCCATTTCTAACCTCATACCAAAAAGACCTTTCGATCAATCTTAGAAAAATGCTGAGACAAGCAAATGAAGATGGTTCATAACACTCTGGTACAAACAAGAAAAGAAAGTAAAAATGAGAGAGTCTTATAGGTGAAAACCCACACGGGCACCATAAGGCGACGAAAGTTGAGAGAAAAGTAAAAATGAGAGAGTCTTATTGGTGAAAACCTTCGTAGGCACCATAAGGCGAAAAAGAAGTGAGAAATAAACAAATGAGGAAGGTTTGTCGGTGAAAACTCTTTGAGATATTGCAAGTCCAACAGGTCTGTGAAATGAAAAACGAAGATGGATTACGGAAATTTTGGGGAAAACAAAAATGAGACAATTAAGAGGAGATTGATTAAAAGACTGGGTTGATTAATCAGAAATGCATACCCTGATCATTGGCGTCAGTAACTCCAATCAGATAAGTTTTATTCCTTCTCCGACAGTCATCCAAATTTGGATTTTTCTTTTCATTCTATAAATTGTCGAAATCAGCGCGTTTCGTCACTAATAATCTTACTTTTCTAAAGTTTTGAGATAAGTTTTATTCCAAACAAATAAGAAGGAATGTCAAGGTCTACTACCAAGATTCAAGGTTACATGATGCAAAAATACGGCCATGAAAGGCAGGAGATAAAAAGATATTGGTGTAAGAAAAGTGAAATCAAAAGTGGATCAGCAAAGTCAGAAGGGACATATAATTACAGTTAAAAGGATTTGAAGGAAAACATACAGAGGGAAATTCTATAGTCAAGGATCAATTACAAGGACAAAACGATCTTTTTCAACCATTCCAAGGCAATAAAAAGAGACGAAGAGAAGCCTCACCATCGGCAAGAATACCCCAATTAATCACCCTGCTTTAAACTAACGAAGTTTTCTTTGATTTAAAACAGGGGCGAAGACAATATTTGTGTCAGGAAATACCTGGTAAAGAATTAAAGAAGTCAGACGTCCACCTGGAGAATGAGGATGAGAATTAAAGAAGTCAGGCGTCCACCTGGAGAATGAGGATGAGAATTAAAGAAGTCAGGCGTCCACCTGGAGAATGAGGATGAGAATTAAAGAAGTCAGGCGTCCACCTGGAAAATGAGGATGAGAATTAAAGAAGTCAGGCGTCCACCTGGAGAATGAGGATGAGAATTAAAGAAGTCAGGCATCCACCTGGAGAATGAGGATGAGAATTAAAGAAGTCAGGCGTCCACCTGGAGAATGAGGATGAGAATTAAAGAAGTCAGGCGTCCACCTGGAGAATGAGGATGAGAATTAAAGAAGTCAGGCGTCCACCTGGAGAATGAGGATGAGAAAAGAAGAAGTCAGGCGTCCACCTGGAGAATGAGGATGAGAAAAGAAGAAGTCAGGCGTCCACCTGGAGAATGAGGATGAGAATTAAAGAAGTCAGGCGTCCACCTGGAGAATGAGGATGAGAATTAAAGAAGTCAGGCGTCCACCTGGAGAATGAGGATGAGAATTAAAGAAGTCAGGCGTCCACCTGGAAAATGAGGATGAGAATTAAAGAAGTCAGGCGTCCACCTGGAGAATGAGGATGAGAATTAAAGAAGTCAGGCGTCCACCTGGAGAATGAGGATGAGAATTAAAGAAGTCAGGCGTCCACCTGGAGAATGAGGATGAGAATTAAAGAAGTCAGGCGTCCACCTGGAGAATGAGGATGAGAAAAGAAGAAGTCAGGCGTCCACCTGGAGAATGAGGATGAGAAAAGAAGAAGTCAGGCGTCCACCTGGAGAATGAGGATGAGAATTAAAGAAGTCAGGCGTCCACCTGGAGAATGAGGATGAGAATTAAAGAAGTCAGGCGTCCACCTGGAGAATGAGGATGAGAATTAAAGAAGTCAGGCGTCCACCTGGAGAATGAGGATGAAGAAAGAAAAGAAGCAGTCAAGGCACCCACCTGGAGAACGAGGGAATGCAATTGAAGTTTTGAGATCAAAAGCCCGCTCATATGATAAAGGAGCACATTTAGAATCAATAAAGCAGAGGAGTCCAACAAAATCCCCAGCAAGAAACAACAAGAGTCCCAAAAGAAATACGGGACACAATGAAAGGGAATACGGAATAAGCCAAATGCCCAAGAGTCACCAAGAAATCAAGACAACAAGAAACGCAAGGGCATAATCTAGATAAGATTTTATAATTCATGTACCATAGTCTAGTTTAGCTTTTTGTATTACCTTGGAAGTAAGGTGTAATAAGGAGGTCAGCAAGCAGTAAAAACAGCACGAAGCAGCAGCAACATCACAGTCCCACGGTAGTCCCAGCTACCCAAAACTTCCCGAACTACATTGACCTGATTCCTTTATAGCCAAGGATATGTAGGAAACCTTTGAAGCAGAGGTTCGGTCAAATCTTTCAAAAAATGCTTCCCACGGAGTATTTGAACGGGCAAAAATCGCTCGTATCTGCTCACTTTATCTTTGCACGAAAACTCTTCGAGTTTCCGCACAAAGAGGGGCAGTTGTGAGCACGTGATTTTTTCCTTACGAAAACTACTCCAAAATAAATCAAAAAATAAAATAAATTTCTTTTACTGTGTAATTCTTGAATTTGCGTGGTGTTAAATATTTGTGTTATGTCCGTAAATGTTTACTTTGTCATAATAAAATGAAAATTAAAATAAAATACATGTTGCATGCATATAGGATTTAATTATGCATTTGAAAGATAATTTAAATAAAATCACAAAAAATATGCATTCGTTCTATTTTTAAATATGTTACTGTATGATTAATGTTTTGACTATGTGTTAAATAGTTGTTATAAAGTAATTAATATTTTGTGTAAGGTTAAAATTGTTTTATAATTTTATTTAGGATTTTTTAATGATAAATAATAAAATAAAATAAGTTGTAAATAAAAATTGGACCTGGATTAAAATCGAGGCCCAAATCAAATTACCCTCCCCCCCACAGCCCAATCCAAATAACCTGTCCGGTCCAATTTACACGAGCCAAAACGACAGCGTTTGGTCGCACTTCATCAAAGACCGTTGGATTAAATCAATCCAACGGCGGAGATCTCACCCCATTACCCGTAACCCTTTACCCGACCCAATGACCCGATCCAGGCTGACCCTGAACTTAGACCAAACGACAACGTTTGGTTAAGTGGATTGATCTCAACCGTGCATCTTAATTGATCCAACGGATGAGATCAATCCACCCCACCCCTATTTAAGGATCAAACCCCTACCCCGGCCCCTAACTTAACACCCCCTCCTCTCACTGTTCATCATCGTTCCCAAACCAAACCCCTAACCCTAGCCGCCCCTATTCCCCTTCGCTTGAAACCCGGCGGCATCAACGCCGCCGGTCACCACCTTAACACCCCAGAACCCCCTGAACACCCTCTATCCGAATATGTTAGCCTCTTGGCTCGAATCTTCCTGAAGGTTCTCGAATCTTCATTTGAAGATTCGAGCCAAACTCAGATCTAAACCTAACAGCCCCAAATCGACACCATAGCTTCCCCTAACCACCCTAGGTATGGATCTGTTGCTTGTTTGGATCGAATCACTTCTGAGCTTCTCGAATCTTCTTTTGAAGATTCGGACCAAACAAGAACAAACTCAGATCTGTTCTAAATTGACACCAAATGACCCCTAGGTTACCCTCACCCTTGTGTCGTATTTGGTCCCCCTCGAATCTGACCAGAAATGGTTAAGTCCCAAATCGAATCTTCAAAAAAAACCTAGAAATACCAGACTTTTGGATTCTGTCCAAATTAAATAAAGATTGAGGTTTAATCGACCTTAGTCGAAGTATTTTCAGTGGAAAATACTTCGACTAAGGTCTGTTTGATTTCAAACAAAGTCCGAATCCAAGTTGAGTCCGAGTCGGAATAAAATTGAAGGATTCAAAGGTATTTTTTCTGTTTCTTATGTGTATTCTACATGTATTCTATGTTTGTTTCATTAGTCTGTTTAATTTTTCATGATTTTCTAGTCAATTCTGTTATACTGTCTCATACTCGTCTATTTGATCAGAATTATACTATTGTTTCTGTTGTTTATGAATGTTCATAATATGTGTAATCGACTCGATTAAGTTCGTCGATTAGTTGTTTTGTAAATTCTTATTGCCATTAATGCTGTTTGTAATACCCTGTTTATCTGTTTGGAATTGTTTATTGTCATTGAACTCAGTCAATTAGTTCTTCCCAATTAATTGATTCTCGTTTAATAATTCAGAAAGTTTTTCAATGGTGTGTATATATTATTTTCTGAACAGGGCATTGTCAGTATATTGACAATGCTCCTGTGTATGTTTGATCTTGATTCAATGTTTAAGTCCAGTCTGAATTGTTATAATGATTTCATTGATATGTTGTTATGATGTTAGTTCTTGAATTCAGTGTAATTTTACAAATGTTGATTAGATGTAATTGTGTTAGAAGGTTACATTCTTAGTTAGGATTCAGTCCAAAACTTTAGGATTGGTTATAGCTGCTTAAACAGATTTTAAAATCTTTATTGTTAGATTCTGAATTTAAGGCAGTAATAACAGTAATTACAGTAGGAAATCTGGGACATTTTCTGGGATAAAACAGTAAGGGTAATGTGACATAATAGTGGGCTGAAAGTGGTTTGTTAATGGTTTTAATTTAATAGGATAGTGGGAAACAAAGGGTAATGGGCTGCTGAAAAACAGGATAATAGCACTCAATAGGATTTAAAGTATTCAAAAGTAGTTTTAATGGAAACTTTTTGATTTTAAAAGGAGAAAAGGGTCCAAGAAGCACTAAAAGAGTATAGGACCAGCCCTGTATAAATACAGGGAGCTGGACTGATTTAAGGGACAGACTTGAGTAGATTTTAAAGAGAGAAAAAGAGAGTGCGAAATTGAGGAGGAAAAATCAGAGTTTAAGGTCAGATTGTAAAGAGAAAGGAATAAGTTTTAAGGATTAGATTTTAAAACTGAAGAGGAGGGCTTTCAGACAGAAAGGAAAGAAGAGAAGAAAACAGAAACAAAAAAAATCAGAAATAGGAATCCGAAACAGGAAGAAACTGAAAATCTGAAAAAATGTTATCCTTCTAGAATCTGTCCGTTGTTTATTTTTTGTGTGGATATTATTCAGTCTGAATCTGAAATCTTTCCCTCAAGTGTTTATCACTATTCATCTGGGTTAACAGGTCTTGTTCAGACTTGCTGTGTTATTGGTATATTCTGCTGGTTTTGTTACTGCTGCAACTGCTGAAAATTTACTTCTTCTACCTTCATTTTCAGGTACATATCTCTTAAATTCTATGTTGGAAAGAGATTCAACATGACAAATAAATAAAGTTTGAATTGTAATACTATCTTCTATTCATTTAAGTTCTTTAGTTAATAATTTCAGCTTTGGTTTCATGTTGGTTAACCAGTAGTGAGTTCGACTCGATGGCTACAAGTTAATTGTCTTATTTTGAAATTCATATAAAACTTTGTAATAATGTTATCCATGTCAAAATTTCATTAGTTTAGTTATCTTTGAGTTGTGTAAATAGGAAGCATGGCAGAAAGTTGGCTTTTATTTACACTTTATGGTATTGTTAGCTAGGTATAGTATAATATGGAAATATCAAGGAAAAATACGCTATTGGTTTATTTTGTTAGTAAGTTAGTTGTTGTTGAAAGCTAGATGATGTTGGTTGCAATTTGCTATCTTTTGGCACAACCTTGGTTGTGTTATAATCAATAGTTGAAAGACGCGTTAGTATAATCCGCTATGTTCACAATGTCAAATATGATGAGTAATATTGTATGCAATATCTTTTTATTAAGTCAACAGGAAGATTTGTTTTCTTTCCTAATAATAAAGGGCCTAGGAACTTATACAATGTGAAAGATAATGCTTAGTAATAATTCATATAGATTGAGAATCAAATTGGTTTGATTATATATATCTATCCCAACTCAATCATAAGCATAATTAATCAAAATAATTTCGCCCATTAGATTAAAATGAGTATATGAAAAATAAGATGAGATGTACAAAAATAAATTGCAACACTTTATATCAATGGTAATTAGAAATAGAATTTGCACTAAATAAAAATAATAAAAATTCTTCAAAAAGTATTTCTTCCCTTCATAAATCATTTTTGTTAGTTTCATATGCAATTCATTCTTCGACATCATATGTATGTTGTATTTGCTAAAAATCATATTTTTCTTTTCTTCGAATTTGAATAGTGTGGATGAACATAATTAATACTCGAAAATTATAGTCAACGAGCAATACTTAATAAATTGTGAATTCTTTTAAGAATTTAAAGGCATCCCCTAAAATATGAATTTTACAGGAATTTCATATAAAAAATGTGTAGATATAATAAACAATTTTGTGGAAAATCCATAATATTATTACAAAAATTTTACACAATTAGGGATGCGTTTCCGTACCCTGATTATATTTTTAAAAGCAAATTCGGATTATGCGTACGCGCAATTTCGAGCGAATATTTAAGAAAAGGATTTTTTTTCCAAGGATGTTAAAATAATTTCATATAACACGAGGTGTGCAGTTCGTTATCTAAATAAAAAGGGTGATGATGTTCCTGATTTTATTTTTAATTTTCGAATATATGTTTTTTATAAAAACTATAACATGGACAATTTTATTGTGTACACGTACGCGTGGCACAATCCCCGGTAATTATAAAAAATATATAATACGAATATACGTGCGCGTAATTCGTCCATATAATTGTAAACAATAAGTAAAAAGCAGTAGTAAAATCATGCAATAAAAACGTATTTAGTAAAATCAAGATAATTAAGCAAATAATAAAAACAGGTAAGCGACCGTGCTAGAACCACGGAATTCGGAAATGCCTAACACCTTCTTCCGGATTAACAGAATTCCTTACTCAGGATTTCTGGTTCGCAGAATAATAAACAAAGTCATATTCTCCTCGATTCAGGGATTAAAATTGGTGACTTGGACGCCTTAAAATTCCCAGGTGGCGACTCTGAAATAATTAAATAAATCCTGTTTCGACTATCCTTCAATTGGAGAAAACTCCCCCACGCGCCCCGCGGGCGCGGGAAAAAGGAGGTGCGACACGTCTTACTGAAGAAGTTCAGAGAAACACTCTCGAAGGGGGGCCCTGATGCGGCACCACAACCTAGCTCCCAATTCCATAGATTTATTTGCCATGCTAGCAGATTCCTTCATAAAGGCACATGCTGGTGCCATCAAAGTAGCAACAAAGAAGTCTGACGTATTTAAGATTAAGCAAAGGGAGCATGAAATACTGTGAGAATTCATACCTCATTTCCAAATGGAACGAATAGAACTACCCCCGGCCTCCGACGACTGGGCGGTGCAGGCCTTCACTTAAGGCTTGAATGAATGAAGCTCGACGGTTTGAGAATAGTTGAAATAGAACTTGATCGAGTATCCAACTACGACTGTCACACCCCCTTTTTCTAAAGGCGAAATCGGGTTCATGACATTTTGGAGGACAACTCGTTCCCTCTTGGGAATTGGGTTTTTGGGTTGAAGAGTCGCCACCTAATGATTAAAGTGCATTAGGACACTAAAGAAGAGTTCGAGTTGGAAAACCAGAGTTCGAGTAAGGGCTAGAAATTATCTCGAGGGGAAGGTGTTAGGCACCCCCCAAGATCCACTAGTGTGGTTCCCGACCATGTTACAATTGTGACTTTGAATAACAAGTAAGCAAATAGAAGTCTCAAGTAGAAGGGGGTTTTCACATAATATTGCAAGCAAGTTGAGAGTTTGACGAAAGTAAAGAAAGCAGAAATTTTAAATAAATAGTTTGAGAATAAAATAAACAAATAAAGGAAAGGGGTCCTAGGTTTACAAATAATATGGATCACATCAATGCAATACCCAGTAATCACTCCTCAGAATAGGGGTTACACGTGGTATTAGCGCACCGGTCATCATATCCATATCTACCCTTTCCCACCCCATTAATGTATTAAGCGCGAAATAGTATCGTTACTTATTGCATGCTAGTACCCTCCCCAATCCTATCAGTCCCGGAGGCATTTGGGACTACTAGTCCTCAAGGGAAGGGAGATTTGGCTTTTCAGAGTTTTAAAAGGATAAAATTCTAATGCGACAAACAAAATACATAAGCAAGTAGGGAGAAACAAATAGCAGTTTAAGGGCTCAAACAGGCCTCCTCACTTAAAGGAGCAAATTATTTAGCATGACTTCAAATACTGGTTATAGTCTGAATTAAATTTAAAAGCATTAGGACAGGCTGGTTTATCACGTATTTCTCAGATGAGGAGTCCGAATTAGCCTTGTCTGGTTGTAGTTATCAAAAACTGACACAGTTAATTAACGACCTAATGGTTTGCCTAAGTGAGACCTCTAGGCATGATATCTAACGGAGCGTACTGATTTTATAGACAGGGTTACTGGTTCTATAAACAAAAGATCTGTAGATTTTAAATGACCTTATGACTGATTTTAGACTCATAGACGAAGTTGATTCAATTGATTACTCCTATAGGCAAGTTATCTAAGCGTTATTGGTTTTAAACGATTACATAGATGCAAGAGTCCTATAGGCATGATATCTAAGATGGGAATGCAGAAGTGCAGAAAAACTTATAGGCATGGTTTCTAAGATGAAAATGCAGAAGTGCAGAAAACTTATAGGCATGGTTTCTAAGATGAGAATGTAGAAATCAGAAAATCTTATAGGCATGAGTTCTAAGATGAGAATGCAGAAATCAAAAAAAATCCTATAGGCAAGTTTTCTACCTTTTGCATACATTCATCCCCATCCCCTTTCACTAGCCAACCCCAATAGTTATTACAAATTATTATAGACCCGAATGAATCAGAAAAAAAAGTAAAATTACATCAGAAATTCTAGCTACAACCAAACAGCCTAATTCAGACTCAAAGTTCAACAATATGAGATAAACCAACTTCCAAGATCAGATTTCCAAAAGCCTTTCTCATGTTTGGGATGTGTCAAAGTTCCTAAGAGTCTCAAAGGGCCCCGGGCAGTGCTTACACCCCAAACACATTGCAGAATTGAGATCATAGTGCAGTATGGAAGGGCCAACCCTCTGATGTCCAAGTTCAGAAGGAACTCAAGGTCCCAAAGTAAGGCTCATAAGAGGGGGGAAGAACTTAGAGTCTAAGAATAAGTGTAAGTGCATAGGGAAATTAGGGGAAAGCCATGGTAGGCTAGTGGTCATGCTCAGCAATTGGGAATGCTGGCACACCCCCGACCAGCCTGTTAGCCAAATCTTAAGAGTTAGGATCCATTGTGGATCAGGTTATGACCTGAGCAGCAATTTGAATACTGCCAGGCCATGAGCCTTAACTCAAACACATAGAAGGGAATAGGGGGTAGGGATTCACAATAGAAACAGGTGCAGGGAAAGAACATACTTAGCATAAATCATTGAACATGAGCAGTAAAGTAAACAGGATTGTAGAAGACTATAAATAAGCACATAGGGGTGAGGCAGAAACGTTAAATCAGAACATACCAGTTTTAGAGGAAAACAAGTAAAACAGTAGCCTTAGAAAAGGCCAAGTTGCAAGCCAAGCAATTCCAATAGATCTCAAGCAAAAGCTGAGTGTTGAAAGAGTATTGAATTCAAAGAAATATTACAAGTGTGCAAGTATTGAATTGGAGTTAAGGACTGGTAGTGCGTAGGTCGTGTGAGCTGAAGGTGTAAGGTGTCTTAAAAGTGCAGAAGGACAGTCCCTTTTATAGTGCATAAAGCAAGTAAGAAAGGCAAGGAAATATCATTAAAATCAACCTCCCTTTGGTTAAGGGATTCTGATTTCAACGGGTAAAATTAGTTAAGGAAAGAAGTTTTAATTAAAACTTTTCAAAGTAGCACAAAAGGGGTAAGTACATAGAAGTTATTTAAGGAAAACAATCAACGGCATATGGTTTGTGCCAAATATGGCAAGGGAATCAATCAAACAGCCATGAAACCAAAATTACAAGTTCAATTCGAATGAACCAAGTCAAGAAAGGTAAAAGAGGTTCAATCGAAGAAAAATCAGTGACAATTTATTAGCCTTATTAAAGGGATTTCAGAATCAATCACTTAATTGGTGAAAACTTTTGAAAGAGGAATTTCTCATATATAAAGCACACAGATCAGGCAAAAGGAATCATCAGGTTTCTTAGAAAAAGAGTCTAACATTGAAAGTCTTAGAGCCATAAGCAAAGGGATTCGAGTTCAGTTACAAACTCATAGTGAGCCTGAAAGCCTAGGGTCCCAAAGTGGAACCCTAATACCACTTGCTAAAGAAACCCCCAAATCCTAGGGTTTCAAATTGAGTCAGGCAATGGGGATGAGAAGGCAAGCCACTTGAGAGAGGCTCAGAAGTCTTTTCCAAGGACTTATGAGAGACAAACACACACGATAGAAAGAACACTGATTCAAAGTCATGAGAACATGCTCGAGAAAACTTGGAATTTAAACAAGTTCAGAAGAAAGAGATGATACGAGATTTAAACAAAAGTAGATGAAATATGCTTAGCAGGAACACAAACAGAACTCAGTAAAGTGAACAAAATCAAAGAACTCAACCATAAACACATATAGCAAAGAATAAGGATTAACAACACGGATTAACATGAGAGCATAAGAGTGACAGTAAAAAATAGAAGAGTCTCGCATAATAGAAAAGAAACAAGAGAGCAAACTCATGCATAGGAGAAAAGAAAACATACGAGCCTAACATAGATAAACACACATAAAGAAAGAACGGAAAGAATTAGAAAGATATTTGAAGAAATTTTTTCTGAAATCCTAAAATCGAAATTGAACGATTTTAAAAAGGAAGCTTGGGGAAAACCTTTAAAATGTCAAATAAAGCCCAGACATATCACAAATCTAAGAAAATAGGCGGGTACAGAACCTCAGATGGCTTAGAGTTGCAGAGAAAACCCTAGCAATGAGAAAGGTCTTGAGGAAAGTCAGATCCTGAGTCGAAAAGACTCATATTGCTTGAACATGCCGGAATAATGGCCGGAGAAGCCATAGATCTACAGATCTGAGAAGGATTTGAAGAATGCCATTGAAGTCGAGCTCCAAACCTTGAATAGCTTAGGTCTGATGGTAAGAAAGGATGAGTACAGACCGTCCATGGCTGGAGACGCCATGGATTCTGGTGGAAACATGGTGAGATAAGGTGGGAAACGATTAGGGTTTCGGAGAGGTTCGAGAGAGTTTGAGAGACAAAGAGGGTTCAAAGGCGGCGTCTTAGGGGAAATGAACTAGGTTAAGGGTGGTTTGGTAACTAAATAAGGAAAGGGGAGTTTATGGCCGTTGATCAAAATGATCAACGCCCTGGATCAAAGGGGAGCCGAGTGGGTTTTTAAATCGGTTCAGGGTCGGGTAATTTGGGGATTGGGATGGTTTAATTTGGGGGCGGAATTGGGTCAAATTGGGGGCCAAAATTGAAAGGTGAAAGGGCTGTAATTGAAATAAAAATGGGCTAAGTGTTAAGTAGCATATTTTCCCTTTTTATTTTATAAAAATAGTAATAATAATTATACAAGTAAATTAAAAACACTGAGCTAACAAATACTATATAAATATTAATTTAAAAATACTGAAAATAATTTTATAATTATAAAATGCTACTAATCGTGAAATAGGCTATAATTGCAATTACATGCAATTTAGCTTAAAAATACCAAATAGATTTGTAAAAAATATACAAAAATCACCTTAATTATATTTTGGTATAAATACGAGAATAAAATAAGTTATTCACCAAGATGATAATCTTGGAAATAATTATTGGATTTTGTACTGCTAAAAATAGACAATAAATTGATTTTAAAATCTTAAAAATTAGGGAAAAATACCAAAACTCTTGGGCATGCTTATATATGTATGTACATGCTATTTTGAAAGTATTTTGTATACAAAAATACATAGGAAAAAATTGGGTATCAACAGTTACCCCTCTTTACTCGGGAAGGATAAAAGAGTTGTCAGGTAAAGATATGATGGCCAATTTTGACCGAATGAAATGATTTTGAAGAGTTTTGATCGAGCTCTGGTTTCTGAGCTGCTTACATATCCTTGGTATTACAGGAATAAGGCCATATGTAGTTCGGGATCCATCGGCGGAGTATGCCGATGGAAATTTTTGAAAAGCGGACACGATGTTCAGGTTGAGAAAGGATGGTCAGAGTCTGAACTGGAGCGGGATCGCTCCTGCTGAGATGGTTATTGCTAGCTGGTGTACCTGTGAATGAACAATACCAACATATATATATTGTGCATAAATTTAAACGTGATGCAAGTTCCCGTTGGACCGTGAAGGCTGTCTTTGGATGGTTAGGATGACGTCCTCGGACCATGATGTCCTGGGCCATGAAGCGTATGATAAAGGATTCGTAGGCTATGAAATAATGTTCTCGGGCTATGAGGATGATGCCTCCGAACCATGATGCCTTTGAATAATGATATGCAAAAGATAAAATGGGGTCCTCAGGCCATCGCGTTCTCGGGCTATGAAAATGGTGCCTCCGAACAATGACGCCTTTGGAAAATTTGGCGATCTTTCAGCCCATGAAAATGCAGAAGGTGGCGATCTTTCAGCCGATGCAAGACGTAAATAAAGGGTGGCGGTATTTCAGCCATGCAAGAGAAATAAGATGGCGGTATTTCAGTCATGCAAGAGAAATAGAGTGGCGATATTTCAGCCATGCAAGAGAAATAAGGTGGCGGTATTTCAGCCATGCAGATGGAGGTAGAGCTTAACCCCGGAAGGCAGAAAGGTATCCTTATGTAGGGGTGTTCATAAAAATCCGAAAACCCGAACCAAACCGAACACCAAACCAAACCAACCAAAAAAACCGATACTTTTTGGTTTGGTTTGGTTTTGGTTTTGAAATTTAAAAACCGATCAAATTTGGTTTGGTTTTGGTTTTAATTAAAAAAAACGAACCAAACCGAATATATGAGTAGCTATTTTAAATTTATTATTACACCTATACATATGTATACTTTTATACGAAGTTTTAAAAATTTTATAGTAAATATTAATCGTTTGCACTTTTAGTATAGTTCCTTACCTTTATATTCTAGTTTAATTGGTAGTTTTCTTTTGTTAAGTGTAAGAATCTATTTCATGCTAAAAATAATATATTTTTAATTGACTCCTTAAATTGTTCATCATTATTTGATTCAATTATCATCAATATATCTTGGTAAATAATAGATTTCTCAAAGGGCAATTGATTTGATAGTGTTACGTTGAAAATGTGGCCACCGAAATGTATGTTTGGTAGTGTATGTCTTATATTTAAGAAAAAACCGACAAATAACCGAAAAAACCGAAAAACCGACATAAACCGAATCGAGAAAAAACAGACTTAATTGGTTTGGTTTGGTTCTAATATTTGAAAAACCGACTTGCTTGGTTTGGTTTCTTTTTAGGGAAAAACCGATCCAAACCGAACCATGAACACCCCTAGCCTTATGCAATGCAGGAGATGCAGATGGAGGTAGAGCTTAACCTCGGAAGGTATAAGGGTAGCCTTATGCAATGTAGAAAATGCAGATGGAGACAGAGCTTAGTCTCGAAAGGAAGAAAGGTAGCCTTATGCAATGCAGAAGATGCAGATGGAGACAAAGCTTAGTCTCGGAAGGCAGAAAGGTAGCCTTATGTAATGCAGAAAATGCAGATGGAGACAGAGCTTAGTCTCGGAAGGCAGAAAGGTAGCCTTATGCAATGTAGAAAATGTAGATGGAGACAAAGATTAGTCTCGGAAGGCAGAAAGGTAGCCTTATGCAATGCAAAGAATGCAAATGGAGGTAGAGCTTAACCTCGGAAGGCAGAAAGGTAGCCTTATGCAATGCAGAGAAATCTAAATGGAGATAGAGCTTAGTCTCGGAAGGCAGAAAGTTAGCCTTATGCAATGCAAAAAAATGCAGATGGAGACAGAGCTTAGTCTCGGAAGGCAGAAAGGTAGCCTTATGCAGAAAATAAAAGGCGAATAGTAATGAAATCTTTTAGCTGATGGATGATAGCTGATAACTGATTGCTATATTGTGGTTGTTGTGGATGTCGTGTACGGATAGCAACTGTAAATAGGTGATGATTCCGAGAGTTGTATTCCTGGGAAGTATGAGTGTATAGATATATCTGATGATTTTACGACTTGAGTGCCTGCATCCAAAGAAAAATCGTGAGTTTTGTAAAAAGGGGGGAAGGTTAGTTCGTTTCCCCATAAACTTCGCTTGTCCTGCTTGGCGTTGTGTATCATTGAGGTAGCGTTGCTAAACAAAGCAATTTTGATACCAGACATGCATGATTTAGAAAACAATGTAACATAAATACATAATTTAAAATAGTTTTCTTTAGATGAACCGACGAATGCGACGCGGTTCAAGACATTGCAACCTCTCTCGCTCCGGAATTTTGAGGGTCCTCCTTAAAATTCTGCCCAAGTTTACTGGGTTGGTGCTTCTGATGGATGCGTGCGATAAATGGCTGAAATCATCTTCGGAATTTTGAGGGTCCTCCTCAAAATTCTGCCCCAGTTTCCAATAGCGTGGGAAATGAAAATTTTATTGAATTGTGACCGAACCCATAGGGCTGCCTACGTATCCCCTCTTAAATGGGAATCAAGTCAGGTGTAGTTCAAATACATTATACAGGACATCGTAAGAGTTACACATAGTATCGCTTCACTGCATCTGAATTGATCGGCTTCGGCCAAACTTCACCGTCCATTTTTGCAAGTATGAGGGCTCCTCCGGTTAGAACCCGGTGAACCATGTATGGACCCTGCCAGTTGGGAGAGGACTTCCCTTTGGCTTCATCTTAATGTGGGAAAATCTTCTTTAACACTAGTTGCCCCGGTGTAAACTGTCTCGGCTTGACTCTTTTGTTGAAGGCTCTAGACATTATGTTCTGATAAAGTTGACCATGGCAAACTGCATTCATTCTTTTCCCATCTATAAGAGCTAACTGCTCGTAGTGACTCATTACCCATTCTGCATCATTAAGTTCTTCTTCCTGTATGATTCTCAAAAAGGGAATTTCTACCTCGGCGGGAATGACTGCTTCTGTACCATAAACCAACATATAGGGAGTTGCCCCGGTTGATGTGCGAACTGTGGTGCGGTATCCCAATAAGGCAAATGATAACTTCTCATGCCACTGCTTATGTTTCTCTATCATCTTCCTTAGTATCTTCTTGATATTCTTATTGGCGGTTTCTACAGCTCCGTTCATCTGAGGTCTGTAAGCCGTAAAATTCTTGTGTTTGATCTTGAAGGTTTCACACAGGGCTTTCATCAGGTCACCGTTGAGATTGGAAACATTATCAGTGATGATTGACTCCGGAATTCTGAACCGACAAACAATACGGTCGCGGACAAAATCTGCTACCACTTTCTTAGTCACTGCTTTGTACGATGATGCTTTAACCCATTTTGTGAAATAATCAATGGTTACTAGAATAAACCTGTATCCATTTGATGCGACAGGCTCGATAGGTCCGATAACATCCATTCCCCAAGCGGCGAATGGCCATGGCGAGCTTGTTGCAATAGGCTCGTTTGGAGGCACCTTTATCACGTCTGCATGTATCTGATAGCGATGGCATTTTTGAACATACTGGATGCAGTCTGTTTCCATAGTCATCTAAAAATAACCAGCTCGGAGTATTTTCTTGGCTAAGACAAAGCCGTTCATATGTGGTCTGCAGGTCCCCGCATGAATTTCCTCCAATAATCTAGATGCTTCCTTTGCGTCGACACACCTTAGTAATCCCAAATCAGGAGTCCTCTTATACAGGATTCCTCTCCTACGAAAGAAGTTGTTAGATAGTCTCCGAAGTGTGCGCTTCTGAGTAGGATTTGCGAGTTCTGGATATTTACCCTTCGTCAAATATTCCTTGATATCATGAAACCAAGGCTTTCCGTCTGCTTCTTCTTCTACATGAGCACAGTAAGCTGGCTGATCATAGATCTTTACCGGAATAGGATCAATGAAGTTCTTGTCTAGGTGTTGTATCATGGACGATAGGGTAGCCAATGCATCGGCAAACTCATTCTGAACTCTGGGAACATGTTGGAACTCTGTCTTTGTGAACCTCTTCCTCAACTCCTATACATGATGCAGATAAGGGAGTATCTTGGAGTTCTTGGTTGCCCATTCTTCTTGGACCTGATGTATAAGCATGTCTGAATCTCCGATCACTAGTAATTCCTTAATGTTCATGTCAATGGCCAGCTTGAGCCCTAAGATGCAGGCATCGTACTCGGCCATGTTGTTAGTGCACGGGAACCTGAGCTTGGAAGATACCGGATAATGCTGACCAGTTTCTGATACTAGGACTGTTCCTATGCCAACTCCTTTAAAATTTGCTGCTTCAACGAAAAACATTCTCCAACCCTCATAGGATTCTGCAATATCTTCCCCTATGAAAGATACCTCTTCATCAGGAAAATACATCTTTAAAGGATTGTATTCTCCATCCACGGGATTTTCAGCAAGATGATTTGCCAGTGCTTGTCCTTTGATTGCCTTCTGAGTCACGTAAACAATGTCGAATTCACTCAGTAGGATTTGCCACTTGGCTAGCTTGCCAGTGGGCATGGGCTTCTGAAAGATGTACTTTAAAGGATCTATTCTTGATATGAGATAAGTAGTATAGGCACAGAAATAGTGCCTCAACTTCTGAGCTACCCAAGTCAGAGCACAATAGGTGCATTCAATAGAGAATATCGGGCCTCGTATGGGGTGAACTTCTTGCTGAGATAATAGATGGCCTGCTCCTTTCTTCCCGTCTTATCATGCTACCTCAAAACACAATCAAAAGCTCCATCCAATACTACAAGGTAGAGTAATAGAGGTCTACCCGGCTCGGGCGGGACCAAAACTGGTGGCGTTGACAGGTATTCCTTGATTCTGTCAAAGGATTTCTGACAGTCATCAGTCCATTTGGTAGCTGCGTCCTTCTTCAACATCTTAAAAATTGGCTCACAAATAACAGTAGATTGTGCTATGAATCGGCTGATGTAGTTAAGTCTTCCCAAGAAACTCATAACCTCTTTCTTGTTCTTTGGCGGTGGCAGTTCTTAAATAGCTTTGACCTTAGATGGATCCAGTTCTATCCCTCGACGACTCACAATGAACCCAAGTAGTTTTTCGGCAGGAACCCCGAATGCACACTTGGCGGGATTCAGCTTTAAGTTGTACCTTCTTAGTCTATTAAAGAACTTCCTCAGATCTTCCATGTGGTCAGTGGCTCTCTTGGATTTGATGATGACGTCATCTACATATACCTCGATCTCTTTGTGTATCATGTCATGGAAAATAGTAGTCATGGCCCTCATGTAGGTGGACCCAGCATTCTTTAACCCAAACGGCATCATCTTGTAACAATACATCCCCCACAGCGTAATGAAAGCTGTTTTCTCTACGTCTTCCTCATCCATCCATATCTGATGATACCCAGCAAAACAATCAATGAACGACTGCAGTTCATGCTTGGCGTAGTTGTTAATTAGAATGTGTATGTTCGGCAAGGGGAAGTCATCTTTCGGACTGGCCCGGTTGAGATCCCAGTAGTCCACACAGACTCTAACCTTCCCATCCTTCTTCGGCACTGGCGCAATATTGGCTAACCATGTTGGATACTCTACTACCCTGAGAACCTTGGCTTTGACTTGCTTGGTGACTTCTTCCTTGATTTTCAAACTCCTATAGGCAAGTTATCTAAGCGTTATTGGTTTTAAACGATTACATAGATGCAAGAGTCCTATAGGCATGGTATCTAAGATGAGAATGCAGAAGTGCAGAAAAACTTATAGGCATGGTTTCTAAGATGAGAATGCAGAAATCAGAAAATCTTATAGGCATGAGTTCTAAGATGAGAATGCAGAAATCAAAAAAAATCCTATAGGCAAGTTTTCTACCCTATGCATACATTCATCCCCATCCCCTTTCACTAGCCAACCCCAATAGTTATTACAAATTATTACAGACTCGAATGAATCAGAAAAAAAAAAGTAAAATTACATCAGAAATTCCAGCTACAACCAAACAGCCTAATTCAGACTCAAAGTCCAACAATATGAGATAAACCAACTTCTAGGATCAGATTTCCAAAAGCCTTTCTCATGTTTGGGATGTGTCAAAGATCCCAAGAGACTCAAAGGGCCCCGGGTAGTGCTTACACCCCAAACACATTGCAGAATTAAGATCATAGTACAGTGTGGAAGGGCCAACCCTCTAATGTCCAAGTTCAGGGGGTACTCAAGGTCCCAAAGCAAGGCTCATAAGAGGGGGGAAGAACTTAAGAGTCTAAGAATAAGTGTAAGTGCATAGGGGAATTAGGGGAAAGACATGGCAGGCTGGTGGTCATGCTCAGCAATTGGGAATGATGGCACACCCCCTTACCAGCCTGTTAGCCAAATCTTAAGAGTTAGGATCATGAGCCTAACTCAAACACTGCCAGGCCAATTTGAATTAGGATCATAGGGCAATTTGAATACTGCCAGGCCATGAGCCTTAACTCAAACACGTAGAAGGGAATAGGGGTAGGGATTCACAATAGAAATAGGTGCAGGGAAAGAACATACTTAGCATAAATCATTGAACATGAGCAGTAAAGTAAATCGGATTGCAAAAGACTGTAAATAAGCACATAGGATTGAGGCAGAAACGTTAAATCAGAACATACCAGTTTCAGAGGAAAACAAGTAAAAACAGTAGCCTTAGAAAAGGCCAAGTTGCAAGCCAAGCAATTCCAAAAGATCTCAAGCAAAAGTAGAGTGTTGAAAGAGTATTGAATTCAAAGCAATATTGCAAGTGTGCAAGTATTGAATTGGAGTTAAAGACTAGTAGTGCGTAGGTCGTATGAGCTGAAGGTGTAAGGTGTCTTAAAAGTGCAGAAGGGTAGTCCCTTTTATAGTGCAGAAAGAAAGTAAGAAAGGCAAGGAAATATCATTAAAATCAACCTCCCTTTGGTTAATGGATTTTGATTTCAACGGGTAAAATTAGTTAAGGAAAGAAGTTTTAATTAAAACCTTTTCAAAGTAGAACAAAAGGGGTAAGTACATAGAAGTTATTTAAGGAAAACAATCAACGACATACGGTTTGTGCCAAATATGGCTAGGGAATCAATCAAACAACCATGAAACCAAAATTACAAGTTCAATTCGAATGAACCAAGTCAAGAAAGGTAAAAGAGGTTCAATCGAAGAAAAATCAGTGACAATTCATCAGCCTTATTAAAGGGATTTCAGAATCAATCACTTAATTGGTGAAAACTTTTGAAAGAGGAATTTCTCATATATAAAGCACACAGATCAAGCAAAAGGAATCGTGAGGTTTCTTAGAAAAAGAGTCTAACATTGAATGTCTTAGAGCCACAAGCAAAAGGGATTCGAGTTCAGTTACGGACTCATAGTGAGCCTGAAAGCCTATGGTCCCAATGTGGAACCCTAATACCACTTGCCAAAGAAACCCCCAAATCCTAGGGTTTCAAATTGAGTCAGGCAATGGGGATGAGAAGGCAAGCCACTTGAGAGAGGCTCAGAAGTCTTTTCCAAGGACTTATGAGAGACAAACACACATGATAGAAAGAACACTGATTCAAAGTCATGCGAACATGTTCGAGAAAACTTGGAATTTAAACAAGTTCAGAAGAAAGAGATGATACGAGCTTTAAACAAAAGTAGATGAAATATGCTTAGCAGGAACACAAATAGAACTCAGTAAAGCGAACAAAATCAAAGAACTCAACCATAAACACATATAGCAAAGAATAAGGATTAACAACACGGATTAACATGAGAGCATAAGAGTGACAACAAAAAATAGAAGAGTCTCGCATAATAGAAAAGAAACAAGAAAGCAAACTCATGCATAGGAGAAAAGAAAACATACGAGCCTAAAATAGATAAACACACATATAGAAAGAACGGAAAGAATTAGAAAGATATTTGAAGAAACTTTTTCAGAAACCCTAAAATCGAAATTGAACGATTTTAAAAAGGAAGTTTGGGAAAAACCTTTAAAATGTCAAATAAAGCCCAGACATATCACATATCTAAGAAAATAGGTGGGTACAGAACCTCAGACGGCTTAGAGTTGCAGAGAAAACCCTAGCAATGAGAAAGGTCTTGAGGAAAGTCAGATTCTGAGTCGAAAAGACTCATATTGCTTGAACATGCCGGAATAATGGCCGGAGAAGCCATAAATCTACAGATCTGAGAAGGATCTGAAGAAGGCCATTGAAGTCGGGCTTCAAACCTTGAATAGCTTAGGTCTGATGGTGAGAAAGGATGAGTACAGACCATCCATGGTCGGAGACGCCATGGATTCTGGTGGAAACATGGTGAGATAAGGTGGGAAACAATTAGGGTTTCGGAGAGGTTCGAGAGAGTTTGAGAGACGAAGAGGGTTCAAAGGTGGCGTCTCAGGGGAAATGAACTAGGTTAAGGGTGATTTGGGAACTAAAAAAGGAAAGGGAAGTTTATGGCCGTTGATCAAAATGATCAACGCCCTGGATCAAAGGGGAGCCGGGTGGGTTTTTAAATCGGGTCAGGGGTCGGGTAATTTGGGGATTGGGCTGGTTTAATTTGGGGGTGGAATTGGGTCAAATTATGGGCCAAAATTGAAAGGTGAAAGGGCTGTAATTGAAATAAAAATGGGCTATGTGTTAAATAGCCTATTTTCACTTTTTATTTTATAAAAATAGTAATAATAATTTTAAAAGTAAATTAAAAATACCGAGCCAACAAATACTATATAAATTTTAATTTAAAAATACTGAAAATAATTTTATAATTATAAAATGCTACTAATAGTGAAATAGGCTATAATTGCAATTACATGCAATTTAGCTTAAAAATACCAAATAGATTTGTAAAAAATATACAAAAATTACCTTAATTATATTTTGGTATAAATATGAGAATAATGTAAGTTATTCACCAAGATGATAATCTTGGGAATAATTATTGGATTTTGTACTACTAAAAATAGACAATAAATTGATTTTAAAATCTTAAAAATTAGGAAAAAATACCAAAACTCTTGGGCATGCTTATATATGTATGTACATGCTATTTTGAAAGTATTTTGTATACAAAAATACATAGGTAAAAATTGGGTATCAACAACGACCTGGTCGGACGTCCATAACCGGTACCGGTCAAAAATCAAGGTCGAGGATGATCAGTTGGGAACCCCTCGGGCTCGCTATACCCAAGCAGGCTCCTGGCAAAGGAACCGAATCCAAATAAAGAAATATACCAGTTGTACACTGAAGATAGGAGGAATGCCCCAAAGTGCAACCTACCTCGCAACGGTCGGAGACTGGATCGAGGACAATATCCTCAGGGGCTCATCGACGGAGCTAGGTTGGACGGAGATGCGAGGCCAATGGGGGCACCGCATGTAATGACCCAAAAGGTCATAACTACTTGTTATAAAAGTAAATTCTGCATCCTGAGGCCTTAAAAACCTCTTTCAGCATCACCTAAATTTGTGTGCGCAGTACGGGCACGTAGCCGGAAAGCCATTATGTGAAAATCTGTGAATAATGATGAATTTTGACTTTAAAATGGATTTAAGTTGAATTCGGTCAACATTTTAGGTGAAAATATGGGACTTCGGCGTATGCCCGGAATCGAATTCCAAGGTCCCAAGCCCGAGAAATGAATTTTTAAAGAAAATTATTTTTTGGAATTATTTATGAGTTTTGGAAATGAAATGTGTTTAAAACTTGATGGTATCGGGCCCGTATTTTGGTTCTGGCACCCGGTACAGATCTTATATGTGATTTAAGATAAGTCTGTGAAATTTGGTAAGAAACGGACTTGAAATGATATGAATCGGACCTTATTTGAGGAAATTGGGAAATTTGAAGTTCTTAAGAAATTTCATGATTTTGATGCTAAATTCATAGTTGTTGATGTTATTTTAGTGATTTGAATGAACGAGCGAATCTGTAGGATGTTTTTAGGTTAGTGTGCATGTTTGGTATTGAGCCCCGAGGGATCGGGTGAGTTTTGGATAGGCCACGGGGTGGATTTTGGACTTGAGAAATTGCAGATTTCAGCCGTTGCATTGCAGGCCTGCAGGCTTCGCATTTGCAAACCTGGCTCGCAAATGCGAGTTCGCAAATGCGAAGGCTATGTCGCAAATGCGACATACTGTTCGCAATTCCCATTTCGCAAATGCGAAAGCTTCTTTTTAAATGTGAACTTAGCCGAAGTCTGGGTTCACAATTGCGAACCCTAGTCACAATTGCGAACTCTAGTCACAATTGCGATATCTGCAACCTGCAATTTTATAACTTAGCCGAAAATCTTCCTTTTTTCACTCTTTCAAAATCAAAACACTCTTGGGCGATTTTTCAAAGGCAACTCTTCTTCCAAATCGATTGTAAGTCAATTTTAACTCATTTTCTTCAATCATTAACATTTTTTCACACGATTTCAACTCAAAGTCAATGATTTTCATAGGGGAAAATGGGTGTTTTGAGTAGAACCTAGGTTTTTCAAGAATTGGGGATTTGGACCTGATTTGTGGTCCGACTTCAAAAAAAATTATATATTTGAGTTCGTGGGGGAATGGGTAATCGGGTTTTGGTTCGAACCTCGGGTTTTGACCATGTGGGCTCGGGGCAATTTTTGACTTTTAGGTATAACTTTAGAAAACTCATTTTTCATGCATTAGAATTGATTTATTTAGCATTTATTGATGTAATTAAGTAACTTGTGACTAGATACGAACGAATTGGTAGTGGAATCAAGAGGTAAAGCGATAGTAGAGACTTGAATTGTGTTCGTGGCATCGAGGTAAGTGTTTGGTCTAACCTTAGCTTGAGGTATTAGGAGTCGAGTCCTATTTGCTATGTCGTATTTGTTGAGTACAACGTATAGGCATGGTGACGAGTATCTATACGTTGGTGTCAAACATGCCCGTGAGTCTTATATTGTGATTATTATGACTTCGTTATATTATTCATGCTTTGGTGATGATTTCTATTGTTGGGCAAAGTTTGTAGAAGTAATTGTGGCATTTAAACTTTGAGGAGCGTTGGCTCAAGTTGTATAATGAAATGTGAAAGTATAAGCGGTAATTGAACCTTTTAGAGCATTGGCTCAAGTTGTGAAGTGAGTTGTGAAGTAAAAGTGAAAAAGAGAAGAGAATCATTATATTATCTCCCTTGTCGGGATATTGTTGCTTTTAATGTTATCTCCCTTGTCGGGATGTTGATGTTTTTTTTTATGTTGTTCCCTTGTCGGGACTCGATTGTTGAACTATTGTTCCCTTGCCGGGATTCTTATTGAAATTTCATCTATTCCATTGCCCTATTGTTTGTGATTATTGTTTGTTTGAGGAAGAGTGTTAAAGCACGAAGGGTGATGCCGTGTATTGTTTGGTGACAGAGTGTTAAAACATGAAGGGTGATGCCGTGTATGATTTGTGAGGAAAGAGTGTAAAGCACAAAGGGTGATGCCGTGCCACACTATGTACCATTCCATGCCGATTATTTTGATTATATGGTGAGGACGAGAGTAAAAGCACGAAGGGTGATGTCGTGCACATTTTCATTACTTAAATGCTTGGGTGAGGACGAGAGTAAAAGCACGAAGGGTGATGCCGTGCATTTATTGATTTCTGATTCTTTGTTGATATCTGAGATATGTTGTTTCTTTCATTTACCTGTTGTCTTTATATTCTAAATTGATAGTTCCCCCGCAGCATGCTACCCCTCATATACTTGACTATATATTATTGTTCTTCTTTTCCGCTGTATATAGTTAAATTGCACAGGTTTGTTTGGCAGTCTAGTCCTAGCCTCGTCACTACTTCGCCGAGGTTAGGCTAGGCACTTACCAGCACATGGGGTCAGTTGTGCTAATACTATGTAGCAGCTTTTGGACCGTAGATTGGGTGGTTGCCTTCAGTCCACGCGGAGATCCAAGGTAATCCTGCAGGCGTCCGCAGGCCCTGGCGTCTCCCTCCATTCCTTTACTCATGTTTCATTTACTTAGTTCAGAAATAATGTATCTTTTATCTTTCAGACTTTGTATCCAGTTTTCTTAGATCGTCTGTGAAACTGTGACACCAGTTCTGGGTGGTCGAGACTCAAACAGTTTGTATTAGATACATATTTTAGATAGTTTACTGCATTTCTTCCGTTTATTGTAATTTTCGCTATCTACACATTATTGCTTTATAATTGTTAAAGAATATAAAATGGGTAAACAGGTTATTTACTCAAACAGTCGGCTTGCCTAGCTCGCATTAATAGGCACCATCATGACTCCCGAAGGTGGGAAATCCGGGTCGTGACACCACACCTATCAGAGCACAACTTCAACGTCGATGTATCGGACATCGTGTTCACGATCAGAACTAGGGACACCAAATGGCCCAGGCCTATTCAGTCGGATCCTTCTCAGAGAAATCACAACTTGGTATGTGAACTTCATAATGCGCACGGCCGTAGGACCAAAGATTGCCACCAGCTCCGAAAGGAAGCATCCAAGCTACCCAATAAAAGTCACCGCCAAGGATTTTTGAGCAATCGAGCTCAAGTTCAGTTCCGAGAAAAAAAGGCAGCCAAGAAGAACGAATCAAATGGTCCACGACGTGTTACCATGATATTGGAGGAGCGTCGACGCTCTGAAGGAACTTGTGAAGAGGAGGACAAAAATATCCATCACTAGAGAAAAACTGACTCGGGGATACATACCCGAAGATTCCCTCGTGTTCGACGAGGAAGATTCCAAAACCTCGCCCCAACCTCATAACAATGCGCTGGTAACCTTCTTTATCATTCGTTCATCTCAAATAAAACATGTGCTCGTAAATTCAGGTAGCTCAACCAACATTATCAGGTCAAGGGTGATAGAGCAGCTCGGACTGCCAGGCCGAATCATGCCCGCCTCTCGAATCCTTGACGGATTCAGCACGGCGATCGAAACAACGAAAGGAGATACCATTCTCTTAGCCAGCGTGGCCAGCTCAGATCGGAATGCCAAATTCCATGTCATCAAAGAAGACGCGAGGTATAAACACCTTATCTAGACGGCTGCGGACACACCGCATGAAAACGGTACCATCCCCTCTTGGCCAAATGATGAAATCCCCAGCAAAGGACGGAATTAAAACCGTCTACGAGGAACAACACGCGACAAGGGAAGTGTTCGCGTTACGGAACGTAGCGACGGCACCAATATCTCCATTCTCGAAACAGTCAAAGGGTAATCAAACAACATCTTCGGCTAAGCCCGATTAAACACAGCGGAGGACTGTACCGAGTCCTCGCTCCAAACAACAGGGACATATCAAACCTCAGAACATCTCCTGCGCACCCCACGATAAGGTAAGATCGCTTCCCTTTTTTTCATTATTTTATGCTAACCCATATGCAGACACTCGGTCGGGGCGGTCGAAAGTATTAACCCAACCCAAAGATCTCAAGGCCTTAATGACATCTGTTGCACTCTTTTCCTTCGGTCAAGCTTTTGTCCCAAAGAGGGTTTCACCGGCAAGGTTCTTAATGGGGCAACACGCTGCCTAAGGAGAATTCGACAAGCCTACAAGGTTTCTTTTGCAATCAACCCCGAACACTGGAAGGCATCCCCTAGAGAGGTCATCCACCTCGAAGAACTAGGGAATGACAAACGAGGATCCAATAGGAAATGGTATACCGAGCCAAATGGTCAAACGAACCGTGTCCACATAAGTCGGGCTTGCGGCAACAAAACAACATGTACTTATGCCAAGAAATCAAAGAATATCTTTCACCTAAAGAATCTCGTACTCCAAAGAAAGTTCAGCATTTTCAAAGCAGGGATCCCTCCATCGAGAACGCCCCAAAATAATCGGAGAATAGTGTCAATAATTCGGCACCCGCATGTAGGGGTGTTCATGGTTCGGTTTGGATTGATTTTTCCCTAAAAAGAAACCAAATCAAGTAAGTCGGTTTTTCAAATATTAGAACCAAACCAAACCAATTATGTCGGTTTTTTCTCTATTCGGTTTATGTCGGTTTTTCGGTTTTTTCGGTTATTTGTCAGTTTTTTCTTAAATATAAGACATACACTACCAAACACACATTTCGGCGACCACATTTTCAACGTAACACTATCAAATCAATTGTCCTTTGAGAAATATATTATTTACCAAGTTATATTGATGATAATTGAATCAAATAGTGATGAATAATTTAAGGATTCAATTAAAAATATATTATTTTTAACATGAAATAGATTCTTACATTTAACAAAAGAAAACTACCAATTAAACTAGAATGTAAAGGTAAAGAATTGTACTAAAAGTGCAAATGATTAATATTTACTATAAAATTTTTAAAATTTTGTATAAAAATATACATATATATAGGTGTAATAATAAATTTAAAATAGCTACTCCTATATTCGGTTTGGTTCGGGTTTTTTTAATTAAAACCAAAACCAAACCAAATTTGATCGGTTTTTAAATTTTAAAACCAAAACCCAACCAAACCAAAAAGTATCGGTTTTTTTTGTCGGTTTGGTTTGGTTTTCGGTTTGGTTCGGGTTTTCGAATTTTTATGAACACCCCTACCCGCATGGCCTCGGGGCCAGAACTCCAAACTCGTAAGCCCTCAACGATGCAGCATGGAAATTATGAAACATCTCCAAAAGGGAAAAATTGTCCCGAACACTCAGAGACTGGCATCGCAAACTCAGAAAACACGTGACCCTAGGGTTGGAATTTCCAAAAAACGTAAGCCCTCTGTTGATACCCAATTTTTCTTATATATTCTAAATATGTATAAATAACTTCAAAATAGCATATATATGCATATATACGCATACACAAGCTTTTTATACTTTTTCCATAATTTTAAGGGTTTAAATTGATTTATTTTCTCCCCTTTTATTCATAAAATCCCCAATAATTATCTCCAAAATTATTGTTATGATGATTTATTCATCTAATTTCTATAATTATTCCAAAATATGGCCAATATATTTTTTATGCATTTTTATAATTACATTTAGGATTTTTTTAAGCTAAATTTCATATAATTGCAATGTTAGCCTGTTTTAATGTATAATTATAATTTATACGTGTAAAATTGGCCCCTATATTTTTAAAATGATAATTATAAATCATTTTGGTATAGAAAACTTATTTTTCAGAAGACTATTTATTATTTATTAAAATTAAAATAGGGAAAAGTGGCTATTTAAATCATAGCCAGATTTGACTTTCAATTTTAGCCTAATTCTAACCCAATCCTAGCCCAATCCTAATAAAATCACCCGACCCAGGCCCCAATTACCCCTACCCTACCCAAAGCCATCTCAAATCCTAGCCGTTGATCTAAAAGATCAATGGCCCTAGACCGTTCTTACCATTTTTAATTCATACAACCCCCTAACCCCAGGTCATTTCCAAAATTTGCCGCCTTCGGATGCTCTCACCTCTCTCTTCTCTCTCAATTTAACCCTAATCCCCTTCAATCGTTACCTCCTTCTCTGGTCATCTCCGGCGACCACCTTCCAACCCCAAGCCTCCAATGGTTTCCCCCTCGCCTTGCTCATCATCTCTGAGGCCTTCAAGGGCCCTAGGCCATGCCGATTTGTATCTAGGTTTTCTGGTTTGGTTGTTCACGGCTTCTCCAGTGTGATTTTGGGCAAAATCACACCATATATGTTACGATCTGTGAAGCTTATAGCAGGTTCTTCCGTTTCTATTTGGGTTTCCTTTGAAACCCTAACTTTCGTTTATATCTTTCAGATACGTGCTCTTTCAAACACTTTAAGTCTGCTTCTTTCTATGTTTTACACTATCCTCAAACTTCTTCTAAAAAATCCTCAACTTTAAACCGTTTTACTTTCTTTAAAATTACGATTTCTCGGAGTTTCTTCTACACTTGTTTTAACCGATTTTTCTTTATGTTTAAACCTCTTTCCTCGCATATCTTGACTGATTTTATGTTCTTAATGCTTTTTCAACTTGACTCTATTAAAAACCCTAATTTCTTAGATCTTCTTTGTTCTGTTATGTGTGTTAGCATGACTAGTTGATTTTGTTAAGTTTCTGTGGTTACCATGCTTCGAGTGGGTTCTCTACTGAGTCTTTAGCCTACTTGTATCACCTCTATGTGATTGTATACATCTTGATTGTTCATCTCTTGCTTCTTTTTGTCGATATAGCTGACCTTGCCTGTTTGCTACGTCTGTTTGTTCTTCTCTATTTATATGTTGAAATATTGAATCATGACTCCCTCTTGATTAATTCTGATTTCCTTAATTGATGGTTTGATTTTAAGATTTTCTTTTAAAACCCTAAAATTCTACCTTGTCTGTTTAAATTGACTGATTCCCTACCTTATTTGCTGTGAAATTTTATTCTGACTGAATCCTTTCCTTAATTGGAATTTGCTGAACTTAGTCCTAATTGACTACTTTGTGCTTACTGAACCTTGATTCTTTCCTTATTTAGTCATGTACTGATTTTTTGCTTGCCTTATATGATACTGAATCTTACAGTTTGATTTGATTCCCTTAACTTAAGGAGTACTTGCCTTGATTTCTGACTGACTGATTCTGAGTTCCTTAATTACCATGCTACTATGATTCTTACCTTTTTTTACTACCTATTTTTCAACATAAATACTCCAGTCTTTCATTAACACAGACACGAACACTTGGGTTCAAAAACTACCTCTCTTACTAAAAATCTCTACTCTCTCTCTCGTGTGCTATTTGCTACTGTTAGCCGGCTGCAAGCCAAGGCTAATCATTTGTGCTCTCTTGTTCTTTTATTTTGCTTACTTTTCTCTTTACTGGTATGTCCTAGCTTCAATTTAAAGTTCTAACAACAACATGCTTCTCTTATTGTTTCAATTTCTCTTATTTCTAGTTTGCTTCTATTTGTGGTTCTGTTGTGAAATTTGTAGTTAAGAGTTACATTATCAGCATGTTAATATGTTTTCCCCTTCCTTTAGATTAGTACATTCCCCTTATGTGTATTTCTGAGCATGTTTTACCAATTGTCTCTTACCTATTGTATATTTACCATCCTATACCCCATGAATCCCCAAATCCCTATCACCCCTCTATGTGTTTGTGTTCTTCATGACTGGTTCTGCGACTATGCCAGTGTCAGCTATTTCTGAGCATGTCTAAACCAGTCCTAAGACCTTTGTTAGGTTCTATGTCTGCAGCCAAATGTTCTATGTGTCCCAAACCCCTTGACCCCTGTGTGATTACTGAATTCATTTGGTTCTGCGAACTAACTGGGTATTATCCTATCCTAAGGTGCTTGAACTTTGTTTACTACTCCAATCTCTTTTTCATACAATCTCTATTACTTTACTAATTACTTTCAAAACAGACTTTCAAATACAGTCTTTTAATAAACCTTTTCAACTTGTGTCATTCACTTTCACTTTACTCTTAGTCAATAAGCTCTGCCCTCTCTAGTATGTGTACTGCCTTGGGATCCTCTTGAGAGACCTCTGAACTCGGGCATACTGAGACTGGCCTTTCCACACTGCACTTGTTCAAATCTTTGGTTACTAACTCTAGGTGTAAGCATTGCCCGAGGTCCTTGAGATCCTTAGGGAACTTTGATGCACCTAGGCTCTGATTTGTCTATGGAACTGAGGCTTATGAGACCATTGGACGCTTTGGGAAACCTGGGCCTACTTGAAGGCTCCCTATAGAATAGCTTGCTGATTTTCTATTTCATTTATGTAATTCATTCATTGGCCTGTAATAAATTATAAACAAATATTTGGGGTATTTAGTAAAAGGGATAGGTAGATGTATACTTTATGGGGTAATACGGGTAGAAATCTTGCTCTTAGGATCTTACTTTTAAAGTATGTCTGCTTTACTCACTAGAAAACATGCTCATAGGGTCTCACTCTTTAATCTGATTGCTTTGCCTAAATAGAAAACATGTTCATAGGACTTTACTCTTTTGAATCTGATTGGTTTGCCAATAGAAATCTTGCCAATAGGATTTCACTTTTAAGTTTGTTTAATCATCAAATAGAAACCATGTTTATAAGGTTCTGCATTTTTTCATTTTAGAAACCATATTTATAGTTTCCAAACAATCATGTCTTAAATCAGTTCAATAATAGATGTCATACATATAGGACTCAATTCTGATTCAGTTATAATGGGTATTTCTGTATGTTGCTACAAATCGATTAAAATCAGTAATCCACCTAGATATCATTCCTATAGGGATCTATACTCACAATACTATCTGATAGTTTAATTTAGTCTAATAAATCAACTTCAGTACGCCTAGTTCATTTTTTAAACTGGTCTTATTAAGTATCAAGTGTTTTCTGAAACAAGTTCTTTCAAACTGCCTCAACCTCATTAGATATCATGTCTATAGGTATTAAAAGAGTCTATTTCAAAAGCTATTTGTTTCTGCATTAATACGAACACCAATATTCTGCATATAGGCAAGCCTTAGGGCGTTTTCAAAAATTGCATTTCTCTGAAACTATCTCTTTCGCTTAACGTTTCTGATTCTAACAGGCTTCTAAAAGAGTCCCTAGGCAACTACTAGGGTATAACTTCTGAGTATAAAAAGTTTTGTCTGTTTCTGCATATTCACTTAGATATCCTGCTTTAGGACATTGACTAATAAAAGACCCTAACTGTGTTTGAGTCGTGCTGCTTGTGTGTTTGTTTGAGGAAGAAACTCTGAGCCTCTTAATTGCTCCCATTATGTGAAAGTCCTAAATGTTTTGACTGTCGCCTTAGAAGTTTTGCCTTTCCAAACCATAGGGGTACGTATAGAACTACCTATAGGTAGAGGTCCTAACTCCCTCCAGGACCATTAAGAAGGGACGGGTAGCAGCACGCAATAGGAATCATTGACCAAACACTCGCTTTGCATGACCAATAAGGGGATGGGAAGGGTAGACATGAGATATGATGACTACGCATTAATATCACGTGTAGCCCCTCATTGAGGAGTGTTTATCGGACATTGCATGGGGTGATCCTATAGGATAACCAACCTAGGACCCCTCTTTACCCAAATCTTCTCTTTATTTAAACCTTTGTTTTACAACTTGTTCAAACCTTTATCTTGCTACTTGAATTATCCAATGTGCTTTACTTGCAACTTATTTGATTCAACTATTTATATGGACTAATTTGTGAATATAAGTTCGGCCGGGACCCACAGTTGTGGACCAAGAGGGGTGCCTAACACCTTCCCCTCGAGGTTACTTCGATCCCTTACCCTAATCTCTGGTAATGCAAACCAACCCAAGAGTTAATCGCTCTAGGTGCCCTAACGCACCATAATCCATTAGGTGGCGACTCTTCAAATACCCAATTCCCAAAAAGAAATGAGTCATTACACCCCGTGAATGTCGAAACCCGTACCTCTTCCCTCGTCAAAAGGTGAGGGAAAAAGGGGGCGCGACACCCTCAGTGAGGCAATTCCGAGCTCGTGAGTAACGGCCCCTGAGCCTAAACAAACTCGATGACTCGGAGACTGTCGCCAATCACCATTCACTTAAAAACTCGACGCCATAAGACCCCAACTGGGCAGACTCGGTCTAGAAAGACCCATTTAATGGGGCAATGAATATACTGTAAGACCTCAACAGGCACGAACATACTGTAAGACCTCAACAAGCATGAACATACTATAAGACCTTAACGACATGAAAAACCTGTAAGACCTCAACAGCATGAAAGTTTTGTAAGACCTTACTACAGGCATAAATTCAATCCCGAAGTTTAGGCTATACGTCGCATTTGTAAGACACCCGAAAGGGCATACCCTAGATGTAGACACCTAAACTACTACACTTGGGGATCAAAAATGGCTATGGTCGAACACAAATAACTACGGTCATATGGCTGTACCAGCCAAATTAACACGACTCGGGGACGCCCGACCGTCGCTACAAAATCATAGGCCATTACTTCGAATCTACTTCGAAAATAATCGGTTAAACAGGCTACCCTCGACAGGTAAAAGAGCTTCAACCATGTCAGCTCCAAATCACAGGGCTTCGAGATACCTAGCCTACGAGCCAAACCTTTCGAGGTGCTCGAATATTTCCGCTAACGACTTGAAATCAAGGTTCTTCGCGAACCGACGACAGGCCAGGCAAAATCATTGCAAAAGTCCTTAACGAGAGGAAAAAAAGCCTACATATGCCTAAGGGCAAAGCGTAAGAGCTATTGTCGCCAGCCTAACAAGCCTTAGGGCCACACACACAAAAGCGTAAGAGCCATTACCGCCAGCTTAAAATTTGAAAGCTTGAGGGTCAAATTGAGCACGAGTCGTAACCCGATTCGGAGACCGGACCCAAAATAGTTAACTATACATGCCTAAGGGCAAAGCGTAAGAGCTATCGTCGCCAGCTTCATAAGCCTCAGGGCCACACACATAAAAGGTCGCTTCGACCCAAGGCGTAAGAGCCGTTGTCGCCAGCCCATGCCAATACAGAACTTGAGGGTCAATTGCACTCGAATCAAAATTTGACTCGGAGACTAAACCCAAAATAGTTAAAATACAAATGCCCAAAGGCAAGGCGTAAGAGTTATTGTCGCCCGCCCATACAAACACAAAAGCTTGAGGGTTGAATGAGCTTGAGTCAAAGCCTGACTCGGAGACTAGACCCAAAACAGTTGAGCAAAAGCATAAGAGCTATAACGCCAGCTTGCACTAAAGGTCACATCGACCGAGCGCGTAAGAGCCCCCGGGCCTGCCTAATGAGCCCCGGAGCTATATCACGAGTCCAAAGATTCTCACCAACTCCAAAACCATCCGGTTTGGTCAGAAGCGAAGCAAAAAGAGGTACATAAGAAATAAAGCTTCAAGCTTTCTTTTATTTACATACACGAAAAGGTGCATTCTCCATCTACAAACACGCTCTGCAAATATCACATACAAGATGTCAAAGTCTACACCCTGCCCCTGAAGGCTACAACCTACCAGCCTCATCTCCACTCTCTTCGGCGTCGGACAAAAGTGACCGAGCATCATGCTCGTCCGCCCTCGCTCGCGCCAACTCTTCCGGGAGAACAAAACCCCTAGCATCGATCTCCTCGAGAACCTTTCTTCGGGATCTACAACGAGCATATTCTTTGATCATCTCTTCACGATCGAGGATCCTCTTCAACTCAGCTTGGGCATCGGCAACATCCTTCAAATAAATCACCATCTCCTGATCGGCCTTAGCCCAGCTCTGTGTAGCTTCGGTTTGAGCATCAACAATCTCGGACATGATCCTCGAAAGTTCATATTCAAGCTTCGTAATCATATCTTCTTGAACTGAAGCATTATCGCGAGCTAAGCGGAGTTGGACCTCGAAGGTAGGAACTTTAGCCAAGGCACCCTTCTCCTCTAAAGCTTGAATCTGCGCCTGAGCTATTAGCTCGACGTAGTCGTTCCTGATTCGGTCAGCTTTACCCTTGAGGCGTTCCAGGGCCTCCATCTTTTACTACAGCTGGGAAAAGCGAAGAGTTAACCTGAGAGGTTAAGAAACGAAATGCATACCCTCCTAGTGTGAAAAGTTACCTGCTCCATCAAATAGCTCTCATAATTCGAGCTCCGGTACGCCTCATATCGCCAGTGTGCCAACTCAACTTCATTCTCCTAGCAAAAGAGCCTAAGGGATCTACCCTCATCCAAAGCTTTCTAGAGCCTAGCTCTATGATGGAGTAGCTCAGACCTAAGCCTGTCAAAATCCAGCAAATGAAAAACATGGTAAGAAAGGGAAGATGCAGGATTCGGAAGGCCTATGACGAAGCTCACCGCAAAATGAAGTCAGCGGACTTCCTCGAAGGCCGAGCACACATCTATTGGCCCAGTCCCCGCAGCCCTAGAAGAATCAACCCCGGTTGAAGCACGATCACTCAGAGGAACCATCCTTCCATAACCCGAAACTTTGGGCGTGGCAGGCCCGGACGATGTTTCCATCTCAGAGGCCCGACCCTGCTTTGCCTTGCCGTGAGCACCATCGCCCTGCAAGTACTTGACCCACTTATTATTGTCGTCCTTTAGCTCGGAAGCTGGCAACCCCTCCCCCTTTCCGAAGGAGCACAACTTTGCTCTTGAAGACTCTCCGATACCTACAACGGCAAGATTAATACGTGAAAAAGGAAAAATGTCTCTCTAAATGAACAAGGGACAAGGAAAAGGCAATATACACACGTACCGTGAGGTTTTGCTTCCCATCTACCCTGGGACACATTTTGCCACCTACATTCGTCACAAATGGAGTGGGTCACTAGCTTCCGAACCCAATCGGGCAGATCAGGGACATCGCCCGGCGCCAATGAAATTGCTGCAGAGAAGGAGGAAACACGGTTACGAAACCAGCTTTCACCGTGAGCAAAATCAAGAAAGCACGGTATGCTCCACTCACGCGTATAATTCCATTCCTCGGGGAATGGCATAAGTTCCACGGGGATAACGTCAATCGTCCAGACCCGGATGAACCGAATAACACACTCTCGATCTCCATCTTCCTCATCATCAACAATAAAGGGCGTGGATGAATGACATCGCAAGGTTAGCTGACCCCGATGATGAAAGGGCTGGTATAGCCTGATAAGATGATCGAGCGAGAATTCAAGCCATGCCTTCTCCGTAAAGAACCTCATCATCAGCACTATTCGCCAAAACAACGGATGTATTTGTGCCAAAGTAACCTGATACTTTGAACAGAAATCGAGCACAACCTTATCAAGGAAGCCTAGTGTGGAGGGATACATGTACACATTCGGGAATCCATCGGCACCGTCCATGATAGCCTTATCCGGGGGAAGCAACTGTAGCGCTACCTTCTTCCCCCATCCGTAATCTCCCCTCACTAACTCGAGATGCTCCTCTCTCATCAAATACATAGTCTTCAAGGTAAACTCTCGTTGATTTTGAGCACTAGGAACGGAACTCTCCCCTTTCTGTTGGACAAATCCCGAAGTTGCAGTCATAGCTATGGCAGGACTAGAAAACTGAAGCGGGAACCTACACAAACACTCTAGTGCTAAGGTAACACCAAACTCCTGGAGCGCGGTCGGCGCTCAATCGAGTGAATCCAATCAAGCAAGCCTGTTGAACACTTTCTACCCAACTCTCCCATGATTTAAAGAGAATGCATAACTTGAAAATTGACCAACAAAGAGATCATGTAGACAATACCAAATACCTAACCATTAGTTACTTTATTTTATAAGTCTCCAAAATAGTATGTTTCACAACCATAGTTTACAAATAGGAGCATGTGATACAATTAGGACATTTTTAGTTCAAATTTTCCCACACCAATACTGTATGCGGCAAAATCAGAGGGTCTAATTTCTTGCTGTTAAGTCACTTCAGAAGAACACCTCGAGGCCCCAAGGATGCGTAGCTGTGACCAAGTTCCCCCCTCGGAGCTCATCGA
This sequence comes from Nicotiana tabacum, assembly GCF_000715075.1. Classification (NCBI taxonomy): domain Eukaryota; kingdom Viridiplantae; phylum Streptophyta; class Magnoliopsida; order Solanales; family Solanaceae; genus Nicotiana; species Nicotiana tabacum. The sequence continues at coordinate 150,692,925 of NC_134087.1, read as the reverse complement.
GGCCCGACCTGAAGAGAATACTGATCGAGGATAGAATCAAATTGGGAGTTCCCAAGACACCCGACTACGTTTGACAAAGTTGATCTGCCTAGAACCCGCCCGAAACCAATACCAGGGTGTTATGTATAGCCGTCCTATCTCCATATCTTTACAATTAATGCATTTTGTACTATATTAGTATTCCCCTCCTATATAAAGGGGATCCTCACCATTTGTAAGGGACCTGATGTTGCTCCAACTATTCTACATAAGGAAAATAACAACTCTCTCTTTTCTCTCTAACTTACTCGCCCGAGATTACCACTTTCATTTATTACGTTCATACTTGTTCTTTATTTATTGTTTGTCTTTGGCCATAAAGAGCCTCCATTAATTATATTCTAACTGTTAGCCCTTCCCCAGTTGCCCCCGATATCTCAAACTCGAGCTTAGGCATCGACCTCGAGTCCCCTCATCGGCCAGTCCGAGGCCCGAATAGCGAAACCCCCCCTCCCCCTCCCATTTTGATTATAGCTCCATTTTAGCTCGCATTTCATCTTTTAACTTCATACATCTAGCATCAACTGCTTACACAACTAGCATAAAAATAGATCACGTATTTTTAGAGTCTCATTAACAAATTTAATTGTCATTACCATTTTTACGCTAAACAAATAAATGACCCACACTAGGTCTACGGAGCCTCTAAAGATACCAAAAGAGTACAATGATTGTGCCGGCAACAAGTGTTGATGCCCAAATTTTTTCTATATATTTTTATATGCAAAATACTTTCAAAATAGCATTTATGTGCATATATAAGTATGTCCCAAGGTTTTACTATTTTTCTCTTAATTTTTATAGATTTTTAAATCTATTTATTGCCCTATTTTTACCAAGAAAAACCCAATAATTATCCCCAAAATTATCATTGTGGGTGATTCACTGATTGGATTCTCATATTTATATTAAAATATAGCTGGCATAATTTTGAATATTTTTTTACAAATTTATTTAGTATTTTTAAAGCTAAATTGTGTATAATTGCAATATTAGCCTATTTTAAGATTTAATTGTTTTCATAATTATAAAATTGAATCCAGTATTTTTAATTTGATAATTATGTATTATTAATAATTTAGTATCTTTAATTTATTTCCAGAAATTATTTTACTATTTTTATAAAATAAATAAAGGGAAAATGGCTATTTAAATGCTAGCCCCGTTTATTTATATTTTAGCCTTATTTGAAACTCCAATTGAACCCAATTTTAAACCCAATTACCCTGACTCGATCCATGTTTGGACCGGCCCAATTCCTAAACTACCCGCCCCTGATCCAATTAAGTTCAACCCGCCCGGCCCCCATTAAATCCAGGCCGTTGATCAAAATGATCAACGGCCACAATCCCTCCTTTCCTTTTTTAATCCACCAACACCCCTTAACCCTAAATCATTTCACCTAACTAGCCGCCTCTGAAACCCTCCCCTCTCTCAAAACACTCTCGAACCCTCTCTAACCATAGCCGTCTCTCATCACTTCTATTGTGTATCTGTGCTCTCCTTGAGTTTTCAAATGATTTCCCTAACTTTTCTTGCGAAAATTACTTTATAAAAATCTTTCTTTCCGATCTAGGGTTTTCTGAAAAAATGTTTAAGTGTTTCTCTGACTTTCTTTCCCTTTTCTTTTGTGTATTTGCCTCTACTATGCTCCTATGTTTTTATCTACCACTTTCTCGTATGTCCTCCTACTGTGTTCTGTTGTTGTATGTTCTTCTATTGAGTTTTTATACTCCGTTCTTGTATGTTCTTTTTACTTTGTTTTATATACTCCATGCTTGTATGTTCTTCTGCCATGTTTTCCGTACTGTGTTCTCATATGTTTTTCTATTATGTTCTTGTATTTTTATTCTACTATGTTCCAACATGTTTCTCCTACTGTACTTTCCTGCTAAGTTCTTAAGCTTCCTTACTTTCCTTCTACTAAGCCCTGTTTAAGTTTCTTCTGAAAAATATCTTAAGCATGTTCACTGTGCCTATCAGTGTTTCTCCTATATTTTTTCTTTGAGTGCTTCTACTGTGTTCTGCCTATTACCTTGATATCATGTTTTCTCGTGAGTTTTGCTGTTGATAGAAGCATGCAAGAGGCTTCAGTTCTTCACTAAAACCTTTGAGCCTGCTTCGACCACTTGTCTTCTCATCTCTGTACTTGATTCAAGGCGGAAACCCTAAAATTTGGGGGTTCTGCTAGGTTTGATCATATATTTGATTGAACTAGGGTTTTATTTTAGAACCCCTAACTCTTCGAGTCCTTGAATTGAGTTTGGACTTCTTTGTTTTCATATGATTCTGACCTTTTTACTAAAACTCTTCTACACTGGTTTTTCCTATTGATTTTACAGTGACATGAAAGTTTTCTTTCATGCTTAACATGATCACATGCTCTTTATATATGATGAATTTCCCTCTAAATGGTTTTCAAATTTTCAATTAGTTCAAGCTGCCTTCTGAATATAGACTAATTGATTTCTTTCCATTGTTCACCGATTTTCTCTATGACGCGACCTAAGTGAAACCCTTCTTCATCTTTTCTGACTTGGTTCATTCATACAAAATCTCTGACCCTTTTGATTTACTGGTTGTTAACTAATCTCCTTACCTTATTTGCACAAACCGTGTATTTTAAAACCATGTCCTTAAATAACTTTTATGTATTCACCCCTAATTGCCTACTCTGCACAAAGTGTTTGATTAATTTCTTTCCTTAATTGGTTTATACCCGTTTGAATCTGAATCCCTTAATTAAGGGAAGCCTCGTGTAATTGATTGACAATTCGTTTTCAAACTATTTTCTTACCTTATTTCTGCCCGCTTTCTACAATATAAAAGGCACGGCCCTTTTCACACACTTCACACTTCACAATTCACAATCTCTTCTGAATTCTCACTCTCACATAACAGAATTCTTCCTTCTTGTCTGCATTCTGACTTTCACAAGACTACTGCTTTTTACTGTTTGTTTCTTTGAAACTGGTATGTCCTTATTTAACTTCAGCATCACCAAAATGTGTTTTCTTACAACTTTCTGGATCTATGTCTACTTTACTACTTCAGCAGAGTTAAATACTTAAACTAGAATGTTGATTTCCTTTTGCTTGTTTCTGCTATGAATCCCTATTCCCTATTTCCCTTCATGTGCTTTGAGTTACAGTTTAAAACATGGAAATATGCAAGTTATTGTCTATGGTTTGAACTTGATCCCTTAGGGGATCCTAACCTCTAAACAATGTGTTCCAGTAGGCTTATGGGTGTGCCAGCATCTCCCATTGTTGGGTTATGCCCACTAACTTGCTTTTTACCTCTTGCAACTCCCCATTCACTATATCCCTATGTGTATTGTTTCCCTTCCTCTTTCCCCCTTTCATAATTCTGCACTTGCACTCTCTCTTAGTTCCTAAGTTCTGTCCCCCTCTTGTGAGCCTTGCCTTGGGACCTTGAGTTCCCTCTGAACTTGGACACATGAGGGCTGGCCCTTCCACACTGCACCATGGCTTAATCCGTGATACATTTGGGTGTAATCACTGCCCGGAGTTCATATGAGACTCTTAGGGAACTCTGACACACCCCAAATAGGAAAAAGGCTTTGAAATATGATCTCTTGGAGTTGATTTACTTCATACTTCAGGCAGGAAGTCTGAATCAGGCTCTCCTTGGTTGTACTTTTTAATTTCTGATGTATTTTTCCTTTACTTTACTTTTTCTGGGTTGTAATAACTTTGCAATAAAACTCTCGGGGATGGCTAGTGAAAAGGGAGGGGTAACTATGTATGCAAAAGGGGTAGATAACCTGTCTATAGGAGTTTAAGAATTTCTGCATTTTCATGTATAGATATCATGTCTATAGGAATCTTGCATTTCTCATATAGGTACCATGCCTATAAGAATTTCTGCATTCTCATGCATAGATACCATGTCTATAGGAATCTTGCATTCTCATATAGGTACCATGCCTATAAGTTATTTCTGAACTTCTGCATAACATATAGATACCCTACCTATAGGAATTTCTGCACATCATGTAGATATCCTGTCTATAGGTTCTTTTTGAATCTTGCATATGCATTCCTCATCAGGCAAACATGTTCGTAGGTCTTAAATAATCAACTGCAATTAGATATCATGTTCATAGGCTTTAAACGAAATTTAGCATCTAGATGTCATGTCTATAGGATTTCTGCATTTTTTACTACGTTTATAAAAGTGTCCGAAATCGACAACATATAGAAAGCATGCCTAAAGGAGCTTTAATCGAATCTGAATCGTTTCACTCGCTTATGGGTCTAAAACCAGTAACAATGACGCATGCTCTTGTGCTAAAACTCGTCTTTCTTTAATAACAAACAATTTTCTTAAATCAGTATGTATTCATGTTTGTTTGATTGTTTCTGGAATCAGTAGATATCATGCCTATAGGGGTCTTCGTCTAACACTTAGGCAAGCCATAGGGTGAAAGTTTATAAACTGAATCAAATTTATATGCTACAACCAGCAGGCAGGCCTGACTCGGGCTTCTTATCTGAACTATGTAATAAATCAGTCTGCCTCAACCCTTTAAGTTTAATCAGACCCTAAACAGTATGTGTAAGTCGTGCTAACTACTTGCTTTTCTCTGCTTAAAGGAGGTCTGTTTGAGCCTTTTTATTAGTTTATACGCTTCCCCATACTTGCCATACGTTTTTTAGTATTTAACCTTTTGAAACCACAAATAAGCCCAATACCTCCTCCCTTTAGGATTAGTAGTCCCAAGTGCCTCCGGGGCTGATAAGATGGGGACGGGTAATAGCATGCAATAAGAAAACGAGACCATTCTGCATTTGAATATCTCAACGGGGTGGGAAAGGGTATATATGGATATGATGACCACGCGATAACATCTCGTGTAGCCCCTCATTGAGGAGTGATTACCAGATGTTGTGTGGGGTGATCCATATTATTAATAAACCTAGGACCCCCCTTCCCTCCCCTCCCTTTGTTTTCTTTGTTTCTTGTAAATCTTTTTTAAACCATTTCTTTTAAGAAAATCAATTCCTTTTAGTTCCTTTTTCTTACTTTTGTTTATTTGTAACCATTACGTGAAAATCCCCTCTTATTTGAAGTCTTTATTTGCTTATGTGTTATTTGCACTTAAGTTACAACAATAGCTTGGCCAGGAACCACATTAGTGGATCCTAAGGGGTGCCTAATACCTTCCCCTTGGCGACTCTGCTGGGGATATCTTTTAGGCTTCTACCATTTCAAGCTATTACTGTGACTTTACATTTCTTATGTGCCTTATTTGTTTAATACCTTTAAGCATTTAATTCCCTCTTCTACTGCAAAAAACTAACTTGTCTCTTGTTTCTTTCACTGCTTTCCTTTACTGCACTCCTTTATTACTGTTTTAAATTATTGTAATTATTACTTTATGAACGTGCAAATACGTGACAAATTGTTTTAATTATTGCATATGCATGTTTCCAACATCATATTCCACTCGTGCCAAACAAATACCATAGCAACGCTTTTAATGAGTAATTGCGCTCTTCCGATATTATCACCCTTTAAATCCGGCAAAGGCGTATTTGCGGTAAAACCAATCGATCAATGGTGTAGTCGACGGTTCCGTGCCTTTCCCTCTTGAGTTGTCCGCTCAAGGGTACCAGTCTAAAACCCCATAGAAACCTTACTCTATTTAATTGTGCATGCATCATGGTCAAACCTAGCCGAGTCAGTTATGTGGTCCGCATAATGACTCTTTAAGATAGCCTCGTCCAAAGTCCACTGTGTTTTCCCAAAACCCAAACAGACACTACCATGTTTTGTGCATTTATTTGGAGAACTAAATGTATTATGCCAATTATTGGTATTTAATAGTCGAGTCTGGTGGTGGTAAGGGCCTAACCCTTTTGTCTTGCAGAAACATGAGGCATAAAGTCCCCAAATTCGGCATGGTCACGAACATCCACCCAAGGTTGCTAAGCTGGTGGGAGGATCTTCATTCCAGTGATCAGACTCTTGTCCGGAAATACATAGGAAATCTACCTTCCCTTTTGGAGGTCCAACACGACAACAAAATCATAGAAGTTGCTACTCTATTTTGGGATAATGATAGGTCTGTGTTTCGCTTCAGAGAGATTGAGATGACACCCCTGCTAGAGGAAATATAAGGATTGACTGGTATACCATGGGAGACCCCGGGTTTGTTAATGCCAGAACATTGCAAGGGTAGAGGTTTTCTCAAAATGATGGGCCTAAAGAAGAATCCAGACTTGACATGTTTGAAGGAGTCCTACATTCCCTTTGATTATTTGTACGAGAGGTACGGTCATAGCAAATCCTACCGTACTTATTCGGATGAGTTCGCCCTTACATCGTTGGAGCATATTCACCGAAGGGTCTTTGTCTTCATGTTCTGCTTCTTGGAGATGATAGTGTTTCCAATGAAGAAAGCAAGGATCCACACCAGGCTAGCCATGGTCACCAAAACTTTGATGGAGGGAATTGGTGGACAACCATTTAGCATAGTGCCCATGATTATCACAGAGATATACCGAGCCTTGGAAAAATGTCAACAAGGAGCCCAACACTTCAAGGGCTGCAACTTGCTACTCCAGCTCTGGCTCATGAAGCATCTTCAAAGGGGTGAATATCGGCAAGAGATTCAGCGTAGAGACTGGGACAATCATATAGCCTTCCATCAACCAAGGCGAATGAACTACATGCCCAACATGTTTGCTCAGCCAGAAGATGCCAAGGGGTGGGTGAAGCTGTTTGAAAATCTAACTGATGATCAAATACAATGGATGTTCGAGTGGTTCCCTACAGAAGAGTTCATCGCCCGATCCAGGGATGCACCATTTCTGATATTGATCAGTTTGAGAGGAACCTACCCTTATGTCCCTCTCCGAGTTATGAGACAGGCTGGTAGGAAGCAGGTTATACCAAAGGTCGACAAGATGAGTCACTTTCGGGCTGACTTCCAAGCTGATGACAGTCCTTATAAGTGCCAAGCTCAACATATGTGGCATTGCAAGATCATCATGGGAAGAGATACTATCGAACTAGACAAATACCATGATGGCTGCACCCCATACTATTCAGGCTGGCTGGAGGATAATCACAATGGTCTGGGCCAACCCGGGTTTGTTCGAGGTCACAGAATCATCGATGAAAGGGCTGAAGCACAGGTCAAATACAACCAACTGCGCAAGAGGATTCAGGAATGTGAAAGCGAGCATCGTGAGATTCAAGAAGCCCACCAAAAACTGATTGAAGAGTGGAAAGACATGGCTGTCAGTGCCAACAAGCGATTAGGATACCTGGAATGAGGTTTAGTGGAGCTAGAAAGGAAGTTTCTCAAGAGGATCGAGGACTGCCAGAATGCTGAAGGAAACAAGGGTGGACACCTGGCCAGAGCCTACCTGCTGCTGGGACTTCGCGAGCTGGTGAAACTGTTCGATGGAGCCAAAAATGCCGAGTCTGGGGAAGGTCCTTCTAGGACCAAATAGATAGGAGTTTTCTTTTACTTTATGAAATGTAATAAGGCCAATGGCTACTAGTGACATTCTATTCCTTGTTATTTATTGTCGTTTTGGGATTCGTCTGCTTTTTATCAATAAAATGAGGCATTTAGCATTCTAAGTTCTCCAAATCAATTTGTCGCTAGGCCTACCTCGGGCACAGCGAGGCTCCCAAATTAGGACATGATTTACATTCTTGCAATATGTGTTTAAATATCGCAATATATTTTCCTTATAATCCTCACTGACTTGTTACCTTTTTTGTTTTTTACTTTTTGTTTATTTACTCCCCTCCCCAAAGGTTAGTTCGTGCACTCTGGCATCGTCATCGTATTCCATAAGATCAAAGGGCCCTCCACCCACTCCTCCTCCTAGTCCTATCAGAAGCAGGAATAAAGAAAATATGGAAGATTTGAACAACACCAGAAAGGAAAACTCAACTGAACGGATAGAGGTCACTCATGGTGCTCAGGTCTCCAAAGAAAGTGCATCCCAACTCGAGCAGAAACTGTTGAAATTTCAGGAGGAACTTGATCAGGTTCGGAACTAGCAAACTTGTCATTTTCCCTCACTACTCCAGATATCAATTTTCCAAACGCTCAAAACCCCACACCTCCACAAAACATCCCAAAACCACAAAACCATCCCGTTCCTCACCACCACTGCAATACATGCCACACATCCAGCAATACTCCACTGCTCATCCCAGAACCTCTAAATTCTACAAATGACCATTTCCACCATAACATTCTCATCTATGTGGAAATCATGCCACACTCTACCCAACCTGTCTCAAGCACACCCGAGTCTGATGATAAAGACCCACTCATCAGGAACCTGGCTGCAGAACTAAACAAATTGACTAGTCGAATTCAGGGTATCGAAAGGAAGTAAGGGGATTGAAGGGTTGAACTATGAAGATCTTTGCATACAACCGGATGTCGAACTGCCCGAGGGGTACAAACCTCCTAAGTTCGAAATATTTGATAGTATAGGGGATCCGAGAGTCCACTTGAGAACATACTGCGACAAGCTGGTCGAAGTAGGGAAAGACGAAAGGATTCGCATGAAGCTTTTCATGAGGAGTCTGAATGGAGATGCTCTGTCTTGGTACATTAGCCAAGACCCGAAGAAATGGTCAAACCGGGTGAGTATGGCATCTGACTTTATGGACAGGTTCAGGATCAGCACAGAAAATGCACCAGATGTGTTCTACATTCAGAACTTAAAGAAGAAGCCCACGGAAACATTCCGCGAGTATGCCACTCGCTGGAGATCAGAAGCTGCTAAGGTCAGACCTGCTTTAGAAGAAGAACAAATGAATAAGTTTTTCGTCCGGGCTCAAGACCCGCAGTACTATGAAAGGATGATGTTGATTGAGAGCCAGAAATTTTCCAACATTATCAAGCTGGGTGAAAGGATTGAAGAAAGCATCAAAAGTGGTATGGTTACGAACTTTGAATCCTTGCAAGCTACCAATAAGGCTTTACAGTCTGGTGGTAAATCCAAGAAAAGGGACGTAGGTGCCGTAATGGTTTCACAAAGAGCCAAATGCCCTATCAAATACCAAGCCTATCTGATACCTCCACTTACATATCAGCTTACCCCGAATTACCAAGCACCCTCACCCCCTTACCAAACTCCACCACCTACTTACCAATCATCCCCACCTCCTACATATCAACCTACCTCACCTAGATATTCCCAACCCGCACATGTCTACCAAGCCCACAATTCTCAGCTATACCACTATCAATCACCTCCCTGACATCAAAACTTTCCTAGACCTCGACCAAATTTTGATCGCAGACCCCCCAAATAGTATACCGCCATTGCTGAACCGATTGACCAGCTGTACGAAAGGCTCAAAGCTGCGAGTTATGTCACTCTTATCCCTGCTATAACCCCTGAAAACCCTTCTCAGTAGATCAATCCAAATAAATCTTGTGCATACAGTTCCAGCATGAAGGGACATACCATTGATGAATGCCGCTCTCTGAAAGATAAGATGCAGACTCTGATTGATAACAAGATCATTGTAGCAAAGGAGCCTACTCCAAACGTCTATAGCAACCCTCTGTCGGACCATAAAGGTGGAGGTGTTCACCTGATTGAAATAGAGGATGATTGGGATCCCAAAGGATCGATCGGTTTAATCACAGAAGGTGACGAACCAAAGAAGCCAAAAGTCACCCTCAATCCAATTGTAGTCCAGACTCAGCCTTCTGGGGATGCTGAGGTAAACATGTTTGTACCACTTGAGTTTGAAGCACCACCCCCTGCAAAGATGCCAACACCAATTGAAGTCGAGTTTGGGTCTCCAGCAAACGCACATGCACCATTTGAAGTTGCGGTTTTACCCTCTAAAACACATGCTCTGTTCGGAGTAAAGGTGCCCATCCCAGTAGCAATGGCATCCATAACATCATTCCATACAAACGCCATACCTTGGGATTACACCGTCGAGGGGAGAAGGAAAGGGAAAGCTAAATTCGAGGAAACGGTTGCGGCACAGGGTATGACAAGAATCGGCAAGGTTTATACTCAGGAGCATTTAGCTGAGTCGAGTAAGCAGGCCTCTGGTCGGCCGACCATCACTGAAACTAGGCTCGATGATCTCTGGAGAAAGATACAAGCCAAGGAATACTCAGTCATTGATCAGCTGAACAAAACACCGGCACAGATTTCTATCCTAGCTTTGCTGCAAAGTTCCGATACGCATAAGAATGCCTTGTTAAAGGTGCTGAGTGAGGCATATGTACCAAGCAACATCACCGGAGGAGAAATGGCAAACATGGTAGGGCAGGTATTGGAAAGTTATAAGATCACTTTTCATAAAGATGAGCTGCCACTAGAAGGGTTGAGTCATAACAAAGCGTTGCACATCACCGTGCAATGCGAAGATTATTTTATCACTAGGGTCCTGATTGATGGAGGGTACAGCCTCAATATTTGTCCATTGGTAACACTCAGAACATTCGGGAAGGGGTTGCATGAGATCAAGGATGGGGCCATCAACGTCAAAGCTTTCGACGATTCCCAAAGATACACCATTGGGGAAATCAGCTTGTGTTTGCAAATGGGGCCTACTTGGTTCGACGTTGATTTTCAAGTTATAGACGTGTTGGCATCTTACAACTTGCTGTTGGGACGACCATGGATTTATGCCGCTATGGCCGTAGCATCAACACTGCATCAGGCGGTGAAATTTGAGTGGAACCACCAAGAGGTGATCATTCACGGCGATGGTAGCAATCTCATATACAGTCACCAAACCATCCCAACGATTGGAGGAATAAGAAAGATAGGCGGGGAAACCTATAACCATATCGAGCGAGTCAAAGCCGTTGACAAAGACAAATGGTGGGACAACAAAATTGAAAGCATATTGAACTGGAGCGGATATGAGTCTAGCAAGGGGCTTGGCAAGAACCTCCAAGGAATCGCCAAGCCGATCAAACTGAAGAAACATGGCACCACTTTCGGTCTGGGATACGAGTATACTTGGGAGGAATTCAACAATTGGTCGCCACCATGGCGCGGCCCATACTACCCGCTGGAGCATCCAATACCACATTTGGAGCAGACTTTCTAGCTGGTTGATGTTATCTATGGGTCGGAAGAAGAGGAAGCACTGGTAGCAGTGAGGAATTTGTTCCTAGAAGAAGATGACATGGATTGTTGTGTCATTTTTTAGGAGGAGGGGGAGGAAGGCCCTTCCGTACAGGCAGTGAGCAGAGGAGCATGCCTCAACAATTGGACCATCAGAACCACCAAAGCCTGGAAAGCCTCGGGGTAGCAAGGCTGAACAAGGCATCATGCACTATCTTTTATTTTTACTAGTTGATTTTCCTTTCGCATTTTGAATTTTCGCAATAAGATCTTCCAATGTTCAAAACAGTTATGAAATTTATCAAAGCATTTCGGTTTCCTTACAAATCTTACTCTTATTATTTTCTCTCATTACTTTATTTATACAGCATTACTATTACCTATCTTGATGAACCAATGACCGTGACATGCAACGAGACAACGCAACAGACAGACATTGATTCAGAGAAAGATGATATACCGGAAGAGATTGTTAAAGAGGTTGAAAATTTTGAGAACAGACCTAAGTCTAACGTGGACGAAACCGAGATTGTTAACCCGGGAGATGCAGAAAATATCAAAGAAACTCGGATCAACGTTCATTTGTCACTGTCAGAAAAGGAAGAATACACAGAATTTCTGAAGGAATATGAGGACATATTCGCCTGGTCATATGATGACATGTCTGGTTTGAGCACATCTATTGTGGCCCATAAATTGCCAACTGATCCGACATGTCCACCGGTAAAGCAAAAACTTAGAAAGTTCAAGCCCGACATGAGTCTGAAAATCAAGGAAGAAGTCACTAAGCAGGTCAAAGCAAAGGTCCTCAGGGTAGTAGAATATCCGACATGGTTAGCTAATATTGTGTCGGTGCCGAAGAAGGATGGGAAGGTCAAAGTCTATGTCGACTACCGGGATCTCAATCGGGCCAGTCCAAAGGATGACTTCCCATTGCCGAACATACACATCCTGATTGACAATTGCGCCAAACATGAGTTGCAATCATTTGTAGATTGTTTCGCTGGATATCATCAGATCTGGATGGACTAAGAAGATGCTGAGAAAACAGCCTTCATTACACCGTGGGGAATGTACTGTTACAAGATGATGTCGTTTGGGTTAAAGAATGCAGGGGCCACCTACATGAGGGCCATGACTACCATCTTCCATGATATGATACACAAGGAGATAGAGGTGTATGTAGACGATATTATTATCAAGTCCAAGAAATCCACTGATCACATGGAAGATTTGAGGAAATTCTTTAATAGACTGTGAAGGTACAACCTGAAACTGAATCCCGCAAAGTGTGCATTCGGGGTTCCTGCTAGAAAGCTACTTGGGTTCATTGTGAGTTGCCGAGGGATAGAACTGGATCCATCTAAGGTCAAAGCTATTCAAGAACTGCCACCGCCAAAGAACAAGAAGGACGTAATGAGCTTCCTAGGGAGACTTAACTACATCAGCTGATTCATAGCACAATCTACGGTCATCTGTGAGCCAATCTTTAAAATGTTGAAGAAGGATGACGCTACCAAATGAACTGATGATTGCCAAAAAGCTTTTGACAGAATCAAGGAATACCTATCAACACCACCAGTCTTAGTTTTGCCTGAGCCAGGTAGTCTTTTATTACTCTACCTTGCAGTATTGGATGGAGCATTCGGTTGTGTTCTGGGGCAACATGATGAAACGGGGAGGAAGGAGTAGGCCATCTATTACCTTAATAAGAAGTTCACCCCGTACGAGGCTCGATATTATCTGTTAGAGCGCACCTATTATGTTTTGACTTGGGTAGCTCAGAAGTTGAGGAACTACTTCTGTGTCAATACTACATATCTCATATCAAGGATGGATCCCTTGAAGTATATCTTTCATAAACCCATGCCCACTGGCAAGCTGGCCAAGTGGCAAATCCTGTTGAGTGAATTTGACATTGTCTACGTGACTCAGAAAGCAATCAAAGGACAGGCACTAGCAGATCACCTTATTGAAAATCCCGTGGACAGAGAATACGAACCCCTGAAAACATATTTTCTTGATGAAGAGGTATCATTCATAGGAGAAGACATTGCAGAATCCTATGATGGTTGGAGAATGTTTTTCGATTGAGTAGCAAATTTCAAAGGAGTTGGTGCAGGAGAGGTCCTAGTATCAGAAACCGGTCAGCATTATCCAGTGTCTGCCAAACTCAGGTTCCCCTCCACCAACAATATGGCCAAGTATGAAGCCTGTATCTTAGGACTCAAGATGGTCATTGACATGAACATCCAAGAGTTGCTAGTAATTGGGGATTCAGACTTGCTTATACATCAGGTCCGAGAAGAATGGGCGACCAAGAACTCCAAGATACTCCCTTATCTGCATCATGTGCAGGAGTTGAGAAAGAGGTTCACAAAGACAGAATTCCAGTATGTTCCCAGGGTCCAGAATGAATTCGCCGATGCATTGGCTACCCTATCATCTATGATACAACATCCAGACAAGAATTTCATTGATCCTATTCTGGTAAAGATCCATGATCAGCCCGCTTACTGTGCTCATGTCGAAGAAGAAGCAGACAGAAAGCCTTAGTTTCATGATATCAAGGAATACTTGGCTAAAAGAGAATACCTAGAGCTCGCAAACGCTATTCAGAAGCGCACGCTTCGAGGTTATCCAACAATTTCTTTCACATCGGAGGAATCATATACATGAGGACTCCTGATTTGGGATTATTAAGGTGTGTCGACGCAAAGGAAGCATCCAGGCTATTAGAGGAAATTCATGCAGGGACCTGCGGTCCACATATGAATGGCTTTGTTTTAGTAAAGAAAATACTCTGAGATGGTTACTTTTGGATGACTATGGAAACAGACTGCATCCAGTATGTCCGAAAGTGCCACCGCTTCCAGATACATGCAAACATGATAAAGGTGCCTCCAAATAAGCTTAATGCAACAAGCTCGTCGTGGCCGTTCGCCGCCTAGGGAATGGATGTTATCGGACCAATCGAACCTGCCGCATCAAACGGGCACAGGTTTATCCTAGTAGCAATTGATTATTTCACCAAATGGGTTGAAGCAGCATCTTACAGGGCGGTGACTAAGAAAGTCGTGGTGGATTTCATCTACGACCGTATCATGTGTCGGTTCGGAATTCCAGAGTCAATCATTACTGATAATGACTCCGACCTCAACAATGATTTGATGAAATCCATGTGTGAAACCTTCAAGATCAAACACAAGAATTCTACAGCTTACAGACCTCAGATGAACGGAGCCGTAGAGGCCGCCAACAAGAATATCAAGAAGATACTAAGGAAAATGATAGAGAAGCATAAGCAGTGGCACGAGAAGCTCTCATTTGCTTTATCTGGATACCGCACCACAGTTTGCACATCAACAGGAGCAACCCCCTATATGCTGGTTTACGGTATAGAGGTAGTCATTCCCGCTGAGGTAGAAATTCCTTCCTTAAGGATCATACAGGAAGCAGAGCTCGACGATGCAGAATGGGAAAAGAGTCGTTACGAGCAACTAGCTCTTATAGACGGAAAGAAAATGAATGCAGTTTGCCACGGTCAGCTCTATCAGAACAGAATGTCTAGATCCTTCAACAAAAGAGTTAAGCCGAGACAATTCACACCGGGGCGGCTGGTATTAAAGAAAATTTTTCCGCATCAAGATGAAGCCAAAGGGAAATTCTCTCCCAACTGGCAGGGTTCGTACATGGTTCACCGGGTTCTGACAAGAGGAGCCCTCATACTTGCCGAAATGGACAAAGAAGTTTGGCCAAAGCCGATCAATTCAGACGCAGTCAAGCGATACTATGTGTAACCTTTATGCTTTATTTTATGATGTAATTTGAACTATGCCTGACCTGATTCCCGTTTAAGAGGGGATACATAGGCAGCCCTATGGGTTCGGTCACAATTCAATAAAATTTCCATTTTCCCCACTATTGGAAACTATGGCAGAATTTTGAGGATGAGGTCGATTCCAGCCATTTATCATTAACAACCGTCAGGAGCAGTAGCCCAGTAAACTAGGGCGGAATTTTGAGGACCCTCAAAATTTTGGAACAAGCGAAGTTGTAATGTCTTGAACCACGTCGCTGTCGTCGGTTCATCTAAAGAAAATTATTCTTAATTATGTACTTATGTTATGCTTTTACTAAATCATGCATGTTTATTAATAATATTGCCTTGTTTAGCAACGCTACCCTAGTGATATATACGGTATCGCCGGATCAAAACCGAGCAGGTCAAGCAAAGCCAGCGGGGATACGAACTAACTTTTCCCCCTTTACAAACTCACGATTTTTCTTTGGATGCAAGCACTTGAGTTGCAAAATCATCAAATATACTATACGCTCACTCACAAAGTTTAGGAATACAACTCTCCGAACCGTTGCACTTGCTCGCAACTGCTATCCGCACAACAGTGTCCCCAGCAGGCATAATATCCCCAGTAATCACGATACCGCAATCCGCTATCAGCTAAGAAAACTCTATTGCCATTTGCCATTTTTACTTCCTGCATAAGGCTACCATTTTACCTTCTGAGACTAAGCTCTGTCTCCATCTGCATTCTATGCATTGCATAAGGCTACCATTCTGCCTTCCGAGGTTAAGCTCTACCTCCATCTTCATTCTCTGCATTGCATAAGGCTACCATTCTGCCTTCCGAGACTAAGCTTTATCTCTATATTCATTCTCTGCATTGTATAAGGCTACCATTCTGCCTTTTGAGACTAAGCTCTGTCTCGATCTACATTCTCTGCATTGCATAAGGCTACCATTCTGCCTTCCGAGGTTAAGCTCTACCTCCATCTGCATTCTCTGCATTGCATAAGGTTACCATTCTGCTTTCCGAGACTAAGCTCTGTATCCATCTGCATTCTCTGCATTGCATAAGGCTACCATTCTGCCTTCCAAGACTAAGCTCTGTCTCCATCTGCATTCTCTACATTGCATAAGGCTACCATTCTGCCTTCCGAGGTTAAGCTCTACCTCCATCTTGCATAGCTGAAAGATTGCCACTTTACTTATATCTTGCATGGCTGAAAGATCGCCACTTTACTTACATCTTGCATGGCTAAAAGATCGCCACTTTATTTACATTTTGCATGGCTGAAAGATGGCCACTTCATTTACATCTTGCACCTGCTGAAAGATCGCCACTTCTTTTACATGTTGCATCGGCTGAAAGATCGCCACTTTATTTACATCTTGCATCGGCTGAAAGATCGCCACTTTACTTACATCTTGCATCGGCTGAAGCGCCACTACATTTATACCTTGCATCGGCCAAAGAATCGCCACCTTATTTACATTTGCATTGGCTGAAAGATCGCCACCTACTGCATCTCATGGGCTGAAAGATCGACACCTACTGCATCTCATAGGCTGAAAGATCGCCAAATTATCCAAAGGCGTCATTGTTCGGAGGCACCATTTTTATAGCCCGAGAATGCCATGCCATGGCCTGAGGACCCCTTTTATCTTTTGCATATCATTATTCAAAGGCGTCATAATTCGAAGGCATTATTCTCATAGCCTGAGAGCACCATTTCATGGACTGCGAATCCTTATTATACACTTCATGTCCCAAGACGTTATGGTCTGAGGACGTCATCCTAACCGTCCAAAGACAACATTTCATGGTCCGACGGGAACTTGCATCATGTTTAAATTTTGGCACAACATATGTTCATTTGCAGGTAAACCGGCGAGCAATGACCGTCTCAGCAGGAGCAATCCCGCTCCAGTTCCCGTAGCCCTATTGGACTTTAACTATCCATCCTAACCCAAATATCGCATCCGTCTTGGAAAATCTCCATCGGCACATTCCGTCGACGGATCTTGGACTACATATGGCCTGATTCCTATAAGACCAGGGATAAGTAGGCATCTCAGGAGCCATAGCTCGGTCAAATTCTTCAAAGCATTCTGTTCAGTCAAAATTGGCCATCATATCTTTACCCGATAACTCTTTCATCCTTCCCGGGTAAATAGGGGCAGCTGTTGATACCCAATTTTTTTTTGTATATTTTTATATGCAAAATACTTTCAAAATAGCATGTATATGAATATATAAGTATGTCCCAAGGTTTTACTATTTTTTCTCTTAATTTTTATAGATTTTTAAATCTATTTATTGCCCTATTTTTACCGAGAAAAAACCTAATAATTATCCGCAAAATTATCATTTTGGGTGATTCACTTATTGAATTCTCATATTTATATTAAAATATAGTTGGCATAATTTTTGCATATTTTTTACAAATTTATTTAGTATTTTTAAAGCTAAATTGCGTATAATTGCGATATTAGCCTATTTTAAGATTTAATTGTTTTCATAATTATAAAATTGACTCCAGTATTTTTAATTTGATAATTACTATTATTAATCATTTTAGTATCTTTAATTTATTTCTAGAAATTATTTTACTATTTTTATAAAATAAATAAGGGAAAATGGCTATTTAAATGCTAGCCCCGTTTATTTCAATTTTAGCCTTATTTGAACCTCCAATTGAACCAAATTTTAAACCAATTAGCCTGACCCAATCCATGTTTGAACTGGCCCAATTCCTAAACTACCCACTCCTGATCCAATTAAGTTCAACCCGCTCGGCCCCCCCATTAAATCCAGGTCGTTGATCAAAATGATCAACGGCCACAATCTCTCATTTCCTTTTTTAATCCACCAACACCCCTTAACCCTAAATCATTTCACCTAACCAGCCGCCTCTGAAACCCTCCCCTCTCTCAAAACACTCTCGAACCTTCTCTAACCCTAGCCGCCTCCCATCACTTCTACCTTGAAACCCACCGGGATCCATGGTTTCTCAGGCTATGGAAGCCTTATACCCACCTCATCTTGCTCCCACGCGCCCGATACCTGAAGATTCGAGGCTTAACTATGAAGGGTTTAACATAGACCTCTGTCGATTCGAGGATCCAGGGTCATCTCCGTCCTTGCTCCGACGTACCAAGGTTATCTGACCCTGTTTCTGACCTCTCCGACTCAGATCAGTGGCCTTTCAAAGCCTTTCTCATTTCTAGGGTTCTTCTAAAGCCCTAACCCTTCGAGGTTTTTCTCTGATTTCTTTAGATCTGTTGTGTATCTATGCTCTCCTTGAGTTTTCAAACGATTTCCCTAACTTTTCTTTCGAAAATTACTTTTTTTAAAAAAATCTTTCTTTCCGATCTAGGGTTTTCTGAAAAAAAATGTTTAACTGTTTCTTTGACTTTCTTTCCCTTTCTTTTGTGTATTTGCCTCTACTGTGCCCCTATGTTTTTATCTACCACGTTCTCGTATGTTCTCCTACTGTGTTCTGTTCTTGTATGTTCTTCTATTGCGTTTTTATACTCCATTCTTGTATATTCTTTTTATTGTGTTTTATATACTCCATGCTTGTATGTTCTTCTACCATATTTTCCGTACTGTATTCTTATATGCTTTTCTATTATGTTCTTGTATTTTTCTTCTACTATGTTCCAGCATGTTTCTCCTACTGTACTTTCCTGCTAAGTTCTTAAGCTTCCTTACTTTCCTTCTACTAAGCCCTGTTTAAGTTTCTTCTGAAAAACTTCTTAAGCATGTTCACTGTTCCTATCAGTGTTTCTCCTCTATTTTTTCTTTGAGTGCTTCTACTGTGTTCTGCCAATTACCTTGATATCATGCTTTCTCATGAGTTTTGTTGTTGATAGAAGCATGCAAGATGCTTCAGTTCTTCTCTGAAACCTCTGAGCCTGCTTCGACCACTTGTCTTCTCATCTTTGTACTTGATTCAAGGCGGAAACCCTAAAATTTGGGGGTTCTTCCAGGTTTGATCATATATTTGATTGAACTAGGGTTTTATTTTAGAACCCCTAACTCTTCGAGTCCTTGAATTGAGTTTGGACTTCTTTGTTTTCATATGATTCTGACCTTTTACTAAAACTCTTCTACACTGGTTTTTCCTATTGATTTTACAGTGACGTGAAAGTTTTCTTTCATACTTAACATGCTCACATGTTCTTTATATATGATGAATTTCCTTCTAAATGGTTTTCAAATTTGCAATTAGTTCAAGCTTCCTTCTGAATATAGCCTGATTGATTTCTTTCCATTGTTTACCGATTTTCTCTGTGACGCAACCTAAGTGAAACCCTTCTTTATCTTTTCTAACTTGGTTCATTCATACAAAATCTCTAACCCTTTTGATTTATTGGTTGTTAACTGATCTTCTTACCTTATTTGCACAAACCGTGTATTTTAAAACCTTGTCCTTAAATAACTTTCACCCCTAATTGCCTACTCTGCACAAAGTGTTTGATTAATTTCTTTCCTTAATTGGTTTATACCCGTTTGAATCTGAATCCCTTAATTAAGGGAAGCCTCGTGTAATTGATTGACAATCAGTTTTCAAACTATTTTCTTACCTTATTTTTGCCTGCTTTCTACACTATAAAAGGCACGATCCTTTTCACACACTTCACAATTCACAATATCTTCTGAATTCTCACTCTCACATAATATAATTCTTCCTTCTTGTCTGCATTCTGACTTTCACAAGACTACTGCTTTTCCCTGTTTGTTTCTTTGAAACTGGTATGTCCTAATTTAACTTCAGCATCACCACAATGTGTTTACTTACAGCTTTCTGCATCTATGTCTACTTTACTACTTCGGTACAGTTAAATACTTAAACTAGCATGTTGATTTCCTTTTGCTTGTTTCTGCTATGAATCCCTATTCCCTATTTCCCTTCATGTGCTTTGAGTTACAGTTTAAAACATGGCAATATGCAAGTTATTGTCTATAGTTTGAACTTGATCCCTTAGGGGATCCTAACCTCTAAACAATGTGTTCCAGTAGGCTTATGGGTGTGTCAGCATCTCCCATTGTTGGGTTATGCCCACTAACTTGCTTTTTACCTCTTGCAACTCCCCATTCCCTATATCCCCATGTGTACTGTTTCCCTTCCCCTTTCCCCCTTTCAGAATTTTGCACTTGCACTCTCTCTTAGTTCCTAAGTTCTGCCCCCCTCTTGTGAGCCTTACCTTAGGACCTTGAGTTCCCTCTGAACTTGGACACCTAAGGGCTGGCCCTTCCACACTGCACCATGGCTTAATCCGTGATACATTTAGGTGTAAGCACTGCCCGGAGTTCATATGAGACTCTTAGGGAACTCTGACACACCCTAAATAGGAGAAAGGCTATGAAATATGATCTCTTGGAGTTGATTTACTTCATACTTCAGGCAGGAAGTCTGAATCAGGCTCTCCTTGGTTGTACTTTTTAATTTCTGATGTATTTTTCATTTACTTTACTTTTTCTGGGTTGTAATAACTTTGCAATAAAACTCTCGGGGATGGCTAGTGAAAAGGGAGGGGTAACTATGTATGCAAAAGGGGTAGATAACCTGTCTATAGGAGTTTAAGAATTTCTGCATTTTCATGTATAGATACCATGTCTATAGGAATCTTGCATTTCTCATATAGGTACCATGTCTATAAGAATTTCTGCATTCTCATGCATAGATACCATGTCTATAGGAATCTTGCATTCTCATATAGGTACCATGCCTATAAGTTATTTCTGAACTTCTGCATAACATATAGATACCCTGCCTATAGGAATTTCTGCACATCATGTAGATATCCTGCCTATAGGTTCTTTTTGAATCTTGCATATGCATTCCTCATCAGGCAAACATGTTTGTAGGTCTTAAATAATCAACTGCAATTAGATATCATGTTCATAGGCTTTAAACGAAATTTAGCATCTAGATGTCATGTCTATAGGATTTCTGCATTTTTTACTACGTTTATAAAAGTGTCCGATATCGACAACATATAGAAAGCATGCCTAAAGGAGCTTTAATCGAATCTGAATCGTTTCACTCGCTTATGGGTCTAAAACCAGTAACAATGACGCATGCTCTTTTGCTAAAACTCGCATTTCTTTAATAACAGACGATTTTCTTAAATCAGTATGTATTCATGTTTGTTTCACTGTTTCTGGAATCAATAGATATCATGCCTATAGGGGTCTTCGTCTAACACTTAAGCAAGTCATAGGGTGAAAGTTTATAAACTGAATTAGATTTTATATGCTACAACCAGTAGGCAGGCCTGACTCGGGCTTCTTATCTGAACTATGTAATAAATCAGTCTGCCTCGACCCTTTAAGTTTAATCAGACCCTAAACAGTATGTGTAAGTCATGCTAACTACTTGCTTTTCTCTGCTTAAAGGAGGTATGTTTGAGCCTTTTCATTTGTTTATATGCTTCTCCATACTTGCCATACGTGTTTTGATTGTCGCCTTAGTATTTTACCTTTTGAAATCACAAATAAGCCCAATACCTCCTCCTTTTAGGATTAGTAGTCCCAAGTGCCTCCGGGGCTGATAAGATGGGGACGGGTAATAGCATGCAATAAGTAAACGAGACAATTCTGTGCTTTAATACCTCAACGGAGTGGGAAAGGGTTGATATGGATATGATGACCACGCAATAATATTCTCGTGTAGCCCCTCATTGAGGAGTGATTACCGGATGTTGTGTGGAGTGATCCATATTATTAATAAACCTAGGACCCCCCTCCCTTTGTTTTCTTTGTTTCTTTTAAATCTTTTTTAAACCATTTCTTTTAAGAAAATCAATTACTTTTAGTTCTTTTTTCTTACTTTTGTTTATTTGTAACCATTACGTGAAAATCCCCTCTTATTTGAAGTCTTTATTTGTCTATGTGTTATTTGCACTTAAGTCACAACAATAGCTTGGCCGGGAATCACACTAGTGGATCCTGAGGAGTGACTAACACCTTCCCCTTGGGATAATTTCAAGCCCTTACCCAATCTCTAGTTGTTCAAATCAAACCTTTCTTAGTGTCCTAATGCACTTAAATCATTAGGTGGCGACTCTTCAATTCAAACCCAATTCCCGAAAGGGAACGAGTTGCCTCCCAAATGTCACAAACCCGATTTTCGCGAGAAAAAAGGGGGGCGCGACAACAAGGCTCCGGCTATACCTTAAAACAGGATAGTATATACGAAACATAAGATGCACAACCCAGGAATAAGATGGGGCTCACCAAATCAGCTGGGAAGCATGATCACCGCTATAATTAGTCAATATCCTCCGATGTGGAACCACCTGCATGCATAAAAGATGCAGCGCCCCCAAAAAAAGGGACGTTAGTACATATCGAATAGTACTAGTATGAAAGCCAAACACCTAATAAACAACTTGAAAATACAATATGATGAATCAAGTTGACAATAGAATAGCATAGATTGCCATTGAAGCCAAAGCAAGTTTATCAAGAGCTGTCAATAACATTTATAAATTTTAAGACGAGATCCTTTGTAATCATCTTGAGACAAAGCGGCCCCGCCGCCTCACCCCAATGTATGCGGGTGGAGGTGCAAGCACAATACCACAACTTTACTCAAGCGGCCCTCGCGCATCACCCCAATATATGCAAGTGGAGGTGTAACCACAGTACAAAAACCTATACAAAGTGGCCCTGACGCCTCACCCCAATATGTATGCGGGTGGTGGTGTAACAACAATACCCAAAATTCCACACAAAGCGGTCATGTCGCCTCATCCCAATGTGTATGTGGGTAGAGGTGTAATCCCAATCACAATCTCTACACAATTTGGCATATTAATTTTCATATGAAAAACAACGTGGAGTTACAACATGTAGATACACAATCCATAATTTCGAACACATCCTCAATTAATATACAACATAATAAGAGCATTTGAAACACGAATTGAAAATACATATTTATCACTAGGCTTATTCGGAGTAATCGGTTCATAGTGAACATCTTGGAACTTACAAAGGTAATGTGGGGTTCATTTTTAAAGAAGAGTTTAGCTAGCATACCTGAAATTTGTCCCTTAATGATACTACAATGATCTACTACACTAAGCAAATTCAATCTAGAATATCAACATTCAATGGAACCATCATTAGTAACAAATTATATAGTTTAGGCCATTTAGGCACTTTATCAAACACATAGTAGGCATAAATATCTATATCTCATAGCCATAGAATTAGTTCATCCAACTACCATCATTTACCAACAATTTATCCCCCCATCATTCTTAAATATTTTATGACTTCTAACATCACATGCATGACCATCCATCCACACCCAACCAACAAAATTTCATCAAATAATTACATTTCAATTTCTACAATTGTTATGTATTTAAATTGAGAAATTATGGCTTCCAATCATCATCACACAAGTCCCAATACTTAATTCATACTCATATTCCCATAATAAATCCATGCATGTAAGCCTAAGGGTGTAAGATTACCTTTTGGAAGATATCTTGCAAAACCCTCCTTTGAGTTCTTGAAAGAATTTCTTGAAGATCTATGTATTTTATGAGTCGATTGCATCAATACTAGTGTAGAAATGATGGAATTTCACACCAAGATAATGGGGATTGCTTGCCTTGAAGAAGGTAGGAGTTGGTGGTCTTGAGCGAGTGAAGAAGAACTCCAAGATTCGTCCAAATGAAGTGGAGAAAATGAACCCCGTATATAACTTAATATTGTAGAGCCACAGGTGGCATGTGGCGCTGGTTCCAGAATCTAAAAAATTCCCAGCGCCCCACGCTACCCTCGACGCGATGGGAAAGATACGGAAATGGGCATAACTCTCTCATAAGATATCCGAATACAATGAATCTTTTTGATATGGGTCCGAAATTTCAATACGAATCTAATGCTTCAATCAAAACTGAATTTTTAGATCATTTTATTAATGTGATACCACTTATGCTTGAAGAAATGATGTGTTAACCCCGGATACTACTGTCGTACTTTAAAATCTTAAATCATTAGGAAATTTTTTTTACGGGTCCTTACATTCTCACCCGCTTAGGATCATTCATCCTCGAATGAGGGTCAAGATCCACCATTCGAATTCTCTGTGTCCCAACTATTACCTCACACACCAGTCGTACCAAAATTTGCAAGAATTTCGCCAGAGTTTCCTTTGTAACTAGGCCTATCCACCTGTCAGAGAATCCCAGAAACCAATCTTAACAACATATACATAATCCAAAGATGCAACATAATATGAAACAATACCAACCATGGCCTCGTAAGCAATACATTTAGAAAAGGAACACTATTAACATCAACTATCCAGGTGACACAAAATTCATAGAAGGTAATGTTACACCCCGTAAGTTTAACAACCTTGATACCGTTATATATATATTTGATATAGTATTTTGAGTGGAACATTTTTGTAAAGAAAAAAATGATTTAAAAAATATTAATTTATATAGATATTAATATTATTACTTTCGAATATGTTTTAAATTATACATATAAAATAAGAAAGTTTATGGGATTTTCTTTATTGTAAAGATAGAAATTATTTTCTCACATGAAAAGAAGGTTACCTTTTTACCATTTTAAGAATTAAGCGTACGAAAATTTGTATTTTTTTTTGTGAAATTAGGAAAATTATTAGTTATGTGCATTATTTTTTACATGGATATTTTAAGAAAGTAATAATGTATGAATTAATGTTATATGGTACCACATGACCATGATAGTAAAGTATATTATAGTAAGGTGTATAAAGTATATTAAAAGTGAATAGTATTTTAAGTAAATTGAGATAATTCTTAAATATTACGGGTAATTGATTAATTACCAGGTAACGGGACATTACCTACTTAACTAATAAATTATCAAATAAGACTAAAAATTCTCCCTCCCAAAACGTGGCAGCCCTCCTTATAACCTAAGATGACTCTTTAAGTCATTAAATAGATGGCAAGCTTTAAGAAATGCGGGTCATGCTTCTTGTCCTAGGTCAGTGTATTCTGAAATACTTGCAAACTCTCATCTCATGGAAAAACTTTGGCATCCTTGTCCCCGTTTATATTCATGGGCTTATTCTGATTCCACTAGCTTATGAACCAATCAACCACATAGATCAGTTATTCAAAACAGAAGTGTTGGTCGTATTAAATTTAACCAAGTTATTTAGCTAGATGAGAGTCTTTTGTTTTGCTGCTTTTGGGTTGAGACTTCATAGAAATTTAGGATCTATCTTTCACATTCAAGAATATGCCGGATTGATTTCTGACCTGTATCCAAGTATAGATAGTTGATGAATCATTTTACCTACTAATTCGAGGCATGGTCTAACCACATACTAAAGCTCAATAAATATCTTTTGTACACTGCAATCTTTCTCAAGAATAGCATACAGATTTTTTCCTACTCCGACCTTGCCGTCACATATTTTGTCACAATTAACGTGTGTTAGAGGGATTGTCAAGGGAATCGACTCAGGTATGTTAAGGTTATCCCTTCTTTCTTTTTGGCATGATCTATACGACACTAACAAAATGAGCAAATGAACAACTTCCATAAATTATTTTATTCGTAGAAATGCTAGAGATGCGTATATTCTTGTTTTTCCATTCAAGTTGAAGTTGAGCTGCCACTTTGCCAATGCATAATACTCAAAAATAAAATTTTATAATAGAAAACCTACTGAAAATCTAATTACTACTTTATCAATCCTTTAAAAAAAATTAGTAAACCTACTTGAAGTCCATTTTAGAACTTTACCAATCCTTAAAAGTTATGCTGGTTGGGTTCGGTAATCCCATATATCAGCACCAGTATACATGTTGCGCCTTACTAGCAGGATATTCAATTTAAATTGGCAATTGATGTTATGGGAATGAAAGCGGCAAGTTGTCCGGGCATGTTCAATATCTGAAAATTTATGACTTTATACTTTTAACAAAGCAATTCTGAAAGACTGAGGAAAAAGTATTTAATATATAGTGATAAGTCCTTTATTAAATCTAAGGAGGACAAAGAAGGAAATAGATTTAGCTACATTGAGCACTTCAATTTTAATAGCTTATATATATTTTTCTTCCACAAAGGTAGTAAATCAGAACTTTCTTAAACACTTTGAAAGATGGATCTTTTTTGGATCATGAATGTCTGTGAGGATTGCCAAAGTGAATAATTATTTATGTTTATTATTCTATCATCTGTTCATGGGTCTCAAAAATACGTAAGTTGGTAAAATTTATTTCATGATATTAATCAGAGACATAATAGTTTTATGACGTATCGGGAGATTTTATTAACGCATTTCATATGCATTCCATGCATTTATAGATGCACGTTGACCCATAACTAGATGGCGTTATATACGCGCTAGATGGCGTTATATACATATATATATATATATATACATACATACATATATATATATATATATATATATATATATATATATATATATATATATATATATATATATATATATATGGAAAAGGTTACTGCGTTATATACGCATCACTACCTGATCAGCTGGTATACGATGATGATGTTGCCCACATTGGCTGAAATGATATAGACGACGTTATATACGCGTATATATGTATATTTATGTATATGGGATATGGGAAAAGGTTACGGCGTTATATACGTACCACCACCTGATCAGCTGGTAGACATTGATGATTCTGCCCTCAGTGACTGAGATAATATGATGGGATGCCCTCAGAGGCTTGATGATATTATGTACGTACAGACCTATGCATTACATGACATTTACACGCATATGCATAACATTATAAATATTTCACGATTTACAAAGCTATCCAGACTTACAGATTGAGTCATTTATCCATGTTTCTTCTTTGTCTTATATTAATTCATATTCTCTATTGGTCTGAGTGGATTCTTTGTGTGATACGTACGTTAAGACTTTGGATCACTTCTAAAGATTCATACACGAAGCCCAAACATGCTTGTGGTATGTAGAAGCAGTATATCCTACAAGTGTTTTCTAAAATTAAGCATATGTTCCTTCTCTTCTACAAGTGTCTTCTTTTTGGGACTTGATTAGGTGTTAACTAACTTAAGTGGTCTACTTTCTGTATGCTTTTACCTCCTTTAAGCGAGTAGTTATGTGCAATCACATTTTTTTATCAAATTAAAATGCAAAAATCAGTAAAATAAATGGTACAAGACGGAGAGAAAAGAATTTTTTTAACTAACTGTGAAGAAAACCATACCTTTTTGTAGGTCTTCTACATTATGGTATACTTTTTGTACACTACAAGCTATGTTGCCCAAATATTTATTATTACTTTGTCAAAAAGATATATTAAATTGGAGGAAAAGTAAGTGGACATCCTAGTAATTTCTGCTTTCAGTTCCGCCTTACATACTCGGTACATTATTCGTACTGACGTCCTTTTGTTGGGGACGCTACATTCATGCCTGCAGATATAGACAATCAGTTTGACGAATCCTTATAGTGGACGATATTGGTATTCAGCGAAGGATCGGTAAGACTCCACCTCATTTGGAGTGCATCCGAGTCTACGAGTGATCATGTTGAAGTTTTATTACATACTTATGGGTAGGCCGGTACTCTGCCCAATTTGATGTCAAATAATCTTAGAGGCTTTGTAGACATAGGTTTATTTTGTACAGTATGTCAAAGGCCTTGACGGACCATATGTATCCATGTTTTATGATTGATGGTTCATTAATATAACAATTTTCCACTTAAAATTGTACATTACGATATGGCCATGTTGGCCCATGATAGTTGCAAAAGGAACGAATGAGTTACAGAGTAGTTCGCTCAGGCCACTACGGCACCGGGTGTCAGCCACGCCTCCCCAGGTTTGGGGCGTGACAAAGTGGTATCAGAGCGGGTCGTATCCTAGGGAGTCTACAAAGACATGCCCAGTAGAGTCTCACTTATGGGTGAGTTGTGCGCCACCTTTATAACTGAGAGGCTATAGGGCATTTAGGAAATGTTACCCTTCTTTTATTTCCAAATCGTGCCATAGAGCTGAGTCGTAAAAAGTCAGTATGAAGATTTCACCAGATTTTGTATGCACCAGAGGTGCAGGTATCACAGTAGAGCTTTAAGGCGTAATATGAAAGGGAGGTTATGAAAGAAAGAGAGATACGATGCGAGATTGAAAAGTAAGTTAATAGTGAATAAAATATGAGATACTCAAGTACGAAATGTTGTGAATAGTCGAGACTTCAAATAAAGTTTGGGTCTTAAATTAGTTACATATTTGAAAATTTCTAAGAGTTAACATTCGAGGACGAATGTTCTAAAGGGGGGAAGGATGTTACACCCCGTAAGTTTAACAACCTTGATACTGTTATGTATATATTTGATATGGTATTTTGAGTGGAATATTTTTATAAAGAAAAAAAATGATTTGAAAAATATGATTTTATATAGATATTAATATTACTACTTTCGAATATGTTTTAAATTATACATATAAAATAAGAAAGTTTATGAGATTTTCTTTATTGTAAAGATAGAAATTATTTTCTCACATGAAAAGAAGGTTACCTTTTTACCATTTTTAAGAATTAAGCGTACGAAAATTTGTATTTTTTTTATGAGATTAGGAAAATTATAAGTTATGTGCATTATTTTTTACATGGATATTTTAAGAAAGTAATAATGTATGTATTAATTTTATATGGTACCACATGACCACGATAGTAAAGTATATTATAGTAAGATGTATAAAGTATATTAAAAGTGAATAGTATTTTAAGTAAATTGAGATAATTCTTAAATTTTACGGGTAATTGATTAATTACGAGGTAACGGGATATTACCTACTTAACTAATAAATTATCAAATAAGACTAAAAATTCCCCCTCCCAAAACGTGGCAGCCCCCCTTATAACCTAAGATGACTCTTTTAAGTCATTAAATAGATGGCAAGCTTTAAGAAATGTGGGCCATGCTTCTTGTCCTAGGTCAGTGTATTCTGAAATATTTGCAAACTCTCATCTCATGGAAAAACTTTGGCACCCTTGTTCCTGTTTATATTCATTGGCTTATTCTGATTCACTAGCTTATGAACCAATCAACTACATAGATCAGTTATTCTAAACAGAAGTGTTGGTCGTATTAAATTTAACCAAGTTATTTAGCTAGATGAGAGTCTTTTGTTTGCTGCTTTTGGGTTGAGACTTCGTAGAACTTTAGGATCTATCTTTCACATTCAAGAATATGCCGGATTGATTTCTGACCTCTATCCAAGTATAGATTGTTGATGAATCATTTTACCTACTAATTCGAGGCATGGTCTAACGACATATTAAAGGTCAATAAATATCTTTTGTATACGGTCCAATCTTTCTCAAGAATAACATACAGATTTTTCCCTATTCCGACCTTGACGTCTCGGATTTTGTCACAATTAACGTGTGTTAGAGGGATTGTCAAGGAAATCGACTCAGGTATGTTAAGGTTATCCCTTCTTTCTTTTTGGCATGATCTATACGACACTAACAAAACGAGCAAATGAACAACTTCCATAAATTATTCTATTCGTACAAATGCTAGAGATGCGTATATTCTTGTTTTCCATTCAAAAGTTGAAGTTGAGCTTCTACTTGGCCAATGCATAATACTCAAAAATAAAATTTTATAATAGAAAACCTATTGAAAATCTAATTACTACTTTATCAATCCTTTAAAAAAAATTAGTAAACCTACTTGAAGTCCATTTTAGAACTTTACCAATCCTTGAAAGTTATGCTGGTTGGATTCGGTAATCCCATATATCAGCACCAGTATACATGTTGCGCCTTACTAGCAGGATATTCAATTTAAATTGGCAATTGATGTTATGGGAATGGAAGCGGCAAGTTGTCCGAGTATGTTCAATATCTGAAAATTTATGACTTTATACTTTTAACAAAGCAATTCTGAAAGACTGAGGAAAAAGTATTTAATATATAGTGATAAGTCCTTTATTAAATCTAAGGAGGACAAAGAAGGAAATAGATTTAGCTGCATTGAGCACTGCAATTTTTATAGCTTATATAATATTTTTCTTCCATAAAGGTAGTAAATTAGAACATTCTTAAACACTTTGAAAGATGGATCTTTTTTGGAAAGATCATGAATGTCCGGGAGGATTGCCAAAGTGAAAAATTATTTATGTTTATTATTCTATCATATGTTCATGGGTTTCAAAAATACGTAAGTTGGTAAAATTTATTTCATGATATTAATCAGAGACATAATAGTTTTATGACGTACCGAGAGATTTTATTAACGCATTCCATGCATTTATACATGCAGGTTGACCCATGACTAGATGGCGTTATATATGCGTATATATGTGTATATGTGATATGGGAAAGATTATGGTGTTATATACGCACCACCACCTGATCAGCTGGTATACAATGATGATGTTGCCTACAGTGGCTGAAATATGACTCAGACGACGTTATATACGCGTATATATTTATATATATGTGTGTGTGTGTGTGTGTGTGTGTCACACCTTTTTTTTCCTATACCCGTAAGGGGTATAAGGGAGTTTTTTCCAATTTAAGTGATAATCGAAACGGAATTATTAATATTTAAATCAGAGTCGCCACTTGGAATAAGTATTGGTATCCCAAGTCACTGGTTTAAAATCCCGAATCGAGGAAGTTGACTCTATTTACAGTCTGCGAACACAGAAATCCGAGTAAGGAATTCTGTTAACTCGGGAGAAGGTGTTAGGCATTACCGGGTTTCATGGTTTTAGCACGGTCGCTTTGATCATACTTGGCTTAATCAAATTATTTAATTACTTATTTTAGAACCTATGTGCATTTACCTCTTTTAGTTAAGAAATTATCTTGAAACAGGTCACGCGTACGTGTACCCATTTGTTTGGCGCGTCAAATCATGTCACGCGAACGTGTCCACAATTAATAACGTTTTATTATTATTAAGAATGTTTAGTCAAAGTTGCACGAACGCATATCCCGATTTTGTTTTTAAGACCGTAATTATGTCACGCGAACGTGTACACAACCACGATGGTATATTGAACGCGCCTAAAGCAAGCTATGAGTATCATTATTTTATTCCTTAATACTGGTATAAGGTCTCTGTCTGAAATCAAGGACCAAACTTAAGGCTCGTTGGGTTTGCTTAATTATGATGGAAAGACAAATTGTTATCGCTAAGCATTCTTGGACCTGACGCTATATGTTCGAGTTTGGTTTTACTACTGATTACAACAAGAAGCCTGGAAATGTCGTTGGTCCTTTTAACCAACTTGTTGAACAATTGGGACACAAAAACTAGCCACCTTAAGTCCATATGAATTATTTTGGGTCAAATTCTAGGGCCCAAATCTTGAAAGTATCCAGACTTATATGCACAACCCTATTTGGGCCATTTATGAAGCCTGGCTCAATTCGCTCTTTATGCACAAATTAACATCAATTCCGAAAATACAACATTGAGCATGGAATCAAATTAACAAATTTATCACATGGTGACATAAGGAAATCCAAATCCCCAAATCATGATCCTAGTCTATAAAAATCTGAGGAATAACTGATTAACATCGCATGTTTTTTGCAGATAGGGGTTAGGCGACAAATCTGGACTCTAATCCAAACATGTGAGGGGTCCTTGGGCCTAAGTTGAGACCCATAACATTTGATCCAGTTCCGATCTTTAAGGATTTAAACTTAACTTTTGTTAAACCAACTCAAAAACACTTAATTGAATATCATATGCTAGCTGAACATAAATGCAATGGGCTAAAACAGGTCTTCAAAAGAAAAGCTAAACTCCATTTAGCAAAGTGATTTAATGCTCTCATGACTTCAAATATTAAACAGAGACAGAATTTTCGGGCAAATTTAAACTTATCTAAGTTGGATTTGAATCCAAAATAACAATTCCAAAATTTTAACAGAACAAGGGAACCTAAGTCAACAACAAACTTTCACTTAAAATTTAACAAAACCAAAAATAAAATTAAAGAAATGTTACAGGTACACACTCAATAATTTCATTTCATATTGCAATTCAAACAAGGCTGAATGAAATGGTTGTACACGCCTCAAACATTAAACTGGATTGCAGAGAAAATGAAGAGGAAGAAAGATGCCATAATTACATGAATCTTAAGTCCCAAACACAAATCTTCATCTACTAGTAAAAGACAACACATGATATTAGCTAACCAAGGAAAGAATTACATGAGTTAATAAAACATAAGAGTTATTTACTAAAAATGACATGGTTGTATTAATCCCAAAAATATTCATATCTTCACATTTAACTTGCAGCTCAAGGTTTCAAGGTAGTACCTGATACAGCAAGCAACAAAAAAAATGTGTTTAGAAATCAGCAAAGAGTGATGGACTCAGCAGCAGGGAGCAGCAGTAATCATCAATACAGCTTCATTATCAAACCATGACTCAAAGAGAGAAATCAGAAAATCGAAAAGAAGAAAAATGTTTTCCCAGAAAGAGTCAGTCGAGAATTCAGCTGGATTTTATTTTTTGAGAGTTTTTTAGAGTCTATTTCCCGTGCTCCAAAAATGAAGAGGAAGTTCTTCCTAAATAAGAGATGAGAAGAACGCATGTGCTCCTCCAAAATTTCAAGGAAAAAGAATCCTTTCTAACAGAAATGGACAACTGTTAGGACAGTTGTCTTATCCAGATATTTCCTATATATTATTTAACCCTTTTTACCTTTCATATTGGCCTATTTTACCCAAAATCTGACCTAAATTCTAATTTCATTGTATCTTGATCCCTTATCCTATTTCTAGAATGTTCTCAATCGGTTATAGATAATATTCCCTCAATTTTTATTCCTGTATCGCCCTTCCAGACCCCCATATTACAAAAACCATTAGCTAATGTTAGTTTTAACTCAAAACATGCTAAAATCAACGGAAAATTTGAAGAAAAAGAAGCTTGACATTTCTGGACATTATAGATCTAAAACTTAGGGAGTTCTAGGATGTTTTAAAAGATACTAAAATGAGATATGAGATGAGGGGGAGGAGGGGATTACGGGGTGTGAATTTGGGTAGATTTGGAGGAGTTATGGTGGTGGCCGCTGGTCAGGGAGTTGGGGTGGTTTAGGGGCAGCTGGTTAAAGTTTGAGAGAGATGAGAGAATGGGGAGGGGTCTTCACGGTTTGGGGGGGTCGATTGGGATAGTTTTAAGGGGGTGAGGGGGTTAGTTCCGGACCGTTAGATCACATAGGATCAACGACCAAGATGGAGAGCAATTAAACGACGTTGTTTGGGCATGGCAGGGGAACTGGGCTGGGGAAAAGGATTGGGCTGGGGCGACTTTTTGGTCTAAAGGAGTTTTGGGCCACCAGTTGGGTCTCTTGGGTGGCCTAAATCGAGAAAACCCCTTTTGTTTTGTTTTTTCTTTGTTTTCTTTTTCTCTTTTCTTCTCGTTTTTTTCTAATTAATTAAAAACTAAATTAAATTCCTAAATTAATTTAAATTAAGCTATTTATAAAAATTAGTTGCTCCTAGATTAAAAGGTTAGACTACTAATCTAAAATTAAAAGCAAAAAATATAAAAAGTGAACCATTTTTTGTGATTTTTATTTTTTAATAAAACGACTAATTTACTAATTAATCCTAAAAATATGAAAACAAAATCTCATTGAAATGCAAGGTATTTTTGGTATTTTGTTTATTTAAATAAAGGTAAAACATGCACAGAAATGCAAACAATTGACACAAATTTCTACAAAAATCCTATAAAATTGAAAATAGTTGGGAAAAATTTATTTCCTTAATTTGTAGGAGTATTTCACATAGGGCAAAAATCACGTGCTCACAGTATGTATGTAGGATATGTGAAAAGGTTACGGCATTATATACGCACCACCACCTGATCAGCTGGTATACGTTGATGATTCTGCCCACAGTGGCTGAGATAATATGATGGGATGCCCTCAGAGGCTTGATGATATTTTGTACATACATACCTATGCATTACATGACATTTATACGCATATGCATAATATTATAAATATTTCACGATTTACAGAGCTATCCAGACTTACAGGTTGAGTCATTTATCCCATGTTTCTTCTCTGTCTTATATTAATTCATATTCTCTATTGGTCTGAGTGGATTCTTTGTGCGATACGTACGTTAAAACTTTGGATCACTTCTGAAGATTCATACACCAAGCCCAAACATGCATACACCAAGCCCAAACATGCATGTGGTATGTAGAAACAGTATATCCTACAAGTGTTTTCTAAAATTAAGCATATGTTTCTTCTCTTCTACAAGTGTCTTCTTTTCTGGGACTTGATCAGGTGTTAACTAACTTAAGTGGTCTATTTTCTGAATGCTTTTACCCCTTAAGCGAGTAGTTCTGTGCAATCAAAAAATTTTATCAAATTAAAATGCAAAAATCAGTAAAATAAATGGTACAAGACGGAGAGAAAAGAATTTTTTTAACTAACTGTGAAGAAAACCATACCTTTTTGTAGGCCTTCTACTTTATGGTATACTTTTTGTACACTACATGCTATGTTGCCCAAACATTTATAAAAATTATTAATTTGTCAAAAAGATATATTAAATTAGAGGAAAAGTAAGTGGACATCCTAGTAATTTCTGCTTTCAGTTCTGCCTTACATACTCGGTAATTATTTCTACTGACATTCTTTTGTTGGGGACGCTGAATTCATGCCTGCAGGTATAGATAATCAGTTTGACGAACCCTCATAGTGGACGATCTTGGCATTCAGCGAAGTATCGGTAAGGCTCTACCTCATTCGGAGTGCATCAGAGTCTACGAGTCATCACGTTGAAGTTTTATTACATACTTATGGGTAGGCCGCTACCCTTCCCAATTTGATGTCAAATAATCTTAGAGGCTTTGTAGACAGAGGTTTATTTTGTACAGCATATCAGAGGCCTTGACGACTCATATGTATCCTTCTTTTATGATTAATGGTTCATTAATATAACAATTGCCCACTTAAAATTGTACATTATAAGTTGTGGCCATGTTGGCCCATGATAGTTACAAAAGGAACGAATGAGTTACAAAGTGGTTCGCTCGGTCCACTACGGTACCGGGTGCTAGCCATACCTCCCCAGGTTTGGGGCGTGACAGGTAAGCTCTCAACATCTTCATAGAACACAAATACTTAATTACATAGCTATTCAAACAAATGAGGAAACTTCTTCTTCATCTCCTTCTCAGCTTCCCATGTGGCCTCTTCGACCAATTGGTTTTGTCGTAACACTTTCACGGAGGCAATCTCTTTATTTCTTAGCTTTCGGACTTGCTTATCAAGAATGGCAACTGGAGTTTCTTCATAATTCAGTTCTTGATTAACCTCAACGGTCTTAAATGGCACAATAAGCAACGGATCTCCAACTGCCTTCTTCAACATAGACACATGGAATACCAGGTGCACTAATGACATCTTAGGTGGAAGCTTGTACTCCACCTGGCCAATCCTCTGAATGATTCTGTATGGTACGACATACCTCGGGCTCAATTTCCCGTTCTTTCCAAACCACATTATACCCTTCATGGGGGAAACCTTCAAGAATACTCACTCATCTTCTTTGAACTCCAAATCTCTGCGACGAACATCCGAATAGGACTTTTGACGACTCTGAGTAGTTTTTAATCGCTACTTAATGACCTTTACCTTCTCCATTGCTTGATGCACGAGGTCTGGTCCTATCAATTCAACTTCCCTAGTCTCGAACCACCCAATAGGAGATCTACATCTCCTACCATATAACGCCTCGAATTGAGCCATCTGAATACTAGCATGATAACTATTGTTGTAGGCAAATTTTATGAGTGGCAAATGGTCATCCTAGCTATCCTTAAAATCAAGAACACACGCGCACAACATATCCTCAAACGTCTGAATAGTCCGCTCTGCCTGCCCACAGTTTGTGGGTAGAAGGTTGTACTAAGATTCACTTGAGTACCCAAAACTTGCTGAAATTTCTTCCAAAAATTAGTCGTGAACTATGTCCCTCGATCAGAAATGATAGAAACTAGAGTGTTGTTGGCCCAAGTAAAGGTTAAGTTTTGAAGATTGACAAAGGAACTCAGACATGAACCAGGTCCATCCCAGTGGTCCATCCCTCAAGTTCATAAAAACGGGCAGATTCGAGCATGTGGGATGCACGTGAAGGAGATAAGCTTAACTTGGTATATTTAATATCTCCTGATCGAAAAGGTTGCATAATTGATAAGGAGAAGGACTCCTTAATCAAAGAGAACACTATCCAAGATAGGGAAGGAGTTAGAAGTTGAAATCAACTAGAACTCTTCCACCAAGGAAGAGTTGCATCAGAACTCTAGTTATTTCTCAATCTACTAACTCTATAAATTGCAGGATGTTCTCACATTACAAGTGTTGCACAAAAACGCAGAAGTTAAACATGAATTGAGAGCAAAATATCAAGGCTTTTTGCAAGCAGTTCGTGTGTGATTCAAGTGTGCAAACCTGAAGCTACATGAACCAGATTGAAGAACCAACTCCATAAAAAGTTTTATCTGTCTTTCTTTATTTCTAGTTCAATTGTAGTAGATGATTTTACATTGTACCTTTCAACTTATTTAGAATCAATTGTAATAGGTATTTTGAGTATTCAAGATAGAGTTAACTTGAAGTTGTCGCAACAATTGAGGTTGTGTGCTACAACGAGATTAGAGTTAATCCTTAGGTTTACAAAGAGTTTTGTAAATTCTATTTTGGCTCAGTGATTTAGTGAAGTGTTGGAAAAATCCTACTGAGTAGTAGGTCATGGGTTTTTCACCTTTTGAGCCGGGTACTTTCCACGTAAAAATACTTGTGTTCTTTACTTTCTACATTTATTATTCCGCAACAGTAGTAGTAAGAACACATAGAAGAACTATCTTCCATAATCAGTTTAAGCGAAAAATTAGTCACCACACAAATCACCTCCCCCCCTCTTATGTGGTATTGAAGTATAAAACATCAATTGGTATCAGAGCATGTTATCCTTGAAGAGGCTAACACCTTAGGAAAAGATCAAGATGAGTGCACCACCTGGAAATTGAGAAGGGCAATCCACCGCTAGGCCTCCACTATTTAATGGCCAGTACTACTCTTGGTGGAAAAACAGAATAAAAGATCACATTATCGGAGAAGACTATGAACTATGGGACATTGTTACTGATGGTCCCCTGGCAACCATAAAGAATACTGCTGAAGGAGTAAAAGTGCCAAAAATAAGAGTTGTCTGCAATGTTGAGGATTTGAGAAAATGAGAAAAGAATGCTAAAGCCAAGAAATGGCTTGTGCGTGGACTTGGTCCAGATGAGTACAGTAGAATTCAAAGTTGTACCACTGCTAAAAAAATCTGGGACACTTTGCAAGTGGCTCATGAAGGAACACCTCAAATGAAGAGGTCCAGAGGAACACTGCTGTATTCTCAATATGAGAATTTCACCATGAAGGAAGGGAAAACACTCCAAGAGATGTATATAAGGTTCACCATACTGACAAATGAACTTAAGTCTCTTGGAAGGGTTATTCTTGAAGAAGACAAGGTTGAGAAAATTCTGACAAGGGTTTTGCTTGTTATTTGGGAAAGCAAAATCACTGCTATTCAGGAATCAAAGAACATTTCCACTCTTAAGTTGGATGAGCTAATTGGAAATCTCACTGCCTATGAACTTAGAAGGCAAACCATGAAGATGGATGCACCCAAGAAGGAAAGGAGCCTAGCATTCAGAATCACTGAAGGTGTTGATCTAGAGGAGGATGAAATAACCATGATCACAAAGGACTTCAAGAAGTACCTAATGACAGGAAAATGGTCTTTCAAGAAGTGGAAGCTACAGCAAACCAAGGGTTCTTGAAAAACAAACTAGTGAGGGGTGTTACAAGTGTGGGAAGATTGATCACCACATCAAAAACTGCCCTCAATGGGAAATTGAATGGAAGAAGGAAAGAGCTTAACGAAGGAACAAGTTCAACCCAAGAAGAACAAAGTATCAACAAAGGCTATGGTTGCTTCCTAGGGAGAAAGCTCAGATGAGGACAAAGAGGATGAAGATGGAGATGAACAAGCACTTATGGCAATTAGAGAATCCGATGAGGAATCTTAGGTAAGTATAAATCATCTCAAAGACAAGATTAAATTTTTGTCTAAAGAAAGGCTATCTGAGTTACTCCTGGATTTCATTGATGAATCTGAGGATCTAAACAATGAAAAAGAATAGCTGTCTAAGGAGTGTGTGATTTTGAAAGCTAAGTGCAAAAATCTGAAACTTAGGGCTAGTGAAAGTGAAAGTAAAAATGCTAAGTTAAAGAACTAGGTTCATGAACTTGACACCACTATCCTAGAGCTTAGATCTGAAAATCTAAAATTGAAATTAGGAATTGGTAAAAAGAAAGCTAATCACACACAACTAACTTTAGAAGAAAATGTAGGAAAAATGAAAGATGAGTTGTACAAAAGAGATGAGCAGATACGAGACCTTAAGGAGGATCTAAACAAGGTTAAGCACGAGCGTTCATAATAGTCACCATGTCCAAATCATGAATTGGGTAAATCTTGTGCGCGTTCATAATAGTCACCATTGCATCAACACACACCTAAGGCCAACACGCAAAGCATCACAATAGACATTATACATCCCTGATCCTGAGGACAATACCAAAACTAGAGTTGTAGTCAAAGTAGTCTTGAGCTTCTAAAAGCTCTCCTCGCAATTGTCAGACCATATGAATGGAGGCCTTTCTGGGTCAACTTGGTTAATAGAGCTGCAATAGATGAAAATCCTTCCACAAAGCGATGATAGTAGCCAGCCAACCCCAAGAAACTCCTGATCTCTATAGTGGTAGAAGGTTTAAGCCAACTCTAAACTGCCTAAATCTTCTTTCGATCAACCTTTATCCCATCAGTAGACACCACATGGACAAAGAATGCCATCGAGTCCAACTAAAACTCACACTTGGAGAATTTAGCATACAACTTCTTCTCTCTCAGAATCTGAAGCACAATCCTCAAATGTTGCTCGGGCTTCTCAGTACTATGGGAATATACCAAGATATCATTAATGACCATAATAAAAAAGAATCCAAATATGGCTCGAACACACTGTTCTCAAATATATGAAATTTATTGGGGCATTGGTCACACCAAAGGATATCACCAAAAACTCATAATGCCCATAATGAATCCTAAAAGGCGTCTTGGGATGTTTGAAGCCCTAATCTTCAACAGGTGATAATCCGATCTCAAATTAATCTTCGAGAACACCCTGGAACCCTGAAGCTGATCAAACAAATCATCAATGCGAGGCAATGTATATTTGTTCTTGATAGTGACCTTGTTCACTTGCTTGTAAATGATGCACGTCCTCATAGAACCGTCCTTCTTCTTCATGAACAACACGGGCGCACTCCAAGGAGAAGTACTCAGCCTAACGAATCCCTTATCAAACAACTCCTACAACTGCTCCTTCAACTCTTTCAACTTATTTGGAGTTATGTGATATGGTGGAATAGATATAGGACGAGTGCCCAGCATCAAATCAATACCAAAGTCAATATCTATATCGGGTGGCATGCCCGGTAGGTTGCAATAAACACATATAGAAACTCCCTCACTACTAGGACCGAATCAATAGTAGGAGTATCAACACTAACATCTCTAGCAAATCTAGATACACCAAACACCTGTTCTCAACCATCCATTGAACCTTCAGAAATGAAATCACTCTACTAGGAGTGTGACTAAGAGAACCCCTCTATTCCGACATTGGTAACCACGGAATAGCCAACATGATAGTCTTGGCGTGACAATCAAGAATAGTATGGTACAGAGATAGCCAATCCACACCCAAAATCATATTAAAATATACTATATTAAGCAATAAAAGATAAACCCTAGTCTCATAACACCCATTAATAACTACACATGACCGATATATACGATCCACCATAATAGAATCACTAACAAGTGTAGACACATGAACAGGAATATCAAGAGAATCACAAGGCATGTCTAAATAATGAGCAAAATACGATGACACATATGAATAGATAGACCTAGATTAAACGACATAGAAGCATATCTATGACAGACTGAATCCATACATGTAATGAGCTGTCACACCTCCTTTCCCCCCCCCCCCCCCCGCGAGGGTACAAGGAGTTTTTTCCAATTAAAGGACAATCAAAATGAGATTTATTTATTTATTTCAGAGTCGCCACTTGGGAGATTTAGGGTGTCCCAAGTCACCAATTTTAATCCCGAATCGAGGAAAAAAATGACTCCATATTACAGTCTGCGTACCAGAAATCCGGATAAGGAATTCTGTTAACCCGGGAGAAGGTGTTAGGCATTCCCGAGTTCCGTGGTTCTAGCACGGTCGCTCAACTGTTATATTCGGCTTGATTATCTGATTTTATACAAATATGAACTTATGTGCAAATTTTATCTTTTTACCGCTTTCATAATTGTTATTATTATTTTTACAAGAATGTGAACATCGTTTAAAAACATGTCTTTGGATTGCGTCACATAAAAGGCACCCGCGATCCGGAACGTATTTTTATTCAATGTTTTAGGATTTGGATTTGGGTCGCATAAATGCGCACCCATGTTTAAGAATGTATTATTATTAAATCGTGCCTAAAGCGATTAGCATATTATTATTTATGGGTAAGACTGTGGAATTCACTAAACAGTCCATCCCGAATTCTAAATACTCAAT
The DNA here is from genome assembly GCF_000715075.1 of Nicotiana tabacum. Taxonomy (NCBI): domain Eukaryota; kingdom Viridiplantae; phylum Streptophyta; class Magnoliopsida; order Solanales; family Solanaceae; genus Nicotiana; species Nicotiana tabacum. Next base: position 150,652,208 of record NC_134087.1, on the reverse strand, counting down.
TAAATATTTATTGAGGGCCCCGCAATAGTGCATTTTATTGGGCGAGACTCATCTCATTTTATTTTTAAAAGGACAGTCCTAAAATGCCTACATTTTTTATTGAAATTTGTCTCTACAAAATAAAGGAGAAATATCTTAATTTATTTACATGTTATTACCTAGTTACATTATACTAGGCATGTTCTCAGTTTGTCAAATTAAAAAAAAACATAGCAATTCTAATTTTAATCCTAGACCATTTATATGCTGAAATTAACCAATATTATTTAACTAAATAAATTTCTACCAACTTCCTACTAGATGGCCTATTCGTTTGATTTTTTATTCAACGGAATTACTACACCATTTATTTATTTTTAGGCAATAGATGTAGATAGTTCATTTGTTAAGCTATCGTCGAATGTTCCACTATATGTATTAAATATCTACATGATTCTGATTTTTTGCAAACTACATAATTTATACATACAAATAAAATTCAGAATATAATTAAATATAATTCAAAATTTCAACTCTTCATTTTTTCGTATTCATGCTTCATATTTCGGATTACAATAACCAGTGTGTCAGTTGTGTACCTGATATTGGAAGCAAAAGAAAATGAAGATGAGAATCAGCAGCAGCAGTAAAATCAGTACAACACAGCAACAATAGCCCAACAACAGTAACAACCCAGTAACAGACCGGTGGAGTAGTAATCCAAAAAAACAAAAGCTTCAGCTTTTATGAAACAACAATCAATTCTGATTTCAAACAACAAAAGAAAGCAGAATATTTTTTTAGTTTTTTTTATTTGAAAGCTTAAATATTTTTCGGAATTTTCCATCTCTTAAATGTTCAGCCCTTTTCTCTCTTATTTTCAGATTTGTTTCTCTCTCCCGTTTTTTTCTGTCTCCCCCCCCCCCCTTTGTGTTTCTGATTTCAAGACTTCTTATAACTCATCCCATAAATCTTTCCATTAATTAAAATCAACCCATTTTCTCTACCAAACCCACTCATCCCCATTACACTAAATAAATATATCAACCCCACCCCATTATATTTTGTTCCCCATGCCTAACATAAAATAATGCAAGATTCCCCCCACTAAATTTTGTCTTGTCCCCCCTTTATATTAAATAACCATATCACAACCCACCCCATTTCATTTTGTCCCCCATGCTTCAAATAAATAATTACAAAATGTACAATTCCTAAACTATCCCTCACGACCTTACTGAAATTACCAAACTACCCCTGAACGTACTACAAATTACCAAACTACCCATCAGCTATAACACATCATTTAATCAAACATAACCAAAATATAGACAATATGATTAATTTCTAACAATGTTCAAACAACAAATTTCATGAACATGATTTCTTCAACATTTCAACAACAAAGCACATGAACATGATTTCAACAACATTTCAACAACAAATCACATGAACACAAATTGAACAACAAAGAACAACTAAAATTTGATTGAACAATATTTTAGCAACAAACAATCTTATTTTCGGATTCAACAACAACAACAAACAAGTATATTTAGATTTCTAAATTCAATAATATTGAACTTAAAATCAACTACTCTAACAACATTACAACAACAATTCCTATATTAAACTTTATGAGACAAATTCAAGAAATAATCACAAATGGTAAACAAGAAAATCAAGCTATACAAATTTCGGATTCAAGAACAATCAAACAAAGTATGAACATGAATTAAATCTATTTTAAACAACAAACATGATGGATTTAAACGATTAAACCAACATATTTCTCTAAACACAACTAAATTCTTTTAGACAAATAACAAGATCGACGAATAAACAATTATGAACTTAAGCTTAAACTTAACAATATTAACAATTTCTAACAATACATAAACACATGAAACAAATTGAAGAAATAGTTAATTAAATTTCAATTTGAATCTAACAAACATCAAACTAACAAATACTCACTTAAACAATAACAAATGTTCACTTAAACAACAATACAAACATGAAATAAACATGAAAAATAACTAATTAACTTCCATTTGAAATCTGAAAATTAATTCAACAAAAATACATGAACATGAACAAGACCAAAAATCAAATATCTAAACATAAACATGAACAAAACAAACATTTGCCGATTTTAGATTCGAAAATATCAAAACAAAATACGGACAAAATAAAACTCAAAAATCTACTAACCGGAGATGAACAGCGACGAATTCGATTGTATGGACTGTTTCGATAACCCTCAATAATGGGAATAAATCTGCCCGGACTCAACAACGAACTTAACGACGAACAAACGACTTTAAGAACTTGACTGAAGCAACGTCGCAACAGTAACAATGGGGGTTCGACGCAGCATCACTGGAGGAAAAGGAGAAGCAGCGGCGACCAAGTCGACGGGGAGGTCGACGGACAGCTGCTCGATATTGAGGTGGTGCAATGGTATCCATGTCCACGCCGAAGCTGGAGCAATCATCATCCGTTTGGAGCAGTCTCGTCGCAGCTGAACGCTTATGGCTGCTCGTCGCAGCTTGTCGCAGCTGAACGCTCATGGCTGCCCGTCGCAGCTCGTCGCAGTTGAACGCTCATGGCTGCTCGTCGCAGCTGAACGCTTATGGCTGCCCGTCGCAGCTCGTCGCAGCTGAACGCTCATGGCTGCTCGTCGCAGCTCGTCGCGGGAGTTGACGCGGCAGAACAGGAGCAGCTGGTCGACCATGGCAGCAGCTCGACGTGCTCGGAAGGAGGAAGAAGCAGCGTCGCGGCAGCTGGGAGGAGGAAGGGAAGACGCAACGATGGGGTTCCTCCTTCGTTGGTCGAGGGTTTTTCCGGCGTGACTGGGGTTGCCTCGGGTGGAAGACGAGGCTGGTTGTTCGACGAAGAGGATGAAAGGGACTGCGAGGAAGCAGCCATGAACGAGCTTGAGCTTGGGGTCGTTCATGGTGCGACGAAGAAAGCTTGGGGTCGTTCATGGTGCGATGGTGGAGTTGTTGGTGTTTAAAAGAAGAAGAAGCAGCCATGGGACTGCTCGTTCATGGTGCGATGGAGAAGATGAGGACGAGGCAGCCATGGGAGCTTGAGGGGGAAGCCATGGATGAGCTTTGGAGAAACTTGGAGAAGAAGAAGATAGGGAAGGGGGGGGGGGGGGCGGATTGTTTTGAGAATTTTTAGGGTTTTTGTCTCCTTTTTGTTTTGTTTTGTTTTGTAAAATGTAAGACAAAGGGGTTTGGGTCTTTTGGGTTATGGACTGGGTCGTAGGGAAGATTGGGCCATTTTTTTGGGCCTGTGGCTTGAAATCGAAGAAGAGGCCCAATTCCGACTTTCTTTATATTTTCGCTCTCTTTTCTTCTTTTATTTCTCTAAAACTAAATTATAAAAATACTTAAACTATTATTAAGAACTAAATTAAGTTATAAAAGCGCAAATTAACTCCAAATAACAATTAACGCACAATTAAGTAATAATTAAGCATAAAATTGTATATTTGGACATTAAATGCTAAAAATGCAAACGATGCCTTTTTTTGTAATTTTTAATTTTTTGTAAAACAAATTTAATTACTAACAATTGTAGAATTAAATCCTACATGCAAAATACGACATATTTTTGTATTTTTTTTATTAATTTAGCAAATAAACACGCACATACAAATACAAATAATTATTCAAAATATCACAAAATTGCACACCAAAGAAAAATCATTTTATTTTTGAATTTTTTTGGGAGTAATTCTCATATAGGGCAAAAATCACGTGCTTACAATCACCATATCTGAGGCCACAGCCTCGGGTCTACCCGAAAAAGCATAGCATCAAGACTGACAACCATCAGTCTGATCACCACCAACCTGACCCCCTCCTCTAGGATGACCTCTAGCTACAAGCCCTCCCCCTCTAGCTGAATGGGCAAGGGATGAAACAACCAATGTGGAAACCACTGTCTAAGAAGTTTGCGGAACTACGCCTCTATCAAGTCTGGGATAATGCTGCCACGACCCAAACCGATGGGCCGCGACGGGTGCCCAAGCCCTACCTGTCAAATACCCCTAAGCATGCATTTAAGATATAAACCTGAATAACATCTACTGAATTACGAGAATAATGTACATGAAGGAAATCTGCCCAAAAGGCATACATACATATACGTATAACATACGTAAGGCGAGCTGACAAGGCTGCTATAGAAAACTATACATCTCAAAACTGAAAGCCGTGCAAGGCCACATACTATCCAACTAGACATACTGCCTACAGACCTCTAATAGAACATAATTGTACAAAGACGGGACTGAGCCACGTCATAACCATATACATATATACACAAACATATATATATATATATATATATACACAAACGTATCGTACCAAAATCAAAAGCAGCTCTGGATCAAGTAGAGCACGCCAACTCTCGCTGATCAGGGATCCTAAGGAGGGGGACCGTCAACTTGCCTACCTGCACCTGCAGGCATGAAACGCAGGCCCCGTGAAATAGGGCGTCAGTACGAAAAAATGTACTGAGTATGTAAGGCATGAAAATTAGTACGTAACAGACATGGATAAAACATGGAATATAGAAACACGTCTTTAAATCTGAATAACTCTATAATTCTGAAACGTTTATAATGTCATGCACGTGCGTATAAATGTCGTGTCATGCATAGGTATGGGTGTACATAATATCATCAAGCCACTGAGGGCATCCCATTATATCGTCTCGGCCACTGTGGGCAACATCGTCAACATATACCAGCTGATCAGGTGGTGGTGCGTATATAACGCCGTAACCATTTCCCATATCCCATATACATATATTTACATATATATGCATATATAACGTCATTTGGTCATGGGTCAATGTATATGAATGCAATGCATGAAAAGTACGTCAATAAAATCATTCGGAAGGTCATAAGACCATTATGGGCAATATCATCATCATATACCAGTTGATCAGGTAGTGGTGCATATATAATGCTGTAACCTTTTCCCGTATCTCATATAAATGCAATATACATATATACGCGTATATAATGCCATCTGGTCATGGGTCAATGCACATGTATGAAATGTATGAAAAATACGTAATAATCTCAATATTTCTTCCGGATAAATTTTTCCAATTGTATTATTCTGAGATCCATGAACATAAAATAATAATAATTTTCATGGGGAATCAAGAATATAGATACCCCTACTATTACTATGAATAGAGTAATTTATGGAAACTGTGTGTTTGCTCGTTTCTTCAGTATCATATGGACCATGCCAAAAGAAAGAAGGGAGGGCCTTAACATACCTATTCCTGGAATTATTTGAACAAATCTGCTTCTGCGAAATATGGACGAAATTCACACTTGGACGAACTTGAAATTTCAGATGAATTTATTCTGCTTCTAACGTTTTTGAACGAAATGTGGGCTAAGGATTGAATTGTTGAATGCTTGAAATTTGAACGGAATATTTCTGCTCTCTGACGTTTTTGGTTTTAAAAACCAAGGACAGAATGCAATGGATGTTTTATCTTTAATGAAGGAAATGTTTCTGATTTCTCATATGTTTGAACCTAAGAATGAAGATAAGACTTAAGTCTTAGGTTAGTTAGATTTTGATTTGGCCATAAATAGCCACATGGCATAGATGGCTCATGAGTCATCTTAGCCTTGTGGCATTTGTGCAATATTTTTGGAGTAAGTTTTTGTTAATTTTTATCCACTTATTAGTTAACTGGGTAATGTTCTGTTACCCGGTGATTAATCAGTTACCCGCATAATTTAAAAATTATCACAAATTACTTTAAATTTTTTTTAAAAATACTTCATATATACTTTATATATTATACTACCGTGGTCATATGGTGCCTTGCATGGTACTAGTTCATAATTATCGGGTATTATTGCTCGACCTGTATTTTATTTCAAATTGGCCATTTTCAACGAAACTCATTTTTTTAATTCGTGTACCCTTTATATTTCATGACACTTATTTATTGCTTGTTATAAATAGCGCAAGTACGTTAACGTCAGGATGATCTCATCCCCGAGTCTACATCGGTTAACTGAAAATGAAATTTTAGCGTAAGAAAACGTGAGATGTAACAAATGCCTCCTTACATAGCCAAACTCCACACTCAATATAACCCCTAGCTGACGGAGGCTGCTAAACATGAATCTATCCCCGATGCTCTGAATAGTCGCTAGAAGAACCCTAAATAGACGGAGCACAATATGAACTCACTGGGAGATCACAGAACAATGATGGAACTAGAATGTCAAAGGACGATCGAGACACTGCATCCCCAGCAACATGCTACATAGAATAAGATGGCCTACTATGATGGCCTCTACCAAACTGACCTCTCTACATAGAATAAGATGGCCTACCATGATGGCCTCTACCAAACTGACCTCTACCTCTAGATGAGGTACCACTGAAACTACCAGAACGACAAGGCCTTATATTCCTCATCCTATTCTCTCTCCTCTAACTACATATATTCTCACTCCTTCGATCTAACTCCATGGCCTGATAAAAAGTAGTCCTAATATCTAACTCTCAGGCCATGGAAATCCTAATACCATAGGTGAAACCTTCAATGAATAGACTCACCTTCTATGCCTTAGTGGGGATCAAGAAAGAAGCATGAAGAGATAACTCTGTGAATCTCGCATCATACTCAATCACATTCATGCGATCTTGCTGAAGGCACTCAAACTAACCCCTCAACTCATCCCTCATGGTATGTGGGATGTACATCTCTTGAAACAAATGCAAAAACTGAGTCCAAGTCAGAGGAGATGAACTTTCTGGCCTACCCAACTCATACGCCTGCCACTATCTCCTAGCAGCCCCTCTCAACTTGAATGTACTGAAGTCCACACCATTGGACTCTACCAAGCCCAAATTATGAAGCATTTGATGACATTAGTCTAGACAATCTGTGCATCCTCAGAAGCGTCATCATCAAAGTGTAGAAGATGTAACCTCTGAAATCTCTCAAGCCTCTTTTGCTCCTCAGTAGACATAGCAGGCTCAACCAGGGGTCTAGTTACCACTATAGGCTGCCAGACACCAGCTGCCAATACACCCCGCATCTGAAACATCACTATAGCCTGCTCCAGAGTACGAGTGAGAACGGCCTGAGCTCCCCCTCCAACCTGAGATGTAGATGGGGCCACTAGAACCACTCCAGCTTGAGTCAAACCATTGATAAATCTGACTATCTTAGCCATAATATCCTGAAACATTGGTGTAGTAACAAAACCCTTTGGATGCAGAGCCGGAATTGGGGCCTCGACATGGTCATCAATAATCTGATCCTCCACCTGATAAGCAAGTGGGTCCTCTGATAATGCACTAGTGTGCGCACGGGCTACCGTAGGTGATCTACCTCTCGGCGCTATAGTGCAGCCCCTCGTGGGAGCCTTGACCCTACCCCAACCTCTCCCTCTCTTGGCTACAACCAGTGGTGCTGCCTCTTTATCACCTGTTGTTGCTTCTAAAATACGAGTTCTCACCAAACTTTGATACCAACTTATCACGACTAAAAATCCCATCAAAGATTATGATGGCGCTTAACCTGCTTGCTAGGCAATCTAACACCCAATAGCAATAATAGACGTCAAATTATTAAGTCATTAACATAGTTATGATAAAGCATAAATGCGAAAATATTCTCAAAACCAATATAAAGATACAAATATCTGAGACAGGGGCTATACCCGACCACAACGTGTCCAAAAATTCCCAAAATCCGATATCACAACATCACGAACATCGAATAAGAGTGAATTATGTATATCAAATAACAATATCTATCTAGAATAAACAAAAGGACACAAATAATTTATCAAGGGAAGGGGACTCCATATGTTGAGGATCAAAGAATTAGGCAGCTCACCACGAAGTCTCCTATTGTGGCACTAGGTTCATATAGGTCTCACGAGTCACTAGCAGACCTAGTAGAGTCTTGCGGATCGGTACATAGATATTTATACTTATTTTCGAGAGGCTATAGGACTTTAGAAAACTTCCCTTTCTTGGTTCCTTATCGTGCTACTTTATTCCGTTTGAAGCCTATACCTTCAATTCCTTCTTATTCACTCGTATGCGAGGTGGAGTACTCAATATCACTTGCGCGCCGGCGAGCGGTAGTGATGTTGCGGATATGGTGTAGGATAATTTTTCCCGTGTTTCGAGGGCATACTACTTCCGTCACCTTGTGGAGAGGTTTTTCATTTATAGCAGCCTCTGTGTTGGTGTTGCCCACAAGTTGAGGGGCTTATTTAGTGTATTGTGATGAATCACGCGTGGGTCTTGACGCGGTGTTAGCACAGAATGGTAGGGTGATTGCATAAGTATTGCGGCAGTTAAAGCCCCGTGAGGAGAATTATCTGGTTCCTTATTTGGAGTTTGAGATTTGTTCCACCGGAAGAGATATTTGGGCTATGAAAGTTCTGGCCTTGGTTTATGGATTTGTGAGTTGGGCATTAGTGGAGTTGTGATTGAGTGTTGGCTTATACACACCATTTTCACCCCACCCCTACCCTCCAACAACCCCACCCACCGCTTATTCCTAGCTTTGCTATTGTCATTTCGACCCCTAGATTCAGACTTATCAATCTTTTTCCGTACTTTATCTATTTCATGATGATTCATCTCCCATAGTATTTGTTTAAACTATAGATTTTTTTTAAAAATATTTTTTTAACTACTTAACTAAAATTAAAAACACTTATTTTCTAGATAAATATTTTGCAAGGAAAATATAGGAAAACATTTTCATTCATGCATTTGACCCATATTTGACATCTTCATCCATCCCTCTCAGTCGCAGGCTCGCAGCATCCCCTCTTTGAACTTTGACGATGGTCTCCAACAAAATTCTATTCGAGAATCCTAATTAGGCAAAAAGCAAGGAATTGCGAAGACCCATAAACCCCCCAAATGATACGAAAAGGTTGATTGTGCAATCTTAGGGATATATATAGGAAAGCCCTTTTGCTTTTAGTTCTATGTACAGATGGATCCAGAGCAGACGTTTATAAGGGTTCAAGAACGATTTGCTCAGATGCTTCGGCCCAGGGTCAGAGCTACTCTGGAGTATTTGTATCTCTTCATCGCCGTCACTCTTTTCTCTATTCTCGTCGTTATGCACGCCAATTATGTTCAACAGGTTCTCCTTAAAACTCTCTTTTACTTTTATTGGGAAAATTCTTACCTCTTTTATGGAACTGAATTTTTTTTGCACAGCAATTACGTTCAAAAGGTTACCCTCTTTACTTGTTAAATTGAATTCACAATTTCATTTTTCCCCCTTAAATCAAAATTGTTGTTTGTTTTCTTTCATTTTTTTTGGGGGAGGGTTGGTAAATGTTTAGTTTTCTAGGAAGTTGAATTTGCTAATTGAGTGGTTTAGTTTTGCATCTTTTATGGAATTCCCCTTAATGTCGGATTACTCTTGTGCGAATTTCCTGGGTTAGTCCTTACTTGCATAATTTGGGTCCGCTAACCTGAGTTTTGGAGGAATAAATTGTTTTTAGTAGCGTCATATTATCATAACCTCTTGGCTAGGTAAGAATCAAATTCCTAGAGAGAGAGAATGACTATGCACAAATAGCCTCTCATCCGTAGTTTCATTTTGATGCGCCAATGAGGTTTTACTTTGTACAGAAGAGTGGGTATTGTTTGTAGAGAATCATTTTTTTCTTTTTGGTATACTAACACCGTATTTTCTCATGATTTATAAAGTATTTACATTAAAAAGAAGAGTTTAGATTAGAAAAAATCTGTATAAGAATTGCTGAAGAATTTAAAAGGGAAAATTGTTTTAGATATTATATTTGATTGACTGACTCTCTTAATGGTTCTTTATGGAGGTTTCTCTTCTTTCTGAATGTGGTGGGGTTGTTGTGTTCTTCCGTTCCTTTCCATGTAAAATGTATAAGTAATGGCTATAACTTGTTCTGTTTAGCCTGGCTGCTCAAGTGAGCTGTCTAGAGTGAACATCTCAGAGGCACAACTTATTCAAATCAAGGTGAGTTTTCTCATTTGCTGTGCTGTAAAACTTCTCCTGTTTTATGTTCTCAATAATAATTGTGGATATGCATCTAGGTTTTGGGTTGTTAAAATAAAAGCTAGTGCTGAAAAAGGCTTCAGTTTTTTGTGTTTTTGAATTTCGGGTTTTAAACTAAGTTGCTCGCACTCGGGTGCTGGTGTACGGATCCAAGAGTCGGATTCAACAAAATCTAAATTTAAGATTCGGGGTGAGGATCCAGTTATGGATACGGGTGCTGGGATTCGGCTAGGAAAATTCAAAATTATAAAAATAGAGCTATAAAGATATTCTAAATTTTGAGAGATATTCTGTGAAATACTTACATGTATATTGTAGAATTCAATCTTTCATTCTCCATGTCTTAAATTGTAAAACTTACATTATATTGTAGAAAAACTTACATTTATATTGAAGGTATGCCGTTTCCCATGTCTTAAATATGCTTTATCTTTTATTTTGAGAAATCAAAATCTCTATTATTCCCCCAAATTTGTCCATGGACTTCGGTCAAAGTATCCAAAGTTGGTTGACTGAATCCCAAATATATCCTGCACCCGCACCCGTCCCAGAGTCGTGTCGAGATGGCTTCGGCATAAAAAATGATGTCCGTGCAACTTAGATTTTGAATATTGTAGCTTAAGTTGAAAAGTGTTTAGCCTGGAATCAGACAAAGGAAAGCTTAGGGTAGGATCATATAAAATATAAATATTTGCATGTAGAAGTGTGATGAATAAATTAATAAATTATCAATGTTTCTCAACCAAAAAAAAATCATCAATGTTTTTTGAGAAGGGTAACATTTATATGTAAAACTCATTAGTAAAGTTACAGTTCAAAAACAAAAAAGTGCAAACAGAAATTCTAGCCTTGTACTTCTAACAAGGTCCCAATGATGTCTAACAAAGATCCTACATCATCTATGAACCTTCTTTACACCAAGGTAGAACAAAAATATACAATTCATCTTGATCTTCTGATGAGAGTTCGAAATGTCTTCGAAACATCTAAAATTTCTCTCCTTCCGAATTGCCCACCAAATACATGCTGGGATGATGCTCCACTACTTCTTCTGCCTTATCATGTTTTCCTTGTCATTCCAACATGCTAGGAGTTCACTAGTTGATCATGGCATTGACCATCTCATACTTTTCATGTTAAAAAATAACTGCCATACAGTTACTTGGCAGTGCAAAAACAGGTGATTAACAGTTTCCGACTCTCTACTACACATAAAGCACCTGGAACATAAAGGCAGCCCTCTCATCACATTGTCATGTCTCAAGACTGCCATTCTAACCACTAACCAGCGGAAACATGCTACTTTGAGAAGAATCTTCACTTTCCATACATGTTTCCACTGCCCGGAGCCAAAGTGTTGCCCCGTACAATTTAAGCATGTATATGCTGATTTCACAGTGAAAAGTCCCTTGCTAGTCCCTCTCTACACTAGCCTATGCCCTCTCTGAGATACCTTTAAAATTGTCTAACAACTTGAGAAATTCAACCACTCTGCTGACATCCCAATCCAAAGTTCCAAACACAAATAATCTTCCTCTATCTATGTTGAGGACTTAGTATAAGTATGGCTTAATGGTGGCCTTGTAATGTAAAGCCAATTGATCAGCATTAGGCTGAAGGTTTAGTCGGCTTATGATCTTTCTCTTTTAGCAAATAACAATGTGATATATATATGGTGTCTAGTCTTGAGTTACCAATTTTTTCGTTTGCACATCCACGGTAACTTTAAAATAAAGAATTAGTCCTAGGAAATCTACCTATTTTTGAGAAACAGATAAATAGAGCTCTATTAATATCATATTATTGAGTCCCCAAAACGGAGCAAAAGTCATATATCCCATCTCATTTACTGTAGCACATGGTAAAAAGAGCAACCAAGCCCAAGAGAAAGTGAACCAAAGAAAGATCTTTACTCACACAGTTGAAACCATGGCCATTTCATCTGACATTAAGACCATGGTAAGTTCAGGTTGGCCTATTAGAGTGAATATAGGTGGTTGATGTAGTTTCTTTTTGAAGTATCTTAGTTTCCAGCTGCCAAAGTGTAGCAATGAAGTGAGGAACACCCTACACTTAGGTAGTGTCTCATTTGAAACTATCCTTTTTTTTTCCTTAGAGAGCCTTATCTTCATTTGTAGTACTTTAATGGTTATGTCATGTACGCGTGGGGTCTTTCAATCGAGCTCTATTTGGACGCATGTGGGCCATTATATATAAGCTTTCACTTTTAATGTGGCTCATTTGACAACTCAAGTACATGGATCTCACGATCTATTGGCATAGATTAGGGAATGGATGCTTATGGTCGATTTTTTATCATCTGTTCTTTTTTTTTTCTCTCTAAATAATCTAGTGCCTTCTTGTACAATCATCTGATGAAGTCTCATCAAATTGCTCTTCCATTTCCAGTGGTGGAAGGAAACAGGTATTGGTTGATTAACCGAGGTGCGTTAGTTGGCCAAGACATAGTGTTATCCCCCCAAAGAAAGAAAGATATTAGATCTTTTACAGCTGAATATTTGCATAAGCATCTAAGCAGCTATGTTTTTTCGTCTTTTCTTTTAATTGAAGGGTTTAAGCCTCATTTGAGCTGGTTCACATAATTTCTTAGCAAAAAAAGTTGTGTGCTGATAAAGTTCAACAAATTGTTCAAAAGAAAATTAAGAGAAATATGAATAATGAAAAAGGCGTGGTTCAAAGCAATATAGGTGATAAACTGAGTTGACTAATCTTGAAGGATAATTCCTTATAGAATATCTAGCGTTTGTCGCATTTTCATGAATCTATATAAGTCTCCATTTAGTACATAATTGCATTATTATCGCTGTTTTGGTTATTTAGTAAATTTCTGATCACTCACGTGTGCTAGTTATATCATCCTGTAAAATCCAGCTGATTCTGTTTTCTCCTACAGATTACAAGTGCTGGCTTGTGGTCACAGAATCAAACCAACTATGATGTAGTAAACGTCGCCAACGAAGAACAAATAAGTGAGAACCTGAAACGTGGGAATGAAGATAGTTCAGTTACCACAGCTACAAAACCATGGTTGGACTGGTTAAGTGATGGTGCCAAAAGTGGTAAATCTCTATTACATTCAAACAGTGAGCTCTTTGAATCTTCATTGGGGAGTTCTATGAAGAGTGAGTCAGTGGTTGATGATGTGATCCCTAAAATCAATAAGGAAAGTTCACGTGCACGATTTTTCATCTCGCCAAAGGAATCACTCAAAGCAGCTATAATTCGAATTGGCCAAAAATGGCATGGACGTTTGTCTTTCATTTGGAGAATTTCCAAGCGGGTACTTGGAGGATTATGGGTAAGTTTGGATAAGTGTAAAACTAGCTTGCATCTTCTCTGATACTTTATGTTAGCATATTATGGGATTCCCTCATCTGGGAACAAGGCTAGCTAAGTGAATCGTATTATAAAGTACAAAGCTTGCTGTGCTTATCTCATGCCATCTTTTATTAATGTTTTTCGTGCAAATGAAAATCCAAGGTAAATTGAGATGGTCTTAACCTAGACTGGAATATTTCCTAGTTAAACAGGCTAGGAGTATACTTAGGAACACTAGCTTACTTGTGGTTTTCCATGTACTAGTTTTAGAGTACGTGCCTTGCACGTGTAGCCTAGCGATTATTATAAAATTTAAAGGTAATAATCTTTTAATATAATGCATAACTTAAAAATATTTATTTATCTTATAAAAATCAAAGCTTACAGAAGTGCAAATTTTGATTCTGGATGATTGTTATCATAATTAAATATTGTAAAAGGCCTTTCGTTCCTCCTTTGTTGAACTTCCTTGGAGGAGGAAGGAAAGCTCATACTGGCCATAAACTATCCTGCCAAAGTTCAAAGTAAAAAAGTATTTTCATAAAAAAATATTTTTAAATTCCAATTCGCTTATATCGGAAAGTAAATCTTACTCACTTAGTCATCCTGCAACACACCTATAATTTTTTTTAAAAAAGTCAGTACAAACATATGTTTACATATGAATAACTAACTATTGTAAAATTAAAACAACACCAAATACAATAAAATTAAAACAAGACCAATAATCGTTTAAAATTAGTTTGAGTTTAAATGTAACATAATTACTATATTAGAGTGATTCAAACTCAACTTTTCATCTGACCTATAACATAAAAAGCTGGGACAACGAAACTGGTATTTAACGTATAAAAATAGCAAAAGAAAAATCTCTATAATTGAGAATCTTGCAATTTGGAATCTAAAAGGTACCATTGTTGTGTTCATTCAGATACAAAGTGCATTGAAACAAGAAGATGAAACTTGGACAACATGATAAAGGAGTACTTCTCATAGAGATTGAAGCTACAGTATTGATGTTAGTATCGAGGTTGAAAGCATCACAATTGTAAAAATTTCACTGTCAAATCTACAATGATATCTGGGGAAAAAATTAATTCATAGAGTGAAAACGAACATGGCTTAGCATTGGCTTGTTCGTGCAACAAATAGCATGAGTTGTTCTTTGCATCAGAATTAATATGGACTAAATCATAGGTTGAGAGGTGCAATGATACTATTAATTAGCTTCTCTGTGTATGTTCAATGAAAATATGAAGCTTCAATCTACCTGATTGTTACAACTCAAAGACTGAAGAAGAATTACCTCTAAAAAATAGTAATAGCCTGATTGGCCAAGCATTTTTTTGGGCCAAAAGTGCTTTTTTTGGCCAAAAGCACTTTTGGCCAAAAATTGAGGTGTTTGGCCAAGCTTTTGGAAGGAAGAAAAGTGCTTTTGAGGAGAAGCAGAAGCAGTTTTGGAGAAGCAGAAAAAAGTAGCTTATCTCCAAGAGCACTTTTCTGAGAAGCACTTTTGAGAAAAATACACTTAGAAGCAGTTTTCAAAAGCTTGGCCAAACACTAATTATTGCTCAAAAGTGCTTTTCAAATTAATTAGCCAAACACAAACCGCTTCTCACCAAAAGCATTTTTTTTAAAAAGTACTTTTGAGAAAAGCACATCTCAAAATAAGCTGATTTTAGAAGCTTGGCCAAACGGGCTATAAATCTGTCTGGATGTTCCATTGACAAGAGAATCGTTATGTGCAAACAAAATCCTATATAAGAAGTGTTTCTGTATGGTTCAAAAAAGGAAAGGAGTAAAATTGTGTATAGTCGAATAGAAAAAAGAACTTTATTTGTAGTTTCTACGTATTCTTTCAATTACTTTTTTTAATAATCAAATCATATTATTAAAAAATTAAATCAATTATACTCGTAATGAAGGCTCCTAAACCTAATAGAGTTCTAGGTGCACGATATTTAGTTTCCTACTTTGATTTTCTCTAGTTTAGGTGTCAACTTTGGATTTTTCTATTTTGGTTTTAATTACTTTTTCAAATAAGGGAAGGTTTAATAATTAAAATTTTACTTGATATCAAATTCTTAAATATTAGAAAAATAAAACTAAATTACAATTTTATCTAGTGTGAAATTTATTTTTGAAGGTAAAAAAGACGAACAATATTTCACTAAGGGCCTTCGTGCTTTTTAATATATTATATAGATTTATTGCTTCACGTGCAACTTTTTGTCATTAAACTTGCTATTTCTACCACATGACACTTATTATTATTATTATTATTATTATTATTATTATTATTATTATTATTATTATTATTATTATTATGTTTTAGGCCAAGGTGAGTGATTAAGAGAATGAATCTGAACATCAGATAGCTTGCTTTTTATTACCCGTTTTATGTATTTCTGTGATTAGCTTTTTGAAAGGTTACAGTACCTAGTGAAGAACATAGCCTATTATGTCTTTCTTACTTCTCTTTTGTTAATGCTATATGGAAGTTTACTGAGTGTGTTGTAAGTTATGCTTAAAGGAACTGAGAAGATCAGGTGTTATACAGACCCTTTATATCGCACAAAAAAGGAAAATTTTCCACAACATAAATTGAATTTGTTATGAGATGTGCGTTTAAATAAAAGATTTTGAAGTTCGAATATATGTTAGAAAATCCCATTATAAAGGTTTTAAGGTCTTATTTCATCTTTCAGTTTAGGTTGATCTCCTCTGCGCATTTTGGGTTCTGAATTTTGGTTACTGTTATTACATGTCATTTATCTTTTGGTTGTTATGATTCTGTTACTATTACGGTTTTTACTGGAGTTACTAATGAGTTGTCTTTTCTTGTTCTTTTTTTTATTTTTTTTATTTCCGTCTTTTTGAGCCGAGGGTCTATCGGAAACAACCTCTCTGCCCTATCGGGGTAGGGGTAAGGTCTGCGTACCCATTACCCTCCCCAGACCCCACTTTGTGGGATTTTACTGTGTCGTTGTTGTAATTTTGGCAGGTGACTGATTGAACTGCGCACTAGTGCCCATGTTTGTCCTTTGTTGTTCTCAGGAATTTGATTAGTGTTGTAACCCCTAAGTATGTTTTGCTGAAGTTTTGTTTGAGTTTGATGTTATTGTCTGGTAACAACGTTTCACCTAAGGTTTACTTTGCTGATCATCTTTATGGCAGCATTTGGTCTTGATACATTGTGGAGCTAGATTTTAAATACCTGATATTTTTCCCCAGAAGAAATGATGCATTACTTATCCAGTACACAAATGTGTACTGGTGGCGGTGGGCATCCAACTTGTATGTTTTCACAATAAAGTTTACTTTATCTCTAATAATGAGCTGTTAGATATTTGGTTTGATCTAATAAGTGAATGCTTTTTTGTTTCTTTTCCTCTAGTTTTCCTGGTAAATTTAAATGTCAAGCTCATTCTGATGCCTGCTTTAATGTACTTCTCAGACTAAAGTTCCAATGTGCAGGATATTGCTGGTATACATCTACATATTGACATTCCTAAGTTGCTCAAGGCGCTTCACTTGGACAGGCTAAACTCTTATGCTGGTATCTATCTACCTTCTAATAATCCTGTACAGTAGCCACAACTGCATAATGAGCTCAATCTTAGTAAAGACAATTTAGGAGTTTCTTTTTATGTCTATTCTTCCCAATGTTGGTGGATGGCCAAAAAGGTTACTGAATTGGTATTTTAACTGCTCCTTTTTTGGGATGTTGTTTTCCTACCTTTATTATCTTGGAAGCGAAACTCCATGAAGGCTCTTTCTAGTTAGCTCTAAAACATTTTTCAACCGGAGATTCTTTTGAAGTTAAATTTGTTGGAATGAAATTATTTTCTTAACCTTCTTGCAGTGGTTGGTTGAATCTGTTTGTTTCTAAGTGCTGAGCCATTATCTTGCGGCTCTGCTTTCCATTCTCCTATCATTTATAGTTTTGATGAATGACATGTGGGTGTTTATGTCATTAGTAGCTATTAGGGGGTGTTCATCGGTTGGAATGGTATGGTGTTTAGACATTTTGGTTTGATATTTTTGATATTCGGTTTCTTAAAATGTGACAACAATACTATACCTAATTAAATTCAGTATGGTTCGCTTTCCGTCCTTTCAATTTTGATTTATTTGGTTCGGTAACTTTGATTTGTTAGATTGGATAGAGAATTTTAACTTATCTTTATCTTTAAAAAGTAAAAAATTCTTGAACGAACCACTAAATCAAAAAAAGTACCTTTTAAAACATTCAATTATAGAGAGTGAACTGAAGGAAAGGTTCTCTGCAAAGTCATGTTTACCTTTCCATGAGCTGCAAAACTTCTCCATAATACAGAGCGATTGTACGATAAAAGTGGAGTGAACTCAAGGAATTTTGCAGCTCATGGAAGAACACCTCCGAATCATCTCATATCACAAGATCTGAAAACTCATCCACTCTACCAAGTCCTAAATGAATTCACAGCTTTCAAGCAGCTTTTGGATGATATATTGACGGGAGAAAGATACACCTTAACTACCTAGCAAAATTAATATTATACAAGTCCTAATGTAGCAATGATTAGAAAGTAAAAAAACCCAAGGATAAGTGAAGTGAAATTTTAGAGCTTTCCTATATTTATGTTATAATAAAAATTATGTGTATTGTGTAAGTTAGTATGTATTTCGGTGCTGTATCGGTATTTTGGTATTTGTTTTTTAAATACCAATTCCCACGAGAGAGTTTCAAGTATCTGGGGTCTATAATTCAGAAGAATGGGGAGATAGATGAGGATGTCACACACCGTATCGGAGTAGGGTGGATTAAGTGGAGGCTTGCTTCCGGTGTCCTGTGTGATAAGAATGTGCCGTTGAGACTTAAGGGTAAGTTCTACAAGGTAGTGGTTAGATCGACTATGATGTATGGGGCAGAGTGTTGGTCAGTCAAAAAGTTCCATGTCCAGCAGATGAAAGTAGCGGAAATGAAGATGTTGAGATGGATGTATGGGCATACTAGGTTGGATAAAATTAGGAATGAAGTTATTCGGGACAAGGTGGGAGTGGTCCCTGTGGAGGCAAAGATGCATGTTGCAAGGTTGAGATGGTTCGGGCATGTTAACAGGAGAAGCACGGATGCCCCAGTCAGGAGATGTGAGAGGTTGACCTTGGGAGGTGAGAGGAGAGGTAGAGGTAGGCCAACGAAGTCTTGGAGTGAGGTGATCAGGCGGGACATGGTGCAACTTGAGCTGACCGAGGACATGACTCTAGATAGAAGGGTGTGGAGGTTGAAGATTATGGTAGAAGGTTAGTAAGTAATCGTGCATTTCCCTTTGTCTTCTCTAGTTCGATAGTATTGGTGCTAGTATGATACCCTTTTTTTTTTCCTTAGTTTGCTATATTCGCATGTCTTGTTCCGTTATTACTTGCCATCGGTAATTTCATAGTTTGCTAGCAGTATTTCGTTCATATTCTCGTGTGCTGCCTTGGACCTATTTTTTCTAAATATACTATCTTGCTATTACTTGTTATCGATACCCCTTTCATATTCTGTGTTGCTATCTTCGATTTAGTTTTCTAATTATTTGTCTTACTATTACTTGCTATCAGGCTACCTTCACTTTCTTTAGCCGAGGGTCTATCGGAAACAGTTTCCCTGCCCTGACCCTTCCAGGGTAGGGGTAAGGCTGTGTACATCCTACCCTCCCCAAACCCCACTTGTGGGATTATACTGGGTTGTTGTTGTTGTTTTTTAAATACCAAATACCATACTACCATACCGAATACCAAAATTTTTAAAAGCTTAAACCAAATACTGTACCAAATACCGAAATACCGGATACCAAATACCAAGTTTCGGTTCTGTAACTCAGTACATACAATATGCTTATTCTGCAACTGTATAAAGGTAGACTATGTTACAAAGACTTGTGTACAGTTATTTGGTACAAAGGCACTTCATTTTAATAGGCCCAAAAATCAACATGCCTGTATAAGGATAAACTGTATTGACCTAGTAAAGTTTCTAGCGTGTCCCTTTTCGCACGTTCTAAGCCTAAAACAAAATCTAATCTTCTGATTCTACTCTATTACCCCTTGTTTTCTCTGCCTACCATACGAATGGTTTGTTAGTGATGTATATATAGTAAAAAAACATGATATATAATAACGAAATTCAACTTGGATCAGATAAACATGCCCTTGCCATTTCATCCGATGTTACTGTGCTTGTCAAATCGGCTGTTCAGGTGCATAGGATGCAGTGTAGCTGCAGTAGATGGTCTGTGAAACCCAAATAATTCCTCATGTACATCCACCTTTTTTATTTTAATTTTTCTTTTAGTAGGTCTTTGAACCCACTTATTTGGGACTAATGCGTTGTTGTTGTAGGTCCTTGAAGTTACCTTCTTCTAAAGCATTCTTTGTAGGTGGTGTATGATAACATAATGGCAAGCGTGTTCGAGTAAGAAATAAATATAGGGTAAATTAGAGACATGGAGTATATTATGTTACGATACCCTAATCGGCTTGAAGTTGCAATTTCTTAATGTGCAAGAAACTTGTGTAGGTGATTTGGATGTTGTCTATTCATTTTGGATTAAGGTGTTCCGTACATTTCTGAATCTCTGATTAGTCTATTAAGGGCAGCCTAAACAATTATTTGGCATTTTAATGTTCTTATGTGCTAACACCAAAATTTTGAAAGTAAATTTTCCAATGATCAAAACTGTACATGTTTTTTTTGCAAAGACATTGTATGGAACTTGGTGAACTTGTATCTCCATTTCCTTGTGCTTTATTCACGTCAATACAGTATGTCCTTGACTAAAGACATTCCAACTCCACCCAAGATGAATATAAATAAATAGGAAAAGGAAAAAAAGAAAAAAAGAAAAGAACACTGGTCAGAGAAGAGGGGGAAGAATGAGCACAAAGACACAAGGAGGACAGGTATTAACTGGACTATGTTCACGGGCTGACCTATATTTAAAGAACATTGGCTGTCAGAATCTGTCATTAAGTACGTGTAATTTTAATATACGACTTTTATGTATCTTTATATAAGTGAAAGGCTTGCTGTAAGACTACTTCAATTGTTTGAGCTAAATGAAGCTGCTAATGCTTTTTGAGAGATCAAATTCATGTTAGTTGGTACTTGGTCGATAGTTGTTGATGGTTTTGTTGAATTATCTATCTTTCGATGGTTGTGATCTTTATTTGGCTATGCAGTGCAGTGGCTTGAGACAAGAAGCAACGCATTCGAACCCACTTACTTATACACCAAAGAGAAGGTATTGGTGTTGCATGCTTGTCCTTCCTGTTGTTCATTTATTTTTCTTTTCCTAAACTATTGCGGAAGTGCTAAAGTTTGTCTTATTAATAAATTTTTGAATGCTACCATTTCTTCCCAGGGTTACTTGTTACTACCCGAGGAAGCTAGGTTGCACCATAACATTCGCACAATAAACATAAGCATCTCAGCTTGGCATTCCTGCTTTGGTAACAGGTCAGTTCATACCCCTTCACTAAAAGTATCACTTAAATACATAGAGGTGTGTTTATGATTTTCATTTGGTGCTGTGAACTTCAGTCAGAAGGGCAATGGTTATGATATCTTTAGCACTTGAATTAATGTTTAAAAAAAAAAAATCATTTTTCTTCTTATTTTCTTATTCTTTTTCGTTTTGTTTCCCATTTAATGTTTCTGGAGCTTGTTCCATTTTCCTCTTACCACCGACGTGGTGGAAAAACATGGGACATGATCATGGACTTACAATACAAATAATCTTGCTTTCTCCTATTTTGCTTTTAACTTCTTGCTTGATTACTTTTGTTGTATCACTAGTCATTCATAAACAAATTATAAACACAAGGATTTCTTTACCCCAACACTTCCTTTGCTTCTTATGCTCTCTTATTTGTGATTACAATAACTTGGTTGGTCAAAGTTGGATTCTCTTCTTGATTAAAGTTTATATCAATAGATTTTGATACACTCAAGTTTTGATGACTTATTTAGGTTAAAACATCATTATTAAATAGAAAGCTTCTTTGTTCCAGGTGGCAGCAGCTTCTTATAAACAGACTTGTGGGATATGACACTATTTTGATGAATAGTCTGTTGAATTCTCCTGGAGAAGGTACTAAGTACTTCAACATATCAGCAACTTTTTGCCTATGCAACTGTCTCACTTGAGTAACAGCATAACCTTTGGTGCTACATTTCTTTGTTGTGTTTTATTTGTATTTGCTATAACTATCAGTTCTGACTGGCATAGAACTATAGGATAAACCAGCTAAGCCTTTCTGATACTTAAAGCCAAACCAAAATAAATGAGTAACAGTCTCGCTATAAATGGGA
This sequence comes from Nicotiana tabacum, assembly GCF_000715075.1. Taxonomy (NCBI): domain Eukaryota; kingdom Viridiplantae; phylum Streptophyta; class Magnoliopsida; order Solanales; family Solanaceae; genus Nicotiana; species Nicotiana tabacum. Next base: position 150,630,460 of record NC_134087.1, on the reverse strand, counting down.
AAATCAAATCATATTTCACATTCTGCTGAATACAGAACCAGAACTACCTGCACATATATTTGATCTGAGCAGCTTGAAACACGTCGTGGTTGGTTTAAGCAGCTTAAAGAAAAAGATGTGTGCACAATATGTAAAAAATTTATGGTTGAACACAGTGGCACATGAGTTCTTTGTCTCATATTTGTCCCCTATATTTGGCTTTCAAAATTCAAAAATGTACATATATCAATCATGTGGAAGATGAATGATTTTCAAAAACTATCTATTAATGCGCCTCAACTTGTACTATATAAATCCTCTATATCCAATGAAAATATCCTCTATTTCAAGTGCGCTCTATTTGGGCTAGATTCGTTAGAATACTAATATTTCTCTTTTAAGACAAAGTATGAGTTCTCTAAAATCGGAGGTTCTCTTAATAATCATGCCTACCGTATAGTCACGTGAGTGTAGCTAACTAGACTATAAAGACCTTTAAAGGATTCATCACATCAGGGCTATCTTTTTAGTTTTTAACATAAATGGTCCCTTAAGTTTGGGGTATGTCCATGTTGTCCCTAAAATATAACAATGGAAATATTTAATCCTTTAAATTTGCTAAGTTTAAGTACTTTTAATCTCCTTTAATAGAAAGTCAAACTCCATTTGTTAAAACTGACGGAAAATTTCACCTCTCTAACCTCAACTCGGCTCTTCTTGAAGAAAAGAACCAAAGCACTCCCTTTTTTCTTCGTCATTCCAAAAAAGAAGTGTCACACGAATCCTTCCTTCAGATGACAACAGCGCCATGCGCCTCTTCCGCCTCACCAGTTCTAACAAACTCACCCAAGAGAATCTTACACCTAACTCCAGTTTTTTGTCATCTTCCCGTTCTTTCCTGCTCTATATAAGCCCACAACATAGGGACAAGTTTTACACATACAGAGGACATCATGCGGAGCAACATAACAAGAAATATATACACTCAGGATAAGGAGTTTCACAATAGACATAAACGCAGCTAATATTCTCATCTCAAACGGGAGAGCTCACTGCGAAATACATACACATTCAGTCACATCCTAAAAAATGGAAAGAGATATTTCACATTCCCTCGCCCCTTTTCTCCATAATCTCACGATAGAGACACACACAAGCTTACCAGAGTGACAATTGGCGCCCACATTCTCTGCAATTTCATCTGCAATTTTAGTGTGTATTCACACATATACCCACATCCACACTGAGCTCAGCCGAGAAAATTGACACACGCATTGCACCACAGTACGATGCACAACTCATCACTGCAAAAGAGCAGACACAGTCAACTATGACACTCACAAGTGGTCTTCAGATATGACTAGCACTTGCATTTCTTGTGACTTCTCCGTCTAATATGAGCTGTCTAGTAACGGCTCTTCCGACAAACAAATTTTGTGATTACATTAAAAGACACCAGATGTGCTCAAGTTTGTCAAGCATTTAGAATTAATATGCTAAAGATATATTTTAGGGACAAAATTAGGCCTACCCACTAACATTAGAGATTATTTGTGCTAAAAACTCGCTATTTTTCTGTGATTGTCAACCTATTGCAGCTCTCTTCTTCTATCCGGGCTGGAACCAGTGGAACGCAGCATAAATGTAATTAATATATGGAACTTTTTTTTTCTTCTGATAAGTTTAAACATGGATTTGATCTCTACTAGCTTGGGATTGAACTCTCATTTCTAGCAGATGAAAGTAGCTGAAATGAGGATGTTGAGATGGATGTGTGGGCATACTAGATTAGATAGAATTAGGAATTAAGTTATTCGGGACAAGGTGAGAGTAGCCCCTGTGGAGGAAAAGATGCGAGAGGTGAGGCTAACATGGTTCGGACATGTTAAAAGGAGAAGCACAGATGCCCCGAGGTGTGAGAGGTTGACCTTGGGGGTAAGAGGAAGGGTAGAGGTAGGCCAAAGAAGTCTTGGGGAGAGGTGATTAGGCGAGACATGGGACATCTTGAGCTAATCGAGGACATGACCTTTGGTAGGAGGGTGTGGAGGTTGAGAATTAGGGTAGAAGGTTAGTAGGTAGTCGAGCGTGTTTCCTTGTGTCTTCCTTAGTTCAATAGTATTAGTGTTAGTATGGTATCCCTTTTATCCTTAGTTTGCTATTACCACATATCTTTTATTGTTGTTACTTGCCTTCGGTACTCCCTTAGTTTGCTATCACTTCATATCTTGTACTGTTATTACTGTCTATTAGTACTTCTTTCATACTCTCTTTTGCTATCTTGGACTTCGTTTTCTAAATACCTTGTATTGCTGTTACTTGCTATTAGTGCTTGTTCCATCCTTTCTTTAGCCGAGGGTCTATCAGAAACAGTCTTTCTCCCTTCCAGGGTAGGGGTAAGGTTGCGTTCATCCTCCCCTCCCCAGACCCCACTTGTGAAATTATACTGGGTTGTTGTTGTTGTTAGCTTGGGATTGAAGAGTTGTTCTTATTGTTGTACAAGTTAAAATGGACAAGTGTACGTCACAGAATATAGCAATGTTAGAGTCCAAGTGTCAAAGAAAATAGTAAAAAAAACATTTTCCAGGTATTTTACGTACATAAAGATAAAAAGCAAACTAGCATGAGTGTTTAGCTTCTGGCAGCTGACAAAAAGTCAATCTAGAAAAACTGAAGCCTGTAAATTAGAAAACGCCATAAACTATGATAATCTTGAAGATCGTGTAGTACACAGTCAGGAGAGATTCTAAAGGTGGAGTGAGGGACAGATGTATAATTTTGCAACCAACGAAATAATGTGAATATATGTGTACGCGTGCTTGCAGGTGTGATAGTGCGTGCTTTCTGTCGGTTTTGTTTTTGTGGTTTTCAAATACTCAAGGACAAAACCAAATTCTGATGGTTTTTTAAAATTGTAAACCATATATCTCCTAATATAATGAACAAACCTGTAGAACTGCTGCCAAAACCAAATTCTAGATGAATAATTGGTGTATTTGTTCAAATAATTCTATGGTCCAACGAACTTTCTCTATCCCGATACTTAAAATGTTTGTGCGTTCATTCAAACATCTTCTTATGATACCTTTATTCTAAATCCTGATAATTAAATCTTAGTGCTCTTCTGCAGCTGGTTGTCCCCCTTAGTTGTGTAGCAGACCTAAAGCATGTAACTGATTCTTAGCTTGAGCCCAATTAGTTTTTACTTTTGCATGCTTTCAAAGTGCCTCTAGTTTTGGATTAGGAGAATCCCATAACCACTTGATTTATGAAGGTTTATTCAAGTCTCTTTAGCAAAGCTTACTTTCATTTTCTTGTCTTTCGTTGTGCTGATGCTCCATGGAATTTTGTGCAGGTTATCTTTATAATCACCAAACGAAGGAGTTCTATAATCTAACTTACGCTCACGAGCAACCTGAAAATTCTGCAAGATTTGGAGGTTTATCATTCTTTTCTATTATCTGCATCCCATTGTTTGATTGAACTTTATTGTGAAAATTGGAATTTACTTTTCCTTAGATATACTCATCTCAAGGTTGTTTATCCCTGAACCATGTCAGGGTATGGTGTCTAGTGACTTTAAACAATGTGGTTTTTTGTAGTTTTTTAGCTGAAGTGTAACACTTCCATTCTGTCTAACATGTAATGCAATGGCGGGGTGTAGAAGTTTTGATCTGCGGCAGTTAATTCACAGATGAACAAAATTGTATTACTTGAAAGTCAAGTTGCTTTCTTCTTTGTCTGAATTTGAATTTGTGTAACTGTTATGTAAATTCCATCTGGCATACTAGTGGTTGCACTTGCATGCATACTGATCATATCTAAGGAATTTGTAATGAGCACTTCAAATACACGCGGTTAGATTTGTTATGAGCACTTCAAATACACGCGGTCAAGGTGCTAAGCAAAATAATTTAGGGGATGTAGTGGTGTACCAGAGAAGGGGCCGGGTGTGTGACAGGGAGGAAAGGAGCTCGGTTAGAGGGGGTGGGGAGAAGGGGGATATTGTTTCTTATGGAAGTTAAGATTCTTTCATGGAATGTGAGGGGATGAATGACCCAAACAATTAGGGCCATCATCAAAGTGGGAGTTAGAGAGTGGGGTGCTAACCTAGTTTGCTTTCAGGAGACAAAAATGGAAGTTTTGTTGGATGTGATTGTGAGGAGTGTCTGGGGAGGTGGTTGGGTAAAATATGACTGGGTTCCAGCCGTGGGAAGTGCCGGGGGCATTCTTCTAATGTGGGTTGATAGAAGTTTGTAGGTAAAGGAGATTAAGAAGGGAGTTTTTTCTTTAGCAGCTCTTGTCAAAGATAGAGTGAGTGGGGTGGAGTGGGGATTTGGGGGAGTTGACCGGCAGGAGAAGGGTCCAAGGTGCTTTTCTGGGAGGAACTGGCCAATATGATGGGGGAATGGAACATTCCATGGGTTCTGGGGGGAGACTTTAACACTATTAGATTCCTGGAGGAGAGATTACGGTGTAGTATGATTTCGAGGGCCATGGAGGAGTTTTCTGACTTCATCAATGATCACTTTCTCATTGATCTTCCTCTGTTAGGGGAAAGGTTTACTTGGGCCAGGGTGGAGGATTCCAACTCAAGGTCTAGACTTGATAGATTTCTGATATCGCCCTCCTGGGATGAGCTGGTGCCGAATGTGCTGCAGATTCCTTTACCTAGGATGACTTCGGATCATTTGCCTATCTTGCTAGATGGATGTAGAGGGAGGCACCAAGGTGAAAGAATGGTGGACAAGCTACGGGGTATCAGGGACACCTTCATTCCATCTTTCTAAGAAACTTAAATTGCTCAAGGGAGATATTATTAGGTGGAATAAGGAAGTTTTTGGGAGGGACGAGGTTAAAATGAGGGAGCTTATGCATGAATTGGGGGATCTAGAGAGGGGAAGGGGCGAGGGAGTTAGATGAATCTGAGAAAGAGATTGGGGGAGGTTAAGAGGGAAATAGTCGAGTTAGCAATAGCTCAGGAGACTAGTTGGCGGCAAAAATCGAGGGCGCTATGGTTAAAGGAAGGGGATTCGAATACCAAATTTTTCCACAGGGTGGCGGTTGCAAATCGAAGGAGAAACTTCATAGAGTCCTTAGTTATGGATGGGGTGAGGATTGAGGGAGAAGAGGAGGTAAATGGGGCGATAGTGGGGTTTTATGAGAACTTATACAAAGAGGAAGTTAGTTGGAGGCCAACTTTGGGGGGAATAGAGTTCAATCACATAGGGGAGGGAGACAATGAGTGGCTAGAAAGGGCTTTCGAGGAGGAGGAGGTGCACGAGGCTGTGTCGAGTTGTGCTGGTGATAAGACCCCCGACCCTGATGGTTTCTCCTTGGCCTTCTTCCAGCTCTGTTGGGACACCATCAAGGGGAGTTGATGGAAGCCATTGAATACTTCCATGTGAATGGTGTTTTCGAGAGAAGTATCAATGCTTCTTTTATTACTATTGTGCCTAAGAAAGAAGGTGCATCTTTTATCAGCGACTACATGCCTATTAGTCTCGTGGGGAGCATTTACAAGATCATTTCTAAAGTGCTTTCCAATAGACTCAAGAAGGTTCGTGATGTGTCTGTTTCGTCCTCCCATAATGCGTTTGTGGAACGTAGGCAGATCCTGGATGCCGCTTTGGTGGCAAATGAACTTGTAGACTCCAGAAGGAAAAATAGAGAACCCGGCTTACTATGCAAGTTGGACCTTGAGAAGGCTTTCGACCATGTCAATTAGGAGTTCCTGGATTTCATTATGATGCGGATGAGGTTTGGGGAAAGATGGAAGGGATGAATCAAGTTCTGCATTTCCTCAGTCAGATTCTCTGTCCTGGTTAATGGTAGCCCTTGTGGTTTCTTTGACAGCTCCAGGGGTCTCAGGCAAGGAGACCCCCTATCCCCATGCTATTCATTCTAGTGATGGATGCTTTGAGTAAAATGATGGATCGAGCGGCGGGCGGAGGCTTCTTGAGAGGATTCTCAGCTTCGATCGGGGTGCCCAGTGCCCAAGAGTCTCTCATTTGCTTTTTGTGGATGACACCCTGGTTTTCTGTGATGCCGATATGGATCAGTTGACCTACCTGAAGCAGGTCCTGCAGTGGTTTCAGATAGTATCAGGTCTCAAAATCAACCTCGGCAAGTGTGAGATTTTCTCGGTGGGTGAGGTTGCTAACATTGATGCTTTGTCTTATGTTCTCAGATGTAAGGTGGGCTCCCTTCCCACTACTTACCTGGATCTCCCATTGGGCACTTCGCATAAGGATACTACGGGTTGGAGTCCAGTGATCGAAAGGGTTGAAAAAAGATTAGCAGGCTGGCAGAAACGGTACTTGTCAAAATGCGAAAAGGAAGTGCTCATTAAAAGCACTTTATCGAGTATGCCCACCTATTACTTGTCCCTGTTGCAAGCTCCTGTGAGCATCACAGTTTGGAGCGGCTTTAAAGGAACTTTCTATGGGATGCAGCGGATGGAACTAGAAAGTATCATCTAGTGAATTGGCAGACAGTCACTCCCCTAAAGAAGTGGTGTGGACTTGGAGTAAAAGATCTTAGGGTATTCAACAGAGCATTGTTGGGGAAAAGGCTATGGAGATTCGGGGTAGAAGAGCATGCTCTATGGAGGGAGGTCATAGTAGAAAAGTACGATTCCACGGGAGGGGGTTGGAGGACCAAGGCAATCACAACACCTTTCGGGTGTGGCATGTGGAGGAGCATCATGAAGAATTGGGAATCCTTCAGTGGCAACATCTCTTACAGGGTGGGAATGGAAGGAGAATCAGCTTTTGGAATCATAGGTGGTGTGGAGAGGATACTCTGAGAGTCTCCTTTCCCCACGTCTTCAGAGTTTCAAACCAGAAGGAATTGATGGTCCAACAGATTCGTAAGGAGCATGTATGGGGGTAGTATGAGACCTCTCATTTAGAAGGAACATGCAAGATTGGGAGATTGCGGAGCTCCAAGATTTATTGACACTGCTATATGGGCAAGACAGGCCTCAGCTGATTCTTGGAGATGGGGTTTGCGTGGCGATGGTCTGTTTACCGTAAAGTCCTTTTACCATGAGTATGTTGGTTAGAGAGGAGGCCTCTTTTCCATACTCCTCGATCTGGATTCCTAAGGTGCCCACGAAGGTGTGCTTTTTGCATGGCTAGCGGCGAGGGGAGTGATTTTGACTGCTGAGAATCTGCGAATGAGGGGAATTATACTTGTTAGTTGGTGCTATATGTGTAAAAGCTCAGGGGAAGAAGTTGATCATCTTTTGTTGCATTGCCCTGTGTCCTTGGCTTTGTGGAGGGCGATCCTGAACCTTTTTGGCATTCAATGGGTGATGCCAAGCACGGTAAAGGAAATACTATATAGCTGGGCTGGTTTCCGTAGAAGAAGAAAGCAAAAGGCGTGGAAGTTCGCCCCGTTAGCTCTCATGTGGATAGTTTGGGGGGAGAGAAATATGAGAGCTTTTAAGGGGATTGAGTCTCCTCTTTCACATCTTAAGAATAGTCTTTTATCTTTGATCTTTTTTTGGTGCACTCATATAGCCCCCATTTTTATAGAAGATTGAGCGTCTTTTGTAGAGAATCATGTTCTGATGTAAATTCTCTACTTTTTGGTATACTTCTTGTATACGGGAGTTCTCTCCTTTTTGATTAATACATTTTACCTTATAAAAAAAAAATGAGCACTTCAAATACATGTGATTAGATCTCATCTGAGCATTTGCTTTATAATTCTTGCAGACTACCTTGTCACGAAGTGTGGTGTACTCATGATGTCGCTCTTTGTTTTCTTTACCACAACAATGTCAGTTTCATTTACATTAAGAGAGACCCAAACTCGCATGCTGAAGTTCACGGGTAGGTTCTCTTTTTATATATTTGATGCTATGAAATGTAGCAGCATCTTATATGGCGAATTTATAATGCCATATATTTTAGCATCTGAATAATGTGTAATCATATTTTAATTTTAGAACAATCACTTGTCAACATGAAAAACAAAGAAGAAAAATATAAAGCTCCCAGGGCTTTTGTCTATTGATAAGAGCACAACAAGTAATGTGTGGGTTAGGCACACATCACGGGTTCGAGCCATGCCACAAACAAAAGTTTGGTATTTAAGTAGGGAAGGGTAGAGAGGCGGACCCATTATCCATTGAGTTTCGAACCGTGCGCCATTGGTCCTCGGGGATTTCTCGGTTATCAAAAAATAATAAAGATATGGTTATGCTGTGAAGTATGAATCTCTCGTTCGTGTGCAAATATCCTGTTAAACCTTGTATACTAAACGAATGTTTCAATCATTGATTCATTGATTATCCACTACTTGCTGTTTGTTTTTGTTTGATGTTTCCTTCTTTATCCTTTCTTAGACCTACTCTGTAAACTATGTACAGTGCAGCTACAGCATCATGCTCGGCATAGGCTTCCAACATTTCAGTTGATCTTTGTGCACGTAATTGAGTCCCTTGTTTTTGTACCAGTAAGCAGACTGCTCATTTATCAGTTAATTCCATGTACATCTGTTTTGTAGTCAGTGAATGTTGGTTATATATCTGAGGTCATTCAGACATAACCTAGAGTTCGATATGCAGATCATGATAGGAATCCTATTTTTTCTGTTCGAGTTCTATGATGATCAGCTACTGGCTTTCATGGTGTTAATTTTTGTTTGGCTGTGCGAACTGTTTACGCTAATCAGGTCTCTCTCTCTCTCTCTCTCTCTCTCTCCCTCTATGTGTGTGTATGTGTGTGTCTTTGTCACTCTCTCTCATGCACATAGACATTGATTACTACTGTCTGTTAGTTACAATGACAAATTCAGATCGTACTTGATTGTCTGGTTATATAACTAAAAGATAATCTAAACATTGAATGCTGTTTTGACTATCCTATGCAATACTCAGTGAAAAAGCTGATCCTTGTATAGGAAAACCTAGATATTGGTCTTCTATCCATCTTAGATACTAGTTTATAATGGAACCAGAGAAACATGTCTAGTGGTGTATTTTTGAGTGTCTACATCCTGATGGGTCCTATACATTTTTGGGTGATGATAGTCGGATCTATACCTATTTGATTAAAGGACACAATTCTAACACCTCTTTAAAACTGTTTCAAGTAATTGCTAATTAATACTACCTGAAATTTTTCCCAAATAGTTGGGTAATTAACTGGCTAAGAGAAGGGAGGATGGTAGTTATTAGCATAATAATGGAAGATAGTCTGGTGCTCCCTTAATAACGGCCACACATCCATCTTGGAAGACCTCTATCAGCATTTGGTCAGGCTGCACTACTTTCACTCAAGGAGCTTAATGGCTAATTTCTTTCATCAGCAGCTTTTGTCAGTATTCTATGTTGATCAGAATAATAACCCTGTAATCTTGTATCTATCATTACTCGTGAATGTAGTTTTACATTTACCGTTTTTTATTTTTTTATTTTTTGTCTTTTCTATTGTTTATTTGCTAAGATAAACTTTCTGTGAAGAAGGAGCACAGTAGGAAGGGGTTCTGTTCTTTGGAAGCCCTAGTTTCTTAGAGGAAAACCGAGGAAAAATACTTTATGGGGGCTGATTCAGCAAACCAAAGAAGTTCTTGACAAAAGGATAAATGTCAGTTATAATAAAAGGGTGAATAACTGCAAAACTGAATCTGGTTTGATCTATTTATAAAAAATGAGGACTGTAAGAACCCTAGTCCTTAAATGATCTAGGACCCGTAATTGTCTAAAAACAAAAGATAAGAATGAAAAGGAAAGAAACAATTATAATCCTGCTACCAAGAAATTTTATGAAAATTAACTAAGATAAATTGCCGAAATAAGAACATTAACCATTGAGGACTGCTATAATTTTGCTGTTACAGTAGCTCGATGCCTGTGAAGAAGATGGTATTCATCTAGGTTTTAGTGCAAAGGACAATCTTTTGGGGTTGGCAGTCTGATATAAGGCTTTTAGTTAAATATGATGACTTACTGTGAAGAATTTTATTTCTCATGTACCATCCTTTCTCTTATTGGCTGTCTGATATGATTACTTATTTGGTTATCTCTTGCAGCGTACGCACACCAATATCAATGAAGTACTTTCCCCGCTTCTTTTTGCTCTATTTTCTGGTTTTCCACATCTACTTCTTTTCTTATACTTATGGTATGTCCAAATGACTTGAGGTTTCTTGAGGGTCAAATTCTGCTTATTGTTCCTTATATGGCAACATGGTTTTATCTTCTCAGGTTTTTCTTATCTAGCACTCTCGACAACAGCTGCATTTATGCAACACCTTATTTTATATTTCTGGAACCGTTTTGAGGTAGGATGCAAATTTCGATATTTATAGTAGTTAGAGGATTCTCTATTTGTTTTAGGGGCTTGTGCTTCCTTTAACAAGTCTAGACACTAGAAAACTGTAAGTCTGTTTTAGGGGCTTTTGCTTTCTTTAACAAGTAGATGGGTGTGCATATATACTGTATGCTTCCTTTATTTTCTATAGTACAGTTACATCTGAAAGATGTGTTACTTGTGTTGGAATGCTTGAAAATTTGTATTATGCTCCTTTGATCCAGCACAATCATGTCCTACATATGTTGCAGGTGTGTTAAAAAACAGAGTGAAAAAGAAGGAAACATTAATTTCTTAAAAACATTTCGGGCACAAATTTCATCTCTTTGTTTATTCCCCTGTAGAGAGAAAATGTCAAACCAAAACTTTTATCATTAGGAGCGAATCCCACTGACAGAAACACAAGAGGAATAGCTAATTGAAGTAAGATGATTACCCTACAATTTTCCCTCGACTTAACACAGGTGAACTTCAGATTGATAATGATAACCTCATGCTTGAATGAATGTATTTGCTTTGGGAAATTCCATGCTTGATCCATCTTTTCCTGGCTAGATGGCTGTTAGCAAATCTAACACTCGATGGACTAGGTTTACTATTGAATTACTGATTGATGCTGAACAGTCTTCGCACTTGATCTCCATTTGAATTCCTGGCTTTCTTTCAAATCAGATGGGAGTTTATTATCTGTATCAATATCCAATTGTTTTAAAAGGAAAATGATTTCGTTATCATCTCAACCAAATATAAATTGGGATTTGTCCCTGTATTTTTGTCGTTCAGGTTCCAGCTCTGCAGAGATTTATGCAAAATAGACGCTCACATTTTCAGCAGCATCCGGACTTTCATATCACATCCTCTACGATTCTCGCATCAACTTTGCACATCACAAGATTAAATGCAAGGAGCCCTGCTCCAACTAATGTTGATATGCCTCCTGGTCCTGGGCCTAGAATTGATCCATCAGTACCAAGAAATGGTGCCGCTGAATTTTCTGGAGTTCCAGATCGACAAGGGAATGGAAACCAAGATGAGTTTGGTAATCCTCTTCAACTTGGAGGGCAACCTGATGCCCCCCCGTCTGAAACTGGAACTAACCCTGGTTCTATGAACTCATTCAGCAACTTGTTGCTGTGGATATTAGGGGGTGTTTCTTCTGAAGGTCTAAACTCCTTTCTCTCTATATTTCGAGATGTACGAGACCATGGTCAAGTTTTTGCAGGACCACCTAGACAAGAAACTCATGCCACCCAAAATGCTGAATAGATGGAAGCTGAAATGTTGGGCAACCTAATTGGTGTAGGCACAAAGGAGCATTGGAAAACTATCCATGAGAATGGTGAAATGCGGCTAAGGAATGAGGAAAGTAGGCTTTCATCGTCTGGGCAGATATGGCGAGATTGTAGAGAATTCGGTAGTTGATGAGCCACCGAAGGGAAAACTTTTTTCCACCCTTAACTTTATGTACAGCGTAGGAATTGAAGATGTGGAAGGAGGATGTAGAAAACCTCCTCCTTTATGGAAATTATGTAAATTTATTTCATTGTCATCTATCTTTTTCCTCTTTAAAAATTGTGTCTATATTAGTTTGCATCTTATACATGCTTGCCGTTATTCTGTATATCTTGTATTCAAGTTGTCTTCCCGTGTTCTTATACTATATGTTCAGATTCTTGGTCATTTACTTGTTCCCGGGAAATGCTATAGCATCAAATTGACATTGCAGCGTTTTCATTGAGTTATTTAGAAATTTGTGAGGCACTCTATACAGCGTCCACCCACAGTCGCTAAAAACTATAAATAATTGTGTTGGCAGATTTTAGCCAAAAATCATTTCCCAGAGCTAGGGTTTGCGAAGAAGGGGAGATTTGAGCTTTCTTCAGTCCAAATCATTGAGGTAAGTCTAAAATGAATTATAACCGTTAATGCTTCATAGAGTCAAGATTCTTACCATGGATTATTAAGTGTTTTATAGATTTCACCACTAAGAACCACCCCACCTCTCCAATGACGAGTTTTGGTACTTTTTCAGGAATTGGAGTTGGTCTCTTCTTATGTTAGTTAAAGATTGTATAAAAGGTGTTAATCGGGCTGGACACGGAAAAAAACAGTCCGTCTGGTTATCGTTTCGGGCTGGTTAGTGGATTGAGGTTTAGACTTTTTGGGTTTTTTTGGGCCCGTCCGGGTTCGGGCTTAACGGGTCCGGACTGGGCCGGGCTAATTATTATTTTTAAGTATATTTTGTTTTTCTTATTCAATGTTATTGATACTGAAGTGTTTACAAACTTTTGAGCTTGAATTAAACTTTGAGGTTTAAAATTTGAAATTTGAAAGTAAGTAGCTACAAAAAATTATTTAATAAGACGAATATGTAATGTGTAAGGATCAAATTCCGAAGACTTTCAGTTTATATTTCATTGAATAATAAATAATACTTCAAATTAATTTGCAAGTTCTATTTTGATTTTTGTAATTTTTGAACTTGCAAATTAAAAGGTTACAACAATTATAAAAAATAAGAAAGTGTACATCACATGCTTTGCATCATTTTTGTAAGTTCATCCATGTCAACATGAGGTTCTTGATTTTCGGCATTGCTTGAATCGGAACCATAAACCATTATATCTCCAATTTCTTGGTCCTCTGCTTCATCTACCTCTTCACGCCCTTGATTTCGCCGTTCTGATCTTATCCAATCTCTGAAGCACTAGAATTTCTAAAGCGTTGCTGCCCAATGAATGAGGGGTATCTCCTAGTTGCTGCCTTACTTGACTAAATGCGCTCTCTGATGCGACTGTTGAAATCGACACATTTAGCACGTCTCGAGCCATGGCTGAAAGAACAGGAAATTGATTTGAGTTGCTCCTCCACCAACCCAGCGGTAGAAATTTCTTTGTGCGAGGCTCTGGTGACTTTTCCAAGTAGATTGGAGTTCATCAATATTCTTGCTACTGGTTTGTTGATGCTCTCCTAGTGTAGACCAAATCAAATAATCTTCAACACCATCATTATCATCTAAAGCACCGGTCCCAAATATTGAAACTGAACTTGAAGGAATATTTGCATTTACAACAACAGAAGCATCAACAATGTTAGCATAATAATTATATAAAGTTTGTAAATGTTTGTGTAGATCAGAAATACAAGTTTCAGTATCAGTAGTTTCAGTTGGTCCAATATCATATAAACATATAAAACAGTGATTAATTAGCGACAAGTAGTCATTTTGTTAGAAGAGTTTAAAATAACACCAATTAGGTAAATAGGGGGAATTGGGTAGAAATACTTTTTAAATTTATCTAGCATAGATTCAACAACAGAAGTATATCCTTCTTTATTCTTCAAATTATGGAGTAAAAGAGAAATTTTAGCAATATGAACTAAACCTTTTACAATATTAGGATAATAAGCTCCAAAAAACTCAAGTGTAGCCACATAAAATGGGGGAAGAAAATGAGTAAAAAATGTGGGTTTAGGGTTAAAAGACTGACCCACAGGTAAAAGAAATGGGTCGGATTGATTTAATGGGTAAAAAAAATACCCAAATATAATGTTAGCCCCACTGATCCACGTGGACAAATGAAATAAGGCCACATCAGTTAATGAGATGCACACATGGAATTCCGTTAGTCGTGGGGGTAAATTTGAAAATAGAAATAACGTCCTATATATTTTCAGACGGATAGATGGACGGGGGCTTTTATAAACTATTTACCATACGATAGGGGTATTTTTGGCCCCTTTCCGTTTAAATTATCATCTAAATCATCATCTATACCATAATTTTCTTGAAGTCGCTCATAATCTACATTTAAATTTTCAGGTGAACTTTCAGAAATATGTGTAAAGCTACTAGAAGAACCAACACCACCTCTTGACTTTTTAGAAGTTTTACTCTTACTATTACCACCCCTACTAATGCACACTTTTTTGGTTGCTCTTAATATATCCATTAAGTAAATTAAATTAAGAAATTAAATTAAAAATTCTAAATAATAAAATAAAAATATACACCAAAGAAGAGAAAGAGATGGAACGAGTGTACCGGAATTTCAGATGCCGCCCTTAATTTGATATTAAACTTCACTTGATAGACCAATATTTGATACCGCACTTCACTTGAATACTGGATATTAGATAATAATAATTTTATAGTGACTAAACTAAATATTTGATGAAACTTGAAATAATAAGTAATTGAGAATTTAAGAGCAATAATCAATATTATCAAGAGAGAATTGAGAGGGAATTAGAGTAGTAGGAGAGTAAATTATGAGAAAAAATGAAGAAGATGGAGGGTTATTTATAGTTTTAAAAGGTTAAAATTGTAATTTATTAATTATTAGGGGCAGAGGACTATTTTCTTAAGGGGGTATGCCGAAATGGCCAAAAAGGGCCGTTGCCCAATGGTCATTTTTGAATTTGACCGTTAGCAAAGGTCCAGAAATTTAAAAAAATAATAATTTGTAACGGTAACCGGGCTGGATCGGGCTATAGCTTGGTAAAAATCCGGTAACGGGTAACCGACTAACCGGGTTTCGGTGTACCGGTTACCAAAGTTGTTCGTCCAAGCCCGTTTCCCCGCCCAACCCTCCCCAGTCCGTCCCCACCCCATACAGTACCAGGCTAACCCAGTTCGAACCGGATTGTGAACGGGCCAGCCCAGCCTGATTAACAAGTATATTGTATATCCCATAGGTTGCAAAAACTTTTGAATGTGGCAAACTTTAATGGTGGATTTTAATGGGGTTTGTACCTTAGGGCCTTCTCAACTGAAGGTCTTGACCATGGGTGGGCTATTGATGAAATGATCAAGATTATACGTAAGTCTTTGTCTATTGTTCACACGCGCTCAGATCATTCTCACTGGCAAAGGAGTGAAATGACCAGGATTGTACGTAAGTCTTTCACCAACGGAATGAATTTTAACCTGCTCTCACCGATAAATGATCTTGGAACTGGAATTTGTATAAGAGGGGTCAAATAGACAGATAATATCCGATAATAAAATCAGCATTAGGCACACAACGAGATTTTCTTGCTACTTTACTTTTCTTCTTTTTTTATTCGCTACTTCAAAATGAAGTTTTTTTAACAAGTAGGACAATTTATTCTAATAAAAGAATTAAAAATTTATTTAAAATAATTTATTTACTTAATATGAAAATATTTTCTAACAAAAATTAAAGTTTGGTTAAGAAAGTATGTTTAACCAATATAAAAAAATATTAATAAAACACATAACAAAATCTCATTTTCTGTCCTTATTTATATGTAACAAAAAAAAGTAGTTGTTTTACACTTTGAAAAAAAAAATCAAACAAAAGAGTTGTGAAATAAACTTGTATACGGTAGAAATCGGGGCTATCCGATTTCACTCTTTGGTCTAGATAGGAATGTCACGTCAAAGAGCTAGGACGTTGATTCCGGACCGAGGTAGACATCGATTGCGACCAGAAAGAGGCAGACTTCGAGTGACATCGGCATAGCTTGATAACGGAAAATACGAGATATCCGCGATTGGTCGAGGATCGTGGTGTGAATCTCATAACAGATCAATCTACAACGATTAATTAGGTCTTAATATGGTTTCCTACAATAATTAGAAGTGTACCTTATTTAGAACTCCTCTATTATATAAAGAGGGATCCCATTCATTTGTGAGGAGGATCATTGCTCGCGGATAAGAATTTATACACCCATTACTTTCTTGCTATTTCACTTACTGTTCATCAAAGTTGCTTTATCATTTACTGTTCATACTATCCCACCTCGAGACTATCCCAAGTCGAGGTCGAGACCTGGCTAGCACACTGGTTTGATTTATTTTATTCTCTAATTTAATCGTTCATTTTCTTGCTTATCAATTAGTATTGAACGAAATCGCATATTCTTAAAACCAAAATATAAGTTTAATTGTTACCCGAATTTAAGGGTAAACAGTTTGGCGCCTGCCGCGGGCTAAGGATAATAGTGATTGTTCGGTGCTGATTCTGATGACACATTATTTTATGCTTGTTCTTGTCAAGTATCTTTTCTCTTAGGTTAAAACATGTCAAACTCATAAAATGCACCCACACATGGTGAATATGGTCTCGGGTTTCACGGGGAAATTGACAATGTAATTGCTCTAGGAGCCGAGGTTCCGCAGGCTAATCTCGGGGGAGCACCGGTTGCCAATCAAGTCAATGTTAGTTTGCACGTTGCTTTAAATATGGACCTAGGTGCGGACCCCGAAGGGAGTGTACGTAGAGAAGGCCAATCTGGTGGCCAAGGTACACAGGGCAAAGAAGACAGAGGAGTTAGTCTCCAGGTTATATTCGAGATGTTATAGGCCGCTATTGCTCAGTTACAAAATCCACATACAACTCCGAGTGGGGTCGAGCCAGAAATCACTTGCTGTACTGAGCCAATGCCAGAAAGGTCGAATGGTAACGAATCGGGGACTGATCCTGCCATAATGAAAATGCTCGATGAGCTCTCCAAAAGAATTAAGTCAGGAGAGAAGAAAATCGAAGCTAATGATAAAGAAGTGGAAACATACAACTCCCGAGTTGATCAAATACCGGGGGCACCACCAATCTTGAAAGGGATGGATTCGAAGAAATTTGTACAAAAGCCATTCTCTTCGAGTGCGGCTCCGAAACCCATTCCAAAGAAGTTTTGCATGCCGAACATGCCTAAATACAATGGGATCACTGATCCCAACGAGCATGTTACCTCCTACACATGCGCCATCAAGGGTAACGATTTGGAAGATGATGAGATCGAATCCGTTTTATTGAAGAAGTTCGGGGAAATCCTATCATGAGGAGCAATGATTTGGTATCACAATCTACCACCAAATTCCATCGACTCATTTGCTATGTTGGCAGACTCTTTCATAAAGGCACATGCCAGAGCCATAAAGGTTGCGACAAGGAAATCAGACCTTTCAAAGTAAGACAGAGGGATAATGAAATGTTGAGGGAGTTTTGTATCCCGATTTCAAATGGAATACATGGAGTTGCCACCGGTCACAGATGATTGGGTCATTCAAGCTTTTACTCAGGGATTGAATGAACGAAGTTCGATAGTATCACGTTAGCTGAAGTAAAATCTAATCGAATATCCGGCTGTAACTTGGGCAGATGTACACAATTGGTAACAATCGAAAATCAGGGTCGAGGATGACCAATTAGGAGCTCCTTCCGGTTCAGTGCACCCGAACAGGTCAGTCGCCAAAAATCAGAGGGACATCGATAGAGAGCCAAGATCGAAAAAAGACCGATATCAACCGTATACCTCTGATCGTAGGAATAGTGGTCCAGGACGCAACCATGCCCGGAACGATCGAAAAAGCGATCGAGGATAGAAATTCTCGGGGACTCATGAGCAAAAAGGGTTTTGACAAGTATGCCGACTCTACAGAGGCACCTCGATTATCGGAGTATAATTTTAGTATCAATGCGTCAGGTATTATATCAGCAATTAGAAGAATCAAAGACACCAGAAGGCCTAGGTTCATACAAACCGATCCTTCCCAAAGGAACCTCAATCTGATGTGTAAATATCATGGCATGCATAGTCACAGGACCGAAGATTGCAGGAAATTGAGAGAGGAGGTAGCCCGTTTATTCAATGAGGACCACCTTCGAGAATTCCTAAGTGATCGAGCCAAGAATTATTTTAGGGAAAGGGACGCTAACAAGAAAATTGAACAGGAAGAGCCACAACATGTAACTCATATGATCGTCCGAGGGGTCGATATTCCACAAGGGCCTATGTTCAAACGCACTAAGCTATCAATTACTAGGGAGAAACAAACCCGAGACTATGTGCTAGAAGGCACTGTATCATTCAACAACGAGAAGGCAGAAGGAATTTCTCAGCCTTACAACGACGCTCTGGTAATCTCTATCTTATTAAATAAAGTTCAAGTTAAGTGTGTTTTAGTGGATCTAGGTAGCTAAGAAAATATCATCCCGTTAAGGGTCGTGGAGCAACTCGGCCTACAAGATCAAATCATGCTCGCAACTCGGGTCTTTTACGGTTTCAATATGGCAAGTGAAACAACTAAAGGAGAGATTATCCTACCGGTGAACGTAGCTGGAACTATCCAAGATACCAAGTTTCATGTGATCGAAGGCGACATGAGGTACAACGCCCTACTTGGGAAGCCTTGGATCCACAACATGAGGGCAGTATCTTCAACTCTCCACCAAATGATGAAATTCCCGATGTCGGACGGGGTAAAAATAGTGTACGAGGAGAACCATGCTGCAAAAGAAATGTTCGCGTTCGATGAGGTAATACCGATTTAGGCGCTATCAATATCAGAAGAAACGGTTATCAAGGGTAAACAGGAAGCCAAATAGCAATCATTGCCACCAGCCTCGACCGAATCGGAGAAGCAGGAAATGGAAGAGGAAGAGGAAGAGGAAGAGGAAAAGGAAGAGGAAGAGGAAGAGGAAGATTTTTTGACCCCTCAAACTTTTATTGTTCCCGAAGATTCCGACGCCACCAAATCAATGATCGAAGAGCTGGAACAGGTTATATTAATCGAGCACCTGCCTGAGTGAAAGGTATAGTAGGGAACGAGGTTAACCCTCGAACTCAGGAAAAAGCTTATTCATTTTCTTATTAATAACATAGAGTGTTTTGCTGGGTCCCACTTAGACAGGACAGGGATCTCGCCGGAAATAACAACGCATCAACTAAGCCTGGACCCAAAGTTCATACCGATGAAACAATAAAGAAGTCCCCAGTCCGAGGTAAAGCACGCATTCATAAAAGACGAGGTAACTAAACTTCTCAAAATAAGGTCCATTCGGGAAGTAAAGTACCCCGAATGGTTAGATAATGTAGTCGTAGTTCCTAAAAAAGGGAACAACTTAGGACGTGTGTAGATTATAAGAATTTAAACAAGGTATGTCCCAAAAATTCTTTTCAACTGCCTAAGATCGATCACATGATCGACGCCACGACCGGCCACGGGATCCTTAGTTTTCTCGATGCTTATTCCGGGTACATTTAAATTCAATGAACCCGGAAGACTAAGAAAAGACTTCATTCATCCTAATTATGGAACATATTGTTATAATGTAATGCCCTTCGGGCTAAAAATGCAGGAGCTACCTACCAAAGCTTAGTAAATAAAATGTTCGAAGAACAGATAGGTAAATCAATGAAAGTATATATTAACATGCTAGTTAAATCCATGCATGCAGAGGACCATTTGACACATTTGCAGTAAACATTCAAGATATTGAGAAAATACAACATGAAGCTCAACCCCGAGAAATACATTTTCAGTGTCGGTTCGGGCAAGTTCCTTGGCTTCATGGTGTCAAATCGGGAAATCGATATCAACCCCGATAAAATTAAGCCTATCGAAGATATCATTGTCGTAGACTGCGTTAAAGTCGTGCAAAGGTTGACGAGGTGAATAGCTGCCTTAGGCCGATTCATATCGAGATCGTCGAATCGGAGTCATAGATTCTTCTCTCTACTCAAAAAGAAGAACAATTTCGCCTGAACCCTGGAATGCCAACAAGCGTTAGAAGAATTGAAACGATACCTCTCGAGCCCACCATTTCTTCATACTCCAACTACTTATATTTGGCAGTCTCGGAGATCGCGATAAGTGGTTTCCTGGTTGAAGAAGAGCAAGGTACGCAATTTTCTGTTTATTATATAAGTCGAACTCTAGGAGAAAACTAAATATCCACACTTAGAGAAATTGGCACTTGCGTTGATAAGCGCCTCTAGGAAGCTAAAACAGTATTTGCAATGTCACCCCATATGTGTACTAATTGCTTACCCACTTCATAATGTTTTACAAAAGCCCGAGCTATCGGGCCGACTGGCCAAATGGGCCGTCAAACTCAGTGGGTACGATATCAAATATTAACCCCGTATGGCCATCGAGTCTCAAATTTTAGCAGACTTCGTGGTCGATTTCACGCTAACCCTCGTACTTGAAGTCGAGATGGAACTCTTGTTAAAATCAGGTAGATCATCGGGGGTGCGGACCCTTTTCACAGACAACCCCTCGAATGTGAAGGGGCCCGGGCTACGCATCATTTTAAAGCCACCCACGAGCAACACTATTAGACAATATATCAAAACTTCTAAGCTAACGTACAGTGAGGCCGAGTACGAGTCCATGATTGCAGGTCTCAAACTAGCTAAAAGCTTGGGGGCAGAAGTCATTGAAGCCAATTACGACTCTATTCTGGTAGTAAACCTAGTAAACAAAACCTTCGAGGTTCGAGAGGATAGAATGCAAAGGTATTTAGACAAGCTACAAGTGACTCACCATTTTAAAGAATGGACCATGCAGCATGCACCTCACAAGCAGAATAGTGAAGCCGAGCGCTCTTGCAAATTTGGGGTCATTAGTCGAGGAGGATGAAATCAGCTCGGGGACTGTCGTTCAACTCTTGAGATTAGTGATCGAAGAAGGTCACACTGAGATAAACTCCACAAGCTTAACTTGGGATTGGAGGAATAAATATATCGAGTACTTGAAAAACGGAAAGCTCCCGTCGGACCCTAAAGAATCGAGGGCCCTACGAACAAAAGCTGCTCGATTCACATTGACTAAAGATGGAACATTGTACAGGAGGACGTTTGACGGACCATTAGCAATATGTTTGGGACCAGGGGACACTGATTATGTTCTACGAGAAGTCCATGAAGGTACTTGTGGGAACCACTCCGGTACTGAATCACTAGTTCACAAGTCATCAGGGCAGGATACTATTGGGATAGTATGGGAAAAGACGCTAAGGAGTTTGTTTGAAAATGTGATAAATGCCAAAGGTATGCACCAATGATCCATCAGCCCGAAGAACAACTTCATTCGGTCCTATCCCCGTGGCCATTCATGAAATAAGAGACGGATATCGTCAACCCTCTATTATCGGTTCCAGGTAAAGCTAAATTCATTTTGTTTATGACTGACTACTTCTCTAAATGGGTGGAAGCATAGGCATTCGAGAAAGTCAGAGAAAAAGAAGTTATAGACTTCATCTGGGATCACATCATATGCCGATTCGGGATACTTGCCAAAATCATATGCGACAACGGAAATCAGTTCATTGGCAGCAAGGTAATGATATTTCTCGAAGAACATAAAATAAAAAGAATCTTATCAACACCATATTATCCAAGTGGAAATGAACAGGCCGAGTCAACAAACAAAACCATCATTCAGAATCTAAAGAAAAGATTGAACGACACCAAGGGAAAATAGAGAGAAATTCTAACCGAGGTTCTTTGGGCATATCAAACAAAATCGAAGTCTAGTACGGGGGCAACCCCGTTCTCCTTAGTATATGGCTTAGAAGCCTTCATTCCGGTCGAATTCGGAGAACTTATTACCAGATTTGACATACAATAGAAGAATCAAATCACGAGGCTATGAACACTAACCTCGAACTATTGGATGAAAAACGAGAAGTCGCACTCGTTCGGATGGCCTCGCAACAATAGAGAATCGAGAGATATTATAATAGAAGAACCAACCTTCGCTACTTCAGAATCGGGGACTTAGTCTTAAGAAAAGTCACCATCAACACTCGAGATCTTAATGAAGGAAAACTCGGCCCAAATTGGGAAGGACCCTATCAAGTCCTCAATATCATTGGGAAGGGATCTTACAAACTTGGCACAGTGGAGCATGAACAATTGCCAAACAATTGGAATATATCACTCCTCAAACGATATTATTGCTAAGGTATGACTTTCTCCCTTTCCATTTGTATTTGATACTAACTTATCACAGGTGTTCAATCGAAGATGTCGAAGAAGCTCTTCAACACAAGGATCTTAGGTTTTAAAGCACGCATTGCACTCTTTTTCCCTTAGATCGATTTTTATCCCAAATGGATTTTTCCGGTGAGGTTTTTAATGAGGCAATGATTATATGTGATACCCGGGGACAATTCAACAGTATCCGAGGCTTCTCTATATTCAACCTTGAATATAGGGGGCATCACCCTCGGATGATTTATTTTTAAGGAAAAATACTTCGTGTCAAAAGGCCTCGATAGGGAAACTTTGTAATGGGACAAACGATCGAACCGTGTCCATGTAGATTAATCGAGGCCAATGGAGAAACATGTATGCATGTATAAATTATTCAAAGAAGCAGTTTTTTCTTATCAAATACCTTGTGCCTCAAACAAAATTTTCTACTATACAAGCTTCATGCTTATGATTTTTGTGAAAAATGGTTCAAGGGCCAAGTATAAATCACCTCAAACGAATTTACCCCCTACTCGGGGACTGCCGTTGAAAATCAACATGTTTGAATTGTCTAAAGACCTCAAAGAGGCACCCCTCGATTTATAGGCCAAGGCTGTCATTCTCGGGGACTAACACTTCGAACAAGTTTGAAGTGTTGATGGGAAAGTAAGACCAAGAGTCACACCCAAAGGCTACAGCCAAAGTAACGCTGCTCGGAGACATCCGAACCCCGCAATAAAAACCTGCCTTCGAATTCTCTCCAAAAACTGGTAAAAAAGGCTACCCTCGGAAAAATAATCAAAGGGCTTCGATAAAATCAGTCCTCAAAAAATCTTAAGAGGTATCGAATTATTCAAATACAAACTTGTGCTAAGACTCAAAAAACAAAGGGGTTTCGATCAACACTAAACCCTCAAAAAACCCAATGGGTACAAATAAAAAAAACATGCTAAGGCATAATTTTTTTTTACTAAGTCTTTGAGCCAAAAGAGGGAAAAAATAGCCATCCTTTAGAGGCCATATCGGCCCAATTCAAAGAGTCCAAGGGCCAACACACTTTGAGTTTGAGAGCACGTTCTCGCTAGATTCGAACTTAAGGCCCCTGCTATCCCGAATTCGAACTAAAACCTACTCGACTACAGATCGAGGATCCTGTGTCGTTCAAAACAAACCTAAGGGTCAATTCACTTCGAATTCAGATTTCACTCGAATCCGACTATAAAAGCAGTATTATTATTATGGCTTTGATCAAGTCATTTGAAACCAAAACCTCAAACATATTGTTGAAGCATAAAAATGTCCTAAAATTATACAAGGCACGAAACATGTTTGAAGACCAAATTTGAGAAGGCATCCAAAAGAGAAATTTCTTTATATATATGGGGCAAAAATATGTTCAAGGGACCGACAATGGTCTTACAAAAGAGAAAAGGAAAAATAAAATCCTAACTATGCCCGGGGCTGATTTCTCCCTCGGGGGGAGCTTCTCCTTCGGGAACCTCACGTTATCAGACCCGCCTTGGTTGCCTTCATCATCATCGTCATCATCAGAGGAGGCAAGCAATCTAGCATCGGCTTCAATCACCTTAGCTTGAGCTATCTCTTTGGATAGGTCAAAACCTCGAGCATGGATTTCTTCAAGGGCCTCCCTCCGAGATTGGCACTTGGCCAGATCATTACTCCACCTCGCTCGATCGGATGCCTCCCTAAGCTAAGTTTGGGCAGCCTCGGCATCAGCCAAGTACATGGATATGGACTTGTCAGTTAAGACCTTCGCCTTTTCGACCTCCTCCTTGGCCTCAGCAAGCTCGGCCTCGAGCTCTTAGATCCTTTTGGCTTGGGCTGAGCTCTTCTCTTTAATACTTCGAAGTTGAACTTCGGCTGATGACAGTCGCACCAAGGCAGCCTCTTTCTCCGCAGCTAGGTGGTCCATGTTCTCTTTCCACCGATTGCAGCCAGCTTTAAGTTGATCGACTTCCCCCCCAGAACAACTCGATCCTTTCAATCTTTTGCTACAACTTAGACATCAAGGTGTTAGCCTCCACTCTTGGGTCAAGACCATATGTCTCAAAAGGACATTTACCTGCTCGTTCAACTTGGCCTCTTCCTTACAAGCCTAGGCCAAGTTTGCTCGTAGATCCCTAAGCTCTCCTCCTTTTGTCCGCAAAGGAGCTTCAAAGCATTCCTCTCCTCCGAGGTCTTCTGGAGATCGACCTTGCATTGCCCTAGGTCGACCCGAGACTTGGTAAAAGCCTATATGAGAAGAAAGATACAAGTTAGGTTAAAGGGAGAAGAAGGAAAAGAAAATTGCATGAATGGGGATTAGTACTTACTCGAGATAAAAGGCATTGGGTCTCTTCAAAGAGGGTATACGCATCACCGAGATCAACGACATCATTGACCCCGGTAAAATAATCCCGAAAGGGATCCTCTTCATTGGGGACTCCGTCTATGTCAGGGGTCTGTAAAGCCCGAGCATCTCTTATAGCCTCCTCAGAAAAGGCTGGTAGATAATGAGAGTGACCTACTATCACAACCCCGAGCGAATCTCTTCGGGCGCCTTGTTCAGCCCTGGAGGTGTCAAAGCCGGCTTCCTCCGGTATGTTAGTTGATGGACAAGGGATAACCTCAACCTTAGATGATTTGGGGGCTTTGCCCGAATCTTTCTTCGAGGCCTCCTCATCACGAGGCCAGGTCTCGACAATCACCTCCGACTTGGAAGGCTTGGCGGCCTCGATCGACTTCCTTGCTCGAACCACCAGTGCCAAGTCATCGCCCTCATCTTCCTCTTCTTCTTCCCCCAGCTGGCGGACCAACTCTATAGTCATAGGGATGATATTTCTCCTGCATCTTCGAGCTGGAGCCTTAGGTTGGGGGTCCTCGGATTTTGAGACCCTCTTCCTCTTGTTGTCTTTCCCCAACTTCGAAATTGGGGAACGACAGTTTCTCCTCTGGTATGAGGTCACAGATCCATACCCGCACGAACCGTCTCATACAACTCCGATCCTTGTCCTCATCGATGCTCGCGAACAAGGCCTTCATCGCTCGGCGTTGGAGCTTGATCAACCCTCAAAAACGCCGAGGTCAATATAACCGTAAGAGGTGGCTGAGAGTGAAGTCCAACCCATCAACCTTGCTAGAAAAGAAGCGGAGCATGATCACTATACGCCAGAACGAGGGATGAACCTGGCCGAGGGTAACCTGGTACCTCTTGCAAAAATCGACGATAACTGGCTCGAGATGAGCCAATGTGAAGGGGTAAGTGTAAACACTTAGAAACCCCTCCACATAGGTGGTAATGCTCTCTTCAGGAGCGGGGATTTGTAGATGACCCCTCCACGACCTCAGACCCCCAGTTACAGTCTCTCTTCACAGCCTCTAGATGACCCGCCATATCGAGCAGATGTATCTCGACACGTGTTCACATCGGCCATGGATCTATAGAGGGTTCTCGACTTTGAAGTCGGATTATAAGACACAAGGGTCGGGAACATACTCGTGAGGGAGCGGTTCCGCTGATGTTTTGTCACTGACCGGCTAGGAAGAAGAGGAAGAAGCTTTCTCCTTTTTTGGGACGGTCTTGGAGGTTTTCGCCATTGGTTCAAGTAGAATGAAGCGAAAAGAGGTGAAATTTGGTATTTTTAATACTAACAAAGTTGACTCCACGGGTGATGAAAGAAAATAGATGGAAAGAGCGAGAGGCTTAGAAAACATGGTGGAGGTGAAAGTAAAATTTTGATTCAACCAAAGAGCCTGTTTTATAGATTTACGACGACGGTTTGGTGGTGCTAGTGGTTGATTGTCCACTGGAAAGCATTAATGGTTTAGGGAACTGTACCGACGGGACGCTTCGGTCACCTCAATCGCTTACGCCATGGGGATGACATCTTATCGGGGCTCAAGTCGTTTCTTATCGTTTTACTCTAAGAAATGAGGGGACTATCTGTATACTACGAAATCATGGCTACCCGATTACACTCTTTGGTCGAGATAGGAATGTCACGTCAAAGAGCTAGGATGTCGAGTCCCGACTGAGGTAGACATCGATTGCAACCAGAAAGAGGCAGAATTCGAGTGACATCAGCATAGCTTGATAACAGAAAAGGCGAGATATCCACGATTGGTCGAGGATCGTGGCGTGAATCTCAGAACGGATCAACCTACAACGGTTAATTAGATGTTAATATGGTTTCCTACTATAATTAGAAGTGTACCTTATTTAAGACTCCTCTATTATATAAAGAGGGATCCTATTCATTTGTGAGGAGGATCATTGTTCACTGATAAGAATTTATATACTCATTACTTTCTTGCTATTTCAGTTACTGTTCATCAAAGTTGCTTTATCATTTACTGTTCATACTATCCCACCTCGAGACTATCCCAAGTCGAGGTCGAGACTTGGCTAGCACAATGGTTTGATTTATTTTATTCTCTAATTTATTCGTTTATTTTCTTGCTTATTAATTGGTATTGAACGAAATCACATATCCTTAAAACCATAATATAAGTTTAATTGTTACCCGAATTTGAGGGTAAACAAAACTAAAATTATACAAATAATTAAATAAAAAGAGCGTATAAGCCAAATCAAAAATTATTAATACGAAACAAATAAACATTATCAGTACAAACCAAATTAAATTAACTAAATATGAAAAATCATTTCAATAAATATTCTTGCAAGTTTGTTGAAAATTATAAGAGTGAAAACCAAGTTAACGTTGAATAAATTTTTAAGTTTTAGAAGTAAAATAATAAAGGCTGAGCGCCATTCTAGCATAAAACAAAGCTGCCAAAAGTTTAAGAAAAAATGCTCCGTTCAACCTCGAACACATGACCTGTTGAACATTTTGAACTCGCCTGAACACAATCTCGCTTACTTTCGAGCGGATTCATTTTAATTAATATTTGAAAATTTCCTCTATTTTAGATGATATGTATAACTATGTACAATATAATTCTATGATGAAACGGGTTCATATGAATCCTCTTGACACCAACTATGAATATGAAATAGCCATGATTATTGGCAAGCCATATTTACCTTAAAGGAGTGAGGTGGCCAAGCTTGCATGTGTATACTTTGTTGTGTGTTGTAACTGATGGACTAGAAATAATATAATATGCATGTGAATTGAAATTGTATGCGGTAAAATTGATAAATGATGGGTGGATGCTCAATGAGTTAACATGTGGAAGTAAAGATAGGTATGGTATGAGTCAGCAAATGATTGTCACCAGATACAAACATGCGACATGTGCTGAATAAGTTCCGAAGGCATTGGAACCGAGAACGGAAATTTGAAAGGAAGACATCGATTGGAAAAGACAGCATTCAATGAGTAGTTGTTACAAAGAATCTCTGTATTAATGTTCAAACATTATGCAGCCATCAAGAGGGGTTTTATTCTCACTAAAGAAGAGCTTAATTTGGGGATCTATTTCTCTGAATAGAGCTATAAATATTGATATTTGTATTCATGAGAGGACACAAAGCATTCTGTATGCAAAAACTAAAATGTGTTCTTATTCTGTCAATCTACTTTCTTTCTTTTGTTCTGATATTATTCTTATCATTGCTTCTGGAGAAGCTAAGTTCATAGTCATGCTTGTATTTTCTTCAAGTTATTTTGATAATATTATTTATGTTCTTATTTATTTTATATTTTTAAATCAAATTAATTCACGTGTCTATGAACTTCGTTATAAGTTCAACAGTACTGTTTTACAGGTAAATAGAAATATGGTGTATGGTATGGATGTGAAATATTTATGGTGACTATATGTAATGAGAATATTAGATTTATATTTTTACAATTTCTTAGCTTGTCCTCACGATTGTGGATGTAGTTCATTACTTGTTGAGTCGATGGACTCACTCTTTATATATTATGAATACAAATTTCGGTGTTGAGCCAATAGGGTACGTAGATACGTAGTTCGAGTAGAGCATTTTGACTTAGTGATCCCTACTAGTTATTCGTGGAGCTTTATGCACAAATTTGCTTTAAATTTGTGTGAGTCAAATAGTATATATGTTGAACTTTAGAGTCGCTTAATGAATTCTTACTTCTGTAATGTCACTTGTATGCATGTGTTATGTGTATTGATTGTTTACCCAAAAAATGGTACAATTGAATTTATAGCGTGTTATAGATAAAAGAATTAATTTGACCCAAAAATGATGTGTAAATGAGAACAAAATAATATTATCAGACGAAATTGTAAGAGATAACAAGTCTAACTAAGAACTTAGCTTTTCTGATGACAAGAGTGAATGCAATGTTCAAGTGTTCAAATTGAGCGTAAATAGACAATAGATTATAGATTTTTCTATACAGAGTTTCTTGTGTCTACAACGGTTAATAATCCTTCTATTTATACTTATTTAGGGGGACAAGTCGTCAAATCAAGCTCCTCTTGAATGAGAATAAAATCGTCATTGATGGGTGCATAACGGTTGGCTTTAAATGCAGATATTCTCTACAACGCCTATCCAATGAATGTTACCCGTTGAATC
This sequence comes from Nicotiana tabacum, assembly GCF_000715075.1. Lineage (NCBI taxonomy): Eukaryota > Viridiplantae > Streptophyta > Magnoliopsida > Solanales > Solanaceae > Nicotiana > Nicotiana tabacum. The sequence goes on along the minus strand of NC_134087.1, from coordinate 150,601,903 downwards.
CTTATTACCGGCTGCTCTGTCTTTGGGGCTTGTTCGGCACCAATCACTCACTTGCATTTGGTGACAGCTATTCGCTGACTCACATCCCACTTGTCTCTAGTGCCACATGTCACTCCGTCATTCACCCAGCTGTCACCAACCATTTTTTACCTCATACAGCTAGTCCCCCTACTTTTCAGTGACATAACTCAGTGTTAGCGGGAAGTAGATAAGAGTTCGTTTCTTGGTGAAAAAGTTTGTGAACAGTCTCTGACATTTAAAAGGACGCACGTCTTCTCGCAATTAATGACCCGAACACGTGTTGCCCTGTAATTTAGCAAATATTATCGCTGATTTTCGACGTAATCATGACCACAATTTTTGCCATCTATAATTTCCATACTACTCATCATTTTCACTCTTTGCTTTCATAACTCTTTCTTATTCTTCGTATCTCCTTGGAGTTCTTCTGCAATATTCATCATTCTCAACAAAAAACCTTTTTCTTCATAAACATGTCTTCAAACACTGCTTTACCCGAAAACTCGAGCCTTCTCTTTGGTGGGGGTCCAAAGAAGAACAAAAATAAGGAGGTTGACGTCAAGTCTAAACCTCCAACTGTAAACACCATTATTCCACTTCATCTCAGCACAAAATCTGACCTTCAAGAGCATAAGCTACCCGCAAATTCTAAAAACGATTGGTTCTTGCCTATTCGCAGATACCCTTCTTCCATTCGCCCTTCTAGCATCCCTGTCGTGAAGGAAGAATGTAATTGGGGTAGCATTTAAATTCTTATCCCGATGCAATTGAACGAGTTACACACTCGTAGCTGGGGTTCATGTATGTCCAGACGTACCCTTTACTTTGGGTCCTTTCACCTTGGGAACGGGTGAAGGAATTAACCCAATAATTGTAGAATTTTGTCACCAGTAACAGGTTTGCTTGGCACAGGTAGGCAATTTATATAGCATACGGTGGCCTGCCTCCACCAACTAAGTGCTGAAACTGGGGAAACCCTAACCCTTGCGCATATGTTGAATATTTACTCCCTAAAGATCTTCCGTGGGGCTGTGTTGAATCTTATCAAGTGTGGCCTCCAAGCCCTTCTTACCAATGTTGATGGCGATATTGACCGTGGATGGATAGAATGGTTCGTTGTCATTTATACGAGGGACATTGATCGAGGCCAACCCTGTACTACTACAAAGTAGCAAGAGTGATCGAAGCAGCTTTTGCCCGAGAAGGTCGAGATCGATTTCCATAGGGAGATAGAGATTGGAGTTGAGTTTCTATCTAAATTGGAGTTGCATAATTTTTCCTAATTTCACTTCTATTCATAATTGGTTTTGATATTACTTCTTATTTTATACTACTAAGATGCTAAAATAAGGCTAAGTGAAGCTAAGAGTAAACTATTGAAGGTTTTCTAAATAGGTAAAAGGCACTAGGGAAGTGACTTTCTCCTAGGTGGATAATTGATGGATTCTCAAGTCTAAGGCTAGATTGTCATATTTAGGGAGTATGATATAACCATTGCACGATTCTACTCACTCTATACCTCTCGGTAGTTCGAGTGATTTTGCCCTACTTGATTTTCTCAAGACCAATTGGGTATGATAATTTGTGCAAGCAATAGATGTTCAAGTTGGGTATTACTATCTCTAGGTTTAACCTTTTAATTGGGGATATTAATCTCTTGAATACACCCCAATTCCTTGTTGGACCAATTTCAAGGACTTAGGCTCTCTTTCTCAAGAAGAGCCAAATCAACTAGGCATAAACTAGTGTTTGCAATTACTAATTCAACATTTAAACCATAAATTAGTCCAAATATCAAACACCTATAGACATTCAAGCCTTAAAATACAAGACCCATCAATTACCCATACTAGGGTTGAGCCACAACCCTAACTAATGGGTCTAGCTACTCATGATTGTAGAGGAAAATGAAGAAATAGATTAAGAAAAACCCATAATATTTAATTACTAGATAAAACTTGAAGATTCGATGATAAAACTAAGCTAAAATTACTCAAAATAGAAAAGGAGTATTGTTCACGAGTGCAGCTGATCGTTAAAATACAACTGATGCCGACTGTCTTAAGAATTGACGCCCAGATCCCCTATTAACTGCTTTCCCCAAGTTTATTTCTGCTATTTTGATTTGCTGGGGTGTTCGGTTTTGAGCTTCGGAGAGTTTTGGGACACTTAGTCCCTAAATGAGAGCTTAAGTGTTGGAAAGTTGACCGTAGTCGGAACAGTATGAAGACGGCCTCAGAATGGAAATCCGATGGTTCCGTTAGCTCCGCTAGGTAATTTTGGTCTTAGGGGTGTGTTCGGATCGTGTTTTGGAGGTCCGCAGCTAATTTAGGCTTGAAATGCCGAAAGTTGAATTTTTGAAGTTTCCGATCTGATAGTGAGATTTTTATCCGAGGCCCGGAATGAAATTCCGGAAGTTGGAGTAGCTCTGTAGTGTTGAATGTGACGTGTGTGCAAAATTTCAGGTCATTCGGACGAGGTTTGATAGACTTTTTGATCGAAAGCGTATTTTGAGAAATTTGGAGTTCTTAGGCTTAAATCCATGGTTAATTCGAGGTTTCGACGTTGTTTTAGGTGTTTTATGGATTGGTACAAGTTTCGATAGTGATTTGTGACTTGTTGATGCCTTTGGTTGAGGTCCTGGGGGCCTCGTGGTGAATTCGGATGGTTGACGAAAGGATTTGGAGTTTGAAGTTTGCTGCAGTAGCTGGTCTTCTATCATAACCGCACCTGCGGTTTGGGTTCCATAGGTGCGGAGCCGCAGAAGTGGCGGATCCATCGCAGAAGCGGATCTGGAGAGAGTCTTCAGGTTCCGCAGATGCGGAAGGAATACCGTAGAAGCGGTGGCTCATCTGCAAAAGGGTAATCGCAGATGCGGTTTTTGGTCTTTAAGTGAAAGTCGCAGGTGCGACCTTGGGTCCGCAAAAGCGGGACCGCAGATGCGGAAATCACTGGGCAGAACATATAAATAGTTGCCTTTGCGAATTTGAGCGATTTTTCCACCATTTTCATCCAGGTTTGAAGCTTTTAAGAGAGATTTTTAGGAAAACAAAGGGAAATCACTTGGACGTAACATCCTCCGATTTCGAGACGTGGGCCCGAGGGGCATTTTGGTCATTTTACCTAATTTCGCGTATTAGCTTAGAATTTAATTGTAGAATTAGTTACTTGAAGTGTTATTTACATTATGAAATTGAATTAAATAGATTTGGGCCATTTGGAGTCAAGTACTCGTGGCAAGAGCGTGGTTTCAGATTGATTTTTGAGCCGGTTCGAGGTAAGTGGCTTGTCTAACCTTGTATGGGGGACCTTCCCCTTAGGATTGGTATATCTGGTAATTGAAATGCCTTGTACGTGAGGTGACGAGTGTGTACTTGTGCTAATTGTTAGAAATCCGATTTTATTTAAGTAATTACTAGTATGTTTCCTTTCATGTTTCTATTACTTGCACTATTAAGCCTATTGTCAGTTTAAGAAAGCATGTCTAAGTGACTTAATTGCTTTATTTGATTCAACCTGACTTACTGGAATTCTGTGCAACATACTAGGCTAGAATCACTTATTGCCTTAATATGAAATTTTGCCATTTCTGTATATCTTCCTCCTGCTGTGTATTTATTTTGGGACTACAGATGTGTGATTCCAGTAGCTCCCCCTTGTCTGTTTACTTTGGGACTACGAGTTAGATTCCCAGTAGATCCCCCTGCATATTTACTTTGGGACTACAGGTTAGATTCCCGGTATATCCTCCTGCACAGTTATATATATGGAACTACGGGAATGCACCCGGTAGATTCTCCCAATACTGGGTATTTACATTTGGGACTACGGAACAGGATTCCGGCAGATCCCTACGCACTATGAGTTGGACTACGGGACGGGATCCCGGGAGATCCACTGGATATGTATATATGGGACTAGAGGACGGTATCCTGGGATATCCTCGATTGCTATTATTGGTGCTGAGCTGTATTCCTTTCCATGCTTACGTTGTTTCTGTATAGTTGTTATTGTCCTGTACATCTTGTGTTATTTTACCACCGTACTTATTTATACTGTTTTGTTCTATACTGTTGATTCTTATATTTTATTTAACCTCAGTAGGGCCCTGACATTCCTCGTTACTACCCAACCGAGGTTAGGCTTGGCACTTCCTGAGTACCGCTGTGGTGTACTCATGCCCCTTCTGCGCATGTTTTTCATGTGCAAATCCAGGTACCTCTACTCAGGCCTACCATCTTTGAGGGAGGCGACTGCTCTAGAGACTTCGAGGTACATCTGCCACGTCCGCAGAACGAGAAATCCCTCTCTATTCTAGCTGTTAAACATTGCCTTTCTGTATTTTTCTTTCTTGTTAGATATTCTGGAGTTAGACTGTTAGATATTCCAAAGGCTTGTGTTTCCATGAGTTTCCCTACTTGGTTTTGAGAATGTTGTGTTGTATATGCCGAGCAACATTATAACTATTATTCCATTCAGTTACTTTTGGTTTTTGGTTATTTTCCTCCGCAAGTTTTGTTTATGTTCCACATTTGTTAGGCTTACCTAGTCGTAAAGACTAGGTGCTATCACGACAGTTCACGGAGGGCGAACTGGGGTCGTGACAAGTTGATATCAAAGCTCTAGGTTCGTAGGAGTCATAGATCACAAGCCGATTTATTAGAGTCTCACTGATCGGTACGGAGACGTCTGTACTTATCTATGAGAGGCTATGTAACTGTTCGAAAAATTCCACTTCATTTAATTTCCTTGTCGTGCGACATTTTGACATCACAATTATAAACTTTTGTCTTCTATTCTCTCAAAGATGGTGAGGACACGTGCTACCCGAGATGATCAGGCACCTGCGCCCCCTACTGCAGCCGTTAGGGGCTAGGGCCGGGGTAGAGGCCTAGGATGCGCATGTGGTGCAGCCAGAGCACTTGCGCGAGCTGCCGCAAAGGTACCATCAACATATCCAGCCAGAGTTCAGGCACCTGACACGCCTATTACTACTACTACTCCAGCTCTTCAGGAGACTCTGGCACAGTTCATGAGCATGTACACCACTCTGGCTCAGACAGGGTTGCTTCCCCTTGCTGCAGATACATCTCAGGCCAGGGAAGGAGCACAGACTCCCGCCGCCCGCACTCCTGAGCAGTGAGTGCATGTTGTGCAGTCCCTGAGATTATTCTTGTACTACCTGTAGTGCCGGTTCAGTCCGAGGATAAGGAAGTGGCTTCCGAGGATGAGCAGTTGAGGGTTGAGAGGTTCAAGAAGTACAAGCCTCCTGTATTCAGTGGTCTAGCATCGGAGGATGCTTTGGTATTTCTTGATGAGTGGCACACCTATAAGTTAGACAGTCCAGATGAGGCTGCTTCACTGACTTGGACTCAGTTTTCAGATCTGTTCCTAAGGGAGTATGTTCCTCAGAGCCTCAGGGACGCATATCGCGCAGAGTTTGAGCATTTTCGCAAGGGTGCTATGACTATTTTAGAGTATGCTGTCCGTTACACCAATTTGGTTAGGCATGCGCCAGCCTTGGTTTCTACTGTTGGCGAGAGGGTTCACCGGTTTATTGAGGGCCTTATTCCCAGCATCAGATCTAGCATGGCTCGTGAGTTGGAGATGGATATTTCTTATCAGCAGGTGGTGAGCATTGCTAGGAGGATTGAGGGTATGCATGCTAGGGAGAGAGAGGAGAGGGAGGCCAAGAGGTCTCGAGAGTCAGGCCACTTCTCTGGTGCCCGTGTCCCATCTGCAGGACATCATGGTAGGGGTTATATGAGTCGCCCTATTCATTCAGCTCTTCCAGCAGCCAGTAGTGCTCCAACTCCTTCTACGCTTTAGGAGCCTTATTATGCACCACCGGTATCTAGCGAGCCTCCTGCGCGGGGTGCTTTCAGAGGTCAGTCCAGCAGACCTGGCCCTAGCTATTCACAGCCACCACGTCCTCCCAGAGCTTCTTTTGAGTGTAGCGACACACGCCATATGGTTAGGGATTGCCCCAAACTTGGGAGGGGTGCACCTCTAGAGACTTCTCAGCCACAACCTGCCCCTAGAGTTCTCAGGCTATGGTTACCACTCTAGTTGCTACCCCACCTGCTCAGCCAGCTAGAGGTGGAGGTCGGAGAGGTAGAGGTTGCCCTAGAGGGGAGGCCAGGCCAGATACTATGCCCTTCCTGCCCGTACCGAGGCTATTGCCTCTGATTCTGTCATCACAGTTATTATATTGGTTTGTCACAGAGATGCATCAGTTCTATTCGATCCAGGCTCTACTTACTCTTATGTATCTTTTTATTTTGCTCCACATTTGGGTGTATCTCGGATTCTTTGAGTTCCCATGTTTATGTTTCTACTCCTGTAGGAGATTCTCTCGTTGTGGACCGCGTTTATCGGTCGTGTTTTTGTTGCTCTTAGTGGTTTTGAGACTAGAGCCAATTTATTTTTACTCAGTATGGTTGACTTCGATATTATCTTGGGCATGGACTGGTTGTTGCCCCATTATGCTATTCTTGATTGTCACGCTAAAACCGTGACGCTGGCTATGCCAGGTGTACCGCGTGTTGAGTGTAGGGGTACTTTAGATCACACTCCCAGTAGAGTTATTTATTTTCTTAAAGCTCAACATATGGTTGAGAAGGGGTGTGACGCGTACTTATCTTATATGAGAGATATTGGTATTGATACCCCTTCAGTTGATTCAGTTCTAGTAGTACGAGATTTTCCCGATGTGTTTCTAGCTGATCTTCCAGGCATGCCACATGATAGAGATATTGATTTTGGCATTGATTTGTTGTCGGGCACTCAGCCCATTTTTATTCCTCCGTATCGTATGGCTCCTCCTGAGTTGAAGGAGTTGAAGGATCAGTTACAAGAATTGCTTGATAAGGATTTTATTCGGCCTAGTGTATCACCTTGGGGGTGCTCCTGTCTTGTTTGTGAAGAAAAAGGATGGTTCTATGCGTGTGTGTATTGATTATCGCCAGTTGAACAAAGTGACACTGAAGAACCGTTATCCTTTGCCTCGTATTGATGATCTGTTTGACCAGTTTCAGGGCGCACGTGTGTTTTCTAAGATTGATTTGCACTCAGATTACCATCAGTTGAAGATTCAGGAGCCAGATATCCCGAAGACTAAAATTCAGGACTCGGTATGGTCATTACGAGTTCCTTGTTATGTCATTTGGGCTGACCAATGCCCCAACAGCCTTTATGCATTTGATGCATATTGTGTTCTGGCCGTAGCTTGACTCGTTCGTCATTGTCTTTATTGATGATATTCTGGTGTATTCCCAGGGTCGGGAAGATCATGAGCAGCACCTGAGGACTGTGCTTCAGACTTTGAGAGAGAAGAAGTTATATGCTAAGTTCTCGAAATGTGAGTTTTGGTTGGATTCAGTGGCATTCTTAGGCCACGTGGTATCGAGTGAGGGTATTCAGGTGGATCCGAAGAAGATAGAGGCCGTGCAGAGTTGGCCCAGACCATCCTCAGCAACCCAGATCCGCAATTTCCTCGGTTTGGAGGGGTTTTCATCGATTGCAACCCCTATGACCAGGTTGACCCAGAAGGGTGGTCTGTTTTAGTGGACAGAGGAGTGTGAGGCAAACTTTCAGAAGCTCAAGACAGCTTTGACCACAGCCCCAATTTTGATACTGCCTACAGGTTCGGGGTCTTATGTGGTCTATTGTGATGCCTCGAGGGTTGGCCTCGGTGCGGTGTTGATGCATGATAGTAGGGTGATTGACTACGTGTCCAGACAGTTGAAGATATATGAGAAGAACTACCATGTTCACGACCTTGAGTTAGATGCCATTGTTCACGCCCTGAAGATTTGGCGCCATTACTTATATGGTGTTCCATGTGAGATTTATACTGACAATTGGAGCTTGTAGTACCTGTTCAAGCAAAAGGATCTAAATTTGCGCCAGAGGAGGTGGTTAGAGTTGCTAAAGGACTATGATATCACTATTTTGTATCACCCGGGCAAGGACAATATGGTGGCCGATGGTTTGAGTCACCGGGCATGAGTTTGGGGAGTTCGGCTTATTTACCAGCATCGGAGAGGCCTATGACGATGGATGTTTAGGCCTTAGCCAGCCAGTTTGTGAGATTGGATCTTTCGAAGCCCAGTCGGGTTCTATCTTGCGTGGTTTCTCGCTCGTCTTTATTTGATCGTATCAGGGAGCGACAGTATGATGATCCTCATTTGCTTGTCCTCAAGGACAAGGTTCAGCACGGTGATGCCAGAGATGTGACTACTGGTGATGATGGGGTATTGAGGATGCAGGGTCAGATTTGTGTACCCAATGTTGATGGGCTTCGGGAGTTGATTCTGGAGGAGTCCCATAGCTCGCGGTATTCCATTCATCCGGGTGCCGCGAAGATGTATCAGGATTTGAGGCAGCACTATTGGTGGAGGTGGATGAAGAAGGATATAATTAGTTTTTTAGCTCGGTGCCTCAACTGTCAGCAGGTGAAGTATGAGCACCAGAGACCGGGTGGGTTGCTTCAGCAGATAGAGATTCCGGAGTGGAAGTGGGAGCGGATCACCATGGACTTTGTAGTTGGGCTCCCACGGACTTTGAGGAAGTTCGATGCTATTTGGGTGATTGTGGATCGACTGACCAAGTCTGCTCATTTCATTCCTGTGTGTACTACTTATTTTTCGGAGCGGTTGGCGGAGATTTATATCCGGGAAATTATTCGTCTGCATGGTATTCCAGTGTCCATCATTTTAGATAGAGGTACTCAGTTCACATCACGGTTCTGGAGGTCCGTTTAGCATGAGTTGGGTACTCAGGTGGAGTTGAGTACAACATTTCACCCATAGACGGACGGACAGACTGAGCGTACTATTCAGATTCTTGAGGATATGCTCCGTGCGTGTGTGATTGAGTTTGGAGGGTCTTGGGATCAGTTCTTTCCATTGGCAGAGCTTGCTTACAACAATAGCTATCAGTCCAGCATTCAGATGGCACCGTATGAGGCTTTATATGGGAGACGGTGTAGATCCCTGGTAGGTTGGTTTGAGCTGGGTGAGGCCAGATTATTGGGTACATATTTAATTTAGGATGCTTTGGAGAAGGTTAAGGTGATTAAGGAAAGACTCCACATAACCCAATCCAGACAGAAGAGTTACGCGGACCGGAAGGTTCGTGATGTTTCCTATATGGTTGGAGAGCGGGTTCTGCTTCTGGTTTCGCCTATGAAGGGCGTTATGAGATTCGGGAAGAAATGGAAGTTGAGTCCGAGGTTTATTGGCCCTTTTGAGATATTGAGGCATGTTGGGGAGGTTGCTTATGAGCTTGCCTTACCTCCCAGCTTGGCAGGAGTTCATTTGGTATTTCATGTTTCGATGCTCTGGAGGTATCACGACGATCCGTCGCACGTGTTGGATTTAAATTCAGTCCAGTTGGACAAGGATCTATCTTATATTGAGGAGCCAGTGGCAATATTGGACAGGCAGGTTAGAAAGCTGAGGTCAAAGAACATTGTATCAGTGAAGGTCCAATGGCGAGGTCAAGCGGTCGATGAGGCGACATGGGAGATCGAGCAGGATATGCGCAATCGTTACCCTCATCTTTTCACTACTTCAGGTATGTCTCTATGCTCGTTCGAGGACGAACGAATGTTTAAGTGTAGGAGGATATGACGAACCAACCGCTCGTCTTAAGAATTAACGCCCCGATCCCCTATTAACTGCTTTCCCCAAGTTTATTTCTACTATTTTTGATTTGCCGGGATGTTCGGTTTTGAGTTTCGGAGAGTTTTGGGACACTTAGTCCCTAAATAAGAGTTTAAGTGTTGGAAAGTTGATCGTAGTCGGAAGAGTGTGAAGACGGCCTCAGAATGGAAATCTGATGGTTCCGTTAGCTCCGTTAGGTGATTTTGGGCTTAGGGGTGTGTTCGGATCATGTTTTGGAGGTCCGTAGCTAATTTAGGCTTGAAATGCCGAAAGTTAAATTTTTGAAGTTTCCGGTCCGATAGTGAGATTTTGATCCGAGGGTTGGAATAAACTTCCGGAAGTTGGAGTAGCTCCGTAGTGTTGAATATGACGTGTGTGCAAAATTTCAGGTCATTCGGACGAGGTTTGATAGACTTTTTGATCGAAAGCGTATTTTGAGAAATTTGGAGTTCTTAGGCTTAAATCCATGGTTAATTCGAGGTTTCGACATTGTTTTTGTGTTTTAAGTATTGATACAAGTTTGGATAGTGGTTTGTGACTTGTTGATGCCTTTGGTTGAGGTCCTCGGGATCTCGGGGTGAATTCGGATGGTTGACGGAAGGATTTGGAGTTTGAAGTTTGCTGCAGCAGCTGGTCTTTTATCATAACCGCACCTGTAGTTTGGGTTCCACAGGTGCAGAGCCGCAAAAGTGGCGGATCCATCGCAAAAGCGGATCTGCGGAGGGTCTTCAGGTTCCGCAGATGCGGAAGGAATACCGCAGAAGCGGTGGCGCATCTGCGAAAGGGTAATCGTAGATGCGGTTTCTGGTCTTTAAGTGAAAGTCGCAGGTGCGACCTTTGGTCCGCAAAAGTGGGACCGCATCCGCAGATGCGGAAATCACTGGGCAGAACATATAAATAGTTGCATTCGCAAATTTGAGTGATTGTTTCACCATTTTTATCTGGGTTTGAAGCTTTTAAGAGAGATTTTTTAGGAAAACAAAGGGGAATCACTTGGAGGTAACATCCTTGACTTCATATATCGTTTTTATGTGATTAAAGACCTAATTTGTGGTGAAAAATTTGGGACAAATGGGTAATTAGGGCTTGAGTTAAAGAGACCTTTAAATGAGGATTTGAGGGGTCATTTGGACTCCGATTTCAGTGTTCTTGTTATGTATAGACTCGCGAGAGTACGAGGCTTCTGAAAATATAAATTTCACCCGATTCCGAGACGTGGACTCGAGGGGCGTTTTGGTTATTTTACCTAATTTCGCGTATTAGCTTAGAATTTAATTGTAGAATTAGTTACTTGAAGTGTTATTTACATTATGAAATTGAATTGAATAGATTTGGGCCATTTGGAGTCGAGTACTCGTAGCAAGAGCGTGGTTTCGGATTGATTTTTGAGCCGGTTCGAGGTAAGTGGCTTGTCTAACCTTGTATGGGGGACCTTCCCCTTAGGATTGGTATATTTGGTAATTTAAATGCCTTGTACGTGAGGTGACGAGTGCGTACTTGTGCTAATTGTTGGAAATCCAGTTTTCTTTAAGTAATTACTAGTATGTTTCCTTTCCTGTTTCTATTACTTGCACTATTAAGCCTGTTGTCAGTATGGGAAAGCATGTCTAAGTGACTTAATTGCTTTATTTGATTCAACCTGCCTTACTTGAATTCTGTGCAGCATGCTAGGCTAGAATCACTTATTGCCTTAGTATGAAATTTTGCCATTTCTGTATATCTTCCTGCTGCTGCTATGTATTTATTTTGGGACCACGGATGTGGGATTCCGGTAGCTCCCCCTTGTCTGTTTACTTTGGGACTACGGGTTAGATTCCCGGTAGACCCCCCTGCATATTTACTTTGGGACTACGGGTTAGATTCCCTGTAGATCCCCCTGCACAGTTATATAGAACTACGGGAATGCACCGGTAGACTCCCCCAGTACTGGGTATTTACATTTGGGACTACGGAACGGGATTCCGATAGATCCCCGTGCACTATGAGTTGGACTATGGGACGGGATCCCGGGAGATCCACTGGATATGTATAGATGGGACTACAAGACGGTATCCTGGGAGATCCCCGATTGCTATTATTGGTGCTGAGCTGTATTCCTTTCCATGCTTACCTTGTTTCTGTATAATTGTTGATGTCCTGTACATCATGTGTTATTTTACTGCCGTACTTATTTATATCGTTCTGTTCTATATTGTTGATCCTTATATTTTATTTAACCTCAGTAGAGCCCTGAACTTCCTCATCACTACCCAACCGAGGTTAGACTTGGCACTTACTAAGTACCGCTGTGGTGTACTCATGCCCCTTTTGTGCATGTTTTTTCATATGCAGATCCAGGTACTGATATTCAGGCCTACCATCCTTGAGGGAGGTGACTGATCTAGAGACTTCGAGGTACATCTGCCGCGTCCGCAGACCGAGAAGTCCCTCTCTATTCTAGTTGTTAAACATTGCCTTTCTGTATTTTTCTTTCTTGTTAGATATTCTGGAGTTAGACTGTTAGATATTCTAAAGGCTTGTGTTTCCGTGAGTTTCCGGGTTTTGGGATAGTGTACTTGGTTTTGAGAATGTTGTGTTGTATATGCCGAGCGACATTATAATTATTGTTCCATTTAGTTACTTTTGGTTTTTGGTTATTTTCCTTCGCAAGTTTTGTTTATGTTCCGCATTTGTTAAGCTTACCTAGTCGTAGAGACTAGGTGATGTCATGATAGTTCATGAAGGGCAAATTGGGGTCGTGACATATTTATACTAGGCCAAAAATTATGGACAAAAATACCCCTGCGGGGCTAGTGCGGCCGCAAAGTCGAGTGCAGCCGCAATGAAGTCAATGCGGTCCGCATGAAATGCTTTGCAGCCACATTGCTTGGCTGCCTGAGATGAGCACTCTCTGAACCTCCTCTTTGCGGACTGCACAGAATGGAGTGTGGCTGCTTTGGTCTTGTTTCACTGTGCTTGGACTTGTTCTTGGTACTTGAGCATGTTTCTCCTTTTTGAGCTGGTTTTGACGAATTGTCACCTTGTTGACCAAACCCTGCAATCAAGTACAACATGTGAGTCTTTGGGACTATTTTGTACACATTTCTAATCAAAACTTAAGTAAGAAGGAGTGCAAAATGCATCATAATCCCTAGTTATCAGACATCATCAAACTTAAGCTTTTACTTGTCCTCAAGCAACAAAATAAGACCCACCCCTTAAGATTAAATCCAAGAAAATTCAGCTGACCTAAAGTGACCTCATCTAGCATCAATTAGGACTAACAATTGCCCTCAATTCAAATGAATCATTAACAACATTCACTCTTTTAAACACCATAGATTTAGTGCGACACAAGAGCCTCAAGAGTTGACTCAACACATCAAAGAAACTCTTTCTATTACTTTGGTCATTGTGAAACCCAAACTCACACATCCTCGGCTCTCCCTAAGCAAACCTGACCTTTTGGATAATAGCACTCAAAACGAGGTTAATGGAAATACACTCATCTCTCTCAAGGAAAAGTCACAAGTTTGGCTCTAAGTACCATATGCTTGCTCCTTATATGAGTCACCACTAATGTAAGCTTCATTCAACTCAAGATCATATAGGGCTTTTGTGGAGACATAGTGAAGGCTTTTGGTTCAACGTAGGAAATGTTTGGTCTAAGTAGGTTCCATCTTCCCTTTAGCACTTTTTTTGCTTCATTTTGGCACGCATTCACTTGACTTTTTAAGTCATTTCACTTCTTTCTAAGGGGTTAGAGAGACACATCATCACTCTTTCTTGTTCATTTCAAATCTTTTCTCCTTTCTCAATTTTCCACACCTTTCATTCTTTCCTTTTATTGAATCCCTTCATTCTTTTCTACATTAAACATTCTTTTTGTTTTTTTGCTTTTCTTTCTTTTTCATTGCCTTTCCTTTTTTTCATTTTGTACCTTTTTACCACTTTGTTGCAATCCTCGTCTCCCCCCCCCAAACTTATACTTTTGGCATGTGCTAAGGAAAGATCAGGTGCCAAGAGAGGGTATCTTTAGAACGGGTAAAGGCTTGTATCGTGGTTCTTGAAGGAAAAAGGTCTAAGGCTCAAAAGGATTGACTAGGGATTTTATCATTGGTAGGCTATGGAAGTGTTCAAGATATCATTCGGATTGAAGAGAGCCTATAATCATGTCTCAAGTCAAATTACACTTAAGATTTTGCCTAGACAAACATTCAGGGCAAGTTCTAGACCAATGGCTCGGGACTTGGACTTGCAATTTAAATTCTCAGCACACAAGCTATGGGATTGCTAAAGACACAGAGTCGGGGGCCCACAACAACCTTAGATAAGATTTGAGAACACAATGGTCCCGAAAAACCACTTGATGATTATCGACCAACACAAGAGTCTCAAAGTCACAACTTTCACCATCCTATACACAACGATTTATTTTTGACCATAGGATCAAAGGAAAATATGTTAGGCCCAAGTGAAGCTTTGCTTGAGGCACCCTTACCAACTAACTACTAAAAATCAAAAAGAAAAACAGACTCAAACCCTTAAGAAGATTGCCATGCCACCCATCATCGAGAAGAGCCACCCGGTTCACACAAATTCCACCTTTGAAAGAACCGTGGTATTAAGAAAACTAAAGGCTTATTACAAAAATTCAAAACAAGAAGCTACGAACATAAATAAAAAGCTAAGAAAGGAAAACTGCGGAAAGTGAAATGAATATGTACAAGAGGGGATTTATATACAATAGGGAGAAATGAATATATACATAAGAACGTAACTTTATATACAGACCCAAAGTAAAAAGTACGAAAAGTGCAATGAAATGCTAAAATTATATACATACCAAAGATAAAAAAGAAATAAAGCATAAAATACTATTATATGTACAGTCATCCAAATATCCAATTAGGGCTGCCCCCTCAAATGAAAGTTGGCATTGTCCTCAATGCCAACTAACCAAAATAAGCACAAAAATAGAGAGGAGAGGAAAAAGAAACTCCTTGTGGGCCCTCCGTCTGCATGGGATCCTGAGTCTGGGTCCCTGGGTCCTCTGTCTGCTCAGGAACCTATAGCTAGCTCCCTGTGATCTGTGGCTCTGCTGGGACCTGGGCCTGGACCTGGACTGAGTCCTGGGCTGAATCCTAGGGCTGGCTTAAGGAACCTCCCTGCGGGTCCTCCAACTGTATAACTGCATCATCAGACCGGGGAATCACCCTCTTCCTCTTGGGTGGCCTCTCGGATTCCTACTCTAGCTGGGGCTGGGCTGCTGGTGCCGGGTCATGCAATAGAAAATCTAAAGGCAGGTGATCTGCCTTCAACCTCTCAACTTCGACCCTTAGCTCCTTCACTGACTCTTTTGAAGCCCGAGTCTTCCTCATTTTCTTTGCCTCCCTAGCAAGTTCCTTGAGTGCCTTTCCATGTGAATCAACAACGTCCGTAAGCAATTTCTGGTTCTCTAGGATCTTCTTCTGGTTTTCCAGAATCTCCTTGAGAGTGTCCTCAATGGACTGTGGGACCTATGGAGGAGGAGGTGCTGACTGGGCTGCCACCATATTAGATAGTACAGACAACTTAGAAGTAGCTATCTGCATCCAGTTGTTGATGTTGGTGAGGGCCTGGCTCAGACGATGGGCAGTCAATGGGTGTGCAGTGGTGGAGGGTATCTCTGGAGTTGTAGAAGTGGATGGACCTGGGGTCATATCTGCTGAGGTGGAAGGAGGCTGAGTAGGAGCCACTACCACTACTGGCTCTTTAGACTGGCCAGTTGAAGTAGTGGCTTTGCTCTTGAAGTGCTTGCCCTTAGGGTTGTTATCACCCTGTAGGCTGTACCATGAGAAAGGTGCCTTTGCCTTCACTTTCATATCAAATTTACGCTTCTCCACATCTAAGTCCTCCAGGTACATCATCAGGAAGTTGGGGCAGGGATAAGATCTGTCACCTTCGTTCACTACCAGTGTAATAAACCGAGACATCACATTCCTGATGTTAATCGGGTATCCTACCATGATAGATGCTACCAAAATTGCCCGGGGAATAGGGAGTGAGTTTTCGTGGGTGGTGGGGTTTAGCCTGCTGCACACAAATATCTCCCACCCCTTAGCCTCAAATTCAAAGTTCTCCTTAATATCTTCACTCCCGCAGTCAACCACTCGGGGTGGTACCTGGGATTGCAAAGTACTCTGCCAACCAAGGACGGGCTTCTTCACCCAATTCCATCTTCTCTAAGTATAAGGACTCATCCTCCTCCGTGAAGCCCAGGTAGTCATTTATGATCTTGCCATCAAATTTCACCTTTAAGTTTCGCACTTTGGTGATTGTGGTACCCTTTTTGATGTGGGCCACATTAGTGTAGAACTCTTTCACCAAATGCTCATTGGCGTCCTCCACATGGCCTATGAAGTAGTTCCATCCAGCTCTATCTCTGAATTGCCTCAACACATTGGGTTGTGAGGCAAAAGGTCTCGGGTGATTATTTTACGCTCAGATATCAATTTCTTCTCAGGCCACCACTCTCTTAACTTGTGGTAGGCAACCTCACTCACAAACCGGTCCTGCCATGCGTCCGGCCCCTTCTACTTCTTCCCTTTCTTCTGCTATTAGACTCTCTTCGGATAGTGAAGCTGTAGGGAAGGTGGAATATTCATTTCCACTGCTGGCAGCTGAGCCCTCAGACGACTCAGAAGATATACGCACTGATGCTTGGGCAGTGGGGGAGGCTGGAGGTATATCTTTCAACCTGTGTCTCTCTAGCCAGTCAGCAACATACTCTGGCATGAAGTCTAAAGATGCCTCCCGGGAAGGCTTATACTCACTCCCCGACTGGTCAATGGCTCTGTCAGTAGCCTCATGAGCCTCCTTATGTTCTTTATGTTTTGTCAGACTTGCAGGGTCAATCTTATCATTTCTTGTCCCCTACCCCGGGAGCACTCTCCTCTTCCTGATTGTTTACCACCTTTGCCTCGTGATTTCACTATTGTCTGCAAACAACATTCAGTTATGTCTTGTTAGTATCAATAGAAACAATGAAGTTCACAATTGCAGGAAAAATAATGCAGACAGTTAAAAGTTGCAGACTGCGGACCGCATAAAATGAGGTGCGACCGCAAAAAGGCTACGGTGGACCGCACAAAATCCATTGCGGCCCACACAGAGGTGGGGTTCAGACTACCCACTCTCTGAATCTATGCACCGCGGACCGCACAAAAAGGCATTGCGGTCCGCATTGAGGCACCGCGGTCCGCACAAAATCAATTGCGGTCGCGGTCCTCAAATGTCAGTATTCAGAACCTATTCCACTGCGTTCCGCACAAAATGGCATTGCGGACCGCACAGGGGCACTGCAGACCGCACAAATTCCACCGTGGTCCGTACTGAGTGCCCATCATCAGCACCAACCTAGGGTTTATGCTTTGTTCATTTTTAGTCCAATTATTCACCTATTAATGATTCCCTAAGTATTGCCTCAGTGTTTTAACTACTTAGTCCTAATTAAAATAGTATTTAACTAACCTATGCTCCAAGATTGAAAGAAAAACGGGAAGGGAATGAGGAAGAACTGAGAAAAATAAAAATTCAAAGAAAATAATACAATTCAACAATTGAGAAGGAATTAAAGTTACTAGAAATGAGATGCAGTGATGATTAATGAGCCTTAGCAGTTAATTTCGTGCAATAAGAGTGATGGACAGTGATTTTTATGCTTTTGAGATGAAAAAGATTGAAAAGTTTAAATGTAGGGCCTCGGGTTCTATTTATAGAAAAAGGTCCTGGGCCCCAGCTCATCTACCCACCGCGGAACGCACAAAATGGCACCGCGGTCCGCGGTGCTCAAAAACATGAAGCACTTGGAAATTGACCACTGCAACCCGCAAGAAATCTAGTGTGGCCGCAATGGACCACCGCGGACCGCACAAAATGCAATGCGGCCGCGGTGGAAAACTTCAGAGACTCCCTACTTTTGTCAAATTACTTTTGCGGTCCGCATTGATTTCTTGCCCCCGTACAAAGGCCTTTGCGGCCGCACAAAATGAGTGCAGTCCGCATTGCAAACTTCAGAGAGTGATCATTTTTCAACTTGTTCTTGCACTGCATCAACACAATCCTATAGCATCTCACAACCAGTCAGTACAAAAATAAATCCTACACTACAAAGAAAATCAAAGAAAAACAAAAAGAAAGACACATGGGTTGCCTCCCAAGAGGCGCCTGATTTAACGCCGTGGCACGATGCAGATTACCATCAAATCACTTGAGATGAAGAAGTGCCACCATGTGGCTGTCATCAATTTTTCCTAGGTAGTGCTTGACCCTGTGCCCATTCACTCTGAAAACTTTACCATTTTTGTTCTTCAAGTCAAGTGCCCCAAATGGAGTCACAAACACTAGTTCAAAAGGTCCACTCCATTTTGACTTAAGCTTTGTCGGAAACAGACATAACCGAGAGTTGAACAAGAGAACCAAATCACCCACTTTGAACTCCTGGCCACAAGCATATTTATCATGAAGGTACTTCATCTTGTCCTTGTACAAGGACGAATTGGAGTAGGAATGGAATCAGAATTCATCAAGTTCATTAAGCTGCTCCACACGAAGATTTGCTGCCACATCCCATTCAAGATTCAGCTTCCTCAAAGTCCACATGGCATTGTGCTCTAACTCAACCGGTAGATGGCAAGCTTTCCCAAACACCAACCGATACGGAGACATACCAATCGGAGTCTTGTAAGCAGTCCTACAAGCCCATAGAGCATCATCCAACTTCTTTGACCAATCGGTCCTATTTGTATTGACCATTTTTGACAATATGCTCTTGATTTCCCTGTTTGAGACTTCAACTTGGCCACTTGCTTGAGGATGATAAGGAGTACAAATTTTGTGGTTGACACCATACTTTGCAAGCAACGTGTCAAAAGCTCTATTACAAAAATGAGACCCCCATCACTTATGATTGCACGAGGAGTGCCAAACCTTGTAAAAATGCTCTTCTTGAGAAACGCAACAAAACTTCGGGCCTCATTGTTGAGTAAATCCACGATTTCAACCCATTTTGAAACATAGTCAACCACCACAAGAATGTATGTGTTCCCACACGAGCTAACAAACGAGCCCATAAAATCAATGCCACATACATAAAAAATATCAACTTCAAGGATGGTATTGAGAGGCATCTCATCTTTCTTCGAAATTCCACCTACTCTTTGACATTCGTCACACCTCTTCACAAGTTCACTTGCATCTTTGTAGAAAGTTGGCCAATAAAACCCACAACTAAGAACTTTGGAAGCCGTCCTCGCCCTGCCATGATGGCCACCATATGGAGAGGAATGACAAGCCTCCAGGATACTCAATTGCTCTTCCTCCGGGACACACATTCGGAACACCATCCGTGCAAATCTTGAAGAAGTACGGCTCATCCTAATAGAAATCTAAACTATCCCGTTTGAGCTTCTTCCTTTGGTTAGAAGAGAGCTCACATGGGATTATACCAGTCACAAGGAAATTAGCAACATCCGCAAACTATGGCATACCATTTACCGACACAGAAAGGAGTTGTTCATCGGGAAATGAATCATTGATCTCTAGGCCATCACGAGGCCTCCCTTCCTCCTCCAAGCGGGACAAGTGGTCCGCCATTTGGTTTTCACTACCCTTCCGGTGCACAATCTCCAAATCAAACTCTTGAAGTAACAAGACCCATCGCATCAGTCTAGCTTTTGAATCTTTCTTCGTTATCAAGTACCAGAGTGCGGCATGATCGGTATGGACCATGACCTTGGCACCCATAAGATACGACCAAAATTTCTCCATGGCGAACACAATAGCCAAAAATTCTTTCTCGGTCGCCGTGTAGTTTACTTGAGAATCATTCATTGTTTTGCTTGCATAGTACACCAGATGAAATATTTTGTTCACTCGTTGACCCAATACCGCCCCAACTGCAACATCGCTTGCATCACACATGAGCTCAAAGGGTAAGCTCCAATTAGGTGCAGTAATAATAGGAGTTGTGGTCAACTTGTGCTTGAGAAGTTCAAAGGCTTGCATACATCTCTCATCAAATACAAACTTGGCATGTTTTTCCAATAACTTGCATAAGGGGTTTACTACCTTCGTAAAGTCTTTGATAAATCTCCGGTAGAACCCCGCATGCCCAAGAAAACTTCTAACTCCCTTGACAGAGGTAGGGGGAGGGAGACTTGAAATCAGATCAATTTTTGCTTTGTCCACCTCAATATCATGCTTTGAAATTTTATGCCCAAGAACTATGCCCTCTTCCACCATGAAGTGACATTTCTCCCAATTAAGAACAAGATTAGTTTCTTCACAACAGGCCAACACTCTATCAAGATTTTTCAAACACTCATCAAATGAATCACCCACAACACTAAAGTCATCCATGAACACCTCTAAAATATCTTCCACCATATCAGTGAAAATGGCCATCATACACCGTTGAAATGTAGTCGGTGCATTACACAACCCAAAAGGCATCCGAGAAAAGGCAAATGTGCCATATGGACAAGTGAATGTGGTATTCTCCTGATCTTCTAGAGCAATCAAGATTTGGTTGTATCCAGAATACCCATCCAAGAAACAGTAGAAGGCACGCCCAGTAAGTCGGTCTAACATCTGATAAAAAAAAGGCAATGGAAAGTGATCCTTGCGGGTCACTTTATTCAACTTGCGGTAGTCCATGCATACTCTCCAACCGTTGATGGTTCTAGTAGGAATCAACTCATTTTGTGAATTTGCAACCACGGTCATGCCACTCTTCTTCAGTACACATTGCACCGGCGAAGTCCAAGAGCTATCAGAAATAGGGTACACAACCCCGACATCCAACCACTTGATCACCTCCTTTTTCACAACTTCTTGCATTGCCTCATTCAACCTCCTTTAATGTTCCAAGGAGGGCATTGCATCATCTTCCAGAATAATCTTGTGCATATAGAATGCGGGGCTTATCCCTCAAATATCAGCTAAAGTTCATCCAATTTCCTTTTTCTGCTTTTGAAGCACTGCCAATGTGGCATAAACCTGCATGTTAGTAAGACAAGAGGAAAGAATAACTGGCAAAGTAGAATTATGGCCAAAGAACTCATACCTGAGTTGTGGAGGCAACGACTTCAACTCCAACACTGGAGGTTCCTCAATTGAAGGTTTTGTTGGTGGAGTCTTCCTATTCTCAAGGTCCAAAGATAGTTTCCTAGGCTCATAAGAGTAAGAGCCCATCCCATGTAAAGCATTCACACACTCCACTCGGCCTTCATCCTCATTGACATCAAGATTCAACAATACGACCTCTAGAGGGTCCTCCATATTGATCATTACACTTGTATCATCAACTATCACTGCTGTGACAAGGTCCACAAAAGAGCACACCTCAGAACTGTTGGGTTGCTTCATTGACTTGCACACATGAAAGACCACTTTTTCATCACCTACTCGGAAGGTGAGTTACCCTACTTCCACATCAACTAAGGCCTTCCCAGTAGCAAGGAAAGGTCTCCCAATATGATTGGAACTTCATAATCCACCTTACAATCCAAGATCACAAAGTTAGCTGGCAAGATAAATTTGTCCACCCGGACAAGCACATCATCAATAATACCCAATGGTCTCTTCATCGTTCATATCCGCCATTTGCAATCTCATGGAAGTCGGCCTTGGTTGCCCAATACCCAAAGTCTTGAAAACTGAGTAGGGCATCAAGTTGATACTTGCCACCAAATCACATAGAGCCTTAGCAAAGTCCGCACTCCCAATGGTGCAAGGAATGGTGAAAGCACCGGGATCCTTAAGCTTTGGGGCCATTGAATGCACTATTGCACTAACTTGGTGGGTCATCTTTATAGTTTCACAATCCATGGATCGTTTCTTTGTCACCAAGTCCTTCATGAATTTAGCATAGCCCGACATTTGTTCAAGAGCCTCCACCAAAGGCACATTAATGGATAAGCTCTTCATCATGTCAATGAACTTTTTAAACTGATTCTCATTTTTCTGCTTTGTGAGCCTTTGAGGATAAGGTGGAGGTGGCCTTGGCAAAGGAGCCTTGGCTTTAGGCACAACCGACTCTGGCATGTCTATTACGTGTTCCCTAGACGGGTTCAAGTCATTTTGAGTTTCCACCTTGCCATCTTGAATATCAATCCTCACTTCTTCATTCACATTCTCATCACTCACATTTTCAACCACCAAAGGAACTTTATCTTCTTGCAGCTCAACTTCATCACTCAAAATTTGCTTTTGTTTGGAGCCATTCACATCACCGCCTCGTCCACTCCTTGTAGTTACCGCCATAACATGATTGTTCCCACCTTCAGGTTAACTACCATATCACTTGGTAGAGCCCTCTTAGGGCGAGTATTCAAGGACTGTGAGATTTGGCCTAATTGCACCTCCAAATTTCTAATTGAAGTATTGTGGGAAGACAACTGAGCATCGGAATCCACATTTTTTTTCATCATCTGTTCAAACATCATTTCAATTCTCCCCATATCATTGTTGGAAGAACTAGGACCTTGGGATGGATATGAGGGTGGATTGTTCGGTTGTTGGCATATTGGGGGCCTTTGAAAGCCTTGCCCTCGGTTTCCTTGATTGCCATTGTTCCAACCTCTCTGATTATTGCCATTCCAATTACCCTGATTGTTCTGATTGCCCCAATTGGAATTTTGGTTGTTGTTCCCCCAATTACCATTGCCTTATTGTTGTTGATTTCCCTAATTGCCTTGAGGTCTCCATTGTTATTGGTTGGAAGAATTGCCCCTTTGGCCTTGATAGTTGTTCACGTATTGCACCTCTTTATTCTGCCCATCATAACCATCATCTTGGAATCTACCATAATCATTGTCAATTTGATCCGAACTCCCTTGGTTCTGTTGACATCTTTGTCTTCTTTTGTTGACTAGCATGTTGACACCCTCCATGGCAATCACTTGGCGAGGATTTTGAACTTGTTGCAACTGTGACTTTGCTAGTTAGTTCATTGTAGTTGTCAGCTCAGCTATAGCCTATCCATGGTCATGTTGCTCTTTGTGCAAATGAGTGACCATGGGGTCACCCTGGGGCACATTGGCTCTACTTTTCCAAATGGAGGAAGTGTCAGCCATTTCATCAAGAATATCACAAGTCTCATCATAATTCAGCTTCATGAAGTTGCCCCCACCAAGTTGGTTCACTATGCACTGGTTTGTTGTGTTAATGTCCCGATAGAAAGTCTGTTGGATCATCGCCTCAGTCATATCATTGTTGGGGAATTCCTTTACCATTGTTCTATAGCGCTCCAAAATCTCATATAATAGTTCGGTGGGCTCTGCTTGAAAGTTAAGATCTCATCTCTCAATGCTGCCATATGCCCCGGTGAGAAGAACTTTGCAATGAACTTATCCGCCAACTTATCCCAAGTAGTAATGGAATGGTTTGGAAGTCGCTCAAGCCAATCCAATGCATTCCCTCTAAGTGAAAATGGGAAGAGTCTCAACTGAAGTGCATCCTCGGACACATTAGTTTGCTTGTTCCCCCAACAGGTATCCACGAAACCCTTGAGATGTTTGTAAGCATTTTGATTGGCAGCGCCCGTGAAATATCCACGCTGCTCCAACAATGTCAGCATCACATTGGTAATTTGAAAATTGCCCGCCCGGATCTGGGGTGGGATAATTGCACTTGCATAGCCTTGGTTTGGAATCACTCGAGGAGCCACTCTTGGAGGTGACGAAGGAGGGTCTAGAATATTGTTATTGGGATTGGCCTGGCAGCCTCTACATTGTCCTTGAGGTACAAGAGGCACCTCATCATCTCCGACATCATCTACCTCCTCCCCCGCAATCACATTTCCAAGAGTGTCATTGTTGTTTGCTGCCATTTAGTACCTGAAGTTGTGACACACAAATTAGTAACACAGAAGGAAAGAAGAACAATACACAAAACTATTTAGATAGATAGCCAAAACCGTTAGCTCCCCGGCAACGACGCCAAAAAGTGATCGAGGCCGACCCTGTACTACTACAAAGTAGCAAGAGTGGTCGAAGCAGCTTTTACCCGAGAAGGTCGGGATCGATTTCCACAGGGAGCTAGATATTGGAATTGAGTTTCTATCTAAATTGGAGTTGCATAATTGTTCTTAATTGCACTTCTATTCATAATTGGATTTGATATTACTTCTAATTTTATACTACTAAGATGCTAAATTAGGCTAAGTGAAGCTAAGAGTAAACTATTGAAGATTTGATGATGAAACTAAGCAAAAATTACTCAAAATAGAAAAGGAGTATTGTTCACGAGCGCAACGGATCGTTAAAATACAACTGATGACCTAAAAATGGGAAAAGAAACTATTTATACTAGGCAGAAAATTCTGGTAAAAAATATCCCTTCGGGGCTAGTGCAGACCGCACAAAATCGAGTGCGGCCGCACTAAGGATCTTAGCTGAAACAATCTTCTCTCTGAACTTGGCCACCACGGGCCGTACAAATGCATCGTGGCCGCAGTGACTTCTGTTGCCGTCCGCACAAAATGGACCGCATTGGAAATATTCCTCCAACTTGGCACTATCTAAACTTGGGATTTGCGGACCGCACAAAGTCGAGTGCGGCCGCAATGAAGTCAATGCGCTCTGCATGAAATGCTTTGTGGCTGCATTGCTTGGCTGCCTGAGATGAACACTCTCTAAACCTCCTCTTTGCGGACCGCACAGAATGAAGTGTGGTCTCATTGGTCCTGTTTCACTGAGCTTGAACTTGTTTTGGTACTTGCACATGTTTCACTCCTTTTTGAGCTAGTTTTGACGAATTGTCACATTGTTGACCAAACCCTGCAATCAAGTACAACATGTGAGCCTTTGGGACTATTTTGTACACATTTCTAATCAAAACTTAAGTAAGAAAGAGTGTAAAATGCATCATAATCCCTAGTTATCAGACATCATCCCGGCAACATAGCCAACTTTTCTCGAATCATGGAAACTTTTCCGTAAGTTTTCGTATATTTGTTTCTTTTCTTCATGAAAAAACTTTCTACTTAGCTGCATTTTATTTTCTTCGTTCTAGTAAGACAACCCAATAGGTCGTTTTGAGCAATAGACCTTATTTTCATGTTATGAGACCTCTATTAGCTCCATTTAATATTTCTCGATTTGGGTGTGCAGTCCGTGTCTTTTCCTGAAAAGATTTTATGTGAAAATTTGAAGAAAACATAATTTTTAGCTTTACAAGTAACTTGAATTGACTACGGTCAACATTTTATGCAAGCGACCTTGGATTGGTATTTGGATGATCCTGATAAGTCTATATCATGCTTTTAGACTTGGGAATGCCCGGAATTTATTTTAGAAGTCCCTAACTTGATTTGTCGAAAGCTAGTAATTTGAAGGTTTGAAAATTTCTTAGGTTTGATCGTAGATTGACTTTATGGCTACCGAATTTGGATTTTGGTTTCGGGAATTGGTATAGGTTCATTTTTCTATTTGAAACTTGTCTGCAAAATTTGGTGCAAATCGGAGTTGGTTTGATATGATTCGGACGCTCAGTTGTAATTTTTGAAGTTCTTTAGTTTCTTTGAAAATTTCATGCATTTTGATGTCCGAATCGTAGTTCTAGGTGTTATTTTGGTATTTTGATCGTGTGACCGAGATTATATGATGTTATTATACTTGTGTTCATCTTTAGTTTGGAGTCTGGGGGGCTCGACTGAGTTTCGGATTGGCTACATACCATTTTGGACTTAGAAAGTTGTTGGTTTTCAACTGTTGCTTGGGTCTGATGCTTTGTGCTTAGCAATGGCGAAGCTACTCTTGCGATCATGAAGGGGAAATTGGGCAGGGGAGGAATGTCTTCTTCACGAACATGAGGAGCTTGTCATGAACGCAAAGTAGTGAGGGGTTTACCTTTCGCGAACGTGACCTTCCTCTCGCAAATGCAATGGGTTGTGGGATCTTGGGGTGGGGGTGGAGTCATGCGTTACTATTTACGAATGCGGTCCTTGGCACATGAACGCAATGGCAGGGGGAGAAAGCCTATGCGCACGTGAAGGGTTTCTCGTGAATGCAAAGGCCTTTTTGGCCATTGTGCATCGCGATCGCGTCAGGTGCTTCACGAACGCGAAGAACACCTGACACCCAATGATTTAAACTTCCAAAAGATGGGATTTGACTCATTTTTCACCATTTTCGGTTCATCGGTTGGCTAGTTTGGGAGTTCTTCTTGCAGGCTCTAGTGAAAGAGGGGTTATTGTGCAAAATAGGGCTGAATCATCGCTGGTGGTGGAAGTCAAGAAGAAGCAATATGACGATCCGCTATTGGTACAGTTGAGGGGGGGATTCATAAACATAAGACCATTGATTTTTCTCTTGGCATGGATGATGGTACATTAAGGTACCAAGACGATTGTGTGTTCCAAATGTAGATGATCTCTGAGAAAGAATCATGATCGAGGCTCATACTTCTAGGTATTTCGTGCACCCGAGCTCTACAAAGATGTATCATGATCTTAAGGAAGTCTACTGGTGGAATGATATGAAGAGGAATGTGGCGGATGGCAAGATGTCTAAATTGTCAGCAAGTGAAGTCCGAACACCAAAGGCCCAGTAGGTTGGCACAGTACATAGAAATTCCAATATGGAAGTGGGAGATGATTAATATGGACTTTGTGGTAGGGCTACCTCGCACTCCTCGCAAATTTGATTCGATTTGGGTAATTGTGGATTGACTCACGACAACAACATACTTCTTACTTGTTAAGACTACCGACACAATGGAATAGTATGCTCAGTTGTATATAAAGGAAATAGTCAGGTTGCATGTCACTCTAGTTTCTATTATCTCAGATCGAGGGGCACAGTTCATGACTAATTTTTCGAAGAAATTTCAGCAAGGTTTGGGTAATCAAGTGAATTTTAGTACAGCCTTTCATCCACAGACCGATAGGAAGGCAACGCGGACCATTCAGACACTCGAGGATATGTTGCACGCTTGTGTTCTTGACTTCAAGGGTAGATGGGATGATCATTTGCCACTCATAGAATTTGCCTACAACAATAGTTATTATACTAGCATTCAGATGCCACCGTTTGAGATTCTAAATGAGACGATTGAAGTTAATGAGGAAATGAATTATGAAGAAATTCTAGTTTCCATTCATGATAGGCAAGTCCAAAAGCTGAGAAATAAAGAAATTGCCTCCGTAAAAGTGCTATGGTGAAATCAGCAGGTTGAAGAGGTCACCTGGGAGGCCGAGGAAGAGATGAATAAGAAGTACCCTCATTTGGTTGAATAATTGTGCATTTATGAAGTTCTATGAAAATGCTAGGAGCTAACTTTCTACACATTATGTTTCCATTTTACAACTCATGTTAAGGATGTTCCTTTTTGTAATATAATGTTTATGACATTGTGGTCGGTGTTGTTTCCATGTGGTTATCGTTGTGTTATGGTTATGCTGTCAGGATTAGTTTCTGAGATTCTGTGACAGTTGGATAGGCCCAGTTATAGGGGAGACTCTGGCGAAATTTCTGGAAATTTAGGGAGTTAGTCAAAATTTAGAACTGCTGGTGTGTGAAGTAACAGTTGGGTCACATTAGATGCTAATTGCAAATTTTGATCCTCATTCGAGGGCGAATGATCTTAAGCATGGGAGGATGTAAGGCCCCGTAAAAATTTCACCTAGAATCCGGGGTTTCGTGTTGCCAAGAAAGGCTAATGTGTTTAAGGATTGTGCAAAATTAAAGCTCGCCATGGAACGGACCTTTCGGGTTGTACAGTGCATTGGGGAGCTGAAGAAAAGTTGTTGCAGAGTAGGGCATTTCTGCGGTCCATTATGCGACCACAGAACTACTCCGCGGATTGTAGATTCGCTGCGGAGTGAAGCAGAAAAATGGGCCAATTTTGGAGGTCGTTTTGCAGTTAACTATGCGGCAACATAAGCATTTCGCCGGCCGCACAGTCCATCGCAAAACCAGTAGGAGAATACTTCGGAAGGAGATTCTGCAGTCCATTATGCGACCGCAAAACTAATCTGCGGACTACAGATCAACTACAGACCTATCCAAGCCTACCCAGTTCTTGGGGTCATTTTTGCGGTGCCCTTTGTTGGCACATGGTCATTTTGCGGTATGGTCTGCAGCCGCAGACCCGACTTCGTAAGTTTAAGTTTTGGAAAATTTCACCCGATCCCATATTTATAAAACAACCTTGGGGGTTATTTTAGAAGGTTCAAAATACTATTTTTGAGAGAGGAAAGTGTTCTAGAGTGAGAGAAGAAATCCCTAAGCTAGTTGTTCACCAACCCCTGCTCAAGACTTAGAGAATTCACAAGGAAAACTCATAAGGTCTTCATCCAAGAGGTAAGGTTCCATACCCTAGTCTTCAATTTTGAGTTTGGGATAGAAGATGGGTAATAGGGAGTGTGATTCTTGGGCATGGGGTGTTATCTATGCATACATGTACCAATAAAGTTGTGGGAAGGTTGTCGAGCTTAAAAGGGGTAGACATTGGGTTGTGGGATGAAGGAATCCGCCATAGGAGGACCTTGAAATCATAACGCCCACCTAGTGTTTGATAAAATGCTCAAATGAGCTGAAACCCCGAGTATCTTCCTAATTATGGTTCAATTTTATAATGTTTCTAAATATATTAAAGTTGCTAGGTTTTCCGGAACATTATAGTAATTTAAGGAAGCTCAAAGCGAGGTATGTTGGCTAAACTTCTTTCTTAGAATTGGATCCCACGATGTTCTCGTAAGTCCTAAGTTATTTATTATTAATTTGACTAATCCAAATAAACTTTGTGTTGAAATATATATGTTCAAAATGTGTTCCGACTGCTCTTATTATATTGTGTTATCTTTCGGGAATGTATTCAAATATGACCAATGTGTCAAATATTATAATTTTAATCAGGTTTCCATTGCATGATATTATGCCAAATTGTGGAAGAAAACTCAATGTGCCTAAGACTCTTATTTGCTCATATGTGTACTAAAAGTCATGATTAAAGATGTCTTGTTATCAATAATCCATGATGAGGTTTGAAAGTAAAAGGGGTGAGCATGGAATATGAAATATGGCTGACGTGCAAAGAATGATATTATATTTATGGCCACTAGTTCCAATAAAATGAAAATATGAGTAAAAGACTATGAAATGAGCTGAAAGTCCTTTATATAATAAACATTTGGGAGTATCGTTAGTCACTAAGGAAGGGTAGGTTGAAATAACCTAACCCCAAAACTACATGTGCCGGTGTAGGAGTGGATTGTGATTATTCCCCTTATTTGGGATGAGATTGATGTGATGAGATTATTTCCCTTAATTGGGATGAGATGATTACTAGCGAAGGGTGATGTTGATCCACACGGAATTGTGGTGAGACGGGCTAGACGATCGGGTTGAGATCAGACGCAATGTCGCACACATGATGGTAATTATGCTTGAGATTGTGCTTGAGATTGTGATTGTGATTGGATGTCTTTGGGTGAGATGGCCTGGCCGATAGCGCCGTGATCACTCCATGCTAAAGACACGGTGGTAATCTAAAATATGAAAATTTACTTGAAATCTTATCTTGCTCCTAACTTGATGTTTTAGTTGTTTGAGGCTCTCATTGATTCTATGATTGTTTTTCCTTGTATTATTACTCGTTCTATTGAGAGTGTGTTTAGTCATTCATACTAGTACTATTCCAAATGTACTAATGTCCCTTTTGTAGTGAGCGTTGCATCTTTAATGGATGCAGGTGGTTCCACAGCAGGGGATATTGATCAGTGATAGCGGTACACCTTCTTTACGGCTGACTTGGTGAGCCCCACTTTATTTTGAGATCGTGTATCAGTTGTTCCTTGTGTATTATATTTTGAGGTATAGCCGGAGCCTTGTTGTTGGCACTATCATAGACACTTTTATATCTATTAGAGGCTCCGTAGACATGGTTTGGGTTGTATATTGGTGATGAAAAAGTCAAACTAGTAATGTTGTATTTGAATCACTTGTTCCACTTCAAACTATGAACGTGTATGTATTTTGAGACTTAAAAATGAAGTAACTAATGGTGAAGAATTGGTGTTGTTCACATGAACTCCCCATTGTCTAATTAACGAGATATCTATATCTTCTCTTTATTTATGGATGAGTTGGGTAGAAGGAAATCTAGCATGCTTGCTCGACCGAGTTATCTCGGTTGAGCACCGATCGCGCTACCCGAGGTCAGAGCGTGACATTTGCGATTGCAAGAGTAGCTTTGCGATTACGAAGCATAAAACATCAGACCCAAGCAACAATTGAAAACCATCAACTTTCTAAGTTCAAAATGGTATGTAGCCTATCTGATACTCACCCGAGCCTCTCAAGATCAAAACCAAACATGCACACAAGTATAATAATATCATACAAACTCGCTCGCATGATAAAAATACCAAAATAACACCTAGAACTATGAATCAAACATCAAAATGCATGAAATTTTCAAAGAAACTCAAGAACTTCAAAAATCACAACCGAGCATTTGAATCATATCAAACCAACTTCAATTTGCACCAAATTTCGCAAACAAGTTTCAAATAGAAAAATGAACCTATACCAAGTCTTGGAACCAAAATCCAAACTCAGTTGCCATAAAGTTAACCTACGGTCAAACCAAAGAAATGACACGCCCCAACCTCGGGAGGCGCGACCGGCGCTCAATCGAGTGAACCCAACTGAGCAAGCCTCATCAAACACTACCCATCCAACTCAATATGAATAGGGAAACCATGCTTTCATTTATTTAGATAAGGAAAGATAGTACATTCAACATTTTAGTTCATTTTATATCACAACATTAAATCGTAGTTAAGTGTCCAAGATTCCATACAGTTATAGTTTAAAAGAAAGCAAGAGTACAAGGTTACAACATGGTTCATTGACCTATCCAATACCCGTACATAACCCACACAAACGTCTACGGAGCCTCTAAGGATACAAAAGATAGTGATAACAACGCCGGCAACAAGGCCCCGGCTATACCTCAAAATGGATGTCTATAACAAAAGGTGTACCATATGACCCCTTGAAGGAGGAAGGGGCTCACCAAGATTTTGAGAAAATGATGTTCTACTACACACGATCGGCACTATCCGCTATGGAGCCACCTACATTCATTTAAAAATGTAGCACCCCCGGCAAAAGAGACGTTAGTACCATGGAATAGTACTAGTATGTATAACTAAACACCATCAAATTAGAAAGAACTTTCATACACAAATAAGGAAATCACAAGTATCACTCCAAAGCTTTAAATGATCACAACATTATCAACATGAAAGAATTACACAACCTTCACATCATGTTTCCATAGCCTTTAGTTGGGCATTTCATACTGTTCCACATCGTTCACAATACCACCGCTATCTTGAGCGGAGTCCGATCTCGACCCGATCGGCTAGGCCGTCTCCCGGAGACATTACCAATATTCTATTCACACTTTCCAGTTTTAATCATCAATGCATAACCGCCATGTGTATATGTCATGGCATCCAATCACGGCCCGATCGGCTAGGCCGCCTTACCGAGGCATTACCATTTTCCATTATTCATCCCACTCCAATCTTTGGTTATGCATGTATTAGTTTACCGGCACTTGGGGCCACAATTTTCACATTCCACAATTCACGTTTCACATTGTTCCCATTTTCAATATTAGGTTTGTAATTCAAGAGAGTATGGCACATAAGAGCAAATAAGGTTGTAGGCGTATATGAGACTTCATGTAAATGGCACAACAACGCACTTCAATGTCAATCTAAGGTCTAAGCATTTCGATACATGATTCATAGTCCTTGCACCTTTTTAAATTATCAAGAATAGCACGTTGATCAATTTGAGACACAGTCTCCACGCATATAAGGTTGCAACACCAAGTCAAGTGAAATAGCAATCAATACAACAATTCAATTTAATCTTACCGTACTCACACAACCAACGATGAAGCTCAATTTCTATAAGACGGGGTTTTAGCCATACATACCTCAATAAAGCTTTCCTTATTCCTTACAAAATTCCGGAACTTTTAGCACTTCGATATATTGTTTAAGAATTACAAATTAAACCGAGAATTAGAGACGAGATTGAGATCTAGCTTGTTTTGAGCATACTATCAAACACTAAAGGTGCATTGTGATCTTAGGCCCTTTTGAGAGAAATTTCTATCATTTTATACCCCTCTTGCTTTCTTTTCAGTTCACTACCTCCCAATATTATATGGTGTGATATGCATGCAAGAAATTCGGTCTTATACCCATGAATTACTTCACTAGTGATCCCTTATTGCTAAGCATAGGAACAAGAGCTGCGGTAATGAAATCTTACCTCTTGGGATGAAGATTTAGGTGCTCTCACTTGATTATCTTCAAAGATTTGGCAAGGTTTCATGGAGTAATTTGATGGGAAGCACTTCCCTCTCTAAGACCCTCTCTCTCTCTAAAAGCATCAGGAAATATGCTCAAAATGAGCTATAACACCGAATATATCGATAAGGGGTCGGGTTTAAAATTTAGAAAATTAGAGCCCCGAGTCAGGTCTGCGATCGCAAAGTGGAAATGCGGCCCGCAGAATGGACCGCAAAAGTGCTCCCAAAATCTGAACATTCTGTCTGGGTATGCGGCAGAAATGCGGTCCGCATACCCGTTCTGCTGTCGCATAATGTACCGCAGAACTGCTCCTTACAAAATCCCAAGGAAATTATGCGACGACTATGCGGTCCGCATATCGGTTATGCAATCGCATAATGGACTGCATATTTAACCTCAAATTTGACCAACATACTGACTCACTGTGGCGATTATGCAGTCCGTATACCTGATATGCGACTGCATTCTCGACCGCAGAATCGCATTTTCTGGAAAAAATTATTTCTTGACTTCTTATAGCATAGATCAGTCCAAAAAGGTCTGAACCGCGGTGAGCATAATCATGTGCTATGTGAACCCTATGGACAAGCTATGAAACACATAGGTGTTAATATAATTTGTAAATCCTATGGGAGGTTCATTGTCACGCCCCAACCTCGGGAAGCGCGACCGGTGCTCAATCAAGTGAACCCAACTGAGCAAGCCTCTTTAACAAGTTCTACCCAGCTCAATACGATTAAGAAACCATGCATTCGATTATTTAGCCAATAGCAAAATCGTACATTCAACATTGTTGATTCATTTTATATCACAACCTTAAACTATAGTTAAGTTTCCAAGATCCCATACAGTTACAATTTAGAGAAACAAGAGCTTAAGATTTCAGCCTAGTTCATAGACTCGTCCAACACCCGTACATAACCCACACAAACATCTATGGAGCCTCTATGGATACAAAAGACAAATTACAGCAACGCCGGCAACAAGGCCCCGGCTATACCTCAAAAGTGGAAGTCTACAACAAAAGATATACAACATAACCCCTTGAAAGAAGAAGGGGCTCACCAAGACCTTGAGAGGAGGACACTCCGCTACGCGCGATCGGTTCTGTCCGCTACGGAGCCACCTACATTCATTTAAAAATGTAGCGCCCCCGGCAAAACGGACGTTAGTACCATGGAATAGTACTAGTATGTATAACTAAACACCATCCGGTTAGAAAGAACTTTCATATAAGAATAAGGAAATCACAAGTATAACTCAAACACTTTAAATGGTCACAACATTATCAAATAAAAGAATCATACAATTTTTACATCATTTTCCCATAGCTTTTAGTTTTTGGGACATTTCACACCGTTCATCATTGTCCACAATACCACTGCTATCTTGAGCGGAGTCCGATCTCAACCCGATCGGCTAGGTTGCCTCATTTGAGACATACACTTCAATCACAAATACAATACCACCATGTGTGCGGCATGACGTCCGATCTCGGCCCGATCGGCTAGGCCGCCTTACCAAGGCGTTTCTCTTTTCCATCAATCATCTCATTTCAATCTTTGTTTCACATATATCATTTCATAGGCACTTGGGGCCACAACTATCACGTCATATATTTGGCACTAGGCCACATCTCACATCATTCCCAATTTCAATGTTAGATTTGAAATTTAGAATAATATGTGCACACAAGAGCAAATCAAATTGTAAGCATAGATGAGACTTCACATAGATGGCACAACATATGCAGCTTCAATCTTAATTTAAGGTCTAGGCATTTCAATACATGATTTATATTCATTGCACCTTTTCATGTTATCAATAATAGCACTTCGACCACATTGAGACACATCTTTCACGCCTATAAGGTTGCAACTCCAATTCATGTGAAACAACAATCAATATAGCAATCCAACCTTAATCGTACCGCATTTACACAAACACCAACGGAGCTCAATTTCTAAAAGACGGAGTTTTAGCCATACATACCTTGATTGAGCTTTTCCTTAATCCTATTATGGTCCGGAATGTTTGCACTTTAATCTATTTATGCAATGTAGCACAATTGAACCCATAATCAGGAAAAGATCATAATCTAAGCTCACTTGAGCATTTTATCAAGCATTGAGTGTTTATTAAGGTCTTATGGTCTTTTTATGCAAGATTACACTAGCCCATTCCCCATGCCTCTCTATTTATATTTTCCCCATATCTTCTAAGAACACATGCATGCAATGCAATCACCCTTATCCCCATGAATTACCTCACTAATGGCCCCTTTATAGCTATGTTTAAAATTAAGAGCTTAGGTGATGAATTCTTACCTCCTGGGATGAAAATTTAGGTGCCCCACTTGATTATCTTCAATGTTTTAACAAGGATTTGTGGAGCAATTTTGATGAAAGGCACTTCCCCTCTCTTAGACCCTCCCTATCACTCTAAAAGCACCAAGAAAATAGGCTCAAAATGAGCTATTGCACGGGATATAACGACTGGGGGTCGGGTTTAAAATTTAGAAATCTGGAGCCCCGACTCAGATCTGTGGTCACATATGCGATCGCAAAGTTGACATGCGGCCCGCAGAATGGATCGCAAAAATGCTCCCAAAAACCTGAACAAACTGCCTGGGTATGCAACAAGAATGCAGTCCGCATACCTGTTTTGCGATCGCATAATGCACCGCAGAACTGTCCCTCGCAAAAATTCCAAAGGGATTATGCGATGACTATGCGGCCCGCATATCGACTATGCGATTGCATAATTGGCTGCATAGTTGACCTCAAAATTAATCATCACATTTCCTGACTCTGCAGCGACTTTGCGGTCCGCATAGCTATTATGCGACCGCATTGTTGACCGCAGAATCGCACTTTTCTGGAAAACACTACTCTTTAACTTTTTAATGCACAGATCAATCCAAAGGGTTCGAACTGCGGTTTTTGAGTAGAAATTTCATGGGGCCTTACATTCATGAAACACATTGGTGTATAATATGACTGAACCCTATGGATATGAAACACATAGGAGCATGGTATGAATTAACCCTATGGACGGTCTATGAAATGCATAGGATTATGGTATGAATGAACCCTATAGACAGTCTATGAAACTCATAAGTGAATGGTATGAGTGAACCCTATGGACGGTCTATGAAACCCATAGGCGTATAATATGAATGAACCCTACAGACAATATATGAAACGCATAGGTGCATAGTATGGATAGATCCTATGGATGGTTTGTGAAATGCATAGGTGCATAGTAAGAGAGGGTTATGGACAGTCTAGTGAGACGCATAAGCAACACGAACAATAGATGCCACTTCCATTGCCCTTGTTTGTACATGTTGTTACATTTACATTATATTTTGTATCCCATGCATAGTTCATATGACAAGCTTGATCCCAAAAGAAGTTCATAATAATGAAAGTATAATAAGACTTGACATGTGATTTTATGGGTCGTTTCATAGTTCTTGATGTACTTCATTTGACTCTTATTTGAGTTACCGTATTTCCATATGTTGTTATGTCTACCTTATAGACGAGTACTATTCCACATTTACTCGCGTCCCTTTTGCCGGTGGTGTTGCATTTTTTAATGGATGCATGTAGTTCCATAGCAGGCAGCATCGATCAGTGATAGCAGTACATCCTCTTCTCTGCTGACTTTGTGAGGCCCACTTCATATCGGGATCTTGTGTCTTTTGTCTACATGTTTATACCATTTTGAGGTATATTCAAGGCCTTGTCGCCGGCATTATCATGTCATTTCTATCAAGTAGAGGCTCCGTAAACATAGTGCGGGTTGTAAATTGTTATTGGAAAAGTCAAAACTAGAAAATGTTGTAATTGTATCACATGTTCCACTTCAAACTATGAATGAGTAATATATTTTGGGAATTATAAATGAAGCTACTAATGGTAAAGGAATTGGAGTTGATTGTGAAATCCTCTCAATGTTTAAATAATGGAATACATCTCCACTCTATTCATGTGCAAGGTCGGGTAGAAAGTATCTAGCAGGCTTGCTTGACTGGGGTATCTCGGTTGAGCACCGGTCGCGCTTCCCGAGCTCGAGGCATTACACTGCATCAAATTTCTTTAAAGTCCGTAGGATTCCAACAACGAAATTCATGGTACTACGCTCCCAATTCCATTTGGGAATCTCAAGTCTCTGAAGCAAACTGCCAGGCCTCTGGTGCTCGTACTTCACGTGCTGGAAGTTCAAACACCGAGCCATATACTCTACTATATCTTTCCTCATTCTTCTTCACTAATAATGCTGCCTCAAATACTGATACATCTTGGTGGCACCCGGATGAATGGAATACCGCGAATTGCTGGTCTCCTCAAGAATCAACTCACGTAGCCCATCCACATTGGGCTCACAAATCTGACCATGTATCCGCAATACCCCATCATCTCCATTAGAATTCTCCTTGGCATAATTGTGTTGCACTGTATCCTTAAGGACAAGCAAATGGGGGTCGTCATACTGATGTTCTCTGATGCACTTATACAAAGAAGATAGAGAAATCATGCAAGCAAGAACCCGGCTAGGCTCTGAAACATCTAACCTCACAAACTGATTGGCAAATCTTGAACATCTGATGCTAGTGGTCTCTCGCCAACTAGAATATATGCAAGGCTACCCATACTCACAACCTTTCTACTTAAGGCATCGGCTACCACATTAGCCTTCTCGAGATGATACAAAATGGTGATATCATAGTCTTTTAACAGCTCTAACCATCTTCGATGCCTCAAATTTAGATCCTTTTTTGCTTTAACAAGTGTTGTAGACTCTGATGATCTGTGAATACCTCACACGACACGTTGTAGAGGTAATGCCTTCAAATTTTCAATACATGAACATTAGCTGCCAACTCTAAGTCATGAACAGGGTAGTTCTTCTCATGAACCTTCATCTGCCGAGATGCGTAGGCAATCACCCTATCGTCTTGCATCAACACCGCGCTAAACCCAATACGTGACACATCACAATACATAGTGTAAGACCCAAACCCGTAGGCAATACCAACACTGGAGTTGTAGTCAAAGCAGTCTTGAGTTTCTGAAAGCTCAACTCATACTCATCAGACCACCTGAATGGAGTACCCTTCCGGGTCAATCTAGTCAATGTGTCTGTGATAGATGAAAATCCCTCCACGAATCAACGACAATAACCTGCCAAACCTAGGAAGCTCTGAATCTCTGTAGCTAAATTAGGTCTAGGCTAATTCTGAACTGCCTCAATCTTCTTAGGATCCACCTTTATGCCCTTGACAGACACAACATGGCCTAAAAAGGCAACTGAACCCAACCAAAACTCACACTTTGAAAACTTGGCATATAACTGACTATCATCAAGGTCTAAAGTACGATCTGCAGATGTTGCTCATGCTCCTCTCAACTGCGGGAGTAAACCAAAATATCATCAATGAAGAATATCATAAAAGAATCCAAATAGGGCTTGAATATCCGGTTCATCAAATCCGTAAATGTTGTTAGGGAATTTGTCAAGCTAAATGACAAATTGAGTATTCATAATGCACATACCGAGTTTGAAAAGTTGTCTTAGGGATATCCAATGACCTAATCTTCAACTGGAGGTAGCTAGCTCTCAAATCAATCTTCGAAAACACTTTGGCAGCCTCAAGCTGATCAAATAAGTCATCAATCCTCAGTAAAGGATACTTGTTCTTGATAGTGACTTTGTTCAATTGCAGCTAATCTAAGCACATCCTCATCGAATCATTTTTATTTTTCACAAACAACATCGATACACCTTAGGGAAAGACACTGGGTCTAATGAATCCCTTATCAAGAAAATCATGCAACTACTCTTTCAGTTCCTTCAACTCAATTGGGGCCATACAGTATGGTGGAACAGAAATGGGCTGAGTGCCTGAAGCCAAGTCAATACAGAAGTCGATATCTATTTCGGGTGGTATCCCCGGAAAATCTGTGGGAAACACCTCTGGAAAATTACGGACAACTGGTACTAAATCTGTGTAAGGAACCTCCGCACTAAGATCACGAATATATGACAAATATGCTAAACATCCCTTCTCGACCATATGTTGAGCCTTCATATAAGTAATAACCCTTCTAGAAGAACGGCCAGAAGTCCCTCTCCACTCTAATCGAGGCAACCCCGTCATGGCTAAAGTCATCAACTTTACGTGACTGTTATACCCCGCAATATTACGTCAATATTACGTCCTGCAATAATAAGTTATGACAAAGTTGCACCCAGCAGTATTACATTACAGTGATGTTATGCTTCGCAGTAATAAGTTACGACGATGTTGTACCCTGCAGTAATGTACGTTGAATTTGTTGTAAGGTAACTGACATCAGTCCAAGGAAAAGATTATTTGGGGATTATAAGGATTATAAGTGATGAGTAAATTCGTGAAGGTAAGAGGGTAAGTAATATCGAAGAAAATAAATTTTGTCAAAGTTTGGCATGTTGGGGTAAAATATGACCCAAGCTAAAATACCCGGTATTTATGGACTAGTGTCATATAAGGTACTATATGATCGTAAGGTGTACAAGGTATGTTAAAAAGAGTAGTATTTAATTGAGTTGGGACAGTTTTTAAATTATGCGTATAATTGGTTAATTACCGGGTAGCGAGACATTACCTAATTAATTAATTAAGTATAGGATAAGACTAAAATCCTCACCCACTCTCATGTGGCAGCCCCTCCAATTCCAAATTTGGTGACTCTTAATGATATTTGTAAGGTGGCATTTAGAGAAATGAGGATATAAAATAGAAATATTTGTTGTTAGCACTGCTTAGTCGAAAAACCTTAAGTGTTGCTACTGTTCATCAATTTTCTTGGCTGATCATTTTTGTTGGTTCCAAATTGGTTGATTCTCGTTGTTGAACTATGGAAATCGAGTTTGAAAGGCTTAGGATTTAAGCCACAAAAATACACAAGTATCGTTGTAGTTGGCATACAAGTGTGATAAATTACTATCATTGATCAAAGGTTCAATACAAGCTTGCGGCTGACATCAATTTAAGATTTAAAAGGCCAGGGAGTGTAAGATTTTTGGCTATGACTTGTTAGCTGCAACTTGAATTATGGTGAGAACTCTAGTTTGTTATGAGAAGAAGTCACGAACTACTGAGAAATCGTGTTTCATTCAAGCTCCTTTCTTCTCCATTCTTATTGTCAAGAGAGTCATCTCAGGTATGTTAAGGCTATCCCTTCTTTCTTTTGGCATGATCCATACTATAGGAACGAAACATGCAAATGCACAAATTCCATAAATGACTCTATTCATAGAAGTATTAGAGATATCTATGTTCCTGAATTTCCATGTGTCATAATATTTTATCATCTGTTCATGGGTCTCAAAAAAATATGAAAGTTGAGAAAAAAAAAGTTTACTTTATGATATTGCTCAAGCAAAATGGTTTTATGAAATTTCGAAAGATTTTATTAACGTACTTTTCATGCATTGCATTCATGTGCATTGACAATGACCAGATGGTGTTATATACGTATATATAAATGTAAATAAATGTATATGGGATATGGAAAAGGTTACGGCGTTATATACGCACCACCACCTGGTCAGCTGGTATATGATGATGATGTTGTCCACAGTGGTTGAAATATGATTCAAACGGTGTTATATACACATATATATGTATGTATATATATGTATATGGGGTATGGGAAAGGTTATGGCATTATATACGTACCACCACCTGATCAGCTGGTATACGATGATGATTTTGCCCACAGTGGCTGATATGATATGATAGGATGCCCTCAGAGGCTAATGATGTTATGAAACATGTACCTATGCACGACATGACATTCATACGCATATGCATGATGCTAAAAAGTAATTTATGATTTACAAAGTTATTCAGACTTACAGGTCGAGTCATGTACTCTATATTTCTTCCATGTCTCTTATGTATTTATTTATGTGCCTTACATACTCGGTACATTACTCGAACTGACGTCCCTTTTGCCTGGGGATGCTATATTTCATGCCCACAGGTCCCGATAGACAGGTCGAGAGCCCTCCAAGTAGGCTATCAGCTCAGTAGAAGATGTTGGTGCGCTCCATTTGCTTCGGAGTTGCTCGTTTGGTTAGTATGATTTAGAAGTGTATTGTTTGGTAAGGCGGGACTCTGTCCCGACCTTTATGACATTTATGTACTCTTAGAGGCTTGTAGACATATGTCGTGTATATAAAATATTGTACGGCCTTGTCGGCCTATATTTTGAGTTTATAAAGGATCATGTTGGCCTATTAGGCACGTATGTCATGTGTATATGATGATGTAATAAGAAAGATATGTTATGTTGGTACTCGGTTGAGTAAGGTACCGGGTGCCCGTCGCGGCCCATCGGTTTGGGTCGTGACAATGACATTCCAAAATAGTGTGATAAGGTGATAGCCAATCCATGCCCAAAATAACATCAAAGTCCACCATATCAAGAACTAGAAGATCTACACTAGTATCAAGGCTCTCGATAGAAACCACACATGAGCGATAAACACGATCTACAACAATGTTTCCCACATGCATGGACACATATACTGGAGCACTCAAAGAATCACGAGGCAAAACCATATATGAAGCAAAATAGGATGACACGTAGGAATAAGTAGAGAATGGATCAAATAGAACTGAAACATCCCTATGGCAAACTGGAACAATACCTGTGAAGATGGCGTTAGATGACTCTGCCTCGGGTCTATCTAGAAATGCATAAAAATGGGGATGGGCCCTACCACTTTGACCTTCGCCTCTCGGACGGCCTCTAGCTGGCTGGCCTCCACCTCTAATGGCTTGACCTCCACCTCTAGTAGCCTGACCCCATCCTCTAGCTAGCTGAGTGAGTGGTGGAGCAACTGGTACCGGAACTATGACACGAGAACCCTATTGTGGCATGCCGCCTTGTGACCTAGGGCAAAATCTCGCAACGTGCCTTGGATCTCCTCAAGTATAACAAGTCATCGGATGCTTTGACTGTTGACTCTGGAACTGACCTTGTTGGCCTGAATAAGCACCCTGATAACTCTGGATTGGAGGTGCACTAATAGGAGCTGAAGGTGCGCTATAGGCTAGCTACTCAGGATGAGACCCATAAGAACCACGACTACCCGAAGAACCGTGGGATGCCTGAAACGCTGACTAAATCGGCCTAGGAGGATAGCCTCTACCAAATAAACCCCTGCCTCCAAGCGAGGCAGCACTGAAACCACCACAATGACAAGGCCTCTTCTCAGATACCACCCCCTATCCTGACAACGAACCATCTCGATCCATCTAGCAATCTCTACGTCTCTCGAAAGAAAACATCATCTCCGGTCTCCTTGTCCATCTGTAGCCTGATACTGAAAGTAAGCCCATCAATGTATCTCCTCACTCTCTCCCCCTTAGTAGGGAGTAAGATAACTGCATGGCGAGCTAGGTCCATAAATCGAGTATCAAACTGGGTAACACTCATGCTACCCTAATGAAGGCGCTCGAACTGCCTGCGTTACTCCTCTCTCAGAGTGAACAGAATAAACTTCTCAAGAAAAAGCTACAAAAAGTAATCCCAAGTGAGGGGTGGTGAACCTGCTAATCTACCCCACTCATAATCTTTCCACCGCCTCATGGCAGAACTGGTCATCTGAAACACTACAAAGTCTACTCCATTGGACTCAACAATATCCATGTTGCACAACACATCATAGCAACGGTCCAAATAATCATATGTTTCCTCATAAGGTGCACCACTAAAGTGAATAGAAAAGCTTTGTGAACTTATCTAACCTCATCAATCCCTTAAAAGATATTGCGGGCCTCTCCCCGATCTATGTACAATATAATAGGCTGAACTACCCCAACTGGCGAAATTGCTGGAGTCTGATATATGGGAGCCATATGCTCCGAAGTGTGAGTAGCGTGAGTCTGTTCTCCTCCCCCAGCTTGAGAGACAACTGATGCCACTGAAATGCACTGATCTAGGCCACACTCTCCATAAGGCCCACCAAATGGATTAGAGCATCCTGAAGTACGGAGTGGCTATAAATCTCTCTGGGACCTGAGTGGGTCCTACTGGTGTAGCCTGAGCTGGTATCTCCTCTTCATGATCAATCTGAGGCTCCACAACATGTGCTGCTCCATGTACTCTAGGCTGAGCTCTGCCTCTGCCTCGACCCCTACCCCTAGTAGTGGCTACATTAGGGGGCTCCGACTCCTGCCTGGCTGTAGATGTTGTGTGTGTTCTCACCATCTGTGAGAGAACAATAATGGGATGATTCAAACATCAATTATAGTATAAAATCACATGATAAGGAAAGAAAGAAGTGAAATTTTTCTAAAGCTCCATAGACTCTAGAAGATAATTACATACGTCTCCGTACCAATCCTCCAGACTCTACTAAGCTTGCTCATGACTCGTGAGACCTAATCAACATATTACTTTGAACTTGTCACGATCTAGAATCCCATATTTGGGACCGTGAAGGTGCCTAACATTTCACTTGCTAGTCAAGCTAACGTTAGTTGATTAATTAACCAATTTTAACAATTCAAAATAAAGCATTAATAGAGGTAATCTGAAATAGATTGAAGTGGAAATATAAAATACTTATGATTGTATCTAAACATCTCCTAGAATTCGGAGTCACAAGTGCATGAGCAACTAGAATACTACATATATAGTCTGAAGCAATGTACACTGTTTGAAACTAGATAAATAGTAGAATAGATAAAGAAGGGGACTTCAGGGCTACGGATGATCTGCAACTATATCTCAAGTCTCCAAATGTAGATGGATCCGAACAGAGCACCACCAGATGCCGCTAGGACCAACACCAGTATCTGCACAAGAAATGCAGAAGTGTAGTATGAGTACAACCAACCCTTTGTACTCTATAAGTGTCAAGCCTAACCTCAATGAGGTAGTGACGAGGCTATGACAAGACACCTACGTAAATCCTGTACAAATATATATACACACACATACAAGTAGAACAACAAAATATTAACTAGGAGGGGACATGCGAAAAGAGAAATATCATAAGAACGACAAGAACAAGGTCACCAAATAACTTCTTTAGAAATAAGCAACAATGTCACCAAGTAAAATACCAATCCAGGTATCAAATAAGGCAATGAAATAAAGATGGCACGGCATCACCCTTCGTGCTTTTACTCTCGTCCTCACCATGTAATATCATAAATAAAATGGCACATCATCCTTCGTGATTTTACTCTCTGGCACGGCATGACCCTTCATTCTTTAAATCCTCACAACCTC
The DNA here is from genome assembly GCF_000715075.1 of Nicotiana tabacum. Lineage (NCBI taxonomy): Eukaryota > Viridiplantae > Streptophyta > Magnoliopsida > Solanales > Solanaceae > Nicotiana > Nicotiana tabacum. The sequence goes on along the minus strand of NC_134087.1, from coordinate 150,558,548 downwards.
TCAATATATGATAATGAATGAAAATCAAGCACACAACACCCTTCGTTCTTTTCACTCTTCCTCGCCAAGCAACAATACAAAACTGTATAACAAATGCAAGGCGAGAAACAATTTCACTTCAATTTATAGTGTCATGATAACAAACTCAGCTTGCAAAAATTTCCAACATCTTCAAATAAACAATAAATACGAGGCGAATAATTAAAAAGTTAATAATCTAACCTAAGCATGGAACATATCTAATGAAACAATATAATACAAAGAAACATCTTCCACCTGCATGCTTTAACCTAATGACAACGCATATATACTCGTCACTTCACATATATGTCGTCCCCACACATAATACACCTAAAAAATTGACCAACTAGTCATAATACCTCAAGTCAATGTTAACCACGACACTTACCTCACTTTGCAACCAAATCAAGGCACAACCGCGACTTTTCCTTTAGAATTAGCCTCCAAACAAATCAAATCTAGACAAATATAGTTCAAATAATTTAAAATAGGTTTTAGAAACTACCCATGAGTGAAAAAGATTCAATCTTTAATGATTTTGGAAAAAGTCAACAAAAGTTAACCCTGGGCCCGCTTGGTCAAAACCCGAGATTTGGACAAAAACTCAATTATCCATTCACCCCCGAGCCCGGTTATGTAGTTAGTTTCGAAATCCAACCTCAATTTGAGATCTAAACCTCAATTTCTCAAAATCCCCAATTTCTACCTAAATCCCTAATTTCTACCATGAAAATTCATAGATTAAAGGTTAAAATCAATGGGTGTTTATGAAAATGTACGGAAACAAATTAAATCTACTAACCAATAAAGTGAGGATGAAAAACCTCTTCAAAATTGCCTCTAGGCCGAGCTCAAACTTCCTTGGCCAACGGCCTTTGATATGCTTCTAGGTGAGCCAAACTACCCATAGATTTCCGGTTAAGAGCATCCGCCACAAGATTAGCCTTCCTAGGATGATATAAGATATTGATGTCGTAATCCTTGAGTAACTCAAGCCATCTTCTCTACCTTAGATTTAATTCCTTGTGTTTGAAAATATATGGAAGGATCTTTTGGTCCGTGAATATATCCACATTGACCTCATACAAATAATGACGCCAAATCTTCAATGCAAATACCACCGCTGCAAGCTCCAAGTCATGTGTTAGATAGTTCTTTTCATGATTCTTGGGTTACCTAGAAGCATAAGCTATCACCTTTCCATGTTGCATCAATACACACCCTAGTTCAATTCTTGAAGCATCACAATATACCACAAACCATATGTACCATGTGGTAGGGTCAACACCGGTAGTCAATCTTGATTTCAACTCTTGGAATCTCTTTTCACAAGCATCTGATCATTGGAACTTAACTGCCTTCTGCATCAATTTAGTCAATGGAGAGGCAAGAGTAAAGAACCCCTCCAAAAATTTCCTGTAATACCCAGCTAAGCCCAAGAAACTGCGAATCTCTATTGGAGTTGTAGGTCTAGGCCAATTCTTCACTTCTGTAATTTTCTGAGGTCAACCTTAATTTCTTCTTTGAAGATGACATGACCCAAGAATGTGATAGATTCAAGAAAAAATTCATATTCACACTTTGAAAATTTCGCATATAACTTGTGCTGATACAAAGTCTGCAAAACTACCCTAAGATGATCGGCATGGTCCTCTCGACTTCATGAATATACAAGGATATCATCAATGAACATTATTACAAAGGAGTCGAGGAAAGGCTTAAAGACTCGATGCATATGATCCATGAAAGCTGACGGGGCATTTGTTAGCCAAAACGACATCACCAGAAATTCAACGTGCCTATACCGAGTCCTGAAAACTGTTTTCGGAATATCCTGCTCCCTGATCTTCAATTGGTGATACCCGGATCTTAAATCAATTTTGGAGAAGTACTTAGCACCCTGCAGTTGACCAAACAAGCCATATATCCTTAGCAGTGGGTACTTATTCTTGATCGTAACCTTGTTGAGCTGCTGATAATCGATACACATTCTCAGTGACCCATATTTCTTCCTTCCAAAGAGGACCGGTGCGCCCCAAGGCGACACACTCGTATGGATGAAACCCTTCTCTAACAAGTCCTTCAATTGTTTTCAGCTCTTTCAATTCTGCAGGTGCCATTTTGTATGGCGGAATAGATATAGGATGTGTGTCTAGCATCACATTAATCCCAAAATCAAATCTCCCTGTCTGGTGGAATCCCCGGGAGCTCATCAGGAAAGACCTCCGAAAATTCATTCACAACTGGCATAGACTCAAGCATAGGTGCCTCAGCATCGGTGTCTATAACCCGGACCAAATGGTAAATACACACCTTGTTGATCATCTTGGTGGCCTTAAGGTAAGAAATAAACCTACCCTTTGTACCGATAAAGTAGACTATAATGTCTCATTGGTCATGAAGCTCTACCATAGTTTTGAAAACAAAGCCTTGGATGCATCATGCAATGATCTAAATCCTGCACCACCCTCATCCTTAGGCAAATATAGAGTATCCCATTAAACCCAATGCTTAGACTTTCCATTCTCATAGTTACTCCAAAAGAATCTTGCAAATATTCTATGTAATTCAACAATTGCATGATGTGGAGGGTTCACTGCTGATAATAGATGAATTGGCATACTCTCCAGAGCATGTGCTATCAATACTGCTCTCCCACATATAGATAGTACCCTGCCTTTCTATGAATGAAGTCTCTCGTGCACCTTATGATTTATGTCTTTGTAAAACACCTTCTACTTTCTACTATAAAATATTAGGCAGCCAAGGTAAGTAAATGGTAAGGGATGCCTCTAGAATAGTGTGATAAGATGAACTGTATTGGCTTGATGATAGGGTGTGTTCTCATGCATATAAAAGGAAGACTTCTCCTTGTTCACCTTTTGGCCAGATGTCATATTCTTCAAGGACATTCATGATCCATTGTATTGCACCATAGTGAGAGGAACTAAATATAATTATATCATTAGCATATGAAAGATAATTGATTTCCATATTGGCATTCCAAATCCAATGAAGTTTGGATTATCAAATAAGGCATACAAAGCTCTTTGTAACACTTTTGCTGCCAATATAAACAAAGTAGGAGATAAAGGATCTCCTTGATTGATACCTCTTGTGGATATAAATAATCTATTTGCTTGGCCATTTAGTAATACTGAATACAAGTTATTTGAAACTAGTCTGAATACCATGTCAATGAAAACCTCACCAAAGCCCATTTGCCTCAATACCTTGGTCAAAAACAACCAAGACAACTTTTCATAAACCTTTGCCATATACAATTTGATCACCACATTGGATGGTTTACCCCTCTTTCTACTGTTTGTCATTATCTCTCGTGTTAATAGAATATTTTCCACAATACTCCTTCCTTTGACAAACCCTGGTTTGTTAGGAGAAATGAGTGAAGGCAACAACTCTACTAACATCTCATGAAGCACTCTAGATATGATCTTGTTTGAGAAATTGCTCAAACTAATAGGTTCTGTATCTGAAAAGGTAGACACAATCTTCTTCTTTTGAAGTAACACTAGGTTAGTGTGTGTAATGAATCTTGGGAGTTGTGATCCACAAAAGAAGGCTCTATCCATATCTAGCACATCCTCACAAATTATGCCCCAACAAGAATGATAAAACTAGTCAGTGAAGCCATCAGTACCACCAGCATCGTCTCCTTTTTAGCCAAACATTGTTTGCTTTACCTCTTCTATAGTAGGTTTATCCCTTAATCTATCATTCTTCTCTTCAAAAACCATTCTAGGAACATGATTGATGATCTCAAAGTTTGTTGGCACCCTTTCTTGAGAGAATTATGCTTGAAAGAACTCAACTGCCACATTAGCCATCTCTTCTTGGGATTCTAACCAATTTCTATTGTTTTCGAGAATTCAGGAAACCCGGAGCCTCATTATCTTTCCCCCAACATGAGCATGAAAGAACTTTTTATTCCTATCCCCATCTTTAAGCCATTGCATTCCAGCTTTCTGCCTCCAAAACTCTTCCTCTAAGTGTAAGTACCTATTAAGATCATCCTGAACTCTATATATTTTTGCCTTGTTTTGAGCAGTAGGACTAAGCTCAAATTATACCTCATGTACCTTAATGATATCCTCTAATGCTTTAATCTACTTGAAAATGTCCCCAAATTTCACCTTACTCCATATTGCCAAAGCCTTCTTCACATTCTTGAACTTTTGCTGAAAGCGATGAAAGGATTGGCCACTATGTCTGACTTCTAATTTTCCTTTACCACATCTCGAAATGTTTCATTCTTTACCCAGAAATTCAAGAACTTGAATGGGTTCTTCACTTGAACTATATTGACATTACATGATAACAATAATGGTGCAGGATCTGATCCATATTTTATAAGATGCTCCACTTCTAAAGCTGGAAACAGATCATGGAACTTTTGATCGGCCAAGAATCTGTCCAACCTTTTAAAAATACAAGCTTCTCAGACCTACCATTCCACAAAGTATACAAGCTTCTTTTGAAACCAAGATCACATAATGCATAAGTATCAATACAGTGTGCAAAATCCTCTACTTCCCTAAGGTATACTGGACGGCCACTATATTTCTCCTCTTCTGAAACTATAACATTAAAATCTCCTCTCACAAGCCAAGGAACTATCATATCTGGAGCAAGATGATACAATGAGTTCTATAGCAAGACAATATGTCAGTCACTCCGTATGAGATAAAATTTGTGGAGTTGTCTTATTATGCAGCTTTATTCATTCCCACTAAGCCTTGGAAGGTTGGGAGGTGCATTGAGGGGTTTATTTTTTTCACTTAAGCTCAGTATGGCTAGAAAAACAACGATTGGGACTACTTTTCAGCAGGCAGTGGAGATAGCACAGATAGTAGAGCGCATCCTTAGTCAGGGCAGAGAAGCAGTGAAGGATAAGAGGTCTCATCATTCAAGAGGATTCAGTGGTGCCTCATTTGGAGGCAAGAGTCATTTTGGTAGAGGCTACTCTAGTAGGCCAGTTCACTCAGAAATTTAGATTTCTCATGGAATTCCAGTCAGTCATAGTTCTGACAATGCTCGTTAAGGGCAGGCATCCTACCGTGCATCTCCATCTCATAGTTCATACAGGGGTTATTCTGGTCGTCAGGGTCAGACTTAGTCCTAACAGTCACGCTAGCAAAGAGGTTTTTTTAGAGTGAAGATCTGAGGCATGTTAGGAGAGATTGCCCTAGGATTCGAGGTGGTATATCTTAGGGTACTTAGGTTATGATTCTAGCCTTACTTATCGGTGTTCGTCCAACCAACTACAAGTGGAGGCCAGCCAGCTAAGAGGTGGAGGTCAACCAGCAAGAGATTGTCCTAGAAAAGGAGGACATGTCGGTAGAGGATAGGCTCATTGTTATGCTTTCCCCGGTTGACTTGAGGCAGTGGCATCCAATGCAGTTATACAATTATTGTCTCAGTTTGTCATAAAGATGCTTTGATATTAGTTTGTGTGTGTGTGTGTGGAGGGGGTGTATTTTATAAACCTAACATTAAATTACGAAACAATCATGCTTCCTCCTTGGTTAGCAAAAACTAAAAGAAACAGTAAGTCTATTATTGAGAGTGTAGACATCTCATCTAAAAGTTTAAGCTATTAGAAAACTTCTAATTACTTAATTATTTCTCACCCACTGAATCCTCTTGAATGACGAGTCCTCTTATCCTTCACCGCATCTCTCCCTGACCAAGGATGCGCTCAATCATCTGTGCTATCTCCATTGCCTACTGAAAAGTAATCCCAATCTATGTTTTTCTAGCCATACTGAGCTTAATTCCAAAATAAACCCCTCAATGAACCCCCTCACCTTCCTAGTCTCAGTGGGAATGAATAAAGCTGCATAACAAGAACTCATTCTAAGTGACTGACATATTGCGGTGCCTCATCTGGAAGCAAGAGTCATTTTGGTAAAGGCTACTCTAGTAGGCTAGTTGACTCAGCACTTTAGATTTCTCGTGGAATTCCAGTCAGTCATAGTTATCACTGTGCTCGTTAAGGGAAGGCATCCTACCGTGCATCTCCAGCTCATAGTTCATACAGTGGTTATTCTAGTCGTTAGGATCAGACTCAGTCCTAACAGCTATCACACCTCCTTTTTTACCCTCCCGAGGGGTATATAAGGGATCTTTTATAATTAAAGTGACATTATTCGAAATGGAATTATTTAATTTAATTTTTTCAGAGTCGCTACTTGGAATAGTTTATTTGGTGTCTCGAGTCACCGGTTTATTTTTAAATCCCAAATCGAGGAAATTTTTGACTTTATTTAACAGTCTGCAAACCAGAAATTCTAGATAAGGAATTCTGTTAACCCGGGAGAAGGTTTTAGGTATTCCCAGGTTCCGTGGTTCTAGCACGGTTGCTTAGCAATTTATATTTGGCTAAAATTATTTAACTACTCATTTTTAGGACCTATGTGCATTCATTTTTTACCGCTTTTAATTGCTTGATTATTCGTAATTAAAGAATTGAGTTACGCGTACGTATACTTTTTTCCTTTGGCGCGTCAAAAATCATGTCACGCGAATGTGTCCACAATTAATAACGCTTTGTTTATTTATTAAGAAAAATTTGGTTGAAGTTGCGCGAATGCATCCCTCGAGCTACTTTCTAGAATTTAATTCGCAATTATATTACGCGAACGTATACATAATCACAATAATAGTCTAAGTCGAGCCTAAAGCAAACTACGAGTGTTTAAGAGGATGTTTTTACTATACTAAGTTAATACTTAAATGTGAGGGTCATAAGTTATGGATTTTACTTGTGTATGGCACACCTCAATTTTTATTTTTACAAGGTTTGTATTTCACTTAATCAAAGACTAAGGATACTTATATTTAAGTCCTAATTAGAAGTTCAAACTAAGAATCTTTTAACTTAAAGTGTGAGAGGGCTAGGCTTTTAAATTATTTCTTATGAAAAGGATTTTGGGCTTGGGCGCTCATCACTTGATTAAATCAGGAAAAATTCAGCTTTGAACAGCTGTATTTGGGCTCAAAGTTTTGCCCAACAGAAAAAAAAAAGAACTCAAAGGCTCTTGTCCCTGTTGGAATTTTAATCGAGTTTTTGCCCATATTGGGCCATAGACGGGCCCAGTTGTAATTGTCTGATGTCTGGACCTATCCACCTCTACTCTTAACTATACATACACATTTATGATAAAAGAGCTTTCAAATTACATGTTTAAACAGAAATAGAATACAAAGATTAAACGTAGTTCTGCACTGAAAATTAATCAACTGATTCTTTGCAACATAAAAAATGATCTATGATGAAAGGGCTCCCAGACTGACTCAAAGTTGGGCCTATAGACTAGGCCCAAATCATTTGAGGTTAGTCTTTCACTTGGGCTGCAAATTCATCCTTTCTTAATCGAATGAGCAACCTTTGGTACATGACATTAACCCCTGATTTATTACAGTCTTCCAAAATAGACTAAGCAACTTTCAAAATCAATACTTTACATTAATACTTGTTACATAAACTAACTATATTTAGATGTTATGAAGAATTCCTGCCTCTTTTGGACATGACTTGTCCATTAGAGCTTGGTCTTCTCTTGTTAGAAACAGTATGAGTCCCACTTTGCAGCTTTTGAACCCGCTGATTTAACCAACTAGTGGCCAAATCTGCAGGCTGCAGCTCACAGCCAAACAGTCAAAGAAAGAAAACAAGTGGCTTTAAATAAAGAAAAAGCCATCAGATGAAAGAAAGAAGGAAAAAATAACTAAAACACTTCATAATCAGCATAAATAACCTAAATGTTTGACTATAAGGCAAAGCTACTTTTACAAGATAAAGCCACAAAAAACACTCATGTATTGGCTAAGTTATATGATGAATCATTTTCAAACTTTAAACATACATAACCAAAATCAATTAAATACATATCAAGGTAAACTAACTGCTATCATGAAAGGCTTTCATTTCTACACATGCTACTTACAAATCCAATTTTATATCATTTCAACAAATCATTACATAGGAAGAACTGAGGTTAAATACCTATAAACTGCAACAAGACCAGCAAATAACAGGTGAAAGAAAAGAAGTAAGTTGGATAATGCTTGCAAGAACAGAAACCAACACAGCAGCAGCAACCCAAAATAACTCAGAAATTTGAACCAAATCAAAACAGCTTTGAAACCAGAAATCCCAGCTAAAGGAACCAAGAAAATCCTCCACTTCAAACCATGTTTCTCAGCTTGTGAAAACTAGAAATAAGACGTTTTGAATGTTTTCTAGAATTTTTGAAATCTGATATTTTTTCAGAAAACTTTTGTGCAGAGAATGATGTTGAATGTGTGTGTGTGAGTGATGGATTATTTTTTTCTTTTATAGAGTGCACAAAAGGCATCAAAAAGGAATATTCTAACCTAAAATTATGAAAATCAGAATAATACAGCGTCTTTTACAGTTGTATGTCCTTTTTCTTATCCAATATCAGTATTTTATGCTAAGAATGGGGACAGCTGTGCAAAATCTAGAACATTCTATTTTATTAACCTATATAAAAATCCAATTTTACCCTCCCATTTACTGATTATAGCAATTTTGACCTATATTCTGACCTTAATTCAATTCCAACCCGTTTTAGGACCTTCAGCTAAGAGATAAGGTTGCCTAGTGGTATTGCATTTCATTTTCTGAAATTAAGCTAAAGTTTAAATTGCTGCTCAGAGGTTCAAACCTAAACTTAAAATCAATTAATCCTAAGCAATCAAAACATGTAAGCAATCAATACATGTAAAGTCAGATTCAAACAACTACTGAAATCCAGCATGCTTAAGCCAAGAAAACCAAGAATCAAAACTAGCTACATTCAAAAATGAAATAAAGTTGAATCCGACTAAAGCTAAAACAAGCAGGAATCGACTAAATAGGCTATTGATTAACCTTTTAACACCATCTTAATTATCTTAACAAAACTTGCAAGAACAACAAAAACAAACAAAACAAACAAACAACAAAAAAAATAAAATAAAGGAGAAACAGAATAGGCGAATTATGAGAAACTAAACCTAATCATTCCAACCTAAACAGTCTGAACCTAGGCAACATTGAATTTCTAATCGACGAAATCTTGAAACATGCAAGTAATGAAGCTAACAGTCGGAAAACAGAAAAAAAACCTAAATTATGCGGCTAATTAAGAAGAAAGGGAGATGAAAGGACTAACTAGAAAAGGAAAGAAGAAAAGGAGGGCAAAGGGATTACCAAACTTGTTTCCAACCGGACCAAACAAGGCTAATCAGACGAGTCTTGACCAAGCTTCGAAGCAAGGGGTAAAATGAACATTGAAGTAACATTAACCGACTGTTCTCAACAAGAACAGTTGGATAATGAAAGTTTGGGATTCAAATGCCCAAACTCTGACCAGAAAACCAACAAAAAGAGAAGGGTGCAAGAGGATTTCAGATTGGAAATTCGGAGAAATTGGCTGGGTTTTTCGGGGAATTGGTTGTAGTTTAGGGTTCAGAGGGGTGTGAGGACTATGGGGCATGATTTTGGGGCAATTTGGGTGAACTGGGGTTTTTAGGTTGAAACTCAAATCTGAAATCTGGGGCGTTTGAAGGTATTTTTTTCCGAGGAAATTGATGTTGGATTTAGGAAGAGGAGGGGACAGGGGTTATCTGGTGAAGATTTTGGTTAGTTTGGAGGTATTTAAGGCAGTGGTTTAGGGCGGCGCCGCCGGAAAGCGATTTCCGATGGCTAGGGTTTATTTGGAGACGAAGGGGATGGAGAACTGAAGGAACTCAAAGATTTGGGGGTTAACGAGACAATTAAATAGTTAATAGGAGGCGAGTTCGGAGACGTTGGATCATAAAGATCCAACGGTCATGATTGAAGAGGGAACAAAATGAGGTCGTGTGGTGGGGGGGGATCCACGACCGGGTAGGCAATTTTGGGCCTGGCTTTGGGAATAGGTTTGGGTTAAAATTTGGGCTGGTTTTGGCTTAAAGAAATAGCCCAAATTCAAAATTTAAGCTCCCTTTTCAATTTCTTATTCCTATTTTCCTTTTTCTTTTCTTTTTTTTAATTAAAAATCCTAAATTAATCTAAATTGTAAAATTAAACTAATTATCTAATTATAAAAATTACTTAATCCTACATTAAAACAGAAAGATCACTAATCTAAAAATTAAAAGGTAAAATGTAGCAATGAGCCATTTTTTTTATTTTTTTTAAAAAAAAATAAATAATTAACTAATTAATTCTAAAATGTAAAAACAAAACCTAAATGCGATGCACGATATTTTTGGCATTTTTCATGATTTTAATTAAAATTCATCGTGCACAAAAAATATAAATAATTAATAAAATCCTACAAAATTCATATAATAATAATTGAAAAAATCTATTTTTTTGGATTTTATAGGAGTAATTTATATAGGGCAAAAATCACATGCTCACAACAGTCATTCTTGCAGAGACGTTATTTTGAGTGGAAGATGTGATGCATGTTAGGAGAGATTGCCCTACGATTTGAGGTGGTATATCTTAGGGTACTTATGTTATGATTCTAGTCTTAGTTGTCGGCGTCCGCCCAACCAACTACAGGTGGAGGCCAACCAGCTAGTGGTAGAGGTCAACTAGCTAGAGACTGACCTAGAAGAGCGAGGACATGTCGATGGAGGATAGGCTCATTGTTATGTTTTCCCTGGTTGACGTGAGGCAGTGACATCCAATGCATGTTTGGATTAGCTGGTTGAAGTAGCTGATAAGCATTAGGTGCTGAAAAGCACTTTTAAGTACTGGAACTGATTTAATAAATAAGCAGTTACGTGTTTGGGTACAAATGCTGAAATTGAGAATAAGTTGTTGCAGTACTTGATAAAAAAGTGTCGATAAACTCTTTTCTATCAAAATGACTTAAATAACCTTAGAACTGTTTACACTTATAAAAGCGTAATTTCTTCAAAATTTTAGATTCCAGATCGATTCAAATAAAAAATATTCTATTTGTCATTTTATTTTAAATACAATTGTGCTTAGATAAGATAGTTTTTATGATAAATATAATTTATTTTATGATAAGCATATAATCATAAGTTATAATAATTAATAAATTGATAAAAGTTTCTCAGTAAAAAATAAACCAAAATAGGACAAAATATTTGAAGAAAAAACAAACACTGTCTTTGTCACCACAACACTTAGAAAGCAAACACCAAAAATTTGATATGTCCTCATTTATTACATATAGTTCAAAAATTAATAAGGGGAGGGGGTTAGGTTGAAAAGATACTTGAGGCATTAAGTATCGATGTAGGAGTTTTATTCTAAAAAGAAATATTTTAAGGATAAAATAGTAAAAATCTTGGTCAAACTTAAAGTGCTTATAAGCTAAAAATTCATAAGCTGGGGGTGACCAACTTATGGCTTTTAGCTTATTTTTGACTTATAAGCACTTTTAACTTTACCAAACGCGTAGATAAGCCGAAAAGTCCTAATAAGATATTTATGATTTCATCGACATAACATCACAAGGGTGAAAAAGAACATCAATAGCCAGCAAATCTAGATTCAGCAACGAAAACTTCCATAGGATTACAATAAGAGACTTCAATTTAAAGTTTTTTCCAAAGATATGATGAACACTGCATAAATAAGAAAGCACTACATACCTATTATGTAGTGCTTTCTTATTAAGCAAGCTACTGTACCGACCAAAACAACTAAGATAAATGCTGGGATATAGGTAATAATAGATTCCATAACAAGGGAGAATGTGCTCACAATACTGCAACTGTCATTGGAATTGCATTGCCAGCTCATGCCAATTCCAGAACAAATATAACTAATCTGCATGTGAAACTGGTAAGTGGTGAGAGTGATATCCTTGTTTGATGCACAGTGGAGTCTTGCTGAACAATTTCGAGGATAACAAAGAAGCCCAAGAAACGATTAAGGAACTTTGGTTGCCAGGAGTATGGTGATGGAATTCAAGGTGGAACTCCGTCTGGTCTGCACCTCTCATCGAGGAACAACTCTAGCAGTAATCGTAGTACATAGTTGATAAAAATCATGCGGTCTTTGCCCTTTTTCTTGTTTTGTCTCCCTCCTTTGTCCAGATCACAGCACTAGCAGAGGCATAACACCTTAGCTTTTCAAGGATCCTTCTTTCACTGATGCGCAGCACCGATGAGTAATATCTCTTAGGTTCTTTCACCAGACAGCAACAGTTCAAAGTTTTGATATCATCTTCTAGACAATTTGAACCGTATAAACTTTCTCGAATATCTGCTAGTGCCGACAGAGCCGCACAAACTCCATCTGTCAGCAACATTCTGTTGCTTAACTCTAAACTATTTCCAAATAAAATAATACCTTTCTTTGATAATGTAAAGTTCATGGACTTTTCAAAATCACCCGTGATAGACACTGCAAGATCAAGTTCCGTATATACTTCATCTGGCAATAATATTATGTATAGCAAAATCAACAGCTCAACTTGTGGCTCCCCATCAAATGAAATTTCGAAATACTCGGAGTTTTGGCTAATGCATCCAGAATAATCTAATTTTTTCCACAGTGATAACCTCCTCCGACTGTAGCGATGTGAAAACCGAGATGAACTCCAGTGAAGTACAAGCTCCAGATCTAGGTTCACAATGTCATACTGGTTATCAGCCTCTGCAAAACCATACCTGTGTAGCAGAGCAGCATTACCTAAAGACCCATAGGTATTGAATACCTACAAAGAGTTAGAAAGAAGCCAAGCCAAGAGAATGATCAACCAGTGAAAAGGTAGAGACTATATAACAAACAAACATATTCTTTATCAATTTAATACGAAACGTGAATCTACACAGGAACACTAATATGGAAGCTGTTCACAAACCAGTTAAGGCATATCAATTAAACAATAAGGGGCCATTTTGTTTGCATACTAGTTATGTGGGGATTATAATGAGATCATTCATGTGGTGAATAATACTTAAAGGATTCTTATAACATAGAATAATAATGTAGGGATTGTTATGCGTTGAATAAAAGTCGGGGAACATTATGTAGGGATTACCTATTTTAAAGTATTTTTTATTTAATTCTTATACGTCCAACCAAACACCATATTTTATGCAGGGATTACTCTTTCTTATCCGGCCAGCAAAACATTGTATTACTTTCTGCGAAATTTTATTCTGAAATTATTTACCCTAACCCTCCAACCAAACGACCCCAAGAGAATACAGCTTAGATTTTAGATAATAAATAGATATTTCCATTGCAGCTACTTTTCAGCTACTCCTATGCTCAAGAGGAAAGTAAAGTTTCAGTTTTTTCTCTTGCTGTGTTGCTTTAAATGATTAACGGGCATATTTGTGTCTCACTGTGGAATAGCATTATGCTAAAGAACCGTCAGAACACTGTCAGGATCTAATTCACAAAATCAAAGTAGTTTGGTGTAACACCAACTAAAGCAAGATAAAAAAATTGTACATCTGTGTGACAGAGTAATTATTATTTGAATAACAATTTCAGATAAAAAAGATCTCACCTCAGCCCCGGCTTTGACCTCTTTCACCATGATCATTTCTAAGTCTGTAAGATCATCCCCTGAAACTGAAGAGAACTCCGAGTAACTCCCGCTAATAGATTCACTTCTTGAATGAGCTTTGGTTGGTTCATGGTTGCTATTTTCATGCTTATCATTGTGAGCATCATCTTCCAATTCAGAATGAGAAGACTCCAAGTCACTCACACTGAAGCATTCAGCTCCTGAATGAGAGTTCCTCTTGGTTGGTCCGTTGTTATTATTTTCATATTTGCCGTGATCAGCATCATTATCCAATTCAGAATGAGAAGATACCAATGTGAAATGCACATCCTCAGCACCAGTCTTGTGATTAAAGCTGCACATTAAAAGTTGTTAGGGTGAGAGGAACTTATTTAAGAGGAACCCTCCAAAGCAAAATCAAGACGACCATAATTTTATAAACGGGTACAAGAATATGAAATCAGCTGTAAACACCAATCGCAAGGTAGTAGAGAGCATTTAATTGTTTTAAAAGGTGGCTACTTGCCTTAAATGAAATATGTCTAATTGGTTGTAGGGAAGGAAAACAAACATTCTACATTCAAATGCTCTCCCCACTGGAGTCTTCTTTTTATTTTTTATATTTGATGTGTGGGCATAGAAAGCGCCAGTATACAAGAAGTATACCCAAAACTTAACCTACAAAAGAAATGGTTTTCTACGAATGACACCCAATCTTTTATTAAAAAAGGAGTATCATGGGTGCACCAAAAGAAATAAGGGACAAAAGACGACTCCTCAACTGTACAAAATCCAACTCTACACCCTCAAAAGCTCTCTTATTTCTTTCTCTCCACATAGCCCAAATATTTTTTGCCAAAGTTCCAGCTGAACAACACCGGTAACTTTGGCAAGACTTTGATCCAACAAGTAGTTAAAGAACTAACTTTTGATGGGTTACTGAGCTCTAAACACATAATATTCAAGGTATTCCGAGAGGATCTGCATGTACTCAAGGTAATAAGTTACTGATATAGATCCACAATGAAAACCCTTACTAGTCTGACCAGAAACAACAATAATATTGTTAAGCGTGTACGCAGTTAATACTGAATTGAAGAGTATTTTGGTTTTATTCAAAGCTAGGGGACTACGACTGGAGTATGTGTAATTCTCCTTACTGCTTCACTTGGAACCTCAGTCAAGAAAGCTCTTTATAATGAAGTTGCTCTCTGGAATTATCTATAAAAAGTTTTCTCAAACAAGCAAGGGTACTATTTGGGGAAGCAACTTTCTGGTAGTTCACTTAATATTTTCACCAGTCCAGTAGTTTGTTCCACATCGTCTAGCCCTAATATACTGTATTACAAGCAACACATATACCTATTACTCCCTCCGTTCCAATTTATGTGAACATATTTCCTTTTAGTCCGTTCCGAAAAGAATAACCTATTTCCAGATTTGGAAACAAATTAACTTAAACTTCCAATTCTACCATCAATAAGAAGCTTTAATAGCCATACAAAAACTTTGGCATGTTTAATACCACAAGTTTCAAAAGAATTATAGTCACACAAATGTTATGGCTTGGACCACAAGTTTTAGAAGTCTTCATTTGTTTCTTAAGCTTCGTGCCCAGTTAATAGGTTCGCATAAATGTTGGAACGTGGGAGAAATGGGACAAGAGGAAGACGATAGCCGATAGAAGCCACAAAATACAGCAAAACTAGGTAACTACGAAACAATGAAGTGATACGAGTATGAATGTACATAAAGCTGAAAAATGTTGAGGATATAAGAGCCGGACGTAAGTGATGGGATAACGCTGAATAAATCTCGACTTTTTGAGCAAGGTTGTTAGGTTAATAAAATTCAAAAACATGCCACTGCTCATATGCATACATAAGCCATAGATTTAATAATTATCATGAAGCAACACTAACGAAAATTTAGGGAATTACATCGCGTAACATCATGAAGTACAATGCACATATGATCCCCTCACAGCAGAGAGGTGATATGAGTCAGCAACTATCATTGACCAGGAAACAGTTTGATACCTCCGACGAACAACAACTATTATCCAAAATAAAAATAAATATAACAGTACTAGAAAGCGTATAAATCTCTTATAGGACTTAAAGACATCTAGAAAGCGTAGGATCTAAAATAAATGTCTAAAATGACTAAACATATTGGTTGGAGGTGCGACTTTCAGGAAGCGAGAAGTCGAGGAAGCAGTAAGACATGACGCAAAAAAATTTGTCACTGTCAGGTGTACTTACAGATCGGCCAAGGGAACCATTCCAAATCCGTGGTAATCATCTATTTCAAATGACCGTGAGGCAATTAGACTTTTTGCAGCAAGATACTCCTCAACACCGAAATATTCTGGTTTTAAGCTGTAAAGAACCTGAAGTTAAAAGAGGCTGAATACACTCTTTCCAGTCCTCGTAGATAAGTTCCTTGTCGTCTTTAACTATCTGCCTACAAATACATTGAAATGGTCACACAATAGAAATAAGAACAGATCAAAGCTGTTAGTACACATGATCAAGCTTCAAATAGCTAAAAAGTAGGCAAAACAGCAAATACATTGCAGAAAAGCCTTTCCCTCTCTTCTACATTGAAGTTCACCAACCAGAAGCAGTAACATAGGCAATGTAGCACCATCAGCAATCTTTCCTTTTTAATTTAAAAAGTAATAATTTTATTGCTTTATTGGGGGGAAACACAAATATACAAGCAGTTTTACATAAGGTAGAGAGATCTAAACAAAAATGTGATTCTCTACAAAAAGCACCCTTTTCATCAATGATTACTGGAGTTTCTTCGGTGTTGCACAAGTAAACCAAAAAAAATGCTCACTCTAATATTTGCAAAAGGATTTTCAACCCCTACAGAGCACAAGTCTTTGACTCTTCCGGCAGTCAGTTACATTTAAATCTGCTTTCTGAAGTATTGAAACATTAATAATCTCACCCTAGAAAGTCCCAACATAATATTTCCAATAGGAATAAGTTTCCTGATTCCGCACAGAAAGATTATTGAGCTGCAAATAATGAAAAAGAGACTCGGTTATATTTATTCGGAGGGGTGCTCAGTTCCTTCTTGTTCTCAGAGTGGGCAACTGGGCATTGTAGCTCCTACTGGAGGTCTATGTTGCACGGACTCTCCAAAAATGTTGCCGGACCCTCGCGGATCTTTCAAAAATACACTACTTTTGGAGGATCCGACAACATCACATTTTTGTAGAGTCCGAGCAACATAGCTGGAGGCTGCTTTTTTGGAAATACATGATGGATTAGATTAGACTACTTGGGTTTTCTTCTAGTAGTGAAGGTAGTCAACATGTCAGCCATCTTAGCACTAAGGTTTACCATCTCTACAGCAATCGTTTTGTTTTTCTTTATCGTTAGCTCTCCACAGTAAGGGTACAGTACAGCTGTCTATTTATTGAGTTGATTATTTCACCAACACCAAGTGGGCAACTCACTCAGAGTTGTAATCAAATTGCACGCCAACTCCCGCAAGTTGCAATCAAATTGAAAGCCACCTGACACCAAGCTGTAACTAAATTGCATCAGAAGCGGATCTAAAATTTAAATTTGAAGAGTTCATCTTCAAATGAAGATGATACATTCCGGCCAAGCACGTAAAGCATGAGTCCCATATATGTAGATATCAAGGACATGGAGGGTTTCAAAAGGTCCAAGATCAAGTTAGAAATCCAGCTGAAGAATGTTGTTTCTGGGTTGTCATGTGACATATCGTGATTGCAATATTTCTTGTCAATTTCGCAAAGCTGTAAAGGATCTACTGAACCGCCATTACGTGGACTAAGCCATGATCGCAAAGATGCTGCTACAGGGCATTGGCTGTTATCGTGCTACAGCGGGCGCTATCGCGTTGGGACACCTGGAAACAATGGCCTGCATTCAAGAAGATAGAGTCCGTGTTTGCTGATAAGATCATCACACAATAAAGCGCGATCATGAGGCTTTTATCGCGATCACGATGCACTATTTCAGGCGGTCAGATTCTACAATTGCAATTAAGGCCATTATGGCCATTTCTGTAATAGGCATCAGCAGTTACTATAAATAGCTATGTCTTAGGTCATTTGCCTTGGTTAGCGTTGGATGAATTGTAGAGATTAAACACTTCTTAGTTAGATTACTTCGTGTTTAGGGATTAAACCCTTCTATCTCTTTAGTTTGAACCTCTGTTGAATTCATTTATGTCTGAATTCCTAGTATGAGCTATTTCTCTTCTTCCTTGGATTATTTTGTAGAGTTAAATGCTATTTTAATTATTAGAATTGTCCTTTCTTCCTTGGAATTGCTTGTTATCTCTTTCTCCCTATCTTGTTCTTAGTTGTATTGTTCTAATTTCATGTTTTTGGGTATCAATTTGTATCCTCTTCAGGTTCTTGCTACTGAACCCATTACACTTTTGAAATTTTAAGTTCAAATATAATATTTGTCAAAATTTTAGTGATCTTTTACATTCATATTTATGCTCCATGCCAAAACATTGAGTTCAGTTGAACAGAGTAAACACACTCTCCCTCCGTCACTGAGTTTCATGCCCAACTCACTCAAAGTTGTACAATTTTTTTTTTCATGAAATTACAAGTCAACTTATTTCATCTTGCAAACAAGTTGCCACAAAACATCTTGACAAAACTATTTTTTTAACAAGTCCCAATAAAGTACTTTCAACCAGAGTAGAACTCGACCTGCAAAGTCGTCTACACCAAAAATGATTATAGAATAAACATGCAAGCTTCTCGGATAAAATTGCTAGGAAATTCTCTATAGTAGCATAACAGCCAGGCTATACTCTTGAGAAGAAGCAAAAACTTTGGACCTAAGTTCTTCCCTTGTATGGTTAACTATGCTTCCTTCTGTATAGATATTTGCATCAAAATTCAAACGCGGTATATTCTAATAGAAATAAGAAAAGGAGAGAGAGTGGAAAATTGAGGTAACCTTGTGGAGCTCAGTTCCGGCGAGAAGAGAGTGGATTTCAGATAGGGACCAGAGCAGGGGGATAGGTTCAGAATAAGGAAACAGTTGCAGATAACCAAACCAAGGAGATAGCGGACCCAGGCTTCGCTCATACATGACCGCAACTGCTAGACCTAAGTAGCCGTCGAGCTCCGCTTCCTCGATAATTTGCCGCGCACCAGAAGTCTTAATCGTCAAACAACTGTCCTTCGGAATCCTCGCAACCACATCGCCTTCGTGGAGATCACACAATGCTCTTACGGACACTTCCGAGGAGTTCGCCGTCAGTACCAGGTCCAGCGCGTCGCTACAATCTACGCCTTGCGACTTCATCCATTTCTTGAATGCTCTCAGTTTCCTACCGCAAAAACATGTTACATTCAAACGTTAATTCAGAGAGAAAGAGGAGAAATAATGTGTGAATATTTCGGCGGTGGCATACCTGGTTGCCATTGTTACAGCAGCGGCGGAGAGCGGAGGCCGAAGGTAGGGATAGTAAGCAGACGAGGATATTTTTGAAAGAGGAAGAAAAGGACCGGCAGAAGTAATGCTGTATTTTGTCCCGGGCCCGGGCGGTCCGTGACGGGCCTAAGCCCACATGGTCATGTGCTTAACGGGCCGGGCTCGTGGGCTTCGCGGGCCTAGCGGGTTTTTTTTTTTTTTTAAGACAATTTCTTGTAGTATCATGGCTATATTAATATGTAGTATATATGTATATCTAATTATTAAAGTGTTTGACGAAAAAGAAAATAACAAAACAATAGTAAAACACTAAATTGTCATGCATAAATATCACTTCTTGAAGTATATTATATTGTATCTTATGTATATATATTCTCTTATATATTTTCTTTTAGTATATGTATTGTATCTTATGTATATATATTCGCATAATAATATATTTTCTTGTAGTATATATATTGTATATTATGTATATATTGTAGCATAATATATTTTCTTGTAGTATATTATATTGTATCTTATGTATATATATTCTCTTATATATTTTCTTGTAGTATATATATTGTATCTTATGTATATATATTCGCATAATATATTTTCTTGTAGTATATATATTGTATCTTATGTATATATTGTAGCATAATATATTTTCTTGTAGTATATTATATTGTATCTTATGTATATATATTCTCTTATATATTTTCTTGTAGTATATATATTGTATCTTATGTATATATTGTAGCTTATAAATATATTTTCTTGTAGTATATATATTGTATATTATGTATATATTGTAGCATAATATATTTGCTTGTAGTATATTATATTGTATCTTATGTATATATATTCTCTTATATATTTGCTTGTAGTATATTATATTGTATCTTATGTATATATATTCTCTTATATATTTTCTTGTAGTATATATATTGTATCTTATGTATATATTGTAGCTTATAAATATATTTTCTTGTAGTATATATATTGTATATTATGTATATATTGTAGCATAATATATTTTCTTGTAGTATATTATATTGTATCTTATGTATATATATTCTCTTATATATTTTCTTGTAGTATATATATTGTATCTTATGTATATATTGTAGCTTATAAATATATTTTCTTGTAGTATATATATTGTATATTATGTATATATTGTAGCATATAAATAATTCTAAGTATAGACAAAGAAATATTGCGAAAAGAAGCTCATGGGTAGAAGCAATAAATTTTATTACCAAAAAATGACATATCTTTCTTAGTCATCCTTCCCCCAATGGAATGAGCACAACAAGGTACTAATAACACCATTAGAAGGAAAAAAACTAAGGAAGATGTGCCAAAATACAAGTTACATATTATTCTATGTATTATCTCTAACAAATCTCATAAATCCTTCAAGGTTCGGAGGAGGTTGCGTTGGTGGTGGTGGAAAAGAAGCTTGTTCATCACCACTTCCGGGCGAAGCCGAATCCTCCGTAAGTTCCGCTATCATTTCTTCATAAGCTTCATCTATCGCCGGTTGTGCTTCTGCAATTCCAAAGTTTCTTCTTTCCGAGCGGATCCAATCTCTAAACAATACTGATTTTTCCCAGCTATCCCTCATAGACGCTCTATGATCACCTATTTGCAGTCTTGCTTGACTGAAAGCGCTCTCTGATGCAACAGTTGAAGCTTGAATTCATAAAATATCCCGAGCCATCCTTGCAAGAACAGGAAAATGTTTTTCCCTTGCCTTCCACCATTCCAAAAGATCAAAAGAGCCGTCTGGATTCTCCTTTTCAAGTCCCTGAGACAAATAAACTTGAAGCTCATTTAGATGTGAAGTTTCATCATAATTTTCACCTTGAGACCCCTGAACTCCGTCCAAGATTTAAGAGCTTTTAAGCCCGCAACTCTTTTAGAGGATTGTGAGCTAGACGAAGTAGGGGTTGGAATAGTTGGCCTAGCATGCTCTAAGGCAAGTTGATAAGCATTATAAACTGTTTGAGCGTTAATCTTAATTGAAGCTTTTGCATCTGCAAGTGTCGCAATTTCCTCATTTGAAAGATCTAAAGCCTTATAAATATTTGAATACCAAAAATGAGGACCTCCCAATTTCATTGTAGGATTTAGCATTGCAGCAAGACCATAAATAGGAGGGATAGGAAAAAAATATTTTTTAAACTTTTGTTTCATTTCATTTATAGCAAGTTCATAAATATCCCCACCCTCACTAAATTCAACAAACAAATCAGATAGTGCTGCAATATAAACTAAACAGTTTGAAATAGTAGGATAATATTGCCCAGAAAATGCATTTGTTGCAATTTGAAAATGTTCTAAAAAATCTAAAAGAATTTTAACATTAGTCCAATCTTGAGTGGTAAGCATTTCATCATCATCTTCACCACCTACCCGAGAATTAAACGTTGCATTAATTGGGTTTCTATATTCATATGCTACTACTAAACTTTCGTACATACAATTCCATCTAGTCGGGCAAGGTTTAGGAACCTTTCTTTCTCTAAGGCCATATTCATCACATTTTTTAAAATACTCTCTAAGTCTACTTCTACGGTTTGAATAAAAAAGCCAATTAAGAGCCATTCTAACCTTTTCAATTTCTATGTTTAATATTCGCATACCATCACCGACAATTAAATAATAAATATGACAAATACATCTAACATGGAAAATATTAGTAAATGCAGGATTTAGTGTTGTTGTAAGCATGCCTATAGCACTGGTGTTACTAGAAGCATTATCCATTGAAATTGCCATTATTTTATCGCTAAAGCAAAAATATCTACAAATATCTGCAACAGTGTTAGCTATAAATTTACCTGTGTGACGCGAATTAATTATTCTATATGCAATTATGCGTTTTTGCATTATCCATTCTTCATCTATCCAATGACTTGTAACAGTTAGGTAATCACAATCATTACCACTTCTACCAATATCAGTAGTAATAGAAATCCGATTAGGTATATGAGTAAATAAATAACGCAAATATTGTTCATATTCATGTTTGAATTTATAAATATCACTCTTAACTGTTGCGCGAGGCCAACCTTTATAAGTAGGATTAAACACTCTTCTAATATAATGAACCCAATTAGGATTAGAAGCAAAAGTATAAGGTAAGCACATAACAGTAATCATCTTTGCTAATTCTTCACGATCTCTATTTGGATCGTAATATAAAATACCTCCAGTGACAGTGTTAATTCCTGGTTGAACTAGATTTGAACCTGTACTAGGGTTAATCGCAGAATCTACACTTGTCCCCTCTAGATGCGCTTTCATTTGAAAAAATCTAGCCTTATCTCTAGGGTGTGTTTTTATGTGCCTAGTCAAACTACCTGTGCCGCTACGGTCTCCTACATATTTATGCGACATTAATTTCCCACAAGTTTTACACTTAGCCTTATTTTTTCTCTTACTTGAGTAAAAAAATTCCAAACTAATGATGTTTCTAAGCGTTTAGCAGGTTCTCTATTAAAAGTAGGAGTTTCTACATGTGGGTCGACCGGTGCATCACTTGGGTTATTAAGAGGACTAGTAGGTGTATCATCTAAATCCGGTGCTTGAGTTTCATCATCATCCTCATTTTCCTCATTATTTTCTAAGATGGTTTCATTAGGATAAAGAGCATTCATAATTTCATCATCTAATCTATCACCTGGTGCAACATTATGATAAAATTCACTATCGGTAAATTGAAAACAAGGGTGATCACTATCAAGAATTACGGAAGGAGGAGGACGTCTAGGTTGGCGACTACTTTCAACTTGCTTATCTTTTCTAGGTCGGGGAGCCGGGGGAAGGGTAGTTGGTTGCCACTACTTTCACCGGTTTTATCTTTTCCTTTACCAAACATTTTTTTCAAAGTAAATGCCATATTAATTATAATTATGCAAACTAAACCACACAAAAATATATTCTAAAAACGTAAGAGTTGAAACGAGTTTACCGGATTGCCGAACAACTTCTTGAAAATTGAAAATCGTTGAACACTTGAAAACTTCAATTCAACAACTTCACAATTTTTCACAAAATTTCAACAATAAATTAAGTAATTGTAGTAGAGAGATTGAGAGAGATTGAGAGATATTGAGAGATATTGATGAATTGGTGAATAAAAATGAAAGAATGAGGGGGTATTTATAGTTGAGAAATGGGGAAAAGTGTAATTATATAAAGTTTGGGGTTAAAATAAAGTTTGGGGGCCAAATGGCCATTTTTTTAACTTAAAAAACGGTCATATTTTCAGCCCAAACGGCTAGATTTTAAATATGGCTGTTTGATTTTTTTTTTTTTTTTTTTTTTTGAAAAATAGCCGTTGGGCCCGCCAGGCCCGCCAGGACCGGCCCAGGCCCGCCTGCCGGTCCCGAGCCAAACGGTCCCGGGCTCGTGGGCTCAACCATGGAGACCAGCCCGTGACGGGCTCAGAGGCCCACCAAGACCAGCCCACCCAGGACCGGCCCACCAGGCCCACCAAGCCCGTTAGGACCGCGGGCCCGGTCCGGTCCGGTTCAGGCCCGGCCCACCGAGCAGCATTAGGCAGAAGATCTTGTAAGACCCATAAAGTTAAGAAAATTTCCGGTAAAGCCTCAGATGTTTTATTGGAAGTTGTTAGTGGTCCTTGGAGAGTGCTTTTTATTATGGGCCGTTAAGGTATTAGATTTTGTCAAAATATATTATTTTTTTTATAAATATATGTTCATAAATTTTATTTATCTTTTGGCAAATTTCCAAAACCTAGATTCCAAGAACTGGTTTTGGCCCAAAATATTACTATTATATTTTTTAAAAAAATTTCAAACTTTTATATTTTATAAAAGAGCCCATCTTTTATTATTTTGTAACAATGGTACTTCGTCTTCTCGGTCATATGATAGTGTATTATGTAGTTTATTATAAAAAATGATAATTTTATACCAAATTTATTTGTGTTCAGGACTATGGTTTATGATAATATAATGAATGTTATTGATGAAGGTATTGTTGGGTATTTGTGATAGTTTTTAGAACTTGTGGGTATAAGTCATGTTTCATATTTTTTTCAAAAAAAAGTGAAATATGTTTTGAAAACTGATGTCCAAACACATTTTCATCTTGAAACCAAACTTCACTCAAATCAGATTTTTCAAAATAAATTTGGAAATCTATGGCAAAACGCTAGCTACAATTAACTCCTATACTTTACATTGTTTTAGTTTATTTATTTTTTAAAATAAAGACATTTATTTGAAATGAACTAGTCAGCTTCAAGGGATGTGATATCCCCTTGATTCATTACAGAAGACACTTTATGCCATGAAGGCCATTCAAATTGCCAAGTTTGGCTAAGGACTTACATACATCTTGAGAGATAAATTAATCAATAAAATACCTTTTTTTTATGTGTCAGCATCCTTGCCATGATAAAATGTGGTGGTATTACAAAACGAGTAATGTTATAATAAATATCACATTATAGTGGATGTCTACTCTTCTTCCATGATCTTCATCTCAAATGCTTAATGACATATTCAATGACATATTTTGTATATTCAATGACATATTCCATGACATATTTTCTTCACTTTTTATGCATATATAAAGGTCTTGTAATAGATAGAAAAATACACACAATTGAAGAAGAAAATCTCTTCCTTCTCTCTATCTCTATTTCTTGTTCATGTTTTACTAAATTGCTTTTATTTCTAGTTCATGTTTTACTAAATTGCTTTTATTTCATAATACGTTATCAGCACGAGTCTCTAGCCAATTGTATATATATCTACAGAGATTGCAATTAGAAGTCATACATATCATCTCTTGGTTAGATGTAAAGAGAAACTACATATGGTAAGTAATGAAACGTAAGAAGGTATGATTATCTTATACTTGTCATTCCTCTAATATCTCGTATGCACACAACTTCGTACTACACATGTATTGCATAAGCACATATCAATATTACATCTTTTATATCACATGAATGGAATGAAATTTTTGAAATTCTATATGTGAAAATCATAGTAGCAGTTAATTGTTGATATGATGCATGTCATGGTAACCAAGGATATGTTATATAAGTTGTCTTATGATTATTTGTGTGCTAACTATCTTCAATCTGTCTTGCCGCTTTTAATATTTTTTTACTTGGATGAATATTTTTTTCCTTTTGGGTCTTTGCACTTGCATAAAAAAATGGTCATACTGATTAGTAGGGGTGTTCATGGTTCGGTTTGGATCGATTTTTCCCTAAAAAGAAACCAAACCAAGTAAGTCGGTTTTTCAAATATTAGAACCAAACCAAACCAATTATGTCGGTTTTTTCTCGATTCGGTTTATGTCAGTTTTTTGATTTTTTGGTTATTTGTCGGTTTTTTCTTAAATATAAGACATACACTACCAAACACACATTTCGGCGATCACATTTTCAACTTAACACTATCAAATCAATTGTCCTTTGAGAAATATATTATTTACCAAGATATATTGATGATAATTGAATCAAATAGTGATGAATAATTTAAGGACTCAATTAAAAATATATTATTTTTAACATGAAATAGATTCTTACATTTAACAAAAGAAAACTACCAATTAAACTAGAATGTAAAGGTAAAGAACTGTACTAAAATTGCAAACGATTAATATTTACTATAAAAATTTTAAAACTTTGTATAAAAATATACATATATATAGGTGTAATAATAAATTTAAAATAGCTACTCCTATATTCGGTTTGGTTCGGTTTTTTTAATTAAAACCAAAACCAAACCAAATTTGATCGGTTTTTAAATTTTAAAACCAAAACCAAACCAAACCAAAAAGTATCGGTTTTTTTGTCGGTTTGGTTTGGTTCGGGTTTTCGAATTTTTATGAACACCCCTACTGATTAGAAACATAAATCATCTTAAAGAAAACAAGAAATACTTCACATCTTTATCTAGATTAATTAATTACTTCTTTGAAATTTGGAAAACAAACCAGCTATTGAGAAAGTATTCATAATTTATGATCGTATCATTTGAAAGCAAACAACGATTAGTATGACTACTAGAAGAGGTATTTTTTTATCCATGACCTACTTGATGCTTGCTACTGACTTACCATTTTCAAGTATTTTATATGAATGATGCACAAGCTACAACTGGTAAGTTGTTACCTATAATGTCACTTTTCAGGTAATATAAATGTTGAATTTATGTATTAGTATTATATATGTGTTGTTACCTATATGGTGTACTTTTGATAAATTTATTCACTAATTGCTTGGTTGAATTAAGTGAAGGAAAGTCATGGCGTTAAACCAAATCCAATAGATAGGGTATAACCCGAAAACAACAATATTTTTGAGAGAGGCTCAATAAATATTAATTTTATAATCCATTTAAACTCTAATAGAATTTAGAAGAAATATTCTGACTACAAACGGTTGTATTTCATATAGATGCTACAAATAAACGCTAATTTGAGATTTGTACACTTATTTAAGAAAGCAAATTTAATTTGCTAAGTTGAAAATTAGTTGTGTATAACTTTCTTGGCATGTGATTGAAATTACGGCTTGAGAATGAATCTCAATATTGTTTAGCCTATTATGACATTAATTGAGGGTAAGATATCGGGATGCTCCATAATGATAAGAGTTGGGTTTGAGTCCCAATTTATTATGGCCTAACATGTCTTTATATTGGTAAGACTTGGGTTTGAGTCTCACTATACCATATTGATGATATAATGATGACTAAAGAAAAATAATATATTTTTCATTAAAGGCATAAAGATTGTCCCACTTGATTTGCTCCATTCTTGAAGTGAATGTGGTAGCAGTGCATAATACGTTTAAATAAAGACAAGTGGTTGAACAACGAACGTGGGCATTCCAAAGATCAAAATAATAATAATCATCACTATGATTATAAAAGGAGAACAATAAGGGTTCTCAAAATAGTCCTTCAGAATGTGAAGGCAATGTTTACCATTAAATTGGTATGAAAATAATAAAACACGCTCCTGATTATGATCCATTCCTTGAAAAGAATGTGACTTGTGATAAGCATTGAGAATGCAAACCCATTCCTAAAGTTGAATGTGACAATATGTGATAAAAGCAATGAATAAAGACATGCAATTCATGATTATATGAATACCGCACAACTCACCTCTAAGGGAGGTTTGAGTGAAATAAAGAGAATAAATATTATTGTGTGGTTACATGAATATGTCATTGGTCGCGTACATGTGATACGCCAAATATTATTTTGTCATGCCTTATAAAAGTTATTAAAGGCAAAATTAAAGCAAGAAATGATTTTGCTTATGATAATTCTGATCATGACAATTTATTATGACATAAGTTTCTCCGTGAAAGAGACATTTACCATATGAATGGTATGATAAAAGATCTTGTAGTACAAAAGTTGTTAAGAGCTCCAAAAAAACTAATTTGTTACTATCCGGATGAATAAAATTATTCATAACATTGATATTGTAAAGTCTCAAAATAAACTTTTTGAGTTTCAAATGTATAAGTCAAAGTGATTGGCATATTGAGAC
Organism: Nicotiana tabacum; assembly: GCF_000715075.1. Taxonomy (NCBI): domain Eukaryota; kingdom Viridiplantae; phylum Streptophyta; class Magnoliopsida; order Solanales; family Solanaceae; genus Nicotiana; species Nicotiana tabacum. The sequence goes on along the minus strand of NC_134087.1, from coordinate 150,531,001 downwards.
TATAAATAAGATTGAATATCTTCATATTTCTATAATCATACTGGATAAATATGAAAGGTTACCCGATTTTCTTTCTATTTGTACTATACAAATATAAACATGATGATGAAATTATATGCCACAAGTAAACTAGAAGTTTACTAAAACAAATATTAGTTGGCATAACCGGTTGATCATCCTGGTTCAATTATGATGCGAAAAAATAATTGAGAATTATATTGGCATATATTGAAGAATAGAAGATTCTTCAAGAATTATGTTGTGCTGCTTATTCTCATGATATACCAGTTAAGGTTGGGATTGAATCCCTTGATTTTTGGAACAAATAAAAGGTGATAAATATATGGGTCCGGTCACCTGCCATGTGGACAATTTTAATAGATGCATCTATTCTATGGTCACATGTGCATTTGTTATCAACTTGCAGTTTGGCTTTTGGAAGATTGCTTGCTCAAGTTATTAGAGCACAGTTCCAGAATATAAATTATGATGATTTATCTTAATAATACTGGTTTTTAAATCCAAGTTGGTATAGCAGAATTTGTATGCCTCCAATTATAGCTAAATCATTGGTTATGAGAACAAAACTCCCAAAAATAAAATTTGGTATGAGATGTATTATTTAATATACAACAACACTTGTACGCATCTAGCCATATTATAAAAATTTCTCCCTATCACAATCGGTTCAGGGTCAGGAACCAAATAATTTCTATATAGAAATATGGATGTGCTATATGATTTAATTATGCCACCAAAAAGCACAAAGATGAGTTCCCAAAGAAGGTTGGGAAATATGTTGGTGATACCAACATTAGGGGGAGAAAATGGGCAGCTGAGAAAGTGATACGTGAAATGAATTATTATGAATACATATATATCCTCGTACAAGAAAATATGAACTTGAAGTTCAAGTGATAATTCATTTACAAATTATTGCCAGACGCATTTGCTGACCCAAAGCTAAATGTCATATTTCAGCTGCTAATGCTCCAAATAGAATAAAGTCCATGAGGAACAAAGTCTATGGCACACATGAAGCGTAACAGACCAATCGGCTCCAAAGATAAAACTCCTTGAAGAAGGAGAGGGGCAAATATTCAAAATGGTCATAATAAGGAGGCAAGTGCCCTAGAATAGCACCACGACATAACACTTCATAAGACCTCATGGGAGAGGCTCAGGTACCTGAAAATAATAAGATAAAGAGATCTCAATAAGTTATGTCTTTATTAGGTAATAATGAACCGACGTAAAGTGATCGTCGATGATATTGTTAATATAATGTAGCGCTCAATATTATTAATATTGATGAGGATCTTGAGCTCAAATCTATCATGAAATTTGGACAGATAAATGATTGGCCAAAATAAAATAAAATATACGCAATCAAGATTGATTTCACTTGAAAAATGTGAAGTTGGACGGATAGTTCCGAACACCTGAAAGTATAAAGCCAGTGGAGGTATAAATGTGCTCTTGTGCGAAGAAAGACAAGTCGATAGACATAAAGACGACTTGTGTCACAAGAAGATTTGTAAATATCCTGGCATTGATTATATAGAGACATGTTCTCTTGTGGTGGATGAAGTTATTTCAGGTTTTAATCTGGCAATACATAAAAAATTTGATATGTGTATAATGGAAATCATTGAAGGATTTAAATTGTTTTGAAGCATATTATGGTTCCCAAGAAATTTATTAAATAAAGCTTCAATAATCCTTATACGGATTGAAACAATCAGGGCGCATGTGGTATAATCGCCCGAGAAAATACTTGTTGAAAGAAGGGTACAAGAATAATTCAATTTGTCCTTGTAAAAAGATCCGGATTGAATTTGTTGTAATCGCCGTGTATGTTGATGATTCAAATATCATTAGAACTCCCGGGGAGCTTCATAAAGCAGTAGACTGTTTAAAGAAAGAATTTGAAATGAAAGATCTTAGAAAGACAAAATTTCATCTTGGTCTACAAATTGAGTATATGAAAGATGAAATTTTTGTCCATCAATCAACATACACTGAAAATATTTTAAAGCGATTCTATATGGATAAAGTACATCCATTAAGTACCCCGATGGTTATATGATCACTCGATATAAATAAAGATTCATTCCGACCTCATAAAAATAATGAAGAACTTCTTGATCCTGAAGTACCATATCTTAGTGCAATTGATGCACTAATGTATCTTGCTAACACTACAAGGCATGACATAACTTTTTCAGTTAATGTCTTAGCAAGATATAGCTGTGCTCCTACAAGGAGACATTGGAATGAAATCAAACACATATTATGCTATCTAAAAAGGACTACCGATGTGGGCTTATTTTATGGCAATGATTGCAATTCCGATCATGTTGGTTATGTCGATGCGGAGTATTTATCTGACACACATAAGGCTTGATCTCAAACATGCTATGTATTTACATGTGGAGGTATTGTCATATCTTGGCGATCGACTAAGCAATCAATCGTGGCTACTTCATCTAATCATGCTGAGATAATTGCTATTCATGAAGAAAGTCGAGAATGTGTATGGTTGAGGTCTATAATACATCTTATTCGAGCCAAAAATAATTTGAAGTGTTACAAACTACCCACAATTTTGTATGAAGACAATACATCATGAATAGCCCAATTGAAGGGAGGATTCATAAAAGGAGTTAGGACAAATCGCATTTCACCAAAGTTATTTTCCATACATGATCTTCAAAAGAATGGTGATATCAATGTGCAACAGATTCTTTCAAGTGATAATATGGCTGATTTGTTCACCAAATCTCTACCGACGTCAACCTTCAAGAAACTAGTGTACAAGATTGGGATGTGAATGATCAAGGATGTGAATTGATGCTCTCATCAGGGGGAGTTAATACGCGTTGTACTTTTTTTCGCTTACAAGGTTTTGTCCCACTGGGTTTTCCTTGCAAGGTTTTTAACGAGGTAACCAAAAGGCATATTTCTAAACATGTGTACTCTTTTTCGTTCACTAGGATTTTTTTTCCATAGGATTTTTTTCTAGTAAGGTTTTAACGAGGCACATTATCTTTGGACATCCAAGGGGGAGTGTTATGATAAATATCACATTATGGTGGATGTCTACTCTTCTTCCATGATCTTCATCTCAAATGCTTAATGACATATTCAATGACATATTTTGTATGTTCAATGACATATTTTCTTCACTTTTTATGCTTATATAAAGGCCTTGTAATAGATAGAAAAATACACACAATTGAAGAAGAAAATCTCTTCCTTCTCTCTATCTCTATTTCTTGTTCATGTTTTACTAAATTGCTTTTATTTCTTGTTCATGTTTTACTAAATTGCTTTTATTTCATAACAAGTAATTTATTTATATTGGACAACTTGGTAGCTTCCATTACTAAAATATTCACCGAAGTTGTGCATGATTACAACCCTCTCCATTTGAGATATCAACCACCTGCAATTATATATAATAGAGTCAAAAGTTGGTTATCCTTGATGTAGGTAAGTAATTACCTCAGTTGAGTCTGATTCCACTTCCAGTTGCTAGATATCTAACTGAAGGGCTAGTTGAATCCCTTGTTGAAGGGCTAGGAGTTCAGCATGTGTTGAGCTATTTGTATGAATACACTTGGGGAAACCTACTATTCAATCAGCATTGCTATTTCTAATAACACCTCATGCGTCGCTACAACAGATATTTTCTTTGAAAGCACCACCAATATTGAGTTTATACCAACCCTGAGGGGGCCTGTTCCAAACTATTGAAACTAGAATAGCTCTATTTAAATTACTCCCTCGAGCCGTAAGGAGATTGTATTCTACAACATGTCGTAGTACATGAAAGATGGAGAAACTAATGTTAATATTATTCTCATTATTTTTGTTTCTATTGTTCCAGAAGTTCAAGATAGCAAATGGAAAAATATCTCCCCAGGTGATAGAGTTGTTATGCAATGAAGGGTTGATACCTTGAAGTGCAATTAGCCAATGTGAATTGGCAATTAGTATCACTGAGGAGGAACTATTTATACCAAAGCCACTCCAAAAAAAAATTTGCAATAGAATAGTTCACAAAAAAATGCATGATAGTTTCCTACTCCCTCCTATAAATTGTACACATGGCGTCTATGTCCATGCCTATGTGGCTAAGGAAAGCCCTTCAAGGGAGTCTGCCATGATAGCATTTCCATAAGAGAAATTTAATCTTATTAGGACAATGTAATTTTCAAGTACATTTAAAGTCCTTTTTGGAGTCTTTCAGAACCTCAAATAAACTATAACTAGAATTTGTGATAAAGAGTCAATTATATTTGAGGTCCTAAATAGGTGTATCAACATATTTGTGAATAGGAAAAATTATAGACCTAATCTCATTAACTATATCTGGGGGGAGGGAGAAGGATATCCTAGTTAGGTTACATTGATTTCTAGCATGAAGATCAGAAACAGTGAGGGAACTTTCTGAATGTGTTAGAGGACCTACAATGCAGTTTTTAAGGCTTGGTTCATTTTGGATTCACCGTATGTCCCATGTATTGAAAGTGGAGTATTTGGTACTAACCAAAACAAATCTTTACTACATTATCCCTTTAAAATCTGGTCCAAACAAAAGAGTGATGAGAATATTTGCTAGCAACATATTTATTAATAAGAACAGTAGACCAAAGAGCATTTGGCTTGTTAAATAAGCACCATGCAAGAGAGTTTAGAAGCGCATAATTTTTGGACTTGGCTTTTCTTAGACCTAAACCTCCAATAGCCTTATCTCTCGAAAGAGTGTTCCAATTTAGAAAATGGAGCTTCTTTTTATTCTTAGTGTCTCCCAAATGAAGTCTCTCCTAATTTTATCAATGTCCTTTAGGATTTTTATGGGAAGCATAGTATATTGCATTATATGATTGAGAATGCTAGAAAGGGTAGAAGTTTCTAGAGTTACTCTACCAGTAATATTCATAAAGTTTGTTTTCCAAGCAGCTAATCTAAACCTCATATTGTCCAAGATGAAGTGAAAATCCCTAGGTTCAGGGGCAATTGTATGAATTGGGAAATCAAGATATCTCCCAAAAATTCATTGCTTTTAATCCCAAGAAGGTTAGAAATATCCCTGATGGATTCCTTTTGCAGTTTTTTGAAAATATAATTTTCGATTTACCATAATTAATTTTTTATCATACAAATCACAAAAGAGATATAAGCAATGCAGAATAGTGTCACCACTTTTTTATTAACTTTGGTCATCAATGTTAGGTTGTCAACAAAGAACAAATGAGATATGAAAGGATCTTTAGGAGTAATATTTTATAACGATCTGAAAGCTCGTTTTGTGTATTTGCACTCTGTTTCTCCTTTTGATTCTTCACACATGTATATCCGTGGTTTTATAACTTGCGGGGTTGATCAGTTTCGTTCCGAGAAGGTTTTGGGTTGATTTGGACACTTTGATTCTTGGCTTATGAAGCCTAAGTTAATTATGTTGACTAAGTTTGACTTTTGTAAAAATGACCCAAAACGGTATTTTGATGGTTCTGATGGGTTCGTACCGTAATAAAGGACTTGGGCATATGGCCAAAATCGAATTAGGGGGTCCCTAAGTTGATTTGACTTGTTTTACCGAAAGTTATCAATTTGAGGTTTAGAAACCGTAGGTTATTTTTTGGCTATCGGATACGGAATTTGATTTTGGGACTAGGAATAAGTCCGTTTTGGTATTTAAAACTTGTCTGCAAAATTTGGTGTCTTTTGGAGTTGATTTGATAGGATTCAGACACTTGGTTGCAATTCTAGAGGTTCTTGAACTTTTCTTTGAAATTCATGCGTTTTGGTATCTGATTCGTAGTTTAAATGTTATTTTTATATTTTGACCGCACAAGTGAGTTTGTATGATATTTTTAGACTTGTGTGGCTATTTGATTTAGATATCCTAAGGCTCGGGTGAGTTTCGAACGTATTTCGAAAAGGTTTGGATTCAAATACAGGTTGCTAGTGTGCTAGTGTGCTAGTGTTGCAGTTGTCGCAATTGTGAGCACCATCATCGCAATTGCAAACATGACGGGGGGACTCAAGTATCAGAATTGTGATACCTGCTTCGCATTTGTGATGTCTAGGCCTAGGTAGGTTAGTTCACATTTGTGATAATTGGGTTGCATTTGCGAGGAGGGAAGACTTCGGGGCTTGTTAGTAGCCGCAATTGCGAGGCATTCTTCGCAATTGAGATATCTACAGCTGAACAAACGGTCGAAAAATCGGGATTTCATCTCACTTCTCTTATTTTAAAATCCTAGACTCGGTATGAGGCAATTTGAAGAGGAGATTTTCATCTACAATTATTGGATAAGTGATTCTAATCGATTCCAACTATGTTTCATGATTATATATGAGATTTTAACATCAAATTTATGAGAATCAAAGAGGAATTTTAGAGATTTCTATCAAAGTTTTGAAAAATAAAAATTTGGGTTTTGAGAGTCGATTTGGACCAGGATTTGAAAAAAAAACACATATATAGACTCATGGGTTATGGGGTAGTCGAAATCAGACCCGGCGGACCCGAAATTGACTTTTGTTGACTTTTTGAGAATTGCGTAAAGATCATAGCTTTATCTATCGTAATTGCTCCCTTGCATTGTTTGATGATATTAAGTCTTTTTTGGTTAGATTTGAGCCGTGTGGGGCGATTTTAGGGGAAAGCTATTTTCGAGGGTTGATTTGGCCTAGTTAAGGTAAGTATCGTGTCTAACTTTGGAAAGAGGGATACCCCTTAGGATTTGGGTTGATTGTGTTATTTGTATTATGTGAAAGACATACACAAGATGACGAGTGTGTACACGGGCTATATGTGACGTTTTGACCGGTTTGGACTTTTAGACGTCTTCCATGCATTTAATCGAATTTGTCATGACATGTTATATCTTTTATTATTAAATTTACTCTCACATGCTCTATTTGACGTTACTAGCACTTGTTCTATCGTTTATTGTTATGTTTGCTCTTACATGCATTAGTTGAAGTTGTTACCTCTCTTATTATTGAATTACTCTTACTTGGAGTTGTTATTTCGTGGGAATATCTTCTTGTTAGATTATTGATGTTGAAGTTGTGAAAGCTATTATCGTGTTGAGGTTGAGGTTGAAGTTGTTGATTGTTAAGATAATACTTCGCAACTCTCTTAAAGTAAGGAATTGCTCATATTATTCAGCGGGCACAAACTATCATCTCCTGCTACCTGATTGTTATGTTAAAGTTGTTTACCTAAAAGAGCTCTAATTCAATTCTAAGTCGTACTCTATGCATGCACTACTTGTCCCATACCTATGGTCCAAGAGGCATTGGACCTCTATTCAGGGTGGTTCTATACTTTATTTAGATTGCTCAAAATGGTAAAACTAGGCAACATACAAAAACAAATAGGACATTCACGTAAAGGCAGTTAAGGGCTCAAACTAGCCTCCATACTTAGACAACAAATACATGCAGACAGATTTTTTGCATTAGGCGTTAGACAATTTCAAAATTCAGGCAAATTAAAGTCATTAAGCCCTACATACATGGTTTCTAAGTGACTCTGAATTCCAGCATCGCATATATAATATTATTGGTCTTAGTGGCTTAGACAAGGAGGCAGTAAATCATTTATGAGCTTTAGAGCTGTTAAAACTGGTTTTATAGATACCAGTTTTAGAAAAGTGACATTGTCCTATAGGCATGATTTCTAATGGTGGCGTAGCTAAACAATGAAAACAGTTCTGAGAGCCCAGCCTTGACAAGTTGATCTCATAAGCAAAATTAAGCAAGTGACAGTATCCTATAGGCAGGATCTCTAGCAGTTGACAATCGAGCTTGATTTATAACACGTTATCCTTATTAGCATGTTATCTAGGCGGAGCAATATGATAACAATAACATTAGCTAATTTGTTAATTAAGGTCTTATAGACATGATTTCTAGGTGAAAATCAGTAGAATATAAGCTAATTCTATAGGCATGGTATCTAATGAATATGTTGTAGTTATACAAATTGAAAGAAAGTTTATTGGCATTTGTTTCCTGCATGCTATCTAGTAATAGCAGTAGACATAGGAATAAATAAAGCATTTACACTCATGCTTTGATAGTAGACGAATAATGTAAATATATGATTCTCCTAATGACATGACTTCTATCAGTGTACATGGAAATTGAATAACATATATGGCAGGTTGGATAAAATAACAAGTAGATCATACAAAACCTATAGGCATATTTTCTACCCTTTCATGCAAACATTAGAGTATGTCTGTTTCCCCAATTTCACTAACATCCCAATTATTTATTGCAAAATTATTACAGACCCAATGATGAATGTGATTACAAATATTATACTAGCACTAACAGTAGGCCTATAGCAGGCCCAAAGGAGATACCCAATATTGCTTGGGCGTTCAACAGACTTTTTCTTTACAAATAGCATACCCAGATCCCAACAGAGGACTATATTCATCAGCACAACCCAGAAACCATAGAGGAACTCAAGCCAAGCCAAACAACCACAGATCGACCATATGACCCAAACATTAAATTACATAGAAATTACTTAAACAACCTAGTTTGCAAATTTAGTAGATAGAATGAGGAAAGAAATAAGTGTTAGAGAAAGCTCAAGTCTTAGTAGTAACGAGAGTGGCCAAAGAACCCCAAATCCTAGTATGTCAGAGTTCACAAGGGTCTCAAATGGACCCCGAGCAGTGCTCACACTAGAGAGGTCAATGGTGGGAGTCTTTGTGGCCTTGGCTTTCAGCCGGCCAAGAGTGATAAATTTAGAATAATATAGGTAACAAGTGAGAGAACAATGTTTAAGGGATAGAATTTGAAGAGATACACTTGTATTTTAAAATGCAGACATAGCAAAGTTGTCTAAAACACATAACATGCTAGTTAAGAAAGTCAACAAGACTTAGAGGCAGGTTTCTATTATAGGTTCAACACTTAGCAAGAAGTAACATATTGGTAGAAATACATTGAAAGAGTCAGGAGAGAAACAAGCTCCCTGAGATTACGAGATCAATATACAAAGATGTATAATACCAAATAAATCTAGTTAGAGTACCAACTTAAAGAGTTTAAAGCCTAAGAGTTCCAATTATGTTAAGTATCCATCATAATATCAAAGGACATGCATGCTAACTTACATCATGAAAACAAAACAATATCAAACATGGTAAGGAAACAAGTTGAGATAGCTACTCTAAGGTCTCAAATAATCATTAAAGGATATGGAATCAAGTAAACCAAAGACATGTTGAGTGACACAATAGCAGGGGAGCAAGTTATAGTTAATAGTGAAGGTCTTAACACATTCTTAATAAGAGCTAGTCAGTACAATGACTCAGGCCAAAGCAGGGAAGCAAACTCACGTTAGGCAGTAAAGGTAAATATTCAAGTACCAACCTACTAGTATCAGCGAGCTTAAGAGAGTCTAAATTGTTCAAGTTAAGCATATACAACTAATGATGTCTCAAAACTGAAAATCTTAGATGAATTCAAATGCTAGAGAAGTTCAGATTATAAGATAGGTTCAAATGCTAACAAAGTTATACATAGAGGTGGTCTAAGAACATATTAGGTCATGAAATTCAGAGGCGTGAAAATGCAGGACATAAACACAAAAGAATAAAATTGTAAAGCTAAGAGACTTACCAGTTAAACAAACAATAAGAAAGAGCAAATTCCACAATACTTTGAATATCAATAAAGAGCAAGAACCCAGAATCTTAGTGCGTCCGAGTAATTCCCAAGGGCTTCAAATAAATCCCGGGCAGTGCTCGCACCAAGAAAGGTTGAAGAATCAAATTCCGATGGCCTTGGCTTTCAGCCGGCTAAGAACCAAAGTACAGAGCAAGAGAATGAGAGAACAATAGAGTAATAGCTTCAATTTTTTAGCGAATCTAGTAAAAAAGTCCGTTTTGAAGGGAAATAGAAACGGGTTTATATAGTAGCAAAATTAAACACAAACAAGGAAAAATAGTCAATCAATCATAAAAAGGAAAGAATAGCATGCGAAATTCATTCAGATCAATTTAGGAAAAATCAAGCAAACCCTAATTAGAGTCGGATTTAGGGCAAATCGTTCACAAGCCTCAATCACGACAAAATCACTGGAGATATACCATATACAAGAGAAATTTCTCTTTTTAAGTGTATAAAATCACAATCGTTCCCAGAATCAAGAATCAAAACCAGATCTGGCATGCCAAAAGTGAAGTGGTAATGAAAGTTACCATAAAACGAGTAATGGTAACAAGAAAAGGTAAGTAAATCCGCGTATGGGCGCGTATAGGGAAGGAATAGGTAAAAATCTCCATGGTTGGCTAGGGTTTAGGTTTGGGAGATGAAGGGGGTGCTAAGAGAGTTTAGGGGCGGCAATTTAGGAGGAATGGGCTACGGTTTGAGTTTAGGGGATATAAGTGGATGGGTTGGTTTATTATGGGTCGTTGATCATTTGAGATCAACGGCCAGGATTAAAGGGGGAGTGGGGCGAGTTATATAAAAGGGTCCGACCAGGTTGGGTAGAAAGGGTATGGTTTGGGCTTGGGGTTATTGGGTCAGGTTGCTGGGCCAATTTTTTTGTCCGAAAATTAGTTTAAAACCGGGCTACTACTTAAATACACACAATTTATCAAAAAGAAATAATTTGTAAAAACGCTTAATAAATAAATAAAAATATTATTTATATACTAAAATAATTAATAATAAGAATTAGCGTTATAAAAATATAAAATGTTATTTTGACACAAATAATGTAATTATGCATAGCGTATAGGCTATTATTGCAAAATTATGTAAATAGCCTAAAAATACAAAATATGATTGTATAAAATAAAGTAAAATATTATGATGCATATATATGGATACAAAATAATAAATTTGGATGATTGAGTCATTACAAAATAATTTAAAGGGTTATTAATAAATATTTGAACAATCAAAATGCAAGAAAATCAATTTTAAAGCTTTAAAATTATGAAAAATTATAGAAAATGCTTGCATAAATCTTGTAAATTAAATAATGATGCAAAATGATATTTTGAAAGTATATATACTATTTGAGGGAAAATTGGGTATCAACAGTTGTTATATACTACCAATTAATAGTAGGGGTACTTTAGACAATTACTGTAAATAGGAGGGCATAATAGTACTTTCAAGGGGATAGTTAGTTAGGCAGTTAGTTGGTTAAAGCTGTTAGCAAGGATATAAGGGAGGGGACTTAGATTGTATCAGATATCTGAAAATTTTGTTGAAATAATACTCTCTCTTCTTCTTCTATCTCAGCTCACATTATCTTTTATTTTCCATTGATTTGTAGAGCGTTCAGGAGCTATTCCTCCAATTAGTTCCTTAATTCTACATATTTGTACTTAAATTGCATTAAGTACATACCAAATACTGGCCGAATTTCACTGATTAAAGGGTTTTGTTATATGGCTTACATAATTTGATCGTTTGAATTTTGCAAAAATATTCAAATACCCCCAGGGGACGTTCGATTTATTGACAATTTTTTTTTTGAATAGGTTTATTGACAAGTTATGTAGGGATTTAAATGCAAGATTGGACTATCTTTTGTTCATTATTTAGTTTAGTATTTACATATTAATATAAAATGTACAGTTTAAACTGTATTTTACATTTTATACAAAATATTCTTACTATTATGAGGCTAATTTAATCGTTTAGCAATTTTTAATCCATGTATTACCAACACCCGCATTCTTATTCTGTATTTTGCCCCACAAAAAATACATATATTTTCGAATAACTTATGCATACTTTTTAGAAACTTAAAACAGAGCAACCAAATATTGTATTAATTAATGATGACCTATATGTGAATATTAAAATTTAAATCTCTCCAAATCTCAACTAAATATTGTATAAACTATTGCTAATTTTTATATGGGGATTATATCTCCTAAAACTACACTGAAACCACAAACTTGTGCATGTTGCCGTCTTTTAATTAAATACGCATGGGGTCTAAAAAAATTATCTCTCTAGAATTTCAACTTCTCCACCACATTCTCAAACCATGGATTCAACCATAATCACAACACAAATTCCACCAGAACCACCAGACAAGCACAACCAAATGGACATTAAAGAGATAACAAACACACACTCCTACAAGGAATGCTATTGGATAAACCGACATGCCATCAAAATGAATACTATGAGGATGATGTACCAACAATCATCGAGAATAAAGGAAAAAACATCGAAGGATTAATCCCACTATCCCACGATGACAAGAAGCGCCTCTACCTCCCATGACGTTACTCTGTAATCATAAAGGTCTTTGGACGTAGAATGTCACACCATTATCTTCCCTCCAAACTAATAGACTTATGGAAACCATCTAAACAGTTAATCTTGATTGACCTAGGATGGGATTTCTTCATTGTCAAATTCAGTTTAGAGGAAAATATGGTAAATGCACTACACCTAGGACCATGGTTTATCTCAGGGAACTTTCTATCAGTACGTAAATGGGAACGAAAATTCATTCTACAAGAAGCCACACTCTCTACCACAGCCATTTGGATTAGCCTCCCATAACTCCCAACAGAATTCTGTGACAAAGAAATTCTAGAAAAAGTGGGCAGAAAGATGGGCAAGTCGTTGAAAATAGACTCATGCACCTCCTCCACCCTCAGGGGAAGATATGCACGCATCTGCATTCAAGTATCCCTAGAAACCCAGGTAAAAACCTCTATCATAATCGGAGACCACAAACAAGCAGTGATCTATGAAGGGGAAGGCACACTATGCACGTCCTGTGGCAGAATTGGGCACACCTCAAAGGGATGCAACTACAGGAAGCTTCAACCTTCTGTCCCATCAGAAGCACCAGAGACTTCCGAAAAAATTACAGAACAAAGAGAAGAGAATGAATGGAAAACAGTCACCTTCCCAAAAAAGAAAAAACAAGGCCAACAAAAATCAAATGATAGGAATGGAGGAGCGACAAACAACCAACACCACTCAACACATGCTCAACGGATTCAGGTAAACATGTTCAATGCAAACTCAGGTAAGTTTCTACAAAACCAAATTGTTCGGTACAATACCAAAGCAAGCAAACCCAACCCAAAACCATACAGCAGGCCCAATGGCCCAATTAGCAAACTAAGTCCTACCCCCAATACCAGGCCACCACTCAGATGCGGTCCCAGCCCAAAACGAGTACAAAACGAAAAGCTGGATCGAGGCCCGAAGACGCTGATACAATCCACACCCTCGACCCCCAACTTGTCTCCCTAGAAAATGCCTCTACTTTTGGCCCATCTAACGAAGCAATAGACCCCAAATCTGAGGCAATGGATTATGGGGCCAGCCACGCCCATCCAATAGGGACCCCCACCCAATTGGAGGTTGTCAGCCCAAAAGCCCACCCCTACTCTCTCACCTACGCCCTCTTACCAATACCTCTGAGATAACCTCTAATGGGGGAAATCTCAACAGTCACCATGAACACTCAAGTGCACCCTCTAGAACCTCACTCAAATTCAGGTGAAAAGGCATCCACCGTCCACTCCACAAGATCTCTAATTAATACAGAATCCCCCTCCCCAGGCAAAATTAACATTGCCTCCTCCACTGATTGAGATTTGACACCAAAGTTCATAATAATAGATCATCCCCTTAAGTTAACCCCCCCCCCCCTCATTACTCAAAGTAGTAAAATAAAAAAAAACATAAAAATGGAAAATAATCAAGCACCGCTCTCCTTTGCGACCTCACTGCCACTACCACCGGACCACCTACTGGCATCTTGGCTGGAGGAGGCGCTGCAGAGCCAGGGTTTAACCTACAATTTCACCCTGGGAAACCAGCAAGTGACCTTGATTGTACAGAATCCGTCTCACTTAGCAAGGGTAACTGTAGAAGCCTTGAACAAAGCCCTAGCTAACTTTGGCCCATGCCTATGGCAAATGATGGTAAACAAGGACAACATGCTACCTATATCGGCCCTCCGATGCTCAACAGTCAGATGTTCCAAACCTTCCAGTAATTACCATTCTTCCCCGACCTAGCAACGGAGGACCCAGCAGCGGAGCCGATCTTTGTGACCATCGACCCCCAAATCCATCAAATGCCATCATCTTCTGATCTGCCAGAGAAGAGCACATCTCCACTTCTCAGCAACATCCAAAAGGAAATCAGCAAGGCCCCAAACCTCCTCAAAAAGAAAAACTCATCAAAGGTGGAAGGACCAACCTACGGCCCCCTCCGAGCAGACTCGCTCTTACTGGACTCAGTCAGGGCGATCGAGTTCAGTGTAGAGACTAGCGAGGTACTAGTGATACTATGCCCCAGATCAATGATCAAGTATGGACTGAGTCTAGTGTCTCACCAATCCCAAGGATCCATCAAGCCGCTACTCAATCTAACTCCGGTTCTCAGCCTAAAGAGGAAATCCCTGCCATCTCCGAGCAAGGCCTCGCAAGGAATGGGGAACCCTCAGGAAGGTCACCACCCAAGCAACCAACCACCCATAATGAACTACATCATATGGAATGTTAGGGGTAGAAACAGTGCTGAGTTCAAAAGGCACTGTATAGAGATGGTCAAAATGCATAAGCCAGCCATGCTCGTTTTGCTAGAGACTAAAATGGCCGACTATAAGAAACTGGCTGAAGAGCTTCAGTTCGATCTGATTATCCAATCGCCGACCATCAGGCTATCTGGGGGGATCATGATTATATGGAAGGAGGACAGTAAGAGTGTCGATGAGGTGGCCACCACCCCTCAAGGTATCCATGCAATGGTGAAGGTACTCTCTAACCATACTCCTTGGCTATTCTCAGCCATTTATGCTAGTAATAATTTAGCAGATAGGAAAATCCTCTGGGAGAACTTAATTACAATCTCCAAAACTCTTATAAATAACTAGTTTGTGGGAGGAGACTTCAATGAAGTCTTGAAAGCAAGGGACAAATCTGGGGGTAACCCGATAAGCCCTAGCCGCAGTAACCTATTCTAGAACTGTATCAATTAATGCAAACTGCTAGACCTAGATTACAAAGGTAGTAAATCCACTTGGTCTAATAAAAGATATAACAATATGGCCTCTCTGATCCTTGAAAGAATTTGATAGGTGTTTTGCCAATGAGAATTGGATCACGCAGTACCCTGAGGCTACTGTGTTACACCTTCCTAGAACCCACTCTGATCACTGCCCCATCCAATTTGTCTTGAAAGGAATACCCTCTAATAAACTGACTAGACCCTTTAGATTTGAATCCATGTGGGCTAGCCACCCAATCTTCCCAAATATCATCAATGAGGCTTTCACTGCTAATTCAACCCTTCTCCAGTCCATTGAGTCTTTCAAGAGAATTGTGACCAAGTGGAATAGAGATACCTTTGGCAACATCTTCCACAAGAAAAGAAGAATCTTAGCAAGAATTGCAGGAATCCAAAAATCCCCCAATTATCAATCAGTAGCTACTTGTTAAACCTAGAAAACAATCTTGTTAGTGAGCAAGACTCAATCATTAGAAATGAAGAGGACTTAGGGAAGCTCAAATCTAGGATTAACTGGCTCCATGAGGGTGATGCTAACACCAAATTCTTCCACACTTTCACTCTCAATAGAAGAAGAATGAATATAATCCTTTCTCTTAAAGATGAGAGTGAAAATTGGCTCTATGACCAGCTAGACATCCAAACATCCATATTTAGCTTCTTCACCAACCTCTATACTTCATCCCACTCCCAAGCCCCCATTTATACCACCAGTCATCTAACTATGTCTCATACCCTCTTTAATTCCCAAAGGGACAGACTGGACAGGCCCCTTGAGTTGGGGGAAATAAAAAGGGCTATCTTCTACCTAAAGCCCTTTAAAGCCCCTCGTCCTGACGGCCTCCACCCTTTCTTCTACCAAAAATATTGGAGCATTGTGGGCAACTCTGTCACAGATTTCTACAAGAAATGCTTCTCTACTAACTCCATAGATGAAACCATGAACCAAACTCTACTTGGCTCATCCCAAAATGCCCCCAAGCCTCAATGCTGAAAAACTTCAGACCAATTGGGCTTTGTAACACAATCTACAAGTCCATCACCAAGATCATTGTAAACAGAATCAAATCAATGTTTCCTAAAATCATTGGGCCTAGCCAGGCCAGTTTCCTCTCCAATAGAAGAGCCTGTGATAATGTCATCATTGTGCAACAGTATATCACTCACTTTAGGAAAATTAAAGGGAGACAGGGCAACATGATCCTCAAAATTGATCTTGAAAAAGCTTTTGACAAGCTGAGTGGTCCTTCATCAAGGACACACTTCATGCCTTCAATTTTTCCGTTGGTTTGACCAAGCTCATTATGTCTTGCATTAGCTCTTCCAGCATCTCAATCCTTGTTAATGGAGGGAAGGCTGAAGCCTTTAAGCCCTCCAGAGGCATCAGACAAGGAGATCCAATATCTCCTTATCTTTTCATAATGTGTATGGAGAGGCTATCCAGGTCAATAGATACGGCTGTCTTAGACAACCAATGGCAGCCCATAAGTATCAGCAGGTCTGGCCCTAAAATCTCTCATCTCTTCTTTGCTGATGACCTCACTCTGTTTGTCAAAGCAAGCAACAGAAACTGCACTTCCATACACTCTATTCTGCATACCTTCAATGAGAACTCAAGCCAAAAATCAACCTTGCTAAGTCAAGGGTGCTCTTCTCCTCTAACACACCCCAGGATACATTGGAGAACCTCACCAACACTCTATCTATTCAAGCTACCACATCCTTTGGTAAATATCTTGGTTTTTTGATCTTCCATAAGAATGTCACTAGTGCATACTTTTAATTCATAATTGATAACATGCAATCCAAACTGGCTGGCTAGAAAACCAGTTGCCTAAACATGACTGACAGAACTGTCCTAGCCAAGTCTTCCTTAAATAGTATCCCCAGCCATGTCATGCAGTATATCAATTTGCCCACCAAAGTCATCAAACAAATTGATAAAATCCAAAGAAACTTCATCCGGGGCACCACTTCAGACAAAAAAAAAATTGCACCTGATAAACTGGGATAAGGTTACCAAAAAAAGGCTGATGGAGGTCTAGGGCTCCAAAAAGTTGATCTAAAAAACAGGCAGCCCTTACTAATCTTGCCTAGAGGACTTATCACAACACTACTAGCTTATGGGCAAGAGTCCTCATTTTTAAGCATTGCAACTGGAGCCACACCCCTAGAAGCCACTGAGCCATTAGATACCCTAGATACCCCAAATCCCATACCTGGCAATGCATCCTCAAGGGATGAGACACTTATAGAAAGGCAAGCAGATGGGTAGTCCACAAAGGAAATAGGGTTCACTTTCTGAGTGATGCCTGGATCCCTAATCAACCAACAATTAGGGATATGATCGAAGGCTCCTTTTCTCAGAATGATCTAAATGCCAAAGTAGACAGTGTCTACAATTCAGGGGCTTGGGATCTCTCCACCATATCCATGGATCTGCCCCCTAGCATTTCCAACATGATCAACTCTGTCTTCATTCCCCTAAATCCCACCAAAGATGACAATCTTATCTAGGGATTAACTGCTAGTGGTTCCTTCACTAACAGTTCTGCTTACTTTTTTCTTAGCAAAACTAAAAATAGTGTTGGAATAGAAGAGGAAGGAACTTTCAATTGGATCTGGAAACTCCAGACACCCACCAAAATAAAGAACTTCCTCTGGCTTCTTACCCACAAAAGGCTTCTTACTGGGGGCTACCTCCACAGAATTGGGGTCAACTATAACCCACAATGATCTTACTGCCATAATTGTGAAGAAACAATTGACCACATTTTCTTTGAGCGCACAAATACAGTCCAGTTCTAGCATGAACTACTGTCAAAAGCATCCATTGAGAACAGACAACAGAACCCTATCTTTTCAGCCCAACAATGGCCATCAACTAGGAATATAATTAGGAAAAAAATCCTTCAATGGCCACATTCTTTGGGAAAACATCCTCCCTTTCTGTTTCTGGCATATCTATATGTAGGAACCACAATCTCTTCAATAGTAAAAAAGATAAGATCAACACTGCCAACACCATCTCTAAAGCTACTTAATATTTTGTGTTGACAAAAAATGCCTTCACCAAAACAACCCACCAAATCACCACCAAATGGGAGCCACCCAGAAGAGGCTCTTATAAGCTGAATACGGATGGAGTAGCTAAGGGCAACCCAAGCATATGAGGAATGGGTGGAGTCTTCAGAAATCATAATGGGGACTGGATAATGGGGTTTATGGAAAATATTCCACACATAACCAACACTTTGGCTAAGCTAAAGGCTCTCCTAAAAGGGCTACAACTTGCTGAGCAAAACAATTGGGTTCATTTAGACATCAACACCGACTCGGCCGAAATCATACAAATGCTAATCACGGGTAACCTAACTTATGATCCTATAATTTGTGAATGCAGGTCCTTAATACACAGGATGGATAGGGTCGAGGTGAAGTACACTTACATGGAGAAAAATAGGGTGGCAGATGCATTAGCTAAGGAAGCAACAAAGCCAGTTTTTTTGAACAGATCTAGCCTACTGCCAGTTCCTTCGATGTTTGCCAATGATGTCTTACGGGCAGACATTCTAGGAACTGATATTGTTAGGATTTTTGTGGGTTCTAATATGGATACAATACTCCAAAATATTGCTATGCTAGGGGTCTTACAATACCCCACTAGTGACACATCTGTGTAATGTATTTTGTATGCTAGTAATATATAAATATCCTCTTAACAAAATAAAATAAAATAAAAACCACAAACTTTATTTACTAAGATTAGATAATTACAATTAAATCTCTTGATAAACATTAACCAGTAATCTTATAAAAATGGTAACAATATGCTCCCTGTGTCCTGAGATATTATGTGATGCAATTTGACTTTAAGTAGAAATATTTATCAGTTTTATCATCATTAATAATTGATAATATTAGTATATTGAAATTTTCAAATGTTTTGGATAGAATAAATGTAGTTTTCAATTGTTTAGAATGATAATATTAGTATTTTGTAGTATAATCACGGTCGTAGATAGATTGTCAATATAATAGTATGTTTAGCCAAGCTTCTAAAACTTATTTTGAAAAGTGCCTTTCTTAAATTACTTTTGGTAATAAAAAAAACAGTTTGTGTTTGACTAATTAATTTGAAAAATACTTTTGAACAACAATTAGCGTTTGACCAAGCTTTTAAAAGTGCTTTTAAGTATATTTTTCTCAAAGTGTTTTTCAAAAAGATGTTTTTGATAAGAAGCTACTTTTTCTGTTTCTCAAAAACTATATATGCTTTTACTCAAAAACAGTTCTTTTCCTTCTAATCGCTTGATCAAACACCTTAACTTTGAAAAAAAATATTTTTGACCAAAAAAAAGCTTGGCAAATAAGCTATAAGACTAGTAATCAGTTTCTTATATGTCACTTCAAGAATTGTATCAATAACTTTAATTTCAACTCAAAATTTAATAACAAGGTCTGAAAATGTTGAAGCGCTGGAATGACAGCTGGAAGCCAAGGCAATGTATTGAGTGACAAGCAGTCATTTTAGCTTAGCGTTAGTTAGGTGTTAGTAGTTAGTTATAACAGAATTAGGTTTATTATTAGTGCTAATTAAGTGAGCTAGTTAGAGTGTGTCTATATACACGTGTATGTATCAATGAAGATTCATTCACTTTGTAATTGATTTCATTTTCTCTCAATACATAGAAGATACAACTGTCCAGAAGCTTCTATTCACAATCTTTATCTTCTTCGTTCTTAGCTAAGCTCAACCACTACTCAATAATGGTAGATTTAACATGGTATCAGAGCTTATTGAGTGGCAAATCACCATATGAGGTCTTCTATAAATCACCACCTTCACTACTACACTTACGAGTTATTGGTTTTCTTTGTTTTCCTACAGTTACCAGCCAGAATGATAAACTTCTACCTAGGGCAGTAGCAGCAGTCCATATGGGATATTTCACATTTCAAAAGGGGTACAAATTATACGATCTCAAGGACAATAAATTTTTTGTCAGTAGAGATGTTACATTTAGAGAGGATGTGTTCCCATTCTTAATGATGAAAGAAGGAAAAAGCCCTCAATTATTTTTTTAAACAGCTAGACAATATGCAACAGAACAACATGCATCTCCACAACAACATACTCCTACTCAGGAAATGCAGACTCCTGATCAAGAATTAGGTCAACTACATGCTGAATATGAAGATACGATACCCCAACTGGATGACTTATCCAACAATGATGCTGAGGAGGTTCTAGTTCAACAGTCAGACCAAGCAACCGAGATAGCACATGAGGAAACATCACACATGCATCTTAGAAGAACCAGCAGAGGGTCTAAACCACCAGTATGGGCCAAGGATTACATCTGCCCAACTATGAAGCCTTCTTTTTCTACTTCCCTATATCCTATGTTCAACTATCTGGGGTATGACACATTAAGCAATGCATATCAGAGTTATCTTACTGCAATGACAACAGATGTTGAACCCACATCCTATCATCAGGCAATGAAGGATCAGAAGTGGATAGATGTTATGCAAGCTAAAATAGATGCACTAGTGAGCAACAAAACATGATAGGTGGTTCATATTCCTAAAGGCAAGGTTCCCACTGGTTGCAAATAGGTATACAAAATCAAACATAGATCATATGGAACAATAGAGAGGTACAAAGCTAGATTGGTTGCTAAAGGATACCGTCAACAAAAGGGATTGGACTATCAAGAAACATTCTCTCGTGTGGTTAAAATGGTAACCATTAGGACTGTCATTGCCTTAGCAGCTATGAATCAATGGCCATTGTTTCAGATGGATGTTCACAATGCATTTCTTTAAGGTGACCTTGAGGAAGAGGTATACATGTAACTATCTTTGGTAGCCAAGGGGGGAATACAGGATGTAGACTACTCAAATCTTTATATGGCCTTAAACAAACATCTAGGTAGTGGAACCTTAAGCTCACCAATGCACTCCTATAGGCTGGTTTCAAACAAAGGAAACATGATCATTCTCTATTCATCTCAAAGAAACACAACAGACAAGTTATAATACTTGTGTATGTGGATGACATTCTCATTACAGGTGATGATGCTGGTCTCATTCAAGAAGCCAAGAACACTTTACAAAACAACTTTAAAATGAAGGACCTAGGGACTCTGAAGTACTTCCTAAGAATAGAGGTATGCAGATCACAACAGGGAATTTTGCGTTGCCAAAGAAAATATGCTTTGGAGCTGATTGCAGAGTTAGGATTGTCAGGTTCTAAACCTGCCTTAACTCCAATGGAGCAGAACTTACCACTGCTGAATATGATGAACACTGTGACTTCAGTGATGATGCTGCATTAGAAGATGTAAGAGAGTACCAAAGACTGGTTGGGAAGCTGCTTTACTTGACATTAACCAGGCCAGACATAACATATAATGTGCAGACCTTGAGCCAATTTATGCAATCTCCTAAGAAGTTACACCTTGAAGCAGCCTACAGAATTGTGAAGTATGTGAAAAATGAGCCAGGATTAGGAGTGTTGATGAGTGCAGAAAAGAGTACAGCCTTAAGAGCATTTTGTGATGCAGACCGGGCAAGCTATCCAAATTCAAGGAAATCAGTGACAGGGTACTTGGTGAAGCTGGGGAACTCCTTGTTAGCTTGGAAGTCGAAGAAACAAAACACAGTAGCAAGAAGCTCAGCAGAATCAGAATACAGGAGCATGGTCCTAACAATAGCTGAACTTATGTGGCTACTATGTTTACTTAGAGAGTTGAAAATCAATATTGATGCTCCATTTCAACTGTTTACAGACAGTAAGGCAGCAATGTAGATAGCTAACAATCCTATGTTTCATGAAAGAACAAAACATATAGAAGTTGATTGCCATTTCATAAGAGAAAATGTGCAGCAAGGCATGGTACATCTTGAGTATGTGCCAACAGAAGAACAAGAAGCAGACATTCTGACAAAGAGACTTGGAAGTGTGCAGCACTATCATTTGTTGTCCAAGCTAGGGTTGTTAAATATCTTCACACCACCTAGCTTGAAGGGAGTGTTGAAGTGCTGGAATGACAGCTGGAAGCTAAGGCAATGTATTGAGTGACAAGCAGTCACTTTAGTTTAGTGTTAGTTAGCTGTTGGTAGTTAGTTATAACAGAATTAGCTTTATTGTTAGTGCTAATTAAGTGAGCTAGTTAGAGTGTGTATATATACACGTGTATGTATCAGTGAAGATTCATTCACTTTGTAATTGATTTCATTTTCTCTCAATACACAAAAGATACAACTGTCCAGAAGCTTCTATTCACAATCTTCATCTTCTTCATTCTTAGCTAAGCTCAACCACCACTCAATATCGTTGGATTTAACAGAAAAAGTAGAGGCACATGAAACAGATGGGACAGAAGGGTTATACAATAACACAATTGGAAAGAAAGTGATAAATAAACCTATAATTATCAACTTCTTCAAAACTCTGACATTCGCTCTGTTCTAACACAAATAATTTGAAACTTACTTGTCCAAAGTGACGGTACAATATTCCGAGGCAACGTGTATGCCGGATTTCCTAAAAACACAAGAATAAAATAGACACAACAAAAAAACAAAAAAAAAACAAAGCCTACACTGGAAATATTTGATTTTCTTTAGTTCTCTTACGAGAAGGAAAAGTGTATAATACCTAGTACTTTTCTTCCTCAAATGAGAAGAAAAATGTTGAATACGTAGTTTTTTTCTTCCCCACTTCACCATTGAGAAGATAATAAGGAAAATAACTTATCATAAGCTTCCGTTTCAATTTCTTTCCTGAACATCTTTTCTTATTCAGAGTTAAAATCAAACGCTCTTTCAACCTTAGACAAATAGACACGGTGTGTGATAGGGAAGGAAGGTCTCAGACATAATTTTAAGTCCTCTAACCATTAACTATATATAAATGGAGTGCAGCTTCCACCCAAAAAAAGGTTCAAAACACAAATCTAATCAGAAAGCCAAACTATATATGATGATGAAAGTAGAGGTCCAGATGGGGCTACTATGGAGGTGATGTTGGCAGGAAAGGGTGTAACTGGAGATGGTGGTGATCATATTGATCTTCCTACTCAAATCCTTAGGGAGGAGAGTAGGAAGTTATTTTTTACCAACAATGTTTGCCTTTTTGCAGGTACCTATCTAGGGCCTGGATCATATGCTTTGGCCAAACCTAAAAGGGTGGTATTAGTATCTATGATGCTCGTTCCTGTTAGGACTAACCAAGGCATAGACCAGCCCTCTCACATTGCTCTTTGCACGAAGGAGAAGGTACAAGCATGGCAGGCACACTGGATATATGCTAAATCACTCCACATGGAGCCCTACTGGAAATGCTCAATAAGGAGGCTGTATATGGTAAGCTCTATACGATTCAGTGCTATCCATTGCACGTTGGAAGTATTATACTCAGTCTTGAAGCTAAGGAACTGGTCTCTAAAAAGCAAGACAATGCAAGTGTGTGTTACTATACACGACAGATTTTGCTTTGGGAAACTATGGCAACTTAGGGTGACTAGGAGATAATTTGTGTTATTCATATGTACCCTGCAATGTACTATAACTTCATTGATGTGTTGATGCTAAGGAACTGCCCAGATTTTGCAATTGTGACCACAAAACTCTACAGTTGTGTGCTACTTCTAGCTACGTCCAAGTGTAAAGGGGAAAGAAATGCAAAGATCTACATAAGGATATGCATTACACAGGCTCTTGGTTTAGAGGTGAGAAGGCTTTGGAGGTTCCAACACCTGATAGAGTTGCATCAAGATGGCCAGAAGTTGAAGCAAGGATCAATGTCTCACTTTGTATATCATTCATTTTCCAATATCAACTTAAGACTTCTTGCCTTTAAGTTGATACTAATTTTTATCATTCTGGCAAGTTCTTACTTCTTTCACATTGTAAGACATTACTTTATTTTCGTCATTATTAATTAAAAAGACCACTAAGCTAGGTATATTAGCTTAACAAAAAAAAATCAGCAAGCCAGAATGGCACACAATTTTGTTGTCGTTTAACCTTTTTTTTTTTTTTTTTGAGAATAGATTGGCATGAACTCAATAATCTCCATTTACTTGCAACAACAACAAACCCAATTTGATTCCATAAATGAGGTTTGGGGAGGGTAGTGTGTACGCAGACCTTACCCCTACCTCATAGAGATAGAGAGGCTGTTTCCGATAAACCCTCGGCTTAAGGAAGAAAAATTTAGGTGTTAGAAAGGATCAGAAGTTAGTTCATCAACGAACAGTTCATTCACTCCAAGTATCTCCATTTGACCGAGGTGCACTCACCTAACCCATTCTATGGATTAGAACACCTAGAGGTGCGAACTTGCTAAATGCATACTGTACATATTTGCAATTATAATCCTTTCCTCAAGCTATAACCCTAGAATTCTGTGTCAAAGCAAGCCATCATCACTTTTGAGACCATGGACCTTGCAAAAGGAACATAGCTCAAGCTATACCTGTAATGCAACAAAAGAGCATCAGCTTCCTAGCCTAAACAGAAATATTTAGAATTTGGCAACTAGCTTAAAAGGATAACAATGTCAAGTAGACGCGGATCAAGAACAAGGTAGCAAAAAAGGAGAAGCTTCCTATTTATAAGCTAGTGGTCCTATTGCCCTACGTTTGAGCCAAATGCAAGAGCTGATAAAGAGATTATTACCAGTGTGTGCTACACACAAAGGCATTACTTGTTCATCAACAAAAAAAAGAGCAGCCCGGTGCACTAAGCTCCCACTATGCGCGGGGTCCGGGGAAGGGCATCTAATTAGCAGTTGACAAAGTCGAAGTTATTCTATCTAGTTTCTTTATAGATAATTTGGATGACCGAAATAAAAAGAAAAAACCTATGTTTTTTTGACCAATTCAAGGTGAAAAATGGGGTTGCTCCCTCGGCAAACTAGGATAAAGTTGAGCCTAAAGATCTCGATTCAAGATATATCTTTTGACATTCTAGTTTATCCTCCAAGTTCTCTAAACTATTAAAGCGAAAAGAGTTTATCCAATTTCGGACGTGTTTAACGGGAAAAAAACTTGTCGGGAAATATTTGTCTCAAGTGCTCTACTGGATAAGTTCTCCGCTATTTCAGAATTTATATTTGATACCAGAATTTAAAAGGAGAGTTTGCTGCTGAGCCTGGTTGTACTTAATTTCACCTATCCCAACCACAGAGTAACTTATCTTCTTATGTCACCATCCCCCAATCCGTGTTTATAAGACTGAACCAGCGTGTGACTACAGTCTGACATACCAAATAAGTGCACCAAACTCCAATACAATTGCCAAGAGTGTAAGTAGTTTGTTCCGCACCTGAAGCAAGCAAATGTAGATGAGACAATAGAATGGCAAAGTTTGCAGAAAGCCAAGATGAAAAGAAACTAAAAACATGACTTATACAGTAACTCACATATAGAGCAGAAAACAGAGCAATGATAATGCTTGCTAGATAAATGGCAGTTGCATATAAGCGAACTGGGTCAAGCATCATTGTCACTTGTCGTTTAGGCCCTATAAGAAACGCTGTGCTGCCACAGAAAAACAATCTAAGTGAAAAGATGAAATACAAAAATGGTAGCAAGTGCGAGAATACACAGGAGAAAAATCTGTTATTGAATAATAATGATACAATGAGTCCTATATATAATACATATTCTACTCCTACTACATATGAGACTAGGACATATTCTATTCCTACTACATATAAGGATTATTTACACATAACTATGTAACACTCCCCCTCAAGCCGGTGCATACAAATCAAATGTACCGAGTTTGTTACATAAAGTGACCGGCGCGAGCAACATACAAGGCCACTAGACTCCTATTGAGCAACAAAACCAGGTAGTTGTTGAGAAGTTGGCCAAAAAGTCGCCGGAGAAATTTGAAAATAGTGAGACTAAGCCGAATTCCACACTTCAAAATAAGTTCTAAAATACCAACAGAAAACAAAAACTTTTCTGAAAATTACTCTTCACACCGGAATCATTGTTCATGTCGCAAAGTGCACTGTTCACGCCGTAAAAAAGAATTTGTCAGAATTTGATGTAATTTATGTGTAGGCTCGGAATCACTGGACGAGTAAGTTGTCCTGAAGAAGTTTTATCAAAAAGTGGCCAAAATGGCTAACACACTGAAAAAGTTATTGTAGCTCGTCGGCAAAATCCAAAGTTCTCGGTATCTATAGGAAATTGTACTGGTGGACTCGGAACCACCCCATGAAACAACTGTCCTAAAGAAATTTTTGAAAATTCTGGCTGGAAAGTGCTCCACGCGCCGGCACGTGTGTTAGACGTGCTCGCCGGAACCCTAATTCTTGCGGCGCGCGAGTGACGTTTTGCTAGAGCGATTGACTGGGGTGTTGTCGCATGACTTTTCCGAACAAGATGATGGTGTTGGCTTTCGCACAACGCTTACCGATGAGGAGATAACACAAATCAATCTTGAGCCGTCAACTGGAAAGACGCACGGTGGCTGACTATTCTGTTCCGATGGGACTGGGATTTCTGGGGTTTGGTCGCACAAGGGTTTCGTATCTGATGGTGGTACTGTTATATGCAAAGTACCATTATAGAAGTGATGAACCATGGGAACAAGACGAAGTTGTCGGAAAATTGCATGGCGACGAGATCTTCCTGGATGTCGTTGGAATGACGCACATCGATAATTTTCTCATTGAAGCTCTGATACCATGTGAGAAAGCGTAGGAGAAAAATCTATTATTGAATAACAATGATACAGTGAGTCCTATATATAATACATATTCTACTCTTACTACATATGGGATTAGGACATATTCTATTCCTACTACATATGAGACTAGGATTATTTACACATAACTATCTAATAGTAAGAAAGGCAGAAACGTCAGATTGTATGCTACATATTATGCAGTATATCTTAAAAGGGGGCAAAATTATCCTTATCGAGTCTATTCTGTCTAGCACCTGTACATGCTACATATCCTTGTTCCCAGTTCTATCCGGTAGTCAGGAGATTAGAGAAGTTAGAATAGAGATTCCTATAGGATGGGATAGCGGGAAAGGAAATATCATCTTGCCGAATGGAAGAAGGTGGTGATCCCTTTAGAGGAAGGAGGTCTGAGTATGCGCAACATTTCTATGTTGAACAAATCTCACCTTGAGAAGTAATAGTGGATGTTTAACAATAAAGGAAGGGGCTTTCTCGGTTATAAAATATGAAATAAAATAAAAGAATGAAGGAGGGGCTTTCTGGAGAGGTGATTGCATTAAGGTACTGAAGAATGGAATAGGGTTAGCTCACTAATAGCCTGTTTGGCCAAGCTTCTTTTTGGCCAAAAGTGCTTTTTTTGGCCAAAAGTCCTTTTGGCCAAAAATTGAGGTGTTTGGCCAAGCTTTTGGAAGGAAAAAAGTGCTTTTGAGGAGACGCAGAAGCAGTTTTGGAGAAGCAGAAAAAAGTAGCTTCTCTCCAAAAGCACTTTTTTGAGAAGCACTTTTGAGAAAAATACACTTAGAAGCAGTTTTTTAAAGCTTGGCCAAACACTAATTGCTGCTCAGAAGTGCTTTTCAAACTAATTAGCCAAACACAAACTGCTTCTCACCAAAAGTACTTTTGAGAAAAATACTTTTGAAAAAAAGCACTTCTCAAAATAAGCTGACTTTTGCAACTTGGCCAAACAGGCTATAAGAAGGTAAGAAATACTTATGGGCTTTGTGTGTGGAAAGTAATAATGAAGGGGTACAAAGACTTCTGAATATTTTGGATTTCTAGTTGGGAATGGGAACCAAATTTGTTTTTGGCTCGACATTTGGTGATAGGAATTAACATAGAGAGAGATGCTTCCTGGCTGTACTCCATAGCAAGAAACAAAGAAGTGACAGTGCCAAATAAGGTTAGAAGGCTGCAGCGAAATATCATGGGATATAGTCTTCAATTGAATTATATAGTAGTGAAGATTGGGCCGCTAAATTCCAACATATCCACAAGATCAGCGTCGCAAATATGCGAACGTTAAAATGGATGCAGACGTACAAGATAAAAAATGACCATATCCGGCAGAAGGTGGAAGTAGTACATATCGAAAATAAAATGAAGATAGGTTACTTTGGAAAAGGGTAGAGGGGCGGGCCCATTATCCACCGAGTTTCGAAGGTTGCGGTTGGTCCAAAGGATCGGCCCCAGACGGATTTCTCGGTCATTAAAAAAAAAAAAATGACGATAGGTTACTTGAGATGGTTTGGTCATGTCCTGCGTCGACCTTTAGATGCATTAGTCCATAGATATGTAACTATGGTGGGTGAAGATGATAAAAGGAAAAATAGAGCTCAAGAAAAAAAACTATATATGTGATACCAATTAGCTGATAAAATGTTTATTCATGGTAGTACGTTTACTTTAGGTCCTATTTTTTCCAAAAATCTTCTAATTCTATCAAAGATTTATATGCCAATAGAAAATATAGATAATTTCTAGTAGTTTTTATTTTTTGTATTATATTGGTTTGAGAAGAGCGTTATTGGAACGACATGGCCAGTAATGATTCAGCTCGACTGGACTTATTTGAGATTGAGGTATAGTTGTTGTTGTAAAGTCTTCAAAAAAACCACCCAGGACTAGGAATGGGTTGAGATGGACAAGCTCCTCACCAGAATATATAGTACTGAAATTGAAAACAGTGAGGATAGGATGGCATGGATGGGACTAGGCCGAAATTACTCTCAAAGAAATCTTATTTTTTCAACAAAAAAATCAAGTTTTATTTAAAAAGTGGCAAGTATATACCAAAAAATTGTTTGGTGAATAGGGACAGCACAAACAATATGTGGAGATTCATTTGGAAAACAAAAGCATAAAAAATGGATCGTCTTTTACACGGTGCGCATGCTGGGATGCTATTCCAGTAACAAGTAACTGAAGAAGGGACCTGTAGTAGTAAGCTACGGTTGCCTATGTAATAAGGGGAGAAGACACAGATCACCTACTTTTGCACTATGAATTTGCTACTGGCTTGTGGGGTTTCATCTACCAACAAGGAAGGCATGTTGAAGTATTACAACACCCAATTTGCATACAACGTTATATGCATGTAAATTGACCTCTTTTTGTCGTAAACTTTCATGTTATTTGAAATTTTTTTTGTTAAATTGTATAATCAGTGCATATTGGTTACAAAATTCAATAGACACTTTAATAATACTAGGATGCTCCATTGGTTGGTGGAAGAATTCGCTCCACCTTAAGCGAAATGGAGCAAGGAACTATCAAGGGCCAAATAAGAAAGTATCATGGGGAGACTATAATGTAATTTTGAGAGACCAAGATCTATTCTATACATATTCTAAAACAAGGAGGTGATGTGGTGCAAATTTTTTAAACTCCTTGTATTTGAGTTATTAGATCTTTAAGATTAATTTGCAGCCATTGGATACATGGGTACAACTTTTCTACCCCTTTTGAGCCGCTACCTATGTCGAACAGCCTCTCCAATTTCCTAAACTCATCTTCTTCTTCAAATTTCATTTTATATCCTCCGTTGAAGAGCTCAACACTATATCAATACCATTCTCTTACTCTCATCTAAACCCAAAATTTATTGCATATAACCTTTTCTCTCTACCTCTTTAAAGTTTTTGAATTTTGTTTTGAAGAATCAAGATGGATTAAGGATTATTTTGAAGCCCTAGATTTGGCTAGAGAGGAACTTCCTCTCTTCCATTCATCTTGCATGCACCTAAATGAGTTCTCTAAGGCACTCTAAAAGATCAATGAAGAAAAATACTTCTTGATGGTTTAGACTAAAAACCATAGCAAAGATAGATCTCTTCTCTTGTGGTAAACTTCTTACTCAAAATATATTGATAAATAGTTAAGATTTTAGTTAATAAACTAGAGACATTGAGAACTAAGAATTCACTCGTTTTTTACTGTAAAACATTTAGCAAGTTGACAATAACTTTCTTTCTTGAACTCGGATTGACATGATTCAAAATTCTGTAGAAAACTAAGACATACTTTTGTGAAGACCAAAGGATCTAATTCTGATGTTTAAGGTGTAAAATAGACCGAAGCTCAGGGCATAGATGCTGCCTAGATTTTTTGGCAATAAGAACTAGGGATAGTTTTGACCTACTGTAAGGTTTTGCCCTTGGCTTGTGGCTACGCACAACACAATGCTTTGGAAGCTTGTTCACTTACTTCATGTAATAGTTAGCATACTCATTGTAGTTAGTTGTAGTGCTACTCCTCTTAGTTTTGGTTTTGAACAAGTTGTAAACATTGGATCCGATTTTGGATTTGATTTATATATAGAGTAACTACTAGGCACCTGCCTAGTGGTATATTTGCTAAAAAAATAAAATAAAAAAGTAACACCTATATGGATTTTTTTCTTCTATTGTACCCTATTTTTAGCTAAATCTGCATTGATTCCAAATTATTTTATAAAAAGAATAGAAGTCAATGGTTTTCACACTTATCATTTGGGAAATATATAGGTCCTCAATACCAGAAAGACAAACAGCTTGAGGTAAAATGAAATTGCTGTAAAGCTGCAGCGATCCAAAACCAATAGAATTAACACCAATAAAGCAAGGAAATAATATTTCCAATTTTTTGTGTCTTCAAACTAAAAGAGAGCAAGTATCTGCTTGTCACGGAAATAAGAAAAAATCGGCCATAGAAATCTAAAAACACACCCTAGTTATACAATCTCCCCATGCCCTTATCAAAGCCAGAAGTTCAGTACCCACGGGAAAAGCTCATTACTACCATAGCACCAAGGGAAACCAAAAACAACACTTATTAAGATCAGTGCCCAAAAACCAGATATCTCACCAAAAGGATCCCACTGAGAGGTAACATGGGAATTGATTCAAATGGCCTGGTTTCATAATTAAAAACTGCAATAATCTATCATTTTGAACAATTGTAATCATTAGAGTTAACAAAGAAAACAAGATATTTCATTCTACATCAAACAACAATACCATTGTGTCAAATCCTAGTTGGATCGATTATCTAATGACCAATGAGTTCCAAATTTAAACGATATCTAGTATAAACGGGAAACATTGGTGAAGCTAATTCCCAAAGGAAAAATGTTATTCATAAAAATAAAATTATGAAAAAATATTCCATTTAAAAGAAAGAGAAAAGAGAATCTTATAACAGACCTTCCAAGTGCAAGCAAATTACCAAAGGAAAATGTTATTCCAAACTTGATCGGGTTGAAGAAAACCAGCATTGACTGTCATAAAGAGAAGAATGACATCTACATGAGATCTTATGCCCATCCACGAAAGAGATCAAATTGTAAAACTGAAAATGAAAGATTTTAGACTGTCCAAGAAAATAAGTTAGCAAGTGAACACTTCACAGAAGAACAAATGAGCTATATATATAAAGAACATTCATTGTATGTTAATCAACACAAAATCCTTAACGATTAGATGTCTCAACTTTAAGCATTAGTTCTGAACAAATTTGTCTAAAAGAACTCATTGCTGGTGCATGCAATACATGCTATAATAATACATCCTATAATTTATCACCAAAAGACTCAATTGCAAAATGTTACCTTTCAAAAGAAATATAATTTGTTAACACAAGCAAGAGATACATTGTTCAAGGACACAAGTCCTCAGCATTAATATGAAGAGGTTGCAAAAGAAAAAGCTAGCTCCCTTCACTCCTATAATACATTTGAAAAGCACCAAATCCAGAAACCCTCCTAAGCTTAATACTACCAAGAAACAAAACCCATTCTGCTTCCACAAAAAAACATAAGAAATGGTATATGCCAATAGATTCTTGTCTTCAATAGGGTAACCACGACGGGTCCCCTAATGCTTGCATTAGGGTAGGCTATCTATATCACACCCCTAGAGGTGCGGCCCTTCCCCTACGTGAATGTGGGATGCTTTGTGCACAGGGTTGTTCTTTTTATTCTCGTCTTCAATCAAAATAAAATCAGAATAGACGCAGAGTAAAGCTCATAGCCATCTCTTTTGTAATGACCCAATCCGGTTGTTTAGAGTTCTAGCATCTCGTTATGCGATTTGAGACCTCGAGTAGGTTCATATGATATTCTATGAATTGCATGTATGCTGGGTTTGAATCCCAAGAGGTTCGGGAGTGAATTAAAACACTTAGTTCCTATTGAAGTGTTGGGTTAGAAGAGTTGACCAAGGATTGACTTTTGGGTAAACGGACTTGGAATCGGAATTTGAAGGTTCAAGTAGGTACGTATGATGATTTTGAACTTATAGGTATGTTCGGATTGGGTATTGGGTGTCCCGAGAAGGATTTGACACCATTTGTGGAAAGTTGGCAGTTTGAAGAAGTCTAACTCAAGTTTGCCTTCTGCTTTATTATATTCCGTTTGGTGTTTTGAGCCTTTGGACAAGTCCATGTAGGGTATTTGGACTTGTAGGAATGTTTGGATGGGGTCCCGAGGGTCTCGAGTGAGTTCCGACGCGTTTGGAACAACTTTTGGAAGATTAGAGTTGTTTTTTTTATAAGGTAAATTGTATTAATCAAAAGGGAGAGAACTCCTGTATACAAGAAGTATACCAAAAAAGAAGAGAATTTACATCAGAACATGATTCTCTACATAACATTAGAGTTGTTAAAACAACATTTTTCTGCAACTAGCCTGACTGTACAAGAGCATATCTCCCAATATATAAAAAAATTTAAGATGTGTGTTTTGATGAGATTGTAGCCCTTTGAGTCTAATTTCCGGTGATTCAAACCATTTGTCATTCCAACATTTCTACAAGGAGTTATGACTATTTTTACCGGAACACAACAGTGCAGATTTCTATTTGTGGTTGACATGCGGTAAACATGCGGCCCGCATGTGAATTTTGCAGCCCACATGTGAGTTTAGTAGAGCCCGGGGCAATTTTTACAGCATTTTCCAGAAACTATTAAATGCTGAGTTTTATGATTTTTCTTTCATTTCCGCACGCTTGGAGCTCGGTTTTGTGAGGTTTTGACCTAGATCTTCATCAACAAGCTTGGGGTAAGTGATTCTAACCTATATCTATAATTTATAAATGAATCTATCACTAGACTTTGACATCAAAACGTGTGATTGAACAAGAGAAATTGGAGTTTTTGTCTAAAACTTCGGAAAATAGATTTTGTGGTTTTGAACACCGATTGAGACTCGGATTTGAAAACTAATTACATATTTGAACTCATGGAGTCATCTGTCAACGGGATCCGACTTTGGACCCAGGTTTTGACAGCGTGGACCCGAGTTGACTTTTTTGTTGGCTTTTAATATTTGACTAAAGAATGAAGCTTTATCATTTGGAATTGGTTTTTATAGCTTTGTTTGACCCCGTTGAGTATTGTATGTGCTAGATTGGACTCGATTGATGAATTTGGAGCTAGAAAAGACAGATTTTGGAAAACAGAGCTAGTTAGGGATGAGGTAAGTATCTTGTTTAACCTCGACTTGAGAGAATGTATTCTAAAATGGACTTACATGCTACATGCTATGTGTTTGAAGGTGACACATATGCGAAGTGAAGAGCGAATAAGCGAGCACCAAGGCTATATTATGCTCGCGGTAGACTTTAGGCATCTTTATGCCTTGTTTGGTTGTGTTCTTCTTGACGTATGCATTATTTTTCGTATGACTATGTGAGCCTATTTATTCATGCTAGAAATTATGTTTAGGCTTATGATATCTTATTTGGGAATGATGGGCTATCCTTGAGATGGTTGATATACTAGATTTAGCTGTAGTCATACTTTATATCATGAGCACACATCTGTATCTTTATTTATTATGTCCCTATGCACCTTACTGGTTATTTCTTAAGCATATGCAAACATCTTTGGAGATGAGAACTTGATACGAATTGATATGATTATGGCATATTTGAACATTATGAGCGGATTGATATAGTTATAGCACAAGGTTTATGTCGTGCGGGTATTGTTCTTGCACGAGGTTTCTGCCGTGCAGCGTGTGGATACAGATCCATTACTCTAGGGTCTCCCTCCCATGTTTCTCTGTTGGTGGCCAACATGCAGAGTTTGTGAGACTGATGAGTGTCAGACTATGATGGTATTGGTTGATGAGTTGGGCGTAAAGGTGGAAGCTTTGATTACTTAAGTGAATCCTTTACGTCATATCCTGCATTCCATAGGCTTTCTGTACATGTCTTCTAAATATGCTACTTGATGCTTCTGTTACATGCATTCGACATATGCACATTCATACATTTTACATATGCATGGGATTTGCTATGAGACACTTGGAGGGTGTCAGGTTGATGTATATGTTAAATCATCATCATGCATAGAGTAGAATTATGTAGGAGCATTCGTACAAATGCTATTTGGGAATTGATGTGAAATTGGGTTCTTATCATGCATAGACACTCTACATCCATGTAGAAGTATTCGAGATAAAGCTACTCGGAGTAAATCTCCTTTATATATGGATTTGGTGCATTTGTATATGCTTTGATCTGGTTATTTAGAAAAGCATGTTGACTACCTCCTCCTTTATTATGCACCTTATTATAGATATCAGTTGTTCCTTGGCTGATTCTTGGCTATTTCTCTATTATTCAATATGCGTATGAGCTGCACAAGCTATATAAAGTGAGTATCTTTTGACTGAATGTCGCCACTATTTCATTGAGGTTAGTCTTGATACTTACGGAGTACATGGGGTAGGTTGTACTCATACTACACTTCTGCACCTTGCGTGCAGATTTTGGGAGCTGAGCTGTTGTGAAAGTCGAAGGCTAGCATTGAAGATGTACCAACATTCCAGTTGCAAATTATCATTTTGTTAATGGTAATCTAGAACTCGTATTTCTATTTATGTATACTCCACACAGATGATGTATTTTCTTCACACTAACGGTGTAATCTTATTCTTATAGCCCGTTTGGCCAAGCTTCTAAAATTAGCTTATTTTGAGAGGTGCTTTTCTCAAAAGTACTTTTTAAAAAAGTGCTTTTGGTGAGAAGTAGTTTGTGTTTGGCTAATTAATTTGAAAAACACTTTTGAGCAGTAATTAGTGTTTGG
This sequence comes from Nicotiana tabacum, assembly GCF_000715075.1. NCBI lineage: Eukaryota > Viridiplantae > Streptophyta > Magnoliopsida > Solanales > Solanaceae > Nicotiana > Nicotiana tabacum. The sequence continues at coordinate 150,495,877 of NC_134087.1, read as the reverse complement.
CCAAGCTTTTGAAAACTGCTTCTAAGTGTATTTTTCTCAAAAGTGCTTCTCAGAAAAGTGCTTTTGGAGAGAGGCTACTGTTTTTTGTTTCTCCAAAACTGCTTCTACTTCTCCTCAAAAGCATTTTTTTCCTTCCAAAAGCTTGGCTAAACACCTCAATTTTTTGGCCAAAAGTGCTTTTGGCCCAAAAAAGCACTTTTGGCCCAAAAAAAAGCTTGGCCAAACAGGCTATTAGTCGCTCTTGACTTGTAATTTTTCAATTCTTGGTTTAGTTATATTAATCTTTGCACACTTATCTTATTATTCATTTGATGATCTTCAGTTCGAGTTGTATTTATGTTGGTCGGCTTGCTTAATTGGTTGGGTTAGGCGCCATCACGATTTCTTTGGGATTTGGGTCGTGACAAGTTGATATCAGAGCTCTAGGTTTATAGGTTCTACGAGTCAAAAGCAAATGTCTAGTAGAGTCTTGCAGATTGATACAATGACGTCCATACTTGTCTTCGAGAGGCTACAGGACATCTAGGAAACTTCTCTTTCTTTCTTTCCTTATCGTGCGACTTTTTTTAGCTTGAAGTCTAAATCTTCAGTTTCTTTCTATTCGTACATATGCGATGATGAGAACTCGATATCAGTTGGGCATCGACACTTGTGATAATGTCGTAGATGTGGTATGAGATGCTTTCCCATGATATGAGGGCAAGCTAGTCTAAAGGACTTGTGGCCAGGTATGGAACACAACTTTGGCTCAGGGGACTCAATTAAGTAAGCAAATGATTTTGGACTCTTTTGTCCGTTAGTGTCCCTAAAAGTGGGAGTGATGGCACAGTGAGCGGTTAGATAGCTATGTTTTCACAATTGGTTGCTCGAAAATTGAGCGGGTGCCTCCATAGCCTTAAAGAATAATGGAGAGGCTATTTCCGAGGGAAGTGATAAGAGTTAACAAGGTAGCTATGTAATAAGTGTTATGGGCCTAAGGACTACACTTACAGGGTTTATACGTAACAAGAAGGTTTTGCTTGAGATACAAAGGAAATGTGAACACTTGATCATCATCTCGATATGTAGTGTCTGTCCTGATAGAAGTTTAGAATTCGGATTCAACAGGTCTACAGCCTGTCATTCCTGTCTCCTCAAGAATGTCTAAGGCATACTTCCGTTGTGAGATTACAATACTTGAGCTAGACTGAGCGACCTCAATACCTAGAAAATACTTTAATTTGCCAGATCCTTAGTCTAAAAGTGCTGAAAAAGATGTTGCTTCAATTTAGTGACACCATCCTGATCATTGCCCGGAATAACAATATCAACAACATAAATGATAATAGGTGAATTTAACTATATTCAGGCCCTAAATAACCGCCTTCTTGCATAGTTTTGATAATAAAAGTGATAACAAAATGCTCTTATTAGTGCTTTTCATGACTTGCAGGTTATATATGACTAGGGAAGGCTAGGGAGTACTTTTGGAGTCAAAAATTGAAGAAAGAGAGGTCATCCGTGAAATATCCCAAGTGAACCACGCAAAAACAGGCTGAAGAAAAAGACCCCTTCCCCTTCGACAAAACAGAGCTCTCAAAACCTAGGGTTCTACCTGCTGACCATCGACAAAACAGAGACATCCCCATTGCTAACCCTTTCTCTCTCGCTCGAGCTCGACCCCTTCTCCCTTCTCGCTCGCGGGTCGAGCAGTCCAGGACCCAGGTAATTTCTTCTTCAGTTCTTCTCATTTTTTTCTTTTTTTCTTTCTTCTTCTTCTTCTTTCTTTCTCCGGTTCAGAATAGATTATCCTTTTTTTCTTTCTTTTTCCTTCTTATTTTAGTGTATATTTCAGTTTATAAAATTAATTATTATATATATGTTATATTTTCAGTTTATTTGATTAATTTTATATGTATTTCATTTTAGAAAATTCATTATTATTAATTATTATATATATATGTTATATTTTAATTTATTTGATTTTTTTAAGGTGTATTTCAGTTTATAAAATTAATTATTATATATATATTTTCAGTTTATTTGATTATGTATTTTCTTATATCTTAATAGGGATTCAAAATGTCTCAAAGTTCGAAAGAGAAAGACCCGGCTTGGCGATATGGCAATAGAGTTAATGAGAAGAATACAAATGTTGTATGCAAGTTTTGTAACAAGATTACAACGGGTGGAATTTATCGATTTAAATACCATCTTATTGGTAGCGATAGAAACGTCACAAGTTGTTCGAAATGCCCATCGGAGGTAAGGGAAGAAATAAAGAATTTTGTTGAGAAGAAGAAGAAGCAAAAAAATCAAATGAGTCATCAACCAATGGTGACCAATCTTGATGACGATGATGATGATATTGAAGAATTGTTACTTCCAACAAAACGTGGAAGAGATGCAATCTCTTCAAGTCATGGATCATCGACTAAAGGTCCTATAGATTGCTATTTCCCAAAGAAGCCGGAAGCAAAGAGCCGTGGAAAAGATGTACAAGAAATTGCTAAAGACATTTTGAGGGATCGTGCAGTTAGAGCTTTTGCACGATGGGTCTATGATGCTAGGCTCCCCTTCAATTGTGTCAACTATGACACTTTTGGAGACTTTATTGAGGTCGTTGGTCAATACGGACCTGGAATGAAGCCACCCACTTATCATGAAATCGGAGGTCCTTATCTAAATAAGGAAGTGGAGGAGATTAATAAAATTGTTGAGAAGCATAAAGTTGTGTGGAACAAGTATGGCTGCTCCATTATGATGGATAAGTGGACGGCAAGAACTGGGAAAATGATTATTAATGTGTTGGTGAATTCTCCCGGGGGAAGTTTGTTTCTTGAGTCCATTGATGCTAGCGACTCATCCACTGACCACATCAAAATGTTCACCTTGTTTTAAAACACCATTGAAAAGATTGGCCCAAACAAAGTTGTTCAAGTGGTCACTGATAATACGAGTGAAAATTTGAAAGCGGGTGGCATGATTGAAGGAGCGTACAAGAATGTCTATTGGCCTCCATGTGCGGCTCATTGTATCGACTTAATGTTCAGGGACATTTTCAAGGAAAAACCCTTCTCTGCAGTTTTTGGCCAGGGCGTTAAGGTACATTCTTATATTTCTCAGCGGACCTTGTTATTGAATATGATGAGAATATTCACCATGCAAAAAAATTTGGTGAACCGGGCAAGACAAGGTTCGCCACTGCTTTCTTGACTTTGCATAGTATTCACTTGCAAAAAGCCAATTTGAGAAAGTTGTTCACTTCATAGGAATGGAGCAAGAGTAAATTTGCAAAGGGAAGTGCGGGGAAAGATGTTGCACGCATTATTCTTTCTTATTCTTTTTGGAATAATGTCCTTCATGCTCTTAAAATTGGTGGCCCTTTGGTTAAAGTACTCCGTTTGGTGGATGGAGAGCAAAAATCACCAATGGGCTACCTCTCTGAAGCTATGGATAGGGCCAAGGAGGCTATTCAAGCATCATTCACTAATGAGCAAAAATATGCAAAGGTCTTTCAGATCATTGATGCAAGACGGAATGAGCAACTTCATAGACCTTTGCATGCAGCTGGACTTATTCTGAACCCGTCACTCTTTTATGATCAGCATGAGAATAATTCATTGGCTAAAGAAGTGTGGACGGGATTCCATCAGGTTGTTATCAAGTTGACCCCAGATGAAGACTTGCAAGAAGCTTGCAAGAAAAGATAGTAGATCAGCTTGCTATTTACAAGGCAGCTGAAGGACTTTTTAAGCTCCGACTTGCTATTAAACAAAGAAAGACGAAGTCACCAGGTGACCAAGCGTTTCTATATTTTATAGCTCTAACTTTAATGTATTCTTTATACTTATTAACTCTTGAACATTTTTTTTGACTTCTATAGTTGAGTGGTGTGACCAATATGGTGTAGAGACTCCGGATTTACAGACTTTCGCCATCAAAGTTCTAAGTTTAACTTGTAGCTCATCCGGAAGTGAAAGGAACTGGAGCGTTTTTGAACATGTGAGAAATAAAAAGAATTATTTCGTGTTTTGAGATAAAGTAAATTATATCTCAATTGTCCCAACTCCTACTAATTACTTGACATTTTGTTTGCAGATTCATACAAAGAAGAGGAATCGACTAACCTTGAAGCGCCTCCATAATCTAGTGTTCATCAAATACAATAGAGCATTGAGGCGTCGCTACAACTACCGCAATATAATTGATCCAATTCTTTTGGACAATATTGATGAGGCTAATGAGTTGCTAATCGGAGTCCCCGAAGATTGTGAAGATAAAGAAGTATTTGAAGGCGACTCTGATTTCACTTGGGGTGATGTTGCGGTTGGTGGTGGAGTTGGGGAGAATCCTTATGGTTTAAGGGGGATTACTTCAAGTTCAAGCTCGATTAGGAAGGGAAAAAGTGTGGCTACTACAAGTCGATCCCTATCCCTAATTGATGACGATGAAAGTGAAGAGGAAGAGGAGGGGGAAGAAGAAGATGACGAGCAATACGAAGATATCAAGATTTTGACAATCTTGAAGAAGAACAAGAAGAGTAGAAGAATAAGATGTCGATTCTAGTAATTTAGTAGCTTTGATTTTGCTTGTCCTATGGTTTGTGGAGGATTTGGTGGTACCTAGTACCTACTTTTAAGTTTTTAAATTGAAGTTTTTGATTATTTATAATTTTATATTGTGTCTTTGCAAGGTTTACATTATGTTTTTTAAGAATTGCGCTTCACTTTAATAAAGCGTGCGCTTCGCTTTTGAAGCGAGGCGAGCCTTCGTCGCTTTTTTACGCTTCTCGCTCTTGAAAACACTGAGGCCACTAGACACTCCCTGAGCAACAAAATCGGGTGGTTGCTCCATATAAACCTCATCCTCAAGGTCACTGTGAAGAAAAACATTCTTAATATCCAACTGAGAGAGAGGCAAACGGATGCTATTTTAGCCACGGGAGAGAAAGTATCACTATAATTGAGCCCAAATATCTAAGTATACCCTTTGGCAACAAAACGAGCCTTAAGTTGATCAACCTAGCCATCTGGACCAACTTTAACTGCATACGCCGAACAACCACCAACAATCTATTTACCCGAAGGAAGAGGAACAAGCTCCCAAGTACCACTCGTATGTAAAGCAGACATCTCGTCAATCATAGTCTGTCACCACCCTGGATGAGATAGTTTTTCACCTGTAGACTTAGGGATGGAAACAAAGGACAAAGATGATACAAATGCACAATGGGGTTTGACAGACGATGGTAACTTAAACAAACATAATGGGGAATACAAATACTCTAGGGCATTATCACTACGAAATGTGCGGATAGAAACCCCAAATTGATTTTGAATTTCAGTGTGGAAGGTCTGGAAAATAGAAAACAACTCAGATCGATTTTTCATCAAAAATATCCAAGTGCACTTGGAATAATCATCAATGAAACTGACAAAGTAGCGGAATCTCAAGGTAGAACTGACCTGACTAGGTTCTCAAACATCTGAATGGACTAAAGTAAAAGGTGACTCTGCTCGATTATCAAGACGTCGAGGGAAATGGGAGCGGATATGCTTACCGAGCTGACATGACTCACACTCTAGAGTGGACAAGTGAGATAAACCAGGTACCATTTTCTGAAGTTTTGATAAACTGGGGTGTCCCAACCGTTTATGTAATAAATTTGGTGAAGCAGTAACAGGACAAGTTGTTGAAGGAAGACAAGATGTGAGTCCATGTGATTTTGCAAGCATAAGGTAATAAAGTCCATTTGATTCACGCCTGGTACCAATGATCCGCCCTGTCCTGCGTTACTATATAAAAACAATGTCATCAAGAAATAAAACAGAGCATCTAAGTGATTTGGCTAAGCGACTAACGGCTATGAGATTAAAAGGACTACCGGGAACATAAAGAACTGAATCTAAAAGTAAGGAAGGAAGTGGACTTGCTTGACCTATTCCAGTTGCCATGGTTTAAGACCCGTTAGCCATTGTGACTGTTGGGAGAGAATGGGAACATGAAATAGTAGCTAAAAGAGATTTGTTACCAGAAATATGATCAAATGCACTTGAATCAATGACCCAAGACTCAAAGGTTGGAGATTGGATACATAAGTCACTCTACTATCTGTTTGAACAACGGAAGCTATCCTTGAAGATGTTTGTTTACACGCTTTGTACTAAAGGAACTTAATATAATCCGGTAAAGAAACCATCTGGATTAGATTCAATGCATTGTATCCAACGGATTGTGAGTCAAAGGCTTCTAATACGAATGTCATTACAATGTTTACGCCGAAAAAAAAGCAGAATTTTTCTAGAAATTACTATTCACGCCGGAAAAATATAAAATTGGTTGGAATTTGATTTAAATTGGATGGTTAGGCTTGGAATTGCAAAGGGAACAAGCTAGCCTGAAGAGTCGTCACAAAAAAATGGTCGGAAGGTGGCCCACGCGCCGGCACGTGATGTCGGAACTTCGCCGGATTTTTTTTTCTTGCGGCGCGTGGAGGGTCTTCTGACGGAGATTTTTTTATGGGTTGGTCGCCGGAAGCCGATCTACTTCGTTGTGGTGTTGGTTTTTGCACAACACTGACGAATAGTGGCTTTTTACTTGCGGCAGACCTGTGTTTGCTGGAAAAAAGAGACTTCCGGTTGACTGATTTCTCTTTGCGGAGTCGCTGGAATTTATGCACAGCGATAAATCTCTCACAATTGCTATGATACCATGTGAGAAAGCACGGGAGAAAAATATATTATTGATATTCTATTTAATTATAATACAATGAGCCCTATTTATACAACACATATCATACTCCTATTCTATGTGGGACTAGGACTAATTCATGTTATGTACATAACTATCTAACATAGTCTTTTAGCTCTAATGAGTTGAAAGCAACAACCATGTAAAGTTTGAAAAGCAAAGCACGTATAAAAGATAAGTTGCAATATGAAAAAAGCCCATTTCAACAGTCTCGACTCTCGTATAAACCATGAAATTCTTTTTTGTCTAGAAGAAGTTACACCAACAGGTTATGCATCTGCAACTCCACATAATGATCCCAAGAACCAAAATGAACTAGTGATAGAAATGAAAGAACAAAAGGATTTAGAGAAGTGCAACTCACCAAGAGAGTACAAGCGATACCAGTTGACAAGCATATAGCAAAACCATAAAGCCTCTGTTGAGAAAAAAAATGAGCATAGTTGGTCACTGATTACACATATGATAGTGCAGTTAGTGTTCCCATTCACTTTATGAAAGAAAATTCAGTATAAGTGTACTGAAGCATCACATTCTGAATAGAAACAAATTGAACTCGGCAAGATATAATCGACCCATAGGATAGTGCAAGTTCCACTGTCACCATATCTAGTTCTCCTTGGTTACATCTCACAAAAACCACACATTTTATCTTCTTGAACATCTTCCATGTTGTGCTCATAACGAAGTAGTTTCTTTTTAGCCCATTAGTGATAGTATGGGATCCTGTTAAAAGGGAGAGAGGAAATCTGGAAACCCCAATAAAGAAAATTGCATATTCACATGTCAATACACATTACAATCACATGTCTGCATAAAGTTAACAAGTCTGCTCACTCTTTAACTAGTGATTCGACCTTCCAGGCCCTCTATCTAGCAACAACAATGGGGTCTGGGGAATTCTTAAATAGGCCCTCTATCTAGCCTATTTATGAATTCTTTCTTGTCTCTGGTGCCGACCTTACCGGGATTCTTCAGTTTTCCTACATATACCTATGTCTAATGGGTATTAAATGGTCAGGATCCTTCAAAGTACTTTAAGAACCAGAAAACACCATAATAAAAATAATACAAAAGAAAATGTTGTGATTTCATGCACATGTGGCACTATCACATATGTTGATGTACACTCATGAAGGCTCATCCTAATCTCCGTAAAGATTATTGCCTTTGGCTTAGTTAAGATGGAATAACACTCAAATCTCACTCGCTCCCTCCTCCCTCCCCCCGGCTGTTTTCTTCATCCACTAACCATATCAACCGCATGTTTTTTGTCATATGCTTACTGTATCAACTGCATGTTACTTCCATACCCACTAAAGATTATATATTGTATATTTTAGTAATATCAGTGTCCATAATAATTAAAGTATTAAACTAGGATTCAGGTTTTTTTCCTTTTTTATATGGTAAGGTGTCTTATTAATGAGTACTAAACCAGGATTCAGTACCATATCACTTCTTGATACCTTACACCTGTTGATCTCAACATCAAATAGTGTAATTCAAACAAATTGACTATGTCATAGTACAATCTTCCCAAGATCAATTATCAATTTCTCTTCAAATTACCATCCATCCTAATTGAGAAAATCATTCTCGCACCTACGATGATATTTTCTTTGCTGAATCTTGTAAGGAAGTTGAGAGAGAAGCATATTATGTTTCAAGTGATGGGCTAAGATTGAAAAACTTCTTCTGTACAAGTATCTGCATCGGTCAAAATAATCTAAGGATTTGTACAATACTTTAACCATAAATGGGGAAGAAATGAGTCCACGTGTAGGTTCCAACCTCATGTGTTTTCACCAAAAAAAATGAAAATTTGAGTAAGGTAAAATAATGTGTTCTCACCAATTTTAAGAATATATATCTTAGCCCTGTTGCAAGTGCTTTAACTTTCCAGTAGTCTTAAACAGAGACAGAGAAACATCTCCTCCTGATATCTCTAGATAGAGATATTTCCAGTAATATTCTTCCACTAACAACCGCACTTCATTTTTCAGGCTGCTTAGCTGCATGTCCATTAGAAAAGGTTACCAGTATACTATTTTCCAATATGCTAAGCAGGCATGACTGCTAGAGGAACTAAGCTAGTGCTACAAAACAGAGCTACAGATTGTGCAATTCCTCGATTATATCTAACATGGCATCTACATCCTGTACAAAAGCTAGGTTGCACCAAAAGCTAGCAAAGAAAAAGCTCTAAGCTTAAGGCTGCGAATGTTTCTCTTGGTGCTTTCAAATTATGTTATTGGAGTACTATTCCAGCAGGATATTTTTTAGCAGGTAGTATAACTCGCCAAGCAGGATAGATCAAGTGAGTTAAAAACAACAGGCTTTTACCATTGCTAGAGTTTCTAGAATTTCTTCCATTCTTCTAAGTTTTGCTAATTCTAGCTCTACCTTCAAGTCATCAAACACAAGTAATTACAATAATTATTTCAAAACTTAAAAGCATTGAGTTACTTGTACAAATGCCTTTACAATGCAGCTATTCAAAAACACTTTTCGTTTGTGGCCAAACACCTCAAATCTCAAAAGGAAAAAAAAAGTGTTTCTATCTTCCCAAAAGATCGGCCAAACAGGCTATAGCATCGACCTCTAGATGTCATCAGTTCTAGCTTTTTGTTTTCCCTTTCTTACATTTTTAATTACAAAAGTAGACATTTTCATAATTTAAATCTGTGTTAATGGACCCCGACTTCTAGTTCATCAGATACGTGGACGTGCACATTCAGATATTCCTAGAGTTTTTAGCTATTACAAAGGATCCATACTTAGTATCTATTCCCCATTCACGTAACACAGCAATGAATCAAATTATATGTATTTTAGCTCAAAAATACAACCAAATAAAAACATAAATACTAACTCTACCAATCAACATTAGATTATATGAATAAGTAAGTCCATCTCAACCAAAAATTAAAGAGGTATTGATTGTATTTTTAAGACTAAGACAAGATAAATAATAAAAAAACAAAATTAAATCACCCAAATTTCCTAAGACAAGATAAATAATAAAAAAAACAAAATTAAATCACCCAAATTTCACACCTGTTTGGTAGATAAAGTGCAGTTGCGATTAAAATCATCCAAGAAAGATTCCTGCTGAGGAGCTGCTTCTTCATCTTCTACATCCATTCCCACCAGCATTTTCATCTTCTCCAAAGCCTGGTTCATTTTCTCCATTTCTTTTTTCCTTTTTTGCTTTTCTAATCTGACCCACTTCAGTCTACTACTCTATAAATTCTGACCCTTATAAGGGAGTAGTCTGACCCTTATAAGGGAGTAGTGTGCGTTTGTTGGGAGTAGGGAGATCTACCAGCCTTTTTACTTTTGACCCCTACAATTTTCCATATTACTTTTGACGTTTGACCCCTACAATTTTTATAGCAATACCTTTTACGAGTAAAATGCTTTTAAGGGAACTAGTCTTAGGGCCCTAGGGGTGATAAAACTGACCCAAGCCCATGTAACATGCCCAACCCACCCAAATGTTAATGGGTTTGGGCTAGAGTGATTTTGTTGATGGGCTGAGTTGGACTATGCCCAAGGTAACCCATGAAAAACCACTGGCCCAAATTGATCCATAGTGGTAAAAATTGCACGGGCGTTCTATTTGGTCGCCCCTATTTAACCTATACCCATTTTTTTTAAAAGTTTTAACTTGTACTTAGTTTTTAAACAATTTCAACCCCTTTCTCCTCCTCCTTCGTTTCTTCTTCTTCTTCTTGTGAGAGTTAGGGGATCTAGCAAACAAATGTTCTCTCAATTTAGAGTGTCTCGTTATATTTAATTTTTTTAAACACAACTGCTTTCAGGCCAACATCCATAGTCATGTACAATAATGAATAGATTGGACGACTATGTCAATCAAACTTCTACAGCTATAATACTTATTAGCGAACACTAGTAAATACGCTGAAAGGACATCTTAGCCAGAAATAAAAGTAAACCACCACACATAAAACATAGAGAATAATAGAATATCACTGATAAGATTTCTAATGGCTCTGGAGCAGTTGTTCTTGCAACTCATAATATTGAGTCAAGTAAATAGGCTAAAACTTCAGCTCTAGAGCTGAAGTTCGCCAGTTACAAATAAAAACATCAGCTCTAGAGCTAAAGTTCGACAGTTACAAAACAAAAACTTCAGCTCTTGCCAGTTACAAAAACAAAAATTTCAGCTCTAGAGCTGAAGTTCGCCAGTTACAAAACAAAAACTTCAGCTTTCATCAAGCCCGACTACTAGAATGTTGAAGTTTTGCGTGATTGTCTTTGCTACTTCAGCCCTGTATGCTGAAGTTATGCGAAAAAGCGGGTACGCTTACAATTTTTTTTGCAAAGCGGACACAAGTTAAAACGTAACACAAAAAACGGGTATAGATGTAAACGCCCCCCATAGTGCCCAACTATAACCCATGTAAGTGTCTAAAATTCTCTCTTAAAGCTTGGACATATGTGAACCTCCACCGAAGCTCAATTAAATAAAAGGAGTAATTCCTTATCCAAAAAGGTGGACTTTAATTTATGATCTCATGATGAAATAGAATTATTTTGTTTGTTCTTTTATATATCTATAAATCAAATAAATCATACTCTTTTGAATATTTAAAAATAAAATCAAATTAATTTATCGATTACAATTGGAAGTTCGAGATTGGATTAGTAATGTTTATAATAATTTACCATGCAAATTAAATGATTCTCTAGATATTTTATTTATTTATTTTATCAATGACAATAATTAACAAGCTCGATACTACTATATCTAAGAAATCAGTCAGAGTTATGATTTTAGATACAGAAAGAGCATTTGATAGTGTCTTACAAAAAGAAAATTCAAAATAAAAGAAAACAGATACGAAAAAAAGTAAAGATTTCTCATGACATTGGTTGTCTTACAAGAAAAACCAAAACGATATTCACATAGTAAAAATAATAGGTCAAGTTAGGCGGGTTGGGATATAACCCATTCTTTAGCCCATCTTGACCCAACTCGTTCAGCCCAAGTAATAAATTGACAGGGTTGGGCAATAACCTATTTATTAGTTCAGCCTATTTTGACCCGCCCAATTTCAGCCCAACCCGCCCATTTGTCACCCCTAGTCTTAGGGTTGTACCCATATTAATAAATATACTAGTATCTATTAACGTGATGATTTAAACAACAATCAAATTTAATTAATGAGAGAAATTTTATGTATAATAATACAATAATCATCTAAATGCTGAAAAATATTATTGCATAGCATAAAAATGAATTTAAAATAAAAGAACATCATCAAGACCATAAATGATCAATTTTGTCATGTTAGTTAGATCATAATATATTATAGTATAAATGTATTTAATATGATAGTATCTTAGCGAATACTTCTTTGTGTGTGTATGTTCCGCCTAATGCTTTGGTTGCTCTGCCTTAGCCAAAACTTTTATTGTCGATCTTGATATCCCTCTTGAAAGTGCAACATACAGTTGTTCATACAAGAAAATATATTGCGATAAATGTATTCCAATATTTTGCACTGGTTGCAAATGCGACATCTGCAGCTGATAAGTTTTGGACTTAGACGGGATTTTTCATTCATTCTCCCGTTTTTCAAAACCTAAACTTCAAGTGGCGATTTTTCAAGGGTTAGTTCTTCCCCAAATAAGGTAAATGATTCTTAACTCATTTCTTTCAATCTATTACATCTTTTTATAAGATTTCATGCTATAATCTAGAGTTTTTCATGATGGAATTGGGTGTTTTTGGGTAGAACTTAGGAATTTCAAATTTTGGGGATTTAGACCTCAAATTGATGTCAGATTCCAAAACCAATTGTATATCCAGGCTTAGGGGTGAATGGATAATAGGGTTTTGGTCCGAACTTCGAGTTTTGACCAAGCGAGCCCAGAGTCGGTTTTTGACTTTTTGGGAAAAATGTTAGGAAACCTATAATTGTGTATTAGAATTGATTTTTAGCAATAATTGATGTTATTAAATTAACTATGACTAGATACGAGTGGTTCGAAGGTGGAATCTAGAGGAAAAACAATGATTGAGGCTTGATTTTGGTCGTGGAATCGAGGTAAGTGTTGTGGCTAACCTTAGCTTTGAGGGATTAGGTGTTGTTGCCTTATTTGCTATGTGTTTGGTTGTTGAGTATGAAGTATAGGTGAGGTGACGAGTACCTATACGTTGTCGTCGGGTCATAGCATGCGAGTGAGTCCTATACTTGTGACCATCGTATTCTTTATTCGTACTGTTCATGCTTAAACTAGTTATTCTTCATGTTAAACAAATCTTATCATGTTTTTCCTGGAATTAGATATTGGTTGAGCATTGACTCAAGTTGAGATTTATATTGTGAAATTTAACATTGAAATGAGGTTGGTTATTGATGGTTTCCCTTGTCGAGTCGTTATTGTTCTGTTGTTTGGGTAAGGAAGAGTGTAAAGCACGAAGGGTGATGTCGTGCAATATTTTGTGAGTGAGTGGTAATGCACGAAGGGTGATGCCGTTCCATATTCTGTGAGTGTTAATGCACGAAGGGTGATGCCGTGCCATGTTATGAGAGAGTTAATGCATGAAGGGTGATGTCATACCGTTTCTATTGTTTTTTACGGTAAGGACGAGAGTAAAAGCACGAAGGGTGATGTCGTGCACATGTTTTGCTATGTTATTACTTCCGTGGGTGCAAAGCATGATATTTACTGTGTTTCTTACTGTACTATTTTCAGGATTTGCTATTTCCTCTCAGCATGTTTTCCCCTTCCCGTTAATATCTGCTAAATGTCTATTTGTTGTTATCTTCTCGTATATGATTTAACTGCACAGGTTCATGTTATTGTCGTGTCCTAGCCTCATCACTACTTTGTCGAGGTTAGGCTCGGTACGTACCAGTACATGGGGTCAGTTGTACTTATACTGCACTCTGCACTTTTTGTGTAGATTTCGGTACTGGACCGCATTGATCAGAGTTGAGTTGCTACCTTCAGTCCATCAGAAGACCCAAGGTAGATTTGTCGGCGTTCACAGACCCTGGAGTCCCCTTCCATTTGTCTTAGTTTCCCTGTTTTCTTCATTTCGAGAACAAATGTATTTTCTTTAAACAAGTATTTGTAGTAACTCTTAGGGGTCATTTGGTATGAGGTATAAGAAGGTATAAGGGTGGTATAAAAATTTAATACCACCTTAATACTCTGTTTGGTTAGCAAATCAGGTATAAGTTATCCCAGTGTTAATTTTAACACCGAGATAACTTATACCTTATAGAAGGTGGGGTAATTAGCACAGGTATAACTTATACCTTCTTTTTAGAAATTATGCAATTGTCATTCTTAATACAACATACCAAACAATGAATAAACAACAATCCCAACATAACTAATCCCAGCATAACTTATCCCAATATAACTTATACCGATATAACCGTATTCCAACCAAACGACCCCTTAGAAATTTGTGGATTGTGACACCAGATTTTGGGTAGTGGTATTGAGATATTTGAGTAATTATAGCTTTCGCATTTTATTAAATCATTATGGTTTTTTTAAATTATTGTCATTTAGTGAATTTCCTAAAGAAGTAGCATATTTAGATTTTTATATGTTGGCTTGCCTAGCAATACTTTGGTTAGGTGCCATCACGATCCCGACGGTGGGAAATCCGGGTCATAACAATTTGTGATGGTTATTTAAGTTGTTTGAAGAGGTATATCAAATCTAAAGTGGGTGGCCTCACAATAAAATCGTTGTTGGTACACACTTGCTATTATTGCTAACAGTGTCATGGCTCTTGATATGATATTGCAAGTAATGCATGACATAGAAATATTATTTCGATTTCGCAGGAGGGATCTACAAAGAATAATCTCGTTATGTCAGTCGACTCTTTATAATAAAGTCTTGAAAGCTTGTTCTTGTTTAGGATTTAGTTTTGATTGTGCTTCCTCGGACACTTGTATAACATTTGATTCTTAATAATATGCTAACATTTTTACTTTGTCTTGTAACTTTCTTTTCATGGAATAAATTAATATTAAGATTTTTTCTTAACTTCAATAAGAATTTTACTCAGATGAATTTAAAAAAAAAGACTGAATTGAATTCTCTTGCTAAATAATTAATTAAAAGATTTAATTATTTGATTTTAACATAAAAAATAATTTAGTCTGTGTTGATTCAAATCTTAATATTAGTTCATCTCTTGTTTTGAATATTCAATCTTAATTATAATTTTATCCACCATAAACTTTATTTTCAAAGAGTAAAAGATTGATAAGACATTTCACTTTTAGATCTTTATGTTTGTAGAATCAGTAGTGGTACCATTTTTTTCTCTTTCACACACATTTATATTCTTAAATATTTTCTTAATTATTGTTTAATAATTGGGTATTTTTCAATATTACACTAAAAATTGATTAAAAAATATTATTTGAGTAGAAAAATAGTTCAAATATATTACCGTGAGGGTATTTTTTTTCTCAATTTCAACTCTTTATGCAATCCATTTAATATTACTTTTATTTTTTCTTCGTATTGGACATTATGTAGATGTAATATTACCAATACGGAGGATTCTTATGAAATTGATTTTATAAACCTTCCTGCATATTTTTAATAAAAAATTAATAGACAAAATTTTATTAATTTTAAAATCTTAAATATTAACAATTAGCATAGAAGGTATTATAGTCCAAAAAATAGGTTATTGCAGTTATGTCCTTTCCCTATGAGTTCTTCCATTTATTATTTTAAGGAAATTTTGGTATATTAATATTGTATTTATATTTTTATAATAATATAGGCTCTCATTTTTCTAAATGGATTTGTCTCAAATTAAATTAGTAATAGGACATTATAATATGTTTTAAAATTAAAGTAGTAATAGAAATTTTTAAGAAGTATATCCTAAAAGTAATAGGATTACATATCTAAAGATATTTACTTGTTCAATTTTATATGAATTAGACAGCCCGAAAGTAATAAATACTAATAGGATTCATAAGTGTAATCATATAGGATTCCTAACGTGTAGTATTAATATCTAGAATTCCAGTTATATCCTTTTATTATGAGTTATTATGCTTAACATTATAAGGTTATTTTTGTAAACCGATATTGTATTCATTCTAACAAGAATGGCGAAGGCTTCCATCTCTGTCCCTCAGGAGGATGTGCCTCCCTCTTCTTCACGCTCGTCTAAGGGTAAGGCAATATTACCCCCTAATATTGAGGAATTCATCCCAGGATCCTGCAAAATGACCTCCAATTTCAAGGTTGAGAAGCCTTCTTCGAAACCGGGATGATGCGAACCTGTATCCTGATATATTAGTTTAGTAGCAGATACCGAGAATGTGAAGACTGACTGCCGCTGGGGGGACGCAGTGTTGGTGGAGATTCCTTCTATGGGAGAGGACATAACACCATACAAGACCGGCTTCCTTAGTGTGTATACCTATCCATTTACTCTTGGCCTGGTGGAGCCGTCCTCGCCTTCAATAGACCCGTGATCCTCGACTTCTACGAATGATATCGAGTGATTGTCGGCCAAATTCATCCATAATTTTGGCGCATTGTTTACATGATCAAATATTTTGCAAACATGATTAAGAGGATGTCTTTCACCCTCGACCACCTGGTCAGAATATACAGTCCCCGACTCCTCCGAGGGGGCCTGATTAAGCTCCGATATCAGGCCTCGAAAAACTTTTTTGCTTATACTGACAAAGTTAGGGACGGAGCGTGGATGAGCCGTTTCGTCCGAGTCAGGACCTCAGACCTGATACCGGTGGAGAAGATGTCGTTCCCCGAAAGGTGGAACGTGAAACGTGAAACGTAAGTGGATACACTGATTAAGTATTTTCTTTTCCTTTAGGATCAATCTCCCTATGAACTGACTTCCTCTGCTGATGCAACTGATGCGGTGTACCCTGGCGCGGTTAGGGATCTCTCGGGCTAGGTTAGCTGGCTGGATTCGACTTGCCCATATGTTAAGCGCGTATGGCACAACCTGTCTAAGGCTCGATGGGAGGCCAAGGACCACGGTGAGCCCTCACTTCTGCTGTGGTTGAATTTCTCAGAAGAACTATCACCGATTGCGCCCTCATTCCCTATATTTATATTTTGTATCTGTGCAGGTCTAAGAGAGGTGGATGAAGTGGAGGCTCGCTTCCGGTGTCCTATGTGACATGAATGTGCCGTTAAGACTTAAAGGTAAGTTTTATTGAGTGGTGGTTCGACCCGCTATGCTGTATGGGGCTGAGTGTTAGCCAGTCAAGAACTCCCACGTGTAGAAGATGAGAGTAGAAGAGATGAGGATGTTAAGATGGATGTGTAGGTGTACCAAGCGAGATAGGATTAAGAATGAAGCTATTCGGGACAGAGTGGGAGTAGCCTCCGTGGAGGACAAGATACGGGAGTCACGACTGAGATGGTTCAGACATGTTAGGAGAAAAATCATTGATGCCCTTGTCAGGAGGTGTGAGAGGTTGGCCATGGAGAGTTTGAGAAGGGGTTGAGGTAGGCCTAAGAAGTACTTGGGAGAAGTGATTAGACAGGACATGGCGCTGCTTCAGCTCACTGAGGACATGACACTTAATAGGAGGGTGTGGAGGTCGAGGATTAAGGTAGAAGGTTAGTAGGTAGTTTATAGTGTTCATCGATAGGCTTAGTATCATGTATATCCCTTCATATTATTAGATTTTTCTTACGTTATGTGGTTTTGTTCGCTGCAGGTATTGTATTCTCTATTGCTATTATTTGATACTATTTATCCTTTATCTGTCCATTTTTTCCTTCCATATTTCTTCCTTCCTTGCTTCTCTCTTCTTCTTCTTGCCCTTCCTGAGCCGAGGGTCTATTGGAAACAGCCTCTCTATCTACATTAGGTAGGGGTAAGGTCTGCGTACAGACTACCCTCCCCAGATCTCACATATTGGGATCAAACTGGGTTTGTTGTTGTTGTTGTTGCAGGTCTAGAAGAGGCCTCCTTGATGAGAGAAGCACCGCCTGGGGAAGCGGATTCCCCGAAACCTGACAAAGAGGAGAAAAGACGAAGGGAATCGTCGACCGAGCCTTTGAAATCCAAGAAGACCATAGTGGAAAAACCTAAGGCTGATTCAGCAGCCTTAACTCCAAGAGTAGCGGTGAGTCCCCGAGCTGAAGGTGAGGAGAAAGATGATTCCTCGGTAGCATCTAAGGGAGGGAAAAACTTGATCACCCCCCATACTATTGTGACAGTGGCTTCCAAGTCGGAACTTGATGCTGTTGTTGTCCTACCATGGGCTGAAGAGGCCTTCGAGGGTGTATCGGGTAATGTCCTCGAGCCGGTTGACGACCAAAATATTCCTCGAGCTAAGGTGCATTTGGTAGGTGGTCCGGGGGAGCCTAGTTCTGAAGCTCTCTAGAATTAAGAGATGGCCCCGATTGATCCAGTCGGGGCTATTGAAGAGAGAGATTCCCCTACGATACTAACTTTCCCTCCAAGGGAGATGCGGGATGCCCAAAATAAGAAATTTTCCGATGTGGGGGCTCGTTGGAGATAAAGATGTGTTTGAGAAGCTTTTTGTTGCGCCCAAGTAAAACCTTGAGCTCGGCGCATCATTTATTTTCAGCGAGATCGATAGGCTCTGTGAGCAGGTAATTTTTTGTGAATTCTGCTCGGCGTCTTGATCTTTATCTTTCTAACTTTGCTTCTTTCACGGTCCTAGGCCAAAGTGCTTTATAATCAGACCTTTGCCAGGTTTCAAGATGAGTTGGCTCGCTACGAGGGTGAGCGCAGAAAGCTCACCTAGAAAGCCGATGATCTTAGAGCTCTTTTTACCAAGGAGGAGGAACTCTGGGGCCTTCGGGATTGTTTGGAGGCAGCGTCCCGTGAGAAGACTCATCTCACTAAGCAGGTTACGTATTTTCCGTCTGTTTTTTTCTTCATGTTTACCTCATTTCAGTGTTTTAACACCTTTGGACTAATCTACGCAGCTTGAGAAGAAGGATGTCCTAATAAGGGAGGAGCTCCGAGCCAGAGACTCTGAAATTCTTGAATTCAAACGGCACGTGAGTGAGATAGTTTCTGAGAGATACCCTCTAGGGGAAGGTGGTCTTAGCTGGGTACCGACTTTATGATGCGAGGGCAGAGAGTAATAAGTATAAAGATCTTCATACTGAGTTAGTTGTTATGCTATCCAGGATCAAGGCTGAAGCCGAGACGCTCGTATCTTTGCACAAAGAGGATGTTGTCGCTGCAAATTCTCAGGCCAGGAGAGTGTTCGAAGGGGCCGAGCTACAATTGACTCGAGCCATGGAACATACTCGGTTAGAATCTCGGAGGAGGGCTCTCGAGGATATACATGCAGGGGGCATTGATCTGTCTGCCGAGCCCGAGAGGGTGAAGACCCTAGAAGAGAAGGCTGCGGCCCTACTTGCTTTTGAAAGTGAGTCGAGCAGTGGCTCGGAAGATGATGAGGATAAAGGTGAAATCCCCAAAGGGAAAGAGCCGTTAAAGACCCTGGGGCCGTGGTCGAAGCCGTTGGGGGCACAACCTCTGAGGGAGCTGTCGAAGGCATAGACCCGGTGGTAAGTTAAGGTTTTATTTGTTCTCTCCCTTGTAAATGTACCCTCATGAAAAATATATATAAAAAGCCTTTAGTTTTTCATCATCTCTCACTTTTCCTTTGCTTTGACGATTGGTCCAGAAATCTGGACCTCAGATTAAACCCTTGGATTCTTGCCACTACTAGGCGATTTGTGTGGTCGAAAGTTGACCATTTGGGGATTAGTTCCCGAGTTGGGTTCTTGACTTAAGTTTATCGACCTTTAGGTCTAGAAATAGGCCCTGAGATTATTTAGGTCGGCCCTTAGGCTCTTACGCGTTGGGTCCGCATGACCTCTAATTGGCCCTGAGGCTCTTTTAAGCTGGCGACAATGGCTCTTATGCATTGGGTTGGTACTACCCTTAATTTAAACTGGTGACAATGGCTCTGACGCATTGGGTCGATACGACCCTTAATTTAAACTGGCGACAATGGCTCTTACGCATTGGGTCGGTACGACCCTTAATTTAAGCTGGCGACAGTGGATCTTACGCATTATGTCGGTACGACCTTTAATTTAAGTTGACGACAGTGGCTCTTACGCGTAGGGTGGGTACGACCTCTAGTATAGGCTTTATTTTTCCCTTGTTGAAGTTTTTGTGTTTGTCCAACTCTTCGACGGTTCGATAAGAACCTCGATTGTGAGCCATTATGTGACGATAGATGAGCACCTCAGGAGGTTTCGCTCAATGGCTGAATTATTTCAAAGCCTTTTTATTGTTCAGAGCTGATATGATCGAAGCTCATTTGCTTATGCCGAGGGTAGCCTGGTTAACCAGTTCTTTTCGAAGTATTTCGAAGTAATTGAAGGCCTGTGATTTTGTGGCGACGGTAGGGCGTCCCTGAGTCGCATTAGTTTGGCTGGAGCCTTGTGACTGGAGTCATTGTGTTTGGCCATAGCCTTTTAGCCCCTGAGTGAGGTAGCCTCGACGTCTATATCTAGGATATGCCTTTTTATGGGTCTTACAAGTTCGAATATATAACCTTGACTTTAAGATCAGGATTATGCCTTTTGTAAGGTCTTATAAATTTGAGCATGCCTTGCTTGAGGTCTTATAGATAAGTTACTTGGTGCAAGTATAATTCATGTCTTGCTTGAGGTCTTGCAGGTAGGCTACTTTGTACAAGTATAGATCATGCCTGGCTTGAGGTCTTACAAATTTGGGCATGCCCGGAGGTCTTATAACATTGAAGATGCCTCATGGAGGGCTTACGTTGTTGATAATGCCTCATGGGGGTCTTACATTTTTGGGCATCACCACATAGAGGGCTTTCGGGCTCGAGGTTGCCCGCTCGGGGTCTTATGGCCTCAAATTTTTTATAGCTCGATGGGGTAACAGTTGGCGATAGTCCCCGAGACATCGAAAGTTTTTGGCTCTAGAGCCGTTCTTTGTAAGCTTGACGTTGCCTCATTTCAGGACGTACGAGCTCGAAGTTTCCGGCCCCGAGGTGTTACAGCTTCAAGCTTTTGATGTCAGTCCCCTAGAGTTCGGGAAATTTCTGGCCCTGGGGCCGTTGCTTGTAAAAATAACAATCTTCTTTTGGAGCGCAAAGCGTTTCGATGGTGAAAATATTCCTTTGATTACTTGGTACAAGTATCCATAGTTTTCGCCGTCGAGGGTTCCATCATTCTATGTGGACACTGTTCATTTGACCGTTTGGCCCGATACATCATTTTTCTATCGAGACCTTCTTTGGCTCATCTTGATTTCTTTGGGGAGGTGATCTCCCGGGGGGATGCCTCCTAGTATTCGAGGTTGATTGAAGAGGAACCTCGAATACTTGTTAAGTTCTCCTTAGGTAGCATATAGATGTTGCCTCGTTAAAAACCTTGTCGGTAAAATCCTTCTCCGGACAAAAATCCGATCAAAAGAAAAGAGTGCAACACATGCTTTAAAACCCAAGGTCTTTGAGTCGTAAGATGTTTCGGTGTCTTTCATCGGACACCTCAGCAGTAATAGCGTTTGAGCATTGATATGTTCCAATTGCTTGGAAGCTGTTCACCTTCCATGGTACTGAGCTTGTACGCCATTTGCCGATAACTTCGAGGACGCGGTACGGTCCTTCCCAGCTTGGGCCTAGCTTCCCTTTGTTAAGGTTTCGAGTGTTTAGGGTGACTTTCCTCAGGACTATTTCCCGACTCCGAAATGCCGGAGATTGGTTCTCCTGTTATAGTACCTTTCTATTATTTGTTTTTGGACGGCCATTTAGACCAGTGAAGCTTCTCGCTTTTCATCTAATAGTTTGAGGGCTACAGTCATAGCCTCGTTGTTTGAGCTCTCGGTGGCATGTTAAAATCTGGCGCTTGGCTCTCCGACCTCGACCGGTATTAAAGCCTCGGAGCCGTATACCAGAAAGAAAGGCGTCTCTTCTGTGCTTGATTTTGGAGTTGTTTGATATGCCTATAGCACCTCAGGCAACATTTCTCTCTATTTCCCTTTCGTATTTTCTAACTTCTTTTTCAAGTTTTGAATGATGGTCTTGTTTATAGACTCGGCCTGGCCGTTTGCACATGGGTGGTAGGGTGTTGGCAGAATCTTTTTGATTTTATGATCCTGGAGGAACTTTGTTACTTTGCTCCCGATGAACTGCTTCCTGTTATCACATATTATCTCGGAGGGAATCCTGAATCGACACATGATATGGTCCCAGATGAAGTTAATGACTTCTTTTTCCTTTATCTTCTCGAAGGCCTGCGCTTCCACCCATTTCGAGAAGTAGTCAGTCATAAATAAAATAAATCTAGCTTTACCTGGTGCCATTGGCAGGGGTCCGACGATATCTATCCCTCACTTCATGAACGGCGATGGTGACAAGACTGAGTGCAGCTGTTCACCGGGTTGGCGAATCATTGATGCAAATATCTGGCATTTGTCACATTTTCGGATGAATTCTTTGGTGTCCTTCTCCATGCTATCCCAATAGTAGCCTGCTCTGATCACATTTCGGACTAAGGAATCGGCACCGGAATGATTTCTTCAGGTGCCCTCGTGGATTTCTCAGAGCACGTAATCTGTGTCTCCCGATCCCAAACATACTGCTAGGGGCCCATCAAAGGTTCTTCTGTACAGAGTTCTATTTTTGTCGAGTGAGAACCGAGCTGCTTTTGTTCGCAGGTCCTCGAATCTTTTGGATCTGCGGGTAGCTTCCCACTTTCCAAATAATCGATATATTTATTTCTCCAATCCCATGTTAGGCTAGTGGAGTTGATCTCGGCATGGCCTTCTTCGATCACTGATTTGGACAGCTGAACAACAGCCTCAGGGAGTATGTCATCTTCCTCAATAGATGATCCCAGGTTTGCAAGGGCATCGGCCTCGCTATTCTGCTCCCGAGGTATGTGGACCAGAGTCCATTCTTTGAAACGGTGCAATGTAACTTGAATTTTGTCTATGTATCTTTGCATCATGTCTTCTCGAACCTCGAAGTTCCCATTTACCTGATTTACCACTAGAAGGGAATCACATTTTGCTTTGATTACTTCCGCTCCTAGGCCTTTGGCCAATTCCAGACCTGCAATCATAGCCTCAGACTCAACTTCGTTGTTAGTCAACCTTACGGTTTTTATAGATTGCCTAATCATGCCGCCCGTAGGCGGCTTTAGAACTATGCCGAGCCCAGACCCTTTTACGTTCGAGGAACCATCAGTGAATAAGGCCCATACCCCCCGAAGATATGTCCATTTTTAGGAGAAGTTCTTTCTCTACCTCGGGCACGAGGGCGGGCATAAAGTCAACCATAAAATCTGCCAAAATTTGGGACTTGATAGCCATTCGGGGCTGATACTCGATATTATACCCTCTAAGTTTGATGTCCTATTTGGCTAGTCGGCCCGCTAATTAGGGCTTATGCAATATGCTTCAAAGAGGATATGTCGTTAAAACACAAATACGATGGCATTGAAAATGAGGTTTTAATTTTCGAGATGCGCTTATCAATGCAATAGCTAATTTTTCCAGGTGCGGATACCTGGTTTCGACATCTCCTAGAGTCTGACTTACATAATAAACAAGGAATTGCATACCTTGTTCTTCTCGAACTAGCACACCACTTACCGCTACCTCGGATATGGCCAGGTACAAATATAGCATTTCACCCTCCTTTGGGGTGTGGAGTAAATGTGGGCTTGTCAGATATCGCTTCAACTCCTTTAGGGCATGTTGGCATTCTGGAGTCCATTAGAAGTTGTTTTTCTTTTTGAGCAAGGAAAAGAAATGATGACTTCTGTCTGATGACCTTGATATGAATCGGCCAGGGCTGCTATCCACCCGGTCAGCCGTTGCACGACCTTCATTTTGTTTGCCACCGTGATTTCTTCGATGCCTTTGATTTTGTCGGGGTTGATCTCAATCCCCCTGTTTGACACCATGAAGCCTAAGAATTTGCTCGAACCTACTCCGAAGGCGCATTTCTCGGGATTGAGTTTCATGTTGTAGCTTCTGAGGATGTCAAATGTCTCTTGCAAATGAGTCAAATGGTCCTCTGTGTGCAGGGACTTATCTAGCATATCATCAATGTAAACTTCCATGGATTTACCTACTTGATGTTCGAACATCTTATTAACTAGGCTTTGGTACGTGGCTCCCGCATTTTTAGCCCGTAGGGCATCATATTGTAGCAGTTCATACCGTACTTTGTGATGAATGAAGTCTTTTCCCTATCCTTGGGGTTCATCTGAATTTGATTATACCCTGAGTAGGCGTCGAGAAAGGTGAGGATCTCATGGCCGGTTGTAGCATCGATCAATGGTCGATGTTGGGTAATGGGAATGAATCTTTGGGGCATGCCCTATTTAAGTCTTTATAATCTACGCACATTCTTAACTTATTCCCCATTTTGGGAACTACCACCACATTGGCCAACCATTCGGTATATTGTACCTCCTTAATTGACCATATTTTGAGAAGTTTTGTTACCTCGTCCTTGATGAACGTGTGTTTTACTTTGGACTGAGGTCTCCTTTTTTTGCTTCACCGATTTAAACCTGGGGTCGACACTAAGTCGATAGGTGGTTATTTCCGGCGTGATCCCTGTCATATCTAAATGGGACCAAGCAAAGCAATCGATGTTATTGATAAGAAATTGAATGAGTTTTTTTTCCTGAGTTCAGGGGTCAATCCCGTCCCCAGGTATACCTTCCGATTTAGGAGATGCTCGATCAAAACTGCTTGTTCTAGTTCTTTAATTGTTGATTTTGTTGCGTCCGATTCTTCGGGGGCAATGAAAGTTAGGGGAGAGAGGAAAGCTTCTCCATCGTCCTCGGGGGTCTGTTTGCCATCTAGCTCCTCCGAGATGGAGGGTATAGGAGGTGGCGCCTCCCCGTGAACCGCGAACATCTCCTTTGCCGCATGCTGCTCTCCATATACCATTTTTACGCCGTCTTTTGTTGGAAACTTCATCATCTGATGAAGAGTTGACGGTATTGCCCTCATATTGTGTATCCATGGCCTTCCAAGCAGTGCATTGTACCTTATGTCACCTTCGATAATATGAAATTTGGTATTCCAAACTATATCGGACATGTTGACTGGGAGAGTGATCTCCCCCTTCGTTGCTTCACCGGCTATGTTGAAGCCGTTGAGGACTCGAGAGGTAGGTATGATTTGATTGAGCAGTCCGAGCTGTTCTACCACCTTCGACCTGATTACGTTGGCCGAGCTACCTGGATCCACGAGTACACGTTTTACTTGGATGTTATTCAAGAGAAATGAAATTACTAGCGCATCGTTATGCGGATGAGACAAGGTCTCGAAGTCTTCTTTACTGAATGCTAGGATGTCTGACAAGGCCAATATGTATTACAATTTCTTGCTCGTACTCTGTCAAATTCTAATATAGTTTAAGATATCGTCCCACAGAGACTGGATAATTTATGCTACGGACTTGTAATATTTTAACTACTATTTAAGAGAATCAAATTGATAAAAAGTGAGTGAGGTATAAAACTTGTTAATTACTTAAACTAAACAGAATATTTTTGGAAGATTTATAATTTAAAAAGGAGTTGGGAATCATTGAATTCACTTGATAATATCACTATAATAAAATCTCAATTTCTACATTTATTTCTCTAAAGAATAATTGCTTATTCCTAATATAATTATATTTTGCTCACTAAGAAATAACCAATTAATAACACTCCGTGATAATTATGTTAATTAATCAATTTAAGACTAGTGACTTTTAAACCGAAATATTTTTCTTGCTTGAATTGTGCTAAAAGAAAGTAAAAACTTCCTGAGGATATTTTTACCAAGGATCAATAATCTTGCCTACAACAATTCCTCCGTGAGAATTAAAACTGATGCAAGCAAGATTACTGACTTGAAATAATAGTTTACTGAAAAATTACTTTCATACTACTATTTTATTCATCAGTTATTATATATTAATTTTGCTCCGCGAGAATTACAAAATTAATATATGAATAACTTAGAGATAAAATATGTAGATGTGATGATAGAGTAATTAAAAACCATTATTTCAGCACAGTATGAAATGTAAATAAAAAGTTTCAAGCCAAAAATATATAAAAACTAAGATAATATTATAAAATATATCAAGTTTCATCAACTATCCTAACAAAAGAAATTACTCCATTGTGGAGTAAGAAAAGCTAAAAAAGATATTTAGAAGACTAGAAATATTTAAAAGACAAAGGAAATATTTTTACTACAAAGAAAGAAGATCAAGACTATTCTTGTCTTACAAAGATTTGATATCCTTATACAAAGAGAGCTTGCTATTTATAGGAAAAGATGAGTAGCTTTTGTCATGTTCCACTTTTGCAAATGTGAAATCCATGTCTGCGAAGTGACCTTTGTGTACGTAGGTTCTATATATGCAAATATGACACTTGTGCTTCACTCTTGACTTCATGAGTTAGTCTTGTAAATGTAGCTTCCATGTATGCGAAGTGACCTTTGTGTAGGTAGATTCAATATATGCAAATATGGCACTTGTGCTTCACTCTTAACTTCATGAGTTAGTCTTGCAAATGTAGGTTCCACGTATGCGAATGTGACCTTCGCAAATATAGATTCCACACATGTATATATGACTTTTTTGCTTTCATTCTTGACTTCATGACTTAGACTTGCAAATGTAGGTTCCATGTATGCGAATGTGACCTTTACAAGTATAGATTCCACACATGCATATATAACTCTTTTTCATCTCTAATTGTCTCTTTCCATAAGCCCATATGTATATTCCACATTTGCGAATATGAACATGACGTGTGCAACTGTGGTTTTGCTTCATTCTCTTGTTTTTAGCTTCTTTCCTTCTTTTTCATAATTTCTTTTTCCTACAAAAAAATGTTAGAAAATATGCGAGGATAGGATATTATTGTTCATATTTTATTTTTAAAACTTATTTTTACATATGAAATTAAATGAATAATTTATATTCATCAATTTCCTCGGGCATGCGGCCCCGAATTTGCCCTTCTATTGCAGCGGAAACTTTTGTCCGTTTGATCACGGGTCCTTGAGGAACGTCGGTACCCCCAATGATCATATGAATGATGTGCTGAGGTTTTCCCGTTCCATTCCTCCTGTCTGCCTTTCATTCCTTCCGGGCTGGAGTTTTCTGAGCTTCCTGTTGGTTTTCTTGGCATATACTTCCGTTAGTGTGGGAGATTATATCGATGTGTTGGGCTTTGTGTGAGCCCACACCCACGGGGATTAGTTCTGGTGCGTCCTCAGGGTTTTGCAGTGGTGCACCGGCGCCTAAAACAGCCACACCATTCTCTCTATGGTCCTTAGGACTGTAGTTTTTATGTGCATTCACTGAGTTAGTCATTTTGACCTGAAATCAAAGATTCTTGGACAAGAAAAAGTATGAATAATAACTTGCGTTTTTCAGTAAACCAGCACTAAAACAATCATTATTATTTTTAGCCCCACGGTGGGCGCCAACTGTTTACCTTGAAAATGGTAATTACAGTTAGATTTGATTTTGCGGTTCTAAAAATACGTGATTTATTTTAATGCTAGTTGTTAGGCAATAGATGCTAAGCGCGAGACTAGAAAATAAGGTAAGAGCTTGAAGATAGATCGCTTTGCAAACCGAGTAGCCGAGAATTGGGGTCTCGAGCAAGCCTACGCCGGGCCTTGGGGTCAAACTAAATGCTTGACTGGGGCTGATCAATGGGGGACTAATAGTCCTAAGGGCCTTGATGATGGATCTTTATGATCAATGATGAGTAATAAATGAAGAATAATCAATGAAACACAATAAATGTAAGTAGTAAATCAAATGAAAGACAATAGAGAATGTTTAAGTTAGAGAGCAGAGAATGTTCTTGTTCTTGTATTGAATATCATGTGTGCAAAAAAATAAGGGTCCCCTTTACATAGGAGGGGGGAATCCCAACAGAGTACACACACATTTATTACAGAGAAAAGTAGATGGTACAGCTACTTAATCGTCCGGTATGGACTTGTACTATTCTTGCAGGAGTTGTCAGCTTTAAGCACACGCCTTGGGAATTTCCCGCTTGTCCATGCTAGCCATCGATTTGTGCTACCCCGAGATCGAGCATAGGGAACCCTCGGGGTCGAACCTTGATCGGTGCCTCGAGCCTATTGGGCTACGGAATGTCATATCGATCATAAAATCGGAGCGTCCGATTTTAGCCGTGTACAATTATTCTTATCAATTTGACTCTTAATATATTCTAGTCAATTTGATCCATTAACTGATTTCTTTTATCATGACTTATCTTCTTACAAAAATAAATTTATGTAACTTAAAAGATTTGTCAACTTGACAAATAATTTTAGTAATATATATGATGAATTTGAATCAAAAATTGTATTAGATTCTTTTGCTAATTGGTTAATTCAAAAACTTAATTATCTATTCTCAACATTAAAGGGTAAATTTTAGTTTTTGTTAATTTAAATTTTTAATATTTACACATCCCAAGTTTAAAATATTTAATCGTTATTATAACTATAGCCGATAAGAACTTCATTTTCTAATAGTCAAAATATTATAGGATAATTTCAGAGATCTCCCTCCAACTTTGATTTTGTAACGCTAACTTCTCTTGTGGTTTGCAATATCACTTTTGTCCCTTGTTTTAATTTCATTATAACAATTATTTTAAAATATTTTTTATTAATACAAATTGATTACAAATTGATTAGTACGTCGTTTTTTTAATATTGGCTCTTCTAGTTAATTAATTGTATGAATTTTTTTAAAAAAAAGAAATTTCTATTTTAACCTATAGTAAAAATCATGCCATCCTTGAATTTTCGCTACAAACGGTATACTATGGAAAAAACGAACTATAGTTAACTGGATTTTATCATATAAGGTGAAACTTTTTAGTTGCTTTAGAATTCTAAATATTAGGACTTTCTACCTAGTTTAATTAGGAATGATATATAAAATTGAAATTTTAATTGATTCCAAATTACTAAATATTAAGAAAGTAACTTAATTACAGTTTTATCTAATGTGAAATTTATTTTTAAAGGGTAAACATGCGAACGACATTTCGCTAAGAGGTTCGTGCTTTTAATATAGTACAGATAGATAAGTGGATAAGTAACTGACTAAATAGAAAGAATTCAATTAGTTCTATCTTCTTTCTTCTTTGGTTTTTGTGTCTACCTATTTTTCTTTTGACCAATAACTTACTGTATACGGGTAAAACCGAGCTCATGGTACACTCGGGCTTCCGATATGATAAACCAAGCTAGAGACATGATGATAACGGACCAGAATCAAGGCAAGGATCTCATCGAGTCAGAGCCCGGGGGCATGACGCCCGCCCTCGAGAATATCGGGGCCATCATCCGGGATCGGTCCAAGTCCCAAAAAACTTTAGAGAACGTTGTTGGGCAACCAAGCACGACCAACAGAAGGCCATAATATCCGCAACCGGCCAGATATCATGGTGTAGATGTCGGCACGTATCGATGGAGAACCGGTGATTAGTTGAATAGAAGATTTTTTTTACCTTTTATAGAATTGTACTTCGGGTAAAACTCCCCTACTATATAAAGGGGAGTCTGGTTATTCATTGAGGACATTGTCACATACATACCAAAACAATATACTATTATTTTTCTGTCATTCATATTTCTTAAGTTGTCGATCAGTTTTCATTGTTATAAGCCTGGGATCGTAGATGAATACATCATTAAGGCTGCCCTTGAGTTCAGAATCATCCCCCCTTATTTCCAAGAGGTTTGATAATTTATTATATCTCTTATCTGTTTATTCTAGCAACCTTTATTGTTTGTATTGAATAAATTTACGTATCCTTAAAACCACTTACAAATTTAATTGTTATCCGATTTTGAGGGTAAACAGTTTGGCGCCCACTGTAAGGCTGAGGATAATAGTGGCAATTTGCTACAAATTTCCATAACACACCCTATTTTACACTTGTTCTTTGAAAGTGTCTTTAGTTTCAGGTCAAAGTTTAAAATGACGAACTCCCGATTTGCCCCCTCTAAACATGGATGTTGAGTCTGGTCACCATGGAGAGAGCAACAATATGGTACCCAGTAATGAGGTTCCCCTGTTGATCCCAACAGAATTCCGGCGGTGGACTCAATCGACGCTAACTCATATATGACCACCAATGCGAATTTGCCTACCGACCCCGAGAACAACATCCGTGGGGGAGTCTGATCGGTAGCCCAAAATACATATGACGGTGAAGAGATGGGATCAACTTGCGAGTGATCTTTGAAATGCTACATGCTCAATAGGTGGCGATAGCCCAGCTGCAAAACCAAAGCCGCGCCCTCAGCAGGGTTGAGCCCGAGCCGTCCTAGAAAATCACTCGCAGAAACGAACCAGTCACAGAGAGGTCGAGTGATGCTGAACTCAGGATTAACCCCAAGATCGTAAAAATGCTCGAGGAACTGACAAAACGGGTAGAATCGAGGGAAGAAAATCGAAGCCAATGACAAAAAAAATGGGAACCTACAATTCCAGGGTCGACCAAATCCCAGGAGCACCATAGATATTGAAGGGCCTAGATTCTAAGAAGTTTGTTCAAAAATCTTTTCCATCGAGCGTAGCTCCGAAGCCAATCCCAAGGAAGTTCTGCATTTCTGAGATTCCTAAGTATAATGGAACAACTGACCCAAATGAGCATGTGACCTCCTACACGTGCGCCATCAATGGGAACGACTTGGAGGACGATTAGATCGAGTCCGTCCTATTGAAAAAGTTCGGGGAAACTCTGTCAAAGGGAGCTATGATATGGTATCACAACTTACCCCCTAATTCTATTAATTTGTTTGCTATGCTTACAGACTCCTTCGTGAAAGAACACGCCAGGCTATCAAGGTCGAGACCAGGAAGTCAGACCTTTTCAAGGTGAGACAGAGAGATAATGAGATGCTTAGGGAATTCATATCCCGATTTCAAATAGAACGGATGGACCTACCCCCAGTTACGGACGATTCGGCCATTCAGGCCTTCACCCAAGGACTCAATATACGAAGCTCATTGGCTTCACAACAGTTGAAGCAAAAATCTGATAGAATATCCGGCTGTAACTTGGGCCGACGTACATAACCGATATCAGTCAAAAATTAAGGTCGGAGATGATCAACTTGGGGCCCCTTCTAAGTCCATTTATCCCGTCAGATCTATCGATAGAGCCAAGAGAGACATTGATCGTGAATCAAGATTAAATAAGGATCGACATCAACCATACAATTGAGACTGAATAGGTAATAGGTCTGGGTGAAACCCTGTGAGAAGTGAAAGGAGAAGAGATTGAGGTCAAAATAACCGGGGAATCATGAGCAAAAGCGGTTTCGACAGGCCCATCGGTCCTAACGAAGTGCAAAATTATTAGAGTACCACTTCAATGTCGATGCTGCTGCCATCGTATTTGCCATTAGACGTATCAAAGACACCAAGTGGACTCGACCTTATAGCCCGATCTAACCAAGAGGGAACCCAACCTAATGTGTAATATCATGGCACTCACAGCCACAGAACGGAAGATTGCCGACAATTAAGAGAGAAAATAGCCCGGTTATTCAACAACAGATATCTCCGAGAGTTTCTGAGCGATCAAGCCAAAAACCATTTTAGGAATAGGGACTCTAGTTGGCAGATCGAGCAGGAGGAACCTCAACATGTCATTAACATGATATTCGGTAGGGTCGAGTCCCCCAAGGGGTCGATGTTAAAGCACACCAAAGTTTCCATCATAAGGGAGAAATAAACTCGAGATTACGTACCAGAAGGAACCTTGTCTTTCAACGACGAGGACGCTGAAGGCATCATGTAGCCCTATAAAGATGCACTTGTAATATCTATACTCATAAACAAATCTCGAGTTAAGAGTGTTAATTTATCCAGGTAGCTCGACCAATATCATTATATCGAGAGTCGTGGAGCAGCTAGGTCTACAATACCAAATTGTGCCTATAATTTGAGTTCTAAAAGGATTCAACATGGAATGTGAGACCACTAAAAGAGAGATAACAATACCGGTGAACACCGCCAAAACCATTCAAGAAACAAAGTTCAACTGTTCGAAGGGGATATAAGATACAATGCTCTGTTTGGAAGGCCGTGGATTCACAATATAAAGGCAGTGCCCTCGATGCTACACCAGGTGTTGAAATTCCCAATGCCAGGAGGGATTAAAACAATTTACGGAGAACAACCGATCGCAAAGGAGATATTCACGGTTGATGAGGTAGTCCCGATATCCACACTTTCAACACCAAAGGATCCGAGTTTGGTCAACAAAGATTAAACCAAGTGGCAATCACCGAAACCAGTCCCAATCGAACAGGAGAAATAGGTGACGGTTGTGGACAACGATTATGGAGTTCCCGGGTCTTTCATAGTCATCGATGATTCCAACGCCACCAAATTAACTATTGAAGAGCTGGAGCAAGTCATATTGATCGAGCAACTGCCCGATCGTAAGGTATACCTAGGCACAAGGTTAAGTCCCGAGCTCAGGAAAAAAATAATTAAATTCCTTATAGCTAACATAAATTATTTCACTTGGTCCCACTTCGACATGATAGGGATTCCACTGGAGATAACTACTCATAAGTTGAGCCTGAATCCGAAGTTCCTCCCGGTCAAATAGAAAAAGAGGCCTCAGTTCGAAGTCAAGCATGCATTCATCAAAGATGAGGTATCTAAACTCCTTAAAATCGGGTCTATCCGAGAGGTTAAGTACCCGGATTGGTTAGCAAACATAGTGGTAGTACCTAAAAAAAAGAAATAAATTAAGAATGTGTATAGACTACAAGGACTTGAATAAAGCATGACCCAAGGACTCTTTCCATCTGCCTAACATCGATCGCATGATCGATGCGATACCGGCCACAATATCCTCAGCTTTCTCGATGCCTACTCCGGTACAACCAAATTTGAATGAACCCGGGCGACTAGGAAAAAACATCCATCATCACTAAGTACGTCACCTACTGCTATAACGTAATGCCTTTCGGACTAAAAAACACCGATGCCACTTACTAACCCCTAGTAAATCGGATGTTCGAAGAACAAATAGGAAAATTAATATAGGTTTACATTGATGATATGTTAGTTAAGTTCCTGCGAGCAGAGGACCATTTGAAACATTTGCATAGAACCTTCAACATATTGAAGAAATACAATATGAAGCTGAACTTGGAGAAATGCACATTCGGAGTCGGGCTAAGAAATTTCTGGAATTCATGGTATCTAACCAAGAAGTCGAGATCAATCTTGATAAAATCAAAGCCATAGAGGACATTACCACGATGGACAATGTCAAGGCCGTTCAAAGGTTAACCGAACCATAGCCGCGTTGGGCCGATTCATTTCAAGGTCCTCTGACAAGAACCATCGATTCTTCTCGTTATTAAAGAAGAAGAATAATTTCTCATGGACCTTGGAGTGTCAACAAGCCTTGGAAGAACTCAAGCGGTACCTTTCGAGCCCGTTTTTGCTTCAAACTCTGAAGGCTGATGAACAGTTGTACCTGTACTTGGTGGTATCCGATATAGCGGTAAGTGACCTAGTCCCGGAAGAGGAAGGTACAAAATTTCCTATCTACTATGTTAGAAGGACTCAAGGTGAGGCCAAAGCTAGGTATCCTTTCCTAGAAAAATTGGCGCTCGCTCTAAGCACCTCTAGGAAGTTAAAATCGTATTTTCAATGCCATCCCATATGTGTCGTGACTACTTACCTGTTGAGGAACATAATGCATAAGCCCGAGTTCTCAGGACGATTGGACAAATGGGCCATGGAAATCAATGGGTACGATATCGAATATCGACCCCAAACCGCTATCAAATCTCAAATTTTGGCAGACTTCGTGGACGACTTTATGCTGGCCCTGATACCCGAGGTCGAGAAAAGGTTTTTGAATTCGGGGACCTCTTTCGGAATCTGGATTCTCTTTACGGATGGTGCTTCGAACGCAAAGGGGTTCAGACTTGGCATCGTGCTGAAGCCACCGATGGGTAATCTAGTTAGGCAATCTATTAGAACTGTTAAACTAACTAACAGTGAGGCCGGGTATGAGGCCATAATTGCAGGTCTCAAGCTAGCTAAAAGCCTAGGGGTGGAGGTGATTGAAGCTAAGTGTGATTCCCTTCTTATGGTGAACCAAGTCAATGGAACGCTCGAAGTCAAAGAGGAACAAATGTGAAATTACCTGGATAAACTACATGTGACATTACATCGGTTCAAGGAATGGACTTTGCAATATATACCTCGAGATTAAAGCAGCGAGGTCGATGCTCTTGCTAACTTAAGATCATCGGTCGATGACGATGAATTCAACTCGAGAACGGTCATAGAACTCATGAAATCGGTAGTGGAAGAGGGCCACGCCGAGATAAACTCAACAAGCTTAACTCGGGATTGGAGAAACAAGTATATAGACTACCTGAAGACCAAAAAACTGCTCTTGAATCCTAAAGAATCGAGAGCTCTACGCACAAAAGCGGCCAGGTTCAAACACCCTGTTTAGGACGTTCGATGGCCCACTCGCTATATGTCTAGGACCGGGAGATACCGAGTATGTTTTGAGGGAAGTATGTGAAGGCACCGGCGGACATCATTCGGGTGCCGAATCATTGGTTCGGAAGATAATAAGAGTCAACTACTGCTGGATCGACATGAAGAAGCATGTAATGATTCATGCAAAATTGCAAAAATGCGACGGGGAGCCGCTACATTCAGTTCGTACGACAAGGAGCTGCTACATTCAGTTCGTGCGAAAATGTGACGAATGTCAGAGGCATACACCAATGATTCATCAGCCCGGGGAGCTGCTACATTTAGTCTTGTCACCCTGTCCATTCATGAAATGGGTAATGGACATCGTTGGTCCCCTGCCATGGGCACCTGGTAAGTCTCAATATATATTATTTATGACTGACTATTTTTATAAATGGGTGGAAGCCCAGGCATTTGAGAAAGTCAGGGAGAATGAAGTTATTGATTTCCCATTAATATGCCGGTTTAGAATGCTGGCCGAGATCGTGTGCGACAATAGGAAACATTTCATCGACAGTAAGGTTAGCAAATTCTTCGAAGATCATAAAAGCAAAAAGATCCTATCAATACTCTATCACCCTAGTGGGAATGGGCAAGTGGAGTCTACGAACAAAACCATACTCCAAAACCTTAAGAAGATGTTGACCGACGCCAAGGAAAAATAGAAGGAAATTCTGCACGAAGTCCTATGGCCGTATTGTACAATCTCGAAGTCTAGTACCGGGGCCACCCTATTCTCATTGGTCTACGGTGCTGAAGCTCTAATACCGGTCGAAGTAGAAGAACAAAGTCTCAGGTTTCGATATGCAACTAAAGAGTCAAACAACGAGGCCATGAGTACGACCTGAAACTGTTGGATGAGAGGCGCGAGGCTGCCCTCGTCCGATTGGCTGCCCAAAAGCAACGTATCGAAAGGTATTACAATCAGAGAGCCAACCTCTGATATTTCAATATCGAGGACTTGGTGTTAATAAATATGACACTGAACACCCGGAACCCGAATGAAGGGAAGATGGGGCTGAATTGGGAAGGTCCATATCAAATTCTTGAGATCACTAGCAAAGGATCATACAAACTCGACGTGGTGAACAGTGAAAGGCTACCAAATAACTAGAACGTAACCCACTTAAAACGATATTACTGCTAAGGTATGACCCCGTTCATTATTTTTCTTAACATATATTATGAATTGGACTAACGCTTGCAGGTAACAACGAAGAAATGATACAACACTTAGGCCTGAAAGCATGCATTGCACTCTTTTTCCCTTGAACTGGTTTTGTCCCAAATGAGTTTTCCGGCAAGGTTTTTAATGAGGCAATAGTGGATCGTGCTAAACTTAGAATTAAAGACCGGTTATGAACCAAATTCAAGGGTCACATCGATAGTATCCGAGCCCTCTCTATGATCAACCTCGAATGCTGGGGGACATCTCCCTCGGATAATGATTTTAGCAAGGAAGGAAACTTTATGCTCAAACAAGTCTAGGCTTGGTGGATAGGATTTATTATAAGGGCCAAATGGTCAAATAAACCATGCCCACAGAGACCAATTAAGCCATAACATGAAGTTTGTACACAAATCTTGTATGTTGCGCATAAAAATGAAGGAAAGTTTCTACCTTGCAGATACATATTTTGTCTTTTATAAACTACTACATTTTGTTCCTTAAGGACATCGAGCCAAAAGGACACCTCTATCCAGATCCAAGAGATCACCCCCCACTCAGGGACTGTTGTCCAAGGCAAACACGGATGGCTCGGGCTATCAAAAACCTGGAGCACAAAAATCTATTAGGCAGTGCTCGAACTTTAAAGGCTACGACCACCCCCACTTGGGGACTGTCGTCCTGGGCAAGCTCAGACAATTCGAGAATCAAAGCTCAGGGTAATAAGCCTATTGGGCAATACCCGAGCTTAAAAAGCTACGGCCATCCTAAAAACGGCTCGGAGACATCTGAAATCATAACCAAAACATAAGGCCTTCAAAAGTTCCGAACCGGTTCAAAGGCTACCCTCGACAAAATTATAATCCAAAAACTCCTAAGTAAGCACTTTGGAGAAAGGTCAAACTTCCTCGACAAAATGTACAAAAATCAAAATATACAAAAAAAAAAGAAAAATCTAGAAAGCGCCTAAGCCTGATCTTCGCTGGAGCTCGCCTCGACACTAGGGCCCTCGGGGTCTTTTTTGTCCTCGGGTTCCCCCGAGCCCTCAAAGCCTTCCTCGTCATCGGGATCAACTAACTTCTTGGCATCGGCCTCGAGACTCTTAGCATTTTCGATCTCGAATGACAGATTGAATCCCCAGGCATGAACCTCCTCGAGAACCTTTCTTCGAGATTTCCACTTCATGTAATCGACAATGACTTCAGGCGGTCCTGGGCTACCTCAATGTCATCTCTATACTGGGCCACTATCTCTTCAGCATCGACCCTGGTTATTTTCGTCACTGACTTAGCTACTCTAAGCTCCTTGTTGAGGGCATCCCGCTCAGTGATAGTTGAGCCCAGTTGGGACTGGAGGTCTTCAATTTTTTAGGATCGAGCCTCGGCTTTCCCCATTGCCGCTTGAAGTTGGACCTCTGCCGAGGCTAGATGCTCTCGGGAAGTATCCTTATTCGAAGCCAAACAATCCATCTTGCCTTTCCACTCTTCGGCCTCGGCCTTGATTTTATCCAAACGTAGTCCTCTCAGTTTGTGGGCTTTGTCCGATGGGTTTTTGTAATGCCCCATAAAATTTACCAAAAACTCGAGATTTCATGGAAGTGGTAAATGATTAGTATGGACTTTGTGGGGGGGGACTACTGTGCCCTCCGTGTATGTTTGACTCAATTTGGGTGATTGTGGATTGACTCACGAAATCAACACACTTCTTGCCAGTTAAATCTGCCAGCACAGTGGAACAGTATGCTCAGTTGTATATCAAGGAAATAGTCAGGTTGCATGGCACTCCAGTTTCTATCATTTCTGATCGAGGGGCATAGTTCACGGTCAAGTTTTGGAAGAAATTTCAGCAAGGTTTTGGCACTCAGGTGAACCTTAATACATCCTTCCACTCACAGATTGACGGGCAGGCAGAGCGGACTATTCAGACACTTGATGATATATTGCACGCCTGTGTTCTTGATTTCAAGGGTAGCTGTGATGATCATTTGACACTCGAAGAATTTGCCTACAACAACAATTATCATGCTAGTATTCAGATGGAACCATTCGAGGTGTTATATGGTAGGATATATAGATCTCCCATTGGGTGGTTCGAGATTGGGGAAGCTGAATTGATAGGATCAGACCTCGTGCATCAGGCTATGGAGAAGGTCAAAATCATTAAGGAGCAGTTGAAAACTGCTCAAAAATTGTCAGAAGTCATATTCGGATGTTCGTCGTAGGAATTTGGAGTACAAAAAAGATGATTGGGTATTCTTGAAGGTTTTCCCCATGAAGGGTATAATGCGGTTTGGAAAGAAAGGGAAATTGAGTTCGAGGTATGTTGGACCGTACAAAATCATTCCAAGGATTGGTTAGGTGGCGTACAAGCTTGAGCTACCACCTGAGATGTCATTAGTGCCACCCGGTATTTCATGTGTCTATGCTGAAGAAAATAGTCGGGGATATGTCGCTTATTATGCCAGTTGAGACTATTGAGGATAATAAAGAACTGTCATATGAAGAAATTCCAGTTGCCATTTGATAGGAAAGTCCGAAAGTTGATCAATAAAGAAATTGCCCCCGTGAATGTGTTATGGCGAAACCAGTAGGTTGAAGAGGCTACTTGGGAGACCGAGGAAGAGATGAAGAAGAAGTATCCTTATTTGTTTGAATATCTATGTAATCTTTCTATGAAATTATCGCCTATGAATTATGTATCACTTGTACAGTTGATGTTAAAGTTGGTCCTTTCTGGTTATATGTTGCCTATGAGGCCACAGTTGGTGTTGTTTTATGTTATGTTACGTCATTAGATTATGTATATGTTGTTAGGATTTGTTTTTGGGGTTCTCTGGCAGTTGGATAGGCCTAGTTACAAGGGAAACTTTGGCGAAATTTTTGGAAATTTAGGGAGTTAGTCAAAAACTGGGATTGCTGGTGTGTGGTATGATAGTTGAGTCGCATCGTATGCTAATAGTGAACTTTGACCCTCATATGATGACGCAATTTTAAGTGGGGGAGGATGTAAGGCCCCATAAAATTTTACCAAAAATCCAAAATTTTGTGGTGCCGAGGTAGACTTACATGTGTTGGGGAGTTGATGAAAATTTTTGGCAGTGCAGGGCATTTCTGTGGTCCATCCTATGGTTGTAAAGCTGATCTGCGGATCGCAAAATGAAGCAGAACTTGAGCAAAACTGTTGGACCAATATGCGGTCCATTATGCGGCCGCATAATTATTTCGCGGGCCGCATAATCCATCGCAAATCAAACACTAAAAATTTTCGGAGGGTTGTTCTGCAGTGCATTATGTGACCGCAAAATCGGTCTGCGGACCGCAGACCAATCGCCGAGGGAAGCAGAAAAGGCCCAGTTCTAAAGCGCCATTACGCGACCCATCTTATGAATCACAGAAGCTTTATGCGGTCGCACATACTACTGCAGATCCTGTTTTGGAGCTTCATATATGGGTTTTTATAACCCGACCCTATTTTGTTATATATATGTTTAGATGTTGTGGACCATTTTTCTTGCAAAAATCTGATATTTTGGGGATGAGAGAGTGTGCTAGAGTTGACGAGAGTTCTTCAACAATTTGTTTTTCAATTCTTGCTCAAATCTTGGAATATTAAAAGGAAAACTCACTAGGTCTTCATCGTAGAGGTAAGATTCTACACCCTAACCCTTAATTTTAAAATTTAACTAGAAATGGGTAATTAGTAAAACAATTCTTGGGTATGAGAGTTGTTTATTTTGCATGCATGTACTATTAAGGGGTGTAGGAAGATTGTTGCAGTAAAATGGTAAAGAATGAGTTGTGGGATGATGGAATCCACCATAGGAGGACCTTGAAACCTTAATGCACACCTAGTGTTTGATAAAATGGTCAAATGAGCTGGAACCATAATCATCTTCCTACTTTTGGTTCAATTTGTTATATTTCTAAAATAGATTGAAGTTGCAAAAATTTCTGGAACATTTTAGAGTTTAAGGAAGCTCATGTGAGGTATGTTGGCTAAACTCTTCTCTTAGAATTGAACCCCACAATGTCTTTGTAAGTCCCGAGTTGCTCATTATGAATTAATTATTCCGGATAAGCTTGGTGTCAAAAGATGTATGTGTTCAACATGTATTTCAAATGCTCTTGTTATGTGGTACTACTATTTGAGGATATGTTCAAAGTATGGGTTGCATATCTAAATGTTATGATTTCAAGTTTTGTTTCAAATGAAAGTTAATGACAATTGTGTAAGAACTCTTAATGCGCCTAAGACTCTTATTTGCTCATATGTGTGGTTAAATGTATGAATATAAATGCCTTATTGATGGAAAATCCATGATGATGGTTTGAAAGTGAAAAGGCATGCATAAAATACGAAACATTAAATGGGGAATGAGAAATATGAAACACGACCAACGTGCCAAGAGGAATAATACAATTGTAACTGCTAGTGCCAATAAAAAATGAAGAGATGAGAAAGAAGTATGAAATGGGATGATTGATAGAAAAATGTGATATCTCGTATGAGCGGCCTAGCCGATCGAGTCGTGATCGGACACCATGCAGCACACATGGTTGTGATTGTGCTGGAAATTGTAATTTAAATCAAACTTGGTGAGCCCCACTTTATTTTGGGGTCATGTACCTTTTGTTCCTTGAGTATTGTATTTGAGGTATAGCCGGGGCCTTATTGCCGGTACTACTATTGTACTCTTTTGTATCCACTAGAGGCTTCGTAGACATAGTGTGGTTTATATATGGGTGCTAAGAGCGTCAAACAATTGTATTGTGATTGAATCACTTGTTCCACTTCGAACCATGAAAGTGTGTGTATGTTGAGACTTATTAAAGGAAATAACTAATGGTAATAAATTTGGTATTGTCTACATGATCTCCTTATTGGTTAATTAACAAAGTTATGTATTCCCTTTAAATCATGGGTGAGTCTGGGTAGAAGGTATTCAATATGCTTGCTTGACCAGGTTCCCTTGGTTGAGCGCCAATCGCGCTCCCCGAGTTTGAGGCATGACATTTTTCCTTCACTGGTCAATTTCTCTCCACTCAGGTAAAAACTATCACTGATTCCCCTCTGTTTCTGAGATTTTTCACTAGATTTTGCTATCAACATCGATCTTTCGTCACTTCCTACTACTGTTTTGAATCTATGAAATCCTATGAGCCTTACATGGAACTATAAATAGAGCTTTTAATTTTCTCACCAACGTGACCTAACATTGAAGAAAAACATCTACACGACCCTCTAAGAGTAATTCTAATTAGGGGTGTGCATTCGAATCGGTTTATCGATAAATCGAATCAGTTATTTGTTATCGGTTTATCAATATCGATTTATCGATTTCGATTTCAATTTCAAAATTTTCCTTATCGAGTTATCGATTTCGATTTTGATTTTGTCCTCTTCGATTATCGGTTTATCGATAAACCGATAAGATATACTAAAAAGACAAATATACCCTTATTCTATAATACCCTTTCCTTTACCCTAAGTCCCTAACCCTATTATTTCCTCTACCCATTCTTCAGCGCCACTTTTACCTTTATCCCTCTCTCCCGCGAACTGCAAACCTAACAGAGAAAGTGAACTCTGGCAAACTTTGGCATACTCCAGTGACTTCAATAGTACAGTTCTCCCTCTCTCTCTCTCCGTGCCTTTGTTACAATTTCAAGCATCAGCAGATTTCACCTCCGTATCCATTTCAAGAGACCTTCTCTCTCTGTCATTGACTTCTTCAGGTACAATTTTTTCTCTGTCATTCACCTTCATATCCATTTCACCTGCATTCGCCCCTTTTTTTATACCGTTGGAGTGTTGGTGGCATATATTTGATCCCTTACTTTAGTTTCGTTGCATGTGCTTGTTGACACAATTTTTATGTTATAAACGGTGTTCGTCTTATTTTAGCTTCTTTTTGTCCATATTAGTTAGGCGTGTTTATAGCGATATACTTTCCGTGGAATCTCGCAAATTTTCTTATTGGTGTAATCGATAAGCCCCAAAAATCGATATTTCCAAATTGAAAAAATCAAAACCTTATTGAAACGATAACGATAAGCATATGTACAAATCGATAATCAATAAATAATTATCGATAAGGGTCAAAATCGAATCGATAAATCGAATGCACACCCCTAATTCTGATATTTCGAAACCTAGGGTTTCTTACTAATTCTTGTTCTTTTACTTATGAGTACTATCATTGTTTCGAGCTTGAAGCTTTGGGGTTTTAAACAACTAAGAGAAACCCTCGTTTGGTCAGCTGCACTCAAAATGGTCAGTACAGTCCTAACTTCTCTCTTTAATCGTCTTATAGGAACATCATGAATATGCTGGTTGTTTTTCTGTGAACTATAGTTGTTTATGATGCATACAACTAGCATGAAAATGTTTATTTTTCTATTCATAATAATGTGTCGTCTCCTTATGATCACTTGTCCTACCTCTTGATTCTTTTATTAATAATCGATCAAGTTATTATGTGATTCCTAATGGTTTTTATGTTTAAATTCAAACAACCTGTATGTTTAACCTGTAACGTGCATTGAATGATTGCTCATGTTTACCTGAACTTCACAGTCTTTTTCACTGATGATTCTGTTTGTGCTGTGGTCGAATTTGTTTTTTGATGATCCTAACTAAGATAAACTTGAAAGTTCATAAGTTCAACAACAACAACAACAACGGCCCAATGTAATCCCACTAGTGGGGTCTGGGGAGGGTAATGTGTACGCAGACCTTATCCCTACCCAGAGGGGCAGAGAGACTGTTTCCAGGAGACTCTCGGCTTAAGAACACGACAAGAGACGATATATTAGTACCATCAATAGAGACATAATAAAATAATAGCAATATAGGAAATACGAAATAGATGGAAAGTACAATAATAACCAGTATATAAAGCCATTTATCACTAGATAACCACTAGCATCCTAAAACTAAATCCTAGTTGTCTAGTCCTACTCGAGTGCTCCGTAGAAATATTCGGAACTTTCTCCTAACCTACAACCTTAATGCTCGTCCTCCACAATACCCTGTCAAAGGCCATGTCCTCAGTAATCCTAAGTCACACCATGTCCTCCCTGATCACCTCTCCCCAGTACTTCTTGGGATGCCCTCAACCTCTCCTTGTGCCCACCCCAGCCAGTCGCTCATACCTTCTCACCGGTGCATCCGTGCTCCTTCTCTGAATGTGCCTAAACCACCTAAGTCTTATTTTCCGCATCTTATCCTCCATGGGGGCCACACCCACCTTCTCTCAAATATCCTCGTTTCTTATCCTATCTATCTTAGTATGCCCGTACATCTACCTCAACATCTTCATCTCTGCTACTTTCATCTTCTGGATGTGTGAGTTCTTAACCGGCCAACGCTTAGTCCCGTACAATATGGCAGGCCTAACCACTGCTCTATAAAACTTACCTTTTAACAACGGTGGCACTTTCTTGTCATACAAGACTCCTGACGCTAACCTCCACTACATCCATCCCACCCCTATACAATGTGTGACATCCTCGTCGATATCCCCAATACCTTGAATAACAGACCCAAAGTACTTGAAACTACCCCTCTTGGGAATGACTTGAGAGTCCAGCCTCATGTCCACTCCCATTTCCGTCGTTTCGACGCTGAACTTGCACTCTAAGTATTCCATCTTAGTCCTGCTTAACTTGAAACCCTTAGACTCAAGGGCCTGTCTCCAAATCTCCAGCCTCTCATTGACGCCAACTCGTGTCTCATCAACCAGAACTATGTTATCAGCAAATAACATACACCATGGCACCTCCCCTTGAATATGAAGTTCATAAGTTCCTAGTATGAAAATCTAGTGTAGATGCTTTCCTTATCTATGCATGTATTTGCCAACTCTGAAGACAACTTCTGGGCTATCACCATGGTATTCACATGATTATACCTAATTGTTGGTTGCATTTACATGAAATAATCTTGTTTGAGTTAAGTTGTCTTCTTTTCATAAACATCAATAGTTCACTGCATATATTCTATTAAGATTAAGTTATCCTCTTCTTCATAGAACAAGTCATGATCATGTCTGGTTATAGTCAACTAGTAATTGTTATTGAACTGAACTTAGTTGTCTCATGATTAGTTAAAACCTTTAGTTACATGTTTAATTCAAAATCTTTTTGGTGTAGTGCTTTTCTGTTGTTGAATCCCTTTGATGCTACTGATGACTTTGTAAAGCTTACATTTAGTTGTCAATAAGGTATCTTCTATAAAGTAGAACCCAGTCATTCTTGCTATAATCAAGTGATAATTGTTTGAAGCTGAGCATGACTACTTCAGATTAGATACTAAGCTAGACTATATGCCCGAGTTAAACTTGTTTTAGCATAATACTTCTTTTATCTGTGACCCCCCTTTCATGGCATGTTTAACTTGATTTTATAACATGCAAAGCCCCCATGTCTATATGCAGTCACAACCTCACTTAAATTTTTTGTGTATAACTAATTGAATATTGTATGTTCCCTGTTTGACCCCATGATTCCATGCTTTGTTGTGAACTACCCTCAGTCCTCTCCTCACTGTCAATTTGAAATTGAATATGATCCTTAAACCTTGTGAGAAGTCCTTGTTTGATACTGTCTGAACATAATGGTTTGTTTATAGCTAATACTATTAGAATATGATACTGTTGAGCCCTTAGGGATTCTATGTTCAAATTTGTAAACCTGTAGCCATGTTGAGAGTTTGATCATGTTTCTAATATCTTTGGTAGCTTCTATGTTAGTTGTGACTATTTGTCTGAACCTTTATTAACACCTCTTAAAATTCCAAGTAACATTGCCGACCCATGCATGTGCTAGTAGCAAATTAATCAGTTAACAGTTAGTTTGCCAGGGCAGGAGCATTTGTATCTTTGTGTTGTTGCATAGATGAACTTTATATAACTTACCTTCCCTTTAAGTGTGTTCTTATCTAATGTTTAGACCTTTAACAGTATGTTGTGATGTTTCTGCTCCTCTCTTATGTGTATTCGAAAGTCAGACCTTTAGGTTTACCTGATATGTATTCTTTATTTGGTATCAACTGTAGCCTGTGTGCTCTTATGTTATTCTATTATGAGGAAAAGTATATTTTTGTGGTAAGAGATACTATAGAATTTAGTTTACATTGAAAGTGCCTCATTGGCATTTAAACCCATAAGGAAAATAT
The DNA here is from genome assembly GCF_000715075.1 of Nicotiana tabacum. Classification (NCBI taxonomy): domain Eukaryota; kingdom Viridiplantae; phylum Streptophyta; class Magnoliopsida; order Solanales; family Solanaceae; genus Nicotiana; species Nicotiana tabacum. The sequence goes on along the minus strand of NC_134087.1, from coordinate 150,451,204 downwards.
GTTATTAGTGGTAAAGGGTATTTGGGAGTGGAGTTTAACTCTAGGTTGGGCTGCTCTCCCTGGCACAAGCATTGCCCTAGGCCTCGAGTCTCTTTGTCACGACCTAAACCGATGCCCGAGTCCTACATGTCAAACACCCCTAAGCATGCGTCTAAGATATAAACCTGAATAACATCTGCTGAATTACGAGAATAATGTACATGAAGGAAATCTGCCCAAAAAGGCATACATACATATACATGAAACATACGTAGGGCGAGCCAACAAGGCTGCTATAGACAACTATACATCTCAAAATTGGGAGCCGGCAAGGCCACATACTATCTAACTAGACATACTTTCTATAGACCTATAATAGAAATATAAATGTAAAAAGACGAGACTGAGCCAAGTCATACTCATATATATATATATATACACACACACAATCACATAAACATATCGTACCAAAATCAAAAGCAGCTCCGGATCAAGTGGAGCATGCCAACTCTAGCTGATCAAGGATCTTAAGAAGGGGAACCATCAGCTTGCCTACCTGCACCTGCGGGCATGAAATGCAGGCCCTGTAAAATAGGGCGTCAGTACGAAAAATGTACTGAGTATGTAAGGCATGAAAATCAGTACATAAAAGACATAGATAAAACATGAAATAAAGAAATCCATCTGTAAATCTGATAACTTTGTAAATGCGGAAACATTTATAATGTCATGCTCGTTCATATAAATGTCATGTCGTGCATAGGTACATGTCTCATAACATCATCAGCCACTGAGGGCATCCCATCATATCATCTCAGCCACTGTGGGCACAAACTTTCAACGTATACCAACTGATAAAGTGGTGGTGCATATATAACGCCATAACTTTTTTCCATATTCCATAGACATATATATATATATATATATATATATATATAAATACGTGTATATAATGCCATCTGGTCATGAGTCAATATACATGTATAAATGAATGAAATGTATGAAAAATATGTAATAATCTCAATATTCCTTCAGGATAAACTTTTTCAACTGCGTATTATTCTGAGACCCATGAACAGAAGATAATAATAATTCACATGGGGGACACCCATAGTATTTCTATGAATAGAGTAATTTATGAAAATTATGTGTTTGCTCGTTTCTTCTGTATAGTTTGGACCATGCCAAAAGAAAGAAGGGATGACCTTAACATACCTGGAGTAGGGAAAACTCCGTATAATATTCCATTGGAAAAACTTCGTTGATTGAATTTAGAACTCAAAAAAAAATAATCGGATTAAGATTCTGCTTTTTGAAATCCTAGAACGAAATTTGCTCCAGCTTCTTTGAAATTATGAACGAAATTTTGCTTTTGCTTTGAAATTTTTGAATGAAATTACTTCTAATCCTATGAAGCTCTTTTTTGGAACGAAACTTAGCTTCTCCTTCTAATGTTTCTTTGAACTAAGATTGTTATATCAATAATGATTCTTGGGGTGTTCTGATCCTAAATGAGATAAGACTTAGAAATCTTATCTTGGTTAAATTAAATTTTATTTTAATCCTTAGGTAGACACCTACTCATAAATTATTATGAGTCATTTTCTTGATTAATGGCCTTGTGCCACCTTTTTGGAAGGGAAGAAGGGGTTAATCTTATTCACTTATTTTATTAATTAACTAGGTAATGTCCCGTTACCCAGTAATTAACCAATTACCCGTATAATTAAGAATTATCTCAAATTACTTAAAATTCTATTAATTTTTAATATACTTTATACCTCGTACTGCCGTGGTCATATGGTACCTTGCATGGTACTAGTCCATAATTATCAGGTATTATCGCTCGACCCGTATTTTATCCTAAATCGTCCACCTTCAACGAAACTCGTTTTCTTTAATTCGTGTACCATTTATCCTTCATAACACTTATTTATCGCTTGTTATAATAGCGTGAATATATTAACCTCAAGATAATCTCATCCCGAGCCCACGTCGGTTAACTAAAAACGAAACTTTAACGTACGAAAACGCGAAATGTAACACCCTTGGGAACTTTGAAGTGTCGGAAAATTCAAAGGGGGCATCGAACTTGAGTAGAACTTCCTCCTTAGCCTTTAATTCATTGACACCTTTGGTTCTTAATTTAGGGGTTTAGTGTTTAATGACAACAAAAGATTTTTAATGTAAATTATTTTTCATGTATAACTGCCACATTAGTATAATTTTCCATAGTATTTGAATATTGATATTTTTTTGTTCCAGTCCTTTGTTTATATATATATTCCATATATGGTTGCATATGTTGAATATATAGGGCATGTATCTAATGACTTTCTTTCTATTTGAGCATGTACATCCATTTGGCCATGCTGAGTTCCTAATGAACTTAGGCCCAGGTCCCAGCCTTGTCGCATTTTCTGGAGAGTCCCGAGTCAGCTGTAGCCGTATCTCTCTCTATTGCTTGGCCTGCCTTCTTGAAGCCCAATCATCGGAGTCCAGTCCTCTTTCTCTCATTTCCTTTATTATTATTTATTGCTTCCTTAATCTAGTTTACTGCCTCATTACTTTTACCTATTGTTTTGTCGCTTTATCGTATTTTGTTGTCCTGTATTTAACCCTCGTATATTAGATCACACACTTTATCTTCATGCTTTAATATCATGTGAAACATAGGCAACATTTAGATAATATAGGATTTAAAAGGAATTAGTCAGTAATTAATCTTCACAAAGTATGATTTACTCATATCATTACTATGTTCTCACTTACTTTCCTTTTCTTAGAGGAATTCTGAAGACTAGAAATTAGTGAAAAACAGCGGCCCATTTTCAAAAGGAAATTTGAACTAAATTGCAAGCTTTACTATCACGAGGCAAATCAGAATTTTGCAAAGAAATGAGGACCCGTCGCCTTAAAGACATTTTCAACAAAAAATGGTCTTTCTATAAATCTTCAAATCAAGGTATATCTTAGGCCTACTTTTACAACATTCTTTAGAATTACATGAACACCTATCCCCAAAATCAACTGTTTTTTCATAATTTAACCTTTTTCACAAGTTTTATAAAGTGTAGACCATCTACATACATATTTCAAAACTCTTTCAACATATCTTCAAACTCCTTTATAAATTCATACTCTTCCTAGGTCTCACATTTCTTTTTATACTCTCTCTTAGATACACAGTAGATTTTAAAGGATGTCTAACACCTTCCCCTTAGAAGAACAAGAACTCTTACCCATAATCTCACTTGTTAGCAGATTAATAATGAACATGACTTAGTAATTAAATAGGTACCCTAGTATACCTTTAAATATTAGGTGGCCACTATCTTTTATCAACAATAGAGGAACTATGAGTTGAATCTTGTTTTGACTAGTGCAAAATAGGGTGCAATAATTATCTCTTTCATAGTTGAGTTATTCTTGTTTGAAACCATTATTACTTATTATGTCTTTCATTGTGAGCTTGTTCTTCCATTCTTTGTGTTTAGTAATTCTTATGTTGATTACTTGTCGTACTCCCATGTTATCGTTGTTGCTGTGGTACTTAGTATTGTTGAGTTAAGGTCTATGTATAGTTATGGTATTTGAATTGTTTTGAGAAAATGTTGTGGCATATGGGCACATGTGGTGCGAGTTGTTATATTATTTTATTATGTTTTTATCACATGTGATATTGTTGAGAGGATTGTCGGGGTGTACGCACATGAGTTGTCCGTACTATTGTTATTACTGATATTTGCACATGTGGCGTGACAAGGCGGGCTATATATATGTGAATTTGTGCATGTGGCAAGACAATGTGGGAATATTATTATGCACATGTGACGAGATAAGGTGGGCAATTACTTTATTATTGAGCACGTGGCGAGACAAGTGGTGCTATGTCGGGTATGATTTGTGATGACTTGTGATGGCCTGGGAGCATTGTTGTTGATAATATTTGTGTAATGGTGTGCCCACTTTGTGTGAGTCATGCATTTTACGTTTTGTTGTGTTATTTCCTATGTACCATTCATTGTCTCTGATCTTACTTGTTGACTCGAGTTGTAATAGAACATTTGCACAAGCATACACCGTAGTTAGTCACTCATACCAGTCCAAGAAGATGAACTTCGGTGTTTATTGATCATTTACATGCATTCTTGTATACCTACTTTTGTGCGTGAGTTGTACTATTGGCACGTGAATTGTTCGTGCGCATATGAGATATTTCTGTTGTTGGCATGTGAGTTGTCCGTTCGGTTATGAGGTATTATTATTGCTACCACATGAGTCGTCCGTGAAGATATGAGATATTGTCACTCTCTTAGCACGTGAGTTATCCGTGAAGATATGAGGTACTAATGGTATTGACACATGAGTTGTCCGTGCAATTGTGAATTTTAATGGGGGCACAAGATGCCAAGTGATTAGGGTTCGTGACTTGGGACCCGCAAATTGTGGTTATGAGGTGTGGTACCTCGGTAAAATTCTTGTATAAATCTTATGTGAAAGTGGTTGTTTATTGAGTTGTTACCTGTTTTTCCTTACTTGGTTTCACCGGACTTTAACTGTATTCAGCTTACTTTATGGCGTTATTACATGTTTGTTCCTTGTTGCTAAATATTGCTTTTAGTTTTCTGTTGCAAGTATTATTTGTTGTTTTTACCATGCTTAGCTTTTATTGATATTGTTCCCTATTAGTTTTATATTCATAATTGTATAGGTTATTTTGTCTAGTAGGTGTCTTGACTGTTCCTCGTCCCTACTCCATCGAGATTAGTCTTGATACTTACTGGGTATCGTAGTGGTGTACTCATGCTACGCTTGCTGCACATTTTTGTGCAGATCTAGGTACCTCAGAGTTTGTTGGTCATTAGATAGCTGATCGATTATTGCTGTGGGGACTTCAAGGCATACCTGCCGTCGCGTTCAAAGTCCTCAGAGTCACCTTCTGAAATTTCATTTGTACTATTTATTTCTATTCTGGAACATTTGTACTTAAAGATTTTCTAGTAAACTCAGTAGAGTTTATGACTTGTACTACCGGTTTTGGGATGCTATGTATCTACCTTGGATTGTTGGCTTTATATAAAAATTTATGTGTCATACTTAATATTTAATTGGTTAAAATCGGTTATGTATTAAGCTTACCTTGTCTTAGAGACTAGGTGCCATCATGACTCTTAAGGAGGGATTTTGGGTCGTGACACCCCAGGCCCAGCCTCGCACGGCTCTAGCAGGGGCGCGTGTGTTTGATCATCGGATCCAGCAGTGCATGTCCTCAACATTTGTGAGAGAATAGAAAGACAAAATTCAGATTTTGAAATTAATGAATTCGCACTAAGGAATCAAAGAAGTGGAATCTTCCTAATAGTTCTGTAGCCTCTAGAAGATAAGTACAGACGTCTCCATACGGATTCGCAAGACTCGACTAAACTTGCTTATGACTCGTAGCACCTATAAACCTAGACCTCTGATACCAACTTGTCATGACCCCAATTTTTCACCTTAGGATGTCATGATGACACCAAGCTCTATGACTAGTAAGCTTAACATTCACTGATAGCTTAACAAAATTGACAACTAAGATAATAAGATAATTTGATAAAGCTCATAATAACTTCAAAACAGAACATTTGGAACAAAATTCTCAAAATTGGTGGAACTGAGTCATAAGCTCTGCAGATTATACTGAAAATCCCTAGTATAACATTATATAAACAAAGAGTAAATAGTAGTAAAAATAAGGGCAGAAGGTGACTGCGAGGCCTACAAGCGCCCCAGGTATACTTTGAAGTCTCCAAAATGTACGGTCGAATCACTGATGCCTAGCGTGAGCTGAAGTACCTAGATCTCCACAAAAATGTACAAAAGCATAGTATGAGTACACCACAATGGTACCCAGTAAGTATCAAGTCTAACCTCGATAGAGTAATGACGAGGCTATGTCAAGACACCTACTAGGATAAGAGAAACTAAATAAGGTATAACATAAGCAAATAATGGAAGACGAGGAAATATACGACTATATAAAGCAGGTCAATAGTGTAAGCTAACAACGAAATTTAAAACAATAAAGGGAACATAAAGTGAACACATGATAAGAACATCAAGATATCAATATGGGCAAATACAAGTAAGGCAAATAAAGAGATAACAAAGCTGTTCAACCAACAAGCCTCTTTAACATGGAATGTACAACAAGAATCAAAACTAAGGTACCGCCTCATATCCACTATTCATAATTAAAAATCATAACCTTTTCTTATACCAGCGTGTGAGCCTTACATTAAGATATTTTTGAAAATATTTTTTCCGAAATAGTTACACGCACTTTAGCCACCTTATGTTGCCGCATGACTTCAAGTAATTCCCTTACTAGCAACACACACATAAATTCCCACTTTATGCCGCATCATGCACATCAAACCCTATCCTTATACCTCCGCATGTGCATCAATATCACAACACAACAACTCACACCACAAGTGCCCATATATCACAACTTGCCAAAATCAACAATACCGAAGTTACCACAACATCTAGCCCAATGCTCAACTACAATAAAAACAAGAATCTCAATGATAAGAAAATGAGTGAGAATTACTCAACAAGGAAAGGTATCTCAATAATCAACAACTTCACATAAGAATAACTCTGCAATAAAGGAGGTACCATGACAATAAGATAGATAACAAACGCAATTAAGGAATATAAGAGTATGTTTGAGAATAAGGGATAGAGCATGTGATAACAACATCAAGTAAAACATGCCAAAGCAATTTAACAATGGAAGATCTAATATGATATTTCAATTTCTAATTAAATACATGAAAGAGTCTAAACTGGTCAAAATACCACGTATAAGCTCGTGTACACACTTGTCACCTCGTGTTTACCGGTCACTTATATAATCCAAATAACACAAATCAACCCAAGTCATAAGGGGTAGTTCCCCCACACAAATTTAAGCAAGATACTTACTCAAACAAGCTAAATCAACCCACTAATAAGATTTTTTCGCAAAAATCTAAATCCAAACGATTCGAATCTAGCCAAAAAAATACTAATACCATAAATACAAGCCATAGGAATCAATTTTGGATAAAAAATCCCCAATTTTTCCAAATCAAATCAATAATTAAATAATAAAAATAATGATGGAATTATGATTAATGAACAAAACCGAGTAAAAAACACTTACCTTGATCCAATCCTTGAAAATCTCCTCCAAAATCACCCAAAATCGAGCTCTCTAACTCAATGTGGAAAATAGAATAAACCTTCAATTCAATCCTATTTCTGCCCCAGTTATTCCGCTTTCGTGGAAAATACATCGCACATGAGGCTTCCACTAAAGATCAGGGAATTCCGCTTCTGCGGACGACGCGCATCTGTGCTTCCGCTTCTGCGGGCCCCTATGTGCTTCTGCGCGTCCACTTCTGCAGAACATGACTGCACCTACGGTCCTAAGCCAATGGACCCAACTCCACTTCTACGAAACAAAACTGCATTTGCGGTTGCGCACCTGCGCAAGAACCTCCACACCCGCGGACCAACCTCACCCAACCCCATTTCACATCTGCAACCAATGGACTGCTTCTGCAGTGCCGCACTTGCGACCCTTCCCTCATAGGTGTGATTGCACCAGAACTCAACGGGCATCAAAATTCTTCAAGCCTCCAAATGAGTTCGAATTCAACCCGATTCACACCTGGGGCACGCGGGACCCCATCCAAACATATCATCAAGTCCCAAAACACTGACGAACCTACTCGAGACCTTAAATCACATCAAACAACATCAATTCTACAAATTGTACCCCAATTCAAGCCTATTGAATCAATGACCATTCAACTTCTAAAACTAACACCGAATCATATAAAACCAAATCCGAATAAGCTCAAATTTTGCATGCAAGTTCTAAATGACACAACGGAGCTATACCAACTCTCAAAATCATAATTCGAGCCCGATATCAATAAAGTGAACCCTTGATCAAACCTTCCAACCTTCCGAACCTTTAATTTTCTAACTTTCGCCAAAAAGCACCAAATCAACCTATGAACCTCCAAATCAACATTCAGACATACGCTCTAGTCCAAAATTACCATACGAAACTATTGAAAATATGAAAGCTCAATTCCGGAGTCGTCTATACAAAAGTCAAACTCCGGTCAACTCTTTCAACTTAAGCTTTCAACTTTGGGACTAAGTATTTTAATTCACTCTAAAACTTACCTGAAACCAAACCAACCACCCCAGCAAGTCACATAACCATAATTGAATATATAGGCAATAAATAGGGGAATGAGGCTAAAATACTCAAAACGACCACTTGGGTCGTTACAAAAATGAAGAGCAAACTAGATCTAAAAAAATTACTCTCTCCCATCTCTTCATTCATGAACTGGATATAACTTCTTGACATTATTTATTATTGAAGTAGGTATTCTAATCCATTATCTCAAAACAAGAGAAATTAAGTTAAACCAGCAGTCACAATACACGAAAGTAGATAATAGTAAGGAAGTTTCTTGAAGCGGTCTCTCTCTACATATGTCAAATCTATATACAACAGTTTGTTATCAATATATAATCGGATTCAGGTACTAAGATTTTTCAACTCTACCAAGAAATATGATTAATCTAATTAATGCTATATAGGCATATTAGGCCAAGGACGATAGTGTCCCTAACAAGGACATTCTAATAGATATCAAGAATCTATAGAGCTCCTTTATTTTTCCTTTAAAGGATTTAAGTCCTTCATCCACTTCCTCACAACTTCTCTTCAATTCAGCCACCATCATTATTACATCATTTTGGCTCTGGGTTTTCAACTTTTGGCTCAAACTTTGAGTTAATCTAAATATTCTTTGAAATTCAGAGAAAAACATATTGTCTCCATTGTTCTTCTCTTTCTCTTCCTTTATCTTCATTTGTAACTCATGCAATGGATGCAGCCATGCAGAGGACGACGCAGTTGATCCACTTTGTGTAGTGTTCAGTTTGTGCTTCGATTTAAATGATAGTGCCACACTAAGAATATCAAATAACATCGTCGTGACTACAGAAGATCCATTTAATATCTCATCCAGTTCAGATCCAAAGTATCGCTGCTTCCTTGTACTAGTAATTTGCGAATTAGTCATACATTGAGCGAATTTCACACTCAATTTCTTCAATCCCGAGTTTGATTTGGTCATCATTTCCTTACATTTTCTCTCGAAAGAATCACACGAGTTCAAACCTTGTTTAGCTCGCGCTAACGCCATTGGATTAATAGGTTGATCAAATTTACAAAATTCAAGTGAATGTATGGAAATTCTCACCAGCTCCACATACTTGCCAATGTTGTCCACTTTATCTAACAAACGATTGCATACATCCAATAACGCAGCGTTTCCTTCAAGGTACTCTTCCACGATTTCGCGATCTGAATCTTGAAGACTGACATTTCTTAAGGATTCTTGTGCTAAATCTTGGGTAGCTGTTGAGACATCAAGTAGATGAAATAAACAATTAGTTGTATTAATACAAGGAGCTTCGAGTGATTGAAGGGTGTTGAGATTTTTGGTGAGTCGTTGGTTGAATGTGCTTTGAATTGGCAAAGGTACCACAACTGAGGAATTCAATAGCCTAGAGGAGAGGTTTTTAAGTATTCTTGATGGCCTCATTATAGTGCTCTTGGTTTCTTTTTCTGAGTGCTCTAAGGTGTTGTTCAAGTCCTATGGTATATATATACACACACACTAGGCCTATATCAACAATAATTGGTATGAAACAAAAAGGCAAAGGTGGGTCCAAAATCTGCAGGCTATGTACCCTTGATTGGTTTCAAGTGGACCAATCAAGACAAGTGGGTAATGTATCAAGAATTGATAATCTCTATTTTCTAGTTATTTTCCATGTTTTGGGTAAAGGTTTGATCTGTAAAATGGAGAGGTGGTGAGTTTGTAACGTCCCACGTATTTGGAAGGTGGGAAAGACCTACTTTGGATTCATAGAATCATATAATAAAGATGTTGAAGCCCAATAATTGGGTTCAAGTTCAACCACATTAATCTTAAACTTCCAATCCTAGATGAGAAAAAATAATTCTGTCAAGAAAAAAATACTTAATAAGTAAAGAGATGCTCTAGGACTACATAATTAAATTATAGCTGCAGCTTTTTGGAAAAGAAAGAGAGGGAGTGAAGCAACTCACGGCTAATTAAGGAAAAGATATTGTGGAAACTACTGCTCCATACCTCACATGTTGCAACATGATCATAGAAGAGCTAAACAGGAAGCCAATTATCCATGCAGTTTTTCATTTCCCTTTTTTATTTGCATTTATTTTCTATTGCATGTCAGTTTTATTTCTTTAAAAAGGTACTTTTGATTATGATTCAAGACAAGTTAATTATTAGTCAAGTTCGTACCTTTGATTATTATTCAAGACAAGTTAATTATTAGTCAAGTCAGTGATTAAATAAATGTAATGGAAAAGTAAAATATGTCATGACCCGATACATACATTGATAATTTGATATATCAATGCTTATTACTAGCACAAATTAGGAAGAGAAACTCAAAACACTTCTACGAAAGTCCAAATCAGATCTTGAATAAGATTGTATACAGTTATGATCGGGCTTGTTCGATTTTGCTACTTAATCTAGACCAGGGGATCGTGTCGGGGGTCGGTCTCGTAGTGGATCAGGTCGGAGTACGAAGACGGGGTGTCAAGTCAAAGAATTGAGGTGTGTCGAGTTCGAGGCCAACAGCGATCGAGACTAAGTATGACCGACCTCGAGTGAAGTGCGATAAAGGAAAGGCGAGATATCCGTAACCGATCGGAGATCACGACGAAAATCCCGGAACAAATCAAATCAAGGGCAGTTATTTGTATCAATCATGGGATTTACCTCCATAATAGAATTGTACCATAATTAAGATTCCTCTATTATATAAAGAGAAGTCCCCAACATTTATAGACACCTTACATTCATACAGATCAAAGCAATACAATAGTTTCTCTTTAACTCACGTTCTTTTGTTTATCAACTTGTTGCTCTTTAACTGTTCTTGCTCTACCAAGCTCGAGGGTTCATTAGCTCGAGGGCATTAACCAAACGTTGGTTTGCTTTGTATTATTGCCAATTTGCATCATTTATCTTTACGTTTATCAATTGATATTTAGTGAAATCACGTATCCTTAAAACCACGTTATAAGTTTAATTGTTACTCAATTTTTAGGGTAAACAAGGATACATCTAATTTGCTAATAGACTTTTCTTTCTGATTCAACCTGCTATCACATACTTCGTCCGTTCAATTTAGATGATTTAATTTGACTTGACACGAATTCAAAAAAAAAAAAGACTTTTGAAATATGTGATCCTAAAAGCTTAATTAGAAGCAAAAGCTTTGTGGGGATATGACATTTGTGTGGCTATAAAAGTTTATCATTATGAGTAAAGTGGGTAAAATAAAAAGTTTAAATTTAAATTATCATTATGAATAATAAGAAAATTGTGTCATTTAAATTGAAGCAGAGGGAATAGTAATTTTAAGTAATATTACATAAACTTTGCTATTTATAACGTATAATTAATATAAACATTAAATTAAGTCATCGGTATTTTGTTAAAATCAGCAAATCTAAGTATTACTTAGTGAGGGTATGAGGCAATAAGAAAACAGGAAATGTTGAAACTCCAATTATATGAGGGATAGAAAAGAAAGATGGAACCAATTACTAACCTATAACTTCACTAGTTAAAGAACTGAATAAAAACAAGGTAACGAATAAAAAGAGGAGGAGACACATCTGGAAAAAACAAATACGTAGCAGTACCTAATTGATTGCACTTATAAGAAATGGCAGAATATCTTTCAATACCCAACCCCCCATACAGAAAGAAAATCTGGAAGGGCGCTGGCCATTGGCCAATTAATAAAATAAGTTACTAGTATGAAAGGCAGTAGTTAGGCCATGATTTGTGGACAGATACTCCATAGTATATTTGTCCTAAAAGAATAGGATAGGCCTTGGAAATGGAAGGGCACATCACTATTACTAGGGCTGTATAACCTTTAAGAATACAATAAAAACTTCAGACAGGGTGGCACGATTTTGCACTTACACATGGCAAACATGCATGTCCTCTTTCGCCACGTTTTAGATCTTCCAAATCGGCATCTTACTTTGTTGTGCTCTCTGGCTTTAGACCAAATACGGAAAAGCGCACATTATTATATAAGTGCCCATTTGCAAGTTTCACTCCTTTGAATTGCATTTGCAGGTGAGGAGGGGGTGGGACCGTTGGAGAACGTGCTTCCAGTATTAGAAGCTGTTTTTTCAACATTAGAAGGTGTTTGGATAATATGCTTTTGGCTCTTTTAATTTTCTCTATTTATCGTTTTGATGGATTGATTTTATTTGAAAATATTATTTATATACGGTTAAAATCGGGCATATCTGATTTTACTGTTTGATCGAGGCTAGGGAATTGCATCGAAGGTCGGCCTCGCAACAGATCAGACCGAGGTACGAGGATAATGCACCGAGTTCGAGGACCGAGACACCTATCGAAGATCGAGGCCAATAGCGATCGAGGCCAAATGAGACAGACATCGAGCAAAACACAATAACAGAAAGACGAGATATTCGTGACTGGCCGAAGATCATGGCGTAAATCACGGAACAGATCAAATCAAAGGCGGTTATTTGGTTAATCATTGGATTTACTTTCGTAATAGAATTGTACCATAAATAGGATTCCTCTATTATATAAAGAGGGCCCTAATCATCTTGTAACCATATCACATTTACGCATATCAAAGCAATAAAATACTTTCTATCTTATATTCTTGTTCATCAGCTAGTTTGCTTCTTAACTATTTTGGGCACCGATCAGTTCGAGGACACTTAAGCTCGAGGGCTAAATCACGTTTCAAGACTGGTTTGCTTTATCTCATTGTTAATCTTTATTGCTAATTTCTACGTTTATCAATTGGTATTAGGTAAAATCGCATGTCCTTAAAACCACATTATAAGTTTAATTGTTATCCAATTTTTAGGGTAAAGAGTTTGGCGCGCACCGTGGGGATAAGGATAATAGTGATTTTCTGGTATTAATCCTCATAACACACAATGCTTTACGCTTGTTCTTGTAAGTGTTTTTGATTTTAGGAATCAACATGTCAAACTATCAAGTAGCACACACTCACAAACACCGATCTTGGTTTTCATGGCGAAAACGAGAACATAGTCGCCCCGGAAAACGGAGTACCTTTAGTCAACCCCGATGGACCACCGGCCGTTGACCCAGTCGATGTCAGTTCTTGTATTGCCAATAATGAAAATTTAGGCACCGACCCTGAAAATCACGTCCGCAGAGACACCCAGACAGCCGATCAAAACGCACAGACCGGTGAAAAAGGCGGGATTAGCCTTCGAATGATATTTGAAATGTTGCAGACTTAGCAAATTGCGATAGCGCAGCTCTAAAATCAGAATCGAGCACCAAGCAGAATTGGGCTCGATACATCACATGAAGTTATTCATAGGGCCTAACCTATACCGGAGAAATCGAACGATAATGGATCGGGAATTGACCCCGCCATCATGAAGATGCTTGAGGAGCTCACTAAACGGATCGAATCGGTAGAAAAGAAAATCGAGGCTAATGACAAAAAGGTAGAAACATACAATTCACGGGTTGACCAAATACCGGGGCCCCCCAATTCTAAAAGGTTTGGATTCGAAGAAGTTTGTGCAGAATCCTTTCCCTCCAAGTGCGGCTTCGAAGCCCATTCCAATGTTCCGCATGCCAGAAATTCCCAAATACAATGGTACCACTGATCCTAATGAGCATGTCACTTCTTATACATGTGCAATAAAAAGAAATGACTTAGAAGATGATGACATTGAATCTATTCTGTTGAAGAAGTTTGGAGAAACTTTATCGAAAGGGGCAATGATATGGTACCACAATTTGCCACCCAATTTCATCGATTCCTTCGCCATGCTTGCTGATTCGTTCGTAAAGGCACACGCTGGAGCAATAAAGGTCGCCACTATGAAGTCGGACCTCTTCAAAGTGAGACAAAAGGACAATGAAATGCTAAGAGAGGTCGTATCTCGGATCCAGATGGAACGCATGGACCTACCCCCGATCACCGATGATTGGGATGTCCAAGCCTTCACTCAAGGTTTGAACGAGCGAAGTTCTATAGCATCACGACAACTAAAGTAGAATTTAATTGAATATCCAGCTGTGACTTGGGCCGATGTACATAATCGATACCAGTTAAAGATCAGGGTCAAGGATGATCAGTTAGAAGCCCCTTCCGGTTCCGTTTACCCAAATAGATCCGATGGCAAAATTCAAAGGGACATTGATAGAGAGCCCCGGTCAAACAGAGATAGGTACCAACCATACAATGCAGATCATAGAAACAACAGACCGGGGCGTAATCCCGTTCAAAATGATCAAAGGAATGATCGAGGACAAAGCTCCCGAGGGCTCATTAGTAAGAGTGTCTTCAATAAACATGTCGAGCCTAAAGAAGCGCCTCGGTTATCAAAATACAACTTCAGCATCGATGCATCAGGTATTATATCGACCATTGGACGAATTAAGGATACTAGGTGGCCCAGACCCCAACAAACCGATCCAGCTCAAAGGAACCCTAATCAAATATGCAAATATCATGGAACCTATGGTCACAGAACCGAAGACTGCAGACGGTTAATGGAGGAGGTAGCTCGTATATTCAATGAGGGTCACCTTCGAGAGTTCCTGAGTGACCTAGCTAAAAATCACTTCAGAGACAGGGATGCAAATAGGAAAAACGAACAGGAGGAACCACATCACGTGATTCATATAATCGTTGGTGGGGTCGATATTTCTCAAGGACGATATTTGAATACACCAAGGTGACAATCACAAGGGAGAAATGTACCAGGGACTACTTACTAGAAGATACCTTGTCTTACAACGATGAGGATCCAGAAGGGATCGAACAACCTCACAACGACGTGCTGGTAATACCTATCCTTATGTATAAAATTCAAGTTAAACGTGTGTTGGTTGATCCAGGTAGTTCGGCAAATATTATTTGATCGAGGCTCGTAGAGCAACTCGGCCTCCCGGATCAAGTCGTGCCTGCAGCTCGAGCACTCAACGACTTCAACATGGCAAGTGGAACCACTAAAGGGGGAATCATTTTTCCAGTAAATGTGGCCGGGACTATCTAGGAAACAAAGTTCCATGTAATCGAAGGTGACATGAGATACAACGTGCTGCTCAGAAGACCTTGGATTCATAATATGAGGGCAGTACCTTCAACGCTTCATCAAGTCTTGAAATTCCCAACAACGGAAGGAATCAAAACGTGTACAACGAACAACCCGCCGCCAAAGAGATGTTTGCAATCGACGAAGTAGTAACAGTATCAGTGCTTTCGTCAACAAAGGGATCAGAGTCAAAGGGAAAACAAGAAGTCAAATAGCAACCACAGGCACCAGCCTCGGCCCCATAGGATGAGCAGGTGATCTTCGAGGAAGAAGATTTTATGATACCTCAATCATTCATAATCCCCGATGATTCGATTCAATGACGTCAACGGTCGAGGAGCTGGAATAACTCATACTGAACGAGCATCTTCCCGATCGAAAGGTATACTTGGGCATAGGGTTAACTCCCGAGCTTAGGAAAAAACTCATTCAATTCCTTTTAAATAACATGGAGTGTGTTTCTTGGTCCCACTTGGATATGACAGGAATCCCACCGGAGATCACAACACATCAATTGAGCATGGACCCAAAGTTCAGACCGGTAAAACAAAAGAGAAGGCCCCAGTTCGAGGTAAAACATGCATTTATCAAGGATGAGGTAACCAAACTTCTCAAAATAGGATCTATTCGGGAAGTAAAATATCCAGAATAGTTAGCAAACGTAGTTGTAGTCCCTAAAAAGGGGAACAAACTTAGAATGTGCATATATTATAAAGATTTAAACAAAGCATATCCCAAAGACTCTTTTCCTCTGCTAAATATCGATCGCATGATCGATGCCATGGCCGACAACGAGATCCTTAGTTTTCTCGACGCTTACTCTCGGTATAATCAAATTCAAATGAACCCAGAGGATCAGGAAAAGACTTCATACATCACTAAGTATGGCACATGTTATTATAATGTAATGCCGTTTGGGCTAAACAATATTGGTGCTACTTACCAACGCCTAGTGAATCGAATGTTTGAAGAACTAATAGGTAAATCAATGGAGGTATGTATTGATGATATGCTACTTAAGTCCTTGCGCGCAGATGACCATTTAACACATTTGTAGGAAACTTTCAACATATTGAGAAAATACAACATGAAGCTCAATCCTGAGAAATGTGCATTCGAGGTCGGCTCGGGAAAGTTCTTCAGCTTTATGGTGTTAAATCGGGGGATCGAGATCAACCCCGATAAAATCAAGGCAATCGAAGACATAACCGCCGTAAACAACATTAAGGCCGTACAAAGATTAACAGGGCGGATAGCCGCCTTAGGCCGGTTTATCTCGAGGTCTTCAGATCGAAGTCACAAGTTCTTCTCACTGCTCAAAAGAAGAACACTTTCGCTTGGACCCCAGAATTCCAACAGGCGCTGGAAGAGTTAAAGCGGTATCTTTTGAACCCACCATTGCTTCATACTCCAAAAAAGGATGAGCAACTCTACTTATATTTAGCAGTCTCGGAGGTCGCGGTAAGTGGTGTCCTAGTTCGAGAAGAGCAAGGTACGCAGTTTCCTGTTTACTATGTTAGTCGAACTTTAGGTGAAGCTGAGACCCGGTACCCACACTTAGAAAAATTAACGCTTGCTCTAATAAGCGCCTCTAGGAAATTAAAGCCATATTTTCAGTGCCACCCAATTTGTGTGGTGACCACTTATCCTCTTTGTAATGTTCTACACAAGCCCGAACTCTCGGGCCGATTGGATAAATATATCGAGTATCAACCTCGAACAACCATCAAGTCTCAAATCTTAGCAGACTTCGTGGCCGACTTCACGCTAGCCCTCGTACCCGAGGTCGAAAAGGAACTTTTGTTAAAAACGGGTATATCTTCAGGGGTGTGGACCCTTTTCATATATGGCGCTTCGAATGTAAAGGGGTCCGGGCTAGGCATCATTTTAAAGCCGCCCATAGACAATACAATTAGACAATCTATCAAAACCTCTAAGTTGACTAACAATGAGGCCGAGTATGAGGCTATGATTGCAGGTCTCGAGCTAGATAAAAGCTTGGGAACAGAGGTTAGCGAGGCCAAATGTGACTCCCTACTTGTGGTTAACCAAGTCAATGGGACCTTCGAGGTTCGAAAAGATCGAATGCATATGTACTTGGATAAACTGCAGGTAACCCTACATCGGTTTAAAAAATGGACCCTACAACATGTACCTTGAGAGCAGAATAGTGAGGCTGATGCCCTTGCAAATTTGGGGTCATCAGTCAAAGATGACAAAATTAGCTTGGGGACTGTCGCACAACTTTCGAAGTCAGTAATCGAAGAAGGCCGCGCCAAAATAAACTCCACAAGCCTAACTTGGGATTGGAGGAATAAATATATAGAGTATATAAAATGGGAAGCTTCCATCGGACCCTAAAGAATCGAGGACTCTGCGAACAAAGGTTGCACGATTCACATTGGCTGAAGATGGAACATTATACAGAAGGATATTCGACGGACCGTTGGCAATATGTTTGGGTCCGGGAGACACTGACTACGTCCTACGAAAAATTCACCAGGGTACTTGAGGGAACCATTCCGGTTCCGAATCACTGGTTTACAAAGTCATCAGAGCGGGATACTATTGGGCCAATATGGAAAAAGATGCTAAGGAGTTCGTTCGAAAATGCGAGAAATGCCAAAGATATGCACCGATGTTCCACTAGCCGAAGAGCAACTTTATTCAGTCCTATCCCTATGACCATTTATAAAATGGGGAATGGATATCATCGGCCCTCTGCCATCGGCCTTGGGTAAAGCTAAATTCATTTTATTTATGACTGTCTATTTCTCTAAGTGGGTTGAAGTACAGGCTTTTGAGAAAGTCAGAGAAAAAAAGTTATAGACTTCATCTGGATCACATCATATGCTGATTCGGGATATCCGCTGAGATAGTATGCGACAATGGAAAATAATTCATCAGCAGCAAAATAACAAAGTTCCTCGAAGATCACAAAATAAAAAGGATCATGTCGATGCCGTATCATCCTAGTGGGAACGGACAGGCCGAATCGACAACCAAGACCATAATTCAGAATCTAAAGAAAATAATGAACGATGCTAAGGGAAAATGGAGAGAAATTTTGCCCGAAGCCTTTTGGGCGTATCGAACAACGTCAAAATCCAGTATGGGGACATCACCGTTTTCCTTAGTATATGGCGCTGATGCTCTGATTCCGGTTGAGGTCGGGGAACCTAGCGTCATGTTTTGATACACGACAGAAGAGTCAAATCATGAGGCTATCAATACAATCCTCAAATTTCTAGATGAAAAACAGGAATCCGCCCTCATCCGATTGGCCGCACAAAAGTAGTGCATCGAAAGGTACTACCACCGAAGAGCCAATCTTCACCACTTTCGAATCGGGGACTTAGTTCTGAGAAAATTCACCCTCAATACTCGAGACCCAAAAGAAGAAAAACTCGGCCTAAATTGGGAAGGACCATATCAGGTCCTCAGTATCATCGAAAAGGGATCTTACAAATATGGCACGATGAAAGACGAACAATTGCCAAATAATTGGAACATATCACTCTCAAACGATATTATTGCTAAGGTATGACCTTCTCCTTTTTCATTTGTATTTTATGCTAACTTGTTGCAGGTGTTCGATCGAGGGCATCGAATTCTCTCAAAAAACAAAGTCCTTAGGTCTGAAAGCACGCGTTGCACTGGTTTTTATCCCAAATGGTTTTTCGGCAAGGTTTTTAACAAGGCAACCATTGTTCATGGTAACTTAGAACAATTCAATAGTATCTGAGACTTCTTCACAATCAACCTCGAATACTGAGGGCATCACCTTCGGATGTTATGTTTTCAAGAAAAGCAATCCATGTCAACAGGGTCTCGATAGGTAAAACTTTCTAAGGGACAAACGATCAAATGAACCGTGCCCATTTAGATCACTCGAGTCCTAAAGGAAAACATGTACGCATGCATAATCTACTGAGAGAAGCATTTTTCCTTCCCAAATACTTCTTGCCTTTAAGAAACTTTTACTTTACAATTTCATACTTTTGATCTATTGTGGAAACAGGCTTAAGGGCTGATCACATATGAAGTTCAAATAATTCACCCCGTACTCGGGGACTGCCCTCGTTCTATAGGCCACGGCCACCCCACTCGGGGACTGACACTTCGAACAAGTTTGAAGTGTAATCGGGAAATAAGGCCAAGAGGCAAACCCCAAGTTAAGGGCTATGGCCAAACTAACACGGCTCGGAGTCGTCCGAATTTTGTAATATAAACATGCCTTATGATATATACACAAAACCGGTTAAAAAGGCTACCCTCGGCAAAGTTAAAAGGGGTTTCGATACCCTAAAGGGATATCAAATTGTTTGAACTCTCGAAACAATCTTACGCTAAGGCAATACAAATTTTTATATGATTAACTCTTTTTAGCCAAAAAGGGGAAATGAGCCATTCTTTTAAGGCCATATCGGCCTAATTTAGGAGCCTAAGGGCCGTTTTATTTTTGAGTTCGAGGAGTCACCCTCACTCAACTAAAACCTAAGGCTCATCCTACTTCAAATTCGAACAAATATTTGCTCGATTATAAAAACTACACTAGTCCGAATTCGATCAAATTTTCCAAGTCTCATAATTATGAAAATTTTCAAGACATGGTTGAAATAGAATTTGTACGAGGCAAAAATTGAAATAAAGACAAATCAAAGAGAAAAGAGATCTTTCATATATATATATATATGAAAGTATTTACATGGACCGGTCAGGATCCTACACAAAAAATTCAACAAAAGGAAAAATTCTAAGTGCCTAATTTTCCTTGGGAGCTACACTTTCGTCATCAGAATCCCCTCCTCTCTCAGATCCACTCACGCTCCCGGAATCATCATCATCGAAAGAGAGAAACGCTTTGGCTTCAGCCTCGAGTACTTTCGTGTTCTCGGTAGCGACAACAAGGTTAAAGCCACGAGCATGAATCTCCTCAATAGTCTCAAATCGACACTGGTACTTGGCATGCTCGGCAACCAATATGATCGAGTCTTAGAAATATCATCAACTTCTTTTACTCGAGCTTGAGCAGCTTCAGCATCAGCTCGGTAGATGGCTATGATCGCCTCCGTGTCATCCTTTACTTTTTCTGCCTCAGATGTGGCCTTTGCAAGTTCAGCGGCCAATCGAGCCTCGAGCTCCCCAATTTTCTTGGCTCAGGCCAAGCTTTCCTCATTCATGCTTTTGAGTTGACGTTTGGCTGATGATATTTGGACTCGAACAGTATCTTTCTCCGAGGCAAGGCGGTCCATGTTCTGTTTTCACCCCAAAGTCTCCGTCATCATTGTGTTGGCCTCCTCATGAAGCTGTTTGATCTTTTTGGCCTTTTGTTGAACCTGCAGGATCAAAGTATTAGCCATCGTTCCCGAATTAATACATCGAGCTTCTAAAAATTTTCATTACCTGCTCAATCAGGTCGGTCTGCTCTTTATGAGCTGTGGCCAATTCGGCTCGGAGGTCCTTGATCTCCTCTTCTTTTTTTTCTACTAAGAAGTTTGAGGGCATTTCTCTCCACCGTGAGATTTTTAAGACCGGCCTTGCATCGGCTCAGCTCTGCCCGGGTTTTAGCAAACGCATCCCGATGAACCTGTCTAGAAAGAAAGAAATTAGTCAAGGAGAAATAAATACAAGTGTGATATCGATGAGGGGATCTGAAACTTACCCGGCTCAAAAGTCATTGAGCCTCATCAAAGAGGCTCGATACCTCACTCAGGTCGGTAGTATCTTCTCCCGTAAAGCAACCATGGAAAAGGTCCTCCCCTTCATGGGTAGTTCCCACATCGGGGGTCTGTTGATACCCAATTATTTCCTATGTATTTTTGTATAAAAAATACTTTCAAAATAGCATATACATACATATATAAGCATGCCCAAGAGTTTTGATATTTTTTCCTAATTTTTAAGATTTTAAAATCAATTTATTGTCTATTTTTAGCAGTACAAAATCCAATAATTATTCCCAAGATTATCATCTTGGTGAATAACTTATTTTATTCTCATATTTATACCACAATATAATTAAGGTGATTTTTGTATATTTTTTACTAATCTATTTGGTATTTTTAAGCTAAATTACATATAATTGCAATTATAGCATATTTCACGATTAGTAGCATTTTATAATTATAAAATTATTTCCAGTATTTTTAAATTAATATTTATATAGTATTTGTTTGCTTAGTGTGTTTAATTTACTTTTAAAATTATTATTACTAGTTTTATAAAATAAAAAGGGAAAATAAGCTATTTAACACTTAGTCCATTTCTATTTCAATTACAGCCCTTTCACCTTTCAATTTTGGCCCTCAATTTGACCCAATTCCGCCCCCAAATTAAACCAGCCCAATCCCCAAATTACCCGACCCTGACCCGATTTAAAAACTCACCCGAGCCCCTTTTGATCCAGGCCGTTGATCATTTTGATCAACGGCCATAAACTCCCCTTTTCTTTTTTAGTTCCCAAACCACCCTTAACCTAGTTCATTTCCCCTGAGATGCCGCCTTTGAACCCTCTTCGTCTCTCAAACTCTCTCGAACCTCTCCGAAACCCTAATCGTTTCCCACCTTATCTCACCATGTTTCCACTAGAATCTATGGCGTCTCCGGCCATGGACGGTATGTACTCATCCTTTCTCACCATCAGACCTAAGCTATTCAAGGTTTGAAGCCCGACTTCAATGGCCTTCTTCAGATCCTTCTCAGATGTGTAGATCTATGGCTTCTCCGGCCATTATTCTGGCATGTTCAAGCAATATGAGTCTTTTCGACTCAGTATTTGACTTTCCTCAAGACCTTTCTCATTGCTAGGGTTTTCTCTGCAACTCTAAGTCATCTGAGGTTCTGTACCCGCCTGTTTTCTTAGATCTGTGATATGTCTGGGCTTTATTTTACATTTTAAAGGTTTTCCCCAAATTTCCTTTTTAAAATCGTTCAATTTCGATTTTAGGGTTTCTGAAAAAGTTTCTTCAAATATCTTTCTAACTCTTTCCGTTCTTTCTTTATGTGTGTTTATATATGTTAGGCTCGTATGTTTTCTTTTCTACTATGCATGAGTTTGCTCTCTTATTTCTTTTCTATTATGCGAGACTCTTTTATTTTTTGCTGTCACTCTTATGCTCTCATGTTAATCTGTGTTGTTAATCCTTATTCTTTGCTATATGTGTTTATGATTGAGTTCCTTGATTTTGTTCACTTTACTGAGTTTTGTTTGTGTTCCTGCTAAGCATATTTCATCTACTTTTGTTTAAAGCTCGTATCATCTCTTTCTTCTGAACTTGTTTAAACTCCAAGTTTTCTCGAGCATGTTCTCATGACTTTGAATCAGTGTTCTTTCTGTCGTGTGTGTTTGTCTCTCATAAGTCTTTGAAAAAGACTTCTGAGCCCCTCTCAAGTGGCCTGCCTTCTCATCTCCATTGTCTGACTTAATTTGATACCCTAGGATTTGGGGGGTTTCTTTGGCAAGTGGTATTAGGGTTCCACTTTGGGACCCTAGGCTTTCAGACTCACTATGAGTCTGTAACTGAACTCGAATCCCTTTTGCTTGTCGCTCTAAGACTTTCAATCTTAGACTCTTTTTTTAAGAAACCTAACGATTCCTTTTGCTTGATCTGTGTGCTTTATATATGAGAAATTCCTCTTTCAAAAGTTTTCACCAATTAAGGGATTGATTCTGAAATCTTTTTAATAAGGCTGATGAATTGTCACTGATTTTTCTTCGATTGAACCTCTTTTACCTTTCTTGACTTGGTTCATTCGAATTGAGCTTGTAATTTTGGTTTCATGGCTGTTTGATTGATTCCCTTGCCATATTTGGCACAAACCGTATGTCGTTGATTGTTTTCCTTAAATAACTTCTATGTACTTACCCCTTTTGTGCTACTTTGAAAAGGTTTTAATTAAAACTTCTTTCCTTAACTAATTTTTACCCGTTGAAATCAGAATCCCTTAACCAAAGGGAGGTTGATTTCAATGATATTTCCTTGCCTTTCTTACTTGCTTTCTGCACTATAAAAGGGATTGCCCTTCTGCACTTTTAAGACACCTTACACCTTTAGCTCACACAACCTGTACACTACCAGTCCTTAACTCCAATTCAATACTTGCACACTTGCAATATTGCTTTGAATTCAATACTATTTCAACACTCTGCTTTTGCTTGAGATATTTTGGAATTGCTTGGCTTGTTACTTGGCTTTTTCTCAGACTACTATTTTTACTTGTTTTCCCCTGAAACTGGTATGTTCTGATTTAATGTTTCTACCTCACCCCTATGTGCTTATTTACAATTTTTTGCAATCCTGTTTACTTTACTGCTCATGTTCAATGATTTGTGTTAAGTATGTTCTTTCCCTGCACCTATTTCTATTGTGAATCCCTACCCCCTATTCCCTTCTATGTGTTTGAGTTAAGGCTCATGGCCTAGCAGTATTCAAATTGCTGCTCAGGTTATAACCTGGTCCACAATGGATCATAGCTCTTAAGATTTGGCTAACAGACTGGTCGGGGGTGTGCCAGCATTCCAAATTGCTGAGCATGACCACCAGCCTGCCATGGCTTTCCCCTAATTCCCCTATGCACTTACACTTATTCTTAGACTCTTAAGTTCTGCCCCCATTTTATAAGCCTTGCTTTGGGATCTTGAGTTCTCTCTGAACTTGGACATCAAAGGGTTGGCCCTTCCACACTGCACTATGATCTCAATTCTGCAATGTGTTTGGGGTGTAAGCACTGCCAGGGGCCCTTTGAGACTCTTGGGAACTTTGACGCATCCCAAACATGAGAAAGGCTTTTGGAAATCTGATCTTGGAAGTTGGTTTATCTCATATTATTAGACTTTGAGTCTGAATTAGGCTGTTTGGTTGTAGCTGGAATTTCTGATGTAATTTTACTTTTTTTTTTCTGATTCATTTGGGTCTATAATAATTTGTAATAACTATTGGGGTTGGCTAGTGAAAGGGGATGAGGATGAATGTATGCAAAGGGTAGAAAACTTGCATATAGGATTTTTTTTGATTTATGCATTCTCATCTTAGAACTCATACCTATAAGATTTTCTGATTTCTGCATTCTCATCTTAGAAATCATGCCTATAAGTTTTTCTGCATATAGAAATCCTGTCTCTAAGATCTACATTTCTGCATATAGAAAATTATGATCATAGTTTTTTGCACTTCTGCATGTCATTAGGTAAACAATCATAGGTTTAATAATAATCAACTTCATTCTAGATAACATGACTATAAGAATCTTGCATCTATGTAATCATTTAAAACCAATAACGCTTAGATAACTTGCCTATAGGAGTAATCAATTGAATCAGCTTCGTCTATTTTGTCTATGAGTCTAAAATCAGTCATAAGGTCGTTTAAAATGTGCAGATCTTTTGTTTATCGAACCAGTAATCCTCTCTTTAGAATCAGTACGCTCCGTTAGATATCATGCCTATAGTTCTCACTTAGGCAAACCATTAGGTCAGTAATTAATTGTGTCAGTTTTGATAACTACAACCAGACAAGGCTAATTCGAACTCCTCATCTGAGAAATATGTGATAAATCAGCCTGTCCTAACGCTTTTAAATTTAATTCAGACTATAACCAGTATTTGAAGTAATGCTAAATAATTGCTCCTTTAAGTGAGAATGCCTATTTGAGCCCTTAAACTAACATTTTTCCCCTACTTGCTTATGTGTTTTGTTTGTCACATTAGAATTTTGTCCTTTTAAAACTCTGAAAAAAACCAACCTCCCTCCCTTTAGGACTAGTAGTCCCAAATGCCTCCGGGACTGATAGGATCGGGATGGGTAATAGCATGCAGTAAGTAACGACACTATTCCGCGTTTAATACCTTAACGGGGTAGGAAATGGTAGATATGGACATCATAACTGGTGCACTAATACCACGTGCGACCCCTATTCTGAGGAGTGATTGCGGGGTATTTCATTGATGTGATCCATTTTGTTTGTAAACCTAGGACCCCTTCCCCTTTACTTGTTATCCTTTTTTAACTGTCCAGACTATTTGCTTAAGATTTCTGTTTTCTTTATCTTTCTTCAAACTTTCAATTCACTAGCAACATTATGTGTAAATCCCCTTCTATTTGAGACCTTTATTTGCTTACTTGTTAGTTAAAGTCACAATTGTAACATGCCCGGGAACCACACTAGTGGATCTTGGGGGGTTCCTAACACCTTCCCCTCGAGATAATTTCTAGCACTTACCTAAACTCTGGTTTTCCAACTCGAACTCTTCTTTAGTGTCCTAACGCACTGTAATCATTAGGTGGCGACTCTTCAACCCAAAAACCCAATTCCCAAGAGGGAACGAGTTGTCCTCCCAAATGTTATGAACCCGATTTCGCCTTTAGAAAAATAGGGTGCGACAGCATGGCGACTCTGCTGGGGACTTCTTTAGGCTTTTACCATCTCATGTTACTTGTGACTTCACTGCTTCTTTATTACCTTTATTTAATGTCTTTACCTCTTTTCTGCTATGAAACTGACTTGGCTCTTTGTTTCTTTTCTTTAATGCTTTCTTTTACTGCTTTCCTTCAATACTGTTGTAATTATGAGCAATTATTGTAATCATTACTTTATGAACGTGCAAATATATGACAACTTGTTTCATTTTTATAATTGCATATTCAACATCGTATTCCACTCGTGCCAAACAAAATACCATAGCAACGCTTATAATGAGTGGTTGCGCCCTTCCAATATTATCACCCCTAAATTTGGCAAAGGAGTATTTGCGGTAAAACCAGTCGATTAGCGGTGCAGTCGACGGTTCCGTGCCTTTCCCTCTTGAGTTGTCCGCTCAAGTGTACCGATCTAATACCCCATAGAAGCCTTACTCAGTTTAATTGTGCATGCATCACTGTCAAACCTAGCCGAGTCAGTTATGCTGTCCGCATAATGACTCTTTAAGATAGCCTTGTCCAAAGTCCACTGGGTTCCCTTGGAACCCAAACGGACATTACCATGTCTGTGCATTTATTTGGAGAACTAAATGCTGCTCATGCTAATTGTTGATAACAGCCGAATCTGTCAGAAGTATGGCCTCACCCTTTTGTTTTTTTGCAGAAATGAATGACAAAGTTCCCGACTTTGGTATAGTCAACATACCCTCACTCTTGCTGACCTGGTGGAGGAACCTCCCATCAAGTAACCAAATCAACGAATGGAAAGAGAGAGTCACCAGGGCTAGTGAGAAGCTAGAATATCTGGAATACAGTCTGCTGGAGTTGGAAGGGAAAGTGAGGAAAAGAGTCACCGACTGTCAAAACGCTGAGGAAATTAAAGGAGAGCGCCTGACGAAGGCATTTTTATTAGAAAATCTGCGCGAGCTGAAGGATCTGATCAACGAAAACATTCAACCTGAAGAAGGTCCTTCTGGGACCAAGTATCTAGGAGTCTTTTCTTTTGCTTTAAGAATGTAATAAGGCCAATGACCATTAGTGACATTTTATTTTCTGCTATTTTAGTGTCGTTTTGGGATTCGTCTTATTTTTATCAATAAAATGAGGCATTTAGCATTATAAGTTCTCCAAATCAACTTGTCGCTAGGCCTACCTCGGGCACAATAAGGATCCCAAATTAGGACACGAATTATATTCTCGCACTATGTGTTTAAATATCGCAACTTCTTTTTTTCTTAAAACCCGCACTAACTTGCTACCTTTGTTTTTATTTTGTTTTGTTTTGTTTTATTCCCCTCCCCAAAGGTTAGTTCGTGCACTCTGGCATCGTCCTCATACTCCACAAGATCTAAGGGCCCTCCGCCTCCTCTTTCTCCGAGTCCTATCAGAAACAAGAACAAGGGAAAAATGGAAGATTTGAGCAACATCAGAAAGGAGAACTCAGTTGAAAGGGTAGAGGTTCGTCAAGGTATTTAGGTTTCCAAGGAAATTGCCTCCCAGCTCGAGCAAAAGTTGTTGAAATTTCAGAAAGAACTGGACCAAGTTTGGAACTCGGCAAGCTTGTCATTTTCCCTCACCACTCAGATGTCAACTTTCCCAACACTCAAAACCCCACACCTCCGCAAAGCATCCCGAAACCATAAAACCAACCCGCTCCTCATCACCACTGCAACACATGCCACACTTCAAACAACACCCCATTGCTCATCCCTGAACCACTAAACTTCACAAATAATCATCTCTACAACACCCCCATCTATGTGGAAACCATACCGCACTATACTCAACCTATTTCAAGTACACCTGAGTCTGATGACAAAACTATTATCAAGAAGCTGGCTAACAGAGTTCAGGGTGTTAAAGGAAACAAGGATTGAATTATGAAGACCTTTGCATTCAGCCAGATGTCGAACTGCCCGAGGGGTACAAACCTCCCAAGTTCAAGATGTTTGATGGCACAGGGGATCCCAGAGTCCATTTGAGGACCTACTGTGACAAGCTGGTCAGAGTAGGGAAGGATGAAAAGATTCGCATGAAGCTCTTTATGAGAAGCCTAAAAGGGGATGCTCTATCTTGGTATATTAGCCAAGACCCGAAGAAGTGGTCGAATTGGGTAAGTATGGCATCCGATTTCATGGACAGATTCAGATTCAACACGGAGAATGTGCCAGATATGTTCTACATCCAGAACTTGAAGAAGAAACCTACGGAGATGTTCTGCGAGTATGCTACTCATTGGAGATCAGAAGCTGCTAAGGTCAGGTCGGCTTTAGAAAATGAACAAATGAATAGGTTTTTCGTCCGGGCTCAAGACCCATAATATTATGAGAGGTTGATGTTTATCGAAGGCCAGAAATTTTCCGACATCATTAAGCTAGGGGAAAGGATCGAGGAAGGTATTAAAAGTGGTATGGTCACAAACTTTGAAGCATTACATGCCACCAACAAGGCTCTAGAGTATGGTGGCACGTCCAAGAAAAGGGATGTGAGTGCCGTGATGGTTGCACATAGAACAAAGTCCCCAATCAAATACCAAACCTACCCATTACCTCCACTCACATATCAGCCTACCACAAATTACCAAGCACCCTTGCCCTCTTACCAAGCTCCACCGCCTACTTACCAATCATCTCCACCTCCCACATATCAACCCACTTCGCCCAGATACTCTCAACCCGCACATGTCTACCCAGCCTACAACACCCAACAAGCCCACTATCAATCACCTCCCCCTCGCCAAAATTTCCTTAGACCTCGACCAAACTTCGGCCACAGATCCCCCAAACAGTATACCGCCATTGCCGAACCTATCGACCAACTGTATGAAAGGCTCAAAGCTGCTGGTTACGTTACCCCTATCCCTGCCATAAACCCCGAAAACCCCTCCCAATGGGTCAACCCAAACAAAACCTGTGCATACCATTCCGGTATGAAGGGGCATACCATTGATGAGTGCCGCTCTCTGAAGGATAAGATTCAAGATTTATTGACAACAAGATCATTGCGGCAAAGGAGCCTACTATGAATGTCTGTAGCAACCCTCTACCAGACCACAAGGGTGGAGATGTTCACATGATTGAGATAGAAGATGATTGGGACCCCAAAGGGTCGATTGGACTGATCGCTGAAGGTGACGAGCCAAAGAAACCAAAAATCACCCTTAACCCTATTGTGGTCCAGATGCAACCTTCTAGAGACGCCGAAGTGAACATGTCCATACCACTTGAGTTCGAAGCAGCTTTTTCTTCAAAGACGCCAGGGCCTATTAAGGTCGAGTTTGGGTCCCCAAAGGCACCTGTACCATTTGAGGTTGCTGTATTACCTCCCAAAGCAAGGGTGCCCATTCCGGTGGCCATGACAGCTGTAACACCGTTCCACCCAAAGGCCATACTGTGGGATTACACCGCCGAGGCGAGAAGGAAAACGAAAGAGTACACGGAATTTCTAAGGGAATATGAGGACATATTCGCCTGGTCTTATGATGACATGACTGGTCTCAATACATCTATTGTAGCTCACAAACTTCCAACCGATCCGACATGTCCACCAGTAAAACAAAAGCTCAGGAAGTTCAAACCCGACATGAGTTTGAAAATCAAGGAAGAAGTCACCAAGCAAGTCAAAGCCAAAGTTCTCAAGGTAGTAGAGTATCCAACATAGTTAGCCAATATTGTTCCAGTGCCGAAGAAGGACGGGAAGGTTAGAGTCTGTGTTGACTACCGAGATTTCAACCGAGCCAGTCTGAAAGACGACTTCCCCTTGCCGAACATACACATTCTAATTGACAACTGCGCCAAGCATGAACTATAGTCATTTGTGGATTGTTTCGCTGGATATCATCAGATCTGGATGGATGAGGAAGACGCGGAGAAAACGGCTTTCATTACGCTGTGGGGGATGTATTGTTACAAGATGATGCCGTTTGGGTTAAAGAATGCTGGGGCCACCTACATGAGGGCCATGACTACTATTTTCCATGACATGATACACAAAGAGATCGAGGTGTATGTAAACGACGTCATCATCAAATCCAAGAGAGCCACTGACCACATGGAAGATCTGAGGATGTTCTTCAACAGACTAAGAAGGTACAACTTGAAGCTGAATCCTGCCAAGTGTGCATTCGGGGTTCCTGCCGAAAAACTACTTGGGTTCATTGTGATTCATCGAGGAATAGAATTGGATCCGTCAAAGGTCAAAGCCATCCAAGAATTTCCACCACCGAAGAATAAGAAAGAGGTTATGAGTTTCTTGGGAAGACTTAACTACATCAGCCGGTTCATAGCTCAATCCACTGTCATTTGTGAGCCAATCTTTAAGATGTTGAAGAAGGAACCGCTACCAAATGGACTGATGATTGTCAAAAAGCCTTTGACAAAATCAAGGAATACCTGTCAACGCCGCCAGTTTTGGTCCCGCCCGAGCCGGGTAGACCTCTATTACTGTACCTTGCAGTATTGGATGGAGCTTTCGGTTATGTTCTGGGGCAACATGATGAAACGGGAAGAAAGGAGCAGGACATCTATTATTTCAGCAAGAAGTTCACCCCGTACGAGGCCCAATATTCTCTATTGGAACGCACCTGTTGTGCTCTGACTTGGGTAGCTCAGAAGTTGAGGCACTATTTTTGTTCCTATACTACTTATCTCATATCAAAAATGGATCCTTTGAAGTACATCTTTCAGAAGCCCATGCCCACTGACAAGCTAGCCAAGTGGCAAATCCTACTGAGTGAATTCGACATTGTTTACTTGACTCAGAAGGCAATCAAAAGACAAGCACTGGTAGGTCATCTTGCTGAAAATCTCGTAGATAGAGAATACGAGCCTCTAAAGATGTATTTTCTGATAAAGAGGTATCTTTCATAGGGAATGATATTGCAGAATCCTATGATGGTTGGAGAATGTTTTTCGACGGAGCAACAAATTTCAAAGGAGTTGGCATAGGAGCAGTCCTAGTATCAGAAATCGGTCAGCATTATCCGGTATCTACAAGCTCAGGTTCCCGTGCACCAACAACATGGCCGAGTACGAAGCCTGCATCTTAGGGCTCAAGCTGGCCATTGACATGAACATTCAGGAATCGCTAGTGATTTGAGATTCAAACCTACTTATACATCAGGTCCGAGAAGAATGGGCAACCAAGAACTCCAAGATACTCCCTTATCTGCATCATGTATAGGAGTTGAGGAAGAGGTTCACAAAGACAGAGTTCCAACATGTTCCCAGAGTTCAGAATGAGTTTGCCAATGCATTGGCTACCCTATCGTCCATGATACAGCACCCAGACAAGAACTTCATTGATCCTATTCTGGTAAAGATCTATGATCATCCAGCTTACTGTGCTCATATTGAAGAAGAAGCAGACAGAAAACCTTGGTTTCATGATATCAAGGAATATTTGATGAAGGGTGAATATCCAGAACTCGCAAATCGTACTCAGAAACGCACACTTCGGAGACTATCTAACAACTTCTTTCGTAGCGGAGGAATCCTATATAGGAGGACTCCTGATTTGGGATTACTAAGGTATGTCGACGCAAAGGAAGCATCTAGATTATTGGAGAAAATTCATGCGGGGACCTGCAGACCACATATGAACGGTTTTGTCTTAGCCAAGAAAATACCCCGACCTGGTTATTTTTGGATGACTATGGAAACGGACTGCATCCAGTATGTCTAAAAATGCCATCGTTGTCAGATACATGCAGACGTGATAAAGGTGCCTCTAAACGAGCTTACTGCAACAAGCTCGCCATGGCCATTCGCCGGGGAATGGATGTTATCGGACCTATCGAGCTTGCCGTATCAAACGGGCACATGTTCATTCTAGTGGCAATTGATTATTTCACCAAATGGGTTGAAGCAACATCGTACAAAGCAGTGACTAAGAAAGTGGTAGCAGATTTTGTCCGCGACCGTATTGTTTGTCAGTTCGGAATTTCAGAGTCAATCATCACTGATAATGGTTCCAATCTCAACGGTGACCTGATGAAAGCCCTATGTGAAACCTTTAAGATCAAACACAAGAATTCTACGGCTTACAGACCTCAGATGAACGGAGCTCTAGAAGCCGCTAATAAGAATATCAAGAAGATACTAAGGAAGATGATCGAGAAACATAAGCAGTGGCGTGAGAAGTTATCATTTGCTTTATTGGGATACCGCACCATAGTTCGCACATCAACCGGGGCAACTCCCTATATGTTGGTTTATGGTACAGAAGCAGTCATTCCCGCCGAGGTAGAAATTCCCTCTTTGAGAATCATATAGGAAGCAGAACTTGACGATGCAGAATGGGTAAGGAGTCGCTACGAGCAGTTAGCTCTTATAGATGGGAAAAGAATGAATGCAGTTTCTCATGATCAACTTTATCAGAACAAAATGTCCAGAGCCTTCAACAAAAGAGTCAAGCCGAGACAGTTTACACCAGGGCAGCTGGTGTTAAAGAAGATTTTCCCACATCAAGATGAAGCCAAAGGGAAGTTCTCTCCCAACTGGCAGGGTCCATACATGGTTCACCGGGTTCTAACCAGATGAGCCCTCATACTTGCAGAAATGGATGGTGAAGTTTGGCCGAAGCCGATCAATTCAGATGCAGTGAAGCGATACTATGTGTAACTCTTACGATTTCCTGTATAATGTATTTGAACTACGCTTGACCTGATTCCCGTTTAAGAGGGGATACGTAGGCAGCCCTATGGGTTCGGTCACAATTCAATAAAATTTTCATTTCCCCCGCTATTGGAAACTGGGGCAGAATTTTGAGGAGGACCCTCAAAATTCCGAAGATGATTTCGGCCATTTATCGCACTCAGCCATCAGAAGCACCAACCCAGTAAACTGGGGCAGAAATTTAAGGAGGACCCTCAAAATTCCGGAGCGAGAGAGGTTGCAATGTCTTGAACCGCGTCGCATTCGTCGGTTCATATAAAGAAAACTATTTTAAATTATGTATTTATGTTACATTTTTCTAAATCATGCATGTCTGGTATCAAAATTGCTTTGTTGAGCAACGCTACCTCAATGATACACAACGCCAAACATGAAAAGCGAAGCTCATGGGAAAACGAACTAACCTTTCCCCTTTTTTACAAAACTCATGATTTTTCTTTGGATGCAGGCACTCAAGTCGTAAAATCATCAGATATGTCTATACACTCATACTTCCCGGGAATATAACTCTCGGAATCATCACCTATTTACAGTTGCTATCCATACACGACATCCACAGCATCCAAAATATAGCAATAAGTTATCAGCTATCATCCATCAGCTAAGAGATTTCATTAATATTCGCCTTTTATTTTCTGCATAAGGCTACCTTTCTGCCTTCCGAGACTAAGATCTGTCTCAATCTACATTTTCTACATTGCATAAGGCTAACCTTCTGCCTTCCGAGGTTAAGCTCTGCCTCCATCTGCATTTCTCTGCATTGCATAAGGCTAGCTTTCTGCCTTCCGAGGTTAAGCTCTACCTCCATCTGCATTTCTCTGCATTGCATAAGGCTACCTTTCCGCCTTCCGAGGTTAAGCTCTGTCTCCATCTGCATTTACTACATTGCATAAGGCTACCTTTCTGCCTTCCGAGACTAAGCTCTGTCTCCATCTGCATTTACTACATTGCATAAGGCTACCTTTCTGCCTTCCGAGGTTAAGCTCTACCTCCATCTGCATCTCCTGCATTGCATAAGGCTACCTTTTTGCCTTCCGGGGTTAAGCTCTACCTCCATCTGCATGGCTAAAATACCGCCACCTTATTTCTCTTGCATGGCTGAAATATCGCTACTCTATTTCTCTTGCATGACTGAAATACCGCCATCTTATTTCTCTTGCATGGCTGAAATACTGCCACCCTTTATTTACGTCTTGCATCGGCTGAAAGATCGCCACCTTCTGCATTTTCATGGGCTGAAAGATCGCCAAATTGTCAAAAGGCGTCATTGTTCGGAGGCACCATTTTCATAGCCCGAGAATGCCATGCCATGGCCTGAGGACCCCGGTATCTGCTTTATTATATCATTATTCAAAGGCATGAGGCATAATCCTCATAGCCCGAGAACATTATTTCATAGCCTGCGAATCCTTTATCATACGCTTCATGGCCCAGGACATCATGGTTCGATGACGTCATCCTAACCGTCCAAAGACAGCATTCACGGTCCAACGGGAACTTGCATCACGTTTAAATTTATGCACAATATATATATATGCTGGTATTGTTCATTCGTAGGTACACCGGCTAGCAACGGCCGTCTCAGCAGGAGCGATCCCGCTTCAGTTCCCGCAGCCTATCAGACTCTGACCATCCTTTCTCAACCTGAACATCGCGTCCGCTTTTCGAAAATCTCCATTGGCATACTCCGCCGATGGATCCCGAACTACATATGGCCTGATTCCTGTAATACCAAGGATATGTAAGCAGCTCAGAAACTAGATCTCGGTCAAAACTCTTCAAAATCATTTTATTCGGTCAAAATTGGCCATCATATCTTTACCCGACAACTCTTTCATCCTTCCCGGGTAAAGAGAGACAGCTGTTGATACCCAATTTTCCCTATGTATTTTTGTATACAAAATACTTTCAAGATAGAATTTACATACATATATAAGCATGCCCAAGAGTTTTGGTATTTTTTCCTAATTTTTAAGATTTTAAAATCAATTTATTATCTATTTTTAGCAGTGCAAAATCCAATAATTATTCCCAAGATTATCATCTTGGTGAATAACTTATTTTATTATCATATTTATACTAAAATATAATTAAGGTGAGTTTTGTATATTTTTTACAAATCTATTTGGTATTTTTAAGCTAAATTGCATGTAATTGCAATTATAGCCTATTTCACGATTAGTAGCATTTTATAATTATAAAATTATTTACGGTATTTTTAAATTAATATTTATATAGTATTTGTTGGCTCAGTGTTTTTAATTTACTTTTAAAATTATTATTATTATTTTTATAAAATAAAAAGGGAAAATAGGCGATTTAACACTTAGCCCATTTCTATTTCAATTATAGCCCTTTCACCTTTCAATTTTGGCCCTCTATTTGACCTAATTCCACCCCCAAATTAAACCAGCCCAATCCCCAAATTACCCGACCCCTGACCTGATTTAAAAACTCACCCAGCTCCCCTTTGATCTAAGCCGTTGATCATTTTGATCAACGACCATAAACTCCCCTTTCCTTTTTTAGTTCCCAAACCACCCTTAACCTAGTTCATTTCCCCTGAGACGCCGCCTTTTATCCCTCTTCGTCTCTCAAACTCTCTCGAACCTCTCCGAAACCCTAATCGTTTCCCACCTTATCTCACCATGTTTCCACCAGAATCCATGGCGTCTTCGGCCATGGACGGTATGTACTCATCCTTTCTCACCATCAGACCTAAGCTATTCAAGGTTTGAAGCCCGACTTTAATGGCCTTCTTCAGATCCTTCTCAAATCTGTAGATCTATGGCTTCCCGACCATTATTCCGGCATGTTCAAGCAATATGAGTTTTTTCGACTCAGGATCTGACTTTCCTCAAGACCTTTCTCATTGCTAGGGTTTTCTCTTCAACTCTAAACCATCTGAGGATCTGTACCCATCTATTTTCTTAGATCTGTGATATGTTTGGGCTTTATTTGACATTTTAAAGGTTTTCCCCAAACTTCCTTTTTAAAATCGTTCAATTTCGATTTTGTTGTTTCTGAAAAAGTTTCTTCAAATATCTTTCTAATTCTTTCCGTTCTTTCTTTATGTGCGTTTATCTATGTTAGGCTCGTATATTTTCTTTTCTATACGCATGAGTTTGTTCTCTTGTTTCTTTTCTATTATGCGAGACTCTTCTATTTTTTTGCTGTCACTCTTATGCTCTCATGTTAATCCGTGTTGTTAATCCTTATTCTTTGCTATATGTGTTTATGGTTGAGTTCTTTGATTTTGTTCACTTTACTGAGTTCTGTTTGTGTTCCTGCTAAGCATATTTCATATACTCTTGTTTAAAGCTCGTATCATCTCTTTCTTCTGAACTTGTTTAAACTCCAACTTTTCTCGAGCATGTTCTCATGACTTTGAATCAGTGTTCTTTCTGTCGTGTGTGTTTGTTTCTCATAAGTCTTTGGAAAAGACTTCTGAGCCCCTCTCAAGTGGCCTGCCTTCTCATCTCCATTGTTTGACTTAATTTGAAACCCTAGGATTTGGGGGGTTTCTTTGGCAAGTGGTATTAGGGTTCCACTTTGGGACCCTAAGCTTTCAGACTCACTATGAGTCTGTAACTAAACTCGAATCCCTTTTGCTTGTGGCTCTAAGACTTTCAATGTTAGACTCTTTTTTCTAAGAAACCTGACGATTTCTTTTGCTTGATCTGTGTGCTTTATATATGAGAAATTCCTCTTTCAAAAGTTTTCACCAATTAAGTGATTGATTCTGAAATCCCTTAATAAGGCTGATGAATTGTCACTGATATTTCTTCGATTGAACCTCTTATACCTTTCTTGACTTGGTTCATTCGAATTGAACTTGTAATTTTGGATTCATGGCTGTTAGATTGATTCCTTTGCCATATTTGGCGCAAACCGTATGCCGTTGATTATTTTCCTTAAATAACTTCTATGTACTTACCACTTTTGTGCTACTTTGAAAAGGTTTTAATTAAAACTTCTTTCCTTAACTAATTTTTACCCGTTGAAATCAGAATCCCTTAAACAAAGAGAGGTTGATTTCAATGATATTTCCTTGCCTTTCTTACTTTCTTTCTGCACTATAAAATGGACTACCCTTCTGCACTTGTAAGACACCTTAGACCTTCAGCTCACACGACCTACGCACTACCAGTCCTTAACTCCAATTCAATACTTGCACACTTGCAATATTGCTTTGAATTCAATACTCTTTCAACACTATGCTTTTGCTTGAGATCTTTTGGAATTGCTTGGCTTGCAACTTGGCTTTTTCTCAGACTACTGTTTTTACTTGTTTTCCCCTGAAACTGGTATGTTCTGATTTAACATTTCTGCCTTACCCCTATGTGCTTATTTACAGTTTTCTGCAATCCTGTTTACTTTGCTGCTCATGTTCAATGATTTGTGCTAAGTATGTTCTTTCCCTACACCTGTTTCTATTGTGAATCCCTACCCCCTATTCCTTTCTATGTGTTTGAGTTAAGGCTCATGGCCTAGTAGTATTCAAATTGCTGCTCAGGTCATAACCTGGTCCAAAATGGATCATAGCTCTTAAGATTTGGCTAACAGGCTGGTCGGGGGTGTGCCAGCTTTCCAAATTGCTGAGCATGACCAACAGCCTGCCATGGCTTTCCCCTAATTCCCTATGCACTTACACTTATTCTTAGACTCTTAAGTTCTGCCCCCTCTTATGAGCCTTGCTTGGGGACCTTGACTTCCCTCTGAACTTGGACATCAGAGGGTTCGCCCTTCCACACTGCACTATGATCTCAATTCTGCAATGTGTTTAGGGTGTAAGCATTGCCAGGGGCCCTTTGAGACTCTTGGGAACTTTGACACATCCCAAACATAAGAAAGGCTTTTGGAAATCTGATCCTAGAAGTTGGTTTATCTCATATTGTTGGGCTTCTAGTCTGAATTAGGCTGTTTGGTTGTAGCTGGAATTTCTGATGTAATTTTACTTTTTTTTTCTGATTCATTCGAGTCTGTAATAATTTGTAATAACTATTGGGGTTGGATAGTGAAAGGGGATGGGGATGAATGTATGCAAATGGTAGAAAACTTGCCTATAGGATTTTTTTTGATTTCTGCATTCTCATCGTAGAACTCATGCCTATATGATTTTCTGATTTCTGCATTCTCATCTTAGAAACCATGCCTATAAGTTTTTCTGCATATAGAAATCCTGTCTCTAAGATCTGCATTTCTGCATATAGAAAGTTATGATCATAGTTTTCTGCACTTCTGCATGTCATTAGGCAAATAATCATAGGTTTAATAATAGTCAACTTCATTCTAGATACTATGCCTATAAGACTCTTGCATCTATGTAATCGTTTAAAACCAATAACGCTTAGATAACTTGCCTATAGGAGTAATCAATTGAATCAGCTTCGTCTATTTCGTCTATGAGTCTAAAATCAGTCATAAGGTCATTTAAAATGTGCAGATCTTTTGTTTATCGAACCAGTAATCCTCTTTTTAGAATCAGTACGCTCCGTTCGATATCATGCCTATAGTTATCTCTTAGGTAAACCATTAGGTCATTAATTAACTGTGTCAGTTTTGATAACTACAACCAGACAAGGCTAATTCAGACTCCTCATCTGAGAAATATGTGATAAATCAGCCTGTCCTAATGCTTTTAAATTTAATTCAGACTATAACCAGTATTTGAAGTCATGCTAAATATTTCTCTCCTTTAAGTGAGGATGCCTGTTTGAGCCCTTAAACTGCCATTTGTTTCCCCTACTTGCTTATGTGTTTTGTTTGTCGCATTAGAATTTTGTCCTTTTAAAACTTTGAAAAAAAACCAACCTCCCTCCCTTTAGGACTAGTAGTCACAAATGCCTCCGGGACTAATAGGATCGGGACGGGTAATAGCATGCAGTAAGTAACGACACTATTCCGCATTTAATACCTTAACGGGGTGGGAAAGTGTAGATATGGACATGATAACCGGTGCGCTAATACCACGTGCGACCCCTCTTCTAAGGAGTGATTGCCAGGTATTGCATTGATGTGATCCATATTGTTTGTATACCTAGGACCCCTTCCCCTTTACTTGTTATCCTTTTTTAACTTTCCAGACTATTTGCTTAAGATTTCTGTTTTCTTTATCTTTCTTCAAACTTTCAATTCACTAGCAACATTATGTGTAAATCCCCTTCTATTTGAGACATTTATTTGCTTACTTGTTAGTTAAAGTCACAATTGTAACATGGCCGGGAACCACACTAGTGGATCTTGGGGGGTGCCTAACACCTTCCCCTCGAGATAATTTCTAGCACTTACCCGAACTCTGGTTTTCCAACTCGAACTCTTCTTTAGTGTCCTAATGCACTTTAATCATTAGGTGGCGACTCTTTAACCCCAAAACCCAATTCCTAAGACGGAACGAGTTGTCCTTCCAAATGTCATGAACCCAATTTTGTCTTTAGAAAAAGGGGGCGCGACAGGGTCCCCATGGCCTAGGCTTCCTGAATTTTCCCCTTAGAAAATGTAGGGAGGGGCGGAAAATCGCCAATATTTATTACCCCAAGCAAGTCACTTGGGGCATTCTCTTCGTTTTGAAAGGCCTCAAAACCGGCCCCTTCCGGCACATCTGTCGATTGTTCATTATGGCTGGGGGCATCTTCAGCCTCCAACGACTCGGGGACTTTGCTCGGGCCATATCCCAAAATCTCCTCGGTCTGAGGCCAAACCTTTTTGATCAACACCGGCTCAACGGTCTTTGGGGCCTCGGTGCTCCTTCTCGTTCAGGCTACCAGCTCAAAGCCAACATCTTCATTTTCCTCTTCTTCCTCCCTTAGTTGTTGTGCTACATTAGCAGGCAGGAAGACGATGTCTTTCTTTGACCTGCGAGCCTTGTTCTTCTTGGATTTTGGAGTCTCGGAGGGCGAGACCCTTTTTCTTTTCTTTTTCTTCGACGGCTTCAGGAGCGGGGGTAAAACCTCCTCCTCTCCAGACAGGGCCTCATGATGGCATCTTTCCTGAGGCCTGTATGAAAGGAAGTCATGTGAGTATAAGAGGGAAACATTTTAACAAAAGCTATCAAATACGTAAAGAAAATGATTACCATGATTTTTGGCCTCCTATCGGCCCTTTACTAAATCACGCTGTCAGCGCTCAGCGTACAAGGTTGAAGCTAGGGTCCGAACCCATCTCTCGCGGTTCGGAATCACACCAAACATCCAAGCAACCGCTACATCATAGAAAAGGATGTCGATGAAGAGGAGTAAAGGAAACAAAACAGTAAATAGAAGCTAAAGGAAGGATTGAACTTACGCTTCATATTCACTTCTCGGGAAATGTCATCTTCTCGGCCAGAATTAAGTCGGAAGTCTTCACTAGAACGAACCGACCCATCCACCCTCGATCCTTGTCCTCGTCTATGCTTGAGAACAACACCTTAATGGTTTGATGCTGAAGCTTTATTAACCCACCTCAAAAAAGACAGGGCCTATACGACCTGATGAGGTGGTCGAGTGTGAAAGGAGTTTGCTCGCGAAAAATTGGAGCAGAATAACAATCCACCAAAAAGAAGGGTGGATATGACCTAGGGTTATTTGGTATTAGCGGCAAAAGTCAATATTGACGGGATCGACAGGGCCAGCGTGAAAGGGTAAGCGTAAACACTTAGAAACCCTTTCACATGGGTAGTGATATCTTCCTCGAGGGTCGGAATCACCACCTATTTCTTCTCCCAAAGGCAATGTTTCTTGACCTGCTTTAGGTCACTCTCAATTATTGAGCACATGTATCTTGACATTGGCTCACACCGGTCAGGTACAAACAAATTTTTCTCAACTTTGAAGACAAAAGTAAGATCACACCCCCTTCGGAAGCGCACTCCTCAAGGTGCGGCTCCACCGGTATTTTATCGCCGACTGACCGCGATGAAGAGGCGCCCTCCTTTTGTGGAATAGTTTTAGATGTTCTTTCCATCTCTGCAAGTTAAAGAAGGAAGAGAAAAATGAGATTTGGTGTTTTGAGGGAAGGTTGATAATGAAACCTAGAGATTATGCAGCACAAAAAGGCTTGAAGGAAGTGAAAAGCTTTGAAGATTAGGCGGATATTGAGAGTAAAGTTAAGGCAAAGAGAGGAAAGCACATTTATATGAAGAAGATGACGGTTCAAAATCAATAATGACGGACATAACCTGATAGATATTTAATGCCTCGATATGCGAACCAACAGAACATTTCAGTCACTTCCGTTGCTTGCATCATGAATATGATGTCATGACAGGCCGAGGTACACAATCGAAGGTTCAATTCATTTCTTCTCATTACACTCCAAGAAACGAGGGGACTATTTGTGTACGGTTAAAATCGGGCCTGCTCGATTTTACTATTTGATCAAGGCTAGGGAATTGCATCGAAGGTCGGCCTCGCAATGGATCAGACCAAGGTATGAGAATAAGGCACCGAGTTCGAGGACCGAGGCCAGTAGT
Source organism: Nicotiana tabacum (assembly GCF_000715075.1). Lineage (NCBI taxonomy): Eukaryota > Viridiplantae > Streptophyta > Magnoliopsida > Solanales > Solanaceae > Nicotiana > Nicotiana tabacum. The sequence continues at coordinate 150,410,398 of NC_134087.1, read as the reverse complement.
GATCGAGACCAAATGAGACAGACATCGAGCAAAGCACAATAACAGAAAAGCGAGATATTCGTGACTAGCCGAAGATTATGGCATAAATCTCGGAACAGATCAAATCAAGGACGGTTATTTAGTTAATCATGGGATTTACTTCTGTAATTAGAATTGTACCCTAAATAGGATTCCTCTACTATATAAAGAGGGCCCTAATCATCTGTAACCATCTTAAATTCACGCATATCAAAGCAATAAAATACTTTCTAGCTTATATTCTTGTTCATCAGTTAGTTTGTTTCTTAACTATTTTGGGCACCGATCAGTTCGAGGACACTTAAGCTCGAGGGTTGAATCACGTTTCAAGACTGGTTTGCTTTATCTCATTGTTAATCTTTATTTCTAATTTCTATGTTTATCAATTGGTATTAGGTAAAATCACGTGTCCTTAAAACCACATTATAAGTTTAATTTTATTCAATTTTTAGGGTAAACATTATTATATCTTAATTTATTTATTAATTAATACTTTTTTCACTTTATTCTTACATGTTAATTATGTTAGATGTTTAAAACCAATAAACGGTAATTTAAATAAATATTATTATAGTTAGTATATTAATTATATTTGTAAAGGATATACGAAAAATCTTGAAATATCAATAATATGAACACAGATAGAATACTATTAGTAATAAATTGACACTTACTCCTTTCTTAGTTAGACAAGTGATTGACAAAAAAAATTGATGTTACAAAGACTTTAACTTAAAATCATCTTATCTTTTCATATTGTAAAACTTGTTTTATTTTTATACATTATTAATAAATTTAGCCATTACATACACTTTCTAGTGATATATTCGTAATGAAAAATTTAAAATCCGAATCTTAAATAACTTAAATTTATTTAGTAACAGCTTGTTTGGATGTTTGTTACGCATCGTTTCATAATATATCGTATCATAATGTATTGTATTGTACTGTATCGTTTGATAAATACAATGTCTGGATAGATTGTGTCGTTTGCCATCGTTTCATGATATCACGCACCAACAATATGAAGAATAAACTTGCAATATTATAAATAAAAAATATAATACAACATAAAATTACTATATAAAAAGGTAGGATAAATGATAAAATAAAATAATTTAATAATAATAGAGGGTGAGATTGAGAGAAAAAGACAAGGTAACGACGCGACTGTGACGACCCGACCAGTCGTCTCATGAGTTACCGCTCCGTTTCCCCCATTTCTGCTTTATTATGCTTCGTTATCCGTGTTTTATATGATCGAGTTGAGTAGGTTGCGTTCGGAGTGGATTTGGTAAGAAATGAGACACTTAGTCTCTTTTGAGAAGGTTCAAGTTGAAAAAGTCAACCGGATATTGACTTGTATGTTAGATAGCTCGGATGAGAGTTCCGATAGTTCGGTTAGCTTCGGGAGGTGATTTATGACTTATGAGTGTGATTGGAATTGGTTTTGGAGGTCCGGTGTAGAATTAGGCTTGAATTGGGAAGTTAGTATTTTGGCAATTTCCGATTGGTAGGTGAGATTTTGATCCGAGGGTCGGAATAAAATTCCGAGAGTTGATATATCTTCGTTATGTCATTTGTGATGTGTGTGCAAAATTTCAGGTTATTCGTATGTGGTTTGGTTGGGTTTTTGATCGAAGGCGTATTTCGAAAGTTTTTAGAAAACTTAGGCTTGAATTCGATGTGAATTGATGGATTTGGTGTTGTTTGAGGTGTTTTGATGATTGAAACAAATTTGAATGAGGTTTTAGGATGTGTTGGTGCTTTTGGTTGAGGTCCCGGGGGCCTCGGGTGAGTTTCGGGTGGTCAATCAGACCATTTTCTATGTTGAAATGTTGCAGAAATTGATCATCAGCTGTTGCAGAAGAATTGGCCTTCGCGATCGCGTGGAGCTAGTCGCGATCGCGTAGAAGGATTTTGGCAGGCCAGGAATTAGACCTTCCCATTCGCGCTTGAAGGCTCGCGTTCGCGGAAGGTTAAGATTTGGTGCTTCGTGTTCGCAGTGAGAGGGTCGCGTTCGCGTATAAGGATTTGGATCCCAGTGGAGTTTGTTCTTCGTGTTCACGTGTGAGGGAATGCGTTCGCGTAAGTGTGAGGCCTGAAGCTTCGCGTTCGCGTGGATTGATTCGCGTTCGCATAGGGTTATTTTTGGGAAGTTAAAATTTGTGCTTCGCGATCACGAGGCTTGGGCCGTGATCGCGAAGAAGGAATATCAGAACTGGGCAGTGAGTTTATAAAACATTTCATCCGCGATTTTGAGCCATTTTTTCACCATAGCTGAGTATTTTGAGAGCTATTTGAGGGAAGTTGAAGAGGGATTCAAGGAGAATTGATTGGAGGTAAGATTTATGAACCTAAAACGTGATTCTATTGTGAAATTAACCTAGAAATTCTTGGAACCTAAGCTAAAAATAGAAGAACTAGGGCTTGGGATTTTGAACTTTTTGAATTGGGATTTGAAAGACCATTTGAGGTCAGAATTGAAAACTTTTGATATGTATGAACTCGTGGAAGGATAAGGAACCCGTTGATGTGAAAATTTCTGAGTTTCGAGAAGTCGGACCGGGGCTCGAGTTTTGCTAATTTCGGGATTTTTGATATTTTTCAATTGTTTTTCGCTTGAGTTTTGTTCCCTTAGCATATTGTGATGTATTCATTCTGATTTTGGATAGATTCGACGCACGTGGAGGCCGATTCGAGGGGCAAAGGTATCGCGAGCTAGAGTTGTAGCCGGTTCGAGGTGAGTAATGATTGTAAATGATGTCCTGAGGGTGTGAAACCCCGGATTGCATATCGTAGTGCTATATTGAGGTGAGATACGCGCTTGATGATGAGCGTGAGGTCTTTTACTACTGGGGATTGAGACTTGGTCCATCCCGACTGATGATTTTACCGCGTATTTGACTGAAACTTATTTTTATCATCATGATTTGGGGCTAATTGCCATATTTGGACTTCGTGCCAACTATTTGAACCCTTCGGGGATTTTGACTGATTTTCCCCACTATACTTGTTAAAAATCATATCCTCGGTTATGTTTCTCTCTGTTTTAAACGATTCGAGCCGGTTTTATCATACTATTACTAAATAAGAGGAATTTGTGGGGGCTGAGATCCCTATCTTCTATTATTGTGCCCAAGAGGCTATGAGGTTAATGACTGAGAGGGGTTGAGAACCCAATGGTGAGGATATTATATATGTTATGGATCGGGCTGCACGCCGCAGCAATACTTATATGGATCGGGTTGCACACCGCGGCAATATAGCGCTTGGGCTATAGGAGCCCCTCCGGAGTCTGCACACCCCCAGTGAGCGCAGTCGACTATCTATATGGATCGGGCTGCACGCCGCAACGATGTACGGATCGGGCTGCACGCCGCAGCGGTTATTCTGATTTCTGTTATTATGAGAGATATATGGGTCGAGAGCTGAGAATGAGCACTAATTGATGAGAGTGAGCCCGATGAGCCGATACTGTTCTGAGTGATTGACACTGTACTCGAGGGGTGGATTTCTACTTGTTATTTACCTGCTAAATTACCGTTTTACCCGATTTAAAGAGATTTCACTTGACTTCTTCACTGATTTACTACTTTAAGTGATTTTTACTATTTGATATAGAATTGCTTTGTACCTTTACGTGTTTTCTTGCTTTCAGCCATTATTTATGATTGTTACTCACTAAGTTAGAGTACACACATTACTGCCTGCACCGTGTGTGCAGATTCAGGCATCATAGAGTTTGCTCCTGAGTGCTGATCCTCCCAATCCAGGTAGTATTTTCGGAGACTACAAGGTAGTTGTTGGCATCCGCAGCCCCCGTGCCTCCCTTATCTTACTATTTTCATGTCCTTGAACTTCTGTATCAGATTTCGTATCTAGTAGACCGGTATCCGGATTTATTAGTTGCTCATGACTTGTGACACCCCGGTTTGGGCTGTGTCGGGATGGTTTCTACTGTTGTTATCGTTACTTCCACCAATTATTGTTATTATATCATATTTTAGAACTATTTATGGTATTTAATTGTTTAAATGAGGTGTTCTGTTTTGGTCTGGCTGGCCTTGTCTTCACGAGAGGCGCCATCATGACCGGGTTCGGGGTTTGGATCGTGACAAGTTGGTATCAGAGCCTAGGTTACATAGGTCTCACGAGTCATGAGCAGGTTTAGTAGAGTCTCGCGGATCGGTACAGAGACGTCTGTATTTATCCTCGAGAGGTTGTAGAACCTTTAGGAAAAACATCATATTTTTGAAATTCTTGTCGTGCGAACTTGTAGTCCAAGTACTAAAGTTCTGTTATCCTATTCTCTCACAGATGGTGAGGACGCGAGCTACCAGACGAGGTAGACGACCACCAGTACCACCAGCTGAGACCAACAGAGGTCGTGGATGCGGTTGTGGTAGAGGCAGAGCAGCCAGGGCAGCACCTGTAGATCCACCAGCTGCCCTAGCTCCGGATCAGGCTCCAGTTATGGATGCTTCAGCAACACCAGTTGTGCCCATCGTGTGCCCATCGTGATTCCGGGTCTTCAGGAGGCCTTAACACAGATCTTATCAATTTGCACTGGCCTTGCTCAGGCAGTTTCAGCCACTACAGCAGCAGCTACTTCACAGGTCGGGAGAGGCAATCAGACCCCCACTGCTCGTACACCTGAGCAGGTAGTGTAGGGACTTCAAACGCCGGGGGCACCTCCAGCCCAGCCGGGTGCACCAGCTTAGGAGTTTGTGGTGCCAGTTATGCCGGATGATGAGCAGTGTTGTCTTGAGAGGTTTGGTAGACTCCAGCCTCCGTCATTCAGTGGTGCTGAGGGAGAGGATGCCCGGGGTTTTCTGGATAAGTGTCAGCGGATGCTCCGTACAACAGGGATTCTTGAGTCTAGTGGTGTGGCATTTACTACTTTTCAGTTTTCTGGGACCACCTTCACTTGGTGGAGGCGTATGAGAGGCGTAGACCAGTTGGTGCAGCGCCCCTTACTTGGCAGCAGTTCTCCACTCTCTTCTTGGAGAAGTATGTACTGCAGTCCCGCAGAGAGGAGCTGCGTAGACAGTTTGAGTGGTTGCGATAGGGGGATATGACTGTGTCATAGTATGAGTCGAGGTTTTCTGAGTTGGCTTGTCATACCGTTTGGATGGTTCCAATAGATCATGAGAGGATCAGGAGATTTGTTAATGGCCTTAACTATCATCTCCATATTTTTATGACCCGAGAGAGGGTGTTGGGTGCTACGTTCGAGGAGGTGGTTGATATCGCTCGCGAGATTGAGACGGTTCGCTGTCAGGATCGAGAGGAGAGGGAGGCCAAGAAGCCTCGAGGATTGGGCAGTTATAATGGTGCTCCTTTGAGGGGCCAGTTCCAGTATGGTAGAGGTTGTTCTTTCAGGCCCGCTCAGTCGGCCCGTCCAGAGTATCGCGGGGCATTTTCGGGTCATGGTCATCATGGATATCAGTGGGTCCAGTCATCACTCAGTGCCCTACCAGCCCAAAGCTCGTCACGTGCCCCATCAGTCCAGGGTTCTTCTATGCCAGGTCCTTCTACTGGTCATTCTGGTGCCAGGGGTTCCCTTCAGTCCACATCTCCAAGACCGGGTAGTTGTTATGAGTGCGGAAAGTTTGGACAAATGAGGAGGCAGTGCCCTCGACTTCATGATGGTCAGCTTCAGCAGAGGGGTCAACCCTCGACTTTTGCTCCAATTACTTCACCACCCGCCCAGCCAGCTAGGGGTGGGGGTCAGGCAGCCAAGGGTTGCCCCAGAGAGGGAGGTTGATCAGGTGGTGGCCAGGCTCGTCTTTATGCTATTCCAGGCATGACAGATGTTATTGCTTCAGATGCTGACATTATAAGTATTATTTCAGTTTGCCACAAAGATGCCTCTATATTATTTGATCCCGGTTCCACCTTTTCCTATGTGTCATCATACTTTGCTTGTTATTTGGGTATGCCCCGTGAGTTTCTTGCTTTACCTATTCATGTATCTACCTCGGTGGGTGATACTGTTGTTGTAGACCGTGTGTACCGATCATGTGTGGTGACTATTGGGGGTCTGGAGACCCGAGTAGATCTATTGCTGTTGAGCATGGTGGATTTTGATGTCATTTTGGGCATGGATTGTCTATCTCCGTGTCGTGCTATTCTAGACTGTCATGCTAAGATAGTCACATTGGCTATGCCGGATGTACCGCGGATCGAGTGGCATGGTGTGACTGATTATGTTCCTAGTAGAGTGATATCTTTCTTGAAGGCCCAAAATATGGTTGGGAAGGGTTGCCTTTCATATTTAGCGTTTGTGAGGGATGTGGGAGCTAAGACTCCTAGCATTGATTCTGTTCCAGTTGTGAGGGATTTTCCCGATGTGTTTCCTGTAGACCTGCCGGGCATGCCACTAGACAGGGATATTGATTTTGGTATTGACCTGGTGCTGGACACTCAGCCTATTTCTGTTCCGCCCTATCGTATGGCACCAACGGAGTTGAAAGAATTGAAGAAGCAGCTTCAGGAACTCCTAGATAAGGGGTTCATTCGGCCTAGTGCATCACCTTGGGGTGCGCCAGTCCTATTTGTGAAAAAGAAAGATGGCACCATAAGAATGTGTATTGATTATAGGCAATTGAACAAGGTAACAATTAAGAACAAGTATCCCTTGCCTCGTATTGATGATCTATTTGACCAGCTTCAGGGAGCGAGAGTGTTCTCCAAGATTGATCTCCATTCGGGCTATCACCAGTTAAAGATCAGGGATTCAGATATTCTTAAGACTGCTTTCAGGACCAGATATGGTCATTAAGAGTTTCTTGTCATGTCTTTTGGGCTGACTAATGCCCTAGTAGCGTTCATGCATTTGATGAACAGTGTATTTCGGCCTTATCTGGATTCGTTCGTTATAGAATTCATTGATGATATTCTGGTGTACTCTCGTAGTCAGGAGGAGCACGTGGAGCATTTGAAGGTTGTATTGTAGAGACTAAGGGAGGATAAGCTTTATGCAAAGTTCTCCAAGTGTGAATTTTGGCTTAGTTCAGTGGCTTTCTTGGGACACGTGGTGTCCAACGAGGGTATTCAGGTTGATCCAAAGAAGATAGAGGCAGTTCAGAGTTGGCCTAGACCGTCCTCAGCCACAGAGATTCGTAGCTTTCTTGGGTTGGCAGGCTATTATCGCCGGTTTGTTCAGAGATTCTCATCTATCGCATCGCCCTTGACCAAGTTGACTCAGAAGGGTGTTTCATTTGTATGGTCGGACGAGTGTGAAGAGAGCTTTTAAAAGCTCAGGACAACTATAATCGTAGCTCCAGTATTGGTTTTGCCATCAACTTCAAGTTCATATACTGTGTATTGTGATGCTTTGAGAGTTGGGATTGGTTGTGTATTGATGCAAGATGGTAGGGTTATTACTTATGCTTCTCGTCAGTTGAATCCCCATGAGAAGGAAGAACTACCCCGTTCATGATTTGGAGTTGGCTGCCATAGTTCATGCATTGAAGATTTGGAGGTATTATTTGTATGGCGTATCTTGTGAGGTATTCACCGATCATCGCAGTCTTCAGCATTTGTTCAAGCAAAAGGATCTTAATTTGAGGCAGCGGAGATGGTTGGACTTGCTTAAGGATTATGATATCACCATACTGTACCATCCGGGAAGGCCAACGATGCTTTGAGCCAAAAGGCAGTGAGTATGGGGAGTTTGGCATACATTCCAGTTGGGGAGAGACCTCTTGCAGTTGATGTTCAGGCCTTGGCCAATCGGTTTATGAGATTAGATATTTTGGAGCCCAGTCGGGCGTTGGCTTGCGTGGTTTCTCGGTCTTCCTTATTTGATCGCATCAGAGAGCGCCAGTATGTTGACCCGCATTTGCTTGTCCTTAAGGACATAGCTCAGCATTATGATGCTAGAGATGTGACCATTGGTGATGATGGGGTGTTAAGGATGCAGGGCCAGATTTGTGTGCCCAATTTGGATGCGCTTCGGGAGTTGATTCTGGAGGAGGCCCATAGCTCGCGGTATTCTATTCATCCAGGTGCCGCGAAGATGTACCAGGATTTGAGGCAGCACTATTGGTGGAGAAGAAGAAGAAAGATATTGTAGGATTTGTAGCTCGGTTCTCAATTGTCAGCAGGTGAAATATGAGCATCAGAGACCGGGTGGCTTGCTTCAGCAGATAGTTATTCCCGAGTGGAATTGGGAGATGATTACTATGGACTTTGTTGTTAGACTCCCACGGACTTTGAAGAAGTTTGATGCTATTTGGGTGATTGTGGATCGGCTGACCAAGTCCGCACACTTCATTCCTGTGTGTACTACCTATTCTTCAGAGTAGTTGATAGGGATCTATATCTGGGAGATTGTTCGGTTGCATGGTGTTCCGGTTTCCATCATCTCAGATAGAGGCACTCAGTTTACTTCGGAGTTTTGGAGAGCCGTGCAGAGAGAGTTGGGTACTCAGGTGGAGCTGAGCACAATATTTCATCCTCAGACAGACGGGCAGTCCGAGCGTACTATTCAGATATTGGAGGACATGTTGCGTGCTTGTGTTATTGCTTTCGGAGGTTCATGGGACAAGTTTCTGCTGCTTGCAAAGTTTGCTTATAACAACAACTACCAGTCGAGTATTCAGATGGCTCCATATGAGGCTTTGTATGGGAGGCGGTGTAGATCTCCAGTCAGTTGGTTCGAGCCCGGCAAGGCTAGGCTATTGGGGACAGATTTGGTTCAGGATGCCTTAGAGAAGGTGAAGGTGATTCAGGAGAGGCTTCGTACAGTGCAGTCACGATAAAAGAGTTATGCGGACTGGAAGGTCCGAGATGTGTCCTACATGGTTGGTGAGAAGGTCTTGCTGAAGGTTTCTCCCATGAAGGGTGTTATGAGATTTGGGAAAAAAGGAAAGTTGAGTCCGCGGTTCATTGGGCCTTTTGAGGTATTTCGGAGGATTGGGGAGGTGGCTTATGAGTTTGCTTTGCCACCTAGCTTGTCGAGTGTGCATCCGATATTTCATGTTTCTATGCTCCGAAAGTATATTGGGGATCCGTCTCACGTTTTGGACTTCAGCACAGTTCAGTTGGGTTATGATTTGACCATTGATGTGGAGCCAGTAGCTATTCTGGGTCGTCAGGTTCGGAAGTTGAGGACAAAGGATATAGCTTTAGTGAAAGTGCAGTGGAGAGGTCGGCCCGTGGAGGAGGCTACCTGGGAGACCGAGCGAGAGATGCGGAGCAGATATCCTCACCTATTTGAGGCTTCAGGTATGTTTCTTGACTCGTTCGAGGTCGAACATTTGTTTAAGTTGGGGAGGATGTGACGACCCGGCCAGTCGTATCATGAGTTACCGCTCTGTTTCCCTTATTTCTACTTTATTATGCTTCTTTATCTGTGTTTTATATGATCGAGTTGAGTAGGTTGTGTTCGGAGTGGATTTTGTAAGAAATGAGACACTTAGTCTCTTTTGAGAAGGTTCAAGTTAGAAAAGCCAACCGGATGTTGACTTATGTGTTAGAGGGCTCGGATGAGAGTTCGGATGGTTTAGTTAGCTTTGGGAGGTGATTTATGACTTAGGAGTGTGATCGGAATTGGTTTTGGAGGCCCGGTGTAGAATTAGGCTTGAATTGGCGAAGTTAGTATTTTGGCGATATCCGGTTGGTAGGTGAGATTTTGATCTGAGGGTTGGAATGAAATTCCGAGAGTTTCTGTAGCTTAGTTATGTCATTTGTGATGTGTGCGCAAAATTTCAGGTCATTCGGATGTGGTTTGGTTAGGTTTTTGATCGAAAGCGTATTTCGGAAGTTTTTAGAAAACTTAGGCTTGAATTCGATGTAAATTGATGGATTTGGTGTTGTTTGAGGTGTTTTGATGATTGGAACAATGTTTGAACGAGGTTTTAGGATGTGTTGGTGCTTTTGGTTGTCTTCACAAGAGGGGCCATCACAACCGGGTTCGGGGTTAGGGTCGTGACAACGACCACACCAAATCGGTCGTTACATAAAATGACACATTTCGTCGTTATGTAACGACGGATTTAACGATACGATACAATAAAATTTAAGTAACAATCAAAACAAACATTGTATTTAAAGTAACAATAGATACGATACAATGGGTAACAACCATCCAAACAAGCTGTAAGGCCACAAGCAATCATTTTTAACCAAATATGTAGATCTTTGCTAATGAAAAACAAAAAGGTAATATAATTTAAAGAAATGAAATATGCTTCAAAGTAAAGAGTTTCTTATTGAGCAATCCTTGACTGAATAGCTGAAAAATAATGTTGAGAATTGAAGAGTAATGTTACAATGATTTCAACAGAGTAATAGTATGTGAGACAGATTGATAATGGGGTACAATCGTAGGGAAGGAGAATATTTATGGTACAAACTAATCACAATTGCCCATAGGATCTCTCTCACACATAGTATCGATTATCTCGGGGTTATGTAAATCCAGCTGATTGTGTTATCCTGGTTAATGGTGGATCCCAAATATTTCGGGATCCATCGACTCTAAGAAGATATTTATTGGTGATCCTTCGAGTTTTCTGGCTCATAGAACATCTCTATCTACACGCCCATGACTATCTGGGTTTAGAACGACTTGGAGCAGCGAATGATTCTTCGATTGCATTCTTGATATATTCATTCTTCGATACAAAGGACTATAAATGACTTGGTGATGACTAGGAAATCCTCGTTGCGTGTTTGTTCTTATCTTAGCCACATGTTATGCACGCATTTTATTAATACATATAGTCCCCCACTTTCTGGTAGTCCTCACAGATAGCCTAAGGAGTGGAAATATTTTAGCGGAAAACAGGACATGTCTAAAATTACAACCTTCGTACTTGAATCGACGTGCACCTCTCTATTTAATGCTCGAGACGCATGGCGAATTGCGAATGGAGATGATATTACTGCCAGTTATCGAGGCAAAGATGATTCTGTGTCTATAAGTACAAAATTCTTTTTATTTGTTTTTACTTTACTCGTCTTGAACTTTCTTCAAATATAATAAGTTATTCTCTGTAATGTTTTTTAGCATCCTTGATTTCTTCCTTGAATTATATATATATATATATATATCCAGTGAATCTCAAAATAACATCCGAGATCATGAGTCGGACCTCCAAAACACATGAAATCAACATGAAACTCAAGAACTTCTAAAACACGACTACGCATCTGATTCCTATCAAATCAGCTCGGAATGACATCAAACTTAGCGGACAAGTTCCAAATGATAAAACGGACCTATTCCAAGTCCCGAAACAGAAATCCAAACACGATAGCTATGAAGTCAACTTACGGTCAAACTTATCAAAATTCTATGCCTTTAAATTGCCAACTTTCGATAAACCAACACAAATCACCCTACAGACCTCCGGATTTGATTTCAGACATATGCTCAAGTCCAAAATAACGATACAAACCTATCAGAACCATCAAAATACCACTACAGGATCATTTTCAAAAAGTCAAACCTCAGTCAACATTTCAACTAATGCTTCTAAAATAAGAATCACTCATCAAATTCATTCCGAACATCCGAAAATCAAATACAACCATGCACACAAGTCATAATTCACAATATGAAGCCACTAAATACCTCTAACCACTTAACGGAACCTTAAAGCTCAAAACGACCTACCAGGTCATTATATCCTCCCCCTTTTAAACAAACGTTCATCCTCAAACGTGCCAAGAGTCTTTCCTGAGCCATCAAATCACGGTATAAACTCTCCATACATATAATCATGGGCGATCCTATGTCACCCAAATCCACATAAGCACGAAAACCTCATCTCAACCGAAAATTATTCCTTTACTTATGCCAATAAGCCTTAGAATCAAATTTACACATCTACCAAGGGCCCTATTATCACACAAACTGTAACGACCCGATCGGTCGTTTTTCTTTTTTAGAACTCCATTCCCCCAAATAAAACTTCCCGCGCTTGCTTTATCTGATTTACGACCTCTGGGGATGGTTGGTTCGGGTTTTGGAAGAGTTTGGGTTGAAAGGCTCACTTGATTCCTTAAGATTTTTTTAAAAGGCTAAGTTTGACTTTGGTCAACATTTTTAACAAACGGACCCGGATTTGTGTTTTAATGGTCCCGGAGGTTCCGTAGGAAAAAATGGGACCTGAGCGTATGCCCGGAATCGAATTCCGAGGTCCCTAGCCCGAGTAATGAATTTTTATTAGAAATTGTTAAACTGAAATTCTAAGGATTTAAAGAAACTAAATAATGATTGATCACATGGGTATCGGGCTCGTATGTAGGTTCTGGAGCCCAATACAGGTCTAACATAATATTTAAGACTTGGCCGCAAAATTTGGTGTCAATCCAAGTAGTTTAAGTGCGTTTCGGCTCGTTAGAGGAGAATTAAGAACTTGAAGTTCATAAGTTTGATTCAATTGGTTTTAAGGGGTGATTCATAGTTTTAGCGTTGTTTCGGGTGTTCCGAAGGTTCGAACGGGTTTATTTCATAATATTAGACTTGTCAGTATGTCCAGGCGGGGCCCGGGAGCCCCGAGCGTCGATCAGACGAGGCTCGAGTGAAGTAGGAAAAGTTGAGAATAGCTGAAGCATCTGGTTTCTGTCATAACCGCACCTGCGGTTGGTCAGCCGCAGGTGCGAGACCGCAGAAGCGGTCGTCCTCTCGCAGATGCGGCCAAGGCAGGCCAGACCCAAAACCGTAGAAGCGGCTGCACAGAAGCGGCTTCAAGACCGCAGAAGCGGTCCTAGCCCACTTGGCCAATTCCGCAAATGCGGTGTCTTCCTCGCAGAAGCGGGACCGCAGATGCGGAAATCACTGTAGCAGTGAGCTTTATTTATTACGGGTTCTAAGTTATTTTTGCCATTTTTCACCTCTCCATTGGGCGATTTTAGAGCTTTTAAGAGAAGACAACCACCTAGCATCGTGAGGTAAGTTTATCCCACCTATTCCTAGTTTAATACTTGCATCTTAGGTAGATTAAACACAAAGATTAAGGTAAAATTATGGGGATAGAGAAAAACCTAGGGTTTTGATAAAACTTAGATTTTTCCCACGAAATTGGTTATGAAGAGAAGTAGAAATCAAATATTATTGATCCTTAGGTTACAAAGAACAACTTTCTTCGAAAATTTTCGGAATCCAGGCACGTGGGCCCGGGGTCGGATTTTAGGAAACTTGTGTTTAAGGTTGGGAAATTGCTTTAATAGTTAGAATGTGATCTTGTGAACTTGTATTGACTAGTTCTTACCCCATTTAACTAGTTTTGGATCGTTCAGCTGCAAATTGAGAGTTCAGGCTCGTTCTTGGTATTGGAAGTGCGCTTTGGAGCGACGTGGGTCTCCTTTCTAACCTTGTAAGAGGGAATTGGCTCCATAGGTGTAATAATTGTATAATTTGCCACTAAATGCGGGGTCTACGTACGCGCTAGCTGACGAGAGTCCGTGCATAGCTACTATCATGTTAATTGTTCGGGTAGTTTAGGACCCGTATTATGCTATATTTGCAAATGTTATATGTCTTCTTGCTAATGTGATCATTTAGGATATGCTAGAGAACTGGAAATGAACATAAGTGAACACATGCTGTGTTGAACACTTGTATGAGTTTATTTGAATATAAATGCGCCTTCTTGTATTTTTCTATTGATAATTGATATTTGTGGATCGGGCCGATCGCCTCGGTAGAAATAGATGCATTTATGGTTCGCGTCATTCGACTCTCTGGCAGTGCACAGTTTCTTTTATATTGGATCGGGCTATCGACCTCGGCATAATGTGTGCATGATATTTATGTAAATTATCAATGATGACTTGCCTGATACATGGTTTGAAATGTAAAGGATTAACTATGATATAAAATGACATGACTTAGAAATCCTTATTTCAACTGTTATATAATTGTGACCATCATGCCTGGCATAACATCATATTATATTATTTAACCCTAGTAGGTATCAAGTCGACCTCTCGTCTCTACTTCTTCGAGATTAGACGGGATACTTATTGGGTACATATTGTTTATGTACTCATGCTATGCTTCTGTACTTAATTGTACAGGCTCTGAGGCAAGTAGATCTGACTATCAGACCGGTGTGCGTCCCTAATCATAGTTCGAGACTTCCACGGTGAGCTGCTTCCCTTCCTATGCCGATCAGCAGCTTGATGGAGTATTTCTTACTTCTGATTGTCTATTCTGTTTTAGACAGTAAGATAGATCTATTATTTTTTATATTTTACTAGTTGCCCACAGCTTGTGTTGCGCCCCCTTTTTCCCCTTACATTGGAGAGGAGTCCGGGTTTCGACATTCATGCGGTGTAATGACTCATTTAATTTTGGGAATTGGGTATTTGGAGAGTCTCCACCTAACGATTTTAAGGTGCATTAGGGAACCTATAGGGTTCAACTATGTTTGACAACCAGAGATAGGGTAAGGACATGAAATTATCCTAATGGGAAGGTGTTAGGCAACCCTCAGGATCCACTAGTGTGGTTCTCGGCCAGATAGTTTTTGTGAATTTGTGCAATTAGAAAATAAACAAATAAGGCTCAAGTGATAGGGGATTTTGAGTTTAAATACACACGTGTTTGAAAACAATAAAAGCAAGGTTTTGAAAAGAGTTATAGTCTAAGCATACTTAAAAATAAAGGGGTATCCTAAGTTTGTTTGTAATATGGATTACATCAATGCGATACCCGGTATGACACTCCTCAGAAAAGGGGATACACGTGGTATTAGCCCACTGGTCATCATATCCATATCTACCTTTTTCCGCATGTTAAGGTAATTAAAGCGAGGGTTGGTTTTGACCTCTATTGTATGCCGTTACCCGTCCCATTCCTATCAGTCCTAGAGGAATTTAGGACTCTTATTCATATAAGGAGGAGGTTCTAGGCTAACTCTTAGGTTTAAAGGTAAAATGCTAAGGCGACATACAAAACAAGTAGGACTGCATTTAAAGGGGAAACATGTAAGCAACTAGAAAGCTCATGTATACCTCCGCAAATAATGCCTATAAATATCATGACTTAAACACAGTTAATGTCTGAATTTTAGAATCTTAAAGCGGGGTGTTTGAATCAGAACCAGATTCATTATATAACTCAGAAAAGAAGTTCGGATCAAGCCTGCCTGCTGGTTGTAGCAGTCTAGAATTAAATAGAGGCAATTCCAGTTTTATTTAAGTAATTATCTAAGGCTTGCCTAGGCGTAAGCAGTATTCAGCAGTTATTCAGAAGCATTAAGTCAATTTGGAGATTATTATTACCTAAAACATGCTATTCTAGGTGTTCAACATATAGAATTGTTGCCAGTTAATTGTAAAACTAAGTAAAATTGTTTTTATTCCTTTTTATGCATTCATAGTTAGCCTAAGCGTGTTTAAACGAAATCCTAAAGATATGATATCTAATGTACAACGATGCAGAATGATGTATATGCAGAATCCTAAGCAGGATTTCTATATGCACAAATATTACTATTTACCATGAAAATGGTAACAATAATTAAATTTGTAAATGGGATTCTAAAAATACGTGATCTATTCCCGAGCTAGTTGTTAGAGCAGTTGATGCTAATAATGTGGAGTTTAATGACGAGATGCAAGCTAAAACAAGGTAGTAATCAAACCGGAGGGCCTGCTATCCGAGTGTAGGTCTGGTCGATGGAGGACCTCGGGGTCAATGTTAGGGTCGAATTCAAGCCATTGGGGATAGTCGGCGATGGGATAATAGTTGAAGATATAATTAAACAAGGCTCTTTATGGCCAATACTGAGTTATACGATGAAGAACAAGTAAGGAAACGATGGATATCAAGGTAACCTCGGGCCAGTGAGAACGAACAAGTTAGAAAGAAAAGAGAGAGATATTATTGTACTTGTGGAGAAATGGAGCAACATCATTGCACTTGTGGAGAAATGGAGCAACATCAGTCCTTTACAAGGTAGGGTGAGTCCCCTTTATATAGGAGGGGAACTCGGCTACAAGTATGTGGAGATTAATTACAAAGTATGGAGATGCGATGGCTTGACGCGATGCCTCAGCATAGGCTCTGGATAGGCCGGCCCTGTCAGACTCAACTGTGTGCCTTGGGAGCTTCCCCTTCTGTCCTGGCTTCGATCTCCGTCTTCTCTAAGTCGGACAAGCCCCAAGGTCGGGAACTCGATCGTGGCTTCTCGTCCTCAGGGTCTCGAGGCATTCTTTCGAAATGACTTGAAAGCGAGAAATCAGGTCCTCTGATTTTTCCGCGTACAATTACAAAGTTTAAACATGATTTCCAGAATATGCAGAGATGATATGTTTGTTAATGTTGTTTAGCCTAAAACAGGATCTCTAAGTGTGCATGGCAGTAGGAACATGATCGCAGAAACACTGGTTAACACCTTTAACGTAGGATTTGCTAAGTGATATGATAGTGAAATGGACATGCTGAAAACAGTAAGGGTAAATCCTAAGGAGCATGATCTCAAATGCATGAAATGAGTCCTAGGCATGGTTTCTATTGCTCAAGTAGGAATGTAAACCTAGTAATATGCTTTCTACCCCTTTTGATAGCTAAAGCATGCACATTTCCCATCCCTTTTCACTAGCCAACCCCCATACTTATTTACAAATTATTACAGACCAAATGATTGAATTACAAAAGAAATGCAAAAATAAGAAGTTACAACCATAAGAAGTCTGATCTTGACTTCCTCTCTGAGTTATGTAATGAACCACCTCAAAAGCCACTATTGTTCCAAAGCCTTTCTCATATCTGGGTGTGTCAAAGTTCTCTAAGGACATCAAGGGGTCCTGGGTAGTGCTCACACCCAGATTTGCATAACCAAACAGAATGAGTGCCGTGTAGAAGGGCTAGCTCTTATGTGTCCAAGTTCAGAGGGAGCTCAAGGGTCCCAAGGCATGGCTCACACAAAAGGGGCAGAACCTAGATTCTAAGAGTATAGGTCAGAGTGCTAGACATAGTTTGAAAAAGAGTTTGTTTAAAAAAAAAAGAACTGGACTAGCAAGTCCATTTTGAAAGTAATCAGTAACAGACGGGATTAAAAGCAGTTGTAGCAGTAAATAAAATTCAAACTCCCAAGATGGGATCACACACAGAATCAGTAGTCATACAAAGGGAGTCAAAAGGATTTTGGGGAGACACTTGTCTGTAAGCACATGACCCCAGCAGGGGTCTGGTTTTTACATGCACATCAATGACTGATACTGGAATGATCACAAACCAGCCAAAAGAACACAAACACATAGATGGGATAGGGGTTTGGGATTCATAAGACAGCAAGTACAAAATAAGTGATTGAAAAAGTATGCTTTAAAACACGCACGTGGGAGTGCATAAATCTAAAGGGGAAGGGGAGACATTATAGCATGTTGGTAATGTAACTTCACTGCAGGTTTCACAACAGAACTACAAGCAGAAGTAGACCAAGAATGAGAAAAACTGAAAGAATTAAAGAAACATGTTGTTGTTGAAGCATTAAAATTAACTAGGACATACCAGTTGAGAAAGAAAAGTGCAGAAAGGTAAAGCAAGTAGGCTTCCACAGTCTAGCCTTGGCTTTCAGCCGGCTAGACAAAGCAGTAGCACATGTAGTAGTAGAGAAAGAGAGAGTTTTGAGTGTGTTAGTGTGTGTTATGAACTCAGTTGTTCGTGTCTTTAGAGAAGAGAGGGTGGGGTATTAATAGATTTGAAAACGAGTAGAAAATATGGTAACAAGTAAAGTTTTAACACAAACACGTAAATAATCACAATCAGAATCAATTAATACAAGTATTTTCCTTCAATCAAGGAATTACTGTTCAAATGGATACTGATTGGAATAATTAAGGAAAGAAAACCAATTTGAGAAAGATTGATTTCTGACCATATAGAGGATATTAAAAGTATAGAGTAAATAATTGAGTCTAAGTACAAAATATACTTAATTGGGGAAATGGTTCAGCAAAGGTAAAACATCACAGCAAAGGAAAGGAATCAATCCATTTAAACAAAACGAGTGAAACCAGGGATTTATGAGAAATATTTGCAATCAGTTGTAACTTGAGAAAATCAAGATCAATCAAGAAAGAATCATGATTCTGCACTTTGCCATATAAATAGAGAAGAATGGACAAGAGTATCAGACATGCAAGGCCAACCATATTGCCAAAAGAAGCAACTCAAACATACAGTAGTAGTAGGAGTAGGCTAGGACCCAGTAGTAAAAGAAACCTACTCGAAGCACAGTAGTCCACAAAGTCAAGTAGTCACATAGAACCAAAAAAAATAAAGGAAATAGTCTAGCACATAGCAAGGAGATCAACACACAGAAACAAGAAATGTCTTTAAACTCATAGCAATAAGTAAAGAAAAAGAAAATTTTATAAGGAAATAGGGTTTTAACAGAGCTGAGTTAAAAAGGTAAGAACTTTAGAATCAGTCAAGTTAAACAAAGAAAAGGATCTAAACACAAAGAACTCAGTCGAGACCAGTATACATGCAAGACAAACAAAGACAACTTTAGAACCCAAAAAGACCTAGGGTTTCAACACGATGAACCATGTAGAAAAAAACATGAACCAATCGATTAAACATAGTAGAATTATAAAACAATACTGAAAATCGGAGAAGAGATCTTTTAAAAAGAGTTTAAGAAACCCTAATTTGAAAACGAAGAGTCACTTTGAAAGAAAATCGAAGAACCTTTGAGAAAACACCAAGAAGTTCATAACATGCACAAACCTAAGATAGATCTGAAAGAAAATCAGAAAGCTCTTTAAGCTAGGGTTTCAGAGAACCCAGGAAAAGTGAGAAAAGACTTTGAAAAGTTACCGATCTAGCCAGAAAAGCCGTGGATCTAACTTGATCGGCCATGGGTGGCCGGGAAAAGGCCATACATAGAAGTTGAGCCAAGACTGGACTTGATCTCTTTGAGATCTGTCCATGAAATCACAGAAACAAACGACCAGGAGCTATAGGAGACTTGTACACCTCTCAAACAACCATGAAAGTACATGGATTAGGTGAAGATCAAAGGGGATTATGGTAGATTTGGGTGGTGGCGGCTAGGGTTAGTCTTAGGTTTTCAGAGAGAGTCTGAGAGGAAAAGGGATTCAAGGGTGGTGGATTTGTAGAAATGATTTAGGTTTAGGGGTCGTTTTGGGTTAAAAATGGTAAGGTGAAATGATGGTCGTTGATCTGAATGATGAACGGCCTAGATTAAAAGGGGTAGTGGGGATCCAGGTTCGGGTTGGTTTTGAAAGGGTTAGGGGAGGGTTTTAATTAGAATTGGGTTGGGAAATTTGGGGTCTAATTTAGGCTATAATTGAAATACAAATGGGTTGTTATTTAAATAGCCATTTTCCCGTTTTAATTTATAAAATATAGTCAATAGCTTCTGAAAATAAATTGAAAATACTATAATGATTTATACCATATAAATAACAATTTAAAAATACAAGACTCAATTTTATAAATACAAGACACAATTAAACCTTAAAATGGCTAATATTACAATTATGTGAAATTTAGCTTTAAAAATACTAAATGAAATTGTAAAAATATGTAAAAAAAATTTTTAGCCATATTTCGGCATAAATATAAAAAATCAATAGATCAATTATCAAGATAATAAATTTTGGAAATAATTATTGAGACTTTATGGGTAAAAAGGGAGGAAAAAAAATCAATAACAATTATGGAAAAATAATAAAACATTTGGACATACTTATATATATATATATATATATATATATATATATATATATATATATATATATATATATATATATATATATATATATATATATATATATATATATATATATAATTTTTGAGATTTCATGGATAAAAAGGGGGAAAATAAATCAATAAAGGTTATGGAAAAATAACAAAATATTTGGACATGCTTTTATATGCATATATATATATATACTATTTTGAAGTTATTTTGCATATTGAAAATACGTAGGAAAAAATTGGGTATCAACAGCTGCCCCTCTTTACCAGGGAAGGATGAAAGAGTTGTCGGGTAAAGATATGATGACCTATTTTGACCGAGCGAAACGGTTTGAAGAAGATTTAGGCCGAACCCTGGCTTCTGAGTTGCCTTCATATCCCTGGTTCTACAGAATCAGGCCGTATGTAGTTCAGGATCCGCTGGCGGAGTATGCCGATGGAGACTTTTAAGAACGGACGCAATATCTAGAGCCAGGTGAGTGATAGGTTTACGTGAATGATTAAGGTTTGATATGGATTGAGGGAACTGGAGCGGAATTGCTCTCGCTGGGATGGCCGTTGCTCGCCAGTTTTCCTGCAATTAGAAACAATACAACCGTATACTATGCATAAATTTAAACATGATACAAATTCCCGTTGGACTATGAATGTTGTCTTTTGATGGTGAGGATGACATCTTTAGACCATGATGCCCTGGGCCATGAAGTGTATGATAAAGGATCCGTAGGCCATGAAATGATGCTCTCGGGCTATGAGGATGGTGCCTTCGAACCATGATCCATTTGAATAAAGATATGCAAAAGATTGAAAGGGATCCTCAGGCCATGACATGGTGTTCTCGGGCTATGAAGATGGTGCCTCCGAATGATGACGCCTGAGTTGGCGATATTTCAGCCCATGAAGGATGCAATAGTATGATGCGGATAAGACAGAGCTTAGTCTTGCGAATTGAAGGGCACAACTTAGCCCGTAAGAGAAGCGAAATAAATAATGCTTGAGATGGCACTTAGTTTCGAAGAAAATTGGAGGCAGAGCTTAGCCTCGGAAGGCAGAATGATAGCCTTATGCAAAATGCAAATGGAGATAGAGTTTAGTCTCGGAAGGCAGAAAGGTAGCCTTATGCAAGAATGCAGATGCAGATGGAGGAGCTTAACTTTGGAAGGTAGAATGATAGCCTTATGTAAAGATGCGAATGCGGATGGAGATAGAGCTTAACCTTGGAAGGCAGAATGATAGCCTTATGCATTGCAAATGCAGATGGAGACATCGTTTAGTCTCAGGAGGCAAAATAGTAGCCTTATGCAATGCAAATGCAGATGGGGACATCATTTAGTCTTGGAAGGCAGAATAGTAACCTTATGCAATGAAAATGCAAATGCAAATGGATACATCGTTTAGTCTCGGAAGGCAGAATGGTAGCCTTATGCAAATTGGAAGGTAGAATAGTAGCCTTATGTGAGAAATAAAATAACAAACGATAGTAGAGTTTTCTTAGCTCATAGCAGATTGCGATGTTATGATTACTGGGAGCATTGTGACATACGGGACATCACTGGCATGTGCTGATAGCAGATGTTGGCAAGTGCAATGGTTCTAAGAATCATATTCTTGAACAATGTTTGTTTCATGGGCGTACAGTATCTTTAGTGATTTCGCGATCCTAGTGCCTGCATCCAAAGAAAAATCGTGAGTTTTGTAAGGGGGAAGGTTAGTTCGTATCCCTGCTAGCTTTGCTTGACTTGTTCGACTTAGACCTGGTGATATCGTCTATATCATTGGTGTAGCATTGCTAAATGAAGAAGTTTCAATAATAAACATGCATGATTTTGTAAAAGTATGATATAAGTGTATAATTAAAAATTGCTTTTAGATGAACCGATGACTCTAACGTGGTTCGGGACATTGCAACCTCTCTTGCTACAGAATTTTGAGGGTCCTCCTCAAAATTCTGCCCCAGTTTGATGGGTTGACGTTTCTGACTATTGCTTGTGCGATGATCGGCTGAAGTTACTTTGGAATTTTGAGAGTCCTCCTCAAAATTCTGCCCCAGTTTCCACTTGCGGGGGGATGTGGAATTTTTATTGAATTGTGATCGAACCCATAGGGCTGCCTAGGTATCCCCTCTTAAACGAGAATCAGGTCAGGCGTAGTTCAAATTACATCATATAAGGAAAACATAAGGATTACACATAGTAATGCTTGATTGCATCTGAATTGATTGGCTTCAGCCAGACTTCTCCGTCCATTTCTACAAGTATGAGGGCTCCTCCTATCAGAACCCGGTGAACCATGTATGGACCCTGCCAGTTGTGAGAGAATTTCCCTTTGGCTTCATCTTAATGCGGAAAAATTTTCTTTAACACCAGCTGCCCCGATGTGAATTGTCTTGGCTTGACTCTTTCGTTGAAGGCTCTGGACATTCTATTCTGATAGAATTGACCATGGCAAACTGCATTCATTCTCTTTCCGTCTATAAGGGCTAGTTGCTCATAATGACTTTTTACTCACTCCGCGTCGTCGAGCTCACCTTCTTGTATGATCCTTAGGGAAGGAATTTCTATTTCAGCGGGAATGACAACCTATGTACCATAAACCAACATATAGGTGGTTACCTCGATTGATGTGCGGACTTGTGGTGCGATACCCCAATAGAGAAAATGATAACTTCTCGTGCCACTGTTTATGATTTTCTATCATTTTCCTCAATATCTTCTTGATATTCTTGTTGGCGGCTTCTACGGCTCCATTCATCTGAGGCTTGTAGGCTGTGGAATTCTTGTGTCTAATCTTGAAAGTCTCACACATAGCTTTCAGTGATGATTGACTCTGGGATTCCGAATCGACAAATAATGCGGTCGCGAACAAAGTCTGCCACTACTTTCTTAGTTACTACTATGTAAGATGCTGCTTCGACCCATTTGGTGAAATAGTCGATAACTACCAGGATAAACTTGTGTTCGTTGGAAGCGGCAGGCTCGATTGGTCCAATAACATCCATTCCCCAGGCGGTGAACGACCATGGTGAGATTGTTGTGTTAAGCTCGTTTGGAGGTACCTTTATCATGTCTACATGTATCTGACAGTGGTGGCATTTCTGGACATACTAGATGCAGTCCGTTTCCATAGTCATCCAAAAGTAACCAGCCTGGTGTATCTTTTTTGCTAAGATAAAACCGTTCATATGTGGACCGCAGGTCCCAGCATGAATTTCCTCTAGTAGCCTGGATGCTTCCTTCGCGTCAACACATCTTAATAGTCCCAAATCGGGAGTCCTCCTATACAAGATTCCTCCGCTGTGAAAGAAGTTGTTGGACAATCTCAGAAGTGTGCATTTCTTAGTAGGATTTGCAAGCTCTAGGTACTCTCCTTTTTCCATATATTCCTTGATATCATGAAACCAAGGCTTTCCGTCTGCTTCTTCTTCAACATGGGCACAGTAAGCTGGCTGATCATGGATCTTTACTAGAATGGGATCAATGAAATTCTTATTTGGATGCTGTATCATAGATGACAGGGTAGCCAATGCATCGGCGAACTCATTCTGGACCCTGGGAACATGCTGGAATTCCGTCTTTGTGAACCTCTTTCTCAATTCATGTACATGATGTAGATACGAGAGTATCTTGGAGTTCTTGGTTGCCCATTCTTCTCGCACCTGATGTATAAGTAGGTCTGAATCTCCAATCACTAGAAGCTCTTGAACGTTCATGTCTATGGCCATTTTGAGTCCTAAGATGCATGCTTCATACTCGACCATATTATTGGTGCATGGGAACCTGAGTTTGGTAGACACTGGATAATGCTGACCGGTTTTTGATACTAGGACTGCTCCTATGCCAAGGAAGATATGTCAGTTTCTCTTTTGAAGAAGAAATTAAAGGCTTAAAGAAATTAAACAAGTAATTGCATATAAAGGAGGGGTACAAATTCACAAGAACAATCTGAGATGGTAAAAGCCTAAAAATCCCCAGCAGAGTTGCCATGCTGTCGCGCCCCTTTTTTCCCCTTCCATCGGAGTAGAGTCCGAGTTTCGACATTAATGGGGTGTAATGACTCATTTCCTTTTGGTAATTGGGTATTTGGATAGTTGCCACCTAACTATTTTAAGGTGCATTAGGGCACCTACAGGGTTCAACTATGTTTGACAACCGGAGATAGGGTAAGTGCTTGAAATTATCCAAAAGAAAATGTGTTAGGCACTCCTCAGGATCCACTAGTGTGGTTCCCGGCCAGATAAATTTTGTGAATTTATGCAATTAGCAAGTAAACAAATAAGGCTCAAGTGATAGGGGATTTTGTATTTAAATACACAAGTGTTTGAAAACAATAAAAGCAAGGTTTTGAAAAGAGTTATAGTCTAAGCATACTTTAAAATAAAGGGGTGTCCTAGGTTTTTTTGTAATATGGATCACATCAATGCGATACCCGATATGACACTCCTCAGAAAAGGGGATACACATGGTATTAGCGCACCGGTCATCATATCCATATCTACCCTTTCCCGCCCTGTTAAGGTAATTAAAGTGAGGGTTGGTCTCGACCTCTATTGCATGCCGTTACCCGTCCCAATTCTATCAGTCCTCGAGGATTTTAGGACTCCTATTCCTATAAGGAGGAGGTTCTAGGTTGACTATTATGTTTAAAGGTAAAATGCTAAGGCGACATACAAAACAAGTAGGACTGCATTTAAAGGGGAAACATGTAAGCAACTAGAAGGCTCATGTATACCTCCACAAATAATGCATATAAATAGCATGACTTAAACACAGTTAAGGTCTGAATTTTAGAATCCTAAAGCAGGGTGTTTGAATAAGAACCAGATTCATTATATAACTCAGAAAAGAAGTCCGAATCAAGCCTGCCTGCGGGTGCAGCAGTCTAGAATTAAATAGAGGCAGTTCCAATTTTATTTAAGTAATTACCTAAGGCTTGCCTAGGCGTAAGCAATATTCAGTAGTTATTCAGAAGCATTAAGCCAGTTTGGAGATTGTTATTACCTAAAACATGTTGTTCTAGGTGTTCATCATATAGAATTGTTGCCAGTTAATTGTAAAGCTAATTAAAATTGTTTTTATTCCCTTTTTATGCATTCATAGTTAGCCTAAGCGTGTTTAAGCGAAATCGTAAAGACATGGTATATAATGTACAGAGATGTAGAATGATGTATATGCAGAATCCTAAGCAGGATTTCTATATGCATAAATATTACAGCGTTTAAACATGATTTCCAGAATGTGCAGAGATGATATGTTTGTTAATGTTGTTTAGCCTAAAACAGGATCTCTAAGTGTGCATGGCAATAGGAACATGATCGCAGAAACACTGGTTAACACCTTTAACGTAGGATTTGCTAAGTGATATGATAGTGAAATGGACATGCTGAAAACAGTAAGTGTAAATCCTAAGGAGAATGATCTCTAATACATGAAATGCGTCCTAGGCATGGTTTCTATTGCGCAAGTAGGAATGTAAACCTAGTGACAGCTTTCTACCCCTTTTGATAGCTAAAGCATGCACATTTTCCATCCCTTTTCACTAGCCAACTCCCATACTTGTTTACAAATTATTACAGACCAAATGATTGAATTACAAAAGAAATGCAAAACTAAGGAGTTACAACCATAGGAAGCCTGATCTTGACTTCCTCTCTGAGTTATGTAATGAACCACCTCAAAAGCCACTATTGTTCCAAAGCCTTTCTCATATCTGGGTGTGTCAGAGTTCCCTAAGGACCTCAAGGGGTCCCGGGCAGTGTTCACACCCAGATTTACATAACCAAACAGAATGAGTGCAGTATGGAAGGTCCAGCTCTTATGTGTCCAAGTTTAGAGGGAGCTCAAGGGTCCCAAGGCAAGGATCACACAAAAAGGGCAGAACCTAGATTCTAAGAGTATAGGTGAGAGTGCTTGACATAGTTTGAAGAAGAGTTTGTTTTTTTAAAAAAATAACTGGACTGGCAAGTCCATTTTGAAAGTAATCAGTAACAGAGGGGATTGAAAGCAGTTGTAGCAGTAAACAAAACTCAAACTCCCAAGATGGGGTCACACACAGAATCAGTAGTCATACAAGGGGGACCAAAAGGATTTTGGGGAGACACTTGTCTGTAAGCACTTGACCCCAGCAAGGGTTTGGTTTGGACATGCACAACAATAGCTGATACTGGCATGATCACAAACCAGCCAAAAGAACATAAACACATAGAAGGGATAGGGGTTTGGGATTCATAAGGTAGCAAGTTACACAATAAGTGATTGACAAAGTATGCTTTAAAACACACACATGGGAGTGTGCATTAATCTAAAGGGGAAGGTGAGACATTATAGCATGCTGGTAATGTAACTTGACTGCAGGTTTTACAACAAAACTACAAGCAGAAGTAGACCAAGAATGAGAGAAACTGAAACAATTAAAGAAGCATGTTGTTGTTAAAGCTTTAAAATTAACTAGGACATACCAGTTGAGAAAGCAAAGTGCAAAAAGGTAAAGCAAGTAGGCTTCCACAGTCTAGCCTTCGCTTTCAGCCGGCTAGATAAAACAGTAGCACATGTAGTAGTAGAGAAAGAGAGTTTTGAGTGTGTAAGTGTGTGTTCTGAACTCAGTTGTTCGTGTCTTTGGAGAAGAGAGGGTGGGGTATTTATAACTTTGAAAACGAGTACAAAATAAGGTAACAAGTAAAGTTTTAACACAAACATAGAAATAATCACAATCAGATTCAATTAATACAAGTACTTTTATTTAATCAAGGAATTACTGTTCAAATGGATACTGACAGGAATAATTAAGTAAATAAAACCAATTTATGAAAGATTGATTTCTGACCATTTAGAGGATATTAATAGTATAGAGTAAATAATTGAGTCTAAGTACAAAATATACTTAATTGGGCAAAGGGTTCGGCAAAGGTAAAACATCACAACAAAGGAAAAGAATCAATCAATTTAAACAAAACAAGTGATACCAAGGATTTATGAGTAATATTTGCAATCAGTCGTAACTTGAGGAAATCAAGATCAATCAAGAAAGAATCATGATTTTGCACTTTGCCATATAAATAGAGAAGAATGAACAAGAGTATTATACATGCAAGGCCAACCATATTGCCACAAGACGCAACAAAAACATACAGTAATAGTAGGAGTAGGCTAGGACCTAGTAGTAAAAAAAACCTACTCAAAGCACAGTAGTCCACAAAGTCAAGTAGTCACATAGAACCAAAAAAAATGAAGGAAACCGTCTAGCACATAGCAAGGAGATCAACACACAGAAACAAGAAAAGTCTTTAAACTCATAGCAATAAGTGAAGAAAAAGAAAAATTTATAAGGAATTAGGGTTTTAACAGAGCTGAGTTAAAAAGGTAAGAACTTTAGAATCATTCAAGTTAAAGAAAGAAAAGGATCTAAACACAAAGAACTCAGTCGAGACCAGTATACATGCAAGACAAACAATGACGACTTCAGAACCCAAAAATACCTAGGGTTTCAACACGATGAACTAGGTAAAAAAAACATGAACCAATCGATTAAACATAGTAGAATCATAAAACAATACTGAATATTGGAGAAGAGATCTTTTAAAAAGAGTTTAAAAACCCCTAATTTGAAAACAAAGAGTCACTTTGAAAGAAAATCGAAGAACCTTTAAGAAAACACCAAAAAGTTCATAACATGCACAGATCTAAGACAGATCTGAAAGAAAATCGGAAAGCTCTTAAAGCTAGGGTTTCAGAGAACCCAGAAAAAGTGAGAAAAGACTTTGAAAAGTTACCGATCTAGCCGGAAAAGCCGTGGATCTAACTTGATCGACCATGGGTGGCCGGGAAAAGTTCATAGATAGAAGTTGAGCCAAGACTGGACTAGATCCCTATGAGATCTGCCCATGAAATCATGGAAACAAACGACCAGGAGCCATAGGAGAACGATACACCTCTCAAATAACCATGGGAGTCCATGCATTAGGTGAAGATCAAAGGGGATTAGGGTAGATTTGGGTGGTGGCGGCTAGGGTTAGCCTTAGTTTTTCAGACAGAGTCTGAGAGGAAAAGGGATTCAAGGGCGGCGGGTTGGTAGAAATGATTTAGGTTTAGGGGTCATTTTGGGTTAAAAATGGTAAGGTGAAATGGTATCCGTTGATCTGAATGATCAACGACCTAGATTAAAAGGGGTAGGTGGGGATCCGGGTGCAGGTTGGTTTTAAAAGGGTTGGGGGCGGGTTTTAATTGGAATTGGGTTGGGAAATTTGGGGTCTACTCTAGGCTATAATTAAAATACAAATGGACTGTTATTTAAATATCCATTTTCCCTTTTTAATTTATAAAAAATAGTCATAGCTTCTGAAAATAAATTGAAAATACTAAAATGATTTATAACACATAAATAACAATTTAAAAATACAAGACTCAATTTTATGAATATAAAACACAAATAAACCTTAAAATGGCTAATATTGCAATTATGTGCAATTTAGCTTTAAAAATACTAAATGAAATTGTAAAAATATGTAAAAAACTTATTTTAGCCATATTTCGGCATAAATATAAAAATCCAATAGATGAATTATCAAGATAATAAATTTTGGAAATAATTATTGAGATTTCATGGATAAAAAGGGGAAAATAAATCAATAAAAGTTATGGAAAACAATAAAACATTTGGACATGCTTATATATGCTATTTTAAAGTTATTTTGCATATTGAAAATACATAGAGAAAAATTGGGTTTCAACAACTTGTGACACCAGGTCTTGGCACACACATTAGTAGACAGTTCTTTTGGGTTGTATAACTATTTTTGAATATTGCTTATTATCACCTGTGTTAATTGCAAATTAAGAAAAATATTGTAACTGCTTTGGTAAGTAAAATGAGAATTCACTAATATTTCCACGTTTGATTGCCTGACAACGGTGTTGGGCGCCATCACGACCAGAGGTGAATTTGGGTCGTGACAACATGGTATCAGAGCGCTAGGTTCACGTAGGTCTCACAAGTCATGGGCAAACCTAATAGATTCTTGTGGATCGGTACAGAGATATTTGTATTTATCTTCGAGAGGCTATAGGGTGTTAGAAAACTATTCTTTTATTCATTTCCTATCGTGCAGTGGATGGTACACTAAATTTCTTTCTTCTATTCTCTCACAGATGGTGAGGACAAGCACGACAGATGCTCCCGACCCGGGAGGGGCCGCTCCCCCCATTGCTAGAGGCCGAGGTAGAGGCCGGGGGAGGGAACCGACCTGAGGTAGGGGACGAGGGCATCCCAGAGCTGTTCCAGTAGCACTACCAGCAGATCCTGCGGGAGATCCTATTATTGAGGAGCAGGGTGAGGTGCCCGCAGCTGAGCCTACCCCGACGGACTTTATGACAGCACCAGGATTCCAAGAGGTCATGGGTCGTATGCTACGATTCATGGACACCATGACTCAGGCTGGTTTGTTTCCTGCAGATCCAACTACATCACATGTAGGAGGGGGAGCACAGACCCCTACTACTCAGGCTCATGGTCATGCAGTTGCAGTGTATCAGACTCCGGGTGCACTACGCACGGATGAGGCTCAGCCAGTTGCTGCAGTGATACCCGAGCCTAGACCAGCTGCGGATAGTGACCCGCAGAAGCTGTTGGACAGATGGACTAGACTTCACCCTCTTGTCTTCGGGGGTAAGCGTCATGAGGAAGCTCAGGACTTCATTGATAGGTGCAGGGACAAACTGTACAACATGAGGATATTGGAGTCGCATGAGGTTGACTTTACTACTTTTCAGCTACAGGGCAGGGCCCCTAGATGGTGGCAGTCTTATGTTCTTAGCCTACTCATATGTTCTCCTCCTATCACATGGAGTCAGTTCACGCAGTTATTTCTGGATAGGTATATTCTGCCCTCTGAGAGGGAAGAGCTGCGGTATCAGTTTGAGCAGCTTAAGCTTGGTCAGATATCCGTGACCGATTATGAGGCGATGTTTTCTGAGCTAACCCGATGGGGACTCTTTATCAGTTAGTAGTGGAGATTACTCGGAGGATTGAGGGCTACCATCTAAGGGGTAGGGAGCAAATGCAGCAGGATAAGAGGGCTATATTCTCCGGAGAGTTCAGAGGTGCCCCAGCCAGGGGCAGAGGTCAGTTTGGGAGGGGACAGCCCAGTAGGCCCCCATATTCAGCAGCACCACCTGCTTGGGGTGCTCCGGCGCATCCCTATTTCAGCGCCATACCAGAGAATTCTTACTGCCCACCAGCTATTCGGTGTTCCTCCGGTGGGTATTCAGGTCCTCAGGGTTCTTCTGATTCATATTTCAGTGCTATGCCGGAGAGTTCATACCGTCCACCGGCCATTCAGGCTTCTTCCAGTGGGTCTACAGGCCATCAGGGCCAGCCATCAGGCCAGCAGGTCACCGCACTGCGGGGTTGTTTCGAGTGCGGAGACTTTGGTCATATGAGGAGATACTGCCCCAGGCTTCGGGGCAAGGTAGTACAGCAGGGTCAACAACCTATGATTTCAGCACTGGCCGCCCTGCCACCTAGAGGTGGAGGGCAGACTGGTAGGGGCCGTCCTAGAGGTGGAGGCCAGGCAGGGAAAGGTCATCCAGCTACTGCTCAGTCAAGTGGAGGCCATCCAGCCGGTGCTCCAGTCAGATTTTATGCCCTTCCGGCTAGGCTAGATGCATTGGTCTCAGATGCCGTCATCACAGGTATTATTTCTGTCTGCGGTAGAGACGCTTCAGTATTATTTGATCCAAGGTCTACCTATTCGTATGTGCCATCTCTGTTTGCTCGTTTTCTGGTTATTGCTCCTGAGCCCTTGGGCACTCCTGTTCATGTGTCCACTCTTGTGGGCGATTCTGTGGTTCTAGATCGGATCTACCAGTAATGTGTGGTCACATTCTGTGGTTTTGAGACTAGTGCATATCTCCTATTTCTTGATATGATCGATTTTGAGATCATCCTGGGTATGGATTGGTAATCCCTATATCACGCAGTCCCAGATTGCCATGCCAAGACTGTTACTTTTGCGATGCCAGGGTTGCCAGGGTTGGATTGGAAGGGTTCCACATTTGATACATCTAGCTGGGTTATCTCTTTCCTGAAGGCTCGACAAATTGTTGAGAAGGGGTGTTTGGCTTGTTTGGCTTATGTTCGGGACACCACCGCAAAGTCTCTGATGATTGATTCAGTTCAAGTAGTTCGGGAGTTCGCCGATGTGTTTCCTTCTGATCTTCCTGGCATGCCACCGGATTGTGCTATTGATTTCTAAATTGATTTGGGTCCAGGCACCCAGCCTATATCTATCCCACCATACCGCATGGCTCCGAAGGAGCTGAAAGAGCAGCATGAGGAGTTGTTAGCAAATTGGTTTGTTAGGCCTAGTGTTTCACCTTGGGGGCGCCAGTGTTATTTGTGAAGAAGAAGGATGGGACTATGTGGATGTGCATTGACTACCACTAGTTGAACAAGGCTACCATTAAGAATAAGTACCCGCTGCCGCGCATTGATGATTTGTTCAACCAGTTGCAGGGTGCTAGGGTGTTCTCTAAGATCGACTTGAGGTCGGGGTACCATCAGTTGAAGATTCGAGATTCGGATGTTCCGAAGACCACATTTCGGACGAGATATGGCCATTACGAGTTTCTGGTGATGTCCTTTGGCTTGACTAATGCCCCAACATCATTTATGGACTTGATGAACAAAGTTTCCAGGCTTTATATTGATTCCTTTGTCATCGTCTTCATTGACAACATCTTGATATACTCCCGTAGCTTGGGGGAGCACGAGCAGCATTTGAGGGTAGTGCTTCAGACCTTGTGAGAGCAGAAGCTATATGATAAGTTCTCCAAGTGTGAGTTCTGGCTAGAGTCAGTGGCACTCTTGGGGCATATTGTGTCAATAGAGGGTATTAAGGTGGACCCTAAGAAGATTAAGGCAGTTCAGAGTTGGCCACGTCCTACTTCAGTGACCGAGATCAGGAGCTTCCTAGGGTTAGCAGGCTATTACAAGCAATTCATGCAGGGCCTTTCATCTATTGCATGACCTTTGACTAGATTAACCCAGAAGGGTGCTCCTTTCCATTGGTCCGATGATTGTGAGGCGAGATTTCAGAAGCTCAAGACAGCCTTGACTACATCACCAGTTCTTGTGTTGCCTTCCGATTTAGGGATGTATACGGTATATTGCGATGCTTCACGCATTGGATTGGGGTGTGTATTGATGCAGGAGGGGCGAGTTATTGCCTATGCTTCGCGCTAGCTGAAGATTTATGAGAAGAATTATCCTGTGCACGACTTAGAGTTGGCTGCGATTGTCCATGCTCTCAAGATATGGAGGCATTATCTATATGGGGTGTCATGTGAGGTCTTTACTGATCATCGCAGCTTGCAGCATTTGGTCAAGCAGAGGGATCTCAATTTGAGGCAGCGTAGGTGGCTTGAGTTACTGAAAGATTATGACATCACCATTCTTTATCATCCGGGCAATGCATATGTGGTCGGGGTGCCTTAAGCTGGAAGGAAGAGAATATGGGTAGCTTGGCATTCTTTCCAGCAGGGGAGAGGCCACTAGCTTTGGACATTCAGTCCTTAGCTAACAGACTTGTGAGGCTGGATATTTTGGAGCCCAGCCGAGTTCTTGCGTGCATGGTTGCTCAGTCGTCATTACTGGGACAGATCAAGGCCCGATAGTTCGATGATCCATATTTGGTAGTTCTCAGAGAGACATTGCTTCAGGGTAGTGCCAAGGAGGTTTCTATTGGTGAGGATGGTGTTTTGCGACTCTAGGGTCGCCTATGTGTTCCTAATGTTGATGGTCTAAGGGAGAGGATACTAGAGGAGGCACATAGTTCGCGGTATTCCATCCATCCGGGTACTACGAAGATGTACCGTGACTTGAGGTAGCATTATTGGTGGCGGAGGATGAAGAAAGACATAGTGGAGTATGTGGCTAGGTTTTTGAATTACCAGCTGGTCAAGTATGAGCACCAGAGGGAGGGTGTCCTACTTCAGCAGATGCCTATACCAGAGTGGAAGTGCGAGCGCATTACCATGGACTTCGTAGTTGGGTTGCCCCAGACCTTGCGGAATTTTGATGTAGTGTGGGTCATCGTGGATAGGTTGACCAAGTTGGAACACTTCATACCAGTTGTAACTACTTACACTTCGAAGAGACTAGCTCAGATTTACATTCGGGAGATAGTCCGGTTGCACGGTGTGCCTATTTCCATTATATCAGATAGAGGCCCTCAGTTCACTTCTCATTTCTGGAGAGCTGTTCAGGGCAAGTTGGGGACCTGCGTGGATCTTAGCACAGCATTTCATCCACAGACCGACGGGAAATCGGAGCGGACAGTTCAGATCTTGGAGGACATGCTTAGAGCATATGTGCTTGACTTTGGAGGACAATGGGATCAGTTCTTGCCTTTAGCAGAGTTTGCTTACAACAACAACTACCAGTCCAACATCGAGATGGCTCCATTTGAGGCTTTATATGGGCATTTATGTCGTTCCCCCATCAGGTGGTTTGAGCCAGGTGAGGCTAAGTTATACGGCACAGACTTGGTGAAAGATGCCTTGGATAAGGTGAAGTTGATTCAGGAAAGGCTTCACACAGCTCAGTCCAGACAAAAGAGTTATGCGGATCAGAAGGCGCGTGATGTATCATTCATGGTTGGCGAGAATGTCCTTTTGAAAGTCTCGCCATTGAAGGGTATTATCAGGTTCTGGAAGAAGGGAAA
This sequence comes from Nicotiana tabacum, assembly GCF_000715075.1. Classification (NCBI taxonomy): domain Eukaryota; kingdom Viridiplantae; phylum Streptophyta; class Magnoliopsida; order Solanales; family Solanaceae; genus Nicotiana; species Nicotiana tabacum. The sequence goes on along the minus strand of NC_134087.1, from coordinate 150,376,964 downwards.
GTTGATCCCAAGATTCATTTGCCCATTTAAGGTATCAGGCCAGTTGGGGAGGTTGCCTACGAGCTAGCTCTACCCCCCAGCTTATCGAGAGTTCATCCAGTTTTCCACGTGTCCATGCTCCGGAGGTATCATGCCGACTTGTCCCACGTGTTGGACTTCAGTACTATTCAGATGGATGAGAGTTTGGGTTAGGACGAAGAGCTAATTACCATTGTTGATAGACATGATCGCCAGTTAAGATCCAAGAGGATTTCAGCGGTGAAGGTCCAGTGGAGGGGCCAACCAGTCAAGGAGGTGACCTGGGAATCCGAGGAGGACATGCGGAGCATATATCCACACTTATTCGGCACCTCAGGTACTTTTCTATGTCTGTTCGAGGATGAACGTTTGTTTAAGAGGTGGAGAATGTAACGACCCAACTGGTCATTTTACTTTTTTAGAACCTCCTTCCCCCAAATAAAACTTCCCGCGCTTGCTTTACCTGATTAACGACCTGTGGGGATGGTTGGTTCGGGTTTTGGAAGAGTTTGGGTTGAAATAGGCTCATTTGATTCCTTAAGATTTTCTTAAAAAGCTAAGTTTTACTTTGGTTAACATTTTTAGCAACGGACCTGAATTTGTGTTTTGACGGTCTCGGAGGGTCCGTAGGAAAATATGGGACCTGAGCGTATGCCCGGAATCGAATTCCGAGGTCCCTAGCCCGAGTAATGAATTTTTATTGGAAATTGTTAAACTGAAATTCTAAGAATTTAAAGAAACTAAATAATGATTGATCATATGGGTATCAGGCTCGTATATTGGTTTCGGAGCCCGGTACAAGCCAATATAACATTTAAGACTTGCCCGCAAAATTTGGTGTCAATCTGAGTAGTTTAAGTGCGTTTCGGCTCGTTAGAGGAAAATTAAAAACTTGAAGTTCATAAGTTTGATTCTATTGGTTTTAAGGGGTGATTGTAGATTTAGCATTGTTTCAGGTGTTCCGAAGGTTCGAGTGGGTCCGTTTCATGATTTTAGACTTGTCAGTATGTTCGGGCGGCGGGAGCCCCGAGCATCAATCAGACGAGGCTCGAGTAAAGTTGGAAACGTTGAGAATAGCTGAAGCATCTGGTTTCTGTCATAACCGAATCTGCGGTTGGTCAGCCGTAGGTGCGAGACCGTAGAAGCGGTCGTCCTCTCATAGATGTGGCCAAGGCAGGCCAGGCCCAAAACTGCAAAAGCGGCTCCCAAGCAGCAGAAGCGGCTGCGGAGAAGCGACTTCAAGACCGCAGAAGCGGTCCCAGCCCGCTTGGCCAATTCCATAGATATGGTCTCTTCCTCGAAGAAGCGGGACCGCAGATGCGGTCCCCTGACCGCAGATGCGGAAATCACTGAAGCAGTGAGCTTCATTTATTACGGGTTCTATTTATTTTTACCATTTTGCACTCCTCCATTGGGCAGTTTTAGAGCTTTTGAGAGAAGACTTCCACCTAGCATCTTGAGGTAAGTTTATCCCACCTATTCCTAGTTTAATACTTGTGTCTTAGGTAGATTAAACACTAAGATTAAGGTAAAATCATGAGGTTAGAGCAAAACCTAGGGTTTTGATAAAACTTAGATTTTTCCCACGAAATTGGTTATTAAGCGAAGTAGAAATCATATATTATTGATCCTTAGGTTACAAAGAACAACTTTCTTCGAAAATTTTCAGAATCCGGGAATGTGGGCCCGGGGTCGGATATTAGGAAACTTGTGTTTAAGGTTGGGAAATTTCTTTAATAGTTAGAATGTGATCTTGTGAACTTGTATTGACTAGTTCTTACCCCATTTAACTAGTTTTGGATCGTTCGGCTCCAAATTGAGAGTTCGGGCTCGTTCTTGGTATTGGAAATGTACTTTGGAGTGAGGTGAGTCTCCTTTCTAACCTTGTAAGAGGGAATTGTCCCCATAGGAGTAATAATTGTATAATTTGCCACTAAATGCGGGGGCTACGTACGTGCTAGATGACGAGAGTCCGTGCGTAACTACTATCATGTTAATTGTCCGGGTAGTTTAGGACCCGTATCATGGTATATTTGCAAATGTTATATGTCTTCTTGCTAATGTGATCATTTAGGATATGCTAGAGAACTGGGAATGAACATAAGTGAACATATGCTGTGTTGAACACTTGTATGAGTTTATTTGAATATAAATGCACCTTCTTGTATTTTTCTGTTGATAATTGATATTTGTGAATCGGGTCGATCGCTTCGGTAGTAATAGATGCATCTACGGTTCGCGCCATTCAACCCTCTGGTAGTGCACAATTTCTTTTATATTGGATCGGGCCGTCGACCTTGGCATAATATGCGCATGATATTTATGTGAATTATCATTGATGACTTGCCTGATACATGGTTTGAAATGTAAAGGATTAACTGTGATATTAAAATGACATGACTTAGAAATCCTTATATCAACTGTTATATAATGTGACTATCATGCCTGGTATAACATCATATTATATTATTTGACTCTAGTAGGTATCAAGTCGACCTCTCGTCTCTACTTCTTCGAGATTAGACGGGATACTTACTGGGTACATATTATTTATGTACTCATGCTACACTTCTGTACTTAATTGTACAGGCCCTGAGGCAGGTACATCTGGCTATCAAACCGGTATGCATCCCTGATCATAGTCTGAGACTTCCACGGTGAGCTGCTTCCATTCCTGTGCCGATCAATAACTTGATGGAGTCTTTCTTACTTTTGACTGTCTATTCTGTTTCAGACAGTAGGATAGATCTATTATTTTGTATATTCTACTAACTGCCCACAGCTTGTGACACCAGGTCTTGGCACACACATTAGTAGACAGTTCTTTTGGGTTATATAACTATTATTGAAAATTGGTTATTATCACCTGTTTTAATTGCAAATTAAGAAAAATGTTGTAACTGCTTTGGTAAGTAAAATGAGAATTCACTAATATTTTTTCGTTGGCTTGCTTGACAACGGTGTTGGGCTCCATCACTACCATAGGTGAATTTGGGTCGTGACACAAACACACGGTAAAATCCTTAGCTAGCTTCAAAAACGCATGCATACACCCACAAGGTATAACCACATGACATAACACAACATCCATATGCCCATAGCAACAACTCTGACCACAATAGCTGCCCATTACCATTCCTAGTACAGGAAAATCGACTCATATCGACTAGATCCTTGTTCCAAACCTTCACGATGCTAATAATGATGCAAGAAACACGTGGAACTCATAGCTACTCACTCGATAAACAAGCCACATCGAACGCTACCCGGGCACATACATCACAATCTAAACCCAACAATCACAACTCGAATTTGACTGAACATGGAAAGAGGAACATATGAGAGAACTGTCAAACAAGCTAGACAGACACAACTACCCACCGATACCACACTACGGGTCCAATCCACAAGGAAAAAGTAGTACACACTCAAAAACCACAACAATCTTACCTTATTATGACTTCACCGCAGCACATAGCTTAGCACTAACACACCTATCTACCAAGAACACGAGGTCCCCATCTTTAACTCAGAATCATAAGTAAAATGAACATCTCATCAACTAAAACACTTTACTAACTAATCCCCATAGAACCATAACCACAACACGAAGCAAACTTCTTATACCTGTAGAATACCCAAATCATAAATCGTGGCCAAACCATCAAGAAATCACATCAAAACCTACTGTATTAACTAACAGAAAGTCCACCCAAGACTTATAACCTTAAATAGCAACCAAACTAGCACGGTATACATGGGCTATCACAATAGAATTCCCCAACTGGAATGAGCACATGAATGTAATACAAGAATCGCAAAAGACAACTATATTTGAGGCAAGGTAGAATGAATCTAACCAATCAATGGGACCAGATCGAAATAGCACAAATGCATCTGTATAATCAATCTAAACCATACATGTAAGGACATCATCTGATGCAGTAGCCTCTGCCCAACCAAGAAGAGCATAACAATGGGCCCAACCTCCCCCTCTAGGACGACTTCTACCCTCCTGACCTCTACCCCTAGATGGCGGTACAGGTATAACAGTAACTAGAGCGGAACTCATAGCCTAAATACCCCGTTGTGACACATCAGTCTGGAGTCTAGTACAATCTCTTACAATGCGGCTGGTATCTCTGCACTTTTGCTGACATGGTTGTAGAAGTTGTCCGGTACGGGTACTCTACGACCCATGAATGTCATAAGCACCACATGAAGCTAGAAGTGCTAACTGTTGATACCCAATTTTTTCTCTATGTATTTTTCATATACAAAATACTTTCAAAATAACATACGTATACATATATAAGCATGCCCAAGTGTTTTAGTATTTTTTTCCAATTTTTAAAGATTTGTTTTAATCAATTTATTGCTCATTTTAGCAGTATAAAACCAATAATTTTTCCCAAAATTATTATTTTTGTGGATAATTTGTTTTATTTCCCATATTTATACCAAAATATAGTTAAGGTAATTTTATATATTTTTACAAATTTATTTGGTATTTCTAAAGCTAAATTGCATATAATTGCAATTCTAGCCTACTTTAAGATTTAATAGCATTTTTATAATTATAAAATTGGTTCCAATATTTTTAAATAAATATTTATATATTACTAACTGATCCAATACTCTTAATTTACTTTCAAAATCATTTTACTATTTTTTATAAAATAAAAAGGGAAAAACTAGCTATTTAAAACCTGGCCCATTTTTATTTCAATCATAGCCAAATTGACCCCCCCAATTGACCCAATTTTGAAACCCAATTGTACCGGCCCAATTCTAATCTAACCCGACCCCCGACCAACCCAATTAACCCGCCTGACCCTTTCTTTCAATCTAGGCTGTTAATCATTTAGATCAACGACCACGATTACCCCTTACCTTTTTTAATTCACTAACCCTACCCTAATCCCCTCATTTCTATCTCTCAGCCGCCTTTGAATACTCTCTCTCTGTCAAACTCTCTCAAAGGTTCCTGAAACCCTAGCCTCCCTCACCCCCTCTTCAACCGCAATCTCACCGGAACCCATGGCTTCTCAAGCCATGGATGGCCTGTACTCACCCTCCTCCACCATTAAACCCTGGGTGTTCGAAGTTTCGAGGTCCGACCTCGATGGTGTCCTTTCAGATTTCTATAAATCCAAGGCTCTATGGCCTCTCTGGCCTGTCTCCGGCATATTCAAGCATCAGAAGCCTATTTCTGACCTCTCCGACTCAAGATCGGACCTTCTTCCAAGCCTTCCTCATTTCTAGGGTTTCTCTGAAACCCTAAGCTATTCGAGGTTTTTCTTTGGTTGTTTTCTTATATCTATGCTATGTTTGTGCTCTACTTGAGTTCTTAAACATTTTCCCTAATTTTCTTTCAAAAATTACTTCTCTTCGAGTTAGGGTCTCTGAAAAGGTTTTAAATTTTTTTTTGACTCCCCTTCTTTTTCTCTTTGTGTGAATCTATCTATGCTATGTTTTAATGTTCTCTTTTCTACCTCGCATGTCCTTCTCCTGTGTTCTTATGTTTGCCTTATTTTGCATGTCCTTCTATTGTGCTCCGTTCTTTCTTCTACTGGTTTTTATATCATGCTTTCACATGTTTATCTTATGTGTTCGTTTACCCCTATGTTCCTTTACTGTATTTTCTACTAAGCTTTTAGGTCTTTAGTTGCCTTCTTCTGGATTTTGTTTGAGTTCTTTAATAAACATGTTTCCTCTAATGTTCTCCTAAGTGCTATACTATCTCGTTTCTCTTGTGAAACTTGTTTAAGTTCCAAGCTTTCTTAAAACGTGTTCTTTATGTTTCAAATCAGTTCTTCATTCTATTTGCCTTGAACCTGCTATTTTATCTATTTGATTTCACATGAATCCCTGAAAGAGACCTCTGAGCCTGTTTCAGTTATTTGTCTTCTCTTCTCTGTATCTGACTCGAGTTGAAAACCCTGGGATTTGGGATTTTTTGGCGAGTTTGATCTTGTGTTTTGGACTAGGGTTCTATTTGCGACCCTGGACACTCTCAAACTCATTCCGAGTCTATGTACTGGATTTGAGCCTCTTTGTTATGACCCGGAACTCTTCTATACTAGGCTTTTTCGCATGATAGTTCTTTCTTGTTCGATATGTCTGTATGCTTTATATATGAGGAATTTTGCCTTCAAAAGGTTTTGTCAACTTGTGATTGATTCGGAATTCCTCTTAATAAGGTTTGATTGATTGTTACTAATTTTCCTTAAGTAAAACCCTTTCCTCATTTTTCCTGACTTGGTTCATTCGAACAAAGCCTGCAGTTTTGATTTTACTAGCTATTGAGTGATCGCCTTTCCTTATTTGCACAAACCATGTACCACTGGACTTTTTTCTAAAATAACTTCTGTGTATTTACCTTTCTTGTGCTACTTTGGAAAAGATTTTGATCAAACTCTTTCCTTAATTATCTTGCCCGTTTGAAATCAGAATCCCTTAATTGAAGGGAGACCTTATGTGATTGATTTCGAAACTATTTTCTTACCTTTTCTTATTTACTTTCTGCACAATAAAGGGCACGACCCTTCTGCACTTTTACACACTTCCAATTCAATACTCTTTAAGACCTTGAGTCCAATACTCTGACAACACTTATTGAACACTTTCAATTTCAATGCTCCTACATTCTCAATTCAACTCTCTACTCTCTTCTGAAATCTTCTGGATGTGTGTTTTCAATTTGGCCTTAATACTGCTCTTCTCTTCTTATTTCCCTGAAACTGGTATGTTCTAATTTAACTTTCAGCTTCATCCCTATGTGTTTGCTTCAGTTTCAACAATCTTGTCTATTTTGCTGTTTATGTTCTGTATTGAATATGTTGTCTCTTTGCATCTGTTGCTATGTGAATTCCTCATACCCTTATTCCCTTCTAAGTGTTTGAGTTAAAGTTCAAAGCATGGCAACATCCAAATTGTTGCTCATGTCTGGACTTGATCCTTTAATGGATCCTAACTCCCAAACAATGTGGCTAACAGGCTGGTTGGGGTGTGCCAGCACTTCCAATTGCTGGGTATGACCACCAGCCTGTCTTGGCTTTCCCCAAAATCCCCTCTATGCACTTGCACTCTCTCTTAGATTCTATGTTTTGCCCCCTCATATGAGCCTTGCTTTGGGACCTTGAGCTCCCTCTGAACTTGGACATTTGAGGGCTGGCCCTTCCACACTGCATTATAATCCAATTCTGCAATATATTTGGGTGTAAGAACTGCCCGGATTCCACTTGAGACTCTTAGGGAACTATGACACATCCCGAATAGGAGAAAGGCTTTGGAATTTGATATTTGAAGTTGGTTTACTTCATGCTTCAGACAGAAGTCTGAATGAGGCTCTCCTTGGTTGGGATTTTTAGCTTTCTGATGTAATTTTATTTTACTTTTCTTTATTCATTCTGGGCTGTAATAATTTGTAATAACTTATGGGGTTTTAGTGAAAAGGGGAGGGCCACTCATGTATGCATACGGTTGATATCATGTTCATAGGTATTTACTGCTGCAATCATGTCCTATTTTCACTACTGCATTTTTCATACAGAAATCATGTTTACAAGTCCTACACTTTTGCGTTTTACATATAGAAACCATGCCTACAAGTTCTGCATTTCATATAGAAATCATGTCTATAGGTTCTGCATTTCATACGTAGATACCAAGTCTATAGCCTCTGCATTTCATACATAGATACCATGTCTATAGCTTTTGCATTTCATACATAGAGTCCATGTCTGTAGGTTTCTGCGTTTCTACCTATTACATAGAGAACATGTCTATAGAGTTTCCTGAATTATGCATATGCATATATCACTAGGCAAATACATTTATAGGCTTAAATAATAAAAATCAGCGTTTTAAACACCATGCCTATAGGATTTCTGCATTTTCGTAAAGGTTAAACTCAATAACGCTTAGAAAGCATGTCTATAGGAGTAACCAACTGATCTGAATCATTTACAAATCTAAAACAGTAGTAACGTTACTCAATGTCTGCAGAACTTATGTTTTCTATAATCAACAGGCCTTCTTCTTGTAAAAATCAGTACACTTCTGCATTATTAGATGTCATGCTTGTAGGTTTCACTTAGGCAAGCTATAAGGTAAAATTAGCTAATTGAATCAGACTCTGTTAATTCCAACCAGTAGGCAGGTATGATTTCGGTTTCTTATCTGAAATGTGTAATAGACCAGTCTGCCTCCTTAACGTTTAACTTTAATTTAGACCATAACCAGTATCTGCAAGACATGCTAAACAATCTGTCTTTAAGTGAGGTGGCCCATCTGAGCCTTTTAAATTGTTATGTGTTTCCCATAATCTGCCTCATGTGTCTTTAAGTGAGGTGGCCCAAGTGACATGTGTTTTCCCTTCCCTTTAGGACTAGCAGTCCCAAATACCTCCAAGACTTATAGGATTGGGGCGGGTACTAGCATGCAATAAGTAACGAAACCATTCCGCGTTTAAATACCTCAACGGGGTGGGAAAGGGTAGATATGGATATGATGACCGGTGCGCTAATACTACGTGTAACCCCTATTCCGAGGAGTGATTACTGGGTGTTGCATTGATGTGATCCATATTATTTATAAACCTAGGACCCCCTTCCCTTTACTTGTTTATTTTATTACTTTCAAAATTTCAAACTCCTTTTTCTCAAATTTCAACTTCCTTGTTTCTTCAAACTTTAACTTATTTGCAATCACAATGTGACAATCCCTCATATTTGAAACCCTTAATTGCTTATTTATTGTTTGTACTTAAGTCACAATTGTAGCATGGCCGGGAACCACACTAGTGGATCTTGAGGGGTTCCTAACACCTTCCCCTCGAGATAATTTCTAGCCCTTACCCAAACTCTGGTTTTTCTAAACAAATTCTTCCTAGTGTCCTAATGCACTTAATCATTAGGTGGCGACTCTTCAAATCAAAAAAACCCAAAACCCAAAAGGGAACGAGTTGTTGTCCCAAATGTCATGAACCCGATTTCGCGAGAAAAAGGGGGCACGACAGCGTGGCGACTCTACTGGGGATTTCTTTAAGGTTTTTACCATTTCATGCTATTTGTGACTTTATACTTCCTTGAATGTCTTTAATGCCTTTAAGTATTTATTTTGCTCTCCTACTTCGAAAACTGACTTGGCTTTTTGTTTCTTCTCTTTATTTCTCTTAATGCTTTCTTTTACCGCTTTCCCTTAATACTTTTGTAATTTTGAGCAATTATTGTAATTATTACCTTATGAATGTGCAAATACATGACAATTTGTTTAATTATTGTAACCGCATATTCAACATCATATTCCACTCGTGCCAAACAAAATACCATAGCAACGCTTATAATGAGTGGTTGCGCCCTTCCGATATTATTACTCCCTAAATTTGGCAAAGGCGTATTTGCGGTAAAACCAGTCGATCAACGGTGTACTCGACGGTTCTGTGACTTTTCTTCTTGAGTTGTCCGCTCAAGGGTACCAGTCTAGTACCCCATAGAAACCCTACTCTGTTTAATTATGCATGCATCACTATCAAAACCTAGCTGAGTCAGTTATGTTTTCCATATAATGACCCTTTAAGATAGCCTTGTCCAAAGTCCACTAGGTTTCCTTGGAACCCAAACGGACATTACCACGTTCTGTGCATTTATTTGGAGAACTAAATGCTGCTTATGCCAATTATTGATGGTTAAATAGTCGAGTCCGGCGGGGTAAGGGCCTAACGCTTTTGTTTTGTAGAAATGAGGCACGAAGTCCCCAGATTCGGCATAGTCACCAACATCCACCCAAAATTGCTAAATTGGTGGGAAGACCTGCATTCCAGTGATCAGGCCCTCGTCCGAAAATACTTGGGAAATTTACCTTCCCTTCTGGAAATCCAACCCAACAACAAAATTATTGAAGCTGCCACCCTGTTCTGGGATTGCGATAGGTCTGTGTTTCGCTTCGGGGAGATTGAGATGACACCCCTACTAGAGGAAATAGGAGGACTGGCTGGTATACCATGGGAGACTCCGAGTTTGTTAATTCCAGAGGATCGCAAAGGTAGAGGTTTTCTCAAGATGATGGGTCTAAAGAAGAATCCGGATTTAACTTGCCTGAAGGAGTCGTACATTCCCTTTGATTATTTGTATGAGAGGTACGGTCACAACAAATCCTACCGTACCTATCCTGATTAGTTCGCCCTTACGTCATTAGGACATATCCATCGAAGGGTCTTCGTCTTTATGTTCTGCTTTTTGGGGATGATAGTATTTCGTATGAAGAAGGCTAGGATCCATACCAGACTAGCCATGGTCACCAAGACCTTAATGGAGGGAATTGGCGGGCAACCATTCAGCATAGTGCCCATGATTATTGTAGAGATGTATCGAGCCCTAGAAAAGTGTCAACAAGGAGCCCCACACTTTGAGGGCTGCAACTTGCTACTCCAACTCTGGCTCATGGAGCATCTTCAAAGGGGTGAATATCAGCAAGAGATTCAGTGTAGAGACTGGGACGATCATATAGCCTTCCATCAACCAAGGCAAATGAACTGCATGCCCAACATGTTTGCTCAGCCAGGAGATGCCAAGGGGTGGGTGGAGCTGTTTGAAAATCTAACTGAGGATCAAGTACAATGGATGTTCGAATGGTTCCCTACTGAAGAGTTCGTCGCCGATCCAGGGACGCTCCATTTCTGATACTGATCGGGTTGAGAGGAACCTACCCTTATGTCCCTCTCCGAGTTATGAGACAGGCTAGTAGGAAATAGGTTGTACCAAGGGTTGACAAGATTAGTCACTTCCAGGCTGACTTCCAAGCTGATCACAGTCCTTATAAGTTCCAAGCTCAGCATATGTGGCATTGCAAGATCATCATGGGAGAGATACTACCGAGCCCGACAAATACCATGCTGGCTGCACACCATACTATTCAGGCTGGCTGGAGGATAATCACAATGGTCTGGGCCAACCCGGGTTTGTTCAAGGTCATAGAATCATCGATGAAAGGGAAGAAGCACAGGTCAAATACAACCAACTGCGCAAGAGGATTCAGGAATGTGAAAGCGAGCACCGGGAGATATAAGAAGCCAACCAAAAACTGATTAAAGAATGGAAACACATGGCTGTCAGTTCCAACAAGCGATTAGGATATTTGGAGCGGGGTTTAGTGGAGCTGGAAAGAAAGTTTCTCAAAAGGATCGAGGACTGCTAGAATGCTGAGGGAAACGAAGGTGGACACCTGGCCAGAGCCTACTTGCTGCTGGGACTTCGTGAGCTGGTGAAGCTGTTCGATGGAGCCAAAGATGCCGAGTATGGGGAAGGTCCTTCTGGGACCAAGTAGTTAGGATTCCTTTTCTTTTGCTTTAAATGTAATAAGGCCAACGGCCAGTAGTGACATTTTATCTTCTGCTATTTTCATGTCGTTTTTGGGATTCGTCTTATTTTTATCAATAAAATGAGGCATTTAGCATTATAAGTTCTCCAAATCAACTTGTCGCTAGGCCTACCTCGGGCACAACAAGGATCCTAAATTAGGACACGGTTTATATTCTCGCACTATGTGTTTAAATATCGTAACATCTTTTCCTTATAATCCGCACTAACTTGCTACCTTTTTGTTTTTACTTTTGTTTTATTCCCCTCCCGAAAGGTTAGTTCGTGCACTCTGGCATCGTAATCATACTCCACAAGATCCAAAGGCCCTCCACCCACTCCTCCTCTTAGTCCCGTCAGAAACAGGAACAAGGAAAAAATGGAAGATTTGAGCAACATCAGAAGGGAAAACTCGGTTGAGCGGGTAGAAATCACTCAGGGTACTCATGTCTCCAAAGAAGGTGCATCCCAACTCAAGCAGAAACTGCAGAAATTTCAGGAGGAACTTGATCATGTTCGGAATTTGGCAAGCTTGTCGTTTTCCCTCACCACCCCAGATGTCAACTTTCCTAACAGTCAAAACCCCACACCTCCACAAAACATCCGGAAGCCAGAAAACCATCCCGCTACCCATCACCACTATAACACTGCCAGACTTCCAACAACACCCCGCAACTCATCCCTGAACTACTGAACTCCTCAAATGATCATCTCCACCCTCACCATAACACCCCCTTCTATGTGGAAACCATGACACCCTCCACCCAACCTGTCTCAAGCACACCCGAGTCTGATGATAAAGACTCCCTTATCAGGAACCTGGCCGCAGAACTCAAGAAGTTGACTAGCCGAGTTCAGGGTGTTGAAGGAAGCAAGGGAATCGAGGGATTGAACTACGAAAACCTCTACATACAACCAGATGTCGAACTGCCCGTGGGGTACAAACCTCCTAAGTTCGAAATGTTTGATGGTACAGGGGATGCCAGAGTCCATTTAAGGACATACTACGATAAGCTGGTCGGAGTAGGGAAGGACAAAAAGATTCGCATGAAGCTTTTTATGAGAAGTCTGAAAGGAGATGCTCTGTCTTGGTACATTAGCCAAGACCCAAAGAAGTGGTCTAATTAGGTAAGTATGGTGTCCGATTTCATGGACAGGTTCAGGTTCAACATGGAGAATGCGCCAGATGTGTTCTACATCCAGAACCTAAAGAAGAAACCCACAGAAACATTCCGCGAGTATGCCACTCGTTGGAGATCAGAGGCTGCTAAGGTCAGACTGGCTTTAGAAGAAGAACAAATGAACAGGTTTTTTGTCCGAGCTCAAGACCCGCAGTACTACGAGAGGTTGATGCTGATTGAAAGCCAAAAAATTTCCGACATCATCAAGTTGGGGGAGAGGATCGAGGAAGGTATCAAAAGTGGCATGGTCACAAACCTTGAAGCTTTGCAGACTACCAACAAGGCTCTACAGTCTGGTGGCACGTCCAAGAAAAGGGACATAAGTTCCGTGATGGTTGCACAGAGAACAAAATCCCCAATCAAATACCGAACCTACCCAATACCTCCACTCACATATCAACTTACCCCAAATTACCAAGCACCCTCGCCCTCTTACCAAGCTCCACCACCTACTTACCAATCACCTCCACCACCCACATATCAACCTACTTCACCTAGATACTCCCAACCCACACACACCTACAACACCCAACAAGCCCACTATCAATCACCTCCCCCTAGCAAAAACTTTCCTAGACCTCGACCAAATTTCAACCGTAGACCTCCCAAACAGTATACCGCCATTGCCGAACCAATTGACCAGCTGTATGAAAGGCTCAAAGCTGCTGGTTATGTCACCCCTATCCCTACCATAACCCCTAAAAACCCCTCCCAATGGGTCAACCCAAACAAAACTTGTGCATACCATTCCGGCATGAAAGGGCATACCATTGATGAGTGCCGCTCTCTGAAAGATAAGATCCAAGCTTTGATTGACAACAAATCATTATTGTAAAAGAGCCTGCCCCGAATGTCCGCAGCAACCCTCTACCAGACAACAAGGGTGGAGGCATTCACATGATTGAGACAGAGGATGATTGGTACCCCAAAGGATCGATCGGATTAATCGCAGAGGGTGACAAGCCAAAGAAATCAACAGTCACCCTTAACTCGATTGTGGTCCAGATTTAGCCTTCTGGGGACGCCAAGTTGAATATATTTGTACCACTTGAGTTTGAGGAACCACCCCCTACAAAGACGCCAACACCAATTGAGGTCGAGTTTGGGTCCCCAAAGACAACTGTACCATTTGAGGTTGCTGTATTACCTTCCAAAGCAAGGATGCCCATTCCGGTAGCAATGACATCCATAAAATCATTACACACAAAAGCCATACCATGGGATTACATAGCCGAGGCAAGAAGGAAAGGGAAAACCAAGTTCGGAGAAGCAGTTGCGACACAGGGTATGACAAGGACCGGCAGGGTTTATACTCCAAAACACTTAGCTGAGTCGAGTAAGCAGGCATCTGGACAGCCAGCCATTACTGAAGCTGGGCCCGACGACCTCTGGAGGAAGATACAGGCCAAAGAGTATTCAGTCATTGATCAGTTGAACAAAATGCCAGCCCAGATCTCTATCTTAGCTCTGCTACAAAGCTCTGACGCACATAAGAATGCCTTATTGAAGGTGCTGAGTGAGGCTTGTGTACCAAGCAATATCACTAGAGGAGAATTGGCAAATATGGTGGGATAGATATTGGAGAGTCACAAAATCACTTTTCATGAAGATGAGTTGCCACCAGAAGGGCTGAGCCACAATAAGGCGTTGCAAATCAACGTGCAATGCGAGGATTATTTTATCACCAGGGTCCTGATCGATGGAGGGTCCAGCCTCAACATTTGTCCGCTGGTAACACGTAGAATATTATGGAAAGGGCTGCATGAGATCAAAGACGGGGTCATTAACGTCAAAGCCTTTGACGGTTCCCAAAGGTCCACTATTGGGGAAATCAGCCTGTGTTTACAAATGGGGCCTACTTGGTTTGATGTCGACTTTCAAGTAATATTCGTGCCTGCATCTTACAACTTTCTCTTGGGACGACCATGGATTCATGCCGCTAGAACTGTAGCATCAACCCTACATTAGACAGTGAAATTTGAGTGGAATCACCAAGAGGTGATCATCCACAGCGACGGTAGCAATCCCATATACAGTCGCCAGACCATCCTAGCAATCAGAGGAAAAAGGAAGATAGGCGGAAAAACCTATAACCACATCGAGCGAGTCAACGCCGTTGACAAGGATAAATGGTGGGACAACAAAATCGAAAGCCTATTGAACTGGTGCGGATATGAGCCAGGCAAGGGACTTGGCAAGAACCTACAAGGGATCGCTAAGCCTGTCAAGCTAAAGAAACATGGTACCACCTTCGGTCTGGGATACGAGTACACCTGAAAGAGTTCAATGAATGGTCACCGCCATGGCGTGGTCCTTATTATCCACTAGAGCACCCGATACCTCGCTTGGAGCAGATTTTCCAGCTAGCTAATGTTATATATGGGCCAAAAGAAGAGGAAGCACTGGCAGCGATGAGGGATTTGTTTTTGGAAGAGGATGACATGGATTGCTGTGTCATTTTCGAGGAGGAGGGGGAGGAAGGCCCTTCCATACAAGCCGTGAGCCGAGGTGCACGCCTCAACAATTGGTCTATCAGAACCACCAGAGCCCGAAAAGCATCGGGGTAGCAAGGCTAAACAAGCAACATGCACTATTTTTTCATTTTTTACTAGTTGACTTTCCTTTTGCCTTTTAGTTTCGCAATAAGATCTTCAATGTTCAAAACAGTTATGGAATTTTTCAAAGCATTTCGATTTTTCTTATGAATCTTACTCTTATTACTTCCTCTCATTTACTTTATTTACAGTATTACTATTACTTATCTTGATGAACCAATGACTGTGACATGTAACAAGACAACACGACAAACAGACTCAGAGGAAGATGATATACCAGAAGAGGTTGTTAAAGAGGTTGAGGATTTTGAGAACAGACCTAAGTCCAACCTAGACGAGACCGAGATTGTTAACCTGGGAGATGCAGAAAATGTCAAAGACATGACTGGTTTGAGTACATCTATTGTGGCACACAAGTTGCCAATTGATCCGACATGCCCACCGGTAAAGCAGAATTCAGGAAGTTCAAGCCTGACATGAGTTTGAAAATCAAGGAAGAAGTCATCAAGCAAGTCAAAGCTAAGGTTCTTAGAGTAGTAGAGTATCCAACATGGTTAGCCAACATTTTGCCAGTACCAAAGAAGGACGGGAAGGTCAGAGTCTGTGTCGACTACTGGGACCTCAACCGGGCCAGTCCCAAAGACGACTTCCCCTTGCCAAACATACACATTCTAATTGACAACTACGCCAAGCACGAGCTGCAGTCGTTTGTTGATTGTTTTGCTGGGTATCATCAGATCTGGATAGATGAAGAAGATGCTGAGAAAATGACATTCATTACGCCGTAGGGAATGTACTGTTACAAGATGATGCCATTCGGGTTAAAGAATGATGGGGCCACCTACATGAGGGCCATGACTACCATTTTCCATGATATGATACACAAGGAGATCGAGGTATATGTAGATGACATCATCATCAATTCCAAGAAAACCACTGATCACATGGAAGATATGAGGAAGTTCTTCAATAGACTAAGAAGGTACAATTTGAAGCTGAATCCCGCAAAATGTGCATTCGGGGTTCCTGCCGAAAAACTACTTGGGTTCATTGTGAGTCGTCGAGGAATAGAACTGGATCCATCAAAGGTCAAAGCCATTCAAGAGTTGCTACCGCCAAAGAACAAGAAGGACGTAATGAGTTTCTTGGGAAGACTCAACTACATCAGCCGGTTCATAGATCAATCTACTATCATCTGTGAGCCAATCTTTAAGATGTTGAAGAAGGATGCCACTGCCAAATGGACCGATGACTGCCAAAAGGCCTTCGACCGAATCAAGGAGTACCTGTCAACACCACCAGTTTTGGTCCCGCCCGAGCTATGTAGACCTCTATTACTCTACCTCGCAGTATTGGATGGAGCGTTCGGTTGTGTTCTGGGTCAGCATGATGAAATGGGGAGAAAAGAGCAGGCCATCTATTACCTCAGTAAGAAGTTTACCCCGTATGAGGCCCGGTATTCTCTGTTGGAATGCACCTGTTGTGCTCTGACTTGGGCTGCTCAGAAGTTAAGGCACTATTTATGTGCCTATACTACGTATCTCATATCAAGGATGAATCCGTTAAAGTACATCTTTCAGAAGCCCATGCCCACTGACAAGCTAGCAAAGTGGCAAATCCTGCTGAGTGAATTCAACATTTCTACGTGACTCAGAAAGTGATCAAGGGACAGGCTTTGGTAGATCATCTTGCCGAGAATCCCATGGACGGAGAATATGAATCCTTAAAGACGTATTTTCCTAACGAGGAGGTATCCTTCATAGGAGAAGACATTACAGAATCCTATGATGGTTGGAGAATATTTTTCGACGGAGCAGCAAATTTCAAAGGAGTTGGCATAGGAGCAGTTCTAGTATCAGAAACCGGTCAGCATTATCCGTGTCCGCCAAGCTCAGGTTCCCGTGCACCAACAACATGGCCGAGTACGAAGCCTGTATCTTGGGACTCAAGATGGCCATTGACATGAACATCCAAAAGTTGCTAGTAATCGGGGATTCAGACTTGCTTATACATCAGGTCCGAGAAGAATGGGCAACCAAGAACTCCAAGATACTCTCTTATCTATATTATGTACATGAGTTGAGAAAGCGATTCACAAAGATAGAATTCCAGCATGTTCCCAGAGTCCAGAATGAGTTTGCCGATGCATTGGCTACCCTGTCCTCTATGATACAACATCCAGATAAGAACTTCATTGATCCTATTTTGGTGAAGATTCATGATCAGCCAGCCTATTGTGCTCATGTCGAGGAAGAAATAGGTGGAAAACCTTGATTTTATGATATCAAGGAATACCTGGCAAAAGGAGAATACCCAGAGCTTGCCAACACCACTCAAAAGTGCACACTTCGGAGGTTATCTAACAATTTCTTCCACAACGGAGGAATCCTGTATAGGAAGACTCCTGATTTGGGATTATTAAGGTGTGTAGACGCAAGGGAAGCATCCAGGCTACTAGAGGAAATCCATGCTGGGACCTGCGGTCCACATATGAATGGTTTTGTCGTAGCCAAGAAGATACTTCGGGCTGGTTATTTTTAGATGACTATGGAAACAGACTACGTCCAGTATGTCCGAAAGTGCCATCGCTGTCAGATACATGGAGACATGATAAAGGTTCCCCCAAATGAGCTTAATGCAACAAGCTCGCCGTGGCCGTTCGCCGCTTGGGGAATGGATGTCATAGGACCTATCGAGCCCACCGCATCAAACGGGCACAGGTTCATTCTAGTGGCAATTGATTATTTCACCAAATGGGTTGAAGCAACATCATACAAAGTAGTGACTAAGAAAGTTGTGGCAGACTTTGTCCGTGACCGCATCATTTGTCGATTCGGGATCCCAGAATCAATCATTACTGATAATGGTTCCAATCTCAACAGTGACTTAATGAAGTCCATGTGTGAAACCTTCAAGATCAAACACAAGAATTCTACAACTTACAGACCTTAGATGAACGGAGCCGTAGAAGCTACCAACAAGAATATCAAGAAGATACTAAGGAAAATGATAGAGAAGCATAAGCAGTGGCATGAGAAGCTCTCATTTGCTTTATTGGGATACCGCACCACAGTCCGCACATCAACTGGGGCAACTCCCTACATATTGGTATATGGTACAGAAACAGTCATACCCACTGAGGTAGAAATTCCTTCCTTAAGGATCATACAGGAAGTAGAGCTCGACGATGCAGAATAGGTGAAGAGTCGTTACGAGCAACTAGCTCTTATATACGGAAAGAGAATGAATGAAGTTTGCCACGGTCAGCCCTATCAGAACAGAATGTCCCGAGCCTTCAACAAAAGAGTCAAGCCGAGACAATTCACACCGGGGCAGCTGGTGTTAAAGAAAATTTTTCCGATCAAGAGGAAGCCAAAGGGAAATTCTCTCCCAACTTGCAGGGTCCGTACATGGTTCACCGACTTCTGACAGGAGGAGCCCTCATACTTGCAGAAATGGACGGAGAAGTTTGACCAAAGCCGATCAATTCAGACACAGTCAAGCGATACTATGTGTAACCTTTATGCTTTCTTTTATAATGTAATTTGAACTACGCCTGACCTGATTCCCGTTTAAGAGGGGATACGTGGGCAACCCTATGGGTTCGGTCACAATTCAATAAAATTTCCATTTTCCCCGCTATTGGAAACTAGGGCAGAATTTTGAGGAGGACCCTTAAAATTCCGAAGTCGATTCCAGCCATTTATCATTAACAGCCGTCAGGAGCAGCAGCCCGGTAAACTGGGGCAGAATTTTGAGGAGGATTCTCAAAATTTCGGAGCAAGCGAAGTTGCAATGTTTTGAACCATGTCACAGTCGTCGGTTCATCTAAAGAAAATTATTCTTAATTATGCACTCATATTATGCTTTTACTAAATCATGCATGTCTGTTACCAAAATTGCTTTGTTTAGCAACGCTACCCCAATGATATGCACAGTATCACCGAAACAGAACCGAGCAGGTCAACCAAAGTCAGCGAGGATACGAACTAACCTTTCCCCTTTACAAAACTCACGATTTTTCTTGGATGCAGGCACCTGAGTTGGAAAATCATCGAATATACTATACACTCATACTGATCAGGAATACAACTCTTAGAACCGTCACCTACTCATAGTTGCTATACGCACACAATATCCCCAGCAGCCACAATATCGAAATCAGATATCAACTAAGAAAACTCTACTGCCACTTGCCTTTTATTTCTTGCATAAGGCTACCATTCTGCCTTCCGAGACTAAGATCTGTCTCCATCTGAATTCTTTGCATTGCATAAGCTACCATTCTGCCTTCCAAGACTAAGCTCTACCTCCATCTGCATTTCGCCGCATTGCATAAGGCTACCATTCTACCTTCCGAGACTAAGCTCTGTCTCCATCTGCATTCTCCGCATTGCATAAGGCTACCATTCTGCCTTCCAAGGTTAAGCTCTACCTCCATCTGCATTTCGCTGCATCGCATAAGGCTACCATTCTGCCTTTCGAGACTAAGCCCTGTCTCCACCTGCATGGCTGAAATATCGCCACTTTATTTATGTCTTGCATGGCTGAAAGATCGCCCCCTTCATCTACATCTTGCACGGCTGAAATATCGCCGCTTTTATTTTTCTTGCATGGCAGAAATATTGCCACTTTCTATCTTGCATTGGCTGAAATACCGCCACCTCGTTTACATTTTTTGTATGGCTGAAATATCGCCACTTTCTATTTACATCTTGCATCGGCTAAAATACCGCCACCGCATTTACATTTTTTGTATTAGCTAAAAGATTGCCTCCTTCTGTAGCTCATGGGATGAAAGATCGCCAAATTGTCCGAAGGCATCATTGTTCGAAAGCACCATTTTCATAGCCCGAGAACGCCATGTCATGGTCTGAAGACCACATTTTATCTTTTGCATATCATTATTCAAAGGCATCATAGCTCGGAGGCATCATCTTCATATCCCGAGAGCATCATTTTATGACCTGCGAATCCTTTATTATATGCTTCATGGCCCAGGACGTCATGGTCTGAGGACATCATCTTAACCGTCCAAAGACAGCATTCATGGTCCAATGGAACTTGCATCACGTTTAAAATTATGCACAATATATGTTTGTATTGCTCATTTGCAGGTAAACCATCTAGCAATGGCCGTCTCAGCAGGAGCGATCCCGCTCCAGTTCCCGCAGCCCGAATTAGACCTTAACTATCCTTCCTGACCTGAATACCGCGTCCGTTCTTGTAAAACCTCCGTCAGCATATTCCGCCGATGGATCCTGAACTACATATGACCTGATTCTTGTAAGACCAGGGATATGTAGGCAGCTCAGGAACCAGAGCACGGTCAAATTCTTCAAACCATCTCGTTCGGTCAAAATTGGCCATCATATCTTTACCCGACAACTCTTTTATCCTTCCCGGGTAAAGAAGGGGTAGCTGTTGATACCCAATTTTTTCCCTATGTATTTTTCATATACAAAATACTTTTAAAATAACATATGTACGAATATATAAGCATGCCCAAGTGTTTTAGTATTTTTTTTCAATTTTTAAAGATTTTTTTAAATCAATTTATTGCTCATTTTAGCAGTATAAAAACCAATAATTATTCCCAAAATTATCATTTTGGTGGATAATTTGTTTTATTTCCCATATTTATACCAAAATATAGTTAATGTAATTTTTATATATTTCTACAAATTTATTTGGTATTTTTAAAGCTAAATTGCATATAATTGCAATTCTAGCCTACTTTAAGATTTAACAGCATTTTTATAATTATAAAATTGGTTCCAACATTTTTAGATCAATATTTATATATTATTAACTGATCCAGTACTCTTAATTTACTTTCAAAATCATTTTACTATTTTTTATAAAATAAAAAGGAAAAAACTGGCTATTTAAAACCTGTCCCATTTTTATTTCAATCATAGCCAAATTGACCCCCCCTAATTGACCCAATTTTGAAACCCAATTGGACCAGCCCAATTCTAATCTAACCCGACCCCGACCCAACCAATTAACCCATCTGGCCCTTTCTTTCAATCCAGGCCGTTGATCATTTAGATCAACGGTCACAATTACCCCTTACCTTTTTTAATTCACTAACCCTACCCTAATCCCTTCATTTCCATCTCTCAGCCGCCTTTGAATACTCTCCCTTTCTCAAACTCTCTTGAAGGTTCCTGAAACCGTAGCCTCTCTCACCCCCCTTCAACCGCAATCTCACCGGAACCCATGGCTTCTCAGGCCATGGATGGCCTGTACTCACCCTCCTCCACCATTAAACCCTGGGTGTTCAAAGTTTCGAGGTCTGACCTCGGTGGTGTCCTTTCAGATCTCTATAGATCCAAGGTTCTATGGCCTCTCTGGCCTGGCTCTGTCATATTCAACCATTAGAAGCCTATTTCTGACCTTTCCGACTCAAGATCGGACCATCTTCCAAGCTTTTCTCATTTCTAGGGTTTCACTGAAACCCTAAGCTATTTGAGGTTTTTCTTTGGTTGTTTTCTTATATCTATGCTATGTTTGTGCTTTACTTGAGTTCTTAAATGTTTTACCTAATTTTCTTTCAAAAATTACTTCTCTTCGATTTAGGGTCTCTGAAAAGGTTTTAAAATTTTTCTGACTCCCCTTCTTCTTCTCTTTGTGTGAATCTGTCTATGCTATGTTTTTATGTTCTTTTTTCTACCTCGCATGTCCTTCTCCTGTGTTCTTATGTTTGCGTTCTTTTGCATGTCTTCTATTGTGCTCCGTTCTTTCTTTTACTGGTTTCTATATCATGCTTTCACATGTTTATCTTATGTGTTCGTTTACCCCTATGTTCCTTTACTGTATTTTCTACTAAGCTTTTAGGTCTTTAATTGCCTTCTTCTGGATTTTGTTTGAGTTCTTTGTTAAACATGTTTCCTCTGCTGTTCTCTTAAGTGCTATACTATCTCATTTCTCTTCTGAAACTTGTTTAAGTTCCAAGCTTTCTTAAAACGTGTTCTTTATGCTTCAAATCAGTTCTTCATTCTATTTGCCTTGAACCTGCTATTTTATCTGTTTGTTTTCACATGAATCCCTGAAAAAGACCTCTGAGCATGTTTCAGTTATTTGTCTTCTCTTCTCTATATCTGACTCGAGTTGAAAACCCTGGGATTTGGGGGGTTTTTTGGCGAATTTGATCTTGTGTTTTGGACAAGGGTTCTATTTGGGACCCTGGACACTCTCAAACTCATTCTGAGTCTATGTACTGGATTTGAGCCTCTTTGTTATGACCCGAAAATCTTCTATACTAGGCTTTTTTCGCATGGTAGTTCTTTCTTGTTTGATATGTCAGTATGCTTTATATATGAGGAATTTTGCCTTCAAAAGGTTTTGTCAACTTGTGATTGATTCGGAATTTCTCTTAATAAGGTTTAATTGATTGTTACTAATTTTCCTTAAGTAAAACCCTTTCCTCATTTTTCCTGACTTGGTTCATTCGAACAAAGCCTGTAATTTTGATTTTACCGGCTGTTGAGTGATCGCCTTTCCTTATTTGCCCAAACCATGTACCACTGGACTTTTGCCTTAAATAACTTCTGTGTATTTACCCTTCTTGTGCTACTTTGGAAAAGATTTTTATCAAACTCTTTCCTTAATTATCTTGCCCGTTTGAAATCAGAATCCCTTAATTGAAGGGAGACCTTATGTGATTGATTCCGAAACTATTTTCATACCTTTTCTTACTTGCTTTCTACACTATAAAGGGCACGACCCTTCTGCACTTTTACACACTTCCAATTCAATACTCTTTAAGACCTTGAGTCTAATATTCTGACAAAACTTATTGAACACTTTCAATTTCAATACTCCTACATTCTCAATTCAACACTCTACTCTCTTCTGAAATCTTCTGGCTGTGTGTTTGCAATTTAGCTTTACTACTGCTCTTCTTTTCTTATTTCCCTGAAACTGGTATGTTCTAATTTAACTTTCAGCTTCATCCCTATGTGTTTGCTTTACAGTTTCAACAATCTTGTCTACTTTGCTGTTTATGTTCTGTATTGAATATACTGTCTCTTTGCATCTGTTGCTGTGTGAATTCCCCATACCCTTATTCCCTTCTATGTGCTTGAGTTAAAGTTAAAAGCATGGCAACATCCAAATTGTTGCTCATGTCTGGACTTGATCCTTTAATGGATCCTAACTCCCAAACAATATGGCTAACAGGCTGGTTAGGGTGTGCCATCGCTTCCAATTGTTGGGTATGACTATCAGCATGTCTTGGCTTTCCCCAAAATCCCCTCTATGCACTTGCACTCTCTCTTAGATTCTATGTTCTTCCCCCCTCCTATGAGCCTTGCTTTGGGGCCTTGAGCTCCCTCTGAACTTGGACATTTGAGGGCTGGCCCTTCCACAATGCACTATAATCCAATTCTGCAATATATTTGGGTGTAAGCACTGCCCGGAGTCCACTTGAGACTCTTAGGCAACTCTGACACATCCCGAATAGGAGAAAGGCTTTGGAATTTGATCTTTGGAGTTGGTTTACTTCATGCTTCAGACAGAAGTCTGAATCAGGCTCTCCTTGGTTGGGATTTTTAGCTTTTTGATGTAATTTTATTTTACTTTTCTTTATTCATTCTGGGCTGTAATAATTTGTAATAACTTATGGGGTTTTAGTGAAAAGGGGAGGGTCACTCATGTATGCATAAGGGTAGATACCATGTTCATTGGTATTTATTGCTGCAATCATGTCTTGTTTTCACTTCTGCATTTTTCATATAGAAATCATGTTTACAAGTCCTGTACTTCTGCATTTTTCATATAGAAACCATGCCTATAGGTTCTGCATTTCATATAGAAATCATGTCTATAGGTTCTGCATTTCATACGTAGATACCATGTCTATAGCCTCTGCATTTCATACATAGATACCATGTCTATAGCTTTTGCATTTCATAAATAGAGACCATGTCTATAGGTTTCTGCGTTTCTGCCTATCACATAGAGAACATGTCTATAGAGTTTCCTGAATTCTGCATATGCATCTATCACTAGACAAATGCATTTATAGGCTTAAATAATAAAAATCAGCGTTTTAAACACCATGCCTAAAGGATTTCTGCATTTTCGTAAAGGTTAAACTCAATAACGCTTAGAAGTATGACTATAGGAGTAACCAACTGATCTGAATCATTTACAAGTCTAAAATCAATAGTAACGTTACTCAATGTCTGCAGAACTAATGTTTTCTATAATCAACAGGCCTTCTTCTTGTAAAAATCAGTACACTTCTGCATTATTAGATGTCATGCCTGTAGGTTTCACTTAGGCAAGCTAAAAGGTAAAATTAGCTAATTGAATCAGGCTTTGTTAATTCCAACCAGCAGGCAGGTCTGATTCCGGTTTCTTATCTGAAATATGTAATATACCAGTTTGCCTCCTTAACGTTTAAGTTTAATTCAGACCATAACCAGTATCTGCAAGACATGCTAAACAATTTGTCTTTAAGTGAGGAGGCCTATCTGAGCCTTTTAAATTGTTATGTGTTTCCCATAATCTGCCTTATGTGTTTTTGTTTGTCGCTTTAGAATTTTATCCTTTTAAACCACATAAAACACACATTTCCCTTCCCTTTAGGACTAGTAGTCCCAAATGCCTCCGGGACTGATAGGATCGGGGCGGGTACCAGCATGCAATAAATAACAAAACAATTCCGCGTTTAAATACCTCAACGGGGTGGGAAAGGGTAGATATGGATATGATGACTGGTGCACTAATACCACGTGTAACCCCTCTTCTGAGGAGTGATTATCGGGTATTGCATTGATGTGATCCATATTATTTATAAACCTAGGACCCCCCCCCCTTCCCTTTACTTGTTTATTTTATTACTTTCAAAATTTCAAACTCCTTTTTCTCAAATTTCAACTTCCTTGTTTCTTCAAACTTTAACTTATTTGCAATCACAATGTGACAACCCCTCATATTTGAAACCCTTAATTGCTTATTTATTGTTTGTTCTTAAGTCACAATTGTAGCATGGTCGGGAACCATACTAGTGGATCTTGAGGGGTGCCTAATACCTTCCCCTCGAGATAATTTCTAGCCCTTACCCAAACTCTAGTTTTTCTAAACAAATTCTTCCTAGTGTCCTAATGCACTTAATCATTAGGTGGCGACTCTTCAAACCAAAATACCCAATTCCCAAAAGGGAACGAGTTGTCCTCCCAAATGTCATAAACCCGATTTCGCGAGAAAAAGGGGGCGCGACACTAACTAAGTTGGCTGACCCACAAAACCTCTACCATGACATAACGTGCCCTCAAAATAGGGATCAGTTGATCCTCTCGATTCACGAGGCCTCTTAGCTTCCTTGCCCTCTCTCTCCTGACCCCGCATACCCTTTAATCTGCGAGTGGTGTCTACCACCCACTGAAATGGAACACCCATATCCAACTCTCGAGCCATACTAAATCAAAAACCATAATTGAGCCCCTCAATGAACCTATGGACTCGCTCTCTAACTGTTAAAAACAAATCAGGTACGTGACGGGACAACTTACTGAATGTGATGGCATACTCTGATACTGTCATAGTGCCCTAGCGCAGCTGCTCAAACTCTGTGCATCATGCATCCCAGAGGGTTAAGAGAACAAACTCCCTCAAAAACATCTCTGAAAACTGAGTCCAAGTGGGTAGCGCTGCATCCGCTGGCCTACCCTCCTCAAAAACCTGCCTCAATTTATATGCTACTTCAAACAGCTGAAACGTAGTAAAAGCAACTACACTGATCTCCACAATACCCATGATCCAGAGAATAAGATGGCACTTCTCTAGAAAATCGTGTGCATACTCAGTATCTAAGCCACTGTAAGTAGGAGGACGATACTTCTTGAATCTCTGAAGTCTCATCTCCTCCTCCTCAGATGCCTTTGACCTGATCTCAGGCTGAACCAGAATAACAAGTTGTGGTGGCATGACACCCGGAATCTGACCAATATGGACTCGCTGCTCTAGAGTATGGGCGGCGGGAGCCCAAGATATTCCTCCGGTCTGTGAAGTAGTTGGTGCAACCGGAATCAATCCCGCCTGAGCTAATGTACCAAATATGCTTAGGAATTGCGCTAAAGTCTCCTGAAGTCCTGGGGTAGCAACAGGCGCCTCCGGTGCTTGTCCCCCAATCGGAGCTACTGGTGGCGCCTCATCTGCTGCTTTGGCAGGTGCTCTATCTGTAGCACGTGCTCCTCCTCGGCCTCTGCCTCTGTCCCGACCCCTAGCAACACCGGCTCTAGGGGCGGCATCATCAATAACTGCATCTCATGTTCTCACCATCTGTGAGAGAATAGAAGGACAAAGGCTCAAACACCGAAATCAATAACCTCGCACGATACGAATGAAAGAAGTGAAGTTTCCTAATAGTTTTGTAGCCTCTCGAAGATAAGTACAGATGTCTCCGTACCAATCCGTAAGACTCTTCTAAACTTACTTATGACACGTAGCACCTGCGAACCTGGAGCTCTGATACCAACTTGTCACGACCCAAAAATCCCTTCGTAGGAGTCGTGATGACACCTAGTCTTTATGACTAGGTAAGCTTAACACTTACTGAATCAATAATAGAATTTAACTAAACAACTACTAAACACGAACCGGAATTTT
The DNA here is from genome assembly GCF_000715075.1 of Nicotiana tabacum. NCBI lineage: Eukaryota > Viridiplantae > Streptophyta > Magnoliopsida > Solanales > Solanaceae > Nicotiana > Nicotiana tabacum. The sequence goes on along the minus strand of NC_134087.1, from coordinate 150,350,228 downwards.
CCGTAATAAGTCAACAATCCCAAGTACAATACAATATCCCAAAATTGGTACTACAAGTCATAAGTTCTACTAAGTTTTCTAGAAAATCTCTAATACAAGTGTTCCAAATTGGAAATAAATAGTACAAAGTACAATTTCAGAAGGTGACTCTGAGGCCTGCGAACGCGACAACAGGTATACCTTGAAGTCTCCACAGCAATACTCGACCCGCTATCTAATGACCAGCGTGCTCCCAAGTACCTAGATCTGTATAAAAATGTGCAGCAAGCATAGCATGAGTACACCACGGCGATACCCAATAAATATCAAGACGAACCTCAGTGGAGTAGTGACGAGGGACAATCAACACACGTACTAGACATAATAACATGTACAATTATGAATATAAAACTAACAGGGAACGATATAAACCAAACATGGTAAGAATAATATTACAATACATGCAATAAGAACTAAAACAACAATTAACAAAAAGGAGCCAACGCGTAATAACGCCGTAAAGTAAGAAGAATATAGTTTAAGTCCGGTGAAAACAAGTAAAGGGAAAACAACTAACCACCCAATAAAAACAACCGATTTCACACAAGATTTAATCAAGAATTTCCCTAAGGTACCACACCTCATAATCACAAATCACGGGTCCGAAATCACGAACCCTAATCACTTGGCATCTTGTGCCCACATTACAATTCACAATCGCACATACAACTCACGAGCCAATACCTTTAATACCTCATATCTGCATGGACAACTCACATTCCAGCAATAACAATAACTCATAACTGCACGGACAACTCACGCGCCAATAATAGCAACATCTCACAAAAAAAGGCAAGTATACAAGAATATATGTAAATGATAAATAAACATCAGTGTCCATGATATAAGTGATTAATTATGGTGTATGCTTGTATAAGTGCGCCATCACGACTCCTAAGGAGGGATTTTTGACCCGGGACAGTTGGAACCCGAGGATGTGGTCAAATGTGGAGCCATTAGACGTGGAAATGCCCAGCTTTTTAGGTGCATTGGGTGGCTAGGTTCAACTCTTTCATGTTGGACACGGATACAAAATATTATTTGAGCTATCATTGCAACAAGCTTGATGATGTGCCCAGTTATACTACATATATATTTGTTAGAGCTCTTAGCTTTATTTATTTTCTTAGTTCTTATTGTATGACCAATTTAGAAACCTTAATTTCTACTTTGGCCATAGGAAATATGTCAATTCCCTTTATGATTTACTTTAGGTACCACACAAAACCTATGTTGTTTTTGAACCTTTTTATTAATAAAATTAGCCACTAAGCACTCTGCTTAGTGGTGTATTAACTAAAAAAAAGCTTTGTTGTGATATTAGCGATAATTGAGAAGTTGTAGTTTTGTAAAAGTTTTAATCTCTAACTCACACTAGCACCGCACCCACATAGAATTATGAAAAATTTATTCCGACCCGTCCCGTCCTAACTTGCACCCTTATTTTTTTATATCCACTCTACATATATCTAACCTCGTACCACACTGCACAAGCAATGCCCCATTGCCATCCCTATCTGAGAAGTTATCTAACCAGATATCATGACCAAACGGCTTTGGTGACTCACAAAATATATCTATCCAGATGCCCATGGTCGGGCTCGGAACGTCTTGGATTGGCGGATGATTCCGGGACTGCCTTTTTGATATTTATTCTACGATGGAAGGGGCTATAGACGACTTAGTGCTGACTAGGAAATCTTTATTACGTATTGGCTCTTGTCTTAGCCACATGTTACGCACATATTTTACCAATACACAAGATAATATCGATTCAATCATATAATTCAGGGGTGCAGTATAAAAGAATCTAAGTTCTATTTATGCCGTTACCCTATACTTTAAAGTGAAAATAAAACATTGTGGCAAGAGCCAATCAGTATTGTTGTATTGTTGATGCGGTCATAGACATCGGTTCTCCCACATAACGACTTAAGAACCCCGGATAACAGGAACACTTACGTAGTGCCATCCAAGAAATTGTTGTTGAGATTTTCTGCTCAGACGTCCCAAGAGGCAAGAGCCAACCAAATCAATTAGTACCTGTTTGGCTCCTAGCTCCTTGCAATAGTATATATGCTCAAGACCAATCGACATTATCCTTTTTGCTGTGGTCATCCTCCTCAATGACATCCTAAAATCAATGACAAATGTCATGACCTCTTCTTAGAGGTGGGACACAAAGGGTGAAAGAACTTAAGTTGTAGTATCTTACTCCGGGCCATTTGCATATACACCTATTTTGGGGTCACCATTGAACTTATATCCATATTGCACAAAACTTTACTAAGTGTACCAGTTTGGATATGAAATAGTTCAATCTCTTCAATGCAACTTCGAAAATTAAATTTGAAGTTCTCCTATCTTTCAACTGCAACTTAAAAATTTAAATCTTAAGTAGTTCAAGCTCTTCAAAGCAACTTCAGATTTCGAATCTGATGTCTTTCTATCTTTCGATTGCAACATCAGAAATTCGAATATTAAGTAGTATAATTTTTCAATACAACTTTAGATTCAAAATCTGCAATCTTAAATAGTTCAGTTTTTCAATACAACTTCAGATTCAAAATCAAATTTAATATCTGAAGTTCTGAAACATAAACTTGTTCTTCGAATTTCAACAATCTAACACACGATTTAACACCCAAATCTACTCCAAATGAGCTGAAGTTTGAAATATAACTTTCAAATATTATAAAGAACAAATCTCACATCAAATTGTTAAAACAATAACAAATTTAACAAGCTTATTTTTCAACTAAGAAGAAGAAGAATTCCTAAACACAAAGAAGAAGAAATCAGTAGTGAAGAAGAAGAGAAAAATATATGTATCTGAATTTATTAAAATGGATATCAGTTAAACTTTTTTCAAAAAGTACAAATTCAATTGGTTGCGCAAAACAGGGCGCCATATGAAAATGTTACTACTCCTCCTGTCATTTTAAATAATGTTTTAACCGGACAAATGTTATAAAAAATAAGTACCCACGTCAAAAAAATAAAATAATAAGAAGTCATCACTTTTTTTGTTGTTGCATATTTATACTTTAATTAATGATCCATATAATTTTCTCAAAGGTCTATCAATATTTTCTTTAAACTCATTTTAAGGAAAGACAACTAGTAATTTAATCAATTAATTCCGACGATTGTTGTTATTAATTAAATCATGATCTTAAGGTCGTTTTGTATGAAGAAAAGTAATAAATAGATTGTAATGCAGGAATTAGTGAGGTAGAAATTAGTAATACAAAGACTATTTCTCGTTGGATGTTTAGTTCATTACACTACAAATGAATATAGAAGATATCATTCATAATATTCATTTTTTAAAGGTAGAAATTAGTAATACAAAGACTATTTCTCGTTGGATGTTTAGTTCATTACTGTTTAACCAAAAATCTGAGTCTTTGGTCAAAGCTAAAAAGAAATTCGGGTTACTGATAATCAGGAGACGAAAATAAAATACTTTTGAGAATGATGGTAAAGCAGCAAATAGTTTTGTATTTCAATAAGTTCTCAATAGTATTCCGTGTCCTTACAAATGATGATACTTCTTCCTTTTATAGGTAATTCTAGGTAAAGGAATGAAGCCTCAGCTTTAATGGTATAATTATGAGTAATAAATGATATTAAATAAGCCGTTATACAATCATTCCTATTAAATACCAATTTTCTAACGTATCAGGTATTTAATAATGAATTTGGACTCCTTTCTGTCATCAGATCTTTGTCTTTAATGCCTTCTAATCCGTTGGCTTTAAATGACTTGAATTGGTACGAGACTCGTATCTGCACTTCGTCTCGTGCCTATTTAAATTCTTAGTCAATTGTTGCGCTTTGACCATTTAACCAAACCACGTGTCATGCCACGCCATCTTTAATATAAACTCAGTTTTTTCCCAATATAGATAGTCCCCCCACTTTCTATTTATTTATCAATTAAATAATTGGGAAGTGGATCTTCATAAAAAAAGAATTTTCGCCACAATTAATGCTTATGATAGTATTAACGCCTCAGTCGTCTTTTCCATTTAATGTTCTGCCCATGTGTCATTTTCTGATTGATTCTGCTATTTACACCCCTTTTTAAGACTTCTTCATTCTCACTATTCACGAAGTGATAGTTGCCTTTATTATAGGCTTTCCATCATTACACTTCTAAGTTTGATGGTTCCCATTATATACATAACTTTTTCTTCCTTTGTCTTCTTCACAAATCTTCAGCAAACATTTTCTTCTTTATTTCTACTTTCTTTCGACTTATCCTTCCTAACAATGTCATCTTCAAACCCTAACCGTAAAAAAGTTCCGATTCTAGACCAATTCCCCAACGCCCCTGTTAGACACAGAAGAGGCGGAGGAGGTAGGCTTCGAACAGGGTTAGAATCTACTCGAGGCGGCTCCTCTGGTTCTTCTTCAAGGAGTTCTATCCCAAAGGCCCCCTCTTCTAGAAGTAAAGAAATTCTTGATTCTTCTCAAGAACCCTTAGTTGATGAGATAGTTCCCAGCGATTTGTCTTTTGAAAGTGACAAAACGTCTCTTCAAAAGCAAATTGCAAATTTGGAAAAAGCCGATACTTATCCTACAATAGTAACCGAGCTTACAATCCCCACCATAAGAAGAGATTGTAACTGGAAGGATAGTCTTCGGATGTCAATTCCTTCCCCAAATCAGAGAATTTCCTCCTTTAGAAGTGGGTATTCTTTTGTTTATACTTACCCCTTCACTTTAGGTTTTAATCCTCCGATTGACCCAGTTATTCTTGATTTTTGCCGTTTCTTTACAATTTGTTTGGCCCAAATCGGTCCCCTAGTGTGGAGAACAATGGCTTGTTTGAGATACTTATCTTCCAAAGCCAATGTCAATTTCACCTTCTCTCACCTCATTCATTTATACCACCCTAACTTAATACGCCATGGGTTTTTTACCTTAACTGCAAGGAGCAAAAAAGTTCTGGTAAATCCTGAAGATGACAAAGATCGTGGATGGTATATCCGTTACGTTGTTGTTCGTACGATGGACTTGATTGGCGAAACAAATACTCCCTTCCCTGAGAAGTGAAATTTTGCACGTAGGTTTCCTTTTACTTACCGTACCTACTCTTGAGAATTTCAAAAGAAATTTGTTTTTAACCTCGTCTCTTCTTGGTTTTTTGTAGCAACCATGGGAGATGTGGAACCTATTCCCAACTTCCGTGGTTGGGTAGACTCAATTTTGAAGATTGCTTCTAGGGAGCAACGAACTTGGAAATCGATTTCTTCCTTACATGGCTGGAAGGTGAAAACACATGGTATGCCCCTTTTTATATGTTTTTTTACATGTTAAGCATTTTTTCCTCAATTTTGATCATGTATATCCTTCCTTTAATCAGGATTTGGCGTTAGAGAAATGACGGCTGAAGTAGCTATGTCCATTTGCATATCTGCTAATGCTGCTCTTGATTTGGATAAGGCTCGAGCCTTGCTGCCAAAAAGGAAAGCTATAAAAGAAAGTTCTGAGGAAGAGGAGGGTACCTCCCTAATTACCAGGCCAAGGGTCAGGAGGCTAATAATCATTGATGATGAAATTGAAGACACTCCTGCTCGAACCTCAACCACGAGCCTGTTTTGATTCATTCTGACGAGGACACCGAACCAAGAGATAGTAATGAGTCAATTCAGCATCTTTTTGATAGTGGTTTCGAGAGTGGCGAGCTCGGCCCTGTTTTTGATGAAGCTCCTCTTTCCTCATTCGTTCCTATTTCCTCCATTCCACTGCCAACCGTAAGTATTTCTTTACCAGTTTTGACGATTTCCGTTCTTTTGTCAGTTTCTACCGCTCCTATGTCCATTCCCTTGGCAGTTTCTACTGCACTTGCTTCCGTTCCTGCATTGGTTTTTACATCTTCTTCTTCCATTCCTGTTTCTACATCTTCTCCTTCCATTCCTTCCATTGCTCCTCTTCCATCTGTTCATCATACAGAGACGGGTTCTAGCAGTGGAAGTATGACTATGAGAAGTGTTACTCTTGAAGTTCCTGCCAACCATAGCCTCTTGAGAAAGACTGGTAGAGCCGATGTTTGGCTCGAGCCCCTAATTGGAGATATTGAGAAGAAGAAGATGGAGAGCCATAGCTGCTTGACTCTGATGAATGACATAGTTCATTCTACTTTGAAGGTATTTTTCCTCTTCTTACTAACAAGTTTTTTTTATTATCTTCAATCCCTCATTTCTATGAGTTGTCTCTGTAGGCTAACCTCATTGGTACGGAATTAATGGGAAGAATTTCCCTTCTGGAAAGAAAAGCCCGTGAGTCTGAAAAAACTGTCCACGAGGCCGAAGAAATAACTAGGGGAGCCCAGCTTGAAGCAGCCAATTGGAAAGAACAGATTGAGAATGCTCAAGGGACCATAGAGGAATTGCAAGAAAATAAAAACCTCCTGGAGCAGAAGAACCGTGGTTTGGCTTCTGAACTGGAAACTGCCAAGGCTTCTTCAAGCCAATTTAAAAGAGACAAAGAGCTTTTGGAATGCTCTTTGTAATAACAATTATCAAAGGCTAGTGAAGAAGTTAGAGAGCTTAAGGCACTTTTGGCTAAGAAAGAAGAGTATGCAGGAGAGTTAGTGCAAAGCTTGACTCAAGCTCAAGTTGACTTACAGACCTCCTCTGACAAGATTCATGCTTTGAAGAGTTATCATGCCTCTCTTGAAGCTTCCCTTGATTCCCATTTAGCTGAGCACCAAATCTTGAAAAACGATCTTGCTATGTGGGAAAAGGAATATGGACTTCTGGAGGAGAACATCAACATAGAGGTGAGTTGGGCTTTCCTAAAATCTCGTCGTGATGCTTTGATGGAAGCTGCTCAGGAAGGCTTTGACTTGCAGCCTGAACTGGCCAAAGTCGTAGATACTGTCGAGAAAAGTCAACAATCTACTGATACTCCTTCTCCTGTACTTGAAGCTCTTGGAACAGAAGAGCTTTTAAATGAAGAAGTGGCTATTGCAGCAATTGGGGTTGCAATTCCTGCTCCTCAGGGTGAAACTTCTGATGTTCCAAACCCTTCAGTGACTAGCTGAAAATGAAATTGCTGTTTTTGTTTTTATTACTTGGTGGTGTTATCCCTTGGCAACTTTAAGGTATCTTTTGACGAAGTCCCCAGTTATCATAATGGGGCATTTGTAAAAAATAAATATTTTGCTAACTAAGTTTGTACTTAGTCTTTTATATTAAGAAGTTTTTATTGGTACTTCCATATATTTTATTCTTGCCCATTTATCTAGGACTTATAGAATAGCTTAACATTTTTATTCTTTTAAAATGCTTTATGATTCTTCTCATGGTTTATCAACATGAGGCTTATAAAAGAGGGCCCTTTTATTTTATCTACACTTAATGAAGAAGACGTCTCAACTTCATAATGGTGTTATAATACGATGAAAGAAATAGGAATACACATGTTTTGTATGAAACAACTTTGGCAAGTTCTTATTCATAAACTTTAACAAGTGTTTAACTATTACATGTATTACAGTACATCTACAACTTTCTCGTAACTGTTTTTTGTGTAACAGATTTGTACATAACATAGAATAAACAAGGTTTTTCTTCATAACCTGTTTTAGTACATAGTCATGACCCTATCTTTATATATTAAGAAGGGTTTGAGAGGTGACTTTGTTTATGAGTTTTGAGAGATGACTCTGTTATTCTCATGAATGCTGAAGACTTCGTAACTTTTACTCAACACTTGTCTCTTTGTGGCCGACTTTTGTTCGATATTCGTATCTGTTTCTCTACACATATCTGTGTACAATATGTAGTCCCCCAAGTGTTTGAGAGGTGAAGTATGAAGCCTTGAGCACTTGTTTATTTCTTTTACTTTGGCCCTTTTCCTGAAACAGAAAGATATACGGGACCCGGAGGTGCGATTATAGATGAAGACTTCCTAACTTGTGTGTATTTCCATCAGATTAATTGTAACCCTGGGTTAGGAATTTAAGAATACTCCATTTTGCCTTGCAGGTTGTGACTCATCATTTAGCACGAGTTAGGGTTTTTTGCCTAGCATCTAAAATCGTTAGTAAAACATTAATAATTCAAGAGAAATTTTAACATGGTGATACCTGACCGTGGGTACTTTTTCAGAAGTAATATCTTTTTAAATGGACAGCATTCCAATATGAGGGTAAAACTTTGCCGTCCATTGTCTCCAACTGGTATGCTCCTTTTCCCACAATGTTACGGACTTTGTACGGTCCTTCCCATGTTGGACTTAGCTTTCCTGAGTTAGCAGCCTTTGCATATTGGAACACCTTTTTAAGCACGAAGTCCCCAATTTTGAAAAATCTAAGGCGTGCTTTCCTATTGTAATATCGTTCAATTACTTGCTTTTGTGCTGCCATCCTTATCAATGCAGTTTTTCTTCTTCCTTCAAGTAAATCAAGGTTGACCCGCATCTCTTCATCATTAGATTCTTCCGTTGCCTAATCGTACCGTGTGCTTGGCTCACCTATTTCAACTGGAATTAAGGCTTCCGCACCATAAACCATTGAAAATGGTGTTTCTCTAGTGCCTGTTTTGGTCATTGTACGATAAGCCCATAATACTCTAGGTAACACCTCAGGCCAATTACCTTTTGAATCATGTAACCTCTTCTTCAAGTTGTTGATAATGACTTTGTTAGTAGATTCCGCTTGTCCATTACCTACTGGATGGTATGGCGTAGACGTTATCCTTTTGATCTGCCAACTTCGAAGAAATTCTCTGATTTCAGCTCCAATGAATTGTGGTCCATTGTCACACACGATCTCCTTTGGTGCTCCAAAGCGGCATATTATATTTCGCCATATAAAGTCTTTAACTTCCTTCTCTCGTACCTGTTTAAATGCCCCTGCTTCTACCCATTTAGTGAAATAATCTGTAAGTACAAGTAGAAACTTTACCTGACCTTTTGCTTGTGGAAGTGGACTTACGATATCCATTCCCCATTTTATAAAGGGCCACGAGGCTATAACAGGATGTAGTAACTCAGCTAGTCTGTGCATATTGTTGCCGTACCTTTGACATTTATCACATTTGGACACGAAACTGGTTGCTTCTTCTTCCATCTTAGGCCAATAATATCCTGTGCAAATTAATATTCTTACCAGTGACCGTCCCCCTGAGAGATTCCCACAATGTCCTTCGTGCACTTCTCTCATCACATATTCTGTTTGAGAGGGTCCGAGACACCTTGCTAGTGGTCCACCGAACATCTTTCGATAAAGATTTCCTTGATATAAACAATATCGAGCAGCTTTTTTGCGAAGCGCGTGAGCCTTTCCTTTGTCATTAGGCACGGTACCGTGCTGTAAAAAGGCAACAATTTCGTTTCTCCAATCCCATGTTAAATGATTAATATTTACCTCGTTTTTATCAGATTCGAGAACGGAATGAAATAAATGTATGACTGAAGCATTTGTATCGTTTGCTATGTCTGCTGCAGATGCGAGATTTGCTAAAGCATCTGCCTCTACATTCTCATCTCTTGGGATCTGCACTACTTTTCAAGTTTGGAATTGCTTTATTAACTCCCGTACCTTTGCGAGGTATTCTTGCATTCGTGTCTCTCTGGCTGTATAAGTCCCCAGCATTTGATTGACCACGAGTTGAGAATCACTCTTGATTATAATCTGTGTTATGCCGAGTTCTCGTGCCAATTCTAAACCTGCAATTACAGCCTCATACTCTGCTTCATTGTTAGTTATAGAATGACATTTTATAGCCTGTCTAATAGTCTCACCCGCAGGTGGTACGAGGACTATCCCTAGGCCTGCCCCTTTTACATTAGATGAACCATCAGTGAATAAAACCCAAGTCCCCGGGTTTGCACCATTAAAAACTAGTAATTCTTTTTCTGCTTCTAAATGCATCCCCTGGCTAAAATCAGCCACGAAATCAGCTAGTACTTGAGATTTTATAGCGGTCCTGGGTTGATAAACAACTTCATATTCACTTAGTTCTATGGCCCATTTTGCTAATCTTCCTGAAAGTTCGTGTTTATGCAAAATATTTCGAAGCGGAAAAGCAGTAACTACATTAATGGGATGACATTGAAAATAAGGTCTTAATTTTCTAGATGCCATGATCAAAGCTAATGCTAATTTTTCTAGTTGTGGGTATCGTGTCTCATCTTCCAATAAGGACTTACTTACATAATAAATAGGAGATTGTTTACCTTGGTCCTCGCGGACTAAAACAGCACTCACCGCGACTTCAGATACGGCCAGATAGATGAGAAGTTTTTCCCCCACCTTTGGTTTTGCCAACAACGGTGGTTTTGACAAACAAGCTTTCAAATTTCTAAGGGCTTGTTGACAATCTTCATTCCATTAAAAATGATCTTGCTTTTTCAGTGCAGAGAAAAACTTAAAACACCTTTCTGAGGATTTGGAAATAAATCTCCCCAAAGCTGCAATTCTTCCCGTTAATCTTTGTACTTCCTTTTTATTAGTAAGGATATCAGGGATTTCTTCTATTGCTTTGATCTGAGAAGGATTCACTTCAATACCACGGTTAGAAACAAGAAAACCCAAAAACTTACCTGATGCAACTCCAAATGCACATTTTTCTGAGTTGAGTTTCATATTAAATTTTCGCAAAATTTCAAATGTAACAGATAGATGAGAAATATGATCATGAGATCGCTGGGTTTTGACGAGCATATCGTCTATATATACCTCCATTGTTTTCCCTAAATGTTCTTGGAACATTTTGGTGACCAACCTTTGATAGGTTGCCCCAGCATTTTTGAGACCAAAGGGCATTACTTTATAACAGTAAGTCCCCCTGTCTGTGATGAAAGAAGTTTTTTCTTCATCACCAGGATCCATTTTAATTTGATTATATCCCGAGTATGCATCTAAAAAACTTAAAATTTCATGACTTGCGGTTGCATCAATTAGTTGGTCTATATGCGGTAAGGGAAAGGAATCTTTTGGACAGGCTTTATTTAAATCGGTATAATCCACACAAACACGCCACTTACCATTTTTCTTGGGTACGACCACCGTGTTAGCTATCCAATTAGGATACTTTACCTCACGGATCGATCCGATTTTTAATAATTTTTGGACCTCATCCTGAATCACCTGGTTCTTGAAAGCACCTTGCTTTCTTTTTTTTTTTGCTTTATTGGTGTGAAAAAAGGGTCCTCATTGAGTTTGTGAGTCATCACATCCGGTGGTATCCCTGTCATATCAGCGTGGGACCAAGCAAAGCAGTCTAAGTTAGCTTTTAAAAATTCGATTATCATACCTCGCATGTTTAAGCTTAAATTGGCCCCGACATAAACCTTCCGTTCAGGCCATTGCTCAAATAATATCACTGCCTCGAGCTCTTCAATTGTCGTTTTGATGCTTTCATCTTCTTCAGGTTCCTGAATTGTGTCAGGCCTTGAGTCCAAATCTGTCTTTTCTTGTTCAGCTGAAGTTTGATCTTTTTTACCTTAAATTGTTCCCTGTAATTACTATTTTTCTTTATTTACGGTGCTTGTACTTGTTACAGCGTTGACACTTCTAGCCATCTACTGATCCCCACGAATTTGGCAAATTCCCCATGGTGATGGGAATTTAATAACTTGATGTAAAGTTGATGGGACAGCATCCATATCGTGTATCCATGGTCTCCTCATGATCACATTGTAGGCCATTTCCATATTAACTACATGAAATTTAGTTTCTTTAACAACACCCGTAGCAAAAGTTGTTAGAATTACCTCTCCTTTTGTTACTACACTTGAATTGTCGAAGCTTGACAAGGTGTGCGCTTTGGGTATCATTTTGTCTTCAGCTTGCATTTCACGTAATACCCTTAGTAATATAATATTTACAGAACTCCCTGGATCAATCAAAACTTGTTTTACATTAGTATCATGTACAGGTAAAGATATTACCAGTGCGTCATTATGTGGAGTTGTCACTCCTTCGGTATCTGCGTCATCGAACGAAATACTTTCATTTTCTAGGACCTGCCGCACCCGTTTCCCGTGTGTAATTGTTACCTTAGAAACATTGTTGGAGGCTGTGTAGGTTATGCCGTGAATATCTTCTCCCCCGCTTATGACATTCACTGTCCTCTTGGGTGAAGGAGGTTGTGGTGGCTCTTGCCTGTTTTTCATATAAGCTTGTTTTCCTTTCTCGCTAAATAACTCATTAAGATACCATTGCTTCAATAGATGATCCACTTCACTCTGCAAGAATCTACATTCTGAAGTTTTGTGCCCGTGATCATTGTGGAATTCGCACCAATGATCTGGATTGCGTCTATTTGGATTTGACCGCATCTCTTTTGGCCACCGTACCTTATCTCCCATGCTTCTTAAAACATCTACGAGCTCGGAGGTAGAGATATTAAAATTATATCCGCCGAATCGTTCCTTTAAACTTCTGTCATCATCTCGTGATTCTTGTCTGTTCCGATCATTCCTGAACTTTAAAGAAGAACCAGAGTCCCTGTTCCTCGATTTTTGATCATATTGCTGGCTATCCTGTTTCGACCGTGTGTCTTTTCCTGCAAGTCCCATATAGGGATCGTACCTGTTTTTACCTGATCTTTTTTCGGTTTCTGATCTTCGGGGACCACCCCTTTCTTCATGATGAAACTTAGGTATGGTATCTTCTTCAATTCGCAGCTTCGTACTATACCTGTTATAAACATCATTCCACGTGGTTGCAGGAAATTCTCGAAGGCTTTCTTTGAGTCATCTCGTGGCTTCAGAACTTTTGTCATTTAAATTACTTGGAAAGGCTATTGCAGCCCAATTGTCAGGCACACGAGGTAGAGTCATTCTTTCCCTCTGGAATCTATCAACAAAATTTCTAAGCAACTCCGAATCCCCTTGTTTGATTTTGAAAATATCTTCCATTCTTTTCTCAACCTTTTGTGCTCCCGAATGTGCTTTAATAAAAGAATCTGCAAGCTCAGCAAAAGAATTAATAGAATTTTCAGATAAAAAAGAATACCAGGTTAATGCACCCTTGGTGAGTGTTTCTCCAAATTTCTTGACCAGTACTGATTCAATTTCTTGTTTGGTCAAGTCGTTGCCTTTCACGCCTGTTGTAAATGCAGTCACGTGGTCACGTGGGTCTGTAGTACCATCATATTTTGGGATGTCAGGCATTTTGAACTTTTTCAGAATTAGAAGGGGAGCAGCACTTGGCTTCCATGGTTGTTGTGAGTATTTGTCCATGTCTACTCCTTTTATTACAGGCGGAACTCCAGGGATTTGTTCAATACGCTCATTTTGTTCCTTAATTTGTTTCTGCAAGGTTAGTACTAAATTTTGCAAATATGAATTATTTGAATTACCTGGTCCCCCTTCCTATGGTTCACTGAGGGTTGCTCCGTTTCTAGAATTATCAAGACCAGAACGGGGATTCTCCAATGTATTATTATTAGGAGTTGGTGTGGGTGGTGCAGCAGGCAATCGACTAACAAGTGCCTGAAGAGCTTTGCCGACCTGTGCATCAATTAGCTTTTGTAAAGCTTCAGTTGTAACTCCTTCAAAGTGTTCAGATTGTTCTTGTTGATCAGCACGTGATTCAGTAACAGGAGTGCCTACACGAGATTAACGTGGTGAATCTGGAGGGGAGGGAACCACGTCATCTTGATTTTGATGTATTTGATTCTCATGGTTTCCCAATGTGTTATTACTATTATTGTCGGTGTTGTTGTTTGACATGGTGACGACAATGGACAAGATATAGCTTAAAAGAAAAGATTATCAGATTTCCGGTAACGGAACCAATTTGTTTAACCAAAAATCTGAGTCTTTGATCAAAGCTAAAAAGAAATTCGGGTTACTGATAATCAGGAGACGAAAATAAAATACTTTTGAGAATGATGGTAAAGCAGCAAATAGTTTTGTATTTCAATAAGTTCCCAATAGTATTCCGTGTCCTTACAAATGATGATACTTCTTCCTTTTATAGGTAATTCTAGGTAAAGGAATGAAGCCTCAGCTTTAATGATATAATTATGAGTAATAAATGATATTAAATAAGCCGTTATACAATCATTCCTATTAAATACCAATTTTCTAACATATCAGGTATTTAATAATGAATTTGGACTTCTTTCTGTCATTAGATCTTTGCCTTTAATGTCTTCTAATCCGTTGGCTTTAAATGACTTGAATTGGTACGAGACTCGTATCTGCACTTCGTCTCGTGCCTATTTAAATTCTTAGTCAATTGTTGCACTTTGACCATTTAACCAAACCACGTGTCATGCCACGTCATCTTTAATATAAACTCAGTTTTTCCCAATACAATTACACTACAAATGAATATAGAAGATATCATTCATAATATTCATTTTTTAAACTAAAAAGCAATGAGTTTGCAATTATTATACCCTTGAACGCTTGATCTTCATTGGTTTTTAGGAAGAAAACACGGATAATTTTATCGTTTTTGTGTTTTATCCATGTATAGGTTATACACGTTTTAAAATATAAATCAAACATTGGATAAGGTTATACCCAGTTATATATGCATACAGTCAAAATTATGTGTCCTCGATTTTGTAGGCTCGGGGGTCGCGTCGAGAACAAGTTCAATACGGACCGGGCTCGAGCCCGATGACATAATACAAAACACGAAGATCAAAGTGCTCGATGAACAGCGGGGCCAAGTATGACCAACCTCGAGATGATACCGTTACGTTTTTATAACGGAAAGAGCGAGATTCCCGTGGAGGTCCTAAGAACACAGCGTAAATTCCGGAACGGATTTGTACTAGGCGGTTAGACAGCTGTATAATAAGATTCCCTACTACAATTAAAATTGTACCTTATTTAGGATTCCCTTACTATATAAAGGTATAGTCAGCATATAGTATAGTCATTTACTATAAACATATTATACAGTGATTAAACATTTTACTAAACTAACATTGCATACCCAGTGTATGATGTTTATAAGCATCGTAAAAGGCCTGAAATTTATAAAAGAGAAAAAAGAGGCATTCACTAGCAGCAAACACCTCTGCCTGCATCGGTTTGCAAGTATAAGCCATTATGTTGCCACTGTGAACTGATTTTTTGGTTTCTTCTGATTGAGAAAATTCAAGAGAAGTTCACGAAGTTGAATATAGAAGCATAGGACACTGTACATATAGTGGCAGAATTAGCCTGGATAAGTGGTCTAAAGGAGCTGGAGGTGAATCTTAAGCTGCATACAGAGTAAGAGCCCGTTTGGATTGGCTTGGATAGAGTAAAAAAATACTTTTAAGCACTTGTTTTTAAGCTAAAATGATAAAAATAAGCCAAAAGCCAAAAACTAAAATTCCTAACTTATGGCTTAAAAGCTATTTTGGTTTAAAAGTCAGTTAAAATAAGCCCATCCAAACGGGCTCTAATACTGTGACAACAATGTAGCCCTACAAATTGCATATAAAAATAAATTGTCATTTCATAAGGGCTAATCAAGACTTTACATATATCCAGTCAAGAACAATCAACCTATATTTTGACAAGAGCCTTGAGCATCAACAACATGTTGTACTAGTGTCCAAGTTGAGAATACAACAACAAACCTAGTGTAATCCCACAGACTAGGGTCTGAGGATAGAGTGTACGCAAACCTTACTTCCGATTGACCCCCGACTCAAGATAAAAGTAAAAGAAGCAGACACAACACCTACCTTGAGGCCCACTGGTTTGGTTCAACTTACCTCTTTAACTTATACGCTTGATTCTTTGATTATCAATTAGTATTGGGCTAAATCACCTATCTTTAAAACTTTAATACAAATTTAATTGTTACTCGGATTTTAGGGTAAACAATATACTATAATTATTTTTTATATACGTCATACAAAAAGACCCCTTAATGATTATACTAAAAACTTAATCGACATTTAAAAATCAGAGATTATTGTCTATTGGTGTCAAAACAACTTATTGCGGGTATGGTTAAATTCCCTCTATGCTAGGTTACAATAAAATTTTAAAAAAAGAGAACATAAAATATAGTTTTTTTCCCTCTGGGAAGTTTTGTTTTCATGGAACAATTTTCAGCTTGTTTAAGAGTGAATTTCTTATCCAGTTGTTTACCCTTAAAATCATATAATATAAGTGGTTTTAAAAATATGTGCTTTTTTTGGCACAAAATCATAAATATAAGAATTAATGATAGAAATTACAGTAAAGTAAAACAAACCAATGCGATGAGTAATTATGGCCCTCGAGCTAATTGCCCTCGAACCAACTGAACAAGCTATTGAAAGAATGAACTGAATAACAGAGCTTGCAAGAGAGAAAAATGTGATATATTGCTTTGATATGCTGAATGTAAGATCATTGCAAATGGTTAAAACCCTCTTTATATAATAGAGGAATCCTATTTACGGTATAATTTTAATTACAGAAGCAAGTCCCATGATTAGCTAACCAACTGCCTTTGATTTGATCTGTTCCGAGATTTCTGCCATGATCTTCGACCAGTCACGAATATCTCGCCTTTTCGTTATTATGCTATCTTCGGTCTTGCTCGATGTCTATCCTATTCGACCTCGATCATTACTGGTCTCGATCTCGGCATGTACCTCGAATCCCGAACTTGGTACCTTATCCTCATGTCTTGGTGTGATATGCTATGGGGTTGATCCTCGATCCATCCCCTGGTCTCAGTTAATCAGTAAAATCGGGTGGGCCCGATTTTAACTTTATACAGATAGTCCCCTCATTTTTTGGAATGCAATGACAAGAAACGAATTGAATTTTCAAACTGTACCTTGGTTCACCATTATGTAAGCATTGTGACGTAAGAGCTAGAGGTGATCGAAACGTCCCATTGCTTCAATTTCCTAGACATTTAAGGCGTGTCAGTTGCCGGTCGGCCATTAGAAACTTTGAAACATCACCGTGAAACCCATAAATAGGCCTATTTACCACTCTTTCAAACTTTAACTTTATCTCTTCTGCTATGATCTTCAAAGCTCTTTGCATTCTTCAAGTTCTTCTTCTACAAACCTTCAAGTTTCATCTCTAGTCTCTTCTTAAAACGCCAGATATCCTAACCCTTGTTATTCTTTGTTCTTAAAAATGGCAAAGACCTTTAAAACTATCCCTCACAAAAAACCTCCTCTTCATCAAAGTCTGTCGGCGCTGCCGCGGCGGTAGAACATCCCCTTGCGGACTTTGTTCGACGAAGTGTGCTACTGCTACTGATTTCAAGGTGGAGAACACACCCTCGACGTCGGGCCAATGTGAACCCATGTCGAGGTACATGTGTACGATCACCGAACGTTTCCTCGAGAAGGTGAAAGAGGAGTGCAACTGGGTAGACAACGATGTAGTAGTGCCTAGCCTCGAAGAATCCATCACTACTCACACAGAGGGGTATCTGAGTGTCTATACCTACCCCTTCATGATAAGTCCCTTAGACCCTATCATCGTTGCCGTTTGCAAGAGGTACAATGTCACTCTAGGCCAAATCCACTCATCGTTTTGGAGGATCGTGATCCTCCTCCGATTTTTTTGTAAGCAAGATCGAGTGGCATCCTTTTACCCTCGATCACCTCATGCCTCTCTATGGCCCCCGGCTTTATCGAGGAGGCATGATCAAACTTTATTGCCGAGCCACCAAACCCCCATTCTCGAGCATAGATGAGACCCAAGACCAAGGTTGGATGGGTAGTTTGTCCGAATAAAGACTTCAGATCTAATCCCCGCCGAAGATATATCGTTCCCTGAAAAGTGAAACATGAAACATAAGTACTGCTTAGCCTTTTGAATATCTATTTTGCCATTCTGCTTTCTTGTCTTTCCCTCATCTAATTTTTTTTATCTTGCATCTAAGGCCGTTATGCCGGAAGTTATCCCCGACTTGAGGCAATTGGTCGAGGGATTGGTGTTACAAAAAACTTATTCTGAGGGTGCTTGGATAGAGTTGTCAAACGGCCAATGGGATTCTTGTAACCACGGTAATCCTCTTTCCTTAAAAAGGTTTCCATTCGGGCTTTGATATTGTACTTACTCATCTTCCTCATTTTGTAGGCCTCGGGAAGGATGTGCCGATGAGGCCCCCTTCTGCTCAAGAAGAGGCACTCCATTCCCCATCTGCTCTGAAGTAGGGCAAAGAGAAGAAAAAGAAGGAGGCTCCGAGTGCAGGCCCAGAAAAGAAAAGGCCGGCTAGGCAGCCCTACAAGCCTAAGGAAAACATCATCCACGTATCTTTGAAGTTCGTCCAATAGCTAATGGATGAGACCGAAGCTGAAGACGATGAAGAAGAAGGCTCTAGGTTGGTAACTCGTGTGCAAGCTGGAACTGAGGTTCAAAGAACTATTGGGCAGGCAGGAGCCGAAGCTGCTTTACCCCGAGCTGATGAGCTCGAACCGAAAAGAGTCGAAGATTCCTTGCCTCAAGGTGGGGAGGCCACCAAGGAGGTTGTCAAGGCTACTGCAGAAACCAAGCCCAATGCTTCCCATGACGAAGGCGGGGCCCCAAAGGATTCACTTGGGGCAATGGAGATTGGAGATTTCTCCTCATTGCCTTCGTTCTTTGACACGACAATTAAGGACGCTCAAGAGATGGAGGCTCGCCCCAGCGAAGAGTTTCACGGAGCAGAAGACCTTTTCGACAGCTATTTTGTTGAAGTGGAAGACGTCACTGGTCTCGGTGACTTGGACATACCAAAGAAGAGCTCGAATGAGGGTTCCTCGAGCTATCAACTAACCGACCAATTTCCGGCCCCCAGCGTCGACCCCGACGGCAAACGGCCTCTTATTATCTCGATCCCGGAAGATACTCAAGTTTTCTCTGCCCCCCATGGGGGTGGCTAGCTATCTTCGATGCTTGGTCTTTGAGGAGGACCAACCCAAAATGGATGCAGTGGATGTTGCTTGCTTGTTCAACGAGGACCAGCATGCTCTAAATCGGGTAAGTTCAAGGACCATTATCTTTTCATGAATTTGACTTGTAAATATAGATAATATTTCTTCCTTTCTCGTAGGCTTCGGTGTTGCATCATGAGGCCTTTCTTTGAGTACGAGAGGAATGTAAGGCCGAGGTCTAAGGTCTCACTGAGAAGTGCAATACTTACAAGATTATTAGTGAGAAGCTTCAGGTAGACCTGGTGGAGGCTCAAGATGCGCATGAAGAGATAGCCTAGCAGATATTCCGAGTCCTTCATGATAGTGAGGACGAGTCGGAGATAACGACTAACAATCCCATTCTATAGGTTAGACAGAGGCTCAAATAGATCAAGGGCCTTCAAGGGCAAATAGACAAAGTGCAAGCCGAAGCTAAACAGTTCAAGGGATGTATAGACATTCTGGCTGCACAAAAGGAAACCATTCAAGTAGAGCTAGATTCCGCCAAGTCACAACTTCGATATGTAAGGGACAATGCTTCTGTCCAAGTGAAGAAGGTCGAGGGGCTCGAGTCCAATTTAGCCAATTTGGCCAAGGAGCTCGAGGTTTCCAGATCTGAAGCAGCCCCGACAAATACTAAGGCCCAGGCTACTGCGGCTTAATACAAAGTCAATGCCGAAGATATCCTCCAGTAGGCCACGAGCATGGTGATCATTCAAAGTGGCAGGCTCGAAGAGAGGATCTCGAGGGGGTCCTTGCTCAAAGTATCGACATATCTCCTCAACTCGACATCACCAAGTCTAAGGAAGCAAAGGCTTGGAAGTTAGCATTTCCCGATGAGGATTCCGAGGATGTGAGTGGATCTGGTGGAGAAGACTCCGAGGGAGAAGAAGCTGCTCCTGAAAAAGACTAGGCCTTTAGGATTAGTAATGTTTCTTTTAGGGCCGTTTTGGCCTTTGTAAAGAGTTCATATCGGGCCATGCCGCCTTTGTAAATGATTTTTGATATACAAAATATTACACCCCGTAATATTATGATGATGTTACGCTTCACAGTATTAAGTTACGATAATGTTGTACCCTGTAGTATTGTACGTTGAATGTGTCGTAAGGTAATTAACATCAGTCCAAGTAAAAGATTATCTGGAGATTATAAGGATTAGGCTATTTCACAAGTGATGAGTAAATTCGTGAAGGTGAAAGGGGAAGCAAGTCAAAGAATGAATTTTCGTCAAAGTTGGGCATTTTGGGGTAAAATACGGCCCGAGCTAAAAATACCCGGTATTTATGGACTAGTGCCATACAAGGTACTACATGACCATGCTAGTAAAATATATAAAGTATATTAAAAATAAGTATAATTTTAAGTAATTTAAGGTAATTTTTAATTATGCGGGTAATTAGTTAATTACCGGGTAACAGAACATTACCCAATTAACTAATAAGTGAATAAACAATAATAAATTTCCCCCAAAGTAATGTGGCAGCCCAAGAGGCATTTAAAAATGACTCTTAATTTTATGTTCAAGGTGTCACTTTAAGAATCCACACATCATATGAGCCACTTTGGGTTCTTTTGTCCATTCTTTGGGAATTTGCCAAGCTTTAACAAATATCAAATGAATTTCATTGCCCAAAAACATGAAAACTCCCTGGAGTATTACAATGTCCAAAATGTGAAACTCTCTGCAATGATACCAGTCCAAACGTGAGATTCTTTGAAATGCTAATTCAAAGAAAGCCCGATACAATCATTCTCAAGAATATTATACGGAATTTTCTCTATTTCATTCCGCTATTACGTGTTTTCGCAAAAGAGAATCGGTTCAGGTATGTTAAGGCTATCTCTTCTTTCTTTTGGCATGATCTATATGACATGAACGAAACGAGAAAATACACAACTTCCACAAATGACTCTATTTATAGAAGTATTAGAGGTGACTATATTTTTTAACTCCCATATATCTTATTGTTACATCTTCTGTTCATGAGTCTCAGAAAAATACGTAAGTTAAAAAAAGTTTATTTCATGATATTAATCAGAGGTATAATGGTCTTATGACGTTCCGAGAGATTTTATTAACATACTTCTCATGCATTGCATTCATTTACATGTGCATTTACCCATGACTCAGACGGCGTTATATACACGTATATATATATATATATATATATATATATATATATATATATATATATATGTGTGTGTGTGTGTGTGTGTGTGTGTGTGTGTGTGTGTGTGTGTGTGTGTGTGTGCATTTGAGATATAGGAAAAGGTTACGGCATTATATACGCACCACCGCCTGATCAGCTAGTATATATTGATGATTTTGCCCACCGTGGCCAAGATGATGTGATGGGATGCCCTCAGAGGCTGATGATGTTACGAAACATGTACCTATGCATGACATGACAATCATACGTATTTGCATGATACTATAAGTATTTCATGATTTACAAAATTATTCAGACATACATGTGGAGTCATTTACTCTATATTTCCTCCATGTCTGTGATATACTTATTTATGTGCCTTACATACTCAGTACATTATTCGTACAGACGTCCCTTTTTGCCTGGGGATGCTGCATTTCATGCCCGCAGGTCCCGATAGACAGGTCGAGAGCCCTCCAAGTAGGCTATCAACTCAGCGAAAGATGTTGGTGCATTCTATTTGCTTCAGAGTTGCTTGTTTTGTCAGTATGAGTTAGATGTGTATTGTTTGGTATGACAGGACTCTATCCCGACCTTTATGAAAATTATGTATTCTTAAAGGCTTGTAGACATATGTCATGTACGTAAAAGATTGAATGGCCTTGTCGTCCTATGTTTAGTGTTCAAGTGGTTACTTTGGTCTTAGAGGCCAATATGTCCTATGTATAAATTGGAATTACCTGTTGTATTCTACCTATTGCATGGCAGCCTCTCCGGCTCGGTTATTTATGATAGTATGACATGAAAAGATACGTTATGTTGGTACTCGGTTGAGTAAGGTACCGGGTACCCGTCGCGGCCCATCAATTTGGGTCGTGACAAAAGTGGTATCAGAGCAGTTCTATCCTAGGGAGTCTACAAGCCGTGTCTAGTAGAGTCTTGTTTATGGGTGTGTCTGTGCACTAAACTTATAAGCATGAGGCTATAGGGCATTTAGGACTGTCACTCTTTCTTTTTACTCTAGATCGTATGGTAGAGGTCAGTTGTAAGAACACAATTTCCTAAACTCGACCTTAACCATAATATGACAATGTCTTTAGTTAGAAAGATGGTTAGTAAGGGATTGAATGCAGTTGTGAAAATGTTGAGTCAAAAGAAACCGGTGAGCTTCTCGAAAAGGAGCCTTAAGGAAAGAATATCTATCCATCTTTATGGTGAAAGACAATGAGATATTAAGAAGATAAATACAAGTTTCAACAAGAAAAATAAGCAAGATGAAGAAGGGTACGAGGCGCCTAATTAATGAAGGTTAACAGTGTTTATAATTCAGGCAGAGGAACATAAGCTTTTTGAGTTATATTCAATAGTAACAGAGGTATGTACAATTGGTCATACCCATTTTAGTTGTGCCCTGCGGGGGCTAACAGGTATAGCTATGGAAAGGACGGGATATCAAGATCCGTCTGGGGTTAGGGTAACCCAAATTGGTAAATGGATTGCTTGTGTTAGTTGATATTGCCGAAGGATATTACAAATGTGCTAATAGATCTCTTTATGAGACACCTAGATAGTCCACTCTAAAATAGTACAACCAGATATGAGTACTACAAAGATAGTCACTAGAAGCCTTGAAGGGATAAATATTACCTTAGTATGGCTCCCGCCCCTAGTAGAACGAGAATGCTTGGCAACCCGAAGAGCCAATGGATGAAGCAAAGGGAGCTAAAAGCAAAAGAATGTCATGTTGAAGTTTTCTAAAAAAAGTGATAGGCAGAAATATTAACAGGGAAATAAGAAGAGAGATAAGGAAACATTATGAATAAGGTGTGATACATGGATAACGACAGTAGGAAAAAAAAAAGAAATGACAATATTATTGAGTCTATATCAGGTGAAGAAAGGGACGAGGGGTGTCAGGCCTTGAGACAAGAAAAGAGTATAGGCCATAAAGTCGTATCCTTATTTCGAGAAATAAGTTTGTGACTCCAATATGACTACTAGAAGGAAAAGATTCCAAAGTAATAGAAATCAGTATGGATTGGTGAACAAGACAAACTAAAAAAAAGAATTAGGGATTGAGTGATTTAATAATAGTCAGAATCATGAGAATTTCAGATTGTGTTCCAGCGATGATAAAATAGACAACAAAAGAAGACCCATGATGAATCCAGAGAATCATCACTCAGGAAGACGCTTCCCTAAAGCAAGCAATGTGAGCAAAGTTAAGCTTAAAAGACTGTATGTGCCAGTTACACTAAGTGTCACCATCGCGAGTGAGGAATTTGTTATTCTTGGTATAGAAGGATTACCGCAAGGTGAGTAAGGATCATTGATGATGTGAAAGGACGCCAAAGATAAAGAGGAAAAACATCCATAGGCAAGTCGTCATAGCTCCAAGTCTTAGTACTCCCCTAAAGGGGGGAATATGGAAGAATAAAGGAAGGATACGATAAAAAATGAGGAAGGGATGAGATTGTACTTATCCAAATGTTACAAATATGCTATGATTCCAGAATGTTATGTAAGCACGACGTCAAAAAAAAGTAAGGATTCCTTCCCGGGATGTTATCGATAGATAAGGAACCAGTACGGGAGGTAAGTTAAGGCAAAAAAATAACCCAAGAAAGATTACGTGGAAAATGAAAATGAGAATGGGCTGACAAGTAGATAGTAGTTGATTCAGGAAGAGCCTAGTCATGACTAGACAAGAAGTTACAAACAAATCAGTAGATCATGCAAGATAAATGTAGTAAACCCCAACATAGATAATTCAGCCTCAAAGTAATGTCATTATAATACTTGAGATATATTCAAATAGGAGTCGGGGTAGTTAAAGGTACCGTATGAGTTTTACGGGGATAAAAGAAAGTGCCTCTAGGAAGGCAATCAAAATATCAGTTCAGAAGCAAACCCACAAGCACACGGGCACGGAGGTAAGCAACTACGGATAATTATAGGCAAGGAAGGATATCAAATGGTCTGTAATAAGCTCATAGCTTTACGAGGGTCAATGATTCTCCCTAAGTACTACGATGAAGGACTAGCTGAGGAAACAAGGAAGAAGACTTCAACCTAAGCACAACGACCTCAAGAGGAAATGGTCGTGTGACAACAGTCTCCAAACAACATTGTATGCACTCCCTAGGAAAGTGGCACCTACCGTGGCTAATGAACATAAAGTAAAAATCGGAAGTGATATTCAAGATCATATGAGTTGTATGAAATTTCAATATATGTGGGAACTAAGATAAGCTAAGTATGGATGCAACAAGGGTGCAAAAAGACCAAGAAAAGTAATAGCTTACATTGAAAGAAAGCTAAAATGGAATGAAAGAACTTATTCGAGCAATGATCCAGAGTTGGTTACGTTATGAACTCACTTAAGGGTTCAGAGTTTTATACATGCAACATATACAGTCGTAGAAGATTCTGGTATACGTTAAAAGAAAGAATTGAGCCCAGGTCATAAACGAATAATTAAATTATTAAAGGGTTGTATCATACATATTTCTCAAGCCCGTGAAAGGCTAAAAAAGATAACTAATACCATGAACCATAGATCGGAAGATAGCTTAAGCCTACATAAAGGTTGATCAGAGGGAAGAGGAAACTAAAGAGTCACATCAACTAAGTAATCAGGAGTCTGATTATTGGACCCAGAAAATTAGAAACATCATGATCAAGAACATTGCAGGATCTCCCTTAAAAATCAAAGGTACGAGAGAGATAGTACAACAACCATAGTTTATAACGGCTCTACGATAAATCCAGTAATAAGAAGTTAGTATGAAGCTCCCACCGGATTGTAGTATTGTAATAAAGCTTCAAGTTGTGGTGTGAATCATACCTATGTGGAAGAGAGGTTATGAAATAGACAGAAGATATGATATGAGATTTTAAGTAAGTAAGGTAAAGATGAACAACGTAATAGATACTCAAATGCAGAAGGTTATAAATAGTCCATACTTCGGATATAAGGCTATAAGCATGGGGATCCAATAACCAGGAATGATAACGGCGTCGTTAGCGACATGTCTTCCAGTCTATGGTTTCTAAGTACTGAGAGATCTAGTTAAGAGAGTAGAGAAGAGTTGGAGACGATGTGATGTCTCGCTTCACGTTCTAAAATAACATTAGGAAATATATGGTACGAGCAAGTTGAAGGAAAGTTGCGAGTAGTATAAATGGATATGTATAGGTCGCAAGCTAAAGTATGGTAGAGCGACAAAGTTTTAAAAAAAATGAGTAAGGATAAGGAAAGGCAAGTGAAAAGGTGATTAGAATGGATAAATCCTTGAAATTAAGTCCATGAAAACAAGAGAAATAATGGTTTCTCTATGTTATTGAAAGTTCAGTATATCCTGAATGAACTCAAAAGAGTCTAAGATTAATAGCATTTAGAAAGAATGAAATGCTGACCTGGTAATAAAATGAGGGTATAATTGTGACAGATAAAAAATGACGTTTGGGCCTTTGTTTGAATAATGATTTGGAAAAAAAAAAGAGAAGGAGAAAAGATTTCGCTGGCGGCACGAAATTAGGATACCCCCATAAGGTTAATCACATTGAGACACTATGAAATACGATTATGGAAATCACTTTAAATATTCCTCAATGCAACGTAAGCCCTAACGACAATGTATTACGTAAGAAGTTTCAAGTCATCAAGGAGAGGATTGTAGATCAACATTAAGGTGAATCAACAATGGACATATACAAGTTACAAAGTATGACATGAGATTAAGCCATGATTCTTAAGACGAATGGTAATGAAGGAGCATTAAAGAACTAAGATTTATACCTAAAGGATAGGCAAAAGTAACGAGGAGCTTGGTAAGCATACCTCAGTAATGATAAATTGAAGTAGTATTTATGGTATAGTATAACCCATGCAGACGCAGTAAAGTCATATGAATGGATAACCAGATCTCTAAAATAAGATATGGCCATATTCGCAAGTTCTACAAAGTATCGAGCAAAGAACTTCACTATACCTATAGATGCCCAAAGAGGCACCCTATTAAGCCTTGTATATTTTTACAAAGTAAGGCCTAGAGATTGACTAAAAGCAAAAAGGAAAAAGTAAAAATGAATCGCATAAGCGCACTTACAAAGGTAGGATCATACATGCTGCATGACAGGAGGTAGCAGCAGTTGCGAGATTAGAAAGATTTTGACCACAAGTCATGATATGAGCAAAAAGACTAAAGGGGGGAATACCCTAGACTTTGGATTTATTCATAGAGCAACTGCTTAAATGGCAAGGAGAGTATTAAGGCATTCAGAAGAGCTATAAGTTATGAAAATAATAAGAGCATCAGTCAACATTCGAGGACGAATGTTCCAAAGGAGGGAATGATGTTACACCCTGCAATATTACGATAATGTTACGCTTCGCAGTATTAAGTTACAACAATGTTGCACCCTGCAGTATTATATTACGGTGATGTTACGCTTCACAGTATTAAGTTACGACGATGTTGTACCTTGTAGTGTACGTTGAATTTGTCGTAAGTTAATTGACATCAGTCCAAGTAAAAGATTATTTGGAGATTATAAGGATTAGGCTATTTCACAAGTGATGAGTAAATTCGTGACGGTGAAAGAGGAAGAAATTCAAAGAATGAATTTTCGTCAAAGTTGGGCATTTTGGGATAAAATACGGCCCGAGCTAAAAATACCCGGTATTTATAGACTAGTGCCATATAAGGTACTACATGACCATGCTAGTAAGGTGTATAAAGTATATTAAAAATAAGTAGAATTTTAAGTAATTTAAGGCAATTTTTAAATTATGCGGGTAATTAGTTAATTACCGGATAACATGACATTATCCAATTAACTAATAAGTGGATAAAAAATAATAAATTTCCTCCAAAGTAACGTGGCAGCCCAAGAGGCATTTAAAAATGACTCTTACTTTTATGTTCAAGGTGTCACTTTAAGAATCAACACATCATATGAGCCACTTTGGGTTCTTTTGTCCATTCTTTGGGAATTTGCCAAGCTTTAACAAATATCAAATGAATTTCATTGCCCAAAAACATGAAAACTCCCTGGAGTATTACAATGTCCAAAATGTGAAACTCTCTGCAATGATACAAGTCCAAACGTGAGATTCTTTGAAATGCTAATTCAAAGAAAGCCCGATACAATCATTCTCAAGAATATTATACGGAATTTTCTCTATTTCATTCCGCTATTACGTGTTTTCGCAAAAGAGAATCGGTTCAGGTATATTAAGGCTATCCCTTCTTTTTTTGGCATGATTTGTACTTATTTATGTGCCTTACATACTCAGTACATTATGTAAGCACGTAATTTTTGACCCGGACAACTTTTATAAAGTAGTATTTTAAAGAAATAATTAGGATATTTATTTGGGTTTATTTCTATAGGATTTTACTTTATTACTAATTTTAATTCTATTTTAAGGCACGAAAACTAAAAAATATACATACATATATATATAGTTTCATGTTTTATCATATTTCTATTTAGCTTAAGGTTATTAAGATTTTTGTAGCCATATATTGTTTATACTATAATTTTTAATCTTACTTTTAATTTATATAAAACATCATATATATATATATATATATATATATATATATATATATATATATAGTTTCATATATTTACATAGTTTGTTTAATTAATTGAAATTAGTTTTAATTTTGAGTTGGTTATTTAATGGACTTTTAGAAATTGAAGAAGTACAAAATTTTGGACCCAATTCTACACAAGACAAGGCCCAAATCGGATAACCCAAGCAGCCTCGGTGACCCGCACCCAGTCCACCCGACCCGCCCCGTTTTGATTTTAAATCCTGGCCATCCAACCCCTGTAATTCTAAGGTCAATATTAATCCCCACACCCCATATAAAACCCTAATTTTTCCCAAACCCTAAACTAAAATACCAATCAAACTGGTGCCTCCCCCATCTCTAAGCTTCTGCCCGCGCGCCTACCACCCCAAACTCGCCGGAACTCGTCCAAACCTGGCGAGTTAACTCATATGGTCCACCCGTGGTCCCCTCTATCATCTTCTCCTTCCTCCACGTAGCAATGATAACAAACTCAGAATATTTTCTAATGATTTCGCCCAAACCGAATCCGCCATCCCTCTCACGCGCTTTAGCTTTCTAGGACAAATCTCGGATAAATGGGAGCGGTCGGATGTGAGCGAAAGCGGATCCACGCCTTCCATTTTTCCAATTTTTGTTTTAATGAAAAGCTTTCGGGAGTTTTCGGTTTTGGAAGTTATTTTGGTAGATTTCTCGGAGGATAAATTTTCGGGGGGGGGGGGGGGGGGTTCGAAGGAGGAAAAATCAGAAAGATTGAGAAAATATCAGAAAATCAAAAAAAAAGGGCTCGAGGGTTCCAATTTTGACTTTCAGATTCTTCTCCTTTGATTTTTTTTTCGTTTTCATAGATATATATAAAAAAATATTTCTGTTGATGCTTCCGATTTAAATCTCTGTTATAACATACAAATGGAGTGAAGTTTGAGTTTGAGTTCTTGTTCGGATTCAAAATTGTGCGGCCGATTCGAGTTTCTGTTCGAGGTTCGTGGTTTGGCTCGCGGTTTCTGCTCGATTGCGTTGCTGTTCTCAGTCGATATTTTGGAGCAATACGTTGTATCTGCTGATTCCTCTACTGTTATTAAAAAGGATTTCGACTAAACAGGTTCATCCATTCTCTTTTCTTCTTACATCTAAGAGCATGAATCAAATATTAGTGATGGGTGAAGTTTGTTGGTTCATCTCGATTTAATTTGTGTTGTTAGTATTGTCGTTCCCTCTTGAGTTTCTTGCTGCAGGTCATCATGAGAACTCTTATTGATTGTTTAGAGTATTTGTCTCTGCTTGTGTTTGGTCTAGCGTTGAATCTGATGGTAATTTAGGGATATAAGAATGATCTAATTTACTCGATTTCTAGCTGTGTTTCTTTGAAATGTTAGGAATTCAATCATCTTTGTCCATTATTTTGTGTTTTGGTGTTAAATGAGTTGGATTAGATTGGATCGCTGAGTTATTGGAACTAAGAATCTGTTGGATGTGCTGTTAAGGTTACCTCATGCTGCTTCTTTTATGGTGTTTTGTGTTCTCGTCGTCTGATATGTCGGTGTAGTATTTTTGTGAGTTAGCGTTTAATTCGTCTTCGCCTTCTTCTTTGAATTTGTTTCAGCTATCGAATTGCAAGTTTTCTGTTTGTTTTGAAGGATTTTCAGCTATTTTAGATATATTTACGAGTATTTGTAACCAGAAGTGTTGAGTCTGTTTCTAAAGGGTCGTTTACGATCGACATACTCAAAGTTCTTTGTTGTTCTCTTTTGATTGATGAGACATTGTTCTGCTTTAATTCTGCTGTTTCCTTGGCGATTTATCCTTAGTTCTTCTTAATTTCTTTTAGTGCTAAATTATACATGTTTAAAAGAATTTAAGTGACCTATTTGATTAGTATTCAAAATCGAACTGTAGTTGTCAATTGAACCAACGATTCACGTCCATTCGTTTATGCTACAGTATGTGCATTCATGTCAAAGCTCTTGTTGACAATACCTAATCATGTGAGATTTTGAAGTTTAGTTCGAATTTTCCTTCTTTCGTGGTTTTCCTTCGAAATTTGGATGCCGTGGATGATCTTGGTCGCTTCCTTTGTCCTAGATGTTGATTTCACATCTTATGACTCATGTTTGTTGTCATTGTTTGATGCCTCTTTGTACAGAATGGGTATTGGGGGAGTTGAGAAAAGGCTTGGCCCATTAGCAATTGATTTATTTTCATGCTTTAGGTATCGGGCTCGGCCTAATAACAATAAAGAGTTAAAAAATATGAGCATGAATTAGATCTTTCTTTTATTTAGTCATCTTTTATTTTAATAGATTCGTTAGGAGCACGCTTAGGCCGATCACACTTGGGTAGACAAGCTTTAGGATTTTTGTTACTGTTGAGGCAAGAGGTCGTTCCTTTAGTTCATTGTTTGGGGAATGCCCCGTGCAATTTGTACATATTTTCCAGGGTATGCCCTATAGTATTTGTAAATAGAGGTCGTGGTATCATCAATGGAGGCATTGTATAGGCTAGGAGAACTTATTTCATTTTCTTTTATTTTTCTTTTATTAGGAAGGGACGACCTCGAACCTTTGGGATGTTTGTTTTCCTTTTTGTGTTTTTACCTCAATTCGAACATTCTAAAAGCCGACAAGATCAAGTATGCAACCGTACTAGTTACGGAACTCGGGAAATGCCTAACACCTTCTCCCCAAGTCAAATGAACCCCCTTACCCGAATCTCTAGCGCAGACTTAGTTTTGGAGTCTCAAGTATTTTGAAATGAAAAAAAATTATTATTTTAGAAAAACGGTGACCTGACACAGCGAAATTAAACGTCAGGTGGCGACTCTGAATTATTTCCTTTTGAACACAATTTTGTCACTTTTCAATTAAAAACTCTTTCAAGCTTTACAAATCTTTTTCTTATATTTTTAAGATGGTTCAGTGAAATTTGTTAAAAAAAAGGGGGTGTGACATCTCATGCGAATCTGCTTGGGACTTGCGGGTTCGAGCTAGTACTTGATTTTGTTGACTTTTAGAATTTTTGGTTGAGGTTTTTATGTTTTTTCATTAGCTTTACTTAATTTTTATTATGTTTTTATATTTTGTTATTTGCTAGTTGTTTATGTGTTTACAGTTTTTGCTTTATGTGTTTACTGCTTTATAACTGTCATCATATGCATTACCCGGTCAATTCTTTTTGCAACAAGTCTCGGAGTACGTGTCGCGTACACGAACTCTTCGTTGAGTCACCCTTATTTTAGGAGGGGGGGCCGTCGAACGTATGGAGTGGGTGGAAAGCTTGAGCAGCCACTATCGACCATACGCTCCCCCGAATTGCCTTGTTAGTGAACCCCAAACTTAGGTCAGCCTTTAGGTCATTTTTATTTGCATCATGTCATTTAAACCTAGTAGGGCTCGGTCCCAGGTACCGTGTCCCTTTGTAGGAAGCCTGTCCAAATTTTGTCAAAATGGGCCCGTGACCCAAAATGACATTTAATCATCCTATGTGCTAAATGTTGCATCTGTGAGAGTAAAAGGGTCATTTGGCGGACCGATGCTTGGGAAAGAAGGGTGAAAATGAAGAAAGTAGGGCCCACTCACATTTTTTTCATAGTTTTCCAAAAATTCAAAAAAAAATAAGAAAATCCAAAAAGATTTTACATTTTCCATCATTTTTCCAAAAATTCAAAAAAAGGAGAAAAAGAAAAAAAAATATTTTTCAATTTTCATCAAAAATACAAAAAAATGGTTTTTCCAAAGTCGCATTTTTTTAAAGGCTTCCTCCCATGTTTAATCTCCCGAACTACGCGAACCTGATTCTCGTCTTCTGGGGCGGGATACATAGGCAACCAACATAGGGTCCGGTCTTCCTAGTAGGTCCTAGGTTCTTGGCTTCCGGGGTCGTAGCCAAATCTTGCATGTATAGCCATGTTTGGCCACATTGGGCGTTTTTGCAAAAATAGAGATGTTTTCTCAAAGTAGTTTGTTATCTCTTGTCTTAGGATCTTGAGTCTACAATAAAGTGTCCTCTTAGTTCTAAGGTTCATTCCTGTCAAATTTGCATGTCTAGCCACTTTTGGCCACATCGACCATTCTTACAAAATAGGGTTATCTTCGCAAGAGTGACTCAATTACCCATGTCTTAGGATCTTGAGTTTATAACTCGGTGTCATATCACTTTAAGGTCCATCCATGTCGTGTTTGCGTCCCTAGCCACATTTGGCCACATCGGCCATTTTTGCAAAAAAGGGTCCATTTCCGCAAAGTAATTTTTAAGACCATGATTGTCGGGATATTAGAGTCATGTAAGCTTTAAATGGAGTATTTCTCATGCATTAGGGGTCAACTTTGTCGAGTTTGCGCTAATAGCCACTTTCAGCCACTTAGGTCATTTTGCAAATATAGCCATGTTGTGTGCTGCATTTGTCCACTAGGAAATGTGGTGGGGTCACGTAGTGTCCCGAGTTGCTAACCATGTTTGCTTCATTCAGGTATGGACCCGCTGATTCGATCCAAAGTGCTGATGGTAGTAAAGATTCCTAGGAAGTTGATCAAGTGGTGGAAAATGTTTTCATCGTTAGAGCAGCATGAGTTAATGCAGAAATTGGGCACCCTAACTTCCCTTCTTGATATCACACCCCGCCCAGACTTAGTGGAGGCGATGCTGACTTATTGGGATCCGCAAAATTTGATTTTCAGATTTGGAGAGTGTGAGATGACTCCTACCTTGGCGGAAATGTCTGGTCTCACTTGTTTAAGCTATATAGGCAAGGACATGATACTTCCCCGAGACTACTCTAGGACAAGATTCGTCAGCGGCCTGGGCCTGAAAGATAATAAGCATTTAAAATGTCTCGAGCAGTCCTGAATATCCTTGGATTATTTTTTTGCTAGATTTGGACAACAGGATAGTTTTGACGTCTTTTGGGATAAGTTATGCACAACCAAGGCAAAGTGGCAAAGACGTCGCCTAGAAGCTTTCAACCTTGCTTTGTTGGGATTATTGGTTTTTCCATTAGATGAGAGGCACATTAGCACCCGTCTGCAGTTAGTGGTAATAGCACTATTTCATGAAAAGTAACGCAAAACCGTTACCGTTTTGCCGATGATCTTAGCAGAGTTGTACCGAGCCCTGAGTGAGGTTAAGGGAGGTGTCAGTTATTTTGAGGGAAGTAACCTTTTTCTACAACTATGGATGATGGAGCATTTGCACACTGCATCCTTACTTTGTCCCATCGACCGTGCCTTGAGGGATCGGGTGGTATGCATCGAACGTAGGATGAAATCTCTTAAGTTTACGTACCCAGTAGGCATCACAACTTGGATTGAGTTCCTTGGTTTGAGGACAAATGGGAATATTTTGTGGGTTTACCTTTGGCTACCTTTGGATGATATCTTGGTAGGGTGCCTCATGCAGCCTTTCCTGATGCTAGTAGGACTCAAGTGTGTCAGGTCATACACTCCCGTTAGGGTAATGCGACAATTGGGCAGAAGACAAGAGGTGCCTCCAACTTTGAATCTTCGGAGGCACATCATAAATTTTAGCAAAAAGGCGGCTGATGAAATCAAGTATGTGCAATACTGGAACAATGCAAAGAGGATGAAGAAAAATACATTAGTAGAGGACGTTGGCAGGCCCGAGTGTACTCAAGAGTACTTGATTTGGTTACAGTCCGTCCCACCAGGGGTCAGCACCCCATTACCAGCACAACTTAGGGGTCGGGCAGTTCAGACAGATGATTTTGAGGAGGCATCAGACCAAGATCCCTGGGATAAGCTTGAGTTGATAAAGTCTCAGTTAGCGGGATTGGCAGCAAACGTGAAGCAGCATGGCCAGTATTTGTTTAGGGTTAGCCTTTAGGATGCGGGGGCATACGCCAGGGCCTTTATTCCCAGCATCGATGTTTCTTTACAATGTGGCCGTCTCCTACAATCTGTTGTTGGGCAGCATGCTGCTAAGGCAGTTCCGTCTTCTCTGCACCAAATGGTGAAGTTCGAATGGGACAGGCAGGAAATAGTTGTGCACGATGATGAGGACTTGTCAGCTTGTAATGACACAATTGTTCCGTTCATCGAAGCTGAAGATGATAAGGGACCTTGAGTCTATCAGACTTTTGAAATAGTGTCTGTTGAGAAAATTCCTGAAGGAAAATGCATTCCAGGTCATAAGCTATCCTCCGTATCTGTCATGGTTGCGAATGAAATGTTGAAGAATGGTTTTGTGCCAGGCAAGGGTTTGGGCTCATCTCTACAGGGTATTGTGCATCCAGTGCACCCCAGTGGGAGTCCTGGTACATTTGGTTTGGGATTCATGCCCACAGAGAAGGACGTGAAAAGGGTTAAAAATCTGAAACAGAAGGTATGGTTGCTCCCCAAGCCTGTCCCACACATCTTTAAGTCTTTTGTCAAGCCAGGGACCGAAAAACCTCCAACCTCCTCAATCCCAAAACCTGTGGTCGATGTTGATGAAGAGCTGATTATGGTTCCAAAGTCTGTTCGAAGAGGTCAATATGGTAGAAGTTGGTGAAGGCTCTAGTAAAGCAAATGTGCAGCTCGTTGGCCCAAACGTGAAGCTTAGCAATTGGGAAGCTACTCCTCTCCCCACCAGGAATGAGTTTTGGTAGTTTGCTTTGTTTTCCTTTCTGTTATCTGGGTTATTCTCGGGTTGTAATCTAGATTTTTTGTTTTTGCTTATTTTGATGTTCAAACCCTTCTATCCTTTTATTTTCAATGAAATGCAATTTTTCGTTTTCCGTTATTCTTAATAGTGTTTTATTTTGTTCTTTTTTCTTGTGTACAGTTCTTTTTATGCTGGTTGCAGTGACATGACATGCATGAAGAATTTTCAGCCGAATCTTAAAAGCCAATCTAATCCTGAAATAACGATCCAAGAAGTAGAATATGATGATGAAACAGAATATGATGACAAAGCAGCATTTGAGGAAATCAGTAAAGAGCTAAAACAATTTGAAGAAAAACCAAAGCCTAATTTGAGTGAAACTGAAGCAATCAATTTAGGGGACCGGGATGATGTTAGGGAAACCAAGATAAGTGTGCATTTAGAACCGCAAGTTAAGGAGGAAATAATCAAAACATTGTTTGAGTACAAAGATGTCTTTGCATGGTCATATGATGATATGCCAGGCCTGAGCACTGATCTGGTAGTTCATAAATTGCCCAATTGATCCAGCATTCCCTCTTATCAAGCAAAAGTTGCGAAAGTTCAAGACTGATATGAGTGTGAAGATCAAAGAAGAAATCACAAAGCAGCTTAGTGCAAAGGTCATTAGAGTCACTCGATATCCCACTTGGTTAGCCAATGTTGTGCCAGTACCAAAGAAGGATGGTAAGACTAGGGTCTGTGTTGATTACCGTGATCTTAA
Organism: Nicotiana tabacum; assembly: GCF_000715075.1. Classification (NCBI taxonomy): domain Eukaryota; kingdom Viridiplantae; phylum Streptophyta; class Magnoliopsida; order Solanales; family Solanaceae; genus Nicotiana; species Nicotiana tabacum. The sequence goes on along the minus strand of NC_134087.1, from coordinate 150,315,256 downwards.
CAAAGCAAGCCCAAAGGATGATTTTCCATTGCCGAACATTCACATTATGATCGATAATTGTGCCAAGCATGAGATTGGGTCTTTTGTGGATTGTTACGCGGGATATCACCAAATCTTGATGGATGAGGAAGATGCAGAAAAGACAGCATTCATCACGCCATAGGGAACATACTGTTATCGGGTAGTGCCATTTGGTTTGAAGAATGCTGGGGCAACTTACATGAGGGCGATGACCACCATATTTCATGACATGATACACAAAGAGATCGAGGTTTATGTAGATGATGTGATCATAAAGTCAAAGAAGCAGTCTGACCATGTCAAGGACTTGAGGAAGTTTTTCCAAAGGCTCTGCAAGTACAACCTCAAGCTCAATCCAGTGAAATGTGCATTTGGTGTCCCGTCTGGGAAACTGCTGGGATTCGTGGTTAGTAGACGCGGCATTGAGTTAGATCCATCGAAGATCAAAGCCATTCAAGAGTTACCGCCACCAAAGAACAAAACAGAGGTGATGAGTTTGCTTGGAAGGTTAAATTACATCAGCAGGTTCATTCTCAGCTCACGACAACCTGTGAGCCCATCTTTAAGCTGCTGAAGAAGAATGTTGTGGTCAAGTGGACTGACGAATGTCAAGAAGCATTTGATAAGATTAATAGGTACCTGTCGAATCCACCTGTGCTGGTCCCACCAGAGCCTGGAAGACCTTTAATTCTCTATTTGACAGTCTTGGATAATTCTTTTGGTTATGTATTGGGTCAGTATGACATAACGGGAAAGAAGGAGCAAGCAATCTATTATCTCAGTAAGAAGTTCACCCCCTATGAGGTTAAGTACACTCTGCTTGAGAGGACATGTTGCGCCCTGACTTGGGTGGCACAAAAGTTGAAGCATTATATGTCGTCCTTAACTACTTACCTCATTTCCCGCATGGATCCTCTAAAGTATATCTTTCAGAAGCCTATGCCCACGAGAAGACTGGCGAAGTGGTAGATTTTACTTACAGAGTTTGACATCATCTATGTGACTCGGACCGTAATGAAGGCCCAAACCTTGGCCGACCACTTGGTCGAGAATCCGGTGAATGATGAATATGAGCCACTGAAGACTTATTTTCCTGATGAAGAGGTCATGTGTGCTGACGAGGTTGACCGTGATGAAAAGCCAGGTTGGAAAATCTTCTTTGATGGAGCTGCTAACATGAAGGATGTCGGAATAGGGGCTGTACTTATCTTTGAGATAGGGCAACACTACCCTATAACAGCCCAGCTTCGATTTTATTGCACCAACAACATGGCTGAGTACGAAGCATGCATTTTGGGTTTGAGGTTAGCTATAGACATGGGAGTCCAGGAAATACTTGTTCTGGGAGATTCAGATTTGTTGGTTCACCAGATTCAAGGAGAATGGGAGACTCAAGATTTGAAGCTCATATTGTACCGACAGTGCCTACATGATCTTTGTCAACAATTCAGGTCGGTTGAATTTAGACATATTCCCAGGATTCATAATAAGATTGCTGATGCCTTGGCTACTCTGGCGTCAATGTTACATCATCCGGACAAGGCTTATATCGACCCCGTGCATATCCAAGTTCATGATCAACATGATTATTGTAATATGGTGGAAGAGGAAATCGATGGCGAACCTTGGTTCCACGATATCAAGGAATACATCAGGTCGGGGGTATATCCAGTACATGCTACAGGTGACCAAAAGAGAACCATTCGACGTCTGGCTAGTGGATTTTTCTTGAGTGGAGGAATCTTGTACAAGAGGATCCCGGATCTAGGACTGTTGAGGTGCATAAATGCTAAAGAAGCTTCAACTATCATGGCCGAAGTGCATTCTGGAGTTTGCGGGCCGCATATGAACGGGTATGTCTTGGCAAAGAAGATACTTCGAGCAGGTTATTATTGGCTCACCATGGAACGGAATTGTATTAATTTTGTTCGCAAGTGTCATCAATGCCAGGTACATGGTGATTTGATTCATTCTCCCCCATCTGAGTTACATTCAATGTCTGCACCTTGGCCCTTTGTTGCTTGGGGTATGGATGTTATTGGACCAATTGAGCCGGCAGCGTCAAACGGGCATAGGTTTATTCTGGTGGCCATTGATTACTTTACCAAGTGGGTCGAAGCTATAACTTTCAAGTCCATGACCAAGAAGGCAGTAGTGGATTTTGTTCATTCAAATATCATTTGTCGGTTCGGAATTCCCAAGGTGATCATCACAGACAATGCTGCCAATCTCAATAGTCATTTGATGAAAGAGGTATGCCAACAGTTCAAGATCATGCATCGGAACTCCACCCCGTATCGCCCCAAGGCAAATGGAGTTGTTGAGGTTGCTAACAAGAACGTAAAGAAGATACTTCGTAAGATGGTTCAAGGTTCTAGGTAGTGGCATGAAAAGTTGCCTTTTGCCTTACTGGGTTATCGCACTACTGTTCGCACTTCAGTAGGTGCAACTCCTTATCTGCTGGTATATGGAACTGAGGCAGTTATACCTGCAGAAGTTGAGATTCCATCCCTTCGGATCATTGCAGAATCTGAAATTGATGATGATGAGTGGGTCAAAACCCGGCTAGAGCAGTTGAGTTTGATTGATGAGAAAATATTGGCTGCAGTATGTCATGGTCAATTGTATCAGAAGAGAATGGCAAGAGCATATAACAAAAAGGTGCGTCCTCGAAAATTTGAAGTGGGCCAGATGGTATTGAAACGCATCCTTCTTCATCAGGTGGAAGCCAAAGGCAAGTTCGCCCCAAACTGGCAGGGGCCATTCGTTGTGACAAGAGTGTTGCCCAATGGTGCTTTGTATTTAACAGACATAGAAGGCAAATGTGTAGATATGGATATCAATTCTGGTGCAGTTAAGAGGTACTATGTATGATTTCTTTGCTTACCTTCAGTTGTATTTTGTACTTGGCATGTTCAAAGTTGAAATGACGAGGGCATTTTGTTCCGCTACCCAAACACTTTCATCCTTTGTTACCCTTTTTGAGCTTTATTTATTTTCTTTCATACCCCTCTCTTGAAATCAGTAACAGAATTAGAAAACGAAAAAAATGAATGAATGAATGAAAATAAGAAGAATGAAAAAGAAAGAAAAATAAAAAAAAAAGAAAAAAAAAGAAAAAGAAAGAAAGAAAGAAAAAAAGAGAAAAGAAAAAAAGGAAAAGAAAGAAAGAAAAGAAAAGAAAAAAAAAGTAAAAGAAAAGAAAAGAAAAGAAAAGAAAAGAAAACCAACAAAAACAAACAACTTCCTTTTGAACTACGTTTGATGTGATTCCTTTTAAGGATACATAGGCAGCCTCACGGTTCGGTCCCATCAAAATAAAAATTAAAACTCCCCGGACACAAAGAAACTGGGGCAGAAGTTTTGGTTTTGAAAAGATTTGATTCCAAAAGTTGTAATTTTGACCCATTTTCATCTTAAGTTAGTTTGAGCCTTCATGCCACCCTTTCTTTCTAACCCTGTCCAAAAGCCTACATTACGGTACAAAGAAAGACCTTCCGATCAATCTTTGAGGATGCCAGGTCAAGCGAGATAGAGGTATGATTTACATCATGGGTAACACTTTGTTCACGGGCGCAAGAGAGAAAATTTAAAATGAGAGAGTCTTATTGGTGAAAACCCTCACGGGCACCGTAAGGCGATGGTGAGTTGAGAGAAAATTTAAAATGATAAAGTCTTATTGGTGAAAACACTCGCGGGCACCGTAAAGCGATGGTGAGTTGAGAGATGAAAAAATGAGAGAGGCTTGTAGGTGAAAACCCTTCGGGACGCTACAAGTCGAATGAGGCTCATGACTTTACAGAGAAATTAGATCAGTGAAAGCCCAGTTTTGAAGTATGAAGACAGGACATGAACTGAAAATATGATTGGTTGGACGGATTAGGCTGATCAATCCGAAATGCATGTCATGATCATTGGAGCTGGTTGCTTCCCTCATATAAGTCTTCTTTTCTCATTCTTCTTCATATAGTCATCTGTGCTCAAAATTTTCCTTTGTTCCTTTTGTCAAAAATCATTTCACTTTGCTCTTTGAGTCTATCTTTATGGGTCTCTTTTGAGTCAGCCCTTGTTGAACAAGCAGGAAAGGATTTCAAAGCCTACTACTAGCTTCTAAATTGCACAAAGCGGAGTCCGACCAGGCATATCACAATTGACTTGATTTAGAATAAGCAGTATGGTGATAACTGAGGTTCAGGCAATTAAGTGAATCTTGAATTTTAAGAAAATACAAGGATTCAACAACTTTCAAAATGAAAACAAAATGCAGCAAGTGAGTGTGAGAGATTCAGGTCATGCAGAAGTTTTGTGGTCCAGTTCCAATCAGAAGGTCAAACAACTTCTTGCTAGCCCGAAGCAGCTAATCAGAATGAAGCATGACAGTGGCAGAAGCAGACACTCAGCAAAGGATGCCACAAACTAACCATCACGTTTTCAAACTAACAGGATTTTATTTGTCTGAAACAGGGACAAGAAATTTTTTAAATCCACAGGGACCTCCCATTAAAAAGCATGGTTTAGGGAGCAAGAAATTATGTTCAGAATCCTCAAATATGAGAGCATAGCTCAGGTAAGTTCATTCTCAGTTCTCAGGACCCTCATGGATAATGAAATTTAGTTTTAAATTTTTAGAACTCTCCTGGATAATGGGATTTAGTTTTTAAATTTCAGGACCCTCCTGGATAATGGGATTTAGTTTTAAATTTTCAGGACACTCCTGGATAATGGGATTTAGTTTTTAAATTTTCAGGACCCTCCTGGCTAATGGGATGTTTTTAAATTTTCAGGACCCTCCTGGATAATGGAATTTAGTTTTTAAATTTTCAGGACCCTCGTGGATAATGGGATTTAGTTTTTAAATTTTCAGGACCCTCCTGGATAATGGGATTTAGTTTTTAAATTTTCAGGACCCTCCTGGATAATGGGATGTTTTTAAATTTTCAGGACCCTCCTGGATAATGGGATTTAGTTTTTAAATTTTTAGGACCCTCCTGGATAATGTGATTTAGTTTTTAAATTTTCAGGACCCTCGTGGATAATGGGATTTAATTTAAAATTTTCAGGACCCTCCTGGATAATGAGATTTAATTTTAAATTTTCAGGACCCTCCTGGATAATGGGATTTAGTTTTAAATTTTCAGGACCCCCCTGGATAATGGGATTTAGTTTTAAATTTTCAGGACCCTCTTGGATAATGGGATTTAGTTTTAAATTCTCAGGATCCTCCTGGAAAATGGGATTTAGTTTTAATTTCTCAGGACCCTCCTAGATAATGGGATTTATTTTTAAGTTTTCAGGACCCTCCTGGATAATGGGATTTAATTTAAAATTTTCAGGACCCTCCTGGATAATGGGATTTAATTTTAAAAGTTCTCAGGACCCTCCTGGATAATGGGATTTAATTTAAAATTTTCAGGACCCTCCTGGATAATGAGATTTAGTTTTAAGTTTTAGATGAGATTTAATTCGAAGTTTTCAGGGCCCTCCTGGATAATGGGATTTAGCTTTTGAATTCCTAGAGCTCTATAGGCAACATGATCCAATTAACACTCACAAATATGCCCAGATCCCAAACAGGGTGCAGAAAAATTTCTGTTGTTTTGTCTGTTTTGTTGCAATATCAGGCGCCCACCTGGATAATGAGGGAATACAATTCAAATTTTAGTAATCAGGCACCCACCTGGATAACGGGGGAATACAGTTTCGAGTTTTGATAATTAGGCGCCCACCTGGATAACAAGGGAATTCATTTCAGAGTTACTTTCAATTCACAAATTCAAATAGCATCAGGAGCCCGCCTAAAGAACAGGGTCCACTTTTCAGTCTCATGTTGAAGATAAAGTAGAGATTCAAGACAAGAAGCAGATAGGATCTTGTATTTTTCTTTTACTTTTGCTGTAATTTTTCCGTTTTATTTTCGATGTAACGGCAGGAACTGCGGTCCGAAACCTCGACGGTATTTCACTCGACTCTCCACCTCGGTATACTCCATCATTTTACGCACTTCTGAACTACACGTGGCTTGATTCCTTTATAGCCAAGGATATGTAGGAAGCTCAAATACCGGGGCTCGGTCACAATCTTTATAGCCATCTTTATTTTCTTCTGAATAAGCATCTGGTCATAAATCAATTACGTTGCTTATTGTTCTTTGCTCCGAAACTCTTCGTGTTTCCAAGCAAAGATGGGTAGCTGTAAGCACGTAATTTTTGACCCGGGAAACTTTTAAAAAGTAGTATTTTTAAAGAAATAATTAGGATATTTATTTGGGTTTATTTCTATAGGATTTTACTTTATTACTAATTTTAATTCTATTTTAAGGCACGAAAACTAAAAAATATACATACATATATATATAGTTTCATGTTTTATCATATTTCTATTTAGCTTAAGGTTATTAAGATTTTTGTAGCCATATATTTTGTTTTTACTATAATTTTTAATCTTACTTTTAATTTATATAAAACATAATATATATATATTTACATAGTTTGTTTAATTAATTGAAATTAGTTTTAATTTTGAGTTGGTTATTTAATGAACTTTTAGAAATTGAAGAAGTACAAAATTTTGGGCCCAATTCTACACAAGACAAGGCCCAAATCGGATAACCCAAGCAGCCCCGGTGACCCGCACCCAGTCCACCCGACCCGCCCCGTTTTGATTTTAAATCCTGGCCATCCAACCCCTCTAATCCTAAGGTCAAGATTAATCCCCACACCCCATATAAAACCCTAATTTTTCCCAAACCTTGAACTAAAATCCCAATCAAACCGGTGCCCCCCATCTCTAAGCTTCTGCCCGCGCGCCTACCATTCCAAACTCGCCGGAACTCCTCCAAACCCGGCGAGTTAACTGACATGGTCCCCCCGTGGTCCTCTGTCTCATCTTCTCCTTCCTCCACGTAGCAATGATAACAAACTCAGAATATTTTCTAATAATTTCGCCCAAACCGAATCCGCCATCCCTCTCACGCGCTTTAGCTTTCTTGGACAAATCTCGGATATATGGGAGCAGTCGGATGTGAGCGAAAGTGGATCGCCTTCCATTTTTCCGATTTTATGAAAATTTTCCGGAGTTTTCAGTTTTTTTTTAAAAGTTATTTTGGGGATTTCTTGGAGGGAAAGGGCAGAACCTTCGAGAGTTCATATAAATACTCCAATTTGGAGGATTTTCAGAGTTTTGTTTCGGAGAAAAATTGGGAAAAGGAGAGGGCGAGGGTTTTTCTGAGTCTTACTGCCTTCCTTCCAATTTTCAGTGGATTGGACATAAAATTTTGGGAGTTCTCTTTGAGTCTTTCTTTTATTTTCGAATTAAATCTCTGTTACAACATACAAATGAAGTGAAGTTTGAGTTTGAGTTCGTGTTCGGATTCAAAATTGTGGGGCCGATTCGAGTTTCTGTTCGAGGTTCGTGGTTTGGCTCGCAGTTTTTGCTCGATTGTGTTGCTGTTCTCAGTCGATATTTTGGAGCAACATGTTGTATCTGCTGATTCCTCTACTGTTATTAAAAAGGATTTCGACTAAACAGGTTCATCTCATTCTCTTTTCTTCTTACATCTAAGAGCATGAATCAAATATTAGTGATGGGTGAAGTTTGTTGGTTCATCTCGGTTTAATTTGTGTTGTTAGTACTGTCGTTCCCTCTTGGGTTTCTTGCTGCAGTACACATAAGAACTCTTATTGATTGTTTAGAGTATTTTTCTCTGCTTGTGTTTGGTCTAGCGTTGAATCTGATGGTAATTTAGGGATATAAGAATGATTCAATTTACTCGATTTCTAGCTGTGTTTCTTTGAAATGCGAGGAATTCAATCATCTTTGGATCGCCGAGTTATTGGAACTAAGAATCTGTTGGATGTGCTGTTAAGGTTACCTCATGCTGCTTCTTTTATGGTGTTTTGTGTTCTCGTCGTCTGATACGTCGGTGTAGTATTTTTGTGAGTTAGTGTTTAATTCGTCTTTGCCTTTTTCTTTGAATTTGTTTCAGCTATCGGATTGTAGGTTTTCTGTTTGTTTTGAAGGATTTTCAGCTATTTTAGATATATTTATGAGTATTTATAACCAGAAGTGTTGAGTCTGTTTCTGAAGGGTCGTTTACGATCGACATACTCAAAGTTCTTTGTTGTTCTCTTTTGATTGATGAGACATTGTTCTGTTTTGATTCTGCTGTTTCCTTGGCGATTTATCCTTAGTTCTTCTTAATTTCTTTTAGTGCTAGATTATACATGTTTAAAAGAATTTAAGTGACCTATTTGATTAGTATTCAAAATCGAACTGTAGTTCTCAATTTGAACCAATGATTCACGTCCATTCGTTTATGCTACAGTATGTGTATTCATGTCAAAGCTCTTGTTGACAACACCTAATCATGTGAGATTTTGAAGTTTAGTTCGAATTTTCCTTCTTTCGTGGCCTTCCTTCGAAATTTGGATGCCGTGGATGATCTTGGTTTCTTCCTTTGTCCTAGATGTTGATTTCACTTCTTATGACTCATGTTTGTTATCATTGTTTGATGCCTCTTTGTACAGAATGGGTAGTGGGGGAGTTGAGAAAAAGGCTTGGCCCATTAGCAATTGATTTATTTTCATGCTTTAGGTATCGGGCTCGGCCTAATAATAATAAAGAGTTAAAAAATATGATCATGAATTAGATCTTTCTTTTATGTAGTCATCTTTTATTTTAAGAGATTCTTTAGGAGCACGCTTAGGCCGATCACACTTGGGTAGGCAAGCTTTAGGATTTTCGTTAGTTTTGAGGTAAGAGGTCGTTCCTTTAGTTCATTGTCCGGGAAATGCCCCGTGCAATTTGTACATATTTTCCGGGGTATGCCCCGAAGTATTTGTAAATGGAGGTCGTGGTATCATCAATGGAGGCGTAGTATAGGTTAGGAGGACTTATTTCATTTTCTTTTATTTTTCTTTTATTAGGAAGGGACGACCTCGAACCTTTTGGATGTTTATTTTCCTTTGTGTGTTTTTACCTCAATTCGAACTTTCTAAAAGCCGACAAGATCAAGTATGCAACCGTACTAGTTACGAAACTCGGGGAATTCCTAACACCTTCTCCCCGAGTCAAATGAACCCCCTTACCCGAATCTCTGGCGCAAACTTAGTTTTGGAGTCTCAAGTATTTTGAAAGGAAAAAAATTATTATTTTAGAAAAACGGTAACCTGACGCACCGAAATTAAGCGTCAGGTGGCGATTCTGAATTATTTCCTTTTGAACACAATTTTGTCACTTTTCAATTAAAAACCCTTTCAAGCTTTACAAATCTTTTTCTTATATTTTTAAGAAGGTTCAGTGAGGTTTGTTAAAAAAAAAAGGGGGTGTGATACATTATTCATACTGACATTCCTTTTTTGCCTGGGGGCACTGCGTTTCATGCCCGCATGTCCCAATAGACAGGTTGAGAGCCCTCCAACTAGTCTATCAACTCAACGGAAGATGTTGGTGCGCTCCATTTGCTTTAGAGTTACTTGTTTGGTTAGTATGAGTTAGATGTGTATTGTTTGGTATGGCGGGACTGTGTCCCAACCTTTATGAAAATTATGTATTCTTAGAGGCTTGTAGATAGATGTCATGTACATAAAAGATTGTATGACCTTGTCGGCCTATGTTCAGTGTTCAAGTGGTTACTTTGGTCTTAGAGGCCCATGTGTCCTATGTATAAGTTGGAAATACCTGTTGTATTCTACCTATTCACGGCAGCCTCTCCGGCTTAGTTATTTATGATAGTATGACATAAAAAGATACATTATATTGGTACTCGGTTGAGTAACGTACCGGGTACCCGTCGCGGCCCATCGGTTTGGGTCGTGACACAAAATATCTTTTTTCCCTTTCTGTCTTGTCTTTACTTTATTTTTGTTTTATTTATACCTTATGAAATTGCATCCATAGGTTCGAGGCTTAGGCAATTTGGATCGAAACCAAACTAGTATCGAGTGAGTGCTTGCTCGAACGCGAAGTAGATAACCCTTAGGTTTTTTAATTGAGCAAGGGTGACCCCTCGAACAAAAGATGGCCCTTAGGCTTTTGTATTAGGCCGATGTGTCCTCTGTAAAAAGACTGGCTTTTCCCCTTTCCGGCTTAAAAATTTTATTGTTAGTTATACAAAATTTGTTATGCCTTAGCACGAAATAAGGAATTGTTCGAGAGTTCAATCAATTTTGTACCCATTAGGGTTCTCGAGGCTTGATATTATCGAAGCCTTTTGTAATTTTGCCGAGGGTAGCCTTTTTAACCGGTTTGTGAGAATATTCGAAGGCCCGTTTTATTACGAAATTCGGACGTCTCCGAACCGTGTTAATTTTTTCATAGCCTTTTTAGTTTGGGACTTGCCTTTTTGGCTTGTTTTCCCATTATACCTCGAGCTTGTTCGAAGTGTCAGTCCCCGAGTGGGGTGGCCGTGGCCTATAAAAATTGAGGATTGACCTTTTAAGGTCTTATGATCTCGAGGCTTTAATAATTCAATCTCATCTATTTTTCGGGCGACAGTCCCCGAGTGTGGGGTTAATTGTTCGAGCTTCAGCAGTGATCGGCCCTTAAGCCTGTTTACAAAATAGATCAGGCGTATGAAATTGTAAAGTAAAATTTTTCTAAGGCATAAGATAGTTCGCAAGGAAAAAATACTTCTCTTAATAGATGATTACACATGCGTACATGTTTTATGTCAGGGCACGAGAAACCTATATGGGCATGGCTCGTTCGACTATTTGGCCCTTACAAAATTTACCTATCGATATCCTACTGTCACGAAGTAATTTTCTTGCAACAAAGTTATTCATTCGAGGGTAATGCCCCCCAGTATTCGAGGTGGATAGTAAAGAAGCCTTGGATAATGTTGACTTGTTCTATGATAGCACGATCAATGGTTGCCTCATTAAAAACCTCACCGGAAAACCCTTTTGGGATAAAATTGGTCTAAGAGAAAAAGAGTGCAACGCGTGCCTTTAGACCTAAAGTCTTCATGTTTAGGAGTCCATTGCAGTCCCTAGTCGATCACCTGCAGGAGTTAGTTTAAAATATAAATGAAAATGGAGAAGGTCGTACCTTAGCAGTAGTATCGTTTTAAGTGAGTTATGTTCCAATTGCTTGGTAACTGTTCACCATTTACTGTACCGAGCTTGTAGGACCCTTTTCCGGTAATTTCGAGAACCTGGTGCGGTCCTTCCCAATTTGGACCCAGCTACCCTTCATTTCGATTTCGAGTGTTGAGGGTGACCTTTTTTAGCACCAAGTCCCCGATGTTAAAATGTCGAAGATTGGCTCTTCGATTGTATTATCTTTTGACCTGCTATTTTTGAGCGGCCAACCGAAAGAGGGCAACTTTACATCTTTCGTCCAACAATTCTAAACTCGTATTCATGGCCTCATTATTTGACTTTTCCGTTGCGTATCGAAACCTGATGCTTGATTCTTTCACTTCTACCGGAATTAAAGCTTCGGTACCAGAGACTAACGAGAACGGTGTTGCTCCGGTATTGGATTTCGACGTTGTACGGTACGCCCATAGAACCTCGGGCAATATCTCTTTCTACTTCCCTTTGGCATCGGCCAATCTCTTCTTAAGGTTTTGAATGATGGTTTTGTTGGTCGATTCGGCCTGTCCGTTTCTGCTGGGATGATAAGGTCTCGATATGATTCTTTTGATCTTATGTTCCTCGAAAAACTTAGTCACTTTGCTGTCGTTGAATTGCTTTCTTTTATCGCATATGATCTCGTAGGGCATCCTGAATCGACATATGAAGTCTATGACTTCTTTTTCTCTGACTTTCTCTAAAGCATGTGCTTCAACCCACTTAGAAAAATAATCAGTCATAAATAAAATAAACTGAGCTTTACCTGGGGCCAATGGAAGGGGGATTACAATGTCCATCCCCAACTTCATGAATGACCATGGGGATAAGACCGAGTGCAGATGCTCCCTGGGCTAGTGTATCATCGGTGCATACCTTTGACATTTGGTCACACTTTCGGACGAACTCTTTGGTATCCTTTTCCATATCAGCCCATTAGTATCCTACTCTGATAAATTTATGAACCGGTGATTCGCCACCGCAGTGGTTCCCACAAGTGCCTTCGTGAATCTCCCGTAGGACGTAGTTGGTGTCTCCTGGTCCAAAATATATTGCTGATAGCCCATCGAACATCCTCCTACATAGTGTTCCATTTTCGGCCAAAGTGAACCGTGCTGCCTTTGTGCGTAAAGCTCTCGACTCTTTCGGATCTCATGGGAACTTTCCATTCTTTAGGTACTCTATGTAATGTTTCTCCAATCCCACATCAAACTTGTAAAGTTTATTTTGGCGTGGCCTTCTTTGATTACTGATCTCGATAGTTGTATGACAACCCTCGAGTTAAGTTCGTCATCCTCGACTGATAACCCAAGTTTGCAAGGGCATCGGCCTTGTTGTTCTGTTCCCTAGGTATGTATTGTAAGGTCCACCCTTTAAATCGATGCATAGTTACATGTCGCTTGTCCAAGTATCTCTGCATTCGATCTTCTTGGACTTCGAAAGTTCTGTTGACTTGGTTTACCACAAGTAGCAAATCACATTTGGCCTCGATGACCTCTGCTGCCAAACTTTTAGCCAGCTCAAGACCTGCAATCATGGACTCATACTCAGCCTCATTGTGAGTTAACTTCAAAGTTTGATAGGTTGGCTAATTATGTTACCCGTGGGTGGCTTCAAAACAATGCCTAGCCCGGACCCTTTCACATTTGAAGTGCCGTCTGTAAGAAGGGTTCATACCCCTGATGATGTGCCCGATTTTAATAATAGTTCATTTTCAACCTCGGGCACGAGGGCTAGTGTGAAATCGGCCACGAAGTCCACCAAGATTTGAGACTTGATGGCTGTTCAGGGTTGATATTCGATATCATACCCACTGATCTTGATGGCCCATTTGGCCAATTGTCCCAAAAGTTCAGGTTTGTGCAAAATATTGCGCATGGGATAGGTAGTTACAACACAAATCGGATGACATTGGAAATATATTTTAACTTCCTAGAGGCACTTATTAAAGCAAGCGCTAATTTTTCTAAGTAGGGATATAGGGTCTCGGCCTGAGACTGCTAAGTATAAGTAGAGTTGCTCATCCGCTTTCGTGGTATGAAGTAGTGGCGGGCTCAATAGGTATCGTTTTAATTCATATAAGGCTTGTTGGCATTCCAGGGTCCATGAAAAATTACTCTTCTTCTTAAGTAGTGAGAAGAACCGGTGACTTCTATTTGTGGACCTCGAGAGGAATTTCCCTTGGGCGGCTATGTGCCCTGTTAACCTTTGTACGGCCTTAATATTATCCACGACCGTGATATCTTCGATGGCTTTGATTTTATCGGGTTGATGTCGATCCCCTGATTTGATACCATGAAGGCGAGGAATTTGCCCGAGCCAACCTCGAACGCACACTTCTCCAAATTGAGCTTCATATTGTACTTTCTTAGTATATCGAATGTCTCCTGCAAATGTTTCAAATGGTCCTCTGCTCGCAGGGACTTAACTAGCATGTCGTCAATATAAACTTCCACTGATTTTCCTACTTGTTCTTCGAACATTTAATTTACTAGGCGTTGATAAGTTGCACCGGCATTTTTCAGTCCGAACGACATTACATTATAACAATAGGTGCCGTATTTAGTGATAAACGAAGTCTTTTCCTGATCCTTCGGGTTCATCTATATTTGATTGTAACTGGAATAGGCATCGAGAAAACTGAGAATCTCGTGGCCAGCCATGGCATCGATCATGCGATCGATATTTGGCAAAGGAAAAGAATCCTTAGGGCAAGCCTTGTTCAAGTCCTTATAGTCTATGCACATTCTGAGTTTATTGCCCTTCTTAGGGACCACCACTACGTTTGCTAACCATTTGGGATATTTTACTTCCCGAATGGACCATATTTTGAGAAGTTTGGTTATCTCATCCTTGATGAATGCATGCTTAACTTCGGACTGGGGCCTTTTATTTTGCTTTACGGGACATAACTTGGGATCCAGGCTCAGTCGGTGGGTAGTGATCTCTGGTGGGATCCCTGTCATGTCAAGATGGGACCAAGCAAAGCAATTCATGTTAGCTGTAAGGAAATGAATAAGTTTTTTCTGAGCTCAGGGGTTTGCCCTGTGCTCAGGTATACCTTTGATTCTGGCTGATGATCGGTCAATGTGATTTGTTCCAGCTCTTCGACCATCGATTTGGTAGATTTTGAGTCATCGGGAACTACAAAAGATTGAGGCATCCTATAGTCATCATCCTTATCGGTCTCCTGCTTCTCCGATTGGGTCGAGGCTGGCGTTTGTGGTTGCTATTTAGCTTCTTGCTTTCCCTTTGAGTCTGATCCCTTTGTTGAAGAAAGTGTTGACACTGGTATTACCTCGTCAATTGAAAAAATTTCCTTGGTGGCATGCTGTTCCCCGTACACTGTTTTGACTCTTTTAGATGCCGGGAACTTCAGAACTTGGTGAAGGGTTGAGGGTAGCACCCTCATGGTATAGATCCAAGGCCTTCCGAGCAGAGCGTTGTATCTCATGCCAACCTTGATTACATGGAACTTTGTTTCTTCTATGGTCCCGACCACATTCACTAGCAAAACAATCTCACCTTTGGTGGTTTTGCTCGCCATGCTGAAACTGTTAAGTACTAGGGCTGCAGACACAATTTTATCTTGTAGGGCAAGCTGTTCTACGACCCTCGATCTAATAATGTTGGCCGAGCTACCTGGATCAACCAAACCACATTTAACTTGAATTTTATTCATAAGGACAGATATTACCAGTGCGTCGTTATGAGGTTGTTTGATTCCTTCCAGATCCTCATCGTTGAAAGACAAGGTCTCTTCTTGTAAGTAGTCTTGTGTTCGTTTTTCTCTTGTGATCATCACCTTGGTGCGCTTAAATACTTGTCCTTGAGGAAGTCGACCCCTCCAACGATCATGTGAATCACGTGCTACGGTTCGTTTTGCTCATTCTACCTGTTTGAATATCTATTTTTGAAGTGATTCTTGGTCCTCTCACTTAAAAATTGTCGAAAGTGACCCTTGTTGAACAATCGGGCTACTTCCTCCCTTAGCTGCCTGCAATCTTCTGTTTTATGGCCATGGGTACCATGATACTTGCATATTTGGTTTGGATTTCTCTGGACCGGATCGGTCTTCATAGGTCAAGGCCACCTGGTATCTTTGGTACATCCAATGGCTGATACTATGGAAGAAGCATCCACGTTGAAGTTATATTTTGACAATTGAGGTGCTTTTTTTGTTCCGACATCCCTATTGAAACCACTTTTGCTCATGATCCCTCGGGAGCTCTGTACCTGATAATTCCTTCTATCATTCTGAACGGGGTTGCACCCAGGCCCATTATTTCTTCGATCTCCACTGTATGGATGATATCGGGTCTCTGTTTTATCATGGTTCCCGGTCGACGTCACTTTTAATTTTGTCTACGGACTTGTTAGGATAAATCAAACCTATCGGAGCCACCAATTGATCATCCTCGACCCTGATCTTCGACTGATACCGTACATTGGCCCAAGTGACAGCTGGATATTCGATCAAATTTTATTTCAACTGCTGTGAAGCTACGGAACTTTGAGCATTGAGACCTTGAGTAAAAGCTTGAACAACCCAATTGTTGGTGACCGGTGGAAAATCCATTCGCTCCATTTGGAATCGGGATACGAATTCCCTGAGCATTTCTTTGTGTTTCTGTCTTACTTTGAAGAGGTTCGACTTTCTGGTAGTGACCTTAATGGCTCCGGTGTATGCCTTTACAAAGGCATCTGCAAGCATAGCAAACGAGTCAATAGAATTAGGAGGTAAATTATGGTACCATATCATAGCACCCTTCAATAGAGTCTCCCCGAACTTCTTCAGCAACACGGACTCGATCTCGTCGTCTTCCAGGTCATTTCCCTTAATAACCTACGTGTATGAGATGACGTGCTCATTTGGGTCTATTGTCCTATTATATTTCCGGATCTTGGGCATACGGAACATCTTGGGGATTGGCTTCGGAGCCGCACTCGGGGGGAAAGGTTTTTGGAAAATGTTTTTGGAATCAAGTCCTTTCAACACCGGTGGTGACCCCGGGATTTGGTCGACCCTGGAATTCTAAGTTGTCACTTTCTTATCGTTTTCCTCGATCTTCTTTTCCCCTATATCGATTCGCTTTGTTAGTTCTTCGAGCATCTTTACAATAGTAGGGTTAGTCTCCGCTTCTGCTCCATTCGACCTCTTTGGCATTGATTCGGCTCTATGAGCAATTTCTTGCGATGGCTCGATCTCGATCCTGCTTGGTGCATGATTCTGATTTTGGAGCTATGCTATTACAGCTTGTTGGGTCTGTAACATTTCGAATATCATTCGAAGGCTAATACCATCTTTTTTACCATCCCGGGCGTTCTTATCTGCCGTTCGAGCATCTTTGCAGACGTTATTTTTAGAGTCAACGACTGAATTCCCATTAATAGCAATATGGGAGCTGACGTCGATTGGGTCCATGGCCGGAGCCTCATCGGGGTTGACCAGAGGTATTCCGTTCCCTTAGGTGGCTATGTTATCGTTCTCGCCATGGAAACCGAGATCATTGTCTGTGTGTGTAGGTTCTACATGAGAGTTTGACATGTTGATCCTGGAATCAAAGATACTTCAAAGAACAAGTGTAAAATAATGTGTGTTACGAAAATTATACCAGGCAATCACTATTATCCTTGGCCCCACGGTGGGCGCCAAACTGTTTACCCTTACAATCAGATAACAATTAAACTTATAAGTGGTTTTAAGGATATGTGATTTCACTTGGCACAAAATGATAAATATAAGAATTAATGATAGAAATTACAGTATATTAAAGCAAACCAATGGAATGAGCAATTATGGCCCTCGAGCTAATTGCCCTCGAACCAACTGAAAAACTATTGAAGGTATGAACTGAATAACAGAGCTTGCAAGAGATAAAAATATGATATATTGCTTTGATATGCGTGGCTGTAAGATCATTACAAATGGTTAAGACCTTCTTTATATAGTAGACAAATCCTATTTACGGTATAATTTTAATTACAGATGGATATCCTATGATTAGCTAAACAATTGCCCTTGATTTGATCTATTCCAAGATTTCCGCCATGATCTTCAACTAGTCACGGATATCTTGTCTTTTCGTTATTATGCTATCTCCGGTCTTGCTCGATGTCTATCCTGTTCGACCTCGATCATTACTGGTCTTGATCTCGACAGGTACCTCGAATCCCGAACTTGATACCTTATCCTCATGTCTCGGTCTGATATGCTATGGGGCTGATCCTCGATCCATCCCCCTAATCTCGGTTAATCTATAAAATTGGGTAGGCCCGGTTTTAACATTATACACCAGTGATTCCTATAATTCAATGCGACAGCTTTTATGTGATTTATTAATCATCATAAAAATATACTTAGCTACTATACTTCAGAAAAATATTAAACATGATCCAAGGGAATTCCCAGACAAATTCTTCTTGAATAGGAGATGCTACATTGAAGTGCTTCTTTTAGGTTTGTCCACATTTTAAGAAAATGTCTCCTGATGTTCATTCACGTTATTATTGTCATAGGATGAGTATACTATGATTCTGTGTTCGAACAGCATAAATACATCATTATGAAATAACTTCCTCGTTGAAAGTTATGTTGTGTCTTTATAAGATATTTACAATTACTTTTGTCTATTTGTATTTCAATACAAAAATTAATTGCTTCCATTAAATTAGCTATATATTTGTATTATATATCAATGATTTCAATATTAGGCGGTAAGAGCAATCACTCACTTGAGCAATTGAACTTTAGACTATCACCTACTAAAAATGTGGCAATTCAAAAATGTTAAGTATTAGAACTTGCACTATTTTTATCTATATTTATCAATATTATTATATATTTTTGGCACGTGTATTTCACGTGTATGTCAAGCCATATTGTAAATGACTTCATAAAATAATATCAATATAATTAAAATAGTATTTGGAGTAAATACTTATACACGAATGAAAAGTACAAGTTCTTGTGATAGATTAAAGTGCATCATCACTTACTTATTTTTTGAGACAAAAAATGATTAGATATCATGTGAACCTATAAAGGTGAGTGATCAAAGTTTAATTAGAGATAATTGTAACGACCCGACAGTTTGTTTTGAACTTTAGCGTTCTGTTCGGTGGCTTGAGGTCTTGGGTAGCTTCATATGATGTATTACGACTTACGTGCGTGGTTGGTTTCGTTCGAAAGGCTCAGGATTGATTTGGAATAGAAATACTCAATTTGGATGAGTTAAGGAAAGCTAAGCAAAATAGAGACAACCATATGCCACCAAAGAAACATATTAGCAACTAAGAGGCTGAGGAATTCTTCAAGAAAATGAAAACTATGGAGTACTCGATAGTTGATCAACTCCGAAAAACTCCCGCACAGATATCACTTATGTTTCTATTACTGAGTTTGGATGAACACCTAAAGGTGCTGCTCAACATTTTGAATGAAGACTATATCCCGGATGAGACAACTGTTGCACAATTGAAAGGAATGGCTGAAAGATTTTTCAAAGTCAATAAAATCTCGTTTAACAACAATGATTTGCCTGCAGAGGGAGCTATACACAACAAAGCCCTCCACTTGACTGTTAAGTGAGTAGACGAATCCTATTTGCGGTATAATTTTAATTACAGATGGAAATCCCATGATTAGCTAAGCAACCGCCCTTGATTTGACTGTTCCGAGATTTCCGTCATGATCTTCGACCAGTCACGGATATCTCGCCTTTTCTTTATTATGCTATCTCCGGTCTTGCTCGATGTCTATCCCGTTCGACCTCGATCATTAATAGTCTCGATCTCGACAGGTACCTTAAATCCCAAACTTGGTACCTTATCCTCATGTCTCAGTCTGATATGCTATGGGGCTGATCCTCGATCAATCCACCTGATCTCGGTTAATCGGTAAAATCGAATGGGCCCGATTTTAACCGTATACACCACTAATTCCTATAATTCAATGCGACAACTTTTATGTGATTTTTTAATCATCACAAAAATATATTTAGCTACTATACTTCAGAAGAATATTAAACATGATCTAAGGGAATTCAAGACAAATTCTCCTTGAATATGAGATGCAACATTGAAGTGCTTCTTTTAGGTTTGTCCACATTTTAAGAAAATGTCTCCTAATGTTCATTGACGTTATTATTGTCATAGGATGAGTATACTATGATTCTGTGTTCGAACAGCATAAATACATCATTATGAAATAACTTTCTCGTTGAAAGTTATGTTGCGTCTTTATAAGCTATCTACAATTACTTTTCTCTATTTGTATTTCAATACAAAAATTAATTGATTCCATTAAATTAGCTATATATTTTGTATTATATATCAATGATTTCAATATTAGGTGGCAAGAGCAATCCCTCACTTGAGCAATTGAACTTTAGACTATCACCTACTAAAAATGTGGCAATTCAAAAATGTGAAGTATTACAACTTTCACTATCTTTATCCATATCTATTAATATTATTATATTTTTTTGGCACGTGTGTTGCACGTGTATGTCAAGCCATATTGTACATGACTTCATAAAATAATATCAATATAATTAAAATAGACTTTTTAGTAAATACTTATACACGAATGAAAAGTACAAGTTCTTGTGATAGATTAAAGTGCATCATCACTTACTTATTTTTTGAGATAAGAAATGATTAGATATCAAGTGAATCTACAAAGGTGAGTGATCAAAGTTTAATTAGAGAAGATTGTAACGA
Organism: Nicotiana tabacum; assembly: GCF_000715075.1. NCBI lineage: Eukaryota > Viridiplantae > Streptophyta > Magnoliopsida > Solanales > Solanaceae > Nicotiana > Nicotiana tabacum. The sequence continues at coordinate 150,295,436 of NC_134087.1, read as the reverse complement.
CCTGACTATTCGTTTTGAGCTTTAACGTTGCGTTCGGTGGCTTGAGCTCTTGGGTAGCTTCATCTGATGTATCATGACTTACGTGCATGGTTGGTTTCTGTATATGGCCAAAATCGGGGAGTTCAATTTTGGGCATGTTGTGGCCCTCCGCGACCGACCTCGAGAAGCTCGAAGCAAAACTTGAAGGGTGACCCCGAGGCGCGTCCCTTGAGGGAGCATATCGAAGGTTTACTGTGGTCAATCTCGAAGCAGTACAAATAGATGATCGTCATGGAAAGGCGGGAAAGCTCTCAAGGACACGTGGTTAGAGCTGACCAGGTCTACAAAAATAGTACAAATCCGTACTGGGCCATCTTAAAGCTGCACCAATAGCATTTCCTCGTCATTATTAGACATGTACTATATTAGGATTCCCCCCTCCTATATAAAAGGGACCCTTGTCAATTTACAACGCACATGAATATTGAATACAATAGAACATTCTCTGTATTTCTTGCCTAAACGTGCTCAACAATTACTCTACAGATTTATCACTTGTTCGTTTATTTTTCTTCATTTATTGTCCATTATTAACCGCAAAGGTCTATCTTCGAGGCCTTCGATATCATTGTTTCTTCGTCAATTGTTCATTATTAACTGCCTTAACTAGACCTCGAGGCCCCCCTATTCCAGCCAGCTCGAGGTCCAGTCTTGCGACAACATTGGTTTGCATATCTTATTCTCTTCACTTACTCTTAGCATCTATTGCCTAACAACTGGTATTGAAATAAGTCACATATTTTTAGAACCACAAATCAAACATAATTGTTAAAACCTTTTTCAAGGTAAACAGTTTGGCCCACCGTGGGGCTAAAAATAATAGTGATTGTTTTGGTGCTAGTTTTCTAAAAACATAAGTTATTTTTCATGCTTTTTCTTGTCCAAGATTCTTTGATTTCAGGCCAAAATATGTCTAGCACACAAAATGCACCTCCTCATGGCAGTGAAGGACTTGGAGAAAATAGCGGCATCGGTCTCGGTGTGCCACCTGTAAACCCTGAGAGAGTGCCAAATGTGGAGCCAGTTGATATCAGCTCCCACAACGCTCTAAACACGGAAGCAGGTGCAGACCCCAAAAGGAATAGATGCAGGGAAGCCCAGACTGGAGGACAAGAAGCACGAGGAAGTGAAGAAGGAGGAGTCAACCTCCAAGTGATATTCGAGATGCTACAATCTTAGCAAGTCTCCATTGCTCTACTTCAAAGTCAGAAAAAAAACCCTAACACCGCCGAACCAGTAAACATGCAGCACGAACTAGTGCTATAAAGACCTAATGAAAGCGACTCGGGGCTGAACCCACAATCATGAAAATGCTCGAGGAATTGACTAAAAGAATCGAGTCAGGAGAAAAGAAGATATAGGCTAACGATTCCCATCAAGTGTTGCTCCGAAGCCCATCCCGAAGAAATTCAGAATGCCTGATATCTCGAAGTATAACGGGACCACGGACCCCAATGAGCACATTACCGCTTATACTTGTGTTGTAAAAGGGAATTACTTAAATAATGACAAGATTGAATCCATCTTGCTGAAGAAATTTGGGGAAACACTGTCGAAGGGGGCCATGATGTGGTATCACAATCTACCCTCAAACTAAATGGATTCGTTTGCCATATTGGTAGATTCTTTTCTGAAGGCATATGTCGGTGCCATCAAAGTTGCTACAAGGAAGTCCGACATCTTCACGATCAAACAAAGGGAGAGCGAGATGATGAGGGAATTTGTATCTCGCTTCCAAATGGAGCGAATGGAATTACCACTGGTCTTCAATGACTGGGCAGTGCAGGCCTTTACTCAGGGCTTGAACAAACGAAGCTCGATAGCTTCAAAGAAGCTAAAGCAAAATTTGATTGAATATCCCACTTCGACCTAGGCAGATGTGCACAATAGGTGTCAATCGAAGATTATGGTCGAAGACGACCAATTGGGAGCCCCCTCTGGCTCAGTATATCCAAGCAGGCTCCTAGCAAAGGAACTAAGGTCTACAGAAAGGGATTCAAGATCAGGCAAAGAAAGGTATCAACCATACTTCAAAGATCGAAGAGACATTTCGAGTGGGAATATACCTCAAAATAATCGAAGACTAGATCGAGGCCAAAATTCTCGGGGTCTTATGAGCATGACCGGGTTTGATAGGCATTCGAAGCCAATGGAGGCACCTCGATTGCCAAAATACAACTTCAACATCAATGTCTCAGACCTCGTATTGGCCATGGGTAGAATTAGGGATACCAGATGGCCAAAGCCTACACAGTCAGATACTTCCCGAAGGAACCCCAACTTGATGTGCAAATACCATGGCATTCACGGTCATAGGATCGAGGATTGAAGGCAGCTCTGAGAGGAGGTGGCTCGACTGATCAACGAAGGGCACCTTCGAGAATTCCTTAGCAATCGAGCCAAGAACCACTTTCAAGAAAGAGAGGCGAATGGAAAGAATGGACCAGAAAAATCTCAGCACATCATTCACATGATCCTAGGAGGAATCGACGTCCCACAGGGACCCATGTTCAAACGGGCCAAAGTGTCCATCACAATGGAAAGGCAAACTCGGAGCTATATACCCGATGACGCCCTTACATTTAGAGAAGAAGACATCGAGGCCTTGTCCCAACCACATAATGATGCATTGGTAATTTCTTTTCTTTTGAATAACGTTCAAATTAAACGCGTGCTCGTGGATCTAGGTAGCTTGGACAACATAATCAGTTCGAAGGTGGTGGAGCAGCTCAAACTGCTCGATCAGATAATTCCCACCTCTCGAGTCCTCAATGGATTCAACATGGCAAGCGAGACAACAAAGGGAGAAATCATCCTCCCAGTCAACGTGTCCGTTATAGTTCGAGATACCAAGTTTCATGTCATCAAAGGTGACATAAGGTGCAATACCCTGCTTGGAAGGCCGTGGATACACAACGTGAGGGGGGTACTATCAACTCTTCATCAGATGATGAAGTTCCCAACAAAAGATGGTATAAAAATGGTGTACGGAGAACAATAGGCAACAAAAGAGATGTTCGCGGTAAACGACATGGCACCAACATCGACTCTCCCCATCCAGGATAAGTCAGGAAACATCCTCGAAGATCGTAAAATCAAGAGGATCCTATCAACGCCCTATCACCCATGTGCAAATGGATAGGCCGAGTCCAAGAACAAGACCATCATCCAAAACTTGAAAAAGAGGTTAGAAAATGCGAAGGGACAATGGAGAGAGGTGTTTCCTGAAGTACTATGGGCATACCGAACAACTTCAAAGTCAAGCACATGAGAGACACCGTTCTCTTTGGTATACTGGTCCAAGGATTTGATATCGGTCGAGGTCGGGGAGCCAAGCGCCAAATTTCGACATGCAACCGAGTACTTGAATAGCGAGTCCATGACTACAGCCCTCGAGCTACTAGATGAAAAGCGAGAGTTTGCACTAGTTTGAATGGCCGCCCAAAAATAGAGGATCGGGAGGTATTATAACAGGAGAACAAATCTCCGATACTTCAGAGTCGGGGACTTAGTCCTAAGGAAAGTCACCCTCAACACTCGAAACCCAAAGGAAGGGAAGCTAGGCTCAAGTTGGGAAGGATCGTACCGCATCCTCGGAATAGTAGGCAAAGGGTCCTACAAACTTGGCACCATAGAAGGCGAAAAACTCCCAAGCAATTGGAACATATCGATGCTCAAACGCTATTATTGCTAAGGTATAATCTGTCTCATACTAATTTCTTACAGGTGTTCGACGGGAAACGCCGAAGCACCTATCGACTTGAAGACCCTGGGTTTTAAAGCATGCATTGCACTTTTTCCCCTTTGATCGGGTTTTATCCCAAATGGATTTTGCCGGCGAGGTTTTTAACGAGGCAACGTCTATATGCTACATAAGGAGAACTCAATAAGTATTCAAGGCTTCTTCTCAATCAGCCTCGATACTAGGGGGCATCCCCCTCAGAGGTTATCTTTTCGAAAAAATCGAGTTATGCCTAAGGGGACCTCGATAGGAAAATATTGTATCAGGCCAAACGATTGAATGAACCATGCCCATACAGAAAAATCGAGCGTCCAAAGGAAAGAACATGTGCACATATATCAAGTAATCAAATAAGCCTCTCTGCTTGTCAAAACATTGTGTGCCTCAAAGAAGTTTGCCACTTTCACACAAAACGGCCAGAAGTTTACTACTTTCACATAAAATGGCTCAAGGGCCAAAAATCCTCGAACATTCGGGGACTGTCATTGACAGTCAGCTCATCGAAGCCATCAAAAATTTGAATTCGTAAGACCTCAATAAGGCAACTTCGAGCTTGTAAGACCTCAGTAAGGCAGCATCGAATCTATAAGACCTCGATGAGGCAATATCGAGCTTGGAAGACCTCAACAAGGCGTACTCAAATTTATAAGACCTTAAAAAGGCATAACCTCGATATTAAGGCCTAGGCTATATATTCAAACTTGTAAGACCCCTAAAAAGGCATACCCTCGATATAGACGCCAAGATCACCGCACCCGGGGACTAAGAGCTACTATCAAACATAAAGACTACGGTCGAACTAAAAGGCTACGGCCAAATTAATGCGGCTCGGAGACGTCCGACTGCTGCCATAAAACTAATGGTCTTCAAATACTTTGAAAATACTTCTAAAAGAACCAGTTAATCAGGCTAATCTGGGAATAAGCAAAGGAGCTTCGATAACATCAGCTCCAAACAATAAAAAGGCTTCGAAAACAATCAGCCTTCGATGAAAAGGTTTTGAAAACTCAGCCTTCGAGCGAACCTCCCGAGGTACTCAACTATCGTCACATATCGAATCATAATCGAGGTTCTCGTTTGGGCCATCAAAGAGTCGGACGAACATAAAACATGCCAAGGCATAATCAAAACTTCAAAAGTCTTTAGCCAAAATGAGGGAAAACTATAGCCATATTAGATGTCGCATCGACCCAATCTAAAAGTGCCTAAGGGCCAATGCATTAGAGCCTAAAGGCCAATCTAAAGAGCCCAAAGGACAATGTGTTAAAATCTTGATGGTCGATATTAAAATCCTAAGGGGTTTATATTATAAGTTCGACACATCGGACTGGTTATCAACAAGCATCAAAGTTTATTCCAAAAATGCAAAGGGAAGACAAGAAATGACGAAAAGCAAAGATCCTTATATATATAATAAAGGTTCACAAAGACATATTTCCAAGGATCACGCCTAGATCCCTTACACAAAAAAGGAACAAATAAAAACCTAATCTAACATCGGGGTCACATGACCGGACGGAGCTCCCTCAGAAGTTGTGCCTTCAGCGGCTTGGCCCTCGACCCCCGGAACATCAACGGCCTCCTCCCCCTCGGGGACTTTACCTTCATCCTTGTCATCGTCCGAGCCGCTGGCTGAACCACTTGCTGAACCATCATTGGAAGAAAGCAGAGCTACCGATTCTTCCTCCAGGGCCTTCATCCTCTCGATCTCATCAGACAAATCGATGCCCCTGCATGTACATCCTCGAGAACCTGCCTCCAAGATCTTAATCGGGCATGATCTTGGGCTCGGGTCAGTTCAGCTCCACCTCTTCAGATACCTTCTTGGCTCGAGCATTTGCAGTAGCAACATCTCCTCGGTACGAGGATATGAGCGCATCGGCTTCGGACTTGGCTGTAGATAGCACGACAACTGATTCAGCATGGAGATCCTTATACTTACCACTATATGCCCTTGCATCCTAAAGATGATGCTCAACTGAGGTCAACTTCCCCTGAAGGGTATCTCTCTCTGAGGCTATCTCGTCCACACTCTGCTTGAGTCCGAGAATCTCAATATCCCTGGGTTTGAGCCCCTCGTTCATCAGGATATCTTTCTGCTCGAGCTGCAAAAATCAACTCGAAGGTCATGAAGTTCTTCCTCCTTTTTGGTAAAAAGAGCTCTGAGCTCATTAGCCTCTGATGAGAGCCTCCTACACCCTTTAAAGGGAATCAATTTGTCAGAAATTATTAAGAAGAATCTACGAGTTGGGTTCGAGTAGACGCTCACTCTACTATTAAGCCCAACCCGAGTTCGAGTAAATTCTCATTCGGGGACTATTTATATAGCCTCAGGGCTATCTTTATTTCTAGTTCGAGCAAATGCTCATTCGACTATTAAGCCCAAGGGCTACTCGAGTTCGAGCAAGTTCTCACTTGGGGACTATTTACAAAGCCTTAGGGCTATCTTTATTTCAAGTTCAAGCAAACGCTAGCTCGACTATTAAGCCCAAGGGCTACCCGAGTTCGAGCAAACTTTCACTCTGGGACTATTTGTAAAAACCTAAGTGCTATCTTTATTTTCAGATGATTGAGCAAATGCTCACCCAGTTGCTAAGTTCCAAGGCTACCTGAGTTCGAGAAAATTCTCACTCGAGGGCTATCAACGAAGCCTAAATAGGCTAGTTTTATTTCAAAAACTAAGACCCAACTCTCACTCAAACAGAAGTCTCGGTGACCTAAGTTCACATTAAATCAATCCAAGCTTAGTGCGAGGAATAACAAAGGACTTTAAGAAGTATCATATTAATCAATTAAAAACCTAAGGGTTTATTATGTTCCGAGTCTAGTATTCAAACTAATCATTAGAGTCATACACTTGGATTTTTCACAAACGAAGGCAGAATGGAGTTCAACACAAATCAAAGGAAAAATGAAGAAATTATTATATTTATAAAAGATGTTTTCAAAGCCCACGAGGGGCCCTTCCACAGAAAGAAAGAAGCAAAAAACAATAGCCAAAGGGCTAGTGTACTTTTGAGGGAATATCCTCAAGAGCGATATCTTCGAGAACCTTCTCCTCAGGGACTCCATTTCGATCTTTAGAGTGGTGTCTTCAAGAACCTCCTCCAAAACCGCAATAGATGAAGAAAAGGAAATAGCCTACCAAAGAGCAAAAGCTTTTAACAAGCGAAGAAAATTGTGGCCTGGTGAAAAACCTGGCGAGTATGGGTCTCATCAGCACTACTATTGCGAAACCACTTCTTGAGACATTGTACCGGTGTAGAAGGTAAAAGGAATTAAGATCCACACCAGGTTGAAGATAAGAGAGATGAGCGGTGGTATAAAGACCACATATCTTCTAATACGGGAAGAATTTGGTGCTCTTCTCTTATTGATTCGGGCCAACAACAACAACAACAACAACTCAGTATATCCCACTTAGTGGGCAAAATCTTTGAAAAAGAACCATGGCATAACTGACAAAGTTGCTACCGTATAACCTTGTGGTCATGAGTTCGAACTATAAACATAGGAGGTTAGAAGAGAATATAGAGAAGGGAAAGGGAAAAAGGTTGAGAAAGAATGAGTGAAGTTTTGGTTCAAGTAATCCCTTATTTATAGGGAAATGACGACGAAAATGACGGCGCATTCAATGTTTCTGGGGAAACGGACCGGCGGTGCATTCAATGTTTCTAGGGGGAACGAACCGACGGGATGTTTCAATCACTTCGAACGCTTACGTAACGAGCATAACATCATCACAAGAGGCTCAGGAAAATCGAGGTCAAAGTTATTTCATATCATTCTATTCTAAGAAATGCGGGGGCTATCTGTATACGGCCAAAATCGGGGAGTTCAATTTTGGGGCTACTGTGGCCCTCCGTGCCTGACCTCGAGAAGCTCGAAGCAGAATTTGAAGGGTGACCCCGAGGTGCGCCCCTCGATAGAGCATATCAAAGGTTCACTTTGGTCAATCTCGGAGCAGTACAAATCGATGATCGTCAAGGAAAGGCGGGAAAACTCCCAAGGACACGTGGTTAGAGCTGACCATGTCTGCAAGAATAGTACAAATCCGTACTGAGCCATTATACAGCTGTACCAATAGCATTTTCTCGTCATTATTAGACATGTACTATGTTGGGATTCCCCCCTCATATATAAATGGGGCCCTTGTCATTTTGTAACACACATGAATAAATACAATAGAATATTCTCTGCTTTTCTTGCCTAAACATGCTCAACAATTACCCTACAGATTTATCACTTGTTCGTTTATTGTTAATTTATTGTTCATTTATCGTACATTTATTATTCTTTATTTATTGCCCATTATTAACCGCAAAGGGATATCTTCGAGGCCTTCGATATCATTGTTTCTTCGTCAATTGTTCATTATTAACTGCCTTAACTAGACCTAGAGGCCCCTTATTCCAGCCAGCTCGAGGTCCATTCTTGCGACAACATTGATTTGTATATCTTATTCTCTTCACTTACTCTTAGCATCTATTGCCTAACAACTGATATTGAAATAAGTCACATATTTTTAGAACCACAAATTCAAATATAATTATTAAAATCATTTTCAAGGTAAACAGTTTCGTTCGAGAGGCTCGGGATTGATTTGGAATAGAAATACTCAATTTGGAAGCTTTAGGTTGAAGAGCTAATAAATGTTTGACTTTTTTGTAAACGATCTCGGATTTGCATTTTGATGATTCCAATAGGTTTTTATGGTAACTTTGTACTTGGAATTGGTCTACTTTGTCATTTAGGACTTGTGTGCAAGCTGTGGTATTATTCCGGGTTTGTTTGGTAGGAATAAGATGCTTGGTTCTAATTTTGGAAGCTCTTGAGTTTCATTATGATTTTGATGTGTTTTGGTATTTGATTCGTAATTGTATATGTTATTTCAATGATCAAAGCATATGAGTGAGTTCATATGAGGTTTATGTACTTGTTGGTATGATTGAACGGGGTTCTGAGGGGCCCGGGAGAGTTTTTGATTGATTTTGGATTGTTTTTGCTAAGTTGAGTTGGGCTAGTTCTGGTGTTCTCGCATTTTTTGATGAGGAGGTCGCAAATGTGACCATCGTATTTGCGATTCATGGCTTTTGGGTATGGGCCTCCAATTTTCGTGGATTTTGTCGCATTTGCGACTGGTCACCTGGGGAGGGGCTTCACATTTTCTAAGCATTTTATCGCAAATACGATATCTGCAAGGTCTGTCAAGGGTCGCTTTTGCGAACCCTTGGTCACAAATGCATCATCTATAGTTGGTTATATGCTGTGTATTTCAGGATATAGTCTCATTTTATCACATTTTGTGCCCTAGACTCGGTAGGGGGCTATTTTTGGAGGGGATTTTCATACATAACTATGGGGTATGTGATTTTGACTCAACTTTAATATTATAGCTTGACTACGTATGGATTTTAACATCAAAATCATGAAATTTGAAGAGAAGTTTTGGAATTTTTTACTATATTTTGAAGAATGAAAATTTGAAATTTGAGAGTTTAATTGGATTCAATTTTTAAAATTAATCTTATATTTTGACTCATAGAGTTATGAGTAGTCAATATCTACCTTTCAACTAGGGTTATAATCAGGCTAGCCCGGAGTTGACTTTTGTTTACTTTTGAGAATTGGGTAAAGATTGCAACTTTATTAATTGAAATTGATTCTTTTGCATTGGTTGATGTTCTCGAGTAATGTTTTTCCAAATTTTGACCGGACGGAGGTGAATTTATGAGGTAAAGACTATTTTTGAGTATTGATTTGGCTTGTTTGAGGTAAGTGTCTTGCCTAGCTTTGGTTGATAGAATTTTTCTACTAGTTGATGTTGTTTTCTACATGGAGGGGTGATATATATACGAGGTAACGAGCGTATATATATGTGTCATAGATATTCATTCTCGGGATAGATTCTAGTTTACTCAATGCCTTATATAGTTGTACATTTTACTTGATCCAATGTGTTACTCCTATTAAATTAATCGACTTCGTGAGTAGTATAAACCATGCTAGAGGAATATTGAGGCTATTGGTACTTTATGTTGAACATGATGAATAAATCTTGAGACTCATGCCATATTTGTCTTGGGGATAGACACACGTAGGTTATGAATACATATCTGGACTTGATCTTATAATGTGTCTTGATTGACATGTGTACAGTATGTTATGTATATGTGATACTTTGAACGACTACTTGGACTTAGTTTTTATACTTGATTTAACCATGATTATGCTTTATTCACACTTTTGTTGTTATCATGTCCTTGTGCCATTTTTGAGGAGTTATGAGAATATGCCTTTTGATCATAATTTGTTATTTTCATTTCTATGTCATTGTGGCACATGTTGACATGTTGCAAAGATTGATTTTAGAGGCGCATGCGACGACATAAGGGAGGCATTTCATTTGTGATGAGCATGCGGCGAGATAAGAGTGGCTAGATGCGCGTGCAACACAAGGCTTGTGTTTATTGATGCTCATGTGGCGAGATAAGGGTGGCTTATGCACGTGTAGCAATATAAGGGGAAATATTCATTGTGATGCTGACGCGGCGAAATAAGGATGGCATTATGGGGACGTTATGTGATAGCCCGAGGGCAATTTTTATTGATTATGCATGTGCGGTAGTACAAGAGGTGAATTCTTGTTGTACTTATGACTTCTTTGTATGTGTCATGAATTGTTACATAATTTGTTGTGTTGTTTCTAATATGTTAATCAATGCCTCTGTTACTACTTGATGAATTGGTTGCTAAGATGGATTTTATTTACGTGGAATTGTTATATCATATTATTTGAGTTTTTGCTAGCATATTAGATTGATGAGATGGCGAAATTGTCATCATGTATTACTACAATTGATTCTTGAAAAGTTCTTTTGAATGTGTTATCTGAAAGTTAATACAGAAACGGATTGTAATTTGGCACGAGGTCTTTGTCATGCGGGTGTGACATGTGTTTTTGCATGAGGTCTTTGCTATGAAAGGTTAAAAGATAATGTGGGCACGAGGTACCATATATATACGATTCTATATGATGACTTGTTATTGATGTTGAGCCTTGCTCGTATTAAACTGCTATCACTAGTTCTAATAAGACTATTGTTATTGTTTATTTGTTATACTCTATGTTGCCAGTCTTGAATGTATTGCACAAGTTATTTGACAAGTTAGTTTCTTTTGACTTAAAAATCTCGTCACTACTCCTCTGAGGTTAGTCAAGATACTTACTGAGTAGATGGCTCAGTGGCACTCATACTACACTTCTGCACCTTGCATGCAGATTTTGGGTAGTTGTAAAGAGGGAGCTTTGATTGAAGGCGTGCCCACATGCCGAATTCATGCTAATTGTTGTTCCTGACAGCATATGATTTTACTTCTATTTATGTAATTTTCAATCAGATGTTGTATTTAAATTATTTCACCAGCTTTGTAAATCTAAATCATAGTGGCTCATGACTTGTAATACTAGTTCTTGGGGTAGTTGTATATTGAATTCTATTACGGTTTTATTAATATATTGATAGTAACTTAAACTATTTGCCTTACCTATTCTGTGTCGTGCAACAGTGTACCTAGTGTATGTTCCTTCACCCGTTATTATTATGTCATACTAGGACTTTTATTATTGATATTTATAATCCTCTTGAAATTGCTATGTAAAGTTGGTTATGTGAAAAAATATTTTGTGGTTGCATTCCTTTCACATTATAGGATTAACTGGCTAGGGAGTTGGTTCAGTTCCTAGTGGCGGTTGTTTGGTATTGTTCTTAGCAATCCTTTAGAAGTTGAAATTAACACCGAAAAAGGATGATGGATGTAAAGAGAAACTGAAAATAATCACCTTCCATATATTCTGCAGAAAGTTCATCAAAATCTTGCATTTCATTTTAAAATGAGAAAAAGTCACGTGGTATTCTATCAACACAAAAGAACAAATAAAAAGAGAGCAGAAATAATGAAATATGAAATCACAACCAAGAATCACTTATGAAGTATAGTAAAGTTTATTAACTTAGATAATTCAAATGTAATGGCATTCTCGATAGCCATTAACACGATAACATAGATATTTACTGCCAGGGATGGACCTATGTTGAAGATAGCGGTTCAAATCTGGTTCGCGAAACAATGTCACTGTTTATGTATATAAATTATATTGAAATAAACAATTTGTTATTGTATTGTTTGAAAGGAATCCACTTTACAAACGTTGAAGGCTATGGGGCAATGGTTGTACGGGTTCAAAAATTTCAGGAAGTTCCGTGATAGAGTTTCATGACCCAAACTCCCACCAGTTGATCTGTAGGTCTCACATTTGTGAGGACCTGTTTGCAAGTGCGAGCTTCGCTTTTACAAAGTCAAGCTCGCATTTGCGATATTTGGCTGGGGAAGCAAGCTTCATAATTTGCGAAGCAGTGGTCGCATTTGCAAGAAGGCAGGCATCACTTTTGTGATCAATGTGTCACTTTTGCCGGCGGGGACTGAGCTGGGCAACCTTCGCAACTGCGAAGCCAGTATCGTATTTGCGTTTGGTGTTTTTTCACAAATGTGAAGTATGTGTCGCAATTGCGACAACTGATCATTTTTTAAGAACAGTTTTTTGCTTTTGCGACTATCGCAATTGTGATGTCTGCAGCTAGATAAAATATGGGAATTCCTGGATTAGCTCATTTTACACTATTTTTAACCCTAGACTTCACATATGCGAGAATTGTCTTCCCAAATTCATTGTTTAGCAACTTTAACTTGTTTACAAGTAATTTCAATTACTTTTTTATAAATTTCTTTATCAAATCTATGAATTTTAAGATAGAAATTAGGGATTTTGGGTAACATTTATGAATTTTATAAAATTGTGATTTAACCCTCAGATTTTAAAATAAATACCATATCTGGACTCGAGGGGGGAGGGTGAGTGAGTAATCAGAATTCGGTCGTGGTCTCTGATTTCGGCCATGTTGGCACAGGTTGACTTTTTGTTGACCTATTCAATTTTGTTAAAGATTGAACTTTTTAATATTCGTTGGTAGTTTTTAAAGATTGTTTTGAATTATTTGAACAATATTTGACTAGATTCAACTGGTTTGATGACTTGTTCTAAAGAAAAGGTTGTATTGGATTGTTGACTTATTTCTGGAAAGAGTTAAGTATCTTGGTTAACCTTGATTTGAGGGAAATAAGGAATAATTGAATCTATTTTCTACATGAATTATGTATTGGGGGAAACATATATGCAAGGTGGCGAGTGTATCTGCATTGGTAGGGTGGAATCTGCTTTACTTATACCATGTTAATTCATGTATTATATCTTCCATGCTTTAGATAGAGTGTTAATTCTTTGATTACTCGCATTCATGTTATTTCTTATGTTGAGATTGTTGTGATGTTGGGTGTGGAGATTGTCGAATTTATTGACTGGTTATTGGCACAAATTGTTGAAAGATTTTCATATGACGAGTTATGTTCAAATACTATTATTGAAGTTGAATTTGCTTACCACCTTTCTTGGTATTGTGTTATTATGAATGCTTAGTGAGGAAGGGTAAAAAGTACGAAGGGTGTTTCCGTGTCTTATTTGCACGTTGATATCATTTCCTTAGTGAACGTAAGGATAAAGCATGAAGAGTGATGTCGTGCAATTGCTTTCTTATTTTATATGTGAGGACGAGAAAAAAAGCATGAAGGATGATGCCATGCACTTGCTTAACTATTTGACTGGTTTGGAGGCTTTGAATATGAGGGTTATTTCATGCAAATTCGTTGATTTCCTTGCGATTTACCTTGATACTTAGAATGTGAACTTAACTTGGTGGTTTCGTTCCTTACTTCGGAAAGAGGTTACTCGGTGATTCTTTACTTGTTGTTTTTTCTTGTAGTCCCTTTTACATGTCCCTATCCCGTTGTCATATTTGATTCTTTATATTTTATTTTATTATTTTCTGGTATATAACTGCACAGGTTTTTAGTAGGTATCCTATCTTAGCCTCGTCACTACCTCATCGGGGTTAGGCTCGACACTTACTAAGTACATTGGGTTGGTTGTACTAATACTACACTTCTGCACTTCTTGTGCATATCAGGATATTGGTACCAACGGAGTCCCAAGAGGTACTTAGCAGATTCTAGGCAGTGATCTAAGGTATTGTTTCAGACGGTGTTGTATTTCTTTCAGAACAGTCTATGTAGAATACTCTAAAAGCTCATGTACTTGTGACTCCACATCTTGGGATGGTTCGCGTAGTTGATAGATTTTGTCTTAATATGTTTATCTCAGAATTGCCTTTACATTATGTTGTTATTCTCTTGTTAGTCCTTTATAGCAGTTCTTCTTGTTTATCTATTGTGTGTTGGCTTTCTTAGAAAGTGGTGTTAGGCGTCATTACGAACCCGATTGGTTGAGATTATGGGTAATGACAAGTTGGAATTAGAGCATTAGGTTGCCTAGGTCTCACGAGTAATGAGCAAGCTTAGTAGAGTCTTGAGTATTTTTATGGAAACGTCTGCAATTATCTTCTAGATACCATCATGCTTTAGGAAATTTCACTTTCCTTCTTTCTCTATCATGTGACTTTGTTTTATCGCTAAGTTTGAATTATTCTTCTCGTATTCTCTCCTAGATGGTGAGGACACATACAACATCCGTAGCTGATCAGGAGCCAGAACCTCAGGTTGTAGCCACTACCAAGGGTAGGGGTCGGGGCCGAGTTATAGGCATAGATCTGCCTAGAGCATGAGCATAGACACTTGTTCTTGAGCCTTAGATAAAGCAGATGAGGAGATCTTTTTCCGACAGAGCCAGTAGGAAAGATTATTAGTTTGCATGGTTGGTCTTATAGAGAGTATGGCCCAGAATGATGTGTTTCCTGTGGCATCAATCGTTTCTCGGTCTTGGGGAGGCACCCAGACTCCCACTACTCACACTCCAGAGCAGGTGGCTCATGGGTATTAGACACCGATAGTTATACGAGTTTTGGCAGTTTAGCCTGTTGTAGCTACATGGTTCAGGATAAACCCACGACTATTGCTACATCTGAGGTAAAACCTAAAGCATCAGCACAACCGGCAAAACCTAAAAAAGAAAATAGCTCCGATCCCATAGGCCGTTGAAACTAAAGCTGAGTCGGCACCCGAAAAAAAAAAGTTTGTTCTTTATGTTCCAAAAGAATCAAAGAAAGAAGAGCTTGTCCTCAGTGTCCGAAAGAAAGTGGATGAAAGAAAGATCACACCGAACGTACCGAAGTTGTACGTACCAAAGGGAACAACACAGGTAGCATGGGGCTTGAGAAAAACACCAAGGCTGACTAAGCATGTGTTTATCAGCCCCACACCATAAAGTCCAACTAAAGATCCTAAAGTAGTTCCTTGGAACTATAATAAAATAGTTGTTACCTACAAAGGAAAAGAAATTACGGGGAATGTTAATGAGATGACCCCACCGGGGAGATACTGTACCTCAGATGAGTTAAGAAAAGCTTAGCAAAATAGAGACAACCATATGCCACCAAAGAAACCTATTAGCAACTAAGAGGATGAGGAATTCTTCAAAAAATGAAAACTATGGAGTACTCGATAGTTGATCAACTCCGAAAACCCTCCTCACAGATATCACTTATGTCTCTATTACTAAGTTCAGATGAACACCGAAAGGTGATGCTCAAATATTTGAATGAAGATTATGTCCCGGATGAGACAACTGTTGCACAATTGGAAAGAATGGCTGAGAGATTTTTCAAAGTCAATAAGATCTCGTTTAGCAACAATGATTTGCCTGTAGAGGGAGTTGTACACAACAAAGCCCTCCACTTCACTATTAAGTGTAAAGGCTACTAAGTGAAAAGAGTTATGTTGGATGGTAGTACGATAGTAGATATTTGTCCCCTTTCAATGCTTTAGAGAATGGAAATTGGTACAAAACGAATCCGGGCCAACAATGTTTGTGTAGCCTTTGTTAGGGTCAAAAGGGATAGTATTGGAGAAATCGATTTGTTCTTGACTATTGGCCCTATGGATTTTTAGGTGATTTTCTAAGTTTTGGACTTGAAAACATCGTATAACATCCTTCTCGACAAGCCCTGGATTCACGCCGTCAGATCTATTCCATCCACTCTCCATCAGATGGTCAAGTTTGAACATGATAATCAGAAAATCATTGTCCATGGAGAAGATGAGAAATGCATTTATCGAGACCCCTTAGTCCCGTGTCTTGAAGCTAGAGAGGGCAGTGAATACATTTGTGTATCATGCTTTTGAAATTGTGGTCGCTGACTAGTTTGAAGAAGGGGCCCCGCTACCTCAGCTTTGTTTGTCCAATGCATCAGTTATGTGGGCTCGGGAAATCTTTGCAAGGCATTACTAAGCTTATCTCCCCGGTCATAAATGAGAATACCTTTAGGCTTGGTTTCCGACCCACATCAGTAGACAGAACATGGGCTAATTAATGCAAAGAGAACGGGTGGGTTCTGTCAAGGCCTATCCCATATCTCTCCTAGTTGTTTGCCAAACCAAAGTATGTGGAGGACGAAAAAGATGCCTTCATAGCCAAAGAGATAGATGACATATGTGGAGCTCTGAAGAAGATGATATATGAACCCAACATGGTCCAACTAGGGGAAGGCATGAGCCAGGCCGAAGTGCAATACATGGGATTAAAGTTTAAGCTCAAGAACTGAGTGCTACCCCGTTCCCTACCAGACTAGAATCCTAGTAGTCAGTCTTATTGTCTTTTCTGCATTATGGGTTATTTTAGGGTGTAACCCAAATCTTTTTAGTTTACTGTCTTTAAATTCTAATGTAAACCCTTCTATCTTTCCACTTTAATAAAATAAAATCAATATTTCATCGTTCATGAATGTCTCTTTTTCTTTTTTGTGATTTTGTTATTTTTCTTAACTTCTTTCACTTCTAATAATGCAGATTTTAGTAATATGACATGCTTGCAGACTTCATGCCTAAATCATAAAAGCGCTGTCTAACTTTGAAATAATGAATCAAGAAGTAGAATATGATAAAGATGAGGCTTTAGGGAGATAAATTGAGAATTGGAAAAATTTGAGAATAAGCCTAAGCCGAACATAAACGAAACCAATCCAATCAATTTGGGAAACTCGGGAGAGGTTAGGGAAACAAAGATAAGCATCCACGCTGATAAGAAAACTAGGGATACCCTGATCAAACTATTATTTGATTTCAAAGATGTGTTCACATGGTCGTATGATGACATGCCAGGACTCGGTGTTTATTTGGTGGTGCATAAATTGCCTACTTGTCCCGGTTATCCACCTTTCCAACAGAAGCAAAGAAAGTTCAAAATTGACACTAGTGATAAGATAAATGAAGAAATCACAAAACAATTCAAAGTTGGTGTGATCTGAGTTGTTCGATACACCATGTTGTTAGCTAATGTGGTGTCAATGCCTAAGAAAGATGAAAAAATGCGAGTTTGTGTTGATTAATAGGATTTGAACAATGCAATTCTCAAGGACAACTTCCCTTTACCAAATATCCACATCCTCGTTGATAATTGTGCCAAACATGAGATACAGCCTTTCGTGGATTGTTATGCTGGGTATCACCAGGTTTTGATGGATGAAGAGGATGCAGGAAAGACCGTTTTACAACACCCTAGGGCACATACTGTTAGAGGGTCATGCCTTTTGGTCAAAAGAATGCTGGGGCAACATATATGAGGGCCACAACTACCATTTTCCACGACATGATGTATCAAGAGATTGAGGTACATGTGGATGATGTGATTATGAAGTCTAGAATGCAAGAAGACCATGTGCAAGATCTAAGAAAGTTCTTTGAGAGGTTGAGCAAATATGACTTGAAACTGAAATCGATTGAGTGCTTGTTTGGAGTTCCATCTGGGAAACTTCTGGGATTATAGTCAGTCGGAGGGGCATCGAATTGGACTCCCCAAAGATAAAATCCATTCTAGATTTTTCGCTTCCAAAAAGCAAGAAAGAGGTTATGAGTTTGCTCGAAAGGTTGAACTATATTAGTAGGTTCATTGCTCAGCTTACTACAACTTGTGAACCCATATTTAAGCTTTTCAAGAAAGATGCAGCAATTAAGTGGATAGATGAATGTCAAGAGGCTTTCGATAAAATCAAATAATATCTAGCGAACCCTCCAATGTTGGTTCCACCCGGACCAGGAAGACCCTTGTTCTTGTATTTGACAATCTTAGAAAACTCTTTTGGATGTGTCCTAGGGTAACATGATGTAACCGAGAAGAGAGAACATGGAATATATTATCTGAGCAAAAAGTTCACTAGTTATGAGGTCAAGTACACTTTGTTGGAGAGAACCTGTTGCGCCCTATCTTGGGTTGCCTAAAAGCTAAGACACTACGTGCTGGCTTACAAAATGTACGTCATAACTAGAATGGATCCCTTGAAATATATATTCCAAAGGTCGGTGCCCACTAGAAGGTTAGCGATGTGGCAAATCATGTTCACTGAGTTCGACATTGTCTATGTCACCCCCATTGCAATGAAGCTCAAGCCTTGGCAGATCATCTAGTTGAGAACCCGGTCGATGATGAATACTAATCCTTAAGCACTTACTTCCGGATGAAGAATTAAATTTGGTTGAAGTGGTTCTAGAGAACATCAATGCCTGAAAAATGTTCTTTGATGGGGCTGTAAAGACAAAAGACATATGGATAAGGGCAGTTCTTATCTCTCCCGCAGGTTAACACTATCCAAAAATAGCCCATCTTCATTTCTTTTGCTCAAATAACACTGCCAAATATGAAGCCTGCATCATGGGTATGAATATGGCGATTGATCTAGATGTGCAAGAATTACTAATCATGGATGATTCTAATTTGATTATTCGGCAAGCTCAGGGTAAGTGGGAAACTGGGGACATCGAACTCATCTCGTATAGGAAACATGTGGAAAACCTCAGTAAATGGTTCAAGTCCGTGGAGTTCAAGTACATTCCGCGATTCCACAATGAGTTAGCAGATGCGGTAGCTACTTTGGCCTCAATGCTTCTGTACACGGGTAACACTCCCGTTGGAAATTTGAGTTTGGGAAAGACACTTATTGAAATGCAATTGAAATACAACCGGATGATGAACCTTGGTATCACGATGTCAAAAGTTTTCTTAAAATGAAAGAATATCCTGAGCATGCCAATGGGATCAAAAGAGGAGTATCTTAATTGCCGCGCCCCCTTTTTCTCGCGAAATCGAGTTTATGACATTTGGGAGGACAACTCATTCCTTTTGGGAATTGAGTTTGATTTGAAGAGTCGCCACCTAATGATTAAAGTGCATTAGGACACTAGGAGGGGTTTGTTTTGAGTAACCAGATATTGGGTAAGGTCTTGAAATTATCTCAAGGGGAAGGTGTTAGGCACCCCTCAGATTCACTAGTGTGGTTCCCGGCCAAACTATTGTTGTGACTTAAGTGCAAATAACACAGGGGAAAATAAAGGCTTCAAATAAGAGGGGATTTTCATGTAATGGCTACAAATAAACAAAAATAAGAAAAAGGAACTAAAAAGAGTTGATTTTCTTAAAAGAAATGGTTTAAAAAGATTTAAAAGAAACAAAGAAAACAAAGGGAAGGGGATTGGGGGGGGGGGTCCTATGTTTATTAATAATATGGATCACCCCACACAACATCCGGTAATCACCCCTCATTGAGGGGCTACACGTGATGTTATCGCATGGTCATCATATCCATATCTACCATTTCCCACCCCGTTAAGGTATTAAAGCGCGGAGTGGTCTCGTTTACTTACTGCATGCTATTACCCACCCCAATCCTATCAGCCCCGGAGGCATTTGGGACAAATAATCCTAAAGGGAGGAGGTATTGAGCTTATTTGTGGTTTCAAAAGGTAAAATACTAAGGCGACAAACAAAACACATATAACACGTTTGGGGAAGCATATAACAAATAAAAAGGGCTCAGACAGACCTCCTTTAAACCGAAGAAAGCACATAATGTAGTATAACTTGCATGTACTGTTTAGGGTCTGATTAAAACTTAAAAGGTTGAGGCAGACTGATTTATTACATAGTTCAGATAAGAAGCCCGAATCAGGCCTGCCTGCTGGTTGTAGCATATAAAATCTGATTCAGCTTATAAGCTTTCACCTTATGGCTTGCCTAAGTGTTAGACGAAGACCTTATAGGCAATATATCTAATGATTTCAAAAATAAGGATATGAGCTGATTACATACTGATTTAAGAAAAGTTGTCAATTATTAAAGGAGGACGAGTTTTATCAAAAGAGCATAAGTTCTGCAACTGGTAATGCATTATTATTGTTGGTTTTAGACTCATAAGCGAGTGAGGCGATTCAGATTTGATTAAAGCTCCTATTGGCATGCTTTCTATGCATTTTTCGACTTTAGAACACTTTTATAGACATAGAGAAATGCAGAAATCCTACAAACATGATATCTAGGTGTTGTATTTTTTATGGACATGATATCTAATCGTAGTTGGTTATTTAAGACCTATAAACATGTTTGCCTAATGAAAGTGGATATGCAAGATTCAGAAAGACCTATATGCATATTTTCTATATATGCATATGCAAAATTCAGATTTCGAGTAATTATAGACATAATATCTATATGAAAGGATGCAGGATTCCTATAGACATGATATCTATATGAGAGTGCAGAAATTCAGAAAACTCCTATGGACAGGATATCTATATATGAGAATGCAGGATTCTTATAGACATGGAATCTATATGGAAGTATAGAAATCAGAGATTCCTATAGACATGGTTATCTACATGGAAATGTAGAAATTCAGAAACTCCTATAGGCAGGTTATCTACCCCTTTTTGCATACATAGTTACCCCTCCCTTTTCACTAGCCATCCCCGCGAGTTTTCATTACAAAGTTATTACAGCCCAGAAAAATAAAGTAAAGTAAAGAAAATACATCAGAAATTAAAAAGTACAATCAAGGAGAGCCTGATTCAGATTTCCTGTCTGAAATATGAAGTAAACCAACTCCAAGAGATCATGTTCCAATGCCTTTCTCCCATTTGGATGTGTCAAAGTTCCCTAAGAGTCTCATATGAACTCCGGGCAGTACTTACACCCAAATGTATTACCGGATTAAGACATAGTGCAGTGTGGAAGGGCTAGCCCTCAGGTGTCCCAGTTCAGAGGGAACTGTCCCAAGGCAAGGCTCACAAGAGGGGGCAGAACTTAGAGACTAAGAGAGAGTGCAAGTGCAGAAATAGAGTGCTGAAAGGGAAAAGGGAAACAACTTAAATCAGTACACATAGGGGTGTAGGGGAATGAGGAAATTTGCAAGAGTAAAAGAAAAGCAGGCTGATAGGCACACCCAGCAATGAGAGATGCTGGCACACCCTCCAGCCTGTTTGCTTAGAAGTTAAGACCCTATTGGTTCAAAGTTAATTCATAGGCAACAACTCACATGCCATGCCTTAAGTCATAACTCTCAAACACATAAGGGTAATGGGGATAGGGAGCAAGGATTCACAACAGAAACAGACAGAAAGATATGAGTATACTAACTTAAATATTGAACTTTAAAGAAAGAGTAAAGTAGACATGGATATAAAAGCTGTAAACGGAATACATTGTGATGATGCTGAAGCTTAAATTAGGACATACCAGTTTCAAAGAAACAAAATAGAGAAAATGTAGTAGTCTTGCAAACAGGCCACAGTGTAGATAAGAAGAGAATATTATTATGAGAGAGTATGAGTTCAGAAGGATTCTCAGTTGACGATGAGTTTGTGAAAGAGTTGAACATTTATAGTGTGAAAATCAAGCATAAATAAGGTAAGAAAACAGTTAAGGAACTGATTGTCAATTAAGAATCAATTACACAAGACTTCCCCTAATTAGGGAATTTAGATTCAAACGGGTAAAAACGATTTAAGGAAAAAAATTGAATAAGCACTTTGTGCAAAGCATGCAATTAGAGGCAAATACATAAAATGTTATTTAAGGACAAGATTTTGAAGTACACGGTTGTACAAATAAGGTAAGAAAATCAATTAGTAGCCTGTAAATCAATGGTCAGAGATCTGGTAATTACTGATCCATGAATGAACCAAGCCATAAAAGCTGAGAAGGGTTTTAAAATTAAGTCGAGTCATGAGTAAAATCAGCAAACAAGGAAGGAAAATCAATTAGTAATATTCAAAAGGAAGTCTGAACTAATCATAAATTTGAAAACCCCTTTAGAGGGAGGTTCATCACATATAAAGAGCATACAAACATGTTGAGTTGAAAGAAGATGTTGTACCATTGCAAAATCAGTAGGTAGTGGTTCGTCACATAAGTTAGAATTGCAAAAGAGAAGTAGCATTCTGATAGCATGCAAAAGATCTAGTAAAAAGAGTTTAGAATTGTGTGAAAACAAGAACGACCAAGCTCAGTTCAGAGACTCGAAATTGGTTTGAAAGAGTTGGGGTTTTTGAAATAAAACCTTAGTTCGAGCAAATCACATAGCCAAACCTGGAAGAACCCCCAAATTCTAGGGTTTCCGCCATTAATCGAGTGTAGAGTTGAGAGGGCAAGTAATAAAATTCGAAACAGGTTCAGAGGTCTCAGAAAAGAACTGAAACTTCTAACGTATTCCTTTCAGCAACAAATTTCATGAGAAAACATGATAGAAAAGTAACATGCAGAACATAACAGAAGAGCTCAAAGAAAATAGAGTAGGAGAAGCTAATACGAAACATAATGGGAAAAAATGATAAGAACAGTAGAAGAAGCTTGCTAAGAAGTTTTAGAAAAAACTTAAACAGAGCTCAGTAGACGAAACTTAATGAGAAACACTTAAGAACATAGTAAAGGAAGTTACGATAGGAGAAACACACAAGAACACAACATAGGAAAATACCGTAGAAGAAGCACACAAGAACACAGTAGAAGAAAATACAAGAAAACAATAGAGGCAGATACACAAAAAGAAAAAGAAAGTCAGAGTAACATTTAAATACTTTTCAGAAAACCCTAGATTGGAAAAGAAATGGTTTTGAAAGTAGTTTTTTGAAAGAAAAGCTAGAAAAATCGTTTAAAAGCTTAGGGAAATCATAGATACACAACGGATCTAAAGGAATCGGAAAAACCTCGAAGGGTCAGTGTTTTAGAAGAACCCCAGTAGTGAGAAAGGCTTGGAAAAGTCACCGATCTAAGCAGGAGAGGTCGAGGTCAGGCTCGAACAACCATAGTATGCTGGAACAAAGCCGGAGATGACCATGAAACTTCGAATCGACAGAGGTCTGGATACGACCCTTCATGGTCAGGCCTTAAATCTTCAGAAATCGGGCGTGTGGGAGCCATTGGAGGCCGGTGTAGGGTTTCCATAGCCTTAGAAGCCATGGGTTCCAGTGGTTTTCAGGGTGGAAGTGGTAGGAGGTGGCTAGGGTTTAAGAAGTTTCTAGAGGGTTTGAGAGAATGGGAGGGTTCAGAGGCGGCTTGGTAGGTGGAAAATGATTTAGGTTTAGGGGGGTAATGGGTAATTAAAAATGGTAAGGTTGAAATGTGGTCGTTGATCATTTTGATCAATGACCTGGATTAAACGGGGGGCCGGGCGGGGATAAAATTCAAGTGAGCATAAATATGAGAATTCAAGTGAATCACCAAAAATGATAATTTTGGACACTTATTGGATTTTTCTTGATAAATTAAGGCAATAAAATTGATTTTAAATGCCTTTAAAATTAAGAAAAATAATAAAAATATTTGTAAATATTTATATATGCATACATATACTATTTTGAAAGTATTTTGCATATAAAAATATACCGAGAAAAATTGAGGGTATCAACAGCTGCCCCTCTTTACCCGAGAAGGATGAAAGAGTTGTCGGGTAAAGATATGATGGCCAATTTTGACCGAACGAAATGGTTTGAAGAGGTTGACCTTGCTCTAGTTCCTGAGCTACTTACATATCCCTGGTCTTATAGGAATCAGGCCATATGTAGTTCGGGATCCATCGGCGGAATATGCCAATGGAGATTTTCAAGACGGACGCGATATTCGGGTTGGGATGGATGGTTAAAGTCTAACAGGGCTACGGGAATTGGAGCGAGATTTCTCCTGCTGAGACGGTCGTTGCTCGCCGGTTTACCTGCAAATAAGCAATACAAGTGTATATTGTGCGGAAATTTAAACGTGATGCGAGTTCCCATCGGACCATGAATGTTTGTCTTTGGACGGTTAGGATGACGTCCTCAGACCATGATGTCCTGGGCCATGAAGCGCATGATAAGGGATTGACAGGCCATGAAATGATGCTCTCGGACTATGAGAATGATGCCTCCGAACTATGTCGCCTTTGAATAATGATATGCAAAAGATAAAAGGGGTCTTCAGGCCATGGCATGGCGTTCTCGGGCTATAAAAATGGTGCCTCCAAACAACAATGCCTTTGGATAGATTGGCGATCTTTGAGCCCATGAGATGCAGAAGGTGGCGATCTTTCAGCCGTTGCAAGATGTAAATGAAGTGGCGATCTTTCAGCCGATGCAAGAAGGTGGCAATCTTTCAACCGATGCAAGATGTAAATGAAGTGGCGATCTTTCAGCCAATGCAAGATATAAATAAAGTGGCGATATTTCAGCCCATGAGATGCAGAAGGTGGCGGTCTTTCAGCCGATGCAAAATGTAAATGAAGTGGCGATCTTTCAGCCGATGCAATATGTAAATAAAGTGGCAATATTTCAGCCCATGAGATGCAGAAGGTGGCGGTCTTTCTGCCGATGCAAAATGTAAATTAAGTGGCGATCTTTTAGCTGATGCAAGATGTAAATAAAGTGGCAATATTTCAGCCCATGAGATGCAAAAGGTGGCGGTCTTTCAGCCGATGCAAATGTAAATGAAGTGGCGATCTTTCAGCCGATGCAGATGCAAATAAAGTGGCAATATTTCAGCCCATGACATGCAGAAGGTGGCGGTCTTTCAGCCGATGCAAAATGTAAATAAAGTGGCGATCTTTCAGCCATGAAGATGGAGGTAGAACTTAAACTCGGAAGGCAGAATGGTAGCCTTATGCAATGGAGGGAATGCAGATGGAGACAGAGCTTTGTCTCGGAAGGCAGAATGATAGCCTTATGCAATGCAGAGCATGCGGATGGAGATAGAGCTTAGTCTTGGGAGGCAAAATGGTAGCCTTATGCAATGCAGAAAATGCAGATGGAGACAGAGATTAATCTCGAAAGGTAGAATGGTAGCCTTATGCAATGCAGAGAATGCAGATGGAAACAGAGCTTAGCCTCGTAAGGCAGAATGGTAGCCTTATGCAATGCAGAGAATGCAGATGGAGACAGAGCTTAGTCTCGGAAGGCAGAATGGTAGCCTTATGAAATGCAGAGAATCCAGATGGAGACAGAGCTTAGTCTTGAAAGGTAGAATGGTAGCCTTATGCAATGCAGAGAATGCAGATGGAGACAGAGCTTAGTCTCGGAAGCTAGAATGGTAGCCTTATGCAAGAAATAAAAGGTAGGTGGTAGTAGAGTTTTCTTAGCTGATATCTAATTTCGATATTGTGGCTACTGGGGAAGCTGGCTGATCATATGAGTAGCGTTTGCGAGTTCTGGGTATTCTCCTTTTTGCCAAGTATTCCTTGATATCATGAAACCAAGGCTTTTCGTCTGCTTCTTCTTCGACATGAGCACAGTAAGCTGGCTGATCATGGATCTTTACTAGAATGGGATCAATGAAATTCTTGTCTGGATGTTGTATCATGGATGATAGGGTAGCCAGTACATCGGCGAATTCATTCTGGGCCCTGGGAACATGCTGGAATTCTGTCTTTGTGAACCTCTTTTCTCAACTCCTGTACATGATGCAGATAAGGGAGTATCTTGGAATTCTTGGTCGCCCATTCTTCTTGGACCTGCTATATAAGCTAGTCCAAATCTCCAATTACTAGCAACTCTTTAATGTTCATGTTAATGGCCATCTTGAGCCC
The DNA here is from genome assembly GCF_000715075.1 of Nicotiana tabacum. NCBI lineage: Eukaryota > Viridiplantae > Streptophyta > Magnoliopsida > Solanales > Solanaceae > Nicotiana > Nicotiana tabacum. The sequence continues at coordinate 150,269,711 of NC_134087.1, read as the reverse complement.
TAGGATGCAGGCTTCATACTCGGCCATATTGTTGGTGCAAGGGAACCTGAGTTTGGCAGACACTGGATAATGCTGACCGGTTTCTAATACTAGGACCGCTCCTATGCCAACTCCTTTGAAATTTGTTGCTCCATCGAAAAACATTCTCCAACCGTCATAGGATTCTGCAATATCTTCTCCTATGAACGATACCTCCTCATCAAGAAAATATGTTTTCAAGTGTTTGTATTCTATGTCCATGGGATTTTCAGCAAGGTGATCTGCTAGTGCCTGTCGTTTGATTGCTTTCTAAGTCACGTAGATAATGTCAAATTCACTCAACAGGATTTGCCACTTGGCCAACTTGCTAGTGGGCATGGGCTTCTGAAAGATGTACTTCAAAGGATCCATCCTTGATATGAGATATGTAGTATAGGCACAAAAGTAGTGCCTCAACTTCTGAGCTACCCAAGTCAAAGCACAATAGGTGCGCTCTAACAGAGAATACTGAGCCTCGTACGGGGTGAAATTCTTACTGAAGTAATAGATGGCATGCTCCTTCCTCCCCGTTTAATCATGCTTCCCCAGAACACAATCGAACGCTCCATCCAGTACTGCGAGGTATAGCAATAGAGGTCTACCTGGCTCGGGCGGGATCAGAACCGGTGGTGTTGACAGGTACTCCTTGATTCGGTCGAAGGCCTTTTGGCAGTCATCGGTCCATTTGGTAGCGACATCTTTCTTCAACATCTTAAAGATTGGCTCACAGATAACTGTAGATTGTGCTATGCACCGGCTGATATAGTTAAGTCTCCCTAAGAAACTCATTACATCTTTCTTGTTCTTTGGCGGTGGCAGTTCTTGAATAGCTTTGACCTTTGATGGATCCATTTCTATTTCTCGGCGACTTACAATGAACCCAAGTAGTCTTCCGGTAGGAACCCCAAATGCGCACTTCGTGGGATTCAGTTTTAGGTTGTACCTTCTCAGTCTATTGAAGAACTTCCTCAAATCTTCCATATGATCAGTGGCTTTCTTGGACTTGATGATAACATCGTCTACATATACTTCGATCTCCTTGTGTATCATATCATGGAAAATAGTGGTCATGGCCCTCATGTAGGTGGCCCCTGCATTTTTTAACCCAAACAACATCATTTTGTAGCAGTACATTCCCCACGGTGTAATAAAAGTCATTTTCTCAGCATCTTCTTCATCTATCTAGATTTGATAATAACCAGCGAAACAATCTATAAATGATTGCAACTTGTGCTTGGCGCAATTGTCAATCAGGATGTGTATGTTTGGCAAGGGGAAGGCGTCCTTCAGACTGGCCCGATTGAGATCCCGGTAGTCGACACAAACTCTGACTTTCCCATCCTTCTTCGGCACCGGCACAATATTGGATAACCATGTCGGATATTCTACTCCCTTGAGAAACTTAGCTTTGACCTGCTTAGTGACTTCTTCTTTGATCTTCAGACTCCTATCAGGCTTGAACTTTCTGAGTTTCTGCTTTAACGGTAGACATGTTGGATCAGTTGGCAGTTTGTGGGCCACAATAGATGTGCTCAGACCAGTCATGTCATCATATGACCAGGCAAATATGTCCTCGTATTCTCTTAGAAATTTTGTGTACCCTTCCTTTTCTAACGGTGATAAGTGAACGTTGATTCATGTTTCTTTGACATTTTTTGCATCTCCCAGGTTAACAATCTCAGTCTCGTCCAGGTTGGACTTCGGCCTGTTCTCAAAGTTCTTGACTTCTTTAACAATCTCTTCTGGTATATAATCTTCCTCTGAATCTATGTTCGTTTGTTGCGTTGTCTCGTTGCATGTCACAGCCATTGGTTCATCAAGATAGGTAATAGTAATGCTTTATAAATAAAGTAATTAGAGAAAATAATAAGAGTAAGATTTGTAAGGAAACTAAAATGCTTTGATAAATTTCATAACTATTTTGAACATTGGAAGATCTTATTGCGAAAATTCAAAATGCGAAAGGAAAATCAACTAGTAAAAATAAAAGATAGTGCATGATGCTTTGTTCAGCCTTGCTACCCTGAGGCTTTCCTGGCTTTGGTGGTTCTGATGGTCCAATTGTTGAGGCATACTCCTCGGCTTACAGCTTGTATGGAAGGGCCTTCCTCCCCCTCCTCCTCGAAGATGACACAACAATTCATGTAATCATCTTCTAGGAACAAATTCCTCACTGCTGCCAGTGCTTCCTCTTCTTCTGACCCATAGATAACATCGGTCGGCTGGAAAGTCTTCTCTAAATGTGGTATTGGCTACTCCGGCGGGTAGTATGGACCGCGCCATGGTGGTGACCAATTGTTGAATTCTTCCTAAGTGTACTCATATCCCAGACCAAAGGTGGTGCCATGTTTCTTCAGTTTGATAGGCTTGGAGATTCCTTGGAGGTTCTTGCCAAGTCCCTTTCCAAGTTCATATCCGCTCTAGTTCAATATGCTTTCAATTTTGTTGTCCCACCATTTGTCTTTGTCAATGGCGTTGACTCACTCGATGTGGTGATAGGTTTCTCCGCCTATCTTTCTTCTTCCTCTGATCGCTGGGATGATTTGGCAACTGTATATGGGATTGCTACCGTCGCCGTGAATGATCACTTCTTGGTGATTCCACTCAAACTTCACTGCTTTATGTAGTGTTGACGCTACAGCCCTAGCAACACGAATCCACGGCCGTCCCAACAACAAGTTGTAAGATGCGGGCACATCTATTACTTGGAAATCGACATTGATCCAAGTAGGCCCCATTTTCAAGCATAAAATACTTTCCCCAATAGTGGACCTTTGGGAACCGTCGAAAGCTTTGACGTTGATGGCCCCATCCTTGATCTCATGCAGCCCTTCCCCAATGTTCTAAGTGTTACCAACGGACAAATATTGAGGCTGGACCCTTCATCAATTAGGATCCTAGTGATAAAATAATCTTCGCATTGCACGGTGAATTGCAACGCTTTGTTGTGACTCAACCCTTCTGGTGGCAGCTCATCTTTAAGAAAAGTGATCTTGTGACTTTCCAATACCTGCCCTACCATGTTTGCCATTTCTCCTCCGGTGATGTTTCTTGGTACATATGCCTCACTCAGCACCTTCAACAAGGCATTCTTATGTGCATCGGAACTTTGCAGTAAAGCTAGGATAGAAATCTGTGCCGGTGTTTTGTTCAGCTGATCAATGACTGAGTATTCCTTGGCTTTTATCTTTCTCCAGAGATCATCAGGCCCGGTTTTAGTAATGGTCGGTCGACCAGAGGCCTGCTTACTCGACTCAGCTAAATGCTCCGGAGTATAAATCCTACAGGTTCTTGTCATACCCTGTGCCGCAACTGTTTCCCCGAACTTGGCTTTCCCCTTCCTTCTCGCCTCGGCTGTGTAATCCCAAGGTATGGCATTTGTATGAAATGGTGTTACGGCCAACATTGCTACTAGAATGGGCACCTTTACTCCGGATGGAGCATGTATTTTGGAGGGTAAAACCGTAACTTCAAACGGTGTGGGTGTGTTTGCTGGAGACCCAAACTCGACCTCAATTGGTGTTGGTGTCTTTGCAGGGGGTGGTGCTTCAATCTCAAGTGGTACAGACATGTTTACCTCGGCATCCCCAGAAGGCTGAGTCTGGACTATAATCGGATTAAGGGTGACTATTGGCTTTTTTGGTTCGTCACCTTCTGCGATTAAATCGATCTTTTGGGATCCCAATCATCCTCTATTTCAATCATGTGAACACCTCCACCCTTATGGTCCGACAGAGGGTTATTGCAGACATTCGGAGTAGGCTCCTTTGCCACAACGATCTTGTTATCAATCAAAGTCTGGATCTTATCTTTCAGAGAGCAGCATTCATCAATGGTATGCCCTTTCATGCCGGAATGGTATGCACATGATTTATTTAGATTGACCCATTGAGAAGGATTTTTAGGGGTTATAGTAGGGATAGGGGTGACATAACCAGTAGCTTTGAGTCTTTCGTACAGTTGGTCAATTGGCTCAGCAATGGCGGGGTACTATTTGGGGGGTCTGCAGTCAAAATTTGTTCGAAGTCTAGGAAAGTTTTGGCATGCGAGAGGTGACTGATAGTGGTATGACTAAGCATTGTAGGCTTGGTAGACGTGTGCGGGTTGGGAATATGTGGGTGAAGTAGGTTGATATGTAGGAGGTGGGGGTGATTGGTAAGTAGGTAGTGGGGTTTGGTAAGAGGGTGAGGGTGTTTGGTAATTCGGGGTAGGCTGATATGTGAGTGGAGGTATCAGATGGCGTGGTATTTGATAGGGGATTTGGTCCTCTGTGCAACCATTACGGCACCTGCGTCCCTTTTCTTGGACGTACCACCAGACTGTAAAGCCTTATTGGTAGCTTGCAAAGCTTCAAAGTTTGTAACCATACCATTTTTGATGCCTTCCTCGATCCTTTCCCCTAGCTTGATGATGTCGGAAAATTTCTAGCTCTCAATCAACATCAGCCTTTCATAGTACTGCGGGTCTTGAGCCTAGACGAAAAACTTGTTCATTCTTCTTCTAAAATCGGTCTGATCTTAGCGACTTCTGATCTCCAACGAGTAGCGTACTCGCGAAATGTTCCGTGGGCTTCTTCTTTAAATTCTGGATGTAGAACACATCTGGCGCATTTTCTGTGTTGAACCTGAACTTGTCCATAAAGTCTGACGCCATACTCACCCAGTTCGACCATTTATTCAGGTCTTGGCTAATGTACCAAGACAGAGCATCTCCTCTCAAACTCCTCATGAAAAGCTTCATGCAAATCCTTTTGTCCTCCCGTACTCCGACCAGCTTGTCGCAGTATGTTCTCAAGTGGACTCTCGGATCTCCTGTACCATCAAACATCTCAAACTTAGGAGGTTTGTACCCATCGGGCAGTTCAACATCCGGTTGTATGCAAATATCTTCGTAGTTCAAACCTTCAAATCCCTTACTCCTTCGACACCCTGAATTTGACTAGTCAATTTCTTGAGTTCCATAGCCAGGTCCCTGATGAGTGAGTCTTTATCATTAGACTCGAGTGTGCTTGAGATGGGTTGGGTGGAGTGTGGCATGGTCTCCACATAGATAGGGGTGTTATGGTGGGCGTGGAAATGGTTATTTGTGGAGTTCAAAGGTTTAGGGATGAGCAGTGGAGTATTGTTGGATGTGTGGCAAGTATTGCAGTGGTGGTGAGGAGTGGGGTGGTTTTGTGGTTTTGGGATGTTTTATGGAGGTGTGGGGTTCTGAGAATTTGGAAAATTGATATCTGGAGTGATGAGTGAAAATGACAAGTTTGCCAGATTCCGAACTTGATCAAGTTCCTCCTGAAATTTCAATAAATTCTGCTCGAGTTGGGACACACTTTCTTTGGAGACTTGGGCACCATGAGTGACCTATACCCATTCAGTTGAGTTTTCCTTTCTGGTGTTGTTCAAATTTTCCATCTTTCCTTTGTTCCTGCTTCTGATAGGACTAGGAAGAGGAGTGGGTGGAGGGCCCTTTGATCTTGTGGAATATGATGACGATGCCAAAGTGCACGAACTAACCTTTGGGGAGGGTAATAAATAAAACAAAAGTAAAAAAAAACGTAACAAGTCAGTGTGAATTTTATAAGGAAAAATATTGCGATATTTAAACACATAGTGCAAGAATGTAAATCATGTCCTAATTTGGGAGCCTCCTTGTGCCCGAGGTAGGCCTAGCGACAAATTGATTTGGAGAACATAGAATGCTAAATGCCTCATTTTATTGATAAAAGTAGACGAATCCCAAAACGACACTAAATAACAAGGAATAAAATGTCACTAGTGGCAATTGGCCTTATTACATTTCTTAAAGTAAAAAGAAAAGATTACTATCTATTTGGTCCCAGAAGGACCTTCCCCAGACTTGGCATCTTTGGCTCCATCAAACAGCTTCACCAGCTCGCGAAGTCCCAGCAGCAGGTAGGCTCTGGCCAGGTGTCCACCCTCGTTTCCTTCAGCATTCTGGTAGTCCTCGATCCTCTTGAGAAACTTCCTTTCTAGCTCCACTAAGCCTCGTTCCAAGTATCCCAGTCACTTGTTGGCAATGACAGCCATGTCTTTGCACTCTTCAATCAGTTTTTGGTGGGCTTCTTGAATCTTACGGTGCTCGCTTTCACATTCCCGAATCCTCTTGCGCAGTTGGTTGTATTTGACCTATGCTTCAGCCCTTTCATCGATGATTCTATGACCTCGAACAAACCCGAGTTGACCCAGACCATTTTGATTATCCTCCAGCCAGCCTGAATAGTATGGAGTACAACCAGCATGGTATCTGTCTAGTTCGATAGTGTCTCTTCCCATGATGATCTTGCAATGCCACATATGCTGAGCTTGGTGCTTATAAGGACTATCATCAGCTTGGAAGTAATCCCGGAAGTGACTCATCTTGTCTACCATTGGTATGACCTGCTTCCTACCTACATGTCTCATAACTCGGAGAGGGTCATAAGGGTAGGTTCTTCTCAGACCGATTAGTATAAAAACGGCACATCCCTAGATCAGATGATGAACTCCTCAGTAGGGAACCACTCAAACATCCATTGCACTTGATCCTCTATTAGATTTTCAAACAGTTCTAACCACCCTTTGGCATCCTCTGGTTGAGCGAACATATTGGGCATGTAGTTCATTCGTCTTGGATGATGGAAGGCTATGTGATCATCCTAATCCCTTCGTTATATCTCTTGTCGGTATTCGCCTCTTTGGAGGTGCTCCATGAGCCAGAGATGGAGTAGCAAATTGCAACCCTCGAAATGTTGGGCTCCTTGTTGACACTTCTCTAAGGCTCGGTATATCTCTGTGAGGATCATGGGCACTATACTGAACGGTTGCCCACCAATTCCCTCAATTAGAGTTTTGGTTGCCATAGCTAGCCTGGTGTGGATCCTTGCTTTCTTCATTGGAAACACTATTATCCCCAAGAAGCCGAACATGAAGACAAAGACCTTTCGGTGAATATGCCCCAATGATGTAAGGGCGAACTCATCCGAATAAGTACGTTAGGATTTGCTATGACCGTATCTCTCGTACAAATAATCAAAGGGAATATATGACTCTTTCAAGCATGTCAAGTCTGGATTCTTCTTTAGGCCCATAATTTTGAGAAAACCTCTACCCTTGTGATTTTCCGACATTAACAAACCCGGAGTCTCCCATGGTATACCAGCCAATCCTCCTATTTCCTCTAGCAGGGGTGTCATCTCAATCTCCCCGAAGTGAAACATGGACCTATCACAATCCTATAACAGAGTAGAAGCTTCTATGATTTTGTTGTTGGGTTGGATCTCCAGGAGGGAAGGTAGATTTCCTAGGCATTTCCGGACAAGATTTCGATCACTGGAATGAAGGTCCTCCCACCAGCTTAGCAACCTTGGGTGGACATTAGTGACCATGCCGAATCTGGGGACTTCGTGCCTCATGTTTGTGCAAGACAAAAGGGTTAGGCCCATACCCCCACCAGACTCGACTATTAAATACCAATAATTGGCATAAGACATTTAGTTCTCCAAATAAATGCACAGAACATGGTAGTGTCCGTTTGGGTTTTGGGAAAACCCAGTGGACTTTGGACAAGGCTATCTTAAAGAGTCATTATGCGGACAACATAACTGACTCGGCTGGGTTTGACCATGATGCATGCACAATTAAATAGAGTAAGGTTTCTATGGGGGTTTTAGACGGGTACCCTTGAGCGTACAACTCAAGGGGGAAAGGCACGGAACCGTAATTTAAAATAGTAATAAAGGAGTGCAGTAAAGGAAAACAGTAAAGAAATAAGGGAAAGAAACAAGAGACAAGTCAGTTTTTGCAATAGGAGAGGGAATTAAATGCTTAAAGGTATTAAACAAATAAAGGCACATAAGAAATGTAAAGTCACAGTAATAGCTTGAAATGGTAAAAGCCTAAAGGAAAATCCCCAGCAAAGTCGCCACGCTGTCGCGCCCCCTTTTCGCGAAATCAGGTTTATGACATTTGGGAGGACAACTCATTCCTTTTGGGAAATGAGTTTGATTTGAACAGTCACCACCTAATGATTAAAGTTCATTAGGACACTAGGAGGGGTTTGTTTTGAGTAACCAGAGATTGGGTAAGGGCTTGAAATTATCCCAAGGGAAAGGTGTTAGGCACCTCTCAGGATGCACTAGTGTGGTTCCCGGCCAAACTATTATAGTGGCTTAAGTGCAAATAACACAGGCAAATAAAGGCTTCAAATAAGAGGGGTTTTCACATAATGGCTACAAATAAAAAAAATAAGAAAAAGGAACAAAAAAGAGTTGATTTCCTTAAAAGAAATGGCTTTAAAAAATTTAAAAAAACAAAGAAAACAAAGGGAAAGGGGGGATCCTAGGTTTATTAATAATATGGATCACCCCACACAATATCCGGTAATCACTCCTCAATGAGGGGCTACACGTAATGTTATCGCGTAGTCATCATATCCATATCTACCCTTTCCCACCCCGTTAAGGTATTAAAGCACGAAATGGTCTCATTTACTTATTGCATGCTATTACCCGCCCCAATCCTATCAGCCCCGGAGGCACTTGGGAGAGGGAGGAGGTATTGGGCTTATTTGTAGTTTCAAAAGGTAAAATACTAAGGCGACAAACAAAACACATATAACAAGTTTGGGGAAGCATATAAACAAATAAAAAGGGCTCAGACAGACCTCCTTTAAACCAAAGAAAGCACATAATGTAGCATGACATGCATGTACTATTTAGGGTCTGATTGGTTGAGGCAGACTGATTTATTACATAGTTCAGATAACAAGCCCGAATCAGGCCTGCATGCTGGTTGTAGCATATAAAATCTGATTCAGCTTATAAGTTTTCACCTTATGGATTGCCTAAGTGTTAGACGAAGACCCTATAGGCATGATATCTGATGATTTCAGAAACAAGGATATGAGTTAATTACATACTGATTTAACAAAAGTTGTCATTTATTAAAGGAGGGCGAGTTTTAGCAAAAGATCATAAGTTTTGCAATTGGTAATGCATTATTATTGCTGGTTTTAGACTCATAAGCGAATGAGGCGATTCAGATTTGATTAAAGCTCCTATAGGCATGCTTTCTATGCATTTGTTGACTTTAGAACACTTTTATAGACGTAGAGAAATGCAGAAATCCTACAAACATGATACCTAGGTGTTGTATTTTTTATGGACATGATATCTAATCGCAGTTGGTTATTTAAGACCTATAAACATGTTTTCCTAATGAAAAGTGGATATGCAAGATTCAGAAAGACCTATAGACATATTTTCTATATATGCATATGCAAAATTCAAATTTCGAGTAATTATAGACATGATATCTATATGAGAGGATACAAGATTCCTATAGACATGATATCTATATGAGAGTGCAGAAATTCAGAAAAATCCTATGGACATGATATCTATATATGAGAATGCAGGATTCCTATAGACATGGTATCTATATGGAAGTGCAGAAATCAGAGATTCCTATAGACATGGTTATCTACATGGAAATGCAGAAATTCAGAAACTCCTATAGGCAGGTTATCTACCCCTTTTTGCATAGATAGTTACCCCTCCCTTTTCACTAGCCATCCCCGTAAGTTTTCATTACAAAGTTATTACAGCCCAGAAAAATAAAGTAAAGTAAAGAAAATACATCAGAAATTAAAAAGTACAACCGAGGAGAGCCTGATTCAGACTTCCTGTCTGAAATATGAAGTAAATCAACTCCAAGAGATCATGTTCCAAAGCCTTTCTCCCATTTGGATGTGTCAAAGTTCCCTAAGAGTCTCATATGAACTCCGGACAGTTCTTACACCCAAATGTATTACCGGATTAAGACATAGTGCAGTGTGGAAGGGCCAGCCCTCAGGTGTCCAAGTTCAGAGGGAACTCAAGGTCCCAAGGCAAGGCTCACAAGAGGGGGGCAGAACTTAGAGACTAAGAGAGAGTGCAAGTGCAGAAATAGAGTGCTGAAAGGGGAGAGGGAAAAGGGAAACAACTTAAATCAGTACACATAGGGGTGTATGGGAATGGGGAAATTTGCGAGAGCAAAAGAAAAGCAGGCTGATAGGCACACCCAGCAACGGGAGATGCTGGCACACCCTCCAGCCTGTTTGCTTAGAGGTTAAGACCCCATTGGTTCAAAGTTAATTCATGGGCAACAACTCACATTGACAGGCCTTAAGTCACAACTCTCAAACACATAGGGGTAATGGGGATAGGGAGAAAGGATTCACAACAGAAACAAATAGAAAGATATGAGCGTACTAACTTAAATATTGAATTTTACAGAAACAGTAAAGTAGACTTGGATATAAAAGCTGTAAACGAACACATTGTGATGATGCTGAAGCTTAAATTAGGACATACCAGTTTCAAAGAAACAAATAGAGAAAATGCAGTAGTCTTGCAAAACAGGCCACAATGTAGATAAGAAGAGAATATTATCATGAGAGAGTATGAGTTCAGAAGGATTTTCAGTTGATGATGAGTTTGTGAAAGACTTGTGCATTTATAGTGTGAAAATCAGGAAGAAATAAGGTAAGAAAACAGTTAAGGAACTGATTGTCATTTAACAATCAATTACACAAGACTTCCCTTAATTATGGAATTCAGATTCAAACAGGTAAAAATGATTTAAGGAAAGAAATTGAATAAGAACTTTGTGCAAAGCATGCAATTAGGGGCAAATACATAAAATGTTATTTAAGGACAGGATTTTGAAGTACACGGTTGTACAAATAAGGTAAGAAAATCAATTAGTAGCCCGTAAATCAATGTCAAGGATCTTGTAATTACTGATCCATGAATGAACCAAGTCATAAAAGCTGAGAAGGGTTTTAAAATTAAGTCGAGTCATGAGGAAAATCAGAAAACAAGGAAGGAAAATCAATTAGTTATATTCAAAAGGAAGTCTGAACTAATCATAAATTTGAAAACCCCTTTAGAGGGAGGTTCATCACATATAAATAGCATACAAACATGTTGAGTTGAAAGAAGATGTTGTGCCATTGCAAAATCAGTAGGTAGTGGTTTGTGACATAAGTCAGTAATGTAGAAGAGACGTAGCATTTTGATAGCATGTAAAAGATCCAGTAAAAAGAGTTTAGAATTGTGTGAAAACAAGGATGACCTAGCTCAGTTTAGAGACTCGAAATTGGTCTGAAAGAGTTGGAGGTTTTGAATTAAAATCTTAGTTCGAGCAAATCACATAGCCAAACCTGGAAGATCCCCCAAATTCTAGGGTTTCCACCATTAATCGAGTGCAGAGATGAGAGGGCAAGTAATAAAATTCGAAAAAGGTTCAGAGGTCTCAGAAAAGAACTAAACTTCTAACGTATTCCTTTCAGCAACAAAACTCATCAGAAAACATGATAGAAAAGTAATATGCATAACACAGCAGAAGAGCTCAAAGAAAATAGAGTAGGAGAAGCTAATACGAAACATAATGGGAAAAATTGATAAGAACAGTAGAAGAAGCTTGCTAAGAAGTTTTAGAAGAAACTTAAACAGAGCTCAGTAGACGGAACTTAATGAGAAACACTTAAGAACATAGTAAAGGAAGTTACGATAGGAGAAACACACAAGAACACAGTATAGGAAAACACCGTAGAAGAAAATACAAGAACACAATAGAGGCAGATACACAAAAAGAAAAAGAAAGTCAGAGAAACATTTAAATACTTTTCAGAAAACCCTAGATCGGAAAAGAAATGGTTTTGAAAGTAGTTTTTTGAAAGAAAAGCCAGAAAAATCGTTTAAACGCTTAGGGAAAGCATAGATACACAACGGATCTAAAGGAATCGGAAAAACCTCGAAGGGTTAGTGTTTTAGAAGAACCCCAATAGTGAGAAAGCTTGGAAAAGTCACCGATCTAAGCAGGAGAGGTCGAGGCCAAGATCGAACAACCATAATATGCTGGAGCAAAGCCGGAGATGACCATGAAACTTCGAATCGACAGAGGTCTGGATACGACCCTTCATGGTCAGGCCTTGAATCTTCAGAAATCGGGCATGTGGCAGCCATTGGAGGCCGGTGTAGGGTTTCCATAGCCTTAGAAGCCATGGGTTCCAGTGGTTTTCAGGGTGGAAGTGGTAGGAGGTGGCTAGGGTTTAAGAAGTTTCGAGAGGGTTTGAGAGAATGGGGGAGTTCAGAGGCGGCTTGGTAGGTGGAAAATGATTTAGCTTTAGGGGGTAATGGGTAATTAAAAATGGTAAAGTTAAAATGTGGCCATTGATCATTTTGATCAACGGCCTGGATTAAACGGGGGCCGGGCGGGTCATTTAAACGGGCTGTGGGTCGGGTAATTTTAGGAATTAGGCCGGGTGATTTGAAATTGAAATTGGGTTGGATTAGGGGTGCAAATTAGGCTGAAATTTAAATAAAATCTGGCTAGATTTAAATAGCCACTTTTTCCCATTTATTTTTATAAAAATAGCAAATTAAAATATGGAAATAAATTGCAAGTACTAAAATAATTTATAACATATAATTAACAATTTAAAAATATTGGACTTAATTTTTATAAATATAAATGCAATCAAATCGTAAATGAGGTTAATATTGCAATTACATGTAGTTGAGCTTTAAAAATACTAAATAAATTTGTAAAAATATGAAAAAATTATTTGGGCTGTAGTTTAGCATAAGTATGAGAATTCAATAAGTGAATCACCAAAAATGATAATTTTGGACACTTATTGGATTTTTCTTGATAAAATAAAGCAATAAATTGATTTTAAAAGCCTTTAAAATTAAGAAAAATAATAAATATATTTTTATATACTTATATATATATATATATATATATATATATATATATATATATATATATATATATATATATATATATACATATATATTTTGAAAGTATTTTACATATAAAAATATACAGAAAAAATTGGGTATCAACATTAATGCTTGCTAGTAATTTCTTCTTGAGTGGAGAAATCTTGTATAAAAGAACTCTAGATCTGAATCTGTTGAGATGTGTGGACTCTCGAGAAGTGGAGAGAATCATGAACAAAGTGCATTCTGGACTATGTGGTCCCCACATTAACTAGTATGTTCTTGCAAAGAAAATACTCCGGGTAGATTATTATTGGATGACCATGGAAAAAGATTATTTCAATTTGGTACGCAAGTGTCATCGGTGTCAGATAAACAGCGATTTGATTCACTTTCCGCCTTTGGAGTTGTATATCATGTTTGTACCTTGGTCGTTCGTCGCCTAGGGCATGGATGTTATCGGGAAAATCGAGCCGAAAGTTTCAAACGGACACAAATATTGTGGTTACAGTTGATTATTTCACAAAATGGTCAAAGCGATTACCTTTAAAGCTGTCACCAAGAAAACAGTGATGCATTTTGTGCATTTCCAATATCATATGTCGTTTTGGTATTCCTAAAGCTATCATTACGGACAATGCTACAAATATAAATAGTCACTTGATGAGAGAGGTATACGAGCAATTTAAAATTATGCATCGTAATTCTACTCCTTATCGAATGAAAGCCAATGGCACCGTTGAAACTACAAACAAAAATATCAAAAAGATTCTCAGAAAAATGGTCCAGGGTTCCAGACAATGGCATGAAAAGCTTCCTTTTGAACTATTAGGATATTGTACGACCGTGCGCACATTAGTTAGAGCCACCCCTTACTTATTGATTTATAGAACTGAAGCCATGATACTAGTTGAAGTAGAAATTTCCTCTCTTCAAATTATTATTGAAGCCGAGATCTAGGATGAAGAATGGGTCAAAACCTAGTTGGAAAAATATATTATGATTGCTAAAAAATGATTGGCCGCAGTTTGCCATGGTCAGTTGTACCAGCAAAGAAATAACCGTACCTACAATAAGAAAGTGCGGCCTAGGAAATTTGAAGTAGGGCAACTCATTTTGAGGCATATTCTCCAGCATCATGAAGAAGCTAAAGGAAAATTTCCTCAAAATTGGAAACGCCATACACTGTAACTAGATTTTTGTCGAAGGGTGCATTGTATTTAGGAGACATTGAAGGAAATATCCCCAAGACACAGTTAATACGGACATAGTCAAAAGGTACTATGTTTGACCCTTTACTTGTTGTTAACATTCTCTTATTGGAATGACGAAGGCTTTCATTCTCGCTACCCAAACACTATCAACCCCTTACAAACCCTTTGATCCAGATACTTTTTCCTTGATCACTCTCTTTGGATCCTTGTACTTAAAAGAAAGAAAGAAAAAGAAAGAAAAAGAATAAAAAAAGAAAAAGAAAAAAGAGGAATTAAAAAAAAGGAAAAAGAAAACAAAAAAAATAAAAAACAAAGTTCATGTAATTGAACTACGTCCGACCTTATTCCGAATGGATACGTACGCAGCCTAACTCTGGGGTTTGGTCACACCAAACAAAAATCAACATTTCCCCAAAAGTAAAAACTGGGGAAACTGTTATGATATTTTAGTGACGGTTTACCCAAAAGATTCCAAAGTTGTAGTTCAATCCGAATGTTGTTTACCAAATACCTTTCAAGTCCTCCCGACCAATTGGTGAAAATTTGTAAAATTAGAGGTCACGAATATTTGGAATTGGAGCCGTCAAGAAATGAGAGAAATAAAATTAGAGAGTCTTATTCATGCAAACCCTCACGGGTACCATATGGCGATAGTGAGTAGAGAAAATAAAAATGAGAGAGTCTTATTAGTGAAAACCTGCAAATGCCACTATAAGGAGATGATGAGAAGAGAAATGAGAGAGGGCAGCTGGTGAAAACCTGCAAAGGGCACTACTAATCGAAAAGAGGATCCTCGCAACCATGGCATCAACATAGTCTAGGCAGAGTTTTTGGTTTTGAGGCAAAAGTTGTGATGAGTTTCTAAGGGACGGATGGTTTACACAGATCGCGCATCCAATCAAAAAGGCATGTCATGCTCATTGAATCCCGCGTATACTCCCTGATAAGTCTTTATTTCTATTCCCCAAAAGGGACATCTGTTGTTTTAAACACATTCTCTATTCCTTTGTTTGTTTTTCTTTGAATCACCTTCATTCTAACTTTGTTCCAAAATAAGGCAAAGAAAATATGGCAAGACCGATTACAGGGTTTTCGTTTGAAGCATGTATATATTCGAAGGCACCCAGCCTCAGCAAAGGCATCAAGTCAACCCCGACTAGCCAGATTGGCCGATGCTCTAAAATTGAAAACATTTGAAGAAGGAAATCATATTGAAGCGCACGCAAAGGCAAAATAAACATAATTGGTTAATTCCCACGTGATTAACAGTCATTGGGAAAGTTTGTAAAGCCAAAAGTTTCCCAATACTCTGAAATTAAAAACTTTGAAAGGAAAAAAGTCAAAGGTGAATGGCCCACAAAGGCAGAATAAAGTTGAGTAGGTTAAGTCCCACGCGACTGATCGTCATGGCAATTTTTGAAAAGCCAAAGGTTCTCTGGGGCGAGAAATGCAAGTGGTATTTTGGAAATAAACAGTTGCTGTTTGGAAGCATCCTCGAAAGTAAATCGGCCGAGATCGAGTGACTAAAGTAATCAAGGTCACAAAACTGACCACCAAATTATATTGACAATTGTTCTTTATTGAAAAATAGGAAACACACAATGCAGGAAAAACAACCTCGCAAAAAGCAAGTGCCACCGAAAGAAATCGCGCGGAGACTAAAAATAGGTTTGCAACAGAAAAAACTCTCAAAAGGGAAGTTTTCTCAGATTACTTTCCCGCATTTTACTCATTCTATAAAAAAAATTCAAAATCATGGTAGTATAAGGTACACCAATCCTTAACTATATTTGATTGATCTTAGCCCCTGATATCATTGCTAATATAAGATACATCACTCCCTGGTCTCTTTACCTGTATACGGTACACCAATCCCTAGCTGTATTTTCCAATATGGGATACACCATTCCCCAGTTGATGATCTTTAGACATAGGGTACACCACTCCCCAGTTGATGATCTTTAGATATGTGATGACCCAAGAGGTCATCACTTATTTTTATCCTTTCCAGTATAGGGTACACCAATCCCTAGCTATATTTTCCAACATAGGATACACCACTCCCTAGTTGATTGATCTTAAATGCAGGGTACACCATTCTCTTATATCATTAGTAATTGATCTTAAATACAGGGTACACCACTCCCTGATATCATTACCAGTATAAGGTACACCAATCCCTAACTGTTGTTTTCCAACACAGAGAATTGATCTTAAATGTAGGGTACACCACTCCCTGATATCATTACTAATTGATTTTAAATACAGGGTACACCGCTCCCGAATATCATTACCAGTATAGGTTTTTACCAATCCCTAGCTGTATTTTTCCAACATAGGGTACACCATTCCCTAGTTGATTGATCCTAAATGCAGGGTACACCACTCCCTGATATCATTCTAAATATAGGGTAAAACACTCCCTAGTCTTTTACCAACATAGGGTACACCACTCCCTAGTTGATGATTATGTTTAGAAGTAAGGGTACACCATTCCCTAGTCTATTTACTAGTATATGGTACTCCAATCCCTAGCTGTGTTTCCAACGTAGGATAAACCACTCCCTAATTGATGGAGCTTAAATGCATGGTACACCACTCCCTGATATCGTTGTTAATATATGATATACCATTTCTTAGTTGATTGATCTTAAATGTAGGGTACACCACTCCCTAATATCATTCTAAGTATAGGGTACATCACTCCCTAGTTTATGAGTATGTTTAGACGTAAGGGTGCACCATTCCTTAGTCTATTTACCAGTATAGGGTACACAAACCCCTACTTGTGTTTTTCAATATAGGGTACACCAATCCCTAGTTGATTGATCTTAAATGTAGGGTACACCACTCCCTAATATCTTTGTTAATATAGGGTACACCACTCCCTAGTTGATTGATCTTAAATGCAGGGTACACCACTTCTTAATATCTTTGTAAATATAGGGTACACCAGTCCCTAGTCTCTTTATCGGTATAGGGTACATCAATCCCAAGTTGTGTTTTCCAACATCAGGTACAACATTCCATAGCTGATTGATCTTAAATTCAAAGTAAACCACTCCCTGATATCATTGTTAATATAGGGTACACCATTCCCTAGTCGTATTTCCCAATATTAGGTACACGAATCCTTAGTTCAGACATCAGTGGACAATTAGGGTGCACCTTTCCCAAAGGATCATGTGTCCCCCAGGTTACACCATTCTTGACATTTTATTGCTTTAAATAAAGAGTTAGTTTAGAATTTTTGTTATAATAACTCACAAAAATTTCCTAGTGAAAACTGGGGTTCGTTTGTTTGTTTGTTTGTTTTGGTGTCTAAGAAAGTCTTGCCTCAAGGCACAAGGCTTGAGATAACCAAAAGAAGAAATTTCAACCTAGAATAAAGAAAAGAAAAGGAAAAAGAAGTGAATCCAAAATGCAGAAGCAGATGAAAATATATGGACTGCTCAAAACATGACTGAAGTTACGAGTATTGCATTCCCCGTTTTGATTAGAAGAAGTCATAGAAGAATGAGCTAGACCCTGCAGGTAACAAGCATTAAGGTTCCGATTAGAGTCTGCATGAAGAACCAGTCAAGACTGAAAATCAAGTTTTAGAAGACTTATAGATAAGAATCTTTTAACTCATAGCTGATAGGCATATTTAGTTTTCTTTATTGTAATTTGGTGTAATAAGAAGTTCAACAAGCAGTAACAAAGCAACACCATAGATCACAACTCTTCGGTAGTCCCACCTACCAAGTTTTCAGACTACATTAACTTGATTCCTTTATAGCAAAGGATATGTAGGCAACATCTGAAGCAAGGTTCGGTTAAAACTTTTTAAAATGCTTCTCACGGAGTATCAAATAGACAAAAATTTCTCATGATTGCTCAATTTATCTTTGGCCGAAAACTCTTCATGTTCTCGAGCAAAGAGTCATAGTTGTGAGCACGTAATTTTTGCCCCATCCCTAAAATACTCCTAAAAAATACTTCAAAATAGTTTTAACTACCTTCATGGAATTGTAGGAATTTTCCTTCATTTTTATTTTTATTTTTATTGTTTTGGCATTTATTTGTATTTTTAGCATAATTAGAAACATTTTAAATCATGAAAAGTCATAAATATTTTTTATCATTCATCTTTTACATTATAGAGTTAATTGTATTTTAGCATTTAGTTGCATGATAATTGCATCTCTCAAGCATAAAATCACAAAATACATTAGTGTTTCTAGGTTTAATTAATTATCTTTTTCCTTAACCTACAATTCTAGTTAATTAATTAAATAAGTGTTAGATTAATTTGGTAAGCAAATTAATTTTGCAAAAGCCAGGTTGAATTTGGAATAACGAACTAGGTGGCTAATGTTTGAAATATAGAGCAAAACTTAAAAAGGGCCATCTGCTCCATGTGTCGTTTGCCTCAACAACCCAATACCCAGACCCACCTTAACCTGGTCCAGCTTCATTACCTCTTCCAAACGACACCATTTTGGCGTAGAGTGATCTCAACCCTTGATCGCCTCTATTCTGGCAGTCTGGAAGCCCTATTCATTCCAATAAAACGGTCCTAAACTCATACCCCTACCCCAAAGACCCCTCTCACATTTCGAGTGCGGAACCAAAATATTGTTAATTTTTACTAAAAATACTAAAATAAGTGTAAAAAAAAAAGTTACCAAAGTATATATAACGCCACTAATAGTGGCGCTATACAGTAACGTTAACTGTACCGTTACTGTATAGCGCCACTATTAGTGGCGTTATACTGACAAACTTACATAGCGCCATTAATAGTGGCGCTATATGTCTTATACCTGAAGACATAGCGCCATTAATAGTGGCGCTATACCCCTATCCCCCCATCTTCTTCTTATTCGTTCCATCTCCGTCTTCCATCTCCCTCTTTTCACTTCTGGTCCCCCTCCCCCACACCACCGATCTGCCCTAATTTTTTTTTAAAAAAAAAATTTGGGTCCCCCGTCACATAAAAGTTTAATATTTGTGGTCTCACTGTCGAGTAGAGCTTCATGTTATTGTGGATTCACTCTTCCGGAGTCAAAATTTCGATCTATCTACATTTCAAAAATTCTAAATCGAGGTATTTCGATTTATTTTAAGTTGAAACTTTTATAACAATGCATATTACTTGATTTGTATGTATTCTATTTCGGTTTGTGTTTATTTTTTCCGAAACTAGCATGTTAAATTTTATCCGAATTTAATTTTAGTGTTGTATAAAAATATGTAAATTAGTCTAAAAATGTGTTTGTTAATATCCTCATGTATATTTATGTGTTTTTATGCCGTTTAGTTTAGATTATTTTTTAGCGTAGTAAAATGTATACTTTATTAGCGTAGTAAAACGTAGACCTTTTTAGCGTAGTAAAACGTAGACCCCTTTAGCGTAGTAAAATGTAGAGCCTTGTAGCGTAGTATTGTGTAGTAATTGTTTAATTATCTTATATTCTAGCACGAAACCCATATATATATATATATATTATTTTTACAATTTAGTTATTAAATAAATATGAATAAAAATTATTAAAAAAACATAAAATTATTAATGATAGTTTGGTACCACTGAGCTTCAGAAAATCTAGCACGAAACCCATAATTATAAAAATTATATATAGGTATATATAATTTTTACAATTAAGTTATTAAAAAATATGAATAAAAATTATTAAAAAAACATAAAATTATTAATGATAGTTTGGTACCACTGGGCCTCAGAAAATCTAGCACGAAACCCATAAGTATATATATAATTTTTACAATTAAGTTGTTAAAAAATATGAATTTAAATTATAAAAAACACACATAAATTTTAATGATAGTTATTAAAAATTATGAATTTGCAGTTGACGACATGGATGCACCTATACATCCCGACACCCATAATTATAAAAATTATATATATATATAATTTTTACAATTAAGTTATTAAAAAATATGAATAAAAATTATTAAAAAAATATAAGATTATTAATGATAGTTTTGTACCACTGGGCACGAAACCCATAAGTTTATATATAATTTTATACAATTAAGTTTAAAAATATGAATTTAAATTATAAAAAACACACATAAATTTTAATGATAGTTATTAAAAATTATGAATTTTCAGTTGACGACATGGATGCACCTATACATCCCGGCCCTCGGACGTCGGAGCTACTACCCCTACAGCCCCAGCATAGATTCGAGCATATATGGGGGGGAGAGTTGCTTACGCAGACTTTTCGGGGGAGGAGAGTGGATTTATTGTGGGAGTTTTTGACTCCTCCTCGCGTTCTACATCCCCGTGTGGTCCATCACCTGGAGGAGATGGGATTATATAGGATCATTAGCATTGGCCGGATACAGCTCGACTATGTTTTGATCACGGCGTTGATTGAGCGGTGGCGACCGGAGATGCACACTTTCCATCTGCCCATCGGCGAAGCCACCATCACACTCCAGGACGTCGAGATTTTATATGGCCTGTCCACCGATGGCTTGCCAGTTTTACTGCCTGGGAACATGAGATATTTTAACCGGGCTGCATATATGGATATGCTGCACAGGCTCACGGGCTTCAGGTCCGAGGACCCAGATGTAGCAATTGGGAGTAGTCGTATGCAGTTGGTCCCCATTAGAGACCACTTGGTGCAGATCCACGATACTATCACCGACGACTCAGCGGAGGTGGATGTGGAGCAATATACGAGGCTGTTGTTGCTCCTTCTATTTGGGGGGGTCTTGTTCCCGAACACTTCGGGGAACCTAGTGAGCCTTCGTTTTCTGCATCATATTGCGGACTTTGATGATACAGTCAGCTACAGCTGGGGTGGTGCTGTCCTATCTTTTTTGTACATGCAGATGTGCCGGGCATCCATGGGCACACAGAGAGATGTTTGTGGCTTTCTGCCACTTCTACAGGTGACAACTTATTCAAATAATTTGTCGTTTAGTTCCAATTCTACCTAGTTAGAGTTAATCTTTACGTCAACTTTCTGTTTTAGGTTTGGGTGTGGGAGCGATTTCTGCAACTTCGGCCACCTCTACCACAACTACCGGCTAATGTACATATTCCTGATCTCCCTCTAGCTTGTAGGTGGGTATTGCATCGTAGACTTGCACGAGAGTATCATGGCCATCATAATCTCCCATTCTGTAGGGATGTGTTGGATTTTCTGGAGGATGCACAGGTGAATATCTAACTAAACTTACCAATTAATTTTTAACTAGGTGTTGCGCAAACTAACGGTTTGTGTTATTATTTGATAGTTCATCTGGACGCCGTACAACGAAGAGCTGATAGGTACCCTGCCAGCGTATTGCACGCACGGTCGCCATATTTGGAGGGCTTCCGTCCCTCTTACGTGCCTCGATATTGTTGAGCATCATGCCTCAGAGCGAGTATTTCGTCAGTTTGGATTTCCGCAGTCTATACCGACTCAGCCTGCATGGGACCCTTTACATTATGAGAGGGATTATAGGATGAGAGTGGACGACACATTTATTGAGTGGCTGACAGCGCAGTTGGGTATTTGGGACAGCCGAGGGGACTTGACCCCAGCTCCGCAACACTTTCCTATCGACGTTTATATGGCATGGTACTGCACTGTTTCCCGACTTTTTATCGGGAACCCAGTTCATCAGGTAGATGGTCGATACGTCTCATACGCCGGGAGACATGAGGCTCTGGTATGTTTTCTGTTATTATCAATTACTTTAATAGTAATTTCTAGTCAAATACGTAGTTTATATTAAAAACTTTTGTGCAGGCGATTGGATTGCATACCGTATATCGTATGGGGCAGCAGATGCAGAGTTATGTCCACGACCCTGTGATCATGCAGGACTATAGTCGTCGCATAATGGATGTGGCTGCCCAGACACTGCACTGAGGCCGATCGGATCAGCGTTTGGCACACCAGCCAGATTATGTTGACCCAGCCACATACCAGCGAGGTCGTGGTATGCCACGGGGTGGTGGCCGACGAGCTGCTGCTGCTCCACGACGACCTGCTGGTGTTGGACGACGCGGTCGTGGGCGGAGAGGAGGTCCCCAGCAAGGGGGCTTTGAGGCTCCTGCTGATGATGTTGCTGCTGATATGGGAGGTGGCATGCATGAGACCGACATGCCGTCTTACAGCCTTGGCATTTATGACACTCCAGGGACGTCGCAGGTGACCCCATCGGGTCAATTCTTGATCATGGGCTCGGATTTTCAAGGAGTGGAGTTGGGTAGATATTTCCCTGGCCCGTCTACCACTGATGAGTCTCGACCGATCCGAGATTTTGATAGTGGGCACCGACTGAGTTATGGCAGCTCATCACATGCGCAGGTATGAGTTTATTAGTATTAATTTTATTACTTTTTTTTACTATAACTTATTTATTTTGTTTTAACTTTATTAATTTACTTTTTTAGGCTTCATGCGATGCTGCGACAGATGACTACATTCAGGATCCAGACACGATTATGGTAAGACAATATATATTTTTGTGAATTGTTATGTAGTTTTCTATACTAAGTTTGATATTATTATGTAGCCTTCTACTGGACCTGACAGCACCACCGATACATGTCATCCTGTGCCGCATCCGGCCATAAGGAGACGACTTGATGATGATGATCCTGATAGCGTACCCGGGCGGCAGGGGATGCGCCTCAGGCCAACGGCTACTTTGAGACACACCGGATGCGGGACACATTGATTCGGTCTTCCATATTTTTGTTTTTTTGGTGTAAATAATATTTTTTTTGTACATTAACAACAATATTTAGTCGAATATGACAGTTACTTTTTTTAGTTCAAATTTCGTTTTATAGTTTTTGGTATAGTAACACAACAACTTAAACTTAACTTCCACTTAAATTAAAATAAAATTAAGTACAACAAACAAGGAAAACATTAGTACAACACAAACACAAACATAACAGGCCAACATAATAAAAAGACATGACATATGAAAATGACACTAAACACATACACGTAAATGCTCCATCCTCAGTTGTCATTTATTCTTCGCTCCAACCACTTAAATCGTTCTTCCATTTGTTCTTTTTCTTCTTCTAACTCTTTCACTCTCGCATTCACCTCCGTAAGTTCTCGTTTATATTTTTTGTTGCGTTCCTTGTGTGCTTCACAATTCCATTCAGCTCTCCATTTTTTATCTTCCACCTCCTTTAGTTTCTCCCTCATATCTGTAATAATTCTATCTGCCTCCTTTTGTATTCTATGCTGGTATAACAACATATTATGAAATTCCTGTAATCTATCCCTGTAGCTTTCCTGATAACATGGTTCCTCAGCCCATTCATCAAATTCACAAGTAGGTTCGTCGGGTTGCTTGTACAACTTGTTCATACAGCACCAATAGCGGCGTCCAACGTTAGCACCTTCCCACCCACAATCCATCATGCATGGTTTTCCACATAAGCAAATTGGTGGACGACCAGGTTGAGCCATTTGTGAACTATTTGGTTATAATAAAAACCTTACTTACTTTTAATGAAATATTTCTTGGGGGAAATTTTTAGCACACAAAATAACTACAATGACCCCATTATTTATAGGCTAAACAATACATATATAACACCATATCTAATGGCGCTATATTAGATAGCGCCATATCTAATGGCGCTATACTAGATAGCGTCATATCTAATGGTGCTATATTAGATAGCGCCATATCTAATGGCGCTATATTACATAGCGCCATATCTAATGGCGCTATATTAGACAGCGCCATATCTAATGGCGCTATATTACATAGAGCCATATCTAATGGCGCCATATCATGATGTTGACGAGACGACTTTATGTCAGCCGGTCACACATATCTAATGGCGCCATATCATGATGTTGACGAGACGACTTTATGTCAGCCGGTCACACATATCTAATGGCGCCATATCATGATGTTTTCAGCTTTTTCAGTTCGACAAGACAAGACACACATAGAGCCATATATATAATTTGTGTATTAAATATCGTGATAGCGACAAGACAACACACATAATAAATATACCGATAATTATATTAAATTATTATTTAAATAGGTAAAAAGGGAAAGTACAAATCATAATTAACAAACAAGAAAATATTTTTCATAAATACTTAAATCGTATACATAACAACTTATTATTACAACATGAACTCATGGGTAGTTAGGTACAATAGAAGAACACCCGCCCTGAGCTTGATTATTGTTGCCACCCAAAGGACATTTTCTACGGTCGTGGCCTGTTTGCGAGCATATACCACTTTTGCGTGCATATACGATATCACTAACATCCATTTGGTTCCGTATACGCGTTCTCTTCTGCACCTGTCTTTTACGCAAATAGGACTTGTTACACACCATTTTAAATGGTTCTGGGGGCCAGTAATGCTCAGAACCCACTGGTTGCAGCTGACCACTATATGTGTTTACGTATTTGGAAACACTATATTGTTGATCAATATAGTTGGTCTCCGCATAACCAACACGTTGAAAACACTTGATGGCATGTGAACAAGGCATGTGGTATATTGACAATTTCCCACATGAGCATAACCTTGTGGATTCATTTACAGTATGTACATTATTACCCCGATTATTATGGATAGCGGTGCGAACTTCAAGAATACCTCATTCATTATCATATTGCAAAAAGGAATGCCAGTGTGCTCGTCGTCTGTATTTCTCTAATCTCTTCATAGGCACTGGCATAAATTCAACACCCCTTTCCATCAATTCCGTTGCAGCTGCAGACCGTTGTACAAACCTCTCCGCCATCTGCTTGAACGACATACGCACCATAGCTGTGACGGGCAATCCTCTTGCCGACTTTAATAACCCGTTGAAGGATTCTGACACGTTTGTAGTAAGAATTCCCTAGCGTCTGCCACCATCTGCATGCAACGTCCACTTTTCAGGATCATGTCGCATTAACCAACGATATGCTGCATCGTCTTCTTGCTTGATAGAATCCATATGCCTCCGGAATTTACGTTGTTGGTGGTCTGTTGCTGCCATCCACATCAAATCATGTAGATCTTTTTTGGGATGTGCCTTCTTGAAATTGGCCTTAAAGTGCCTCACACAGTAACGGTTGTATGCATAAGGTTATTGCCAGGCAGGAAGGTTCTCCACAGAACTTAATATACCCCCATGCCGATTAGATATTAGACAAATACCTGAACGATGTTTGACAACGTGCTCTTTCAAGTGGTTCAAAAACATTGTCCACGTCTCTGTGCTTTCATTTGCACAAATAGCAAAGGCTAGAGGAAATATCTGTCCATTTGCATCCACAGCCACGGCTATCAATAGCTTGATATCGTACTCTCCATAGATATGAGTTCCGTCTATGGATATTAGGGCCGGCAATACGGAAAACCATCAATTGTTGGCTTAAACGCCCAAAACACGTAATTGAATATATATTCTGGTTTACCCGGACTCCGCTCAAGCTTCCATTCAATAACTGTTCCGGGGTTAAAGTGCTGCAGTGCAGCCATGTAGCTAGGCAGATCTGCAAATGACTTATCCCAGTTACCATAGACTATTTCAAACGCTCTTTTGCGCCTAAGATATGCCTTTCTTTTAGTAATTGTGTGGCCATATTCCTGGTAGACTGCTGTAATGCACTCTTTGATTTTATACCTTATGGACGCTTCGATGTGCGGAATAAGTACAAGAGATATCAAGTCAATATCCACGTTGAAGTGATTCCCGTTGAAAGTGTCCATTTCGCATGTGTGGGTGGGAATGTATTTACCCACTTTCCACATACCTGTTTTCTTCTTCGACGCACGCAACATCCAATTACATGGACAAAACCACCTGCGGCAAATAGCCTTGTATACCGTCGGACTTGACTCTGATACCTGAATCTCACGACACTCTTTAACATTGTGCATTTTACAAGCCCTGCTTACGCGTGCTTTATCAGAAAAAAGCATCCCCTTTGCAAGCACCGTTGGTCTAGACTCATCCCACATTGTTGTCCGGATTTCATCAAAATCCCGTGTGAGAGCTTCCACATCTGGCACGGCTGGCAAGTTATCAATATAAGGAATCTCCCTTGAATGATACGACACTTCAGACTCATTCACTTTTCGTCTATGGGGGGCTCTCTTCAAATCCGGTCCTTCCTCCCCGTCCTCTTCATCACCATCCTCACGAGCAAATGGTGTCTCGTCTCCCGATTCATCGGCATTGTTATCGTAATCGCTGTTCTCTTCCTCACTCTGTTCATCTGCCAGATCCTGATGTAATACGTCGTTTTCGGGCAATTGAGTGAGTACGGGTAGTTCAACTTGCTCGTTTTCACTGCACATTTCAACAAAAATATAAGCTGCTAAATTAATAAATGCTTTATATATGGCTGTAGCTTTTCACTTACAAGTTGTAATGTGATGACATTCCATGATGGACGTTTTCAGTTAGGTGATGACTACCGGATGGGTCACTTGTAAAATTCATATCCGGCTGGTACCCCCTATTAAATAAATGAGCGTTAAAATTTATTCAATAAGCAAAAATATACATATTAACACAAATGAAAATTGAAGTTTACCACTCTTCTTGTGAATTATGGAAAGCAGGGTATAAATTATTTTCTCGCTGCTCATTCGCCGACGGTGATAAATTTAAATCAAGAAAAATTCTTTCATCTGGAACATGTCCGGCAAAAACTGATCCAGAATAACCACCCGATGACTGGGGGTTATCTCTACTACGCACAACCTCATTTTTTGGAACGTCTTCGACCTTCACGTACATCTCCAACATTGTGATTACAAGAAATTCCCGGCATTCGTCCGGAGTCCTCAAGAAATCACTCAAAGTGTCATCATCGTCGATGTTAAACTCTGAGTAAAAAGCAACCCCTTGCGGCGTAACGGAATACGGATATCTTCCGGTTACTTTGAGTATCACTGAACGTTTTCTCACACTCATTTTTATGCATAAATGCTGGAGAATTTAACAACAATAGAAACCAACAAGAGTTAAAAAAAAATTTGAATGAAGTTGGGGCGATTCTACGATGTTTATATAGAAAATGGCTAGCCGGGTAATTTTTTTTTTTTTGTATATAGCGCCACAAAAAGTGGATTTATACACATTTAAATTATTGAACCCAGACATTATTGGTGGGGTCAGGGTATAAGACATATAGCGCCACTATTAATGGCGCTATGTAAGTTTGTCAGTATAATGCCACTAATAGTGGCGCTATACAGTAACAGTACAGTTAACGTTACTGTATAGCGCCACTATTAATGGCGTTATATATACTTTGGTAACTTTTTTTTTTACACTTAGTATTTTTAGTAAAAATTAACAATATTTTGGTTCCGCACTCCTCACATTTCCTCTCTACAACACGCCTCTTGCCACTGTCCGCCGCCTACCGAAAGTTTCTCCACGGTGGCAGACCACCCTCAATTGCTCCTAAATATTTACCGAATACTCCTCACTTCTTCCTCATCTTTAATCCATTAATCGTTTTCTCAAAAACCTACTATAATTTCACGATTGTAGATATAAGAACTAAACCCTAGCCTCCATTTTCCCCCTCTTCTGTTGCTGTTTGTTTTAGCCATTTTACGGCTAAAATTTACCTCAATGGATAGCTCTTTATAAGACTATCAATTGATGTATGTTTTGAGTCATTTATTGGTAGCCAGATTTTAGTAAACTAGCATTGACCAGCCATCTCCTTTAGGATTTTTCTCTATCGTTTCGTTGTAAATCAGATAGGTGCAACATCTTCTTTTCTTTTTCACTCTTTCAATCTCAAATGTACCTTGATACGTGCAACTAGTTGTTGAAACTTGAAAATTTTACTGTCCTTATAGAATCATGTCATATCTACTTGATTTAGGAAGAACAATAATTGAGCACTTGATTCATATCAGTTCGAGCATGATTACTTGTTGGTTATTGAATTTTTTACTGTGTTTGAGTAGTCACATGATTAGGTTAGCTTTTAAATTAATGTTTTAATTAGTGCAGTTCTACTTTGATTTAGATTTTGAATTTTAGTTTTAATTAATTATTCTGTCATTTGAATTTGTTGTTGACATCAAGAGGAATTGGGATAATTCTTACCAGGTCTGCTTGTGAAATAGATAAAAGGAGAATGGAGTAAAGTTTAATGTAAAATAAAAGGTTAAATGAAAGAATGTTATTAACTAGGACCTAATGGGGGGTAATTGGGGAAGATAATTTTAGGGAATCTTTTGTTATTGTCTTAGGAAGGTTCTATAGGGTGGTAGAAAAAGGACTGATGAATAAAAAGAAAGAAATGGGGTCGGGTATTAAGGGATGGAGAGGTAATAAGAGGGGGAACAAGAGTAAAAAGAAAGAAAATAACTGCAAGCAGTCCTGAAATTCTATTATAAAAATAGCATCACCCTCCACACTCTTTTCACCCATTCACTCTCAATTAACTCACACATTTATACACTCACACTCACGCTCCAAAACACAGGAAAACAAGCTGGAAATTTTGGAATTGAGGATTCCATATCTTAAGAACTCTTAAGTAATGTTTAGGTTGATTTTATATTGAAAACAAATCAAAAAATCTGCAGTTGCTTCTATTTGATTAAAAAACAAACCCTCTGCATCTCTAGGCTTCGAAATTTGATCTAGCTGGGATTATCCGATGTTTTATTGTTGTTCTCTTTCAATTAGTAGCTGGACATCAACTTGAATTTACTTCTTGTATTTCGCTATTCGAAGGTCTCTTATTGCTGTTCAGGTACTAAATACTCTTTTGATTATGTGTTCATCACTAGAATCAAATGAGAATATGTTCATTTTAGATTGATAGTGTGTGAAATGTGAATCATGGTTCTTCCATGACAAGTTTGATGTTGTTCTGTTGTTGATTTCTATATTATGACCGTTAAATGTGAATTTAATTATAAAAAATACAATTATGTGTAGTAATGGTCTATGAGAAGAGGTTGTTATTGTCTTGTGTGGTTGTGACACACAGATCTAGTCATTAATTGGTCAGGTTGTCAAATATGAAGCCAAAAGTTTAATCCTAGGAATATCGAGGTTATAGTTGCTAGTCAGATGTAGGCTGAAAATTTATCTTCTGTGTTTTGGATTTTGATACTAGATTAGATTAATATACCTTATTGGAGAGTGCCTATCTACGTGAATTCCTTTACAAAATGTAATTAACAGACTCTAGTTGTAACCTCTGAGATGTAACTAGTTATGAGATTTAGTTGTAAGCTTTGAAAATAATGTGTATTTGCCGTTAATTCTCTGTTAATCTGAAGATCTAGATACGGATATGAGTTCATTTTAATCATGACACGACTGTCATGTAATTGTTAATAATTATCGTATTTTGGATATTTTGTGCTTCGAATGCAAACTGTAAATACAGTAACAGTCATATCATGTTTTACAATTAGTTTTAAGTCATGTTGCCTAGTATATAGAATTAGAAATGAATTTGATAGAGTTCAGAGTAGTGGCTATAGCTAGAATTAACGGTTACAACGGTAATTCTGAGGATTCCTGAAAACCGCGAAGTTAGTTCTGACATGATGATGTACTTTTCTTGTTCCATCAAATTTTTTGTCACCATCCAAGTATAGAAGTCTTGGATCCTTTTAGGCCATTTTGAAACCTTCATCTAAGGTGAATGTGTGCAAGTCAGTTCCAACTGGTTTTGAAGCCATGGGCTCATGTCTTTTTTCTAGGATTGGTTCATCTGCCATGCCTTCTTGATCCTCATCTACTTTAGATATTTCTGGGTGTCTTGATGGTTCACAAATATTGGGGGATTGTCTTCTTCGGGAAGAGTTTATTGTGGATTTATTGCTTGATTGAGAGTTATCTTCCCTTTGTTTACCGTAAAAATGGTAATAACAACTAAATTTGATTTTGTGGTTCTGAAAATGCGTGACCTATTTTTATTCTAGTTGTTTAGACAATAGATGATAAGTGAAAGATCAAAAGATAAGACAAGAGCTCGTAGACAGTGCAATAATCAAACCAAATGGCTGAAAATCGGTGCCTCGAGGCTTGCGTATTTTGGGCCTCGAGGTCGAGTCGGATGCCCGACTAAGGACAGTCAACGGAGGATTAACAACTATGATAACTTTGATGGCGTCTCTTTATGGCTAATAATGAGCAATAACTGAAGAACAATAAATAGAACACGATGAATACAAGCAATAAATGTAAATAATAGGGTCAAGAGAGAATGTGTTAGATAGCAAAGAGAATGTTCCTGGATATTCAATGTTGTAAGAATGATATCTTGTGTGTTCCAAAAAAATAGTAAATGTCCCCTTTATGTAGGAGGAGAGAATCCCATCATAGTATGTATGTATTTATTACAAAGTAAAGTAGCTGGCACAACTACCTAGTAGTCTGGTGTAGACTGGTACTATTCTTGTAGGTGATGTCAGTTCGGACCACATGCCTAGGGAACTTTCTGCTTATCCATGATAACCATCGACTTGTGCTACATCGAGGTCGGGTGTGAAGAACCCTCGAGGTCAAAACTTTGAACTGCGCCCCCGGGACTTTGAGGCCTTTTTGAAGCTAAGGGAAAGACACAGTGATCGATACTTCCATTACGACGGTAGTCACGCCCTGTCAAACGATTGGTGCGACAAAATGATGTGCCAAAAGGTCACGTACACACAGCCCTTAAAAACCTTCAAATTGATTACAGCGGTTGGTTATCCTTTGGCCTGCTCCATCGTCCGTGTTAGGCCTCTATAAATACTCCTTCTCTTGCTCTTTATTGTTCACTACACCACCAAGCCCTCAAAAGAGTTTTTTCTACCTTTCCTTTTGGTTCTCTTTTCTAAATGCAATTTTATTTTCCTCTTCTGAAATCTTTTGAGAATGGCAAAAAACTCCACCTCTGTCCCTCAAGAAAGTGTAGCCTTCTCTTCCTTGTTTTCGTCTAAAGGCAAAGAAGCAGTGCCCCCTCGCGTTGGGGAATGCATTCCAGGGTCCTTTGCAACGGCTTTCGATTTCAAGATCGAAAAACCTTCTTCGAAGCCGGGATGATGCGAGCCTGTGTCTCAATATATTAGCTCAATAACAGACATCGAAAGGGTGAAGACTGACTGCAGTTGGGGGGACGCGGTGCTTGTGGAGATCCCTTCTTGGGAGGAGTATATAACAACATACAAGGCCGATTTTCTTAGTGTGTATACTTACCTATTTACCCTTGGGCCGATGGGGCCATCCTTGTCTCTGATAGACCCCGTGATTCTCGACTTCCCGCAAATGGTATCGAGTGACCCTCAGCCAAATTTACCCTTCGTTCTGGCACATTGTTTATATGATCAGGTATTATGTGAACATGATTGATGAGATGCCCTTCAACCTCGATCACCTGGTTACGATGTATAGTCCCCGACCTTTCCGTGGGGGCCTGATTAAGCTCTACTGTCGAGCTTCGAGGATCCTTTTTGTTTGTACCGACGAAGTTAGGAATGGAGGGTGGATGAGCTGTTTTATCCGAGTTAGGACTTCGGACCTAATTCCAGTGAAGAGGATGTCGTTCCCTGAAAGGTGGAACATGGAACGTAAGTAGATACGTTATTTAACATTCCCTTGCTTTTTTTAGATACATCTCCCTATGCACTAACTTCCTCTGCTGATGTAGCCATTGCAGTTTACCCTGGTGCGGTTAAGGACCTCTCAGGATGGGTCGACCAGCTGGATTCGATTTGCCCATTAGTTGAGAGTGTGTGGCGTGATCTGTCCTAAGCTCGATGCGAAGCCAAGGACCATGGTGAGCCTTTACTCCTGCCATAGTTGTACCTTTTAAAACAACTGTTGCTGGTAGCGTCCTCACAACCAGTGTTTACCTTTTGCATTTGCGTAGGTCTGGGGGAGGTCCCTTTGATGAGGGAAACACCGCTTGGTGAAGCGAATACTTTGAAACCCGATGAAGGGAAGAAAAGACAAAGGGAATCGTCGACTGAGCCTTTGGAATCCAAGAAGACCAAAGTGAAAGAACCTAAGGCTAACCCAGCAGCCTTAACTTTAGAAGTAGCGGGGAGTCCCCGAGCTGAAGGCGAGGGCAAAAATGATTTCCCAATAGCATCCGAGGGAGGGGAAAACCCGATCGACCCTTATACCATAGAGACGGTGGCTTCCAAGTCAGATCTTGGTGACATCATTTTCCAACCTCGGGCTAAAGAGGCCACCGATGAGGTATTGGGTAATGTCCCTGAGCCGGCTTATGGCCGAAATATTCCTCGAGCTAAGGCGCATTTGGTAGGCAGTTTGGAGGAACCCAGTTCGGAAGCCCTTCAGGGACAAGAGACGGCCCAGATTGATCTCGTTGGTATTATTGACGTGAGTGATTCTCCCCTGGGAACGATCCTACCTCCTAAGAAAATGCAGGATGCCCAGAATAAAGAACTTTTCGATATGGGGTGCCCATTGGAGGTAGATATGCATTTGAAAGGCCTTTAGCCGCACTCGAGAAAATCCCCGAGCTCGATGCCTTACTCATTTTCAGTGAGATGAACAGTCTTTGTGAGTAGGTAGTTTTGTAAATTCTGCCCGTCGTCCTGATCTTTGTCTTTCTAACTTGTCTCTTTCATGGCTCCAGTCCAGGGCACTTTATAATCAGACCTTCGCCTAGTTTCAAGCTGAGGTGACTCGTCACGACTGTGAGGAGACTCATCTTGTTGAACAGGTTACCTAGTTTCCATTTGCTTTTGTCTGAATGTTTGCCAGATATCAGCATGTTGACACATTTGATCTGATTTTTGTAGTTTGAGAAGAAAGATGCCCTATTTCATTAGATCTTCTCCTTGGTGTGTATTTCTTCTTCCATCATGTCATCTTCCCCTTCTCCATGTCTCCTCCATTTTTTCGGTGGTTCTAGCTTTCAAATTTTTTCATAGCCCTTCAAAATTTGGGTAGAGGAATAAGTAAAAATTCAAAAGACTTAATTCTCTGCTCATGTATTTTTCATGAATAGATAACTTTCTTTAAAAGAGGAGTGAAGGAAGTAGTGGTACTCATGATGGAGGAGCCATGATAGGTGGGTTATTCTTTTAAGAAGGTTGAGTGGGTAGGTTTGAAGAAGGGAGGAGGGGTTTTCTTTAATTTTCATTTTAATTTTTTGATTTTTTATTTTATTTTTTGTTTATGAAATTAAAATTTTGTTAAGTAATATTATTTTGGCATAGAATATAATGTGGATGCTGATTTGTCATCCACACCAAGTAAATGAGCATCACACGATTCCGGAGGTGTTTAAAAGTCTTGTTTTGATTAAGTTGAAGTGTCTGGATAAAACTTTATGGAGTGTAGGGACCGGGATGACAAAGCGAAACAAGTACAAGTGTCTCATAGGCTATTCTGCCTTTAGGGAAAGATGGCCTTAGTTGGGCACCAACTTCATGATGCAAGGGCGTATAGTGACAAGTATACAAGTCTCCATACTGAGTTAGTTACTGCGCTATCCGGGATCAAAACTGAAGCTGAGGCGCTCATATCCTTGAACAAAGAGGATGTCGTTGTAATAAATGCTCAAGCCAGGAGAGTTCCCGAGGGGCCGAACTAAAATTGACTCGAGCCGTGGAGCATGCTCGATTAGAATCTCGGAGGAAGAATCTCGAGGATATACACGCGGGGGGCATTGATCTGTCTGCCGAGCTCAAGAGGGTGAAGACCCTAGAGAAGAAAGTTGCTGCCCTGTTTGCTTTTGCAGGTGTGTCGAGCAGTGGCTAGGAGATGATGAGAATGAAGGCGGAATCCTCATAGGGAAAGAGGCCATTGAAGGTCTTGGGGCCGTGGCCGGAACCATTGGGACACAACCTCCGATGGAGCCGTCGAAGTTGTACAACCGATGATAGATTAGGGTTCTGTTTGATTTCTTCCATGTAAGGGCTTTTAAAGGCCTTGTAAACGTACCTTTGTGAGCAATATATATAGATGGCTTTTCGTTTTTTATCACTTCTTTTTTCCTTTGCCTTTCAGGAATAATGTGTGATGTTTTTTATATTCGGTCCGAGATCTTAGACCTTGGGTTTTAGCTATTGCTGATTGATCATAACGGTCGAAGGTCGAACGTTCAGGGCCCAGTCCACATGTCGGGAACTCGGCGTGGATTTACCGACCCTTAGGTTTAGAAACCGATCCTGGCTCTTATGCGTTGGGTCGATGCGGCCTTTGATTAGGCTGGCGATGGTGGCTCTTACATGTTAGGTCGGTGCGACCTTTGATTTTAGGCTGACTACAGTGGCTCTTACGCATTTGCCCTTAGGATTTTTTAGGTAACTATTTTGGGCTCGATCTCCGAGTCGGGTTTCGACTCAAGCTCATTGGCCCTTAAATTTTTGAATTTAAAGCTGGCCTTTAGGCTCTTACGCGTTAGGTTGGTATGACCTCTCATATGGGCTAGCGGTAGTGGCTCTTACGCATTAGGTCGATACGACCTTTTATAGGTTTTATTTTTCCCTCATTAAGGACTTTTTGAAATTGTGTTTGCCCGACTCTTCGGCGGCTCTATAAGAACCTCGACTGTTAGTCGTTGTGTAGCGATGAATGAGCAACTTGGGAGGTTGCGCTCGATGGCTGAATTGTTTTAAAGCCTTTTGTTCGGAGCTGATATGATCGAAGATCCTTTGCTTATGCCGAGGGTAGCCTAACTAACCGGTTCTTTTCAAAGTACTTTCGAAGTATTTGAAGGCCTGTGATTTTATAGCGACGGTCGGGCGTCCCCGAGTCGCGTTAGTTTGGCCGGTACAGCCTTGTGACCATAGTCATTGTGTTTGGCCGGAGCCTTTCTGTCCTTGAGTGAAGTAGTTTCACCGTCAATATCGAGGGTATGCCTTTTTAGGGGTCTTATAAGTTCAGATATATAGTCTTAACTTTAAGATCGGGATTATGCCTTTTGTAAGGTCTGTAAGCACGTGATTTTTGCTTTACGAGCAATCGCTCCAAAAGAAAATAAAAATAGTGACAAATGATTTCGCGGTACAATTTTTCGAGTTTTCCGTGACATGTGTTGTTAGTCATTTATGGGTCTGTCCGTTTTGCATCTAGGCATTATCAAACAAAAATACAAAAATGCCTGTCGTTAAAAGAAAATTCAAAAAATGTGTATGTGTGCATCGTTCGTTCTTAGCTGTGAGCTAACCATTTTTTTTATTTTATTTTTTCATTTATGTGTGTTTATCGTTGTGGGTATCACTCAATATGTGTGTAGGTTTATTTTAATTTTTTACATTGTTTTAGGAATTTTGTTTAATTTGAAGAAAAAAAAAAAGAGAAGGGAAAAGGAAAATCTGATTTGGGCCCCGAAACAAGGCCCAAAACCAAAGTACTGATCCAGTCCAAGACGAGCCTGCCCAAACACGGACTCAAACGACGCCGTATCGGCATCCCTACCAAAGCCGTTGATCTGATTCAAACGAACGGTCCAGATCAGGCTGTTCAACTCGCCTCAACGACGTCGTTTCAGGCAAGATGATCTAAGCCGTCCAACCCCATTGATCCAACGGATCCAGGCCCTCCTCTAAACCCGTCAACATGACCCGATCCATGCCCTTTACCCGGTCTCACCCACCATCACGCCCAAACGACACCGTCTTTCCTAAGTGGATGGATCCTGGCCATAGATCTCACTTGATCCAACGGCCAGGATCTAAACCCTCAATACATATATAAGCTCTCCATTACACCCCACGCCCCCCCAAACCAAACCCCACCTTCCCCACTGTACACCCTCGTCCCAAACACAACCCCTTCTCATCCTCGAACCCTAGCAGCCGCCCCAGTATCCCTCGCCATTAAAGCCGGCGGCATGAACGCCGATGACCGCCTCCTGAACACCCTAGGACCACCTCACTGTCCTGAACACGAATCCACTAACCACGAGCCTCGAATCACTTTCGTTCGTCTCGAATCTTCATTTGAAGATTTGAGTCGAACCCGGATCTATGCCAAACCACCCCATCTTCATACCAGACACTCCCCTGACCTTCCTCGTGACCAAACCAAGCTTGGTTTGGTCCGAATCTACCCACAACTCCCTAAAAATTAGATCTGGAAATCCAGACTTTAGAACACATGCACCTGGGGAATCCGGCCGGTTTGGACATGGGTTTGAGGTCTAATAGACCTTAATCAAGGTGTTCTCATGTGAGAACACCCTGATTAAAGTTTGTTCGGCCTCAAAAGTTCGAAGATGAATCAGATTTGGGTCTGTTTGATTTAAACATTTTCGGTACGTTTTCCTTTCTTTTGTGTTAGTGGTCAACATGTTTCGTTGGGTTTGTTTGTTATTTTTGTTATTTTTCATTCGGATTTCTTTCATCTCTTTAAATACCTTTTTCTTTGGTCGGTTGATTTTCTATGTGTGTATTCTGAATGTACTCTGTGATAAACATGATCGTCGATTAGTT
Organism: Nicotiana tabacum; assembly: GCF_000715075.1. Lineage (NCBI taxonomy): Eukaryota > Viridiplantae > Streptophyta > Magnoliopsida > Solanales > Solanaceae > Nicotiana > Nicotiana tabacum. The sequence goes on along the minus strand of NC_134087.1, from coordinate 150,233,307 downwards.
TAATCGTCAGATAAGTTAACTCATATAGGCCCCAGTAATTGAACAAAAATTGTCTGATGCCCTTTAGGTCCCTAAACATATTGTTTATGTGAGCGATTGATTATTACCTGTTATAATTAGTATAGTCGACTCGATAAATATCGTCGATTAGCTTTCTATAACTAATAAATCGAATGAGCTAATAATGTCACATGACTAATTGAGCTATGTCACTGACTGTATGCCCCAGCATTGTTTGAAATGGTTTGTTTGCACTGTAAAACTGACTGAAAAGGTTCAGCCCAGGCAGTCTTGAGTTCGAACTTTCATCAGTTCAAAAAATGCCCTGATGCTGCAATAGGCAGGGGCAGTAATAATCAAGGTTGACAGGGGTATTCTAGGGTGTTAAAAGGAACAGAAATAATTAGTTTAAATAAGCTGACAAATGGGGTACTAAATTAGGATTAAACTAATGCCAATGGGGGACAAGACACAAGAGTATGGGTTTAAAAGGAATACTAAAATAAGCCCATAACCCTTGATTAAAGAATAAACCAGGCGTGGGGAACAAATGGCTGGCATCAAGAGATGCTCAAGCATGGGTTTAACAGGGTATGGGCAGGCTGCAAGTTGCAGCATGGGGGCAGCTTAGCTGCACTTGGTCACTTTGGCTTATAAATAGGCCATTTGAGAACTGAAAAAGGGCTGGACTTTTAGTCTTCAGAAAAAAAGAGAGAAAAGGCTGGAATTTTAGTCTTAAAGCGGAAACTTTTAGTCTAAAGAAAGGTTTACTGAGTTTAAAGAAAGCTGAAAAACATAAGTTAGTTTCCAAATAGATTGTAACCAAACACTGCCTGAAAGTTGTATAAGAGTGCATATTGGTCAAAGCTGTCTTGGCCAAGTTCTGTTGCTTGCATTGGCTGAGTTGTTTATGGTTGTTGAACTGGTAGTTTTACTGCATTCGAACCCTCAGTTACTGCTGTTATTTCCCTACTCTTTCCTGGGATTGTTGGCTTGGTATTCGACTATCTGCTAGTCCTTGTATTCTGGGAGACATTGTTGGTTATTTGTGGCTGTGGAAAACACTCGGTTTAGCTGATTTGTTGCTGTGTTGTTGCTGTGTATCTGCTGTTGCTGTGTTTACTGCATACTGCCCAGCTGATCATTCCTTTCTTCTTTGTCTTCTATACCAGGTACACAACCAATGCACTGTCAAATGTAATTGGGAAATTTGAGCATGAATATAAATGAAAGTCCTGAAGAATGTCTTTATACATAGAGGGTTACATTAAATATTCATGTAATATGTAATAGTTTGCATTCTTGTTTAGATACTGAAGGTAGCCTATGTGCCCAGTAGATGTCAATATGTGGTGATTGAATGCTAGTTTCTATATGTAGGTTGATAGATAAAAGGGTCTCAAATGCAGTAGGTTGTATCTTAGGTTTTTTATGGTTAGCATGTCCTTAAAACATAGAATTATCCATGTTAGTTAATTTCATGTCCTTTTGATAAATTGTCTCCTTACAATTGACAAACCATTGCTTTAAAATAAACGGCGCAAGGCTGCACTTCTCAACCTCACGAAGGTCGAGCCCGAATCAAACGAACCCAGCAGCCTTTCATCAGAAAGGCATTGGCCCAGGTCCAGCCAATACCGTGTGGGCTGGGTTTGGGCCCACGGTGCTCGATTAGCTGCCCATGGGCACGGTCATGTTTTCTTATTCTGCAAAGGCACTCGGAATTCCGTTATAATAACCTGCAAGCATGTAATTGAATAGGGTCATTTTTAACCTCAACTAGTAGAGACAAATGCGACAAGAAACGTAGTTGCTATAGGATATCCTGTTAAAATAAAGACGAGATGAGCTTCGACAAACAGAAACGCACAAGATGCGGGGCCCTCATTAAACGTATATTATCAAAGCATTTAGTTTCCAGGACGGGTTGTTTAGCAAATTTCACAACCCTCCTAAAATAACAATACGTTAGACTCTTTAGGACGCGCCTTAATAAATCTTACCTTCTTAAACCCGGGTGCACATTTATGTGACCCAAATCCAATTCTCAACGGAGTCGAAATGTGTTTCTAATCACGGGTACATTGATTGTGGCGTGGTTCGAGGTGCGTGTCCATGACGTTGCAAATTCATTTTGAAATAAGAATGAGATGAGCCTCACCAAATAAAATACAAATCGCGGGGCCCTCAGTAAATATTTGCTTTAAAAATTGTTTTAGATTTCAGGATGGACCGTTTAGTAAAATTCCACGGTCCTACCCAAAATAAATACGCTAGTCGCTTTAGGCGTGCCCTTAATAATTTAACTTCCTTAAACTCGGGTGCACGTTTATGTGACCCAAATACAAATCTCAACGGAATCAAAGTGTGTCGACGACCACGGGTACATTGACTGTAACGCGGTTCGAGATACATTTTCACAACGTTGCAATTCTTGATAAACACAGTCAATGATAAAAGCGGTTAAAAGTTAAATTTTTGCACATAAGTTCACACTTGTACAAAATCAGATAATCAAGCCGAATATAACAGTTGAGCGACCGTGCTAGAACCACGGAACTCGGGAATGCCTAACACCTTCTCCCGGGTTAACAGAATTCCTTATCTGGATTTATGGTACGCAGACTTTAACATAGAGTCATTCTTTTCCTCGATTCGGGATTAAAATTGGTGACTTGGGACACCCTAAATTTCCCAAGTGGCGACTCTGAAATAAACAAATAAATCCCCTTTCGATTGTCCTTTAATTGGAAAAAACTCCCTTGTCCCCTCGCGGGTACGGAAAAAGGAGGTGTGACAGCTCTGGCGACTCTGCTGGGGACTGGAACCTAGAACCACTGGTTCAGGGTTAAGAATCCGAGCTTAGAATAATTGTTACTATTTGGTTTTATTTATTATCTGATTTTATTACATGTTTTGAGCCTAATGTGCTAAGTGTTGCTTTTACCGCCTTGATATTATTTGGACTGTATATATAAACTGTGCCGAAACCCTTCTCTTCTCTCTTGAGGAGCGCACGCTGGTCGTGGCTTCTTTCTGTTAATGTCATATGCCAAAATAGAACGAGGATTCGGAGGAGTTGCAAAATCGGATGGCCTTTTGGTTACCGGTACACAGCTCCCATCCTCGGCTCGAGTTGTCCGCTCGGGTAAGCCAGGTCTAGAACAAACACCTAGGTTTTACAGCTTAGCATAACATAACTTCATGCCGGATCCCTAGTAGGAACGCTTATTTGCATCATGTGCATTTGACTTAGGGGACTCAGCACAGGGGCTGGGTCCGTCTAGGATAGGCAACCTGAGAATAAAGACCATCCTGCTACATCCTGTTTGCTTTATGCATTTACTTGTTTCAAGGCTTGCATGCTGACCGGTTTCTGAATATCGGGAATGTTTGGAAAAGGAAGAGGAATAACGGTTAAGGGGTTACTTATTTATTCTTGAAAAGTCGCAAAAATGGTCAAAGCTCTGCCAGAATTTTGAAAAAAAAAATGTGTGTCTTATTAATTTGTTTTAAAAAAGAAAAAAGGAGCCTTTGATTCATTTTTAAGAGAAAAATAGGGTGTCCCCAAAATTCGATTTATGCCCGAACTACGTCAGTTTGATTCTCGCATGGTGCGGGATACGTAGGCAACCCCCATCGGGCTCAACTTGTTCTTTCAAAATAGAGGTACAAACCAAATAACGAAAGTTTTAAGGTAACATCGTACTTTTCAGAAACAACCAAAATTTCGTTTTTCTAGAAAATAGTGTGTCGATTTGTGTATTTGAGTCTAATGAGTCTGGATCTTCACTTAATCACCCCAATAAACATGCAGAATGAGCATGAGTCCAAGTTTGCTGATAACAGTTAGAAGCAAAATCCCCCTGGAAGTGCGATTATGGTGGGAGGATTTGGAAAAGCCAGAGCAAGACAAGGTCAAACTGCACCTGGGAGGTTTGGTTGATTTGTTGAAAGTCATGCCTCGGTGCGACATCATAAAGGCTTTGGTTACATTCTGGGATCCGGCCCACAACGTGTTCCGTTTCTCAGATTTTGAACTCACCCCAACCTTAGAGGAAATGGCGGGTTACATGGACGTCACTGAAGGTTTGAGACACAAATACCTGATCGCTCCAAGGGCTGTGAATTCACACAAATTCATGGATCTGTTGAAGATAAGCAAAGGAGTCCCATACGCTGAACTGGATAGAGGTTTTTCTACCCTACAATTCATATACCAGAGGTACGGGAGCATAGGAGGATTCAATGATCCAGAAAGTGGTGTTTGCAGCAGGGAAATCTGGTAAAATGGAATGAGCATAGGCGGTTCGCTTTATGGTGGCATTTTTGGGCCTTGTGGTGTTTCCCCGAAAAGATAGAAATATCGACCTAAAGGTGGCTGGAATCGTCAAAATCCTGATTACCAACGATAAAAGCATCCTTGCTCCCATGATAATGTCAGAAATATACCAAGCCCTCACGGCTTGTAAGGCTGGAGCAGACTTCTTCGAAGGGTGCAACTTGTTGTTACAGATGTGGATGATCGAACACTTGTGTCACCACCCTCAGTATATGCGCTACATGTCTACAAATGGGGGCTGCATCGAGGGTTATAGCCTAAGGGTTTCAGGTTTCCGATCACCGGGAGGGTTTGAAGAATGGATATCCTATCTCTGGATCATCACCGCAGACCAAATAAACTGGACTTTGGGTTGGCTTTCTGTGGAAGAAATCATATACATGCCCGCCACTGGTCCTCACTTCCTCTTGATGGGACTCAGGGGTATTCAACCTTATGCCCCTTACAGGGTAATGAGGCAGTTGGGAAGATGTCAAGTACTACACCCGGACGAAGATCTCAGCACTTATGCAGTCGAGGTCAGCAGTGACGGCCAATTTCCTGAAAAGACAGTTCGTTGCATATGGAGTGAATGCCAGTACTTAACGGCGAATACCCGAGTAAATGATGTGTCTAGGGGTGAAGTCTCGCCGGCCTATATCACTTGGCAGAACAAGAAGAACATCGTAAAACGGCCAACCAAACGGCCTCACCTCCGAAATTTTGTTGAGTCATCGCAAGAACAATGGGACTGGCTCGCAAAAGAGGAAGGTTACCTGGTTGAAATTAGGAAGCTGAAGCGACAAATTGAAAGGATGGTATTCGAAAACAACGTACAAGTCGCCCAAGAGCAGGCTGAAAAAGACAAGTTAGCCCAAGAAAACCAAGCCCTGAGGGCCCGGCTTCGCCAAGCCAGTGAGAATAACATCGACCGACAGAGGCGTTGCTCCGACGAAAGATTGATAGCCAGTTTGAGAAATCAGGTCATCCAGAGCCAAGTAGAATTAGACCTATCAGAGGCTTGCATAGCAAGGATGAGGGTCAAATGGGCAGAAGGTACAATGGCCCGGAGAAAGCGCCTACAGCAAGTCATGAGGAATTGTGAACTGAGCGTCAAAGCAGCAAAGGAAACAAATTCCGCTTTGCAAGAGCGGATCTTCAAGCAAACACAAGATGCCCAGGCCGACCGGAGACGCTATTACAATGCAATGACAAGGATGGAAAGGCAAATGGATATATTCCAGGATCAGCTCGCCGCCAATGCACAAACGCTAGGATTAAAGAGCCGACAGATAAGGCAATTGTTCGCAGAAAGGGACAACATTCGGGCAAGAATTGACGAAGTCGGGCATTACATCTACCTAAAATGTTTGGCATGCAAGCAGACACCTCGGGAAAACCTCATTGCTTCCATCATGGGCTGCGTCCATCGGATTATGAACGAGTTGAAGAGCTTGCAAAGAGACCTTACACCTAGGGCCGCGAAAGGGCCGAAAGATGCCTCGTGGGTCCCTAAGTTGGAAAATTAGTTGTTGATCGAGTCCTGGTTGTTTTGTTTGTTGTTTCCCCAATGTTGTTTTCTTTTCCTCAAACCAAGTTTAAAACCCTGGAGTCTGTACTGTTGCTATTTATTTTTGATAATGAAATTAAGTGACTCCGGAAGAATTTCTATGTGTCTTTACTTTAAGGCAGAACTACGCCTGGTCTGATTCACGCGGGGACGTGATACGTAGGCAATCCCCATAAGATTCGACCGCTTTTAATAAATAAAGAAAAGAAAGTGTAAATAAAATAAAATGCGGGGTTTCGCAAAATACTTTAAAAAAAGAGACGAATGAACAAACCGGGATGACGCATGTGGTTTGAAGCAAAGCATGTAGAAACGGTTAACTGCCTAGGTGCATTGCATCCTCTATGTGTTATGATCAAATCTGTTAAGCTCTAACACTAACAAAGTTTGTTGTTGTCTGATACCAGACAGTTAGTTGTTAAAGAATTCTGGCAACACATTCATACCAAACCAGATCCAAAGGACCGGTAGCAACAAGCATGACTACTTCAGAGAATAGTAATGAGGAAGAAAGGCCGATGAGCCAGTTGCTGAAAGAGGCAATGGAAAAGATTGAAAGGATGGGACTAGAGATGCATGCAATGCAGCTAGCCCTGGCCAAAACACAAAAGAGCCCTGAGACACTGGGACACATGCCGGAGTACCCTCACTCTGGCCCTTCCACAAGCCGCCCAAATCCCCTCTATCATCAAGAAAGAAGCCCTCATGATTCCCAAGCTCCACCACCCCATCAACCTCTCCCAACACCCAATATTCCCATTTTTGTGGGACCTGCATCAGCCCCTTTGCAGCGAACGACTAGTGAGCCATTGTTTCAGGCTCATGATACACAATACTATCCCCCTGAGCCTACATTTCATGCACCTGAGCCTCAAGCTTACAATCCACATGTGGAAGTGCCGGCAGAGATTGAAAAGCCGGCTAAGGCCCCTGAACAGGATGAAGTGCTGAGAAAGTTCAAAAGCCTGGAGCAATCCTTCAGGAACTTGCACGGTTTGGGCAATCAAGTCAGCGTGGCATACAAAGATCTGTGCCCTTTCCCAGATGTCCAACTCCCGGCTGGGTTCAAGATGCCCAAGTTTGATTTATACGAAGGGCACGGTGATCCCATGGCACATTTGCGGGGATTCTGTAGTAAAATGAGAGGGGCAGGAGGCAAGGACGAGCTCTTGATAGCTTATTTCGGCCAAAGTCTGAGCGGATCTGCACTGGAATGGTATACCAGGCAGGATTTCAGCAGGTGGTACACGTGGGATGACCTGGCGCAGGCTTTTGCAGGTCATTTCCAATACAATCTGGAGATAGTCCCTGACCGTCTCACGTTATTGAGAACTGGGAAGAAACCCAGGGAAAGTTTTCGCGAGTTCGGGTTCCGCTGGATAGAACAAGCAGCTAGGGTCGATCCTCCCATGAGAGAGGGAGAGATGGTAGACTATTTTTTGCAGACATTGGATCCAACCTACTTTGGTCACTTGGTGACAACGGTTGGAAAATCTTTCAACGAGGTGGTCAAAATAGGGGTCATGATAGAAGAAGGTTTGAGGTCGGACAAGATCTTAAACTATTCGGCACTTAAGGCCACAACCCAGGCTATTCAAAGCGGCACGGGAGGTGCGCTAAGAAGAAAGAAAGAAGAGGTTGCCACGATCGAGGCAGGCAGTTGGTCCAGGGCTGGCAGGTCGCACTACAACCAACCCAGGCCTCACAGGTCAAACTACCCATACAACCCACCACAAAATTTCTATCCACCTCGAGAACCACATTGTTCCGTACACCAAGCCCAGGTATACACTCAGCCTCCGGTTCGCCCACAATGGCGCGCACCGGCTCCCCAGAACATATATGCACCACCACAAAACACCTACCCTCCACCAAGGGCATATAGAAATCCTTCAGGGGTAGGTTTCCGGGGAAATCCAGATGCCAGGAATGATAGGTTGCGGAAGCAAAGAACCTTCACCGAACTGGGAGAAACCTACACCGCTGTGTTCCACAAGCTGCAGCAATTGGGTTTGGTTAGTCCTGTCCATACTCGGGAACCAAATCCCCTGCCTCAGAATTTGGATCGTTCAATCAGTTGTGAATACTGTTCAGGGATGCTCGGGCACGATACCGAGAAGTGTTGGAAGTTAAGGCATGCCATACAGGATCTTATTGACACCAATAAGATCGAGGTCCAGACACCGGAGGCCCCTAACATCAACCAAAACCCACTGCCAGCGCACCACGAAGCTCACATGATTGAGTTGGTGTGTGAGGGAGGAAAATTAAGAAAACCCTCACAAACAGTGATGATGATCCAAGCCGCCCCGAAAGAAGTCTTAACCAGTGGAGCAACGAGTATACAGCCGCAGGGTGAAGGCGTCAAGCCGGTAGTGATATTGGGGAAGAGCCCGTCCGTCATAGCAAGCAAACCCGAGCCAAGCAAGTTGGTAATACCAGGGATCCTGCCCACACCGGCAGTCATGTTGAAAGGGGTATGTAGAGAACGGGTGACCATAAAGCCGGTGGTCCAACTGCCGATGATTGACAGCAGGGCTGTGACCTGGAAATATGAAAAGGCAGTGGTGACGTACCAAGGAAAACAGGTGGAAGAAGTCAGTTGTGAAGCGCAAGGGCTGACTCGATCAGGTCGATGTTTTGCTCCGGTGGAGTTAAGAAAAACCAACCCAGTGGCAACCAAGAAGCCAGTGTCAGAAGAAGAGGCTGAAGAATTCCTGAGGAAGATGAAAGTACAAGACTATTCTGTGGTTGAGCAGCTGAGAAAAACACCTGCCCAGATCTCACTATTGTCATTACTCCTCCATTCCGAGGAACATCGTCGGGCCCTGTTAAAGATATTGAACGAGGCCCATGTACCCAGTGAGATTTCTGTAAACCACCTGGAAACCATTGCCAGCAAGATTTTCGAGGTAAACAGAGTGACATTCTCAGATGATGACCTGCCGGTGGAAGGAACGGAGCACAATAAACCTCTATACCTAGCTGTCAAATGTGAAGACTCGGTGGTAACCCGAGTATTGGTGGATAACGGCTCAAGCGCCAATATTTGTCCATTATCCACCGTGGACCAGTTAAAGATTGACCGTGGAAGAATCCGGGAGAATAGCATCTGTGTCCGGGGGTTTGACGGAAATGGAACAGCCACTGTGGGGGATGTTGTACTTGAACTGACCATTGGGCCAGTCCTATTTACCATGGAATTCCAGGTGTTAGATGCCACAGTTTCTTATAACCTGCTGTTAGGACGACCCTGGATACATGCAGCCAAAGCGGTGCCTTCCACCCTACATCAGACAGTGAAGTTCGAGTGGGAAAGACAAGAGGTCGTGTTACACGGCGAGGATACAACATGCACCATGGGCGGAACCATTGTACCTTTCATAGAGACCGCTGATGACAAAGGTCCTTGGATCTACCAGATCCTCGATACAGGGTCGGCCAACAAAATTTCTGAAGGAGAAATCATCCCGCACCCTAGGGTAGCTGCCGCAACAGTCATGATGGTATCAGAAATGCTGGGTAATGGATTTGTGCCGGGAAAAGGCCTGGGAGTTAAACTTCAAGGGATAGTCCAACCTGTTTCCCTTCCTAAGAATCTGGAAACCTTCGGGTTGGGGTTCAAACCAACCGCAGCAGACAGGAAGCAAGCGCGAAAAATGAAGAAGAGGGTCTGGTTTCTGCCTAAACCAGTGCCACGCCTCTCAAGGTCTTTTGTCAAAGCAAGTGCCAAGGGGTCAGCGATCCCAAAGATTCGAGGACCTTTGATCGGTATAAATGAAGACCTGAATCAGAGTTTTGAGAGGCTATTCGCGGATGTCAGTATGGTGGAAGCTGGAGAAGGTTCCAGCCGAGCAGAGATACAATTTGTGGGGCCTGAGGCCAAGACCAACAATTGGACGGTTACTCCTCTTCCTGTCCGAGGGGAGTCTTGGTAGTAGGCTTTGATTAATGTTTTGTTTGTTTGTTTGTTTGATCGGATTATTCAAGGGTGTAATCCCAATTTTACTTTCGTTTTGTAAAAGTGTGAACCCTTTTTATCCTGCAAATTTAATAAAGTTCTTTTCTTTTGTCCCATTTTAATTTCTTGTTTTGTTCTTTTTCTTTCTGAACAGTTCTCTTTTTACTGGTCCTAATGACATGGCATGCACAGCGGATCTTCGACCTAGTCTAATAAATCAATCTGAATCTGACTCAATGATGCAAGAGGTCATTTGTGATAATGAATCCGAATGTGACGAAGGGGAAGCCTTCGAAGAAATAAACCGAGAACTGTGCCAATTTGAAGAGAAACCCAAGCCTAACCTAAATAACACTGAGGCTGTGAACCTAGGAGATGCTGATAACATCCAAGAGACCAAAATTAGCATCCACATTGAGCCGAATGTCAAAGCAGAATTGATCGAAACTCTCAGGGAATTCAAAGATGTTTTTGCATGGTCATATGATGATATGCCTGGATTGAGCACCAATTTAGTGGTTCACAAACTACCCACTGACCCGGCATACCCTCCGGTCAAGCAAAAACTAAGGAAATTTAAAACAGAAATGAGTGTAAAAATCAAAGAAGAAGTGATCAAGCAGTTGCAATCGAAGGTCATTCGGGTCACTCAATATCCCGAGTGGCTGGCCAATGTGGTACCAGTCCCAAAGAAGGATGGAAAAATCAGGGTGTGCGTCGACTACCGCAACCTCAACAAAGCAAGTCCCAAGGACAATTTCCCGTTACCCAACATTCATATCCTGATCGATAATTGCGCTGGGCGCGAGATCGGATCCTTTGTGGATTGCTATGCGGGTTATCATCAGATCCTAATGGACGAAGAGGATGCTGAGAAGACAGCATTTATTACGCCATGGGGAACCTACTGCTATCGGGTAATGCCGTTCGGGTTAAAGAACGCCGGGGCAACGTACATGCGAGCAATGACTGCTGTGTTTCATGACATGATACACAAAGAAATAGAGGTGTACGACGATGATGTGATCATCAAATCTTGGCGTCAGGAGGACCATGTGGCAGACCTAAGGAGATTTTTCCAAAGACTCCGGAGGTATGATATCAAGCTTAACCCGGCCAAATGCGCATTCGGGGTTCCATCAGGAAAGTTGCTAGGATTCATCGTCAGTCGACGGGGGATTGAGTTAGACCCATCAAAAATTGAATCCATCCGAGATTTGCCACCGCCAAGGAACAAAACAGAGGTAATGAGTTTGCTTGGTAGACTCAATTACATCAGCAGGTTCATCGCTCAACTCACAGCAACTTGTGAACCCATATTTCGGCTGCTGAAAAAGGATGCTGCGGTAGGTTGGACGGCAGAGTGTCAGGAGGCTTTCGACCAAATCAAAGGGTATCTGTCTAATACATCCGTATTGGTCCCACCTAAGACCGGGAAACCTCTAATCCTTTACCTGACGGTCTTAGAAAATTCATTTGGTTGTGTACTGGGGCAACATGATGACACAGGAAGGAAGGAGCAGGCCATCTACTATCTTAGCAAGAAATTCACAGTGCATGAGGTCAAGTACACTCAACTCGAGAAAACATGCTGCGCCCTAACTTGGGTAGCTCAGAAGTTGAAGCACTACCTGTCTTCATATACTACTTATCTCATATCCCGCTTGGACCCATTGAAGTATATCTTTCAGAAACCTATGCCCACGGGAAGGTTGGCAAAGTGGCAAATTCTGCTCACAGAGTTTGATATCATCTACGTAACGAGGACGGCCATGAAAGCCCAGGCACTGGCAGACCATTTGGTAGAGAATCCCGTTGATGAAAAATACGAGCCCTTAAGAACGTATTTTCCTGACGAAGAGGTGATGCATACGAATGATTTGGAATTACCTGAGGAACCAGGTTGGAAGCTTTTCTTCGATGGAGCTGCAAACGCAAAAGGGGTTGGAATAGGAGCAGTACTCATTTCTGAAATAGGACGGCATTATCCTGTTACGGCTCAACTGCGCTTCTATTGCACCAACAATATGGCCGAGTATGAGGCTTGCATTCTGGGTCTACGCCTGGCTGCCGACATGGATGTCCAAGACGTCTTGGTCTTGGGAGACTCGGACCTCTTGATACATCAAATTCAGGGAGAATGGGAAACACGAGATCTAAAACTCGTACCATACCGACAATGCTTGCATGATCTGAGCAAGCAATTTCGATCGGTGAAGTTCAAACACATCCCTAGAGTTCACAACGAGGTTGCAGATGCTTTGGCCACCTTAGCATCAATGCTGCACCATCCTGACAAAATGTATGTCGATCCTCTACACATCCAGGTCCGTGATCAGCACGCTTACTGCAATGCCATAGAAGAAGAAGCAGATGGCAAACCCTGGTTTCATGATATCAAGGAATACCTCAGAATGGGGATATATCCAGAACATGCCTCTGGAGACCAAAAAGAGCCCTTCGGCGTTTGTCGAATAGTTTCTTCCTCAGTGGAGGAGTATTGTACAAAAGAACCCCGGATTTAGGATTGTTGAGATGCATAGATGCCAGTCAAGCAATGACGGTTATGGAAGAGGTACATGTGGGGGTTTGCGGACCGCACATGAGCGGATATGTATTGGCAAGAAAGATCCTTCGAACAGGGTGTTATTGGCTCACCATGGAACACGACTGTATCGCTTTTGTGAGGAAATGCCGTCAGTGCCAGATACATGGAGATTTGATTCATTCTCCGCCAACAGAGTTACATACGATGTCAGCACCTTGGCCGTTTGTGGCATGGGGTATGGATGTCATCGGGCCCATCGAGCCAGCAGCGTCCAACGGTCATAGGTTCATCCTAGTGACCATTGATTACTTCACCAAATGGGTTGAGGCTAAAACCTTCAAATCGGTAACCAAGAAGGCAGTGGTGGACTTTGTTCACTCCCATATCATCTGCAGATTTGGGATCCCAAAAGTGATCATTACGGATAACGGTGCGAATCTTAATAGCAGCCTGATGAAAGAGGTATGCCAACAATTCAAGATTACACACCGCAATTCCACCCCATATCGTCCCAAGGCGAATGGAGCAGTCGAAGCAGCCAATAAGAATATCAAGAAGATAATGCGAAAAATGGTGGAAGGATCCAGACAATGGCACGAGAGATTACCCTTTGCTTTGTTGGGTTACCGCACTACGGTCCGAACTTCCATAGGCACAACTCCTTATTTGTTGGTGTATGGAACTGAGGCCGTGATACCAGCGGAGGTCGAAATTCCGTCCCTCCGAATTGTCGCTGAAGCCGGAATTGATGATGATGAATGGATCAAAGCTCGCTTGGAACAGTTGAGCCTGATAGATGAGAAAAGATTGGCAGCAGTGTGCCATGGTCAGCTGTACCAGAAGAGAATGGCAAGAGCGTATAATAAGAAGGTGCGCCCTAGGAAATTTGAAGTAGGGCAGCAGGTATTAAAGAAGATCCTCCCACATCAGGTCGAGGCAAAAGGCAAATTCGCCCCAAATTGGCAAGGGCCTTATATCGTGACCAGAATATTGTCCAACGGTGCTTTGTGTTTGACAGATGTCGAAGGTAGATGCGTCGACATGGCTATCAATTCAGATGCAGTCAAGAGATATTATGCGTAACTTCTTCAATTATGGCAATTTTTGGTTTATTTGTTTGTATTTGGCATTTGTTGAATAATGAGATGACGGAGGCAATTCTTTCTTCTATCCAAACACTTTTAACCCTCGCTTCCCCCTTTGAGCCTTAAGCATTTTTTTTTCAATACCCCTCTTTTGGAATCACCCATGGGAAAGATATGAAAAAGAAAATAAAAGAAAAAGAAAAGAAAAGAAAAAGACATGAAAAAATGAAAAAAAGGAAAAGAAAAAGGAAGAAGATAAAATCACAAATAACAAAATCGTGGGAACTACGTTTGACCTGATTCCTCAAAAAGGATACGTAGGCGCCTCACGGCTCGGTCATAGTATGCATCATAGTGGATATACGATGCATAATGTACATAGTGTGCGTAATAGGCACAGCGTGCGTAACGCACATAGCGCAACATAAGTATAAATAATAAATTCCCCAAGCAAGAAAACTGGGGCAGAGGTTATGTTTTTAAGTTCCAACAAAGGTTTGATTCCAAAAGTTGTAGCACATCACCCATCAAATTATCTTCAATTTTATAGCCTTTCTTTAACCCCACACCAAAACCAACATCAACGTCCAAAAGACCTCCCGATCGATGTTCAAGAGATGTCGAGTCAGGCGAATAAGACCGAGAATAATACACCAATCCCCAGCAAAGAAGAGGATCGTAAGACTGGAAATGAATTGATAGTCGAAGGAATCTCCAGAAGAGAGGGTCGTATCTACAACGCCCCGATTCCTCGAAAGAAATAAAATGAGAGAGTCTCATCGGTGAAAACCTTCGCAGGCACCGAGAGGCGATGTAAGATGAGGGATATGAAATGAGAGAGTCTTATTGGTGAAAACCCTCACAGGCACCATAAGGCGCCGGGAGATGAGAGAAAAGAGAGAGTCTCATTAGTGAAAACCCCTCGAAGGGCACTATGAGGCGACGAGACAGATCAGCGAAACTACCACATTCGAAACGGAAGGAACACTCCTTTATCATCCCCAGCAAGTCAAACCATCGGGCAAATCAATTGATCAAATAGACTGGGTCAGGAATCTATGGTGCACGCCATGATCACAGGGACCAGTTGTGTCCTCCAGATAAGTTCTTTTGATTGTCTCCTCCCACAAAAAATATTGGTTCAGAAAGATTTTCTCCTTTCCATATCTTTTATTTCTTTTCCTAAAATGTGTCTTGAAAGGATTTTTAAAAAGCTTACTACCAGGAACCAAAGGGGAATTCATCCAGTGCAGGATAATACAAACAGTCTTAAAGGCCGGTCCCGGGCAATGCAGTGATTGTGCCCGGAAATTTTGGAAGAAGTAAGCTCCAAAAGGGAGTGGTTTCGGGAGTTAGAAGCAGACTCCCACATCATGTGTTTTAAAAGAAAGCAGAAAAGGGGATAAATTGAAAACCAATCCCCAGCAGGCTAGAGACCCCCAACAGGCAACTTTGCCCGCCAACCAATTATGGGGACAAAGAGCAAGAAAAGAGGAAGAGAGAAAAATTGCTCGCCAGAAAGGCACCCTCTACCACCACGATTAAAACTGACCAAATCCTTTTGTCTGTTGCAGGGGAACAGAGGATTGATGAGGGCAGCAAGATGCAACGCCATGGAAGTCACCAAAAACCGGGGCAGAAAATTTTCTGCCGATTGTCGAAAATTTTCTCGGAAGAACGGGGAAACAATTTCAATACATTTAAGTTCTAGGTCGCCCACCAGTATAATGCGGGAATACATTTAAGTTCTAGGTCGCCCACCAGTATAATGCGGGAATACATTTAAGTTCTAGGTCGCCCACCAGTATAATGCGGGAATACATTTAAGTTCTAGGTCGCCCACCAGTATAATGCGGGAATACATTTAAGTTCTAGGTCGCCCACCAGTATAATGCGGGAATACATTTTAAGTTCTAGGTCGCCCACCAGTATAATGCGGGAATACATTTAAGTTCTAGGTCGCCCACCAGTATAATGCGGGAATACATTTAAGTTCTAGGTCGCCCACCAGTATAATGCGGGAATACATTTAAGTTCTAGGTCGCCCACCAGTATAATGCGGGAATACATTTTAAGTTCTAGGTCGCCCACCAGTATAATGCGGGAATACATTTAAGTTCTAGGTCGCCCACCAGTATAATGCGGGAATACATTTAAGTTCTAGGTCGCCCACCAGTATAATGCGGGAATACTTTTAAGTTCTAGGTCGCCCACCAGTATAATGCGGGAATACATTTAAGTTCTAGGTCGCCCACCAGTATAATGCGGGAATACATTTAAGTTCTAGGTCGCCCACCAGTATAATGCGGGAATACATTTAAGTTCTAGGTCGCCCACCAGTATAATGCGGGAATACATTTAAGTTCTAGGTCGCCCACCAGTATAATGCGGGAATACATTTAAGTTCTAGGTCGCCCACTAGTATAATGCGGGAATACTTTTAAGTTCTAGGTCGCCCACCAGTATAATGCGGGAATACATTTAAGTTCTAGGTCGCCCACCAGTATAATGCGGGAATACATTTAAGTTCTAGGTCGCCCACCAGTATAATGCGGGAATACATTTAAGTTCTAGGTCGCCCACCAGTATAATGCGGGAATGCATTCAAGTTCTAGGTCGCCCACCAGTATAATGCGGGAATACATTCAGCTCTAGATTGTGGAATCAGTCACCCCACCTGAAGACGGAAGGGTACAACAGAGATCCCCAAACGGGAAACAATGAAATCCCAGCACCAAGAAGCAGACAACGTCAGAGGCAAGCGCACAATTCAAAAGGAAAAAGGAACGCGCCTCAAAAGAAGTAGTTTGGGAACGTTGTAGCATGCCCAGTATAACGATGCTGATGAAGAAACATACCACTGAAGAAACCATTGGAAGATTTAAAGAAGAAAGCCGTATCCCCAGCGGATCAAGCAAAGTGATGAAAACTGGCATTCAAACATCAGCAAAGGACCAACATCATCTCCCAAAGTCACAAGATAAAGGCATCGGAGGAAAGCGTTAGCCGACAAGAAAGCAAGGCAACAAGAACAAGTTGAAGATGGATGAGATTTCAGGATCCTCAGTTTAGCTTAGCTTCTTGTTTTCCTTTTAGAGCAATGTAATAGGGAGATCGGTTGAGCCGTAGCATCCTACAGCAGCATACAACAACGCACAACAACAGCAAACACTACAGTCACACGGTAGTCCCAGCTACCAAAGATTTCCCGAACTACATTGACCTGATTCCTGTTCAGCCTAGGATATGTAGGAAACCTCTGAAGCAAAGGTTCGGTCAAATCTTTTTCAAAAAATGCTTCACACGGAGTATTTGGACGGGAAAAAATCGCTCGCTTTATCTTTGCGCGAAAACCCTTCGTGTCTTCGGGCAAAGAGGGGCAGCTGTAAGCACGTGATTTTTGCTTTACGAGCAATCGCTCCAAAAGAAAATAAAAATAGTGACAAATGATTTCGCGGTACAATTTTTCGAGTTTTCCGTGACATGTGTTGTTAGTCATTTATGGGTCTGTCCGTTTTGCATCTAGGCATTATCAAACAAAAATACAAAAATGCCTGTCGTTAAAAGAAAATTCAAAAAATGTGTATGTGTGCATCGTTCGTTCTCAGCTGTGAGCTAACCATTTTTTTTATTTTATTTTTTCATTTATGTGTGTTTATCGTTGTGGGTATCACTCAATATGTGTGTAGGTTTATTTTAAGAAAAAAAAAGAGAAGGGAAAAGGAAAATCTGATTTGGGCCCCGAAACAAGGCCCAAAACCAAAGTACTGATCCAGTCCAAGACGAGCCTGCCCAAACACGGACTCAAACGACGCCGTATCGGCGTCCCTACCAAAGCCGTTGATTTGATTCAAACGAACGGTCCAGATCAGGCTGTTCAACTCGCCTCAACGACGTCGTTTCAGGCAAGATGATCTAAGCCGTCTAACCCCATTGATCCAACGGATCCAGGGCCTCCTCTAAACCCGTCAACATGACCCGATCCATGCCCTTTACCCGGTCTCACCCACCATCACGCCCAAACGACACCGTCTTTCCTAAGTGGATGGATCCTGGCCATAGATCTCACTTGATCCAACGGCCAGGATCTAAACCCTCAATACATATATAAGCTCTCCATTACACCCCACGCCCCCCAAACCAAACCCCACCTTCCCCACTGTACACCCTCGTCCCAAACACAACCCCTTCTCATCCTCGAACCCTAGCAGCCGCCCCAGTATCCCTCGCCATTAAAGCCGGCGGCATGAACGCCGATGACCGCCTCCTGAACACCCTAGGACCACCTCACTGTCCTGAACACGAATCCACGAACCACGAGCCTCGAATCACTTTCGTTCGTCTCGAATCTTCATTTGAAGATTTGAGTCGAACCCGGATCTATGCCAAACCACCCCATCTTCATACCAGACACTCCCCTGACCTTCCTCGTGACCAAACCAAGCTTGGTTTGGTCCGAATCTACCCACAACTCCCTAAAAATCAGATCTGGAAATCCAGACTTTAGAACACATGCACCTGGGGAATCCGGCCGGTTTGGACATGGGTTTGAGGTCTAATAGACCTTAATCAAGGTGTTCTCATGTGAGAACACCCTGATTAAAGTTTGTTTGGCCTCAAAAGTTCGAAGATGAATCAGATTTGGGCCTGTTTGATTTAAACATTTTCGGTACGTTTTCCTTTCTTTTGTGTTAGTGGTCAGCATGTTTCGTTGGGTTTGTTTGTTATTTTTGTTATTTTTCATTCGGATTTCTTTCATCTCTCTAAAGACCTTTTTCTTTGGTCGGTTGATTTTCTATGTGTGTATTCTGAATGTACTCTGTAATAAACATGATCGTCGATTAGTTTAATCGTCAGATAAGTTAACTCATATAGGCCCCAGTAATTGAACAAAAATTGTCTGATGCCCTTTAGGTCCCTAAACATATTGTTTATGTGAGCGATTGATTATTACCTGTTATAATTAGTATAGTCGACTCGATAAATATCGTCGATTAGCTTTCTATAACTAATAAATCGAATGAGCTAATAATGTCGCATGACTAATTGAGCTTTGTCACTGACTGTATGCCCCAGCATTGTTTGAAATGGTTTGTTTGCACTGTAAAACAGACTGAAAAGGTTCAGCCCAGGCAGTCTTGAGTTCGAACTTTCATCAGTTCAAAAAATGCCCTGATGCTGCAATAGGCAGAGGCAGTAATAATCAAGGTTGACAGGGGTATTCTGGGGTGTTAAAAGGAACAGAAATAATTAGTTTAAATAAGCTGACAAATGGGGTACTAAATTAGGATTAAACTAATGCCAATGTGGGACAAGACACAAGAGTATGGGTTTAAAAGGAATACTAAAATAAGCCCATAACCCTTGATTAAAGAATAAACCAGGCATGGGGAACAAATGGCTGGCATCAAGAGATGCTCAAGCATGGGTTTAACAGGGTATGGGCAGGCTGCAAGTTGCAGCATGGGGGCAGCTTAGCTGCACTTGGTCACTTTGGCTTATAAATAGGCCATTTGAGAACTGAAAAAGGGCTGGACTTTTAGTCTTCAGAAAAAAAGAGAGAAAAGGCTGGAATTTTAGTCTTAAAGCGGCAACTTTTAGTCTAAAGAAAGGTTTACTGAGTTTAAAGAAAGCTGAAAAACATAAGTTAGTTTCCAAATAGATTGTAACCAAACACTGCCTGAAAGTTGTATAAGAGTGCATATTGGTCAAAGCTGTCTTGGCCAAGTTCTGTTGCTTGCATTGGCTGAGTTGTTTATGGTTGTTGAACTGGTAGTTTTACTGCATTCGAACCCTCAGTTACTGCTGTTATTTCCCTACTCTTTCCTGGGATTGTTGGCTTGGTATTTGACTATCTGCTAGTCCTTGTATTCTGGGAGACATTGTTGGTTATTTGTGGCTGTGGAAAACACTCGGTTTAGCTGATTTGTTGCTGTGTTGTTGCTGTGTATCTGCTGTTGCTGTGTTTACTGCATACTGCCCAGCTGATCATTCCTTTCTTCTTTGTCTTCTATACCAGGTACACAACCAATGCACTGTCAAATGTAATTGGGAAATTTGAGCATGAATATAAATGAAAGTCCTGAAGAATGTCTTTATACATAGAGGGTTACATTAAATATTCATGTAATATGTAATAGTTTGCATTCTTGTTTAGATACTGAAGGTAGCCTGTGTGCCCAGTAGATGTCAATATGTGGTGATTGAATGCTAGTTTGTATATGTAGGTTGATAGATAAAAGGGTCTCAAATGCAGTAGGTTGTATCTTAGGTTTTTTATGGTTAGCATGTCCTTAAAACATAGAACTATCCATGTTAGTTAATTTCATGTCCTTTTGATAAATTGTCTCCTTACAATTGACAAACCATTGCTTTAAAATAAACGGCGCAAGGCTGCACTTCTCAACCTCACGAAGGTCGAGCCCGAATCAAACG
Organism: Nicotiana tabacum; assembly: GCF_000715075.1. NCBI lineage: Eukaryota > Viridiplantae > Streptophyta > Magnoliopsida > Solanales > Solanaceae > Nicotiana > Nicotiana tabacum. Next base: position 150,213,387 of record NC_134087.1, on the reverse strand, counting down.
AACCCAGCAGCCTTTCATCAGAAAGGCATTGGCCCAGGTCCAGCCAATACCGTGTGGGCTGGGTTTGGGCCCACGGTGCTCGATTAGCTGCCCATGGGCACGGTCATGTTTTCTTATTCTGCAAAGGCACTCGGAATTCCGTTATAATAACCTGCAAGCATGTAATTGAATAGGGTCATTTTTAACCTCAACTAGTAGAGACAAATGCGACAAGAAACGTAGTTGCTATAGGATATCCTGTTAAAATAAAGACGAGATGAGCTTCGACAAACAGAAACGCACAAGATGCGGGGCCCTCGTTAAACGTATATTATCAAAGCATTTAGTTTCCAGGACGGGTTGTTTAGCAAATTTCACAACCCTCCTAAAATAACAATACGTTAGACTCTTTAGGACGCGCCTTAATAAATCTTACCTTCTTAAACCCGGGTGCACATTTATGTGACCCAAATCCAATTCTCAACGGAGTCGAAATGTGTTTCTAATCACGGGTACATTGATTGTGGCGTGGTTCGAGGTGCGTGTCCATGACGTTGCAAATTCATTTTGAAATAAGAATGAGATGAGCCTCACCAAATAAAATACAAATCGCGGGGCCCTCAGTAAATATTTGCTTTAAAAATTGTTTTAGATTTCAGGATGGACCGTTTAGTAAAATTCCACGGTCCTACCCAAAATAAATACGCTAGTCGCTTTAGGCGTGCCCTTAATAATTTAACTTCCTTAAACTCGGGTGCACGTTTATGTGACCCAAATACAAATCTCAACGGAATCAAAGTGTGTCGACGACCACGGGTACATTGACTGTAACGCGGTTCGAGATACATTTTCACAACGTTGCAATTCTTGATAAACACAGTCAATGATAAAAGCGGTTAAAAGTTAAATTTTTGCACATAAGTTCACACTTGTACAAAATCAGATAATCAAGCCGAATATAACAGTTGAGCGACCGTGCTAGAACCACGGAACTCGGGAATGCCTAACACCTTCTCCCGGGTTAACAGAATTCCTTATCTGGATTTTTGGTATGCAGACTTTAACATAGAGTCATTCTTTTCCTCGATTCGGGATTAAAATTGGTGACTTGGGACACCCTAAATTTCCCAAGTGGCGACTCTGAAATAAACAAATAAATCCCCTTTCGATTGTCCTTTAATTGGAAAAAACTCCCTTGTCCCCTCGCGGGTACGGAAAAAGGAGGTGTGACAAGGTCTTTCAAATTTTAACATGCCTTTCTTGAGGTCTTACAGGTAAGTCACTTAGCACAAGTGTGGTTCATGCCTTGCTTGAGGTCTTACAAATAAGTTACTTATTGCTCGAGGGGAGGACAGTTGATGACAGTTCCCGAGGCATTGATAGTTTTTTGGCTCTGGAACCGTTCTTTTTGTAATCTTGGTGCTACCTCATTAGGGGCTTACGAGTTTGAAGCTTCCGACCTGGAGGTCATGTGGCTTCGAGTTTTTGCATCAGTCCCCGTGTGTTCGGGAAGCTTCTGGCTTTGGATCCGTTTCTCGTAAAAGTAGCATACTTCTATGAAGCGTAAAGTGTTTTGATGGAGGGGAAATATTCTTCGGTTACTTGGTACAAGTATATATGTTTTTGCCGTCAAGGGCTCAATTATTCTATGCGGACACAATTCATTCGACTGTTTGGCCCGATACATCATTTTTCTATCGTGATCCCTTTGGGCTCATCTTGACTTATTTGAGAAGGTGACCTCCCGGGGGGAATTCCTCCCATTGTTCGAGGTTGATTGAAGAGAAGCCTTGAATACTAGTCAAGTTTTACTTAGGTAGCATATAGGTGTTGCCTCATTAAAAACCTTGTTGGTAAAACCTTTCTAGGGACAAAATCCGATCGAAGGAAAAGAGTACAACATATGCTTTTAAGAACCCAAGGTCCTCGAGCCCGAGGGTGTTTCGGAGTATTCCATCGGACACCTTAACAGTAGTATCGTTTGAGCATTGATATATTCCAATTGCTTGAAAGTTGTTTGCCTTCCATGGTACCGAGCTTTTAGGACCCTTTGCCGATCATTCCGAGGACGCGGTACGGTCCTTCCCAGTTTTGGCCTAGCTTTCCATCATTAGGGTTTCCGGGGTTGAGGGTGACTTTCCTTAGGACCAAGTCCCCGACCCCGAGATGTCGGAGATTTGTTCTCCTATTATAATACCTTTCGATCCTTTGCTTTTGGGTAGCCATTCAGACCAGTGAAGCTTCTAGCTTTTTATCCAATAGTTTGAGGGCCACAGTCATGGCCTCGTTGTTCGAGCTCTCGGTGGTGTGTCGGAATGTAGCACTTTGTTCTCCAACCTCTACTGGTATCAAAGACTCAGCACCATATACTAGAAAGAAATGTGTTTCTCCTGTGCTTGATTTTGGAGTTGTTTGATATGCCCACAACACTTTGGGCAATATTTCTCTCCACTTTCCCTTAGCGCTTTCCAACTTCTTTTTTATGTTTTGAATGATGGTTTTGTTTGTAGACTCGGACTGATCGTTTGCACACGGGTGGTAGGGTGTCGACATGATTCTCTTAATTTTGTGATCCTCGAGGAACTGTGTTACTTTGCTTTCGATAAACTGCTTCCCGTTATCGCATGTTATCCCAGAAGGAATCCCAAATCAGCACATAATGTGGTCCCAAATGAAGTTAATGACTTCTTTTTCTCTTATCTTTTCAAAGTCCTGCGCTTCTACCCATTTTGAGAAATAGTCAGTCAGAAATAAAATAAATCTAGATTTACCTGGTGCTGTTGGTAGAGGTTTGACGAGGTCCTTCCCCCATTTCATGAACGGCCACGATGATAAGACCGAATGTAGTTGTTCACCGGGTTGGAGAATCATAGGGAAAAATCTCTAGCATTTGTCGCACTTTTGGACGAATTCCTTGATGTCTTTTTCCATGTTGTTCCAATAGTAGCCAACCCTGATCACCTTTAGTACATAATCTGTGTCCCTCGGCCCCAGACATACTGCTAGGGGGCCATCGAAGGTTCTTTAGTATAGAGTCCCGTTTTCGTCGAGCGAGAATCGGGCTGCTTTGGTTCGCTGGGCCCTCAATTCTTTTGGATCCGTGGGTAGTTTCCCATCTTTCAAATAGTCAATATATTTATTTCTCCAATCCCATGTCAGGCTAGTGGAGTTGATCTCGGCATGACCTTCCTTGACCACTGATTTGGATAGCTGAACAATAGCCCCGGGGAGTAGGTCATCTTCTTTGACTGACGATCCCGGATTTGTGAGGGCATCGGCCTCGCTATTCTGCTCTCGAGGTATGTGGACCAGAGCTATTCTTTGAAACAGTGCAATGTGACTTGAATTTTGTCCAAGTATCTTTGCATCATGTCTTTTCGGACCTCAAAGCTCCCATTTACCTAATTTACTACCAGGAGGGAATCGCATCTTGCTTCGACGATTTCAGCTCCTAGGCTTTTGGACAATTCTAGACCTACAATCATAGCCTCATATTTGGCTTTGTTGTTAGTCAATCTTGCAGTTTTTATAGATTGCCTGATTCCGCCCATAGGCGGCTTCAGAACTATACCGAGCCTGGATCCTCTCACGTTCGAGGCACCATCAGTGAACAGGGTCCACACCCCGGACGATGTGCATGTTTTTAGTAAAAGTTCTTTTTCTACCTCAGGCACGAGGGAGGGCGAGAAGTCGGCCAAGAAGTCCGCTAGAATTTGGGACTTGATAGCCATTCGGGGGTGACACTCGATATCATACCCCCGAATTTGATGACCCATTTGCCCAATCAGCTCGATAGTTTGGACTTATGCAATATGCTTCGAAGAGGATATGTTGTTAAAACACAAATACGATGGCATTGAAATAAGGTTTCAATTTTCCTAATGCGCTTATTAATGCAAGAGCTAATTTTTCTAGATGCGGATACCTGGTTTCGACATCTCCCAGGGTCCGACTTACATAATAAATAGGGAATGTGTACCTTGATCTTCTCAAACTAGCACACCGCTTACCGCTATCTCGGATACGGCCAAGTATAAATACATCATTTCATCCTCCTTTGGCGTGTGGAGTAAAGGCGGGCAGTCAGATATCGCTTCAACTCCTCCAAGGCACGTTGGCATTCTGGAGTCCATTCGAAGTTGTTTTTCATTTTGAGTATAGAGAATAAATGATGTCTTCTGTCTGATGACCTTGATATGAATCGGCCCATAGCTGCTATCCGCCCTATCAGCCGTTGCATGACATTTACATTATTTATCACCGTGATTTGTTCGATGGCCTTGATTTTGTCGGGGTTGATCTCGATTCCCCTGTTTGACACCATGAAACCTAAGAATTTACCCGAACCCACTCCGAAGGTACATTTCTCGGGATTGAGCTTCATGTTGTAGCTTCTGAGGATGTCGAATGTCTCCTACAAATGAATCAAATGGTCTGATGTGCCGGAGAATTTCGGCACATTTCAATACTAATTGCTTAGATTTTAGCTTGTTTAATGCAATTATCTCCGTGACTTATGTAGTTTTGTTGTTTCTATAGTACATAAGCAGAGATCTGGGTTAAATCTCAAGTCAAGAATGCAATCCATTATGCGACCGCAGAACCAACATGCTAGCTGCAGAGTGAACCGCAAACCAACCATGAAGGTCATTGAAGGACGAAGATGTGATGCAAAATGCGATCACATTTCTGCAATGCGATCCGCATAACTGGAATGCGAAGAAGACCTGTAAACTAGGGTTCCAGTCTGCGATGATGATGTTCAAGATGCGGACCACATACGTGCTCTACGACAAGAATGCGATCGCATATCAGACCTGAAAGGGCATTTTTGTCTGTTTTCTGTCCCGATTTTGAGTCCACTATAAATAGTTTTATGATGTGTTTGTGGGCTCATCTTGTCTAGTCTTTGAAATACATTCCAAGACATTAATATTCCTCACTTTTGGAAGCTTTTGGGTGAATATTCTCTACTTTGTATGCTTTTATGACATTAAATACTCTTTGGTTTTTGTATTGTAGTATGAGTAGCTAACTTTAAATACTAAGGTTGTGGACCCTAAATGGGTGTTATGTTAATGGGTGTTTAACATTGAATATATATATAATGGTTTGTTGATATTTATTTACTTCTCATTCTTCATTTATTGTTGTTGGTTGCAAACATTAACAAGTGCCATTAAATTCTTGCTTTGCTTGGGAAAGTGGGTTAGAATTTGGTAGAAGTAAATATCAATGACTCAAGGCTTTAAACCTTATTTAATAGAATCGCTTAGGAATAAGTGGGTTTTACTTGGCATATATTGATGGTTCTAAATTGCAACTCTTTTATATTTGGGAAAATTATAAAGAGAAAATACTACTCAACTATTGGGAAATATTGGGTAGTCACTTAGACATCATTTGCATATCAAAAGAACCTTCCATTAGAAATGTATCATATTAACACCGATAAGCATTATACTTCATTAAAGGGGACACAACCTTGGTTTCTTTAATCCAATTAATTACTCTATAAATATTCCAATTAGTTGTTACTTCCAAACAAACTCAATTCATACTCTTGTTACTATAAAACCATTCTTTTGTTACTGTTAACCGAATAGAGATACGACTTTAGTCGAGCAACACACTATAAGAGTAACCTTTTCATACATATTCCCTGTGGGATTCGACCCCAACCTTGTTGGGTTATTATATTTGACACCGACTGCCTTACACTATTTATTAAAGTGTAATTTGAGCATATCATGGTCCTCTGTGCGCAGGGACTTAACTAGCATGTCATCAATATAAACTTCCATGGATTTGCCTATTTGATGCTCGAACATTTTATTAACTAGGCATTGGTACGTAGCTCCTGTATTTTTCAGCCCGAAGGGCATTACATTGTAACAATATGTACCGTACTTCATGATGAACGTAGTCTTTTCCCTATTTTCGAGGTTTATCTAAATTTTATTATACCCTGAGTAGGCGTCGAGAAAAGTGAGGGTCTCATGGCCGGCGGTGGCATTGATCAAACGATCGATATTAGGCAATGTAATGAATCCTTGGGCATGCCTTATTTAAATCTTTATAATCTATGCATATTCCTAACTTATTTCCCTTTTTGGGAACTACCACCATATTGGCCAGCCATTCGGGATATTTTACCTCTCTAATAGACCCTATTTTAAGGAGTTTTGTTACCTCGTCCTTGATGAATACGTATTTTACTTCGGACTGGGATCTTCTTTTTTGCTTCATCGGTTTGAATCTGGGGTCGACACTTAGTTGATGGGTGGTTATTTCTGGCAGGATCCCTATCATGTCTAAGTGGGACCAAGCAAAACAATCGATGTTATCAATAAGAAATTGAATGAGTTTTTTCCTGAGTTCGGGGGTTAATCCCGTTCCCAGGTATACCTTTCGATCTGGGAGATGTCCGATCAAAACAGCCTGTTCCAGCTCTTCAATTGTCGATTTTGTTGCATCCGACTCTTCGGGGGCGACGAAGGTTCGAGGAGCGAGGATATCTTCTTCATCCCCCTCGGAGGTCTGTGCGCTTCCTGACTCTTTCAAGGTAGAGTGTATAGTATTTGACGTCTCCCAGTGGACCGCAAACATTTCTTTTGTTGTGTCCTATTTTTCGTATATTGTTTTTATACCATCCTTTGTTGGAAACTTCATCATCTGATGTAGAGTTGACAGTACTACCCTCATGTTGTGTATCCATGGCTTGCCAAGCAATGCGTTGTACCTCATGTCACCACCTATGACGTGGAATGTGGTGTTCTGAATTGTTCCGGACATGTCGACCGGGAGGGTGATCTCCCCTTTCGTTACTTCACCGGCCATGTTAAAGCCGTTGAGGACACGAGAGGTGAGTACGATCTGGTTGAGTAACCCGAGCTTTTCTACTACCTTTAACATGATTACGTTGGCCGAGCTACCTAGATCCACGAGGACGCATTTAATTCGAATGTTACTTAAATAAAATGAAATTACCAGCGCGTAGTTATGTGCTTGCGTCAAGTTCTCAAAATCTTCCTCGATGAACACAAGGGTGTCTTCGGTCATGCGGCCCCGGTCGGCCTTTAGTTGTAGTTGACATTTTTATCCATTTGATCACGGGTCCTTGGGAATGTCGGCCCCCCGATGATCATATGAACGACATGCTGAGGAATTTTTTTTTTCCTGGGTGGGATTTTTTCGAGTTTCTCACTGAATTTTGTGGCATGTGTTCCCGTTAATGTGGGGACTGGCGTTAATGAATTGGGCATTGCATGAGGTCGTGCCATCGAGAATTGGTTCTGGTGCACTCTCAGGGTTTTGCGGTAGCACACACATACCCAGAATAGCCATACCGACTTCTCCATAGTCCTTAAGGCCATTATTTTTAGGTGCATTTACTGGGTTAGACAATCACTATTATTTTTAGCCCCACGGTGGGCGCCAAACTGTTTACCGTGAAAATGGTAATAACAATTAGATTTGATTTTGTGGTTCTAAAAATACGTGATCTATTTTTATGATAGTTGTTTAAACAATAGATGCTAAGTGAAAGATCAAAAGATAAGATAAGAGCTCATAGACAGTGCAATAATCAAACTAAATAGCTAAAAATGGGGGCCTCGGGTTTGAGTAGTATAGGCCTCGAGGTTGAGTCAGATGATCGACTAAGGACATTCGACGGAGGATTAACAATTATGATAACTTTGATGGCGGCTCTTTATGGACAATAATGAGCAATAACTGAAGAACAATAAGTAGAACACGATGAATGCCGACAATAAATGTAAATAATGGGGTCAAGAGAGAATGTGTTAGAGAGCAAAGAGAATGTTCCTGCATATTCAATGTTGTAAGAATGATATCTTGTGTGTGCCCAAAAAATAGTAAAGGTCCCCTTTATATAGGAGGGAATCCCATCATAGTACCTATGTATTTATTACAAAGTAAAGTAACTGGCACAACTACCTAGAAGTCTGGTGCAGACTGGTACTATTCTTGTAGGTGATATCAGTTCGGACCACATGCCTAGGGAATTTTCCGCTTATCCATGATAGTCACCGACTCGTGCTGCATCGAGGTCTGGTGTGAAGAACCCTCGAGGTTGAAACTTTGAACTGCGCCCCGGGGTCTTCGAGGCCTTTTTGAAGCTATGGGAAAGACATAGTGATCGTGAAATCGGGCCTCCCGATTTCACCTGTATACACCTTATTTCATCGTCTGATGAATTTAGAGATTTTGACCATGTGGTATCTTCTTCTGACATATTTCTTGGGTGGGAAACATAGAGGTCTGGAGCTTTTTGATCAAAAATCATCAGATTTTCAGGGTTGAATCCTTTTGAACTGCCTCCATGATCTCGTCTCCTCTTGGGTTGTTTCTAGGCTGCAAGAGCATCTTTCCTTTCCCAAACCATTTTTGCAATATCAAATTCAGGTTCTTGTTTCAAGGGTTGGGTGAAAGAGATAGGATTCTGTGAGGTAGTAGGAAAAGAAGAAAAGGTGTAGTCCATTTTTGGTGGAGGATATGCTTATGGTGACATGGGGTAGAAGGAAGATTTTGAAGGGAAAAGTGGGGTTTTTTGTGACTCAAAGCTGTCATTTCTCAAAAGTTTAATTTGTTGATGGAAATCGTTTCTTTTTGTTGTTATTGAAAGAACTGGAAAAGTGAAGTTCTTGGCGGACAAATCTCATATTGTAAATTGGCCAGTCTTAGCTCCAAGGCTTTGATTAGTCCTGCATGGTGAGACGATGTCTGCTCCACCTTTTTCTCAATTATTTCCACTTTGCTCATCATCATGTTTTGTGTATGGGCCACATTTTTTTATGGTGTTGCCGATATTGTTGAGCACTTTGTTTTGGTAGATGGAATTTTCTAATTGGCAGTTCATTTTTGCTTCAATATTACTTGTTGGGGGTTTTTCTCCAATAGGTAGTACTAAGTTTTTCTTAGGGATTTTTGGAGCATGACTGATACCCTCTTTTTTAAAAGCTTGAAGTGAAGGAAAATCTTGCGTATGACTGGAACTTGAAGGGCTTAAAATGAATATTTGTGGTCGTGTAGACTTTTGGGTTGATGGCATTTTAGGTTCAGGTGGCTTTTTGGACTTTGGGGTATGAACTGATGGTGGTTTGGATTTGGGTGTTATTTCACTGTCTCTCCAACTTTGAGTGAACTTTTATGGTAATTTGGCAATTCCTAGGGTTTATAACTGACAAAAAATTCATATTTACCTGGATGGCTTAATGAGCCAATTGAAGGATCTTTATTTTCATATTTGGCTCGAAATTGCTTTTCAGTGGTTTTCCCTTTTTTCTTGATTTCAGATTTGATTTCGTTGAGGCCAAACGTAAGTGGTGTTCATTATATTCTCCAATTGGGTCTTCCAAACAGTCTTGGCAGTCGCAACCAAGATCCCATGGGTAGTTTCCTGTGCAGGGGCATTTGAACCACCAAACTTGGTTAACCTATTTGTCAAAGTGTTGGCACCAGTCATGTTCTTCCATGATGCTTTGTATGTTCCAGAAGAATTCACTGTCAGAATCAGGGTATGTATCTGTTGTATCTTTGTGTTGAATTATTTGGAAAGAAAAGATGGTTTTTTTTGGGTTTTTGAGATGGGAATGGTCAAAGCTTATAGAAACGGTTTTGTCATCTATTTTGGTAAAAGTTGGCTCACCAGATTGCAGAGATTCTTCCAGTTCCCTTAACTTTTCATAATTTGTGATCCAGGAATCAGAAAAGATTTTGACAAGTTCATCTCTGAAAATTTGTCTAGGTATTTGGGTGCACATGGCGTTTCCTTTGGTAGCATCAATATTCAAGAGTAATTTATCTTCCGAGAAGGCAGAGATCCATGGCATAATTTTTGACTCGCTATGCCATTTGGTGATGAAGAGTGTCTTGGATAGAATCTTTGGCTTGTGGGGCTCCTTGGATTTGGACTTGGATTTTTAGTGCTTCGGTTAAGTATGGGTCATAAAGGGACATGTTTGGAAAGATAGTTATGAAGATAGTCCCAGCATTTAGGATAACTTCGGCAGTACCCAAATTTGCGTGTTGGTACTCCAAGTATCTTTTATCTAGAAGAGAGCAGCATGCAACGACAAGTTGACCTTTTCTTCTGTGATATGTCAAAGCGATTTGGATAGCACCAAAATGGATATGGGTAAAACCATGATTTCTTAATTGTCTAGGAAAAGATTTGAAGGGTAATAAATTGTTCCTCTCGAGTGGCAAGAATAGTATGTTGGTCAAGTTTTGAGGCAACAACATATTCTTTGACTCCTTTTGGTCTGTGATGGACTAAGGAACGTATTTGGGTCCATTGTGTAAATGATTTTTTGGCAAAAGCTGAGTAAGGATTTATGAGGGGTAGTTTAGTGGAGGTTACTTTTTGTTCGTCGGCTAAAGTATCTACTTCATATAGGTAATCATATTTTTTGGACAAGGTTTTATATAGAGTAGGGTTTATTTTTGCAAGGGAAGAGGATGGTGGAAATAACTCAAACATATTTAACAAACTATTCCTCCCTTCGAAAGGATGGACTGGCTCTAATACCACTGTATAAGAACAGAGCAAGACACTCCAAGAAAGTGCACGAAATCATAGATACAAAAGTTTCTCTACAAAGGGGCTAAGAGTTAGGAGGAGTTTGGAGACGAAGTTGAGTCAAAAATGAGCAAAAAATAGGCGTCCAAATTGTTTTTAAAGTGATGTAAGTCGACCGCCTCCTAAATGGGTCCCATTAGGAGCTGCTTGCACGGTCTTTTAAACGATTAACATAATTTATGTACTTTCAAAGATGATCTCATTTCTGAGCTTACATCAATTGACTTACGATGTACTCTCACGTACAAAAACATGGGGTGTACACTGATCTCTAGCTCTCCCACATAAAGGAATGATACGTCACTCACACACAACCGCCTCATGGGAAGTATTCCCTTAAATCTTCCACACCATGTAGCAAAACATTAACATCAACAGTCACCAACCATGTAATTTCTATAATACTAGTCAAGCATCTACAAATTAATACACAATGTGTTTTCCACAACACACGCCCTTCTCAGGAGATACAAGATAGTGCTAGCATCCTCTTAAACATCTGAAATCTCCCATGATTCCTAGAACTCATGACCTTCCTTCCGAAACAAAATCGCAACTTTGTCCATTCGATCCCAATACCTCACAGACTCACCACATTGATTATGCCACGAAATGAAAATACGAGAATCATGTTATTAACCCTGAATCACGGGTAGGATATATACTCCATCAACCGAAAACCTTTCTCTTAATTCAATTTAAGAGAGAATCACAACACGCAACAAACTTCCCTTACCTGTAGGAGACACCAACCTCGAGTCGTGGTCAAAACCATCTTGAACTCTTCGAAACCCATCTACACATAACCAAGCCATCAGAATTGAATCCCTCTACATCAACAAAGCCTCGCAAGCCGCCAAACCCAAACGTAACTCAAACCGAAATGCTCGCCTGAATACTTTTAATGAATCTAAAGTTATTTATTCCATCTTTCCAACACCGCATTGCAAAATCAATAATGATACCAAAATATTCAAAGTCTCTTTCACAGTCCAAAGTAAAACTCAAATCCTTAGCCACACAACAAAATCGAAAAATCCTTAGGTACCACATCTTGGATATTGAATCCACTAGAACCATTCTCGAGAGTCACTCACTCTGATCTAATCCTGAATGCATAGATAAATATGCCGATTAACTAGTGCTTCGCTAGCACATGAATACTCCAATAGAAGTAATCCAAAATTCTTTCTTATTGCACTCTACATCCACATAGGAATATTAAACCTGAGCCACCCCACAACATCCACATATCAATAAGTTATAATACATTATGCATCTAGAAAATTCCTTGTCCAATTCATCCTCGATGATAATCTTCTCAAACCATATCCAATCTACAAGTGTATCAGAGTCCATGAGCTATAACAACACATGCCCAAATGACCCGATAGTCGATGGCAGACTCACTCATTTTGCTTGAAGCCACAAACACATCTGTTGATAACCCACAATACCCTTCCTTCTTTAATTCCATGATCTTGTGCAGTTATCCAGCTGAATCTCCTCATAAACTCACATAGCATCAGTCAAAACACACTCCAATTATCTACTTAGTGCATATTCATTCTTGCGACAGTCGAGCTAACTTTCTTAAGCCTCCCAAATGGTAGTATATGCATCCCATTGGATAGAAGGAAAACTCTTCATAGAAGCCTCATAAGAACCACACAAACTCAAACCTTCTCGTAGGAGATAACCCACCTGTTAGCCCATAAACGATATTTTCCTATGACTCTACCACCGTACAACCACTAAGTACTCAATTAATCTTCCCGACTCTACTCTCACCAACAAGATTATACTTTATTCCAAAAATATACAACTGAAAGATGCACTAACACGTTCACATCTTAAGACTATACAACATATTGAGACGATGACCAAGCATCCATAGCCCCTTTGCATCCCTTCCACAACATCACATGTCGTCGGTCGGTGCGGAACTAATGCCGAGTACTCAAAATCGCACATGAATAGAACAGAAAGAAATGAAAGGTTTAGGTTTCAAGATGAAACAAAAATCACACAATACAGAAAGAAATAAAGAAGTTTCCTAAATGCCATGTAGCCTCTCGAAGATAAGTATGATGTCATCATGCCGATCCGCAACACTCTACTAGACACTTTCTCATGACTCATGGAACCTATGAACCTAGAGATCTAACACCAACTTGTCACAATCCAAAATCCCACCAAGTCATGATGACACCTAAACCCTAACCACTATGTAAGCCAACCAACATATGATGCAACTATAACAAGAAATCATCAATAAAAAAAACTACAAAAATTAAGACAACTACCCTAAGGGCTGGTAGTACAAGTCATGAGCGACTAAAATTAAGAACTCAAATCTGATGTGAAGAAAAATACATCATCTGTTCGAAATTTACACAAACAAAAATATAGGTTCTAAACTACCAAGATCAAGTGAACGCTTGTGTTTGGAACTATGATTTGTCTTCAATGCTAGCCTTCGTCTTCTATAACAACTCAGCTCCAGAATCTACACGCAAGGTGCAAAAGTGTAGTATGAGTAAACGACTCCATGTAATCAGTAAGTATCTTGACTAACCACAGTGAAGTAGTGACAAAGTTTTAAAGTCAAAAGATACTCACTTAATATAACATGTTCCATTCATAAGCCAGAGAAAATAACAAGGAGGAAGACAAGTAACAATGAAATAGTCAAATAAAGAAAGGAATAAGCATGTTTCAGAAACATAGCGACCGATTCTCAGTAAATCAAGTCCACGAGGAAAGATCAGTATCCATAAAAACAATATAATCCAAGTATTCAAATTCGTGAAACTAAAGGTGTATGTTTCAGGTATCAAATCAAATGGCACGACATCACCCTTCGTGCATCTATCTCATCGTGAACAAGCTATGTATGTATGTACGTATATATGTATGTATGTAAAATTGAATGGCACGGAAACACCCATTGAGCATTTAAATCATTCTCACCAAACATATGTATAATAGTACCAACCAGGTGGATGTTACATCCCGTACTTTTGTACGTTGGATTTGTTGTAAGATAATTAATATAAATTCACAGACAAGATTAGTTTTGATTTTATAAGTATTTATTCTATTTATAACATATGATAAGTAAGTGTCGTAAAGGTCATAGGGTAAACAAATCAAATAAAATGAGTTTCGTTAAAGTTGGATATTTTGGGATAATATACGATCCAAGCTATAATACCTCGTATTTATGAACTACTGTTATACCTCATGACTGTGATAGTAAGGTATATGAAGTATGTTAAGTGATTAGTATTTAAGTGAAATGAGATTCATAAATTAATTATGTGTAATTAATTAAGTGGAAAAGTGTAGTGTATGTGCGTAAATTGTTTGATGACTATTATTTCACATGGATCATATCTATGAATGAGCAGAAAGTGACACTCATATACATGAGATGTAAATATTGGTGGTGAGTCATTAGGTGTCACCTAGAGTATTACACGTGTAGAATGAAAAAAGAGTCTCTAATGCTAGTACTGTAACATCCCGTACTTTACTGTCAGGATGACTCATAGTAATCATTATGAATTGGCAAGGATTAAGGTCGTCCATGAAGTTATAGAGGTAAGACCCCTTAAAATTGATAAATTTCGAAAACATTATATATTTCCTTGATATGGTACTTTCTTTTTATAAATATTGAATAAATATGATTTCCAAAGTTATTAGTATACTATTTTTTGATAAGTTTAGTTAAACACTTGATATGACAAAATTCATAAATGAAATTTCTTTATTATAAGAACAGAAATTATCATTTCATAAGAAAGTTATCTTTTTACCACTTTGAGGATCAATAGAACAAAAATATGCACCCTCTATATTAAGTTGGAAAAATTAAAATTTGATAAAATATAACTTTTGAAGTATTATTAAATGTCCTAATTTTATAAAATACCCATGATTTACTAATAGTAGTAGTTAAAAGATCATATGTTTGTCCAAGTTTTGTAAAACACTTGGTCACAATAATTGTGTATATAATTAGATTTTGGGGACTGTATACGGCTAAAATCAGGGATGCCAATTTTATGATCATTGTGACATCCCATAGCCCGTCTTCAGAAGGCTCGAGGCACATTTCGAGGCTCCACCCAGAGGGTTCCATATGATCGACCTCGGGGCAGTGCAGATCGATGGCTATCTTGGATAAGAGGGAAGTTCCCAAGGCGTGTGCTCAAAGCTGACAATGCATGCAAACATAGTATAGGTTTGTACCGTGATATTAAATAGATGTACCAATTGCATATCTTTGTAATAAATGCATATATACTATATTGGGATTCCCCCTCCTATATTGTTATACCCCAAGTTTTCATACGTGAGAGTACGTCGTAAGCCATTGATGTAAGCTCGGAAATGAGATTATATTTGGAAGCAAATACAGTAAGTTAATCATGTTACTTTGGAGGTCACAAATATTTAAGATAATGAATAACGAGTACCAAGAGGGTTGAAAAGCTTAGAAGCTAAACCAATTGAAGAAAATAAGTTTCGTCGAAAGTCGACAAGTTTGGAATTATAACATATACTTTGGGGTTAGACTAAGGTTCTTAACATGATAAAGAGGTTATGCTATGAGTTATTTTAGTCGTATGATAGTCATTTTCTATATTTTGAAGTCAAGCAAGTTGTGGAACAAGAGTTGGCAAAGGTCATCACAAGTAACATTCATAAATTTGCTAAAATTAGTTCAAATGTATCTAAGCTTTTCTCCAAATATACTTGGAATTATTGTGTGATGTACCTATCAAATTGAAGATCTACGAGTCTAGTTTCTAACTCATTAAACCGTTTGTCGATACAACATCAGAGTAGAGAGATATTCTCATTTTTGCAAGACCGTGCAAGCAGCTTCCAATGGGACCCACTTAGGCGTTGGTCGCCCTACTTCACTTTATAAACGATTTGGACGCTTATTTTTAACTCATTTTCAACACAAATTCATCTCCAAACTTCTCCCAACCCTCCTAAACAGATACCACAAGGGTTTGAAGTGATTCCAAAGTGATTACAACATATATCAACATCAAAACTTAGTTCTAGTGAAGAACAACTCCTCTTTGAGGTTGTGTTGTCATTGAGGATTGTTGTGGGACGTTTTTGGCTGAAGTTCTAAGTTGTTGCTACTGGATAATGTGAGTATAACAACCTACTAATTGTTCTTAAGCTTTCTTGTATGTTAGTTAAGTTGTTAGGATGATAAACTACAAGATAATATTTGGATTAGCTTAAGTCACTTCTATGGTGTTGTTTTGCCATTGAGGGTTGTTGTAAGCTGAATATAACTTGGATTTCGACTTGAAGTTACTATAGGAGGTATGTTTACTATTTTCGTGCATGTGATTAAGGTTATATTGATGTTGATTAAGTTAAATGGATGGAGTAGACATGAACTAGTGAATAAAGTTACTAATTGAAGATAGTTGGAGTTGAAGATTGTTTCCTTTGTATAAATATATGGTATAAGATGGAAACATTTATAAATAACTTCATTATCATGTTAATTATAATGTTATGTTAATGTAAGAAGTCTATAAGGGGTGATATGGGTTATACGGATTACAATCGGAGCTTGCCGCTCATAGTGAAGTAGTTGTGACTTGTTGTTATTATATGGTGTCTTGTTATTGATATTTATATGTTGATGGATTTCTCTGGTTGTTGTTGGTATATGGTATTGGAGGAGGCCCTTGTTACAGGGGAGATGCTGCCCGAATTTATGTAAATGAGCTACTAGCATAAGTTACAGACTTAGCCCTTGCTCAACACTGGTTTTGAATCTCCTTATACTATTATAGATTGAGTTGACTTGTTTGAAGAGTTGCTTGGAAGGTATTAAGGACTCAACGGGTTTAAGTTATGTTAAGGTACTTACTTCTTTCCTTTGGCATGATCTAAAGTGACATGAACATAAATGATACGCTAATTCATAACGGATCTACTCCTAGGAACTTAGATTGTTCATGTTGTTCTTTCCTTATAAAGTTATTCTAAGAAAGTGTGTATGATCCTTGAATCCTACTAAGGTTCACATTGAGGGTATGGATGTCCATAATGTTAATCCAAGGTACAACAACCTTAAGTCACTCCGAAAAGTTTAGAATGTCATTCCATGAGTCTACAATGCATTATATATAGTATCTATTTTACCCTACTGAGCGACGCTATAGTCGGCCGGGTACAACACTTATTGTGCAACCACTGAGTAGTTGGGTTTACCGAGCTCCATGTGACCGGGTACGATTCTACCGAGCCTTATGATGGCCGAGTACGTTTTTACTGAGTCCTCTTTGAGGCCGGGTACGATATGATGATGATGATGCCCACAGAGGCGTATGTTTTTAAAAGCTTATATATATATATAGATATATTACGCATTTCATGTCAGTAGCCCCCAGAGGTACTCAGATGTTACAGGTTGTATCTCATCTATCTCTCTTTACATTACTCTTCTTTTTTCTATTTTCCTGCCTTACATACTCGGTACTTTATTCGTACTGACGTCCCTTTTGCTTAGGGACACTGAGTTTTATGTCCGCAGGTCCCGATTGATAGGTTAACAGTCCTCCAAGTAGGCTATCAGCTCAGCGGAAGGTGTTGGTGCACTCCACTTGCTCCAAAGTTGCCTATTTGTTCAGTATGAATATATTGATTGGTATGGCAGGGCCCTGTCCTGACCTTCATGATGTGTGAATACTCTTAGAGGCTTATAGACAGATGTCATGTATATGAAAGATTTTATGGCCTTGTTGGCCTATGTTCAGCGTATAAGTGTTCATTTTGGTCTTATAGGACCGCATGTCACATGTATAATTTTGTATTACATGTTGGGTCATCCTATGTCAAGTATTCCCTTGTGATATTCTGGTTATATCATGATGGCCCTTCCGGCCCATTTACCTATGATGGTAAGATAAGAAAGATACGCTATGTTTGTACTAGGTTGGGTAAGGCATCGAGTTCCCATTGCGGCCCTCCAATTTGGTTCGTGACATATATAAAGAGACCATTGTCATTTTTTGCACACATGATATTCAATACAAGAACAAGAACATTCTTTGCTCTCAAACTTAAATGCTCTCTATTGTCTTTCCTTTGATTTATTACTTACATTTATTGCGTTTCATTGATTGTTCTTCATTTATTACTCATCATTGATCGTAAAGAGCTATCATCAAGGCTCTTAAGACTGTTAGTTCTTCATCAATCGGCCCCAGTCCAGCACTTTAGCACGACCTCGAGGCCCGGCATAGGCTAGCTCGAGGCCCCAATTCCAGCCATTCGGTTTGCATATCATATTATCTTCAGGTATCTTATCTATTTTTCTTAGCTCACACTTAACATCTATTGCCTAACAACTAGCATAAAAATAAATCACATATTTTTAGAACCACAAAATCAAATCTAATTGTAATTACCATTTTCAAAGTAAACAGTATGGTGCCCACCGTGGGGCTAAAAATAACAGTGGTTGTTTTCGTGCTGGTTTACTGAAAACACAAGTTACTGTTTACACTTTTTCGTGCCCAAGAATCTTTGATTTCAGGTCAAAATGTCTAGCTCTGTGAATGCACATGAAAACAACGGTCTTGAACACCATGGAGAGAATGGTGTAGCAGTTCCAGGCGTCGATGTACCACTGTGAGACCCTGAGGATGCACCAGAGCCAATACTCATGGATGTGGTCTCACGCAATGCCCAACATGTCGATATAAGCTCCCACACTAATAGGAGTATACGCCAAGAAATCCACCAAGAAGCTCAGAAAACCCCAGCTCGGGAGGAACAAGAGGTTAGCCTTCACGTCATTTTTGAGATGTTGTAGGCACAACAATTGGCGATTGCTCAACTACAAATCCACCAAAAAACTCCATGCACAACAGCACCAGAAACGGCCCCTCAAGATGGACAGGTGCCAGAAAGATTGAGCGATACTGGGTCAGCAACTGACCCCGTTATTATAAAGATGCTTGAGGACCTCACAAAGAGGATTGAATCAGGCGAAAGAAGATAGAAGCTAATGATAAAAAGGTGGAGACCTACAATTCAAGGGTCAATTAGATCCCGGGCGCACCCCCGATCCTTAAGGGTGTTGATTCAAAGAAATTAGTACAAAAGCCATTCCTGTCAAGTATGGCTTAGAAGCCCATCCTGAAGAAATTCAGAATGCCCGATCTCCCAAAATACAACGAAACCTCGGATCCCAACGAGCACGTCACTGCTTACACCTGTGCTGTAAAGGGAAATGACCTGAAGGACAACGAAATTGAATCCATTCTATTGAAGAAATTCGAGGAAACGCTTTCAAAAGAGGCCATGATGTGGTATCACAACCTAACCCCGATTCGATAGACTCATTCGCCATACTGGCAGATTTTTTTATTAAGGCACATGCCAGTGCCATCAGGGTTGCTATAAGAAAATCTAACGTCTTGAAAATCAAACAAAGAGAAAATGAGATGTTGCGGGAGTTTGTATCTCGCTTCCAAATGGAGAGAATGGAATTACCACCAGTCTCCGATGACTGTGTAGTGCAGGCCTTCACCCAAGGTTTTAACGAACGAAGCTCGGTAGCTTCAAAGCAACTAAAGCAGAACTTGGTTGAATATCCCGCCGTGACTTGGTCGGATGTCATCAACCGATATCACTCAAAGATTAGGGTCGAGGATAACCAACTAGGAGCCCCCTCGGGCTCAGTATATCCTAGCAGGCTCCTGGCGAAGGAAAAAAAGCTGCACAAGGAAAGGTACCAACCATATACTAAAGATCGAAGAAATGCCCCAAGGCGTAACATACCCCAAAATGATCAAAGGGCAGATCGAGGTCATAATCCTCGGGGACTTGTGAGCAGAGCCGGATTCAAAATATACACAGGGCCGATGGAGGCACCCCGGTAATCTGAGTACAACTTCAATGTCGATGTTTCAGACATCGTATCTGCCATTGGTAAAATCAGAGACACCAGGTGTTACACCCTGCAATATTATGTCAATATTACGTCCCGTAGTATTATATTATGACACTGTTATGCTCTGCAGTGATATATTACAATGATGTTGCATCCAGCAGTATTACGTTACGACAATATTCTACCTAACAGTATTACATTATGGTGATGTTATGCTTCGCAATAATAAGTTACGACAGTATTACACCCTGCAGTATTATACATTGAATTTGTTGTAAGTAATTGACATCAGTCCAAGGAAAAGATTATTTGGGGATTATAAGGATCATAAGTGATGAATAAATTCGTGAAGGTAAGAGGGTAAGTAAAATCGAAGAAAATGAATTTTGTCAAAGTTTGGCATTTTGGGAAAAAATACGGCCCGAGCTAAAATACCTGGTATTTATGGACTAGTGCCATACAAGGTACTACATGGCCATTATAGTAAGGTGTATAAGGTATGTGGAAAGTGAGTAATATTTTAAGTAATTTGTGGTAATTTTTAAATTATGCGGGTAATGGATTAATTACCGGGTAACAGGACATTACCCAATTAACTAATAATTGGGTAAAGATTACTAATCTTCACCCACTCTCCACGTGGCACAAGGCCACCAATTTAAAAAAATGACTCATAACAAATTATGTTAGGTGTATACACCTAAGAAATATATAAAGCTTAACTTTATAAAGGATAAGACTTAGAAGTCTTATCTCATTACAAGAATATGAAAATGTGATATATCATTGTAGGGATCTCAAATATGATATATCAATTATGTATCAAATTCATTCAAAAGCTAGAAACGGAACAACTTCAACCAAACGTTGGAATTTTAGATTAAATCCATTCGAACTTTGGTTCACCAAGCGATAGAACAGAAGCAACGTTCGAAGCAATTTCGTTCGAGATTCTAAGGAATCAAAAGCTAATTTCGCATGGTCCGTAGCTAAATTCTGTTGAAGCAAATTTCAAGCTTCTAAAAGAGTACGATGCAATCTTCGCCAAAAATATTATACGAAGTTCTTACCACTTCAGGTATGTTAAGATCTTCCCTTCTTTCTTTTGGCATGGTCCATATGATACTGAAGAAACGAGCAAACACACAGTTTCCATAAATTATTCTATTCATAGAAATAGTAGGGGTGTCTATATTCTTGATTCCCCATGGAAAATATTATTATCTTCTGCTCGCGGGTCTCAGAATAATACGCAATTGAAAAAATTTTATCCGGAAGGAATATTGAGATTATTACGTATTTTTCATGCATTTCATATATATGCATTGACCCATGACCAGATGGCATTATATACGCGTATATATGTAAATATATGTATATGGGATATGGGAAAATGTCACGGTGTTATATACGCACCACCACCTGATCAGCTGGTATATGATAATGATGTTACCCACAAAGGCTGAAATATGATTCAAACGGTATTATATATGCGTATATATATATATATATGGGATTTGGGAAAGGTTATAGCGTTATATACACATCACCACCTGATCAGCTGGTATACGATGATGATTTTTCCCACAATGGCCGATATGTTATGATGGGATGCCCTCAGAGGCTAATGATGTTATGAAACATGTACCTATGCACGACATGACATTCATACGCATATGCATGACGCTAAAAGTAATTTATGATTTACAAAGTTATTCAGACTTACAGGTTGAGTCATGTAATCTATATTTGTTTCATCTCTCTTATGTACTTATTTATGTGCCATACATACTCGGTACATTATTCGTACTGACGTCCCTTTTTCTTGGGGACGTTGCGTTTCATGCCCGTAGGTCCCAATAAACAGGTCGAGATCCCTCCAAGTAGGCTATCAGCTCAGCTGATGATGTTTGTGCGCTCCATTTGCTTTGGAGTTGTTTGTTTTGTTAGTATGATTTAGACGTGTATTGTTTGGTATGGTGGGACTCTATCCCGACCTTTATGAAATTTATGTACACTTAGAGGCTTGTAGACATATGTTGTATATGTGAAAGATTGTAGGCCTTGTCGGCCTATGTTTTGAGTTTATAAATGATTATGTTGGCGTATTAGACCCGTATGTTACGTGTATATAATGATGTAATCTGAAAGCTATGTTACGTTGGCACTTGGTCGAGTAAGGTACCAGGTGCCTGTCGCGGCCCATCGGTTTGGGTCGGGACAAAAGTGGTATCAGAGCAGTTCTATCCTAGGGAGTCTACAAGCAGTGTCTAGTAGAGTCTTATTTATGGGTGTGTCGTGCACCACATTTATAAGCAGGATGCTACAGGACATTTACGATTGTCACTCTTTCTTCTTACTCTAGATCGTGTGGTAGAGATCACTTATAAGGATTCAAATTTCGAAATTCTATTTTATTCGTGATAAGACGATGCCTACATTTAGAAAGACGGTCGATAAGGGATATAGCTGTAGAAGTGTTGAGTTAGAGGAACTCGATTTTGCATCTTGCTTATGATGAGTAAATGTGAGGTCTTCAGCAGATCATGCGTGTAATAAAACGTATAAGGTTCTTGATAAGGAGTTTTAAGGAAAGAATACTTATCCACTCTTATGGTAAAAAGGAATAATGGAATCGGAAGTTAGACACAAGTTTCAGCAAGTAAAAGAAGCAAGGTGAAGAAGGGTACGAGGTGCCCAGTTAATAAAGATTATCATTATTTACCATTCAGGAAGGGAGATATCAACATTTTGAGTTAACTTCAACAGTAACAGATTTATGTACAATCAGCCACACCTATCTCAGTCATGCCCTATGGGAGCTAATGGATATGGTTTAAGAGAAGGATGGGATAACAGGATCCGGTTGAGGTTAGAGTAACCCAAAATGATGGATGGATGGTTTGCGCTAATTTACATTTCGGAAGGATATTAAAAAGGTGATAATAGATCTCCTTATGAGACACCTAGATGACGCACTCTAAAATAGTATAGTTAGACATGAGTACTATAAAGACAGGCACTGGAAGCCTGAAAAGGATAAATATTATCTTTGTATGGCTCTCGTCCCTAGTAGAGAGATAATTCTAGGCAACCCAAAGAGCCAGTGGATGGTGCAAAAGGGAGCTAAAAGCAAAAGAATATCTTGTTGAAATTTTCAGAATAAAGTGATCGGCGGAAATGTTCACAGGAAATAAGAAGAGAGCTAATGAAGCATTAAGAGTAAGATGTGATACATAGATGACAATGGTAGGCCAAAAAGATGATAGTATTCCAGAGTCGATAGTCAAGTGAAGGAAAAGACGAGAAGTGACAGGCCTTGAGATAACAAAAGAGTATAGGCCATAAAGTCATATCCTCACTTCAAGAAACAAGTTCGCGATGCTAACGTGATTCAGAAGAAAAAGTTAGACCCCAGGGTAATAGAAGTCAGCATGGGCTGGTGGAAAAAGATAAACTAAACATGAATTAGGGACTGAGTGATTTGATGGTGGTCGGCATAATGAGAACTTCATATTGCGTTCCGGCAATAATAGAATGAACTACAGAGGAAGATTCATGAGAAACTCAGAGAATGGTTATTTAGGAAGACGCTTCCCTAAAGCAAGCAATGTGAGCAAAGTTAAGCTTAAGGGATTGTATGTACCAATTACACTAAGTATCACCCTCGTGAGTGAGGAATTTTATTATCCTTGGTACAGAAGGATTGCCTCAAGGCGAGTAAGGGTCATCGATGATGTTAAAAGATGCCAAAGATGAAGAGGTAACACATCTATAGGTAGATCCTTGTGGCTTCAACTCTTAGTACTCCCGTAAAAGAGGGAATATAGAGTGATGTGGTGTTAAGTCAGAATTAAGTGGTTCTAGTATCTAGGAAGAATGCAATAAAAATAAGAAAGGGATGAGATTGCACTATTCAAAGCCTACAGATAGGCTACGATCC
This sequence comes from Nicotiana tabacum, assembly GCF_000715075.1. Taxonomy (NCBI): domain Eukaryota; kingdom Viridiplantae; phylum Streptophyta; class Magnoliopsida; order Solanales; family Solanaceae; genus Nicotiana; species Nicotiana tabacum. The sequence goes on along the minus strand of NC_134087.1, from coordinate 150,189,906 downwards.
CAGAACATTATGTAAACATGATGTCAAGGAGAACAAGTGAGGCGTTCCTGCCCGGAATGTTATGGATAAATAAGGAGCCAGTGCGATACGTAAGTTAAGACAAAGGAAATAACCTAAGAAAGATTATGTGGAATATTTATATGAGAATCGGCCAATGAGTAGTTAGTAGTTGATTAAGGAAGAGCCTAGTTACGGCTATATAGAAGGTTACAGACAAATCAACAGATCATGCAAGATAAACATAGTAAAACCCAATATTGTGAATTCAGTTTCGCAGTAATGTTATTGTAATACTTGAAATATATTTAGATAGGAGTCATGGTAGTTAAAGGTACCGTATAAATGTTACGGGAATAAAAGAGAGTGCCACTGGGGAGACAGTCAAAATATCAGTTCAGAAGCAACCCTACAAGCACAAGGGCATGGAGGTAAGCAACTACGGATAATTATAGGCAAGGAAGGTCATCAAAAGGTCCATAATAAGCTCACAACTTTACAGGAATCAAGGGTTCTCCCTAAGTACTGTAACGAAAGACTAGCTGAGAAAATAAGGAAGAAGGCTTCAACCTAAGCACAACAACGTAAAGAGGAAAGGGTCGTGTAACAACAGTCTCACAATAAGCACTCCAAAGGAAAGTTGCCCCTACCGTGGATAATGAACGAGAAGAAAAATTAAAAGTAATATTCGAAGGTCATATGAGTTGCACGAAAACTCTAGCATGCGTGGGAACTAAGATAGGCTAAGTATACATGCAACAAGGGGACAGAAAGACCAGGAAAGATAATAGCTTACATTGAAGAAAGCTAAGAAGGAACGAAAGAAATTATTCAATCAATGATCCCAAGTTGGTGACGTTATGAACGCACTTAAGAGTTTGGAGTTTTATACCTGTATTATATACAGTCGAAAAAGATTCTGGTATACGTTAAAAGAAAGAATTGAGCCCAGGTTATAGATGAAGGATTGAATTGTTAAAGGATTTTATCATAAATATCCCTCAGCGCCTATGAAAGGCTAAAGTAACAACTAATATCAGGAGCTGCAGGTCGAAAGATATCTTAAGCCTACATAGAGGCTGATCAGAAAAAAGAGGAGACTAAAGAGTTACATCGACTAAGCAAAATAGGAGGGACCAAGAGAATTATAGACCTCAGGATCACTCTTAAGTAGCAGAGGTATAAGAAAGATAGTACAGTAGCCATATTTTATAATAGCTCTATGATGAAGCCAACTGAAGAGTACTAGCCTCATAAGAAGTCAATATGAAGCTGCCACTGGATTGTGTATGCACCAGAGGTGTAAGAATTATAATAGAGCATCAAGTTATGGACGTGAATTATACCTATATAGAAGAAAGGTCATGAAAGAGATAGAAGATACGATGCGAGATTTTAAGGTAAGTAAGGTAAAGGTAAACAACGTACGAGATATTCAAAGGCAGAATATGTGAATAGTCCTTACTTCGGATAGAAGGCTAGAAGTGTTGGGATTCAATATCCAGGAATGATAGCGGCATAGTCAGTGGCATATCTCATAGCCTATGGTTTCTAGGTATCGAGGAGGCTAATTAAGACAGTAAAGAAGCATTAGAGACGATGTGATGTCTCGCTTGATGTCCCAGAATGACATAAGGAAATCTATGATGCAAGCAAGTTGAAAGGTTGCAAGTAATATAAATAGAGTTTTGTAGGTCGCAAGCCATTGTATGGTAAAGCGACAAGGTTCTTGAAGACAAGAGTAAGGATAAGAAAGGGAGAGTGAGAAGGTAAAGAAAATGGATAAGTCATCAGGATTAAGCCCATGAAAACAAGAAGAGCAGATGGTTTCTCTAAATTATACAAAGCTCACTATAGCCTGAATGAACTCAAATGAGTCTAAGACTAATAGCATTTAGAATGACACCGTGGTAATAGAATGAGGGTGTAATTGTGATAGATAAAATATGATGTTTGGGCCTTCGATTGAGTAATGATTCAACAAAAAAAAGAAACGGATCTTATGAATTGGACAAGATTAAAGTACCCAGGTGGATCAATCTAATCAGGGTACAGATATGAAAGTAGGGTATCGCCCCAGGTGGATCAATCTAATCATTTCAAATGTTCCCCGTTAAAACGTGAATCCTAGCAGCAATATTACATAAAAGGTTAAGTTATTAGTGGTATATTGTAGATCAATATTGAGGTGAATCAACAATGGATGGACAAAAGTTACAAAGTATGAGATAAGATTAGGTCGTCATTCTAAAGATGAACAGTAATGAGGAAGCATTAAAGGACTTAAATTTATATATATGGAATCAGCAACAATAAATTAAAGAAATGATAAATTAAAGTAATAGTTATGGTAGTAAATTCATACGGATAGTTAAACGGACCTATGCGATTGAATTCAACCAAGTACCGAGCGAAGAACTTCAGTATAATCATAAATGCCCAAAGGGACATCTTATCAAGCTCTACATGTGAAGCCTAGAGATTGGGCACACTTATAAGATCAAAACTATACAGGCTGCATGATGAAAGGTAGCAACAGTTACGAGATTGGAAGGATTCCAACTACAAGTTGTGGTGTGAGAAGGAGGCCTAAGGGGAGATGCCCTAGACTTTGGACTTATTCATAGAACAGTCGCCAAGATGGCAAGGAAAGTTCTAAAGTATTTAGAAGATATAAGTTAAGAAAATGATAAGAGCATTAGCCAACATTCGAGGACGAATGTACCAAAGGGGGGAATGATGTTACACCCCGCAATATTACGTCAATATTACGTCTTGCAGTATTATATTACGACAATGTTATGCTCTACAGTGATATATTACGTTGATGCTACATCCAGCAAATTAAGTTACGACAGTATTCTACCCAGCAATATTACATTACGGTTATGTTATGCTTCGCAGTAATATGTTATGACAGTGTTGCACCCTGCAGTATTGTACGTTGAATTTATCGTAAGGTAATTGACATCAGTCCAAGGAAAAGATTGTTTGGGGATTATAAGGATCATAAGTAATGAGTAAATTCGTTACACTCATACTTGCTCGTCTGGACCAAGTTATTTTCACGAGCATTCCAGAGTTGTACCTCGAGGGTAGAAGCCTTGGCCAAAGCATGCTTGTTGGCCGCAACTTGGGCATCTATCTGAGCCCTTAGCTTATTACACTCATACTTGGCCTGGCAAACTTCACCCCAAAGGCATTCCAGGTCCCCCGTCTTTCTCTGCAACTGAAATATCGAAAAGTTAATCTTCGAAGATAGGAGAAGAAGCACACATCCCGTCGAAACAAAGGTTACCTGTTTCTCGAGGTGGCCCTCGTAGTTCAGGCTTCGATTCATCACGTATCGAAGGTGTCTCAACTCCTTTCCCCTTTTATCATAAAGAAGCCTGAGGGATTTCTCCTCATCCAAGGCTTTCCGCAGCCTGGCTTCACGGCGGAGCAACTCAGACTTGATCTTGTCAAAGGCCTATGAAAAAGAAGCTTAATAGGAAAATGAAAATGCAAAATAAAAAAATCCACAATGTCAACCAAAGCTCACCCAGAACAAAACCGCTGAGCCTCCTCAAAGGTTGAGCGTGCATCTACTGGCCTGGTCTCACCAACCCCAGTTGAACCGATCTCGGTGGGGACATGGTCGCTTGAGACCCCGCTTGATTTAGGCGGCCCCTGTCTTCAAACATCTCTCGAAGTACCTTTGACAAGAGGTGAGAACGGCAGCAGAAAACCTGTATCCCTCGAAGTACCTTCGACAGGAGATGAAGACGACAGTAGAACACCTTTATCCCTCAAAATACCTTCGACGGGAAAAGAAGACGGCATCAAAGGATGAGCCATTCTTCCGAGGCTAGAAGCCTCGTGTGCTGCAAGCTCAGCCCATATATCTCCTTTGCGCCTCCGAGAAAGGCTTGCCTCGCTATGAGCATTTTCGTCATTCGAAGATTACTTCCATTTGTTATCAATCCTCGACCTCGTAGCCGACGATCCTTCCTCCTCTCCAAGGGGGCAAGGTTTCATCTTGGAAAATTCTCCAATGCCTACGGTGACGGAGTTAATACACATAGAAGAAAGTACCTTTCAAAGAAAATAGGCCACACAGCACGTACCATGGTGTTTGGCCTCCCATCTACCTTTGGATAAATCTTGCCACTTACGCTCATCGTAAGTTGAGCAAGCTACCAGTTTCCAAGACCAATCTGCTAGATCGGGAACCTCGTATGGAAACCATAGGATTGCTATAGAGAAGTAAAGGAAAACATCTTTATGGAGTCTGCCTCCACCATGAACAAGATGATAAAAAAACAAGTGTACCACTTACATGTGAAATTCCATTTCTCAGGAAATGGCAGGAACTCTGCGGGTATAATATCAATAATCCGCACTGGAACAAATTGACTCATCCACCCTCGGTCACCATCTTCTTCATTACTAGCAACAAAGGGATGGGTGGATTGATGTCGTAGAGTAATCAGGCCTCGATAATGTAAGAGCCGGTACAATATAACGAGATGGCTGAGGGTGAACTCGAGCCCGGCTTTATCTGCAAATGATGGGTGAACCTGTGCCAGGGTAACCCAATATCTTCTATAAAACTCGAGAACGACTTTATCAAGGGGGGCGGTGTGAAAGGGTACGTGTATACGTTCAAAAACCCCTCTACATGAGCCATGATGCTCTCTTCCTTGGAAGGTGCCTGCAGTACCACCTTTTCTCCCCATCCGTAGTATCTCCTCACTGCCTTGAGGTGTCCCTCTCCTATTGATAAAAAAAACCTCGATGCATGCTCCCGATGGCCCTGAACATTGGGAGGTCTCTCTAACGAAAAGTACCTCCTCGTTATAAAATATCTCGAGGTTAGCTCACTGAACACCGGTGGTGTACCACCGACTGAGTGGGAAATAGAGGCAAAATTCTCCTCTTCTTGGTGAGCGGGTTCGGGCATAGCAGCCATAACTATGGTGAAACAAGAGAAGGGAAATGAAAACTTAGGCAAAAACTTCAAATTAATTTGATGAAAGAGCTGACGCAATGAAGGAGAACTATATAAAAAGGATAGCTGCTCAAAGTAGCAGAATCCTCAAATAAGGGGAGAGCAAACTCATATATAGAGCAAGCGGAGACTGTCCGTAGGACAATTAATTCTAACTAGGCCATTATCACTTTTGGGGAAGTGTACCGGCGGGACTATCTCGGTCACTTCATAACCGTGTCATATAAATGACGCTGTCGTACGACGTTTGAAAGGTCAAGGATTCCCATGTCAACCTAACTCGAGATGGTGCCCGATCTCGAGGATCTTTGCAACCATAATGATGGGCTCTATGGATCCATCAATACCAATCTAGCCTCGAGATGGTGCCCGATCTCGATGATATCTATCAATATAGAATTGGGCTCTAAGGAGCTATCGGTATCAATCTAGCCTCGAGACGGTGCCTAATCTCGAGGACCTCTATTGCTATAATTGTGAGCTTTAAGGAGCTATCCACATAAACCTAGCCTCGAGATGGTACCCTATCTCGAGGATCTCTGCAATTACAAGTGTGGGTCATTAGCCCGAGTCATTTCTCACTCGAGGGTTATTAATAAAGCCTCAGGGCTATCTTCGCCTTTAGATCAATTTAAACGCTCTCTCGATTACTTTAGCCCAGGGGCCATCCGAGTTCGAGTGTATCCTCGCTCAAGGGCCATCTATAATACCTTAAGGCTATCTTCATTTTAAGTTCAAATCAAGTTTTTGAGGGCGCCCGAGTTCATGCAAACTCTCACTCGAGGACTAGCGACGAGGCCTAAAAGGGCTAACCTCTATATCAAAGAAAATTGGGACCCTGCTCTCGCTCAACTCGAAGTCAGAAGCCCTGGCGGCCTACGTTTGTACCAGATCAATACAGACATAATCCGAGGGATGACAAAGAATCTCAAGAAGTATCATATTAAGTAATCGAGAACTAGAGGGATTATGATGCTCGGTTCCAATGTTCGGACCAATCAAAAGTAAAATAGAAGCAGCGCAAGCCAAAGGCAAATCGATGCAACTTTTATATTGATAAAAGATGATTACAAAAGCCCACGGGGCGTCCTTACACAGAAACAAAGAACAACAGTCTAAAAGCCTAATCTACCTTCGGAGGTACATCCTCGAGAGCAACATCTGTGAGAACCGTTTCCTCGGGGACCCCATCTAGACCTTTCGAACAACGTCTTCGAGAATCTCCTCCGAAGCAGCAATAGATGAGGAAGAGGATGTAGCCTATCAAAGAGCAAAAGCTTTTAGCAGGTAGGGAAAATTGTGGCTTGGTGAAAAAATTGGCGAGTATGGGTCTCGCCAGCAATACTATTGGGAAGCCACTTCTTGAGATATTGCACCGGTGTGGGATGCAAAAGTTAGTAGATGACGCCACCTCACTCCATAGAAAGTAAAAGGAGTGAAGTGCAACACCAGGTTGAAGTTAAGAGAGATGAGCAGTAGTTCACGATCCACATATTCTCTGATACAGGAATAATTTGAAGCCCCTCTCTCGCTATTTCAGGCCAACAACAACAAAAATATAGTATGATCCCACTCAGTGGGGAAAAGCTCTGAAAAAGAGCCATGGCATAACTGGCAAAACCACTGCCGTGTGACCTTACAGTCACGGTCATGAACCATGGAAATCAGAGTTTGGATGAGGATGAAAAGAAGAAAAGGGTTAAAGGCTATTGAAGAATAACTGGGTGGAATTATGGTTCAGTAACCTTCCATTTATAAAAAGGCAGTAACGTAACCGATGATGCAATCAATGCCTTGGGAAACGTATTGATAGGCGCACTCAATGATTTTTGGGAAACAGATCGGCGGTGATATCATCGCTTTTGGGAAAATAAACCGCCAGTGTATTGAATGCTTCTGGGAAGATGAATTAATGAGATGTTTCAATCATTGCAAAATCTTACGTCATAAGCATGAAGTCATTATGAGATGCTCGAGGAGATTGATGTCAAAGTCGTTTCATATCATTTTATTCTAAGAAACACAGGGACTATATGTATACGGCTAAAATCGGGGATACCAATTTTATGATCATTGTGACATCCCATAGCCCGTCTTTAGAATGCCCAAGGCACAGTTCGAGGCTTGACCCTGAGGGTTCCCTATGCTCGACCTCGGGGCAGTGCATATCGGTAGCTATCTTGGATAAGCAGGAAGTTCCCAAGGCGCGTGCTCAAAGCTGACAACGCCTACAAACATAGTATAAGTCTGTACCGTGACATTAAATAGTTGTACCAGCTGCGTATCTTTGTAATAAATGCATATGTACTATATTGGGATTCCCCCTCCTGTATAAAGGGGACCCTTGTTGTTTTTGCACACATGATATTCAATACAAGAACAAGAACATTCTCTGCTCTCTAACTTAAACGCTCTTTATTGTCTTTCCTTTGATTTATTACTTACATTTATTGTGTTTTATTGATTGTTCTTCATTTATTACTCATCATTGATCATAAAGAGCTATCATCAAGGCCCTTAAGACTGTTAGTTCTTCATCAATCGGCCCCAGTCCAGCTCTTTAGCTCGACCTCGAGGTCCGACATAGGCTAACTTGAGGCCCCAATTCCAGTCATTCGGTTTGCATAACATATTATCTTCAAAGCTCTTATCTCTTATTATTAGCTCACACTTAGCATCTATTGACTAACAAATAGCATAAATAAATCATATATTTTTAGAACCACAAAATCAAATCTAATCTTAATTACCATTTTCAAGGTAAACAGGGACTATGTGTCATGTGTATAGGAATTGGGAACAAATGTTGTAGCATGATAGATATTAATTACCACTATTCATGCCTTACTTCCACATGTTTTGATCATATTCAAGTATGTAAATAAAGAGCACGGTGTATAAGAAAATGAAGTCCCGAAATGATTTTAGATTTAAAAGTGGGACGATGATGGTTGAAAATAATATTCTTGAGTATGAGAGCTTACGAACTAGTGTTATTCCAGATGGCGGTGATAAGTGTAGGAGGTGTGTTGAAAATTATTAATATTCAAGTAATGTGGGGACAAGGAATTTGTTATCAATACTCGCGCGGGAGGATTGTGTCTAATTACAAATAGAGATTAGTCTTATGTTCATGTGGGACCTGCTTAAAGAAATAGATGATGATTCATAATATTTCAGTTCCTAACGTGAAAATGATAACATAAACACTAAGTGACTAATATATATTAGAGGGTGAAATATATAGGACAAGTCATGATTTTCAAAGTGGTGGCAAATGAGGGTGGACCCCACTATCTACTAACTACAACTATTACATTCACGTTTTAGTGGATATGTCTTGAAATATATATGTATAGCTATCACAAGCAACGTTTTAACAAGTATGGAGAAAATATATATCATGCTTCTTCTCAACATATATTAGAAACGGTTCCCCTTGAGAAATTTGAGCTACAACATGTGGAGGTAGATATATCTCCTTGTACTAAAGCAAAACATGAAGAAAAACACAGATATTATACCCACATCGGTTTCCTCAGGATGATAGAAATTTGGAGAAATCTTCGTAATGAAGTATGGTGGAAGAAGACTAGTTTTGGCATACAAGATTGAGGAGATTGTTCATAGATACTAGTAGGAAGTTGACACTAGAGGTATGTTAAGGCTAACCCTTTCTTCTTTTGGCATGATCCAAGCAACAAAATGTAAACATAATATTATTCCATAATGGTTCTACTCTTAGTAGTTAAGGATGTCTACATTATTCATTCCTATGAAATATAATACATAATATGTCTAAGTATGTTCCTAAGTCTCTATTGAGGCATACAATAAAGATATAAATGTTCATATTGTAGTGTTATATGCATCTTCATTTACCACCGAGATATGGTCGGTTGGGTAGTCATGCATCTTCATTTACCACCGTACTACGACCAGTTGGGATGTCATGCATCTTCATTTACCACCGTACTACGGCTGGTTGGGCAGTCATGTATTTACCATCATGCTACGGCCGGTCGCGCAGTCATGCAATTACCACCGTGCAACGGCCGGTTGGGCAGTTACTATTGATCAGTTGGGCAGTCATATTATGATATGGATACTAGTCCCAAAGAGGCAATATATGTATATGTATAATTATTATGCATATACGGTGGCAGTTCAGAGGGTCAGGTTGATTCTTATATCTCTTTCATTAATGTTGACTTATTGTTATGTTTCAATTCCGCCTTACATACTCGGTACATTGTTTGTACTGATGTCCTTTTTGTTGTGGACGCAGCATTCATGCCTGTAGGTGTAGGTAATCAGTTTGATGACCCCTCATTGTAGACGAGGTTAGTATTCAGCGAAGAATCGGAAAGACTCCACTTCATTCAGAGTGTATCCCAATCTATTAGTCATCGTGTTAGAGTTTTGCTATAGACTTATGGGTAGGCGGGTGGCCCTATCCCATTTGATGTCTCACACTCTTAGAGGTTTTAGAGACAGAAGTTCATTTTTTATAGTATGTGAGATGTCTTGAAGACCCGTGTGTCTTTATATTTTAACTTACGGTGGATCTATCATGACCCAAGTTCTTCCTTCGTGAACTGTCATGACTGCACCTAGTCTCTACGACTGGGTAAGCCTAACAATTTGTGGAAATACAACGAAAAACATGAAAACTAACAATTTAACAGGTAAGTCTAATAAACAAGTTTAAAATGTCGCTCGACATATACAATAAACACTCTCGAACTGAACATAAGTACTCCTAAAACCTGGAATATCATGGGTCAAAAGCTACAGAAATACATAGTGTTTCTAAACTCCAGAGATCTATCAATGAAGAAAAACAGGAAGTCTATAACTTAAGGAAGAATAGTGAGGGACTTCTAGGCCTGTGGATGTGAAGTCTCTTAGATCGCCTCGCCTCACTGATAATATGGATGTGAAGAGGTAACTGGATCTACACACGCAAAAATATGTGCAGGAAAGAGCATGAGTACACCACAGCGGTACCCAGTAAGTGCCAAGCCTAACTTCAGTTGAGTGGTGACGAGATCAGGTCAGGGCCCTGCTGGTTTATATATATATTAAGGCAAAATAGTATGAAATATTGCAGTAAAGATAAATACTATTATTTAATGAAAAATCAAATCACAGAAACATCAATTCAGTATACAGAGATAGCAATAGGGGATCTCCCAGGATACCGTCCCATAGTCCCAAACATAAATGTATAGAGGATATCCCGGGATACCGTCCTGTAGTCCAAATCGTAAATATGCAGGGGGATCTCCTGGAATACCGTTCTATAGTCCCAAAGTAAATATCCAGTACAGGGGATCTCCCGGGATACCGTTCTATAGTCCCAAAGTAAATATCCAGTACAGGGGATCTACCGGGATACCGTCCCATAGTCCCAAAGTAAATACACAACTCATTCAGTGTAAGCAACAGTTCAACAAGGAATACCTAGAGTTCTAATTAAGCGCGTAGCAAGAAGACAGGAAATTCTTACTCTAAACATGCTACACAGAATACAGGTAGGCAGTTAAAGTAGATAAGACAGTTAAGGTACGTAAACATGCTTTCCTAGCTAAACAAGATGGCTACATGTGATAGTATTGCACAATTAAATAAAACATAGGTATTTACTTAATGAAAACAGGTTTTTTCCACAAATAGCTCGTACATGCACTCATCACCTCACGTGCAAGCATTCATTTATCAATCAATACCAAACCTAAGGGGAATTCCCCTCACACAAGGTTAGGCAAGCCACTTGCCTCGAACCAAACTCAAATCAATCCGAAATCACGCTCTTGCCACGAGTATCCAACTCTGAGTGGACCAAATCTAATCAAATCAATTACATGATGTAAATATAGCTATAAGCAGCTAACTTAGCTACTGAATTTAAAGATAAGGCAAGAAAATAGGAAAAAGCCCAAAAATCCTCCCCGAGCCCACGTCTCAGAATCAGGTAAAAGTCACAAATTATGAACATCCATTCACTCACGAGTTCACTCGTACAAAAATCATCCAAATCCAACGTCTAATTCCCACTCAAATCTCATATTTTCTATTGGGGAACTTCTTCCCCCATTTCCAAATTTCCACCCTCAAATTCCTTAATTAGATGAGGAATACAACAATAGATTAATGTATTATGATCAAATTAGAGTTAGGATTAGTTACCCAATAGTTCTCCTTCAAAATCCCTCGAGAAATCGCCTCCCACTGAGCTACAAATCGAATTTTGTGATATGAAATTTCAAACCCTGGAAATCCTCTTTTCTGCCTAGCGGTTTCTACTTCTGCGCTCATGGGGCCTCATCTGCGGTCCCGCACCTGAGGAAAAATCATCGCAGGTGCGAAGGCCATTTATCCAGGCTGGGGCCGCATCTGCGAGCCCGCTTTTACGGTCCCGCAGCTGCACCTGCGGTTCCTGTTGCCAAAGTTCATCTTCGCTTCTGCAGCTCCTTAGCCGCTTCTGCGGCTCTGCTCCTGCATTCCAATATCCCCAGGTGCGAAAACAACAGGTGCAACAAATCTTCAGCAAAAAGCCTAAGTCCCAAACCAAATCCGTTAAGCATCCGAAACTCACTCGAGGCTCCCGAGACCTCAACCAAACATATCAACCAATCCTAAAACATCATAGGAACTTAGTCGAGCCACGAAATCACATCAAACAACGCTAAAACCACGAATCACCCTCCAATCCAAACTTAATGAACTTGAAATCTCAAAATTGTATAACTGCTGCCGAAACCAACCAAACCATGTCCGATTGATGCCAAATTTTGCACACAAGTCATATTCACCACTGCGGACCTATTCCAACTTGCGGAATCGTATTCTGACCCCGATATCAAAAATTCCACTATTGGCCCGAAACTCTAAAAATTCAACTTTCGTCATTTCAAGTCTAAATAAGCCACGTACCTCCAAAACACAATTTGAACACACCCCTAAGCCTGAAATCTTCCTACGAAGCTAACAGAATTGACGGAATTCCATTCCGAAGCTATCTTCACACTGCTCCGACAACATTCCAAATTCTAAGACTTAAACTCTCATTTAGGGACTAAGTGTCCCAAAACTCAAAATGAACCATCTCAGCAATTCATAATAGCAGAAAAAGACACAGGGAATGCAATTAATAGGGGATTGGGGCATAAATTCTCAAAACGACCAACCGGGTCGTTACACCCTCCCCCTCTTAAAATCTTTTTTCGACCTCGATCGAGCATAGAGGCATACCTGAAGTGGTGAAAATGTGAGGATAACGACTTCATATATCCTGCTCCGTCTCTCAAGTCACCTCCTTAACCGGCTTACCCCACCACTGAACCTTTACCGATACAATGCTCTTTGACCTCAGCTTTAGAACCTACCTGTCCAATATAGCCACTGGCTCCTCCATATAAGATATATCCTTGTCCAACTGGACTGAACTGAAATCCAACACATGAGACGGTTTGCCGTGATACCTCCGAAGCATCGAAACATGAAATACCGGATGAACTCCTACCAAGCTGGGAGGTAAGGCAATCTCATAAGCAACCTCCCCAACACACCGCAACACCTCAAAGAGGCCATTAAACCTTAGGCTCAACTTTCCCTTCTTTCCAAATCACATAACTCCCTTCATAGGCGAAACCCGAAGCAAGACCCGCTCTCCCACCATAAATGAAACATCACGAACCTTTCGGTCCGCATAACTCTTTTGTATGGATTGGGCTATGCGAAGTCTATCCTGAATCACCTTAACCTTCTCCAAAGCATCCTGAACCAAGTCTCTGCCCAATAACCTAGCCTCGCCCGGCTCAAACCAACCCACTAGGGATCTACATCGCCTTTCATACGGTGCCATCTGAATGTTGGACTGATAATTATTGTTGTAGGCAAACTCCATAAGTGGCAAGAACTGATCCCAAGAACCTCCAAACTCTATCACACATGCACGGAGCATATCCTCAAGAATCTGAATAGTGCGCTCGGGTTGTCTGTCCGTCTGGGGGTGAAATGTTGTGCTCAACTCCACCCGAGTACCTAACTCATGTTGAACAGCTCTCCAAAACCGTAATGTAAACTGAGTACCTCTATCTAAAATGATGGAAACTGGAATACCATGCAGACGAACAATCTCTCGGTTATAAATCTCCGCCAATCGCTCTAAAGACTAGGTAGTACACATAGGAATGAAGTGTGAGGACTTGGTCACCCGATCCACAATCACCTAAATAGCATCGAACTTTCTCAATGTCCGTGGGAGTCCAACTACGAAATCCATGGTAATCCACTCCCACTTCCACTCCGGAATCTCTATATGATGAAGCAAGCCACCCGATCTCTGATGCTCATATTTCACCTACTGACAATTGAGGCACCGAGCTACAAACCCTACTATATCCTTCTTCATCCGCCTCCACCAGTAGTGCTGCCTCAAATCCTGATCCATCTTCGCGGCACCCGTATGGATGGAATACCGCAAACTATGGGCCTACTCTAGAATCAACTCTCGCAGCCCATCAACGTTGGGTACACAAATCCGACCTTGCATCCTCAATATCCTGTCATCACCAATAGTCACATCTCTGGCATCATCACGCAGAACCTTGTCCTTGAGGACAAGCAAATAAGGATCATCATACTGGCGCTCTTTGATACGATCAAATAAGGAAGACCGAGAAACCACACAAGCTAGGAACCGACTGGGCTCCGAAATATCCAATCTCACAAACTTGTTGGCTAAGGCCTAAACATCTTTCACCATGGGCCTCTCTGCTGCTGGTAGATAAGCCAAACTCCCCAAACTCTCCGCCCGGCAACTCAAGGCATCGGCCACCATATTGGCCTTCCCCGGGTGGTACAAAATAGTGATATCATAATCCTTAAGTAGATCTAACCACCCTGTAACGCTAATTAAGGTTCTTTTGCTTAAATAGATGCTGCAAACTCCGGTGATTAGTATAGATCTCACAAGGAACACCGTACAAATAATGATGCCAGATCTTCAAGGTATGGACAATAACTGCTAACTCGAGATCATGGACATGATAATTCTTCTCATGCACCTTCAGTTGTCTGGACGCATAGGCAATCACCCTATGTCCTGCATCAATACTACTCCAAGGCCTCTTCTTGAGGCATCACAATAGACAGTATAAGACCCTAAACCTGTGGGCAATATCAATAATAGGGCTATAGTAAAAGCTGTCTTAAGCTTCTGAAAGCTCTCCTCACACTCTTCCGTCCACCTGAACGGAGCACCCTTTTGGGTCAGCCTGGTCATAGCTGCTACAATAGGTGAGAATCCCTGAACAAATCAACGGTAGTAACCCGCTAAACCAAGAAAACTACGGATCTCTATAGCTGTGGATGGTCTGGACCAACTCTATATTGCTTCCACTTTCTTTGGATCCACCTTGATCCCTTCACTCGATACTATGTGACCCAAGAATGCCACAAAATCCAACCAGAACTCACATTTTGAGAACTTCACATACAATTTCTTTTCTCTCAAGGTCTGAAGCACTGTCCTCAGGTGTTGCTCATGATCTTCTCGATTCCGGGAGTACACCAAAATGTCATCAATAAAGACAATGACAAACGAGCCAAGATATGGTCGGAATACACTGTGCATCAAATGCATAAATGATGTTAGGGCATTGGTCAGTCCAAATGACATAACAAGGAACTCGTAATGACCATACCAAGTCTAAAAGTAGTCTTCGGGATATCTGCTCCCGAATCTTCAACTGATAATAACCTGAAGGTAAGTCAATCTTAGAAAACAATCGAGCACCCTATAACTGATCAAATAGGTCAACAATACGAGGCAAAAGATACTGGTTCTTCACTGTAACTTTGTTTAACTGGCGATAATCAATGCACATACGCATAGAACCATCATTTTTCTTCACAAACAAGACAGGAGCACCCCAAGGTGACACACTTGGATGAATCTTATCAAGTAATTACTGTAACTATTCCTTCAACTCATTTAACTCAGGAGGGCCATACCATAAAGAGGAATAGAGATGGGCTGAGTGTCCGGCAATAAATCAATGCAAAAATCAATATCTCTATTGGGTGGCATGCCCAGAAGATCAACTTGAAACACATCAAGGAAATACCTCATTGCTAGGACTTACTCAACTGTAGGGGTATCAATACTGACATCTCTCACATAAGCTAGATACACGTCGCACCGCTTATTAACAATTCATTGAGCTTTAAGAAATGAAATAACTCTACTAGTAGTTTAATCTAAGGTACCCCTCAACTCTAATTGTGGTACACCTGGCATAGCCAGCGTCACGGTCTTGGCATGACAATCAATAATAGCATAATAGGGCAACAACTAGTCCATGCCCAAGATAATATCAAAGTCTACTATGTTGAGTAATAACAAATCAACTCTGGTCTCAAAACCACTAAGAGTAATCAAATACGACCGACACATGAGGTCCACAACAATAGAATCTCCCATAAGAGTAGACACATAAACAGGGAAACTCAAAGAATCCCAAGAGATGCCCAAATGCGGGGCAAAATAAGAGGACACAGAGGAAAAGTGGAGCCAGGATCGAATAGAACCGATACATCTATGACAGGTTGGAACAATACATATAATGACAAAATTGGAAGCAACAGCCTTTGTATGGGCAGGAAGGGCATAGTATTTGTCCTGGCCTCCCCCTCTAGGGCGACCTCTACCTCTAGCTGGCTAAGTAGGTGGGTTAGCAACTGGTGATGTGATCATAGCCTGTAAACCCTGTGGAGCACGCTGTGGCTGAGAAGTCTATGGAGGTGCACACCTCCTAAGTCTAGGGCAATCCCTCACCATATGGCATGTGTTGTCACACTCAAAACAAGCTCTGGGAGGGCGTGTCAGCTGTGATTGGCTCGGGCCAGGTCTGCTAGACGGACTACTAAAAGCACCCCCAACAGGAGGTGCACTAGATACTAGAGGTGCATAATAAGGCTCCTGAGGTCTAGGAGGAGCTGGAATACCACAAGCTGTTGGAAGAGCTGAATGAATGGGGCGACTCATATAACCCTTACCATAACGAAATGCAGCTGTGGCACGTGCACTAGAATAATGGCCCCACTCTCGAGACCTCTTGGCCTCTCTCTCCTCTCTATCCCGAGCAAGCATGCCCTCTACTCTCCTAGCAATACTCACCACCTACTAATAGACGATATCCATCTCTAACTTTCGGGCCATGCTAGACCTGATGCTGGGAATGAGCCCCTCAATGAACCGGTGAACTCTCGCATGAACTGTAGAAACCAAGGCCAATGCATGTCTATCCAAGTCACTAAAACAGATAGCATACTCCGAAACAATCCTAGTGCCCTGGCACAAGTGCTCAAACTCCGCACATCATGCATCCCTAAGGCTCTGAGGGACATACTCCCTTAAAAACCTATCCAAAAACTGGGTCCAAGTAAGGGAAGCTACCTCAGCCAGACTGTCCAACTCAAAAGTATGCCACCACTGATAGGCTGCCCCTCAAAGCTAGAAGGCAGTGAAAGAAACCCCACTTGACTCTACTACACCTATAGTGCGGAGGATACAGTGGCACTCCTCTAGAAATCCTTGAGCATCCTCTGATGCTAGACCACTGAATGTAGGAGGGTCATACTTCTTGTACCTCTCAAGCCTCCGCTGCTCCTCCTCTGAAACTACTGCCCTACCCTCAGGCTGAGCTAGGGCTATAGGCGGTACCGGTATAACCTCTGGGATCTGATCAACCTGAACCCGCTGCTCTAGAGTGTGGGCAGCGGGAGTCTGTGCTCCTCCCCCGGCCTAAGAAGTAGCTGCAGCAAGGGAAATCAACCCTACTTGAGCTAAAGTGGTGTACATGCTCATGAACTATGCAAGGGTCTGCTGAAGAGCTGGAGTAGTAGTAGAAGTAGGCATATCAGGTGCCTGGGACCCGGCTAGAGCTGCTGGTGGCTCCTCTGTAGCAGCTCGTGCAGGTGCTCTGGCTGCACCATGTGTGCGTCCTCGACCTCTACTCCTGCCCCAGCCTCTGGCGACTCTAGCAGGGGGCACGGGTGCCTGGTCATCTCCGGTAGCACGTGTCCTCACCATCTGTGAGAGAATAAAATATAGAAATTTAGAATTTCGAAGTCAATAATCTCGCACGACAAGGAATCAAATGAAGTGGAATTTTCTTAATCGTTCCTTAGCCTCTCGAAGATAAGTACAGACGTCTCCGTACTGATCCGCGAGACTCAAATAAACTGGCTTGTGACTCACGATTCCTATGAACCTAGAGCTCTGATACGAACTTGTCACGACCCAAGTTCTCTCTCCGTGAATTATCGTGATGGCACCTAGTATCTACGACTAGGTAAGCCTAACAATTTGCGAAAATAAAACGAAAAACATGAAATCTAACAATTTAACAAGTCTAATAAAGAAGTTTAAAATGTCTCTCGGCATATATAATAAACACTCTCAAACTGAACATAAGTACTCCCAAAGATCTATACTCCAGAGATCTATTAACGAAGATAAATAGGAAGTATATAACTTAAGGAAGAATAAGGAGGGACTTCTAGGTCTGCATACGCAGAAGATATACTTCGAAGTCTCTAAGATCGCCACGCCTCATTGATAATATGGTTGTGAAGAGGTACCTATATCTGCACACACAAAAACATGTGCGGAAAAGGGCATGAGTATACCACAGCGGTACCCAGTAAGTGCCAAGCCTAACCTCAGTCGAGTAGTGACGAGATCAGGTCGGGGCCCTGCTTGTTTATATATATAATAAGTTAAAATAGTATGACATATCGCAGTAAAGATAAATACTATCAGTTAATGAAAAATGAAATCATAGTGTTTACATTGAAAATTGTAATTACAATTATATTTGATTTTGTGGTTCTAAAAATATGTGATTTATCTTAACGCTAATTTTTAGGCAATAGATGCTAAGTGTAAGTAAAGAAAATAAAAAACACAAACCAATAGGGTTACAATGTTGGGCCTTGAGCTGGCTGGAGCAGGACCTCGGGGTCTAAACGGGCTAATAGCGATGAGGGATCGATGGAGGATCAATGATAATGAGGGCCTTAGGGATGGCCTCTTACGGTTAATAATGAGCAATAAATGAAGAACAATAAATGAACAATGAATGAACAAAGAAAGAATAAGCAATAAATGTAAAGAACAGATATGTTAGCCAAGAGCAGAGAATGTTGTATTGTATTCAATATGTTGTGTAATAAATCTGAATCCCCTTATAAGATGAAAAGGGTCCCCTTGATATATGAGGGGGAATCCCAACATAGTACATGTATAATAATGACGAGAAAATGCTACTGGTACAACTGTATAATGACTTATTACAGACTTGTACTATTCTTGCTAACCTGGTCAGCTCTAGCCACGTGTCTTTGGGAGCTTTCCCGCCTTTCCATGACGGTCATCAATTTGTGCTACTCCAAAATTGACCTTCGATGTGCTCCCTCAAGGGGAGTACCTCGAGGGCATACTCCAAATTCTGCTTCGAGCTCCTCGAGGACGGGCATGAAATGCTACGATAACCCCGAAGTCGAACTCTTTTGATTTTGGCCGTATATAGATAGTCCTCGCGTTTCTTAAAATGAAATAATCGGAAATGATCTTGAGTCCTTTCTTCTTCGATACCCCCCATCATCAGGTCAAACACGGTTTTCGAAAAGCCCACAAAACACTATTGGTCACCCTTTCAATTCCTCCTAGTGACTTATAAATACTTCAATCCTCTATCATTCAAATATTTGCAGCATCTTCAAATTTTCAAGTCCTCATTAACAGTTTCCTGCCTTTACCCTTCTTTCATGTTCAGTTCTTTGTCAGCTTGCTTTGAAACATTTGTTACAGCTATGGCAAAAACTTCTAAAACAGTACCTCAAAAATGGGAAGCCTCTTCTTTGTCATGCTCGTCTAAGAGCAAAAAGGTAGTTCCCCCCAGCATCGAGGAGTGTGTTCCTGGGACCTTCGATATAGCCTCTGATTTCAAGATTGATAAACCCTCTTCGGTACTGGGCCGATGCGAACCCATGTCTCGGTATCTTAGTCTAATAACTGACATAAAGAAGGTAAAAATAGATTGCCGCTGGGGTAAGGTGGTACAAGTAGAGATCCTTCTCCTGAAGAGGATATAACTACGCATAAACCTAGTTTCCTCAGCGTGTATACATATCCCTTTACTTTGGGTCTTGTAAGCTCTTCTTCTCCATCGGTAGACCCGGTGATCCTTGATTATTATCGAGAATAACGAGTGATGCTTGGTCAGCTTTATCGTTCCTTTTGGAGAATCGTCTATTTCCTTAGACATTTCTCGAACATGGTCGAGAGGATGTCTTTCACCCTCGATCACCTGGTTAGGTTGTATAGACCTCGCCTATATCAAGGGGGCCTAGTCAAACTGTGGCATCGGTCTACCAAAGCATTTTTTTGCCAATACCGATGAAGATAAAGACTGGGGGTGGATGAGCCGCTTCGTTAGGGTCAGAGCTTCAGACCTCATCCCTGCCGAGAAGATGACATTCCCCGAGGAATGGAATATGAGGCGTAAATGTCGTTACACCGAGCATGTTTTAAAATCTGAATGTCCTCTTTTTCTCTTTTGAACTAACTCCTTTGATGTATGAATTGATTTCTCTCTGATTGCTTAGCCACCGTATGGTTCCCCGGTGTCGTCGACGCCCACCCGAGATGGGTTAGACTTTTAGACTCTGCCTCTCCATATGATAAGAGCGTTTGGAGTGATCTAACCAAAATTCGGTGGGAGGCCAAAACTCATGATACGCCTTTGCCATTATCACTTCCAAATCCCTTATGAATGGATTTTTTGCCATCGTATTTGACACTTTGCGCCTGTGAAAGCCTCAAGGAAGTTGTTTCAATGAGGTCACCCCCTCTTGGTGATGAGGAGACTTATAGGCCCGCCAAAGATAGAAAGAGAAAGGAGGAGATGCTGGCGGAGACCCCGAAACCAAAAAGAGCCAAGGCTGGAAAGCCCAGAACCAATGCAATGGTCCTAATTTCGGCACCAGCTGAGAGTCTTCATGCTGAAAATGATGACGACTTCCCATTGATACATAGGTAGAGATGAAGCACTAATGCTTCGATGTTTGCCGGGCAGAAGACTACCGAGTTAGACGTGGCCAATGCGGTCCCACCTCGTATTAAGGAACCCCTCGATAAGGGTTTGGGTGCAGTTCCCAAGCCGATTACTAAATAGGGTACAACTTGTGTTGATGAACACTTGTTTGGTGGATTTGGAGGATCTAGCTCTGAGGCCCTTTGAGGGAAAGAAGAAGCCTCGATAGAGGTTGATGTCATGGACGGTTTTCAATCAGGCCTATCGTTTTCCCCAGGGCAAATACGGGATGCCCAGAATAGATAGAACACTGATGCGAGGAAATCCCAGGGGGAGGATGAGATGTTTGGAGATTTCTTTGCCGGTGTCGAAGAGGATGATGATCTCGATGTCCCAGTCGCTCTCGAGGAGGCTGCAAAACTCCAAAAACAGGTGATGTTGACATAATCTTTGTGCCTTGAGTTTTGGTCTTTGTTTTCCTAACTTCTTTCCTTCGTGCTATAGGTCATGATGTTGTATGACCGAGCCTTCTCTAAGTTAAAAGCTGAACTGACTCATAGCGAGAAGGAGTTTGAGAAGCTCGCCACAAAGTCGAAAGAGCTAAAACTCAATACGCCCGAAGGGAGGAGGAACTAAACAGCCTTCAAACAAGCTTAGAGAAAATGCTCCAAGAGCAGGCCAACTTCACTGAGTAGGTAGTTTAGTATTTATGAGCTTGCTTGTTGTTTTTGTAACTTGGTGCTTACTATCTTGGCTCGACATTTGTAGATTGAGCAAAAGGATGCCCTAGCGGAACAGCTTTGGGAAGACATTGCCTCCAAAGATGCCGAGATAATTGATATGAAGCGGTGCAAGAATAGCACGACCTTGGAAAGGGATACTCTACGAGGGGAGCTGGCCTCGACCCAGGGTCTTCTTTAACATGTTAAGAAGGAGACCCCCAAATTCCATGTGCTTCATGCTGATTCTGTTGCGTTATCCGTGGCTAAGATTGACGCTGATGCACTCATATCCTCATATCAGAAAGACGTTGTTGCAGCTAATGCTCGAGCCAGGGAGATATCTGAAGAGGCCGAGCTCAAAATGGCTCGCGCTCTTGTACATGCTCGGTTAGAGGCTCGGAGAAAGGCCTTCGAGGAAATGCATGCCAAAGGTTTTGATCTCTCCGCTGAGGTTGAATAAGCGAAGGCCTTGGAAGAGGAGTCAGCAGCTCTGACCACTTCGGACGAGGGCTCAGCGAGTGGCTCGGGGAGTGGCGAAGACGAAAACTAAACCACCTTTACCCCTCTTATTTTTTTTGCTTCTTCCTTTCTTGTAGATGAACTCTGCATGGAGTTTTGTATATGCACCTTTGTAAATATATTTTTGGAATACAAAGGATTTTGGTGTCTTCAACATTTATCCCTTTAGAGTTTACGCTGAATTCAAGCTTCGAACTTAATTTTAACTTCTTCGAGCTCGGTCTCGGAGAAGCAAAGACCCTCTAGATCGGGTGGTTCTAGTTCTGATTGCATACCTTCCCTAGGTCGGGTCGGTAAGGACTTGACTTGACCTCTCGGTATCTCGAACAAGAGGTGGCGGCGTCATTCCTATGACATGATAGTGAAGTGACCGAAATAGCCCTGTCTGTTCACTTCCCAAAAAGTCATAATTACATCGTCAGTGTTGATTGGATGTTAACGTTAATGAGCAGTCGCTGCTCTTCTTATATATACACTTGTTTTCCTTGTTTCGAAGGATTTGCCGCTTTGTGTAACTACCTGTCTCTATAGAGTTCCTTTTTTGTGCTAGTTTTTGTGTCGCATCAGATCAAAGCTTTCGCCTGAGTTTTCATCTTTTCTTTCTTGTGTTGAAGAAGCTATGGCTACCATGCCCAATTCTGTTCACCAGGAAGAGGAAAGTCCTACCTTTGCTTCCCGTCCGGCCGGTGGTACACCGCCGACGTTAGGTGAGCTAACCTCGAATTGTTTCATCTCGAAGAGAGATTTTATGTTGGAGAAGCCTCTCGATGTTCTGGGTCATCGAGAGCATGCATCGAGGTTCATTTGATCAATAGAAGAGAGACACCTCAAGGCTGTGAGGAGAGACTGCTGATGGGGAGAAAAGGTGAGGATGCAGGTTACCCTCCCGGGAAGAGGATATCATGGCCCACATAGAGGGGTTTCTGAATGTGTACACGTACCTATTTACATTGGGTCCTCTTGACCGACTCGTACTCGAGTTCTATCGAAAGCATCGAGTTACTTTGGCTCAGATCCATTCGTCCTTATGGCAGATTGTGCTGATGATGAGATTTTTTACTGAAAAGGCCGAGCTCGAGTTCACTCTTAGCCACCTCCTCGGATTGTATCGGCCTTTACACCATCGTGGTCTAATTGCACTATGACGTCGATCCACCAGGCCCTTTATCTCCAATGATGAGGAGGACAGGGATCAAGGATGGATGAGTCAGTTTGTTCGAGTAAGGATCGTCGATATTATTCCTGCAGAGTTCCTGCCGTTTCCCGAGAAATGGAACTTTAAGCGTAAGTGATGCATTGGATTCTATTATTTTTATTCTCGGTGGAGCTTGATTCCGTAAGGGCCATTTTCTTTCCTTTTCTGCAGCGATCCCGTGGATACCAAATGAGGTTTCCGACCTTGCGGGTTGAACTGACGTCCTCTTTGATTAATGATGAGCGCAATTGGAGAGATTTTTTGAAGGGCAGATGGGAGGCTAAGCACCATGGTATGTGCCATGTATTCCCTTTTTTGAGGAGTACTTTCCCTTTCTTCAGCACTAATTTCTTAGTTGCAGGCATTGGTGACTTTTCTAAGGTGAGACCGTCCCCTTTCGAGGAGGAAGAAGGACATTCGATTTCCGATACAAAGCAAGATAATAAAATAAAAAGGTCCGAGGAGGAGGAGGATCCCTACAACAAAGCAGGATTCGCCCGGAGGCGCGAGAAGGACGTTGCTGCCGAAAAGGCTTCATTTTCACTGGTCACTCTTGGATATCAATACACTCGGAGAGGATGACTCTATACTGAAGGCTCGAATTAGGAGGTCTCCCAAAACTGTTGAGCCTGTTGGGCCCGAGGTCCCTAGTCTCGAAGGGGAGATTCCACAATCGAGGAAAGGTGGGGATCCTTCATTACCTGATTTGGCAGCTGGTTCTCGGATGCCGGAAAGTACCCCGAGAGGAATGGGCTTCGGGATATCTTTGCCTAGTCAAAGCGCCTCAGGTTGCACTACCGGGGCCGATGAGAGCGTGCCGGTAGATGCGAGGTCGACCTTCGAGGAATCTCAGTGGCTCTACTCTGTGGTGAGTTTTGAAGTTATTATAACTTTTTCAATCTTCATATTTCCTCCTCATTAACTGAACTTTTCTTTCTCATAGGCCTTCGATAAGATCAAGTCTAGGCTTCTTCGTTGTGATGCCAAGTTGTGTAGAGCTTCGAATGGGGAGAGATCTCTCAGGCTTCTTTGTGACAAGAAGACAAGAAAGTTGATACATCTTAGATCGGAGTTGGACTATAGCCCAGAGTATGAGGGCAACCTCGAGAAACAGTTAACTTCTGTTTTGAGTGAATATAGGCTTCTTCTCTCATTTTCGGAAACTTATGTTTCAGTATCTCAGTTGTAGGAAAAGACAGGGATGCTGGAGCGCCTTCGAGGTGAGGTCAATCAGGTCACTTCTGAGTGCAATGATTTGAAGGCTCAGATAGATATTCATGTTGCGGCCAAAAGGAACGCTTTGGCTAAGGCCTCTGCCCTCGAGAGGGTGACTCAGTCCAGATGAGCAGAATTGCCAAGATTGAAATAGATCATTTGAAGCTGAAGGCTGAAGTTGTAGACGCTCGAGCCGAAGCTGAAGAGGTTTGATCAAAGGCCGATAAGAAAGTGGCCATCTATCTGAAAGATGTTGCTGAAGCTCGTACGAATTTTAGAAGGGCTTCCGATCGAGAGAGGAGAAGTAGTGAATATGCCCGATGCAAATCCCGGAGGGAAACTCTCGAGGAGATTCATGGTAAGGGCTTCAATCTCTCAGAGGAGATAGAGTAGGCCAAGGCGGATAAGTTCGACGCCAAATTCCTTGTTTCCAATGATGAAGACGACGATGATGGGGCCGATGAGGGAGCTTGTATACGGTAAAATTGGAGGGTCCAATTTTCCATCGTTATAACATCTCGAAGGCTCAAAATCACGGCTGAGTCTCACCCCTTGAGGTCCATCGATGCTTGACCTCGGGGAAGTATGGGATCGACGGTTATGGGAAGAAAATGGGGAGTTCTCAAGGTGAGAAGCTAGAGCTGACAAAATCTGTCAGGCTAGTCTGAGCCTCTATCACGACATTAGTTAGATGTCCCATCTCCATATCTTTGTAATAAATGCACTTTTACTATGTTAGGATTTCCTCTCTTATATAAAGGGGATCATTGTCATTTTGTAAACATTTGTTGCTCCATAATAAATATACAAGAACATTCTCTCTGCTCTCTAACATATTCTCTTGATCTTATTACTTCATTTATTGCTCGTATTTATTGTGATTATATTCATTGTACATCATTTATTGCTTATTATTGCCCATAAAGATCCGCCCTTGATTTATTTGTAACTGTTATTCGCCATTGACCGCCTTTGATAGCTCCCAGCCGAGCCTCAGACTCGACCCCGAGGCCCTTGAATAGGCAAGCTCGAGGCCCTGATTGGCAGCGATTCGATTTGATTAGCACCTCGTTCTTAAGCTCTTATTTCGTTTCTAAGTCTTTCACATAGTGTCTACTACCTAACAACTAGCATAAAAATAGATCACGTATTTTTAGAACCACTAAATCAAATTGTTATTACCATTTTCACGGTAAACAGTTTGGTGCCTACCGTGGGGCCAAAAATAATAGTGATTATTTTTTTCCTGGTTTAACTACATAACGCAAGTTATCTTTCACGCTTTCTCTTGTCCAGGATCTTCTATTTCAGGTCAAAATGTCCGACTCAATAAACAACAATCTTGAGAACCACAAAGAAAATGGCATAGATGTTCTAGGTGCTGGTGTACAACCACGAAACCCTAAGAACATGCCAGAACCGATCTCCATCGATGCGGTCTCACGCAATGCTCAGCACGTCGATGTAAGCTCCTACACTAACATGAGCATGCGCCAAGGAGACCAACAAGAAGCCCAGGAAACCCCATCTAGGGATCAACGGGAGGTTAGACTTCACGTTATTTTTGAAATATTGCAGGCACAACAACTAGCAATTGCTTAGCTGCAAAATTACCAGAAAACTCCCAGCAAGAGAGCACCGCGGCTCCTCGGGCCGAGCAGGTACCGGAGAGGTCAAGCGACAACGAGTCGGTAGTCGACCCCGCCATCGTAAAGATGCTTGAGGACCTCACAAAAAGGATTGAATCGAGCGAATAGAAGATAGAAGCCAACGACAAAAAGGTCGAGACCTACAACTCCAGGGTCGACCAAATTTCGGGCGCACCCCCGATCCTGAAAGGTGTGGATTCGAAAAGGTTCATAAAAATGTCGTTCCCAGAGGAAGCGGCTCCAAAACCCATTCCAAAGAAGTTCAGGATGCCAAACCTTCCAAAATACAATGGAACCGCATACCACAATGAGCACGTTACAGCTTACACTTGCGCAGTAAAGGGCAACAACATAAAGGACGATGAGATCGAGTCCGTCTTACTAAGGAAGTTCGGGGAAACACTCTCGAAGCGGACCATGATGTGGTATCACAACCTGGCTCCTAACTCCATATACTCATTTGCCATGCTAGCAGATTCCTTCATAAAGGCACATGTCGGTGCCACCAAAGTATCGACAAGGAAATCTGACATCTTTAAAATCAAGCAGAGGGAGAACGAAATGATGCGAGAGTTCGTATCTTGCTTTCAAATGGAATGAATGGAACTACCACCAGTCTCCGACGACTGGGCAGTGCAGGCCTTCACTCAAGGTCTGAATGAGCGAAGCTCGGTGGCTTTGAAGCAAGTGAAACATAACCTGGTCGAATATCCTGCCGTGACCTGGTCGAATGTTCACAATCGATATCAATCAAAAATCAGGACCGAGGATGACCAACTTGGAGCCCCCTCGGGCTCGGTATACCAAAGACGGCTTTTGGCAAATGAGCCAAAACCAAACAATGAAAAGTACCAGCCATACACCAACGACAGAAGAAATGCCCCGAGGCGTAACATACCTTGCAATGGCCGAAGGATGGACCAAGGTCAACACCCTCAGGGATTCGACAACAGAGCTGGATTTGACAGGAACACAGGGCCAACGGTGGTACCTCACTTGTCGAAGTACAACTTCAACATAGATGTATCAGACATCGGGTTCACCATCAGTAACATCAGAGACACCATGTGGCCCAAGCCTATGCAATCAGATCCTTCGCAAAGAAATCATAACTTAGTTTGTGAGTTTCACAACATGCATGGCCGCAGGACCAAGGACTGCCACCAGCTTTGAGAGGAATTGGCTAGACTACGCAATAAATGTCACCTTCAAGAATTCCTCAACGATCGGGCCAAAAACCAATTTCGGGAAAGAGAAGAAGCCAAGAAGAACGAAGCAAATGAGCCACTACACGTCATCCATATGATCTTGGGAGGCATCGATGCCCCGCAAGAGCCCATGATGAGAAGAACAAAAATATCCATCACTAGAGAAAAACGAACTCAGGATAACATACCCGAGGATGCCCTCACATTCAGCGACAAGGACATTGAGACCTTGTCTCAGCCCCACAACGACGCACTGGTAATCTCTTTTCTTGTAAATACATTTCAAATTAAATGTGTACTTGTGGATCCAGGCAGCTCGACCAATATTATCAGGTTGAGGGTGGCAGAGCAGCTCGGACTTCTTGACCAAATCGTACCCGCCTCTCGAGTCCTCAACAAATTCAACATGGCGAGCGAAACAACAAAAGGGGAAATCATCCTTCCAGTCAACCTGGCTGGCATAATCCAAAATGCCAAATTCCATGATATCAAGAGAGACATGAGATACAATGCCTTGCTCGGAAGGCCATAAATACACTGTATGAGAGCAGTACCTTCCACCCTCCATCAGATGATGAAATTCCCCACAAAGGATTGGATTAAAACTGTCTACAGAGAACAGCATGTGGCGAAACAAATGTTTGCGGTACACGATGTGGCCCCGACACCGGCACCTACACTTTCGAGAGAGTCGAAGGATAAGCAAACAGTAAAATAACAATAACAAACTACACTCCCGACTATCCCAACTAAACAACGCAGGGGATCGTACCGCGTCCTCGTCACAAGCAAATAAAATATATCAAGACTCGAAACATCATCGACGTATCGTACACTAAGTTATGACCGTTTCCTTTCTTTTTAAATTATATTCTACACTGACTCGAGTGCAGGTACCTGATTGAAATGGCCAAAGCGCTCTCCAACTCGAAGACCTTAGGTTTCAAAAGCATGCGATACACACTTTTCCTTCGATCGGGTTTTTATCCCGAAAAGGGTTTTACTGGCAAGGTTATTAACGAGGCAACATTCATATGCTACCTATAGAATACTCAACAAGTATTCAAGGCTTCCTTTACAATCAACCTCAAATACTGGGAGGCATCCCCCCGGGAGGTCACTTACTCGGAGAAAGCCAAGATGCATCAAGTGGGGTATCGATAGGAATATAATGTACCGGGCCAAACGGTCGAACGAACCGTGTCCATATAGAACAACTGAGCCCTTAAATAGCATAGATATGTATACTTACACCAAGTAATCAAATAATACTTCACAAAAGCATTTTGCATATCAAGAAAGATCGACATTTTTTTGCAAAAAACGGCTCCAAAGCTAAAAGATGACTAGAACACTCAGGGCCTAGACTCAACAACTCACAACAATGTGACCCCTGACTCGGAGCTTCGAGCTCGTAATCCCTCAATGAGGAAACAACAAGATCACAAAACGGCTCCAAAGCCAAAAGACGACCCGAACACTCAAGGACTAGCATCAAAAACTCAAATGACCTCCGGGTTGGAAATTCCAAAATTGTAAGCCCTCAATAAGGCAATACCAAGTTTATAAGTAATGGCTCACGAGTCAAGAAACCCTCGACGACTCGAGGACTGCCGTCAAGAGCCATCTCCATCAACTTATCAAAATCCGAGGTTGTAAGGCCACATGCGGGCAACCTCGGTCTCGTAAGACCTATATAAGGCAACAACAATATCTGTAAGACCTCAATCAAGGCATGAACCATACTTGTACCAAGTATCCAAAATTGTAAGACCTCAAAGGCATGAAAAATTTGTAAGACCTTACTAAAGGCATCAACCCTATCTCAAAGTTTTGGCTATATATCGAACTTGTAAGACCCCTGAAAAGGCATACCCTCGATATAGATGCCAAAACTACTTCACTCGGGACTTAAAGGCTCCGGACAAACATAAATGATTCTGGTTACAAGGCTATACCAGCCAAACTAACGCGACGTGGGGACGCCCGACCGTCACTATAAATCACAGGCCTTCAATTACTTCGAATATAGTTCGGAAAGAACCAGTTAAACAGGATACCCTCGATACAAGCAAAAGGGTTTCGACCATATAATGACTCACAATCAAGGTTTTTTAAATCGTTGAAAAGTCAGGAAAATACTATTTTAAAAAATCCTTATCGATGGAAAAATAAAGCCCACATAAAAGCTATCATCGACCCAACACATAAGAGCCATTGTAGCCAGCCCGCATACACTAAAAGGTCGCATCGACTAAAAGCATAAGAGCCACTGTCGCTAGTTTAAAAATCAAAAACATGAAGGTCGAATGAGCTCGAGTCGTAACCCGATTCGAAGATTGAACCCAAAACGGTTAACTAAATATGCCTAAGGGCAAAAGTGTAAGAGACACTATCGCCAGCTTAAAATTCAAAAACTTGAGGGTCGAATGAGATCTAGTCGTAACTCGATTCAAAGACTGAACCCAAAATAGTTAATTAAATATGCCTAAGGGCAAAAGCGTAAGATCCACTATCGCCAGCTTAAAATTCAAAAACTTGAAGGTCGAATGAGCTCGAGTCGCAACCCGATTCAGAGACTAAACCCAAAACAGTTAACAAAATATGCCTAAGGGCAAGGGGTAAGAGCCATTGTCGCCAACCCACATACAATAAAAGGTCGTATCGACCAAAAGCGTAAGAGCCATTGTCACCAGCCCACATACACTAAAAGGTCACATCAACCAAAAGTGTAAGAGCCATTGTCGCCAGCCCACATACACTAAAGGTCGCATCGACCAAAAGCATAAGAGCCACTATGGCCAGCCTAAAATTCGATAGCTTGAGGGTCAAATAAGCTAGAGTCGATTCCCGACTCGGGGACTAAGTCCAAAATAGTTGGCCTAAATATGCCAAAGAGAAAAAGCGTGTAAGAGCCTACGGGCCAGTCCAATGAGCCTCAAGGCCATACCGTGAATCTAAGGATTCCCCTCAGCTCAAATACCAGTTCATCCGGCTAAAATCAAGGCAAAAGAAATAAAGGCGTAACAAAACCGCAAAGTATCTTTCTTATACATACATGCGGAAATATTCAAGCTCTATTTACGAACGCGCTTCGAGAATGCTATATGCAAAGTTGGAAAGAAAAATCTACACTTCCCCTGGTGGCTATGGCACATAAGTCTCACCTTCGCTATCCTCTACATCGGATATAAGAAACTGAGCAGCACGCTCGTTCGCCCTCACCTGTGTCAACTCTTCCGAGAGATCAAATCCCCTAGCGTAGATCTCCTTGAGGGTTTTCCTCCGAGAATTACTCCAAGCGTATTCTTTGCTCCTATCTCCTCTCTCAAGGATCTTTCTCAGCTTAGCTTGAGCATCAGCATCGTCCTTCAAATAGATCGCCACTTTCTGGTCAGCCTTAGTTCGGCTCATTACAACTTCAGCTCGGGCATCCAAAACCTTGTCCTTTATCTTTTAGAGCTCACTCTCGAGCTTCATAATCATCTCTGTTTGAGCCAAGCTACTATCACGAGCTAAGCGATGTTGAACCTCAAGGGTAGAAGCTTTAGCCAAAGCACCATCCTCTGTCAAAGCCTGAGCGTCCGCTTGAGCCTTTAGCTCATCATACTTGTGCTTGGCTCGGCCAACCTCATCGCGAAGGTGCTCCAAGCCCTTCGCCTTTTTCTGCAACTGAAATAAATGAAACAGTAGCTTCAGGAGTTAGAAGGAGAAATGCACACTCGCTTGGAACAAAAATTACTTGCTCCTTCAAATAGCTCTCATAATTCAAACTTCGGCTCGCCTCATACAGTAAGTGCGCCAATTCGACTTCCCTTTCTTCACAAAGGGGCCTCAGGGATTTCTCCTCGGCAAGAGCTTTCCGCAGCCTGGCCTAACGGTGAAGCAACTTTGACTTAAGCTTATCGAGGGTCTGCAAAAGAAAACTCAATAAGGAAGGGCAGGCGCAAAACTCGAAAGGCCTATGCCAAAAACTCACCACAGAGTGAAGTCGTTGCGCTTCCTCGAAGGTCGAGTGCACATCTACTAACCTAGCTCCCTCAGCTCCGAAAGAGTCAACCCCGGCCGAGGCACGGTCGCTCGGTGCCTATGATCCCCGGTTTCGAGTATCCCTCAAAGTACCTCCGACGGAAAAAGGAGACGACAGCGGAGGATAAGCCACCTCTCCAAAACCAGAAATCAAAAGCGCGACAAGCTCAATCAATACTTCCACTCCGGGCCTCAGGTCCAGGTTCACCTTACTTCGAGCGCTATCGCCCTGCGTAGGTATCTCTTGCATATTGTTATCATTCTTTAGCCCAGAATCTAGAGATCCCTCTTCCCTCCAAGGGGACACATCCTTGCCTCAGAAATCTCCCTAATGCCTATAATAAAAGGGTTAGCACGCAGAAAGGGAAAGTGTTTTTTCAACTAAAAGAAGGGAACAAATCGCACAGCACATATCGTGGTATTTTGCCTCCCACCTATCCTTAGATAAAGCTCGTCACTTACGCTTGTTGTGAGATGAGTGGGTCGCCAACTTCTGAACCCAATCCGGGAGATCGGGAACCTTGCCCGGCATCCACGAGGTGGTACCCGACCATGAGGACCTCTATCAAAAAGAAGTTAAGCTCTAGGAAGCTTTTGGCATCATCACCAGTCCCGAGGTCGTACCTGACCTCGAGGACCTCCATCAAAACGAAGTTAGGCTCCAGGAAACCTTTGGAATCATCGCCAGCCCTGAGATGGTACACGATCTCTAGGACCTCCATCAAAAAGAGGTTAGGCTCCAAAAAGCCTTTTAGCATCGTCGCCAGACCCAAGATGGTACCCGATCTTGCGGATCTCTCGAAAGGGTCGTCGATGTCATTATAAGACTCGAGATGGTACCCAGTTTCGAAGGCTGCTCTCAACGAGAAAAATAAGCACTTAAAACTCTGTTCGTATGGGCTTCGCCTCAGGTTACCATCTAAACCCGGGCAGTCCCTCATCCAGGATCTATCTACAATGCCTTAAGGCTATGTACACTAAGTTCAAGACAAGTTTCTATACAGCCCCAATTAACCCTCACTCGGGGAATGCTCTCGAAAGCCTGAAAGCAATCTCCATTCTCGAGATTCCGAGTGAATCCCCCCTCGAATGTTATCGCAGGGTCTAAAGGCTAAATCTCGATTTAGGGGTTCGAAGCCTCACTCTCATTCAACTCAATACCAGGGTTTCGATGACCCGAGTTTATCAGTCCAACCCGGGCTTGATATTTACATCGAACGATGGGGTGATGCACTTAGATTCTACACAAGCATAGATAAAGAGAAAATAGTGTGCATCAGGGACAAATTAAAGGAACATATTTCATTCATAAACATTCAATTACAAAAGCCCACGAGGGGTCCTTACATATGATTACAAAAGCCTATGTCATGAGTATGACGCAATCAGTATAACGTTATTGCGAGAAATTTGGAAAGATGGTTATCAAGGTCGTTTCTTATCATTCTACTCTAATAAACGCAGGGACTATCTGTATACGGTAAAATCGGAGGGTCCAATTTTCCATCGTTATAACGTCTCGAAGCCTCGAAATCACGGTCGAGTCTCACCCCTTGAGGGCCATCGACGCTTGACCTCGGGGAAGTATGCGATCGACGGTTATGGCAAAAAAATAGGGAGTTCCCAAGGTGTGAAGCTAAAGCCAACAAAATCTGTCAGGCTAGTCTGAGCCTGTATCGTGGCATTAGTTTGTTGTCGCATCTCCATATCTTTGTAATAAATGCACTTGTACTATATTAGGATTCCCTCTCTTATATAAAGGGGATCCTTGTCATTTTGTAAACATTTGTTGCTCCATACTAAATATACAAGAACATTCTCCCTGCTCTCTAACATATTCTCTTGATCTTATTACTTCAATTATTGCTCGTATTTATTGTGATAATATTCATTGTACATCATTTATTGCTTATTATTGTCCATAAAGATCCGCCCTTGATTTATTTGTAACTGCTATTCGCCATTGACCGCCTTTGATAGATCCCAGCCGAGCCTCAGACTCGACCCCGAGGCCCTTGAATAGGCAAGCTCGAGGCCCCAATTGGCAGCGATTCGATTCGATTAGCACCTCGTTCTTAAGCTCTTATTTTGTTTCTAAGTCTTTCACATAGTGTATACTGCCTAACAACTAGCATAAAAATAGATCACATATTTTTAGAACCACTAAATTAAATTTAATTGTTATCACCATTTTCACAGTAAACAGAGTTGATCCCGATAGGGCTGATGGTGACATAGTCCCCGAGGGGGAAAATCTAAGTTCTGGAGGGTAGACTAGGTGTTTCTTTCTTGTTCTTTGAATAGAGCTCCCTGCGGGAGTGGTGTAAATGTACCTTTGTACCATCATTCATAATAACGATGGAAACCTTTGGTTTTCCCTTCGTATGAATTTCCACTTTTTGTGTCTTTGTTTATGTTTTGAGTGTTGATGCCTATCGATAATTAGTCCGATATGTTGGACTTTTATGATAGGAACCCTTATGTTATGCTTGATGAGTAATTGATGATAGTTAACCGTTCACGGCTCGGTCCTCGAATCAAGTTTTGACTCAGGCTCATTGACCCTTAGGTTTTCGACATACTGGCCCTCAGGCTCTTATGTATTGGCCCTTAGGCTCTATAGGATGGCCCTTAGGCTCTTACGCATTGGCCCTTAGGAGCTTTAGGCTAGCCCTTAGGCTCTTACTCATTGGACCTTAGGCTCTTTAGGCTGGACCTTAGGCTCTTACACATTGGCCATTAGGCACTTTTTAGATTGGGTCGATGCGACCTCTGATATGGCCATAGTTTTCTCCATTTCGGCTGAAGTTGTGATCATGCCTTGGCATGTTTTGTGATCGTCCAACTCTTCAATGGCTCAAATAAGAACCTCAATCGATATGCGACGATAATCGAGTACCTCGGATGGTTCTCTTGAATGCTAATTTTTCGAAGCCTTTTACTGAAGGCTGATTGTCTCAAAGCCTTGTCATTGTTTGGAGCTAATATGATCGAAGCTCTTTTGCGTGGGAGTAGCCCGATTAATCGGTTCTTTTCGAAGTATTTGGAGGCCTTTAGGTATATGGCAGCAGTCGGACATCTCGGAGCTACATTAATTTGGTCGGAGCCTTTTGATATGACCATAGTCGATAGTCCCCGGGTGAGATAACCTTGGAATCTATATTGAGGGTATGCCTTTTTAGGGGTTGTACAAGTTCGATATATAGCCTTGGCCTTAGTATCGGGATTGTGCCTTTTTAAGGTCTTATGAGTTTTGGCATGCCTTGTTGAGGTCTTACAGATTTGGTGTTGCCTCACTGAGGGCTTACGAGCTCAAAATTTCCTGATCGAGGTCTTACGAATTTGAGTTTTTGATGGTTCAATGAGCTGACTGTGGATGACAGTCCCCGAGTGTTCGCCTTTGGCCCTTGAGCCGTCTTATGAAAAAGCAGTGGGTTTCTTCAAAGCACAAAGTGTTTTCGTAAGCGAAGGGAGCTTCCTCAATTGCTTGATATACGTGTACATATTTTTTGCTTTTAGGGACTCGAGTATTCTATATGGACACGGTTCATTTGACCGTTTGGCCCAATACAACATTCTCCTATGGAGGTCCTCCTAGGCATAGTTTGGTTTTTTGAAAAGGCGGCCTCCCGGGGTGGTGCCTCCCAGTATTTGAGTTTGATCAAAGGGAAGCCTTGAATACTTAATGAGTTCTCCTTAGGTACCATATGGGGGTTGCCTTGTTTAAAAACCTCGCCGATAAAACCTGTTCGGGATAAAATCCGATCTAAGGGAAAAAGAACGCAACACATGCTTTAAAACCCAACGTCTTCGACCTGGAGGGTGCTTCGATTCCTCTTAATCGGGCACCTGCAAAATAAGTTAGTACAAAACATAAATGAAAAGGGAGAAGGTTGTACCTTAACATTGATAGTGTTAGAGCTTCGATCCGTTTTTTATAGCTTGCTCTAAGGACACAACACGGTCCTTTATTCACTCACTCGGGTGGAACCGAGGATGTAGGTTGTTGTTGCTATTTGTCTGTTTACTTGCCTTTTGGCTTCTTTGATGTAGAGGGCATAGATGTCGGCGTTGCGTTGTGCACCATGAACATCTCTCTTGCTGCGTGCTGCTCCCCGTACACCGTTTTTGCTCCATTCTTGGTTGGAAACTTCATCATCTGATGAAGGGTTGAGGTTACTGCCCTCATACTTTGTATCCACGGCCTTCCAAGCAAGGCATTGTATCTCATGTCACCTTCGATGACATAAAATTTTGTATCTTGGATTGTTCCGACTACGTCGACCAGGAGGATGATTTCCCCTTTTGTTATCTCGCTTGCCATGTTGAATCCATTGAGAACTCGAGAGGCGGGTACTATCTGGTCGAGCAGTCCGAGCTGCTCCACCATCCTCGACCTAATTATGCTGGCCGAGCTACCTAGATCCACGAGCATACCTTTAATTTGAAACTTATTAAAAAGAAAAACAATTACCAGTGCGTCATTATGAGGCTGAGACAAGGTCTCAACGTTCTCCTAGCTGAATGCGAAAGCGTCCTCTGGTATGTAACTCCGAGTTTGTTTTTCCTTGGCGATGGATATTTTCGTTCGCTCGGCAACGGGTCCTTGTAGGGCATCGACCCCTCCGACGATCATGTGGATGATGTGCTGTGGTTCTTCTGGTTCATTTTTCCTATTTTCCTCACTCTTCCGAATTGGTTTTAGGCTCGGTTGCTGAGGAATTTCTGAAGGTGCCCATCGCTGATTAGTCGGGCTACCTCTTCTCGGAGCTGTCTACAATATTCGGTCCTATAACCGTGGGTGCCGTGATATTTGCATGTCAATTTAGGGTTCCTTTGTGAAGGGTCTGATAGTATGGGTTTCGGCCACATAGTATCTTTGATTTTATCTATGGTCGATACGATATCTGAGACATCGACGTTGAAGTTATACTCAGATAGTCGGGGCACCTCTACCGGCCCAATGTGTCTATCGGCTTTACTCATGAGTCCCCGGGAACTAAGACCTCGATCTGTTCTCCGATCACATCAAGGTATATATCGCCTTGGTGCATTTCTTCGATCTTCTACATACGACCGGTATCTTTCCTTGTTCGATCTTGACTCCCTTTCTATAAACCTTTGTTCTTTTGCTAAGATCCTGCTAGGATATACTAAGCCCGAGGGGGCTCCCAATTGGTCGTTTTTGACCCTGATCGATTAGTACCTATTGTGCACATCCGCCCAGTTCGCGGTAGGATATTCGATCAAATTTTGTTTTAACTACTTCGAAGCTACCGAGCTTTGCTCATTCAAGCCTTGAGTGAAGGCCTGTACTACCCAGTCATTGGAGACTGGTGGTAATTCCATTCGCTCCATCTGAAGCGAGATATGAATTCCCTTAGCATCTCGTTCTCTCTTTGTTTGATTTTAAAGACATCGGAATTCATGGTGGCGACTTTGATGGCACCAGCGTGTGCCCTCACAAAAGAGTCTACCAACATGGCGAATGAATCAATTGAATTTGGGGGTAGGTCATGATACCACATCATATCCCCCTTTGACAATATTTCTCCAAATTTCTTTAAACAGACGGACTTAATTGCATTATCTTTCAAGTCATTCCCTTTTATAGCACAAGTATAAGCGGTAACATGATCATTGGGGTCCGTGGTCCCGTTATACTTCAGGACATCGGGCATTTAGAATTTTTTTGGGATAGGCTTCGGAGACGCACTTGATGGGAATGGCCTCTGCATGAACTTCATTGAATCTATGCCCTTTATAATCGAAGGAGCCCCGGGGATCTGATCGATCCTCGAGTTATAAGTCTCCACCCTTTTGTCGTTATTTTCTATCTTCTTTTCTCCTGATTCAATTCTTTTGGTGAGGTCTTCGAGCATCTTCATAATAGTGGGGTCTGTCGCTGACCCATTGTTGCTTGACCTCTTCGGTACCTGCTCGACTCGAGGAGTCGTCTCCGGTGCTACTGTGATTGGGGTTTTTTGTTGACTTTGCAGCTGAGCAATAGCCACTTGTTGTGCTTGCAACATTTCAAAAATTACTTGGAGGCTGACTCCTCTTTCTACCACTCCTCGGGCTTCTTGGCCTCCAGCCTGGACTTCCCTGCATCCGTTCCTTATGGGGTTTGTGCCTGCTTCCGTGTTTAGGACGTTGTGGGAGTTGATATCAATTGGCTCCACATTTGGTACTCCCTCGGGGTTTACAGGTGGTACACCCAGTCCTATGCCGCTATTTCTCCAAGTTCTTCACTATTGTAAGGAGGTGCATTTTGTGTGCTAGACATGATTAAGCCTAAAATCAAAGAATCTTTGACAAGAAAAAGTGTGAAGAGCAACGTGCGTTATCAGAAAACTAGCTCCAAAACAATCACTATTATTTTTAGCCCCACGGTGGGTGCCAAACTGTTTACCTTGAAAATGGTAACTATAATTATATTTGATTTTGTGGTTCTAAAAATACATGATTTATCCTAACGCTAGTTGTTAGGCAATAGATGCTAAGTGTGAGTAAAGAAAATAAGAAACGCAAACCAATAGGTTTACATTGTTGGGCCTCAAGCTGGCTGGAGCAGGATCTCGACGTCTAGATGGGCTAATAGCGACGAGCGATCGATGGAGGATCAATGATAATGAGGGCCTTAGGGGTGGCCTCTTACGGTTAATAATGAACAATAAATGAACAATGAATTAATAATGGAAGAATAAGCAATAAATGTAAAGAACAGATATGTTAGCCAAGAGCCGACCCTTACAAGATGACAAGGATCCCCTTTATATATGAGGGGGGATCCCAACATAGTACATGTTTAATAATGATGAGGAAATGCTACTGGTACAACTGTATAGTGACTTAGTACGGACTTGTACGATTCTTGCAGACATGGTAAGCTCTAACCACGTATCTTTGGGAGCTTTCTTGTCTTTCCATGACGGTCATCGATTTGTGCTGCTCCGAAATCGACCTCTGATGTGCTCCCTCAAGGGGAGAACCTTGAGGTCATACTCCAAATTCTCCTTCGAGATGATAACCCCGAAGTCAAACTCTTCCGATTTTGGCCGTATAAACATAGAAATATTAATTCAGTACACAGAGATAGCAACAGGGGATATCCCGGGATACCTCCCCGTAGTTCCAAACGTAAATGTACAGAGGATCTCTTGGGATACTGTCCCGTAGCCCAAATCATAAATGTGTAGGGGGATCTCCCGGAATATCGTTATGTAATCCCAAAGGAAATATCCAGTACAGGGGGATCTCATGAGATACCGTACCATAGTCCCAAACATAAATATGCAAGGGGATCTCTCGGAATACTGTTCTGTAGTCTCAAAGTAAATACACAACTCATTCAATATAAGCAGCAGTTCAACAAGGAAAACCTACAATTCTAATTAAGAGTGTATCAAGAAGATAGGAAATTCTTACTCTAAACATGCTACACAGAATCCAGGTAGGCATGTAAAGCAGATAAGACAGTTAAGGCACATTTACATGCTTTACTAGCTAAACAAGATGGCTACATGTGACAGTATTGCCCAATTAAAGAAAACATAGGTATTTACTTAATGAAATAGCATTTTTTCAAAAACAGCTCGTGCACGCACTTGTCACCTCACGTGCACGACATTCATATATCAATCAATACTAAATCCTAAGGGGAATTCCCTCACACAATGTTAGGCAAGCTACTTACCTCAAATCAAGCTCAAATCAATCTAAAATCACGCTCTTACCACGAGTATCCAACTCTGAGTGGCCCAAATCTAATCAAATCAATTACATAACGTAAATATAGCCACAAGCAACTAATTTAGCTACTGAATTTAAAGCTAAGGCAAGAAAATAGGAAAATGCCCAAATATCCTCCCCTGGTCCACGTCTCAAAATTTGGTAAAAGTCACAAATTATGAATACCAATTCACTCAGGAGTTCACTCGTATAAAAATCATCCAAATCCGACGTCTAATTCCATTCAAACCTCAAATTTACAATTGGGGAACTTTTTCCCCAATTTCCAAACTTCCACCCTCAAATTTTTTAATTAGATGTGGAATACAACAATAGATTAATGTATTATGATCAAATTAGAGTTAGGATTAGTTACCCAATAGTTCTCCTTCAAAATCCCTCGAGAAATCGCCTCCCACTAAGCTCCAAATCAAATTTTGTGCTATGAATTTTCAAACCCTCGAAATCCTCTTTTCTGCCCAGCGATATTCGCTTCTGCGCTAATGAGGCCGCATCTGTGGTCCCGCACCTATGGAAAAATCATCGCATGTGCGAAGGCCACTTATCCAGGCTGGGGCCGCATCTGCGAGCTCGCTTTTGCGGTCCCCCAGCTGCACTTGCGGTTCCTGTTGCCAAAGTCCATCTTTGCATTTGCGGCTCCCTAGCCGCTTCTGTGGCTCTACACCTGCAGTCCAATATCCGCAGGTGCAAAAACAACAGTTGCAACAAATCTTCAGCAAAAAGCCTAAGTCCCAAACCAAATCCGTTAAGCATCCAAAACTCACCCGAGCCTCCCGGGACCTCAACCAAACATACCAACCAATCCTAAAACATCATACGAACTTAGTTGAGCCCTCAAATCATATCAAACAATGCTAAAATCATGAATCACCCTCCAATCCAAACTTAATGAACTTGAAATCTGAAAATTCTACAACCGATACCGAAACCAACCAAACCATGTCCGATTGACCCAAAATTTTGCACACAAGTAATATTCACCATTATGGATCTATTCCAACTTCCAGATTCAAATTCTAACCCCGATACCAAGAATTCCACTATCGGCCCGAAACTACAAAAATTCAACTTTCGCCATTTCAAGCATAAATAAGCTATGGACCTCTAAAACACAATCCGGACATGCTCCTAAGCCCGAAATCACCGAACGGAGCTAACGGATTTGACGTAATTCCATTCTAGTGCTATCTTCACATTGCTCCGACTAAGGTCCAAATTCTAGGACTTAAACTCTCATTTTGGAAAAAAGTGTCCCAAAACACTCCAAAACTCCAAATGAACCATCCCGACAATTCACAATAGCAAAAAAAAAGACACGGAAAAATTAGTTAATAGGGGATCGGGGCATAAATTCTCAAAACGATTGGCCGGGTCATTACAGGATCGATGTTATAGCATTTGCCCACTTAAAGTTACTCATGAGGTATGGCCATAATGGTCACAGAAAGAATGAGTTTATCCAACTTGACCTATGTATGTTCTATTTTTGGTTGAACAATCATGAGTTACAGAGTGGTTCACTCGAGGTACTGCATCGGGTGCCAGCCATGTCTCCCCAGCTTTGGGGTGTGACAAAGTGGTATTAGATCAGGTCGTGTCCTAGAGAGTATAAAAATTCATGCCTAGTGGAGTCTCACTTATGGGTGAGTTGCGCGCCACACTTATAATTGAGAGGCTATAACGCAGTTAAGAAATGTTATCCTTCTTTTATTTCCTTATCGTTCTATAGAGCTGAGTCGTAAGAAGTTAGTATGAAGCTCTCAATAGGCTTTAAGGCATGGATATAATTTTTACCTTTGTGGAAGGGAGATTATGAAAGGGACAGAAGATACAATGCGAGATTGAAAGGTAAGTAAGGTAAATGTGAAGAAGATACGAGATACTTAAGTGCAAAAGGTTGTGAATAGTCCAGACTTCAGATGAAGGTTGGGTTTTAGTTTAGTTTATAGAGGAAACTCTAGAAAAAAAATTATAAATCTCTAAAGTTAACATTCGAGGATGAATGTTTCTAAAGGCGGGAAGGATGCTACATCCCGTACTTTTGTACGTTGGATTTGTCGTAAGATAATTAACATAAGTTCAAAGACAAGATTATTTTTGAATTTATAAGTATTTATGCTATTTATAACAAGTGATAAAAAAGTGTCGTGAAGGTCAGAGGGTAAACAAATCAAAGAAAATGAATTTCGCCTAAGTTTGATATTTTGGGATAAAATACATGCCTAGCTATAATAACCCGCATTTATGAACTAGTGTTATATCTCATGTGACCGTAATAGTAAGGTATATGAAGTATGTTAAAAGTGATTAGTATTTAAGTGAAATGAGATTCATAAATTAATTATGTGTGTAATTAATTAAGTGGCAAAGTGTAGTGGATGTGCATAAATTGTTTGGAATTGTTGGATGACTATTATTTCACATGGACCATATCTATGAATGAGTAGAAAGTGACACTTATATACATGCGGTGTAAATTATGGTGGTGATTCATTAGGTGTGCACCTAGAGGATTACACATGTAGAATGAAAAAAAGGATCTCTAATGTTAGTAGTGTAACATCTAGTACTTTAGTATTAGGATGAATCGTTGTAATCCATATGAGTTGACGAGTATTAAGGTCGTACATGAAGTTATAGATGTAAGACCCTGTAAATTTGATAAATTTCGAAAAAGTTATATATTGCCTTGATATTGTACTTTCTTTTTATAAATATTGGATAAATATGATCTTTCAAAGTTGTTAGTATACTATTTTTCTATAAGTTTAGCTAAACACTTGATATGAGGAAATTTATAAATGAGATTTCTTTATTATAAGAATAGAAATTATCATTTCATAAGAAAGTTATCTTTTTATCAATTTGAGGATTAATAGTACAAAAATATGTACCCCATATATTAAGTTGGAAAAATTATAATTTGATAAAATATTACTTTTGAAGTATTAGTATATGTCCTAATTTTATAAAATACCCTTGATTATTAATAGTAGTGGGTAAAAGGCCATATGT
The DNA here is from genome assembly GCF_000715075.1 of Nicotiana tabacum. NCBI lineage: Eukaryota > Viridiplantae > Streptophyta > Magnoliopsida > Solanales > Solanaceae > Nicotiana > Nicotiana tabacum. The sequence continues at coordinate 150,148,505 of NC_134087.1, read as the reverse complement.
TTATCCAATTTTTGTACAACACTTGGTTACAATAATAGTGTAATATAATTAGAGGTGGGTACTACGTCATGTATTTAGGAATTGGGAATAAATATTGTAATATGATATATAGTAATTACCACTATTTATGCCTTACTTCCACGTGTTTTGGTCATATTCAAGTATGTAAATAAAGCACATGGTGTATAAGAAAATGAAGTCCCAAAATGATTTTAGATTTAAAAGTAGAACGACGATGGTTGAAAATAATATTCTTGGGTGTGAGAGCTTACAGACTAGTGTTATACAAGATGACGGTGATAATTTGTGTAGGAGGTGTAGTAAAAATTATTAATATACAAGTAATACGGGGACAAGGAATTAGTTATCAATACTCACGCGGGAGTGAGTGTGTCTAATTATAAATAGAGATTAGTCTTATGTTCATGTGGGACCTACTTAAAAAATAGATGATGATTCATAATGTGTCAGCTCCTAACGTTAAAATGGTAACATAAACACTAAGTAACTAATATATATTAGAGGGTGAAATCTATAGGACAAGTCATGATTTTTAAAGTGGTGGCAAATGAGGGTGGACCCCACTATCCACTAGCTACAACTATTACATTCACTTTTTGATCGATACACTTATATTTTGAAATATATATGTATAGCTATCACAAGAAACGTTTTAGCAAGTATGGAGAAAATATATATTCTGATTCTTCTCAACATAGATTAGAAACGGATCCCCTTGAGAAATTTAAGCTACAACGTGTGAAGGTAGATATATCTCCTTGCACTGAAGCAAAACAGAAAGAACAACATAGATGTTATACCCACATCAGTTTCCTCTAGATGATAGAAATTTGGAGAAGTCTTCGTAATGAAGTGAGGTGGAAGAAGACTAGTTTTGGCATACAAGATTGAGGAGATTGTTCACAGATACAAGTAGGAAGTTGACATTTGTAATAACCCGAGCAGTCATTCTGAGAAATTGTACTTCGCTCGGTAGTTTTTGGGCATAAGTATCAATGTATGATGTATTATGACTTATGCGAATCGTCGGTTTTGTTTTCAAGTTATTCAGAATTGATTTAGAAAAATGATTCTTAGCTAGAAGCTTTAAATTTGAAAGGTTTGACCAAGTTTGACTTTCTAGCGTTTGAACTCGAATTGGATTATAGATGGTTCCATTGGCTCTTTTGGGTGATTTTGAACGTAGGAGCGTGTCCGGATTGTGATTTGGAGGTCCGTAGTAGAATTTGGCTTGAAATGGTGAAAGTTGAAATTTTAGAAAGCTTGACCGAGAGTGTACATTCTGTTATCGTGGACAGACTCCGATTTTGGAAGTTGCAGAATGTCCATAATGTCAAATGTGACTTGTGTGTAAAATTTGAGTTCAATCGTACGTGATTTGATAGGTTTCGACATCGACTGTGGAAGTTTGAAGTTTCAAGTTTATTGATTTTGAATAGAGGTATGATTCATCATTTCGATTTTCTTATGTGTGTTTTGGGACCTCGATTAGGTCCGTATTATGATATGGGACTTGTTGGCATGTTAGAATAAGGTCCTGAGGAACTCGGGTGAGTTTCAGATAGGTTTGGATTGTGTTGCGCTCGTTTTTTATGTTTCAACGTCGTTTCTTCAAGCATAAATGGTACTATATTAAGCAAAGGAGCTCTGATTTCTATTGTTATTGAAGCATTAGATCCGCATCATAATTACGGAGCGATATCAAAAAGAATCATCGAATTTGGACATCGTATGAGGATTTTATGGTCATTTTACTATGAATTGGGTTGCCTGATTTTTCAAATTTATTATGAAATTGCCACTAAGTTCGTATTTAAAAATATGCACTATTTTCAAATATTGAAACCAACATATCTCCTTCACTATAAGGTCAAATAGATTGATTCAAGAGCTTAACTTGACTAAAATTTCACAAGGAATCCATTAAAATCATCAAAAGTGAGTTTTGCGATCATTTGGCATGAGAAGCGAGAAAGAATAGCTGGCAGAAAAATATATAAAATAAGTGTTTGTTTTTTTGGTCATATTTTGAGTTTCGGAGCTCGGATTTGGGCGATTTTGGAGGTGATTTTCACCATATGGATTGGGATAAGTATTCTCTACGCGGTTTTGGTTATATTTTATGAATCCATCTTCATTTTTGATATTTGATTGATGATTTCAAAGTGAAATTTGGGGGGTTTTGCCTAAAGTTTCATAAAGTGAATTTTTAAGTTTTGAACATCGATTCGGAGTCGGAATTGGATGAAACTAGTATGGTTGGACTCATAATTTAATGGTTTGTCGGATTTTGTGAGTTTTGTCAAGTTCCGAGATGCGGGTCTAGGTTGGACTTTTTGGCCGATTTTGGGATTTTGATTAAAGATTCGACCTTTTTCGATTGGGATTGGTTGCTTTAGCATTGTTTGATGTATTTGAGTTGTTTTTGGTTAGTTTCGAGCAGTTCGGAGGTTAGAACGCGTGAGATGGCATTTTTGGAGCATCGCTTGGCTTGCTCGGTGTTGGAATCGGCTTGTTCAATATAAGTAACTCTTCTAAACTTAGTGCTGAGGGTATGAAAACCCAAATTATGTGTTGTGTATTTGGTATTGAGGTGACACACATGCTAGGCGACGGGCGTGTGGGCGTGTACCCTGTGAATTGTGACTCTATTGTTTTCCCTGACACCGTTTAGTGGCCCTAGTTCATTGATATCTGTGTTTTCACCATGTGATTATTTAATTGAGTTGTCAATCATGCTAGATATCATGTGGGCTTTATGTTGATATTGTTAGGACCCATAGTGGTCGTTTCTTGTTGTCACCTCACCGATTTCATTGATATTTCGTACTCAGTCATATTTATGCATTCATATTATATCTTAGGTTTAGCTGTTGTTTATTGGTACATCATATCATTATTGTTGGGCTAGTTTCATGACATTGTGAGCCCGTGAGTGAGACTGGAGAGATTGATGACTGAGTGAGGCCGAGGGTCTGATTGTGAGGATATTGATACTATAGCACGTGGGTTGTCCGTGCAGGATGTGAGTTGTCCGTGCGGATTCTGATATTGATACTATGGCTTGTGAGTTGTTCGTGTGGATTCTGATTTGATACTATAGCACGTAAGTTGCTCGTGCGGCACGTGAGTTGTCCGTGATTATAGCGCTTGGGCTGAAAGATCCCCTCTGGAGTCTATACACACCCTAGTGAGCGGAGGTACCTACTGAGTACGAGTGACAAGTGACGAGTGACGAGTGATTGGGAGGACTGAGTGACTGTGAGGGCTGAGTGACTTTGAGGCCTAAGTTACTGTGAGGATTGAGTGAATTGATACTCTGAGATTATGTATATTATTTTATTAGTGAGACGCAACACATTTGACATACACATGACATACAGGCATAGAGATGCATTTTCCTCATATTGTAGGTATCACGTCATTCATGACTTTTTACACCCATTGATATGTGGGCATAGAGAGGTAATTCACATATGCTATCTGGAAAGAAAATGAAACATCATATTTACTGTTGAAAGGATTTTTGGGTAAAGTTACAGTTTTCAAACTTACTCATATTCTTGGCGATTTCGGTAAAGGAGTTGGGGCTTTCATTGGTATACTTGAAAAGCGAAACTATTTTCGGAAAGCTATGAAAAACTGAGCACTTTATCTCTGAGCTATTTCTTTGTTTATTTGCTTTACATTGTTGTGAACTGCTATTTGGTTATTGTTGTTGGACCCAACCTATGTTCCAGCTCATTACTACTTTCAACCTAAGATTAGGTTTGTTACTTTTTGAGTACATGAGGTCGGTTGTACTCATGCTACACTTCCTGCACATTGCGTGCAGATCTCGAATGATGATGTTGATGTGTTCGATGAGAGTTGGATTGGAATATGTGTCTGCATCCCTGTTTTAGCTGCCTCTTGTTCATGGTATCCTTAGATTTTCAAACTCTGTTTATGTACTTTTCAAACAGAAGATGTATTTAATTCATATCGGCTTTTAAATTCTATTCTTAGAAGCTCATGATTTGTAGTACTAGTACTCGGAAAATGTATAAGATTTAGATGATTCTCTTATTTAAACTGTCTTATGGAATATTATTGGATTTGGATATGATAGTTGGATCACCTAGCAGGTTGGGTTAGGTGCCATCACGACTAGTGGATTTTTGGATCGTGACAGATTGGTATCAGAGGTCTAGGTTCATAGGTTCTACAAGTCATGAGCAAATGTTTAGTAGAGTCTTGCGGATCGGTAGGATGATGTCCATACCGATCTTCGAGAGGCTACAGGGGATTTCTAATATACTTCACATCTTTCTTTCCTTATCGTGCAGCATTGATTCGGCTTGAAACGTAATCCTTTGAATTTCTTCCACACATTCGTGAGCACACTTGAACACTCGGTATCAACTGTGTATCGACGACTTTTGATTCCCTGGATGAGGTTGATAACTATGGATTCTAGAATATCTTATGCTCTCTTTTGCATAAGTTTTGGATCAAACATGTGTAAAAGTATTCTCGAAAACTCACTTATTATGCTTGTCTGAAGGGTTTGGTCAAAATAAGACAAGAAAGACATAATCAACTCATGAACGAGTTAAATTTGTACAAGTTCTAATCTGAGACAAAAGTGTTGACCTCAAAGGAAAACAGCGGCCTCAGAAGGTCCACCACTGAAGTGGCCACAATAATGCGGTCTGCGGAAGTGACATTGAGAGAAGATGTTTTGGGGCACAACAGTAACCGTTGACCATGATGAAAAAGCACGGTCGCGGAATACCTAATGCGGTTGCGGTGGTATTTTCGCTGAGAGCATTGATTGAGGTTCAGAGACTTTGCAAGTTGAGCTTGACTGAGGAGCACAGTCCACGTCCAAATTATGCAGTTGCGGATGATGCTAATGTGGAGGCGGTGACTTTTACGTTGTCCATGAAACCTAGTCCAAAATTGAAGAAATGAGGTCCGCGCTTGTTTTGGCACGACCATAAAAGTTCATGTGCTTAGGCAACCAGTATTTTGCTAACAGCAGAACCTCCATATAGGTATTTTTGTCCAGTAATTTCAGTTGTGTATAAATATATATTTTATACATTTTAGGTTATCTTTTGTAGGAAGGAGCTCGTGAACAGTCGTACTTTACCATTTAAAGTAATTTTAGAGCAGTTTTAGCTTAACTTCTTAGATTTTATTCTAGTAATCAACTTTTATGGCATATATCCTATCTTCCTCTTTGATTTCTACCTTGATTATGAGTAGCTAAACCTATTAGCTAGGGTTGTTACCCAACCCTAGTGTAGGTATTTAATAGGTCGTCAATTTTAGGGCTTAATTGTTTATGGGTTAGTGATATTTAGCTTGATTCATGTTTTATTGTAGAATTGGTGGTTGCAAATACTAATTCGTGCCTTTATGATGTAGACTCTTCTTGATAAAGAGGGAATAAGTCTAGGAAAATTAGGCTACCAAGGAATTGGGATGCATTCAAGAGATTGATATCCCCAATTAAAGAGTTAAACCTAGAGATAGTAATATCCGACTTGAGCCAATTTTACTTGCATTGTTTGAACACCTAATTAGGCTTGAGAAAGCCAATTAGGGCAAAGTCACTCAAACTACCGAGAGGTATAGAGTGAGCAATTATGTGTAAAGGTTATATCACGACCCCAAATATAACAAGCTTGTCCTAAATTTTAGATCCCATGAGATACTCACCTAGGTGTAAGTCACTTCCCTAGTGCTTTTCATCAACTGAGAAAACTCTTACAAAAATATTGTACTTAGATTATTTTTAGCAAGTAATAGCATTAAAAGTAGAATAGAAACAAATCCAAGCATGGTTAGAAATGCAATTAAAAGCAACACGCATAGCTAGATTAAATAGAAACCCAACTCCCAACCAATATTAACTACCTATGGAAATCGATCCCGACCTTTCAGGTAAAAGCTGCATCGACCACTCCTCGCCATTATATAGTGGTGCAAGGTTGGAGTCGATCACTTTTTGGTGATATTGCCGAGGAGTTAAACGGTTTTGGCTATCTATCTAACTAGTTGTGTGTCTTGTTTTTCTTTCCTTTTGTTTTACTAACTTGTGTGTGTTAATCGATTCAGGTACAAAATGGCAAATAATAATCCTATCGGAAATGTTCTCCCGGGGGAGGAGGTAGATGATAATGGTGAAGATGAGGTGCCTCTAGTACCTCAAGCTCAAAGAAGAGGCCGCCAGGCCAGTAAAACAATTCCAGAACCTCCCCCAGCTCCTCCGCAAGCAGCTCCTCGTGTGCTTCCAAATGAAGGATACGCATGTGCAATTGTCTCGCCCCGGATCCGGGCGGGCAATTTCTAATTTACAAATGTCATGTTGACCTTATTGGAGCAAATAGGGTACTTCACAGGTGCTCCCCATCAGAATGCATACAACATCTAAAGGGCTTTGTGGATACCTGTTGGGGAAGAAAACAGACCAACGTGTGGGAGGATGCATTGAGACTGAGATTGTTTCCTTTTTCACTTAGAAGGAAAGCTTTTGAATGGATCGAAAGACTACCCAACCATTCCATCACCACGTGGGATATGTTGACCGACAAGTTTATAGCCAAGTTTTTCTCACCGGGACATGGCTGCATTAAGGGATGAGATCTTAGCTTTTAAACAGGAGCCAAATGAACCCCTTCATGAAATCTAGGATAAATATAGAACTATGGTCAAGGAATGACCTAACAATGATATGACTGAAGTAATGATCCAGCTGACATTTTATCAGGGTATAAGCACGACCAATCAATGTGTGGTGAACCAGCTAGCAGGGGGTAATTTTATGAAGCTGCTTTATGCCGAGGCCTGTGACATTCTTGATGAGATGGTTCACACTTCCTCATCCTGGAAGAATCGGTAAAATATTCCTCAAGGGGACCCTCATGTCATAAATCTTCACAAGAACTTCAAACAAGCCATAGCTGAGTTGACAACAACCATGAACCAGTTAGCCAAAGCACAGCTTCAGCAGATTTAGGGACCAAATCAATTAAACGCAATAGAAGGGGTCAATCGATTGGTAAACAAGAGGAGACGGCATGGTCAACAAATGCAAGGCAATCAAGATCAATATGAACAAGGTAGCAGTGGTTAGAACCAAGATAATGGGTATGATGAGCAAAGTGAAGAAGTTTTGTATGCCAACAACTATCAAGGACAATGGGGTAATGCACCAAATCAACAATGGAGATCGCAAGGGAATAATCAGAATTGGGGAAACCAAGGCCAAGGAAATTGGAACAATAACAACGACAACTCCAACAATTTGGGGAACAACAACCAGAATTGGGGTGATAATAGAAACTGTGGTGGCAAAAACAACCAAGGGGGTTGGAATAACGGTAATCAAGGTAATCGGGGGTCGGGTTTTCAAAGGCCTCTAATGTTTCAACAACCAAACAATCTGCCTCCATTTTCCTCCCAAGGTCCTAGCTCGTCCAACAATGAGATGGGATGGATTGAGTCAATGTTTGAGCAAATGATGAAGAAAAACGCTGACCCTGATGCCCAATTGGCGTCCTATAATACTTCTATCCGCAATCTGGAGGTCCAACTTGGCCAGTTATTGCAATCTTTGAACACTCGCCCTAAGAGGGCACTACCTAGTGATACGGTAGAAAAATCGAAGGGTGGGAACAATACCGTCCATGCAATGGCGGTGACTACAAGGAGCAGTAAAGGTGGTGAAGCAAGTACCTCCAAGCAAAAGGAAGTTGTGAGTGATGATATTGAAGTGCAAAATGACAATGATCCAATAGTTGATGAGTAAGTGAGTGAAGAGAAGCTGGATGGTGAGGTGAGAATTGATATTCATGACAATGAGGAGGAGACTCAAAATGGCATGAACCCGTCTAGGGAACACGTGATAAACATACCGAAAACGGTAATGCCTAAAGCCAAGGTTCCCTTGACAAGTCCTCCTCCACCTTACCCCAAAGACTTGCAAAGCAGAAGAATGAAAACTAATTCAAGAAGTTTATTGAGATGATGAAATATTTGTCGATCAATGTGCCCTTGGTAGAAGCTCTTGAGCAAATGCTGGGATATGCCAAGTTATGAAAGACTTGGTAACTAAAAAGAGATCTATGGATTGTGAGACCATTAAAATGACTCATCAAGTAAGTGTCATTATGCACTCGATGGCTCCAAAGCTTGAGGATTCCTTCACATTTACCAATCTATGTACCATTAGGAGTGCGGATTTTGCAAAGGCCTTGTGTGATTTGGGAGCAATTATAAATTTGATGCCTTACTCTGTATTCAAAACTTTGGGTAATGGTCAACCAAGAGCTACTTCAATGAGATTGCAAATGGCAGATCGAACAATAAAGAGGCCGCTTGGCATTATTGATGATGTTCTTGTCCGGGCTGACAAGTTTATTTTGCCTGTGGATTTTGTGATTTTTGGCTGCAAAGTAAACTATGAGGTGATGATAATATTAGGAAGGCCTTTCCTAGCAACAGGGAATGCATTGGTTGATGTGGAAGCAGGGGAGTTCACCTTTGTTTACCTTGAAAATGGTAATTACAATTAGATTTGATTTTGTGGTTCTAAAAATACGTGATTTATTGAAATGCTAGTTGTTAAGCAATAGATGCTAAGTGTGAGTCATGAAAATGAGATAAGAGCTTGAGGACAGTATATTATGCAAACCGGATGGCTACGAATTGGGATGAATCGGGGTCTCGAGCTGGCCTACGCTGGGCCTCGAGGTCGAGCTAAAATACCTGACTGGGGATGACCGATGAAGAACTAACACTCCTAAGGGCCTTGATAATGGATCTTTATGATCAATGATGAATAATAGATGAGGAACAATCAATGAAACACAATAAATGTAAGTAATATATATCAAAGGAAAGATAATGGAGAACGTTTAAGTTAGAGAGCAGAGAATGTTCTTCTTCTTGTATTCAATATCATGTGTGTTACAAAATGATAAGGGTCCCCTTTATATATGAGGGGGAATCCCAACTTAGTACAAGTACATTTATTACAAACATATACGGTTGGTACATCCATTTAATGTCACGGTACGAACTTATACTATTCTTGTAGACCTGGTCAGCTCTAACCACGTGCCTTGGGAATTTCCCGCTTGTCCATCATAGCTATCGATTTGCACTGCCCCGAGGTCAAAAATAGGGAACCCTCGGGGTCGAACCTAGAGCAGTGCCTTGAGCCTTCTAGAGATGGGCTATGGAGTGTCACAATGATCATAAAATCGGGCTCTCCAATTTTAGCCGTATACAGATAGTCCCCGTGTTTCTTAGAGTAAAAATGATAAGAAACGGTCTTGAATTCTTGCCTCTTCGATACTTCCATCATGACATCAGCCCATCAGAGCATTAAATGACATGACTCAAAGGCTGCAGAGAGGTTGTTGTCAACATGATTCTCAAGAAGCCCACGAACCGTTATTGGTTCGACTCTTCCACTTTTCAAATGTTGCCCAAACGGCTTCTATAAATAACTCAATTGTTTGTCATTCATACTTTTACAATATCTTCAAGTTTTCAGAGCTGAGTTACCATCTTCTACATTTATCTCCTCTCTATACTAGCCTCTTCATTTTCATTCTTAGAAACTTTGCTACAGTTATGGCTAAAACCTCCAAAATGATACCTTGGAAAGAGGGCACCACTTCTTTATCACGCCCATCCAAGGGCAAACAAAAAATACCTCCAAGTATTGAGAAATGTACTCCTGGCCACTTTGATATAGTCTCCGATTTTACCATTGAAAAACCCCCTTCTACACCGGGCTGATACAAGCCCATATCTCGGTATATCAGTGTGGTGACCGACACGAAGAGAGTAAAGATAGACTGCCGATGGGGGAGGCAGTGCAAGTAGAGATCCCCAAAGCTGAGGAAAGCATAGTAGCATACAAAGTTGGCTTCCTCAGCGTATACACATACCCCTTAACCCTAAGCCATGTAGATTCTTCTTCCCTACCGATAGATCCGGTGATTCTTGACTTTTGTCATTAGTACCGAGTGACACTCGGTCAGATCTATCCTTCTTTCTAGAGAATTGTTTACATGCTAAGATATTTCTCCAATCGGGTCGAGGGAGTGACCTTCACCCTCAACCATTTGATCAAATTGTCCAGCCCCTATCTCTTCCAAGGGGGTTTAATCAAGTTTCACCATCGATCCACCAAGACATTCTTTGCGAACACCGATAAGGATAAAGATCAGGGATGGATGAGCCGCTTTATCAGAGTAAGAACCTCGGACATTATCCCTACAGATAGGATGCCATTCCCAGAGGAATGGAACATGAAGCATATGTGTCCCTAAGCCTCAAGTTGGATAGGGTACAGTCCGTGCCGGCGAATCCACGGCTGGCGAGTTCGGAGGGCCTGAATTTGAAATTTTTTGGGGTCGAGAACCTTATAGAAATTGATACCATGGGCGGCTTTGAATCGGGCAGAGAGTCCGAGAAAGCCAAGTAGAAGATGCCTTGGGCCATTTCTCATTCTCGTTTGCAAGCTATGAGGCAGGCCTTCGAGGAAGCAAGCGCCAAAGGTGTCGATCTCTCTGTTGAGATCGAGAAAGCCAAAACCTTGGAGGAAGAATCAGCACTTTCAACTACTTCGGATGAGGGTTACGGAAGTGATTCATACAGTAGTGAGGGTGAATAATAGAATCGTGTTGTCATCTCTGCTTCCTCTTTTCCTTTTTTTTGTATATGGGTTCCTTGGGGAGCTTTGTAAAGACACATTCGGTAAATATATTTTCGAGAATGCAAAAAGACCATTTTGTTTCAAGTCTTCAAATTTTATTCTTCATTGCTTATGCAAAACTAATCTTTTGAATTTTTATGTCAGCTCTTTAGAACCTATACCTGGGATAATAGATACACTCGAGATCGGGCACCATACCGAGGATAGATTGATAGCCTTTTTAGAGCCCATTTTGTAGCAACAGAGATCCTCGAGATCGGGTACCATCTCGATGCTAGACTGATGTTGATAGCTCCTTAGAGCCCAATTTATATTGACCGAGATCCTCGAGATCGAGCACCATCTCGAGGCTAGATTGATATTGATGCTTCCTTGGAGCCCATAATTATAGTAACAGAGATCCTCAAGATTGGGCACCATCTCGAGGCTAGGTTGATATGGGAATCTCGACCCCTCGAACGTTGTATGACAACGTCATTCGTATGACATGGCCATGAAGTGACCAAGGTGGTCCCTCTGGCACACTTCCCCAAAAGTGACAATGGCCTAGTCAGAATTAATTGGCCTTCAAAGTAGGCAAAAAGTCGTCGCTTGCTCTATATATGAGCTTGCTTTCCTCTCATTTGAGGACTTTGTTATTTTGATCAACTATCCTTCTTCTAGAGTTTTTCTTCCTTGCATCAGTGCTTCCATCGTTTTAATTCAAAGCTTTCGTTTAATTTTTTATCTCCTTCTTTTTGTTTCACCATAGTAATGGCTGCTACGCCCAAATTCGTTCACCAAGAAGAGGAGAGTTTCGCCTCTGCTTCCCGCTCGGTCGGTGGTACACCCCTGGCGTTTGGTGAGCTAACCTCAAGATGCTTTGTCTCGAGGAGGGACTTTACATTAGAGAGACCACCCAATGTTTAGGGCCATTGGGAGCATGCATCGAGGTTCATCTCATCAATAGTAGAGGAACACCTCGAGGCGGTTAGGAGAGATTGCGGATGGGGAGAAAAGGTGGTACTGTAGGTACCTTCAATGGAAGAGATCATCATGGCTTATGTAGAGGGGTTTTTAAATGTATACACGTACCCCTTACATTAGGCCCCTTCAATAGAGTCGCATTGGAGTTTTGTAGAAGATATCGGGTTACCCTGGCACAGGTTCACCCATCATTTTGGAGGATAGTGTTGATGATAAGGTTCTTTGCAAATAAAGTCGGGCTCGAGTTCACCCTCATCCATCTTATTAGATTATACCGGCCCTTGCATTACCGAGGCCTGATTACTCTACAACGTCGATCCACCTGGTCCTTTGTTACCAGTAATGAAGGACATAGGGACCGAGGGTGGATGAGTCGATTTGTCCGAGTGCAGACTGTTGACATTATCCCCGCAGAGTTCCTGCCATTTTCTGAGAAATGAAATTTCACCCGTAAGTGGTATACTTGTGTTTTTATCACTTTTGTTCATGGTGGAGGCAAACTTTGTAAAGACATTTTCCTTCTCTTTTCTAAAACAATCTTGTGGTTGCGATACGAGGTCCCCGACCTGGCAGATTGGACTCAGAAACTGGCAACTTGCTCGACTTACAATGAGCGTAAGTGGCGAGATCTATCCAAGGGTAAATGGGAGGCAAAACACCATGGTACGTGTTGTGTGGTTTATTTTCTTTGAAAGGTACTTTCTTTTATGTGTATTAACTCTGTCACCGTAGGTATTAGAGAATTATTTGAGACGAGACTGTGCCCCCTCGGAGAGGAGGAAGGATCATCAACTTCGGGGCCGAGGAGTGATAACAAACGAAAGGAATCCTCGAAGGAAGAGGGTGTTCAAAGCGAGGCAAGCCCTGCTCGGAGGCTCAAAGAAGATTCCGCTGAGCTTGTAGCACCCGAGGCTTCTAGCCTCGGAAAAATGGTTCCTCCTTTGCCGCCGTCTACTTTTCCCATCGAATGTACTTCGAGGGACACAAATTTTCTGCCGCCGTCTTCTTTTCCCATCGAAGGTACTTCGAGGGATGTTCAAGGCTAGGGGCCACCTAAATTAAGCGGGGTCTCAAGCGATCATATTCCCACTGTGAGCGGTTCAACTAGGCCGATGAGACCAGGCCAGTAGATGTATGCTTAACTTTTAAGGAGGCTCAGTGGCTGTGTTCTGTGGTGAGTTTTGGTTGACTTTGTTGGTTTTTTAGTTTTGCATTCTTATTTTATCACAAAATTCTTTTTCATAGGCTTTTGACAAGCTCAAGTTCGAGCTGCTCTGTCATGAAGCCAGGTTGCGGAAATCCTTGGATGGGGAGAAATCCCTCAGGCTTCTTTGTGATAAGAGGGAAAATGAGTTTATACACCTTCGGTACGAGATGAATCGAAGCTTGAACTATGAAGACCGCCTTAAGAGACGGGTAACCTCTGTTTTGAGGGGATGCATTTTTCTTCCTCTATCCTCGGAGATTAATATTTTGATACTTCAGTTGCAAAGAAAGACGGAGGACCTGGAATGCCTTTTGGGCAAAAATGGTCAGGCCAAGTATGAGTGTAATGAGCTAAGGGCTCAGATATATTCCCAAGTTGCGGCCAAGAAGAATGCTTTTTCCAAGGCTTCTGCCCTCGAGGTACAGCTCCGGAATGCTCATGAAAATAGCTCGGTCCAGACGAGAAGGATTGTAAGGCTCAAGTCTGACCTTTTGAAGATGAAGGCCGAGGTTATGGACGCTCGTTCTAATGCTGAAGAGATTCGAGCTAAGGTTGATAAGAAAGTGACCGTCTGCTTAAAAGACGATGCCGACGCTCGAGCTGAACTGAGAGAGGCTTCCGATCGAGAGAGTAGAAATAATGAATATTCCTGATGCAAATTACGGAGGGAGACCCTCAAGGAGATTCACGCTAGGGGCTTCAATTTCTAGGAAGAGATAGAGCAAGCCAAGGCGGATGAATACGATGCCAAGTTCCTCGCATTCGATGCCGAAGATAATGAGGAAGAGGCCGATGGGGTCGCAGTCCCTGAGGGGAACATAGACTAGGCATTTCCTTTTTGATTCTGCGTATAATGCTCTTAGAGAACATTGTAAATGAAGCCTTGTATTATTTCACATATACATATAAAAAGAATTCTTTCGGTTTTTCCCTTTCATGAATTTCTCTTTTCTTGTGTATATCTTTCTTTGTCTTGGATTTTGACGTTTGTCAATGATTAGCCAGATGAATTGGCCTTTGAGGTAAAACCCTTAGGTTTACAAATCGGCCCTGAGGATTGTTAGGCTGGCCCGTAGGCTCTTACGCATTTGCCCTTAGGCATTTTTTAGTTAACCGTTTTGGGCTCAATTTTCAAGTCGGGTTTCGACTCGAGCTCATCGACCCTTAAGTTTTTGAATTTTAAGCTGGCTCTTAGGCTCTTACACATAGGGTCTGCACGACCTCTAATATGGGCTAGCGCTTAGGCTCTTACGCGTTGGGTCGGTACGACCGTTAATATATGTTGGCGCTTAGGCTCTTACGCGTTGGGTCAGTACGACCTCTAATATAGACTAGCGTTAGGCTCTTACGTGTTGGGTTGGCACGACCTGTAATATAGGTTGGTGGTTAGGCTATTACGTGTTGGGTTAGTATGACCTCTAATATAGGCTGGCGCTTAGGATCTTATGCGTTGGGTCGGTATGACCTCTAATATAGGCTTTATTTTTCCCTCGTTAATGACTTTTTTTAATTTTTTGTGTTTGTCCTACTCTTCGACGGTTCGATAAGAACCTCGATTATGAGCTATTATGTAATGATAATGAGCACATCGGGAGGTTTTGCTCGATGGCTAAATTGTTTCGAAGCCTTTTCATTGTTAGGAGTTGACATGACCAAAGCTCTTTTGCTTATGCCAAGGGTAGCCTGATTAACCGGCTCTTTTTGAAGTATTTTGGAAGTAATTGAAGGCCTGTGATTTTATGGCGATGGTCGGGCCAGAGCCTTATGACCATAGACATCATGTTTGTCCATAGCCTTTTAGTCCCTAAGTGAGGTAGCCTCGGTGTCTATATTGAGGGTATGCCTTTTTGGGGTCTTACAAGTTCGAATATATAGCCTTGACTTTAAGATCGGGATTATGCCCTTTGTAAGGTCTTATAAATTTGAACATGCCTTACTTGAGGTCTTATAGATTCTTTAGTTACTTGGAACAAGTATAATTCATGCCTTTCTTGAGGTCATACAAATTTGGTATTGCCTTATGGAGGGCTTTCAAGCTCGAGGTTGCCCGCTTGGGGTCTTATGGCCTCGAGTTTTTGATAGCCCGATGGGGTGAGAGTCAGTGGTAGTCCCCGAGACATCGAAAGTTTT
The DNA here is from genome assembly GCF_000715075.1 of Nicotiana tabacum. Taxonomy (NCBI): domain Eukaryota; kingdom Viridiplantae; phylum Streptophyta; class Magnoliopsida; order Solanales; family Solanaceae; genus Nicotiana; species Nicotiana tabacum. The sequence continues at coordinate 150,133,458 of NC_134087.1, read as the reverse complement.
TGGCTCTGGAGTCACGCTTTCTGAACTTGATATTGCCTCATTGAGGGCATACGAGCTCAATGTTTCCGGTCCGAGGGTTTTACGGCTTCGAGTTTTTGATGTCAATTCCCGAGTGTTTTGGAAATTTCTGGCCCTTGGGCCGTTTCTTATAAAAATAGCAAACTACTTTGAAGTGCGAAGCGTTTTGATGGTAAAAGATACTTCTTTGATTACTTGGTACAAGTATACATGTTTTCATTATTGAGGGTTTGATTATTCTATGCGGACATGGTTCATTTGACCGTTTGGCCCGATACACCATTTATCTATCGAGACCTTCTTTGGCGCATCTTGATTTCTCCGGGGAGGTGATCTCCTTGGGGATGCCCCCAAGTATTCGAAGTTGATTGACGAGAAGCCTTGAATACTTGTCAAGTTCTCCTTAGGTAGCATATAGATGTTACCTCATTAAAAACCTTGCCGGTAAAACCCTTCTTGGGATAAAATCCGATCGAAGGAAAAGAGTGAAATGCATGCCTTAAAACTTAAGGTCTTCAAGCTGGAAGGTGCTTCAATTTTTCTAACCAGACGCCTGCACACAGGTTAGTGTAAGATGTAAAAAAAAGACGGTTATACCTTAGTAGTGATGGCGTTTTGAGCCTCGTTATGCTTCAACTGCTTGCTCCGAGGACGGGGTATGGTCCTTTGCTCATTCACTCAGGTGCAGCCGAGAATATAGTTTGAGATTGCTACTTTGCTGTTTGTTTATCTTTTGGCTCCTTCAATGTTAAAGGGGTCGATGTCGGTGCTACGTCGTACACCGTGAACATCTATCTTGATGCTTGGATTATGTCTGATCTGGAGATGTGCTCCGGAGGAGGAGCAAATGTGTATTCTTGATACTTTCCATTTCTCGCCCTACTGAGGTTATCATAGTGGGGCGAGAACTGCTTCAAAGGTTCTTAGATGTGGCTTTTATTTTCCTACACTGTATAAAGATGCATGTGAGCTTGTTAAGAGATGTGACGAGTGTGAGAGAGCTGGTGGAATTTCCAATAAGGATGAAATGCATCTCACCACTATTCTTGAGGTTGACATTTTTGACGTATAGGGCATAGACTTCATGGGGCCTTTTCTAAGTTCATGTGGCAACACTTATACTCTGGTGGCCATTGATTATGTTACCAAGTGGGTTGAGGTCATGGCTTTGCCCAGTAATGAAGCCCACAGTGTGGTGGCGTTTCTCAAGAAAAATATCTTCACACGGTTTGGCACTCCTTGGGCAATCATCAATGATGGGGGTTCTCATTTCTGCAATAGGGCATTTGACACTTTGCTTGCAAAGTATGATGTCAATCACAAGGTATCAACCCCTTATCATCCTCAGGTTAGTGGACAAGTTGAGGTCTCCAACAGGGAGATAAAGAGCATATTGTCAAAAATTGTCAATGCAAATAGGACTGATTGGTCAAGAAAACTGGATGATGCTTTGTGGGCTTATAGGACTGCATATAAGACTCCCATTCGTATGTCTTCGTACCAATTGGTATTTGGGAAAGCATGCCATCTTCCGGTTGAGTTAGAGCATAAGGCCATGTGGGCTTTGAAGCGTTTAAATCTTGAGTGGGATGTTGCAGCAAATCTCCGGGTAGAGCAACTCAATGAACTTGATGAGTTTAGGTTTCATGCCTATTCCAGCTCGTCCTTGTATTAGGACAAGATGAAGTACTTAATGACTCTTGTTTCCTTTTGGGAATTGGGTATTTGAAGAGTCGCCACCTAAAGGATTATGGTGCGTTAGGGCACCTAGAGTGATTAACTCGTGGGTTGGTTTGCATTACTAGAGATTAGGGTAAGGGCTCGAGGTAACCTTGAGGGGAAGGTGTTAGGCACCCCTCTTGGTCCACAACTGTGGGTCCCGACTGAACTTATATTTACAAATTAGTCCATACAAATAGTTAAATCAAATAAGTTGTTTGTAAAGCACATTGAACAATTCAAGTAGTGAAATAAAGGTTTGAATGAATTATAAAAACAAAGTTTTAAACAAGGAGAGGATTTGGGGTAAGGAGGGGTCTAGGTTGTTTATCCTATAGGTTCACCCCACGCAATGTCCGGTAAACACTCCTCAATGAGGGGCTACACGTGACACTAACGTGTAGTCATCATATTCTATGTCTACCCTTCCCATCCCCTTATTGGTCATGCAAAGCGAGTGTTTGGTCACTGAGTCCTATCGCGTGTTGCTACCCGTCCCTTCTTAATAGTCCCAGAGGGAGTTAGGACCTTTACCTATAGGTAGTTCTAGATGTACCTCTAAGGTTTTAAAGGCAAAAATCTAAGGCAATAGTCAAAAAGCATTTAGGACTTTCACATAATGGGAGCAACTAAAAGGCTCACAATTTCCTCCTCAAACAAACATACAAGCAGCACGACTCAAACACAATTAAGGTCCTTATTAATCAAAGTCCTAAAGCAGGATTTCTAAGTGATTATGCAAAAATAGACCACTTTTAGATCCAGAAGTTATAGCCTAGTAGTTTGTACGCGGCAAAATCAGAGGACTTGATTTCTCACTATCAAGTCATTTCGGAGGAACGCCTCGAGACCCCAAGGACGGGAATCCATGACCGAGTTACTGACCTCGGGTCTCGTCGAGGCTCGACTCAGAGAAGACGTAGATCGAAGCCAGGATAGAGGGGGAAGCTCCCAAGGCACACGGCTAAGTCTGACAGGGACGGCCTATCCAGAGCCTATGCTGAGGCATCGCGTAAACCATCCCATCTCCATACTTTGTGATTGATGCCCATGTACTTGTAGCCGAATTCCCCTCCTATATAAAGGGGACTCACACTACATTGTAAGGGACTGATGTTTCTCCATTTCTCCACAAGATCAATAATATCTCTCTCTCTCTTTTTTGCTCATTCTCATTGGCAGGAGGCCGCTTTAATATTCATTGTTCTCTTACTTGTTCTTCATCATATCGCTTGGTATTTGCCATAAAGAGCTTTATTTAATCATATCTTAACTGTTATCCCATTTCCGATCATCCCCAATAGCTCGAGCTCAATCCGAACATCTACCTCGAGGTCTCCCATCTACTAGTCCTGCATCTGAGTAACAGGCCCCTCGATTTGTTTACTACCTCGTTTTGGCTTGCATTTCATCATTAAATGTCACATTCTTAGCATCAACTGCTCTAACGACTAGCTAGAGAATAGATCACGTATTTTTAGAATCCCATTAACAAATTTAATTATTGTTACCATTTTCACGGTAAACAGTTTGGCGCCCACCGTGGGGCTAAAAATAATAGTGATTATTTTCTTGCTGGTTTCATTGCACAAACGCACATTATCTTTCATTTTTTCTTGTCCAAGATACTTTGATTTCAGGTCAAAATGTCTAGCTGGGTAAACAGAGATGAGAACGACAACCTCGAAAACCACAGGGAAAATGGCATGGTTGTCTCGGCCGCTGGAGCACCACCACAGAATCCCGATACCGCGCCCGAACCGATTCCAGCGGATGCGGGTTTGCAAGGTGCACAACAGGTTGATGAAGTCTCGCACACCGATAGGAGCATACAACATATCAACTGACAGGAAGCCCAAAAAACCCCGGCTCGAGAAGCACAAGAAGTAAGTCTTCACGATATTTTTAAAATGTTGCATGAACAGCAGTTGACTATCGCTCAGCTGCAGAGCCACCCAGAGACTCCTAGCATCAGTAGCGCCGGAAAGAGCTCCCCACGCCGAACGATCACCCGGAAGATCAAGCAACAACGGATCGATAATAGACCCTTCCATAGCGAAGATGCTTGGGGATATTTCCAAGAGGATCGATTCAGGTTCATAGAAGTTCATACAACAGTCGTCCCCCGAGGAAGCGGTCCCTGAACCCGTTTCACAGAAATTCGGAACGCCTGAACTCCCTAAGTACGATACGACCTCGGATCCTGAGGAACTCACCATCGCTTACACGTGCGCGATAAAAGGCAGCGACCTTCAAGATGATGAGATCGACCCCGTCTCGTTGAAAAAGTTCAGGGAAACACTCTCAAAAGGAGCCATGATGTGGCGCCGCAGCCTCGAGCCTGACCTCACGGACTCGCTTACCGTACTAGAAGAATCCCTCATAGAGGCACACATCGACACCATCAAAGTAGCAACGGGATGGCCCGACACATCTAAGGCTGAATAAAGAGAGAATGAAATACCACGGGAAGTCGCGCCTCATTCCCTGATGGAACGAACGAGATCGACCCTGGTTTTGGATGATTGGGCAACACAGGCCTTCGCCTGAAGCTTAAACGAACCATGCCTGACGACTCCAGGACATTTCAAATGAAGCATAATCAGATACCTAAACGAGATCTGGTCGGCTGCCCATACCCTGCACCAGCCACGAATCAGGGTAGTGGACGACCATCTGGAAGCCTCCTCGGGCTCGGTGTACCCAAGCAGACTCCTGACAAAAAGATTAATGCCAAACAGGTGGAGGTACAACCCATGCACCGCAGATAGGAGGAACGCCACAAGACGCAACCTACCTCGCAATGATCGGGAAATAGCTCGAGGGCAACATCTTCGAGGAATCTTCAGTAGAACTAGATTCGACGAGGCATGGCTGCCAGGGGCACCCCGCCCAGCAGAATATGATTTCTGCATTACTATACCAAACATCGTGATCACCATAAGCAAAACCAGGGATGCCAAATGACTCAGACCTATTCGGCCATGTCCCTTTCAAAAGAACCACAACCCAGCGCGGGAACCGCAGGGCGCACACGGCCACGGGGTAAAGAATGGCCATCAACTCAGGAGAACAACGGCTGTGCTACTCAAAAAAAATCACCACCAAGTACTACCGAGCGATCATACTCGAATCCAGCCCCAAGAGAGGAAGGCTACCAGGAAGAATGAAACAAACAAGTCACGACGTATTACCAAAACAGTGGAGGGGCGGCAACACCCTCCGACGACTCATAAAATGGAAAGTAAAAATGTTCATCGCCAGGGAAGAACACGTCCAGGGATATATTCCAGAAGACACCCTTACATCCAGAGAAAAGGACACCGAGACTTCGCCTCGGCCTCACACTGATGCATTGGTAACCCTCTCCCTCATTTGATCTATTCCAAATAAAACATGTGTTCATGAAACAGGTGGTTCGATCGAGCATACCGACGATGTCGGACCAAAGTCAATGGGGAGATTCGGACTAATGAACCAAATCACTCCCGCACCTTGAATCTTTGACGGATTCCAAACGAGGATCACCACAACAAGTAGGAAGACCGTTCTTTTGACATAGCTCGTTTAAGCTCGAGCTGGGGCACCGAGCTCTGTATTATCAAAGAAGGTGCAAGGTACAAACGTCTTATTCAGATGGCCACGGGCACACCGCCCGCATATAGCGTCAGCCCCATTTCGATAAAAGAATGAAATCCCACGCAAAGGGCGAAATTAAAATAAGTCGACAGGGAGAAATATGCGACGAGGGGAAATTCCCAACCATATGGCGCATCATCGGCATCAATGCCTCCACCCTCGGAAGGATGTAAACCAATCACATCTTTGGCCAAGCCTGATTAAACACAACGGAGGGAAACATTAGGGCTCACACCTCGAAAGGGCAGGAACGTACCAAATCTTGAAACATTGCCTACACATCCCACGATGAGGAAGAACTGCTTCACTCCTTTGTTATTTTTTCACTAACCTGTATGCAGACAACCGGCCGGCACATTCGGAAGTTCAAACTCCGCTAGGAAATCCCAAGGCCTTAGTAGGGCCCGTCGCGCTCTCTTCCCTCAATCGGATTTCTGCCCCGAAGAGGGTCCCGCCAGCAAGATTATTAGGGGAGCAATGTACCCCCAGAGGAGGATCCGACGAGATCACAGGCTTTCTCTTGCAGTCAAATGACGAGCGCAGATCTTCTATTTAAGGGCACCATACCCTCGGAAGGACCGAGAAACATCAGACTAAGTTTCAATGAAACAATGTGTGTTTACGCTAAGCAATAAAACAATGTGTGTTTACGCCAAACGTCAGACTAAGTTTTAATGAAACAATGAAACAATGTGTGGTCCGAGAAGACGCGCCCGTGCGAGCCGAGCTCACGACAACGAAACAATGTGTGTTTATGCCAAGCAATAAAAGGATATCTTTTCAACATCTTATTCTCCAAACAAGGAAATCGCAGTGTACTCTAGATAGGAACCCTTCAATCGAATGCATCCCGAAATGTTCAGGGACTTAGCGTCAACAATTTGACACATGCACGACCCCAGGGTAGGAACTCCGGGATCATGAAGCCCCAACAAGGTAGCTCCGAGCTCGAACAGCGGCCTTCAAGCCCAAGCAAACTCAATAACTCGGAGACTGTCTCCAATCGCCATGCACTGGAAAACCCAAAACTGTAAGACGCCTAGCGGGCAGACTCGATATAACTAGATCTATTCTACATTAAAACAAAAACTGTAAGACCTCAACATGCATAACAAACTGTAAGACCTCAACAGGCATGACAAACTATAAGACCTCAACAAGCATGAAAATCTTGAAGTTTAGGCTATACATCGTATTTGTAAGAATTCCGAAAGGGCATACCCTCGGTGTAGACGTCTAAACTATTACTCGGGATCAAAAATGGTTCCGTCCAAACACATATGACTACGGTCAAAATGGCTGATACAGCCAAATTAACGCAACTCGGCGATGCTCGACCGTCGCTAAACAAAAATCGTAGGCCACTACTTCGAATATACTTCGAAATGAACCGGTTAAAACAGGCTTCCCTCAACAGGCAAAAATGAGCTTCAACCATGTCAGCTCCAAATCACAAGGCTTCGACCTACTCAGCCTACGAGATATGAACCTTTCGAGGTGCTCAAACATCGCTGATAGCGACTTGAAATCGAGGTTCCTCCAGAACCGACGACTGGTCAGACAAAACTACTTTAAAAGACCTTAACGAGCGGAAAACAAAGCCTACAAAAAACACACGGGCAAAATAGCGTAAGAGCCATTGTCGCCAGCCAAATGAGCCTCTGGGTCGCATACTAAAAGGTCTTTTCGACCAAACAGGGTAAGAGCCATTGTCGCCAGCTTGAAAATTGACAACTTGAGGATTAAAATGAGTTCGAATCGTAACCCGATTCGGAGACCGGATCCAAAATAGTTAACTATGAAAGCCTTCAGGCCACATATTAAAAGGTCTCAACAACCAAAATAGCATAAAAAGCACTATCGCCAGTCTGAAAATCAAAAGTACTTAAGGGTCAATTAAAGCCCGAGTCGTAGCGCGACTCAGAGACTGGACCCGAAATAGCTAAAATGCAATATGCCTAAGGGCACGGCATAAATGCCACTATCGCCAGCAGAGTGAGCCTCCGGGCCAGGCACCTATAAGGTCACTTCGACCTGAAGCACAAAAGGCCATCACCGTCCGCCTATGCAGGCAGGACAATTGAAGCTCGAATCGCAATGCGACTCGGAGAGTGGACCCAAAATAGTTGAAACGGCAAATGCCCAAGGGCAAGAAATAAGAACAATCACTACCTGCCCGCACAGGCATAGAAGATTCAAGGTCAGGCAAGCTCGAGTCAAGGCCTGACTCGGAGACTAAAAGCTTAAATAGCTGGTCAAAACACGGAGGCCCCGACGCCTACTCACGTCAAGGATTGTACTTAAAAGCCTCCGGGCCTACCTGATTAGTTCTGGACCTATGAGGATCCCGCCAAACTCTAAAACAAGCCTGCCTGGTCAAATGCAATACAAAAAAAGATGCAGAAGAATTAAAGCTTCAAGTTTCCTCTTATCTTACATACGCTAAAAAGGCGCGCTCTTTATCTACAAACATGCTCTACAAGAATCAAATACAAAGCAGAAAAACGGTGAAATCTACACTCCACTCCAAAGGGCTACAGCTTGCCAGATTCGCTGTCTGCGATGTCAACAAGAAGTGACCAAGCGTCACGCTCGTCCGCCCTTGATCTAGCCAATTCCTTCGAGAGAACAAAGCCCCTTGCACCGATCTCCTCGTGTACCTATCTTCGGGATCTGCAACAAACATATTCCTTGATCCTCTTCTCCCGGTCGAGAGTTCGCTTTAGCTCGGCTTGGGCATCAACAACGTCCTTCATTGACCATATCCTGATCAGCCTTGGTTTAGCTTAATGCCGCTTCAGCCCGGGCATCGATTATCTCAGCCCTGATCTTCGAGAGATCAAATTCAAGTTTTTCAATCATATTCGCTTGAACTTTGGCATTGTCACGAGTCAAGCGGAGTTGGGCTTCGAAGGCAGGGACCTTGGCCAAGGAACTTGTCTCCTCTAAAGCTTGAGCTTGCACTTGAGCCCTTAGCTCACCACAAGGATTTCTGACACGGTCGATGTCGCCATTGACGTGCTCCAAGGCCTCCATATTTTTATGTAGCTAATATAACAAAAAGGGCTTAACCTTAATATCCAAAAGAAGCGAGGCGCGTGCTACAAAAGGTTACCTGCTCCATCAAATAGCTCTCATAATTCGAGCCCCGGTACGCCTTATATCGCCAATACAGCAACTCAACCTCCTTCTCCTTGCTAAGGAGACTAAGGGACTCGCCCTCATCCAGAACCTTCTGAAGCCTGGCTCCTTGACGAAGCAACTCAGACCTGAGCCCATCACATGCCTGCAAATGGAAAACACGATGAAGATAGGAGGACGCGCAACACAGAAAAACTGCGCCTAAACTCACCACGAAGTGAAGCTGGCGGACTTCCTCGAAGTCAGAACACACTTCTGTCAATCTTGTTTCTTCGGCCTCAGGAGAACCAACCTCGGGCGAAGTGTATTCACTTAGAGGAACCGCCATCCGGGAATCAGATACTCCGGGAATAGCAGGCTCAGACGATGCCCTCTCCTCGAAGACGCAGGCCCGTTCAGCGCCACTAAAAGCTCCATCACACTACGGGTGCCAATCCCATTTATCACTATCGCCCCTCAGCTCGGAGGCCGATGCCTCCTTCCCCTCTTCGGAAGAGCACTGCCTCATCCCAAGTAACCGCCTGATATCTGCAAACGGCAAATCCAGTACAAAAGAAAGGGGAAAATGTCACCTCAAACATACGAAGGGCAAGGCAAAGGCAACGTGTGCGCATACCTTGGTATTTCTCTCCCCATCTAATGCGAAATACAGCTTGCCACCTACGCTCATCGCAGGTCGAATAGGTCACCAGCATCCGGACCCAGTCAGGCAGGTCAGGAACTTCGCCCGGCGTCCATGAAGTTGCTGCAAAAAAGGAAAAAAAACACGATTACTCAATTGATTTTCGCTATAAGCAAAATCTGGAAAAAAAACACCAAACGCTCCGCTCACGTGCATAATTCCATCCCTCGGGAAATGGAAAAAGCTCCACATGGATAATGTCAGTCGTTCGGACCTGGATGAACCAACTGGCCCACTCTCAATCCCCATCTTCTTCGTTATCGACAATGAATGGTGTGAATGAATAGCACCTCAAGGTTAGCAGGCCTTGGTGATGAAAAGGCCGGTACAGCCTAACGAGGTGGCTAAGCGTGAATTCAAGCCTAGACCTCTCTGCAAAGAACCTCATCATCAGCGCAACTCGCCAAAATGATGGATGTATCTGCGCCAAAGTAACCCGACACTTCAAGCAAAAATCAAGCACGACCCTACCAAGGGGGCCAAATGCGAAAGGATATAGGTGTATGCTCAAGAGTCTATCAGCGGAGTTCGTAATACTCTCATTCGGGGAAAGCGCCTGCAGCGTAATCTCCTCGCTCCATCCATAGTATCTGTCACACCCCAACCTCGGGAGGCGCGACCGGCGCTCAATCGAGTAAACCCAACTGAGCATGCCTTATCAAACACTTCCTACACAACTCGATACAAATAAGGAAACTGTGCTTTCATTTATTTGCTTAGACGAGGAAAGATAGCGCAGTCTACAAAGCTAGTTCATTTTAAATCACAACATTAATCCGTAATTAAGTTCCCAAGATTACATACAATTACACTTTAGCGAAACAAGAATTTGAATTACATCATAGTTCGTAGACCCATCCAACGCCCGTACATAACCCACACATATGTCTACGGAGCCTCTAAGGATACCTAAGACAGCAATAACAATGCCGACGACAAGGCGCCGGCTATACCGCAAAAGAGACATCTATAACAAAAGGCATGTCACAAAACCCCTTGAAGGAGGAAGGGGCTCACCAAGAGTTTGAGAAGAGGATGCTCCGCTACACACGATCGGCACTATCCGCTATGGAGCCACCTACATTCATTTAAAAAAATGTAGCACCCTCGGCAAAAGGGACGTTAGTGCCATCAAATAGCAGTAGTATGTATGACTAAACACCATCAAATTAGAAAGTACTTTCATACAAGAATAAGAAATCACAAGTATAACTCTAAACATTAAACAATCACCACATTATCAAATAAAAGAATCATACAACTTTCACATCATTTTCCTGTAGCTTTTAGTTTGGGGCATTTCACACTATTCATTATTTGTTCACAATACCACCGCTATCTTGAGTGGAGTCCGATCTCGACCTGATCGGCTAGGTTGCCTCATTTGAGACATATGCTTCAATCACAATCTCATTTTCCTTCTTTCCCGGAATTCATTCACAATACCTTTCCAATACCACCACTATCTTGAGCGGAGTTCGATCTCGACTCGATCGGCTAGGTCGCCTCATCAAGGCTTTGTTCCCTTCTCATAAATCAATTCATTTCTCATATATCATTTCATAGGCACTTGGGGCCATGACTTATCAAATCATTCTTGGCACTAGGCCGCATTTTACATCGTTCCCAATTTTCAATATTAGGTTTGCCAGTTAGGACAGTAGGTGCACACAAGAGCAATTTAAATCGTAAACCTAGATAAGATTTCACGTAGATAGCACAATATATTCAGCTGCAATCTCAATTTAAGGTCTAAACATTTCCAATACATAATTCATACCTTTGCCCCTTTCAAGCTGTCAAGATAGCATGTTGATGATGTTGGGACACATTTTTCACACACATAGGGTTACAACACCAACTCATGTAAAACAATAAGCAATGCAACAATTCAATTTTAATCTTGTCATGCCCACACAAAATCCGATGAAGTTCAATTTCTAAAAGACGGGGTTTTAGCCATACATACCTCAATAAAGATTTCCTTATTCCTTACAAAATTTCGGAACTTTTAGCACTTCGATCTATTGTGTAAGAATTACAAATTAAATCGAGAATTAGAGATGATATTGAGATTCTAGCTTGTTTTGAGCATACTATCAAACACTAAAGGTGTATTGTGATCTTAGGACCTTTTGAGAGAAGTTTCTATCATTTTATACCCAGTTGCTTTCCTTTTTAGTTCACTACCTCCCAATATTCTATGGTGTAATATGCATGCAAGAAATTTATTCTTATACCCATGAATTACTTCACTTCTGATCCCTTATTGCTAAGCATAGGAATAAGAGGTGAGGTAATGAAGTCTTACCTCTTGGGATGAAGATTTAGGTGCCCTCACTTGATTATCTACAAAGATTTGGCAAGGTTTCATGGAGTAATTTGATGGGAAACACTTCCCTCTCTAAGACCCCCTCTCTAAAAGCATAAAGGAATATGCTCAAAATGAGCTATAATACCGAATATATCGATAAGGGGTCGGGTTTAAAATTTAGAAAATTGGAGCCCCGAGTCAGGTCTGTGATCGCAAATACGAAAATGCGGCCCGCAGAATGGACCGCAAAAGTGCTCCCAAAATCTGAACACACTGCCTGGGTATGCAGCAGAAATGCAGTCTGCATACCCATTCTGCGGTCGCATAATGCACCGCAGAACTGTTCCTCACAAAATCCTAATGGAAATGTGCGATGACTATGTGGTCCGCATATCGGTTATGCGATCGCATACTTGACCGCATAGTCGACCTCAAATTTGACCAACACACTGACTCACTTTGCGGCGATTATGCGGTCCGCATACCTGATATGCGACCGCATTCTCGACTGCAGAATCGCATTTTCTGGAAAATATTATTTCTTGACTTTTTATATCATAGATCAATCCAAAAAGGTCCGAACCGTGGCGAGCTTGAAGAATTTTACGCATCTCTAACGCATGATCCTAACTTGGTAACATGGGATTCGGTGTTCTGAGTAGGAAATTCACGGGGCCTTACAGTATGTCCTCACCATCTCCAGATGTTCCTATCTTATCAAAGACACGATCTTCAGAGCGAACTCCCGCGGTTCCTAAGCACTGGGTGCCGCACTCCCCACTCCCTGCCGGGCCAGCCCCGAGGTGGTTGCCATGACTATGGTAAAACTAATAGATCATGGCAAGGATGTGCGCCAACTCTTTTTGCGCCTGAAGAAATGAAGAACCCTATGCCAAAGCGGAAAGGCAGCTATCTAAAATAGTGAGGTCTTTCGAAGAAGACGAGGCCGCCCCACATATATGCCAGAAGAAGTGACAACTCGCCTACCCGGAGTGAGCCCCGGGAAGCCAACAACCTCGATACAGATCGATAGGGTGATACCTGATCCCGGAAGCATCCTTCGACGAGAAGTCAGGATTCAAGGAGTCGGCCATATTATCTCCAATTTTGAGGCAGCATTCTACCTCGAGGATCCCCGCCAAAAAAAAATCGGACTTCGGGAAGCTTTGAATGCCATCACTCGACACGAGACGGTATTCGGTCTCATAGTTTCCTTTTCTAAAAATAGAAATAAGCACGCGAAGCTCCGATCACAAAAGCTCCACAAAGGCTCGAGGCAGCGCCTGAGTGCAGACAAATCCTCAATAGAAGTCTGTCCTATATGCTTTAAAAAGCTATCTGCATCAAATCAAAGGGGACCCCCAGGTACCCAAAGCTGACCTCCGTTCAGAATAACATTCTCGAAAAGCTCCGAAACTCAACATGTTGTCTCCTTGTAATTCGGAGAGCCCGACAACCCGAACCTATCAGGCCTATTCAGGCTCGGTCCGAGGTACGACGAGGGGCTCGGAAAAAAGCCCCGTCGATCGGTAGAGGATCGAAAAGAACGCTCGCGCCTGAGTTAGATATCGGCGGTCAACAATAAAGGAAGGCATTCAAAAGGCCTTGGAGGGAACGAGAGCATGAAATTACAAAGCAAGAATCAAAAGCAGAAGTCAATGGGGTATATTCATATTCATAAAGATCCATGTACAATAGCCCTCGAGGGGTCCTTACATACAATTACAAAAGCCTACAGAGGTCTACACCTAAAGCGAAAGAACGAAAGGATGTACATGTGATGAAACCCAAGGGCCCGGTCCACCCTAAAAAATCCATCTCCGGTATTAGCGTCCTCGAGCGCCGCCCCCTCGAGCACGCATCCTCGAAGGCGATTCCTTCGACCGCCACCTCCTCTAGGTTCCCAGCTCAATCCCCCAAGGGATTCCCACCAGAGAAGATTAAGAAGAAGAAAAGGAGGGGACGCAGAGGAAGTAGAGAAAAGAGACATGGCCCGCCGAAGCCAAAGGTTGAAGATTTGAAAAGAAAAAACCCAAGGGATGAAGTGCCACACTAGGCCTGGGTAGGAGAGTGAGCAGTGGTGCATAGTTTGAATGGCTGTCTACATAAGGGGAAAGCCGACTCCCCGTCCATCACCAACGCGGGCCAACAACAACAGCAACGACAAACATATCAACGACCACAATAGCAATGAGACAGCATGATTATGCTCGACAAAGGGAAGCCCCGGTAGAAGGCCACAACACGTTCTAAGGAAGCTCCGCCAAATGGCCTCGAGGCCATAAGCCCCAAGCATGATGTTCAAGGATAGAAGAAGATCATAAGAAGGAATTGGCAAATAAGCCAATGAATGCACTGGGATAGGAAAAACAACACCAAAACACCCCTATTTATAGGGGGTTACGACACGGTCATCGAGGCTTTGGAAGATTGACCGACGGACGCAGTTAATGCATCCTTGAAAAACCAAATCGATAGCGGTACCAAAACATTGGAGAGCGGTAATAGGGAGTGCATTAAATGAAGTCAAAATACACAAGCCCGTGAATGCCCCGGTTACCACAAAGCTCACACCAGGAGTCGCATCATCGGTCGTCGCCATAAGAAGCTCGATGAGTCAAGTGTCAGAATCATTTCCCATCACTTCGTTCCGGGAAACGTAGAGACTATCTGTACGCGGCAAAATCAGAGGACTTGATTTCTCACTATCAAGTCATTTCGGAGGAACGCCTCGAGACCCCGAGGAAGGGAAGCCACGACCGAGTTCCCGACCTTGGGGCTCATCGAGGCCTGACTTAGAGAAGACGGAGATCGAAGCTATGACAGAGGGGAAGCTCCCAAGGCACACGGCTAAGTCTGACAGGGCCAGCCTATCCAGAGCCTATGCTGAGGCGTCGCGTCAAGTCGTCCATATCCATACTTTATGATTGATGCCCATGTACTTGTAGTCGAGTTCCCCTCCTATATAAAGGGGACTCACACTACCTTATAAGGGACTGATGTTGCTCCATTTCTCCATAAGATCAATCACTCTCTCTCTCTCTTTTATTTCTAATTTGCCCGTTCTCACTGGCTCAAGGCCACTTTAATATTCATCGTTCTCTTACTTGTTCTTCATCTTATCACTCAGTATTGGCCACAAAGAGCTTTATTTAATCATACCTTAACTGTTATCCAATTCCTGATCGTCCTCGATAGCTCGGGCTCGACCCAAACATCGACCTCGAGGTCCCCCATCGACCAGTCCTACATCCAGGTAATAGTCCCCTCGGTTTGTTTACTGCCTCATTTTGGCTTGCATTTTATCGTTAAACTTCACATTCTTAGCATCAACTGCTCTAACAACTATCTCGAGAATGGATCATGTATTTTTAGAATCTCATTTACAAATTTAATTGTTGTTACCATTTTCACGGTAAACGTAGTTGCCTAAGGTTTCCTTTTTAAGCTTATTAGAATCAGAAACGTTAGACGACAGAAACAATTTCAGGGAAATGCAAGTTTTGAAAATGCCCTAAGGCTTGCCTATATGCAGTATATTGTGTCTATATTAATGCAGAAACAAACAGGTTTTTGAAATAGACCCCCTTTAATACCTATATGCAGGATATCTAACGAGATTAAAGCAATTTTGAAAGAACTAGATTCAGGAAATGTCATCGCTTAATAAGGCCAGCTTTAAGAAGTAAACTAGGCGGAATGAAATTTATTTCTTAGGCTAATTAGATAACTGCAAATAGAAATCCCTATAGGCATGGTATCTAGGCGTATTACTGGTTTTAGTCAACTTGCAGTAACATAAGAAAAGACTTATTAGAACTGAATCGGAATTAAGCCCTATAGACATGGCATCTATATTTGAATTGATTTAAGACATGATGGATTGGAACATAGAAACATGGTTTCTAACATGACAAATGCAGAATTTTATGAACATGGTTTCTATCTGATGCGAACGACATTAGAAGTGAAATCCTATAGGCATGATCTCTATTATGATGCAAACGAAATTAGAAGTGGAATCCTACATGCATGATTCTATTATGCAAAAAAAAAAAGCAATCCGATTCAACAAGAATAAAACCCTATGAACATGTTTTCTAGGAAGATCTGAAAAGTAAAATCCTAAGAGCAGGATTTCAATTCATATTACCCCACAAAGTATACATCTACCCACCCTTTTACTAAATACCCCAAATATCTGTTTGCAAATTATTACAGGCCAATAAATGAATTACATAAGTAAAAGAGAAAACTAAGAAGCTATTCTATAGAGAGCCTGCAATTAGGACCAAGTTTCCCAAAGCCTCCAATGGTCTTTCAAGCCTCATTTCCATAGACAAATCAGAGTCTAGGTGCATCAGAGTTTCCTAAGGGTATCAAGGACCCCGGGCAATGCTTACACCTAGACTTAGTAGCCAAGAATTGAACCAGTGCAGTGTGGAAAGGCCAGCCTCAGTATGCTAGAGTTTAGAGGGTTCCAAATACTTAGAAGAGGATCCCAAGGCAGTACACATACTAGAGGGGGCAAAACTTATTAACTAAGAGTAAAGTGGAGGTGCAAGACACAGGTTGAAAGAAGTCTATTAAAGACTGGATTTAAAAGTCTGTTTTGAAAGCAATTAGTAAGGTAATAGAGGTTGTTTGAAAGAGGTTGGAGTGGTAAACAAAATCAAGCACTTCAGGATAGGATCACACACAGAATCCAAATGAATTCAGTAGTCACATAGGGGTCAAAGGGTTTGGGGATACACAGGCATTTGACTGCAAACACATAACCCCAGCAAAGGTATTAAGACTGGTTTGGATATGCTCAGAAATAGTTGAAACTGGCATAATCACAAACCAATCAGGGATAACATAAACACATAGAGGGGGATAGGGATTTGGGATTCATAAGATGGTAAATATACAGTAAATAAAAGACACTTGACAAGACATGTTTTGAAACACACATGAGGGAATATATTAATCTAAAGGGAAGGGGAGACATAATAGCATGCTAGTAATGTAACTCAACTACAAATTTCACAATAAAACCATAAGTAGAAACAGACTAGAAATAAGAGAAACTAAAACAAGAAGAGAAACATGTTGTTGTTGAGGCTTTAAATTAAACAAGGACATACCAGTAAAGAGAAGTAAGTAGAATGAAAGAACCAAAGAGCACAGATGATTAGCCTTGCCTTGTAGCTGGCTAATAGTATCAAATAACACAAGGAAGAGGGGAGAACAGAGATTTTTAATAGGAGAGGAGTTTTTGAAAGCCAAGTGCATGTGTCTTGTTTGTGAAAGACTTAGAGTATTTATAGTTGAAAGTAGGTGGTGGAATAAGGTAAAAATCATAGTAGTAGACTAATTTAAGAACTCAGAATCAATCAATTAGAGAATCAAGGAAGTACTCCCTTAAGTTAAGGGAATCAAGATCAAATGGAAAGATTCAGTACCATATAAGGCAAGAAGAAAAATCAGTGCATGATTAAATAAGGAAGGAGTCAAGGTTCAGTAGGCATAGAGTAGTTAATTAGGACCAAATTCAGAAAAACCCAATTAAGGAAAGACTTAATAAAACAAAGTACCATGGTAGATAAGGTAATGAAATCAGTTAATTTAAACAAACGAGGTAAAGCTTTTAGGGCTTTAAAAGAAGATCTTTCAATCACCATCAATTAAGAAAAATCATAATCAATCATGGGGGAGTCATAATTCTGTATTTTCAACATATAAATAGAGACGAATGAACAGGAGTAGCAAAAAACAAAAAGAAACAACAGATGAGCAAACACACTCGTACAGAGGTGATATAAGTAGGCTAAAGATTTATCATAACACATTCGAAGCATGGTGACCACGAGAGATTAACAAGAATCAGGTAAACAGGCTAACATACAGAACCAAGGCAAAGAAAATCATGCTAACACACAGAACCAAAGTAAAGAAAATCATGTTAACACATATAACCAAAGCAAAGAAAATCTTTAAAAATTAGGGTTTTTAACAAAGTCAAGTTAAAAAGCAGTAGGAGCATAAAATAGGTCAAAATAAACAAGGAAAAGGTTTAAAGGAAACCCTAGTTTTTTTTAAAGGAAGTAAAATGGTTTAAAAATGAGGATCTTTCAGAAGAAGTTCAAGAATAGGCAAATCACAGAAGGAAACATGCTTAAAGCATGAAAATAACACAGATCTGAGAGATTCAGAAGAGAGTTAGGGTTTCAAAAGGAAATCCAAATGGAAATCGAAAGAACCTATTGTAAACTTCACCGATCGTGACATATAAGGTGTGATTTTGCCCAAAATCACACTGAGGAAACCATAAGTAACAGAAACAGAAACCCTAGGTCCAAATCGACATGGCCCAGGTTCATTAAAGTCCTTAGAGATGATGAGCAAGGCGATGAGATCCCCATTGGATGCCTGGGGTTTTGAGAGATAGTCGCCGGAGATGACCGGAGAAGGAGGCGGCATTTGAAAAGTGATTAGGGTTAGGTCGAGAGAGAAGAGAGGAGACGAGAGAGTTTGAGGGCGGCAGAAATAGAGAAATGACTAGGGTTACGGTCTCCGTTAGAATTAAAAAGGAAAGGAAAAACGAGGGTCGTTGATCTAAAGGATCAACGGCTAGGATATAAGATGGTCTGGGTTTGGTAGTGGGTAATTGGGTCTGGGTCTGGGTCAGGGTTTATCGGGTTATTAAATAAAATTGGACTGAGATTGGGGTCCGATTTGGCTAGGATTGAAAGCCAAATTTGGCTATTATTTAAATAGCCAGTTTTTCCGATTTTAATTTATAAAAATAATAGGTAATTTATGGAAAATCATTTAAGGTTTCATAATGATTTAAAATACATAATTATCATTTTAAAAATACAGGGTCCAATTTTATGCATATAAAATATAATTATATCTTAAAATGGCCTAACTTTGCAATTATCTTAAAAAATACTAAATGTAATTGTAAAAATACATAAAAATTACATTAGTCATATTTTGGCACTAGTATAGAAATCAAATAAATGAATTATCAAAACAATAATCTTGGAACTAATTATTAGGAATTTTATGGATAATAGGGGAGAAAATAAATCAGTTTAGAACCTTAAAATAATGGAAAAAATAATAAAAGCCTCGTGCATAATAATATATGCAATTTGAAGGTATTTATGCATATATAAAATATATAGGGAAATATTGGGTATCAACAGCTGCCCCTCTTTACTCGGGAAGGATGAAAGAGTTTTCGGGTAAAGAAATGATGGCCAATTTTGACCGTCTGGGATGTTTTGAGAGACATAGGTCGAGCTCCGATTTTTGAGTTGCCTACATATCCCTGGTTTTACAGGAATCAGGCCGTGTGTAGTTCTGGATTCACCTGCGGAGTATGCCGATGAAATTATTGTAAGAACGGACACGAGAGGTGGAGGCAGCTACGATGAACGGTTAAGGCTCAGGACGGTTAGAGGGAACGGGAGCGAGAAAGCTCCTTCTAGGATAGCGGTTGCTTACTGGTTACCTACAGATAAAAGATGTTACAAATGTATTTGCAAAAATTAAAACATGATGCAAATTCCCTTTAGACCATGAAAGTTGTCTTCAGACGATGAGGATGATGTCCTTAGACCATGACGTCCCAGGCCATGAAGCGTATGTTGATACACAATATTTCCCTATATATATTTTCAATATTAAAAATATTTTCAAAATAGCATATACATGCATATATAAGCATGTCCAAATGTTTTATTATTTTTTCATAATTTTTAAAGGTTTTTAAATCAATTTATTTTCCCCTTTATCCATAAAAACCTCAATAATTATTTCCAAATCATTATTTTGGTAATTCATTTGTTGGACTTTTATATTTATGCTAAAATATAGATAAGTTAATTTTTGAATATTTTTACAAATTTATTTAGTATTTTTAACCTAAATTGCATATAATTGCAATATTAGCCTCTTTTAAGATTTAATTGTGTTTATATTCATAAATATGAAGTCATATATTTTTAAATTGATAATTATATGTATAAATCATTTTAGTGCTTTCAATTTTTTTTCAGAAATTAATTTACTATTTTTTTTAATTTTAAAAGCGGAAAATTGGCTATTTAAATAATAGCCCAATTACATTTCAATTATAGCCTAAATCTAACCCCAATTTAAACCCAATTTCCCAGCCCAATTCCATTTTAAACCCGACCCCCAACCCAATTAAACCGACCCAAACCCGGATTCCCCGCCTAACCTTTTAAATCTAGGTCGTTGATCATTTTCATCAACGGCCACCGTTCCCCCTTACCTTTTTTTAACCTTAAACAACCCCTTACACTACCTCATTCTTCACCACACGCTGCTCTTGAATTCCTTTTCCCTCTCAATTCTCTCTGAAACCCTCATGAACCCTAGCCGCTTCCATCTAATCCAACCCTAATCCACCATAAACCCTGCCTAATCCATGGCCTCCCATGGCCATTGGAGATGTGTAGTGGCCTCATATGGCTCCTGGGTGTTTGTTTCTGTGGTTTCATGGCTATACCTCGAGGGAATCTGGTCCAGTCCTTGCTCGACTTCTGTTCATGGCCTTTCTCCGGTCATCCATGGCCTTTCTCCGGCCAACAATGGCCGGTCGAGTCAGATCCTTGACTCTCCTAGTTATATCGGTAACTATCAAGGTCTTTCTCACCTTTTCTAGGTCTTACGAAACCCTAATCTCTCATATCTTTTGGTTTTCTTTCAGATATGCCATAGATCTGTGCTTACTATGAATTTCTTAAGTATTTTCTCGAAGGTTCTTCAACCTTTCTTTCAAAATGACTCTTCATTTTATCCGATTAGGGTTTCTCTTAGCCTCTCTTTTAAAAATCTCTTCTCTGATTCTTGATGTTGTTTTATGAAATTGCATGTTCAAATGGGTACTTGTTCTATTAAGTTCTTCATTTTTGCTTGACTTATTTGATTCTGAGTTTTATTATCTTTTAAACTCGATTATTGTGGAAACCCTAGGTCTTTTGGTCTGAGACTGCTTGTTTGAATGTATACTTGACTCGATTAAAGGTTCCTTGTTTCAGACTCTCTTTTCTTTTATGTGACTTATCTGATTTTGAGTTTCACTATCTTTTTAACTCGACTATTGTTGAAACCCTAACTTCTCGAAAGGTTTCCTCACTTGTTACTGTGAGACCTTTACTTGTTTTGACTCTCTTCTTTACTTTGGCTATGCGTGTGAGCCCTGACTATCTAACTTTGTTCACTATTGAATCTTATGCTTATTTCTGCACATATTGTATGTTGTTTCTTTTGCCAATGTGCTTGGCCTCGCATGTCGGATGCTTCTATTCACTCTATTTATATATTGAAGTGTAGAATCGTGTTTCTTCCTTGATTGATTGCAAAAGCTTTTCTTTTGTGACCCCTAATTTCACTCGCCTGTTTAAAATTAATTGATTCATTTCCCTTTACTGTGATGTTTTACCTTGCTAAATCTTTTCCAAAATAAGCATATCTTTGTACTTAGACTTTATTGTTTACTTCATGCTTTTACTGCCCCTTTTATGGCAATAATCAATTTGTCTCCAAACTGATTTTCTTTCCTTAATTATACCTGCTGCTACCCGTTAAACAGTGATTTCTTAATTAAAAGGAATCACTTGTGGTAATTGATTCTGACTTGTGATTGTTTTCATGTTTGTGTTAAGACTTTACTTATTACCTTATTCTTCACCTGTTTTCAAAACTATAAATACCCACCCTCTTTTCATTCAAAGACACGAACCATCTGAGTTCAGAACACACACTTCACTCAAAACTCTCTCTTTTCTATTACTACTTGCGCTACTGCTTTGTCTAGCCGGCTGAAAGCCAAAGCTAGACTATGGAATCTTACTTATTTCTTTCTTTATGCACTTTGCTTCTCTACTGGTATGTCCTAGTTAATCATCAAGCATCAATAACAACATGTTTCTTTAGTTGTTTCAGTTTCTTTCACTCTTGCATGCTTCTACTTATGTTTATGCAATCCAGTTACATTACTAAGCATACTGTAATCTGCTCCCTCCCCTTCTAAATTAATGTTTTCCCTTATGTATGTACTCTATCAGTCACTTGTTATGTGATTTGCTGACTTATGAATCCCAAACCCCCATATCCCCCTATGTGTTCATCTTCTCTAGCTGGTTTGTGGGCATGCCAGCATCATCTATTGTTGTGCATGTCCAAACCCGACCCTTCCTAGGGTCATATGCTTCATGCTATGTATTCCTAAAACCCCTGACCCCTCTGTGCAATTACTAATTCTATGTAGTTTAAGTTTTACTACTATTGTTTTCAAATCACCCTTACCCCTTACTATTCTCAACCCAGTTATAAATAAGTCTATGTTTCTGCACTTCCACTATACTCTTAAGACTTAGGTTCTGCCCCTCTTGTGTGAGCCTTGTCTTGGGACCCTTGAGCTCCCTCTGAACTTGGACACATAAGGGCTAGCCCTTTCACACTGCACTCATCTCTATTTGGTTATGCAAACCTGGTTGTAAGCACTGCCCGGGGTCCCTTGAGACCCTTAGGGAACTTTTACACACCCAGGTCTGAGAAAGGCTTTGAAACAAGTGACATTTGAGGTGGTTTATTCCATAACTCAGCGAGGAAGTAAGAATCAGGCTTCCTATGGTTGTAACTTCTTATTTTTACATTTTTCTGATGTAATTTTGTATTTGGTCTGTAGTTTTGTCACAAATATTGGGGTTGGCTAGTGAAAAGGGATGGGGTACTTATGCATGTTTTAGATGTTAGAAGGGTAGAGAACATGCCTATAGGATGTGTTTTTAAATTTTGCATGTTTTGATTCTATACTTAGATAACATGCCTATAGGATCTGTTTAATAAATTCTGCATGTTTCACTTCCACACTAAGATACCATGCCTATAGGATCTAAATGGCTATAATCAGACATCATGTATATAAATTAAAATCATTATTTTTAATAGAAATCATGACTATAGGAATTTCGCTTTAATCAAATAAATCCTGCCTACTTCACTGCATGCTCAATTAGATACCACGCCTATAAGACCAAAATCAGCTTTTAGTACGTAGATAGCATGTCTGTAGGAATTAGAAACTGCTACAACTAGCAGGCAAGCCTGATTCGGACTTCTTATCTGACTTATGTAATAAATTGGTCTACTTCAACAATTAAAACACCCCTGCCTTAGTGCTTTAAATTTTGACCCTAAATGTGTTTAAGTCATGCTATTTATATGCTTTACTTGAGGAGGTATATATGAGCCTATTAGTTGTTTATAGGAGGATTGGTCGGTCTAGTGTGGGAAACTCTGGGTCTGCTGATGCTTGAGAACTGCAAAGATAGGGGTTTCCTCAAAATGATGGTTTTAAAGAAAAATCCAGAATTGACATGTCTGAGGGAATCCTACATACCTTTTGACTATTTGTATGAAAGGTACGGTCACAATAAATCCTACCATACCTACCCTGACGAGTTTGCCATCACATACTTAGGGCACATTCACCGTAGGGTTTCCGTCTTCATGTTTTATTTCCTGGGGCTGATCGTGTTTCTGATGAAGAAAGCAAGAATCCACACCAAGCTGGCTATGGTAACTAAGACCCTAATAGAAGTAATTGGTGGGCAGCCATTCAGCATCGTGCCCATGATCATTGCAGACATATATCGAGCCTTGGAGAAGTGTCAACGAGGAGCAAAACACTTTGAAGGCTGCAATTTATTACTTCAACTCTGGCTCATGGAACACCTCTAAAGGGGCGAATACCGACAAGAGATTCAGCGAAGGGACTTGGATAATTACATCGCTTTCTATCATCCAAAGCTAATGAATTACATCCCCAATATGTTCGCTCAGCTGGAGGATGCCAAAGTATGGGTTGAGCTATTTGATAATCTGACTGAGGAACGGGTCCAATGGATGTTCGAGTGGTTTCCGACCGTGGATTTCATCGCCCGATCCAGAGATGCACCTTTCCTGATACTAATCGGTCTGAGAGGAACATACCCTTACGTCCCTCTCTGAGTTATGAGGCAAGCTGGTAGGAAGCAGGTTATATCCAGGGTCGACAAGATGAGTCATTTCCAGGCTGACTTCCAGAATGATGATAATCCTTACAAGTGCCAAGCTCAGTAAATGTGGTACTGCAAGATCATAATGGGGAGAGAAACTATCGAGCCAGACAGGTATCATGCTGGTTGTGCTCCTTTTTACTCCGGTTGGTTGGAAGACAATCATGATGGTCTGGGCCAGCCAGGGTTTGCTCGATGTCACAGGACTATAGATTAAAGGGCCGAGGCACAGGTCAAATACAACCAACTATGCAAAAGGACCCGAGAATGCGAAAGCGAACACCGCGAGATACAAGAGTCCAACCAGAAGCTGATTGAGGAATAGAAGGACATGGCTGTCAGTGCCAATAAGCAATTAGGATACTTGGAGCGAGGTATAGTGGAATTGGAGAGAAAGTTTCTCAAAAGGGTCGAAGATTGTAAAAATGCTGAAGGAAGCGAAGGAGGACATCTAGCAAGAGCCTACTTGTTGCTAGGACTTCGCGAGTTGGAAAAGCTGTTCGATGGAGCCAAGGATGCCGAATCTGGGGAAGGTCCTTCTGGGACCAAATAGATAGGAGTTTTATCTTTTCGCTTTATAAATTGTAATAAGGCCAAGGGCCATAGTGACTTTTTATTTCCTAATTATTTAGTTTCAATTTGGGATTCATCTACTTTTTATCAATAAAATGAGGCATTTAACATCTTGAGTTCTCCAAATCAATTTGTCGATAGGCCCACCTTAGGCATAAAGAGGTCTCCCAATTAGGACGCGCTTTATATTCTCGCACTATGTGTTTAAATACTGCAATACTTTTTATATTCCTCACTAACTTGGTTACCTTTTTGTTTTATTCTTTGTTTTTGTCTTTATTATTCCCTTCCTCGAATGTTAGCTCGTGCACTTTGGCAACATCATCCTATTCCACGAGATCCAGGGGCGCTCCATCCACTCCTCCCCTTAGTCCTGTCAAAAATAAGAACAAAGGCAAAATGGAAGATTTGAACAACGTCAGAAAGGAGAATTCAACTGAACAGGTAGAGGCCACCAATGGCCATGGTACTCAGGTTCCTAAGGAAAATGTATCCCAACTTGAATAGAAATTGCTGAAATTCCAAGAAGAGCTCGATAAGGTTTGGAATCTGGAAAGCCTGTCATTTTCCCTCAGCACCCCAGTTATGACCTTTCCCAATATTCAAAACCCTACACCACCTCAAAACATCCCAAAACAACAGAATCATCCTATCCCTCACACTATTCCACCAAAGACCCAATGCAACACCTACCATACCCCAAACAACACTCCACTACTCATTCCAGAACTCCAAAAGTTCACAAAGGACCACTCTCACACCCACCATAACTCCCCTATCTACGTGGAGACCATGCCACACTCCACCCAACCCATCTCAAGCACACCTGAGTCTAATGAAAAGGATCTTCTTATCGGAAACCTGGCTGAGGAACTTAAGAAATTGACTAGCCAGATTCAGGGCGTTGAGGGATGCAAAGGAGTCGAGGGGCAGAACTATGAAGATCTTTGCATACGGCCCGATATCGAACTTCCCGAGGGGTACAAACCTCCGAAGTTTGAAATGTTTGATGGTACAGGGGGTCCAAGGGTCCATTTGAGAATGTAATGTGACAAGCTGGTTGGAGTAGGGAAAGATGAGAGAATCCGCATGAAGCTGTTCATAAGGAGTTTGAAAGGAGATGTGTTGTCTTGGTACATCAGCCAAGATCCAAAGAAGTGGTCAAGCTGGGTAAGCATGGTATCCGACTTTATGGACAGGTTCAGGTTTAAAGAATGCGCCGGATGTGTTCTATATTCAGAATCTAAAGAAGAAGCCTACAAAAATGCTTTGCGAGTATGCTACTCGCTGGAGGTCTGAAGTTGCTAAGGTCATACCTGCATTAGAGGAGGAACAGATGAACAAATTCTTTGTTCGGTCTCAGGACTAAAGAGGGTATCAAAAATGGTATGGTTACGAACTTTGAAGCCTTGCAAGCTACAAATAAGACTTTACAGTCCGGTGGTGTGTCCAAGAAAAGGGACGTAGGGGCCGTGATGGTTTCACAAAGGACCAAATCTCCCATCAAATACCAAAATTACCCAACACTTCCACTCATATAACAGCTGCCCCATCAGCTAACCCCAAAATACCAAGCACCTTCACCCTCATACCAAGCTCCACCACCCACTTATCAATCACCTCCACCTCCCACATATCAACCTACTTCGCCTAGATATTCTCAACCCGCTCATGTATACCAAATCTATAATGCTCAACCATCCCAATATCAGTCACCTCCCGCATGTCAAAACTTGGTCCGTTCCCGGATTGGGTTAGGGGAACATCCGAGCGATTGCCTTCGCGGATCCCTAAACCCCGACCTAGTTTTGTTCGCAGACCTCCAAAACAATATACAGCCATCACCGAACCTATTGACCAATTGTACGAGAGACTCAAAGCTACTGGTTATGTCACCCCTATCCTTGTTGCAACCCCTAAGAACCCTTCTCAGTAGGTTAACCCAAACAAATCCCGTGCATACCACTCCGGTATGAAAGGGCACACCATCAATGAATGTCGTTCCTTGAAAGACAAGATCCAGACTTTAATTGATAACAACATCATTGTGGCAAAGGAACCTGCGTCGAATGTCCGCAATAACCCTCTGTCAGACCATAAGGGTGGAGGTATCCACATGATTGAAATAGAAGATGACTGGGATCCCGAGGGATCAATCAGGTTGATCACAGATGGCGATGACCCAAGAAGCCAATAGTTACTCTCAATCCAATAATAGTCCAGATTCAACCATCTGAGGACACTGAGATAAATATGTTTGTGCCACTTGAGTTTAAAGCAACGTCATCTGCAAAGACACCAACACCAATTGAGGTCGAATTCATGTCTCCGGAAAATGCACCCGCACCATTCGAGGTTACAGTTTTGCCACCCAAGGCACACGCTCCATTCAGAGTGAGGTTAGCCACGCCAATCCTAGTGGCAATGTCGACCATGACACCATTCCATACAAAGGTTGTACCACGGGACAATACAGCCGAGGCAAGGAGGAAGGGCAAGGTTAGGTTCGAAGGGACTGTTGTAGCACAGGGTATGACAAGAACTAGTAGAGTCTATACACCTGAACATCTAGCTGAGTCAAGCAATCAGGACTCCAATCGGCTTCCCCTCATCAAGATGGGTCCAGACGATCTTCGGAGCAAGATACAAGCTAAGGAATACTCGATCATCGACCAGTTGAACAAAACACCAGCGCAAATCTCCATTCTTGCTTTGCTACAAAATTCTGAGGCACAAAAGAATGCTCTGCTAAAGGTGCAGAGTGAAGCATACGTGCCAAGTAACATCACTGGTGGGGAAATGGCTAACATGGTAGGACAAGTTCTGGAAAGCCATAAGATCACCATTCATGAAGACGAGCTGCCACCTGAAGGGCTGGGACATAACAAAGCACTACACATCATCGTGCAATGCGAGGATTATTTCATTACCAGAATCCTGATCGATGGAGGTACCAGTCTCAACATTTGTCCATTGGTAACACTCAAGAAGTTGGGTAAAGGACTGCACGAGATAAAGGATGGAGCGATCAATGTGAAAGCTTTTGTTGGTTCTCAAAGGTCCACTATTGGTGAAATTAGCCTATGCCTGCAGATGGGACCAACATGGTTCGATGTCGATTTCCAGGTGATAGACGTGCTAGCATCTTACAACTTGCTACTTTGACGGCCATGGATTCATGATGCTGGGGATGTAGCATCAACACTGCATCAGGCAGTAATGTTCGAATGGAATCACCAAGAGGTGATCATTCACGGCGATGGTAGCAACCCTATATACAGTCGCCAGACCATTCCAGCAATCGAAGGAAGCAAGGAAGCTAGGTAGAGAGACTTAACACCACATTAAACGAGTAAATATTGTCGACAAAGACAAATGGTGGGATAACAAAATCGAGAGTATACTGAATTGGAGCGGGTATAAACCCAGTAAAGGACTCGGCAAGAACCTCCAGGGAATCTCTAAGCCTATAAAACTCAAGAAGCATGGCACTACTTTCAGTCTAGGATATGACTACACCTGGGAAGAATTCAACAACTGGTCTACACCATGGCGCGGTCCTTACTGTCCACTGGAGCAGCCAATACCGCATTTGGAGCAGACTCTCCAATAGGCTGACATTGTTTATAGGACAGACGAAGAAGAAGCACTTGCAGCGGTGAAGAATTTGTTCCTAGAAGACAATGACATGGATTGTTGTGTTGTTCTTGAGGAGGAGGGGGAGGAAGGCCCTTCCATATAGGCTGTGAGCAGAGGGGCACGCCTCAACAATTAGACCATCAGGACTACCAGAGCCCGACGAGCCTCGGGGTAGCAAGGCTAAAACAAGCATTATGCGATATTTTTTTTACTAAATTATTTTCTTCTTGCATTTTAATTCCTGCAATAAGATCTTCAATATTCAAAATAGTTATGCAATTCATCAAAGCATTCTGACTTTTCTTATGAATCAACACTCATTATCATTTTCTCTCATTAGTTTACTTATCCAGCATTACTATACTTATTTTGATGAACCAATGACTGTGACATGCAATGAGACAACGCAACAAATGGACCTTGATTCAGAGGAAGATGACATACCTGACGAGATTGTTAAAGAAGTTGAGAACTTTGATAATAGTCCTAAATCCAACCTGGACGAGACAGAAATTGTTAACCTGGGAGATGTAGAAAACGTCAAGGAAACACGAATCAACGTTCACTTATCGCCATCAGAAAAGGGAGAATACATAGAATTTCTAAAGGAATACGAGGGCATATTTGCTTGGTCGTATGGTGACATGACTGGTCTGAGTACGTCTATTGTGGCTCATAAACTGTCAACTGATCCGACATGTCCGCCGGTAAAGCAAAAACTCAGAAAGTTCAAGCCCGATATGAGTTTGAAAAACAAGGAAGAAGTCACTAAGCAGGTCAAAGCTAAGGTTCTCAGGGTAGTAGAATACCCGACATGGTTAGCCAACATCGTGCTAGTGCCAAAGAAGGACAGGAAGGTCGTCGACTACCGGGATCTCAGCCGGGCCAGTCCGTAAGACGACTTTCCTTTGCTGAATATACACATCCTCATTGACAATTGCGCCAAGCATGAGCTGCAGTCATTTGTAGATTGTTTCACGGGTTATCATCAGATCTGGATGGATGAAGAAGAAAATGTTGAGAAAATTGATTTCATTACGCCGTGGGGGATGTACTGTTATAAGATGATGTTGTTCGGCCTAAAGAATGCAGGGGCCACCTACATGAGGGCCACAACTACCATTTTTCATAATATGATACATAAGGAGATTGAGGTATAAGTAGATGATTTCATCATCAAGTCCAAGAAGGCCACTAATCACATGGAAGATTTGAGGAAGTTCTTCAATAGATTGCGAAGGTCCAACCTGAAACTAAATCCCGCAAAGTGCGCATTTGGCGTTCTTGCTGGAAAATTGCTTGGGTTTATTGTGAGTCTCCGAGGAATAGAACTGGATCCATCAAAAGTCAAAGCTATTCAAGAATTGCCACCGCCCAAGGAACAAGAAGGATGTGATGAGTTTCTTGGAAAGACTTAACTACATCAGCCGGTTCATAGCACAGTCTACTATTATCTATGAGCCAATCTTTAAGATGTTGAAGAAGGGCGCCGCCACCAAATGGACCGATGACTTCCAAAAGGCCTTCGACAGAATCAAGGAGTACCTGTCAACACCACCAGTCTTGGTCCCGCCCGAGCCAAGTAGACCCTTATTACTCTACCTTGCAGTATTGGATGGAGCTTTCGGTTGCGTTCTGGGGTAGCATGATGAAACGGGAAGGAAGGAGCAAGCCATCTATTATCTCAGCAAGAAGTTCACCCCGTACGAGGCCCGGTATTCTCTATTAGAGCACACCTGTTGTGCTTTGACTAGGGTAGCTCAGAAGTAGAGGCATTATTTCTGTGCCTATACTACATATCTCATATCAAGGATGGATCCTTTGAAGTACATCTTTCAGAAACCCATCCCACTGGCAAGCTAGCCAAGTGGCAAATCCTGTTGAGTGAGTTCGACATTGTTTATATAACTCAGAAAGCGTTCAAGGGACAAGCACTGGTAGACCACCTTGCTGAGAATCCCGTGGATGGAGAATACGAACCCCTGAAAACATATTTTCCTGATGAAAAGGTATCATTCATAGGAGAAGACATTGCAGAATCCTATGACGGTTGGAGAATGTTTTTCGATGGAGTAGCAAATTTCAAAAGAGTTGGCATAGGAGCAGTCCTAGTATCAGCAACCGGTCAGCATTATCCGGTGTCTGCCAAACTCAGGTTCCCATGCACCAACAATGTGGACTAGTATGAAGCTTGCATCTTAGGACTCAAAATGGCCATTGACATGAACGTTCAACATTTGTTGGTGATTGGAGATTAAGACCTACTTCTACATTAGGTGCATGAAGAATGGGCAACCAAAAACTCCAAGATACTCCCATATCTGCATCATGCACAGGAGCTGAGGAAAAGGTTCATGAAGACGGAGTTCCAACATATTCCCAGTGTCTAAAATGAGTTCGCCGATGCATTGGCTACCCTGTCATCTATGATACAGCATCCAGACAAGAATTTCATTGATCCCATTCCAGTAAAGATCCATGATCAGCCAGCTTACTGTGCCCATGTTGAAGAAGAAGTAGACGGGAAGCCTTGGCTTCATGATATCAAGGAATATTTGGCAAAAGGAGAATACCCAGAGCTTGCAAATCCTACTCAAAAACGCACAATTTGGAGATTGGCCAACAACTTCTTTCACAGCGGAGGAATCCTGTATAGGAGGACTCCTGATTTGGGGTTACTAAGGTGCGTCAACGTAAAAGAAGCATCCATGCTACTAGAGGAAATTCATGCTGGGACCTGCGGTCCACATATCAACGGTTTTGTCGTAGCAAAGAAGATATTCTGAGCCGGTTACTTTTGGATGACAATGGAGATAGACTACATCCAGTATGTCCGGAAATGCCACCAGTGTCAGATACATGCAGACATGATAAAGGTACCTCCAAATGAGCTCAATGCAACGAGCTCGCCATGGCTATTTTCCGCCTGGGGAATGGATGTTATCGGGCCAATCGAGCCTGCCGCTTTAAACGGACACAGGTTTATCCTAGTAGCAACCGACTGTTTCACCAAATGGGTCAAAAAAGCATCTTATAGAGCAGTAGCTAAGAAAGTCGTGGCAGACTTTGTCAGCAACCGCATTGTTTGTCGATTCAAGATTCCAGAGTCGATCAATACTGATAATGGCTCCAACCTCAATAGTGACTTGATGAAAGCTATGTGTGAAACCTTCAAGATCAAACAAAAGAATTCCACAGCCTACAAGCCTCAAATGAATGGAGTGTAGAAGCCGCCAATAAGAATATCAAGAAGATATTGAGGAAAATGATAGAGAAGCATAAACAGTGGCACGAGAAGTTATCATTCGCTCTATTGGGGTATCGCACCATAGTCCGCACATCAACTGGGGCAACCCCCTATATGCTAGTTTATGGTACAGAGGCTGTCATTCCCATTGAGGTAGAAATTCCTTCCCTAAGGATCATAAAAGAAGCTGAGCTCGACGATGCAGAGTGGGTAAAAAGTCGTTATGAATAACTAGCCCTTATAGACGAAAAGAGAATGAATGCAGTTTGCCATAGTCAACTCTATCAGAACAGAATGTCCAGAGCCTTCAACAAAAGATTCAAGCCAAGGCAGTTCACACTGGGGCAACTGGTGTTAAAGAAAAATTTTTCGCATCAAGATGAGGCCAATGGGAAATTCTCTCCCAACTAGCAGGGTCCATACATTGTTCACCGGGTTCTGATAGGAGGAGCCCTCATACTTGTAGAAATGGACGGAGAAGTCTGGCCGAAGCCGATCAATTCAGATGTAGTCAAGCGTTACTATGTGTAATCTTTATGTTTTCTTTATATGATGTAATTGAACTACGCCTGACCTGATTCCCGTTTAAGAGGGAATACATAGGCAGCCCTATGGGTTCGGTCACAACTCAATAAAATTTTCATTTCCCCCCGCAATTGGAAACTGGGGCAGAATTTTGTGGAGGACCCTCAAAATGCCGTAGCAAGAGAGATTGCAATGTCTTGAACCACGTCAAAGTCATCGGTTCATCTAAAAAGCTATCTTAATTATATACTTATGTCATATTTTTATGAAATCATGCATGTTTATTACTAAAATTGCTTTGTTTAGCAATGCTACCGCAATGATACATACAGTATCACCAGATCAAAAGCCGAGCAGGACAAGCAAAGCCAGCGGAGGTACGAACTAACCTCCCCCCTACAAAACTCACGATTTTTCTTTGGATGCAGACACTTGGATTGCGAAATCTTCAAACATACTATACACTCGTGAGACAAACATTATTCAGGAATACGACCCTTCGGACCGTTACACTTACAAACATTTGCTATCAGCATACACCGGTGATGCCCTGTATATCACAATGATCCCAGTAACCGCAACATCTCAATCTACTATCAGCTAAGAAACTCTACTTCCATTTGCCATTTATTTCTTGTATAAGGCTACCATTCTACCTTCCGAGGTTAAGCTCTACCTCCATCTGAATTCCTGCATAAGGCTACCATTCTACCTTCCGAGGTTAAGCTCTACCTCCATCTGCATTCCTGCATAAGGCTACTATTTTGCTTTCCGAGGTTAAGCTCTATCTCCATCTGCATATTTGCATAAGGCTATCATTCTGCCTTCTGAGGCTAAGCTCTGCCTCCAATTTCCTTTGAAACTAAGCACTATCTCAAGCATCGTTTATTTCATTTCTTTTACGGGCTAAGTTCTGTCCTTCAATTTGCAAGACTAAGCTTTGTCTTGTCCACGTCGTGCTACTACATTTCATGGGCTGAAAGATTTCCCCATACTGCATCTTCATGGCTGAAAGATCACCCCATACTGCATTTGCATGGCTGAAAGATCGCCCCATACTGCATCTTATGGGCTGAAAGATCGCCTCATACTGCATCTTATGGACTGAAAGATCGCCTCATACTGCATCTCATGGGCTGAAAGATCACCTCATACTACATCCTATGGGCTAAAAGATTGCCTCATACTGCATCTTATGGGCTGAAAGATCGCCAAATTATCCGAAGGCATTATTGTTCAGAGGCACCATCTTCATAGCCCGAGAACACCGTGTCATGGCCTGAGGATCCCTTTTAACATTTTGCATATCATTATTCAAAGGCACCACGGTTCGGAAGCACCATCCTCATAGCCCGAGAGCATCATTTCATGTCCTGTGAATCCTTTATCATACGCTTCATGGCCCAGGACGTCATGGTCTAAAGACGTCATCCTAATCGTCTGAAAATAACATTCATGGTCCAATGGGAATTTGCATCATGTTTAAATTTATGCATAATATATGCTTGTATTGTTCCTAATTGCAGGTACACCAGCGAGCAACAGCCATCCTGGCAGGAATGATCCCGCTCCAGTTCCAGCAACCACATCAAACCTAACCATTCCCGTAACCTTTCACTCACCCGACCCTAGATATTGTGTTCGTTCTTGAAAGTCTTTGTCGGCCTACTACGCCGACGGATCTTGAAATACATATGGCCTGATTCCTGTAAAACTAGGGATATGTAGGCAGCTTAGAAGCCAGGGTGCGGCCTATCTTCTTCAAAACATTTCGCTCGGTCAAAATTGACCATCATATCTTTACCCGACAAGTCTTTCATCCTTCCCGGGTAAAGAGGGGCAGTCGTTGATACCCAATTTTTCCCTATATATTTTTTCAATATACAAAATACTTTCAAAATAGCATATACATGCATATATAAGCATGTCCAAATATTTTATTATTTTTTCATAATTTGTAAAGGTTTTTAAATCAATTTATTTCCCCTTTTATCCATAAAAACCCCAATAATTATTTCCAAAATCGTTATTTTGGTAATTCATTTGTTGGACTTTTATATTTATTCTAAAATATAGCTAAGGTAGTTTTTGCATATTTTTACAAATTTATTTAGTATTTTTTAAACTAAATTGCATATAATTGCAATATTAGCCTCTTTTAAGATTTAATTGCGTTTATATTCATAGAAAGTATGTCCTGTATTTTTAAATTAATAATTATATGTTATAAATCATTTTAGTGCTTTCAATTTGTTTTCAGAAATTAATTTACTATTTTTTTTAATTTTAAAAGAGGAAAATTGGCTATTTAAATAATAGCCCAGTTACATTTCAATTATAGCCTAAATCTAACCCCAATTTAAACCAAATTGCCCAGCCCAATTCCATTTTAAACCCTACCCCCAACCCAATTAAACTGACCCAAACCCAGATTCCTCACCTACCCTTTTAAATCTAGGTCGTTGATCATTTAGATCAACGGCCATCGTTCCCCCTTACCTTTCTTAACCTTAAATGACCCCTTACCATACCTCATTCTTCACCAAACGCTGCCCTTGAATTCCCTTTCCCTCTCAATTCTCTTTGAAACCCTCATGAACCCTAGTCGCCGCCATCTAATCCCACCCTAATCCACCCTAAACCCTGCCTAATCCATTGTCTCCCATGTCCATTGGAGATGTGTAGTGGCCTCCTATGGCTCCTGGGTGTTTGTTTCTGTGGTTTCATGGCCAGACCTTGAGGGAATATGGTCCAGTCCTTGCTTGACTTTTGTTCATGGCCTTTCTCCGGTCATCCATGACCTTTCTCCGGCCAACCATGGCCGTTCGAGTCAGATCCTTGACTCTCCTGGTTAGATCGGTAACTTTCAAGGCCTTTCTCACCCTTTTTGGGTCTTTCAAAACCCTAATCTTTAAGATCTTTTGGTTTTCTTTCAGATCTGTGCTTACTATGAATTTCTTAAGTGTTTTCTCAAAGGTTCTTCAACTTTTCTTTCAAAATGACTCTTTATTTTCTCCGATTAGGGTTTCTCTTAAACTCTCTTTTAAAAATCTCTTCTCTAATTCTTGATGTTGTTTTATGATTTTACTATGTTCAAACTACTTGTTATGCTTTCTTTCTACTTGAGTCGGCATGTTAAAACCCTAGTTCCTTTTAGTCTCATCCGAGTTCTGAAATTGCATGTTTAAATGGGTACTTGTTCGATTACGTTCTTCGTTCTTGCTTGACTTATTTGATTCTGAGTTTTATCATCTTTTAAACTCGATTATTGTGGAAACCATAGGTCTTTTGGTCTGAGACTGCTTGTTTAAATGTATACTTGACTCGATTAAAGGTTCCTTGTTTCAGACTCTCTTTTCTTTTATGTGACTTATCTGATTCTGAGTTTCACTATCTTTTTAACTCGACTATTGTTAAAACCCTAACTTCTCGAAAGGTTTCCTCACTTGTTACTGTGAGACCTTTACTTGTTTTGACTCTCTTCTTTACTTTGGCTATGCGTGTGAGCCTTGACTATCTAACTTTGTTCGCTACTAAATCCTATGCTTATTTCTGCTACTATTGTATGTTGTTTCTTTTGCCAATGTGCTTGGCCTCGCATGTCTGATGCTACTGTTCACTCTATTTATATACTGAAGTGTAGAATCATGTTTCTTCCTTGATTGATCTTAATTTGGTGACTGATTGCAAAAGTTTTTCTTTTGTGACCCCTAATTTCACTCGCTTGTTTAAAATTAATTGATTCCTTTCCATTTACTGTGATGTTTTACCTTGCTAAATCTTTTCCAAAATAAGCATATCTTTGTACTAAGACTTTATTGTTTACTTCATGCTTTTACTGCCCCTTTTATGGCAATAATCAATCTGTCTCCAAACTGATTTTCTTTCCTTAATTAGACCTGCTGCTACCCGTTAAACAGTGATTCCTTAATTAAAGGGAATCACTTGTGGTAATTGATTCTGATTTGTGATTGTTTCCATGCTTGTGTTAAGACTTTACTTATTACCTTATTCTTCACCTGTTTTCAAAACTATAAATACCCACCTTCTTTTCTTTCAAAGACACGAACCATCTGAGTTCAGAACACACACTTCACTCGAAACTCTCTCTTTTCTATTACTACTTGCGCTACTGCTTTGTCTAGCCGGCTGAAAGCCAAAGCTAGACTATGGAATCTTGGTTATTTCTTTCTTTCTGCACTTTTCTTCTCTACTGGTATGTCCTAGTTAATATTTAAGCATCAACAACAACATTTTCTTTAGTTGTTTCAATTTCCTTCACTCCTGCCTACCTCTGCTTATGTTTATGCAATCCAGTTACATTACTAAGCATGTTGTAATCTGCTCCCTCCCCTTCTAAATTAATGTTTTCCCTTATGTATGTACTCTGTCAGTCACTTGTTATGTGATTTACTGACTTATGAATCCCAAACCCCCATATCCTCCTATGTGTTCGTCTTCTCTGGCTGGTTTGTGGGCATGCCAGCATCATCTATTGTTGTGCATGTCCAAACCTGACCCTTTCTATGGTCATATGTTTCATGCTATGTATTCCTAAAACCCCTGACCCCTTTGTGCAATTACTGATTCTGTGTAGTTTAAGTTTTACTACTATTATTTTCAAATCACCCTTACCCCTTACAATTCTCAACCCAGTTTTAAATAAATCTCTGTTTCTGCACTTCCACTATACTCTTAGGACTTAGGTTCTGCCCCTCTTGTGTGAGACTTACCTTGGGACCCTTGAGCTTCCTCTGAACTTGGAAACATAAGGGTTGGCTCTTCCACACTTCACTCATCTCTATTTGGTTATGCAAACCTGGGTATAAGCACTGCCCGGGGTCCCTTGAGACCCTTAGGGAACTTTGACACACCCAGGTCTGAGAAAGGCTTTGAAACAAGTGGCATTTGAGGTGGTTTATTCCATAACTCAGAGAGGAAGTCAGAATCAGGTTTCCTATGGTTGTAACTTCTTATTTTTACATTTTTCTGATGTAATTCTGTATTTGGTCTGTAGTTTTGTAACAAATATTGGGGTTGGCTAGTGAAAAGGGATGGGGTAATTATGCATGTCTAAGATGTTAGAAGGGTAGAGAACATACCTATAGGATCTGTTTTTAAATTCTATATGTTTTAATTCTACACTTAGATAACATGTCTATAGGATCTGTTTAATAAATTCTGCATGTTTCACTTCCACACCTAGATACCATGCCGATAGGATCTAAATGGCTATAATCAGACACCATGTCTATAAATTAAAATTAGTGTTTTTAATAGAAATCACGCCTATAGGAATTTTGCTTTAATCAAATAAATCCTGCCTACTTCACTACATGCTCAATTAGATACCATGCCTATAGGACCAAAATGAGTGTCTGTAGGAATTAAAATCAAGAATAGGGATCATGTCTATAGGATCTGAAACCAGTTTAGTTAAAAAATCAGTTGACTCGTACTGTTCTGAATCAGTTTAAGCAACCTACTCCTTTTATTAATACGGTTTAGATATCATGCCTATAGGATCCAAATAGCCTGTTTAAAATTAACCACTACTTTGATGTATTCCTAATCAGTAATAGATATCATGCTTATAGGACATCACCAATGCACACTCAGGAAAGCCTTAGGTAACAATGATAAAACTGAATCCGCCTTTGTTTAATTAGCAACTGCTACAACCAACAGGCAGGACTGATTCAGACTTCTTATCTGATTTATGTAACAAATTGGCCTGCTTCAACAATTAAAACACCCCTGCCTTAGTGCTTTAAATTCTGACCCTAAATGTGTTTAAGTCATGCTATTTATATGTTTTACTTGAGGAGGTATATATGAGCCTTTTAGTTGTTTATATGTTTCCCCTAATATGCAGTCCTATGTGTTTTGAATATTGCCTTAGTCTTTTTACCTTTAAAACTCAAGAGTCAGCCTAAAATCCTCCCTCTTATTAGAATAGTAGTCCTAACTTCCTCTAGGACTGATAGGAATGGGATGGGTGATAGCATGCAATAGAGGTCGAAACCAATTTGCGCTTTAATACCTTAACAGGGTGGGAAGGGTAGATATGGATATGATGATCGGTGCGCTAATACCACGTGTATCCCCTTTACTGAGGAGTGTCATATCGGGTATCGCATTGATGTGATCCATATTATAAATAAACCTAGGACCCCCCTCCTTTTATATTCTCAAGTATTTGTAGAGATATAACTCATTTTCAAAACTCGCCTTTTAATTGTTTTCAAGCTCTTATGTGTTCAAACTCAATCCCCTACTACTTGAGCCTATGCTTGTGTATCTGCTAATTGTACAAAATTCACAAAACTGTATGGCCGGGAACCACATTAGTGGATCCTGAGGGGTGCCTAACACCTTCCCCTTGGGATAATTTTAATCCATTACCCTATCTATGGTTATCAAGCTAACTTAGAAATGAACCCTATAGGTGTCCTAATGCACCTTAAATCATTAGGTGACGACTCTTCAAATGCAAAACCCAGTTCCCAAAAGGAATGAGTTGTCCTATACCCAAAATGTCATAAACCCGATTTTCTGATGCAAAGAGGAAAAAGGGGGCGCGACAGCGTATGATAAGGATTCGCATGCCATGAAATGATGTTCTCGGGCCATGAAAATGGTGTCTCCGAACCATGATTCCTTTGAATAATGATATGCAAATTTGAGAGATCCTCAGGCCATGGCATGGTGTCTTCAAGCTATGAGGATGATGCCTTTAGAATATGGCGCCTTTGGATAGATTGGCGATATTTCAACCCATGAGATGCAATA
Organism: Nicotiana tabacum; assembly: GCF_000715075.1. NCBI lineage: Eukaryota > Viridiplantae > Streptophyta > Magnoliopsida > Solanales > Solanaceae > Nicotiana > Nicotiana tabacum. The sequence goes on along the minus strand of NC_134087.1, from coordinate 150,095,083 downwards.
ACATGATGTAACAAGACAAGGCTTAGTCTTGCAAAGTGGAGGGCAGAGCTTAGCCTGATTGAAAAGCAAGTAGATAGTAGTAGAAAATAGAGCAATATTTGTGCAAAGAGGGGATAGTGCTTAGTCCCGTGCAAGTGGGGAGGCAAGGATTAGCCTTATGCAAATATGGAGTCAGGGCTTAGACTCATGCTATATTGGAGACAGGTCTTAGTCTCCTGCAAGCGTGGAGTCAAAGATTAGACTCATGCAAATATGAAGTCAGGGCTTAGACTCATGCAGGTATGGAGGCAAGGATTAGCCTCATGCAAATATGGAGTCAGGGATTAGACTCATGCAAGATTGGAGACAAAGCTTAGTCTTATTCAAATAGGGAAACAAGGATTAGCCTTATGCAAATATGGAGGTAGAGCTTAACCTCATGCAAATATGGATTCAAGGCTTAGACTCATGCAGTTATGGAGGCAAGGATCAGCCTCATGCAAATATGGAGTCAGAGATTAGACTCATGCAAGATTGGAGATAGAGCTTAGTCTCATGCAAAGAGAAAGTGGCGCTTATCTTTATGCAAATATGGAGTCAGGGCTCAGACTCATGCAAGATTCGGGACAGGGCTTAGTCCCATGCAAATGGAAGGCAATGCTTAGCCTTATGCAAATATGGAGGTAGAGCTTAACCTTATGCAAATGTGGAGTCAGAGATTTGACTCATGCAAATATGGAGTCAAGGATTAGACTCATGCAAGATTAGAGACAGGGCTTAGTTTCATGTAGAGAGAAGGCAGTGCTTAGCCTTATGCAAATATGGAGGTAGAGCTTAACCTCATGCAAAGAGAAGGCAATGCTTAGCCTTATGCAAATATGGAGGTAGAGCTTAACCTCATGCAAGATTCGGGCTAGGGCTTAGTCCCATGCAAATGGGGAGTCAGAGATTAGACTCATGCAAATATGGAGTCAAGGATTAGACTCATGCAAAGAAAAAATAACAGATAAGGGTAGAGCGTATCTTAGCTAGGATAGGTTCAATGTCTAACGGTCAGATGGATGGTGAATTTGCTTTGTGTACGAGTGCTATCGTCAAATGTGCCTGCGTTCAAAGAAAAATTGTAAGTTTCATGAGGGGAGGTTGGTTCTTTCTTTGTCTGTCGGCCTTGCTTTGCTCCGCTCTGGAAGCCCCCTTCGAGTTCCCCTAGGTAGAACCTGACTATTATAAAAATAGAATTTTCAAAAAATATGTATTCATTGATAAAATAGGATTGTTTTGGAAGTGTATTGATATATCAAGTAACATTTTGATGATCTAGCGACTGTGACACATTTCAAAGGCATTGCAACTCTCTTATGTTGGAATTTTGAGGGTCCTCCTCAAAATTCTGCCCCAGCTTGGTAGATGATTTTTAACCATTTGTGGATGGCGGACCTTGACGAATCTTCTTCCTTCTCAAAATTCTACCCCAGTTCTTCACTGACAACTGACTTCCTGGCATGTGATGGCGTTGGCTGGACTTGTTTCGGAATTTTGAGGACCCTCCTCAAAATTCTGCCCCAGTTTCTGATTCTGGGGGAAATTGAAAATTTTATTATGATATGACCGAACCCATAAGGCTGCCTACATATCCCCTCTTAAACGGGAATCAGGTCAAGCATAGTTCAATTATATCAGAAAGGAAATGTGAAATGATTCTAGGCATAGTATATCTTGACTGCGTCTGAATTGATTGGTTTTGGCTAGATCTCTCCATCCATCTCTGCAAGTATGAGTGCTCCTCCTATTAGTACTCTGTGAACTATATACGGACCTTGCCAGTTGGGAGAGAATTTTCTTTTAGCTTCATCATGGTGTGGGAAGATCTTCTTCAATACTAGCTGCCCTGGTATGAACTGTATTGGTTTGACCCCTTTGTTGAAGGCTCTGGACAGTTTGTTCTGATAAAGTTGTCCATGACATATTGCGTTCATCCTTTTTTCATCGATAAGGGCCAATTGTTCATAGCGACTCCTCATCCATTCTGCGTCGCCGGGTTCAGCTTCCTGTATGACTCTTAAAGAATGAATCTCTACCTCGGCTGGGATGACAGCCTCAGTACCATAAACCAGCATGTAGAGGGTTGCCCCGGTTGATGTGCGAACTGTGGTGCGGTACCCTAACAGAGCAAAGGGTAACTTCCTCCCATGCCACTACTTGTGATTCTCTACCATTTTCCTTAGTATCTTCTTAATGTTTTTGTTGGCGGCTTCTACGGCTCCATTCATCTAAGGTCTGTAGGCGGTGGAATTCTTGTGTTTGATTTTGAAAGTTTCACTTATAGCTTTCATCAGGTCACTATTGAGTTTGGCGGCATTGTCAGTAATAATAGACTCAGGAATTTCGAATCGGCAAACAATACAATCCATGACAAAATCTGCAACAACCTTCTTGGTTGTAGCTTTGTAAGATGCGGCTTCTACCCATTTTGTGAAGTAATCAATGGCTACCAGAATAAACCGGTGTCCTTTTGAAGCCGTGGGCTCAATCGGACCAATAACATCCAATCCCTAGGCGATGAATGGTCAAGGTGAGCTTGTTGCATTGAGCTCGTTTGGTGGCACCTTTATCATGTCGGCATGCATTTGACATTGAAAGCATTTGCGGACATACTGAATATAATCCATCTCCATGATCATCCAAAAGTAACTGCCCTGAGTATCTTCTTGGCCAGAATGAAACTATTCATGTGCGGGCCACATGTCCCAGCATGCACATCCTCAAGTAGCTTAGAAGCTTCCTTTGCGTCGACACACCTTAGCAAACCCAAATGCGGAGTTCTTCTGTACAAGTTCCCTCCGCTATGGAAGAAGTGATTTGATAATCTCCGGAGCGTGCGTTTTTGAATGTGATTTGCGTGCTCCGGATATTCTCCTTTTGATAAGTACTCCTTGATATCATGGAACCAAAACATTCCATCGGCTTTTTCCTCGGCATAAGCACAATATGCTGGCTGATTATGGATCCTTACCTAAATGGGATCAATATAGTTCTTATCTGGATGCTGTATCATTGATGATAAAGTGGCTAATGTGTCGGCAAACTCATTCTAAATTCTGGGCACATGTCAGAATTTTATCTTCGTTAACCTCCTTTTCAATTCCTGCACATGGTGCAGATATGGCAATATCTTGGAATTCTTGGTGGCCCATTCTCCTTGCACCTGGTGCACAAGCAAATCTGAATTGTCGATCACTAACAACTCCTAGATGTTCATGTCGACCGCCATGTTGAGCCCTAGTATGCAGGCTTTATATTCTGCCATATTGTTGGTGCAAGAAAAATCAGAGTTTAGCAGATACAGGATAATGCTGACATGTCTCTGACACCAAAACTGCTCCAATGTCTACTCCTTTGAAATTTGTGGCTCCATCAAAGAACATCCTCCAACCGGCATATGCTTCAGTAATGTCTTCTCCTACGAATGATACTTCTTCCTTAGGAAAATACGTTTTCAAGGGTTCGTATTCTCCTTCTACCTGATTTTTAGCGAGTTGATATGCCAATGCTTGTCCCTTGACTGCCTTTTGAGTTACATAAACGATGTCGAACTCACTTAGTAGTATCTGCCATTTAGCCAACTTCCCCGTAGGCATGGGCTTCTGAAATATGTACTTTAGAGGATCCATCCTGGATATGAGGTATGTAGTGTAGGCATAGAAATAATGCCTCAACTTCTGGGCTGTCCAGGTCAGAGCACAGCAAGTGCATTCAAGCAGAGAGTACCGCGCTTCATAAGGTGTGAATTTCTTACTCAGGTAATATATGGCTTGCTCCTTTCTTCCTGTCTCATCATGTTGTCCCAAAACACATCCAAAGGCTCCGTCTAACACGGAAAGATAAAGCAGCAAAGGTCGTCCTGGTTCTGGCGGGACTAGAACTGGCGGTGTGGACAGGTATTCCTTGATATTGTCAAAAGCTTTATGACAATCCTCTGTCCAGGTTGTTTCAGCATTTTTCCACAGCATCTTGAAGATGGGTTCACATATGACAGTGAAATGTGTTATGAATCGACTGATGTAGTTGAGCCGTCCCAGGAAGCTCATCATGTCCTTTTTTCTTTTGGGTGGTGGTAACTCCTGAATAGCTTTGACTTTAGTCGGATCTAGCTCGATCCCTCGGCGACTGATAATGAATCCCAGTAACTTTCCTACGGGGACCCCGAACACACACTTTGCAGGGTTCAACTTCAGATTGTACCTCCTGAGCCTGACGAAGAACTTCCTCAAGTCTGCTATGCGATATGTGGCCCTTTTGGATTTGATAATGACTTCGTCCACATATACCTCTATTTATTTGTGTATTATATCATGGAAGATGGTTGTCATGTCCCTCATGTAAGTAGCCTCGGCATTCTTCCGACCGAATGGCATCATCTTGTAATAATATACACCCCAAGGCATAATAAAAGCTATTTTCTCGGCATATTCTTCATCCATCTAGATCTGGTGATAACCTGTGAAGCAATCTACAAAGGATTGGAGTTCATGCTTGGTGCAGTTATCAATCAGGATATGTATATTTGGTAGTGGGAAGTCGTCTTTGGGACTTGCTCTGTTCAAATCCCGATAATCAACACATACCCTGACCTTCTCGTCCTTCTTTGGAACTGGCACGATATTAGCTAACCATGTTGGGTACTCAACCACCCTGAGAACCTTGGCTTTGATCTGTTTAGTAACTTCCTCCTTGATCTTCAAACTCATGTCTGGTTTGAATTTTCTGAATTTCTGCTTGACTGGCAGGCACATGGGATTGGTAGGCAAATTGTGAGCTACTATAGATGTGCTCAAACTGGTCATATCGTTATATGACCATGAAAAGATGTCCTCATATTCCTTTAGAAAATGGATGTATTCTTCCTTATTTGTTGGTGACAAATGAATGCTGATGCGAGTCTCTTTGACTTTCTCGGCAACTCCCAAATTTACTACTTCTGTTTCGTCCAAGTTGGATTTAGGCTTGTTCTCAAAGTTCTCAACTTCCCTGACAATTTCCTCGGGTATCTCATCTTCTTCCCCTGAGTCACTATTCTCATGTTGTGTTGCCTCATTACATGTCACAGCCACTAGTTCATTAGGAAAAGTAATAATAACACTACAGAAGGGAAAAATATAAAAAATAGTAATGAATAATGATAAAGGATAAATGCATTTGATTAAAACTGAGAAAATTGTTCAAACAAAGTTGGGCTCGGTGAATCGAACGTTTATTTTGAAATAAAGAAATCTTAAAACAAAATTGCTGGAAATTCTAAATGCCTAGAACGGCTATAAATTCTGCCAAGCTACCCAGGGACTCAGTGGGCTCGGGATGGTGTAACGGTCCAGTTCCAGAGAACGGCTCCCTTTGACACGATCTGAATGGAGAGGCCTTCTTCTTCCTCCTCCTCAATTATGGCACTGCAATCCATATCTTTATCTTCCAAGAATAGATCCTTCAGCCCAACTAGTGCTTCTTCTTCAGCAGTTCCCCATATTGTGTCTGCCTGATGGAAAGCCTATTCCAAATGGGGTATCAGTTGCTCAAGATGGTAATATGGTCCACGCCATGGAGGTGACCATTCCCTATACTCCTGCCATGTATACTGGTATCCGAGCCCAAAGGTGGTACCATGATGTTTTAGTCGTATCAACTTGGTGATAACCTGGACGTTCTTTCCTAACCCTTTTCCGGGTTCATATTCGAACCATGCCAGTATGCTCTCTATTTTGTTACTTCACCACTTATCCTTCTCGATGGCGTTGACCTGTTAAATGTGGTAATAGGTTTCTCCTCCTAGACTCCGTCTATGTCCGATGGCCGGAATAGTTTGACTGGTGTAGATGGGGTTACTCCTGTCTCCATGAATGATTACCTCCTGACGGTTCCATTCAAATTTTACCACTTGATGTAGTGTGGGGGGCATGGCTCCAGCAGCATGGATCTACAAGCATCCCAACAAAAGATTATATGAGGCCGGTATGTCAAGCACTTGGAATTCAACGTCGAACCAAGTTGGCCCCATCTGTACGCAAAGGTTGATCTCCTCGATCGTGGCCCTCTAGGACCCATCGAAAGCCTTCACATTCATGCTTCTGGTTCGTATTTCATGGAAACCTTTATCCAACCTTTTCAGGGTATCCAGTGGACAAATATTTAGACTAGAACCTCTATCAACCAGGACCCTGGCAATGAACTTATCTTCAAATTGTACAGTGATATGCAATGCTTGATTATGATTCAGACCTTCAGGCAGTAGCTCATCTTCATAGAAGATAATTTTATGGCTCTCCAGCACTTGACCGACCATATTGGCCACTTCTCCATCAGTGATGTTATTGGGTACATAAGCCTCGCTCACTACTTTCATCAAGGCATTCTTGTGTGCTTCTGAATTCTATAGTAGTGACAGGATAGATATCTGAGCAGGGACTTTGTTCAGATGATCGACAACAGAATAATCTTTCACCTGTACTTTCCTCCACAATTCATCTAGTCCGGTCTCAATGACAGGCTACCTAGCAGTGGCATTCTTACTTGAACCTCCCAGGTGTTCAAGTGTGTAGACTCTTCCAATTCTAGTCATCCCTTGTGCGGCGTCAGATTCCTCTATCTTAGCCTTTCCTTTTTGTTGAGCCTCGGCGACATAATCCCAAGGTATTGCCTTTGAGTTGAATAGGGGTGTGGTTGACACCGTCACAGTAAAAGGTGTGACCACTTCTACTTCAAATGGAGAGGATGTGGCTACAGGCGGACTTACTTCCACCTCGAATGGAACTGATGCAGTTACCTCAACGTCAATAGGTGCCTGAGTCTGAACCACAATGGAGTAAGTGTAACTGCAACCTTAAAGTCATCGCTTTCTCGGATAAGCCTGATTGAACCCTCGGGGTCCCATTCTTCATTTGTTTCTATAACATGTACTATGTCACCTCTATAAACAGGGAGGGATTGTTGCGGACATTAAGTGCGGCTTCCTTCACTTATATGACCTTGTTGTCAATGAGTGTCTGGATTTTATCCTTCAATGTTCGGCACTCGGCAATGGTGTGCCCTTTCATACCGGAGTGGTATGCACAGGTTTTGTTCAGATTAACCCATTCGGATGGATTTTCTAGTGCCACAGCGGGAATAGTAGTGACGTAACATACGGCCTTTAACCTTTCATACAATTAGTCGATGGGCTAAGCAATGGCGGTGTATTGCTTGGGTGGCTTGCGATCAAAGTTAGGTCTTGTTCTTGGATAGTTTTGGCGAGTTGGTGGTGATTGGAAGAGGGTTGGTTAGGAATTGTAGGTATGATAGACGGTGGTTGGTTGGGAATATCTGGGAGATGAAGGTTGATATGTAGGTGGCGATGCTTGATATGTGGGTGGAGGTGTTTGATATGTGAGCGGAGGTGTTTGATATGTGGGTAGGGGTGTTTGGTACTTGAGTGGAGTTTTTGGGCCCTGGGCCACCATTACTACCCCGACATCTCTTTTCTTTGATATGCCGCCTGATTGGAGTGCCTTATTCGTGGCTTGCAGTGCCTCGAAATTTGTTACCATCCGCTCTTGATTCCTTCCTCGATCATTTCCCTGAGCTTAATAATATCAGAGAATTTGTGGTTTTCGATGACCATCGGTCTATCATAATATTGTGGATCCTGTGCTCTGACGAAGAATTTATTCATATATATTTCGTCCAAAGCAGGCCTGACCTTGGCAGCTTCTGACCTCTAACGAGTAGCATATTCGTGGAAAGTCTCAGTAAGTTTCTTCTTGAGGTTCTGAATTTAGAAGACAATTGGTGAATTCTGTGTGTTGAACCTGAACTAATCCATGAAATCTGACGTCATGCTTACCCAATTAGACCATTTCTTGTGATTCTGGCTGATATACCAAGACAAAGCGTCCCCAGTAAGGCTTCTCATAAAGAGCTTCATCTGAATCTTTTCATCTTTTCCAACCAAGCTTGTCACAGTAGGTCCTTAGGTGAACCTTAGGATCACCTGTACCATTGAACATTTCGAATTTGGGAGGTTTGTACCCCTCTGGAAATTCCACATCTGGTTGTATGCATAGATCTTCATAGTTCAAACCTTCTATTCCTCTATCGCCTTCAACACCTTGGACTCGGTTTGTTAACTTCTTGAGTTCTTCGTCCATGTTCTTAATGAGCAGGTCCTTCTGGAAGGGTTTCGGTGCACAGGAGATTAGTTGGGTAGAATGTGGTATAGTTTCCACGTATATGGGGTTGCTCTGATGGGTGCTAGGGACTTAGGTATAGTAATGGTCATTGGTGGAGTTTTGTGGATCTGGAATCAGTATGGTAAGTGGTGGTTGGTGGGTATGGGATCGGTTGGTGCTGTTGTGGTGGAGTTGGTATCGGTAGTGGATTGATATTATGTGGTGGAGTTGCGTATTAATTTGGTATGGTAGGATTTTGCAGCTGTTGGTTTTGTGTATTTTGAGGAGGTGTTGAGTTCTTTGCGTTCTGTTGGTGGATATCATGGACATTGAGGGTGACTGACAAGTTTGCCAAATTGCGGACCTACTCAAGTTCTCCTTGCAGTTCTAGTATCTTTTGTTCAAGTCTCAAAACTAGGTCATTCGGGGCCAGAGTACTACGGCCATAGGAAGTTTCTGTGTTCTCAATGTTTTCCTTTCGGATTCCACTTAAGTCGTCCATCTTTGATTTCCCTCTGCTTTTTGTGTTGCTTGGATTAGGAAGAGGTGGATGGCCTCTAGATCCGGTATGATATGCTGACGAGGCCAGTATGGATGACCAACCTATAGGAATGGGAATAATAATAAAAATAAACAAAAAACAAAAAGGTAACAAGTTAGTGAGGATCCTGAAATGTTTGCAGTATTTAAACACATAGTGCGAGATATGAACTCGTATCCTAATTTGGGAGCCTCGTCGTGACCGAGGTAGGCCAAGAGACAAATAATTTGGAGAACTTCAAATGCGAATAAATGCTTCATTTCATAATATAAAAGTAGACGAATCCCAGAACGACACTAACATAATAATAAAACAAGTCGCTATTGGCACTTGGCCTTATTACATTTGAAGAAAAACAAGTAAATCTAATCCATTTGGTCCCAGAAGGACCTTTCCCAGATTCGATCTTCTGGACTCCATCAAACAGATCTCCCAGCTCGCGTAGTCCAAGCAGCAAGTAGGCTCGGGCTAGATGTCCTCCCTCGGCTCCTTCAGCATTCTGACAGTTTTCAATCCTTTTTATGACTTTGCCCTCCAGCTCCACTATTCCTCACTCTAGGTATTACTGTTTCCTGTTGGAAGTGACTGCCATCTCTTTCCATTCCTCAATCAACCTCGCGTTCCTCTCATGTATCTCCCGATGCTCATTCTCAGAGTCATGGACTCTCTTGTGCAGCCTGTTGTACTTGACTTGGGCTTCAGCCTCATTGTCTATGATTATGTTCCCTCGACCAGTCCTCGGTGTCACCGTTCCTTTCAGATTGTCCTCCAACCATGCAGGGTAGAGAGGCTTGCACCTCGCATGATATCTGTCTAGCTCAACAGTGCTTTTCTCCACAATGATTTTGCAGTGCCACATGTGCTAAGCTTGGCACTTGTAAGGTATGTCATCATCTTGGAAATCTACCTTGAAATGACTCAGCTTGATGACCCTTGGTACAACCTGCTTTCTGCTTGCTTGCCTCATAACTCGTATAGGGACATATGGATATATCTCTCTCAACCCGATCAATACCAAATTCGGAGCATCCCTGGACCTGATAATGAACTCGTCCTTTGGAAACCATTCAACCATCCACTGCATCTGTTCCTCGGTCAAATTGTCGAAGAACTCTACCCATTTGCTAGCACTTCCCGGTTGAGCAAATATGTCTGGAATGTAGGTCATCTTCTTAGGGTGATGGAAAGTGATGTGGTCATTCCTAGCCCTTCACGGAAATTCTTGGTGATAGCGACCCTTTTGGAGATGCTCCAACAACTATAATTGCAGCAATAAATTGCAGCCCTCGAAATGTTGGACCACTCTTTGATAGCGTTTTAGGGCCCTATAGATATCAGTTATGATCATGGGGACTATGGTATATGTCTGCCCATTAATCCCTTCCATCAGAGTTTTGGAGACCATGGCCAACCTAGTATGGATTCTTCCCTTTTTCATTGGGAACACTATCATCCCCAGAAAGCACACGATGAATACAAACACTCTGTAGTGGATATGACCCAGTGAAGTGAGAGCTATCTCATCATGATAAGTGCGGAAAGACTTGTTGTGGCCATACCTCTCGTAGAGATATTTGAAAAGTGTATAGGAGTCCTTCAGGCACACTAGGTCGACATTCTTTTTCAGCCCCATCATTTTCAAAAATCCCCTGCCTATATGGTTTTTCGGTACCAAAAACCTGGGACTGTCCCAAGCCAACCCTGCAAGTCCTCCTATTTCCTCTAGGAGTGGTGTCATTTCTATGTCGCCGAAATGGAACACGGCTCTTTCACTATCCCAGAATAGGGTAGCAGCCTCGATTAATTTCTTGTTTGGTTCAATATCTAACAGGGAAGGCAAGTTACCCAGGTACTTTTTCACATGCTTCTTGTCACTTGAGGAAACATCTTCCCACCAATTCAGCAAAATTGGAGGGATATTGCTAACTATACCGAATCTGGGGACTTCAAGCCTCATTTTCTGCAAATCAAAAAAAGGTTAGGTCTTACCCCCACCGAACTAGACTATTTATACATCTATGATCAGCATATCGGCATTTAGTCCTCCAAATTAATGCACAGAATGTGATTGCGTCCGTTGGGATCATGGAAAACCCAATGGACTTTGGATAAAGCTTATTTTAAAGGATCATTATGTGGACAACATAAATGATCCAACTAGGTTTGACCATGATGCATGAACAATTTAAACAGAGTAAGGTTCCTATGGGGTTTTAGACTAGTACCCTCAGGAGGATAACTTGAGGGGGAAGGCACAGAACCGTCGACTGCACCGCTGATCGAATGATTTTACCGCAAATAAGCCTTTCTGAATTTAAGGGTAATAAATAGGAAGAGCTGTTGATACCCAATTTTTCCTGTATATTTTTTTGAATGCAAAATACTTTCAAAACAGCATGTATAGGCATATATAAGTATGTCCAATTGTGTTATTATTTTTTCGTAATTTCTAAAGATTTTAAAACTAATTTATTACCCCATTTTACTGATAAAAACCCAATAATATTTCCAAAATTATCATTTTTGGTGATTCATTTATTGGATTCTTATATTTATACTAAAATATAGATAAGTTTATTTTTTGCATATTTTTTATAATTGATTTAATATTCTTAAGGCTAAATTGCATATAATTGCAATTTTAGTCTCTTTTAGATTTAATTGTGTTTATATCTATAAAAATTAAGTCCAGTATTTTTAATTTGATAATTATGTACCATAAATCATTTTAGTACCTTTAATTTATTTACAGAAACTATTTTATTATTTTTTATAAATAAAATAGGAAAATTGGTTATTTAAATGTTAGCCCCATTTTATTTCAATTATAGCCTGATTTTGAACCCCAACTGAATGCAATTTGAAGCCCAATTACCCCGACCCAATTACAATCTAAATCGACCCAAACCCTATTCTTTAAACCGCCCCACTTACCCATTTAATCCAGGCCGTTGATCAAAATGATCAACGGCCACCAGACCCTCTTACCTTAATTAATCCCAAACGACCCCATAAACCCTACCATTTTCCACCATACGCTGCCTCTGAATCCCCCCTCCTCTCTCAAATCCTCTCTACAACACCCTCAAACCCTAGTCGTCGCCACCCTAATCCGCCTTAATCCATGGCCTTCCAAGGTCATCGGAGACCTGTATCATCCTCTCATGGCTTCTATGTGTTCGTTTCTGTGGTCTCATGACCAGATCCTGAAGGGGTTTTTGTCTGGTTTTTTGCTCGATGACTATTCTTCGGTCGTCTCTGACCTTTCTCCTACTAGTCATGGCTATTCGAGTCAGACTTTTGACTTTTCTACTTAGATCGATGGTTTTCAAGGCCTTTCTCATCACTTGGGGTTCTTCTGAAACCCTAATCTCTAAGGTTCTTTCGACTTCTTTTAGATCTGCTTCAGATCTATGTTTGCTTTGAACTTCTAAGCATTTTTCTCGAATTTTCTTTTAAAACTCTGCTTTCAAAACTCTTTATCTTTTCCGATTAGGGTTTTCTTGTTGAGTTATTTCAAAATGTTTCTCTGATTGTTATTGACATGTTTTGCTATGTTTGCTCATATCGTTCTTCTACCTAAGTTTGCATGTTAAAATGCCTAATTTCTTTTGACTGTTTATTAAACGAATGCATGTTTGCTTGAGTTTTGTCCAATTTGTTTGTTTACCCTCTTTTGAAACTCTTCTATTGTTGAAAATCCTATGGCTTTGGGTCTAAGACTGTTCGTTTAAGTACTTGACTCGATTTGAAGATCTTTATTTCAAATACTCTTATCCCTTTGTGTGATTTTTCTGATTCTGGGTTTCTATCTTCTCTAAAACTCGATTATGCTCGAAACCCTAATTTTTAAAAAGGGGTTTTCCTCACCTGCTACTGTGATATCTTCGCATGCTTTTAATATTCTATGTTTTCTTTACTACTGATTCAATGTGACTTGACCTACTGGACTATCATGCTTCGAATGTTGCCATCTACTGAATTTTGTGCTACTATTGCATACTATTTCCTTTTGCCAATAGGCTTGGCCTCGCATGTATAGTTTTTGTGCATTCTATTTATATGCTGAGGTTCTCTCTTTGATTGATCTTCAATCTTGTGACTGATTTCAAACCCTTCTTTTGTGAAAATGTGACTTCACTCGCATGTTAAGGTTAATTGATTATTTTCCTTGTTTTGCCTTACTGAATCCTTTCCGGAGTTAGAGTATTTATGTACCTAGACTCGATTGCTTACTTAATGTTTTACTACTTCTTTTACGGCAACTGTCAGCCTACATACAAATTGATTTCTTTCCTTATTTTGAACTTGTCACTGCCTATTAAGCAAGTAATCCCTTAATTAAAGGCAATCATTTGTATAATTAATTCTGAATTGTGATTGTTTCCAGGTTTGCAGCTTATTACTTCTCTCTTACTCATTTTCAGAAAGCTATAAATACCTTGCATTTCTTTTCTTTCAAATACACGAACACAAGGCATAAAGCACTTGAATTCAGACACACACCCCACCAAATCTCTCTCTTTTCTCTGTTACTACTTGTATTGCTGCCTTACCTAGCCGGCTGAAAGCCAAGGCTAGCCTATGGGAAACTTGCTTATTTTTCTCTGCATTCGCACTTCTTACTGTTATGTTCTAATTAAGTTTTTGCACCAACAACAACATGCTTATTTATTGTTTCTTGCATCCTTGTTTGTCTACTATTTGTTTTTAACTCAGTACCATTATTAAGCATGCTGTAATTTCCCCTTTTCCTATTCAGAATTAATGTATCATGACTTGTGAATCTTAAACCCCTACCCCAATGTGTTGTGGTTGGTTTGGGGCATGACAGCATTGGACATTATTGTGCATGACCTAAACCTGATTCCCCTAGGATCATAACCTCCATGTTTCTCTTATATGTTGTATGTTCTGATTAGTTTATAGGAATGTCAGCATTTCTCATTGTTGTGCATGCCCAAAGCTAACCCATGCCTAAGTATATAGGCTCCTTGAAATGGATTCCCAACCCTTGACCCCCCTTTGTGTGAAGTTATTAACTCTATGTGTTATTGATTACTGTCTCCCTATCACTTCAGTTTTGAAACTCTGTTCCTGCATTTTCACTATCTTCTTAGAACTTAAGTTCTGCCCCCTTGTGTGAGCCTTGCCTTGGGACCCATGAGCTCCCTCTAAACTTGTACACATAAGGGTTGGCATTTCCACAATGCACTCATCTCTATTCTGGTTATGTAACTTGGGTGTGAGCACTGCCTGGGGTCCTCTTGAGACCCTTAGGGAACATTGACACACTCAAGTCTGAGAAAGGCTTTGGATCAATGGCATTTGAGGTGGTTTATTCCATAACTCAGAGAGGAAGTCAAGAATCAGGCTTCCTCTAGTTGTAACTTTTCTTTGTATTTTTCTGGTGTAATTCATTACTTTTGGTCTGTAATAATTTGTAATAAACACATGGGGTTGGCTAGTGAAAAGGGTTGGGTGATCATGTATGCTCAAGGGTAGAAAGCATGCCTGTAGAACTGTTTTTCTTAAATTTCTGCATGTCTAATTCTGCATTTTTAAACACCATGTCTATAGAGTTTATCTTAATTTCTTCATGATCAACTTCACACTTAGATAACCTGCCTATATGACTTATTTAAATTCTACATGCCATTTAGATATCATGTTTTAAGTTCTAAATAGATATAAGTAAGTATCATGCACATAAGGTTGAAATCAGTATAACATGTAGAAATCATGCCTATAGGGACTCCCAAGTAAAATTATGGTTCATTTTCTATTCACATTCAATGTTAGATATCATGCCTATAGGGATTAAAATCAGCAATATTAGATACCATCGCCTACAGAATCTGAAACTAGTTCAATTTAAAATCAGTTCGATTATGAACCAGTTTTAAACAACTTTCCTTCTCTATTTTACGAGGTTTAGCAAGCATGCCTATAGGATCTCAAACAATTCGCTTTAAGTTGTTACTGTTTCGCCACATTCTGAATCAATTAGATATCATGTCTATAGGACCTCACCTAAAACACTTAGGCAAGCCTTAGAGTAATAACCATAAAATTGAATCCGCTTTTGTTAATTGCTACAACCAGCAAGCAGGCCTGATTCAGACTTCTTATCTGAGTTAGGTAATAAACAGATCTGCTTCAATAATCAAACTCCCCTCGTCTTTAGTATTTTAATTAGACCTAAAAAAGTATGTGCAAGTCATGCTATTTATGTGTTTTGTTTGAGGAGGTGTACATGGGCCTTTACCTGTTTGCATGCTTCCCTAACATGCAGTATATGTGTTTTGTATGTTGCCTTAGACCTTTAGCCTTTGAAACCAAAAATCAGTCTAATATCCCTCCCCTTTAGGAATAGTAGTCCTAAGCTCCTCCGAGACTGATAGGAATGGGACAGGTAAATAGCATGCAATAGTAATCGAGACCAATCTGCGCTTTAATACCTTAACGGGGTGGGAAGGGTAGATATGGATATGATGACCGGTGCGCTAATACTACGTGTATCCCCTCTTTTAAGGAGTGTCATACCGAGTATCGCATTGATGTGATCCATATTAAATATAAACCTAGGACCCATTTTCCTTTATTTGCAAACTCTTTTTTTAAAACTCTTCTTTTAATTGTTCTTTCTTTTATATGTTTAAATTTAAATCCCCTAATATTTGAGCCTATACTTGTCTATTTGCTAAACTCACAATAAACTGTCTGGCCGGGAACCACACTAGTGGATCCTGAGGGGTGCCTAACACCTTCCCCTTGGGATAATTTCAAGCCCTTACCCTATCTCTAGTTATTCTAACGAAACTTAGAATTGAACCCTATTGGTGTCCTAATGCACCTTAAATCATTAGGCGGCGACTCTTCAATTGCAAAACCCAGTTCCCAAAAGGAACGAGTTGTCCTATACTAAATGTCATAAATCCGATTTCACGAGAAAAAGGGGGCACGACAGCAGGGCAACTCTGCTGGGGAATATTTAGGCTTTTACCATTTCAGACTATTATTGTGAATTTATACCTCTTTATGTGCAATTACTTGTTTGATTCCTTTAAGCATTCAATATCCTTTTCAACTGCAAAACTGACTTGTCTTCTTTGTTTCTTTCCTTTATTACTGCTTTAAATTATGAAACTGTTGTATTTACTGCTTTCTTAACGTGCTAATATGTGCCAACATGCTTTTAATTATTGCATAATCATGCTCAACATCATACTCCACTCGTGCCAAACAAATACCATAGCAATGCTTATAATGAGTGGTTGTGCTCTTCCTATATTATTACCCCATAAATTCGAAAAAGGCATATTTGCGGTAAAACCAGTCGACCAATGGTGTAGTCGACGGTTTCGTGCCTTTCCCCCTTGAGTTGTCCGCTCAAGGGTACCAGTCTAAAACCCCATAGAAACCTTACTCTGTTTAAACTGTGCATCATGGTCAAACCTAGTCGATTCAGTTATGTTGTCCGCATAATGACTCTTTAAGATAAGCCTTGTCCAAAGTCCACTGGGTTTCCCTAAACCCAAACGGACATCACCACGTTCTATGCATTTGTTTGGAGAACTAAATTCTTTATGCCAATTGTTGATATTAAATAGTCGAGTTTGGTGGGGGTAAGGGCCTAACCTTATTTGTTCTGCACAAAAATGAGGCACAAAGTCCCCAGATTCAGCATGGTCACCAATATCCACCCAAAATTTCTAAGCTAGTGGGAGGATCTTCACTCTAGTGATCAAACTCTTGTCCGAAAATATCTGGGCAATCTACCTTCTCTTCTGGAGATTCAACCCAACAACAAGATCATAGAAACTGCTACTTTGTTCTGGGAGTGTGAGAGGACCGTATTACGCTTCGGGGATATTGAAATGACACCCTTGCTAGAATAAATAGGAGGATTGGCCGGTATAGCATGGGAAACTCCGGGTTTGTTCATGCCTGAGAACTGCAAGGGCAGGGGCTTCCTCAAAATGATGGGTTTGAAGAAGAATCCAGAACTGACATGTTTGAAAGAATCCTACATTCCTTTTGACTATTTGTACGAAAGGTACGGTTACAGAAAATCCTATCGTACTTATCCTGACGAGTTTGCCATTATATCATTAGGGCATATTCACCGAAGGGTCTTTGTATTCATGTTCTGTTTCCTGGGGTTGATCATGTTCTCAATGAAGAAAGATAGAATCCATACCAGGCTAGTTATAGTAACTAAGACCTTAATGGAAGGAATTGGTGGGCAACCCTTCAGCATTATGCCCACGATCATTGCGGAAATATACCGAGCCTTGGAGAAGTGTCAACGAGAAGCCAAACACTTCGAAGGCTGCAATTTGCTACTTCAGCTCTGGCTCATGGAGCATCTCCAAAGGGGTAAATACCGACAAGTGATTCAGCAAAGAGACTGGGATGATTGTATCGCTTTCCATCATCCGAAGCGAATGAATTACATGCCCAACATGTTCGCCCAGCCAGAAGATGCCAAAGGATGGGTAGAATTATTCGATAATCTGACTAAGGACCAGGTACAGTCAATGTTCGAGTGGTTTCCGACCGAGGAATTCATCGCCCGATCCAGAAAGGCACCTTTCCAGATATTGATCAGTCTGCGAGGAACATACCCTTATGTCCCTCTCCGGGTTATGAGGCAAGCTGGTAGGAAACAGGTTATACCCAGGGTCGACAAGATGAGCCATTTACGGGCTGGCTTCTAGGCTGATGATAGTCCTTATAAGTGCCAAGCTCAGCATATGTGGCACTGCATGATCGTCATGGGGAGAAATACCATCGAGCCAAATAGATACCTTGCTGGTTGCGCTCCCTACTATTTGGGCTGGTTGGAAGATAATCACTATGGTCTGGGCCAGCCAGGGTTTGCTAGGGGCCACAGGATCATAGATGAAAGGTCCAAGGCATAGGTCAAATACAACCAAATGCGCAAGAGGATCCGGGAGTGCGAAAGCAAGCACCGTGAGATACAAGAAGCCAACCAGAAACTAATTGAGGAATGGAAAGACATGGCTGTCAGTGCCAACAAGCGACTGGGATACTTGGAGCGAGGCATAGTAGAATTGGAAAGAAAGTTTCTCAAGAGGGTCGAAGACTGCCAAAATGTTAAAGGAAATGAAGGCGGACATCTAGCCAGAGCCTACCTATTTCTGGGACTTCGCGAGTTGGGAAAGCTATTCGACGGAGTCAAGGATGCCGAATCTGGGGAAGGTCCTTCAGGGACCAAATAGATAGGAGTTTATCTTTTTGCCTTATAAAATGTAATAAGGCCAATGGCCATTAGTGATTTTTATTTCCTGTTTGTTTAGTGTCGATTTGGGATTCATCTTATTTTCTATCAATAAGATGAGGCATTTAGCATTCTGAGTTCTCCAAATTAATTTGTCGTTAGGCCTACCTCGGGCACAAAGAGGTTCCCAAATTAGGACACGATTTACATTCTCGCACTATGTGTTTAAATATTGCAATGCTTTTTATAAACCTCACTAACTTGTTACCTTTTTGTTTTATTATTCCCCTTCCCCAAAGGTTAGTTCGTGCACTCTGGTAACATCATCCTATTCCACGAGACCCAGGGTCCCTCCACCCACTCCTCCTTGTAATCCTGTAAATAACAAAAACAAAGGGAAGATGGAAGATTTGAATAACGTTAGAAAAGAGGACTCAACTGAACGGGTAGAGGTCACTCATGGTCATGGTACTCAAGTTCCTAAGGAAAATGCATCCCAACTCGAACAAAAGCTGCTGAAATTCCAAGAAGAACTTGATCAGGTTCAGAATCTGGCAAATCTGTCATTTCCCCTCACCACCCCGGATATCAATTTCCCAAATGCTCAAAGCCCTACACCTCCACAGAATATCCCAAAACAACAGAACCATCCCGCTCCTCACCACCACTGCAACACCTGCCATACCTCAAACAACACCCTGTTACTCATTCCAAAACTCCACAAATGATGACTTTCACACCCACCCTAATACCCTCATCTACGTGGAGACTGTGCCACACTCCACCTAACCCATCTTAAGCACACCCGAGTCTGATGATAAGGACTTGCTCATCAGGAATCTGGCTGAAGAACTTAAGGAATTAACTAGCCGGATTCAAGGCGTTGAAAGAAGCATGGGGATTGAGGGGTTGAACTACGAGATCTTTGCATACAGCCTGATGTCGAGCTGCCCAAGAGGTACAAACCTCCTAAGTTCGAGATGTTTGATGGTACAAGGGATCCAAGGGTCCATTTGAGAACGTACTATGACAAGCTGGTTGGAGTAGGGAGAGACGAGAGAATCCGCATGAAGCTTTTCATGAGGAGCTTGAAAGGAGATGCTTTGTCCTGGTACATTAGCCAAGATCCAAAGAAATGGTCGAACTAGGTAGGCATGGTGTCCGACTTTATGGAAAGGTTCAGATTCAACATAGAGAATGTGCTAGATGTGTTCTATATTCAGAATCTAAAGAAGAAGCCTACGGACACATTTTGCGAGTATGCCACTCGCTGGAGGTCCGAAGCTGCTAAGGTCAGACCTGCCTTAGAGGAGGAACAAATGAACAAATTCTTTGTCTGGGCTCAAGACCCGCAATATTTAAACGCCTAATGATGATCGAGAGCCACATATTTTCTGACATTATCAAGCTGGGAGAAAGGATTGAAGAGGGCATCAAAAGTGGTATGGTTACAAACTTCGAGGCCTTGCAAGCTACAAATAAGACTTTACAGTCAGGTGGAGTGTCCAAGAAAAGGGACGCAGGAGCCGTAATGGTTGCATAGAGAACAAAATCCCCCATCAAATACTAAACCTACACAATGCCTCCACTCACATGTCAGCCTACTCCGAACTACCAAGCACCCTCACCCTCTTACCAAGATCCACCGCCACCTTATCAATCACCTCCACCTCCCACATATCAGCCTACTTCGCCCAGATATTCCCAACCCGCACGTCTACCAAACCTACAATGCTCAAACATCCCATTATCAATCACCTCCTGCATGCCAAAACATCCCTAGACCTCGACCAAATATCGACCGTAGACCCGCGAAACAATATACAGCCATTGTTGAACCTATTGACCAGTTGTACGAGAGACTCAAAGCTGCTGGTTATGTTACCCCCATCCCCGCTGCAACTCCTGAGAACCCTTCTCAGTGGGTTAACCCAAACAAATCCTGTGGATACCATTCCGGCATGAAGGGACACACCATCGACGAACGTCATTCTCTGAAAGACAAGATTCAGACTTTAATTAATAATAAGATTATTGTGGCAAAGGAACCTGCTCCAAATATCCGCAACAACCCTCTGCCAAACCATAAGGGTGGAGGCATCCACATGATTGAAATAGAGGATGATTGGGATCCGAGGGATCAATCGGGTTGATCGCAGAAGGTGATGACCCAAAGAAGCCAATAGTTACTATCAATTCGATCGTAGTCCAGATTGAGGTAAACATGTCTGTGCCACTTGAGTTTGAAGCAACGTCATCTGCAAAAACACCAGCACCAATTGAGGTCAAATTCGTGTCTCCAGCAAATGCACCTACACCATTTGAAGTGGCAGTCTTACCACCCAAGGCACATGCTCCGTTCAGAGTAAAGATAGCCACAACAATCCTAGTGGCGATGTCAACCATGATGCCATTACATACGAAGGCTATACCATGGGACTATACAGCCGAGGCAAGGAGGAAAGGCAAGGTTAGGTTCGAGGAAACTATTGCGGCACAGGTATGACGAGAACTAGTAGGGTTTATACCCCAGAACATCTAGATGAGTCAAGCAAGCAGGCCTCCAACCGGCCACCCATTATTGAGACAGGTCCAGACGATCTTTGGATAAAGATACAGGACAAGGAGTACTCGGTCATCGACCAGTTGAACAAAACACCAGCGCAAATCTCCATTCTTACTTTGCTACAAAATTTTGAGGCGCACAAGAACGCTCTATTGAAGGTGATGAGTGAAGCATACGTACCAAGAAACATCACTGGCAGAGAAATGGCTAACATGGTAGGATCGGTATTGGAAAGTCTTAAGATCACATTTCTTGAGGACGAGCTACCACCTGAAGGTTTAGGGAACAACAAGGCACTGCACATCACCGTGCAATGCGAGGACTATTTTATCACTAGAATCCTGATCGATGGAAGTTCCAGTCTCAATATTTGTCCACTGGTAACACTCAAGAAATTGGGTAAAGGACTGCACGAGATAAAAGATGGAGCTATCAATGTGTAGGCTTTCGATGGCTCCCAGAGGTCCACTATTGGGGAGATTAGTCTGTGTTTACAAATGGGACCCACTTGTTCGATGTTGATTTCCAAGTGATAGACGTGCCGGCATCTTACAATCTGCTGTTGGGACGGCATAGATTCATGCTACTAGGGCTGTAGCATCGACACTACATCAGGCAGTAAAATTCAAATAGAATCATCAAGAGGTGATCATTCACGGTGACGGTAGCAACCCTATATACAGTCTCTAGACCATTTCGTCAAACGAAGGAATACAGAAGCTGGGTGGAGAGACCTACCATTACATTGAACTGGTAAATGTTGTTGACAAAGACAAATGGTTGGATAACAAGATAGAGAGTATACTGAATTTGAGTGGCTACGAACCTGGCAAGCGACTCGGAAAGAACCTTTAAGGAATCGCTAAACCCATAAAGCTCAAGAAACATGGCACTACTTTCGGTCTGGGATATGAGTACACCTGGGAAGAATTCAACAACTAGTCGCCACCATAGTGCGGTCCTTACTATCCACTGGAGCAGCCAATTCCACATCTGGAGCAGACCTTCCAACCGGCCGATATTATTTAAGGGTCACATGAAGAAGAAGCACTGGTAGGGGGTGAAAACTTGTTCTTAGAAGATAATGACATGGACTATTGTGTTGTTCTCGAGGAGGAGGGGAGGAAGGTCCTTCCATACATACTGTAAATAGAGGGGCACTCCTCAATAACTGGACCATCAGGACAACCAGAGCCTGACGAGCCTCGGGATAGCAAGGCTAAAACAAGCATCATGCAATGTTTTATTTACTAAATGATTTTCTTTTGCATTTTAATTCCCGTAATAAGATCTCCAATGTTCCAAAACAATTATGCAATTTATCAAAGTATTTTTTTCTTATGAATCGATGCTCATTATTATTTTTCTCTCATTACTTTACATATACAACATTACTATTACTTATTTTGATAAACCAATGACTGTGACATGTGATGTAACAACACAAAAAATGGATATAGATTCAGATGAAGATGACATACCAGATGAGATCGTCAAAGAAGTTGAGAACTTTGAGAACAGATCGAAATCCAACCTGGACGAAACTGAGATTATCAACCTGGGAGATGCAAAAAATGTCAAAAAAACACGAATCAGCATTCACTTATCGCCGTCAGAAAAGAAGGAATACATAGAATTTCTAAGAGAATATAAGAACATATTCGCCTGGTTGTATGATGACATGACTGGTCTGAGTACATCTATTGTGGCTCACAAACTGCCAACCGATCTAACATGTCCGCCGGTAAAGCAAAAGCTCAGAAAGTTCAAGCCTGATATGAGTTTGAAAATCAAGGAAGAATTCACTAAGCAGGTCAAAGCTAAGGTTCTTAGGGTAGTAGAATACTCGACATGGTTAGCCAACATTGTACCAGTGCCAAAGAATGATGGGAAGGTTAGAGTCTGTGTCAACTACCGGGATCTCAATCGGGCCAATCCAAAAGACGACTTCCCTTTGCCAAACATACACATCCTGATCGACAATTGCACCAAACATGAGTTGCAATCATTTGTAGATTGTTTCGCTGGTTATCATCAAATATGGATGGATGAAGAAGATGCTGAGGAAACGGCTTTTATTACGTCGTTGGGAATGTATTATTACAAGATGATGTCATTTGGGTTGAAAAATGCAGGGGCCACCTACATGAGGGCCATGACCACCATTTTCCACAATATGATACACAAGGAGATTGAGGTATATATAGATGATGTCATTATCAAGTCCAAGAAAGCCACTAATCACATGGAAGATTTGAGGAAGTTCTTCAATAGACTGTAAAGGTACAACCTAAAACTAAATCCCGCAAAGTGTGCATTTGGGGTTCTTACTGGAAAATTACTTGGGTTTATTGTGAGTCGCCGAGGAATAGAACTGGATCCATCAAAAGTCAAAGCCATTCAAGAACTACCACCGCCAAAGAACAAGAAGGATGTGATGAGTTTCTTGGGAAGGCTTAACTACATCGGCCGGTTCAAAACATAGTCTATAGTTATCTATGAGCCAATATTTAAGATTTTGAAGAAGGACGCCGCTACCAAATGGACTGATGACTGCCAAAAAGCTTTTGACAGGATCAAGGAATACCTGTCAACACCACCAGTCTTAGTCCCGCTTGAGCCAGGTAGACCCTTATTACTCTACCTTGCAGTATTGGATGGAGCTTTCGGTTGCGTTCTGGGGAAGCATGACAAAACAGGGAGGAAGGAGCAGGCCATCTATTACCTCAGTAATAAGTTCACCCCATACGAGGCCCGGTTTCAACCCATACAAGGCCCGGTTTCACCCCATACGAGGCCCGGTTTCTCTGTTATAGCACACTTGTTGTACTTTGACTTGGGTAGCTCAGAAGTTGTGGCATTACTTCTGTGCCTATACTACATATCTCATATCAAGGATGGATCCTTTGAAGTACATCTTTCAGAAGCCCATGCCCACTGGCAAGCTAGCCAAGCGGCAAATCCTGTTGAGTGAGTTCGACATTGTTTACATAACTCAAAAAGCTATCAAGGGACATGCATTGGCAGATCACCTTGCTAAAAATCTCGTGGATGGAGAATATGAACCCCTGAAAACATATTTTCCTGATGAAGAGGTATCGTTTATAGGAGAGGACATTGCAGAATCCTATGATGGTTGGAGATTGTTTTTCGATGGAGCAGCAAATTTCAAAGGAGTTGTCATAGGAGAAGTCCTGGTATCAAAAACTGGTCGGCATTATCCGGTGTCTGCAAAACTCAGGTTCCCGAGCACCAACAACATGGATGAATACGAAGCTTGCATCCTAGGGCTCAAGATGGACACTGACATGAACATTCAAGAGTTTTTAGTGATCGAAGATTTAGACCTACTCATACATCGGGTCCGAGAATAATGGGCGGCCAAGAACTCCAAGATACTCTCGTATCTGCATCATGTACAGGAATTGAGGAAGAGGTTCACGAAAATAGAGTCCCAACATGTTCCTAGAGTCTAGAATGAGTTCGCTGATGCATTGGCTACCTTGTCATCTATGATACAGCATCTAGACAAAAACTTCATTGATCCCATTCCAGTAAAGATCCATGATCAGCCAGCTTACTGTGCCCACGTCAAAGAAGAAGTAGATGGAAAGCCTTAGTTTCATGATATCAAGGAATATTTGGCAAAAGGCAAATACCCAGAACTTGCAAATCCTACTCAGAAACGTACACTCCGGAGATTGTCCAACAACTTCTTTCACAGTGGAGGAATCCTGTATAGGAGGACTCCTGATTTGGGGTTACTAAGGTGTGTCGACGCAAAGGAAGCATCCAAGCTACTAGAGGAGATTCATGCTGGGACCTGCAGTCCACATATGAATGGTTTTATCTTAGCAAAGAAGATACTCCGGGCTGGTTACTTTTGGATGACTATGGAAATGGACTGCATCTAGTATGTCCGGAAATGCCACCGCTGTCAGATACATGCAGACATAATAAAGGTACCTCCAAATGAGCTTAATGCAACAAGCTCACCTTGGCCATTCACCGCCTGGGGAATAGACGTTATTGGACCAATCGAGCCAGCCGCCTCCAATGGGCACAGGTTTATCTTAGTAGTCATCGACTATTTCACCAAATAGGTAGAAGCAGCATCTTACAGAGCAGTAACTAAGAAAGTCGTGGCAGACTTTGTCCGTGACCGCATTGTTTGTCGATTCGGGATTCCAAAGTCGATCATTACTGATAATGGTTCCAAACTCAATAGTGACTTGATAAAAGCTATGTGTGAAACTTTCAAGATTAGACACAAGAATTCCTCAGCCTACAGGCCTCAAATGAATGGAGCTGTGGAAGCCGCCAACAAGAATATCAAGAAAATATTGAGGAAAATGATAGAGAAGCATAAACAGTGGCACGAGAAGTTAACATTTGCTCTACTAGGGTATCGCACCACAATCCGCACATCAACCGGGGCAACCCCCTATATGCTGGTCTATGGTACAGAAGTCGTCATTCCCATCGAGGTAGAAATTCCATCCCTAATGATCATACAAAATGCTGAGCTCGATGATGCAGAATGGGTGAAAAGTCGTTATGAGCAACTAGCCCTTATAGACGGAAAGAGAATGAATGCAGTTTACCATGGTCAACCCTATCAAAACAGAATGTCTAGAGCCTTCAACAAAAGAGTCAAGCCAAGACAATTCACAGCAGGGCAGCTGGTATAAAAAAAATTCCACATCAAGACGAAGCTAAAGGGAAGTTCTCTCCCAACTGGCAGGGTCCATACATGGTTCACCGGTCATACTTGTAGAAATGGACAGAGAAGTTTGGCCAAAGCCGATTAATTCAGATGCAGTCAAGCGTTACTATGTGTAATCTTTATGCTTCCTTTATATGATGTAAATTGAACTACGCCTGACCTGATTCCCGTTTAAGAGGGGATACATAGGTATCCCTATGGGTTCGGTCATAACTCAATAAAATTTTTACTTCCCCCCGCAATTGGAAACTGGGGCAGAATTTTGAGGATGGCCCTCAAAATTCCAAAGCAATTCCAGCCAATCATCGCAAGCAATAGTCAGAAACATCAACCCATTGAACTGGGGCAGAATTTTGAGGAGGACCTTTAAAATTCCATAGAGGATGCAATGTCTTGAACCACGTCACGTCACAGTCATCGGTTCATCTAAAAGTTGTTTCTTAATTACATACTTATGTCATACTTTTTACGAAATCATGCATGTTTATTACTGAAATCGCCTTGTTTAGCAACGCTACCCTAATGATACATATAGTATCACCAGATCAAAGCCAAGCAAGTCAAGCATAGCCAGTGGGGATACGAACTAAACCTCCCCCTTTACAAAACTCATGACTTTTCTTTAGATGCAGGCACTTGGATTACGAAAGGATCAGGCATACTATACACTCACGAGACAAACATCATTCAGGAATACAACTCTCAGAACTGTCGCACTTACTCACATTTGCCATCCATACATACTGGTTACATTCCATGTGTCACAATGTCCCCAACAGTCACAATATTGCAATCCACTATCAGCTAAGAAAGCTCTATTACCGTTTGATGTTTTATTTCTTGCATAAAGCTACCATTTTGCCTTTCGAGACTAAACATTGTCTCCATCTACATTTCTGCATTGCATAAGGCTACCATTCTACCTTCTGAGACTAAACATTATCTCCATCTGCATTTCTACATTGCATAAGGCTACCATTCTGCCTTCTGAGACTAAACGTTGTTTCCATCTGCATTGCATGGCTGAAAGATCGCCACCTTATTTACATTCGTATGGTTGAAATATCGCTACCTACTGCATTGTATGGCTGAAAGATCGTCACCTTATCTACATTCGCATGGCTGAAAGATTGCCACCTTATTTACATTTGCATGGGTGAAAGATCGCCACCTTATCTACATTTGCATGGCTGAAAGATCGCCACTTCATCTACATTTGCATGGCTGAAAGATCGCCACTTCATCTACATTTGCATGGCTGAAAGATCGCCACCTACTGCATTTGCATGGGCTGAAATATCGCCAAATTATCCAAAGGCATCATCGTTCGGAGGCACCATTTTCATAGCCCGAGAACACCATGTCATGTCCTGAGGACCCCTTTTAATCTTTTGCATATCATTATTCAAAGGCATCATGGTTCGGAGGCATCATCCTCATAGCCCGAAAGCATCATTTCATGGCCTGCGAATCCTTTATTATACGCTTCATAGCCCAGGACACCATGGTCTAAGGACGTCATCCTAACCGTCCAAAGACAACCTTCATGGTCCAACGGGAAATTGCATCATGTTTAAACTTACGCACAATGCTTGTATTTCTTACTTGCAGGTAAACCGGCAAGAACGGCCATCTCGGCAATAGCGATCCCGCTCTAGTTCCCGCAGCCATATCAAACCTTAACCATTCCCCCGTCCTAGATATTGCGTCCGTTCTCGAAAGGCTCCATCGGCATACGCCGCCGACGGATCCCGAACTACATATAGCCTGATTCTTGTAAAACCATGGATATGTAGGCTACCCAGAAGCCAAGGCGCAGCCTAAACCACTTCGAACCATTTCGCTCGGTCAAAATTGGCCATCATATCTTTACCCGACAACTCTTTCATCCTTCCTAGGTAAAGATGGGCAGCTGTTGATACCCTATTTTTCCTATATATTTTTTTTATATGCAAAATACTTTCAAAACAGCATGTGTAGGCATATATAAGTATGTCTAATTGTGTTATTATTTTTTCGTAATTTTTAAAGATTTGAAGACCAATTTATTCCCCTATTTTACTCATAAAAAACCAATAATATTTCCAAAATTATCAGTTTTGGTGATTCATTTATTGGATTCTCATACATATACTATTATAGCTAAGATATTTTTTGCATATTTTTTATAATTGATTTAGTATTTTTAAGGCTAAATTGCATATAATTGTAATTTTAGCCTCTTTTAGATTTAATTGTGTTTATATCTATAAAAATTAAGTACAGTATTTTTAATTTGATAATTATGTACCATAAATCATTTTAGTACCTTTAATTTACCTACAAAAACTATTTTATTATTTTTTATAAATCAAAAAGAAAATTGGCTATTTAAACGTTAGCCTCATTTTATTTCAATTATAGCCTGATTTTGAACCCTAATTGAACCCAATTTGAAGCCCAATTACCCCGACCCAGTTACAATCTGAATCGACCCAAACCCTATTCTTGAAACCTCCCCACTTACCCGTTCAATCCAGGTCATTGATCAAAATGATCAACGACCACCAGACCCCCTTAGCTTAATTAGTCCCAAACGACCCCATAAACCCTACCATTTTCCACCATACACCGACTCTGAATCCCCCTCCTCTGTCAAATCCTCTCTACAACACCCTCAAATCCTAGCTGTCGCCACCCTAATCCACCCTAATCCATGGCCTTCTAAGGTCAGCGGAGACCTGTATCATCCTCTCATGGCTTTTACGTGTTCGTTTCTGTGGTCTCATGACCAGATCCTGAAGGGGTTTTTGTCTGGTTATTTTCTCGATGACTGTTCTCCGGTCTTCTCTGACCTTTCTCTAGTCAGCCATGGCTATTCGAGTCAGACTTTTGACTTTTCTGCTTAGATCGATAGTTTTCAAGGCCTTTCTCATCACTTGGGGTTCTTCTGAAACCCTAATCTCTAATGTTCTTTCGACTGCTTTTAGATCTGCTTTAGTTCTATGTTTTCATTGAACTTCTAAGCATTTTTCTTGAAGTTTCTTTTAAAACTCTGCTTTCAAAACTCTTTATCTTTTCCGATTAGGGTTTTCTTGTTGAGTTATTTCAAAATGTTTCTCTGTTTTTTTTTTGACATGTTTTGCTATGTTTGCTCATATCGTTCTTCTACCTAAGTTTGCATGTTAAAAGCCCTAATTTCTTTTGACTGTTTATTAGACGAATGCTTGTTTGCTTGAGTTTTGTCTGATTTGTTTGTTTATCCTCTTTTGAAACTCTTCTATTGTTGAAAATCCTATGGCTTTGGGTCTGAGACTGTTCATTTAAGTACTTGAATCGATTTGAAGATCTTTATTTCGAAACCTCTTATCCCTTTGTGTGATTTTTCTGATTCTGGGTTACTATCTTCTCTAAAACTCGACTATGCTCGAAACTGTAATTTTTAAAAAGGGGTTTTCCTCACCTGCTACTGTGAGATCTTCGCATGCTTTTGATATTCTATGTTTTCTTCACTACTGATTCAATGTGACTTGACCTACTAGACTATCATATTTCGAATATTGCTATCTACTGAATTTTTGTGCTAACATTGCATGCTATTTCCTTTTGTCAATAGGCTTGGCCTCGCATGTATAGTGTTTGTGCATTCTATTTATATGCTGAGGTTCTCTCTTTGATTGATCTTCAATCTTGTGACTGATTTCAAACCCTTCTTTTGTGAAATTCTGATTTCACTCGCTTGTTAAGGTTAATTGATTCTTTTTTGTTTTGCCTTACTAAATCCTTTCCGAAATTAGAATATTTTTGTACATAGACTCGATTGCTTACTTAATGTTTTACTACTTCTTTTACAGCAACTGTCAGCCTGCTTACAAATTAATTTCTTTCCTTATTTTGAACCTGTCATTGCCCGTTAAGCAAGTGATCCCTTAATTAAAGGCAATCACTTGTATAATTGATTCTGAATTGTGATTGTTTCCAGGTTTGCAGCTTATTACTTCTCTCTTACTCATTTTCAGAAAGCTATAAATACCCTGCACTTCTTTTCTTTCAAACACACGAACACAAGGCATAAAACACTTGAGTTCAGACACACACCCCACCAAACCTCTCTCTTTTCTCTGTTACTACTTGTATTGTTGCCTTACCTAGCTGGCTGAAATCCAAGGCTAGGCTTTGGGAAACTTGCTTATTTTTCTCTACATTCGCATTTCTTACTAGGATGTTCTAATTAAGCTTCTGCATCAACAATAGCATGCTTATTTACTATTTCTTGCATCCTTGTTTGTCTACTGTTTGTATTTAACTCAGTACCATTATTAAGCATGCTTTAATTTCCCCTTTTCCTGTTCAGAATTAATGTATCATGACTTGTGAATCTTAAACCCCTACCCCAATGTGTTGTGTTTGGTTTGGGGCATGACAGCATTGGACATTATTGTGCATGACCCAAACCTGATTTCCTTGGGAGCATAACCTCCATGTTTTTCTTAAATGTTGTATGTTTTGATTAGTTTACAGGCATCTTAGCACTTCCCATTGTTGTGCATGCCCAAAGCTAACCCATGCCTAAGTATATAGGCTCCTTGCAATGGATTCCCAACCCTTGACCCCCCTTTGTATGAAGTTATTAACTCTATGTGTTATTGATTATTATCTCCCTATCACTTTAGAATTGAAACTCTGTTCCTGCACTTTCACTATCTTCTTAAAACTTAAGTTCTGCCCCCTTTGTGTGAGCCTTGACTTGGGACTCATGAGCTCCCTCTGAACTTAGACACATAAGGGTTGACATTTCCACACTGCACTCATCTCCATTCTGGTTATGTAACTTGGGTGTGAGCACTGCCCGGGGTCCCCTTGAGACCCTTAGGGAACTTTGACACACTCAAGTCTGAGAAAGGCTTTGGATCAATGGTATTTAAGGTGGTTTATTCCATAACTCAGAGAGGAAGTCGAGAATCAGGTTTGGTTGTAACTTTTCTTTGTACTTTTCTGGTGTAATACA
Source organism: Nicotiana tabacum (assembly GCF_000715075.1). Lineage (NCBI taxonomy): Eukaryota > Viridiplantae > Streptophyta > Magnoliopsida > Solanales > Solanaceae > Nicotiana > Nicotiana tabacum. The sequence goes on along the minus strand of NC_134087.1, from coordinate 150,064,842 downwards.
TTACTTCTGGTCTGTAATAATTTGTAATAAACACTTGGGTTTGGCTAGTGAAAAGGGTTGGGTGATCATGTATGCTCAAGGGTAGAAAGCATGCTTGTAGGACTGTTTTTCTTAAATTTTTGCATGTCCAATTCTGGATTTTTAGACACCATGTTATAGGGTTTATCTTAAATTCTTCATGATCAACTTCACACTTAGATAACCTGCCTATAGGACTTATTTAAATTTTACATGTCGTTTAGATATCATGCTTTAAGTTCTAAACGGATATAAGAGTATCATGCTCATAAGGTTGAAATCAGTATAACATATAGAAATCATGCCTATAGGGATTCCCAAGTAAAATTCTAGTTCGTTTTATATTCACATTCAATGTTAGATAGCCTATATGGATTAAAATCAGCAATATTAGATACCATCGCCTACAGAATCTGAAACTAGTTCAATTTAAAATCAGTTCGATTTTGAACCAGCTTTAAACAACTTTTCTTCTCTTTTTAACGAGGTTTAGCAAGCATTCCTATAGGATCTCAAACAATTTGCTTTAAGTTGTTACTGTTTCGCCATATTCTGAATCAATTAGATATCATGTCTATAGGACCTCACCTAAAACACTTAGGCAAGCCTTAGAGTAATAACCATAAAATTGAATCCGCTTTTGTTAATTGCTACAACCAGCAGGCAGGCCTGATTCGGACTTCTTATCTGAGTTACGTAATAAACATATCTGCCTCAATAATCAAACTCCCCTCGTCTTTAGTATTTTAATCAGACCTAAAAAAGTATGTGAAAGTCATGCTATTTACGTGTTTTGTTTGAGGAGGTGTACATGGTCCTTTACCTATTTACATGCTTCCCTGACATGCAGTATATGTGTTTTGTATTTCGCCTTAGATTTTTACCCTTTGAAACCAAAAATCAGCCTAATATCCCTCCCCTTTAGGAATAGTAGTCCTAAGCTCCCCCGGGACTGATAGGAAGAGGATGGTTAAATAGCATGCAATAGTAATCGAGACCAATCCGCGCTTTAATACCTTAACGGGGTGGGAAGGGTAGATATGGATATGATGACCGATGCGCTAATACCACGTGTATCCCCTCTTTTGAGGAGTGTCATACCGGGTATCGCATTGATGTGATCTATATTAAACATAAACCTAGGATCCCTTTTCCTTTATTTGCAAACTCTTTTTTTTAAAACTCTTCTTTTAATTGTTCTTTCTTTTATATGTTTAAATTCAAATACCCTAATATTTGAGCCTATGCTTGTCTATTTGCTAAACTCACAATAAACTGTCTGGCCGGGAACCACACTAGTGAATCCTTATGGGTGCCTAAAACCTTCCTCTTGGGATAATTTTAAGCTATCACCCTATCTCTGGTTATTCCAACGAAACTTATAATTGAACCTTATTGGTGTCCTAATGCACCTTAAATCATTAGGTGGCGACTCTTCAAATGCAAAACCTAGTTTCCAAAAGGAATGAGTTGTCCTATACCAAATATCATAAACCCGATTTTGTGAGAAAAAGGGGGCACAACAAGAGCGCAACCACTCATTAAAGCGTTGCTATGGAATTTGATATGCACGAGTGGAATATAATGTGGAGCATGATTTATGCAGCAGTTAATAACATGTAGGCAAGTATTTGCACGTAGGGAAAAAAATAAATATAGCATTAAAATAATTAAAAAGACAGTTACATAAAAAGGAAAACAGGGAAACAAGTCAGTTTTAAGGGTAATAAAAGAATCATAAATGCTTGAAAAATAGACAGTTAAATTCAGATAAGGGAGCAGGGTACAGGATAAGCATGCTTGGACTAATTTGTAAAAGACAAGTTCGTTATGGTAAGAGCCTAAAAATATACCCAGCAGAGTCGACATGTTGTCGCGCCCCCTTTCTCCCTCCGTGGGGAGGAGTCCGGATTTTGACATTCACGGGGTGTAATGACTCATTTCCTTTTAGGAATTGGGTATTTGAAAAGTTGCCACCTAACGGATTATGGTGCGTTAGGGCACCTAGAGTGATTAACTCTTGGGTTGGTTTGCATTACCAGAGATTAAGGTAAGGGCTTGAGGTAACCTCAAGGGAAAGGTGTTAGGCACCCCTCTTGGTCCATAACTGTGGGTCTCGACCAAACTTATATTTACAAATTAGTCCATACAAATAGTTGAATCAAATAAGTTGTTTGTAAAACACATTGAACAATTCAAGTAGTAAAATAAAGGTTTGAACGAATTATAGAAACAAAGTTTTAAACAAGGAGAGGATTTGGGGTAAGGAGGGGTCCTAGGTTGTTTATCCTATAGGATCACCCCACGCAATGTTCGGTAAATACTCCTCAATGAGGAGCTACACGTGACACTAACGCGTAGTCATCATATCCCATGTCTACCTTTCACATCCCCTTATTGGTCATGTAAAGTGAGTGTTTGGTCATTGATTCCTATTGCGTGCTACTACTCATCCCTTCTTAATAGTCCCAAAGGGAGTTAGGACTTTTACCTATAGGTGGTTCTAGACGTACCCCTAAGGTTTTAAAGGATAAAATCTAAGGCGACAGTCAAAAAATATTTAGGACTTTCACATAATGGGAGCAACTAAGAGGCTCACAATTTCCTCCTCAAACAAACATACAAGCAGCACGACTCAAACACAGTTAAGGTCCTTATTAATCAAAGTCCTATAGCAGGATTTCTAAGTGATTATGCAGAAATAGACCATTTTTAGATCCAGAAGTTATATCCTAGTAGTTGCCTAGGGGTTCCTTTTTAAGCTTATTAGAATCAGAAATGTTAGACGACAAAAACAGCTTTAGGGAAATGCAGGTTTTGAAAATGCCCTAAGGCTTTCCTATATGTAGTATAATGTGTCTATATTAATGCAGAAACAAACAGGTTTTCGAAATAGACCCCCTTTAATACCTATATGCAGGATATCTAACAAGATTAAAGCAATTTTGAAAGAACTAGTTTCAGGAAATGTCATCGCTTAATAAGGCCAGTTTTAAGAAGTAAACTAGGCGGAATGAAATTGATTTATTAGGCTAATTAGATAATTGCAAATAGAAATCCCTATAGGCATGGTATCTAGGCGTATTACTGGTTTTAGTCAACTTGCAGTAACATAAGGAAAGACTTATTAGAACTGAATCGGAATTAAGCCCTATAGACATGGCATCTATATTTGAATTGATTTAAGACATGATGGCTTGGAACCTAGAAACATGGTTTCTAATATGACAAATGCATAATTTTATGAACATGGTTTCTATCTGACGCAAACGACATTAGAAGTGAAATCCTATAGGCATGATCTCTATTATGATGCAAACAAAATTAGAAGTGGAATCATATAGGTATGATTCTATTATGCAAAAAAAGCAGTCCAATTCAACAAGAATAAAACCCTATGAACATGTTTTCTAGGCAGATCTAAAAAGTAAAATCCTATGAGCAGGATTTCTACCCATATTACCCCACAAAGTATACATCTATCCACCCTTTTACTAAATACCCCGAATATCTGTTTGCAAATTATTACAGGCCAATAAATGAATTACATAATTAAAAGATAAAATCAAGAAACTATTCTATAGAGAGCCTGCAATTAGGCCCAAGTTTCCCAAAGCCTCCAATGGTCTTTCAAGCCTCATTTCCATAGACAAATCAGAGTCTAGGTGCATCAAAGTGTAATAACTCGATCTGTCATTTTGAGATTTTGCACTTTGATTGCTAGTTCTCGGGCATGACTTGCCCCATATGATGTATTATGACCGATGTAAATCGTTGATTTTGGTTTTCACAGAAATCGGTATGAATTTGAAAGAACAGTCTCAGTTGAAAGGTTTGAATTTGAAAGGTTTGACCAAGAGTTGACTTATTTGTATATGAGCTCGGATCGGAATTTTTATGATTTGGTTAGCTTTGTTGGGTGATTTATGACTTAGGAGCGTGATCAGAATTGGTTTTGGAGGTCCGGTGTAGAATTAGGCTTGAATTGGCGAAGTTAGTATTTTGGCGAATTCCGGTTGATAGGTGAGATTTTGATCCGAGGGTCGGAATGGAATTCCAAGAGTTGTTGTAGCTTTTTTATGTCATTTGTGATGTGTTTGCAAACTTTCAGGTCATTCGGACGCGGTTTGGTTAGGTTTTTTATTGAAAGCGTATTTCGGAAGTTTTTAGAAAAACTTAGGCTTGAATTCGATGTGAATTGGTGGTTTTGGTATTGATGTGGTGTTTTGATGATTGGAACAAGTTTTAATGAGGTTTTAGGATGTGTTGGTGCTTTTGGTTGAGGTCCCGGGGGCCTCGGGTGAGTTTCGGGTGGTCAATCGGACCACTTTTGAGTTTGAAAAATTGCAGAATCTGAGCAGCAGTTGCAGATGATTTTAAGCCTTCGCGATCGCGTAGAAGGAAACTGGAAGGCAGGTGATTTGCTCTTCGCATTCGTGTCTGAGGGTCCGCGTTCGCGGAAGGCCAGATGTTTGTGCTTCGCGTTCGCATGAGGCCTCTCGCGTTCGCGTATGAGGATTTGTGGGTCAGGGATCTTTGCCCTTCGCGTTCGCAGCTGGTATCTCGTGTTTGCATAGATCATAGAATTAAAGCATCGCGTTCGCAGCAGCATTATCGCATTCACATAGTGTTATTTCGAGAAGTTGAAAGTAAGTGCTTCGCGATCGCGAGCGCGAGACTTGTGTTGCGAACGCGATGAAGGAAGTTCAGAACTGGGCAGTGAATTTATAAAACATTTCATCCGCGATTTTGAACCATTTTTCCACCATAGCTGAGTATTTTGAGAGCTATTTGAGGGAAATTGAAGATGGATTCAAGGAGAAGTGATCGGAGGTAATATTTATGAACATAAAACGTGATTCTATTGTGAAATCAACCTAAAAATTCAAAGAAATTTAACAAAAAATGGAAGAACTAGGGCTTGGGATTTTGAGATTTTAAATTGGGATTTGAAGGGCCATTTGAGGTCTGATTTGAGAACTTTTGATATGTATGAACTCGTGGAAGGATAAGGAACCCGTTGATGTAAAAATTTCTGAGTTTTGAGAAGTGGGCCCGGGGCTCGGGTTTTTGTAATTTCGAGATTTGTGCCCGTTATTGATTGTTTTCGCTTGGGCTTTGTTCCCTTAGCATATTGTGATGTACTCGTTGTGATTTTGCATAGATTCAACGTGCGTGGAGGCCAATTTGAGGGGCAAAGGCGTCGCGAGCTAGAGATTTCGCCGGTTCGAGGTGAGTAATGATTGTAAATGATATCCTGAGGGTTTGAAACCCCGGAATTGCACATCGTAGTGCTATATTGAGGTGAGACACCCGCTTGATGATGAGCGTGGGGTCGTTTACTATTGGGGATTGTGACTTGGTCCGTCCCGATTGACGCTTTTACTGCGTATTTGATTAAAACTTATTTGTTATCATCATTATTTGGACGGATTGCCATATTTGGGCTTCGAGCCAACTATTTGAACCCTCCGGGGATTTTTATCACTATTTCCTTACTGTTTTGACCTACTACTTGAACTTAATCGTACTGTTTTCCACTATTTTACAACTCAGCCACCTTTACTCAATTTTGAAACTAAAATGATATAGTAAATGATATTTTGGGCTGAGAACTACTGTTTTTACTAATGCCTGAGGGGCTTATGTGATTTCTAGACTGAGTATGGCCGAGGGACAGATGTGAGGATACTAAGGGATCGGGTTGCGCACCGCAACAGTGTTATACTGATACTGATATGAGGTCGTGGGCCTAGATTTTGATGCCACGATATGGCTTGATATTGCTCTTGGGCCGTAAGGGACCCCTCTCGGAGTCTGCACACCCCTAGTGAGCGCCGTCGACGAGATATATGGATCGGGCTGCACACCGCATCGATATATAGATCGGGCTGCATGCCGCAGCGGTGCTGGTACTGTTCTATATGTTTACTTTATTTCATTTGTCTGCCATTATCTGTTATTTGTGCTACTTCATGTGATATCTATCTGATTGCCTGGCATTATCTGTTAATTGAGTGTGGTGCCCTAGGGGCGGATTTCTGTGCTTATCGGCAATATTTGTTTTGCACTCATTTGCGTAACCGTTGAAAAAGTCATTTTTAAAAGAGGTTTAAACTGAGCTAAGATATTTTTTCCAAGGATTTCATAGTTTCACTGCTTTTACTCAAAGGATTTTAGACTGCTCTATACAGCATGATGGTTTGTTTTACATGATTTCTTACTGCTCAGTTATTATTTACCTTTATTACTCACTGAGTTAAAGTACTCACTTTACTCCTTGCACCTCGTGTGCAGATGTAGGTATTTGTTTGCCCGGTAGCAGGTTTTGAGCTGGTCAGAGGCTAAGTTATCGGAGTTTAGTGAGGTGACTGCCAGCGTTCGCAGCACCACATTTCTTCCTTTTGTTTATCGGTACTATTTTATATGTTTCAGGCCTTGCAGTTGTATTTATACTCTAATAGATACTTGTGACTTGTGACACCCTGTTTGGGCTGTGTTTAGGTTGTATTCCGCACTTAATAAAGAAAACTTTTGTTTAGACTGTGGTTACTTAATTATGCTAAAACTGTTTATTAATATTAACTATTCTGAAAAGGCAAAATGGGTTGGTTGGCTGGCCTTGTCTTCACGAGAGGTGGCATCACGACCGGATCAGGATCTGGGTCGTGACAATTGGTATCAGAGCCTAGGTTACATAAGTCTCATGAGTCATGAGCAGGTTTAGTAGAGTCTCGTGGATCGGTACGGAGACGTCTGTATTTATCCTCGAGAGGCTGCAGAACCTTTAAGAAAAACTTCACATTCTTGAATTCTTATCGTGCGTCCTTGATCCAGCTTGAAAAGTAACTCTTGAAATTCCTTCCACGCGTTCGCATGCGCGCATGAGCGCTCAGTATCAGATGTGCCTTGATGGCTTGTGATTCCCTGATCGAGGGGCGAGATGTGATCTCTGTGAGTTTGATGTTGGGCCAGTCTAGAGAACTTGAGGTCGGATCTTTGCCTATGGCTTGAGCACCGAGGTACTGATTGTGTGAGCAAGTGCTTTTGAATTTATATGTTCGGTAATTTTTCCCTATTAGTGGAAGTGACGGCTGGATGGCTATGTAATGAGAATGTTAGTGCTGCAAGATGTATTCGTATGATTTGTAAGTGACGAGAAAGGTCTGGTGGAGAATATAAGAATTATTAGGTGCTTGATTTCCGTCTTGATTCGAGTTATAGCCCGAGTTATGGGCATGTGAAGAATCTTTTCATGTCTCCTAGTTGGGAGTGGATTAGATTTCATGTTGCGGTATGAGTTCAGACTTAGGAAGACTAAGCGACTGTATAATGTGTATGACGGTGAAAGGTATATAGAAATGTTAGATTGAGGCGAATCAGGTGGGTTATCTCCTGCGGAGTGTTCTGAAGTGGTGTGATCCTTATGTATATGTTAGAAGATCTCATGTGTAAGTGAAAAGTACCTGTTGAAATTTGAAATTTCGGGTCGTTTAAGAGAGTGGGCTTAACTGTTGCGCGAGTGAATTGCGAGATTTGCAGAAGAGTTAAAATTCTAGATGATCTGTGTTTTCACCAGTTTATAAAAGATTTGAGTTTAATCTCACTATGGTATTGTGGCATCAATAGAGTATAAGTGTTATGAGTTATCGAGTGTGTTTTGATCTATAGTTTCGAGCCAAGTGGGGGAGTCTGCTGTGAGTAGTTGATTGCATGGTTAGGTGCTATGTTGGTTCCAGTTTGAGGCATGCCGGTGAATCAGTTATGGCTTGCGGAAATTGAGACCGAGGAGGGCTCGAGTAAATGAAAGATTTTGACAAAGGTTATATTATGCTTCAGAGGGTAAGAGAATCACGACATGTCTTGAGTGTTGTTGGTAAAGAATGCTCGGTGCATAGAGCAGGAAGTTGCTTGGTTGTATTGGGATGAGGATTTCATTCTGCGGTGTTGGAATGCCAATGAGGCACGGGTGGTTTTGTTCGTTGGGTCAAGTAAATTTCAGTTTGAATAAGAGTGAATGACTCTCGAGAATGGTTCAAATATGTTCAAGATTCTACAGGGAGCAATCGGGTATTTTAGAGTTGTATATGCGGTTAGAAACTGAGTTTTCATTGGAAGAGGTCAAGACTTTGGTATTTCTATGTTACTTAGGGGATTCTATGTATCAGTATCAGGAAAGTAAAGATAACGGAGTTAGATTCGCAGGAAGCTCTTCAGAATAAAGTATTCTGGGATGTGGTGTTTCTAGGAATATTTGAGAGAGTATTCAGCGGCTTATGGGTCTTAGACAGTGTGGTTTTATGCTTTGGTATCGTGTGGTAAGCCTGGGTTGAGGCATTGTGGTGCTACAGTAGGAGGGAATATCCAGTTGAAGATGAATTAGAAGGAAATTTCGATAGATGGAGTAGCTTGATAATAGACCGGACGGGTAGGGTAAGGATATGATCAATTCTGTGTGTATGTTCGAGGTAATGAGTTCTTTCAGGTATTTTGTGGCGATGCTCTTAGGTTTTGATGGCTTGCTTAGCTTGATCGAGTTAGAAGGATTCAGTCCTGACATGTCTGATTTGTGCAAAGGGAACTCGGAGAGTTCTTGATGGTTTTTACCACGGTTTGTAGATGTATATTTACTATGGGCATGCGGAGCATGGGGTGTATAGTGATTTTTCTTCTAGATCAGGACCACTGGAAAGTTCTTGACCAATTGAGTACGTAGATGTTTGTGGCTCGGAAGGAAGATGAAGTTCTCATGTTATCTTGAGATGGTATGGTATATGCGGTAGGTTTTGGAGGATTGACAATTGCGTGTGGAAGGTTGCGGTTCAGTTCTGAACGGAAGGTCTTGAATTCTTAGGCAGCACGGGCAGTTTCAGATGATTAAGGAAGTGGTAGTGCTAATTGGAGTGATTTGACGAGGGTATATGTTTCAAAAAAGACAATGTGATTAAGTTGATGGTACTTCGGTAGTATTGCGGCACTTTCTTGTTAGATCGACTGGTGATATTCGAGTATTCTTGGTGGCACAGGGAAATTTTTGAGTATCTATTGTGGAATGATTGGGTATTTGAGGCGTAGCATGTATTCGGACGACGAAATTGGGATCGGATATGCCGATTCATGGGCCGTGTGGATTTGGAGATGGAAGTTCTCATATTCAGGCTATGTTGTGGTTGTGGATCATGAGTATCGACACTGTTTAGCGACTATCGGGATTTGGAGGCTCTAGTGGATCTTTCTTTGTTGGTATGTTAGATGCTGGATGTGATGTTGGAGTTCAGACTAGTTGTCTCAGTGTTGGGTTATTCTAGACTATTACGCTATGGGCTATTCTTGAAATGCCACGGATTGAGTGGTGAGGTGTGGCGGATTATGTTCTATTAGAGTGGTTTATATTTCAAAGACCCAGCGAACGGCTGGGAAGGATTGCCTTTCTTAATTGAGCCTTCATGATGGATGTCAGTGCAGAGGATTCTACCACTAATTCAATTCCGGTGTTGAGGGACTCTCCGGATGTGTTTCTTATGGTCGGGCATGTCGTCGGGCAGGGTTGTTGATTTCGGTATTGATTTGGTGTCGGGCACCATATTTTATGGCTCCGGCAGGAGTTAAAGTAGTGGAAGGAGCAGCTTCAGGCTTCCTTAATAAGGAGTTCGTTGGCAGGCCAATGTGGATGCGTGTTCTAGCTGAGTCGGCTTACTTGGCCCCAAACTGCATTGTGAAGGGACAGGTTGATTTGACCGTTATTGAGCTTACTAGTGATCTGGGAGATCTATGAGTTGCCTTTATGTGTTGCGAGATGTTATGATTTGTTGGTTATGGGCACATATGGTGCGGTTCTATTGGGGTGTTTCATGTGGAACAGTGTTTGGATAGGATCACGCATTTTGCAGCGAAGCTATGTGGAGATATGACCTTGCGGGTTAGATTTGGGTATTCTATTTCTATGATGTGAGACGGGTCCTCAGTCTTGTGTTGTGGTGGTATGGGTGAGCTTGAGGTACAGCTCTTTCATTGAGTCATTTTCATGATTTGAGTATGTTAGGACCGTTGCTTATTGGTGCATGTATTATGCCAGTTGTGGCTTAGGCCTCTATTGATGCGTCATGTCACCAGAGTGGTGTGTTGGATTAGAGGAGATCGTTAGGACATTAATGAATATGAACGGATTCGATTTCAACATGTTGGAAGGATAAGATCGAGGTTCGGCTTGGAAATTGGCTATGGTATTTGTCAGGAAGAAGTAACTTCATGAATGGTTGACATGAGAAATGGTCGTGGTTTAGTGTGTATTTCATTTATCATTAGCAGTATATGAAAGTGTTGGAATGAGACTTTAGTTGATAAGAGTTTTTCTACCAGTATTCGGTTGTTGTGGGCAGCTACTGTGAATAGAAGTTATTGCTACGAGTGTTTGAGTTATGTGGTATATCATGGGATTGCTCCCAAGGTTGCAGGCTGGGTTATTACAGTTGGTTCGGGTCTATTCAGAGTATAGGTGTGAGGTTTTGATCGTATTGATGGTTTCGAAAGTGGGAATGTGGTTCTATGGCTTATGGGCCAGACTGGATTGTGTAATTTCAGTTGCAATGTGCTATCGGACCTATATGAGGTAGGGTGACGTGGGATCGCCCCCGGGTATATGCATAGTAAAGTTATTCAGCTACGGGTTGGCTTTTATAACAACTCTGGGTACGTTCGAGGACGAACGTGTGTTTAAGTGGGGGAGGATGTAACGACTCAACCGGTCGTTTTGAGCTTTGCACTTTGATTGCCAGTTCTCGGGCATGACTTGCCCCGTATGATGTATTATGACTGATGTAAATCATTGATTTTGGTTTTCACAGAAATCGGTATGAATTTGAAAGAACAGTCTTAGTTGAAAGCTTTGAATTTGAAAGGTTTGACCAAGAGTTGACTTATTTGTATATGATCTCGGATCGGAATTTTTATGATTTGGTTAGCTTTGTTGGGTGATTTATGACTTAGGAGCGTGATCGGAATTGGTTTTAGAGGTCCGGTGTAGAATTAGGCTTGAATTGGCGAAGTTAGTATTTTGGCGAATTCCGATTGATAGGTGAGATTTTGATCCGAGGGTCGGAATGGAATTATGAGAGTTGCTGTAGCTTTGTTGTGTCATTTGTGATGTGTGGGCAAAATTTCAGGTCATTCGGGCATGGTTTGGTTGGTTTTTTGATCGAAAGCGTATTTCGGAAGTTTTTAGAAAAACTTAGGCTTGAATTCGATGTGAATTGGTGGTTTTGGTATTGTTGTGGTGTTTTGATGATTGGAACAAGTTTGAATGAGATTTTAGGATGTGTTGGTGCTTTTGGTTGAGGTCCCGAGGGCCTCGGGTGAGTTTCGGGTGGTCAATCGGACCACTTTTGAGTTTAAAAAATTGCAGAATCTGAGCAGCAGTTGCAGATGATTTTAAGCCTTCGCGATCGCGTGAGGTCCCTCGCGATCGTGTAGAAGGAAATTGGAAGGCAGGTGATTTGCTTTTCGCGTTCGCATAAGGCTTCTCATGTTCGCGTATGAGGATTTGTGGGTCAGGGGTCTTTGCCCTTTGCGTTCGCAGCTGGTATCTCGCGTTCGCATAGATCGGAGAATTAAAGCATCACGTTCGCAGCAGCATTATTGCGTTCGCATAGTGTTATTTTAAGAAGTTGAATGTTAGTGCTTCGCGATCGCGAGACTTTTGTTGCGATCACGATGAAGGAAGTTCAGAACTGGGCAGTGAATTTATAAAACATTTCATCCGTAACTTTGAACCATTTTTCCACCATAGCTGAGTATTTTGAGAGCTCTTCGAGGGAAATTGAAGATGGATTCAAGGAGAAGTGATTGGAGGTAAGATTTATGAACATAAAACGTGATTCTATTGTGAAATTAACCTAGAAATTCATGGAAATTTAACAAAAAATGGAAGAACTAGGGCTTGGGATTTGAGGTTTTAAATTGGGATTTCAAGGGCCATTTGAGGTCGGATTTGAGAACTTTTGATATGTATGAACTCGTGGAAGGATAAGGAACCCGTTGATGTAAAAATTTCTGAGTTTCGAGAAGTGGGCCTGGGGCTCGAGTTTTGGTAATTTCCGGATTTGTGCCTGTTATTGATTGTTTTCGCTTGGGCTTTGTTTCCTTAGCATATTGTGATGTATTCGTTCTAATTTTGGATAGATTCGACGTGTGTGGAGGCCGATTTGAGGGGAAAAGGCGTCGCGAGCTAGAGATTTCGCCGGTTCGAGTTGAGTAATGATTGTAAATGATATCCTGAGGGTTTGACACCCCGGATTCGCATATCGCAGTGCTATATTGAGGTGAGACACGCGCTTGATGATGAGCGTGGGGTCGTTTAATATTGGGGATTGTGACTTGGTCCGTCCTGATTGACGTTTTTACCGCGTATTTGATTGAAACTTATTTATTATCATCATTATTTGGACTGATTGCCATATTTGGGCTTCGAGCCAACTATTTGAACCCTCCGGGAATTTTTATCACTATTTCCTTCCTATTTTGACCTACTACTTGAACTCAGTCGTACTATTTTCCATTGTTTTACAACTCAGCCACCTTTACTCGATTTTGAAACTAAAATGATATAGTAAATGATGTTTTGGGCTAAGGACTACTATTTTTACTAATGCCTGAGGGGCTTATGTGATTTCTGGACTGAGTATGGCCGAGGGCCAGATGTGAGGATACTAAGGGATCGGGTTGCGCGCCGCAACAGTGTTATACTGATACTGATATGAGGCCGAGGGCCTAGATTTTGATGCCACAATATGGCTTGATATTGCGCTTGGACCGTAAGGGGCCCCTCCCGGAGTCTGCACACCCCTAGTGAGCGTCGACGAGATATATGGATCGGGTTGCATGTCACAGCAGTACTGGTACTGTTCTATGTGTTTACTTTATTTCATTTGTCTGCCATTATTTGTTGTTTGTGCTACTTCATGTGATATCTATCTGATTGCCTGGCATTATCTGTTAATTGAGTGTTGTGCCCGAGGGGCGGATTTCCGTACTTATCTGCACTATTTGTTTTGCACTCATTTGTGTAACTATTGAAAAAGTCATTTTTAAAAGAGGTTTAAACTGAGCTAAGATGTTTTTTCCAAGGATTTCACAGTTTCACTACTTTTACTCAAAGGGTTTTAGACTGCTCTATACAGTATGATGGTTTGTTTTACGTGATTTCTTACTGCTCAGTTATTATTTACCTTTATTACTCACTGAGTTAGAGTACTCACTTTACTCCCTACACCTCGTGTGCAGATGCAATTATTTGTTCGCCCAGTAGCGGGTTTTGATCTGGTCGGAGGCTAAGTTATCGGAGTTTGGTGAGGTGACTGCCAGCGTTCGCAGCACCGCATTTCTTTCTTTTGTTTATCGGTCATATTTTATATGTTTCAGGCCTTACAATTGTATTTATACTCTAATAGATGCTCGTGACTTGTGACACCCCAATTTGGGTTGTGTTTAGGTTGTATTCCGCACTTAATAAAGAAAACTTTTGTTTAGACTGTGGTTATTTAATTATGTTAAAATTGTTTATTAATATTAACTATTCTGAAAAGCCAAAATGGGTTGGTTGGCGTGCCTTGTCTTAACGAGAGGCGCCATCACGACCGGATCGGGGTCTGGGTCATGACACAAAGTTCCCTAAGGGTCTCAAGGACCCCGGGCAATGCTTACACCTAGAATTAGTAGCCAAGCATTGAACCAATGCAGTGTGGAATGGTCAGCCTCAGTATGCCAGAGTTCAGAGGGTTCTTAAGAGGATCCCAAGGCAGTACACATACTAGAGGGGGAAGAACTTATTAACTAAGAGTAAAGTGGAAGTGCAGGACACAGGTTGAAAGAAGTCTATTAAAGACTGGATTTAAAAGTCTGTTTTGAAAGCAATTATCAAGGTAATAGAGGTTGTTTGAAAGAGGTTGGAGTGATAAACAAAATCAAGCACTTCAGGATAGGATCACACAAAAATTCAAATGAATTCAGTAGTCACACAGGGGCCAAAGGGTTTGGGGATACACAGGCATTTGACTGCAAATGCATAACCCTAGCAAGGGTATTAGGACTGGCTTGGACATGCTCAGAAATATTTGAAACTAGCATAATCACAAACCAATCAGGGAGAACATAAACACATAGAGGGGGATAGAGATTTGGAATTCATAAGATGGTAAATATCCAGTAAATAAAAGACACTTGACAAGACATGCTTTGAAACACACATAAGGGAATACATTAATCTAAAGGGAAGCGGAGACATAGTAGCATGCTAGTAATGTAACTTAACTACAAATTTCACAACAGAACCATAAGTAGAAACATACTAGAAATAAGAGAAACTGAAACAAGAAGAGAAGCATGTTGTTGTTGAGGCTTTAAATTAAACAAGGACATACCAGTAAAGAGAAGTAAGCAGAATGAAAGAACCAAAGAGCACAGATGATTAGCCTTGGCTTACAGCCGGCTAATAGTAGCAAATAACACAAGGAAGAGGGAAGAACAGAGATTTTTAATAGGATAGGAGTTTTTGAAAGCCAAGTGCACGTGTCTTGTTTGTGAAAGACTTAGAGTATTTATAGTTGAAAGTAGTTAGTGGAATAAGGATAAAAATCATAGTAGTACACTAATTTAAGAACTCAGAATCAATCAATTAGAGAATCAAGGAAGTACTCCCTTAAGTTAAGGGAATCAAGATCAAACGGAAAGATTGAGTACCATATAAGGCAGGAAGAAAAATTAGTGCATGATTAAATAAGGAAGGAGTCAAGGTTCAGTAGGCATAGAGTAGTCAATTAGGACCAAATTCAGAAAAAAAAAACAATTAAGGAAAGACTCAGTAAAACAAAGTACCATGGTAGATAAGGTAATGAAATCAATTAATTCAAACAGACGAGGTAAAGCTTTTAGGGCTTTAAAAGAAGATCTTTCAATCAAGATCAATTAAGGAAAATCAGAATCAATCATGGGGGATCATGATTATGTATTTTCAACATATAAATAGAGATGAATGAACAGGAGTAGCAAACAAACAAGGTCAGCCATATAGACAGAAAGAAACAAGAGATGAGCAAACACACTCGTACAGAGGTGATATAAGTAGGCTAAAGATTCATCATAACACATTCGAAGCATGGTGACCACGAGAGATTAACAAGAATCAGGTAAATAGGCTAACACACAGAACCAAGGCAAAGAAAATCATGCTAACACACAGAACCAAAGCAAAGAAATCATGCTAACACACAGAACCAAAGTAAAGAAAATCATGCTAACACACATAACAAAAGCAAAGAAAATCTTTAAAATTAGGGCTTTAAATAGAGTCAAGTTAAAAAGCAGTAGGAGCATAAATTCGGTCAAAATAAACAAGGAAAAGGTTTAATCCTAAAAATATCGGCTAAAACAGGTGTAGAAAGAACTCCGAGAAAACCCTAGTTTTTTTAAAGGAAGTAAAATGGTTTAAAAATGAGGATCTTTTAGAAGAAGTTCAATAATAGGCAAATCACAAAAGGAAATAGGCGTAAAGCATGAAAATAACACAGATCTGAGAGATTCGGAAGAGAGTTTTTTCAAAAGGAAACCCAAATGGAAATCAAAAGAACCTGTTATAACTTCACCGATCGTGACATATAAGGTGAAATTTTGCCCAAAATCACACCAGAGAAACCATAAGTAACAGAAACAGAAACCCTAGGTCCAAATCGACATGGCCCGGGATCCTTAAAGGCCTTAGAGATGATGAGCAAGGCGATGAGAGACCCATTGGAGGCCTGGGGTTTGAGAGATAGTCGCCGGAGATGACCGGAGAAGGAGACGGCATTTGAAAAGTGATTAGGGTTAGGTCGAGAGAGAAGAGAGGAGATGAGAGAGTTTGAGGGCGGAAGAATTAGAGAAATAACTAGGGTTAGGGTCTCCGATAGAATTAAAAAGGAAAGGAAGAACGAGGGTCGTTGATCTAAAGGATCAACGGCCAGGATTTAAGATGGCCTAGTTCGGGTAGTGGGTAATTAGGTTATTAAATAAAATTGGGCTGGGATTGGGGTCCGATTTGGCTAGGATTGAAAGCCAAATTTGGCTATTATTTAAATAGCCAGTTTTTCCCTATTTTAATTTATAAAAATAATCGGTAATTTCTGGAAAATACTTTAAGGTTCCAAAATGATTTAAAATACATAATTATCATTTTAAAAATACAGGGGCCAATTTTACGCATATAAAATATAATTATATCTTAAAATTGGCTAACATTGCGATTATATGCAATTTAGCTTAAAATACTAAATGTAATTGTAAAAATACATAAAAATTAAATTAGCCATATTTTAGCATAAGTATAGAAATCAAATAAATGAATTATCAAAAGAATAATCTTGGAAATAATTATTGGTGATTTTATGGATAAAAGGGGAAAAATCAATCAATTTAGACCCTTAAAATTATGGGAAAAATAATAAAAGCCTCGTGCATGCTAATATATACATATATATGCTATTTTAAGGTATTTATGCATATTTAAAATATCTAGGAAAAAATTGGGTAACAACACTTACATGACAAATATGCCTGGAAGAAGGAATTCAAGGAGGGTAACTTGGTTCTTTTATTCAACTCTCGGTTATGACTGTTTCCAGGAAAGCGCAAGCCAAAATGGAGTGTCCCTTTTGAAGTGGTGCATGTAACTCCATTTGGTGCTCTTGATTTGAAGAATAAAAATGGTGAAGTTTTCGGAGTTAATGGGCATCGAGTCAAACACTATTTGGGAAAATTTGATGATAGCCACGTGGTGGCCTTCATCAATTTCAAATGATGATGGTAACATGCATCGTGCAGCGACATTAAATTAGGCGCTTCTTGGGAGGCAACCCATGTGTTTTTTTACCGACATTTTGATTTTCTTCTTAGTGTAGGATTTGTTTTGGACTAATTGGTTATGAGATTTGTGTAAGAATTTTTGATGTAGTGCAGGACTAATACTGGAAAATTTGGCTAAGTGTGTAATTGGATAGCTAACCGCACTCAAAATTCCACGGTCAGCGGAAGCTTTTTCGCCGGGGCATGATTCTGTAGCGGACGCGGACTTGAAATGTCCAAAGTGTAACCTGTCTGAAGTTCCAACCGCGTCCGCGGTGGAATTTTCGCAGTCAGTGGACCTTGTTCCGTGGATGCACCCACTTTTCCGCTCTCAGCGGTGTTATGGAACCTGCAACTCTTCAAAACAGCCAAAAGCGCGGACCGCGGTGGAATTCTACGGTCGCGCCAGGTAAGTCGATGTGGGCCTTAGGGTTTCAGTATAAATAGAAGCCCCTCCCCCCCTTTACACTCTTCACGCCCTCAACTCTCACAAGAAATAGACTACTATTCATCTTCCGCTAATTTGATCCCAACATCATAGCCTTAATTAGGAATTAGTTTCTACCACAAAATCAAACAACTGGTATGTTCAAATCATCGCATTGCTTTTATATTTTTGCTTTTCTTTTCTCTTAGTTTTAACTTCTTCATTATAATTAGGGTTTGATTATTTCCCATAAGCTAAACATGGATGCTAAAACATTCATGTGGGTACTTGTTGTGCGTGCCTAATAGGGGATAGGGTTGTTCATTTTGCCACCTATATTGCCTAAGTTGTATGCTAGTGAAAACCCTAGTTTGCCCGTTTATTTTTGAATTCTGCGGCCGCAGCCTTAATTCCACGGTCAGCGTTCATCTAAAGTTTGGAGTTCAAAATGGTTGGCATTTCCGCGATCAGCGGTGGTATTTCCGAGGACAGTGGTTGCTTTATACGGCCGCGCTTCTTTTTCCGCAGTCCGTGGATTTAAGGATCTGAGAATTGATAAGTTGGGCCCGCGGCCGCACCCTTTTTCCACTGTCAGCGGTGCCTCATCTTCAAAGACTGGGTAGTCTGATCCCCAGTCTTTCACGGCCGTGTGCCTTTTACGTAGATTGTGGTGCCCATTTTGCGGTCGCGCCCCTTCTTCTGTTGTTAGCGGACCTTTGCTGTTAGAACAATGTCAACTTTTCATTTGCTTTCCTTTGATGATTCTTTTAACAACAATACTAATGAGCTTTCACTGATTGTGTATGCAGACAATAGTCCGATCTAGAGGCATAGGTGATAAACAAAAAGGGAGGGTTGAATCCTCCTGAGGCAGGGGAAAAGGAGGAAAAGGAAGGACCAAGCCACCATTAGCGGTCCAGAAATCTATAAGGAAGCTGCAAAAAACCATCAAAGTTGCGAACAAAGCGCATCCCATTCTTAAGGTAGTGAGTGTCTCCCTTCCAGGAAGTTTCGGAAGGAGACTTGGTACCAACCCATGTTCCCGCAGACTTTCAAGGGAAATTCCAGTTATGGGATGAGCCTGCACCCTCTTCTTCTTCTAAGTCATCCGATGGCTCAGAGGAAAGTAGTGATGCTTCAGTATCAGCTTCTCCACCTGCTACACCTTTGGCCTCACCAGCGGATCCTATTGATGTTGATGCTGAGATCCCTGACGACAGGAGAGGTGGTGACACCCAGACAGGGGGGTTAGAAGATCAAGGAACCCTATGGTATGGCAGAATGGCTTGTGAGTGAGAAAGCCTACCACAAGTTTCGGGAGTGGTGGCCTCAAAGGTCACTTACACTTGAGAGGGTCTTTATTGAGCGAGATCTGCTACCCCACAACCCTAATGTCAAGAGGCACTTCAATGAGAGAGTGGGGTGGAAGTTCTTTACCAGCAACTTACCGGATGTCGGTTAACATTTGGTCAAACAATTCTATGCTAATATCGCCCACATTAAAACGGGCACATTTTTTACCAAAGTCCGCAACATGAAGATTAAGTTTGATGGAAAAATTTAAATGACTATGATGGGTTCAATGATGAGGATGAGTCCCTGTATATGGATGAGTTAGCCCGCCCTTGGCTTGCATCAGTGATTGCTCTTCCTGGGACTACTCCAGCTTGGCTGACACCTGGGGTCCTGATCTATAGGAACACTCTGAGCTTCAAAGCGAAGGGGTGGCAAACTTTTGTGTGCAGTCGGTTAGACCCTACTATGCATGATAGTGATATGTCGGTATCTCGGTCTATTATTTTGGGGGCTATCATGGCGGGGTACCCGATCAACATCGGGAATATTATGGCCAAGGTTATTACCAGAGTGTTTGGCAAGGATGAGAGCTCATATCCTTTCCTAAACTTCCTCACCATGTACCTAGAGGATCAGGAAGTAGAAGGAAGGGACTTTGACACCAAAGTGAAACCAAAGAGGCCATTTTCCTCGTAAGCCTTTAGGGTCCGAAAAACCCCAAGTCCAAGGGAAAAACCACCATTTCCACTAGCCAGTCTGATGAGCCAGAGGTGGTGGCCACTGATTCCGAACCTTCCACTGCCATGCCACATCCTTCATCCGGACCATCTGCTTTTATGCCTTCTTCAGTGCCTTCTTCATCAGCATACCCTCTAACTGCATTGCGAGTTAATCAGACTCTATCCAGCATCAACAACTGGATGTATACAGCTACATTAAAGTTGTCTGTCCTATCCAATGCAGTGGTAGCTCAGTCAGCTCCAGCACAACCTCATGTGCCTGCTTTAGTGGAGGAATTGCTAAAGGAGATTCTAGACAACCAGAAGAAGCTCTTAGACAACCAGAAGCTTATTATGGCCACTTTGGATGCTTAGGGAAGAGCAATCAAGGAACTGGGCAAAAAATGAAGAAGATGAAAAAAACTCGGGGCCTCAAAGGAGTCAGTAAAGTTGTTGATCAAGGAGGTTGAGAAGATTAGATTAACTAGAGACACCCATTGGACTTACTCTTGGAGGATCCAGTTCCAGCAGCTCATGCAGCACAGGCACCAGAGCAGGAAGCTAATAGAGAGCCCATGAGAAAAGTGATGATCTCCCAGATTGAGGATTTGGATATTGAGTTGGAGGGCCCCGAGGGAGGTGACTCAGGCCAGCCACAGGACCCAGTCAGTGACCCCATGCAGACAAAGCCACCATAGGGAGTTTTTTCTTTACTCTCTACCCTTCCCCTATTCTATTTTTGATGATAGCATTGAGGACAATGCTAATTTTTATTTGGGGAGGTGGCCTTATTTTGATGATGACTTGGATAATTGGTCTGTAATAACCTTGATACTATTTCTTTTCTTTATTTTCTACTTATCGTACTTTTTTTACCTTTGTTATGCATATAAAGTTACATTTCCATGTATATATTCATTCCCCTTTTATGTATATTCATCTCAATCCCCTATTGTACATATTCAGTTTACTTTCCGTGTTTTACATTATAACTTTCTTTTGCAATTTTCCTTAATAGCATAGCTTCTTATTTCATTTAGTAGTTTCTTTTTTAATTTTTAGCTTCTTACTTTTACAAGTTTTCGTGACCAATAAGCCTTTGGTTTTCTTAATGTCACGGTTCTTTCCAAAGGTGGAATTTGTGTGAATCGGGTGGCTCTTCCCGATGATGGATGGCATGACAACCTTCTTAAGGGTTTGAGTCTGTTTGCTTTATGTTTTTGTGTAAATAGTAGTAAAGAATAAAAGTGTCTCGGGAAAAGCTTCACTTGAGCCTAACACATTTACCTTTGACCTTATGGTTAGAAACAAGTTGATTTGAAAAGAATGGTGCATCGAGTGATTTTTTAGAGCCACTTGTGTTTCTCAATATTAGCTAGGGTTGTTGTGGGCCATCGACTCTATTCTCTTTAGCAATCCAACACCTTGTGAGGTGAGGTATTGATTTGCAAGTCCAAGTCCCCTACCAACAAGTCTAGAACTTGCCCTGAATGTTTGTCTAGGCGAAATTCTAAGTGTAGCTCGACTTGAGAATGATTATAGGCTCTCCTTGATCCAAATTGAAACTTGAAATCATCCACATCCCACCAAATATGATATCCCTAGTCAACCCCGTTAAGCCGAAATCCTTGTTCTTTCAATAACCATGTTACAAGCCTTTACCCGTTCTAAAATGGCCCTCTCTTGGCACCCGATCTTTCCTTAGCACAATTGGCAAAAGCATAAGTTTGGGGGGGAGACAAGGAATGCAAAAGTGATAAAAAATGTACAAAATGAAGAAAAGGGAAGGCAAAAGAAAAAGAAAGAAAAGTTAAAAGTCAAAAAGAAAGTGAATAATATAGGAAAAAGAAGGGATTCAATGAAAGCAATGATGAAAGGCTTGGAATGATTAGAAAGGAGAAAAATGATTGTCATGAACAAAAAACAGAGTGATAGTTTGTCTCTTTAATCCCCTAAGTAAGAAGAAAAATGACTCAAAGAGTCAAGAAAGTGTGAGCCGAAATGAGAAAATGAAGTGCTTAAGGAAAGATGATACCTTCATAGACCGATATATCCTACCTTGAACCAAAAGCCTTCATTACATTCCCCAAAATCCCTATATGATTTCGAGTTGAGTGAGCTTACATTAGTGGTGATTCACATAAGGGGCAAGCTTATGGTACTTAGAGCCGAACTTGCGACCTTCCTTTGAGAGAGATGAGTGTACTTTGCCACAATCCTTGTTCTGAGTACCATAATCTAAAGTAAGATTTACCTATGGAGAGTAAAGGAGAAAGAGTTTGCGTTCCACAATGACCTATGTAGTAGAGCGAGCTTCCTTGATGAGTTAAGTCAACTCTTGATGCTCTTGTGTCGCACTAGAGCCATGGTGCTAAAAAGGTTGTGTGCTATTGATAATACATTTGTGTTGAGGGTAATTGTTAGTCCTAATTGATGCTTAATGAAGTCACCTTAGAACAACTGAAATTTTCCTTTCTTTTATCTTGTGGAGGTGGGAATTACTTTGTTTGCTTGAGGGCAAGCAAAAGCTTAAGTTTGGGGGAGTTGATAACTATGGATTCTAGCCTATCTTATGATCTCTTTTTCTTAGGTTTTGGATAAAAAATGTGTAAAAGTATTCCCGAAAACTGACTTGTTGTGCATGTCTGTAGGGTTTGGTCAAAATGAGGCAAGAAAACCATAATCAACTCATGAAAGAATTAAATTTGCACAAGTTCAAAGCTTAGACAAAAGCGCTGACCGCGAAGGAAAAGAGCGACCGTGGAAGATCCACCGTTGAAGTGGCCACAATTACGCAGTCCGCGGAAGTGAGATTCAGAGAAGATGTTTTGGGGTACAACAGTGACCGCTGACCGCGATGAAAAAAGTGTGGTCGTGGAATACCTGACGCGACCGCGGTGGTATTTCCGCTGAGAGCGTTGATTGAGGTTCAGAGACTCTGCAAGTTGAGCTTGATGGATCGCGGTCCGCGTCCAAATTACACGACCGCAGATGACGCTAACGCGGAGGCGGTGACCTTTACGCTGTCCGCAAAACCAAGTCCAAGACAAGTCCAAAATTGAAGAAATGTTGTCCGTGCTTGTTTTTGCGCGGCCGCGAAAGTTCATGCGCTGAGGCGCCCAATATTTCGCTGACAGCGGAACCTCCATAGGGGTATTTTTGTCCAATAATTTCAACTGTGTATAAATAGATCTTTTTCACATTTTTAGGTTATCTTTTGTAGGAGGGAGCTCGTGAATAGTCGTACTTTACTATTTAGAGTAATTTTAGAGCAGCTTTAGCTTAAATTCTTAGATTTTATTCTTGTAATCAACTTTTATGGTTTATATTTCATCTTCATCTTTGATTTCTACCTTGATTATGAGTAGATAAACCCATTAGCTAGGGTTGTGACCCAACCCTAGTGTGGGTATTTAACGGGTCTTCAATTTTAGGGCTTAATTGTTTATGGGTTAGTGATATTTAGCTTGATTCATGCTTTTATTATAGAATTGGTGGTTGCAAACACTTATTCATTCCTTTATGACTTAGACTCTTCTTGAGAAAGAGAGACTAAGTCTAGGAATAGGCTAACAAAGAATTAGGGTGCATTCAAGAGATTGATAGCCCCAGTTAAAGGGCTAAACCTAGAGATAGTAATACCCGACTTGAGCCAATTTTACTTGTATTATTTGAACATCCAGCTAGGATTGAGAAAGCCAATTAGGGCAAAGTAACTCAAACTACCGAGAGGTATAGAGTGAGTAATTATGTGTAAAGTTTATATCACGACCCCAAATATAACAAGCTTGTCCTAAATTTTAGATCTCATTAGATACTTGCCTAGGTGTAAGTCACTTCCCTAGTGCTTTTCATCAATTGAGAAAACTCTTAAAAAACATTGTACTTTGATTATTTTCAACAATCAATAGCATTAAAAGTAGAATAGAAACAAATCCAAGCATGGTTAGAAGTGCAATTAGAAGCAACACGCATAGCTAGATTAGATAGAAACCCAACTCCCAACCAATATTAACTCCCTGTGGAAATCGATCTCGACCTTTCAGGTAAAAGCTACATCGACCACTCCTCGCCATTATATAGTGGTGCGGGGTTGGAGCCGATCAGAGGTGCGAGATGTAATTTCTGTGTTTTGATGACAGGCAGTCTAAAGGACTTGAGGCTGGGTTTTGACTGTAGCTTGAGCACTAAGGTGTTGATTGTGTGAGCATGTGCTTTTGGATTTATATGTCCAGAAGTGTCCCTATTAGTGGAAATTGTGGTTGGATGGCTACGTGATGAGTATGATGTGGCTGTGAAATATGTTCATATGATTTGAATATGACGAGAAGGGTTTATTTTGGTGCTTGATTTCCATCTTGACTTGACATATAGTCTCGAGTTATGGGTATTTTAAAGGATCCTTTTCATGTTGTTTAGTTGAGGAGTGGATTAGATTTTCATATCGTTATCTGAGTTCAAACTTGGGAAGATTAAGTGGTTGCGTAATAGTTATGATTGTGGAATGGTATAGAAAGATGTCAGTTTGAGGCTAAGCAGGTGGGTTATCTCCTACGGGATATCCTGAGGTTGTGTGATCCCTATGTTGTTTTGTTGAGAGTTCTATTTTACTAGTGAATTATATGTAGTGCAATTTGAGTTTGGATTGCTTGTGAAAGTTGTCTTAATTGTTACGAGGATGAATACGAGAATTGCAAATGATTTGAGGTATCATATGGTTTGTGTTACATGAGCTTATGAAGGATTTAGTTGAATCCTATTGCGGTGTTATGCCAGTATGGGGTGGCTATTGTAAGTTATTAGATGCTTTATTTCTTGGCTTTGAGCCAAGTGGGGGAATTTGCTATCGACGGGTTGATTGCATGTTTATGTGTTGTATTGGTTTTAGTTTGAGATATACTGGTGAATCCGTTATGGCTTGCAGAGGTCGAGATCGGAGGTGACTCGAGTAAAGAAAATTTTGGATAAGGGTTGTATTATGCTTTATGGGTATATGAGAAACATTGGATGATTGAGTTATTATTTGTAAAGGATGTAGTGTTCATGGAGTAGGGATTCACTCGGTTGCTTAGAAGGGTGGATTACTTCCTTGGGTATTGTTGTGCTAATGGGGCAAGGTCGTTTGGTTTGTTTGATCAGTTTAATTGAAATCTGAGTAGAGTGGAAGACTCTCAAGAATGGTTCCAATATATGCAAGATCTAAATGTGGCAATTGAGAATTTTGCGAATTTGTACATGGCTAGAATCGGAGGGTTACATTGGATGGTGTCGAGACTCGCAGTATTTTTATATCATTGTGGATTCTATATTTTAGTATCATGAAGGTAAAATGAATAGCTTTAAACTCACATAAGGTCTCTTCAGAGTGGGTATCTCGATTGTGGTACTTGTGGGGTGCTTAAGAGAGCATTCAGCTGCTTATGAGCCTTAGGGCAGTGTAGTTTTATGCTTGGGTATCGTGTGGTGAGTCTTGGTTGAGGATTGTGGTATTATGGAGAGGAGAAGTATCAATCTGAAGGCAATTCAGAAGGAACTCAGAGAGTTGTGATAGTTTGGTAACGGGTTGGATCAGTATGGTAACGGATGCGATTGGCTCTTTTGGTCCGTATGATGTAATGAGTTTCTATAGGTGTTTTATGGCGATACTCTTTGGTTTTGACAACCTACGTAGCTTGGTTGAGTTAGATGGATTCAGTCATGATGCTTTGGTTTTGTGCAAATGGAATTCGGAGAGTTCTTGATGGTATCTACCGTGGTTAGAGATGTATATTTCCTACTAGCGTGGGAAGAATGTGATGTATAGTGATTTTCTCCTGGATGGGATCAAATGGAAAGTTCTTAGCTAATTAAGTATGTAGTTGCTTGTGACTCAGAGTGGATTACGAAGTTTTCGTATTTTTCATATGATGGCATACTATGTGCGGTGTGTTGTGTAGGGTTGAGATTTGCATGTGTAAGGTCATGGTTCAGTTTTGAAGGGAAGGACATGAATTCTTAGGCAGCATGGACGATCTCACATGACTAGATAAATGATATTACTATTAGATATGGTTTGATGAGGGTGTAAGTTTTAGAAGGGGAAATGTGTTGTGATTCATGGATATTTCATTGGTATTGTGGCACTCTCCTGGTTGATCGTCTGTTGATGCTCACATTTTGCTTTGTGGCACAGAAGAATTATAGAAGTATTCCTCGTGAGATGATCGTGTATTGGAGAAGTGTTAGACATTCAGGCGGTAGAGTTGAGATCAGATATGGTAATCTATGTGTTCTATGGATTTGGAGACTGGGAGTTCTCATGAGTGGATGGTTTTGTGGTTTTGGACTGTGAAGATGTAGTTTACGTTAGTCAGAGGGTAGTATGTGTTGTGATCCAGTCATTGTGAACTTTTGAAGGGTTATGTATCTATCAGTAGGTGACTGGAGCTGATTTGGGGGTCCATTGGTAGGCCCAATTAGGATGTGTATTCTGCACCGAGTCGGAGTGGTTGGCTTTATACTGCTATTGTTGAGGGATGTGCCACTCGGTTGTTGCCGAGCTTATTCATGTTCTGAAGTGATCTATGAGTTACTCTGCTATGCTACGAGGAGTTGTAATTCGTTGGTTATATGCACATATGGTGCGGTTCTACTGGGGTATTATAGCGAAATTTGAGCGAGAAGAGTATTGGGTATTGCTTGGTTTATGGCGTATTGGTTATGCTCTTTTGGGTTTTGTGTGGCATTGTGTTATTTGCTTCTCCGTGGTTATGGTAATGCACTTTGGGTGCTTGATGTCGAATTTTGTGTGGTTATTGATTTTGAGCAGGGTGATTCGAGGTACATAATATGGACCAGCGTTTGTATGGGTCACGCATTATAGCGGAGTTATGTTGAGACATGATCCTTTGCATTAGATTTGTGTGTTTTGGTTCTGCGAGGTGTAATGGGTTCTTAGCATTGCCTTGTGGTGGTACCTGTTGATCTTGCAAGACAGTTCTCTCGTCTGAGTCATTTTTCCATGATTGAGTACATTTGGAATGTTGCTTATTGGTGCACGGATTGCACGAGTTGTGGCTTTATATTATATTGATGTGTCATGTCACTAGAGTGGCCGTGTTGGATCAGATGGGGTCATTGGACCTAGAATGAATACTATCGAAATTGATTACAGTGTGGTTGGAAGAATAATATCGAAAGTCGGCCTGGAAATTTGCTATAGTCCTTGTCGAAGGAGAAGGAGCTCCATGACTTGTTGATCTGATGAATGGTTATGAATTTCTGCATGTTTCTTTTATCATTGACAATATATGAAGGTGTTAGAATGAGGCTTTGTTTGATAAGAGGTTTATTAGTGGCATTCGGTTATTTTGAGCAGTTACTATGATTAGAAATTATCGCTATAAGTATTTGAGTTTTGAGGTATATCATGTGATACATCTTGGGTTACGGTTATGGCTTGATACAGCTTGTTCAGACTTATACAGTGTGTAGATGTGATATTCTAATCTTATAGAAAATTTCAGATATTGGAAATTGGGTTCTAAGACTTATAAGCTAGGTTGGATTAAGAAATTTCAGTCATGTTGTGTTATCAGGCCTATATGGGATAGGGTGACGTGGGATTACCCTCGGATATGTGCAGGGTAAGGTTACATGGCGCTCTGATGGCTTTTGGAACAACTCTAGGCATGTTCGAGGACGAACGTATGTTTAAGTGGGCAAGGATGTAATGACCCGACCAGTCGTTCTGAGAAATTGTACTTTGCTCGGTAGTTTTCGGGCAAGAGTAGCTCCGTATGATGTATTATGACTTATGTGAATCGTCGGTTTTGGTTTTCGGGTTATTCGGAATTGATTTGGAAGAATGATTCTCAACGATAAGCTTTAAATTTGAAAGGTTTGACCAAGTTTGACTTTTTAGTATTTGAACTCGGATTGGATTTTTGATGATTCCATTGGTTCTGTTGGATGATTTTGGACTTAGGAGCGCATCCGGATTGTGATTTGGAGGTCCCTAGAAGAATTTGGCATGAAATGGCGAAAGTTGGAATTTTGGAAAGCTTGACTAGGAGTGGACTTTTTGATATCATGGTCGGATTTGATTCTGGTAGTTGGGTCATGTCCGTAATGTCAAATGTGACTTGTGTGTAAAATTTGAGGTCAATCGGACGTAATTTGATAGGTTTCGGCATCGGTTGTGGAAGTTTCAAGTTCATTGATTTCGAATTGAGGTGTGATTCATCATTTCGATGTTGTTATGTATGTTTTGAGGCCTCGAGTAGGTCCGTGTTATGATATGGGACTTGTTGGTATGTTCGAACAGGGTCCCGAGGTGCTCGGGTGATTTTCGGGTAGGTTTAGGTGGTGTTGCGCTCGTTTTTTATTTTTCGACATCGTTTCTTCAAGCATAAATGGTACTATATTAAGAAAATAAGCTCCGATTTCTGTTGTTATTGAAGAATTAGATCCATATCGTAATTACGGAGCCATAGCAAAAAGAATCGTCAAATTTGGACATAATATGAGGATTTTATGGTCATTTTACTAAGAATTGAGTTGCCAGATTTTTCAGATTAATTATGAAATTGCCACTGAGTTCGTATTTAAAAATCTGCACTATTTTCAAATATTGAAACTAACATATTTCCTTCAATATAAGGTCAAATGGAGTGATTCAAGAGCCTAACTTGACTAAATTTTCACAAGGAAACCATTAGAGGTATCAAAAGTGAGTTTTGAGATTATTTGACACAAGAAACGAGGTAGAATAGCTGGCAAAAAATATATAAAACAATGGTTTGTTCATTTGGTCGTTGGGGAGCTCGGACTTGGGCGATTTTCACCATATGGATTGGGGCAAGTTTTCCCTACTCGATTTTAGTTGTATTTCATCAATCCGTCTTGATTTTTGGCATTTGATTGATGATTTCAAAGTGAAATTTGGGGGGTTTTGCCTAAAGTTTCATAAAGTGAATTTTTAAGTTTTAAACATCGATTTGAAGTCGAAATTGAATGAAATTAGTATGGTTAGGCTCATAATTGAATGGATTATCGAATTTTGTGAGTTTTGTTGAGTTCCGAGATGCGGGCGCGGGTAGGGCTTTTTGGCCGATTTTGGGCTTTTGATTAAAGATTCAACCTTTTTCGATTGGGATTGGTTCCTTTAGCATTGTTGATGTATTTAAGTTTTTTTGGTTAGGTTCGAGCCGTTCAGAAGTCGGAATGCGCGAGATGGAATTTTTGAAGCATCGCTTGGCTTGCTCGGTGTTAGAATCAGCTTGTTCAAGATAAATAACTCTTCTAAACTTAGTGCTAAGGGTATGAAACCCCAAATTTATGTGATGTGTGTTAGGTATTGAGGTGGCAGGTGTGTGGGTGTACACCCTGTGAATTGTCACTCTATTGTTTTTCCTGGCACCATTTAGTGGCTCTAGTTCATTAATATCTATGTTTTCACTATGTGATTGATTAATTAATTGAGTTGTCAATCATGCTAGATATTATGTTTAGACTTTATGCTGATATTGATAGGACCCATAGTGGTCGTTTCTTGTTGCCACATCACTGATTTCATTGATATTTCATACTCAGTCATATTCATGCATTCCTATCATATCTCAGTCTCAGTTATTATTTATTGATACATCATATCATTGTTGTCGGGCTAGTTTCATGACATTGAGAACCCTAGAGACCGGAGAGATTGATGACTGAGTGAGGAAGAGGGCCTGATTGTGAGGATATAGATACTATAGCACATGAGTTGTCCGTGCAGCACGTGAGTTGTCCGTGCGGATTCTGATATTGATACTATGGCACGTGAGTTGTCCGTGCGGATTCTGATTTGATACTATAGCACGTAAGTTGTCCGTGCAGCACATGAGTTGTCCGTGCAGATTATAGTGCTTGGGCTGAAGTAGCCCCTCCAGAGTCTAAACACACCCCCAGTGAGCACAGGTACCTACTGAGTGCGAGTGTCGAGTGACGAGTGTTTGAGAGGACTGAGTGACTATGAGGACTGAGTGACTGTGAGGACTGAGTGACTATAAGGATTGAGTGAATTGATACTGTGAGAATATGCATATGGTTTTATTACTGAATCTCATCGCATTTGACATACACATGACATACAGGCATAAAGATGCATTTTCCTTATGTTGTACGGTATCACGTCATTCATGACTTTTTACACACATTGACATGTGGGCATAGAGAAGTAATTCACACATGTTATCTAGAAAGAAAATGAAACAACATATTTACTGTTGAAAATATTTTTGGGAAAAGTTACAGTTTTCAAACTTGCTCATATTCTTGACGATTTCGGTAAAGGAGTTGGGCTTTCATTGGTATAATTGAAAAGTGAAACTATTTTCGGGAAGCTACGAAAAGGCTGAGCACTTTATCTCTGAGTTATTTCTTTATTTATTTGCTTTACACTGTTATGAACTACTATTTGGTTATTAGTGTTGGACCCGACCTATGTTTCAGCTCGTCACTACTTTCAACTTGAGGTTAGGTTTGTTACTTTTTGAGTACATGGGGTCGGTTGTACTCATACTACACTTCCTGCACACTGGGTGCAGATCTTGGATGTTGATGTTGTTGTGTTCGATGAGCATTGGATTGGAAGATATGCTTGTGTCCCTGTTGTAGCTGCCTCTTATTCATGGTAGCCTTAGATTTTAAAACTCTACTTATGTACTTTTCAAACAGAAGATGTATTTAATTCATATCGGCTTTGTAAATTCTATTCTTAGAAGCTCATGATTTGTACTACCAATCCTCGGGAAATGTATAATATTTAGATAATTCTCTTATTTAAACTGTCTTATGGAATATTGTTGGAATTGGATAGGATAGTTGTCTTACCTAGCGGGTTGGGTTAGGTGCCATCACGACTAGTGGATTTTTGGGTCGTGACAATATTAAAGGTATGTTAAGGCTAACACTTTCTTCTTTTGGCATGATCCAAGAAACAAAACGTAAACGTAATATTATTCCATAATGGTTCTACTCTTAGAAGTTAAGGATGTCTACATTATTCATTCTTATGAAATAAAATACAAATCATGTCTAAGTATGTTCCTAGGTCTCTATTGAGGCATACGATAAAGATGTAAATGTTCATAATGTAGTGTTATATGTATCTTCATTTATCACCGAGCTACGCCAGTTAGGCAGTCATGCATCTTCATTTACCACCATGCTATGGTCGGTCGGGCAGTCATGCATCTTCATTGGCCGGTTGGGCAGTTACCATTGATTAGTTGGGCAGTCATATTACGATATAGATACTAGTCCCAAAGAGGATATATATATATATATATAGTGTGTGTGTGCATATATGGTGGCAGTATTGAGGTTCAGGTTGATTCTTATATCTCTTTCATTAATGTTGGCTTATTGTTATTTTCAGTTCCGCCTTACATCGGTACATTATTCGTACTAACATCTTTTTTGTTGTGGACGTTGCATTCATGCCTTTAGGTATAAGTAATCAGTTTGATGATCCCTCATAGTAGACGAGGTTAGCATTCAGCGAAGGATCGGTAAGACTCTACTCACTCGAAGTGCATCCCAGCCTATAGTCCATCATGTTAGAGTTTTGCTATAGACTTATGAGTAGGCCGAGGCCCTCTCCCGTTTAATGTCAAATACTCTTAGATGCTTTGTAGACACAAGTTCATTTTGTATAGTATGTCAGAGGCCTTGACGACCCGTGTGTATTCATGTTTTAAGTACGTTGGATCGTTGTTATGGCATTTTCCTACTTATAGTTATGCATGAGTTGTGGCCATATTGGCCCATGATGGTTATACAAAGAATGAGTTTAGCCAACTCGACCTATGTATGTTATAGTTTTGGTCGAACAATCATGATTTACAAAGTGGTTCTCTTGGGTTAGTACGGCGTGCCAGCCATGCCTCCCCAGATTTGGGGTGTGACAGTGGAAGGCATACAACCAACAATAACAATGAGGTAGAAGGTACACAAATAACAGTAACAAATAAGGTAGAAGTATATAGATAACAATAACAAATACGGTAAAAGGCATAGATCTAACAATAGAAAATTAGGTTAAGATATATATATATATATATATATATATATATATATATATATATATATATATATATATAAAAATCAAGGTATAAGGTACAAATAATACAACAACAAATGAGATAGAAGGCATAGATGTGAATATAAAAATTAAGAAAGGAAGCATAGATATAACAATAACAAGCAAATAGAAGGCATGGACGGATCAATAACAAATAAATAGAAGGCATAAGTGGAACAATAACAAATAAGGTAAAAGGCATAGAGGTAACAACAACAAATATAATGCATGTCTCTTGTCCTCACCCGCACGAAAACACTCTTCATGCCATGAACTCTCATCCTCACTTGCACGGGAACCACATCCGTGCCAATAATAATAATAATATCAAGAAGCACGAATATATTCTTCGTGCATAATTCACTCTTCCTCACAATCACGGAAACACCTTTCGTGCCACTTTTCCTCACCAAGCATATATAAACAATACCAAGTAAGGTGGGAAGAAAATAACATTAATAAGAGTAATTAAGCATAATATACCGCGTGAGGGATAATCACAACTTTTACACCAATAAGCGTGCCAACATTTCAAGAACCATAATGTTTAAACATCTCAACAAAATTTGAACATGGTCTTTAGCATGAAAATAGAAACTCAATATCACAAGAATAATGGATATAGACACACATTTATGATATAAAGTATGACCTCAACCTAATCGGGTATATTAACAATCTTAAGAATGGTCCATTACGTTCAATTAGGATAACATGAAAAACAACATTATCTCTAGCATGAATAATTATGCTCATTTTATATAGAAATCAAGTAAACCTTAAGTCAAGAAGATCACAAAGTTCAACAAGGCACAAAAAAGCATACAATCTACTCTGACATGAATAACTTTGGCTCATGAATATACGCTCATCACCTCACATATGCATCATCCCCACATATAGCAAACAATATTATTTATTAGGAAAAATTTCCTCAACAAAGCTACACAAGACACTTAGCTCATCCAACTAGTCTTCAATATCAAATAGCATCAAAACCTTGCTCAAGCCACCAAATCACGCATATCCAAGCCAAACATCATACAAGGAAGTCAAACATTGCAATAGGATTTGATCTTTGAAAAAATTTTAAAAAGTCAACAAAAGTCAATTTGAGCCCGTGCACCCAAAATCCGAAACCAATACCAAAATTCAATGACCCATAACCTGTCGAGTCCAAATATATAATTAATTTTCAAAATCAAGTCCAAATTGGTACTCAAATTCTCATAATAAACTCTCTTAAAGTGTGTACAATGCCCCCAAATTTTATCACAAAATTTCATATTTTGGATGTTAAATATTCGTGTAGAATCTTGAAATATAATCACAAATAAGTAGAAATCACTTACCCTCTCTCCTTGAAAAATCGCCTCTCTCCAAGCCTAGGGTTCAAAATATGAGAGAATGAGCAAAAGTCCCGAAATTTTACTTAAAATATACTGCCCAGTGATACCCTACGCGATCGCAACCTACTGCTTCGCGATCACGAAGCACAAAAGTAAGCATGCCCCCAAATACACCATCGCGATCGCGAAACTTCCCATGCGATCAAAAAAGCCAACACCCCCAACACCTTTGCGAATGTGTCGCTCTCCCCACGAACACGCTGACTAGACTCCCAAGCCTATGCGATCGCTTTTACTTGCCTGCGACCGCGGAACAAGACCAGCCTGGCCAAGATCCTCCTTCGTGATCGCATAGCTACCTTCGGGATCGCGAATTGCAAAACTCCACCTGCTAACTTCTCTTCTCCATGATCACGAGTCTCAGCTCCGTGATCGCGTTGCCCAACACCAGAAAACCAGCAATGTTGAACTCCACTTGAACAGTCTGAAACTACACCGAAATATACTCGAGCCACCCGGAACCCCATCCAATCATTCCAACAAATCCATTACTTCCTACGAACTTGTCCTAAAACTCAAAATATCAAAAAGAATAATGTCACGCCCCAAAATCGAGGAGCGCGACCGGCGCTCAACCTAGTAAACCTGACTGAGCAAGCCTGTTAGGTTTTATTCTACCCAAACTAATTCATGAATAAAGATGAGATGAACTCCATTTACCATACTTTGTAAATATCTCATTAATAACTTCCATTTTTGTTTTCGTTAGCAGTTTCAACCATCATATCCAAAATATTACAAATTTTATAGTAATGAAGAAAAACATATTTGTCAAATACCAATATTTCTAATTTAATTTCCAATACCAAACACCACCCACAACCTGTCTACGGAGCCTCTAAATACAACTGAAGAGTAATATGAAAATGCCGCAACAAGGCTCCGGCTATACCTCAAAATACAAAGTACATGATAAATAATGATACAGGACCCCGAAATGAAGTGGGGCTCACCAAGTCGGCTGAAAAGAGGATGCGCCACTAGTTGCAACCAACATTATCTGCTATGGAACCACCTACATTCATTTAAAGATGTAGCGCCCCCGGCAAAAGGGATGTTAGTACTGTCGAATAGTACTAGCATGTAAGGCAAACTCAAATCTTAGTAAGATGAACAGTGAAACAAATAGAAGGCAGTTATAATAAGCAATAAGTACTTCACAGAATTACAAGGAAACCCCGATGAAGGAACACATAGTTCCAATTAAATGTTTCCATCACTTTAGGTTAATAATCATCAGTTCTAAGTTCCACAACCCATAATGCCACCGTGTTTCTATACGGAGTTCGGTCTCGGCCAGATCGGCTAAGCCATCCCAAGTGAGACATATCCAAATTCACAATGATAATCAAAATCCAGCATAAATTCCACCATGTGTATAGCATGGCATCCGATCTCAGCCCGATCGGCTAAGCCATCTCAAGTGAGACGTAACCATATTCAACATTTTATCCATAATGCCATCGTGTTCTTACACGGAGTCTGGTCTTGGCCCGACCAGCTAAGCCATCTCACTTGGGACATAACCTCTTTCAATTATTCATTTAATTCACATTTCTTTCCATCTTCCATTACATGGCACAAACAACCGCATTTATTAAGTAGTTCTTGGCATTTGGACACGTTTTATAATTCATGTCTTTCCCTTTTTATTTGTTTGAATAACATTATCATTCAAGTCAATAAGTTCTATTACATAAGGCATTGCACACATAAGGAAAAGAGCTTGAAAATCATAATCACATTCTCAAATAGCATGATTACATGGTAAACATTTAGAATAATTACGTAACATAAATCTTTCAACCCAACACATTAAGACAATCAATTCTAGCATGATCAAGTCAAAACTTACACCAATTATTCGGATACCAAGAGTTTGATTCTAAGAGGAAGAGAGTTAGCCATACGTACCTCAATAGAGCTTTTAAGCAAATTTTACTTTTAGAAGTCATTTTAAGACAATTGAGTTGAGGCTCATTTCGTAATTTGATTCATATATTTTCCTCATTTCATAGGCATTATTGGGCACAATTAAAAATGTTGTCCACACTCTATGTCCTCAGTTCATTTAATTCATTTTCAAACATCTTCGTAGTTTACCAACCACTTTTCATTTAAACAACAACTCAAAGCCAAACCATTTTAGTAAGCAACTCATATTTTAAACATCTACCGCTCAATATAAGGCTCGTTCGGAGTGATCAAGTTTATGAGTTCATAGGGTATAACCCGGAACGTAGAAATTAGGGACTTTGAGCCGGTCATACTTAAACTTGCGGAAATATTATGGAATTTAATTCCCAGAGAGAGAGAGAGAGTTAAGCCAACATACCTTGTTTAAGCTTTCCTTGAGCTACTACAATGCACCAACACCTCTAGCAATAATAATCTATAAGGAGAAATCAAAAATCGATTAACAACTAGAAAGATTACCCATGGTGTAACTCTCTTAGGAATTGCATCAAACACCTAACGTGTGAAATAGACTACAAGGTCCAAAAATGGAAATTCCTTCTTCCCTCAATCTATTTTAACAGGAGCTATCCAAATTAGTTCATTAATATCACATACTACAACTTAGTCCCACATGCATGGCCTATTTCTAATTCCCACAACATATTTGAACCCTTAACCTCTTGCATGCAAGTTCTGGAAATGGGACTTACCCAGATGGAGGATAATCTAGTGGCTATCTTCCTTGATTCTTGAAGACTTGAGCAAGATTTGGTGATTGGAATGATAGGTTCCCTCTTTCTCTCTTTAAAATGCTCTCACCTCTCTCTAGATTTAATATAAAAATAGCCCCAAATGAAGCCCCAAAGCTTTTTATAAAAAGTGGGTTCGGATATAAAATTTCCAAAAATGACCCCCGAAGTCAATTATGTGGTGCAATTATGCTATAGCATAATTGATATGTGGGCAGCAGACTTGCAGCATAATCATTATGCGATAGCATAATCGATAGCATAATCAATTATGCGACAGCATAATATTTTGCCCGACTCTGCTTCATGCGACGCGTATGCGGTCCGCAGAGTCGTTTTGCTATCGCGAAATTGATTGCAAATCCAGCCTTTGGTAATTTATTATAACTTTGTGTAGGAATATCCAAATGACAAACGGTTTGAAGCGTTAGAAACTAGACTCAAAGAACTTTCATTTGATAGGTTGTTCATCATATAAAACCTTATATATATTTAGATATGCTCGTTCAAAGTGTAGACTTATGCGAACACATTTGGAATTTTAGCCTATTATGTAATTTTTCAATTTGGCTTAGACTTAGGCCTTTCCTTGGACCCCAAATTACTTATTATATGACTTATACATTCACCATATCCAATTTATATACATTATTATTATAGCACAAAAAATATTATAATTAGCCTACCTAGCACCACGAAATCTTAAATTACTTAGTAAAATTTTTTGGGGTCTTACATTCTCCCCCGCTTAGGATCATTCGTCCTCGAATGAGAGGTAGAGTCCACTCCAAACACCTAACATAACATATCTCTTTTCTAACCTACCTCAAGTCCCTAAATTTTGACTAACTCCCAAATTATCTTTTCCAGAAATTTCGACATCATCTCCTTTGTAACTAGGCCTATCCACCTGCCAGAGAACCACCAAAATCATCCTAAAAACACATCCAAAACTCGACAAAGCACCACAATGTATATATCTATAACACTAATCTCAGCATTACAAACACTACTTTGTTATAATGATACTTGAACATGGACTGCACTTTTTAAAATCATAACACCTAGAAGGTTCCTTTCAAGTCAAAACCAATTGCTATACAATCAAGAGAAAATACATTATTTCCACAACACTCTCGGACTTCAATGTGGCCTCTTATACTTATAGACTTCGTCATAACACATTCACGGAAACAATCTCCACCCCCAAACTTACCTAACAAGGATGACAAATAGATACCCTTCATGGGCCAACTATCCATTACCTCCACCTTCAGTAATTTCCACTGAAATGATGCACAAGGAATTTCCAACTACATTCTTGGACATAGACATATGAAAACACTGAATACATGGAGAATAACAATGGGGAAACATCATACTCATAGCGTGGCCTAATGTGAACTATACTTATTTCACTTTCATTATCAATTCACGTAACATCTTCAATGAGAAAATATTGAGAATAACCCATTCACCCTCCTAAACTCTAAATATCTACGCGAACACCCACACTAAACCTTTGGTGACCTTCAACAATTACTCCAAGATGTGTTATCATAAACTGACCATAAATTTACCTATCGAATATATGTGATCACACGGTGAAGCTTCCTCTTTGACTTGTTTGAACCTTCAATACCCAATAGATTTAATGCAATGAGGAACAACGGGGTTCAAGATTTGGTTGGAATTATTCAGGAATTCATTAATGCGCTGAGCAGAGTACTTCCTGAGGTTATATGCTACAGGACACGAAATTACTACTAACAATGCTGACAGGGTTAATCGTTGTGACGGCGTTAATAATTAGACAAATGAGGCATAGGGGTAACTAGTACATTGGCAATAGGAATCATTAAGGAGGAATACTCAAGTACATGACCTAGTCATCTCCTTGAGTGCAGGGATAATTAGTTTATCAAGAATGAGAATACTCTGGCACCTTGAATGCGATATGGGTTTCAAAATACATGAAGTTGAATTACACTCCCAACGTTAACTGACACAAGGAATCTATGCCACAAGCCCATGAGGATGAAAAGAAGTTGAAGACTTATGAGATTATCATATTTCAAACAGCTAAACCCTTCCTGATAATTGATCCTATATGAGAGAAGTAAAGATATGACAACTTGTCTTCCAAATCAATATGAACATGATATGTGCAAAAATCTAAAGCCATCTAATCTCAAACTTTCACGAGTGAAACCACATAGCTAGGACATCTTAATATTGGGATGAAATCATGTATTGTTTAGAGGGGTTCTAATGGTTAACATGATGCTCCGGGGAGAAAGATGAATAACACTCCTATCCACCCAGGGAGGTGGAATACCAAGGGTATCAAAACTCGCCGCACATGACATTGACATAGCCAATAATTCTAGAAGTCGGGTGTGTAAAGACAACCAAACCTAATGAGATAGTATAAAGTAATCTTTGAAGGTTTGCAAATGTCCATAATGAGTTCTTCATGGATTTGGACTTGAGAAGTACCCATATGCTAATGAGAGACAGGAAAACATGAGAAGTAGGCGTTGTGCTATGATAATTCCCAAAGGTGCATTTGGTCTTGACGGAGAGCCTAAGCCTATTTAGGGTTCTTATGAGAAAGGAAGTGTTATGGTGACTCATAGTAGGTCACATTCTCTCATAGTTATCGAACAAGTGTTGGGAAACTAGCACAATGAATTCACTAAGGAACATAATTAACGCATGTTGTGGAGGTATAAAGAGAAGATAAACATTTCTTATGAGTGTGACATGCTTCTGCTATACTAACTCCCAAACAGCAATACACGACCACGTAACGGGAAACCACAATACTAGGAACAAGTGAGATACTTACTGTGGAATGATCTAAGAGGACATGAAAGTCATACTGAGATAGGCAAACAAAAGATCTTCCTATGGCAGATTTGTATAAAAATCTCAAATTTCTCAGAAATTCTATACGGACAAGCGACCACTTCAATTGACATGTACACATATGACAGGAGGTGGGGTATGCTCTCATGTTACTAGACAGTGAAAAGGTTTCATGATACTCGCAAGAGAGTAGAGTCATTGTTCAAACCATAGAAGCCATATACACTAGTGAGAAAAAAAGTGACTCGAGAAAGATCGCAACTCTGGGATGCTTTATATGGAACTTGACATCACATAGTTAAACTTTATGACGGTGCATGCATAGGCACAAGTGAGCATATGTTGTCCATTTAAATAAAAAGATTCTGTAAGAAATTCATCAGGTATAGTCCCTTGTTGAGAATTTAGGAAAACAAGTGGGAAGTATTAATCCTAGAGTTATAACTCAATTCAAGGACATAACTATAGAACTTAATTCCACAAGAGGATGTAAATAGGAGAATTTGTGATAGAGTGGATTCACGAATAATACATCTCGTTCAAAGAGTAGGTGCATGCAATGTTTTGTAATTCAACATCTTGTTAAGACCATGTTTATGAGAACTCTTCAATGTGGATGTACATATGAAAAAAGTATAAATTTTGTGTTGTTCATAATGATGTACTAAGGAGTGACTTACTTGGTGACTTTAGGTTGATAGGGAAATAACTTTATCGATGCCCCTCGACTCCACATCCCTAATGTACATTGGTACCATACTGATATACTACATGATCTGGTGGTGTAGTAACATTAATAGGGACAAGGGCACTCCCCTTAGCAACAGGTTCTACCAATCCCTCCATGGCTCGATACATTCTTCTAACAAACTCTTGGGCAATTTCCCTCAGATTCAGTGGTAGGGTCATTCCTTCCTTACTGCTTCAAACTCGTGGATTATAGTTTCAAGATTATTCATTTTGAGAATAAGACATAGTGAGGAAATTAGCTCCATATCTTGGGTTCTACCGCACGATCTGGAGTATCAAAGAAGGGTGAAATTCCTAAATGTCCGAATAGCCTCCAACTTATAGATGTGGTTAACAACACACCGATAAGAACTCTACCAGACACGGCTCCGAGATATCCCAAGACACATTAAAACCTTAGGCTCAGATACCAAGTTTGTCACGCCCAAAATCAAGGAGCGCGACTAGCGCTCAACCGAGTAAAGCCGACTAAGCAAGCCTGTTAGGTTTCATTTTACCCAAACTAAGCAAGACTGTTAGGTATCATGACCTCGCATGAATCAGACCGAGCGTAGTTCTGGTAGATAAGTGTGAAAGTAAATAATAAAACATTTTTGGGATTTTTAATTTTTCATAAAAGCAAATGCTTTGATTACAAACACTCAAAACTAACAGACTCCAAGAGAAACTAACAGACGCTGATGAAAAGACGAAATACAGACTCCAAAAATAAACTATCATACTCCAACAAAAGAAAATACATACTCGAAAACAATTGACAGACTCCAGCAGAAAGAAAAATACGGACTCAACACAACTGACAGACTCTAACGGAAAAGGAAATACAGACTCAAATGAAAAATCATGAATACATCAATGCTCCTGGTGCCCACGCATTCGGTCTTGTTGCGGGCCTATATGCAAGATCCCTTTGAAGTCGGTCCAAGTCACTCATTGTCTGTTTAACAAATGTCATCACTGTCGCGAAGAAGGTGATGCGAGTCATATCCTCACAGACTTGGCACTTCACAACAATGTAATCAGCGATGTTTCTAATTCTCTCTCTTATGAAACCTTTTTCTTGTAACAAACGCCCGATCTGATGGGCCCTGGCTTCCAAAGTTTGCTCAGCCACATGATTCTGCTCCTGAAGTTGTTGCAAATCTATTTCTAATAGTGCCAATGTTGTATAACAATGTTCTCTTTCAACCTTGAAGTCTTTCGCCTGCTTGATCATTTTGTTTTCCGTGGCGATGACCCTTTTCTTTAGTCCCGCGACCTCATTGTCGGACTTTTCTTTCAACTACTTAACCAGGCATGCTCGTTCATCTGCGTTTTTAGCCAATTGCTTTCGAACCCTAGCTAGTTCACTTTCTGCTTTGTTCAAATCAAAACTATAGTCACTCACTTTATACGTCAGGTTATTTATGAGTTTTTCATCTTTGGCACTTCGGGCGGGGTTTTCTGCCTCTATTTTCATTTTCTGAATTTGGGCTCGAAGGGCCTCATTTTCTTTGTCTAGCTTTCTCTTTTCACCTTCGTCTGTCGCTGCTTGCAAGCTATTCTCGAATTGAAGTTCTTTGACTTGTATTTCCAACCTTCCTATTGTGGCCCTGTACTCATTCTCCTTAGCCAACCAAGCCCATTGTTCTTGTGACGCCTCGACGAATTCCAGAAGATGGGGTCTTTGGCCGGCCTCCCAAACTCAATTTCTCTTCTATACCAAGCAAGGTACCTTGGTGAAACCTCACCTTTGGATCGATCACGTACACAGGTATTGGCTGTTAAGTATTGACATTCGCTCCAAATTTGGCGGACTACTACTTTATAAAACTGACCGTTAAGTCCGATCTCGACTACTTGGGCACAAGATCTTCATCTCTCGGAACTATCTGGAATCTCCCCAGCTGCCTCAAAACCCGATATGGGGCATAAGGCTGGATACTCCTAAGTCCCATCAAGAGGAAATGAGGCCTGGTGGCTGGCATGTATATGACCTCATCCACAGGCAGCCATCCAAATGTCCACTCTATTTGGTTTGCAGTGATAGAACGGAGGCACGCTACCCACTCCGTGACCCCCTCTGGCTAGCTGATCCCGTCAACCCTCGTGTAAAATTCTTCTATGCATATTTTCTATGTCAACCCATAACTCATAAATTGAGGACGATGGCATAAGTGTTCGATCATCCACATCTGCAACAACACGTTGCACCCCTCGAAAAAGTCTCCTCCGTCTTTGCAGGCTTTGAGAGCGTAGAAGATTTCAGCTACTATCATGGGTGCGAGGGTGCTATTGGCCTGAGTGAGCAAAGTGCTGACAACCCCGGCTACTCGTATGTCAATATTCCCATCTTTTCTAGGAAACACCAAAAGTCCTAAAAAGACCACCATAAATGCAAAACACTTGTGTTCTTCCCACTTAAGGCAGTTTCCTTTGCTGCAGATTTTGTTTTCCGGCTTGTTGAACCCTCATATATGACCGTATCTGTTGTATATAAACTGCAAAGTACCAAAACCAGATGCCAAGTCTGGGTTGTGGACCCCCTGCTTATTTTCAAAGAGTCTAAGAACCTGTGTACGGCTACGGCCCTTGGAGCAATCAGGTACTGTTGTCTCAGAGGAACTTTGGGACCCCCAATATATCCGGTTATTTCTTCCAATGTTAGGGTAAGTTCAAAATCTGAGAAGTGAAATACGTTGTGAGTCGGGTCCCAGAATGTAACCAATGCCTTTATGATGTCTCCCCTAGGATTAATCTTCAGCAACCCAGTGAGGCCTCCCAGGTATAGATTGACCGTGTCTTGTCCCGATTTTCCCAAATCATCCCACCACATATGCAATTCCAAAGGGATCTTGTCAAGACTGTTATTGGCAAATTCTAACTCGTGCTCATTCTACACATTTATTAGGGTGGTTAAGCAAAAAAACACGATTCAATTGACTCAAAATCAAAGCTGACACTTTTCAGATTTTTTATTTCAAAAGTAAAAACCCAACTTTGCAAATACGGCCTTTCAGCACTTCCGGGGAAAGATTTTAAGGTTGTGCTCGCTAACCGGCTAAAAATTTGAAAAGGACCGAAGGTGGCTGTTCTTGCAAAAACAGCCTTTCGGCGTCCTTTTGGGGACATTCGACTATTTTTTACAAGAATGGCATCACCCTACTTATTTATTATTTAAATAAAATAAGATTTTTGTTATTTTGGGCTAATTTGCTAAAGGAAAGTTGGACCCGATGGGGGTTGCCTACGTATCTCACATTCGGTGAGAATCAAACTGGCGTAGTTTGGGCAAATTTTTTTTAAAAAAGAAAAAATAAACCAACTTCTTTTTTTTTCTTTTCCAAAAACACCAAAATTTTCCTTCCCTTTTTTTTCCTTTCTTTAAAAACCACAAAATTTCTCTTCTTTTTTCTCAAAATTTCGGCAGAGTTCCAGTATGTTTTGGGACATTGGTTTTTCAAAACAGGCACTTATCCCTCTCAGCCATCTGATTAACCTTTCTAACTTTCCTTATAATCCGATCAACATGCAAATCCGAAGCAAATGAATGCACAAATAGCAAGTAAGATGCATCATAATGGTCTTTACGTTTCGGGTGCACCTGTCCTAGACAGACCAACCCCTGTGTTGAGTCTCCAAAGTCAAATGCATATGATGCAAACAAACGTTCCTATTTAGGGATCCGGCATGAGGCTGAGTTATTCTAGGTTCAAAACCTAGGTATTTGTTTTAGACTGTGTACTCGAGCGGACAACTCGAGCCGAGGAGGGAGCTACGTACCGGGAACCAAAAGGCCATCCGGCTTAGTAACTTGTCTGAGCCTCTTTCTTATTTCAAGGTATGACACTAACAGAATAGGGAGTCTCTACCAGCGAGCACATCCCCGAAGATGAGAAGAGAAGGGTTTCGTAGCAGTTTATACACAGTTCAGATAATATCAAAGCGGTAAAAGCAACACTTAGCACATCAAGCCCAAACATGTAACAAAATCAGATAATAAATAGAGCCAACTATAACAATTCATCTAAGCTCGAATTCTGAACCCTGAACCAGAGATTCTGGGTTCGATCCCCAGCAGAGTCGCCAGAGCTGTCACACCTTGACCCTTGCTATAGGAAAGTAGATGTCTAGTAATATTGAGACTCACTACACAGATCAAACTCAGAAGTTATAGCACTGAACTATCCATTCAACTTGCATGCAAAGTTCAAATCCATACCATAATATCCTTGGAAACATTACTTAACAAATATTTAGAAGGAATTTCGAATCAGCTGCACTTAACCAAGTCCAAATACAGATCTTAAAACAAGCAAATAATACGAATGACTATATTTCAAAAGGCTAGACTAAGATAGACATCAACCGAGCTACCGTATCATATGATATTCAGAGCTCAGTCCTTGATCACATATCCATAGTTTAAAGGGCAGTAAACTAGATCAGATAAACAAAATGAACAAGTAAGCTAATCTATGAACCAACTAATGGTGAATACGACTCAAAGCTCCAGATTTCCATTTTTAATTCCAAATCAAGCCTACATTTAAGGGAAATGCAGAAATATGTACCTGAATATCAGCAAAAGACCAGAAAATAGCTTAAAACTTAAGAGGAAACAGCAGTAACAGATCAATAGCAACAGAAACAAGCCCCAACTCTCAATTCAAACCACATTCCAACCCAGATGAATCAGATTAGCCTTCAGAAACAAAAAAAACTTCAAGAATTGCAGAAAATATTTAATGGAACAATAGTTTTCAGTCTTTTCTTAGCCGTTTTTGATTTTTCTCTGATTTTTCAATCTTTGAAATTCTGACTTGAGTGTCAAGTTAGGATGCCTTTATAGGCAAGCTATTAGGTTAGTTTAACGATAATCAAGTTTGCACTTGGCCCCTTCTGAAATTTTCATTTTAGCCTAGGTGTCCTTAGTTTAATTTTCAGAATTCAAAATAGCCCCCCACCCCAGCTTCCTAGAAGCTTCCCTATTCAGTTACTGCATATTCCCTTACCTACAATTCCTATTTTACCCCTTAAGCACCATGTTATTACCCCTGAAATCAGACAGATATGGATCGTGGGTTGAATTGACCCAGTAGTTAAGCCAAACGTGGGCTCAATGATGACCCAATGGCCCAAATCAACCCCTTGAGGGGAATTCTTATTTGGCTTCAAAGCCCAAACAACAAAATGAGCCAAATTGAATCAGTCAACAAACTGAGGGCAGACACTTAAATGATTTTGAAACCAAACTTACACTAATTGAACGATTATTAAACACAAGTAAGCAGGAATTTGACTAAGTTATCAAAATAAACCTAATTAAATTAACTAAGAGACTAAACGAGAGACGAAATCAGAACTTCAGTCATATTGTTACCAAGAAACACTAAACATACCAAGAAAAATCAGGGAACAAGATTTTGGAAAATAAAACTAAAAAGGAACAAAAAGAACATTATTTATTCTCGACCAGAAAGTATTGGTCGAGTTTCAGTTGAATTGACCAAAGAAGAAGAAGGAGAGATGAAGAGGAACGAAAATTGAAATAACGCCAAAAATGAACAAAAGAAACGACGTTGTTTGGTTTGTAGGGGGACTGGACCGGGTCAGGGGATGGGTATGGGCTCAGATGGGGCGGGTGTTTGGGAATTTTAATTGGGCGAGGGAAAATGAATTAATTTTGGCCCAAAAAAATCTGATCCTCTTTAAATCAAATTTTCTCTTTTTCTTTTTATTTTCCAAAATTCTTTTCCCTTC
This sequence comes from Nicotiana tabacum, assembly GCF_000715075.1. Taxonomy (NCBI): domain Eukaryota; kingdom Viridiplantae; phylum Streptophyta; class Magnoliopsida; order Solanales; family Solanaceae; genus Nicotiana; species Nicotiana tabacum. The sequence goes on along the minus strand of NC_134087.1, from coordinate 150,019,927 downwards.
TTATTTTTTTTCGAGAAAAATTAAAAATAACACCTAAATTACTCTCTAAATCAAATTATGCTACCAAATTAAATTAATTAACCCTATATAATGATTACCACAACTAATTACATACCAAATTAAAGAAAAACCACCAAAATTCGAAACTAAAAAATTTAAAATGCAAAAATAAGTTATTTTTGTGATTTTTCCATTTTTATAAAACACTAAATTACTAATTAATTCAAGAATGCAAAATTAGATCCTAAATGCAAATGCAGCATATTTTTGTATTTTTCATTAATTAAACAAAAATAAAAATGCACAGACAAATGCAAACAATTATCAGAAAATGCCACAAATCCACAAAAATTTCAAATAATGAAAAGAAAGTATTTTCTTTTGAATTTATGGGAGTAATTCATATAGGTCAAAAATCATGTGCTCACAACTGCCCCTCTTTGCCCGGAAACACGAAGAGTTTTCGTGCAAAGATAAAGTGAACGGATACTAGCGATTTTTGCCCATTTGAATACTCCGTGGGAAGCATTTTGAAAGATTTGACCGCACCCTGCTTCCGAGGTTGCCTACATATCCTTGGCTATAAAGGAATCAGGTCAGTGTAGTTCGGGAAGTTTCGGTAGCTGGGACTACCATGAAGCTATGATTTCACTGTTGTTGCTACTGCTGCTACTACTTACTGCATCCCCTTATTACACCATGATAAAATAAAAAGAAGCTAGACTAGACTATGATCCATGCATTACAAAATCCTATCTATATCTTCAAACTTGCTCTTGTGGTTCTTGTTGCCTTGTTGACTTGTATTCTCCCGGTGGAATCCCTTTGTTGCCGCCTTGAATTATAATTTGAGATGTTTTCCTTTTCTCCAGGTGCCTGACTGCCAACTACACTTTAAGATGTTTTCTTTCCTCCAGGTGGACGCTTGACTGCTGAACTTGAATGTATTCCCTGCTTTCCAGGCGGGCTCCTGATTGCTGAACTTGAAATGCATTCCCTGCTCTCCAGGCGGGCTCCTGACTTCAACAAAATAGACAAAACAAAGAAAAATTTTTGCCCCTGTTTGGGTATCTAGGCACACATGTACGGATCACATTACCAAATGTCAATAAGAACTTGAAAGCTAAAACTTGAATTGTACTCTCTTGTTCTCCAAGCAGGCTCCTGATTGCTAACTTGAAATGTATTCCCTGCTCTTCAGGCGGGCTCCTGACTACTGACTTGAAATGTGTTCCCTGCTCTCCAGTCGGGCTCCTAACTGCCAACTTGAAATGTATTCCCTGCTCTCCAGGCGGGCTCCTGACTGCTAACTTGAAATGTATTCCCTGCTCTCCAGGTGGGCTCCTGACTATTAAACTTGAATGTATTCCCTACTCTCCAGGCGGGCTCCTGACTGCTGACTTGAAATGTATTCCCTACTCTCCAAGTGGGTCCTGACTTCAGCGAAATAGACAAAAACAAAGAAAAAATTTTCTGCCCTAGTTTGGTAGCTGGGCACAGATGTGAGTGTAAAACTACATCATGTTATCAAGTATTACTAAGAATTTGAAAGCAAGGTCCCATTATCCAGGAGGGTCCTGAAAACTCCTAGCTAAATGATGGCTTTTAAAAATCTAAATTATATCTTCTAAAGGTGTGACTCCTGCTAAATCTTGTTATCTAAGAAGGTCTTAAAACTACATCTCATTATCCAGGGGGGTCCTGAAAGTCAAACATCAAGTCTTATCTTAAAAGTGACAACTTTTACGGCTGAATTATACTACCCTACAGCAGAACTTACGCTAAATGTTGTTATCTAATTGAAATCTTAAAACTAAGTCCCATTATTCAGGAGGGTCCTGGAAACTCCTAATTGAATCTTATCTCAAACATGCAAACTTCTAAACTTGCTTATATTCCTTTGGGATACATTTATGCTAGATTACGCTATTTTTGAACTTTACGCTAGGTCCCATTTTCCAGGAGGGTCCTGAGAATCAATAATCAAACCTGTTTGGTGACTGCCTTTCTCCATGGAGGGTTTCTCCGAAACAACCGAAACTTCCTGCCCCTGTTTTAATCAAAGAAAAATTTTGTCAGTTTAAAATGTGGTGGTTAGTTGATGGCATTCTTGTTGAAGGTCTCTCCGCTGCATTGTTTTGTTTTAACTGGATTCCCCAAACTGGCCCTGAACCGCTTGGCTTTCTGACTGACTTTCAAACCTCCATGACTTTGGATGACCCGAGTGTTCTATACTCGAACCGTTGTTTCACACCTCTGACCCCTTTAACTGAACCTCTGCATCTCCCATGAAATTACTAAATCATTCTACCGATGGAACTTTTGCCGGCACTTTATCCCACTTTACATCATGCTATCTATGGTATGCTCTGGTCGCACCGTTCTTTGCAATCATGAAGCTGGTAGTGAGCTTTGAAATTCCTTCTTATTTGCTTAAAGAGTACTGACATTGGGAACATCTTAAAAAAATAAACCCAAAAGAAATGAAATGCAATGACTTTCAGAGTTAAGGATAAGAAAATCCAAAACTGGAAGACTATCTGAAGAGGAAAAAGAAAAGAGACTTATCTGAGTGGAGCAGCTGGCACCAATAATCATGATATGCACTTCGGATTAATCGGCCCAGTTTTTCCAACCAACCAACCTTCCGTTGCCATACTTTGTTGTCCCGGAATTTTCATAACCTGATTTCTTCACCCAAAATCCTGACCTTATTCATCCTGCGGTGCCCTGAAAGATTTTCACCAGCATACCTCTCTCATTCATTCATCTGTCAACTCACTTTCGCCTCAAGGTGCCCGTGAGGGTTTTCACCAATAAGACTCTCTCATTTTTATTTCTCTCTGCTCTCGTCGCCTTATGGTGCCCATGAGGGTTTTCACCAATAAGACTCTCTCATTTTCATTTCTCTCAGCTCTCGTCGCCTTATGTGCCCATGAGGGTTTTCACCAATAAGACTCTCTCATTTTTGATTTCTTTTCCCTGTTTGGACCAGAGTGTTGCCCCTGATATGAATCACCTCTACCTGCTCGACTTGGCATTTCTCGAAGACTGATCGGAAGATCTTTCTTTGGACCGTAATGTGGGCTTTTGGACGGGATTAGAAAGAAAGGGTATAGAAGGCTCAAAACAATTCGAATGGGTTCAAAATTACAACTTTCGGAATCAGATTTCTTACAACAACCACAACTTCTGCCCCAGTTTTTTGTTTGGGGACTTTTGGATTTTTATTTTAATGGGACCGAACCATGAGGCTGCCTACGTATCCTTGACAGGAATCAGGTCGAACGTAGTTCATGTTACAAGAATTACTTTATTTGTTGTGATATTTCTTTTCTTTTTCTTTTCTCTTCTTTCCTTCTTTTTCTTTTTGTTGTTGTTTTTCTTCTTTTTTTCTTTTCTTTTCTTTTTTCCTTTTCTCTTTCTTCTTCTTTTTCTTCTATCTCTTTTCATTCTGTTTCTTTTCTCATTTTCCTTTACTCATCTTTCACGCTTGTGTTTCTGATCTTTGCTACTGATTCTGAAAGAGGGGTATGAAAGAAAATAAATAGGCTCAAAGGGGGTAACAAAGGATAAAGTGTTTTAGATAGCAGAACAAAATGCCTTCATCATTCCAAATCTTCAGAAATATGCCAAGTACAAACAAATATAAATTAACCAAAGAAAATCATACATAGTATCTCTTGACCGCATCGGAATTGATGGCCATTTCTACACACTTGCCTTCTATATCTGTTAAATACAAAGCGGCATTTAAAAACACTCTAGTTACGATGAATGGCCCCTGCCAATTTTGGGCGAACTTGCCTTTTGCTTCGGCCTGATGAGGAAGGATACGTTTCAATACTAACTGACCCACTTCAAACTTTCGTGGATGCACCTTCTTGTTATATGCTCTTGCCATTCTTTGTTGATACAATTGGCCATGACACACTGCTGCCAGTCTTTTCTCTTCGATCAAACTTAATTGCTCCAGGCGGGTTTTGACCCACTCATCATCATCAATTTCAGCCTCGGCAATGATCCGAAGGGATGGGATTTCAATTTCTGCAGGTATTACCGCCTCAGTGCCATATACCAACAAATAAGGAGTTGCCCCTACTGAAGTACGAACAGTAGTACGATAACCCAACAATGCAAAAGGTAACTTCTCATGCCATTGCCTAGAACCTTCCACCATTTTCCGAAGTATCTTCTTTATGTTCTTGTTGGCCGCCTCAACTGCTCCATTTGCCTTAGGGCGGTACGGGGTAGAATTACGATGTGTAATCTTGAACTGCTGACATACCTCTTTCATCAGATGACTATTGAGATTAACCCCATTATCTGTAATGATCACCTTTGGTATCCCAAACCGGCAAATGATATTTGAGTGCACAAAATCGACCACCGCCTTCTTGGTTACGGACTTGAATGTTTTAGCTTCAACCCACTTGGTGAAATAGTCTATGGCCACCAGAATAAACCTATGCTCGTTGGACGCTGCTGTCTCGATTGGTCCAATGACATCCATGCCCCAAGCAACAAAAGTCCATGGTGCAGACATTATATGTAATTCAGATGGTGGAGAATGAATCAAATCTCCGTGCACCTGACATTGATGACACTTGCGCACAAAACTGATACAATCACGCTCCATGGTGAGCCAATAATAACCTGCTCGAACGATCTTCTTTGCCAGAACATACCCACTCATGTGCGGTCCACAGAATCCAGAATGTACTTCGGTCATAATAGTTGTAGCCTGCCTAGCATCTATGCATCTCAGCAGCCCAAGGTCTGGAGTCCTTTTGTACAGAACCCCTCCGCTGAAGAAAAACCCGCTTGCCAAATGCCTAATTGTTCTCTTTTGATCACCTGTGGCTTGTACTGGATACACCCCCAGCCTAATGTATTCCTTGATATCATGAAACCAAGGTTCCCCATCGAGCTCTTCTTTCACCACATTACAGTAAGCATGTTGATCATGGATCTGAATCTGCAAAGGATCCATATAAGCCTTATCTGGATGACGTAACATTGACGTCAGAGTGGCCAAAGCATCAGCGACCTCATTGTGAATCCTCAGAATATGCCTGAACTCTACTGATTGGAACCGCTGACACAGATCATGTAAACATTGTCGATACGGTATAAGTTTTAAATCCCTAGTTTCCCATTCTCCTTTAATCTGGTGCACCAGAAGGTCCGAGTCACCTAAGACCAAGACTTCTTGGACACCCATATCCACGTCCATTCTCAAACCCAAAATGCATGCCTCGTACTCGGCCATGTTGTTAGTACAGTAGAATCGAAGTTGAGCCGTAACAGGGTAGTGATGCCCTATTTCATAAACAAGCACCGCTCCTATCCCAACGCTTTTCATGTTAGCAGCCCCATCGAAGAAAAGTTTCCATCCTGGATTTGCAATCTATTCCAATTCATCAATGTGTATTACCTCTTCATCAGGGAAATAAGTCTTCAAAGGTTCGTATTCTTCATCCACAGGATTCTCAGCCAACTAGTCAGCCAATGCTTGTGCTTTCATCACAGTCCGGGTCACGTAGACAATGTCAAATTTCGTGAGCAAAATCTGCCACTTTGCGAGCCTCCCTATAGGCATAGGCTTCTAAAAGATATACTTTAACGGATCCAAACGAGATATAAGGTAAGTAGTGTAAGATGACAAATAGTTCTTCAACTTCTGTGCCACCCAAGTAAGGGTGCAACACGTCATCTCAAGATGAGTGTACTTAACCTCGTAAGATATGAACTTCTTGTTGAGATAATAGATGGCCTGCTCCTTCCTGCCGGTAATGTCATGCTGACCCAACACACAACCAAATGAATTGTCCACGACCGTCAAATACAGAATCAAAGGTCTCATTGGTTCTAGCGGGACCAACACAGGTGGGTTTGACAAGTACCCCTTTATCTTATCAAATGTTTCCTGACATTCATCTGTCCATTTGACCGCAGCATCTTTCTTTAACAATTTGAAGATAGGCTCACAAGTTGTCGTGAGCTGAGCAATAAACCTGCTGATGTAATTCAATCTCCCCAACAGGCTCATCACCTCAGTCTTGTTCTTTGGGGATGGCAATTCCTGGATAGCTTTGATCTTTGACGGGTCTAATTCAATACCTCGGCAACTGACTATGAATCCCAACAACTTTCCAGACGGAACACAGAACGCGTATTTTGCAGGATTGAGCTTGAGATTGTACCTGCGAATCCTTTGGAAGAACTTTCTCAGATCTCTGACATGGTCAGACTGCTTTCTAGACTTTACAATCACATCATCCACATAAACCTCGATCTCCATGTGTATCATGTCGTGGAATATGGTCGTTATTTCCCTCATGTAGGTTGCCCCGGCATTTTTCAAACCAAATGGCATGACCCGATAGCAGTACATTCCCCATGGCGTGATGAAAGCCGTCTTTTCTGCGTCCTCCTCATCCATTAAGATCTGGTGGTAGCCCGCATAACAATCCACAAAAGAACCAATCTCATGTTTGGCACAATTATCGATCAATATATGGATGTTCGGCAATGGGAAGTTATCCTTGGGACTTGCCTTGTTGAGATCTCGATAATCAACACACACCCTGGTCTTGCCATCCTTCTTCGGCACAGGCACAACATTGGCTAACCAGGTGGGATACCGGGTGACCCGAATGACCTTGGCCTCAAACTGTTTGGTGACATCTTCCTTAATCTTCACACTCATATCAGTTTTAAATTTCCTCAGCTTCTGCTTGACAGGGGGAATGCCGGGTCGGTGGGCAATTTGTGAACCACCAAGTCAGTGCCTAGACTCGGCATGCCATCATAGGACCATGCAAAAACATCTTTATACTCGAACAGTGCTTTAATTATCTCTTCTCTGAGTTGTAGTTCAATATGGACACTTATTTTAGTTTCCCGGACATTATCTTGGTCCCCTAAATTGATTGCTTCTGTATCACTCAGATTAGGATTGGGTTTTTCTTTAAAATGGCTTAATTATTTACTAATCTCTTCAAAGGCTTCATCCTCGTCATATTCCGATTCACCATCACACTCTATTTCTTGAATTACTTTTTCGAAATTAGATTGGCTTTTAAGACTGGGCCGGAGATTCCTCATGCATGTCATATCATTGAAGCCAGCATAAAAAGAACTGTACAAGGAAGAAAAGAAAAACAAAAATAAAACTATCAGGAAGGAAGAAAAAGGGAAATTGCATTTCATTGAAATTAAAGATAACAAGGTTTATACATCCAAACGGACGGAACATAGCATCTGAATTACAACCTTGGAGTAATCCAGATAAACTGAAAGAAAATCAAAGCAAACTACCAAAACTCCTTCCTGGTGGGGAAAAGAGTAGCTTCCCAATTGTTAATCTTTGCACTGGGCCCAACAAATTGCACATCCGCCTCACTCAAACCCTCTCCGGCCTCCAACACGTTCACATCGGCGAATATACTCTCGAACTTTTCAATCAAATCTCCATCCATATCAACCACTGAACTGGGAACCATCATTACTGGGTGCTTTCTGGTATCAGGCCTAACAAATGATCTGGAAAGACGTGGGATCGGTTTTGGAAGGGCCCATGCCTTCTTTTTCATTTTTCTGGCGCTTCTTACGTCTGCGACTGTGGGCTTGAATCCCAAACCAAATGTATCCAAGTTTTTAGGAAGAGAAACCGGTTGTACGATACCTGGCAGAGATGCACCCAAACCCTTGCCCGGTACAAAACCATTTTTCAGCATTTCAACGGCTACCATGACTGATGCAGCAGCTACCCTTGGAGTTGGCACGCACTTCCCTTCCGAAATTTTCTCTACCGATACCGTGTCAAAAACCTGATAAACCCATGGCCCTTTGTCATCTTCAAACTCTATGAACGAAACAATGGCATCACTGGGAACACACAGATTATCTTCGTCGTGCACAACAATTTCATGTCTATCCCATTCAAACTTGACCACTTGATGCAGAGTGGACGGGACTTGCTTTGGCAGCATGAATCCAGGGTCGACCTAACAGCAGATTGTAAGACACAGCTACATCGAGCACCTAGAATTCCATAGTAAATTCAACTGGCCCTATGGTAAGCTCAAGCACTATGTTCCCGACTGAATCTTTCCCTCCACCGTCGAATCCTCGAATGCAGATATTGTTCTTGTAAATTCTTTCATCATCCACCTTCAGCTTGTTCAGAGTGGAGAGGAGGCAAATGTTTGCTCTGGAACCATTGTCGACCAATACCCGAGTAACCACGGAATCTTCGAATTTCACCGTCAGGTAGAGGGCTCTATTGTGCTCAGTACCCTCCACGAGCAACTCATCATTAGAAAAAGTGACTCTATTTACCTCAAATATCTTGTTAGCTATCTTTTCCAAGTGGTTTACTGAGATTTAGTTAGGAACGTGGGCCTCATTCAAGATCTTCATCAAAGTCCGATGGTGCTCGTCCGAATGAATCAATAATGACAATAATGAAATCTAAGCCGGTGTTTTCCTCAACTGCTCCACAATGGAATAGTCCTGCACTTTCATCTTTCTCAAGAACTCCTCTGCTTCTTCCTCAGTCACAGCTTTCTTCACCAATACCGGGTTGTCATTGGAACTTTTAGCTTTTCTCAACTCTTCGGGGGTGAAGCATCTTCCCGATCGAGTCAAACTATGGGTCTCACATACTTCTTCTTTAACTTCTTTCTCCTTGTAAGTCACTGTCACTCGTTCATAATTCCACGGGACCGCCTTGTTGTTGACTATTGGTAGTTGAGTTACCGGTTTGATGATGACAGGATCTGTGCGGGCACCCTCCACAACTACCATAGGCTTGTTTGCCACTCCTGGCACAACCACTTTCGCTTTTTCATGTTTCCCCGCAACGTCACTTGAGGACCCTTTTTTGACCACCACAGATGGTTCACTATTTTCCCCATTCAACTTGATCGCAGACTTCTCACTTGTTGACTTTTCGAACGGTCTGGCATCACTGGACCGAATCATCATGACAGTTTGCGAAGGCTTCTTAGGCTCCCCTCCCTTATGCACTATCTCAATCATATTCATCTCTTGATGAGCTGGCAATGGATTCTGGTTGATATTAGGTGCCTCTGGAGTTTGGACCTCAATCTGATTAGTATCAATGAGCTCTTGAATAGCTGTTTTCAATTTCCAGTACTTCTCTGTGTCGTGCCCTAGGGCACCAGAATAATATTCGCAACTCACGGAGTGATCAAGATTCCTCGGGGGAGGATTTGGCAATTTTGGTTCAATCGAACTCAGCATACCTAATTGTCTCAACCTGCGGAACAAACTGGTATAGGATTCTCCCAATAGAGTGAAAGTCTTCTTCTTCTGCAACCTCTTATTCTTGGTGGCCTGATTGGGCCGGAAACCTGTTCCAGGGGAATTTCGGTAGGCTCTTGGGGGTGGATAGGCATTTTGTGGAGCTGGGTATGTATTTTGTGGGACTGGCGCACGCCATTGTGCGTGCGGGGGAGGTTGAGTGTATGTTTGTGCATGATGGACAGAAAAATGGGGATCTGGCAGTGGGTAGTAGTGTCGTGGTAGGCTATATGGAGTGTGGTGGTAAGTTTGGTGATAGGGTCGAGGCTGGTTGTAGTAACGTGAAGGGCCCCTGGATCTCACCCAAGCTCCCGACTCAATTGTCGCAACATCCTCTTTCTTCTTCTTCCCGAGTACACCCCTAGTACCGTTTTGGATGGCCTGGGTGGTTGCTTTAATTGCTAAGTAGCTCATGATTTTATTAGACTTGAGTCCCTATTCTACCATGCCTCCCATTTTTACAACCTTATTAAAGGACTTGCCCACTGCTGACACCAAATGACCAAAATAAGTGGGCTCCAAGGCCTACAAGAAATAATCAACCATCTCACTTTCTTTCATCGGAGGGTCAACCCTCGTTGCTTGCTCCCTCCAACGGAATCCATATTCCCTGAAACTCTCACCAAGCTTTTTCTCAATCTTCGTCAATGATAGATGGTCTGGGATAATTTCAGGATTGTACTGAAAATGACAGGCGAAGGCTTGGGCCAAATCGTCCCATATGTACCACCTATTTTGATCTTGTCTGGTATACCATTCCAATGCCGATCCGCTCAAACTTTGGCTGAAATATGCCATCAATAATTCATCTCTTCCGCCTGTCCCTCTCATCTTGCTGCAAAATCCTCTTAAGTGTGCTACTGGGTTACCATGCCCGTCGTACAGATCAAACTTAGGCATATTGAACCCTGCTGGTAACTAAACATCTGGGAACAGACATAGATCCTTATAGGCCACGCTTACCTGACCTCTCAAACCCCTCATATCTCTGAACGATTGTTCCAAGCTTTTGACCTTTCTGATCACCTCCTCATGTTCGGGATTTTTGGGTGGCTTCTCGGTCTCTGCCAGGAGATCAAGATAAGGGGTGTAAGAATATGGTTTTGGAACCTTGAAGGTGGGTTCAGGGGGATAATACTGGTTGTCGTGAGTATGGAATAGAGGTTCACTGGAAGATCAGTATAATGCAGCAGGTGGAGGTGCCACAAAAACAGGTGTGATTGGTGGAGGAGGGTGAGGGACTTGTCTGGGTGGAGGAGCTTGTGATGTATGGGAAGTGGTGCCGTGGCATTGTTGGTATAAGGGAAAGGCAGGAGATGAGTTCACAATGGGAGGTTCCTGAGGTTGAGCCAATGGTGGGATATAAGTAGGGTTGGCGGGATAAACCGGTGGTGGATGCCCCTTTGCCCAGGCTTGGTGCATTTCAGCCATTTGTTGCTTTAACTTATACATCTCTTCCTTCATCGTATTAACATCCAATTCTTCCACCTCTTTTGACGGGTTGACAATACTTGCCTCCAATTCTTGGTTGGCCATGTTTCGCTTGTCTTTTGATTGGGTGTTGTATGAGTGAGTTGCCAGAATGCCAATCAACTAACCACCTGCCTGGATTCAATATATCAACAACATCCTTGTTAGTGATTAGGGTTTTAACAAATTGGTAACCACACATTTTGGAGAATGAATGCACCTAAGCAGTTAACCGTTTCTATTATGCATTTGATCGGCTACTTGCGTCATCCCGGCTTTTCCATTTACAATTTACTTCTTTTTCTTTTTCTTTTTTCATTCTAGCCTTTGCTTTTCTTTGTTTTTATCCTCTCATTTCCCTCTTGTTTTGCCATTGTTTCTTTCTCTTATTTTCTCTCTTTTCTTTTCTTTTTCTCTCTTGTTTTCCTCTCTCTTTTTCGTTTTCTTCTTTTTTTCTTTTGGTTATGGTCAAATCCTATGGAGATTGCCTACGTATCATGACTCCGCATGAATCAGACCGAGCGTAGTTCTGGGAGATAAGTGTGAAAGTAAATAATAAAATATTTTTGGGATTTTCAATTTTTCATAAAAGCAAATGCTTTGATTACAAACACTCAAAACTAACAGACTCCAAGAGAAACTAACAGACGCTGATGAAAAGACGAAATACAGACTCCAAAAATAAACAATCATACTCCAACAAAAGAAAATACATACTCGAAAATAATTGACAGACTCCAGCAGAAAGAAAATACGGACTCAACACAACTGACAGACTCTAACGGAAAAGGAAATACAGACTCAAATGAAAAATCATGAATACATCAATGCTCCTGGTGCCCGCGCATTCGGTCTTGCTGCGGGCCTATATGCAAGATCCCTTTGAAGTCGGTCCAAGTCACTCATTGTCTGTTTAACAAATGTCATCACTGTCGCGAAGAAGGTGGTGCGATTCATATCCTCACAGACTTGGCACTTCACAACAATGTAATCGGCGATGTTTCTAATTCTCTCTCTTATGAAACCTTTTTCTTGTAACAAACACCCGATCTGATGGGACCTGGCTTCCAAAGTTTGCTCAGCCACATGATTCTGCTCCTGAAGTTGTTGCAAATCTAATTCTAATAGTGCCAATGCTGTATAACAATGTTCTCTTTCAACCTTGACGTCTTTCGCCTGCTTGATCATATTGTTTTCCGTGGCGATGACCCTTTTCTTTAATCTCGCAACCTCATTGTCGTACTTTCCTTTCAACTGCTTAACTAGGCGTGCTCGTTCATCTGCGTTTTTAGCCAATTGCTTTTGAACCCTGGCTAGTTCACTTTCTGCTTTGTTTAATTCAAAACTATAGTCACTCACTTTCTACCTCAGGTTATTTATGAGTTTTTCATCTTTGGCACTTCGGGCGGGCTTTTCTGCCTCTATTTTCATTTTCTGAATTTGGGCTCGAAGGGCCTCATTTTCTTTGTCTAGATTTTTCTTTTCACCTTCATCTGCCGCTGCTTGCAAGCTATTCTCGAATTGAAGTTCTTTGACTTGTTCTTCCAACCTTCCTATTGTGGCCCTGTACTTATCCTCCTTAGCCAACCAAGCCCATTGTTCTTGTGACGCCTCGACGAATTCCTGAAGATGGGGTCTTTTGGCCGGCCTCCCAAACTCAACTTCTGTTCTATACCAAGCAAGGTACCTTGGTGAAACCTCACCTTTGGATCGATCACGTACACAGGTATTGGCTGTTAAGTATTGACATTCGCTCCAAATTTGGCGGACTGCTGCTTCATGAAACTGACCGTTAAGTCCGATCTCGACTACTTGGGCACTAAGATCTTCATCTCTCGGAACTATCTGGCATCTCCCCAGCTGCCTCAAAACCCGATATGGGGCATAAGGCTAGATACTCCTGAGTCCCATCAAGAGGAAATGAGGCCTAGTGGCTGGCATGTATATGACATCATCCACAGGCAGCCATCCAAATGTCCACTCTATTTGGTTTGCAGTGATGGAACGGAGGCACGCTACCCACTCTGTGACCCCCTCTGGCAAGCTGATCCCATCAACCCTCATGTAAAATTCTTATATGCATGTTTTCTCTGTCGACCCATAACTCATAAATTGAGGTCAATGGCATAAGTGTTCGATCATCCACATCTGCAACAACACGTTGCACCCCTCGAAAAAGTTTCCTCCATCTTTGCAGGCTGTGAGAGCGCAGAAGATTTCAGCTACTATCATGGGTGCGAGGGTGTTGTTGGCCTGAGTGAGCAAAGTGCTGACAACCCCGGCTACTCGTATGTCAATATTCCCATCTTTTCTAGGAAACACCAAAAGTCCCAAGAAGACCACTATAAATGCAAAACACTTGTGTTCTTCCCACTTAAGGCGGTTTCCTTTGCTGCAGATTTTGTTTTTCGGCTTGTTGCACCCCCCTATATGACCGTATCTGTTGTATATAAACTGCAAAGTACAAAAACCAGCTGCCAAGTCTGGGTTGTGGACCCCCTGCTTATTTTCAAAGAGTCTAAGAACCTATGTACGGCTACGGCCCTTGGAGCAATCAGGTACTGTTGTCTCAGAGGAACTTTGGGACCCCCAATATATCCGGCTATTTCTTTTAATGTTAGGGTAAGTTCAAAATCTGAGAAGTGAAATACGTTGTGGGCCGGGTCCCAGAATGTAACCAACGCCTTTATGATGTCTCCCCTAGGATTAATCTTCAGCAACCCAGTGAGGCCTCCCAGGTATAGTTTGACCGTGTCTTGTCCCGATTTACCCAAATTATCCCACCACATATGCAATTCCAAAGGGATCTTGTTCAAGACTGTTATTGGCAAATTCTGACTCGTGCTCATTCTGCACATTTATTAGGGTGGTTAAGTAAAAAATCACGATTCAATTGACTCAAAAACAAAGCTGACACTTTTCAGATTTTTTATTTCAAAAGTAAAAACCCAACTTTGCAAATACGGACTTTCAGCACTTTCGGGGAAAGATTTTAAGGTTGTGCTCGCTAACCGGCTAAAAATTTGAAAAGGACCGAAGGCGGCTGTTCTTGCAAAAACAACCTTTCGGCGTCCTTTTGGGGTTATTCGGCTATTTTTGACAAGAATGGCATCACCCTACTTATTTGTTATTTAAATAAAATAAGATTTTTGTTCTTTTGGGCTAATTTGCAAAAGGAAAGTTGGACCCGATGGGGTTTGCCTACGTATCTCACATCCGGTGAGAATCAAACTAGCGTAGTTCGGGCAATTTTTAAAAAAAAAAAAAGAAAAAATAAACCAACTTCTTTTTTTTCTTTTCCCAAAACACCAAAATTTCCCTTCCCTTTTTTTCCTTTCTTTAAAAACCACAAAATTTCTCTTCTTTTTTTTCAAAATTTCGGCAGAGTTCCAGTATGTTTTGGGACATTGGTTTCTCAAAACAGGCACTTATCCCTCTCAACCATCTTATTAACCTTTCTAAATTTCCTTATAAGCCGGTCAATATGCAAATTCGAAGCAAATGAATGCACAAATAGCAAGTAAGATGCATCATAATGGTCTTTACGTTTCGGGTGCACCTGTCCTAGACAGATCAACCCCTATGTTGAGTCTCCAAAGTCAAATGCAGATGATGCAAACAAACGTTCCTATTTAGGGATCCGACATGAGGCTGAGTTATTCTAGGTTCAAAACCTAGGTATTTGTTCTAGACTGTGTACTCAAGCGGACAACTCGAGCCGGGGAGGGGGCTACGTACCGGGAACCAAAAGGCCATCCGGCTTAGTAACTTGTCCGAGCCTCTTTCTTATTTCAAGGTATGACACTAACAGAATAAGGAGTCTCAACCATTGAGCACATCCCCGAAGATGAGAAGAGAAGGGTTTCGTAGCAGTTTATATACAGTTCAGATAATATCAAAGCGGTAAAAGCAACACTTAGCACATCAAGCCCAAACTTGTAACAAAATCAGATAATAAATAGAGCCAATTATAACAATTCATCTAAGCTCGAATTCTGAACCCTGAACCAGAGATTCTGGGTTCGATCCCCAGCAGAGTCGCCAGAGCTGTCACACCTTGACCCTTGCTATAGGAAAGCAGTTGTCTAGTAATATTGAAACTCACTACACAGATCAAACTCAGAAGTTATAGCACTGAACTATATATTCAACTTGCATGCAAAGTTCAAATACATACCATAATATCCTTGGAAACCTTACTTAGCACATATTTAGAAGGAATTTCGTATCAGCTGCACTTAAACAAGTCCAAATAATGACCTTAAAACAAGCAAATAATACGAATGACTATATTTCAAAAGGCTAGACTAAGATAGACATCAACCGAGCTACCGTATCATATGATATTCAGAGCTCAATCCTTGATCACATATCCATAGTTTGAAGGGCAGTAAACCAGATCAGATAAACAAAATGAACAAGTAAGCTAATCTATGAACCAACTAATGGTGAATATGACTCAAAGCTCCAGATTTCCATTTTTTATTCCAAATCTACATTTAGGGGAAATGCAGAAATGTGTACCTGAATATCAGCAAAAGACCAGAAATTAGCTTGAAACTTAAGAGGAAGCAGTAGTAACAGATCAATAGCAACAGAAACAAGCCCCAACTCCCAATTCAAACCACATTCCAACCCAGATGAATCAGATTAGCCTTCAGAAACAAAAAAACTTCAAGCATTGCAGAAAATTTTTAACGGAACAATAGTTTTCAGTCTTTTCTTAGTCGTTTTTGCTTTTTCTCTGATTTTTCTATATCTGAAATTCTGACTTGAGTGTCAAGTTAGGATGCCTTTATAGGCAAGCTATTAGGGTAGTTTAACGAAAATCAAGTTTGCACTTGGCCCCTTCTGAAATTTTCATTTTAGCCTAGGTGTCCTTAGTTTAATTTTCAGAATTCAAAATAGTCCCCCACCCCAGCTTCCTAGAAGCTTCCCTATTCAGTTACTGCAGATTACCTTACCTACAATTCCTATTTTACCTATTAAGCACCATGTTATTACCCCTGAAATCACACAGATATGGATCATGGGTTGAATTGACCCAGTAGTTAAGCCAAACGTGGGCTCAATGATGACCCAATGGCCCAAATCAACCCCTTAAGGGGAATTCTGATTTGGCTTCAAAACCCAAACAACAAAATGAGCCAAATCGAATCAGTCAACAAACCGAGGGCAGACACTTAAATGATTTTAAAACCAAACTTACACTAATTGAACGATTATTAAACACAAGTAAGCGGGAATTTGACTAAGTTATCAAAATAAACCTAATTAAATTAACTAAACGACTAAACGAGAGACGAAATCAGAACTTCAGTCATGCTGTTACCAAGAAACACTAAACATACCAAGAAAAATCAGGGAACAAGATTTTGGAAAATAAAACTAAAAAGGAACAAAAAGAACATTATTTATTCTCGACCAGAAAGTATTGGTCGAGTTTCAGTTGAATTGACCAAAGAAGAAGAAGGAGAGATGAAGAGGAACGAAAATTGAAATAACGCCAAAAATGAACAAAAGAAGGAAAAACTCACCGACCAAAGCTCGAACTCGAGACTGATATTTCGATTTGAACCCCTAAATAATGTAAATCGCTTGTTCCTTGTCAAGAATAAGTGAATAATATTATTTTGAGATAAAATCGGCCCTGAATACTTATGAGAACTGGAGAAATAGCCTTGCATACATAGATTCGACTTTGGCTTCTAGGGCTCGAACCTTAGATCTAAAATTCGAATATTTCTGGCAAGTTTCGAGGGAAACGGGGTGAGGATTTGGAATGAGAGGGTGAAAGGGGTTGTAGAGTGTTATTTTGGGTTGGTTTGGGGTCGGCGCCGCCGACTGGGAGCGGTGGAAAATAGAGGCGGCTTCTAGGGTTTGGGCGTCTCTGAAGAGAGGGGGTTGAGAGAGATGAGTTTGAGAGGGGGTAGAGTTCGGACAGTTTTATATGGGGGAGGGGTTAGTTTCGATCCGTTGGATTTACAGGGATCAACGGCTCAGATCAAGGGATAATGAAACGGCGTCGTTTGGTTTGTAGGGGGGACTGGACCGGGTCAGGGGACGGGTATGGGCTCAGATGGGGCGGGTGTTTGGGAATTTTAATTGGGCTGGGGAAAAATGAATTAATTTTGGCTCAAAAAATCTGATCCTCTTTAAATCAAATTTTCTCTTTTTCTTTTTATTTTCCAAAATTCTTTTCTCTTCTTCTTTTTTTTCGAGAAAAATTAAAAATAACACCTAAATTACTCTCTAAATCCAATTATGCTACCAAATTAAACTAATTAAGCCTAGATAATGATTACCACAACTAATTAAATACCAAATTAAAGAAAAACCACCAAAATTCGAAACTAAAAAATTTAAAATGCAAAAATAAGTTATTTTTGTGATTTTTCCATTTTTATAAAACACTAAATTACTAATTAATTCAAGAATGCAAAATTAGATCCTAAATGCAAATGCAGCATATTTTTGTATTTTTCATTAATTAAACAAAATTAAAAATGCACAAACAAATGCAAACAATTATCAGAAAATTTCACAAAATCCACAAAAATTGCAAATTATGAAAAGAAATTATTTTGTTTTGAATTTATGGGAGTAATTCATATAGGGCAAAAATTACGTGCTCACGGGCATCATTAGGGAAAATTATAAACGTTGTCAACACTCTATGTCCCCAGTTCATTTAATTCATTTTCAAACATCTTCGTAGTTTACCAACCACTTTTCATTCAAACCACAACTCAAAGCCAAACCATTTTAGTAAGCAACCCATACTTTAAACATCTATCGCTCAATATAAGGCTCGTACGGAGTGATCAAGTTTATGAGTTCATAGGGGATAACCCGGAATGTAGAAATTAGGGACTTTGAGCCGATCATACTTAAACTTATGGAAATATTATGGAATTTAATTCCGAGAGAGAGAGAGAGTTTAGCCAACATACCTTGTTTAAGTTTTCATTAAGCTACTACAACGCACCAACACCTCTAGCAATAATAATCTATAAGGAGAAATCGAAAATCGATTAACAACTAGAAAGATTACCCATGGTGTAACTCTCTTAGGAATTGCATCAAACGCCTAACGTGTGAAATAGACTACAAGGTCCGAAAATGGAAATTCCTTCTTCCCTCAACCAATTTTAACAGGAACTATCCAAATTAGTTCATTAATATCACATACTACAACTTAATCCCACATGCATGGCCTATTTCTAATCCCCACAACATATTCGAACCCTTAACCTCTTGCATGCAAGTTCTGGAAATGGGACTTACCCGGATAGAGGACAATCTAGTGGCTATCTTCCTTGATTCTTGAAGACTTTAACAAGATTTGGTGATTGGAATGATAGGTTCCCTCTTTCTCTCTCTAAAATGCTCTCACCTCTCTCTAGATTTAATTAATATAAAAATAGCCTCAAATGAAGCCCCAAAGCTTATTTATCAAAGTGGGTTCAGCTATGAAAATTTTCAAAAATGACCCCCGAAGTCAATTATGTGGTGCAATTATGCTATAGCATAATCGATATGTAGGCAGCAGACTTGCAGCATAATCATTATGCGATACCATGATCGACAGCATAATCAATTATGTGACAGCATAATCAATATGCTATAGCATAATATTTTGACCGGCTCTGCTTCACTATGCGAAAGTGTGTGGTCCACGGAGTCGTTTTGCGATCGCGAAATTGATCGCAAATCCATCCTTTGGTAATTTGATCATAACTTTGTGTAGGAATGTCCAAATGACGAACGGTTTGAAGCATTAGAAATTAGACTCGAAGACCTTTAATTAGATAGGTTGTCCATCACATAAAACCTTATATGTTTTTAGATATGCTCGTTAAAAGTATGGACTTGTGCGAACTCATTTGGAATTTTAGCCTGTTATGTAATTTTTCAATTTGGCTTAGACTTAGTCTTTTCCTTGGACCCCAAATTACTTATTATATGATTTATACATTCATTTACCATATCCAATTGATATACATCATTTTATAGCACATAAAATATTATAATTAGCCTACCTGGCACCATGAAATCTTAAATTACTTAGTAAAAATTTTCGGGTTCTTACAAATAACAACATCAAGAATCGAATATCAAACCCATCTCTTGACTTTTAACCATTCCAACTTTGCCGAAAGCGTCCGAATCATACTTAGACATTCCGGACGACAGTCAAAGTTTGCACACAAGTTTCAACCAATTAAATGAATCTATCCAAAGTTTCAAATACAAATCAAAGTCCGGTAACACTAAAGTCAACTCCCCCTCAAACTTAAGAACCCTCAAATCCTTCGACTTGCCAACTTTCAGCGATTAGAGTCGAAACCTTCTAGAAACCTCTGAATCCAAATCTGAACACACGTTTGAGATCAAATTAACTATACAACCTATTAAAATCATCAAGTCCTGATTCTGAGGTCCTTTTATTCGAAACTCATACCTTAGTTAACTCTTCCAACTTAAAACTTCCAAAACAAGAATTACTTTTCCCAACCAATCTCGAACCTCTAGAAAAACAAAATCAATCGTACATATAAGTCATAGTACATCATATAAAGCTACCAAAGTCTCAAACCGTTGAACAAAATGCTAGAACTCAATGACCAATCGGGTCGTTACAGATTCAAACTAACTAAAAATTACAGAAAGACCTAAAAATTCTAACAAAACCGTGATTCAATTTCACCAATAGCCCAATCAACGTCCACAGATGAAATGAACTTCTATAAAATCACAAAAAAAAAAAAAAGGAAGTATCTGAATAGACCGCAAAGGAGAAAATAAATGAGGAATTGAATAAAAGAAAAGAAAAAGCACCCTTTTTTTGGCAATTTTGCTATTTATTCATTCCTTTTCCAAATAAGATAAATCTACCTTTATTGATTGCTTACGGTGATTATATTCCTTCCATTAGTAGGCATATTTTGTTTCCATTTTAACTTAAGTAGGTATTTGAATATAAATTTGATGGAAACTTGAAAAAAAATCTTTGAAATATTGTTGAAAAATAATTTTTGAAAGTTAAAGTTTCATTTGGGCATGTATTTTCTTTGAAAAAGAATAAAATTTTATGAGTAGAAGAAAAAATTTCACCCAAAAACTGTTCCAAACTAATTTTTGGAACTTGAGTTTTTTCTAAAAAAACAAAGGTAAAAGAAAAAAAAATCTATTTACAAACATGGGCTATTTTGCCAAGTAACATTTCCAAACACTTTTATTCTTTCAAGCAGATACCCGGTAACATACTTTGCCAAGTGCTTGCTCTAAACAAGGCAAAAAAGTGTCTCAAGTTTTTACTAAGGATTGCTCCTCCGTTTTGTTTTTATTTTATGCAGCAATGGTTCTTTATTTGTTCGTTTTAAAAAAAAAGATACATTTATGCTTAAAAATAATTTAATCCTATTTTTCTATTTTACACTTGATAAAATATTTTTACACTCCGCAAAAATCTTATGAAATATTTAATTCTTTTTTTTTGGCAATCCACTAGGCAAGCGCCTAGGGCTAGATTTTATAAATATATAAAAAAAAAACAAAAAAACAAAAACAAAGCGTCATGAGGTCTTACAAAATGGAAGAAATAAACCTTGTCGATTACATAATGCCTATTATCAATATTGAGCATCGAGTTCTATTGATATCACATATGATCTAATATAATTCCTGAAATCAAAAAATAGCCCTGCATGATGAATGTCCAATATTGAAAACTTGGTCCCCTTTGAAAGCTGATTGCACTTTGCGTTGTAATTGTTGAAACAGCCCATTTCCATGAATAATTTTGTCCTAGTCCTTTTGTTTCAACTCTCACGTTCCAACTCTAATACTGTCCACATGATGTTGAAGTGATGCTGCTTGCATTGCGCTTGTGATGCCCATGTCTGTCCCATTTTGATCCAGTAGTTCATGCCATGTCTCCAAAGCCAAAGACCATTATTACATTCTTCCATAGCTTCTCTATAGTTCTGCCAAATTTTTGCCCAGAAATATCCAGCTGATGCCACTTTTTCACGCATAAGTATACTCCAAAGCACTGCCCAGGTATTTTGGAATGCCCTGTTGTCGTAATAATCTTTGCGTGATCTCCCTTTGCTTCCTCTTGATATATTTTCCTTGCTTGTATCTTGTGGTGTCCTTTTAGCCTTTAGTAGCCAACCAAATTGCCAATTTTGTACCCTCGATAGTACCGTACAAGAGTGTGCATGAATCATTATTTTTACAACCTATGTTGTGCACTGCCCTTGTGCATATTGCTGCTACATTCTCCTTGTTTATTGCCTGAGATGTTGTATTAATCAACCATACTTCTATATTAGCCCAGCTTCTACTCCAACTCTTAGCCCGTGATTATTGCCCATGTCGCGAGTCTGCTTCAAAACCTGCTACTGCTGCATTGTGCAGAAAATCTGAATCTAATGCACAGTTCCAAGATTTAAAATAACCCTGCAGCACTGAAATTTCCATCCAAATAAATATCGAGTTGCCCATAAAATTGCTGCAACTCCCCTTCTGCCTTGTGATCCTGTTCATGGATATCATGCTTGTGCATGCCTCTTTTTCTTCTTCAAGGGAATGAGCACCAAGTGCTAATATCACCCATTGAAGTCGGAGTATTAGGCAACGCATGAGTACATTAATATTTCCTGCACAAAAACAAACAGAGTTAGTGAGAATATATTTCAACATCTTCTCCCCCATAAGGTTGTGATGAAGTTGCCAATTCCTGCTATCCAGATGAAAGCTGTCCCTTGATTCTATTCTTTTTTCTATCTTTAATTTCTTCCCATTGGCCTTAGTGCATTGCATTAATGCCACCAAAAAGGAGTCTGTTAAATAATAGAGCTTAGAAGTAGAATTTGCATCGGCAACGAAAAGAAATAGGATTCCTTGTTGTGTAACACTCTGTCCAACACCTCGAAAGTAATGTGTAATGTCCAAAGTTATGTCCCAGACTTTATGTGTATAGAAAACTCCATCCAAATTTAGAGTCCCAAAACGCATGCTTACTCTGTGGACCATAGTCATTGGCATTTGCAACCACGCTACCTTGCCTTTTGCATCCATATCTTTGCCCTCACCTCTTTTCATTTCTTTTGACTTTGTTTCTCCCTTGTCTCTTAATTTCTTGCTACCTTGATTCTCAGATTTGGGCATAACAATTTATCAACATTCACCAATCTCCTCCCGTGTGTGTCCAAGTGCTGGAAATCATTGCATTCTAAATTGCCCACGTCAAGTGCATAATTTGCCAAATGGTCTGCAAGCTTATTCCCTTCTCTAAAGATATGTGTTATCTCTCCCCTACAATGCTCCAGAATCTTCTTTATGTCTGCAATTTCATCTTCGATGATCCAAGGTGGTTTCCATATCCCATTAATAACATTCTTCATCATCATCGAATCAGGTTCCAACCAAAAGTCATCAATGTTATGTTGCACACATAATCATAGAGCCTCGAGAATAGCCAAAGCTTCAGCTTTTGTGTTCGTGGTCTACTCTATTTCCTTACCCAACGCATATACAATATCACCAGATTCATTCCTCAAACATATACCTATTGAGCTCCTCCCAGGATTGCCCCTTGATGCTCCATCCGTATTGATTTTGATCCTTCCCTCTCTTGGCAGCTCCCATGTTACCTTACTAATCTTCAACTTAGGCATATATCTTTCCACTATTACCAAAATATCTGGCCATCTATGAGGCACATGTTGCAGAATTGGCTTCCTCACCTTGATTAAGGACAGAATGGTGGTGTTAATTTGATATACCACCCTATTGATCGATACTGCTTTTCCATGTTTGTTACTATTCCTTCTTTTCCATAATTCCCATGTAATAATGCTAGGTAATGCGTGGAATATAGGTTTCAATCTTGGAATCACCTTCATTGTCCGGCATTTCACTATGGTTTGTTGTAGGTTCAGTCCTTGCAGAGTCAAACCTGCATTAGAGAAAAAATAGCCCCAAACCTTTCTAGCCGCATATGAATTAAAAAACACATGTGGTATGGACTCCTCATCTGGATTCAAACAACAGCAACATTTTGATGGCATTGAATACCCCATCCTTCGAATCGAATCATCAGAGGCAGTTTCCTCTTCCATAATCTCCACATGTAGACCCTTCACCCACATGTTCTTATAGGTAATAGCATGGTCCTTCCTTCTTCTCAAGTATTCCCAAGCTGGCTTGACTAAAAATGTCCCTCTTGTTTCTAATCTCCACCCTGATTTATCCAGTGCATTGAATTCTCCTGGAGGTGCAACATTATCCAGAATATGAGTAGCTAGATCTTCGGGTAATAATTGATATAATACTTCTTCATCCCAGCTTCCATCCTTCATCACTTCTGACACATTATGGAAATTTTCATCGCAAAGGAAATCTGGAGGAGTAACAAATATAATGATCCCAGCTCTGTCCAATTGTCAAACCAAAATAATGATGATCCCATTTTGAGTTTCCATACTATTTCATGTTCCACAATGTCCCTACACTCAAGCATCTTTCTCCAAACGTGTGATCCACCTTTCCACGGCACTACCATTGCATTTAATTTTTTTAAGTATTTTTGACTCATAAATGAGCTCCATAGGGAAGGTTTGTTCTAAAATTCCACCATAATTTACAAAACAAAGCCGCAGACCATAATTTACAAAACAAAGTAGCATGATGCATATAAATTGCAGATTTTGCTTTATTAACCTTCTGGCCACTTGCTACTTCATATGCATATAGAACTTCCATAATCAATCGTAATGAGGTAGCGTCAGATGATGAAAAATGATCGTATCATCTGCATACGCTAGGTGATTAATTTTAGGGCTCCACTTAGGCAAACCAAACCCACAAAAGTATAAATTCAAATGAAGTGAATTTAAACCTCTTGATAATGCCTCACTCGCTAGAATGAATAAAGTAGGTGACAAAGGATCGCCTTGCTTTACTCCTCTTGTAGATTTAAAGAATCCATGAGCCTGCCCGTTGATGAAAACTGAGTACCAATTGTTGGAAATAATCCCAAATACTAATCCAATGAATCTTTCATCAAACCCCATTTTCCTCAAGACTTTGGTTAGGAACAACCACGATAGTCTATCGCATGCCTTAATCATGTCTAATTTAATCACCATGTTAGAATCTCGTATTTCTATCTCCTTCTTTAAGCCATTGCATGCCTGATTTCTGCTTCCAAAACTCCTCCTCCAGTGCCATGAATTTGTATAGATCTGCTTGAACTCGATGGAGCCTTTCTCTGTTTTCTAATGTAGGTCTCAAAATAAACTGCGATTGATGAACTTTAACTACCTCCTCCTAACTAATAAACTTCTAAAATATGTCCCCAAATGTAGCCTTGCTCCATGTAGATCAAGCTTTTTTCAACTTCTTTAACTTATAGTTAAATAAGGAGAAAGGATTAGCGTGAAAGTCAGCGTTCCAATTCTCTTCAATTACTGAATTGAAAGAATCATTTTTTATCCAGAAATTCAAGAACTTAAAAGGCTTCTTTATAGGGACAACTTCTGACTTCAAAGTAATGAGCAACGGGATGTGATCTAATCATGTCTTTTGTAAATGTTCAATCTCCATTCCAGGCCAGAGATTTTGGAATTCCATATTATCCAAGCATCTATCCAAGCGTTCAAAAATACAATCCTCCTCAGCTCTTCCATTCCACCATGTATATATGCTTCCCTTGAAACCAAGATCAAACAAGTTGCACGTATTCACATAGTGTCTAAAGTCATCAATTTCATTAATGTTTACTGGTAAGCCTTCAATTCTTCCTCATCCCAGATGACATTAAAATCTCCCCCAACAAGCCATGGAAGATTCATGTCACTGGCCAAAGCATAAAGAGAATCCCAAAGTTCAATTCTTTCAATTGCGTCGCATTTTGCATATACCAGAGTTAGGATGAATTCCTACTGATCTTCAGTGTCAAATATCTTCAAAGTTAGTTGTTGCACCATGTCCATAACCACAGTGACTTCATATTTTTCATCAAAAAATGCCCAGATTTTGTTAGACATATTTTTGATGGCAATAGGAAAGTCAATCCTCCTTCGGTATCTATCCAGCTTCCTTCCTTGTTGCATTGGTTCCATCAATCCTATGAACTGGAACTTATGTCTTTTATGCATTGATATGAGCCTTTCAAAGGCTCTCTTTGTATTTACAGAACAAATATTCCAAATCAAAGCATTCATGACTAAATTATGGATTTGGAGATTGTTCTTCTCGTTTGCACCCCAGTTGCTTGTACACTAGGGACTTCCTTATTCTGCCTTTTCTTTCCTCGACCTGCTGATCTGCCTTTTTCCACCTGTCGAGGTAACAAGTCACCTTGTCTTGCAATATGCATAAAATTTTGTGCAGTTGATTCCGCATCTAAATCTTTTCCTTTGTCTATCTGAGATTCTTCTTCTTCTTCTTGAAAATCTTTGACTGCCATCTGATTATTTGATTTTTTTTATTGTTAAACTCTTTTCCTCCTTCTCCTTCATAACAATTTCAGTTGTGTTGGTTGCATTGATTCCACGTGCTCTTTCTTTATATCTTTCTTTTTGATTAATAGCTTTTGAACCACTTCCTTTAGTACCCTCTAGTTGTATTACCTTCTGAGTTATGTCTCCAGGATCAATAGGAATTCCACTGTTCACATTTTCATCCATAGTATCGTTCTTATTAAGGATATTGTGAACCTCCTGTGGCGTAGATTCAATCCTAGGCAGTTACTCATTCCATTTTGAAGAGTTATCCTATTGTTGAGTTGTCACTCGATCATTGTTGGCATTGACACTATACTCTTCTTCATAGTGGACATCTTCCTCAATGTGATCATTCTTTTCCTTGCCATTAACCAAATTATCTTCTTCTTCTTCTGTGTGTTCCTCCTCTTGTGCATTCCATAACCTTCCTTCCATGAATTTAACTCGATCTTGGTAATTCTCCTGCTCTTCAATAGCTTTTGTATCTAGAGATTGTGATGGGGTTTCCTGGTAGGAATGATTTGTAGTAACATTGTTTGGTCCAAAAGCTTTATTTACCCATTGAGATGTTGATTCTTTCTCCTTCTCCTTCTGAGTAATGGCTTTCAGAACCATAATCTCATTTGTAGCAAGGTTATATGCAGGGGCAGCTACATTCAGATGTTTCCCAGGCGTAGTGTGTTTGGTCGATGACTTAGGCTTTCCTTTCCCAGTTGTATTAGGAGTTGGTGATGCTGTACTTTGTGCCACTAATGCCAATTCATTATTGGCATCCTGTTGTCCTTCCTCAACTTCTAATATTGCAAATTGGTTAGTTGTTTCTACCTTTTGAGTTGCCATATTCTCCACTGGAAGATGTTCTTCTTTTTCGATTTCTACTGTGACAATTTCGCTGCCCGTAACTGTTTGTCCTGCAGTATTACCTTTCTTTGCATTATTATCCCTTATCTCCTTCCATTGTTCTTTACCTTTGCCAAGTATATTTTCAACGATCTTACCACTAGATAATATCATTAGAGGGCCTTTTTGATTAGCATTAGCAGTAGCAGTAGCCTTTTCAACCTGTTTTCCAGCTTCATCATCATAAGCTTCCTTACTTTCCATCAATTCTGGATGTAATTTCTAGCACTCCTTGATATCCCGTCCTTGCAATTTGCACTCCTTACAAACATTTTCCTGCTGCTGAACAGTTTTGCTTTCCATTAATTCAGGATGAGTTCTCCAACATTCCATCCTATCGTGCCCTTATAACTTGCATTCTTTACAATATTTTGGTAGGTAATCATACCTAATCGTTATCCACTCAGTTCTTATTTCCCCTGTTGCCTCATTAACAACATCCATACGCACCTTTGTAGGGAGATCAGTTAATAAATCAACTAAAACCTTAACTCAGGCACAGCTTGGTCTTGTCCTGTTGATAGTAGCCAAATCAAGATGCATTGGCTTTCCCACAGCATATGCCAATGAGAACAGGCATTCTTTCACAAAATATGTTGGTAGCAAATTTGGAAATGAAATCCACGCCATTACCTTAGGTGTTTCCTCCCCGGCTTTGAATTTAGCATCATATATCAAAGTTCGCAATTGGTATTCATTGTCAGCCTTGTCTTTCACATAATACACACTCTTCGATGAGAATTCAATAAAATTTTGCCATAACGTAAATCGTATTAACACATGCCTGTCACGAAGGTATCCAATAGTACACTCGCCTTTAATTCCACATTGGATCGGTACAATTCGACGTATTTCATTAAGCTCAGCCATCCATACGAAAATTTGCACACTACTGCGTGTTGCAGTCCTTCGATCTCGTTCATTCAATCCACGTCAGCTTTAGTGAACTTCACCATAGGCTTCCCTTGAAAGCACACTGGTCGACAAAATGAAATTGCCTCACCAGAACACTGTTTTGATTGAACCGGTGCATTGATCGTTACTGGTTTCAGGATGTTTGAATAATCTAAAGGCTTATGTATTGTTGTGGTGTTATTAGGGATGGAGGGTGATGCTTGGGAAGGGAGACCAGCCATGGCCTTAGAGGCCATGAATGACCCCTATGTATCTGCTCTTTTTTCTTCTCCCAGAACTGTCCAGTTTCTTTTATAATACAGTGATCTTCGAACCCAGCTCAGCTGCTAAGTAACCATGGAGCTCTTCAACACTCCATATAAATGAGAGAAAAGCTGGACAAACTTCACGCTTGTATTTTCCTGAAGAAAAATTCAATGCTACAGTAACTCGGGAATTTCAAATTAAGATCTGCTGCGGATGGCTATAGATTTTAGGATAAAACCAAAAGGAGGTTGTTCCCAAAGAGAAAGAGGTTCTTTTGAGACCGATCCTGTGATGTTACCTTGCCGGATGCTGGAGTTATGAGGTGTGAATAGTGACGGAGTTACTATTCAGAGTTATGATTTCAAAAGTGAAATTGAGGGTTTTTGTATAAACTTTTTATGACATATTTAATACCACAAAATGGAGTAACTAATAATTTTTGGAAAAATGCATAAATACTCCTGACCTATACCCGAATTACCAACTACACACTTTTTCTTTGCGGGAATCCTATTATCCCCATAAACTTATTTTAAATATAATTATTTGCACCATTAACGCTAACAACCAAACTCTTGGCAAGTGGTGAGCTACACGCGCCCCCACATGTATTTTTAGTACTTTTTTATTCTTTCTTCTTTTTCTTATCCTTTTTTCTTATTTCTTATTATTATCATATTTTTTTTGGTTATTTCATTCTTTTTCTTTTTGTTTTGGTCACCGGCGACATAAAATAGTGGTCGTCGGTAGGGGTGTTCATAAAAATCCGAAAACCCGAACCAAATCGAAAACCAAACCAAACCGAACAAAAAAATCGATACTTTTTTGTTTGGTTTAGTTTTGGTTTTGAAATTTAAAAACCGATCAAATTTGGTTTGGTTTTAATAAAAAAAAACGAACCAAACCGAATATAGGAGTAGCTATTTTAAATTTATTATTACACCTATATATATGTATACTTTTATACAAAGTTTCAAAAATTTTATAATAAATGTTAATCGTTTGCACTTTTAGTACAGGTCTTTACCTTTACATTCTAGTTTGATTGGTAGTTTTCTTTTGTTAAGTGTAAGAATCTATTTCATGTTAAAAATAATATATTTTTAATTGAGTCCTTAAATTATTCATCACTATTTGATTCAATTATCATCAATATATCTTGGTAAATAATAGATTTCTCAAAGGGCAATTGATTTGATAGTGTTACTTTGAAATGTGGTCGCCGAAATATGTGTTTGGTAGTGTATGTCTTATATTTAAGAAAAAACCGACAAATAACCGAAAAAATCGAAAAACCGACATAAATTGAATCAAGAAAAAACCGACTTAATTGGCTTGGTTTGGTTCTAATATTTGAAAAACCGACTTACTTGGTTTGGTTTCTTTTTAGGGAAAAACCGATCCAAACCGAACCATGAACACCCCTAGTCATCGGAATTTCACAAACACCATTTTTTCCGGCAACAGATTTTTATCCTGATCTAAGTATGTTTTGTTTTATATATATATAAATTTTTCTTGAAAGTGTAATTTATGTATGGGAGGAAGAGCAAAAGAAATAAAAGCGAATATAAGCTGAGAAAACTTTTTCCAGTTAAAATTTTAATACATCATCTTTTTCCGGCTTGGGAAGGTTTTCCGATGATGAATTTTTTTCCCCAAATCTTAGTGTATTTTGATTTGCTTATGAATAGATCTTTTTGAGAATTTAATTTGTGTGTGAAAAAAATGGAAGAAAAATAGTTAGACAAAGTCGCCGGTAAATGAATATCCGCCGGAATTAGAGAAGAAACGAAAAAAAAAAGTAAAAGAAAAAAGACAAAGAAAAAGGAAAAGAAAAAGGAAAAGGAAAAGGAAAAGGAAATGGGAAAAAAAAGTAAGAAAAATGGTAAAAAAAATAAAAAATTATCTAAAATTATTTTTTCTTGCTTCTCACTCTCCTTTGGGAGAGTGAAATACACACTCTGTCACGTCAACGTTAAATAATTTCATTTAAAATAAGTTTAAGGGGGTAATAGGATTCCCGTAAAGAAAAAGTATGGAATTGGAAATCGGGGTATAGGTTAGTTATGCATTTTCCCCAATTTTTTCTATGTTATATGAAGGGGAAAAAACAAAAAGAAAGGAAAAAACTAGTACAAAAAACAAACAAAATAAAAAAGAAAGAAAGAAAATGAAGTCGAAATTGTCTCTTGAGTGGAGAAAACCCTTGTACACAACTCCAAAATGTGAAAACACCAACATCAAACAAAAACAAGTACAATCAAAGTTCAAACACACAACTCTCTTCGTATAGATCGCCTACGCCATCCATTACGTCTTCCCATTCTCGATATTTCTCTCTGTACCTATATATACACACGTCCTAACACTCACTTTAACAACACAAACCCTTTTTACACATTATTATTATTATTATTAACAGAAAAGAAGCGAAAAATGGCAGAAGAAGTGAGCAACAAACAGGTCATTCTTAAAAACTATGTCATAGGTTACCCTAAGGAATCTGACATGGAAATCAAGAATTCCACCATTAAACTCAAAGTTCCAGAAGGTTCTAAGGCTGTGGTTGTGAAGAATCTTTACTTGTCTTGTGACCCTTATATGCGTAGCCGCATGAGGAAAATGGAGGGTAGCTATGTTGAGTCCTTCACTCCTGGCTCTGTAAGTGTTTAGTAATTTTTTTTTCTTGAACTTACCATGACCCATTTGATTTTTTATTCACAAATATGTTGTCTTTTTGTTTGTTAGTCTTGAATGCTTTGGGATTGTTAATTTATTAGTCTTAATGTGAAAAATGATTTACTAGTATTATATTCTGGGTGGGAGGTGGGGACCCAGTTTCTACTGAATGTAATTTATAGTTTAGGTTTTCTTTTTCTACTTTAGTTTATTACTAATCAAAATTGGTAAAACAATCCAAACCAAAAAACTGTTTTTTGTTGCTCTTGTTTGAAATATATTCGAATGTTCCTTAATACCTAGCGTATCTAATTATAAAAATGTACTCTTGTTGCTCTTGTTTGTATTGGGATTATTTAATTAAATTTGTGTTTTATAATTTATTAAAGGCTATTCGAATAGTTTTGACCGATGTTTGGAAAATGTCATCAGATATCAATGTTGGAAGCCATTTAGTTCAGTAAAATTAGTTTAACAAAATCAAAAGGATAAATTTCTTAGAAGTAAATATTATAGGTTGGAGTAAATAAGTTCTTAATGGTAGTGTTTCTATTTGGTCATTTGGGATTAGCCAAAAAAAAAAAGTGTTCATTTGGTTCTTCCTCCTCCTCCTCCAATAAACGTTCTTGTAATTGTTTAACAGACTGTAGAACAACATAGATAGGCTTTCTACTTATTTTTGTGAACTACATACCAATCTAACTGTCATCCATAAAATGCAACCACAAGTAAATCGTGCTGACCTCAAACATACAAATTTAATATTATTTCTTTTCCCCTGTGTTGTTCAAGAACTTGTAGATGTTGTACAAGTTAAGGGTAAGTGGACGGATGCTTTATTCCTTGTTTTTGATGTTTTGGGATCCAGCCCACAATGATTTGAAATATGAAACAGACGGAAACGATTTTCTGTATGGCTAACAGTTTGTCCTATGATAATGTCTCTCATAACTTTCTTTTCTGTTATAGCCTATCACGGGATATGGAGTGGCTAAAGTTTTGGAGTCTGGTGATCCAAATTTCCAAAAAGGTGACTTAGTTTGGGGAATGACTGGATGGGAAGAGTATAGTATTATAACACCTACTCAGACTCTCTTTAAAATTCATGACAAGGATGTGCCTCTTTCCTACTACACAGGAATCCTTGGTGAGTTATTATCTCAATATGCAGAATCTATTGAGTCTGCGGTATATAGTTTAGCAATTTGAAATGGTACTTTCTTTTTTTAACTATAATGCTGCCTCTCTGCTTAAAAATGCTGGAATTGGTCCTCCTGCATTTCATAATCAGTTTTACCTTTATAATGAGTATTTGCACATTTTATCTATGTCTTCTTGATGCAGCTTTCTATTCCATTGAGGAGTTATGAGCATGAATCAGTGTCTTTCTTTTTGTAAAACCATGTGGATAAGCACAACCTTAAGTAATTGAAATTGAAGATTTTGTTTTGTTTGAATTTTGATTATCTAACATATGTGGAGATTAAAGACGATACAACATGTTCATGTACTTGTAGTGTACATTTTTTTATTGCGTTTCATTTTCTGTTCTTCATCTTTATCCTGTTTGTCATGCTTTTACTTGTTTGTGCTTGTCAATAATTACTGCACAGTTGTCTTAAAGAATGCCGTATATGAGTTGGTGAGCCTACAAGAAAGCTCATTTACACCAGATTGATCCTTGGAAAGTTGATACTAGATCCCCGTTTCTTTCATTGAATGCTTACTTTACCTTAAGAGTTGGTCCGGAGGGTTGTATGATCATGTCGTGAAACATGTTTATTGAACTGTGCAGCTTCTCTCGCAAAAAAAAAATGTTCTGCTTCAAAAGGTGGAATAGATTATTTCTTTATTAGATCATGAATAACTGAAGTTTTTAAATGGTGAAAACAGATGATCAGCCGTTTCTAGAATTGTATGTGCTAAATGTTTATATTAGTTCCCTGTTTGTTGGCTGCAGTTGTGCTTAAACTTGTTTTTTACTTAAGATTGTCTCTGAATTCTCCTCCCTATTTTCATGTGTCCTTCCCCCTATTAAAAATAAGTAAATAAATAAAGTACTTATGTAGAACCCTGTGGGAAAAGTTGCTGTTTCTAGTTTGTGGCAAACAATGGATATATTTATCCGTGTAGGTCAGACAGGATGTGTTGTTGATATAAAAGAGGGAAAAACAAGAGCTCATTAATTATCTGTGCTCGCAGGGATGCCTGGTATGACAGCTTATGCTGGTTTTCATGAGGTTTGCTCCCCCAAGAAGGGAGAAACTGTGTTTGTTTCAGCTGCATCTGGAGCAGTTGGTCAGCTCGTTGGGCAATTTGCAAAGATGCTGGGTTGCTACGTTGTTGGTAGTGCTGGAAGCAAAGAAAAGGTAAGTTCCATTGCGTTGGATCTTCATAGTGTTGAATCTATCTTCATTCTTCGTTATGTTAATCATTGTGCTCCGTCCACCATCAAACCCAAAGGTTGGGGTTGGGGTTGGGGTTAGGGTTGGGTGGGTTATGCCTTTGGGGGGAAAGAGAGGTTTTAGTTTAATAGACCATGATGTTTAAAACTCTTGTTATTTAATGTCTCTTTTTTATTCATTTCCAAAGGTTGATCTGTTGAAGAGCAAATTTGGTTTTGACGAGGCTTTTAACTATAAAGAGGAGCAGGATTTAAATGCAGCTTTGAAGAGGTGAGTAATCTTACTTCCTGCTACAAAACAATCTACCTATTGTACAAAAGCAGTTAAAGATGTTCTGTGAAAAGTATGATGATATTATGTAGATAGTGTGAAACTTATAGAAAGACTTTAAGATATGCCTACGAAAACCGAGGAACATGGATCATTTCAAATCTGGCTTTTCATGAATATGGAACCCCATTCACTAGATTTTAGTGCGAAATTCCTAGACTTGAAGTGACTGGAAATACTGGTTTGTTATTAGGTACTTCCCTGATGGAATTGACATCTACTTTGAGAATGTGGGAGGGAAGATGCTTGATGCAGTTCTTCTGAACATGAAACTCCATGGCCGTATTGCTGTGTGTGGGATGATCTCGCAATACAACCTTGAGCAGACTGAAGGAGTGCACAACTTGTTCTGCCTCATCACAAAACGAATCCGCATGGAAGGATTTATTGTTTTTGATTACTATCATCTTTACCCCAAATATTTGGAAATGGTCCTTCCTCAAATAAAGGCAGGCAAGGTTGTTTATGTGGAAGATGTTGCCGATGGCCTCGAAAGTGCTCCCAGTGCTCTCGTTGGTCTCTTCTCTGGACGCAATATTGGAAAGCAAGTCGTGATTGTTTCGCGTGAATGAATGTCACCAATGGATATCTTTAAATGGTTTATTTGTGTTTAATAAGCTTTCCCTTTTGGTCAAACTTAGTAGAGCTGTTTGTATTTATGGTTGTGAACGCTTTGATTATCATCACTGGTTTTGTTATTGCATAGTGTGTTTGCTTAAGGTGAAAAGAAATAGATCAATCGTTTTTGGCAAGTATATATTTTGTTCATGATCATTCCATATTACCTAGCCACACATGAAATTACTAAAGGATTTCCACTATTCTTCCAACAGTTGCTGCATGGAATTTTTCAAGTATAATTCCAAATTTAGCCTCGGAATGAACCAGTTATGTTGAGTTGACATTTTAGACGGAAAGTCACGTTTAAATATAAAAAATAGAGAGTAATTAATTTTAACCTCAATGTTCTAAAAAGGATACAACAGATGAAGATTTAACATAAACTGTTAAAATAGAGAAATTGGCATGTAGATAGTATAGGGGGTGTACAAAAGGAAACCGACAAATCGCACCAATCAGATAATCCGAGTCAAATCGAGAAAAAAATCCGAGTATGATTTGGTTTGATTTGATTTGGTGTTGGAAAAAAAAACACGACAATAATTGGTTTGGTTTGGTTTTAACTAAAGAAAGTTAAACCGAAACCAAACCAACCCTGCATTACATATATAGAAATTTTAGATATATTTAATATATAAATATATTTATTGTGATGTAATTTATAAATATTTCTTAAACTTTCTCATAATTTTATCTTTTAAGATATTATTTCAAGGTTGGACTTAGAACTTTGAAATATTCCAATAAGTTTTATAGCCATTAATATTAGTAACTTAAATAATGCTAACAAAAGCCTAAACTAAAATCAAATCAATACTAATACTAACAAAAGATATTCAATTCAATACTACGAACAGCAATGTATTGAATATCTATTTTTTATTTTGCAATAATTTAGATAAAAATGCATAACCTATTTTTATTTTTCTTTAGCGTTTAGTCATGTAATTAATACTTCCTTATTAATATACTTATTTTAGCATCGCTTAGTTCTTTTAGATTATGTTTATTTTTATTATGACTTTTTAATTAGCAATATTTACATAATTTTATTGTTTTTATTGTAGAATATTCTAGGATAATGCCATGACACATCTCATATTTTGGATTATTTTCTCAGTAAATACCTTATATAGTTGTATCTTACTAGGATAAAAAGAAATATTTTGAGCACAAGTTATATGTTTTGTGCTATGAAGATTTTATCGGAAAAAAAAAACCAAAAACCCAAGAAGAACCGAGATTGAAAAGTCTGAGTTTTATTAGTTTGGTTTGGTCTTTATTTCTCACCAAAAGTACTTTTCAGAAAAGAACACTTCTCAAAATAAGCTAATTTTTGCAACTTGACCAAACATACTATTATACCATCCAAATCCAAAAAACATTAAATTTCGAAAATGTCAATATTGTTCCGTTTAATTACAACCTAGTATTAGTACCCGCGCAATGCACGAACAAATCATTTCAAATTGTGATGTATGTTGTTTGAATCATGTACAAATAACCTATATATATATCTCGGATAAAAATTATATAACATGGGAATTTAATTATGAAGCGGGATATGAAATTATTGTTCAAATCTCATAGTAGACAAACAATCTTTTTAATATATATTTGTAGCAACCTACCCCCTTGATTTTAGTACTTGCATTTTGTTCCGCTGTCAATATTAAAGAAGACTAAACATGTCATATTGTGATCTGTCTTGTTCGAGCACATTAGATCATACTATTTTAACAAAAAATTTACTATCACTTTATTTTTATCTGGAAGTCAAATATGTCTTATTCATCACATCATTTTTACGTAAATTCTTTTTTTTTTGTTCTTTTCTTATAGTTATTGTTTTATTTATTATTATAGTATCATACAATTTTTTATTAGCTTATAATTAAATTAATGTCCTGCTTATTATCCTTTTAATAGTATTTAATAAAAGTAAATATTTTATTCTTGAAATTTGGTATACTTTTATGTTTTTATCCTCTTATTCATAATATTTTAATCATTTAAATTTATTAGTAATATTTTTAATATAATTTTATTATTTTATTTTATCTATTTTTAAATTAATTTAAAGTATAAGCATCCTCACACTACCTCAATTATTTTTTATACATTCTATTCCCTACTATAAATTTTAATTAGTTTTTATATTAATGTTTTACCTATAACCAAAATAATGTCATATTTTGTTTTAAATTGTAAATTTTAATTAGTTTAAAATATTAATACATGAGTTATTTGATTATCATGTTCCAAATGTATTGAGTTCTCTTATAATTAATTTTGTATTAGATGCAGTTAAATTTTCTTTCTTTTTTAGCTATAAGATACAATTTAATATTTAATTTTTCATTAGTAAATTTTATTTAATCATAGAAAAAAATTCTTAATTGTTTGAACACATTATTTCTAAATATTGTAGTAATATTTTTACTGTCATTTTAGTTCTTTATTTAATATTTTCAAAAACAAAAAAAAAATCTCATCTCAAATTCAAATAATTCTTATCATTCTATTTTCTAAATTGGACCGCACTTTTCAAAAATTATGCTATGCATTCAAACTCAAACTAACTGCACTCGATTCAGATATTAATCATAGAAAAATATTTTCTTAATTGTTTGAACATATTATATCTAAATATTGTAGTAATATTTTCACTGTTATTTTATTTCTTTACATAAATTTTCTTTCTTTTTTATTTTTAAGATACAAATTTAATTTTTGTAAAATTACCGATATTAGAAATTTATTTTGTAATTTAAAATTTTTGTTTGTTATTTTTTTATTTTTCATAAATAAGACTTCAATTTCATGATATTATCCATAATTTGAGCATTCGCATCATAGTTTTACGAACATTCTAGTCTCAAATTTAAATAGTCTTTTCTTTTCATTTCTAATAGTAAATTTCTAATAATTTAAAATAACTTTGCTATTTTTTTAATCTAATATATAGTCTTATTAAGTTTTATGTGGCTTTTCATTAACTTGTAACTTTATTTAATATCATTATCAACTACTTTTTTTTAATAGTATAAGATAAATATATAATTTTTTAGTTCTAAAATAAACATTTATTTTGTTTTAAAAATATTGTTCTAAAATTTTAAATTATTTAAAATTTAATAATGTTTTTAAGTATTCTAAAATATTTAATTTATTTTATTTTCTAAACTTATGATTTATAAATGTCCTTACATTATCTCTAATTTATTTTTATTATTCAATATTTTTAGTTTTTGATTTTACTATTAGACTTGAGTTATGTGGATTTATATTATGACTTTTCTTATCATAATATATAAAACTTTCTCATCTTAAATTTAAATAAATTTCACCCTTTTTCCTATGATAAAAATGTGAATTTTTATTTTTTTTCTCTACTTATTCTTTAAGTTTGATTTTATATTATTCAATACCTAATATTATTATATTGTCATGTGAATTTTTATTAGCCTGTTTGAATTTAATATCTATTTTTTTCACACTCATTCTAATATAATACAGATAAAAATTTAAAAACTTTCTCATCTTAAATTCAAATAATTTTTATCATTCTATTTTCTTAATTGGACCATATTTTCAAAAAATTATGTTATGCTTTCAAACTTAAACTAACCGAACTCAATTCAAATATCATAGAAAATATTTTCTTAATTGTTTGAACACATTAGATCTAAATATTGTTGTAATATTTACGTATAAAATATTTGTTTGCACAATTTATCAATATTAATATGAATTTATTATTCTTGTTATTAAAATATCTTTTACTGATATAATTTTTCTCTTACCTTATAAATAATTTGTATACTTTATGTAAGTTCTTATTTTGCTACTTGAATTTATTTAATTGTTAAACTCAATAAATATTTAATATCTTAAGTAAATTTTAGTTTTATATAAATAGTTACAGGTTATCTCAATTTATGTCTTTATATTTTTTATTTTTTTCTATTATAGTTTTTTAATTAATTTTTCACATCCATATTTCTAGCTAATATAAAGAAAATCTATGAGTGTATCAATATATAGATATAAATATAGATATATAAATTTGATTTGTCTAAGATCTATTTAGATTATGTATAAGATTCATTAAACTACTTTCATTAATTATGTTTCTATATATAATTTTTAATTATTAATGTTGTCCTAAAATTGCCAAGTGACATTATTTTAGCTTGTCACTTGGCTTAACCACAATGCATACTATATAATATAGAAGTGGAAAAGGTTCAATTCTATCTTTAAATTATCCGAAATAGGTTACTTATACCCCTCGATAAAATTTGATATCAATTATGCCTTCACCGTCTAAGTATTGGATCACTTATATCCTTAGTGGCTAACAGAACTCCACATCAACTTTCACATCTGAAAAGAGATCCCACATATTGATAAGCCCGACCCAACCTCCGTTTAACCTGACCCGAACCAAATAGACCCACGTTTAATGTTAAAACAAAATTGACCCCTCATTTTTTTAATCCACCGTAAAAAATACTCCTAAACGGCAATTTGGACAAGGCTTCAACAGGGTTTTCTGTAACGACCCAATCGATCGTTTTGAGTATTTGCATTCCGTTCAGCTGTTTGAATTCTTGAATAGCTTCATATGATATATTTATGATTTGCGTGTATCGTTGGTTTTGGTTTTCGGGTGATTCGGAATTGATTTAGAAGCATGATTCTCATTTTAGAAACTTTAAGTTGGAAGAGTTGACCAAGTTTGACTTTTGAGTATTTGACCTCGGATCGGAGTTTTTATGGTTCTGTTAGGTCCGGATGGTGATTTTGGACTTGATCATATCCCCCGATTTGCATTTGGAGGTTTCTAGAAGGTTTTGACACGATTTGGCGAAAGTTGAAAATTTGAAGGTTTGAAAAGTTCATAAGATTGACCGGGAATTGACTTTTATGATATCGGGTTCGGATTATTATTTCGGGAGTTGGAATAGGTTCGTTATGTTATTTGTAACTTGTGTGCAAAATTTTTGAGGTTATTCCGAGTTGATTTGATACGGTTCGGCAAGAGTTTTGGATGTTGAAAGTTTAAAATTTTTATTTGATTTGGTGTCCAATTCGTAGTTCTAGGTATTATTTTGGCAATTTGATCGCGCGAGCTAGTTCGTATGATGTTTTTAGACTAGTGTGCACTTTTGGTTTGGAGTACCGAGAGGCTTGGGTGTATTTTTGGATCATTGGTTGAGAGACTAGTAAAGTTAAGAATTTGGGAGTTTGAAAATGGTCAATATCGGGTTAAGACGACCTCTTTTCAGTGTTTTGAGTGCGCGAACAGGTCCGTAGCGTGTTCTATGATTAAAATTCATATATGGTTTGTGTCCGGGAGGTTTTAGATGAGTTTCGGGGTGGTTTCGAATCATTTCGGAGAAGTTTGGGTTTTGCTAGTTTCTGGTGCGACACAATCCATTCGCAATTGTGAACCTTTTATGGCAATTGCGAAAATACAATTCATCGGCAATTGTCAATCATTTATGGCAATTGCGAAAACATTATTCATTCGCAAATGCAAAATTTTGTTCGCAAATGAGACATCTGCAGTCTGTTAAATGCTGAGAATTTCGATTTTCTTCATTTTTATATTTTTGAACCCTAGCTTCGAAGTGAGGATTTTGAGAGCCAGTTTTCATATCAAAACATTGGGCAAGTATCTTTAATCAATTTCCAACTATATTGCATGATTTTATACAAGATTTAACATCAAATTCATGAAATTATAGCTATATTAATTGAAGTTGTTTTCTCTTGCATTGTGTGATGTATTCAAGACGTCATTGGCTAGATTGAGTCGAGCGAAGGCGAATTTGTAGAGGAAAAGGCTAAGTTGAGTGTTGAGTTAGCCGAATCGAGGTAAGTGTTTTGCCTAACTTTGTTGAGGGAATTTTTCCTCCTATTTGTCATTGTTTGCTACATGCGGGGGTGATACATATATGAGGTGATGAGCGTATATGTATGTACCGGGATTAATCATGCTCGGGGGTAGATTGTGCTCTAATTGTGTCTTGTAGAATTACGTAACTCTCTTGCTTCATGCTTCACTTGATTTGCCGATATTAAGAACGTAGTATAAAATGTTAGTAATCAAGACTTAGCCTAATATAACTTGATCGAATTTGATAGAATTCCGAGAATACATTGATGTATCTAGTTTGGTCATCTTTATGCGTAATCATTACTACATTGCTACGGTCGATATTTTGAGATGCTTGATTCTATACTTGGGTTGCTGATAAATTGTGATATTCGTGGAAGTACTTGAGTTATACTGCCCTTGAGGGCTTATTGAATTATTGGGGCTTAGAAATTCCGTGATTTAGAATTTGTTGGAATATTCGTCTGAACACTCTCCTCTATGTTATTTATACTTCTTACCTTGTCACTTTATTGATATCATATGCTTAGTAAGGAAGAGTGTAAAGCACGAAGGGTGATCCCGTGCCATTTCATATACATTATCATGTAAGGAAGAGTGTAAAGCACGAAAGGTGATGTCGTGCCATTTCATATACATTATCATGTGAGGAAGAGTGTAAAGCACGAAGGATGATGCCATGTCATTTTATATACATTATCATGTGAGGAATAGTGTAAAACACGAAGGGTGATGCCGTGCCAGGTGAGGAAGAGTGTAAAGCACGAAGGGTGATGTCGTGCCGATACATTATCAGGTGAGGAAGAGTGTAAAGCACGAAGGGTTATGCCGTGCCATTTCATATACATTATC
Organism: Nicotiana tabacum; assembly: GCF_000715075.1. Taxonomy (NCBI): domain Eukaryota; kingdom Viridiplantae; phylum Streptophyta; class Magnoliopsida; order Solanales; family Solanaceae; genus Nicotiana; species Nicotiana tabacum. Next base: position 149,979,746 of record NC_134087.1, on the reverse strand, counting down.
ATGTGAGGAAGAGTGCAAAGCACGAAAGCTGATTTCGTGCCATATACGTTATCATATGAGAAAGAGTGTAAAGCGGTGATGCCGTGCCATTTCATTTATATTGTTATGCTTTTTAATATTGTGTGGTCATGGCACGAAGGGTGTTTCCGTGCAGGTGAGGATGAGGGACATGCATTATGATGATCTTTTTTCGTGTATACACTTCCACCCTTACCTTGAGCTGTTATTGTCGCAATTAAATATTCTGAGTGATATGTTGTTATTATCCCGTACTTGACCTCTATCTCAATTGTTGTTGTGTTGTCCATGTCTTTTACTTGATTAACTTGCATATGCCATGCCTATTTCCTGCTTTGAAATTATACTCATGTCATACTTATTATGTCGCACTCTAGCTTAGTCATTCCATCATACCAATCATTCGTGCCCTTGCTTGTTAACTTGTAAAGATCATGTGTTTCCTTCTTATTTGTCATATTTGTACTTAGGCCTCCAATATACTAGTTAATTGACGTTGATACCCCTTGCTTTTCAATTATTGTTATTACTCGCGTGCTTTCCGTTTAGTCCTTTACCGTTGTCCACATGTATATCCTGGTCCATTGTTGTTACTTGCGTATTTCCTACTTTGTAATTCCTATTATTGTGTTTCTGTCATATGGTTGGTTCTGTTATACGTTCATTTGGAAGGATGAGTTGAACGCACGAAGGATGTTGCCGTACTAATTGAATTGTGCATAAATTTATTTATACATGGTGAGGATGAGATAAAAGCACGAAGGGTGTTGCCGTGCCATGTGATTTAATATTTTGTATATACTTCTCATACTAGGAAAGATCGTAAATCTTTTATTGTGGTTCCTTTTAGTAATTGTTGACTGTCTCGCCGAGTTGTATATGATACTTGCATCTGCTATGCTTTGAACTGCTTTACTGCTAATCTAATGTACAGATTATAACAATAAGCATCTTTTAACTAAAAGCCTCGTCACTACTTCGACGAGGTTAGACAAAATACTTACCAGTACATGGGGTCGGTTGTACTGATATTGCACTTCTGCACATTGCGTGCAAATTTTGGATCGGAGCTATTGGTGATGTCGGGTGCTGATTCTAAAGATGTTCGTGCATTTGGATACAACTGCCACTTGTCCTTGGCGGCTTAGGTTATTGCTAATCTGTTTATGTAACCTTCAAACAGAACGTGTATTTATTTGTATTAGTTTTGAAATTCCAAATCTTAGAAGCTCGTGATTCGTACTACCAGGTCTTGGGTAAATTTGTAAATGTTCAGTTATCTATTCTCTATTATCTTATAATCTCAGTTGAGTTGTATTTTCTGTTAGTTGCCTTACATAGCGGGTTGAGTTAGATGTCATCACGACTTGTGGTTTTTGGATCATAACAAAGGTAATAAAAAATGTGAAAAAATATACAAAGAGATATCTTACGTAGTTTGCTTGCATTGCAAAGTTTGATTTACAATTGGTTGTGTTATCTTCGTCCATCTTCTCTTTGCGTTGTCCAATTAATGCAAGACAAAACAAAATGTTTGAATTTTAAGAAACGCATGAAGAAATGGAAAAATAGTAGGGTGGATTAACGGCTTTTTGCAAACTAAGGGTCCCGTCTTTTCATATGTTTTGTTTGAATGGCTCCTTAATTAATTCAGTAACGTCCAGGGAAAAAAATAGTAACGTAAGGTAACATAACTGGTGCATTGTTTGGATAAGCACCTTTTAAGAAGTGACTTTTGGTGTTTTAATATAGCACATGAATGAGGGACAACTAGGATAAATGTCAAAAATTTGAGAAAAAAGATAAATATGATTCATGGATAAAGAGATATGACACATCGCTCTTTCTTTCCCCTACTTTATATAGATACTAGGGAATTTGCCGCGCTTCGCGCGGTTTTAAAAGTAGCAGCCCATCTCGAAAGGATTTTGTTTATAAATTTATTAAGAATTAAAGCTAGAATTTTTCAACTCTATGACTAAAAAAACTAATTTTATATATTGATGGCAAAAATCACAAGATAAATGTTCTTGTAAAATTAGAGCTTAGAAAACTACATTTTTTATTATCAAATATTCTTAAAAAATGAAAAAAAAACTTTTAGGGGAAAAATCATATATTTTTTTGTGGAGAGAGGTTAATACGGGATTCTCTTAGTCTTATATATTTCATAATACACGATCTAAGGACTTGATGTTTTTTAATTTTATTAGATATTAAAACTTTTGTTTGATGAACTTGTCTTCTATTCAAATAAATAAAAGAAAATAATAAAACAAAAAGCAACGAAACTAAAAAATCGGGAAAAAAAAACATATTACGTACATTGCCTGCTTGTAGCACATTTAATTTCCTTCACAATCTTCCCAGAAGCAACTAATTAGTAGTAAATCCAAGAATATTTCTCACATCACTTTTTAATCACTTCCAATTTAACCAAAAGAACATAACGGCACATTTACCTCTTAGTTCCATCTCCACCACATTCAAGCTAAGTTTCTACTTACACTTTTTTAAAAAAAAATACATGAGATAGGCCTTCACGGCTTATTTTAGTTGAAATTAAAAAATATAGATTTTTTATTTGTAAAAGATAAATCTCTTATGTGTAAAAGATAGATCTCTAATGTGTAAACAAATCTCCCATAAGTTAAAAAAAAAGACAGGGATCATAAAACTAAAAATAAATTTATAATGGCCCACAAAATGATAAAACTAAAAATAACTTTGTAATGGCCACAAAATCATTTGACTACAATTATAATACAGTTATATATATTCCAAAATAGAGGGAATGGGAAGTATTAATTATTACATAAAAAGAAATAGAAAATAATTGATATAAAAATTTATAATACAATGAAAACGTGCTCTCACTTCAAGAAAATTCATACCATTAGAAATCAAATAGGAAATTCACTTCTAGATCCCAAAGAAGAATGAAACAATAAAGAACAACATCAATTGAAAATCATAATTACGTGTCAAACACAACACATCAATGAATTACCAAAAAGCAAAAGTATGATAAATAAAATGACATCCACCATATAAGAAAAATAAAATAGAACAAACAATACTTGGGAACATTTATTGTCAGGCAAAAATAAAACATCAATGAATTACCAAAAAATAAAAAATTATGATAAATAGAGTTACATCCAAGGTAATATTGTTCTAGGCCTAAAATTACAAACAAATAAAGAATCTATAAGAAAAAGAAGATTCCAAAAGAATGACAAAAAGAATGAAAAAATAAGTTGGTGGAGGAGCAACTGATTAAATTTGTATTACTTTCATCCAAAGACTATTTAGTTTGTATTATACTAAATAATGTTCTAAATTTATTCACAGTAAGAAATTGAATATGTGTATCTTATAGGGAAAATGCATAAGTACCCCCTGACCTATACCCGTAATCCCAACTACACACTTTTTCTTTGCGGGAATTCTATTACCCCCATAAACTTATTTTAAATGGAATTATTTGCACCTTTAACGCTGCCGTGGCAGAGTGTGTGTATTTTACTCTCCCAAAGGAGAGTGTGAAGCAAGAAAAAACGATTTTCGGATTATTTTTTATTCTTTTTTACCATTTTTTTCTTACTTTTTTTTCTTTTTCTTTGTCTTTTTTTTTTTTTTTTTTGTTTCTTCTCTAATTCTGGCGGATATTCATTCATCGCCGACTTTGTCTAACCATTTTTCTTCCATTTTTTCTTTTCACACACAAATTAAACTCTCAAAAAGATCTATTCATAAGCAAAGCAAAATACACTCAGATTTGGGGGAAAAAAATTCATCATTGGAAAACCTTCCCACGCCGGAAAAAAATGATGTATTGAAATTTTAACTGAAAAAAGTTTTCTCAGCTTATATTCGTTTTTATTTCTTTTGCTCTTCCTCCCATACATAAATTACACTTTCAAGAAAAATTTATATATATATAAAACAAAACACTTAGATCGAGATAAAAATTTATCGCCGGAAAAAAAAAATTCGCCGAAAAAAATGGTGTTTGCGAAATTTCGACGACCACCATTTTATGCCGCTGGCGACCAAAACAAAAAGAAAGAGAATGAAATAACCAAAAAAAATGAAAATAATAAGAAATAAGAAAAAAGCATAAGAAAAGGAAAAAAGAATAAAAAAGTACTAAAAATACATGTGGGGGCGCGTGTAGCTCACCACTTGCCAAGAGTTTGGTTGTCAACATTAAGGGTGCAAATAATTCCATTTAAAATAAGTTTAGGGGGTAATAGGATTCCCGCAAAGAAAAAGTGTGTAGTTGAAAATCCGGGTATAGGTCAGGGGGGTACTTATGCATTTTCCCTATCTTATGTATATAAAATTTTCAAGAAAGATACCTGGAACTATTCCGAGAGCATTCACAGTTTGAAAGTTTTGTTTGGTATAATAACACCTGCAGTTGCAGGATTTTCCGTAGTGGCAATACCAATTTGATGCATGTAAAAAATTTGTTAAAAATTCTTCAATAAAAGGTGGCGAAAATATGAAATTTAGAATTACCTGATGGAACATGATGATTTTACTAAGCTTGTTGGGAAGCTGACTGAACCTTGTGTGTAAAGTCTCTAGCATTTTGTTGAGTTCTTACTACCTTCAAATGTTATAATTTTTAGGAAGAAACTGAAGAGGTGGGGAAAAGAAGAGGAAGAGATAAATGTGCAATAAAGAGAATTTAGAGTGAAGCAGTGGTTATTGAGTCATTTAATGTTATCAAATAAGGCACATAAAAATAGAAGACAAGAAAAATAAGAGGGAAAAAGCAAAAAAAGGAGATAAAAGATAAATGTGTTTCTTGGCCAAAGAGGCATGCCACATCATCTTGTCTATGTCCACTTATATATATATATATATATATATATATATATATATATATATATATATATATATATATATATATAGATATAGATAGATTTCTATCTCTTTCTCTTTCACTTACATTTATGTTAATTCTTGTATTTGATTTTCACCCTTACCCCCTATTTTTATCTGATCATCTGAACTATCTTTATTTTCAACTTTCACACTACTATCTTTCATCATCCTCAACGATGTAACAACCTCATTCTCCTCGTAACCTTCTCCATTTCTCCCTATTTTCGTCTCACGTAAAGGAGATTTCTTCGCAGGCTTTACATCCTTTGGTACGTCATTCTCCTCGTAACCTTCTCCATTTCTCCCTATTTTCGTCTCACGTAAAGAAGATTTCTTCACAGGCTTTACATCCTCTGGTTCTTCACTTAAATCATGCGTTTCACTCTCACCAGAATCACTCGTATATCGCTATCCCTTATTAGATTGCGTCTTGCCCGCAGTTTCTTCTGCGGTTTCACTACGGATGACGACTCCTCTTCTTCTCTCCTTCTCACCCTCTTGACCACTGAAACCCTTTTCTCACGGAGTAAATGTTCTATAAGTGGTTTAAGAAAATGCTTCTGGGGTTTACCTTGGATCCTGTAGCCGTTGCACCTCCATTTCTTGCTGTCTGACCTTTTGCAACGGAGATCATCCGGCGGCTTCAACCCTAGCTCCATAATCGTCTCGTCGTTCCACCACTCGTCCTCTTCTTTCCCCGGCCTCATTCCGACCTGTTGATGATAAGTATAATTGCATTCACATATACACTATCTTTTAACATATATAAAGTATGTATTATAGATGTGCTCCCATGATGATTATTTTCAACTTTCGTTTGTTTTTCTTAGTGTACAAATTAAAACATGTGAAGCGAACAAAGAAAATGGTTTGCTTACCATGGTCATGGAAAACTAAAGGATACTCCTCCCTCACTTCATGCTAATTTTTATATTCTTGCTATGAGATTTTTTATAATTAATATTTTTTTGTTTAAAAAATGTATAATTCCTTATTCTCTTTTTGTATAGGATAAGAAGGTCTTTGAAAAATTCAAAGTAGGAGATATTTCGAGCAATACAAAAAAATTTGCAATGCTTTATATGGTAGCTCTCAATTGGACCATGTGATTTTCTTTGGCCATGGCCTAAACATATAGCAACATGATATATTTGGTTGATCGTGAGGCATTAATGAGTTAAATGATCGCAAACTATACTTGTGATTTTTTATTAATTGTCAAACTTGTGGTTTTTTTATAAATTGCCAAGTGTGCAGTAATACAATTACTATCACAAACTCCCGCTTGATTTGGATGCTTTGTCCTTGGACAAAAAATATTTTACATTCTTAACATCACTTTAGTGATGATCAATTTTTATAAGATGTTCTTGAATGGTCTCATTGTGCTAGAATCTTCAGTAATGATTTATAAACTAAGGGGACAAGAAGTTTAAAAAATTACATCTTGAAAACAAGACATCAATGGATAAGTTGAACAAGAAAATTTCACTTAAAATTTACCATTAATTTACTCTTTTCTCGCCCAAGTGAACTTCAAACATAATTGTCTCTTCGTTTTTTACCTTTTTGCTTTTGGGGGTCTTATATGACAGAAATTATAAAATATTTTAATTGGCGGAGATGATCTTATGGAACAAAGGAATACTTTTAGGATGTTATTTTAGTTTTGAAGGAAAAGGGTTTTTGCCTGTATTTAGAGAAGTGATTATAGTTTTTTCCTGAATAACGTGACGGGTACTAAGAGGTGAGAAGAAAAGATATCAAAATGAAAAGATAGAGGAAGAAAAAAAGGGAAAAAATGAGAACCGAAAAAATATATTAATTAGAACAAGGAGCAAGTAATAACTATTTAGAACAAACACATGATAATATTTATTTTGTTGTCTCAATCACCGTTTGGACACGTGTTGTTCTGTTAGTGTTGGAGAACTTTTTGAAAATGTTCTCTCGAAGAATTTTTTAAGAACAAGGAGGATGAACTATTTGAAAACACATGTTATTATCTGTTTCACCACCTCAATCACCATTTTCACGTATAAGTATTGTTCTATTAGTGTTTGGACTGGTCCTTTGAAAATGTTTTGTTGGAAAAATTTCTAAGAACTTTTGAAAATAATTTGTGTTTGGATAATTTAGTTTCTACACAATCACAATAGACTTTCTTTCTTTGAGATGTTTTCTTTTGATTCAAAACACTTCGATTTCTTGGCCAACAACAAGCAATTATTCTTTGGCGAACAAATCTTGATTACTATTGATTAATGTGCTAATAAAGTATTAATCTAATCCCATCGGTTAAATCTCAAAAGTAAAAGATGCATTGGGATCTAAATTTGCTTAAAACAAATTTCTGTCGAATATCATATAATCATACGAATTAGAACCGTTTTTGTTGAGGTGAAAAAAAAGGAAGGATGAAAATTGAAACACCGGAAAAAGGACCATTTTTCATTAAGAAGCTAAACACAAGAAAAGTAGAAGAGAAGTTCCTTTATTTACTAATTTCAAACTTTTATATTACTTCTAAGTTAAATACATATGAAGAAACCTTCTCTTTTATTTTCTTCGCAATATACCAAACAAACAACAAAATAAATTATGAACATCTTATACGACAAATAAATAAATGAATTTCTCTTTTCTTTAAGTTTTTCCTTTCCTTTGTTAACCAAATATGCTAGAAAGAACTAGGACACACATAAATAGCTCTTCACAACTTATTATTTTATTCTTTTAACCATTTAAATATTGGAAACAATTCATTTCATAAATATAAAGGTTCTTTAAAATCGCGTGAAGCGACACAAGTTCACTAGTTCATATAATAATGAGAGACAAAAAAAACTGCATGACTTTAATCTAGTAGTGAGAGTGCAATGCATGTTTTTTGAGTTAGATGCACGTCATGGTTAAACTCTACTCTATACAAAAATATGATAATAAGTGAAAATGATAAAGGAGTGAGTTTATTATTCATTGAGTTTTGAACCTTTTACACTTGCCTAGGGGATTACTTAGTTAAAAAAGATGAGAAACAAAAGAACTTAGCTTTCTGATATATGGATCAATCAAATGAGACAAAAATGCATAGCTAATGAGAGAATCTAAGTTGAACTTTTAAAGGTAAAATAACGAGAAACATAAAAAAAAAGTATATGCATAAAAGAAGAAAAATAAAATTACGTAAATATATTGTTTAAAGTTAATATGAGAAAAAATTTATTAACTCACTCAATCTTAGCTCTATCAAATTTTAAATACATACTAAAATTTAAATATATATTAGTTCAGATTTTGGCTTTTTATATATATAAGCCAGTGACTTCACCTGGCTGAACCCTAGAGCCGTTTTTCAATCGCACAACAGCAGATCAGCAAAAATGGCTTCTCTGTGTCGTTTCAAACCGAAAAAACTCTCCACTATTTCACCAAGATCAACATCCTTCTTCTACAGCTCCGAATCCCTCAACAACCCGGACCCGAGCACCCGAATTCCGACAACTCACAATCCTAAAACCCCAGAAAAAGTAGAAGATCTCATTTGCAGAATGATGTCTACTCGCGTGTGGACTACACGCCTTCAGAACTCCATTAGGAATCTTGTTCCTTCATTTGACCATGAACTTGTTTACAATGTGTTACACAATGCAAAAAACTCTGAACAGGCGTTACAGTTCTTTAGATGGGTAGAAAGATCCGGTCTTTTCAGGCATGACAGAGAAACCCATTTCAAGATTATTCAGATTCTTGGTAGGTCTGAGAAGCTTAATCATGCTAGGTGTATACTTCTTGATATGCCTAATAAGGGTGTTGATTGGGATGAGGATTTATGGGTTTTGATGATTGATAGTTATGGTAAAGCTGGGATTGTTCAAGAGAGTGTCAAGTTGTTTCAGAAAATGGAAGAGTTAGGTGTTGAAAGGACCATTAAATCCTATAATGCTTTGTTTAATGTGATAACGCGTCGAGGGCGATATATGATGGCCAAGAGGTATTTCAATAAGATGGTTAATGAGGGTATTGAGCCGACTACGCACACTTATAATCTGTTGATTTGGGGTTTCTTTTTATCGTCTAAGCCGGATACTGCGATTAGGTTCTTTGAGGCTATGAAGAGTAGGGAGATTAGTCCTGATGTAGTGACTTATAATACTATGATTAATGGCTATAACCGGGCTAAGAAAATTGAAGAGGCCGAGAAGTACTTTGTGGAAATGAAGGCGAGGAATATAGAACCGAATGTGATCAGTTATACCACCCTGATAAAAGGATATAGTTTGGTTGTGCGAGTAGATGATGCATTGAGATTGTTTGAAGAGATGAAGAGTTTTGGTATTAAACCGAATGCCATTACGTACTCAACACTGTTGCCTAGTCTATGTGAGGGACAGAAAATGTCTGAAGCTAGGATGATTTTGAAGGAGATGGAAGAGAAGTATATTGCACCAAAGGATAACTCTGTATTCATAAGATTAATCTCTGGACAGTGTGAGGCAGGTGATTTGGATGCTGCAGCTGATGTTCTGAAAGCTATGATCAGGTTGAGTGTTCCCACCGAGGCTGGGCATTATGGTGTCTTAATTGAGAATTTCTGCAAGGCTGGTGTCTGCGATCGAGCTGTCAAATTGCTGGATAAGCTTATTGAGAAAGAAATCATCTTGAGTAGTAGTTTGCCTATGGAACAAAGTGCATATAATCTGATTATTGATTACCTATGCAATAATGGCCAGACAAGTAAGGCTGAAACTCTATTTAGACAGTTGATGAAAATTGGGATTCAAGATCCTGTTGCCTTTAACAATCTCGTCTGTGGGCACTCAAGAGAAGGGGCTCCTGATTCGGCCTTTGAAATTTTGAAGATTATGGGCAGGAGAAAGGTTCTTTCTGATGGTATTGCTCACAAGTCACTTGTTGAGAGCTATCTGAAGAAAGGGGAGCCTGCTGATGCTAAAGCTGCTTTGGACAATATGCTTGAACAGGGACATGAACCCGACTCATTGTTGTATAGATCAGTGATGGAGAGCCTGATGGGAGATGGAAGGGTTCAAACAGCAAGTCGAGTGATGAAGATTATGTTGGAGAAGGGAGTCAAAGAACACATGGATTTAATTTCTACTATCTTGGAAGCCCTCCTAATGAGGGGCCATGTTGAGGAGGCCCTTGGAAGAATTGAATTGTTGTTACACAGCGGTCTCTCACCTGATATTGACGGTCTCTTGTCCGCTCTATGTGACAAAGGAAAAACAGCTGCTGCTCTAAAGCTGTTAGATTTTGGTTTAGAGAGAGATTGTACCATAGACTTTTCAAGCTATGATAAGGTGCTGGATTCTCTTGTAGCTGCTGGGAAGACACTTAATGCTTATTCTATGTTGTGCAAGATGATGGAAAAAGGAGGAGTTAAAGATCACAAGAGTTGTGAGGAGTTGATTAAGAGCCTCAATCAAGAGGGAAACACAAAGCAAGCAGATATTCTAAGAAGAATGATCATCGGAAAGGATACAACTCTTGACAGCAAGAAAGCAAAGAAAAAGACAGCCATTGCTACCTGATTCCGAGAAGTTTTAGGTGAGAATTTCTGAAACAAATTATCTGAAAGATGATGATGAGAATTTTGTTTTTAGCAGAATAATATGAGAGATGCCATTTGGTATTTTCCCCTTTCTAAGTTTTTGCATTCTGGAATCAGTGATCATATTTTTTATGCATGAATTTGTCTATTACATGTTTCTTCTTTCGATTGTTAAATGTCTTCTACAAGTTTCATTTGCCTATAACAATTAGGGAACGTGGTTTGAGGTCTGATGACATATATATTCTGATGGGAAAATTGGTTCTGGTTTTCATCCTTTTGAATGTCTAAGATATAGTTTCGGTCAATTCAGAAAACCGATTATCCAATGATGGGCAATTATTTATTTAACTTTTTGGGGGAGGCCTCTGTTTGATTTCTTGGTGCCTTAGCTGAAAGTTCGGCACACAAATGTTTTGTCTCTTCTTTCTTTTTTTCCTGAAATATAACTAGTTTTTGATTTGTTCTATCCTCTTCAATATTTTACTAAATACGGTGTTTGTTATATCTTCACTAAAACAAATAGAACGAAATCAACGTTGTGGTGAATGCCTAAGACCCATGAGTCAACCTCTTCCTCTTGTTTTTCTCTTCTTTTAATTGGTTGTGTTCTCAATCTAATGTTATTTTTCCTTTTGGAGTTCCAAGTGGCAAGTGTCTTATTTTATTCCAGGGATTACTATTTGCCCCTGGTTGTAGTTACAATGATATCTAATGAAAACTTTTGACTTATCCAAAAAAGAAGCCTTTGCATTACTCCTGTTTGTTCTGTGAGCTGTTATGCGTGAGAGAAATTGTAATGAGCTCTTGTTGTGCCTCCTGTTCTACATAAATCTATGATAGACCAACCTATCTTAAACCAATTTCTTTTCCTGAATTTAATTTTCCATTAGCTTCTTTGCCGTCATAGTTTTTTTGTGTGTTCTTTTTTTTTTTGGGGTTTAATCATCTGTGTCTGTAACCCGCAAGGTCAACTAATTTGGATTTGTGCCATAGAAAACCCACTATGAGGTTTTAGCGCTCCCTACCAAGAGAGGACTCTATTCCCAGGGCTAGAACTCGAGAACTCCGACTAAGGATCAAGGTACCTTTACCATTCCACCACACCCTTTGATGGTTTCTTTGCCGCCATAGTTAATAGTGCATTCCTATGTTTGAAGTTCATTCTCTTTGTTCATTTCTTTCCTTCTTTTATGACGATATTCCTTATAAACATGGTTCACTATCCTCCTGCTATCCCGGTTAATTTACAAAATATCGGTCTCTTGCCCTTTCCTTGTCTGATTCCCATGAGAGGCCTACAAAGTTCCTTGTTAGTCTGTAGACCTTTAAGATCTGAAATGACCAACCCTTCTCCTTCATGTCTAATGCTGATAAATACAAGAAACATTGTGAAAAAGAAAAGTAAAGGAAACAAAAAAGATTCAAATAAAAAGAAGAGGAAAAGGAAAGACTGAAATCTTCTTGATGGATTGATCTCTTATGCTAACTTACTGCATATAGCTTTTAGATATAAAGCAAATGAAAGAAACCTGAATCAACAACCTGGATTGCAGTTTGTTTATGAAATGAGCTTTATTATAGCAGCCAATTTATGTCTATGAAGTATGACATGATTTTAGTTGTTTACGGTTAGCCTGTCTGTTACACCAACGTTATGTAGCTTAAAATAAAGGCTCCAAAATCTGTTGCTGCTGTTGCAAATTTACACTAGTATATCATTATAAGACTCTATATCTAAAAGAAATAAAGCAATCAGTCCTGCAACCCTGCCATTAGCTTCAGCAAGTATGGCATTTATGTGTCTTTTCGGTTGCACTTGTCTATTCGTTTTTTAACTTCCTTTTGTTGTGTTATATAGGGTTTTCATCCTTCATCTCATTGATGTTGTTTATGTCAATGTCGGAATGATACTGGATGACGAAGGGTGACCATTCTGATTGCTGTTTGGATAACATGCTCTCGTTTAGTCAATGAGAATGCGTGCTTTAGTTAAAATGTTTCATATTGGCTTGTATAACATGAAGTATGACGAAGGGGTGCACTTTGATCCTTAGGCTTGAGAGTATCGATGCGACAGTTTCTGCAATTTCATTTGATATATCTATGTTACTATTTAGTTTTATTGTTCTTCTTACTTTAGAAATGATAGAGGAACAAAAAAGAAAAACAGTTGACGCTGGTTTTATTTTCAAGAATGGAAACAGGTTATGCTTCAGCCAAACCATCTTTAAGTGCGCTGAGCTTTCCCTGGCAATTTAAATGTGGAAACTGTTATTATGCAAAAGTTGACAACTTGTTTTCAGAAGTGAACTTCCTTCATTTCCATTGCAAACTTCAACTCAATCAGCGTAAGATACTAGTCAGAGTTGGTTCATCTGGGCGTTACCAAGGGGTGAGGTTACAATAGGATTGCATCATGGTCAAGTATAAACAGCGATGGGCGTTTGTTTTTTTCTTGGTTGGCCCGTAAAATGGTTTTCTTATTTAGCTTTTCTGAGTAGCAACTCATGTTTAACTCATAGGAACACAGAGTCAATCTCTCTGAACTTTGCTGCTTGATTCAAATTGAATTTGGGTACGGTATGGCAAACATCTACCCGAAGTTTGGGCAGATAAATATGAGTTTTGCTAACTAGTCAACATCATTTTCCGTTCTATTTGTTCCTTGTGTTGAATCTGAGCTGTAGTTCTCCATTCTTAAGCTTTTGCCCCGATTTTGGAAGGGTTCTTTTAGTCAATAGGAGCACTTACTTTTCTCTTTCCGGACCTCATCACTTCAATTCAAGAGCTAAGTAATTTCCTAATTACTGGGCTGAGCACATCCGTTTGGGATTACTGCACCTCGAGCTAATGATATAGCAATCTGAATCCTCTTCACTAAAAAATTATACATGTATATATAAATGAATTCTTATATAAATTGTTCTATCCTATTAATAGAAAAGAGCCATTTTTTGGACTCCCTTAACGAAATTTGTGCCCCTGCCTGTTCCTACCATTAGATCTGCTATTTCGGGTATGCTAAAACTTTGAAGGGATACAGATGAATACTAAAGTTTAAAATAGAGTTTGTCTTTTTCTCTCTTTTAAGTTTTACACAAGAAAGTGCATCCGGCGTCTTGATAATAAAGTGCCACTGAGACTTAAAGTAAGTTCTACAAAGTGGTTGTTAGACCAATTATGTTGTATGGGTGTGTGAAGTCTTGGCCAATTAAGATCTCTCATGTACAGAAGATGGAAGTAGCGGAAATTAGAATGATAAGATGGATATATTGGCATACTAGGAGAGATATGATTAAGAATGAAGATATTCGAGATAAGGTGAGAGTGACCTCTGTGGTAGACAAAATGTGAGAAGCACGATTGAGATGGTTCGGGTATGTGAGGAAGAGAGACATAGATGCTCCAGTAAAGAGGTGTGAGAGGCTAGCTACGGTCGGGCCAAGGAGAGGTAGACGCAAGCCGAAGTAGTATTGGGGAGAGGTTATTAGGTAGGACTTGACATATCTCCAGCTTGTTGGGGACATGACCCTTGATAGAAGGGTGTGGAGATTGAAAATTAGGGTAGTAGATTAGACAATCATCAAGCATAATTCTTTTTCGTACCTGAATTGCTTTTCTATACCTGTAGTACTAGTGTATTAAGGAGAGCTGATTAGACAGGACATGACACATCTTAAGCTTGGTGAGGACACGACACTTGATAGGAGGACGTGGAGATTGAAGATTAGGGTAGTAGATTAGACAATCATCCAGCATAATTCTTTTTCGTACCTGTATTGTTTTTCTATACTTGTAGTACTAGTGTATTCTCAGATTTTCATTTCTTAAATTTCTAATACTATATGATATTTCTTTTGCTTCAGTTATCTTTTTTCTGATTGTGTTTATTGTTTCTCTTTACGTGGATTCTCATTTGTTATTTTTTCTTATCCTATTTGCAGTGATTATGCGTTTCTTGAGTTGGGGGTCTATTATAAATAATCTCTCTAGCTTTTTAAAGTGGGGATAAGGTCTGCGTACGCACTACCCTCCCCGGACCCAATTTATTGAAACTACACTTGATATGTTATCGTTGCTGTACTTTAACAAGAATGTGAATGTGGTACTAGTAAGAAGCCATTTCTTTTGGCTTCTTCTTCAACTCAGTTTCTTCCCCCGGCCCAAATTATTTAATTTAGTGTTTTTTCCTTTTAATAAGTTGTGTTTCACATAATAAAAAATAAAACATCAATTTTCTGTTTCTAAATTACCCTGGACTGTTCATGCTTCGAACATGAAAAATACAAATCACTATACTCTTTATACTTATCAACTTAGAAAGATACAAATTTAATTAAGGTAATGTACTCAAAATCCATCTTAATTTCTAAGATGTAGTTTTTAAGAGATGTACAAAAAAGAAAAAAACATCAAATAATATGAATCAGAGGGAGTATAATTTTATTACTATAACAAATTTAGCTTTTGATGTATTCGACACGAAAGTGAAACAAATGATCTAGCTTGCGTTTATATATCTGATTGAAATTTGAAAAAATGAGTTTCTGAAGATGAGATGAAAAATAATTTTGAAATTTGAAATTGTGTTTGGACATGCATTTTAAACGAATAGGTTATCAAACAAATAGGTATTTGAACAAATAGGTTATCAAAATTGGTTAAAATATATAAACAAATAGGTATTTGAAAACAAAATTTTAAAAAAAGAGAAAGGTAGTGTGCCGTAGCATCTTATCAAACGGGACAAAGTTTTTCGTATATACTCTTCAATGTTATTTAGCAATGGCCTACTTGCTATAAAAAACGTTTTGTTTTTCGATATTATTCACAGAGACAGACGAATAGAGAGAAAAGGTGAAAATGGCAGGAGGAGAGGAAGAAGCAAGTGATATTAAGGAAGTACATCGTCACTGGCTAATTTCCTAAAGAATCAGACATGGACGTTAGGATTACGATCACGCCCAACTCTAGTCCTAAAAAGGATAAACAATCGCTGCAAATATAATCCGGTTTAAATTTCGGAGTCAAATTTCACAGAGAACTAAGGTTTAGCTATATCTATTTAATATCACTAAAAAGACAAGTTTGAACAATTTTCTAAAGTTTAAAGATTGAGATTTATATTTCTAACTAATTAACTAGCAAATACTAAAAAGCGGTAAAATTATCAACTAACGAGACTAAAGGTTGGAGACTAAATTAAGGAGGTCTAGAGTTGTGATTTCCCCAATTGTCGGAATCCTTCCACTTATGTTCCCTACAATTTCGCCTATGTATTCTCTACTGATCGCGAGCACTTTATGTGCCGTAATTCTCTCTCGAACAACTACAACAATTTACTAGACATATTCTCTCAAACTACGCTAGTTGGCTTCATCTAACCGCTCATTATGACCACGTCAAGGCTTTGTTATTTCTAAACCTACCTTTAAACCCGTTGTATTGATTTCTCACATACATTAGAAGTGGCGTTGTTCAACAACCACCTAAATATGTATCCTTTCTCAAGCAACACATAATAAATAGGCACAGTCAATCGATGGCCATTCAATCAATAATAATAAACACGTAGTTGAACAAGTAGAGAAATCCAACGGCTCAATTATATAAAAACATAACAAGATTTTATCCTACAAAAGGTTCCATCAAAACTCTAGATAACAAATTAGCTATTCATAATAATATGTAAAACTACAATACTAAAAGTCATAACCAACAATGAAAAAAATTGGAAGAGGAAGGAAAAACTCGTAGAAGAATTTCCCGCCTTGCTCCTATTGTGTCTCTGCCTCTTTAGGTCGAATTTGTGTCAAAAGTATGTTCAACCCCCTCAAAATACCGTTTTTCCATGTATATATACCAAGTAGGGTCGGGCCCAAACAATTATACCTTCTCCTACGGGAAGAAAAATAATATTTCAGGTCTGGAGGCTCGCGGTCGCGGTATTTTCCCAGTGCACTGCCTCAGTCCGCGTTCAGGCCCGACCACGTTTTTCACCCTGTTCCGTTTGGAATTTAGAAAAACGTAAAACTTGAAAGTTGTATCCCTTTGAGTTAGCTTTCCAACCATATATTATATAGCCCAAATGGAGTTCGGAGCAAATAGTTATGTCTATTTTACTAGACAGTGCGCAATATGCCTAATCGAGTCTTCATTTGTTCTTAACTATCAAATTTGACCCCCGAACACGATCCCGGCTTAATTCCTTGGGCTTTTGCTCAGACTTCAAAGCTCCAAATCACTAGAATTCATTCCATAACATCTATATAGCTCGGAATCACTCCTACAAGGCATAAAATACAACATTAGTGCAAAACACTAGCGATTAAAACTCAAACTCAATTAAAGTGCAGTAAATTATAGAGTAATAAGCGACTAAAAAGCCTATCATCAGACTATCACCACTAAACTGAACGTTCCAAAAGGTGAAGAATATATACTTGTACATGAGAAATCGCATGGGAGCGCAGTTACATCGAATCCTTCACTCCTAGCCATGTAATTACTGGATGGGAAGAATACAGTATTATTGCAGCTGCCGACACTCTTACTAAAAGTAAAAAGTATAGAATTTCCAATTTCCTAGAGTCTTAGGTAAGTGAATCCACCATGGAATTGAATCTGTTTCTCCTCTTCTTTTATAGGATTGACTGCTTATATATGTTGGTTTCTTCTCCAAAGAAAGGAGAGAGTTTTTGTTTCAGCTATGTTGTTGGAAGTGCTGGAACCAAACAAAAGCTTTGTAAGCTACAGTAGCCTGCTGTTTTTATTTTGTGCAGCATTACTTATAAGCAGAGAATAGGGAAGGAAAAGAGTAAGAAGACCGTAATCCTGAGCAAAATGATCTGTCAATATTTTATTGCATACATGGTTTTCAAGTAACAAATCACGTTATAACAGTCTCAATTTTGTGCCTGTCATATTTGGAGTTCCAGCTGTTTTATAGAATTTGGAAGTCTGACGAAAAAACTGCAAGTTATGTATAAATTTATTCCCATATGAAAATTAATTAGTTGTCCAGTTTTTTAGAGACTGCTGCCTACAAATTCAGTTTCTTATATGTCAAGAAACAATGGAACT
The DNA here is from genome assembly GCF_000715075.1 of Nicotiana tabacum. Classification (NCBI taxonomy): domain Eukaryota; kingdom Viridiplantae; phylum Streptophyta; class Magnoliopsida; order Solanales; family Solanaceae; genus Nicotiana; species Nicotiana tabacum. Next base: position 149,962,171 of record NC_134087.1, on the reverse strand, counting down.
TAGACTCATTTGTAGAAATTGGGGTTCGACGAGGCTTTCAACAATAAATGTAAAATAAGACTGCGTAAATAAACCCAATAAGATTTGGCTCTTCCCGAGATTTTGAGTTTCGCGCATCTAATTACCCTTTTACTCTTGATACTACCAGGTGGAACGTCATTAAACCATATAGGATCTGTTCCATCGGCTCATACCATATAGTATTGGCCAATCAAAATAGGGCATGAATAACAACCATGACCGTTGGCTCGTGCAGCCATATGGGATCCTTCTCTGGCCCACTCAAAGGTTTGAGAGTCTTGTGACAATATAACAGACTCAACCTTTTATGTCGAATGGTGAAATTTCACCTAATAAAATCGCCTCCTAGATTAATTATAGTGGTATTTCCAATTACATACTCATACCTTTGGATTATTTAAAAGCTAAATTATTGAAAAAATAGCACGGGCTAGCCAGTTTTCGGATTGGTCATTAAAAAATAGCCAGCATTTGCAAAGTCATTGAAAAATAACCACTATTTTGTTGCAACACGGAAAGTTCCAGCATAATATACTGAAAATCGGTGTACCTATATATGGACTTCCAGCATATTATGCTAGAACTCCAACTCGCGGAAAGTTCCAGTATATTATGTTGGACCGGTATAGTATACTAGGACTCCAGTATAAATATACTGGAGTTCTAGTCTACTTATGCTAGAACTTCAGTATATTATATTGGAATTCCAGTATATTATACCGGAGTATTTTTTGGATTTTGAACAGTGTTTTCATTCAAATTTATCTTTACATAAAAAACAGCTAAATTTTGATTACTTTTAAAACTGTGGCTAAATCACCACTTGTAAATCTGACTATTTTTGAATTTCTCTCTATTTCACTTGAGCAGCAACAAAAATTGTTAATAATTTATCTTTAGCCTTTTCTTTTAATAAATATTACTACAATTTTTTTGCCTTTTTATTTCAACTTTTCTTTCTTTTCCTTATCCTTTTCTCTCTCCTCTTTCAACACCATTGCTAGCGCCTGCTCCACCAATGTTTCACCACTTAATCAGACTTAAACAAACAGAAGTCTGAACCCAAACCCAAATATGTCTAAAAAAAACTCCATTACTGGTGGAAAGAAATTCCATTAAAGGAATGAAAAAGAAAGAAAATAGAATTAGAAAAAGAAAGAAGATAGTGATTAGGAAAGAAGAAGCTAATCTGGCTTCTGTTATTTGGATGACAACATAAGCATATGCTGCAAAGGGAATGAAAAAGAAAAAAGAAAAAAGAGCAAAAATGTAACATTTCGTGTGCAAATCACCACCAAACATAGATTTTGGTATGACTTTTCAAGGGGGCATATATTCTACTTCCAAAAAGTCCAAGGAGGTAATAGGACACCTGTGAAAAATTGGTGCGTAGTTCAAACTTCAAAATATGACTACAGCCTGGGAGGATCTATGCCTTTTTCCATAAATAAAAGGAAAAAGAACAACTGCACGTAGACATACAATCTAGATGTTTTATATCACTTTCAGATTTAAAAACCAAAAATGCTAGTCATATTTTGCTTGTAATTCAGATGACGATGTCAATCATTTTCAGTGAAGCTTATTGAAGAACCATCTCTGCTAAAGACTAAAGGTGAAAAGAAAAGAGCTGAATGGTCTAGGTCCGTCCTTGTTCATAGAATGGTCTAAATGTACCCTATTCATTTTAATAAACTTGCAACTACCTAAAGCTAAAAGCATGCAAACTTGACTTGAAAGCCGCAGCGTCACAGCTGGGGCACGAGACCATCTCCGTATCAAGCAACTTGATTCAGCCATCCATGTTCACACACATTCCGCAAAGAGCAGGCATTTTCCTTAGGTTCGGGGACTTTAGACTTACAAAGGGTATGAATATCCTCGCAAGTACTTCGAATCCACACCTGATTCACGTACCAGCGCCAGACGTCCTGTTCGCGCTACCTGTTGGATGTATATCAGGACAGAAAGCTTAGCCTCCAAAAACACAACAAGGAAATTGCAAATGAAAATTAGAGGTTTCATGTGGGGCCGATGAACATAGAGCTTTTGGGAAATATACAGAAACTTTGGTAGTACGATATGCACCTTTTTAGCCACTGTATGAACTTGGTCATTATTAGTCATTTGGTGGGCTAAATAAGGAAACACAACATCATCTGTTTCCCTATGGGTTGTGGATCTGAAAGTTACTTATCAGTATAGCATTAAACTCCATTTATTTTATTTCCGGTTTGCAAGCGAATAGTTTTATCCTCTATATAGCCATATGGTGGCCAAATTATCTCTCACATCCCTTTCTCCCCTTCTCATGTTTCCCACTTCAAATCTCCTCCTTTTGTCCCTTTCAGGTGTTTACTCAATGTCTAACGACCTTATTTTTGCTCAATTTAATGCCAAAATTTCATTCTTAATAGGTGATGTTAAAAATCTCGTGAAGAAAAATTTACAGATTATATAATACATTTAGGTCAATGGCGCCTCTTCACAAAGGTTCAATTCTTATTGCCTTCACTTCATGAACTGAATCATAAGCTGGAATCCTTACGTTGATCCCAGTTCCCTTAAATCTCATGAACCAAACAAATGAGTGATACACTCTAGTAAAAACCAGTTATTGCAGTGACCCTTATCCCTTTGTATCACAATTCCCTTTACATCACAATCCCTGTACTTACCAGCTCATTTTGTGCAAGCTGCACTGCATATTATGGATAATAATTTTGATATTGAAACAATATTATTGCAGTAACTGACCTCACAAATACCATAAGGCTCTAGTAGCCGCTGCAAAGCAACCATCTTATGCAAATCTCCTGTAAGCTGGAAAAAGCAAAGAAAGTAATAGTTCATTATAATGGCCAAGAGAAGCTTCATCCAACATTAGATAAAATTAAAGGTCCGCCTGGTTGGTTCATAAACTGCAATTGAAGTGCATAAAGAGCTCTCATCCAGGCTTTTTTCTTCTTCAGGACAAAGCTTAAGAGTGCTACTCTGTACAACATAAAGAACCAAGAAACTGATCCATCATCTTATATTAGATCCACAATACCCACGGTAGCTAGAGGGATCAAATTGGAAATGGTGAAAGATTGCATGTTCGTAAAAGCAATAGTTGGTTCATGTCAACTTTATTGAAGTGCAAAACCTTATATAAGTGATCAAGCATCAGCCCTGAATGATGTATACATGTCCTGTAAACTAACAAGGTGGGAGTTGGAGGATGAAGCAGGCACATTTGAGAGACCAAAATGAAAGATCAGAAATTTAAAAAATACAATGTTTCTTGCATTAACCACTAGGCATACCATACACCCATTACCAAAGACAATCAAGTCCAGAGAGGACAAACTAAAAATACTAGTGTAAACAAATCTTTACCTCAAGAGTTATAGTGTGGTCAGACACATCAACAGCTTTTGCTCTGAAAATGCTGGCAATGTCAAGAACATTGCGACGCGCTGCAGCATTCACAGCAATCTTTATCAACATTAGTTCTCTTTCCGCAAATGGGTGGTGAGTAATATCCCGAACCTGAAAGGATGCAATAAATCAAAACCGTTTATCACTTTCTGCTCGTTTGCATGCAAATTAACATCGCAATCTTAGATCGATAGGATATCCTAACAAGTTATTGCATGGAGCTGGACACCAGTATTGGGTTAAGACAGTAATACGGATTATTTGGCTCTTGGCTTGGAAAACAATTATCTTTATTTGTTTCGTTTTAGTTTGGACAACAAATGTTTGGATCTGGTTCTGGAATTGATTTCTTTTTTTTTTTTAAAAAAAGATACATAGGATTAAGAATTTTTAAAAAGTCTAGAAAAAAATGCGCTTGCTCTTCTAAAAAAATTATAAGAATCAGCTATTGCATTTTGACTAGAGGAAGTAGGTCCAGATAAGAACCAAAAAATAGTTTTCTGTTATCGGAGAAACTACTTCAAACCATATTTGTTTTAAAAATTAGACAAATTGGTCCCTTGTTAGACATGAATAATTTCAAAATTAAGGGATATGACATGATAAGGTGCATGCCACTGTATTTCCACATCCACCTTTTTGTTTAGCCCCAATCACATAAAAAGAAGTAGAAGGGGTAAAGGTCATTCAATTGATATATTCTGAAGATAATAGTCATTAAACATCACAACGCATAAAATCACTCAGAATACTGAAAGGAATAACATGCATATCAAATCTAAAGCATACACATTAAGCTTATAATATGAATGATTACATATACATCAACTGTTAAATAAATCCATGAGCAGTTCAATACTTGAGGAACAATTTCTGGAAGCCACACCAAAAAGAAGAAAAAGAAAAAGAAAACACTGCAGTGCTTAACCAGGTGAACATATTAATCTATAAAATTCATACTCAATTTGGAAAACTGTTTTCCAATATTAAACATATTCTGTCACAATTTTGTGGAAAAAAAATGACCAATAAAAAATCACCATTCTTACACCACCGCACTTCCCTGCCTCTCAGGAAATTCTATAGTGGACAGCCATTTTTAAATTGAAACAGTACAAAATCTTCCATCGGATTGGATGTTGTTGAGCAAGCGCTCATGATAGATGACTACTTACCTCATGAATATCAACCAACTTATATAGTTGCTGCACCAACTTGCTAACTGACTCATCTGTGCCAGGAACAACTGTTGTAATACGAGAAAGCCCCTCAACTTCAGCATGTCCAACAGCTAAACTCTGGAGAGGATAATTCAATACATTTAAGTACAAAAAAAAACCCTACAAATGAAAGACAAAAGGACGAGGAAACTTGGGTTCTGTTAAAAGAAGCGCAAATATTTGAACATACTTGGATGTTATACCCTCGTCGAGCAAAAACTCCGGTGACTATGTTGAGAACTCCAGGAGTGTCATTCACAAGCATTGACAAAGTATGTGAGCGAAGCCCACTTGTCTGGAAGAATTAAGCCAAGGGCTAACATAAGCATCACTTGTAAGCAGTTTTCAATTTAATGGACTAATCGTCAAGACATAAAATTCAAGAATGAAAAGGCTAGCAAAAGCTGTTCTCAATCTGGAACATCCTTAGAATTTGCAGCATATTATGGGCCATTTCCCCATGGAAATTATTCAAGCAAATATCAAGAAAAAGAAAACTGCGACAAAATCTACATCAATAGAAAATGCAATCAGTGAGAAATTAAGGAGGCAAAGCTGTAGTTTTTTTTTAAACAGTCAAATACAAGTTGTACAGATGACATTTCATATACGGTGCTTAAAATCTGATCAACTTATTTTATCTTAGCCCCGTTGGGGTAATATTAAAACTTCCCCAGATGCATTTCAGGCCATCCTAGTCTCAGTGGTGGCAAAGATGAAGAGATCAAATCATTCCTTCCTTTGGTTCTTTTATTATAGAGAGCAAAAGCAATAAGCCAGCCATATACAATACAAGGAAAATGCAATATAACAAAAGGATGTTCTTTGGTTTTCCAAGAAATTCAACAAAGCAGGCAAAATTTAGATTTCAGACCAGCCCTCATAAATTGCACAATTAAGTTCATATCTTTTACAGGCTATAGAGAAACAATCATGTGATTTATTTGCATCTAATGTCAGGCAAGATGGTCTAATTCGATCTACTCAGATGACAGATTCCCTGGAAATACTGAATAAAAAAGGATGTAACGTCAAAACCTTCATAAATATGAAAAAAATATTCATCTAGAACGGAACAAAGGCACCTTTGAGTTACAGTTTACAATTTCTTACATCTTCATCATTGAGAACACCCCAGTGAGCATCAAGAACTTGACTGACTCCAGAGTTGTCATCTGTCTCAACAGGATAGACATCTCCCTTCGTTTGGCAAAAAGAAAGTGCATCCAAAGTCAGATATTAAGGAGAGAGAAGAGAGTTTTTCCATAGGAAAAAAGGTAAATGTCAAATCTCAAAAGACATTGAAGGCCATGCATCGACGGTATGCACCATGTTAGGTTTTAATATCATACCCAATCCATTAGTGAATGACTAATAATATTATGCTCTAGCTGTTTTAAACCATACAACTAGTTACAAAGATGCATTTTGTGAGTATGCTTCCTGTATAAGGGACCATGATGCACTAAAAAGTTACTTATAGAAAAGGAAGTTACTAAGCTCCAACAATTCACAAAAGTACACATAAATCAAACGGATACATTAAATTCCTTTAAAAGTTATTGAGCATATTAAGATTCACATCTTGCAATCTTGACTATTTCTTTTGTAAGCTTATCAAAAAATAAACTGAATTCTAATGATTGAAAGAAAATGAATCATATAATTTTTCATCTCTGAGTAAATTATGAGTTGCTGACAAATGACAATTACCAACTAGCAATTGCCTGTGTATGAGGTAACTTGTAAGTTCAGGAAAGAAACAAATTATATGTTGCTACAAAGAAACAGGCACAATCCATGTAACTTGCATACCTCAGCCATAGACATAGATTCTCCATTAGGGGTCCTCTTGATTGTCCTCGAAATAGTACCAGCAGACATTGCACCTTCAAGATCTGGGTATGATGCTGCTGAAAACCGCCAAAAAGGAGCAGATTCCCCCATTTTTTCCCTTCTCAAGGCAATCTATGTTCAAATCAATCATGTGACGGTGATTACTTGAGACACAACTTTAAGAAGCAAATCTAGAAAAGAATATGCAACTCAAAAATTATATGATTTCCTTTCAAGATACCTTCCCAGTGCGAGCAATTTCTCTAATTCCAAATTTACTTAAGTTCCTCTGAACAGCCACCATCTTCCCTGGATCTCCAGTTACCTGTTTAAATGATAAGCATCAGAAAGACTGGATCGACTTTGGGTTAAATATACTTTAACTGTTCAACCATGTCATGCAGGAAAGTTAAATGCTACTCGCAACAACTAAAAGCATGAGAAAACCACAATTTGTCAGTTCTAAAGCGTGTTTAGCAAAATACAACCTCAACGCTTATTGAGACGACAAATACATGTGTACGGCGAAATCGGGGGGACCAATTTCTCGTTGATAAAGTACTTTAGGAGATCGCCTCGGAGGCTCGAGACCTCGAGCCGGGTACTTCCCTCAAGATCTGTCGACACCCGGCCTGGGGATAATGTTGGCCGAGACCCCGACGAGCATGGGAGGCTTCCGAAGAATGCATCCGGAGCCGGTTAAGTCTACCAGGGCAGTCTAACGCTGGTCTACGTCTACATCATGAAGCTAGTTAGCTGTCCCATCCCGCTTCCTTTATCATTTAACGTACCTTGTACTAAGTTTGGATTCCCCCCTCTTATAAAAGGGGAATCATTGGCACTCTGTAAGCAGGTCGCTCCAACTATTCTACATCAGATCAATAAACATCTCTCTCTTTTCTCTCTAACTTATCGCTCGAGGCTACCTTCTTCATTTATTGCTTTCATACTTGTTCTTTATTTATTGCTTGATATTGGCCATAAAGAGCCTCCTTTTAATTATATCCTAACTGTTAGTCCCTTCCCGGTTACCCCCGATAGCTCGAGCTCGAGCCCAGGCATTGACCTCGAGGCCCCTCATCGGTCAGTCCGAGGCCCGGACGTCTAGCTCCTCGGTTTGATTACAACCCCGTTTTAGTTCGTATTTCATCGTTAAGCTTCACGTATCTAGCATCAACTGCCTTAAATACTAGCATAAAAATAGATCACGTATTTTTAGAGTCCCATTAACAAATTTAATTGTTATTACAACAGTTTGGCGCCTACCGTAGGACTAAAAATAATAGTGATTATTTTCTTGCTGGTTTCGTTACACAACGCAAGTTATCTTTCACACTTTTTCTTGTCCAAGATCTTCGATTTCAGGTCAAAATGTCTGGTTCGGTAAACAGAGTTGAGAACGACAACCTTGAAAACCACGGAGAAAATGGTGTGGCTGTTCCAGTCGTTGGCGCGCCACCGCAGAACCCCGATAACACACCTGGACCGATTCCAGCGGACGCGGATTCGCAAGACGCGCAGCAGGTCGACGAAACCTCACACACCGACAGGAGCATACGACATGGCGACCAACAGGAAGCCCAAAAGCCCCAGCTCGGGAAGAACACGAAGTTAGTCTTCATGTTATTTTCGAAATGTTGCAGGCACAACAGTTGGCTATCGCTCAGTTGCAAAGCCACCCCAAGGCTCCGAGCACAGCAACAGCGGAAACAGCTCCCCCAGCTGAACAGGTACCATGGAGATCAAGCAATAACGGATCGATAGCCGACCCTGCCATCGTAAAAATGCTTGAGGATCTCACCAAAAGGATCGAATAGGGCGAGAAAATGATAGCAGCCAACGACAAGAAGGTCGAGACCTACAACTCCAGAGTCGACCAGATCCCAGGTGCACCCCCGGTCCTCAAGGGTGTGGATTCGAAGAAGTTCATACAAAGGCCGTTCCCCGAAGAAGCGGCCCCGAAACCCATTCCAAAGAAGTTCAGAATGTCGGAACTCCTTAAGTACAACGGGACCACAGACCCTAATGAACAAGTTACTGCCTACACCGGCGCGGTAAAGGGAAACGATATAAAGAATGACGAGATCGAGTCCGTATTGTTAAAAAAATTCGGGGAAACACTCTCGAAGGGGGCCATGATGTGGTATCACAACTTGGCTCCTAACTCCATAGATTCATTCGCCATGCTAGCAGACTCCTTCGTAAAGGCACATGTCGGTGCCATCAAGGTAGCGACGAGGAAGTCCGACGTTTTCAAAATCAAGCAAAGGGAGAACGCGATGCTGCGGGAATTCATGTCTCGCTTTCAGATGGAACGGATGGAGCTACCGCCAGTCTTCGACGACTGGGCAGTGCAGGCCTTCACTCAAGGTCTGAACGAATGAAATTCGGTGGCTTCAAAACAGCTCAAACAGAATTTGATCAAGTACCCGGCTGTGACCTGGTCAGACGTCCACAACCGGTACCAGTCGAAGATCAGGGTCGAGGATGACCAGTTGAGAGCCCCTTCGGGCTCAGTATACCCGAACAGGCTCCTGGCAAAGGAACCAAAACCAAACAAAAAAAGGTATCAGCCGTACATCGAAGATAGGAGGAACGCCCCGAGGCGCAACCTACCTCGCAATGATCGGAGAATAGATCGAGGACAGGATCCTCGAGGGCTCACCAACAGAGCCAGATTCGATCGGAACGTAGTGCCAACGGGTGCGCCCCACTTGTTAGAATACAACTTCAACGTCGATGTGTCGGACATCGTGTTCGCCATCAGTAAAATCAAAGACGCCAAGTGGCCCAAGCCTATATAGTCGGATCCTTCGCAAAGGAATTACAACTTAGTATGCAAATTTCACAACACGCACGACCACAGGACCGAGGATTGTCATCAGCTACGAGAAGAGGTAGATCGGCTACTTAACAAAGGGCATCTCCGGGAATTCCTTAGCGATCGAGCCAAAAATCGGTTCCGGGAAAGGGAGGCGACCAAGAAGAACGAGGCAAACGAGCCACAACATGTCATCCACATGATCATGGGGGGCGCCGATGCCCCGCAGGAACCCGTAATGAGAAGAACGAAAATAACCATCACCAGAGAAAAGCGGACCCGAGGATATATTCCCGAGGGCGCCCTCACATTCAGCGAAGAAGACACCGAGACCTTGTCTCAACCTCACAATGATGTGCTGGTAATCTCCTTCCTTGTAAATTCTTTTCAAATAAAACGTGTACTCGTGGATCCAGGTAGCTCGGCCAATATTGTCAAGTCGAGGGTGATAGAGCAACTCGAATTGCTCAACCAATCGTGCCCGCCAATCGAGTCCTCAATGGATTCAACATGGCAAGTGAAACAACGAAAGGAGAAATCGTCCTTCCGGTCACCGTGACCGGCACGACCCAAGACGCCAAATTCCATGTCATCAAAGGAGACATGAGGTATAACGCCTTATTCGGACGACCGTGGATACATTGCATGAGAGCGGTACCGTCCACCCTTCACCAGATGATGAAATTCCCAACAAAGGACGGAATTAAAACCGTCTACGGGGAACAACATGCGGCAAGAGAAATGTTCGCGATACACGACCTGGCACCAACGCTCGTACCTCCACCCTTGAATAAGCCAAAGGGCGATCGGGCCTCACCCTCGATCAAACTTGACGAAATGAGATAAAGGACCATACCGCGTCCTCACCTTGGGCGATTGTAATAAATCAGCCCTCATGACTGAAGCGTATCAATCCTCGAGGCGTCGCCGGCATATCTCACTTCAAGGTACGGCCATCTCCCTTTTTTATTTCGAATTTCGGACTAACCCTTATGCAGGCACTCGATCGGAGCGGTCAGAACGCTAACATTGCTCGAAGACCTTAGGGTTTTAAAAGCACCCATTGCACTCTTTTCCTACGACCGAGTTTTTATCCCAAAAAGAAGGGTTTTACCGACAAGGTTTTTAACGAGGCAACATCTGCGTGCTACCTAAGGGAAACTCAACAAATGCTCCAAACTTCTTTTGCAGTCAACTTTGAACGTTGGGGGGCATTCCCCCGGGAAGCCACCCGCTCAGAAAAGTCATGAAACGCCAAATGGGGTCCCTGTAGGAAAGTAATATACCGGGCCAAACATTCAAATGAACCGTGTCTATATAGCCGGGCTCCCGTCGGCAAATACGTGTACTATTGTACCGAATAATCAAAGAATATCTTTCACCAAAAACATCTCATAATCCGAAGAAAATTCAGCATGTTCACAGCAAGGATCCCTCCATCGAGTACGTCCCGAAATACTCGGAGACTAGCGTCAACAATTTGATACCCGCATGGCCTCAGGGTCGGGACTCCATGCTCATAAGCTCTCAATGAGACAATTCCGAGCTCACGAGTAACGGCCTTCGAGCCTAAGCAAACTCGATGATTCGGAGACTATCGCCAATAGCCATTCGCGTAAAAACCCAAGGCCGTAAGACCCCAAGCGGGCAAACTCGGTCTAGCGAGATCTATTTAGCATAACAACGAAAACTATAAGATCTCAACATGCACGAAAATACTGTAAGACTGAGGCATGAAAAAACATCAAGACCTCAATAGACATGAAAATATTATAAGACCTCAACAGGCATGAAAATACTGTAAGACCTTAACAGGCGTGAAAATACTGTAAGACCTCAATAGACATGAAAAAACTATAAGACCTCAACAGTCATGAAAATTTTGTAAGACCTTACTACAGGCATAAAACTCGATCCCGAAATTTAGGCTATATGTCGCATTTGTAAGACTCCCGAAAGGGCATACCCTCGATGTAGACACCTAAACTACCACGCTCGGGATCATAAATGGCTCCGGCCAAACACAAATGACTACGGTCAATACGGCTGCATCAGCCAAATTAACGCGACTCGGGGACGCCCGACCATCGCTATAAAATCACAGGTCATTACTTCGAAAAGAATCGATTAAATAGGCTACCCTCGACAGGCAAACGAGCTTCGACCATGTCAGCTCCAAATCACAAGGCTTCGAGCTACTCAACCTATAAGCTAAACCTTCCGAGGTGCTCGAACATCGCCGCAAACGACTTGAAATCGAGGTTCTTCCCGAACCGACGACGGGTCAGGCAAAATTATTTCAAAAAGTCCTTAACGAGAGGAAAACAAAGCCTACATATGCCTAAGGGCAAAAGCGTAAGAGTCATTGTCGCCAGCCAAACGAGCCTCAGGGCCACATACTAAAGGGTCGCAACGACCAAAAACGTAAGAGCAACTGTCGCCAGCTCAAAATTTGAAAACTTGAGGGTCAAATGAGCTTGAGTCGTAACCCGATTCGGAGACCGAATCCAAAATAGTTAACTATACATGCCTAAGGGCATAGCGTAAGAGCCATTGTCGCCAGCCAAACGAGCCTCAGGGCCACACACTAAAAGGTTGCAGCGACCAAAAGCGTAAGAGCCACTGTTGCCAGCTTAAAATTTGAAAACTTGAGGGTCAAAGTGAGCTCGAGTCGTAACCCGATTCGAAGACTGGATCCAAAATAGTTAACTATACATGCCTAAGGGCATAGCGTAAGAGCCATTGTGGCCAGCCAAACGAGCCTCAAGGCCACACACTAAAAGGTCGCAACGACCGAAAGCGTAAGAGCCGATGTCGCCAGCTTAAAATTTGAAAACTTAAGGGTCAAAGTGAGTTCGAGACGCAACCCAACTCGGAGACTGAACCCAAAATAGTTAAAATATAAATGCCCAAGGGCAAGGCGTAATAGCCATTGTCGCCCGCCCGTGCAGACACAAAAGCTTGAGGGTCGACTAGGCTCGAGTCAAAACCCGACTCGGAGACTAAATCCAAAACAGTTGAGCAAAGCATAAGAGCTCCAACGCCAGCTTACACTAAAGGCCGCATCAACCGAGCGCGTAAGAGCCTCCGGGCTTGCCTTATGAGCTCCAGGGCCATATCACAAATCTAAGAATTCTCACCAACTCTGAAACCGGTCCGCCTGGCCGAGAGCAAAGCAGAAAGGGGTACAAAAGAAACAAAACCTCGAGTTCTTTGTTATTTACAAAAAGGTGCATTCCCCATCTACAAACTCGAAGGCATCGGGTATCGCATGTGAAGTGGCAAAGTCTACGCCCCGCCCCCGAGAGTTACGAGCTATCAGCCTCGTCTTCATTCTCCTCAACATCCGGCAAGTGATCGAGCATCACGCTCGTCCGCCCTCGCTCGAGCCAGCCCTTCCGGAAGAACAAAACCCCTGGTGCCGATCTCTTCAAGTACCCTTCTTCAGGACCTACAACGAACATATTCCTCGATCCTCTCTTTACGATGGAGGGCCCTCTTCAACTCGGCTTGGGCATCAGTAGCGTCCTTCAAATGAATCGCCATCTCCTGATCAGCCTTAGTCCGGCTCAATGCTGCTTCAGCCCGAGCATCAACAATCTCAGCCCCGACCTTCGAAAGTTCGAACTCGAGCTTCATGATCATATCCGCTTGAACTAAAGCGTTGTCACGAGCCAAGTGGAGTTGGGCCTCGAAGGCAGGAACTTTAGCCAAGGCACCCTTTTCTCTTTCGAAGCTTAGGCCTGCGCCTGAGCCCTTAGCTCGCCCCAGTCATCCCTGATTCGGTCGTCTTCACCTCTAAGGCGCTCCAGAGCCTCCGTCTTTTTCTACAACTGGGATAGGCGAAAAGTTAACCCAAAAGGTTAAAAAGCGAAGTGCATACCCGCTCAGGACGAGAAATTACATGCCCCATCAAGTAGCTCTCGTAATTCGAGCTCCGGTACGCCTCATACCGCCAGTACATCAACTCAACTTCCTTCTCCTCGCAAAGGAGCCTAAGGGACATACCCTCATCCAGGGCCTTCCAGAGCCTAGCTCCACAACGAAGCAGTCCGAACTCAGGCTTGTCGGAGGCCTACAGAAGAAAACTCAGTAAGAAGTATAAGGTGATAGCAAGAAAGGAATAGCGCAATGCTCACTATGATATTTTGCTTCCCATCTGTCCCAAGACAAAGCTCGCCACTCGCGCTCCTCGAAGGACGAGTGGGCCGCCAAATCCTCGGGCCAAGCCTGGCAGGTCGAGAACGTCGCTCGACGCCCGTAGAACCAGTACAGAAGAAGGGAGGAAAACACAACAACTAAATCCGCTCTCGCCATAGGCAGAACTGGTAAAGCACGGGGCGCATCACCTGAGAGTATAGCTCCATTCTCCAACAAATAATACGGGCTCCTAAGGTATAATGCCAGCAGTCAGCACCCCGGCAAAGCGACTTGTCCATACCCAATCTCTGTTGTCCTCAACGACAGCAACGAAGGGCGTAATCAATCGACACCGTGAAGTCAGCAGACCCAGATGAACCCGAAGGCCGGGGGCGAAGCTCTCTCCTCCCTATTGGATAAACCCCGACATAGCCGCCATAGCGGTCGCAAAGTTGAAGAACTAAAAGGCAAAGAGATGTACAGGCGTGTTAATGCCAGAATGCCGAAAACATGGTGCAGAAAGAAAATGGCAACTGCTTAAAACGGGGTAACCCCTAAGAAGGCGGAAACAACCTTATTTTATATGTGGGAAAGGCGGCAATGATTCGCCTACCTCAAAGCCGGTCAAGAACGCTAGCCGATAACATCCTCTCCAGTCCCAAGGCAGTACCCGACCTCAAGGACCTCCGTCAAGGTAAGGCTACGCTCCAAGGGGCTACAACGCCGTCGCCAACACAAGGGTGGCACCCGGCTTCGAGAATCTCCATCAAAGGGAATCAGGCTCTGAAGAAATGAGCGTTTTTTGAACGTCACGCGTATGGACCTAGATCCGGGTGCCGTCCAAGGTCGGACAAACCCTCTTTCAGAATCTATCTACAGCACCATAAGGCTATTCACACTAAAACGCGCTTCCGGGTGGTCCGAGTGCGAGCAAGTCTTCGCTCGGAGACTGCTTTCAAGAGATCAAAAGCAGCCCCCGCCCACGGATCCCCGAGCAAATTTCTTCTCAAAGGTTATTACAGAACTCAAATGGTAAGTCACGACTCCGAGGCCCAAAACATTATTCTCATTTTTGCGCGAAGTCAGGGTCCCAGCGGCCCGAGTTTATCGGCCTTATTCAGGTTCAATCCAAGGAATCACAAAAAACCCCGCACGAAGCCGTTTTCATCAACCGAAGGCCGGAAGGAATACTCGCATCCGGGTTCAGTATTAGCAACAACAAACAGGATCATGCATTCGGAGTCTCCGCAAACATAAAGAAATACGGCAAGTATCAAAGACAGGAGTCAAGAAAATATCCTTATATTCATAAATGTTTGCTTAAGCTGGCCCTCGAGGGGTCCTTACATATGATTACAAAAGCAAGGGGATCCTTACACAGGAACAAAGAGGCGGAAGGGTGTGCATACAACAAAAGCCTAAGAATCTAGCCTATTCCCAAAAGTGCGTCCTTAGTAGCGACATCTTCGGTATCATCTCCTCGGGCGCGCGACCTCAAAGACAATATCTTCCAAGCCCAATCCCCTCGGGAGTCTCGTCTCGACCCTCCCGGAATGGCATCTTCAAAAAGGAGGATATAGAAGAGGAAAGCGATGGAGAAGAGCAAAGTGACGAAGGAAAAACCGAAAGGAGACAAGAAGCGGCTGGGTGAAAAATTTGGCTAGTATGAACTCAGCCAGTATTACTATATAAAGCCACTTCTTGAGACGTTGCCTCGGCCTGGGAGGCGATAGCTAGTAGAAAGTGCCGCCATACCCCAAGGAATCCAAAGGGGGTGTAATACGCCAAGCCGAGGAAGGAGGGGGAGCAGCGGTGTATAATCCAAATACTTCTTCGGGTCGGAGGAAATCGGTCCTCTGCTTCATCGCTCCGAGCTAGCGGAGACAACAACAACAATAACATCAAGGCAGCACAACTTCGTCCGACCAGAGAAGGTTCGGGAGACAGGCCGTAGCACGCATGATGTCGCCGTAAAATCTTGAGGCCATGGGCCTCAAACATAGCTAAACAACACGGAAGAAAGATAGCAAGAAAGGAGGAAAGGATAGATATCGGATGATGCTTGGATAAAAAACTGGTCATAAAAAAGCCCCATTTATAGAAGGGAAGGGCAAAATAGCCGACGACGCCATTATCGCCCTCGAAAAACGTAACGACAGGCGCATTCAATGCGTTCATGGGAGCTGAATCAACGGCAACATTATGACCCTGATGAACGAGAAATCACGACACGTCGAATGGCCCTGAAAAAGCGAAACGGTGAAACGTTTCGGCACTGATAAAGGGTTGCGTCATCAACACGACGTCATTATGGGAGCCCACAGAGTGGAATGTCAAAATCGTTTCTTATCGCTTCTCTCTGAGAAACGCGGAGACTATTTGTGTACGGCGAAATCGGGGGGACCAATTTCTCGTTGATAAAGTACTTTAGGAGATCGCCTCGGAGGCTCGAGATCTCGAGCCGGGTACTTCCCTCAAGATCTGCCGACACCCGGCCTGGGGATAATGTTGGCCGAGACCCCGACGAGCATGGGAGGCTTCCGAAGAATGCATCCGGAGCCGGTTAAGTCTACCAGGGCAGTCTAACGTTGGTCTACATCTACATCATAAAGCTAGTTAGCTGTCCCATCCTGCTTCCTTTATCATTTAACGTACCTTGTACCTTGTACTAAGTTTGGATTCCCCTCTCTTATAAAAGGGGAATCATTGGCACTCTGTAAGCAGGTCGCTCCAACTATTCTACATCATCAGATCAATAAACATCTCTCTCTCTTTTCTCTCTAACTTACTCGCTCGAGGCTACCTTCTTCATTTATTGTTTTCATACTTGTTCTTCATTTATTGCTTGATATTGGCCATAAAGAGCCTCCTTTTAATTATATCCTAATTGTTAGTCCCTTCCCGGTTACCCCCGATAGCTCGAGCTCGAGCCCAGGCATCGACCTCGAGGCCCCTCATCGGTCAGTCCGAGGCCCAGACATCTAGCTCCTCGATTTGATTACAACCCCGTTTTAGTTCGTATTTCGTCGTTAAGCTTCACGTATCTAGCATCAACTGCCTTAACAACTAGCATAAAAATAGATCACGTATTTTTAGAGTCCCATTAACAAATTTAATTGTTATTACCATTTTCACGGTAAACAATATGATATCTTGGTAAAACTGGAGGTATTGCTGCAGTTTACTCAGCCATGAGTAAACACCATTGACATACATTGATAAGCTAAAGAAATTCATTTGGGCAAAGGCAAAGGAGGATTGCATGTTTGGTAGATTAGGTCATGATTTTTCTTTTTCCCAAAACTTAGTTTCGTCTTTCTCTTATTTGGTACAATAATACTATCTTGAGATATAAAATATACGACACATTGTTTTTATTACTATCTTGGGATATAAGATGTGCAAAAACATTGTTTTCCACGATTTGCGTTGATATTAGCCCTTTGTGCATGTCCTGATTTTCACCTCTTTTTGCAGCAGAGGTGAAAGTCTCCACACTTGTAGAAATACGCGATGCTTAGAGAAGCACTACTACCAACTTCATCAATGGAAATACATGATTGACCAAATGACCACTGCTGGAATCATAGTACAAGATGTTGGAAAAGCATAAGAGAATCAAAGGACCCCACTGTGATTTCTCCTATATGCCAAAGCCTTGATGGCAGAATTAACCAGTACATGTACTGCGGATCCGGGTACCAGGTGGAATGGTCGAAGTGCAAACTAGCGTGGCGCAGATAACACTACAACAACAACATACCCAGTATGATCCCACAAGTGGAGTCTGGGGAGGGTGGGGTGTACTTCCATCTTACCCCTACACAAGGTAGAGAGACTGTTTCCTATAGACCTTCGGCTCAAAAAAAGCTGGCCCAGATATTAATGTGATATTAATGTTACTGGAAAAAGAATCCATTGGTAGATATGACAGGAGACTGACATACGATCTAATAGTCAATGTGAGATGCTTTTTGCTTCATAAGAATGAAACTTACTGCTATCAAATGAAAATCAGGTTCACAAAAATTACCTTGATCATCAGAAACCATTTGGAAAAAAAAAAGAAGGAAAAAGTCACAGCTCCGAGATATGATCTATTTGTTGAGAATAGATCAGAAAATAATCTTATCTTAGATGGAGTACAAGATTTTATCTGATCTTACCCCGGTTTGTTTTCCCGAACGGTGATTTTATCTAGTTTTATCTTTTAGTTAGAGATCAAATTTTATCTACTAATTTGAGGTACTCTTTTTCTTTAGTTACGAATACAACTTTATTTATTCTAGGAGTTCTGACTATTTACCATTCCTACTCTATATATAACACCCTTACATACTTTCTTGGGAATAGACTTGAAAAATACTGATGAATTGATATTGGTAAAATCTCCCTCACTATTCTCTCTTATTCTTATTCTGTCTCTACTTTTTGTCTCTCTCACTCTTTTCTCTCTATTTATTTTTTCTCTTTTCTCTAATTGTATTCTCTCGTTGTTCCTATTTTCTCCCTTCTCCCATCTAGCCCGCATTACAAACTCCATAACATTATAGTTGTATAATTACCAAATACCAGTGTTTGTATCTATGCAACAAAAAACATGTCAGACATTTGGCATCCAATTCACAAGCATCGAGTTCAAGAAAAAAAAAAAGATGGATTCTGATCTATGTCATCAAACCTCACCTCAATAGTCAGAGAATGATCAGATATATCCACAATTTTTGCCCTGAAAACGTCCACCAACCACATAACCTAGAAATGATCGAAAGATTTGGACCCATCATAAAATAATAGTAAAATGGTAATACGGACAATGTAACTCCAATACTCCAATAAGAACCTCTGTGCGGTATTTTGGATCGGCGCTGATTTTAATAAGCATTAATTCACGTTCAACTTGTGGATCCTTGGATAGATCTTCAACCTGACCATCAACTTTTACAGATTAAATCAAAAGTATCAAACACAAAAAGAAAAGTAAAAAAGGAGCGGAAGGAAGAAAACCATTACTGCGTGACCAGCTAAAGCTTGACATTATAAAGGCTCTTTGAGTAATAATTTAAGCTCTTTTATCAAATTCACTTAAACCCAGCTGATTGAATCATGAATTAGTTAAAAGTACTAAAGACCTTATTTATAACCATAGCTGAGATCATTTGCATGGTTTTGAGTATCAAACATATTTTAGCTTTTGAACATCATTTTCAGAAAAAGGAGCAATGGCATGTCCATTCAATTGACACAAATCTATAGACCAGAAAAAAGGTTATTCGAACATTAATGACATCACTTTAATTTGGACGCCACATGAGAACAATCCAGCAAACTAGTAATTTATCTAATACTCATTACCAAAAAGGTAGGTTTTGCTAAATCAAAAATTGGTAACACACCGTACTATGACCTCAATCAAAACATACAAGGAAGATGTTAATTTGGTTGCAAGCTAACTGTATGGAAACTACAAATCCAAGAGATTAACATGATTCACCAAACAAGCAGCTATAAATGCACATTCAATTCATTACCCACATATTTTTTAATTCTCATGTTACAACTGAAGCACATAATATTTTGTCGTGCATCAAGCAACCCCTAAATGGTTGACACTACTATTTCTAGTGCGTAAAGAGGAACCAAGACCTGAGTGCTTAGTCTAACAGCTTATAGATTAAAATACCATATGCAAACCAAAGTAATCACCTTGATCACATTTACAAGCTTTTGTAACTGTTCCATAACTTGCTGTAACACCCTTTCAGTTCCAGAAACAACTATAGTAAAAAGAGCCTTGTCCTTGTTTAGACCAACAGCAAGAGACTCAATGTTGTACCCTCTTCGAGCAAAGACTCCCGCAATACGATTGATCATTCCACTTTCATCACCAACAAACACTTGAATCGTATGGCGCCTAGTCCTGTAATCACATCTCACATGCATTTACACCAGCATAACTTCTTAATACTTAGAATACTTACACGAAAGACTTATTTTCCCTCCAGTCCATTTTGTGTGATACCATTTGACTGGAGTCTAAGACATGATTTAGACTTAGGTTTGTATAAGTAATAGTAGAAGAAAATATTAGACAAATAACAAAAAAGAAAAAATATTAACATTGAAATCATTGTATGGAGGTTAAATTTGATTAAATTATTAGTACTTGTGAAAACAGTAGTTTAAATATCTAACATCTTAAAACAATTTTCAAAAAGATTATCATATAAGTTGAAAATAGAAAAATTTAACCACGATTTTCTGTTTGTAGTTTCCAATCGTTATAACAGTTTTTTCTGCTCAGACATTGACAAATGCAAGCAAAAAAAAATTACTTTTGTCTGATGGAAGAGTCGAAAGTTGTGAGAGAGTTGTCTTCATTTGCAAATGTTCCATCAGCTTTGGTGGCAGAAATTACAACTGTTTTGGGGTTTGAAAGGAGAAATTTTGGTTTCAAAGTTGGAAATTGAACAACTTGGGAGAAACCCAAATGGGGAATAGAGGAATAGAGAGAAAGGAAGGGTTTATTTAGAGAGCTGTTGAAGGGAGTTGAAACAGCCGCCATTAACAACAGAGTTTCGTTGATTCTAATTTAGAGAGGTTAGAGGATGAATCGTTTTCGTTGATTCTAATTTGGTGAAAAATGAAAAGATAATTCCAATTTATTTAACTTCCCTTTGTTTAATAGGTGGGGTCACAGTCAACTATACTTTAAAGTTTAGGTTAATATTTAATGTTTTTTTACGGGAATTTCTTTTTTTTTTTTTTGATGTTTTTTTTTGTTGGGAAATAGCAATTTTGATCCTCGAGATATTGCTTTATTCAGAATTTAGTCCGTAGGCTATCCAACTGAATACATTTGTCCTTCAATTGATTCATGTGTGTGATTTTGATCCTTGAAACTATTTAAAGTTTTAACAGAATCATAATTTATATTTATATCTATACCTATATATTAGTAGAATATATATTTATTGTAAAAACACGAATGTCAAAACACAAAATGTTGAGTAAACAGAAATATTTCAAGAAATTTTAGCCAATTTTTATGCCCTTTGAGTTCTAAATTATGTCATGCCACCAGGTCGTGATGGCACCTAATTTAATCCTTTAGGTAAACCAACCAACATAAAACACAACCCAAATGGAAGATCATCAACTAAAATGCGAAATTTTAATACAAACTACCCCAAGAACTGGTATCACAAGTCATGAGCAACTAAGAATAGGAATACAATCCTGATATGAAGAAAATACTTCATCTGTTTGAATATACATAAATAGAAATACAAGATTTTAGGCTACTATGAATGAATGACAACTAATAACTGAAATGTTGATATATCTTCAATGCTCACTTTTGAATTCCATAACAACTTAGCTCCAAAATTTGCTCCCAAGGTGCAGAAGTATAGTATGAATATAACCGACGCCGTGTACTCATGAATATCAAGGCTAACCTCAAGAAAGTAGTGGCTATATTTTGGTCAAAAGATACTCACCTTATACAATTTGCACAGTTCATAAGCATATACAATAACATAGAAATAACCAAGAAATGACAGATATCAATAATAAGGTACACAATCAAAGAAAAAGATAATAAACATGTTTTTTCAGATAACAAGATCAAAGAATAAAGAAATGCACCAGCTCTGCATGTAAAGAAGATAAGCAACAAGTAGCATTGATTTAAATACTTCTACAAGAGTCTAGGATGTCTATGCATGATAAAGACTTAACCTTTACATTAACTGATACTTCCAAGTGTCCAACATCTTGCTAATAAGTTTCATGCATGTGTATAATGTATAAATATGCATATGTAGATGATATACATGTATATTTCTACATGAGTGTAGAATGTCCATGCATGATAAAGAATCAAGCTTTACAACAAGCAACACCTCTCTGGTGTCTCATAATACTTTGCATTTACGCCCTAATGTAGCATGGGTAATTACGTGACTCTGAAGAGATGAATTGAAATTTCATGCACCCGAGCATTATAGCTCAAAAATCAATCATCAATATTATAGAAATCAATCATCAAGCCGCACAAAATAAATCATAGTGCCATGACATAACAACTATACAGAATATCCCATCGTGCCAACCTCAATCCATATTAAAGAATATATATATATATGAGAGAAGTATATGGGATGCATATGGATATAGAGATAAAATGCAGAGATGTATGCATATATATGATGTATGACTCTGGCCACAATATGTAATCGAACATACAAGTTGCCCGTCACGTCCAAATACGATATCAAAAGACTAGATATGGTCTTTAGCATGATGTAAAAATACTTATGTAGTCATACAAATAAGTAAAGCATATCACAACTAGAACATGTACCAATCAAGACATAAAGAAGCCTAAAATTTATCCCAAATATGATACAACCTTGGTATTCGCATATACGTTTCTCATCTCGTATATATATTATCCCCAAGCACGTAGCATGTATCATATAAGTCCGTTCTTTGAAAAAATTCCCTCAAGTCGAGATTAAGAAAGATACTTATCTTTATCCCAGGCTAGCTTTGTTCTCTAAAATATGTATTTTCTAGATGCAACTCTATCCAATGAGTCCGATCTAGCCCAAATAATGTCAAGAAAGTCAAATATAGCTATAAAAATCAATTTCAAATGATGAAGCTTCGATCTTTAATAAAATCTTAACAGTCAACAAAAAGTCAACTCCGAACCCTTATAGTCAAAACCAGTAACGAGAGTCAAATCCCGATGACTTATAACATTTCATGATCAAATATGTGATTAGTTTTTAAATTCGAGTCCAAATCAGTATTCAAAATTCCAAAATACACTTTCTTATGTTTTGGACAAAAACTCCAAATGCTCTTATTTAAATCTACATTTTGATGTTGATCTAGTAATAGATTCATGTATAAACTATAGATCCAAGTTTGGATTACACAACCTAATGAAGTAGATGACAATTCTCTCAAAAGTCACTTTAATCCGAGTTCCCTAGCTCCCAAAATAATAAAATAGACTGAATGACGACGATGTTCGGTAACGCTTTTGTAGCTCCAAAGTTATAAGTGTGGTGCACCACATATGGGTGGCCTTCGAACATTCCTTAAATTATGCTAGGAACTGACTCATAGGAAAATGGTGAATTTTGTGGAATGTGTGTTCAAATAGAATTAATGAGCAACCCAAATGATTTACGAATTTTATTAGTCTAGCAAAGCTGAAAAGCGGATCCTTAACTTGCTTATGAGTTTGATGTCTCTCATTAACGATTTGCTCCAGTTTGTTGCTTAGAGATGGTTCCATATTGGGATGTTTTATCTGCAAAGGTGGAAACATAAAGATGTATGTCGGATGCAGGTGTTAAGGCAATGATATAACAAATAAAGCAAAGATAAAGGAAGGAAAGCCTATGAGTGACGACTGGCTGGTTGGCATGCCCTTCACTGAAATTTACAGTCTCTAAGGTACAAAGGTTTTTTGAATTAGTGGGCCTCCAGGCTGCGAAGGGCTTGTGTTAGTGGGCCTCCGGGATGTAAAGAGATGTGAAGTTAGTGATCCTTCGGTCTGTGAAGGGCTTTGAGGTTAGTGGGACTTTAGACTACGAAGAGCTTTGAAGTTAATGGGCCTCCATGCTGCGAAGGGCTTTGAAGCTAATGGGCTTGAGAGTTGCGAAGGGATTTGAAGTTAGTGAACCTCCGGGCGGCTTTGATGTCAGTGGGCCTTTAGGTTGCAGAGGGCTCGATGTTAGTATAAAAGTCCCTATACAGTGTAAAGTAAATAAATCTATGCATCGAGTTTGTAAATAACAACAATAACGACCCAGTATAATCCCACAAGTGGGGCCTGGGGAGGGTAGTGTGTACGCAGACCTTACCTCTACCTCGATGGGGTAGAGAGGCTATTTCCGATAGACCCTCGGCTCTAGAAGATGAAAAGACGAAAAGAGACAATATATCAGTACCATCAACAAAAACCATGGAAATAATAACAACAACACAAGAACCAGTGAATAGATGGAAAGCAGAAATAATAACTAGTAAATAGGGTCTGACACTATGAAAACGGAAGAGTAGTATAAACACAACACTGACCACTAGCAGTCTAAGATTAAATTCTATCTGCCTAGCCTCATACTAGTAGACTAAATATGCTCAACTACCTCCTAACCTACAACCTTAATGCTCGACCTCCACAACTTCCTATTGAGTGCCATGTCCTCGGAGATCTGAAGCCTCGCTATATCGCGCCTGATCACCTATCCCCAATACTTCTTAGGCCGCCCTCTACCTCTCCTCGTACCCACCAACGCCAACTGCTCGCACCTTCTTACCGGGGCATCCAAGCTCCTTCTCTGTACGTGCCTGAACTATCTGAGCCTCACTTCCCGCATCTTGTTATCAATAGGAGCCACGCCCACCTTCTCCCGAATATCTTCATTCCTAATCTTATCCATCCTACTGTGCCCGAACATCCACCTCAACATCCTCATTTCTGCTACTCTCATGTTCTAGGTATGTGAGTTCTTAACTGGCCAACACCCAGCCCCATACAATATGGCCGGCCTAACCACCGCTCTATAAAACTTACCTTTGAGTAGCGGAGGCATTTTTTTGTCACATAGGACTCCATATGTTAACCTCCATTTCATCCACCCCGCCCCTATACGGCGTGTGACATCCTCATCGATCTCCCCATCCCCCTGGATAATCGACCCAAGTTACTTAAAACTGCCTCTATTGGAAATGACCTGTGATCCAAGCCTTACGTCCTTGCCCGCTTCCCTCGGCTTGGCACTGAACTTGCACTTACGATATTTTGTCTTCGTCTTGCTCAACTTGAAACCTTAAACTCAAGGGCCTATCTCCAAACCTCTAACCTCTCACTAACACCACTCCGCGTCTCGTCAATCAGAACAATGTCATCAGGGAATAACATACACCATGGCACCTCTCCTTGAACATGGTGTGTCAGTGTGTCCATCACCAGAGCAAACAAGAATGGGCTGAGTGCAGATCCTTGGTATAACCCCATAACAACCGGAAAATGCTCAAAGTCGCCTCCCACTATCCTAACCTGAGTCTTAGCTCCATCATACATGTCCTTAATCGCCCTAATGTATTCAACCGACACATTTTTAGCCTCCAAGCTTCTCCAAAGAACCTCTCTAGGAGCCTTGTCATACGCTTTCTCCAGATCAATAAACACCATATGCAAATCCTTTTTCCTATCCCTGTACTGTTCCACCAATCTCCTAATAAGGTGGATAGCTTCCAAGTAGAATGACCCGGCATGAACTCGAGCTGGTTGTCTGATATAGACACCGTCCTCCTCACCCTCGCTTATACCCTCTCCCAAATGTTCATGGTATAACTCAATAATTTGATACCCCTATAGTTGTTGAAACTCTGGATGTCACCTTTGTTCTTGTACAACAGAATCACCGTACTCCATCTCCACTTGTCCGGCATCCTCTTCGTCCTAAAAAAATAACATTAAACAACCCAGTCAGCCACTCCAAACCTGCTCTACCCACACACCTCCAAAATTCTATCGGAATCTCGTCAGGCCCGGTAGATCTGCCCCTGCTCATATTACACATAGCCCCCACGACCTCCCCAACCTTGATGCACCTACAATACCCAAAATCGCGGTGGCTCTAGGAATGCCCCAACTCTCCTAGCACAATATCCTGATCCCCTTTCTTCATTCAGAAGTTTATGAAAGTAAGTCTGCCATCTCCGCTTAATCTAGGCCTCTCCCATCAATACTCTACCGTCCTCGTCTTTGATGCACCTCACTTGGTTCAGATCCCGAGCCTTCCTCTCTCTCGCCTTTGCCACCCAGAATAATTTCTTCTCCTCGCCTTTGGCCCCTAGTTCCTCGTACAAATGACTAAAAGCTGCAGTCTTAGCCTCCGTGACCGCCAGTTTTGCCTCCTTCCTAGCTACTTTATACCTCTCCATGTTCGCACTCCTCTCTACCTCACATGTGCTCCCTACTAACTCCAGGTACGCCGCCTTCTTTGCTTCCACTTTACCTTGGACCACTTCATTCCACCACCAGCTGTGAGCACGTGATTTTTGCCCTATATATGAATTATTCCCAAAAATTCAAACAAAATGATTTTTCTCTATTTTTGCAATTTTTGTGAATTTTGGTGTTATTTTTCTGATAATTGTTTGCATTAATTCATATGGAAAATACAAAAAATACGTATTTGCATTTAGGATCCAATTTCATATTTTAGGTTAAGTTGTTTTAGAACAAATATGAAAAAATAACAAAAATGGTTCACTTTTGCATTTTTATTGTTTTAATTGTGAATTCATCACGAAATAACTTTTAAACAATTTTAGGCATTAATTTGTTTAATTTTGAAATATATTAGGACTTCATTTTAATTTTTATTTTAATTTTGCATCTTTATAAAAAAAAAATCAAATCAGAAAAATAATACAAAGTTACAAAGGAGAGGAGGGTCTTCTTAATAAAAGACACCATTTGGGCTTTTTAATTCAAAATCCCCTGACCCAATTCAGCCCCTATCCGCTTAACCCACACCCCAACTAGCCCCAACCTGACCCGTTCCCAATTGACAAACATGAAACGAACGGGCACCCTAAATCCTAATCTCCCAAGACACAGCCTCTGTTCTTCTTCTCCAAACCTTCCGAATCCAACGATAATCATGTCCAAATCCATGGCAAGTGAGCCTCATATCCACAACCCACACGTCCCTCTATCTATCCTCTTGTTGTTGCTAACGGATTTTCTGATGCCAAGATTCGCTTTTGTTCACTCGCTAGATTTTGAGAGAAGGCACGCGATTGGAAGGTCCTAGAGGCGATTCGTTGGATGAATGTGAGGCATTGGATTGATTTCGTTCAATCCGAGCCCCACATTCATCAGGGGTTCATTTCATAAAAGGACATAATCCGATTTTTTTTGGGAGAGGGATTTTGGGGGGAAGGAAAAAGTTCAGAGGTTCAATTTCTAATTTCTATTTTGATTTTCTGATTCTTGGCGTTTGTTTGATACAAAACCCTCGTTGTTTTGGATTTTATTTTAGTTTCAATCCCAGAAAATACAGAAAATATCCCAGATTTCTATTTTTCTTTGTTAGAGTAAAAACAATTAAAAAAAATAAAAAAGAGCTTCGATTTCTTTGCATATCATCTCTGGTTTAATCGTGCTTGTGATGGAGTTGGTTTACAAATGGAGCTCGTTTGAGAATTGTTGAGTTCGTCGCTGTCTAGACTTCTGATTTCTGCTCGTCTTTGCTACTGATTTGGATGTGTTTCGAGCCTTCTGTTATTTTACTGCTGAAAGTTTGGAGTCGAAACTGTGTAATTGCCTTCGATTCTGTTATCAAAAGAAGTTCGAAATTTCAGGTTCAATCTTCATCTCTCTGTTCTCGCGATTCTATTTCATTTTAGTGCTTTGGACTATATGTTTCTGTCTCGAGTGCTCTGTTTGTGCTAGGATCGAACCTCGTGTTGAATGAATTCATTCTCAGTAGTATGATGTATTTGAGTATTTTTAGTTAGTAGAAATCGATTTGAATAGTCGTCTTTCATTACCTACATGTCTTGACGGTTATTCAAGCTTGAAGAATATTCTGAATCAAGTGTCGTCGACTTTAAATGAACAATGTGCTCATGTTTATTCTGGTTCTGTTTAGTTTAGTTTACATATGAATTGAACTCTGAAATTGTCTGCCATGCAGTACTGGTATGAATCTGATCGTTTAACGAATGCGTTTGATTAAAGTCAGATTCGATTCTTGTTCGTTTGAGTTGATGAAACACTTCGATTGCTGTTAGAATCAGTTTGATTAACTATTTGATAAAGAAATTTGTTATTGTTCAAATGATCCATAGTTTAGTAATGTGTTCTCTTGAGCTTGTTGTAAATGTTTGGATCCAGTTTGTTCGTATAAGCTCGAAACGAGTTCCATAAGCCCTGTTTGATATGTCTACTTCCCTTCATCCTGTCATTCTGCCAGAATAGGACTATATTCTCTAGTTTCTTCTTTTCAGTTTTAGGTTTTGTTGATATATGCTACTGATTTAGCTAAAGATCAGCTTGAATTCGTGGTAGTTTCGCGTTAAGGGATTTTTTTAATGATTCAGGTCTATTTGTTTCAATTGTTTGGACTTAAAATTTAAGTTTGAGGTTCAGTTGTGTGAGTTGTGCTCATGTTTGAAGTTCAACTTCAATGATCATACTAGCTAGGTGAAATTAAGGGAAGAGGCGCGACTGATTTCAGTTGTTTTGTCTTAGAGTCAGTTTTGTTGGTCTTCATTTAGTGTATTTCTCCATTGGTTTTCAAGAAGAGTAGCAGAATAGTGTTTATTGTTTAAAGCTTTTGATTTGTTTCGTTGATTGAAGAAGAAGGTCCATTGGTTGGTAATTCTTTAGAAATAAGGTCCTGTTAACCCTTTGTTATTCCATGGATGTCCAGATTCATTATTTCCTTTTTATGCAATTTGTCTTAAGTGAAAATGATTCAAATATAACCTATATGCAATTTTGGTACAATGAATTGGTGATCAGACATTTAAGTGTTGATAGAGGAGTCATTTCCTATAATTATTTTTTGGTCCTGGACCGCAATTTGAGTCATAGTTTTATCAAGATGGGGCCTGTCGCTAATTGGGTTTCTCACATAACCGAATGCTGATTTCATTTTATTTCTGTTAGTTATTAAGGTTAGCTCAACTGTTCGTTTAGATTGGACTCAAATCACGCTAGGCCTTTATCTAATTAATTGGACCTTTGAGTAGACTTGAGACGAGCCTCGCCCAATAAACACAATTGCGGGGCCCTCAACGAATGGTTATTAAAATAGTTAAAATTTGGGAGGGTTGTTTAGTGAATTTCACGGCCTTCCCCAAAATAATAATACGTTAGAATCTTTAGGCACAATTTAATTAAATTACTTTCTTAAATTCGGGTGCGCATTGATGCGGCCCAAATCCAAATCTCGGCGAAGTCGAAATGTGTCGACAACCACAGGTGCATTGATTGCGACGTGGTTCGAAACGCGTTTTCACGACGTCGCAATTATTTTAGAATAAACAATGATAAAAAGCGGTTTACGAATAAAAGGCACATAAGCTAGCATGTATTAAAGTCAGATAAAATCAAATGCAACAGTTAAGCGACCGTGCTAGAACCACGGAACCCGGGAATGCCTAACACCTTCTCCCAGGTTAACAGAATTCCTTACTCGGATTTCTGGTTCGCAGACTATAACAGAGTAATAAATTTCCTCGGTTCGGGATTCAACCGGTGACTTGGGACACCATTAATATCCCAAGTGGCGACTCTGAATAATTAATAATTAAATCCCGTTCCGATTGTCCTTTAATTGGAAAAACTCCTTTACGCGCCCTTGCAGGGTGTAGTAAAAAAGAAGTATGACACCAGTCGCCTTTGTACTCGCCAGCGTAACCCTTTGAGACTCCCAACACCTCTCTCGCTGCCTCCCATATATAATCCACCATCGTTGACCACATATCACGTCCCCACTACTCTTCTAGGCTCCCACAGCCGATAACCTCCCTTCCAACTCCTAAGCTTTATCCTTAGTCAAGGGTTCCCACCTGATCCTCGGTCGACCTTGTGTAGTCCTCTTCTTCCTCTTCATCAAAATACCGACGTCCAATACCAAGAGCCTATGCTGCATCGCAAGGGTCTCACCCAGGATAACCTTGCAATCCTTACACAACCCTCTGTCGCACCTCCTAAGGAGAATATAGTCAATCTTAGTCTTCACCACCGTACTCTGGAAAGTAACCAAATGCTCTTCCCTCTTTGGAAAACTAGAGTTAGCAATCACTAGCTCAAATGCCTTTGCGAAATCCAACAGCAAAGTACCTCCTGCGTTTCTATCCCCAAAATCGAAGCCCCATGCACCTCGCCATAGTCGCCTGCAGTCGACCCAATATGACCATTGAAATCCCCTCCTATAGATAACCTCTCAGCAGGCGGAATACTACGCACAATCTCATCCAATCCCTCCTAGAAGCGCCTCTTGACCTCCTCATCCAAGCCCGCTTACGCTGCATACACACTAATGACATTTAGGGTGCACTCTCCAACCACCAACTTAATAGACATTAACCTATCATTCACCCGCCTAACCTCTACCACAGACTCTCTAAGTTCCCTATCCACCAAAATGCGTACACTATTCTTACCCTTTAGGACTTCAGAGTACCACAACTTATACTCGTCCGCATTCCTCGCCCTCGATCCTACCCACCGAGTCTCTTGGACACACGCTATATTGACCTTCTTCTTCTGAAGGATCTTCGCCATCTCAATAGACTTACCCGTCAATATACCTATGTTCCATGACCCAATTCTCAACCTATAGTCACCATTGTGCCCCTTACCTCCCTTGCCTTCCGTCTCACCCCCTAACCCCTGCCCCACCCATCGCCTTGTCCCCTGGCCTCCCCAAGGACATGACCTTACTCTACTATCCTAGACTACAGCCATTATACCTACAACAGACTAAGGAGAATCACTCACACACACTAGGCAAACAAACTAGACTAGGAGAAAACAAGTTAAAGCTAATGAATGCTTAACACTAATGCGAACTAATGAGGTAGCGGTTTAACTACCACAAGGGGAATGAGAATAGGAAAGCGGGAGGTACCAACTCCCGGAAATATAACCTGGAATTTGTCTTGGTGTACACGACGGTGTTGTGGCACTTGGCTCGTTCACGTTCCCATAGGCTGTTTAATACAGAATTGAAGTCATTAAGGTCACATAGACACTCAATCAATACCAATTAGAGATACTTAGAAGCATAAGATATGCCCATAAATTAACAACATATTATGCATTGGAAATAACATCTATACACTAATGACAAACATTATAAATGAAAACAACTAATAAAAGGTAGTAGGCATGTTCATGATATTTGAGTAAAACAGTCAAAAGAGAAAGGGTGGAGGTGTACTACCTCCTTTTGAGCAGCAAACCAAACAAAGTCTCTTTCTTATCCATATAGAATCAAGTACTCAAACTCCGACCAGTGTAAGGCTCAGAATCAGAAAGAAATTAGAAGCTAGTTAGAAAACCCTAGCTTGATTTTTTACTAACCAAGACTAAAATTGATATTTTCTTTGTTAGTTAAGTGATTTCATAATGTATCTCTATTGTTAGGTGAGAGCATTGAAGGCTCCTTTTTATAGTGGAATGCAATTCCTCTAGGGCTCAACAAATTTCAAAATCGATAATGAAAGAAGACGATGAGTTGATGATGTGGGCAAACTGAGTGACATCATAAAAGAATAGAGGGGAGGATTTTTACCTGAGAAGAGAGAAGGTTGACCGTTGAAGTCTTCAAATTAGTGGTAAGACTCAATGTCCAAAGGTAACTGCGTTTGACCTCTGGAAAAAGAATAACGATGATGAAGCTGCAGATATCAACCATACATGCTCTGATTTAAAAGAACAAAGGAAGAAATCAGATGAATTGAAGTTTCATCCTTTAGGTATAGACTTTCAGATCGAGAATTTTGAATTTAAAGATAGAAATGGAAAGTAAATCTCAGGTTTCATATCCTAGGAACAAAGCGAATAATTTTTGAGTTTGGATTTGAAAGATCGAAGACGAGACAATGTCTCGATGCTTAGGTTGGGGTTTGGTGATTCAGATTTGAAGAACTAAAAGGGAAAGGTCAGCGGGATTCTCAGATAGAAGTAGGAAAGGATGATTTGGTGAGAGATTTCATGACCTTGCACAAATTTTGTGCAAGGTCTAATGATTGACATTCATGAGAGATTGAGAGGTGGCTGAAAGGGATGTAAATGAATTAGGGTTAGGAGATTTTGGGGAGTGCCATATCTGAATTAAGAGTGAAAGAGTTGATCTGGGCCGTTTATCTTTTAGACTAACGGTCCATATATTTAGGGATTGAGCTGATTTTTGTGGAAAATTCGGTGGCCGTTGGATATTTGTTATCCAATAGTCAAGATTAAAAATTCTGGGCATTTTAAATTAAGGGGAAAATAGAGTAAAAAATCATGGGCCGTTGATCTAAGAAATAGACTACCCAGATTTGTTGTGTTAGTTTTGTGAGGGAGAGAGATGGGTGATGTGGCACGATCTCTTGGTTCAATGGGAATGGAATGGCTTGCCAATGCGGAGAGGGAGGAAATTGGACCTGGGTCATTTTCAGATTGGGCTTGTATATTGAGCTGGTTTAATTTAAGAAATGGTCATTGTGTAATTAATTAAGGAATTGCAATTGTAGCCTTTTAGTTTTAACCCTTTTAAAATTGACTTAAATAAACTTAATTATTTTCAACAAAATATAGTAAAATTGTAAATATCAAATATACTATTAACTAAGTAATTTTTTTTAGCAAATATACCACTAGGCTAGCTTCCTAGTGGTTAATATATAAATATAATCCCAAAATGGGTCCAAACTTTACAAGATGTCTAAGCAAATGTAAAAAAAGTAAACTACTAATAGCTAATACTATGAATAAACAATCTATTACTAATGAACTAGCTATTACAAAATAGCAGGATGTATGCTTCCATCTCCAAGTAGTGTAAGTAAATCCAATAGCCAGGGGCAAAAACTAAGTAGCACCTCTAATGCTCTCACCAGGCGCCAGAGTATGCATTCCATTGAACAATCCAATGGACAAGGCTAATGTTGATTCTAGATAAATACACCACTGTATAGAAGCAATCCCAAACTTACAAATCAGTGTGTTGATCCAGCTTGATCTCTTCCATCTTGATCTCCATTTCACAGCAAATAAGTCATGTTTAAACTCAGTCATGACACTTGTTGGGTAGTCTCTTAAACATGTGCATACAAAAGTATAACACACCAACTGCTAGCTTAACATCATAGAGGTATATACTGCCTTCTCATCTCCAGAATGAGCATAAAACCACATTAATACCACTGGAAAATTATAGAACAATATACCTCCTATGAAGTCTATAACTGTATGCAATAGTAGTCCTTGTGTCTTAGCATAAATGTCACTGTCTAGTCTATATCCGCATAGTATATAAGCACACATAGAATGTGTAGTAATGAATGTCCTTCGTGCATTAGCATCATTGTATAATAGATAGTACGAAGCCCTAATAGGAAAGTAGATATCATCTTGTAAGTTTGCATTTGATCTAGTGACTTGCATGTTGTCCTAACGGTTCTACACAGTGTAAAACTACCTCTAGACTGAGCATGTTTCCATGCTAATACCGCTAGAATGTAGCTGCACACTATACATATAAGAGAAGAAGAAAGTGAAATAACAAGAATAGGTAGTGAACTTAGGGACTCCTTCATCAATCTGGTGCTTTTCTTTTGGCAATCCTAATCTTAAGGTTAGGAATTTGAGCTTTTTCTATGTTCACCAATGTCTTTCCTTCAATAGGTAGATCCTAAAAAGAGTGATATGTGACTATACCTGCAAAAGAAAACCAGGTTAGCTAAAAAATGTGCAACTGCATTGCCCTCCCTTAGCACATGCTAAAAGAGTACATTGTAGTTGCTCTTGATCTCCTTTATCTTCCTTACTTCCGGCCTTATACACCAAGGAGATTCTTATTCCCCACTAATGATATTCCTCATCACCAAAGAATCAGTCTCTATAATAAGAGGATGCAACCTCTTTTCCACACAATATACCAGCCCTTCTAATATTGCCTTAGCTTCTGCCACTATATTTGTTGTTTCCCCTATCACCTCAGCCTTGGCATGTACCACATTACCAGCATAATCTCTCACACAAAATCCATAGGAACTAGGTCTAGGATTGCCTCTAGATGCAACATCATTGTTGCATTTGAACCACCCTTCATAAGAGAGCTGCCATGTTACTCTCTTGGTTACAATATATAGCTTGTAACCATCAAAGAATCTGATCATATCTGGCCATAAGAGAAGAATGTTTGGGAGCCATGGATACCTTACTCTTGCTAGATAATGTAATGTCTTGTTCACCTCATGAAATACCCTATTGCAAGACATTGAACCTCCATACTTCATAGTGTTTCTCCTCTTCCAAATTTCCCATGTAATGACTATTGGAGTTGCCTGAAAAAATGGCTTAAGTTTGGGGCAGCATGGTGCATTCCACCATGCCCTTATTACTTGATGAACCTGCACTTTAGTTGTACGAGAAAAATTTGGTAAAGGAGAAATGGTGATAATCTTGGGAAAGTGGTAGATCCGTCATTTGCCCCAATGTGGTCCCAACATTTCCTTGCTTCCTATTGACCCTGCATTCAAAGAAAAATTCTTAGTGGGGGCGAGGGGTTGGTTTGTGTTGACCACAATGTTGGTTTTGCCCCGGACCTTGATATGGCTGTGCCACGAAGTTCAGTAGGTGGAACAAATTACTATATTTTAGAAAACATTTTGAAAATTTTGTGTTAAGACAAAGGTCGTCGTTCCGGATTATGACTGTTTATAAGTGTGGCATGCAACACACCTATAAATAAGACTTTACTAGATACGACTTATACATATCCCAAGGACAAACCTGCTTTGATACCAACTTTGTCACGATCCAAATCGGAGGGCTATGACGGGCACCCGGGCCTTACTTTCTGAGAACCAACATGTACCTCAATAACCACACCATCACGCAAAAATGGGCCGGAAGGGACATCATGAAACAATCTGAATAAAACATAAGGGAACACTCAACATAGAACAACCCAAAGTGATATACAAACTTATACATGTGACATACAGTTCTATAAGGCCGACATGGCCATTTGTACACTCAAAACATAAGCCGACAACGCCAAACAAGCATCCATATACATGACATCTATCTATAAGCCTCTAAGAGTACATAAACGTTGTCACACCCCAAGCTCAGGGAGCATGACCTGTACTCAACCGAGTAAACCCGGCTAAGCAAGCATGTTAGACACTTTCTACCCAACTCACTTACGATCAAGAGAAGGCATGTTTTCATTAATTAAATAATAGGAAGATCATATATACATTACTAAGTCATTTAGTTAGTAACATTATTGTTAAGTTTCAAAATATACACATCCATATGATTGAGTGGAACAAGAGTCCAAAACACAACATAGCACGTTTGGCATTTCTAACAACCATATACAACCCACATAGTGTCTACGGAGCCTTTAAAGATACAAAAGAGAGTTATAATAATGCCGGAAACAAGGCCCTACCTATACCCCAAAATGTGGTAAAAGTATGAATAAAAGATACAGTACATGACCCCGGGATGAAATGGGGCTCACCAAGTCTGCTGGGAAGAGGATGCACCAGTAGCTGCGATCGACACTATCTGTTATGGAACCACCTACATCCATTTAAAAATGTAGCGCCCCCAACAAAAGCGATGTTAGTACTGTCGAATAGCACAAGTATGTAAAGCTAAAATACTATCTAAATAGAATGAACAATAATACAAAGGGGAAAATTGTCATGAGTTCAATAAGAGCTTCAAACAATACTAAAATATCAAGTAAGGATCACATAAGTTCTCAAGTCAATTTCCGTCTTATTAGGTTGGGTAATCTTTTGTGCCATGTGCCATGTGCCACAATCCACAATATCACCATATTCTTACACGAAGTCCGATCTCGACCCGATCGACTAGGTCATCTTATTTGAGACATCAATCACATCCACAATTTCCATCAATCATTTCCAGCATAGTTACCACCATGTATGCGGCATGGCGTCCAATCACGACCTGATCGACTATGCCATCTCAATTGAGACATCAACCATTCAATCAATTATCTCACTTTATATTTCTTTCCCATCTTTCAATACATTGGCACGAGAGGCCTCATTTATTACGTCATTCTTGGCACTTGGTCGTATTTCATAATTCAAGTTTACCTTTTTACACATTCAAATAACATTATCATCAGAAACAATAGGGCCTATCATGTAAGGCATTTGTACACATAAGGGAAAAACTTGGAAAATCCAAAGCACATAGAGCCTTTTCATACAAATTGGAATAACAACCTTTATTCAATTTTTTGATATGAAATCTTAACATTTCTTAACACATATTCACATTTTTTTGAACACATCCTAAAAAGGGCAAGATGGCATCATAAGCATTTAGAACAAATATTGAACATATATCATTTAACACAACATACTAGGGATGGTCAATTCTAGTATGATCAATTTGGGGAGTTACACCAACTACACGAACACCAGGGGTTTCGATTCTAAGAAGAAGGGGATTTAGCCATATATACCTCGATTGAGCTCCCTTAAGCTTTAAGATGTTCCGGAATATTAGCAACCTCAATCTATTTTAATAATATAGCAAAACGGAACCAAAAATTAGGAAAACGATCATGATTCTAGCTCATTTGAACACTTTATCAAACACTATGTGTGTATTAATGTTTCATGGCCCTTTTATGAAAGACTACACCAACCCAAACCCCATTCTTTTTCATCTTTTACTCACAACCTCCCCTCATACCTTAAGAATACATGATTGCAAGGTAAGGACTCCCATCCCCATGAATTACCTTACCAATGACTTATTCTAGTTACATTTTTAAATTAGGAGTTTGGGTGATAGAACCTTACCTCTTGGGAAGAAGACCACGGTGCTTCTCTTGATAATTTTCAAGGTTTAAGCAAGAATTGGAGAGAATTTTTTTGATGAAGAACACGTTCTCCCTCTAGAACTCTTTTTTCTCACTCTAAAGATATCAGAAAATATGCTCAAAATGGTCTAAGGTGGGTGTTTTAACGGAATAGGGTCGGGTTTTAAAATTAGAAAATAGGAGCCCTGACACAGATCTGCGGTAGCATAATGCTTCTGCGGTCCGCAAATAGGCCGTATAACCCTTAGGAACTGGCATTTTCTGCTTTAGTCTGCGACCAATATGCGGTCCGCAGACCTGTTCTATCATCGCATAATGCACCGCAGAACATCCCTCAAGGAATTTCTATGTGGGGATTTGTGATGGGTTATGCGGTTCGTAAAAGGATTATGCGACCGCATAATGTACCGCATATTTGGTCCAAAAATTAGCTCAAATCTCTCCTTCACTCTGCGGTAGATCTGATAGTCCGTAGATCAGTTCTGCGGTTGCAGAATTGGTCGCACAAAATGCCCTGAACTTCTAAAAATTTCTTCAGCTCACCAATACACTGCTCAGCCTAAAATTTCCGTACGCGGCAATCTCTACAATCTTTAACACATAAGCCTAACTCGGCACCACAAAATTTCGGGTTTTAGGTACAAATTTACGGGCCTTACATCCTCCCCCACTTAAGATCATTTGTCCTCGAATGAGGGATAACGTTCATTATTAGCATCCGATGCAACTCAATGCCACACTACACACCAACTGTCACGACCCTAAAGGGACTCGGCCGTGGTAACGCCTATTGTGAAACTAGGCCAGCCGACACAAACCCCCAAAACCAACCAAACAATTATAATAAGTCATTGAAAGACATTAATAAGCTAAAATCCCAAAATATAAGGTAGAATAGAACAGTACGGAAAAAAACACA
Organism: Nicotiana tabacum; assembly: GCF_000715075.1. Classification (NCBI taxonomy): domain Eukaryota; kingdom Viridiplantae; phylum Streptophyta; class Magnoliopsida; order Solanales; family Solanaceae; genus Nicotiana; species Nicotiana tabacum. The sequence goes on along the minus strand of NC_134087.1, from coordinate 149,925,142 downwards.
GCCCGACATCGGGGTATTACCAGTCATGAGCAACTACAACTCGTCTAGAAATATGAAAGGACAACATAGTCTGAATCAAACAAATACAAAACGGAATAAAGATAGGAAGGAGAAGCACTAGGCTGCGAACGCCAAACAACTACCTAGTCAACTCCGAAAGCCTGCTAGATGACAAATCAGCACTCGCTAGCGTGAACCGAGGCTCCTGGATCTACACACAGGGTGAAAGAAGTAATGTGAGTATGCCAACTCAGTAAGTAATAAAAGTAAAGGCAGCTGAGCAATAAGAAAACACGTAAACTACAGCATAATGCTACAACAAAATAGTATAAATCCAGAACAATGCAGTAAAGTAGTAAAACTCGTAGAAACATCTCAGTTCAGTAAAAACCTTTTTAAAACATCTTTTAGTAGTTCAAACGAGTTATGAAAATAGTGAGAAAAGGATAGTAACATAACTTAGCCCCTCGGGCAAAACAAGTACTACAACTGCCCCTCGGGCAAAATACCAACAGAACCAGCCCCTCGGGCTACGTCACAATCACTCGTATCAGCCCTTTGGGCAATATCATATCTCACACTGGTACCCACGCTCACTGGGGGTGTACAGACTCTGAAGGGGCTCCTACAGCCCAAGCGTTATAACAAGCCATCTCGTGGCATAATCAAACTGACCCTCGACCTCATAACAAGCTACCTCGTGGCGTAACAAATCAGGCCCTCAGCCTCATAATCATGAATCAGTACAACACTACTATGGCGCACAGCTCGATCCCATAATATCCTCACAACACAGGCCCTCGGCCTCACTCAGTCAGAAATCTCTCAAGCCACTCGGGCAACAGTAAAACATGATGCTCAACCCAAAATATCATTTAAACTATCAAAACAGAGTAAATATAGTTGAGTTATGAAAAATAGTAGAATACAACATGACTGAGTACAAATATGAAGTCAAAACAGTGAGGAATAGTAATAAAAATCCCCTAAGGGTCCAAAACAGTTGGCACGAGGCCCAAATATCGCATTCAGCCCAAAACATCGTAATACTTTCTAAAACACAATGATATCAAATAATTTTCAATCAAATAGGCGACTTAACAGTCATACGGGATGGACTAAGTCACAATCCCCAACGGTGCACGACCCCACACTTATAATCTGGCATGTGCGTCACCTCAAAGTAGCACAACGATCTGAAATCCGGGGTTTCATACCTTCAGGATAGCATTTATAATCATTACTTACCTCTATCTGGTCCAAACTTTAGCCCGCGATGCCTTTGCCTCTCGACTCGGCCTCCGGATGCTCCAAATCTAACCAAAAATAGATTTATACCATCAAAATATGCTAAGTGAACAAGGCCCACTCGAAAATAACCAATTTACATCAAAAATTCCGAACTTGGCCAAACCCGACCCCTGGACCTACATTTCGGATTTCAATAAAAATCACAAAACTAGAATCCTTACACTCATACGAGTTCATACATATCTAATACATCAAAGTCCGACCAAAAACGCCCCCTCAAATCCTCAAATCAAAGTCTCAAATTCCAAACCTTAACTCTCCAATTTTAGGCTTTAGATTCCATAATTTTTATGTTTAATTAGGTATAAGTCACAATAGGATCGAGTATTAAGTCCATAAATCTTACCTCCAAGTGTTTCCCTTTGATTCCCTCTTCAATCCTTCTCAAAAAGCTCCAAAATCGCTCAAAAATGGTGAAAGTTAGACCCAAAATCGCGGACAATGGCTATTTAAACATTCTGCCCAGGTGACCCTTTCCTTCTTCGCGAACGCGGTAAAAGCCTCACATTCGCGAAGCACAAAAATCGTTGACAACTTAAATCCTTATTCGAGAACGCGACCTCCTGAATGCAAACGCGAAGCTTCATCTTCTCAAACAATCGCGAACGCGACCCCCTTAATGCGAACACGAAGCACAATTGACCAGGATCCCCAGCTGCTCCCATATACTCTACGCGAATGCGGTAATCTCATCGCGTTCGCGATGAGCACTGAACCTAAGCCTTCACAAACACAGGATCAACATCACAAACATGAAGGCTAAACTTCCAGCCTTACACCACATCCCTTCGCGAACGCAAAAGCCCTCTCGCGAACGCGAAGGCCAAAAGATTGCAACACCAACAAATAGATTTTCTGCAACTTCCCACAACAATATTTCATCCGTTCGGTTACGCCCCGCAATATTACGTCGATATTACGTCCCGCAGTATTATATTACGACGATGTTATGCTCTGCAGTAACATACTACGATGATGTTACCCTCTGTAGTAATATATTACGATGGTGTTACGTCCTGCAATATTATATTACAATGATGTTATGTCTTGCAGTATTACATTACGGTGATGTCATGCTTCACAGTATTAAGTTACGACAGTGTTGCACTCAGCAGTATTACATTACAGTGATGTTACGCTTCGCAGGCCCTGTAGAATTGTACGTTGAAATTGTCGTAAGGTAATTGACATCAGTCCAAGTAAAAGATTATTTGGAAATTATAAGGATTATGCTATTTTACAAGTGATGAGTAAATTCGTGAATGTGAAAGGGGAAGCAAGTAAAAAAATAAATTTTCGTCAAGGTTTGGCATTTTGGTGTAAAATACGACCCAAGCTAAAATACCCGATATTTATGGACTAGTGCCATACAAGGTACTACATGATCATCCTAGTAAGGTGTACAAGGTATGTTAAAAGAGACTAGTATTTTAAGTAAGTTGAGAAAATTCATAATTATACGGGTAATTGGTTAATTATCGGGTAACGGGACATTACCTAATTAGTTGGGGATATATTGGATAGGGATTACAAAGGATTATGTGGCAGCACCAACTTCACATTAAGTGACTCATACATTTGGTTGAAAGGTGGCAAAATTATGCAAAATGAGTCACTAGGCAACCTTTATCTTGCTTACACATAATTATTGCTTGGTGTCTTTATTAAAAGAGTATAAGACCTTGCAAAAAAAAAATCAGCAAAACCACATTTATATACCATTACAAAGAGATAACAAGGATCAAAACGTGAAAACTCCCTTGAACCATAAAATGTCCAAATGTGAAACTCTCTTAAATGGTACCATGTCCAAAAGTAAGAATTCTCTGAAATGCTATAAGGTCCAACATGAAATGCCAATTCAAAGAAAGCCTGGTGCAACCTTTTACAAGAATATCATACGGATTTTTTCCTACTCCAGGTATGTTAAGGCTATTCCTTTTTTCTTTTGGCATAATCCATACGATACAAACGAAACGTGCAAATGCATAAATTCCATGAATGGCTCTATCCATAGAAGTATTAGAGATATCTGTGTTCTTGAATTTCCATGCGTCATAATATTTTATCATCTGTTCATGGGTCTTAGAAAAATACGAAAGTTGAAAAGAGTCTACTTTATGATATTACTCAAAGGAAAAATGGTCTTATGACATTTCGAGATTTTATTAACGTACTTTTCATGCATTGCATTCATGTACATTAACCCGAGACCAGATGGCGTTATATATGCATATATATGTATGTATATATATGTATACGGGATATGTGAAAGGTTATGGCGTTATATACGCACCACCACCTGATCCGCTGGTATACATTGATGATTTTGCCCACAGTGGCCGATATGATATGATGAGATACCCTCAGAGGCTGATGATGCGATGAGACATGTACCTATGCACGACATGACATTCATATGCATATGCATATGCATGACATTATAAATATTTCATGATTTACAAAGCTATCCAGATTTACAGGTTGAGTCAATTACTCTATATTTCTTCCATATATGTTATGTGCTTATTTATGTACCTTACATACTCAGTACATCATTCGTACTGACGTCCCTTTTTGCCTGGGGACGCTGCGTTTCATGCCCGCAGGTCCCGATAGATAGGTCGAGAGCCCTCCAAGTAGGCTCAGCTCATTGAAAGATGTTGGAGCACTCCATTTGCTTCGGAGTTGCTCGTTTGGTTAGTATGATTTAGACGTGTATTGTTTGGCATAACGGGTCTCTGTCCGGCCTTTATGACATTTATGTACTCTTAGAGGCTTGTAGACATATGTTGTGTACGTGAAAGATTGTACGACCTTGTCGGTCTATGTTCAGAGTTTATAAATGATTATGTTGGCCTATTAGGCCCGTATGTCACGTGTATATGATGATGTAATAAGAAAGATGCGTTACGTTAGTACTCGGTCGAGTAAGGTACCGGGTGCCCGTCGTGGCCAATCAGTTTGGGTCGTGAAAAAAGTGGTATCAGAGCAGTTCTGTCCTAGGGAGTCTACAAGCCGTGTCTAGTAGAGTCTTGTTTATGGGTGTGTCGTGCACCACACTTATAAGCAGGAGGCTACAGGGCATTTAGGACTGTCACTCTTTCTTCTTACTCTAGATCGTGTGGTAGAGCTCATTTGTAAGAACTCAATTTCCTAAACTCTATCTTACATATAGTACGACGATATTTACATCTTGAAAGACGATTGGTAAGAGATATAGCTGTGGAAGAGTTAAGTCGGAGGAACTCAGTTTTTGCATCATGCTTATGATGGATAGATATGAGGTATTCAGCAAATCATGTGTATACTAAGATATGTAAGCTTCTTGATAAGGATCCCTAAGGCAAGCATACCTATCCACTCTTACGGTAAAAAGGAATAAGGAGGGAGACACAATTTTCAGCAAATAAAAGAAGCAAGGTGAAGAAGGGTACGAGGTACCCAGTTAATGAAGATTATCAGTATTATAGTTCCGGCAAAAGAATATAACCATTGTGAGTTACCCTCAACAGTAATAGAGGTATGTATAATTGGCCACACCCATCTCAGTTATACCTATTGAGGGATAACAGGTGTAGATTAAGAAAAGAATGGGATATCGGGATCCGACTGGGGTTAGAGTAACCCAAAATGGTGAATTGATTGTTTGTGTTAGTTGACATTTTCGAAGGATATTGCAAATGTGCTAATAGATCTCCTTGTGAGACACATAGATGACGCACTCTAAAATAGTACAGCTAGATATGAGTACTATAAAGATAGACACCGGAAACCTTTAAGGGATAAATATTACCTTAGTATGGCTATGTTAGGCAACTCGAAGAGCCAGTAGATGGAGCAAGGGAAGCTAAAAGCAAAAGAATTTCTTGTTCGAGTTTCCAGAATAAAGTGATAGACATAAATGTTAGCTGGAAATAAGAGAGAGTTAATGAAGCGTTATGAGTAAGATGTGATACATGGATGACAACAATAGATAAAAAAAGATGATAATATTACAGAGTTTGTAGTCAAGGGAAGGAAAAGATGAGAAGTGATAGGCCTTGAGATGACAAAAGAGTATAGGCCATGTAGTCATATCCTCGTTTTGAGATATAAGTTCGTAACTCTAACGCGATTGCCAAAAGGAAAAGTTAGAACCCAGAGTAATAGAAATCAAAATGGACCGATGAACAAGATAAACTAAAGATGAACTAGGGACTGAGTGATTTGATAATAGTCGGCATCATGAGAATTTCAGATTTTGTTTCGGTAATAATAGAATGGACAACAGAAGAAGATTCATGAGAAATTCATAGAATGGTCATTCAGGAAGACGTTTCCCTAAAGCAAGCAATGTGAGTAAAGTTTAGCTTAAGGGAATGTACGTGCCAGTTATACTAAGTGTCACCCTCGTGAGTAAGGAATTTTGTTATCCTTGGTACATAAGGATTATCGCAAGGCGAGTAAGGGTCATCGATGATGTGAAGGGATACCAAAGATGAAGAGGAAAAACATCTATAGGCAGGTCATCATAGCTCCAAGTCTTAGTACTCCCCTAAAGGGGGGAATATGGAATGATAAAGAAAGAATGAGATAAAAATAAGAAAGGGATGAGATTGCACCTATCCAGATGTTACAGATATGCTATGATTCCAGAACGTTATGTAAGCACGACGTCAAGGAAAAAAAAGAGTAAGGGTGCCTGCCCGGGATGTTATTGATAGATAAGGAGCCAGTACGTGAGGTAAGTTAAGACAAAGGAAGTAACCCAAGAAAGATTACGCGGAATATGGATATGAGAATGGGCCGATGAGTAGTTAGTAGTTGGTTCAGGAAGGGCCTAATCATGACTAGACAAGAAGTTACAAACAAATCAGCAGATCATAGAAGATAAATGTCGTAAACCCCAACATGGAGAATTTAGTCTCGCAGTAATGTCATTATAATACTTGAGATATATTCAAATAGAATTTGGGGTAGTTAAAGGTACCGTATAAGTGTTACGGGGATAAAAGAAAGTGCCACGGGAAAGGCAGTCAAAATATCAGTTCAGAAGCAACCCTACAAGAATGAAGGGCGTGGAGATAAGTAACTACTGATAAGTGTAGGCATGGAAGGACATCAGAAGATCCGTCGAGTATACAATGTAATAGGCTCACAACTTTACAAGAGTCAGAGGGTCTTCCTTAAGTACTACGACGAAAGACTAGCTGAGGAAATAAGGAAGAAGGCTTCAACTTAAGCACAACAACCTAAAAAGGAAATGGTCGTGTAACAACAGTCTCACAACAACATTATAAGCACTCCACGGAAAGTGGCACCTACCGTGACTAATGAATGGGAAGTAAAATTAAAAGTAATATCCGAGATCATATGAGTTGCACGAAAACTCTGGCATGTGTGGGAACTAAGATAAGCTAAGTATGGACGCAACAAGGGGGCAGAAAGACCAGGAAAAGTAATAGATTATGTTGAAAGAAAGCTAAGATGGAACAAAAGAAATTATTCGATCAATGATCCAGAGTTGGTACGTTATGAACGCACTTAAGGGTTCGGAGTTTTATACATGCAACATATACAGCCGTAGAAGATTCTGGTATACGTTAAAAGAAAAAATTGAGCCCAAGTCATAAACAAAGGATTAAATTGTCAAAGGATTGTATCATGCATATTCCTCAGCGCCCATGAAAGGATAAACAAAATAACTAATACCATGAACCGCAGATCGAGAAATAACTTAAGCTGACATAAAGGCCGATCAGAAGAAGGAGGAAACAAAAGAGTTACATCAACGAAGTAAATCAGAAATCCGATTATTGGACCCAGAAGTTATAGGAATCATTATTGAGAACATAGAAGAATCACTCTTAATATTAGAGTTACAAGAGAGATAGTGCAACAACCATATTCTATAACGACTCTACGATAAAACCAGTTAGAAGAGTACTAGCCTCATAAGAATTCAGTATGAAGCTCCCACTGGATTGTGTATGCACCAAAGGTGCAAGTGTTATAATAAGGGCTTCATGTTGTGGATGTAAATTGTACCTATGTGGAAGGGAGGTCATGAAAAAAATAGAAGATATGATGCGAGATTTTAAGGCAAAGGTAAACAATGTACGAGATACTCAACTGCAGAAGGTTGTGAATAGTCCATACTTCGGATAGAAGGCCAGAAACACGGGGATTCAATATTCGGGAATGATAGCGGCATCGTCAGTGGCATAACTTATAGCCTATGGTTTCTAGGTATCGAGAGGTCTATTTAAGAAAGTAAAGAAGAGTTAGAGACGATGTGATGTCTCGCTTGATGTTCTAAAATAATACAAGGAAATTCAAGCAAGTTGAAGGAAGATTACGCGTAGTATAAATAGATATGTATAGGTCGCAAGCTAAAGTATAGTAAAGCGACAAAGTTTTATGACAAGATGTAAGAACGAGAAAAGGCAAGTGAGAAGGTGACGAGAATGGATAAGTCCTCGAGACTAAGCCCATTAAAACAAAGGAGCTGATGGTTCCTCTAAGTTATAGAAAGTTCAGTATAGCCTGAAAACTCAAAGGAGTCTGAGACTAATAGCGTTTAAAATAAATGGAATGTTACCCTGATAGTAGAATAATGGTGTAATTGTGGTAGATAAAGGATGATGTTTGGGCCTTCGATTGAGTAATGACGTGAAGAGGATTTCATGAATTATGCAAAATTAAAATACCCATGCAAGGTGAGTCATATTGGGATGCTCTGAAATACGATTATGGAAGTATAATATCGTATCGCCCCCAGGTGGACCAAGACAATCACTTCAAATGTTCCACGATGGGACGTGAGCCCTAACGACAATGTTACATAAGAGATCAAGTTAACCGTGATAGATGATAGATCAACATTAAGGTGAATCGACAATGGATGGACAAAAGTCACAAAGTATGAGGTGAGATGAGGCTGTCATTCTTAAGATGAGCAGTAATGAAGAAGCATTAAAGGATATAGATTTATACATATAGGATAATCAACGAGAGTAACTTGGAGATTGGGCAGACCTCAGTAATGATAAATCAAAGTAAGAGTTATGGCATTAAAGTCATACGAATGGATGAACATATCTATAAAATAAGGTATAACAATATTCGTATGTTCAACAAAGTACCAAGCGAAGAACTTCAATACACTTATAGATGCCCAGAGAGGCACCCTATTAAGCCTTGTATATGTTTACAAAGTAAGGCCTAGAGATTGGCTAAAAGTTGGAGGAAAAAGGAAAGAAGAGTCGCATAAGGCACGCTTACAAAGTCAGAGTCATACAGGCTGCATGACAGGAGGTAGCAACAGTTATGAGATTGGAAAGATTTCGACTGCAAGTCATGGCGTGGGAAAGAGGCCTAAAGGGGGGAATGCCCTGACCTTTGGATTTATTCACAGAACAGTCGCCTAGATGGCAAGGGAAGTTCTAAAGTATTCGGAAGATATAAGATATGAAAATGATAAGAGCATTAGTCAATATTCGAGGACGAATGTTCCAAAGGGGGAATGATGTTATGCCCCGCAATATTACATCGATATTACGTCCCGCAGTGTTATATTACGACGATGTTATGCTCTGCAATAACATATTACGATAATGTTACCCTCTGTAGTAATATATTATGATGGTGTTACGTGCTGCAGTATTATATTACAATGATGTTATGCCTTGCAGTATTACATTACGGTGATGTCACGCTTCACAATATTAAGTTACGACAGTGTAGCATCCAGCAGTATTACATTACAGTGATGTTAAGCTTTGCAGTATTAAGTTACGACGATATAACACCCTATAGTATTGTACGTTGAAATTATCGTAAGGTAATTGACATCAGTCCAAGTAAAAGATTATTTGTAAATTATAAGGATTATGCTATTTTACAAGTGATGAGTAAATTCGTGAAGGTGAAAGGGGAAGCAAGTAAAAAAAAATGAATTTTCGTCAAAGTTTGACATTTTGGGGTAAAATATGGCCTGAGCTAAAATACCCGATATTTATGGACTAGTGCCATACAATGTACTACATGATCATCCTAGTAAGGTGTACAAGGTATGTTAAAAGAGAGTAGTATTTTAAGTAAGTTGAGAAAATTCATAATTATACGGGTAATTGGTTAATTACCGGATAACGGGACATTACCTAATTAGTTGGGGATATATTGGATAGGGATTACAAAGGATTATGTGGCAACACCAACTTCACATTAAGTGACTCATACATTTGGTTGAAAGGTGGCAAAATTATGCAAAATGAGTCACTAAGCAACCTTTATCTTGCTTATACATAATTATTGCTTGGTGTCTTTATTAAAAGAGTATAAGACCTTGCAAAAAAAATCAGCAAAACCACATTTATATACCATTACAAAGAGATAACAAAGATCAAAATGTGAAAACTCCCTGGAACCATAAAATGTCCAAATGTGAAACTCTCTTAAATGATACCATGTCCAAAAGTAAGAATTCTCTGAAATGCTATAAGGTCCAACATGAAATGCTAATTAAAGAAAGCCCGGTACAACGTTTTCCAAGAATATCATACGAATTATTCCATACTCCAGGTATGTTAAGGCTATCCCTTCTTTCTTTTGGCATGCTCCATACGATATGAACAAAACATGCAAATGCACAAATTCCATGAATGACTCTATTCATAGAAGTATTAAAGATATCTGTGTTCTTGAATTTCCATGTGTCATAATATTTTATCATCTGTTCATGGGTCTTAGAAAAATACGAAAGTTGAAAAGAGTTAACTTTATGATATTACTCAAAGGAAAAATGGTCTTATAACATTCCGAGATTTTATTAACGTACTTTTCATGCATTGCATTCATGTGCATTAACCCGTGATCAGATGGCGTTATATACGCGTATACATGTATGTATATATATGCATATGGAATATGGGAAATGTTATGGCGTTATATATGCACCACCACCTGATCAGCTGGTATACGTTGATGATTTTGCCCACAGTGGCCGATATGATATGATGGGATGCCCTCAGAGGCTGATGATGTTATGAGACATGTACCTATGCACCAAATGATATTTATATGCATATGCATGACATTATAAATATTTCATGATTTACAGAGCTATCCAGATTTATAGGTTGAGTCAATTACTCTATATTTCTTCCATGTCTGTTATGTGCTTATTTATGTACCTTACATACTCAGTACATCATTCGTACTGACGTCCCTTTTGCCTGGGGATGCCGCGTTTCATGCCCGCAGGTCACGATAGACAGGTCGAGAGCCCTCCAAGTAGGCTATCAGCTCAGCGGAAGATGTTGGTGTGCTCCATTTGCTTCAGAGTTGCTCGTTTGGTTAGTATGATTTAGACGTGTATTGTTTGGTATGGCGGTACTCTGTCCCAGCCTTTATAACATTTATGTACTCTTAGAGGCTTGTAGACATATGTCGTGTACGTGAAAGATTGTACGGCCTTGTCGGCCTATGTTCTGAGTTTATAAATGATTATGTTGGCCTATTAGGCCCGTATGTCACATGTATATGATGATGTAGTAAGAAAGATATGTTACATTGGTACTCGGTCGAGTAAGGTACCGGGTGCCCGTCGCGGACCATCGATTTGGGTCGTGACATGTTCAACCACCCGAAATTCACCCGAGGCCCACGAAACCTCAACCAAACATGCCAACACATCCTATAACATCATTCAAACTTGTTCCAACTCTCAGAACTCTCAAAACAACATCAAAACACCAAATCATCATCAGATTCAAGCCTAAGAATTCCAAAAACTTCTAAATTCCACTTTCGATCAAAAAGTCTATCAAACCTCATCCGAATGACCTGAAATTTTTCACACACGTCAAAAATGACACAACGGACCGACTTCAACTTCCAAAATTCCATTACGGCCCCTATATCAAAATCTCCCCTATCAACCGGAAAACGCCAAAATTCTAATTTCGCCAATTCAAGCCTAAATCTACTCCGAACCTCCAAAACACATTCTGATCATGCTTCTAAGTCCCAAATTAGCTCTTAAAGCTATTTGAACCATTGGAATTCACATCCAAGCTATTTTTCACATATGTCAACATCCGGTTGACTTTTTCAACCTAAGCTTACTTAAAAGAGACTAAGTGTCTCATTCCTTTCCAAAACATCTCCGAATCCGAACCAACCAACCCGATATCACATAATACAGCTGAACAAGACAATAAGAAGTATAAATGGGGAAACGGAGTGGTAACTCATAAAATGACCGGCCGAGTCATTACACCAACATTCCCAAATTTTGACTAACTCCCAAAATTTCCAAAAATTTCGCTAGAGTTTCCTTTGTAACTAGACCTATCCACTTGTCAGATAGTCCCAGAAACATATCCTAGAAACATGTATATGATCCAATGACATAACATAACACAAAATGACACCAACTGTGGCCTCATAAGCAACATATAACAAAAAAAGAACACCTTTACATCAACAGAACAAGTGATACAAAATTTATAAGAAGTAACTTCATAGAAACTATTACATGGCTATTCAAACAAATGAGGGTACTTCTTTTTCATTTCTTCCTCGGCTTTCCAAGTAGCCTCTTCAACCTGCTGGTTTCACCATAGCACTTTTGTGGAGGCAATGTCTTTATTTCTTAACTTTCGGACTTGCCTATCAAGAGTGGCAACTAGAATTTCTTCTTATCGCAGTTCTTCATTAACCTCAATGGTATCAACTAGCGCAGTGGCTGATGGATCTCCTACTACCTTCTTCAACATAGACACATGGAATACCGGGTGTACTAATGACATCTTGGGTGATATCTTAAGTTTGTATGCCTCCTGGTCGATCCACTAACTGATTTTGTACGTCCCAACATACTTCAGACCCAATTTCCCTTTCTTTCCGAACTGTATTATACCCTTCATGGGGGAAACATTCAAGAATACCCAATCATCTTCTCTGAACTCTAAATCCCTTCGAGAAACATCCGAATAGGACTTTTCACGACTCTGAGCAGTTTTCAACTGCTCCTTAATGATCTTAACCTTTTCCATAGCTTGATGCACGAGGTCTGGTCCTATCAATTCAGCTTCCCCAATCTCGAACCACCCAATAGGAGATCTATATCTCCTACCATATAAATGCCTCAAATGGTGCCATAGGAATACTAACTGAAAGCTGTTGTTATAAGCAAACTCTATGAGTAGCCAATGATCATCCCAGCTACCCTTGACGTCAAGAACACAAGCACACAACATATTCTCAATTGTCTAAATAGTCCACTCTGCCTGCCCGTCAATCCGTGGATGAAAGGTTGTACTAAGATTCACCTGAGTGTCACACCTCTTTTTTCACTACACTCCGAGAAGGGGTATATAAGGGAGTTTTTTTCAACTTAAAGTGACAATCAAAACGTGATTATTTATTTATTAAATTCAAAGTCGCCACTTGGGATAATTTATGGTGTCCTAGTCACCGGTTTAAATCTCGAATCGAGGAAAAGATTGACTCTGTTATACAGTCCGCGAACCAGAAATCCGGGTAAGGAATTCTGTTAACCCGGGAGAAGGTGTTAGCCATTCCCGGGTTCCGTGGTTCTAGCACGGTCGCTCAACTATTATTATTGGTTTAATTATCTGATTTTAAAATATTTTTAAAACCTATGTGCATTTTAACTTTAAAACCACTTTTAATTAATTTAAGGAAGATTTCAACGTCATCTGAAACACGTTTTTGGACCACGCCATATGAAATGCACCCACAGTTCGAGACACATTTTATTTAACGTTGTTGAGATTTGGATTTGGGTCACATGAAATGCACACCCGAGTTTAAGGAGGTTAATTTAAATTACGCGCCTAAAGCAACTACGTACTTTCAAACTAATAACAAAGTTTGCGAGGGCCATGGAAAGTTCAATTGATGGCAACCCCCAATTTTAAAAGAGTTACTATTAATTAAATGAAGGCCATGGGTTATTTCATAAAAATGGTGCACCTCAAATTTTCTATAAAAAACTAGCTAGTTTTATGAGGGCCATGGGCTTAGGGGTTTTATTTGTCATGGTACCCCTCAATTTATTTCAAAGGGTTTTATTATTCGAAGTGGTTATAATCGGGTTACATGGAATGCACCCCTGAATTGGAATTTACGTATCGTGACCATGCCACGGGAACCGTACTTACGGCTGCGATAATTTATTACAAAGAGCACCTAAAGCATCTAAGACAATGAGTTGATGACAAATCTCTCAAAGACACCAAGTCGATCTAATTCAAGAGGTACAAATTTTCAATACAACTCAAACCCTCAACCAAAGATTAGATGTAAACAATATCAGATAATATAAAATATCTTCAGTTGGATACACAAATAATTAAATAGTGTAAAATAGTAATTTCATTAAGATTCTATATTAGTATGTTAGAATTTGTATGGTGCACCAATAACAAGCTTATTACTCTAAGAAAAGTCTTATCATTTTTCACAACAAAGATGTCCCAGAAACTTAAATTTTCCTTCTCAATATTTACAAATTACATAATGATTGGTGACATTTCAATCTCCGTTCTACATAAAACTAAACAAAAACCAATTTTTAGAGTTACATCAAAATCACTTTATGAAGCACATACCAATTAATATAAAGTGAAAATTCTTACCTCAGAGAGCCAACAGTGTTTGCCAAATTGACGTTGAGCCATAGGTAATGCTAGAATCATCAAGTCATTGTTCTTGAATGTAGACGCGTATATTTACGAATTCTTACTCGTTACCAATGTGGGGTAACAAATTTCATACATAACAATTTCAATCTGAACATATGAGCCAACCCATAATGTTCTTTTCTCTTTCTTTTTAGCAACAAACAAGGTCAGAGAAAGAAAAACAGATGGCTAGCAATCTAATGCAGAAAATAAGGGCATCCTGGAGCAAGTGGACTAATTAAAAGGGAAACACTAAAATAAGCTCAAATGTGGTAGAAATCAACAAATGTAACTCTAGTAACAATTTCAATAGCAGTAATTACACAATTGAGATAACTGAGATGAACCAAATCGAGGCCAATACAAATTCAGATGAAACTCAAAAACGATTCCAACAGCTACAACAACAAGTTTCGAATTCACAAGCCCAGAAACGAACAAACCATGTAGCATAAATTTGAACAACCCTTTAATCCTTTTTTTTCGATTTTTTTTTCACTCTTGTTTTGAAGTTTTCTAGATCTGAAATTTGACTTGCCAACTTCCTCTCTCAACAAGTTCAAGCGTGTGTGTGTGACTGCGTGTTTTTCTGTGGTTTTTCAAGAAGAAGAAGGAAGGGACATGGCGCTGGGTCTCAAGGATCTAGCATCTGATTGATCTTTTGAAGGTGAGAGATGAGTAAGAAGGTCCAGAGGGGCGCCGTTTTCTCTCTCTGCTGTCTGAAGGGGAGTGTTCTATTATGTCTAAAAAATCCCCCTCCCTTAGGTCGTCTTGCCTTTTAATAAAAAAAATTTAGGCCAAGAGGGTATTGGGTATGGTATTGGGCTTGGTTTGTGAAAATTGGGTCAATTTGAATTCTAGCCCAATTTTAAGGCCAAATACAAACCTTCTTCAAATTCTTTTCTCTTTTTGTTTTTTTTTGTTTTTTTTCTTCCTCTAATTAATTAAATTCCTAAATTAATTTAAATCGTAAAATTAGGCCTAAAAAAGGGTTGCTCGAGCACAAGTTTTATTCTTTCCTCGCGAACGAGATTAAAAACGATATCATTTATTAATTAGTCCTACTTAAGTAAAACAAATGTTAAAATAAGACTGACTGTTAAAATAAACTATTTTTTTTCAAGATTAAAAATGACTACAAAACATTAATGAAACTATTTTTTGTTTTCTTGTAATAAAATAAAGTAAAAGAGTAAAAATTAGTTGAAATAGCTATATTAGGTCTAAATTAAATATTTACGTGCTAAAATATGAAAAATCTTGGGGAGGGTCAAAAATCACATGTCTACACTGAGTACCCAAACCTTGCTGAAATTTCTTCCGAAAGTTAGCTGTGAACTGAGCTCCTTGGTCTGAAATGATAGAAACTGGAGTGCCATGAAGCCTGACTATTTCCTTGATATACAACTGAGCATACTGTTCCGCTGTGTCGGTAGATTTAACTGGCAAGAAGTGTGCTAACTTTGTGATTCGATCCACAATCACCCAAATTGAGTCAAACTTGCATGGAGTGCACGGTAACCCTACCACAAAATCCATATTAATCATTTTCCATTTCCACATAATTTCTATGTTTTGTGCGAACCCACTAGGACGTTGATGTTCGGCCTTCATTTGCTGACAATTCGGACACCTTGCCACAAAGTCTGCTACATTCTTCTTCATATCATTCCACCAATAAATTTCCTTGAGATCATGATACATCTTCATCGAACCTAGGTACACGGAATACCCAGAAGTGTGAGCCTCGATCATGATTCTTTCCCGGAGACCATTTACGTTCTGAACACATAGCCGCCCTTGGTACCTTAGTGTACCATCGTTCATGTCAAAAGCAAAAGCCATAGTCTTATGTTTATGAATCCCCTCCTTAAGCTGTACCAACAATGGATCATTGTATTGCTTCTTCTTGACCTCCGGCACAATCGATGATTTAGCCCTATTATGCACAATTACCCCTCCTTCATTCGAGTCAACAAGACGAACTCCCAAACTAGCCAACTGGTGAACCTCCCTGGCCAACGGCCTTTGGTACGCCTTCAAGTGAGCCAAACTACCCAATAGATTTCCAGCTAAGAGCATCCGCCACAACATTTGCTTTTCCCGGGTGATATAGGATGTCAATGTTGTAATCTTTGAGTAACTCCAGCCATCTTCTCTGCCTCAAATTCAATTCTTTCTGTTTGAAAATATATTGAAGGCTCTTTGGTCCATGAATATTTCCATATATACCTCATACATATAATGATGCCAAATCTTCAATGCAAACACCATCGCCGCAAGTTCTAAGTCATGTGTTGGATAGTTCTTTTCATGATTCTTGAGTTGCCTAGAAGCATAAACTATAACCTTGCCATGTTGCATTAATGCACACCCAAGCCCGATCCTTGAACCATCACAATATACCACGAACCCATATTTGCCCTCTAGTAGAGTAAACACCGGCGCCGTGGTCAGTCTTGATTTCAATTCTTGGAAGCTCTTTTCACAAGCATCAGACCATTGGAATTTAACCGCTTTCTACGTCAATTTAGTCAATGGAGAGGCAAGAGTAGAGAATCCCTCCGCAAATTTCCTGTAATACCCGGCCGAATCTAAGAAACTGCGGATCTCTGTTAGAGTTGTGGATCTAGGCCAATTATTCACTGATGCAATCTTCTGAGGATCAACCTTAATTCCTTCGCTAGAGACGACATGACCCAAAAATGTGACAGATTCAAGCCAAAATTCACATTTCGAAATTTGCATACAACTGGTGCTGACGAAGAGGCTGCAAAACTGCCTTGAGGTGATCAGCATGGTCCTCTCGACTCTATGAATATACTAGAATATCGTCAATGAAAACTATCACAGAGGAGTCAATAAAAGGCTTGAAAACCCGACTCATAAGATCCATGAAAGTTGCTGAGGCATTTGTTAGCCCAAAAGACATTACCAGAAATTCAAAGTGCCCGTACCAGGTCCTGAAGGCTGTTTTTGGAATATCCTGCTCCCTGATCTTCAATTGGTGATATCCTGAGCGTAAATCAATTTTGGAGAAGTACCTAGCGCCCTATATTTGATCAAACAAATCATCTATTCTTAGTAGGGGTACTTATTTTTGATTGTGACTTTGTTGAGTTACCGGTAGTCAATACACATCCGTAGCAACCCATCTTTCTTTCTTACAAAGAGGACCGGTGCATACCATCTTTCTTCTCTAATAAGGCGACACACTCGGTCGGATGAAACACACACTTTTGCAAAAGTGAGGCAGTCTTTCTGTAGCCCATTATGCAGCCGCATAATCACTCTGCGGGCCGCATTTTGGCCACAGAGTAAGACAATCTATCTGGCCAATTTTGAGGTCAGGTTTGCGGCTAATTATGCGACCGCATAACCATTTTGCGGGCCGCACTTTGGCCGCGTAATCGTCCTTAGACTTTTGCGAAGGGAGGTTCTGTGGCGCATTATGCAATGGCAGAACAGGTCTGCTGACCGTAAATCGGTCGCAGACCGGAGCAGAAGATTCAAGTCTCTGAGGGACACTTTTTGCGGACCGCATAGCCATTATGCAGTTGCATATGCGACCGCAGATCCGTGTCGGGGCTCCAAATTTTTAATTTTTAGACCCAATCCTATGTCAATATATCATATGCTATAGTTCATTTTGAGCCTATTTTCTGATACCGTTAGAGTGAGAAAGAGGGTCCTAGAGGGAGAAAGGGTTCTTCATCAAAAAATTACTCAATCCTTGCTTAAAACCTTGAAGATTGTCAAGTAAAGTTCACTAAGTCTTCACCTTAAAGGTAAGAATCTATGCCCTAGCTCTTAATTTCGATATTTCTATTAAAAATGGGTAATTATCAAGATGGTTCATGGGTTTAAGGGTTGTCTATTTTGCATGCATGTGTGGTGAAAGAATGTGGAAGGATTGTGAGCTAAAAATGGTAAAATATGGATGGTGGAATGATGGAATCTTGCACAAAAAGGGTCTTAAAACATAATGCACACCTAGTGTTTGACAATGTGCTCAAATGAGATAGAATCTTGATCATCCTTCTAATTCTTGAATCAACTTATTATATTCCTAAAATAGATTGAAGGTGTTAAGAGTTCCGAAATTATTGTAGAATTTACGGAAAGCTCTATTGAGGTATGTATGGGTAAAACCCCCTCTTCTTAGAATTGAACCCCTTGGTGTTCATGCTATCGATGTAAGTCCCAAATTGATCGTTATAGAAATTACTGTTTCGAAATGTTCTTGTGTTGAAAATCATAGGTGCAATATATGTGTTCCAAGGCTTTTCTTCATGTTATCTTATCATTTGAAGGTGTGTTAAAATACGGAATATGTGCTACAAATGCCTAGACTTCAAGTCAATTTGAATGAAGATTGCTATGCCAAAGTATGTGAAAGCCTCTATATGCCTAAGACTTATAATCGCTCACGTGTATACTTAATACTTGAATTTAAAGGCTTGTTTGTTGAGATTGATGATAATGATTGAGATTGATTAAAGTGAGTATGAAAGATAAAACACGATCAAGGGCCAAGGTACGATATAACAATTGTGGCCACTAGTGCTAATGAACTAAAAGACGTGAAAGAAATATGAAATGAGATCATTGATAGAAAATGGTAATGTCTCGGGCGAGGCGTCCTAGTCGATCGGGCCGTAATCGGACACCATGCCGCACACATGGTGGTACTTGTGCTAGAAATATTGAAACTAGAATTTGAGAATGAAATTGTGATTATGGTTAATGTCTCAAATGAGACGACCTAGCCGATCAGCTCGTGATCGGACTCCACATAAGAATGCAGTGGTATTGTGGATGATGGTGTATCAATATTAAAGATGTCTCAATCTAAAGCTACGGAAATTACTTGAAAATTTATGTGATTCTTAATTTGATATTATGGTGTTGTTTAAGGCTTTCATCGATTTTATAATTACTTCTTTCTTATATTATTGTTCATTCTACTGAGATGGTGTTTTGTTATACATACTAGTACTATTCGACAGTACTAACGTCCCTTTTGTCGGGGGCGCTACATCTTTAAATGGATGTAGGTGGTTCCACAGCAGGTAGTGTCGATCGTAGCTAGTGGCACACCCTCTTTCTAGCTGACTTGGTAAGCCCCACATCATTTCGGGGTCATGTACCTTTTGTTCATCTTCTTATCATGTTTTGAGGTATAGCCGGGGCCTTATTGCTGGCACTTTTGTAGTACTCTCTTCTGTATCTACTTAGAGGCTCCGTAGACATTATGTGGGTAATATATGGGTGTTGGAAAGGTCAATGGATTATGTTGTTTTTTGGACTCTTGTTCCACTAAATCGTAAGGTGTATGTATTTTGAAACTTAACAATGATGTAACTAATGAAATGGATTAGTAATGTACTTATATGATCTCCTATTGTCTAATTAATGAAAACATGCCTTCACTTGATCGTAAGTGAGTTGGGTAGAAAGTGTCTAACATGCTTGCTCTTCCGGGTTCACTCGGTTGAGCGCCGGTCGCGCTCTCCAAGCTTGGGGCATGACAGTGGGCATCATGTGAATAGCATATTTTGACAGGCGCGAGAACTCCATGTGATACTCCCACACACTCCTACTACCTTGTTTAAGGTTCTCAAACTCTGCGGCACGGGCTACCCTAGTCTCGGCAGGCAAGAAATGGTCCATGTGTCACGCCCCAACCTCGGGAGGCACGACCGGCGCTCAATCGAGAAAACCCAACTGAGCAAGCCTTATCAAACACTTCCTACCCAATTCGATATGAATAAGGAAACCATGCTTTCGTTCATTTATTTAGACGAGGGAAGATAGTGCATTCTACATCGTTAGTTCATTTTAAATCACAACATTAGACCGTCGATAAGTTCCAAGATTCCATACAAGTACACTTCTAGAAAAGCGAGAATTAGAATTACATCATAGTTCGTAGACCCATCCAACTCCCATACATAACCCACACATATGTCTACGGAGCCTCTAAGGATGAAAAGACAAGTTATGACAATGCCGACAACAAGGCCCCGACTATACCTCAAAAGTAGAAGTCTACAACAAAATATGTGCAATATAACCCCTTGAAGGAGAAAGGGGCTCACCAAGACTTCAAGAAGAAGGTACTCCGCTATGCGCGACCCACACTATCTGCAATAGAGCCGCCTATATTCATTTAAAAATATAGCACCCCCGACAAAAGGGACGTTAGTACCATGGAATAGTACTAGTATGTATAACTAAATACCATCTAGTTAGAAAGAACTTTCATACAAGAATAAGAAATCACAAGTATAACTCAAGCTTTAAATGATCACCACATTATCAAATAAAAGAATCATACAACTTCCACATCATTTTTCCATAGCTTTTTAGTTTGGGGCATTCTATACTATTCATCATATGTTTCCAATACCACCACTATCTTGAGCGGAGTTCGATCTCGACCCGATCGGCTAGGTCGCCTCATTTGAGACATATGCTTCAATCACGACATATGATTCAGTCACAATCTCATTTTCCTTCTTTTTCGGAATTCATTCACAATACCACCGCTATCTTGAGCTGAATCCGATCTCGGCCCGATCGGCTAGGCCGCCTTACCAAGGCGTTGTTCCTTTCTCGTTAATCAATTCATTTCATATATATCATTTCATAGGCACTTGGGGCCATAACTTATCATATCATTCTTGGCACTAGGCCACATTTTACATCGTTCCCAATTTCAATATTAGCTTTGCCATTTAGGGCAGTAGGTGCACACAAGAACAATTTAAATTGTAAGCATAGATAAGACTTCACGTAGATGGCACAACAATGCAACTTCGATCTAAATTTAAGATCTAAGCATTTCACTACAGAATTCATATCTTTTGCCCCTTTCAAGTTATCAAGATAGCACGTTGAACATGTTGAGACACACCTTTCACACATATAAGGTTACAACACCAATTTATGTAAAATAACACTCAATGCAACAATTCAACTTTAACCTTACCATATTCACACAAACACCGATGAAGCTCAATTTCTA
Organism: Nicotiana tabacum; assembly: GCF_000715075.1. Lineage (NCBI taxonomy): Eukaryota > Viridiplantae > Streptophyta > Magnoliopsida > Solanales > Solanaceae > Nicotiana > Nicotiana tabacum. Next base: position 149,904,106 of record NC_134087.1, on the reverse strand, counting down.
AAAGACGGAATTTTATCCATACATACCTCAACCGAGCTTTCCTTAATCCTATAACGTTCCGGAATGTTCGCACTTCAATTTATTTAAGCAATATAGCACAATTTAACTCATAATCAAGAAAAGATCATAATCTAAGCTCTCTTGAGCATTTTACCGAGCAATTAGTGTTTATTAAGGCCTTATGGTTCTTTTATGCAAGATTACACTAGCCCATTACCCATGCCTCTTCTTTTATAATTCCTCACACTCTTAAATAACACATGCATGCAATGCAAACCCCCTTACCCCGATGAATTACCTTACTAATGACCCTTTGTAGCTATGTGTAAAAATGAGAGCTGAGGTGATGAAGCCTTACCTCTTGGGATGAGGGTTTACGTCCCTCACTTGATTATCTTCAATGATTTACCAAGGATTCATGGAGTAATTTGATGGGAAGCACTTCCCCTCTCTTAGACCCTTCTCTCTAACTCTAAAAGTGTCAGGAAATGGGCTCAAAATGAGCTATTGCACAAGATATAACGACAGGGGGTCGGGTTTAAAATTTAGAAAATTGGAGCCCCGAATCGGATCTACGATCGCATTTGCGATCACAAAGCTGACATGCAGCCCGCATAATGGACCGCAAAAATGCTCCCCAAAACTTGAACACACTGTCTGGGTATGCAGCAGAAATGCGGTCCGCATACCCGTTCTGCGGTCGCATAATGCACCGCAGAACTTCCCCTTATCCCAAGGGGAAATATGCGATGACTATACGGTCCTCATATTGGTTATGCGATCGCATACTTGACCGCATAGTCGACCCCAAATTTGACCAATACACTAACTCATTTTGCGGCGACTAACCGACATACCTGATATGCGACCGCATTCTCGATCGTAGAATCGTACTTTTCTGGAAAACATTATTTCTTGACTTTTTTGTGCATAATGAATTTCTAACACATGTTCCTAACTTAGCACCACGAGATTCGGGTTTTTGAGCAAAAATCTTTATGGGGCCTTACACCATGAAGGCGTTGGCAAACTCATTCCACCTTGCTGGAGGGCTCCTCTCCCTCCGAGAGTCATCATATAGCTCAAAGAAAAAATAGGCCACCCCTTTTAGACGGTAGGCAGGCACCTTCACTCCCTCCGTCTTAGTAGCGCGCATAACCCAGAGAGTCTTATGCATCTCATCAATGAAGTCATGTGGGTCCTCCTTGGGATTAACACTCGTGAACACCGAAGGATCCAACTGAAGAAACTCTTCACCATGAAACCACTAGAATCCCCTTGTTGGTTAGATGAAGTGGGGGCAACATTTGTTCTTTGGGCTTGAGAAGCTACTATCTGCGTCAGCATATGGATGGCTCCCCTAAGGTCCTCATCAGAAATACTAGAACCGTAAGTTGGGGCTGGAGGTGGAACAGAAATATCAGTGGGAGGGATCATTGCACCCTCAATAGATGTAGGAACTGGTGCTGTCTGTTCAAGTGTAGTGGAGTTGGGCAGTGTAGTAGTCGGGGGATTATCCTCACCCCTTGGGTACTCACCTGCATCATCAAATAGAGAATCGACAGCCACTCCTCGGGTGGTATTGGCTCCTTGGCCAATTCTTGCTCTCTTCTTAGGTTCCATATATTGAAAGTTAAAGGAATGAACTAGTTAGAGGAGGAACAGTTGCACAATCAGTTTCATCGCACGATCCATAATATCAAAGAAGGGTATTGTTCCTAAATGTCCAAGTAGCCTCTAACTTATAGATGTGGTCGACAACACACCGATAAGAAGGACTCTACTAGACATGGCTCCGAGACATCCTAGGACACTTTAAAACCTTAGGCTCTGATACCAAGTTTGTCACGCTCCAAACTCGGGGAGCGCGACTGGCGCTCAATCGAGTGAACCTGGCCGAGCAAGCTTGTTAGACACTTTTTACCCAACTCACTTATGATCAAGAGAAGTCATGTTTTCATTAATTAAACAATAGGAAGATCATATATACATTACTAAGTCATTTCGTTAGTTACATCATTGTTAAGTTTCAAAATACACACATCCTTATGATTGAGTGGAACAAGAGTTCAAAACACAACATAACACGTTTGGCCTTTCTAACATATACAACCCACATAGTGTCTATGGATACTCTAAAGATACAAAAGAGAGTTATGATAATACCAGAAACAAGGCCCCGGCTATACCTCAAAACGTGGTAAAAGTATGAACAAAAGATACAGTGCATGACCCCGAGATGAAATGGGGCTCACCGAGTCTGCTGGGAAGAGGATGCATCACTAGCTGCTATGGACATTGTCTGCTATTGACCACCTACATCCATTTGAAGATGTAGATGTTGTGCCTCCGGCAAAAGGGACGTTAGTATTGTTGAATAGTACTAGTATGTAAAGCTAAAATACCATCTCAATAGAATGAACAATAATACAAGGGGGGAAAACAGACATGAGTTCAATAAGAGCTTCAAACAATACTAAAACATCAAGTAAGGATCACATAAGTTCTCAAGTCAATTTCCATTTTATTAGGTTGGGGAATCTTTAGTGCTATGTGCCACAATCCACAATACCATCGTGTTCTTATACGGAGTCCGATCTCGACCCGATCGGCTAGGTCATCTCATTTGAGACATCAACCACATCCACAATTTCCATCATTCATTTCTAGCACAGTTACAATCAAGTGTGCGGTATGACGTCCGATCACGGCCCGATCGGCTAGGCCATCTCACTTGAGACATCAACCTTTCAATCAATCATAACGCTTCATATTTCTTTCCCATCTTTCAATACATTGGCACAAGTGGCCACATTTATTAAGTCATTCTTGGCACTTGGTCGTATTTCACAATTCAAGTTTCCCTTTTTATACATTCAAATAACATTATCATCAGTAACAATGGAGCCTATCATGTAAGGCATTTGTACACATAAGGGAAAAACTTGGAAAATCTAAGCACATAGAGGCTTTTCATACAAGTTGGCATAACAACCTTTATTCGATGTATGGCATGAAATCTTAACCATTCTTAACACATATTCACATTTTTTAAACACATCCTAAAAAGGGAAAGATGACATGATAAGCATTTAGAACAAATATTGAACATATATCATTCAACACAACACATTAGGGATAGTCAATTCTAGTATGATCAATTTGTGGACTTACACCAACTACATGAACACCAGGGGTTTAGATTCTAAGAAGAAGGGGGTTTAGCATAATACCTCGATTGATCTTCCTTAAACTTTAAGATATTCCAGAATATTAGAAACCTCAATCTATTTTAATAATATAGACAAATTGAACCAAAAATTAAGAAAGTGATCATGATTCTAGCTCACTTGAGCACTTTATCAAACACTATGTGTGTATTAAGGTTTCATGACCCTTTTTATGAAAGAATACACCAACCCACACCCCATTCTTTTTCATCTTTTACTCACAACCTTCCCTCATACCTTAAAAATACATGCATGCAAGGTAAGCACTCCCATCCCCATGAATTACCTTACTAATGTCTCATTCTAGTTACATTTTGAAATTAGAAGTTTGGGTGATAGAACCTTACCTCTTGGGAAGAAGATCTAGGTGCTTCTCTTGATAATCTTCAAGGCTTAACCAAGAATTGAAGAGAATTGTTTTGATGAAGAAAACTTTCTCCCTCTAGGACCCTCTTTCTCACTCTAAAGATACCAGAAAATAGGCTCAAAATAGTCTAAGGTGGGTGTTTTAACGGAATAGGGCCGGCTTTAAAAATTAGAAAATAAGAACCCCGACATAGATCTGCGGTCGCACATAATGCTTTTGTGATCTGCAAATGGGCCGCATAATTGGCCCTCAGGAACTGGTATTTTATGCTTCAGTCTACGACCAATATGCAGTCTGCAAACCTATTCCGTGGTCGCATAATGCGCCGCAGAACATCCCTCTAGGAATTTCTATGTGGGGAATTTTATGGTTTATGCGGTTCGCAAAACGATTATGTGGTTGCATAATGGACCGCATATTTAGTCTAAAAATTAGCTCAAATCTCTACTTCACTCCGTGGCAGATCTGCAGTCCGCAGATCAGTTCTGCGGTCGCAGAATTGGCCGCACAAAATGCCCTCAACTTCTGAAAATTTTCTTCACCTCACCGGCACACTGCTCAGCCCAAAAAGTCCGCACCGCGGCTCGCAAGCTTACTGCAAAGAATCTCTACAATCTTTAACACATAATCTTAACTCAACACCATGAAATATCGGGTTTTAGGTAAAATTTTATGGGGCCTTATAAACGTCATAAAGGTCAGGGCAAGACCCCATCATACCAATCAATATATGTACCAAAGCATACTGACCAAAAAGGTAACTCAGAATCAAGTGTAGTGCACCAACACATTCTGCCGAGCTGGTAGCCTGCTAGGAGGCCCGTCAACCTGACTATCGAATCCTACAGGCATGAAAGATAGCATCCCCAATAAAAGGAACGTCAATAGGAATAAAGTACCGAGTATGTAAGGCAGGAAAGCATAAATAAAAACAGTAGTGTAAATAGAGGTAGAGAAGATACAACCTGTAACATCTGAGTGCCTTTGAGGGCGACAAACATGAAATGCATGATACATAAATATATACATATACTTTTAAAAATATACGCCATATATATACATATATATATATATACATACATATATATATATATATATATATATATATATATATATATATATATATATATATATATATATATATATATATATACATATATATATATATATACATATATATATATATATAGTTTTGAAAACATACGCCTTTGTGGTTATATATATAGTTTTAAAAACATACGCCTTTGTGGTTATCATTATCATCATATCGTACCCATCCATAATAGGCTCGGTAAAAACGTACCCGACCATCATATGACTTGGTAGAATCGTACCCGACCATGTGCAGCTCGATAAAATCAAATTAATCAGTAGTTGCAGAATCGGTGTCTTACCTAGCCGACTATAACATGACTCGGTAGAGTGAAACATGTGTGTGTGTGTGTGTATTGCATGCTGAACTCATGGAATCACATTCTCAACCTTTCAAACTGACGTAAGGTCGTTGCACCTTCGGTTAACGTAATGGACATCCATACCATCAATATGAACCTCAATAGGATTCAAGGATCATATACACATGCTTTGAATAACATTATAAGGAAAGAACAACATGGACAATCTTAGTTGTTATGAGTAGATCCGTTATAAGATAATGTATCGTTTACGTTCGTTTCACTTTAGATCATGCCAAAAGAAAAAAGTAAATGCCTTAACATACCTTAACCCTGTTGAGTCCTTAATAACATTCAAGCAACTCTTCAAACAACTCAACTCAATCAACCATAGCATAAGGAGATTCAAAATTAGTGTTAAGTCTGTAACTTAAGCTAGTAGCTTGTTTATGTAAATTCGGGCTGCATCTCTCATATAACAAGGGCATCTTCCAAATACCATACACCAAAACCAACAACCAGAGTAATCCAGAAATATATAAATATCAATAACAAGACACCATATAATAACAACAACTCACGACTACTTCATGATGAGCGGCAAGCTGGAATTGGAATCCCTATAACCCATATCTCCCCTTATAGACACGATGAGCGGCAAGCTGGGATTGGAATCCCTATAACCCATATCTCCCCTTATAGACTTCTTACTTTAACTTAACAATATCCTTAATATGATAATTAAGTCATTCATCAATTATTTCAACCTTATACCGTGTATTTAAAACCAAAATAACAGTCCACAACTCCAACTATTCTCAATCAGCAACTGTATTTATTAGTTCATGTCTAATCCATGCATTTAACTTAATCAACATCAGAATAACCTTAAGCAAATGCAAGAAAACAATAGTCTTACCTCCTACAGTAGCCTCAAGTCTAAATCCAAGTTATACTTAGCTTAAAACATCCCTCAATGGCTATACAACACCGTAGAAGTTTCATATATTTCTTTCATCAGTTCACTTGATAAACAAATAGGCATGCATCAAAATGGAAACCATATAATAATCAAATTAATTTCCCTAATTTCAAGGGAAGAGGATGATGGAAATGACTCAGACATATTTAGTAAACTGTTCCTCCCTCCGAAAGGATAGGCTGGCTCTGATACCACAGTATAAGGAACAGAGTAAGAGACTCCAAGAAAGCAAACTAAATCATAGATACGAAAGTTTTCCTACAAAGGGGATGGCTTCAACAACCCATAAGGGACGGCTTGCCACGCTACATAAACAGTTAATTTGTTTATAGTCGCAAATGTTTTCCTACAAAGGGGCTGGCTTCAACAACCCATAGAGGGATGGTTTGCCAAGCTACACAACTCAAAAAACTCTTGTACTATAACCAACGTTAGCTGCTTATAACTCAGAAAACTTCCGTACTACAATAAGCTAACTTTCAAAGAGTATTCTTACTTTATTTTCATACATGGACCGACCTTTCCATCCATTTGAAAGAAAGAACAAAAGGGAAATTTAGAAAGCACTCATATGTAATATATCACAAAAGATTACAAAGGTTACAAGATGATCTTCCAACTACTACAAGGCCTCTTTTATATAGGACTATGAGGTTATTACAAGACAAACTTACATAATAAAATAAACCTATCTTACATGGCAAACTTATCTACATATGGGTCCTTCTTGGCATGTGAAGGACTTTAGGAAAAACAACTAAAAAGCTCCTGAAAACATGTGAAAGTGGTGGAATATACATGGTGTAGCATGTGAAAGTATGAGGGAGCATGTGACTACATGTGAAAGTAGGGTGCTGCATGTGATGAAACATGTGGAAGCATGTGGAAACAAATGGAAGTGGGACCCAGATAGTATGGAAAGATGTGGAAATTTGTCTTGGCATGGGTATAATATTTTTGAGGGTTGTTTGGTAGGTAATGTAGGATTATGGTGGGATTAGCAGGGATTTAGATCATTGATTCTAGGGTTGTCTTCTAGGCATCTTTTCAAAGACCTTGTGTAGTATTGCCTGGAATTTGACGGTCCTTCTCCGATGTGTTCTTTCTCCTTTGGATTGAGAGATGTAATCCGCAACTTTAATCTGGAAATGTCACGAGTGATATTTTCTCGGATGACTTCGTATGGGGTTTGATATTCTTTTGCTACTTCCCGGACTCTTTCCCAGTGAGGATGAGTGTTGGTATAATTCCAGCTTGCCCAATCTTTCGGCCATATCTCTCTCAGGATGCACCTATTTTGCTGGAAAAGGATTCTTTGTGCGTCGCTATATTCTTCCTCCATTGATAAGATGGACATGGGAAATTTCCACCAGGATGATGCTTCTGCTTGCGCCTGGACTTTTCCATTAATGATCTTCACTGGCCTATGGAACATGAATATCTTTGTTGCATAGGAATCGCTGAAACATTTCATCCAATATCTTCTAGGCTTGAACCATCGTAAAAATACTTTAAGAGCTGGTGCAATGTTATCAAAATCCTTGAAAATGTTGCATTTGAATTCCATGAAAATATAATACTGATGGCATAGATACCAGAAAAACCATAATAGTTCTTGTGGAAAATCCTTGGCTTGAGCTATGAATATATGGCAGAACGGATATTCTAGATTGACCCCATATGGCTTGAGAATGGATCCTCCATATTGCCGGAAAACTTAGAGCTCATAATGAGTTCTTCTTTCCATAATAATTGATGGATCAAAGGGATCCATGAGGTTGAACAACTCCGGTGGATGATCTGTTGGCTTTAATGAACTTGTTCCTGGTATATTTGAAAGCATGAAGATGTGGTTAATTAGCTTTTGCTTTGACTTTAGTTTTGCTAGGGAAAATCTCTTTGAGAGTTCTTCCGGTCGAGATAGAAAATCTGCGAGAATATTATCCTTTCCTTTCAGGTGACTGACTTGAAATTTGTATGGAGAGAACTATTGAGCCCACCTGAGAATCTGAGGATTGGGAATAATTTTTGCATTTAGCTGAATCATCTTTGGGAAGACCTTCATATCCATTTCTATTAGAAATTCTATATGAATAGGGAAGAAATTAAATTTCTTGATTCCATTCTTTACTGCAAGAATATCCTTAAAAGTGGAGTGATAATGTTGCTCGGCATCTTTGAACTTTCCACTTGCGTATCCTCATATTTTCCTCTGGCCATCTTTTTCTTCAAATAGAACAGCACTCCAATATTCATTGCTGGCATCAGTTTGCAATATCTTCTTTCCATCTGAAGGGATATAGAGGGACTTGACATTTTTAGAAATCTCCTTTATTTCCTTGACTGCTTCATCTTGTTTCTTTCCCCATGGTGGAGCATTTTTCTTGAGCATCTCTGTGAGTGGAGAAATGTATGTAGAGATATTTGGGATGAAATCTCTCACATAATTTACTATGCCCAAGAATATTGAATCTGCTTTGTTGTGAGGTTGATATCTGGAAATTTGAGTAATTCTTGACATATATGTGGTCCTGGACTGTATTCACCTTGGACAAAATGCATTCCAAGAAAATCAATCTCATTTTGAGCAAGAACCATCTTTTTTGCTGAAAGCATGATTCCGTACTGTGTTACCAATACCTCAAATTGACGAAGCAAGTTGATATGTTCCTCCAATGTATCACTAAATAACAGGATGTCATCATTGTAAACTAAGGAGGTATGAAGGATGGGTTGGAAGATTTTTATTATGGCCTTTTGAAACAAGGAGGGTGCAGTTTTTAACCCGAAGGGCATGACTTTCCATTGAAAATGATGATCGGGGATGAAAAATCCCGTTTTGGGTCTTTCTTCAAGGTGGATTCCCAATGACTTTCCATTGGAAATGAAGAAGCAACTCTGGTGTCGATGAAAGCAATAACTCGAGTTGGTTTATCCCATTTGAATGAATAGACTTTGAGTTCTATTTGAGGAACGACTGCGAGAGCGTTGATCTCCTCTCGGGCTTCGATCACTAGTTCTGAAATTTGGTATTGATCATTGCCTTGATCTTCATATATATCAAGAGAAAATAAAGTTTCTTCATTAAGTTCATAATCCACAGAGAATATGAATTCAAGGTCTTCCTCTTTTCCAAGATGTATGCCAGTGTAATCTTCAATCTCTTCAAAGCGTTTGACAGATCTTCTTGATTGGGGACAATTTTTTGCAAAATGTCCAATCTTATGGCAAATAAAGCATTTGTTCTTCTTGTGAAAATTTCCTGGCCTTCTGCATCTGAAATATTTTGTGCGTCTCTTGGACCTTGATCCTGTCTGGAATTCTTGGCCATTTGAACCTTCTGAATTCTCTCCTACACCTGGATATGTGGCAGGTACATCCTGATCCGGTAATTAGATCAGATTTGCGGCATGCTTTGTCAAGTGCTGGATAGTGCTGGATGATTTGTTTTAGGACTGAGCATTTTGTACAAATGTCATCCATTGCGACGAAAATAGCTTGCCTGATGTAACCAATTTATGGGATTGCTACAGACTGAAACTTTTCTTCAATGATGGTCATGGTTCGACTTGCTAACAACTTTGGAAGGAAAGAGACAAAGGCTTTCTTTAGATTGATGTCTCCTCCCATTTCAAAGTATATCTTCGCCATTTTTTGAAAATGCTTGTCAATGTCATTTCTATCGAATGACACACACTCTATCTCGAAGAGTTGTCTTCGTATTTTCTCCTGTCTTTGGCCAGTATCTCCGCAGAAAAATTCATGTAGGATTCTAATGTTGAAGGCAAAATCTTGGGAAGTAAGAAAAGTATTTTTGTCTTGAATTCCAAGCGAGTTCCACCAATCTCTGAGGATTCTTGAGAACCGTGAAGTGAGTTCTAACAGGAGAATATTCTTTTCTCGTTCCACCAAATTTTTGATCACCATCCAAGTATAGAAGTCTTGGATCCTTTGGGGCCATCTTGAAACCTTAACGACATCTAAGGTGAAAGTGTGGAAACTAGTTCCAACGGGTTTTGACGCCTTGGGCTCATATCTTTTTTCTAGGATTGGCTCATCTACCATGCCTTCTTGTTCCTCATCTACTTCAGATACTTCTGGGTCTCTTGGCTGGTTTACAAAAATATTGGGGGATTGTCGTCCTCGGAAGAGTTCGTTGTGGATTCATTGCATGATTGAGAGACCCAATTGGGAATCCACCCTGAAGAAAGATTCAAAATGGGATTTTGCATCCCCGATCATCACTTCCAATGGAAAGTCATGCCCTTCGGGTTAAAAACTGCACCCTCCTTGTTCCAAAAGGCCATGATAAAGATCTTCCAACCCATCTTTCATACCTCCTTAGTTTACATTGATGACATCCTGTTATTTAGTGATATATTGGAGGAACATATCCACTTGCTTCGTCAATTTGAGACATTGGTAACACAGTACAGAATCATGCTTTTAGCAAAAAGATGGTTCTTGCTCAAAACGAGATTGATTTTCTTGGAATGCATTTTGTCCAAGGTGAATACAGTCCCGGACCACATATATGTCAAGAATTACTCAAATTTCCGAATACCAACCTCATAACAAAGCAGATCCAACAATTCTTGGGCATAGTAAATTATGTGAGAGATTTCATCCCAAATATCTCTACATACATTTCTCTACTCATAGAGATGCTCAAGAAAAATACTCCACCATAGGGAAAGAAAAAAGATGAAACAGTCAAGGAAATAAAGGAGATTTCTAAAAATGTCAAGTCCCTCTATATCCCTTTAGATGGAAAGAAGATATTGCAAACTGATGCCAGCAATGAATATTGGAGTGCTGCTCTATTTGAAGAAAAAAATAGCCAGAGGAAAATATGCGGATACGCCAGTGGAAAGTTCAAAGATGCCGAGCAACATTATCACTCCACTTTCAAGGAAATTCTTGCAGTAAAGAATGGAATCAAGAAATTTAATTTCTTCTTTATTCATACAGAATTTCTAATAGAGATGGATATGAAGGCCTTCCCAAAGATGATTCAGCTAAATGCAAAAATTATTCCCAATCCTCAGATTCTCAGGTGGGCTCAATGGTACTCTCCATACAAATTTCAAGTCAGGCACCTGAAAGTAAAGGATAATATTGTCGCAGATTTTCTGTCTCGACCGGAAGAATTCTCAAAGAGATTTTCCCCAACAAAACTAAAGTCAAAGCAAAAGCTAATTAGCCACGTCTTCATGCTTTCAAATATACATGGAACAAGTTCATTAAAGCCAACAGATCATCCACCGGAGTTGTTCAACCTCATGGATCCCTTTGATCCGTCAATTATTATGGAAAGAAGAACATATTATGAGTTCCAAGTTTTCCTGCAACATGGAGGATCCATTCTCAAGCCATATGGGGTCAATCCAGAATATCCGTTCTGCAATATATTCATAGCTCAAGCTAAGGATTTTCCACAAGAACTATTATGGTTTTTCTGGTACCTATGCCATCAGTATTATATTTTCATGGAATTCAAATGCAACGTCTTCTAGGATTTTGATAACATTGCACCAGCTCTTAAAGTATTTCTACTATGGTTCAAGCCTAGAAGATATTGGATGAAATGTTTCAGCGATTCCTATGCAGCAAATGAATATCAAATCCCATACGAAGTCATCCGAGAAAAGATCACTCATGAAATTTCCAGATTTAAGTTGCAGATTACATCTCTCAATCCAAAGGAGAAAGAACACAGCAGAGAAGGACCGTCAAATTGCAGGCATTACTACACAAGGTCTTTGAAAAGATGCCTAGAAGACAACCCTAGAATCAATGATCTAAATCCCTGCTAATCCCACCATAATCCTACATTACCTACCAAAAAACCCTAAAAAATATCCTACCCATGCCAAGACAAATTCCCATATCTTTCTATACTATCTGGGCCCCACTTCCACTTGTTTTCACATGCTTCCACATGCTTCGTCACACTCAGCACCCTACTTTTACAAGTAGTCACATGCTCCCTCATACTTTCACATGCTACACCATGTATATTCTACCACTTTCACATGTTTTCAGGAGCTTTTAGTTGTTTTGCTTAAAGTCCTTCACATGCCAAGAAGGACCCATATGTAGATAAGTTTTCCATGTAAGATAGGTTTATTTTATTATGTAAGTTTGTCTTATAATAACCTCCTAGTCCTATATAAAGGAGGCCTTTGTAGTAGTTGGAAGATCATCTTGTAACCTTTGTAAATCTTTTGTGATATATTACATATGAGTCCTTTCTAAATTTCCCTTTTGTTCTTTCTTTCGAATGGATGGAAAGGCTGGTCCTTGTATGAAAATAAAGTAGGAATACTCTTTGAAAGATAGCTTATTGTAGTAAGAAATTTTTTTGAGTTATAACAGCTAACATTGGTTATAGTACAAGAGTTTTCTGAGTTGTGTAGCTTGGCAAACCGTCCCTTTATGGGTTGTTGAAGCCAACCCCTTCATAGGAAAACTTTAGCGACTATAAAAACATTAACTGTTTGTGTAGCTTGGCAAGCCGTCCCTTATGGGTTGTTGAAGCCAGCCCCTTTGTAGGGAAACTTTCGTATCTATGATTTAGTTTGCTTTCTTCTAGTCTCTTACTCTGTTCCTTATACTGTGGTATCAAAGCCAGCCCATCCTTTTCGGAGGGAGGAACAATTTACTAAATATGTCTGAGTCATTTCCATCTTCCTCTTCCCTTGCAAAAATGAATATGTCTCCTACTCTATATAAAACCTTGTCAAAAAAATATGATTACCTCTATGAAGTAGATAGCCTGACCGATGAACAAAAAGTATCCTCCACTGAACTACTCCTCATAAACCCCTACTCAGCTTTCGCCAAAAAATCATTTGCACCCTGGACCCAAATTCGTTTCTTAGTCCAACACAGACGAAAAGGAGTAAAAGAATATGTTGCTGCCTCAAAACTTGACCAATATCCAATTCGTGCCACTCGAGAGGAACAATTTATCACTCTTCAAATCCCAGATGATTTTTGCAGACAATAGAGAGATCATGGTTTTACCCATATCCATTTTGGTGCCATCCGAATCGCTTTAACATATCACGGAAGAAAAGGTCAACCTATTGTATCTTGACGTTTTCTTCAAGATACAAGATACTTGGAGTACCTACATGCAAATTTGGGTATTGCAGAAGTTACCCTGAATTCTGAGACTGTCTTCATTACTATCTTTCCAAATTTCAACATGTCCTTTTATGATCCATACTTAACCAAAGCTCTAAAAATCCAAGTCCAAATCTAAGGAGCCCCTCAAGCCAAAGATTCCATCCAGGCCACTCTTCATCACCAAATGGCGTGGCGAGTTCAAAATTATGCCATGGATCTTTGCCTTCCCGGAGGAGAAAATGCTTTACTCCTAAATATTGATGCTACCAAAGGAAACACCATGTGCACCAAAATACCCAGATAAATTTCCAGAGATGAACTTGTCAAAATTCTTTCTGATTCTTGGTTCACAAATTATGAAAAGTTAAGAGAACCGGAGGAATCTCTACAATCTGGTAAACCAACTTTTACCAAAAGAAATGACAAAACCATCTGCATAAGCTTTGACCATTCCTATCTCAAAAAACCCAATAAAACAATCTTCTCTTGCCAAATGATTCAACTGGAGAATATGATGAATACCACCAGCGTCATTGGGAAAGGTTCGACCTCAACAAAACCAAACCAAAATCCAAGAAAAAGGGGAAAACCACTAAAATTCAATTTCGAGCCAAATATGAAAATAATGATCCTTCAATTGGCTCATTAAGCCATCCAGGTAAATATGAATTTCTTGTCAGTTACAAACCCCAGGAATGGCCCAAATTACCAGAAAAATTCACCCCAAGCTTGGAGGATAGTGAAATCACACCCAAACCTAAATCGCCATCAGCTCATACCCCAGAATCCAAAAAGCCACCTGAACCTGAAACTTCACCAATTCAAAAAACCATAAATCCCATACAACCACAGATATTCATGTTAAGTCCTTCAAGCTCCAGTCATACCCAAAATTTTCTTTCGCTTCAACCTTTTGAAAAAGAGGGTATAAGCCATGCTCCAAAAATTCCCAAGAAAAACATAGTGCTACCCACTGGAGAAAAACCCCCAACTAGTGACATCGAAGCAACAATGAACTGGAAATCAAAAAACTCCATCTGCCAAAACAAGGTGTTGAACAACATAGGCAACATCATAAAGAATGTGGAACATACACAAAATAAAATGATGAGCAAAGTGGAAACAATTGAGAAAAAGATGGAGTAGACATCGTCTCACCATGCCGGACTAATCAAAGCCTTGGAACTAAGATTGACAAATTTATAATATGAGATTTGTCCGCCAGGAACATCACTTTTCCAGTTCTTCCAACAACAACAAAAGGAGACGATTTCCATCAAAGAGCAAATTCAACTTCTGAGAAATGACCACTTTGAGCCACAAAAAACCCTAGTTTTCCCCTCAAAACCTACCTTCTTTCCTATGTCTCCACAAGCATATTCCCCACCTAAATTAGACTACACCTTTTCTACTTTTCCATCGACCTCACAAAATCCAATCTCTTTTACCCAACCCTTAAAAGAAGAACATGATTTTGATATTGCAAAAATGGTTTAGGAAAGGAAAGATGCCCTTGCAGCACATAAACAAACCAAGAAAAGGCGAGACCAAGGAGAAAGTTCAAAAGGGTCCAACCCTGAAAATCTGATGATTTCTGACCAGAAGGCTTCAAACCTCTATGTCTCCCAACCAAGATACATATCAGAAGAAGATAATCCATGGTCGAAATCTCTAAATTCATCAGACGATGAAACAATGGAAGATAGCTCTCAATCAAGCAATGAATCCACAACGAACTCTTCCGAAGACGACAATTACCCAATATTTGTAAACAAGCCAAGAGACCCAGAAGTATCTGAAGTAGAAGAGGAACAAGAAGGAATGACAGATGAGCCAATCCCAGAAAGAAGATATGAGCCCATGGCGTCAAAACCCGTTGGAACTGGTTTCCACACTTTCACTTTAGATGACGTCAAGGTTTCAAGATGGCCTCAAAGGATCCAAGACTTCTATACTTGGATGGTGACCAAAAATTTGGTGGAATGAGAAAAGTATATCATCCTATCAGAACTCATTTCACGATTCTTAGGAATCCTCTAAGATTGGTGGAACTCATTTGGAATTCAAGACAAAAATACTTTTCTTACTTCCCAAGATTTTGCCTTCAACATCAGCATCCTACATGAAGTTGTCTGCGGAGATACTGGCCAAAGACAGGAGAAAATGCGAAGACAACTCTTCGAGAAGAAGTGTGTGTCATTCGACAGAAATGACATTGACAGGCATTTTGAAAAAATGGCGAAGATATACTTTGAAATCGGAGGAGACATCAATCTGAAGCAAGACTTTGTCTCTTCCCTTCTAAAGTTGTTGGCAAGCTGAACCATAACCATCATGGAAGAAAAGCTTCAGTCTATAACAATCCCACAAATTGGTTACATCCGAAAAGGTATTTTCGTCGCATTAGATGACATTTACACAAAGCGCTCAGCCCTAAAGCAAATCATCCAATACAATCCAGCGCTTGACAAAGCATGCCGCAAATCTGATCTAATCACCGGATCAAGATGTTCCTGCCACACATCCAGGCGAAGGAGAGAATTCAGGAGGTTCAGATGGCCAATAATTCCAGATGGGAAATCAAGGTCCAAGAGATGCACAAAATATTTCAGATGCAGAAGGCCAGGAAATTTTCATAAAAAGAACATATGCTTTATTTGCCATAAGATTGGACAATTTGCAAAAAATTGTCCCCAATCAAGAAGATCTGTCAAACTCCTTAAAGAGATTGAAGATTACACTGGCATACATCTTGGAAAAGAGGAGGACCTTGAATCCATATTCTCTGTGGATGATGAACCTAATGAAGAAACTTTATTCTCTCTTGATATCTATGAAGATCAAGGCAATGATCAATACCAAATTCCAGAACCAGTGATCGAAGCTCGAGAGGAGATCAACGCTCTCACAGCCGTTCCTCAAGTAGAACTCAAAGTCTATTCATCCAAATGGGATAAACCAACTCGAGTTATTGCTTTCATCGACACCGGAGCTGCTTCTTCACTCATAAATCCTGCTATTCTCGTTGAAGATCAATGGTTACCGCATTTTAAATATTTCAACACTGCATCAAATGCAATCTTGACCACAACTGTCGTTACAAAGCACCTGGTCAAAATTGAGTTCTTTCCAGGATTGAAGTACAGAACCAAGCTACTAGGATCTGATGTACCAGGAAAGGATCTAATTATTGGGTTCGACATATACAGACAACTTAGAGATCAACTCCAGATCAAGGCTAACTGGATAGCTTTTAAAAAGCAGTTCAGACCTTATTCTGCGATTCCGAGGCTATTCCAAATCACCGACGACGAACAAATCAAAGTGATTGAGCAAAATCTCATTGAGCATTCATGTGCTGAATCCCACAAGGATTTCACGAAGAAAGGGAAACATCTGTTATGGAAAAATGAAGAGTTTTTTATCAAGCTCCCTTTCAAGAAGAATGAAAATATCAATCCAACAAAAGCCATCCATTCAGGGATGAATACAGACCATCTTCAGCTTGAAAAGAAAGAATGTGAAGAACTTTTGGAATTTGATTTGATAGAGCCATCTAATTCACAATGGGCATGCAAAGCATTTTATGTCAACAAAAGAAATGAACAAACAAGAGGAAAACTCAGGTTAGTCATCAATTACCAGCCACTTAAGTATTTCCTCCAAGATGATAAGTTTCCTATCCCAAATAAACTCACATTTTTCTCCCACTTAGCCAAGTCCAAATATTTTTCCAAGTTTGATTTAAAATCCGGATTTTGGCAATTGGGAATCCACCCTGAAGAAAGACCCAAAATGGGATTTTGCATCTCCGATCATCACTTCCAATGGAAAGTCATGCCCTTCAGGTTAAAAACTGCACCCTCCTTATTCCAAAAGGCCATGATTCATACCTCCTTAGTTTACATTGATGACATCCTGTTATTTAGTGATATATTGGAGGAACATATCAACTTGCTTCGTCAATTTGAGGCATTGGTAATGCAGTACAGAATCATGCTTTCAGTAAAAAAGATGGTTCTTTCTCAAAACGAGATTGATTTTCTTGGAATGCATTTTGTCAAAGGTGAATAAAGTCCATGACCACATATATGTCAAGAATTACTCAAATTTCCGGATACCAACCTCACAACAAAGCAGATCCAACAATTCTTGGGCATAGTAAATTATGTGAGAGATTTCATCCCAAATATCTCTACATAGATTTCTCCGCTCACAGAGATGCTCAAGAAAAATGCTCCACCATGGGGAAAGAAACAAGATGAAGCAGTCAAGGAAATAAAGGAGATTTCTAAAAATGTCAGGTCCCTCTATATCCCTTCAGATGAAAAGAAGATACTACAAACTGATGCCAGCAATGAATATTGGAGTGCTGTTCTATTTGAAGAAAAAGATGGCCAGAGGAAACTATGTGGATACGCCAGTGGAAAGTTCAAAGATGCCAAGCAACATTATCACTTCACTTTCAAGGAAATTCTTGCAGTAAAGAATGGAATAAAGAAATTTAATTTCTTCCTTATTCATACAGAATTTCTAATAGAGATGGATATGAAGGCCTTCCCTAAGATGATTAAGCTAAATGCAAAAATTATTCCCAATCCTCGGATTTTCAGGTGGGCTCAATGGTTCTCGCCATACAAATTTCAAGTCAGGCACCTGAAAGGAAAGGATAATATTCTCGCAGATTTTCTGTCTCGACCGGAAGAATTCTCAAAGAGATTTTCCCCAGCAAAACTGAAGTCAAAGCAAAAGCTAATTAGCCACGTCTTCATGCTTTCAAATATACTAGGAACAAATTCATTAAAGCCAGCAGATCATCCACCGGAGTTGTTCAACCTCATGGATCCCTTTGATCCGTCAATTTTTATGGTAAGAAGAACTTATTATGAGCTCCAAGTTTTCCGGCAACATGGAGGATCCATTCTCAAACCATATGGGGTCAATCTAGAATATCCGTTCTGCCATATATTCATAGCTCAAGCCAAGGATTTTCCACAAGAACTATTATGGTTTTTCTGATAGTTATGTCATCAGTATTATATTTTCATGGAATTCAATTGCAACATCTTCAAGGATTTTGATAACATTGCACCAGCTCTTAAAGTATTTTTACTATGGTTCAAGCCTAGAAGATATTGGATGAAATGTTTCAGCGATTCCTATGCAGCAAAATATTCATGTTCCATAGGCCAGTGAAGATCATTAATGGAAAAGTCTAGGTACAAGCAGAAGCATCATTTTGATGGAAATTTCCGTGTCCATTTTATCAATGGAGGAAGACTATAGGAAGGCACAAAGAATCCTTTTCCAGCTAAATAGGTGCATCCCTAGAGAGATATGGCCAAAAGATTGGGCAAACTGGAATTATACCAACACTCATCCTCACTGGGAAAGAGTCCGGGAAGCAGCAAAAGAATATCAAACCCCATACGAAGTCATCCGAGAAAAGATCACTCATGAGATTTCCAGATTAAAGTTGCAGATTACATCTCTCAATCCAAAGGCGAAAGAACACAGCGGAGAAGGACCGTCAAATTCCAGGTATTACTACACAAAATCTTTGAAAATATGCCTAGAAGACAACCCTAGAATCAATGATCTAAATCCCTGCTAATCCCACTATAATCCTACATTTCCTACCAAAAAACCCTCAAAAATATCCTACCCATGCCAAGACAAATTTTCACATCTTTCCATACTATCTAGGCCCCACTTCCACTTAATTCCACATGCTTCCACATGCTTCATCACATGCAGCACCCTACTTTCACATGTAGTCACATGCTCCCTCATACTTTCACATGCTACACCATGTATATTCCACCACTTTCACATGTTTTCAGGAGCTTTTTAGTTGTTTTGCCTAAAGTCCTTCACATGCCAAGAAAGACCCATATGTAGATAAGTTTGCTATGTGAGATAGGTTTATTTTATTATGTAAGTTTGTCTTGTAATAACCTCCTAGTCCTATATAAAGGAGGCCTTGTAGTAGTTGGAAGATCATCTTGTAACCTTTGTAAATCTTTTGTGATATATTACATATGAGTACTTTCTAAATTTCCCTTTTGTTCTTTCTTTCAAATGGATGGAAAGGCCGGTCCATGTATGAAAATAAAGTAAGAATACTCTTCGAAAGTTAGCTTATTGTAGTACGAAAGTTTTCTGAGTTATAAATAGCTAACGTTGGTTATAGTACAAGAGTTTTTTGAGTTGTGTAGCTTGGCAAATCATTCCTTTATGGGTTGTTGAAGCCAACCCCTTTGTAGGAAAACTTTTGCGACTATAAACAAATTAACTGTTTGTGTAGCTTGGCAAGCCGTCCCTTATGGGTTGCTGAAGCTAGCCCCTTTTTAGGGAAACTTTCGTATCTATAATTTAGTTTGCTTTCTTGGAGTCTCTTACTCTGTTCCTTATACTGTGGTATCAGAGCCAGCCCATTCTTTCGGAGGGAGGAACAGTTTACTAAATATGTCTGAGTCATTTTCATCATCCTCTTCCCTTGCAAAAATGAATATGTCTCCTACTCTATATTAAACCTTGTACAAAAAATATGATTACCTCTATGAAGTAGATATCCTACCTGATGAACAAAAAGTATTCTCCACTGAACTACCCCTCTTAAAACCCTACTCAGATTTCGCTAAAAAATAATTTGCACCCTGGACCCAAATTCGTTCATTAGTCCAATACAGACCAAAAGGAGTCAAAGAATATGTTGCTGCCTCAAAACTTGGCCAACATCCTATTCTTGCCACTCGAGAGGTCAAAGAATATGTGCTGCATGTGTGAAACATGTGAAAACAAGTGGAAGTGGGGCCCAAATAATATAGAAAGATGTGGGAATTTGTCTTGGCATGGGTAGGATATTTTTGAGGGTTTTTTGGTAGGTAATGTAGGATTATGGTGGGATTAGCAGGGATTTAGATCATTGATTCTAGGGTTGTCTTCTAGGCATCTTTTTCAAAGACCTTGTATAGTAATGCCTGGAATTTGACGGTCCTTCTCCGCTGTGTTCTTTCTCCTTTGGATTGAGAGATGTAATCCGCAACTTTAATCTAGAAATGTCATGAGTGATCTTTTCTCGGATGACTTCGTATGAGGTTTGATATTCTTTTGCTGCTTCCCGGACTCTTTTCCAGTGAGGATGAGTGTTGGTATAATTTCAGCTTGCCCAATATTTTGGCCATATCTCTCTCGGGATGCACCTATTTTGCTGGAAAAAGATTCTTTATGCCTCGCTATATTCTTCCTCCATTGATAAGATGGACACGGGAAATTTCCACCAGAATGATGCTTCTGCTTGCGCCTGGACTTTTCCATTAATGATCTCACTGGCCTATGGAACATGAATATCTTTGCTGCATAGGAATCACTGAAACATTTCATCTAATAGCTTCTAGGCTTAAACCATAGTAAAAATACTTTAAGAGCTGGTGCAATGTTATCAAAATCCTTGAAGACGTTGCATTTGAATTCCATGAAAATATAATACTGATGGCATAGATACAAGAAAAATCATAATAGTTCTTGTGGAAAATCCTTGGCTTGAGCTATGAATATATGGCATAACGGATATTCTGGATTGACCCCATATTACTTGAGAATGGATCCCCCATGTTGCCGGAAAACTTGGAGCTCATAATGAGTTCTTCTTTCCATAATAATTGATGGATCAAAGGGATCCATGAGGTTGAACAACTCCGGTGGATGATCTGTTGGCTTTAATGAACTTGTTCCTGGTATATTTGAAAGCATGAAGACATGGCTAATTAGCTTTTGCTTTGACTTCAATTTTGCTGTAAAATCTCTTTGAGAATTCTTCCGGTCGAGACAGAAAATCTGCGAGAATATTATCCTTTTATTTCAGGTGCCTGACTTGAAATTTGTATGGAGAGAACCATTGAGCCCACCTGAGAATTTGAGGATTGGGAATAATTTTTGCATTTAGCTGAATCATCTTTTGGAAGGCCTTCATATCCATCTCTATTAGAAATTCTGTATGAATAATGAAGAAATTAAATTTCTTGATTCCATTCTTTACTGCAAGAATTTCTTTGAAAGTGGAGTGATAATGTTGCTCGACCTCTTGAACTTTCCACTGGCGTATCTGTATATTTTCCTCTGACCATCTTTTTCTTCAAATAGAACAACACTCTAATATTCATTGCTGGCATCAGTTTGCAATATCTTCTTTCCATCTGAAGGGATATAGAGGGACTTGACATTTTTAGAAATCTCCTTTATTTCCTTGACTGCTTCATCTTGTTTTTTTCCCCATGGTGGAGCATTTTTCTTGAGCATATCTGTGAGTGGAGAAATGTATGTAGAGATATTTGGGATGAAATCTCTCACATAATTTACTATGCCCAAGAATTTTTGGATCTGCTTTGTTGTAAGGTTGGTATCCGTAAATTTGAGTAATTCTTGACATATATGTGGTCATGGACTGTATTCACCTTGGACAAAATGCATTCCAAGAAAATCAATCTCATTTTGAGCAAGAACCATCTTTTTTGCTGAAAGCATGATTCCGTACTGTGTTACCAATGCCTCAAATTGACGAAGCAAGTTGATCTGTTCATCCAATGTATCACTAAATAATAGGATGTCATCAATGTAAACTGAGGAGGTATGAAGGATAGGTTGGAAGATTTTTTCAACCCAAAGGGCATGACTTTCCATTGGAAATGATGATCGGGGATGCAAAATCCCATTTTGGTTCTTTCTTCAGGGTGGATTCCCAATTGCTAAAATCCAGATTTTAAATCAAACTTGGAAAAATATTTGGCTTTGGCTAAGTGGGAGAAAAGGGTGAGTTTATTTGGGATAGGAAACTTATCATCTTGGAGGAAATGGTTAAGTGGCTGGTAGTTGATGACTAACCTGAGTTTCTTGTCTGTTCAGCTCTTTTGTTGACATAAAATGCTTCGCATGCCCATTGTGAATCTGATGGCTCTACCAGATCAAATTCCAAAAGTTCTTCACATTCTTTCTTTGCAAGCTGAAGATGGTCTGGATTCATCCCTGAATGGCTGGCTTTTGTTGGATTGATATTTTCATTTTTTTTGAAAGGGAGCTTGATAAAAAACTCTTCGTTTTTCCATAACGAGTGTTTCCCTTTCTTCATGAAATCCTTGTGGGATTCATCACATGAATGTTCAATGAGATTTTGCTCAATCTCCTTGATTTGTTCGTTGTCGGTGATTTGGAATAGCCTCGGAATCTCAAAATAAGGTGTGAACTGCTTTTTAAAAGCTATCCCGTTAGCCTTGATCTGGAGTTGATCTCTAAGTTGTTTGTAAATGTCGAACCCAATAATTAGATCCTTTCCTGGTACATCAGATCCTAACAGCTTGGTTCTGTACTTCAATCCTGGAAAGAACTCAATTATGACCGGGTGCTTTATAACGACAGTTGTGGTCAAGATTGCATTTGATGCAGTGTTGAAATCCTTAAAATACGACACCTATTGATTTTCAGGGAGAACAACAAAATTTATGAATGAAGAAGCATCTCCGGTGTCGATGAAAGTGATAACTCGAGTTGGTTTATCCCATTTGGATGAATAGACTTTGAGTTCTACTTGAGGAACGGCTGTAAGAGTGTTGATCTCCTCTCGGGCTTCGATCACTGGCTCTGAAATTTGGTATTGATCATTGCCTTGATCTTCATAGGTATCAAGATAGAATAAAGTTTCTTCATTAGGTTCATCATCCACAGAGAATAAGGATTCAAGGTCCTCCTCTTTTCCAAGATGTATGCCAGTGTAATCTTCAATCTCTTCAAGGAGTTTGATAGATCTTCTTTATTGGGGACAATTTTTGCAAAATGTCTAATCTTATGGCAAATAAAGCATCTGTTCTTCTTGGGAAAATTTCCTGGCCTTCTGCGTCTGAAAAATTTTGTGCGTCTCTTGGACCTTGATTTCACGTCTGGAATTTTTGGCCATTTGAACCTCCTGAATTGCCTCCTTCGCCTGGATGTGTGGCAGGAACATCTTGATCCGGTGATTAGATTAGATTTGCGGCATGCTTTGTCAAGCGCTGGATAATTTGTTTTAGGGCAGAGCGCTTCGTGCAAATTTTATCCAATGCGACAAAGATAGCTTGTATGATGTAACCAATTTGTGGGATTGTTATAGACTGAAACTTTTCTTCAATGATGGTCATGGTTCGGCTTGATAACAACTTTGGAAGGGAAGAGACAAAGGCTTGCTTCAGATTGATGTCTCCGCCGATTTCAAAGTATATTTTCGCCATTTTTTGAAAATGCCTGTCAATGTCATTTCTGTCGAATGACACACACTTCATCTCGAAGAGTTGTCTTCACATTTTCTCCTATCTTTGGCCAGTATCTCCACAGAAAACTTCATGTAGGATCCTGATGTTGAAGGCAAAATCGTGAGAAGTAAGAAAAGTATTAGACTTCCACCAATCTCTGAGGATTCCTGAGAACCGTGAAGTAAATTATGACAGGATGATATACTTTTCTCGTTCCACCAAATTTTTGGTCACCATCCAAGTATAAAAGTCTTGGATCCTTTGAGGCCATCTTGAAACCTTGATGTCATCTAAGGTGAAAGTGTGGAAACCAGTTCCAACGGGTTTTGACGCCATGGGCTCATATCTTTTTTCTGGGATTGGCTCATCTGTCATGCTTTCTTGTTCCTCATCTACTTCAGCTACTTCTGGGTCTCTTGGCTGGTTTAAAATATTGGGGGATTGTCGTCTTCGGAAGAGTTCGTTGTGGATTCATTGCTTGATTGAGATCTATCTTTCATTGTTTCATCGTGATGAATTTAGAGATTCCGACCATGGAGTATCTTCTTCTGATATATATCTTGGATGAGAGACATAGAGGTCTGAAGCCTTCTGGTCAGAAATCATCAGATTTTCGGGGTTGGACCCTTTTGAACTTTCTCCTTGGTCTTGCCTTTTCTTGGTTTGTGTGATAACCCAAAGGGGCATCACCGTAGTTCTTCCTTGTTCCACGCTTCCGAGGCCTTGAAAACTTTGCTTTTAGTTGTCTCGATTTACCTGCGCAGTTCGGGAACATAGCCAGAAAGTTTTTATGTTAGAATATGTGAATTTTGTGAAAACAATTTGATGGATTTTGATATTAATATGCATAATATTGACTTCGGTCAACATTTTGGATAAACGGACCCAGACCTGAGATTCGACGGTCCCGGAGGGTCCGTAGAAAAATATGGGACTTGGACGTGTGCCGGAATCAAATTCCGAGGTCCCAAGCCCGAGAAATGAATTTTTGAAAGAAATTGTTTTCCGAAATTTGATATGAAAATTTGAAATGAAAAGGAGTTAGAAAATATAGGTATCGGGCTTGTATTTTGGTTCCGACGCCCGGTACAAGTCTTAAATATGTGTTAAGCACTATCTGTAAAGTTTGGCTAAAAACGGACGTCATATGACGTGTTTCGGACTAAAAATGGAGAATTTGAGTTATGAAAGTTGAAGAAAGAAAATCATGTGTTTGAGGCTTGATCCTATGTATATGATGTTATTTTGGCGATTTGATCGCACGAGTAAGTCCGTAAGATGTTTTAAGGTTGTGTGCATGTTTGGTTTGGAGCCCCGAGGGCTCGGGTGAGTTTTGAATGGGGCCCGAGAGGTCTTGGACTTAAGAAAATGCAGGTTCAGGTGTTGAAGACACCAGCGCGGGCGCGGTCATTTCCGCATGGGCGCGGTCATTTCCGCGCGGTCCGCGTTGGAGCCGCGTGGCCGCGATGCCTTTCTGTGCGGTTCGCGTGGCTGAGTCTGAGGGCTAAAGTTTCAGGTTAACCAGCGCGGCCGCGCACCAAAACAGTGTGGTCCGCGCTGGAAGGGTTCAAAGAAGCCCCAATTTTTCTCCCACTCGGCGCGGCCGCAACACATTTTTGTGCGGTCCGCGCCATGTCCTCAGAAAGGTATACAAGTTCGGAAAATCTCAGTCATTTTTCACTTTTCAAAAACCCAAAACCTAAGAGGCGATTTTCCAAACAACTTTTCTTCTCCAAAACCATTGGTATGTGATTTCTAACTTAATTTCTTCACTTCTTAACATCTTTTAACATGATTTCAACTTCAAATCAAAGATTTTCATGGGGAAATTGGGTGTTTTGGGTAGAACCTAGGTTTTCTACAAATTGAGAAGTTGGACCTCAATTTGGGGTCCGATTTCAAAACAAAACATATATTTGGATTCGTGGGAGAATGGGTAATAGGGTTTTGGTCCGAACCTCGAGTTTCGACCACGTGGGTCTGGGGGTATTTTTGACCTTTTTGGGAAAAACCTTGTAAAAACTATTTTTGTGCATTGGGGTTAGTTCCAATAGTAATTATTAATGCATTCAAGTAATTTGTGACTAGATTCGAGCGGTTGGGTGGTGAATTCGAGAGGTAAAGCTATAATCGAGACTTGAGTTGGAGCATTCGAGGTAAGTGGCTTGTCTAACCTTGTGTGGGGGACCTTTCCCCTTAGGATGTGCTATATTTGATAATTGAAATGCCCTGTACGTGAGGTGACGAGCGCGTACTTGAGCTAATTGTTGAAAAATCCGGTTTTTCCTTAAGTATTTCAATTGAGTTCTTTTCTTGTTTTATTCTACTTGTGAATTTAACATATTGCTAGTCTAGAAAGGCATGTTTAGTTGACTAAATTGCCTATTTGCTTAAATTGCCTGAATTGCATCACGTGAAGCATGTTAGGCTAGAAGTAAATGTTTACTTGGTACGAAATTAGCGTTTAATTTAATATTCTTGTGTTGTTGCTCTGTGTTTTAAATTAGGACTACGGGTTAGATTCCCGGGAGATTTCCCCTGCACATTTACTTTGGGACTACGGGTTAGATTCCCAGGAGATTTCCCCTACACATTTACTTTGGGACTACGGGTTAGATTCCCGGGAGATCCCCCACACATATATTGAGGATACCAAGAGATCCTCGGGATACCAAGAGATCCCTGACTTATATTGAGGATACCGAGAGATCCTCGGGATACCAAGAGATCCCTAGTACATATTGAGGATACCAAGAGATCCTCGGGATACCAAGAGATCCCTGGCTTATATTGAGGATACCGAGAGATCCTCGGGATACCAAGAGATCCCTAGTACACGTCGAGGATACTAAGAGATCCTCGGGATACTTAGAGATCCCCAGTTACTTTCCTTATGGTTTTCTTTCATCATTGTTTCCGTTATTGTACTCTTATTATCCTGCATAGATTCTTACTGTAGGTTCTCAATTGCACTGCAAATCTTATCCTGACATCTTTATATTTTATATAACCTCAGTAGGGCCCTGACCTTCCTCGTCACTACCCAACCGGGGTTAGGCTTGACACTTACTGAGTACCACTGTGGTGTACTCATGCCTCTTCTGCGTATGTTTTCATGTGCAAATCCAGGTACCTCTACTCAGGCGCACTATCAGTGAGGCAGGAGGACTACGGAGACTTCGAGGTAGATCTGCTGCATCCGCAGACCAACGAGTCTCCCTCTTTATTCTATATTTAGTACTTAGTTCTCTTTCCTTCCGTTTGTTAGATATTCTGGAGTTTGGAGCCTCACTATACATTTCTGTAGCCTGTGTTTTCTCGTGAGTTTCCGGGTTTTGGGATTGTTTTAGTCTTGAGATATTGAGTTGTATATGCCGAGCGGCATTCAGTACAATTTCCTTTTTAGATAATTAAATATGGTATTCTATTTTTCCGCAATTATTATGTTTCCGCAAGTGTTAGGCTTACCTGGTCACGAAGACTAGGTGCCGTCATGACATGTTCACGGTTGGTGAACTAGGGTCGTGACAAGTTGGTATCAGAGCTCTAGGTTCATAGGAGTCACGGGACACAGGACGATTTATTAGAGTCTCGCTGATCGGTACGGAGACGTCTGTATTTATCTACGAGAGGCTATGTAACTATTTAGGAAAAATTCTTCAGTTCATTGATCTCCTTGTCGTGCGATATTTTTTGACATCAATTCTAAAATTCTGTCTTCTATTCTCTCACAGATGGTGAGGACACGTGCTACTCGGGATGATTAGGCACCTGCACCCCCTCCTGTAGCCGTCAGAGGCAGGGGTCGGGGCAGAGGCCGTAGACGCGCACGGGGTGCAGTCAGAGCACCTGCGCGAGCTGCCGCTGAGGTACCGCCAGCAGATCCAGCTGGAGTTCAGGCACCCGACACGCCTACAACCACTACTACTCCAGCCCTTCAGGAGACATTGGCACAGTTTATGAGTATGTACACCACGCTGGCTCAGGCATGGTTGCTTCCCTTTGCTGCAGCCACATCCCAGGCCGGGGGAGGGGCACAGACTCCTGCCGCCCGCACTCCTGAGCAGCGAGTGCAGGTTGAGCAGGTCCCAGAGATCATTCCTGTACAGACTACAGTTCCAGTTCAGCCCGAGGATGGGGCAGCTGCTTCTGAGGATGAGCAGCGGAGACTCGAGAGGTTCAAGAAGTATGATCCTCCGGTTATCAGTGGACTAGCGACAGATAATGCCTTGGGATTTCTGGAGGATTGCCACCGTATTCTTCATACTATGGGTATTACCGGATCGAGCGGGGTTTCTTTCACTGCTTTCCAACTTCGGGGAGCCGCCTATGAGTGGTGGCGCACCTATGAGTTAGACAGTCCAGACGAGGCTGCTTCACTGACTTGGACCCAGTTCTTAGACATGTTTTTGAGAGAGTTCGTCCCTCAGAGCCTCAGGGACGCATGGCGTGCAGAGTTTGAGCATTTGTGCCAGGGTGCTATGACTGTTTCAGAGTATGCTATCTGTTACACCAGATTGGCTAGGCATGCACCAGCTTTGGTTGCTACTGTCCGCGAGAGGGTTCACCGGTTTATTGAGGGGCTTATTCCTCCCATCATATCTAGCATGGCTCGTGAGTTGGAGATGGATATTTCTTATCAGCAGGTAGTGAGCATTGCTAGGAGGGTTGAGGCTATGCATGCTAGGGAGAGAGAGGAGAGGGAGGCCAAGAGGTCTCGTGAGTCGTGCCATTTTTCTGGTACCCATACCCCAGCTGCAGGTCGTCATGGTAGGGGCTATATGAGTTGCCCCGTTCATTCAGCTCTTCCAGCAGCCAGCAATGCTCCAGCTCCTCCCAGATCTCAGGAGCCATATTATGCACCTCTAGTTTCTAGCGCGCCTCTTGCGCGGGGTGCTTTCAGAGGTCAGCCTAGCAGACCTGGCCCTAGCCAGTCACAGCCACCACGTCCTCCCAGAGCTTGTTTCGAGTGTGGTGACACACGCCACATGGTGAGGGATTGCCCTAGACTTGGGAGGGGTGCACCTCCACACACTTCTCAGCCACAGCGTGCCCCGCAAAGTTCTCAGGCCATTGTTCCAGCTCCAGCTGCCACCCCACCCCCCCAACCAGTCAGGGGCGGATATCGGGGAGATAGAGGTCGTCCTCTAGGGAGGGGCCGAGCCAGATTTTATGCCATTCCTGATCGTGCCGAGGATGTTATCACATGTATTATATTGGTTAGCCACAGAGAGGCATCAGTTCTATTCGATCCAGGCTCTACTTATTCTTATGTGTCATCTTATTTTGCTCTGCATTTGGGTACAGCCCGAGAGACTTTGAGCTCTCCTATTTATGTTTCTACTCCCGTGGGAAATTCCCTTGTTGTGGACCGCGTATATCGGTCATGTTTGGTTACTATTCGTGGTTTTAAGACCAGGGCAGATCTTTTATTACTTGATATGGTTGATTTCGATATTATCTTGGGCATGGACTAGTTGTCGTCCCAGTATGCTATTCTTGATTGTCACGCTAAGACCGTGACGCTGGCTATGCCAGGTATTCCCCGTATTGAGTGGAGTGGTACTTTTGATCACACTCCCAGTAGAGTTATATCTTTTCTTAAGGCTCAGCGTATGGTTGAGAAGGGGTGCGCCGTGTATTTAGCTTATGTGAGAGATGTCAGTGCTGATACCCCTTCTGTTGACTCTATCCCAGTAGTACGGGATTTCCCTGATGTGTTTCCAGCTGATCTTCCGGGCATGCCGCCTGACCGAGAAATTGATTTTGGTATTGATTTATTGCCGGGCACTCAGCCCATATCTATTTCTCCTTACCGTATGGCTCCTCCTGAGTTGAAGGACCAGTTATAGGAATTGCTTGATAAGGGTTTTATTCGACCCAGTGTTTCACCGTGGGGTGCTCCTGTCTTGTTCGTAAAGAAAAAGGATGGTTCTATGCTCCAGTTCCAACGGGTTTTGACGCCATGGGCTCATATCTTTTTTCTGGGATTGGCTCATCTGTCATGCTTTCTTGTTCCTCATCTACTTCAGATATTTCTGGGTCTCTTGGCTGGTTTAAAATATTGGGGGATTGTCGTCTTCGAAAGAGTTCGTTGTGGATTCATTGCTTGATTGACATCTATCTTCCACTGTTTCATCGTGATGAATTTAGAGATTCCGACCATGGAGTATCTTCTTCTGATATATATCTTGGCTGGGAGACATAGAGGTCTGGAGCCTTCTGGTAAAAAATCATCAGATTTTTGGGGTTGGACCCTTTTGAACTTTCTCCTTGGTCTTGCGTTTTCTTGGTTTGTGTGACAACCCAAAGGGGCATCACCGTAGTTCTTCCTTGTTCCGCGCTTCCGAGGCCTGAAAACTTTGCTTTTAGTTGCCTCGATTTGCGTGCGCAGTTCGAGCGCATAGCCGAAAAGTTTTTATGTTAGAATATGTGAATTTTGTGAAAACAATTTGATGGATTTTGATATTAATATGCATAATATTGACTTCGGTCAACATTTTGGGTAAACGGACCCGGACCTGTGATTCGACGGTCCCGGAGGGTCCGTAGAAAAATATGGGACTTGGGCGTGTGCCGGAATCAAATTCCGAGGTCCCAAACCCGAGAAATGAATTTTTGAAAGAAATTGTTTTCCGAAATTTGATATGAAAATTTGAAATGAAAACGAGTTAGAAAATATAGGTATCGGGCTCGTATTTTGGTTCCGACGCCCGGTACAAGTCTTAAATATGTGTTAAGCACTATCTATAAAGTTTGGCTAAAAACGGATGTCATATGACGTGTTTCGTACTATAAATGGAGAATTTGAGTTATGAAAGTTGAAGAAAGAAAATCATGTGTTTGAGGCTTGATCCTATGTATATGATGTTATTTTGGCGATTTGATCGCACGAGTAAGTCTGTAAGATGTTTTAAGGTCGTGTGCATGTTTGGTTTGGAGCCCCGAGGGTTCGTGTGAGTTTTGAATGGGGCCCGGGAGGTCTTGGACTTAAGAAAATGCAGGTTCAGGTGTTGCAGACACCAGCGCGGGCGCGGTCATTTCCGCGCGGTCCACGCTAGAGCCGCGCGACCGTGATGCCTTTCTGTGCGGTCCGCGTGGCTGAGTCTGAGGGCTAGGGTTTTAGGTTAACCAGCGCGGCCGCGCACCAAAATAGTGCGGTCCGCGCTGGAAGGGTTCAGAGAAGCCCCAATCTTTGTTCCACTCGGCGCAGCCGCAACACATTTTTGTGCAGTCCGCGCGAGGTCCTCAGAAAGGTATACAAGTTCGGAAAATCTCAATCATTTTTCACTTTTCAAAAACCCAAAACCTAAGAGGCGATTTTCCAAACAAATTTTCTTCTCCAAAACCATTGGTAAGTGATTTCTAACTTAATTTCTTCACTTCTTAACATCTTTTAACATGATTTCAACTTCAAATCAAAGATTTTCATGGGGAAATTGAGTGTTTTGGGTAGAACCTAGGTTTTCTACAAATTGAGAAGTTGGACCTCAATTTGGGGTCCGATTTCAAAACAAAACATATATTTGGATTCGTGGGAGAATGGGTAATAGGGTTTTGGTCCGAACCTTGAGTTTCGACCACGTGGGTTCGGGGGTATTTTTGACCTTTTTGGGAAAAACCTTGTAAAAACTATTTTTGTGCATTGGGGTTAGTTCCAATAGTAATTATTAATGCATTCAAGTAATTTGTGACTAGATTCGAGCGGTTGGGTGGTGAATTCGAGAGGTAAAGCTATAATCGAGACTTGAGTTGAAGCATTCGAGGTAAGTGGCTTGTCTAACCTTGTGTGGGGGACCTTTACCCTTAGGATGTGCTATATTTGATAATTGAAATGCCCTGTACGTGAGGTGACGAGCGCGTACTTGAGCTAATTGTTGAAAAATCCGGTTTTTCCTTAAGTATTTCAATTGAGTTCTTTTCTTATTTTATTCTACTTGTGAATTTAGCATGTTGCTAGTCTAGAAAGGCATGTTTAGTTGACTAAATTGCCTATTTGCTTAAATTGCCTGAATTGCATCACGTGAAGCATGTTAGGCTAGAAGTAAATGTTTACTTGGTACGAAATTAGCGTTTAATTTAATATTCTTGTGTTGCTGCTCTATGTTTTTAATTGGGACTACGGGTTAGATTCCCGGGAGATTTCCTCTGCACATTTACTTTGGGACTATGGGTTAGATTCCCGGGAGATTTCCCCTGCACATTTACTTTGGGACTACGGGTTAGATTCCCGGGAGATCCCCCGCACATATATTGAGGATACCAAGAGATCCTCGGGATACCAAGAGATCCATGACTTATATTGAGGATACCGAGAGATCCTCGGGATACCAAGAGATCCCTAGTACATATTGAGGATACCAAGAGATCCTCGGGATACCAAGAGATCCCTGGCTTATCTTCAGGATACCGAGAGATCCTCAAGATACCAAGAGATCCCTAGTACACGTCAAGGATACTAAGAGATCCTCGGGATACTTAGAGATCCCCGGTTACTTTCCTTATGGTTTGCTTTCATCATTGTTTCCGTTATTGTACTCTTATTATCCTGCATAGATTCTTACTGTAGGTTCTCAATTGCACTGCCTGTCTTATCCTGACATCTTTATATTTTATATAACCTCAGTAGGGCCCTGACCTTCCTCGTCACTACCCAACCGAGGTTAGTCTTGGCACTTACTGAGTACCGTTGTGGTGTACTCACGCCTCTTCTGCGCATGTTTTCATGTGCAGATCCAGGTACCTCTACTCAGGCGCACTATCAGTGAGGCAGGAGGACTACGGAGACTTCGAGGTAGATCTGCTGCGTCCGCAGACCGACGAGTCTCCCTTTTTATTCTATCTTTAGTACTTAGTTCTCTTTCCTTCCGTTTGTTAGATATTCTGGAGTTTGGAGCCTCACTATACATTTCTATAGCCTGTGTTTTCCCGTGAGTTTCCGGGTTTTGGGATTGTTTTAGTCTTGAGATATTGAGTCGTATATGCCGAACAACATTCAGTACAATTTCCTTTTTAGATAATTAAATATGGTATTCTATTTTTCCGCAATTATTATGTTTCCGCAAGTGTTAGGCTTACCTGGTCACGAAGACTAGGTGTCGTCATGACATGTTCACGGTTGGTGAACTAGGGTCGTGACAAGTTGGTATCAGAGCTCTAGGTTCGTAGGAGTCACGAAGTCAATATTATGCATATTAATATCAAAATCCATCAAATTGTTTTCCCAAAATTCACATATTCTAACATAAAAACTTTTCGGCTATGCGCCCGAACTACGCACGCAAATCGAGGCAACTAAAAGCGAGGTTTTCAAGGCCTCGGAAGCGCGGAACAAGGAAGAACTATGGTGATGCCCCTTTGGGTTGTCACAGTTTGTTTATGTGCTGCAAGGTCATCTTTCCTTTCCCAAACCATTTTTGCGATATCAAAATCATGTTCTTCTTTTAAGGGTTGGGTGAGAGAGATTGGATTTTGTGAGGTAGATGGAAAAGTAGAAAAGTGTAGTCTAATTTAGGTGGGGAATATGCTTGTGGAGACATAGGGAATAAGATAGGTTTTGAGGGGAAAACAGGGGTTTTTTGTGGCTCAAAGTGGTCATTTCTCAGAAGTTGAATTTGCTCTTTGATGGAAATTGTTTCCTTTTGTTGTTGTTGGAAGAACTGGAAAAGTGAAGTTCCCGGCGGACAAATCTCATATTGTAAATTTGCCAATCTTAGTTCCAAGGCTTTTATTAGTCCGGCATGGTGAGACGATGTCTGCTCCATCTTTTTCTCAATTGTTTCCACTTTGCTCATCATTTTGTTTTGTGTATGGGCCACGTTCTTTATGGTGTTGCCTATGTTGTTCAACACCTTGTTTTGGTAGATGGAGTTTTCTGATTGCCAGTTCATTGTTGCTTCGATGTCACTTGTTGGGGGATTTTCTCCAGTAGGTAGCACTATGTTTTTCCTGGGAATTTTTGGAGCATGGCTTATACCCTCTTTTTCAAAAGGTTGAAGTGAAGGAAAATCTTGGGTATGACTGGAGCTTGAAGGAATTAGCATGAATATCTGTGGTTGTGTGAGATTTATGATTTTTTGAATTGGTGAAGTTTCAGGTTCATGTGACTTTTTGGATTCTGGGGTATGAGCTGATGGTGATTGGGTTGGGGTGTGATTTTTTCACTATCCTCCCAGCTTGGAGTGAATTTTTCTGGTAATTTTGGCCATTCCTGGGGTTTGTAACTGACAAGAAATTCATATTTACCTGGACGGCTTAATGAGCCAATTGAAGGATCGTTATTTTCATATTTGGCTCGAAATTGTTTTTCAGTGGTTTTCCCCTTTTTCTTTGATTTTGGTTTGGTTTTGTTGAGGCCGAACCTTTCCCAATGATGGTGGTGGTATTCATCATATTCTCCAATTGGATCTTCCAAACAGTCTGGGCAGTCGCAATCAAGATCCCAAGTGCAGTGTCCCGTAAAGGGGCATTTGAACCACCAAGCTCTTTTTCCTTCTTTGTCAAAATTTTGACACCAGTCATGTTCTTCCATGATGCTTTGTATATTCCAAAAGAATTCTCCATCTGGTTTAGGGTATGTATCTATTGTATCTTTGGGTTGAATCATTTGGCAAGAGAAGATGGTTTTATTGGGGTTTTTGAGATGGGAATGGTCAAAGCTTATGCAGATGGTTTTGGAATATACAAAGCATCATGGAAGAACATGACTGGTGTCAAAATTTTGACAAAGAAGGAAAAAGAGCTTGGTGGTTCAAATGCCCTTTTACAGGACACTGCCCTTGGGATCTTAATTGCGACTGCCCAGACTGTTTGGAAGATCCAATTGGAGAATATGATGAACACCACCAGCGTCATTGGGAAAGGTTCGGCCTCAACAAAATCAAACCAAAATCCAAGAAAAAAGGGGAAAACCACTGAAAATCAATTTCGAGCCAAATATGAAAATAACGATCCTTTAATTGGCTCTTTAAGCCGTCCAGGTAAATATGAATTTCTTGTCAGTTACAAACCCCAGGAATGGCCAAAATTACCAGAAAAATTTACTCCAAGCTGGGAGGATAGTGAAATCACACCCCAACCCAAATCACCATCAGCTCAAACCCCAGAATCCAAAAAGCCACCTGAACCTGAAACTTCACCAATTCAAAAAACCATAAATCCCACACAACCACAGATATTCATGCTAAGTCCTTCAAGCTCCAGTCATACCCAAGATTTTCCTTCACTTCAACCTTTTGAAAAAGAGGGTATAAGCCATGCTCCAAAAATTCCCAAGAAAAACATAGTGATACCTACTGGAGAAAAACCCCCAACAAGTGACATCAAAGCAACAATGAACTGGCAATCAGAAAACTCTATCTGCCAAAACAAGATGTTGAACAACATAGGCAACACCATAAAGAACGTGGCCCATACACAAAACAAAATGACAAGCAAAGTGGAAACAATTGAGAAAAAGATGGAGCAGACATCGTCTCACCATGCCGAACTAATCAAAGCCTTGGAACTAAGATTTTGTCCGCTAGGAACTTCACTTTTCCAGTTCTTCCAACAACAACAAAAGGAGACGATTTACATCAATGAACAAATTCAACTTCTGAGAAATGACCACTTTGAGCCACAAAAAACCCCAGTTTTCCCCTCAAAACCTACCTTCTTCCCTATGTCTCCACAAGCATATTTCCCACCTAAATTAGACTACACCTTTTCTACTTTTCCATCTACCTCAGAAAATCCAATATCTTTTACCCAACCCTTAAAAGAAGAACATGATTTTGATATCAAAAAAATGGTTTGGGAAAGGAAAGATGCCCTTGCAGCACATAAATAAACCTAGAAAAGGCAAGACCAAGGAGAAAGTTCAAAAGGGTCCAACCCCGAAAATCTGATGATTTCTGACCAGAAGGCTTCAAACCTCTATGTCTCCCAACCAAGATACATATCAGAAGAAGATAATCCATGGTCGAAATCTCTAAATTCATCAGACGATGAAACAATGGAAGATAGCTCTCAATCAAGCAATGAATCCACAACGAACTCTTCCGAAGACGACAATCACCCAATATTTGTAAACAAGCCAAGAGACCCAGAAGTATCTGAAGTAGAAGAGGAACAAGAAGGAATGACAGATGAGCCAATCCCAGAAAGAAGATATGAGCCCATGGCGTCAAAACCAGTTGGAACTGCTTTCACACTTTCACCTTAGATGACGTCAAGGTTTCAAAATGGCCTCAAAGGATCCAAGACTTCTATACTTGGATGGTGACCAAAAATTTGGTGGAACAAGAAAAGTATATCATCCTATTAGAACTCACTTCACGGTTCTCAAGAATCCTTAGATATTGGTGGAACTCACTTGGAATTCAAGACAAAAATACTTTTCTTACTTCCCAAGATTTTGCCTTTAACATCAGAATCCTACATGAAGTTTTCTGCGGAGATACTGGCCAAAGACAGGAGAAAATGTGAAGACAACTCTTCGAGATGAAGTGTGTGTTATTCAACAGAAATGACATTGACATGCATTTTCAAATAATGGTGAAAATATACTTGGAAATCAGCGGAGACATCAATCTGAAGCAAGCCTTTTTCTCTTCCCTTACAAAGTTGTTGGCAAGCCGAACCATGACCATCATTGAAGAAAAGTTTCAGTCTATAACAATCCCACAAATTGGTTACATTAGACAAGCTATCTTTGTCGCATTGGATGATATTTGCACGAAGCGCTCTGCCCTAAAACAAATTATCCAATGCAATCTAGTGCTTGACAAAGCATGCTGCAAATCTGATCTAATCACCGGATCAGGATGTACCCGCCACACATCCAGGCGAATGAGGGTATTCAGGAGGTTCAGATGGCCAAGAATTCCAGACGGGAAATCAAGGTCCAAGAGACGCACAGAATATTTCAGACGTAGAAGGCCAAGAAATTTTCACAAAAAGAACAGATGCTTTATTTGCCATAAGATTGGACATTTTGCAAAAAATTGTCCCCAATCAAGAAGATCTGTCAAA
Organism: Nicotiana tabacum; assembly: GCF_000715075.1. Taxonomy (NCBI): domain Eukaryota; kingdom Viridiplantae; phylum Streptophyta; class Magnoliopsida; order Solanales; family Solanaceae; genus Nicotiana; species Nicotiana tabacum. The sequence goes on along the minus strand of NC_134087.1, from coordinate 149,867,705 downwards.
CTCCTTGAAGAGATTGAAGATTACACTGGCATACATCTTGGAAAAGAGGAGGACCTTGAATCCATATTCTCTGCGGATGATGAACCCAATGAAGAAACTTTATTCTCTCTTGATATCTATGAAGATCAAGGCAATGATCAATACCAAATTTCAGAACCAGTGATCAAAGCCCGAGAGGAGATCAACTCTCTCGCAGCCATTCCTCAAGTAGAACTCAAAGTCTATTCATCCAAATAGGATAAACCAACTCGAGTTATTGCTTTCATCGACACCAGAGCTGCTTCTTCACTCATAAATCCTGTTGTTCTCCCTGAAGATCAATGGGTGTCGCATTTTAAGGATTTCAACACTGCATCAAATGCAATCTTGACCACAACTGTCGTTACAAAGCACCCGGTCACAATTGTGTTCTTTCCAGGATTGAAGTACAGAACCAAGCTACTAGGATCTGATGTACCAGGAAAGGATCTAATTATTGGGTTTGACATTTAAACACAACTTAGAGATCAACTCCAGATCAAGGCTAACATGATAGCTTTTAAAAAGCATTTCAGACCTTATTCTGAGATTCCGAGGCTATTCCAAATAACCGACGACGAATAAATCAAAGAGATTGAGCAAAATCTCATTGAACATTCATGTGCTGAATCCCACAAGGATTTCATGAAGAAAGGGAAACACCCGTTATGGAAAAACGAAGAGTTTTTTATCAAGCTTCCTTTCAAGAAGAATGAAAATATCAATCCAACAAAAGCCAGCCATTCAAGGATGAATCCAGACCATCTTCAGCTTGCAAAGAAAGAATGTGAAGAACTTTTGGAATTTGATCTGATAGAGCCATCAGATTCACAATGGGCATGCGAAGCATTTTATGTCAACAAAAGAGCTGAACAGACAAGAGGAAAACTCAGGTTAGTCATCAACTACCAGCCACTTAACCATTTCCTCCAAGATGATAAGTTTTCTATCCCAAATAAACTCACCCTTTTCTCCCACTTAGCCAAGGCCAAATATTTTTCCAAGTTTGATTTAAAATTCGGATTTTGGCAATTGGGAATCCACCCTGAAGAAGACCCAAAACGGGATTTTGCATTCCCGATCACATTTCCAATGGAATGTCATGCCCTTTGGGTTGAAAACTGCACCCTCCTTGTTCCAAAAGGCCATGATAAAAATCTTCCAACCCATCCTTCATACTTCCTTAGTTTACATTGATGACATCCTATTATTTAGTGATACATTGGAGGAACATATCAACTTGTTTCGTCAATTTGAGGCATTGGTAACACAGTACGGAATCATGTTTTCAGCAAAAAAGATGGTTCTTGCTCAAAACGATATTGATTTTCTTGGAATGCATTGTGTCCAAGGTGAATACAGTCCAGGACCACGTATTTGTCAAGAATTACTCAAATTTCCGGATACCAACCTCACAACAAAGCAGATCCAACAATTCTTGGGCATAGTAAATTATATGAGAGATTTCATCCCAAATATCTCTACATACATTTCTTCACTCATAGAGATGCTCAAGAAAAATGCTCCACCATGGGGAAAGAAATAAGATGAAGCAGTCAAGGAAATAAATGATATTTCTAAAAATGTCAAGTCCCTCTATATCCCTTCAGATGGAAATAAGATATTGCAAACTGATGCCAGCAATGAATATTGGAGTGTTGTTCTATTTGAAGAAAAAGATGGCCAGAGGAAAATATGCGAATACGCCAGTGGAAAGTTCAAATATGCCGAGCAACATTATCACTCCACTTTTAAGGAAATTCTTGCAGTAAAGAATGGAATCAAGAAATATAATTTCTTCCTTATTCATACAAAATTTCTAATAGAGATGGATATGAAGGCCTTCCCAAAGATAATTCAGCTAAATGCAAAAATTATTCCCAATCCTCAAATTCTCAGGTGGGCTCAATGGTTCTCTCCATACAAACTTTAAGTTAAGCACCTGAAAGGAAAGGATAATATTCTCGCAGATTTTCTGTCTCGACCGAAAGAATTCTCGAAGAGATTTTCCCCAGCAAAATTGAAGTCAAAGCAAAAGCTAATTAGCTACGTCTTCATGCTTTCAAATATACCAGGAACAAGTTCATTAAAGACAACAAATCATCCACCGGAGTTGTTCAACCTCATGGATCCCTTTGATCCGTCAATTATTATGGAAAGAATAACTCATTATGAGCTACAGGTTTTCCGGCAACATGGAGGATCCATTCTCAAGCCATATGGGGTCAATCTAGAATATCCGTTCTGCCATATATTCATAGCTCAAGCCAAGCATTTTCTACAAGAACTATTATGGTTTTTCTGGTACCTATGCCATCAGTATTACATTTTCATGGAATTCAATTGCAACGTCTTCAAGGATTTTGATAACATTGCACTAGCTCTTAAAGTATTTTTACTATGGTTCAAGCCTATAAGATATTGCATGAAATGTTTTAGCGATTCCTATGCAGCAAATATATTCATGTTCCATAGGCCAGTGGAGATCATTAATGGAAAAGTCCAGGCGCAAGCAGAAGCATCATTCTGGTGGAAATTTCCTGTGTCCATATTATCAATGGAGGAAGAATATAGCGAGGCACAAAGAATCCTTTTCCAGCAAAATAGGTGCATCCCAAGAGAGATATGGCCAAAAGATTGGGCTAGCTGGAATTATACCAACACTCATCCTCACTGGGAAAGAGTTCGGGAAGCAGCAAAAGAATATTAAACCCCATACGAAGTCATCCGAGAAAAGATCACTCTTGACATTTCCAGATTAAAGTTGCGGATTACATCTCTCAATCCAAAGGAGAAAGAACACAGCGGAGAAGGACCATCAAATTCCAAGCATTACTGCACAAGGTCTTTGATGACTTCGTATGGGGTTTGATATTCTTTTGCTGCTTCCCGAACTCTTTCCCAGTGAGTTTTCTTGTACTTAAACATCAGAAAACCCTCAAATCCCTGCTTCCTACATTAGCTGGAAATGTATCCTACCCAACATTAGTCTTGTACTTAAATCCCTGCTAATCCCACCATAATCCTACATTACCTATCAAAAAACCCTCAAAAATATCCTACCCATGCCAAGACAAATTTTCACATCTTTCCATACTTTCTGGGCCCCACTTCCACTTGATTCCACATGCTTCGTCACATGCAGCACCCTACTTTCACATGTATTCACATGCTCCCTCATACTTTCACATGCTAAACCATGTATATTCCACTACTTTCACATGTTTTCAGGAGCTTTTTAGTTGTTTGCCTAAAGTCCTTCACATGCCAAGAAGGACCCATATGTAGATAAGTTTGCCATCTAAGATAGGTTTATTTTATTATATAAGTTTGTTTTGTAATAACCTCCTAGTCCTATATAAAGGAGGCCTTGTAGTAGTTGGAAGATCATCTTGTAACCTTTGTAAATCTTTTGTGATATATTACATATGAGTGATTTCTAAATTTCCCTTTTGTTCTTTCTTTCGAATGGATGGAAAGGCCGGTCCATGTATGAAAATAGAGTAAGAATACTCTTTGAAAGTTAGCTTATTATAGTACGAAAGTTTTTTGAGTTATAAATAGCTAATGTTGGTTATAGTACAAGAGTTTTCTGAGTTGCGTAGCTTGGCAAACCATCCCTTTATGGGTTGTTGAAGCCAGCCCCTTTGTAGGAAAACTTTTGCGACTATAAACAAATTAACTGTTTGTGTAGCTTGGCAAGCCGTCCCTTATGGGTTGTTGAAGTCATCCCCTTTGTAGAGAAACTTTCGTATCTATGATTTAGTTTACTTTCATAGAGTCTCTTGCTCTGTTCCTTATACTGTGGTATCAGAGCCAAACATAACAACATATATATGTAGCCTTAAAACAATCCAACAAAAGATAACAACACCGCTCCCCTTTCAAGTGCTATCTTGTCAACCTTCACTCCAACACCACAAACAACATGTAATTAACCTTAACCACAAACAAAAGGATGTTAGACATACCTTGTGAACTAGATATAATTTGAATCGTAAGCTTAACTTATCTCACCATCATCCTTATTCACATCACAACACCATAGAGGAGTTATTCTTCACCTTTGGCTAATTTTGATGTTGGATTATGGTATATTTTTTTGGAGCCTTGAGGGAGATTTTTGGGAGGGTTTTGAGAATGTTAGGATGGAAGGAGGTCGAAAAATGATCAAATCTCATCCCAAAAACGAGAAAAAAATAGGTGAAATATCTGTCGACTCTGATTTTGTATCGATGAACGATTTAATGCACCTGAAATTAGACTCGTAGATATTCAATTTAGTGGGTGGATCATTCCTTAAATCTAAGTACATTGGGATAAAATATCAGTGACATTAGACCCAAATTTCAATGGAATTATAAATGTAACTTGCGACAACTTTTGCCGACTTTTGTTTTACAACTTCTTTGACTTCAAAACTTAACATACGAATATTGTATGACCAAAATAACTCAGAACATAACCTTATTATCATGTTAAGAAACCTAGTCTCACTCAAGAAAATACGGGTTATAACACTCCTAACTTGTCGACTTTTAACGAAACATATTTTATTCAATTCGTTTAGCTACTAAACCTTCCAACCCTCTTGATACTTGTGTTAATGATCTTAAATATTTTTTACCTCCAAGGTAAAATTATTAACTTACTTTATATACTTTTAAAGATGATCTCATTTTTCAGCTTATATCAGTTGACTTATGACATACATCTATGCATAGAAACATAGGGTGTAATAGGCCGCTATTAGGGTTTGTTCGTTACAGAGAAGTGGAGAGAGAGATAGAGAGGGGGAATAGAGAGGCAGTCGTTCGGAGGGTAAATAAGGGAAAAGGGTTTGGTTCTTTGATAAATAAGGTCTAATGGCTGGGTGAAGGAGAGTCGTTGATATTTTTTTATCAACGATTTAAGTTTCTGGAAAAAAATAATATATACATTTTGATATGTGAGATTAGTTGAGGGACGTTACTTTGATCTAATAATTGGGATTAAGTTTGAAGGAAAGGGGGTAAGAGGATAGATCCAAACCGTTCAATGGAGTTCATCAATGGCCCCAATGAACTATATTTTCTTTGTGAAAGACTGATGTATTATTTCTTTGACAGAGATTAATGATATGTCAGGCATTGATTGGTGTAGAGAGAGAGACTAGGATTGCTGAGTGGGATTATGGATCGGGTGTCACACCTCCTTTTTTCCTACACCCCGTAAAAGGCCATAGTATAAGGGAGTTTTTCCAATTAAAGGACAATCAAAACGGGATTTATTTATTTAAAGATTCAGAGTCGCCACTTGGGAGATTTATGGTGTCCCAAGTCACCGGTTCAAAATCCCGAATCGAGGAAGCTGACTCTTATTTACGGTCTACGAACACAGAAATCCGGGTAAGGAATTCTGTTAACCCGGGAGAAGGTGTTAGGCATTCCCGAGTTCCGTGGTTCTAGCACGGTCACTTTGATCATACTTGGCTTTATTAAAATTGTTTAATTACTCGATTTTAGAACCTATGTGCATTTGCCTCTTTTAATTAGAAAATTATCTTGAAAACAGGCCACACGTACGTGTACCTATTTGTTTGGCCCGTCAAAATCATGTCACACGATCGTGTCCACAATTGATAACGCTTTATTATTATTAAGGAAAATCTGGCTAACGTTGCACGAACACATATTCCGATTTTGTTTTTAGAAATCGCAGTCATGTCACGCGAATGTGTCCACAACCACGATAGCAGATTAAACGTATATCAACAACACTTGAACTCCCATCATAATACGACACCATAGAACTGAAAGTTCCCTCTAATTTTACATGTCAATGTATATAAATCTGACTTCAACTGATAATAAAGGACTCAATTATCCCAGAACTTATACATAGTTGAGGATCACATAATCAGATCAATTATCAGTCACACACTGATCCATCCATCATTAAATAGGACAAGTAAATTGAAGAGTTCAAATCTCTAACAGACTCATATCAATAGCCTTAAAGCTATGATCTTTTTTCGTTCCACCCATTTTTCTCAAGATCAATATTAAATAAACAAGGGAAACCAAATAGGGCTTTTTCAAATAATTAATAGATCCAAATTTCGAAACATTTGTCATTTTTTATATCCAGGTTACGAAATTAATACGAGGGCCATGAATGATTAAAGTATAGATGGCACACCTCAAACTATATAAATTAAATTAATAGCCTATGAAAACCCATTTTATTATTATGAGAAGATTTGATCGAAGATGCGCGAACGCATACTCCAAATTGATTCTAGAATCATAATTATGTTACGCGAACGTATACACAATCACAATACTAATCTAAATCGAGCCTAAAGCAAACTACGAATGTACAATTATTTTCCTAAAGCTAATTTGAGATTGTTGTGGAGGCCAAAGTTATAGAAATTATTATAGAGAAGTATAAGATTTAACTACTTTAGAATTAACTACCTTGGAATTAACTTTTATGGAACATTCTTTTTTAACTAAGAAAATTATGTAACTTATATCTAAACTCATATACACGTAGAAAGATCAATTCTTCCAAGATTCCATACGCCCCCCTTAGCATCAAAATATGTTGGAAACTTAAAAAATCAACAACAGATCCAACAATTAACAAACAAAGGGAATCAGTCCAATCTTTACGACAAAAATAGAATAAACAGAAATACACCCATATATTCATGCATCATATCCTAACAAAGAGATAGGGTGAGTAATGAACCTTCACGATATTGTTTCGACTCTCGACTAACAAATACGGACTCTAACAGAAAACGTAGCAGCGCCGGAACCTCGCCGGAATCTCGAAAGGAACTAACAGCCAACGAATGAAGCTCTAGCTGAACCAGATCTCAACAGAAACGTTACCTTTGTTGCAGCAGTAACAGAGAAGAGACAAGACGACGGAAAATGGGGGGTAGTAGCCGTCGCCGATTTTCTGGTTAAGCTCGTCGACGATCAGGTGGGACGGAAAACGAGAGAGAGCAAGAGAGCCTTTGAGAGAAGGCAGCTGTTACTTCTCCTTCCCGTGTTTGTCAAAGAGCAAGGATATTGAGATATTGACTCTTGTTTCTTGGTGCAGAGAAGAACGACGATGGAGGTTCCTACAATTTTGGGGAGAAGTTGCTGGTTCTTGGCGTGGTCTGGTGGGGGAAAAAGGCTGGTTCCGGCGTGAGCTTATGGAGATGGAGCTAAATTCTGGGGTTTTGTGGTGCTCTCCATGAAGAAGTTCCAGAGGTTACGCTGGAGGGGTGCTTGGAGAAGACGACGCGGGGTGGTCCGGTTCGTCTATTGCGGCGCTGTTTTGTATGTATCTGCCTTCAGCGTTCTTCTTCTTGCTGGTTCGACGAAGTACATGAGGGGTCATTTTAGAGGTAGGGTCGTTTGGAGAAGATGACTCGCAGGGCGGGGGGGTCGATTTTCTATGGTATTCTTTCGAAGAAGATGATGCGCAGCCCTTTAGCTGCTGCTTCTTTTCGTTCCTTTTATCCTTCCTCCCTTATTTTTTTGTTTTTTCTTTTATTTATATTGTCTAGGTTTAGGTAGGGTTTTAGGTTAATTGGTATGGGCCTAGGAATTATGGGCTTGACAATGATGGGTTAGGTCCAAAATTAGGCCTAAAGATGTGTTGCTCGAGTCCAAACTCTATTCTTTCATTGCAAACGAGATTAAAAATACAGGCTCATTTGTTAATTATTCCTACTATTCAAATAATTATTAAAATAAAACTAACCATTAAAACAAATCGATTTTTGGTATTTTCAAATATCATATTAAAATAAAAATACGATACTATTGTTGCATATATTTTTTTTTGATTTTTTTTTTCTCTAGATTAAAAATGACTACAAAACATTAATGAACCTATTTTTGTGATTTTTTGTTTTCTTTTAATAAAATAAAATAAAAGAGTCAAAATTGATTAAAATAGTTATATTAGGCCTAAATTAAATATTTTGCGCTAAAATATGAAAAATCTTGGGGAGGGTCAAAAATCACATGTCTACAGCTGCCCCTCTTTGACTGGAAACGTACAGAGTTTTCAGACAAAGACTGACTAGACAGGTTTTTTGACCCGACCCTTATCTGGAGAGACTAAAACTGAGAAAGAGGGGAATGTGACCGAGCTCTGGTATCTGGACTGCCTACATATCCTTGGCTATAAAGGAATCAGGCCACGTGTAGTTCAGAGATGAGTGGGATGACGGAGTATGCCGAGGTGGAGATCCGGTCGAGGTGCCGTTCCGCCGAGGTTCCGGTCCGCAGTCCTGCTATTACATCAAAATCAAAACATGAAAAAGACTAGCTAAGCCTATTAATTACGAGTTACAAGATTCCTATCTATAAGTTTTCTGAAGCTTGATCTTGAGTCTTGAGTGGTTCTTCATGCAGACTTTAGATTTGAACCTTAACGCTTGCCAGTTGCAGGTGCTAGCTCGTTCTTCTTCAGATTTTTGGACCAAGACCGGACATGTAGTGCTTGTGACCTTGGCCATGTCTTCATCAGCCCACATCTTTCATCAACTTCTGCATTTGGATTCACTTCTTGTCTTTCTCTTTTTTTCTTTATTGTGACTAACTTCTGTTGATCACCTCGGACTGTTGACTCGCATTCTTGCTGCGAGATTCTTTGGTTGCTATATTGAATTGAAATCTGAGATGCTTTTCCTTTTCTTCAGGTGGACGCCTGACTGTTGAGCTCGAACCGTCTTCTCTTGTTACTTGACACTGTTTTCCCTTGCACCTTGAACCATTTTCCCCTGAAACTTGAACTGTCTTCCTTCGAAACTGCTTTCCCTAGAAACTTGAGTTGTCTCCCCTTGTTCTCCAGGTGAGTGCCTGATTACAACAAAATAGACAAAACAAAGAAATTTTTCTGCCCCAGTTTGCACAAGGAAGATTTGTGAGTTGTTAGCAAAATTGTAAACCACTTGTACTATTGATGCAATAATGAAATCAAACTAAAGAATAAACTAGGAAAACTATAAACTAAGCTTGACTAAAGTAAAAACTGACCCTATTCTCCAGGCGGGGCTCCTTGACTGCTAACTTGAAATGTATTCCCTGCTCTCCAGGCGGGCTCCTGACCGCTGAACTTAAAATGTATTCCCTGCTCTCCATGCGGGCTCCTGACTTCAACAAAATAGACAAAACAAAGAAAATTTTCTGCCCCGGTTTGGTGACTAGGCACAGATGTAAGTGTAAAACGGATCACATTACCAAATATCAATAAAAACTTGAAAGCTAAAACTTGAATTGTACTCCCTTGTTCTCCAGGCGGGCTCCTGACTGCTATGCTTGAAAGTATTCCCTGCTCTCCAGGCGGGCTCCTGACTTCAACTTGAAATGTATTCCCTGCTCTCCAGGCGGGCTCCTGACTTCAACATAGACAAAACAAAGAATTTGAAAGCTAAAACTTAAATTGTACTCCCTTGTTCTCCAGGCGGGCTCCTGACATCAACTTGAAATGTATTCCCGGCTTTCCAGGCGGGCTCCTGACTCCAACTTGAAATGTATTCCCTGCTCTCCAGGCGGGCTCCTGACTTCAACATAGACAAAACAAAGAATTTGAAAGCTAAAACTTAAATTGTACTCCCTTGATCTCCAGGCGGGCTCCTGACTGCTGCGCTTGAAAGTCTTCTCCCTGTTCTCCAAGCGGGTACCTAATTTCAACAAAATAGACAAAAACAAAGAAAATTTTTATGCCCCAGTTTGGTGACTGAGCACATATGTGAGTGTTAAACTGAATCATATTACCAAATATTACTAAGAATTTGAAAGCTAGGTCCCATTATGCAGGGGGTCCTGACAACTCTTAACTGAACAACAATTTTAAATCTAAGTTATATCTTCTACAGGTGTGACTTCTGCTAAATCTTGCTATCTAAGAGAATCTTTAAACTACTTCCCATTATCCAGGAGGGTTCTGAA